>NC_140995.1:236174365-238791355 GCF_052327205.1 Somniosus microcephalus | reverse complement strand
CCTAACACATAATTCAAATATTTACCTTAGTTCCCTAACACACAGAAAGTGTGGGGAAAAAATCGTGAAAAATCAAGATGGCGGCCACTCACCTCGGTTCAGAATGATAAGGCCCCGCCCACACACACACCGATTGGCCAACCGTCAGGTCACCGAAGCGTAGGATTGGTCAATCGTCAAGTCACTCAACACTCAACTGTAGGATGGCACGCGCCAGGAACCCGCCGTACGATTGGTCGACCTCGATGTCACACGGTCGCTAATGAGATGCTAATGAGTGGAATGTTGAACGTTTTTTTGGATACCGCGGGTGCGGACTTTGTCCGGCTGATACGTAAATACACCTATGACCGGTCCGGAATCGCAAGCTTTCTTTTGACGTGACGTGCGCGTAGGTACGCTCTATAACTTTCAAACGTATAGAGAACGGACGGACAGACAGACAGAAGAGGTCTTATATATATAGAGACTAGCTGGGGGAGCCCGGCGGTGCCGAGGCTTTTTGAGGGCAAGTTGTTGTTGGAAGAGAGAGAGGGAGCGACTGGGGGGAAGAGAGAGAGGGAAGGAGCGAGAGAGAGAATGAGAGAGAGGGAAGGAGAGAGAGAGAGAGATGGAAGGAAAGAGAGAGAGAGATGGAAGGAGAGAGAGAGAGGGAAGGAGAGAGAGGGAAGGAGAGAGAGAGGGAAGGAGAGAGAGAGACAGAGAGAGAGGGAAGGAGAGAGAGGGAAGGAGAGAGAGAGTGAGGGAAGGAGAGAGAGAGAGAGAGAGGTTGGGAGTGTGAGAGAGAGAAATTGGGAGTGTGAGAGAGAGAGATTGGGAGTGTGAGAGAGAGAGATTTGGAGTGTGAGAGAGAGAGAGATTGGGAGTGTGAGAGAGAGAGAGAGATTGGGAGTGTGAGAGAGAGAGATTGGGAGTGTGAGAGAGAGAGAGATTGGGAGTGAGAGAGAGAGAGAGATTGAGAGTGTGAGAGAGATTGGAAGTGTGAGAGAGAGAGATTGGGAGTGTGAGAGAGAGAGATTGGGAGTGTGAGAGAGAGAGATTGGGAGTGTGAGAGAGAGAGACTGGGAGTGAGAGAGAGAGAGAGAGATTGGGAGTGTGAGAAAGAGATTGGGAGTGTGAGAGAGAGAGAGAGATTGGGAGTGTGAGAGAGAGAGATTGGGAGTGTGAGAGAGAGAGAGATTGGGAGTGTGAGAGAGAGAGAGATTGGGAGTGTGAGAGAGAGAGATTGGGAGTGAGAGAGAGAGAGAGATTGGGAGTGTGAGAGAGAGAGAGATTGGGAGTGAGAGAGAGAGATTGGGAGTGTGAGAGAGAGAGACTGGGGGGAGAGAGAGGAGAGAGACTGGGGAGAGAGAGAGAGAATGGGGAGATAGAGAGAGAGAGACTGAGGGGGAGAGAGAGAGCGACTGAGGGGGGAGAGAGAGAGCGACTAAGGGGTGAGAGAGAGAGAGATGTGGAGAGAGAGAGAGGGACACTATTTGTCAGACACTATATTGTCAGACACTAACACAATACAGAAACACACTCAGAACCAAAAAGGAGCAATATATTAAGAATACACTCAGCTCCATGGAAGATTCCATTGATTCTAATTGTTTCTGGGACAACTTGAAAACACTACACAAAAAACAACACGACGATTTGTCCATTCAAAATGGGGACACATGGGTAAACCACTTTGAAAAATTATACCAGAAAAACACACTAAGACCAGAGCAACACCAAATATGCAAAAAACTGGAAAAGCTAGAAATGGCCATAAAAGATAACCAAAACCCGCTAGACGCCATAATAACAGAAAAAGAACTTCTTGAAAAACTCAAGGACCTGCGACCAGGAAAAGCTTGCGGGACAGACGGCATACTAAACGAGATGATTAAACACGCAGATGACAAACTGAAACTGGCTATCCTAAAACTCTTCAACTTGGTTCTGAGTGTCGGTTATTTCCCTGACATCTGGAACAAAGGACTCATAACGCCCATATACAAAAGTGGGGACAAAATCGACCCAAACAACTATCGAGGCATCTGTGTAAACAGTAACCTGGGGAAAGTATTCTGTAGCATCATAAACAAAAGACTTATAAACTTCCTTGAGGAGCACAATGTCTTGAGTAAAAGCCAAATCGGATTCCTGCCAAACTATAGAACATCCGATCATATCTTCACCCTACAGACCCTAATTGACAAACACGTACACCATAACAAAAGCAAAATCTACGCATGCTTTGTAGATTTCCAGAAGGCTTTCGACTCCACCTGGCATGACGGTTTATTCCTGAAACTTATCGAAAGCGGGGTAGGAGGGAAAACATATGATGTAATTAAATCAATGTATACAAACAACAAATGTGCAGTTAAAATTGGAGACAAACAAACAAAATACTTCCCACAGGGGCGGGGGGGTGACGCAGGGCTCGCCAATCTCACCGACACTCTTTACTGTTTACATTAATGGATTGGCAAAACTACTTGAACAATCTACAGCACCCGGCCTCACCCTATATGAATCCAAGGTTAAATTCCTCCTCTATGCCGACGACCTGGTTCTGCTGTCACCAACTAAGGAGGGTCTACAGCAGAACCTGGACCTGCTGGAGTCGTACTGCCAGACTTGGGCCCCTGACAATAAATCCCCAAAAAACCAAAGTCCTTGTGTTCCAGCAAAGATCCAAACATCAGGGACCCAAAATAAATTTCACAGTAGGAACAACCAAAATTGAACAAACCACTAACTACACATACTTGGGCTTAAAAATCAGTTCTACGGGAAACTTCAAACTGGCTGTGAATGAACTGAAAGAGAAAGCAAGAAGGGCTTTCTATGCCATCAAAAAATCAATCCAAATAGAAATCCCAATTAGCATTTGGCTCAAAATTTTCAAATCAGTAATTGAACCAATTGCACTCTATGGCAGTGAGGTATGGGGACCGCTAACACAACAAGAATTTGCAAAATGGGACAAACACCCAATTGAGATCCTACATGCAGAATTCTGTAAAAGTATCCTCCGGACCCAAAGGAAAACAGTAAACAATGCATGCAGGGCGGAACTAGGCCAATATCCATTAATAATCACTATCCAAAAAAGAGCCACCAAATTTTGGAATCGCCTACAAATGAGCAACCCCCAATGCTATCACTACGACGCCCTGAAATGCCAAGAGCTGACCATAAAGAAGAATACCCTCAGTCAACTAGTCCTGGGACTCAGTGAAGTAACTACTAACAATACTAACAATAACCAGTCCCAGGACAGTGACAGGGTAACACAAAGAATTCGACCCAACACAATCGTCGCTAAGCAAAAGGAAAAATATCTGACATATTGGGCAGAAACAACAAAAACCCAAAGCAAACTCAATTGCTACTTGGCCCTAAACAGACAATACAACATAGCTGATTACCTGACCATGGTAAAGGATAACAAACTGAGAAGAACCTTGACAAGGTACAGACTTAGCGAACATAGCCTAGCGATCAAAAAAGGCAGACACAGGCAGACCAGGCTGCCAAGAGAAGACAGGATATGCTCTCACTGCAGTCAGGGAGTAGTGGAGACAGAGATGCACTTCCTCACAGCCTGTGGAAAATATCAGGGCATCAGGGAGGATTTCTACCAAAAATTCTCACAAATATGCCCTGAATTCAGAAATCTGAATGACAACCAAATACTCCCATTCCTACTGGGGGAGGAGAGAAGCTGTGTAACACTGGCGGCACACTATGTTACAGCTTGCCATGAACAGAGGGACAACGAGGTAAACTAAGAAAAGAGTATATATAAACAAGGTGAATGTATATTTATACACTCAGGGATATACCTGTTTATACACTGTATGAATAGAACTGTGTTTATGTGTTCTACCATAAATGTATTTTGATGCTTTGGCAACATAAGATGTACCTTATCATGCCAATAAAGCGATTTGAATTTGAATTTGAATTTGAGAGACTGGGGAGATAGAGAGAGAGAGACTGAGGGGGGAGAGAGAGAGCGACTGAGGGGGAGAGAGGGAGACTGGGGGAGAGAGAGAGAGATGGGGAGAGAAAGAGAGAGAGTAGAGAGACGGGGGGAGAGAGAGTAGAGAGACGGGGGGAGAGAGAGGAGAGAGACTGGGGAAAGAGAGAGAGAGAATGGGGAGAGAGAGAGACTGGGGGAGAGAGAGAGAGAGACTGGGGGGAAGAGAGAGAGAGACTGGGGGGAAGAGAGAGAGAGACTGGGGGGAAGAGAGAGACTGGGGGGGAGAGAGACTGGGGAGAGAGAGAGAGAGAGAGAGACTGGGGAGAGAGAGAGACTGGGGGCGAGAGAGAGACTGGGGGAGAGAGACGGGAGAGAGAGAGAGAGAGAGACTGGGAGACAGAGAGAGAGAGAGAGAGCGACTGGGGGGAAGAGAGAGAGAGACGGGGCGAAGAGAGAGAGCGACGGGGGGGAAGAGAGAGAGCGACTTGGGGGGAAGAGAGAGAGCGACTGGGGGGGAAGAGAGAGAGCGACTGGGGGGGAAGAGAGAGAGCGACTGGGGGGGAAGAGAGAGAGCGATGGGGGGAAGAGAGAGAGCGACGGGGGGGAAGAGAGAGAGCGACTGGGGGGGGAAGAGAGAGAGCGACTGGGGGGGAAGAGAGAGAGCGACTGTGGGGGGGAGAGAGAGCGACTGTGGGGGGGGAGAGAGAGCGACTGTGGGGGGGAGAGAGAGCGACTGGGGGGGAGAGAGAGCGACGGAGGGAGAGAGCGCGACTGGGGGGGAGAGAGAGCGACTGGGGGGGAGAGAGAGCGACTGAGGGGGAGAGAGGGAGCGACTGAGGGGTGAGAGAGAGAGAGATGTGGAGAGAGAGAGAGGGAGAGACTGGGGAGATCGAGAGAGAGAGACTGAGGGGGGAGAGAGAGAGCGACTGAGGGGGGGAGAGAGAGAGCGACTGAGGGGGAGAGAGGGTGAGACTGGGGGAGAGAGACGGGGAGAGAGAGAGACTGGGGGAGAGAGAGAGAGATGGGCGAAGGGAGAGAGAGACTGGGGAGAGAGAGAGAGACTGATGGGGAGAGAGAGAGAGACTGAGGGGGAGAGAGAGACTGGGGGAGAGAGAGAGAGACTGGGGGAGAGAGAGAGAGATGGGCGAAGGGAGAGAGAGACTGGGGAGAGAGAGACTGGGGGGAGAGAGAGAGACTGGGGGGGAGAGAGAGAGACTGGGGGGAGAGAGAGAGACTGGGGGAGAGAGAGAGAGACTGGGGGGAGAGAGAGAGACTGGGGGGGAGAGAGAGAGACTGGGGGGGAGAGAGAGAGACTGGGGGGAGAGAGAGAGACTGGGGGGGAGAGAGAGAGACTGGGAGAGAGAGAGAGAAACTGGGGGGAGAGAGAGTGCGACTGAGGGGGGAGAGAGAGAGACAGGGAGAGAGAGAGAGAGAGAGAATGGGGAGATAGAGAGAGAGAGAGACTGGGGGAGAGAGAGAGAGACTGGGAGAGAGAGAGAGAGACTGGGGGAGAGAGAGAGAGACTGGGGGAGAGAGAGAGAGATGGGAGAGAGAGAGAGAGAGAGTAGAGAGACTGGGGGGAGAGAGAGTAGAGAGACTGGGGGGAGAGAGAGTAGAGAGGCTGGGGAGAGAGAGAGAGAGACTGGGGGAGAGAGAGAGATACTGGGGGAGAGAGAGAGAGAGACTGGGGGAGAGAGAGGAGAGAGACTGGGGAGAGAGAGAGAGAGAGACTGGGGGAGAGAGAGAGACAGGGGGAGAGAGACTGGGGGAGAGAGACGGGAGAGAGAGAGAGAGAGACTGGGCGACAGAGAGAGAGAGAGAGAGCGACGGGGGGGAAGAGAGAGCGACTGGGGGGGAAGAGAGAGCGACTGGGGGGGGAGAGAGAGCGACTGGGGGGGGAAGAGAGAGCGACTGGGGGGGTGATGTGCCTCAATAAATCCGAGACTCGATGTTAGCGAAACAAAACAAGGCTTTTATTGACTTAGAAGGTAACACACAGAGGAGAATGTATCTTCCATCCAGAGGTCTGCCGTACTGGATGTGCTGCAGGCTGGGCCAGCTTACATAGGAGCCAGGTATGGGCGGAGCCCTACACACAGTACAATACAATAGAAATGAAACTGAAACCAACCACAGTCACAGGCAGAGAAATACTGATGAGTGATGAATGGAATATTTCATCACACTCACCCCTTCTATAGATTTAGTCTGTTCGGGGGTTTGATAGTCCTCTGCGACCGACGTGGCTGTTGTGGTGCCGCGGGTGTCGGCTGGGTGTCCCCGGTGGCCTCCTGGGTCTCTGCCGGAGGTGCCGCCAGGGTTGTTGAAGGGGTAGTTGGTGGGGGTACCGTTGGTCGATGTTCTTCTGGGGGTGATGAAAGAGTAGTGGGTGGGTAAGAGTTGCTGTGGTCATTGTTGCTGCTGTTGTCGTGGTTGTTGTCGTTACCGGCTGGGGCGACGTCTTTTATGGACACGGTGTCCTCCCTTCCGTCGGCGTGCCGGACATACGCGTATTGGGGGTTGGCGTGGAGTAGGTGCACTGACTCCACGAGAGGGTCCGTCTTGTGGCCCCTCACATGCCTTCGCACGAATACCAGACCTGGGGTGGAGAGCCATGACGGCATGGATACGCCTGAGGTGGATTTCCGGGGAAAGACAAACATTCGCTCGTGAGGCGTGGCATTAGTGGCAGTACACAATAGCGACCGTATCGAATGGAGCACATCTGGGAGGACTCCCTGCCAGCGGGAGATAGGGAGGCCTTTGGTCCTTAGAGCTAGAGTGACTGCTTTCCATACTGTCCCGTTCTCTCGCTCCACTTGACCGTTACCCCGGGGGTTGTAGCTGGTGGTACGGCTCATGGCGATCCCCCTGGACAGCATGTACTGGCGTAGCTCTTCACTCATGAAGGACGCCCCCCTATCCGTATGGATGTAGCTCGGCATACCGAACAGGCAGAACAGGCTGTTGAGGCATTTAATGACCGTGGCGCTGGTCATGTCTGGGCAGGGGAAGGCAAATGGGAAACGAGAGTATTCGTCCACAATGTTCAGGAAGTAAACATTGCGGTCGACGGACGGGAGGGGGCCCTTGAAATCTAAGCTGAGCCGCTCAAAGGGCCGTGTAGCTTTGATTAAGTGGGCTCTATCTGGGCGGTAGAACCAAGGCTTGCACTCAGCGCAAGTGTGACAGTTCCTGGTCAGGGACCGAACTTCCTCAATCGAGTAGGGTAAGTTGCGGGACTTTATGAAGTGGAACAGCCGCGTGACCCCTGGGTGGCAGAGGTCATTGTGGAGGGTCTGTAGCCGATCCCTGGTGGCGCTGGCACACATCCCTCGTGAGAGGGCGTCGGGGGATTCGTTAAGGGCCCCTGGCCGGTAAATGATGTCATAATCGAAGGTGGAGAGCTCGATCTGCCACCTAAGAATCTTATCATTTTTAATCTTCCCCCTCTGTTTATTATTGAACATAAACGCTACCGACTGCTGGTCGGTAAGTAGGGTGAAGCGTTTGCCGGCTAGGTAGTGGCGCCAGTGGCGCACTGCCTCCACGATGGCTTGGGCCTCCTTTTCTATGGAGGAGTGTCTGATCTCGGGCCCTTGGAGGGTCCTCGAGAAGAAAGCTACGGGCCGCCCCGCCTGGTTGAGGGTGGCCGCCAAGGCAAAGTCAGACGCATCACTTTCCACTTGAAAGGGAGTGTTCTCGTCCACTGCCTGTAGCGTGGCCCGCTCAATATCCTGCTTAATGCTTTTGAAGGCGGCATGGGCCTCAGCAGAGAGCGGAAAAGAGGATGCTTTCAAGAGGGGGCGGGCTTTGTCGGAGTAGTTGGGGACCCATTGGGAATAATAAGAAAATAACCCCAGGCACCTTTTCAGGGCTTTGGGAGTGTTGGGCAGGGGCAGCTCCCATAGGGGGCGCAATCGGTTGGGGTCTGGTCCGATTTCCCCATTCTCCACCACGCTGCCTAGTATGCAGAGGCGCGTGGTGTTGTAAACGCACTTGTCCTTGTTGTAGGTGAGGTTGAGTTTTTGTGCGGTTTTCAGGAACCTCTCGAGGTTCGAGTCGTGATCCTGCTGGTTGTGACCGCAGATGGTGACATTGTCGAGGTAGGGGAAGGTTGCCTGCAAGTGGTGGTCATCGACCATGCGGTCCATCTCCCTCTGGAAGACCGAGACCCCATTCGTCACCCCAAAGGGGACTCTGAGGAATTGGTAGAGGCGTCCGTTCGCCTCGAAGACGGTGTACGGGCGGTCCTCTGGTCTGATAGGGAGCTGGTGGTACGCTGACTTGAGGTCGATGGTGGAGAACACCCGGTATTGGGCGATTTGGTTCACCATTTCTGATATGCGGGGTAGCGGGTAGGCGTCTAGTTGGGTGTACCTGTTGATCGTTTGGCTATAGTTGATCACCATCCGTTTCTTCTCGCTACCCCTTACCACCACCACTTGGGCGCGCCACGGGCTATTGCTGCGTTCAATAATGCGCTCTTTCAGGAGCCTGTCTACCTCGGTCGCGATAAACCGCCTGTCCTCCCAGCTGTACCTCCTGCTTTTGGTCGCTATTGGCCGGCAGTTAGGGGTAAGGTTCGCGAATAGCGAAGGCGGCTTTACCTTCAGGGTAGCCAGACCGCACACTGTGAGGGGCGGCTGGGACCCACCGTAATTGAGCGTGATGCTTTGGTGGTAGCACTGGAAATCCAGGCCTAAGATCATGCTTGCACATAGATTCTTCATGATTAATACTTTAAAATTATCGTATACAGTTCCGTTAACGGACAATTGTACCGTGCAGTAACCCATAATGGTCGATGTCTGGGTTTTATCAGCCATAGAGATGGTACCCCGAGTAGGGACCACCTTTAGGGAGAGTTGTTGTACCAGTTCAGGGTGGATAAAACTCTCCGTGCTTCCACTGTCAATTAAACATTTAACCCTGCACCCGTTTACCTCAATGTCCACCATTGATTTGGATAGCGGGTGCGGCCTGGTCTGGTCCACTGTGACCGATGCCACTGTAGGGCCCTGATCGAGACAAGATGGCGTCCACGCTGTCTGCTCACAAGATGGCGGACCCCACGAGGTCGGGCAAGATGGCGTCCAAGATGGCCGCTCCCACGGCGCACATGCGGCGGGTGGCGGGTTTTCCGGCAGGGTTCCCTCTGCACACCTTCCCGAAGTGCCCCTTCTTACCGCACTTAAAGCAGGTGGTGCCTTTCGCCGGGCACAGGTTTCTGGTGTGCTTCGGCTGCCCGCAGAAGTAGCAGTTGGGTCCCCGACGCGTCGCGGCTGTCGTAGGGCTTCTGGGGGGAGAGCGGGGGCCCCGACGGTGTCGGGCTGCCAGGCGGGGAATATGCCTTCCAAGATGGCGGCGCCCTTGGTGCACACGTGGCGGCGTGGATGGCGCGGGCTGAAGAGTAGGCATCCGAGTTTCTCTGGGCCACATCCAGGGATCGTGCTGTGTCCGCAGCCTGTTTCAGGTCCAATCCCGTTTTTTCCAGCAGTCTCTGCTGGATGTAAGTGGAGCTGAGGCCTGTGATAAAGGCATCGCGAACAAGCTCGTCAGTGTACACTGCGGCTTTTACATCTTGGCACTTGCAGTCTTTGCCAAGCATTTTCAGGGTGCCTAGGAACTCCTCCACCGATTCCCCAGGTCGCTGTGCGCGAGTAGCGAGCAGATGCCTAGCATACACCTCATTCGTAGGCTGCTGGTAATGCGCCTTTAAGATGTCGCAGGCGGCCGGGTACGTGTCGGCGTCTTGGATGAGGGGGTAAACCCGGTGGCTTACCCAATTCCGCAGAATTCCGAGTTTCATGCTCGCAGCGTCCGTAGCGTCTTTGACGGCTGCGGAATTGTCCAGGAAGAATTCCATACACATAAACCAGTGTCCGAAGTGTGCCGATGCGTCCGAAGCATGCTGGTCCAAATCCAAACGTTCGGGTTTCAAGAGTTGATCCATTGTGTTGAAAATTAAGTCAATAAAATTGATGTGCCTCAATAAATCCGAGACTCGATGTTAGCGAAACAAAACAAGGCTTTTATTGACTTAGAAGGTAACACACAGAGGAGAATGTATCTTCCATCCAGAGGTCTGCCGTACTGGATGTGCTGCAGGCTGGGCCAGCTTACATAGGAGCCAGGTATGGGCGGAGCCCTACACACAGTACAATACAATGGAAATGAAACTGAAACCAACCACAGTCACAGGCAGAGAAATACTGATGAGTGATGAATGGAATATTTCATCACAGGGGGGAAGAGAGAGCGACTGGGGGGGAAGAGAGAGCGACTGGGGGGGAAGAGAGAGCGACGGGGGGAAGAGAGAGCGACTGGGGGGGAAGATAGAGCGACTGGGGGGGGAAGAGGGAGCGACTGGGGGAGGGAAGAGAGAGCGACTGGGGGGGAAGGGAGAGCGACTGGGGGAGGGAAGAGAGAGCGACTGGGGGAGGGAAGAGAGAGCGACTGGGGGAGGGAAGAGAGAGCGACTGGGGGAGGGAAGAGAGAGCGACTGGGGGAGGGAAGAGAGAGCGACTGGGGGGGAAGAGAGAGCGACTGGGGGAGGGAAGAGAGAGCGACTGGGGGAGGGAAGAGAGAGCGACTGGGGGAGGGAAGAGAGAGCGACTGGGGGAGGGAAGAGAGAGCGACTGGGGGAGGGAAGAGAGAGCGACTGGGGGAGGGAAGAGAGAGCGACTGGGGGAGGGAAGAGAGAGCGACTGGGGGAGGGAAGAGAGAGCGACTGGGGGAGGGAAGAGAGAGCGACTGGGGGAGGGAAGAGAGAGCGACTGGGGGAGGGAAGAGAGAGCGACTGGGGAGGGAAGAGAGAGCGACTGGGGGGGGAAGAGAGAGCGACTGGGGGGGAAGAGAGAGCGACTGGGGGGGAAGAGAGAGCGACGGGGGGGAAGAGAGAGTGACTGGGGGGGAAGAGAGAGCGTCTGGGGGGGAAGAGAGAGCGACTGGGGGGAAGAGAGAGGGACTGGGGGGGAAGAGAGTGCGACTTGGGGGGAAGAGGGTGCGACTGGGGGGGAAGAGAGTGCGACTGGGGGGGAAGAGAGAGCGACTGGGGGGGAAGAGAGAGCGACTGGGGGGGAAGAGAGTGCGACTGGGGGGAAGAGAGAGCGACTGGGGGGGAAGAGAGAGCGAGTGGGGGGGAAGAGAGAGCGACTGGGGGGGAAGAGAGACTGACTGGGGGGGAAGAGAGAGCGACTGGGGGGGAAGAGAGAGCGACTGGGGGGGAAGAGAGAGCGACTGGGGGGGGAGAGAGCGACTGTGGGGAAGGGAGAGCGACTGGGGGGGGAGAGAGCGACTGGGGGGAGAGAGCGACTGGGGGGAGAGAGCGACTGGGGTGGGGGAGAGAGCGACTGGGGGGGAGAGAGCGACTGGGGGGGGAGAGAGCGACTGGGGGGGAGAGAGCGACTGGGGAAGGAGAGAGCGACTGGGGGGGAGAGAGCGACTGGGGGGGGAGAGTGCAACTGGGGGGGAGAGAGCAACTGGGGGGGGAGAGAGCGACTGGGGGGGAGAGAGCGACTGGGGGGGAGAGAGAGCGACTGGGGGGGGAGAGAGAGCGACTGGGGGGGAGAGAGCGACTGGGGTGGGGGGGGAGAGAGAGCGATTGGGGGGGAGAGAGAGCGACGGGGGGGAGAGAGAGCGACTGGGGGGGAGAGAGAGCGACTGAGGGGGGGAGAGAGAGCGACTGAGGGGGGGAGAGAGAGCGACTGAGGGGGGGAGAGAGATCGACTGGGGGGGTGGGGAGAGAGAGCGACTGGAGGGGGGAGAGTCTCTCTCACACTCCCAGTCTCTCTCTCTCACACTCCCAATCTCTCTCTCTCTCTCACTCCCAATCTCTCTCTCTCTCACTCCCAATCTCTCTCTCTCTCAGTTCAGTTCAGTTCAGTTCAAATGCTTTATTGGCATGAAAGTTTACAGAGAACCATATTGCCAAAGCTTACATTGCAAAAAGGTACAGTTTTCCAACATTCTGTAGGTGTCAATCGATTTGACATTTGTTGGGTATATACAATATTACTTTTAAACAATATTAATTTTAAACAGTCTTTCTACTTCATTTGGTACGTTCAATATTAATTTTAAACAGTCTTACTTTTAAACAGTCCTCAGGTTGTGACATGTTGTTACATATTTAGCCCCAAGGTATGGTCTGTCTCCTTCTCCTAGGACTAATCTCAATTTTGACAGATCATCCAATTCCTTGAAATCTGGGGTTGTTTGGCTTAGCTTGTTGAATAATATGTTTCTTGATGTGTTGAATTTTTCGCATTTTAGGAGGAAATGCATTTCTGTTTCAACCTCGCCAGCCAGACATTGATCGCATATTCTATTCTCTCTAGGCTGCCAGGATTTCTTGTATCTGCCTTTTTCAATTTCCAGTTGGTGGTCGCTTAGTCTGTACCTGGTGAGGGTCTGTCTCTGTTTTGTGTCTCTGATAGTCGTGAGGTAGTCTGCCAGTTTATATTCTCTTTTTAGGGCCCGGTAACATTCTAATCTGCTTTGGCTTTCGGTTATTTTGTTCCAATGTTCCAGGTAGGTTTCTTTGCATTTTTTAATGATTTGGTTCACTCGGATTGGTGTTTGGACGGCTGTGTTGGTCTGGGGCTGGTCAGGGTCCGGCTGAGTACTTAGTTTCAGTAGCAGCTGACTCAGGGGACTCTTTTCTGGGTTTAGCTCTTGGGTCTGAAAGGCTTTGAAATGAAGGGTGTCTGGGGAGCTAGATTTGAGGTGATTTAGGAAGTTTAGTGCTCGTTTTTGGATGTTTATTATCAGTGGGTATCTGCCTAGTTCGGCTCTGCATGCATTTGTTGGCGTTTTTCTTTGGGTGCGAAGGATGCTTCGGCAGAATTCTGCATGTAGGGCTTCTATTGTGTGTTTTTCCCATTTAGTGTAGCTTTGGTGATTTAGCGGGCCCCATACTTCACTACCGTACAGTGCAATGGGCAGGATTATGCTGTCAAAAATTTTGAGCCAGATTTTGATTGGGATTTGGATGTTGTAGAATTTTCTTTTTATTGCATATAGGGCTCTTCGGGCTTTTTCTTTTAGTGCATTCACTGCTATGCTGAAGCTCCCTGATGCTGTAATAGTTAGACCAAGGTAGGTGTAGCTCATAGTGTGTCCTATAGTGGTATCACTGAGGGTAAACTGGTATTTGTTTTCCTGACATCTGGGTCTTTTCTGAAAAATCATGATGTTGGTTTTCTTTAGATTTACTGTTAGAGCCCAATTTTGGCAGTATTTGTCGAGTAGGTCTAGTTGTTGCTGTAATCCCTGTTCTGTGGGAGACAGCAGAACCAGGTCGTCCGCATAGAACAGGGACTTCACTTCTCCATCCAGGAGACGGAGACCTGGTGACTCGCTTTGCTCCAGCATGTCTGCTAATTCATTTATGTATATGTTGAACAGGGTCGGGCTCAAATTGCAGCCCTGCCGGACGCCTCTTCTCTGGGTGAAGAAATCGGTGCGTTTGTCTCCAATTTTGACCCCGCATTTGTTTTTCAGATACATTGATTTAATAAGGTCATAGACTTTGCCCCCTATTCCACACTGAAGAAGTTTATAATAGAGCCCTTCGTGCCATATAGAGTCAAAGGCTTTCTTGAAGTCGATGAAACAGGCGAATATTTTCCCATTTTTTGTTTGGTGTTTATGTTTTTCAATGAGGGTGTGAAGGGTATAGATATGGTCGGCGGTGCGGTGTTTTGGAAGAAAGCCTATTTGGTTTTTCCTGAGGATATTATGTTTGTTAAGAAAATCAAGTAATCTACTATTTAGAATACTGCAGAATAACTTCCCTAGACAACTGTTGACACAGATGCCGCGGTAGTTATTTGGGTCTGATTTGTTTCCACTTTTATATATGGGGGAGATTAGTCCTTGGCACCAGATATCGGGAAAACAGCCTGAGCGCAATATGATGTTGAATAGTTTGAGTATCGCACCCTGCATCTCCATATTGCTGAACTTTAGCATTTCATTTTTGATGTTGTCTGGGCCACAGGCTTTCTTTAGGTGGAGAGATTTTGTTTTTGTGGCCAGTTCTTTCCATGTGATTGGGGAGTCTAGAGGGTTTTGGTTGTCTTTAATTGTTGCTTCTAATGTGTGGAGTTTTTCTGTGACCTGATGTTGACTTGGGTTTGTTTTGTTTTTTGGGATGTCTTTGTAGAGGTTTTCAAAATGTGTTCTCCAGATGTCGCCATCTTGGATTGGTAATGCTTGCAATTGTGTTGTACTCAGGTTATTCCACATTTCCCAGAATTGTTTTGGATTGGTGGAGTTTTCAATTTCTTCGAGTATTTTGTGGGTATAGTTTTGTGTTTTGTTCCTAATGGTGTGTTTATATCTTTTGAGGGTTTCATTGTATCTAGTACGTAGGTCCGGATTGTTTGGTTGCCGATGCTTTTGGTTTGATATTTTTCTCAGGTCTTTTCTGGCATTTTTGCATTCGTGGTCAAACCATTTCATATTTTTATTTTGTCTTTTGTGATGCTTCCTCTTCTGTTTCACGAGGTCGGCTTTTACAGCTGCCTCATGGAAGATCATATTTATATCCTCTATGGCCGTGTTTACACCATCTCTGGTGATCTCATATAGATTTTCTTTAAATTTTGAAATTTTACTTGTGAGATCAGGTGAATTTAGTGCTGTGATGAATTTATCTCCACTGTCTGGGGCCCATCTGTATGTCTGGTTTATTTTATGTAGCTTACTGTGTTCCTTTTTTGTGTCTGTAGTTTGGGCAGAAAGTTTAAGGTACACATTTATTTGGTTATGGTCTGAGAGGGGGGATTGCTGCCTGACAGTGAATGCGTTGATATCGCAGGGGTCCAGGTCAGTGATTGTATAGTCCACCACACTAGACCCAAGAGTTGAGGAGTATGTGAGTGTCCCTAGGGAGTCCCCTCTGAACCTACCATTAACTATGTACAGGCCTAAGGCTCGGCAGAGTTGCACTACCTCCCTACCGCTTTTATTTATTTCACGATCAAGGTTATTCCGATTTGCGATGGCTGGTGTGACATCTAAAGGGGTCTGGCCAAACACATGGTTGTTTCCCTGTGGGTCTATGAAGTCAGGTTCACAACCGGTCCTTGCATTTAGGTCCCCACATATTATCACCTTTCCTTGGGCCTGGAAATGGCTGATTTCCATGTGGAGAGTATCAAATAACTCCTCTTCGAAATATGGCGAATCTATTGGAGGTATGTAGATCGCACATAAGTAAACATCTTTTTTTGCTATTCCTATATTTTTATCTAGTTTTAACCATACGTGTGATTTCCCCTGTTTTACCGGTGAGATGTGTTTGTCCAGTTCTCCCTTATACCACACCAATATTCCCCCGGAGGTTCTGCCCTTGCGTGTTTTAGTGTTCTTTACTGAGGGCACAATGATTTCATGGTACATTGGAGGACAGTGGGTCGGCATGTCCTTTTGGCACCATGTTTCTGTTAACACAATTATATCAATGTCTTTTATAGCTTTTAGGAATTCAGGGTCTGTACTCTTCATCCCAAAAGTTGAGGAGCGGAGGCCCTGGATATTCCAGCAGCTTATGTGGAAAGAACGCATTTATATAGTTCAATAAAACGAAATAAAATGGACCTATTTTGTGGGATGAGTGTGGAAACACTATTTTCTATAATGCTAAGTGATGATTTAGTATAAATTTCACTCTCACTCCCAGTCTCTCTCTCTCTCACACTCCCAATCTCTCTCTCTCTCTCACTCCCAATCTCTCTCTCTCTCTCACACTCCCAATCTCTCTCTCTCACACTCCCAATCTCTCTCTCCCTCACACTCTCCCCCCTCTCCCTCACACTCTCCCCCCCTCTCCCTCACACTCTCCCCCCCTCTCCCTCACACTCTCCCCCCCTCCCTCACACTCTCCCCCCTCTCCCTCACACTCTCCCCCCCTCTCCCTCACACTCTCCCCCCCTCTCCCTCACACCCCTCCTCACACTCCCCCCATCCCTCACACTCCCCCCTCCCTCACACTCCCCCCTCCCTCACACTCCCCCCCTCCCTCACACTCCCCCCTCCCTCACACTCCCCCCCTCCCTCACACTCTCCACCCTCCCTCACACTCTCCGCCTCCCTCTCCCTCACACTCTCCCCCCCTCTCCCTCACACTCTCCCCCTCCTCTCCCTCACACTCTCCCCCCCTCTCCCTCACACTCTCCCCCCTCTCCCTCACACTCTCCCCCCCTCTCCCTCACACTCTCCCCCCCTCTCCCTCACATCCCCCCTCCCTCACACTCCCCCCTTCCTCACACTCCCCCCTCCCTCACACTCCCCCCTCCCTCACACTCCCCCCCTTCCCTCACACTCCCCCCCTCACACTCCCCCCTCTCCCTCACACTCCCCCCTCTCCCTCACACTCCCCCCCTCTCCCTCACACTCCCCCCCTCCCTCACACTCCCCCCCTCTCCCTCACACTCCCCCCCTCTCCCTCACACTCCCCCCCTCTCCCTCACACTCCCCCCCCTCCCTCACACTCTCCCTCACACTCCCCCCCTCTTCCTCACACTCCACCCCTCTCCCTCCCTCTCCCTCACACTCCCCCCCTCCCTCACACTCCCCCCCTCCCTCACACTCCCCCCCCTCTCCCTCACACTCCCCCCCCTCACACTCCCCCCCTCCCTCACACTCCCCCCCCTCTCCCTCACACTCCCCCCCCCTCTCCCTCACACTCCCCTCTCCCCCCCCCAGGCCCGACCGGACTCACCTCGGTAGCACCTGCTGGTGAACAAGGTGGGCCTTTGGACCCGGTTGGCAGACTCCCGTGTCCGATTGAGATCGGGGACAGCCGTTTAAAAAAAAGCCAGAGCGGGCTATAGCGGGCGGGCGGCGCATGCGTGGTCAGTGCCAGCGATGCGAGGCGGCCCGCGGGGAGTAGGCAGGGAAACCCCGCGGGATGGCGGCCGTTAGCGAGCGGCTCACTTCGGGCGGCCCGTCCACGCTCCGGCCCCGACACCGTCAAACCTGAGAGGGGGAAGTAGAGAGAGAGAGAGAGAGGGAAGAGGAGAAGGAGAGAGCGGGAAGAGGAGAAGGAGAGAGAGAGAGGGAAGAGAGAGAGAGAGAGAAATTTTTTAAGCTTCAGGCCTGCCTGCAGCGGGCCTGGAGAGCAGCCCCGAGTCCCCCCTGCGCGAGGGTGAGGAGGAGGGGGGGTGGTTGCTGAACACAATATAAAACTCAAATAAATTGTTAATTAATTCCCGAACACATAACTCAAATATTTACCTTAGTTCCCTAACACACTGAAAGTGTGGGGAAAAAATCGTGAAAAATCAAGATGGCGGCCACTCACCTCGGTTCAGAAGGATAAGGCCCGCCCACACACGCACCGATTGGTCGACCGGTCAGGTCACCGAAGCGTAGGATTGGTCAATCGTCGAGTCACTCGACACTCAACTGTAGGATGGCACGCTCCAGGAACCCGCCGTACGATTGGTCGACCTCGACGTCACACGGTCGCTAATGAGATGCTAATGAGCGGAACGCTGAACGTTTTTGGATACCACGGGCGCGATTTTTGTCCGACCGAAACGTAAATACGCCTATGACCGGTCCGGAATCGCAAGCTTTCTTTTGAGGCGACGCGCGCGTCGGTACGCTCTATAACTTTCAAACGTATAGAACACGGACAGACAGACAGACATCGGGACAGACAGAAGAGCCGCTTTATATATATAGATTCACCCTTATTTTTCTTTTGGGGTAGACTTTTTGCCCCGTGTACGTCTTCAAGACAATTTCTGTATCTCTCAAGTGTATGTGTGAGAATAGCCGCTTGTAGTCCCTTCGGTTTATGACTGTTAGGGCTGATCCTGTGTCTAATTCCATTTTCACTTGGACTCCGTCTATCTTGAGCGTGACCCAGATAGTTTGGTGATCCTCCATTTTGATTACATTATTTAGTTTCAGGCAACCCAGCTCCTTGCTTCCGGAGTCTGTATCACTTTTCTGTTCATCTGAACTACTCTCCGTCACCTTATGTACCTTTTTGTACTTCTCCTGTGGAGATTTCTTGCTGCTAGTTTTCTTTCCCGACCTGCAGACTCTTGCTATGTGTTCTACTTTTCCACACTGTCTGCACACTTGGTCCTTGAACCAACAATCCTTATGGTCGTGTGTTGTTCTGCCGCAGCAATAACACTTCACTGCTCCATATGACATTTCATTTGTGCCATATTCTTGCGGTCTCCGTTGTATCTCTGCAGCGCCCCGTGCGGCTGCTCCGTGCGATACTGCCATGCTGAAAGCCTTGTCCAGCGCAAGATCCTTTTCTGATAGAAGCCGTTTCTGGGTTCCTTCACTTTGAAGCCCACACACAAACTTGCCCCTTAAAGTATCTGCTAGTCCCGTTCCAAACTGGCAGTTTTTCGATAGCTTGCGCAGTTCCGTTAAATACTCAGCATTACTTTCGTCTTTATGCTGGTTCCTTTTGTGAAACTTACACCTTTCTGCTATCAGCAGCGGTGTGGGGTTTAAGTGGTCCTGTAGGATTGCCACTATGCTGTCAAAATCCTTTTCCACTGGCTTCTCTGGGGTTACTAGGTTTCGCAGTAAGCCATACGTTTTTGCACCCATGGAATTCAACAATACCAGTGCTTTCCTGGCATCTGGCACTTCATTCACCTTGCAGTACATTTCTATGCGTTCTACATATGTCGCCCAACCTTCGACTTCATTGTCGAACGCTGTGACACTGCCACTCTTCGGCATCCCTGGGTGTGGTTAGACTGGCTAAAAATGGCGTCTCCTGCACTCTCCCTTCTTCTCCACTGCGGCTCAAAAATGGCGTCTCCCGCGCTCTCCCTTCTTCTCCGCTGCAGCTCAAAAATGGCGTCTCCCGCTCTCTCCCTTCTTCTCCGCTGCGGCTCAAATGGCGTCTCCCGCGCTTTCCTTTCTTTACCCGCGGACGCTGCTCAGCCCTTGAACACCGGCCGCGCTCTGCGCGTTTTCCTGCGTGCCTCTCTCGTTGACGCCGCTCGGTCTTCAACCCTGGCTGCGCCCTGTGCGCTTTACCCTCTCTCTTACCCCGTCGACGCTGCTCGGCCTTCCCCTGTGCCGTCGGTCGGCTCCAGCCGCCGCCGTCCGGGAAGGGTCTGCGCCTTACCTGCTGCCAGTCCATCTCGCTGGAGTCTCCGCCGGTCGATGCCCGTGCCCCTGGAATCGGCCTTCTTCTGCAGAGTTGCAGGTAGGTTCGAATCGACTCATCGCCAATGTTAAATCCGTGAATCTTGATGTATGGTGTCCTTCAACAAATAGACAGAGACTGCAGAGGAACGATCAACAGGTGTTTACTGGATGAGGGTCACTCCAAAACTAATAGTACAGATCCCTACTCAGGGATATATACAGGTGTGGTCACTGCCGGTACTACAGTATACAGGAGCTGTAAAAAGTAGTTCTCCCCTTAAAGGTACATGCACTACAGGTCCGGGCCCGCGGGGTCTTCGCCCTCAGGGCCCTCCTCCTCTACACCTGGGTCAGGGGCGGGGTCTCCGCCCTCGGGTCCCTCCTCACCTGGAGCCCAGAAGAGTGGGGGAGTGTCCCAATCGATGGGCGGGATGGCCCCTCCCTTTAAGCAAGCCACAGCGCCTGCCTGTGCAGTCTGTGAACTCGCTCCTGCTGCAGGCTGAGGAATTTTATCCTCAGACCCTACCCCAACTGGCTGTTTTCCACTTTCAAGTTTAAACAGTTTGCACTGGTTGATATGGAAACATTTTGTGCGCCGAGGCATCTTAACGGCGTATACCATGGGGCTGGCTTTGTCTACAATGCTGTAGGGCCGCATGTACAATGGCTCCAAACTTCCTACTCGGGCATAGTTCCTCACCATGACCTGTTCTCCTACCTCCCACTCGTGGTGCACTCGGGGTTCGAGCAGCGATCGGTTTCTCCGATGCTGCTTTCCCATGTTCCCAGCCGCCTGCTCGTGGACCTGCTTAAGGTGCTCGAAGAGGTTTCGGGTGAACCTGTCCCGGTTTACCTCTCTGAGCTGTCCCTCCGTGAGCTCCGGGGCTAGTACATGGGTGGGGGTCCGCATAACCCTGCCAGTCATCAGCTCGTACGGTGAGTACCCCGTGCTTTTAGACTGGCTGGCCCGGATCCCCATCAGAATCAACGGTAGGACCTCGGCCCATTTACGGGGCGAGTCCAACGTCTCCTTCCTCAACCTTTCTTTTCGGGTCCTATTCATTCTTTCCACAATCCCTGATGACTGTGGGTTGTGGGCCACATGCCACTTCCCCTCGATGCCTAGCAGCATAAGGGTATTCTGCATCACCTGTCCGGTGAAGTGGCTCCCGTGGTTGGACTCCACATACTGTGGTAGTCCCCACTGCGAGAACACTTCCCGGACCAGGATCCTGGCAGTACCCAGAGCTGTGGCTGTTCTGCAGGGGAAGGCCTCTACCCATTTGGTGAACACATCCACCAGGACTAGGCAGTACTTATAGCCTCCCTGGGCAGTGGGCAGGGGCCCGATGTAGTCGACCTGTATCGACTGCCATGCTCCCTCTACCCTCCTGATGTGTCCCATAGGTATCTTCCTTTTGTGGGGGTCGGGGTTATTCGCAGCGCACACAAGACAGCCTGCACAGAACTCGCGGACATCTTCCCTGAGTCCCGGCCACCATCCCGCCTGTTCCACCCGTTGCCAGGTGGTCTCAGGCCTGGGGTGACCCGTTCCTGGACCCTCATGGGCCAGCTGAAGGAATTCCCTCCAGTGTTGCTACGGCACAACCCACTGTTCCTCCCGGAACAGCATGCCCTCTTTCACGGAAAGGGTTGCTGTGCCGTACGGACCCTCTACCCTTTTTCCCTCAGTTACTGCACTGAGGACTGCTTTGAGGAAGGGGTCTTGGGCTTGGACCGTCTTAAGGTCCGGGGCTAAAGCTACCCCTACACTCCCTTGGGTCCCGTCCCTACCTCTGACCGCCGCCATGGGTCTGGACCCAAATGGGTCCCAGAAAGTGCCTGTGCGGGCACCCTCCTTGGCGAGCAAGTCAGCCTGCTGGTTGCCTTGGCCGCGGGGTTCTGTGGAGGAATGGGCTTTCACCCTGTGGATGAAAACCTCCCCTTCCTCCCCCACTGCTGCCAGGATCTTTTCCAGCAGGGGTTTTACTGTGAGTGGTCTCCCGTTGGTGGAGGTGTATTCGCGGCGGGACCAGATGGCCAGGTCCTCCGTACACGAATTGCACGTGAACATGCTGTCCGAGCAAATCATGTAGGGGGTGGGGAAGATTTTGGGGTGTGTAACGACGTACACTACCACGGACAGTTCAGCCTGCTGGGCGCTCAAGGTGCTGGGGAGCTTAATCGCCAGGGCAATGTTTGCCGCTGGGTCGTAAACTCCACACCCCGTGAGACGCTCGCCAGCAGATACCGTGCTGGAACCGGCTACATAGATCTTACGGCCTGTGGGATGTATCCCGGCCCGTAAACCTATGTTCACTTCCCAAACCTCTTCTATGGAACACCGGTGGGCTGTTCCAGGATATACCAGGTTGGCTGCGAGCTTTGGCTCGCAGAGACCCTTCACCTTAAGATCCATCTGTGAGAGGAGCAAGGTCCAGCGGGCACTGCTCACTGTTCCATCCTTGATCCTCCCATCCAGAAGCATCTGGGTGAGTGTGTGATGGGTGAGGAGGGTGATGGGAGAGGTGCCTGTGAAGATCAACAATCTTTTCACAGCCCAATGTGTGGCCAAGAGATGCCACTCACAGTTGGAGTAGCTCCTCTACACATCCGTGAGTATCCTGGAGGAGTAGACCACCGGCCTCAGCCGGCCGTGCCGCTCTTGGAGCAGCACAACACTCAGGCTGTCCCCGCTGGCTGCTACTTCCAGGAAAAACTCTTTCCCCCCATCTATAGCCCCTAGAGCTGGTGCGGTCTGCAAGTCCTTCTTGAGCCTGACAAATGCTGCCTGGTAGCCCTCATCCCAAAGCCACTCCACTCCCTTGTGTAGGAGTCGGAGCAGAGGGGCCGCTGTGGCTGCATAGTCCTCAATAAAGTCCCTGCAGTATCCGGTTAGCCCTAGAAACGACCTCACACCCGTCACTGTGTTGGGGACTGGTAACTCTTGCACCGCTTCTCTCCTAGCCTTATCTATGGCCCTTTCTCCAGCGTGTACGGTCAGGCCTAGGAATTTCACCTCCTGCTGGTCGATCTGCGCTTTCTTGGGGTTTACCTTAAAACCCTTTTGCCCAAGCAGCTCCAGCAGTTCAGCCAATAGTGGGCCATGCTCCTCTCTCGAGTCGGTGAAGAGAAGCAGGTCATCCACATATTGTACCAACTGTCTGGGCTGGCTGAACTCCTTTAAACTGTTTGCCATGCACTGATGGAAAATGCTGGGGTTGTTATGGAAACCCTGAGGCAAGCAGTTCCACGTGTACTGTTGCCCTTTAAACGTAAAGGCAAACTTGTACTGATCCTCCCTCCTTAAAGGGATGGACTAAAACCCGTTGGAAATATCCAGCACCGTGAAAGTGGTCGCGGATGCTGGAATACTTCCTATCAGGTCGGCAACTGCCACTACTGTGGGTGCACAGGCTAGGATGTTACTATTGAGTACCCGATAGTCCACCATGGCCCTCCAGGAATTGTCCGGCTTTCTAACCGGCCACAATGGAGAATTCACGTGGGTGGTTATCGGTCTCAGAACTCCCTGCTGTACTAACGAGGACATGGCTGCTTCCATGTCTGGCTCTGCTTCCCTGGGGAAGTTATACTGTTTCTGTGGTCGGGCCATGGGGTCCCCGTCTACGCTGAGCTCAAACCCGTTGACCCTCCCGCAGTCGTGTTTGTGTGTGGCAAATGTGGCCAGGTGGGCCTGCACAAATGCCTGGAACTCCTGTTGGGTGTTACTGACCATAAGCTCGAGCTTATAACCCTCTTTGGGCTTCATGGTACATAGGGCCCCCTTCCCTTCCTTTCCTGGGATCACTACTACCTCACCGTTCTTTCCTTTGCCTGCCCCCCATAGGCAATGATTTCTCAAATCTACTAGGATCCCGTGGCCTACAATAAAGTCGGCTCCCAGGACCCCTCTTCCACCCTCCACTTCCCACTTCATCAGGACACAGGTCCACTTAGAGCGGAGCAGTCCTAAACGAATGGCGAGCGGGATGGAAAATGAGCCGGCCTGTTCTTTGCCTGTGAACCCCGACAGACTGTATGGGACCCCGTTAGATAGGGACGAGGTGGCAGGGTTAGCTGAGTAGACCACGGTGCATGATGCCCCCGTGTCCAACAGATAGGTCCCCGTCACCTTTTCTACTTCCATCTCCAAGAGGGGTCTTTTCCATTCATCGTACCTGAGAGAACACAGGTAAACAGGCTGCGCTGGCTCTAGTCAGGGCTGCGGGTTGGATGGGGCTGACGGGGTCAGAGCACCGGTATCAGCTGCTATTCTCCCCTGGCCAGTCAATAAGTACCTCCTGGTGTCCAAAAGTGACTCGACCGCTGCGGGAGTGATTCCTGCCTCCGCCTTTTGGGCTGGGGCTGTGGAATTCTTTCCCTTGTTATCTTTCCAAGGGTTTTTGCACTCCTTCCGCCAGTGACCATCCTTCCCGCACCTGTAACAATTCGTCTTTGTGTTGGGGGGGTTATTCCCTTCCTGGTGCCACTCATTCCTACCCGGTCCGGGTTTTACCTCATGCATCGTCCCCTTAGGTGGGTGTGCATCGGTTCCTCTACCGTTTTTATAGGCTAGAGTCAACTATCTGATCACCGTAAGTTCGGTGGTCTGGGGGTTCTTGGGGTCGAACCAGACTTCTGCCTTGGCCCGGACCTGTGGCAAGCTGTTCGCCACCAGGCAACGGAGCCAATGGGCCAGGGGATCCCCGTTCAGGACCACCCGGTTCGGCGCCCCCGAACAGGCCCTCCGGTACACCGGCCATAACCGGTCCACGAAAGCCTGCGGGGTTTCCCCTGTGAGCTGGACTGTCTTCTCCACACGGGAGAAAGGACATCCCTCATTCATCCCCATGGCCTCCAGAACTTCATCCCTGAGCGCCTCATACCTGCTCTGCCCCCTCTTACACTCGTCAGAGAGGGATTGGAGGAGGCTACTCTCCAGGGAGAATAGCAGCAGCTTGGCCTGCTCAGCGCCATCGCAGTCGTTGACGCTGGCTGCCTGCTCTATGTCCCTGAAGTGGATCGAGGGGTCTCCATTTTCGGACAGCTTTGGGATATGGTTGACCATAGCCCTAAGCTGTTGGGTGCTATAGGGTAATACGAACTGGTTTTGGAGGGGTCCCTCATCGTCGCCATTGACAGGTGGGCCGAACCTCTGATGCTGTGCTGTGCACATCGGTCCCGGCTCCGACCTCTCTGGCGGGGGTTGCTCCACCTCCGCTCCCACCTCTGGCTCCACCCGCCCTTGCTGCCAGACCTCGCTGAAGCTTGGCGCTACGGGTGGTGGTCATGAGACCTCCTGTCCCTCAACCGGGTCGTCCCTGGGCACTACCTGTGACGTTGGAACTGTCCTCCCCTCGTTCCCCATAAAATCCGCCTGACCTGCCTTTGGGCTTATGAGGCACACCATGCCTTTTGCCTTTCTGAGGGCCAGGCTCAGATTTTCTATCCGCTCTTTGCAGGGGCCGTGGTCTGCCTCCTCAAACCCCTGTTCGCTCGTTAGCTTATAAGCTGCCTTTACTTCCTCTTCTTGTTCCCTAACTTGCCTTGCCAAGCGGGCGTTCTTTTCCTGCAACCTTAACTCATTTCCCTTGGCTTCGGTGACTTGGCACTGTAGGTATTCCAACTTGGCCTTGTGTTCTCCCATTAAATACACTCTCTCCTGATTCATGGCCTGCAATGCTACCAATAACTTTTCCCCTGCTAGACCCTTGTCCTGGATCTCCAGGGCTGACTCCTTTAACTCGGCTGCCTGTGCTGCAACGAGCCTGTCCAAGAGCTGGACCTGCTTTTTGAAACACATCAGCCAGACTGCCTTCTCTAAGGACTTCTTGTGTTCCTTTCCCTCTGTCCACTTAGCTGCTGCATCTACCGGATGCCCAGCCCTTAACAGAGTGGTGATCCACTTCTTTGTGATATTCACCTTGTTAAACACATAATCAGAAATCCTTTCCTCCATCATGGTTTGCTCATCCGAACCACTGTCTAGTGTATCGCAACCCTGCTGTCAGTGTCCTGCTGTGGTTGCCATTTTCTGTAGGGGGTTGGCGTGTGGCCAGTCAGTTATGCTCCTGACTGCCTGTGAGCGGTTCGAATCGCTCCCACACCCCTGGGTTCTAGACACCGGACTTAGGTGCAGGCGGCGATACAGAACATCGAGTAGACAAGTGGCTTGGTGTAAGAAAACCAGGATTTTATTAAATCAGAATAAAACACAGTCTTATGAGAAGCTACTGGTAGAAAATACAGGCATAAACAATAATTATACTTATATGGGAATGGGGAACACACGGCACATTGAGGGAAAAACAACTACATTAACAATCCCCTTATCCTTATCCCACCCCCTATAACTAACTAGATTAAGCTATGAGGGGCCAGGAATTCATGCTCACCAATCCAAAGCCTGTTGCTTTAACAGTTGCGAGTTTTGAGGTTTGGTCTCCTGTCCTTTGGGGTACTCCGTCGCCACGTGGTCTCACGGCACGGTGCTGGAGCTGTTGCTGCGACACACCTTCCCTCTCCTCAGCTACCGTTGTCGTCTTGTCGCGATGGGTTCTCTTCTTCTTCTCCCTCGGGTGGTCATCGGCGGTAACGTTGCGATTGTGGGGCGGTTGCCGGTTTTACTGCTGGTTTGATTTTACTACCCAAGCGTCAAACGCCAGCATGTTCGTCTAAATTCTTCCCCAAACGCCAGCTTATAACTAGGCATTTGGCCTTTACCAATGCGTCTTTTGCTGCCCTTCTCTGCTCTTGTCGGGTCTTTACCCTCTTCTTCGTCTCGTTTCGTTTCGTGGCCCGTGTGTCCTGTATGACTTTGAACTCGGGTCTCGTTCCCCTTCTGCGATTGGTGTGGATGTCCTTGGTTGCAAATTAATGCGGGGAGCGAGAAGAGAACCCGCCACAAGGCCAGGGCATGGGTACGAGCGGCAGCAGCCCAAGGCCAGACAAGAGGTCAGAGTCAAGAGAGCGATCGCTACTGATGGGCCTACAATTATACTCCTTCTGATGGCCCTTATCTGCGTGCCAAATCAGGTCAGTCCATTGTTTAACTTTTGGCGGGCTGTTTTAAATGATTATACCAATCTAAACTAACTGGCTTTAGATGGCCGTTTATCGCACCTGATGGCCCGATGTCCGAGTTGTATTGTCATTAATGCATTTTAATCGGCCTGTCCAGCCTTGGTGGCTCCCTTAAGCTGTTTCCGATTATTTATGCAGACAAACAAATGGCCTCATCCTTAGGCCTAACTGCCATTTTCCCCGCAGTCCCGCCTCCAAACCCGCCTCCCCAGGGCTGGCAAGATCGCGCCCCTTGTGACTGGTCAAGCTGACACACATCTGCTGTTTGAACTGATTGGAATAATTTCAGGCCACTTTGAGTGTGTACTAGCAACCTTCTTGCCTCAACTGAAATCTATAACAACGGGATGGGAACCATTTACATCCTCTCATCCTGGTCGTCAGATTCGGAGGAAGACCACTGCGGCTTAGCGCTGCCGGATGAACAAGTGGCTCAGCACACAGCCTCCTTGGAGGAAGATGAAGAGGACGAGGAAGAGGACGAGGACGAGGATGAGTAGGAGAACGGGGAGTGGCGCCTTGTGGGGACAGATGTGATCAATCCAGCAGCAGCTGACCACATTGATGGCTGTCAGACAAAGGATGCACTCATCCATGCCAGATTCGCGTAAACTAACGCTCCAACCACAGGTGGCTGGCACATGGAGATGAATATAAGTCCGACAGTCTCAAACCCCAGGCATCATCTGTCCAATAAATGGTGGTTTGTGTTACCACCATCATTCTACATGGAAATTGCCCCGAGCCCTCACTCTTGAATTTCCATGTCCCAGAACACAGAGGCCACACTTTAGGTGATCTCAGCAGATTATTAAACCTTTTTTGACACTAAACCCTTGTGTGTCTGCATACAGACCTCGAGCTCACCTCCTCAGCAATTTGCAGCTAAGCTGCTTTGGTTTGCTGAGGAGGCCTCCTCCTTCCGTTTCCAGGGAAGAGGAGGTCCTGACGTCCTCTAACTCCCACAATAAGAGCATGGAGAGAGACCTCATTGAACCTGGGTGCTGCCTTAGTTTTTGGGGCTGCCATTCCTGCAGCTCCCAGCACCTTTAAGAGAAAAAAGCATTAATATTACTAAGCAAATGATTGGAACACATCTGGCATCTTTTTCATTTCATAGTCAGATAATAAAGTCATATATCAAAAAATCATGAAGCTCTTTCTGGAATAATATGACCAGCAATATCATTCATTAAATTTTGCTCAGAACAGACGCTGTCAATTCCCCTTTCAAGATAATAAAGCACCAAGCCATCCCAATGACATTTGTATGCAAAGGGGATATGGCCCCTTTAAATTTTCAAACAAACAACGCGTCATCAGACACGAGTAACTGACATCCTCCAAGCAATTGCCTGGAGGGACCTGCACATCGGCCGTAATGAGGCCAATGAAGACAAAATCGGAAGTGCTGGGAGACGGCAGCCGGGTGCGGGTCCGAAAGCTGCTGAGCAGCGGGCCCGCCCTCAACCTGCATCCGTTATTAAAATCGAGCCCTTTGTGCCTGTCGTCACGTAAGAAGATGCAAAAAACTTCCCGGAAATAGTGGAGAACCAGGGGTCTAACGAGAATGAGGAACTGAAAGAAATTAGTATTAGTAAAAATATATTACTGGAGAAATTAATGAGACTGAAAGTAGATAAATCCACTGGACCTGATGGCCTGCATCCTAGGGTTTTGAAAGAGGTGGCTATAGAGATAGGGGATGCATTGGTTGTCATTTTCCAAAATCCCATAGATTCTAGAACGGGACCCGCGGCTTGGAAGGTAGCAAATGTAACCCCACTATTTAAGAAAGGAGGGAGAGAGAAAATGGGGAACTACAGAACAGTTAGCCTGACATCAGTAGTAGGGAAAATGCTAGAATCTATTATTAAGGACGTGGTAACAGGCCACTTAGAAAATAATAATAGGATTGGGCAGAGTCAGCATGGATTTATGAAAGGGAACTTGTGTTTGACAAATCTGTTAGAGTTTTTTGAGGTTGTAACTAGCAGAATAGATAAGGGGGAACCAGTGGATGTGGTGTATTTGGTTTTAAGAAGGCATTCGATAAGGTGCCACACAAGAGGTTATTAAACAAAATTAGGGCTTATGGGATTGGGGGTAATATACTAGCATGGATTGATGATTGCTTAATGGACAGAAAACAGAGTAGGAATAAACGGGTCATTTTCGGGTTGGCAGGCTGTAACTAGTGGGGTGCCGCAAGGATCAGTGCTTGGGCCTCAGCTTTTCACAATCTATATCAATGATTTGGATGAGGGGACCAAATGTAATATATCCAAGTTTGCTGATGATACAAAACTGGGTGGGAATGTAAGTTGTGAGGAGGATGCAAGGAGGCTTCAAGGGGATATAGACAGGCTAAGTGAGTGGGCAAGAACATGGCAAATGGAATATAATGTGAAGAAACGTGGAGTTATCCACTTTGGTAGGAAAAATAGAAAAGCAGAGTATTTTTTAAATGGTGAGAGATTGGGAAATGTTGGTGTTCAGAGGGACCTGGGTGTACTTGTACATGAATCACTGAAAGCTAACATGCAGGTACAGCAAGCAATTAGGAAAGCAAATGGTATGTTGTCCTTTATTACAGGAGGATTTGAGTATATAAGAATAAAGACGTCTTACTGAAATTATATAGGGCCCTGGTGAGACCACACCTGGAGTATTGTGTACAGTTTTGGTCTCATTACCTAAGGAGGGATATACTTGCCATAGAGGGAGTGCAACGAAGGTTCACCAGACTGATTCCTGGGATGGGGGGATTGGCCATTTAGGACTGAGATGAGAAGAAATTTCTTCACTCAGAGGGTGGTGAACCTTTGGAATTCTCTACCCCAGAGTGCTGTGAAAGCTCAGTCGCTGAGTATATTCAAGACAGAGATTGATAGATTTTTGAATATTAAGGGAATCAAGGGATATGGGGATAGTGTAGGGAAGTAGAGATGAGGTAGAAGATCAGCCATGATCTTATTGAATGGCGGAGCAGGCTCGAAGGGCCAAATGGCCTACTGCAGCTCCTATTTCTTATGTTCTTATGAAACTGTGGAGTTTGCACGGTGCATGTTCCGTCTAGTTGTGTCTCAAACTGGCATTTGGGCTCCTAAAAACATCAAAAGATCCCAATTTGCATAGTAAAAGGACCTATGGCTGAATCAGGCAGGCGCTCTGGCCACCCAGTGGTAGCCCCTTTACAGGATGGCATCGGCCGGATCGGGAGTGGGAATGGGGCGGCAAGTTTAGGATGCTATTGTCCCATTTCTGCTGGGCAGATGAAGCCAGAATCTCCCCCAGTGAATTTTTCTGTTATCTTGTGTTGAAATTGCATGATATTACTACAGGTCTCATGACTCAATGCAGTATTCCTACATCATAAACCTGATAATTTCAGTTTCAAAGAAAGAAATAATTTGCATTTATGAAGTGCCTCATGAAGTCCTCAGTGCTTTAGAACCAATGGATTACTTTCTGAAAAGCAGTTAAAGTTACATAAGCAAATAGTTTCACCTTCAAGACAATTCACTACCTTGTGTGTTTACCTCACTAAATGTAACGCACTGAATCAGTTTTAGATGATATTTGTAACACCATATGAATCTTTTGATTGCTGCCTTGAAGTTCCTTTAGAGGTATGCATTATCCTTTCTATATATGTAGGCAATTCTGTGAACATTATGTTATATTATGTTGTTTTAGGAAGGCCCTATGGTTCAAGGTATTGCACCTGCAGAAGCCAGCACCAGATTACAGATCTTTCAGGTAACAGTTAAAGATAGTAACAATGTATGAATTAACTGTTAAGGGCAATTAAGCATCAGAAAAACTCATAATCCAATTTTTTTAATTGTTCTGTCATTAGTTCTTGCAAATTTGTTATTTTGCTGTATTTTTCCTTCAGTTATGAACAGTTTTCCTATATTTCTTGTGTAGTGATGCCAGCTTTTGCCTGAAGGTTGGAAGCCCTTCATACTTCTTGTACGCTGATAAATGACTTCTTTCCCACTTATATATCCAGGGGATTTCTTGTTACAGGGACCAAGGTTTATAGGTTTAGAATTGCATTCAACACATAACTCCTCCTTTTGATCTTTGCTCCCATTCTAATTAATTTGCACATCTCCACATTGATCTGCATCTAGAGACCTGATTATCTGAGAGATCCAATGTAATAGCATTATTTCTCCTTATTCCTACTGCTAGCTACTTTGGTATCATCTGAAAATTTAGAGGTCTTACTTATGATAACCTTCATCCAAGTCATTTTGTATATAAATAATAGGCAGATAAAAGTAAGCTACCCTATTCCAACCCCCAGTTTGCAAAGTTCCCGTTTTGCTTCCCTTTTAGGTTCCTGTTTTTTAAGCCAGTGCTTCACCCCTCCCATTCTATGACTGAAGGGTAATTTTAAGAGTACGTCCTGTCAGCGAAGAGGCTCATCCACAGCAGCGCATATTGGAAATTTGGGCATGTTGCCCATAATTTTCCAGCCATTAATTTTAGTGTGCCACCAGTAGCAGTGGTGATACATATTTTGCTTTTGCATTTATGCTGGCAGTATGGACTTGTAAAATTACTCCTAAATGTTAGCATAATTGAACTGTGGAACCTTATCAAAAGGTTTCTGAAACTCAAGGAGCATCTGGCTAAATGTTTTAAGGTCCTGCACCACCAGTGGGATTTTGCATTAGCAGGTAGATTATCAGGAAATCATAGATGCACTGCCTGCAATTTTCCATCAATTCAAATTAGCACACTGCACCGATTTTCTAATAGGCCACTTATGACACACGAGACCCCAGCAGTGGTGCTGGGTCTAGGAAAATTTTGCCCATAATGTCAACTGTGGTTACAGCATGAAATATTCTTAAAGGGGCAGTAATTTCCATAGTTTTCTCCACTGGGTGAAGGATCTAATCCAATTTTATATGGACGATTAATTATATGGAAAGGATGAGGAAAATCAGAGCTAAAGAGCGGCGCCACATTTTATGAATACATTTTCAAACTGACTGCTACTGACTAACTACATTTTACTACCAACTGATCTCACGTGCAAAGTTATGTTAGTAAGCTCAATCAACTGAAATTGGCACCCACCAACAACTTAGACTGGCATGTGAGAAAATGCAGCATAAAAAAATTGCATACAGGTGGAAGGAATGGAATGTCTAATCTGTATATAATACCAAGAATCAAAAACACTAACATTGGACCTCGTATCTAAGTTGTGATTTGTTTCAGAGTTGGTTTGATGAGTTATGGAGGAAGTTTGTGACGTATTCTTCAGGAGAGCGTTTATTTGGATTGCCAATCCAAGATTATGAAATACTGCAGAAAAATAAGTAAGTTGCATTTCGCACAGGAAAGCATTGAGTTAATTTATTTGTAGGCATGACTGGTAATTCTATTGCTGTCGGGGATGTCCTGAACCCACATGTATAGAGATCCTCTCATGTGAAACTGGAAATACAGGGCTATAGAGAAAGTGCAGGAGTGGGGACTTATTCGATAACTTTTTCAAAGAGCAGGTGCAGACATGACAGAAGAAAGAAAGGCTTGCATTTATATAGCACCTTTCACAACCTCAGGACATCCCAAAGCGCTTTACAGCCAATGTACTTTTGAAGTATAGTCACTGTTGTAATGTAGAAAATGTATTAGCCAATTTGCATACAGCGAGCCACAAATAGCAACGTGATAATGACCAGATAATCTGTTTTAGTGATGTTGGTTGAGGGATAAATATTGGCCAGGACACCAGGGATAACTCCCCTGCTCTTCTTCAAAATAGTGCCATGGGATCTGTTACATCCACCTAAGAAAGCAAACGGGGTTTCGGTTTAACGTCGCATCCGAAAGACAATACCTCCAACAGTGCAGCACTCAATTCAATTCAATTCAATTCAATCGCTTTATTTGCATGACAAGTTACATCTTATGTTGCCAAAGCATCGGAAAACATTCATGTTTGTCCTCAAAAATACAGATCTATCCATACAGTGTATAAACAGATATATCCCTGAGTGTATAAATATACTTTCATATAATTTATATATACTCTTATCTTATCTTTAGTGGTTGTCCCTCTGTTTATGGCAAGCTGTAACATAGTGTGCCGCTAGTGTTATGCAACTTCTCTCTTCCCCTAGTAGGTATGGGAGTTTTTGGTCGTCATTCAATTTTCTGAATTCTGGGCATATTTTTGTAAATTTTGGGTAGAAATTCTCCCTTATGCCCTGATATTTTCTACAAGCTGTGAGGAAGTGCATCTCTGTCTCCACCATTCCCTGACTGCAGTGAGAGCATATCCTGTCCTCTCTTGGTAGCCGGGTCTGTCTGTGTCTACCTTTTTCGATCGCCAGGCTATGTTCACTAAGTCTGTACATTGTCAGGATTTTTCTCAGTTTGCTGTCCTTTACCATGGTCAGGTAATCAGCTATGTTGTATTGTCTGTTTAGGGTCAAGTAGCAATTGAGTTTGCTTTGGGTTTTTGTTGTTTCTGCCCAATATGTCAGATATTTTTCCTTTTGCTTAGCGACGATTGTGTTGGGTCGAATTTTTTGTGTTACGCTGTCACTGTCCTAGGGCTGGTTATTGTTAGTAGTGTTAGTAGTTACTTCACTGAGTCCCAGGACTAGTTGACTGAGGGTATTCTTCTTTATGGTCAGCTCTTGGCATTTCAGGGCGTCGTAGTGATAGCATTGGGGGTTGCTCATTTGTAGGCGATTCCAAAATTTGGTGGCTCTTTTTTGGATAGTGATTACTAATGGATATTGGCCTAGTTCTGCCCTGCATGCATTGTTTACTGTTTACCTTTGAGTCCGGAGGATACTTTTACAGAATTCTGCATGTAGGATCTCAATTGGGTGTTTGTCCCATTTTGCAAATTCTTGTTGTGTTAGCAGTCCCCATACCTCACTGCCATAGAGTGCAATTGGTTCAATTACTGATTTGAAAATTTTTAGCCAAATGCTAATTGGGATTTCTATTTGGATTGATTTTTTAATGGCATAGAAAGCCCTTCTTGCTTTCTCTTTCAGTTCATTCACAGCCAGTTTGAAGTTTCCCGTAGAACTGATTTTTAAGCCCAAGTATGTGTAGTTAGTGGTTTGTTCAATTTTGGTTGTTCCTAGTGTGAAATTTATTTTGGGTCCCTGATGTCTGGATCTTTGCTGGAACACAAGGACTTTGGTTTTTTTGGGATTTATTGTCAGGGCCCAAGTCTGGCAGTACGACTCCAGCAGATCCAGGTTCTGCTGTAGACCCTCCTTAGTTGGTGACAGCAGAACCAGGTCGTCTGCATAGAGGAGGAATTTAACCTTGGATTCATATAGGGTGAGGCCGGGTGCTGTAGATTGTTCAAGTAGTTTTGCCAATTCATTTATGTAAATATTAAAGAGTGTCGGTGAGATTGGCGAGCCCTGCGTCACTCCCCGCCCCTGTGGGAAGTATTTTGTTTGTTTGTCTCCAATTTTAACTGCACATTTGTTGTTTGTATACATTGATTTAATTACATCATATGTTTTTCCCCCTACCCCGCTTTCGATAAGTTTCAGGAATAAACCGTCATGCCAGATGGAGTCGAAAGCCTTCTGGAAATCTACAAAGCATGCGTAGATTTTGCTTTTGTTATGGTGAACGTGTTTGTCAATTAGGGTCTGTAGGGTGAAGATATGATCTGATGTTCTATAGTTTGGCAGGAATCCAATTTGGCTTTTACTCAAGACATTGTGCTCCTCAAGGAAGTTTATAAGTCTTTTGTTTATGATGCTACAGAATACCTTCCCCAGGTTACTGTTTACACAGATGCCTCGATAGTTATTTGGGTCGACTTTGTCCCCACTTTTGTATATGGGCATTATGAGTCCTTTGTTCCAGATATCAGGGAAGTAACCGACACTCAGAACCAAGTTGAAGAGTTTTAGGATAGCCAGTTTCATTTTGTCGTCTGTGTGTTTAACCATCTCGTTTAGTATGCCGTCTGTCCCGCAAGCTTTTCCTGGTCGCAGGTCCTTGAGTTTTTCAAAAAGTTATTTTTCTGTTATTATGGAGTCTAGCGGGTTTTGGTTATCTTTTATGGCCATTTCTAGCTTTTCCAGTTTTTTGCATATTTGGTGTTGCTCTGGCCTTAGTGTGTTTTTCTGGTATAATTTTTCAAAGTGGTTTTCCCATGTGTCCCCATTTTGAATGGCCAATTCGTCATGTTGTTTTTTGTGTAGTGTATTCAAGTTGTCCCAGAAACAATTGGAATCAGTGGATTCCTCAATGGAGCTGAGTGTATTCTTAATATATTGCTCTTTTTTGGTTCTGAGTGTGTTTCTGTATTGTGTTAGTGTCTGACAATAAGTAAGGCGTAATTCCTCGTTTTCTGGATGTCTGTGTTTTTGGTTTGATATTTTTCTAAGTTTTTTCCTCATGTTATGGCAATGCTGTACTGGAGTGCCAGCCTACATTTTTGTGCTCAAGTCTCTGGAGTGGGAATTGAACCCACAACCTTCTGACTCAGATGCAAGAGTGCTACCAACTGAGCCACGACTGATAAACTTAATGGCCTCCTTCTGTGCTGTATGATTCTGAGTGCAGAGGTAATGTTTCTTTTCAGGTACCTTCCACATTTCCAGTCCCTTGCCATTGGCTTTTTGGCAGATCTGGGTCAGATAGGGGCAGAAAGTTGCGCAGAAATTGCTCCATCATATCATTGCTACTTCCTCCCCCTACCATTTTCAGAGGGTGGGCCTTGCAGCATTATATGGGTGGGCACAAGCTAAGCATATTTAAATTAGGCAAATATGGGCTCTGCCATACTTCCAACCATTTGCCCTGGTTGAACACCATGCAAGAGTCACCTGTTAGGCCCTAGCATCCAGTGTTCGAAGATTGTCAGAAGAGGCATCAGAGGTTTGTAGGCAGAGCGGCCTTCGCAGCCGCTATGAGAACATGGCTGTGAACAGGCACCAGGAGGAGGGAAAAACATTAAAAAAAATTCATGCAGCTTGGACGTTCTGTTATGACCCCAGTTCAGTGCAACTCTACAGCTCAAAATGAGCTAGAGTCCGGGAGAATCTGCATTGCGGGTAGAAGTCCTGCCCCACTGACGATGTGCCCCAGACAGAAAATCTGAGCTTCTGTATCAGCAATAGGAAAGTCACAAAGGCACAATGCATCTAATATTTTAAAAAGTATCTTTTTATCTAAAATAATGACCTTGAAATTACAAGGGTTTTCATGGGCTGCCTCTATAACTTCAGTGGGAGACTGGCAGAACCCCCAGAGAAAGAGCGTAAGAGAGTGAAAATGGGAGAACCCCTGTGGAATTTCAGGGCCATTACACAGTATTGTAAAAATAGTAATATAACACATGACAGAAATTGATGTAATCTTATGCTGATTAACAGGTGAAATCCAGGGGTAATTTTTTCAATTAGTTTTAGTGGTGGGACCTCAGAGCAGGGAACATAATCCTCACCAAAACTGCTCCAGTCTTCTAGGATTTCTTGATTTCAGCCCAGATTAAACATGTAATCAAATTCCTAGCTCATACTGGGCCTGGGACTTGGAGCTCACAGAAGCAAAAGGAATGGGAAATTGCAGAAGAGCTTCCTTTAAAGGACTTTTGGGAAAATGTAATGGTTGCAATCACATAAAGGTAATTGAAATCATTTGAGCCTAGATTTTCTCATTGGATGAAAAACTGAGCCGAAGTAGGATGTGCTCAACTTGTGCCTGCTTACTGTGAAGTGTAGCTTCCAGTGTCATCCTAATTTGAATAATTGGGAAAGCTCTAGGTGCGACAAACACCACTGATGAGGAGCTTGTCCATTGTGGGTGGGAATTATTGTGGTGCTACAATATTAAAGACATGAAGCAGCTTTAAGGGGTAATCATCTACAAAAATGGATTGACAGCAGAGCACAAAAGTCTCTTATAAAATTGTCTGTGAGTTCTGCAGGAAGGCAGAGAGCCCCAACTTCTGCATGAAGCCATCAGGGTGCTGTTGGCCAAAGTAAGGCTGAGAAGGGTCGCTCTGTTTGGCACAGAGTGATGCAGGCTCCAAAGGAGATCTGCTGAGGAGCAGTGGAAGGAGTTAGCCACAGCCATGAATGTAAACAGCAATACCCCATGCATAGCAATTCAATTCCAGAAAAAGCTTACCAGGTCAGGCAAGCTAAAAATAGGCAGCCACATCTTCCAGGACTGTAGGCCTAGAAATTGGTTTGCCACCAGAAAACGGGTGTGAGGATCACGATGCGCGATAAACCATCACCTGTTCGGAGGACTGTAGGCAGCACGCGAACTTCGTGCTGCCTGCTCATTTGCATGATTGTACTGTTCAACCCAGCGCTGGAAGTGCTGGTGAGTGACTGAACACTTAGCAGTGGGCCCAAGTTTGTGCGAGGCTAGCACCAATTAAAGCTAGTCTGCACTACTTAAAGGTAGTCTGCAACTCTTAAAGGGGAGGTGCATTCTGCCTGCAGATCATCATTCAACTGGCTGAGGAAGATAGTGCAAAAACTCAAATCATGATAGCACAACAGTGGAGAGAACGTGCATCAAGGTTCTCCAAGGCAGCATGGGACACCTTGGTGCAGGAGCTCAACCGAGGAGAGAGGTCCTCTTTCCATAGGGTGCTAGGAGGCCCTCCAGGCAAAGACAAAAATGCAATGGGAGCAGATAGCCAATGTGGTGAATGTCAGCAGTGTTGCCCCGAGGACATGGACGCAGAGCAGGAAGAAGTTTCATGATCTCACAAGAGTGGTCAAGGTCAGTGAATTCATCGTCAAATGCCACATCCCCATGTGCACCACTAGCTTCACACACTACTCAATGCACCACACCCCCATCACTCACCTACCAGCAATCTCTAGCAATCACGACTCATACCTCACATTAATAGCTTCATCTCACCCTCACACACTTACTACTGCTGCAAGCCTCATACCACATCTCACAGCTTTCACACACTGTTAGCTATTCAACACTGTTAGGCACATCACCCAAACACATTGCACCACACTCACTGACACACTTCTCTTTCTCTTGCAGGAAAAGGTGGCGCATAACCAGTGCCAGCAGAATTTAACTGGTGGGGGATAGGCTCACCTGCAGCACCTCACCCCTTTGGAGGAGATGGTGTTGGCTATTCTTGGGAGGGACATGGCTGAGCCCGTGGCCAGCGGCGGGGCTGAAAGAGTACAAGATGCCGTTATCCTCAAACGTTATCCTCCTTCTCACATCACACTTCCATCTCATCCCATAACCTCTTCTGATTTATAATCTGCACGTGGTGTAAGGATGCACCTCTTGGTTTCACCCCTCCTCGCACCACAAACCTACTCTTATGCCTTTCTCATTTCAGATACCCAAGAAATGCAACCTGCCCATCCAGTGGTTGTAGAAGAAGAGGGAGAGGAGAGTAATGAAGAAGAAACACCATCACTCGACCTGACACTCGCAGCCACCAGTTCAGATACTGGCACTGCGCTGAGTTTAGAGGGTAGCTTATGTTCTTAGATCTGCATGTGGTGAGTCACCGGGCACGAGTGATCTGCAGCCAGGGCAGGGGGAAAGGGTGCCAACTCCCCGGAGGACGAGGTCGCACACAGGTTCTGCTGCAGAGGTCTCAGATGAGAACTTTGTTGGGGCAACTTACAGAAGAACGCTGTGATGGGTATGTACAATGAAATGCTTGGTGCATTGGCAGGCCTGACAGAAAGCCTGAGTGCAATATCAAGGAGCATGGAGGAGTCTGGTACCAACCTTGCACAGGACTTTGCGCAGAGCTTGGCGCCCATCTTTTCCAGCATGTAAGGGGTGGGCAGATCCATTAGCGATCTTTGTGGACCCAACCATCATGAAGCGCCTGATGGCTGATGTCTCAACTTCCATTGGAGCACAAGCACATGCCACCCAGTGTCTGAGTGCTGTAGTGGAAGCTCAGAGTGAAGTCATCCAAGTTCAGCTTGCTGCCTCGCAAGCTCAAACTGCTGCCATCGCGGCTGGGTATACAAGTGTGGAAAGGGGCTTGCAGGGTGTCACAGCAGTCCAGCAATCTGTCTTCCAACAGATGGCTAGGAATGCTGAGGCGCTGCCCCGGGGGCGTGGCAGTGGCTCCGTGGAGGAGGAACATGCTGTCCCCTCTCAAGATGACAGCATTCGTCCTCTCACCACTGCCACTCCGCCAGTGCCCTTGTTGTTGCCTGTAAGCAGTTCGCAGCCGGGCCTTCTAGGCCCAGAGATGCTCGAGGTTGTCCTGCAAAGCCATCTGCAGTCTTGCGCGCTGAAAGTCAGCAGCCTGCCACCAGCCATGCTGTAGCCACTGGGGTAGTACTTCGTAGGTGCACAAGAACAGGCAAAGGCACATTAAAGACAAGCACTAATGTACAAGGATGATTAGTTGACTTTGTTAAGTTAGATTGGATGGATTGATGGATAAATTTGGATTGAAATGTTTCTTTTGTGGCGGCTTTTATTTCAGCTTTGTGGCGAAGAGAAAGGGAAATTGGGGTTGTGGTCACTGGTACCGCAGGCGGATGAATTCCCGGATATTCCGGCCAGAAAGGGGCTATTGGGATGGATCCTTCCTTCTGGTTCCTCCTCTTCTGCATCTTCCTCTTCTGCTTCATCCTTTTCTGAGTCTTCCTCTTCCCTGTGTGAGCAGCTTGTCCCCTTTGCTGTCTCTGCTTCCTCTCTATGTGCCCCCCAGAACTCAGCAAATGGTCTTCTCAGAGGCAAAATATTACGGATTCTAGAAATATGAAATAAAAGCAGAAAATGCTGGAAATACTCAGCAGGTCAGGCAGCATCTGTGGAGAGAGATCACGGACAGCCTGGAGAGAATGGGGCTGTCTGGGTTGCTTCCTCCCTTCCGCTCCTTCCTCTTCTGCTTCCTCCTCTTCCTCCTCCTCCGCTTCCTCCTCCTCCTCCTCAGCTGGTCGCCGTAGGTCTGGTGGCAAGGGCTGTGCCCTCATGATAGCGAGGTTGTGGATCATGCAGGAGACCACGATGATTCTTGAGATGCATTCTGGTGAGTACTGCAGGGCTCCTCCAGAGCAGTTCAGGCAGTGGAAGCATTGTTTAAGGATGCCAATGGTCTGCTTTATCAGATTCTGTGCAGCAGCATGGTTCTCATTGTACCCATGCTGCCCACGTGTTTGGGTTGCGGAGCAGAGTCATGAGCCAGGTGGTTAGCGGATAGTCCTTGTTGCCCAGTACCCACCCTCTGGTTTGTCTTGGTGGCTCAAAGACTAAGGGAACAGTGGACTGGCACAGAATAAAAGCATTGTGACTCTTGCCAAGATACCTGGCATTCACCATCATGATGTGCTGAGCATTTTTTTTTCTTTTATTCGTTCATGGGATGTGGGCATTGCTGGCAAGGCCAACATTTATTGCCCATCCCTTATTGCCTTTGAGAAGGTGGTGGTGAGCCGCCTTCTTGAACCGCTGCAGTCCATGTGGTAAAGGTACTCCCACAGTGCTGTTAGGGAGGGAGTTCCAGGATTTTTGACCCAGCGACGATGAAGGAACGGCGATATATTTCCAAGTCAGGATGGTGTGTAATTTGATGGGGAACTTGCAGGTGATGGTGTTCCCATGTGCCTGCTGCCCTTGTCCTTCTAGGTGGTAGAGGTCGTGGGTTTGGGAGCTGCTGCTGAAGAAGCCTTGGCGAGCTGCTGCAGTGCATCTTGTAGATGGTACACACTGCAGCCATGGTGTGCCGGTGGTGGAGGGAGTGAATGTTTAAGGTGGTGGATGATGAGCATGATCGCACACCAACTGCACATTCAGTGAGTAGTAACTTTTGCAGTTGCGGTACATCCCAATTTAAATGTTTTAAAAATGGCTAAAAATAACTTTATCTTATTGTACAGATTTTTAATGTTTAAACGATTGAAAAAAATGTACTTTTATGTTTTTTTAAACTCTTATGCTGGCATAAGAATTTCATGGGCATTCGCTGGGCAGAAATTGGGCAAATAGCTCAACTCTCCACCATGCCATTTTCCCGGGATGCGTTGGGTCTGTCAGATTGCAAGTTCCTGGTTTTCACGCGCGAAAACACGGAAAGTCCGCAGCCCTTATGGGTGCATATGCACCTCGTATGCATCCGTATGAGCCACAAATTATGGGCCATTGAAGTCCCATCTTGATAGCTCGACACTATCCAGGACAGAGCAGTCCACTTGATCGGCACCCCATCCACCACCTTAAACATTCATTCCTCCACTGCAATGTCTACCATCTACAAGATGCACTGCAGCAACTCACCAAGGCTTCTTCAACAGCAACTCCCAAACCCATGAGCTCTATCACCTACAAGTACAAGGGCAGTAGGTGCATGGGAACACCACCACTTCCAAGTTCCCCTCCAAGTCACACACCATCCTGACTTGGAAATGTATCACCGTTCCTTCATCATTGGTGGGTAAAAATCCTGGAACTACCTACCTAACAGCACTGTGGGAGTACCTTTACCACACGGACTGCAGCAGTTCAAGAAGGTGGCTCACTACCACCTTCTCAAGGGCAATTAGGGATGGGGAATAAATGCTGGCCTTGGCAGTGACGCCCACAACCCGTGAATGAATAATTACATTTTTTTTAAAAGCTCGTCAAGGCTTCTTGAACAGCACCTCCCAAATCAGCGACCTCTACCTCCTAGAAGGACAACAGGAGCAGGTGGATAGGAACACCATCACCTCTGTAGTGTATGTACCCGTCTACCTTTAAGAGAACTTTTGTATGTAACCGTCCACCTTTAAGAGAACTACTTTAGGTGTTGCTCTACTTGGTTGGCTTCTGTATACTGTAATACCGATGGTGACCACACCGGTATATAAGTGCTGTGTCAAGAGTTATTGGGCAGATTCGCCCTGACCTTCGAATAGTAAAGTCCTGTTTTAAGTTACTCTGGTAGTCTGTGTATTAATTAACTAAACAACCCACAGACTCTACAGTGGCGACGAGTCCGATCGTACCCTGCGGCAACAATACTTCCGAAGCAGTTAACGAGCGTCGAGAAGAGGCAACCGCCCTCGTCATTCTGCTGGGAGAAAACTCGAGTCTGCAGAGCTGGAAAGGAGGAAGAATTCAGAGACAAAGACTTCCATCAGCAACAGGCACTGACTGTCCCTTCTGCCACGGTGAGGAGTGAGCCGATCAGCACGAGAAGCAAGCCGGCCACGGTGACTGTGAGTAAGGGAAAAGTAAAAAGAATAACCGGAGGATAAGGGCGGTGCACTCGACCACGGTCGAGGGGGAAAGGAGCCGGACAGAAGTCGGGCCCAGAGGCACTGAGACTGGGACAGCGTGGAGCAAGGAAGCCGCGGTACAGACAGGCTGGGGACGCAACGGCGTCGTGAGACAGCTAGACCGCGACCGAAGCCACGAAGCGCTGCGACCGGGAGCGTAGGCGCGGGAAGATATAAAAACTCAGCCGCAGCCGGGGAGGGAAGCTCCGGACTGCGAGAGGGCTGGGAGGCGCGATTGGGAGCCGAGCGAGCGGGAGAGGCAGAGCCGACCAAGGGAGACTGAGCGAGAGCCAGTCCAGCGGCTGAAACTGTTCGCCGTCAACGGGGTGTACCCAGCGCCGGTAGAGCCGAGCGAGCGGGAGAGAGACAGAGCCCGAGCAAGGGGAACCGAGCAAGAGCCAGCCCAGCGGCTGAAACTGTTCGCCGTCAACGGGGTGTACCCAGCGCCGGTAGAGCCGAGCGAGCGGGAGAGAGACAGAGCCCGAGCAAGGGGAACCGAGCAAGAGCCAGCCCAGCGGCTGAAACTGTTCGACGTCAATGGGGTGTACCCAGCGCCAGTTGCCCTGCCGAGAAAAGAGAAAGCACTGAAGCCGACGTGCAGGCTGTGAACCTGAAAGCCAGCGGCCGTCGCCCGTGGGGAAAGTGTACCCCTTCCGCCAGGGGAAGAAACGCGGGAAGCCGCCATTAGGTGGAGAAGAAGACAGAAGCGGGGAACCGCCATTGAAGTGGGCGGGGAGAGAAGATAAGCGCGGGAAACCGCCATTTTCGCGGGAACCGCCATCTTGAAAAAAAAAGAAAATTTAAAGAAATAATTCGTGGTGTTATCAGGAAGAGAGGAAGATGCCTAAGCGTGGTAACATCAACGATTTTAATTCCGAGGTAGAAGACTGGGCCACGTATGTGGAACGCATTGAGATCTATGGTGAGGCCAATAAAATAGAAGAAGATGACAAAGCTATAACCTTGCTAAACTCGATGGGCGTGAAGACATACGGGCTCTTGAAGCATCTACTAGCACCAGCTAAACCGGCGGATCAGACTTTCGATGATATTGTTGCTGTCCTGAAGGATCATTTTAACCCCGCACCACTGATGTTAGTGGAACGATCCAAATTTTACGCGAGAACGCAACGGAAAGAGGAAAGCAACGCGGAGTACCTGATTGAACTGCGTAGGCTGGTGAAACACTGTCAGTTTAGGGAAAATCTGGCAGAGGCACTCAGTGACAAATTCGTGTGCGGAATGTCAAAGGAAGAAACACAAAAACGACTGCTCGAAGAGAACGATCTTACACTTGATAAGGCTGTCCTTATTGCTGCATCGAACGAAGCCGCAGCGAAAGGAACAGCGGAAATGCAGCTAAAGGCAGCGGCACTCAGTGTGCAGCAAATTACTTCGGGTACAACGAAATGCTATCGTTGTGGGAAGACAACACACGACCAGAACCAATGCTGGTTTAAAAACCAGGAATGTAGGAAATGTGGCAAGCTCGGTCACATAGCTAAGGTATGCCGGTCAGGAAAGAAGACCAACAATAATGAGTCACCACAAAAGAGGTACAGAAAGGTACATGAGGTGACTAGGAAGAGTCCGGAAGAACAGAATTCAGACTCACACTCCAACTGCAAGGAACTGGATAGTCTGAGAATTCACAATGTGAGTAATGAAGCTGACCGACAAGCTATCTGGATCACACTACAGATTGCAAAAGTCCAAGTGAAAATGGAAGTGGACACCGGATCGGCGTTGACGGACATGAATAAGCATGATTATAAAAAGTTATTCAAGCATATTCCCCTACGGGATACGGAACTAGTATTGCAGACATACACGGGGCACAAAGTATACCCCATCGGAAAGATAGAAGTCAAGGTGAGATACAAGGACAAAGATCACCAAAGGATGGACCTGTATGTGTTGCCTGAGGGAGGTCCACCACTTCTGGGACGGGAGTGGATCAGGAAAATAAAGATAGACTGGCATTCACTAAACACCATGACGGTAGATTCCGGAAAGGAAGATGTCAAACCTGAACGGTTGTCCAGAATATTGGACGAAGCTAAAGAGGTGTTCCAGCAAGGACTGGGAACACTGCGAGGAATTAAAGCAAAGGTTAAGATTGCAGAACATGCAAGCCCAAAATTTTTCAAAGCCAGATCGGTACCTTACGCGATACGACCTGCTGTGGAGGCAGAACTGGAAGAACTTGAACGATCAGGGGTACTGTCAAAAGTGGACTGGAGTGAGTGGGCCACGCCCATTGTTCCCGTCATGAAGTCTTCACCAAGTAACAAGCCAGGGGGACCGGGGAAGGTCCGCATCTGCGGAGACTTCAAGATCACAGTGAATCCGGTGCTTCACACGGTACAATACCCGCTTCCGCGGATTGAAGATATCTTTGCTTCGTTGGCTGGAGGGAAACACTTCACCAAGATAGACCTGGCACAGGCATACTTACAAATGGAAGTCGAGGAAGAGTCGCGTCAGTACCTCACCATCAACACACACAGAGGCTTGTATCGTTATAATAGACTGGTTTTTGGGGTAGCTTCGGCTCCAGCAAATTGGCAGAGGGCCATGGAGCAGGTATTACAAGGAATTCCAAGCACGCAGTGTTACTTAGACGATATCCTGATTACGGGAGAAGACGAGGAAGAACACCTCACAAATTTGAAACTGGTGCTCACTAGGTTGAAGGAATATGGCCTTCGAGTTAATCGCAAGAAATGTGAGTTCTTCCAAAAACGGATCTCGTACTGCGGTCATGTCATTGACCGAGAGGGGCTGCACAAGTCACCTGACAAGATAGAAGCTGTCGTGAAGGCCCCCGCTCTGGAAAACGTATCACAGTTAAGATCATTCTTGGGGTTGATTAATTATTATCACAAGTTTCTGCCGAATCTATCCACGGTGCTGCATCCGCTGAATGCTCTGTTGCGGAAAGAAGTACCATGGAAGTGGAGTGAGGAATGTAAAAAGGCCTTTCGCAGAAGCAAGGCGTTGATTACCTCTGAAGAAGTGTTGGCTCATTTCAACCCAACGTTACCTCTTCGTCTAGCTTGTGATGCTTCCCCCTATGGAATTGGAGCAGTACTTTCACACAAGTTACCAAATGGCTCGGAAAGGCCAGTGGCATTCGCGTCCCGATCATTGACCTCCGCGGAGCGAAATTATGCTCAAATAGATAGGGAGGCCCTCAGCCTTGTGTGGGGCGTAAAGAAATTCAATCATTACCTGCAGGGCAAGAAGTTCACATTACTGACAGACCACCAGCCGTTGGTGTCCATATTCAACCCTAACAAGGCCGTTTCCACCATGACAGCGCAAAGGTTACAGAGGTGGTCCGTGTTACTTGGGGCACACCAATATGACATCGAATACAAAAGGTCCAAACAGCATGGAAATGCTGATGGGTTATCGTGCTTGCCATTGCCGATAGTAGAAGAAGCGACTGCAGTGGACCCGGTAGAGATGTTCCACTCATCCATAGTGGAATGTCTACCAGTAACAAATTCGATGATCGAAAACGAAACAAGAAATGACCCGACTCTCTCACGAGTCTATGATTTAACGGTGGAGGGATGGCCAGCACAGGGCGAACCAACGCTGCCAGCATTTTCGCAGAGAAAAGAACAGCTGTCAGTGTGTCGAGGAACCCTGATGTGTGGATCTAGAGTGGTGATTCCACCCAAACTTCAACAGAAGGTGTTAAAGGAGCTGCACGAGGGACATCTGGGTGGAATGAAAATGAAGAACCTAGCAAGAGCGTTTGTGTGGTGGCCAGGCATTGATGGGGACATCGAAGAAATCACTAAGAGCTGTCTAGGATGCCAGAAGGTCCAAAACGCGCCACCACAGGCTCCTCTGCATCCATGGGAGTGGCCCTCATCTCCTTGGCAAAGGGTACACATCGACTTTGCTGGTCCATTTATGGACTCAATGTTTCTAATAGCGGTGGATGCACACTCCAAGTGGCCGGAGGTAATAAAGATGTCCACCACCACCACGGAAAAAACCATCACAGTGTTAAGGACCATGTTTGCTAGGAATGGGCTGCCGGAACAGATCTGTTCTGATAATGGACCGCAATTTGTGTCCGAAGAATTCAAGAAATTCTTAAAGAGCAATGGGGTTAAGCACTACACGTCAGCCCCATACCATCCCGCCTCCAATGGATTGGCTGAAAGGTTTGTCCAGACCTTCAAGAAGGCCATAAAGGCCATGGGTAATGAAGCCATTAACTTACAACATAAGGTGGATAGCTTCTTGTTGGCGTACAGGAATGCAACACATGCGGTCACAAATCAAACTCCCGCCATGATGTTTTTTAATAGACGACTAAGATGCCGGCTGGATTTGCTTAAGCCAAACGTCAGAAGGGACGTAGAGAACCGGCAATTCCAGGGCATGAATGAAAGGCCAACTAGATCTTTTCAGATAGGTCAACAAGTTTTGGCCCGGGACTATCGTACCGAGAAATGGCAGCCTGGAACTATTGGAAAAAGGCTAGGGCCGTTGATGTATACGGTGGACATTGGGGACAGTATAATAAGGCGCCATGTTGACCAGGTCATAGGGTCAGCCACAAATGGCCAATCTACTCCACCACCTTACACGGTTAATGTTGAGACAGAGATACCCAGAACACCTACCTCCGATCTGGTAATACTGGAATCAGATGAACCTGACACTGTCCTTCAAGCCGAATCGACCTTGCCAGAAGCACCTGCTACCCCGCCGGGAGTTACGACACCACCGAGGCGTTATCCGGACAGAGTCCGGAAACCTCCAGAGAGACTGAATCTGTGAACTGTCTTGCATAAAGTTGTATATATGTTATAATGTATGTTTAATGGGGAATCAGTATGTTGTAAGCTAAAAAGGGAGGATTGTAGTGTATGTACCCGTCTACCTTTAAGAGAACTATTGTATGTAACCGTCCACCTTTAAGAGAACTACTTTAGGTGTTCCACTACTTGGTTGGCTTCTCTATACTGTAATACCGACGGTGACCACACCGGTATATAAGTGCTGTGTCACGAGTTATTGGGCAGATTCGCCCTGACCTTCGAATAGTAAAGTCCTGTTTTAAGTTACTCTGGTAGTCTGTGTATTAATTAACTAAACAACCCACAGACTCTACAACCTCCAAGTTCCTTTCCAAGTCACACACCATCCAAACTTGGACAGATATCCCCGTTCCTTCATTGCCACTGGCTCAAAATCCTACAACTACCTGCCTAACAGCACCATGTGAGTACCTTCACCACACGGACTGTAGTTCACCCCCATCTTCTGAAGAGCAGCTAGGGATGGGCAATAAATGCTGGCCTTGCTAGAGATATATCTAAGAATAAATATTTCTTAAAAATATTTGTTAGATCCGTGATTCTGAGAGTATGATGTTTTTCAATAACCACACGGATGCTGTAACTTAACAATAAACAGGTATTTACTGGAGGAGGGTAGTCTCAAGACTGGGGGTACAGAGGCATGCGCAAGGCTTATATACGGGTGTGGTCACTGCCAATACTACAGTATACAGGAGCTGCAAAAGTAGTTCTGTCTTAAAGGTACATACACTACAATTCCTCCCCTTTTAGATTAGTAGTACCCCTAGTATTCAAATAACAATTAACACTTTAACATGTACATTAAACAACAATAGTCCATTTATAGATTCAGTCTTTGGGGTGGCTTCCTGACCCTTTCGGGATAGCGCCTTTCCTGAGGTTCTTGTTCTTGGTGCAGAGGTGATTCTGGCCCCTTTTCATCGGGTAGTTCATCGGGTTCCACTGCTACTGGTTCTGAGGTAGATGCTACCGGTATGTCAGGTTCATCCCCAGGTACTCGAGACATGGGGTTGACTCGTTCCTGTGATGCTAAGATCTGATCGACGTGGCGTCTCACAATGTTCTCCCCGACATCCACTGTGTACATTAATGGCCCCTGCCTTGTGCATATCGTTCCGGGTTGCCATTTCTCTGTTCGATAGTCACAGGCCAAGACTGGTTGTCCTACATTGAAGCTCCTTGTCGGCTTCTCATTGATGTGCTGGAATTGTTTGTCCTCAACATTTCTTCGCACATTTGGTCTGAGCAAGTCCAGCCGAGATCTCAACCTTCGGTTAAAGAACATCATGGCCAGGGTCTGGTTGGTAAATGCACGTGTCGCGTTTCGGTAGGCTAATAAGAAATTGTCCACCTTATGCTGTAGTGGAATTTCATCGTCGCACATGGCCTTTATCGCCTTCTTAAAGGTTTGTACGAACCTCTCAGCCAATCCATTTGTGGCTGGATGATACGGGGCAGATGTGTAATGCCTTACCCCATTCCTTCTCATAAATTTTTGAAACTCTTCGGACACAAACTGTGCTCCATTATCAGAGCAAATCTGCTCTGGCAAACCGTTTCTGGCAAATATGGTCCGTAGGACTGCAATCGTTTTCTCTGTAGTGGTTGAGGACATTTTTATCACCTCAGGCCACTTCGAATGAGCATCCACTGCTATTAAGAACATTGAGTCCATGAATGGACCAGCAAAATCAATATGCACCCGTTGCCATGGAGAGGAGGGCCACTCCCATGGGTGTAGAGGGGCATGTGGTGGTGCATTTTGGACCTTCTGGCATCCTGAGCAGCTCTTAGTTAGGTCTTCGATTTGTTGATCGATTCTCGGCCACCACACATAAGCCCGAGCAAGGCTTTTCATTTTCACGCCCCCCAGATGACCTTCATGTAGTTCCTTTAGCACTCTCTCCCTTAACTTGGGTGGAATCACCACTCTGGATCCACACATCACTGTCCCCTGGCATACTGACAGCTGTTCTCTTCTGGATGAGAATACTGGCAACAGTGAGTCGTCATGTGTTGGCCATCCCCTCACCGTCAAATCATATACCCGAGACAGCGTCGGATCATTGCGGGTCTCCTTCTCTATATCCGCGTTCGTTACTGGCAATCGTTCAATTATTGACGAATAAAATATCTCGATAGGGTCCACTGCTGGTGCTTCCTCCACAGTAGGCAGTGGCAGGCGCGATAGCCCATCAGCGTTCCCATGCTGTTTCGTGCCTTTATATTCTATTTCATATTGATTCGCCCCTAGAAACAGGGACCATCTTTGTAACCGTTGTGCAGTCACCACTGGAACGCCCTTCTTAGGATTAAAGATGGAGACAAGTGGTTGGTGGTCAGTCAGCAAGGTGAACTTCTGCCCATGCAGATAGTGGTTGAATTTTTTTACTCCCCATACTAGGCTGAGGGCCTCCCTGTCAATCTGGGCGTAGTTGCGCTCGGCTGAGGTTAGTGACCGAGACACAAAGGCGACTGGCCTCTCCAACCCGTCTGGGAATTTGTGCGACAGCACCGCTCCAATACCATAGGGTGATGCATCACATGCCAAACGAATTGGTAGTGCTGGGTTGAAATGGGCCAACACCTCTTTTGATGTGATCAATTCTTTACACTTCTGGAAAGCTCGTCTACGTTCGTCATTCCACTTCCATGGTACCCCTGTTTGCAGTAGGGGGTTCAGTGGGTGTAATACCGTGGACAAATTTGGTAAGAACTTGTGGTAGTAGTTTACCAGCCCGAGGAACGACCTCAGTTGTGACACATTTTCCGGTGCTGGAGCCTTGACTACTGCCTCAATCTTTTCAGGGGACTTATGTAACCCCTCTTCATCGATGACGTGGCCACAATACAAGATCTGTTTCTGGAAAAACTCGCACTTGTGGCGATTAGCTCGTAGCCCATACTCCATACTCCTTTAATCTGGTGAGCACCTTCTCCAAGTTGGCGAGGTGATCACTGTCATTTTCGCCTGTGACCAGGATGTCGTCCAAATAACACTGGGTCCCTGGAATCCCTTGCAGGACTTGATCCATTGCCCTTTGCCAGATAGCCGGAGCCGAGGCTACCCCGAACACCAGCCGGTTGTATTGATAGAGACCTTTATGAGTGTTAATCGTAAGGTATTGTTTTGAAGCTTCTTCTACCTCCATTTGCAAGTGCGCCTGGGCTAGATCAATTTTGGTGAAGCGTTTACCTCCAGATAGCGAGGTGAAAATATCCTCAATTCGTGGAAGCGGATATTGTACTGTGTGAAGGACTGGGTTCACTGTCACCTTAAAATCCCCACAGATGCGGACCTTCTTTGGTTCCCCAGGCGTATTACTCAACGACCTCTTCATTACAGGAATGATGGGTGTAGCCCACTCGCTCCAGTCCACTTTGGACAGTACTCCTGAACGTTCCAACCCTTCCAGCTCTGCTTCGACAGCTGGTCTGCGCATAAGGCACTGGTCTGGCCTTAAGAAACTTTGGGCTTGCATTTTCCTCTATTTTAATCATTGCTGTTATGCCTTTTAGTGTTCCGAGTCCCTCCTAGAACACTTCTTTTGCGTCAGTTAGCATTTTTGACAGTCGTCCAGGTGTGACTTCGTCATCCTTTTTGGCCTCAACCTTCAGTGCCTGTATGGAATGCCAATCTAATTGTATCTTCCGGATCCAATCACGTCCTAGCAGTGGTGGTCCTCCATCTGGCAATACATATATATCCATTTTAGGTATTTCCTGGCCTTTATATATCACTTTCACCCTTATTTTTCCTTTGAGGTAGACTTTTTGCCCCGTGTACGTCTTCAAGACAATCTCTGTAGCTTTCAAGGGTATATGTGAAAATAGCCGCTTGTAGTCCCTTTGGTTTATGACTGTTAGGGCTGATCCTGTGTCCAATTCCATTTTCACTTGGACTCCGTCTATCTTGAGTGTAACCCAGATAGTCTGGTGATCCTCCATTTTGGTTACCTTATGTAGTTTCAGACAACCCAGCTCCTTGCATCCGGAGTCTGTGTCACTTTTCTGTTCGTCTGAACCACTGTCCATCACCTGGTGTACCTTTTTGTACTTCTCCTGTGGAGATTTCTTACTGTTGGTTTTCTTCCCAGACCTGCAGACTCTTGCTATGTGTCCTGCTTTTCCACACTGTCTGCACACTTGGTCCTTGAACCAACAATCCTTCTGGTCATGTGTTGTTCTGCCGCAGCGATAGCACTTCCCTGTTCCATAGGACATTTCATTGGTGCCATATTCTTGCGGTCTCCGTTGTATCTCTGCAGCACCCCTTGCGGCTGCTTCATGTGATACTGCCATACTGAAAGCCTTGTCCAGCATAAGATCCTTTTCTGATAGAAGCCATTTCTGGGTTCCTTCACTTTGTCGCCCACACACAAACTTGTCCCTTAACGTATCTGCTAGTCCCGCTCCAAACTGGCAGTGTTTCGATAGCTTGCACAGTTCCGTTAGGTACTCAGCATTGCTTTCGTCTTTGTGTTGGTTCCTTTTATGGAACTTAAACCGTTCTGCTATCAGCAGCGGTGTGGGGTTTAAGTGGTCCTATAGGATTTCTACTATGCTTTCGAAATTCTTGTTCACCGGCTTCTCTGGGGTTATTAGATTTCGCAGTAACCCATAAGTTTTTGCACCCATGGAATTTAACAAAACCAGTGCTTTCCTAGCATCTGGCACTTCATTCGCCCTGCAGTACACCTCAATACGTTCGACATATGTCGCCCAATCTTCGACTTCATTGTCGAACATAGAGATACTGCCACTCTTCGGCATCCCTGGGTGTGATTTAACTGTCAAAAATGGCGTCTCCCGCACTTCCCCTTCTTCTCCGCTGGCACAAAATGGCGTCTCCCGCGCTTTCCTTCCTTCCCGCGCTCGCCCTTCTTCTCCGCTGCGGCTTCTAAAAATGGCGTCTCCCGTGCTCTCCCTTCTTCTCCGCGGCTCAATGGCGTCTCCCGCGCTCTCCCTTCTTCTCTCCGCGGACACTGTTCAGCCCTTGAGCCCTGGCTGTGCTCTGCGCGTTCTTTTTTTTTTGTGCGCCTTTCCCGTTTCCGCCGCTCGGTCCTGAACCCGGCTGTTGCTTTACCCTCTCTCTCTCTGTTTTGTTTTTCCTCGACGCCGCTCGGTTTTCAACCCCCGGCTGCGCCCTGTGCGCTTCACCCTCTGTCTTACCCCGTCGACGCTGCTCAGCTTTCTCTCCATCGTCGGTCGGCTCCCGCCGCTGCTGTCCGGGAAGGGTCTGCGCTGTACCTGTCGTCAGTCTATTGCTGATTGTCATGGCTGGGGAACCAAGCCCGGCTCTCCACAGCCTCCCCTGCGATGTTCGCTCTCTGCCGGACGACTGGGCGGTTGCTCGTGGTCGACGCCCGTGTTCCTGGCCTCGACTTTCTTACACCGCCCTCCCGGAGCGAATCCTCAAAGGGAAATGCAGAGTTGCAGGTAGATTCAAATCGACACTCGTCGCCACTGTTCGATCCGTGATTCTGAGAGTATGATGTTTTTCAATAACCACACGGATGCTGTAACTTAACAATAAACAGGTATTTACTGGAGGAGGGTAGTCTCAAGACTGGGGGTACAGAGGCATGCGCAAGGCTTATATACGGGTGTGGTCACTGCCGGTACGACACTATACAGGAGCTGTAAAAGTAGTTGTCTTAAAGGTACATACACTACAATATTTACATCTGGATTTTCAATTAGCCTCATGTGGCTAATGTATTGGACATCACAGATCTTAATGCATGCCTTCTTCTTAATAATAATAATTCAACTTTATTGTCATTGTACAATGCACAAGTACATGAACAACGAAATGTGATCTTGCAAGCTCTCATGAGTCCAGTACAAATAACATTAACATTAAACGTAAATAGCACCGTCCTGGGAGAAGCAAAGCCGCTGCGTCTGTGCGCGCCGCCATTCCATTTCCACCATTCCTCCTGTCCGACAATCTTCAGCCCAACGCCTGGGCCTGCTCACCAGCTGCCCCTCCCGGGGCTCCTTCCGTGACCTTCTCACCAACCGCCCCTCCTCGGGGCTCCTTCCGTGACCTTCTGCACCTGGGCTTCCCTGATGGTCACCCCTCCAGGTACTAACCAGGCCTGGCTCTGTTTAGTTTCCAAACCTTGCCAGTGACTCTGTCCCTAGTCCCTCGGAACCGAGGATGACTGGATTTCCAATTAGCCTCATGCGGCTAATGTATTGGACAACACAGATCTTAATGCAAGCACCCGAATTTGGGCAGGCATTACTGGTGGTTTACGGAATGTTGTAACTCTTTCACTTACTACCGGACACCATGTTTAGTGGTTTCTCCCCCCAACACTTTCTGCAAGGTGGCATATTTGGAAGCAGACAAGCAGCAACTACCATTAGTCCCCATAATAGCTGCTGTAGATATTTCCTGATCCTATCCAGAACCATCATCCATTGGAACAACAACAACTTGCATTTATATTGTGCCTTTAATGTAGTAACTAGAAAGGGTAAGAGAAAGGGCAAGAATCTTCTTTTCATCTTTCCATACAATAGCTCCATCTCACAAACAAAACAAAGAGAATCCTCCCAGTCAAATTTTCATTCTTCTTCTATTCTGAAATCTTCTGTATACATGCCCACACATTTTCTCTATTCACCTACAGTAACAAAAAGCACAATCAGATTAGTGATCAAGTTCCAACAGTGACTTATTACAATGTGTTACAATGCTTATGTGACTTTCTGCTCTTGCAGTGGTGCAAGGCTGCTGATCCTAGTGCTTAATCTAAATGAACTCCCACTAACAGGAGACTTGAAGAAGGGGCTAAGCTGTATCGATACATGGTGCTGGGAACAAGGTGGCCCTCAATCTCTTCAATCACTGATCCAAGCTGTGAACATGCCGCAGCTATGAAGGGGGAAAGTCTGACTTCTGACACTTGGATAGTCACAGGCGATGAGAGAAAGAGAGAGAGCACGCTGCCTCACCTTCCATGCCCACATCCAAGCAGAACTTACTTGGGGCCTCCAGGTCACCATACCCTCTGATCTGCAAATGTACACATCTGAGCACTTCAATAACATCACAAAAGCCTGTGATCACTTTGCGCCACATTAACCCTCTCCAGTAGGTGGGGGTTTGAAGGCACAGTGCACATCAGTAACCAAGCCCAGTGACATTAGTGCAACCCAAGGTCTGGATGCCACGGTCATGGTGGCTCTGTGGCAGGGGGCTGCAACTGCAGATGGGCCTGGAATTGCCACTTTATCCAAGAATGTCTGCAAGTTCTGCCAACCTACCTTCAGCACCCATTCTCCTGCTACTGCAGTTTGAGAGCAGTTGAAAATCCATTTGATTATAAGAACATAAGAATTAGGAGTAGAAGTAGGCCATACGGCCCCTCGAGCCTGCTCCGCCATTCGATAAGATCATGTCTGATCTTCGACCTCAACTTCACTTTCCTGCCCTATCCCCAGATCCCTTGATTCCTCTGGAGTCCAAAAATCTATCTATCTCCGCCTTGAACATACTCAACGACTGAGCATCCACAGCACTTTGGGGCAGAGAATTCCAAAGATTCACAACCCTCTGAGTGAAGAAATTCCTCCTCATCTCAGTCTTAAATGGCCGGACCCTTATTCTGAGACTATGCACCCTAGCTCTAGACTCTCCAGCCAGGGGAAACAATCTCTCAGCATTATCCTGTCAATTCCCCTCAGAATCTTTTATGTTTCAATGAGATCACCTCTCATTCTTCTAAACTCCAGAGTATAGGCCCAATCTACTCAATCTCTCCTCATAGGACAACCTTCTCATCCCAGGAATCAATCTAGTGAACCTTCATTGCACCGCCTCCAAGGCAAGTATATCCTTCCTTAGATAAGGAGACCAGAACTGTGCACAGTACTCCAGGTGTGGTCTCACCAGCCCTGTATAATTGTAGCAAGACTTCCTTACTCTTGTACTCCAACACTCTAGCAATAAAGGCCAACATGCCATTTGCCTTCCTAATTGCTTGCTGTACCTGCATGCTACCTCTCTGTGTTTCTTGTACTAGGACACCTAACTCTCTCTGAACACCAACATTTAATAGTTTCTCATCATTTAAAAAGTATTCTGTTTTTCTATTCTTCTGACCAAAGTGATTATTCTCACATTTCCCACATTATACTCTATCTGCCACCTTATTGCCCACTCACTTAACCCTGTCTATATCCCTTTGCAGGCTCTTTGCGTCCTCCTCACATCTTACTTTTCCACCTAGCTTTGTACCATCAGCAAACTTGGATACATTGCACTCAGTCCCTTCATCTAAGTCATTAATATAGATTGTAAATGGCTGAGGCCCAATCACTAATCCTCACGGCACCCCACTAGTTACAGCCTGACAATCTGAAAATGACCCGTTTATCCCTACACTCTGTTTTCTGTCAACCAATCCTTTATCCATGCTAATATATTACCCCCAAACCCATGTGCTCTTAACTTGCTTAACAATCATTTGTATGGCACCTTATCAAATGCCTTTTGGAAATCCAAATATACAACATCCACTGGTTTCCCTTTATCTACCCTGCTCGTTACATCTTCAAAAATCTCTAATAAATTTGTCAAACACGATTTACCTTTCATAAGCCCATATTGACTCTGCCTAAACATATTATGATTTTCAAAGCGCCCTGTTACCACTTCCTTAATACACCTGGGAATCCCTGGCCCAAGACCGCACAAAGTGGAGGAGAAGCATCCGGGAAGGCGCCGAACACCTCGACTTTCTTCGCCGGGAGCAAGCGGAAGCCAAGCGCAGGCAGCGCAAGGAGCGCACGTCAACCCAAGCACCCCACCCACCTGCCCCTTCAACCACCGTCTGCCCCACCTGTGACAGAGACTGTAGGTCCCGCATTGGACTCATCAGTCACCTGCGAACTCATTCTTAATGTGGAAGCAAGTCATCCTCGGTTCTGAGGGACTGCCTAAGAAGAAGAAGAATGGATGCCAGCATTTTCCCAACAACTGATGTCAGGCTAACTGGCCTGTAGTTCACTGTTTTCTCTCTTCCTCCTTTCTTGAATAGCGGGGTTACATTTGCTACCTTCCAATCCGCTGGGACCTTTCCTGAATCTTGGGAATTTTGGAAGATCACAACTGTAGTGTGTGTACCTTTAAGGGGAGAACTACTTTTTACAGCTCCTGTATACTGTAGTACCGGCAGTGACCACACCTGTATATAACCCTGAGTAGGGATCTGTACTGTTAGTTTTAGAGCAACCCTCACCCAGTAAACACCTGTTGATTGTTTCTCTGCAGTCTCTGTCTATTTGTTGAAGAACACCATACATCAAGATTCACGGATTTAACATTGGCGACGAGTCGATTTGAAACTACCTGCAACTCTGAAGAAGAAGGCCGATTCCAGGGGCACGGGCGTCGACCATCCGGCAGAGACTCCAGCGAGATGGGCTGGCAGCAGGTACGGTGCAGACCCCTTCCCGGACGGCGGCGGCTGGAGCCGACCGACGGCACAGGGGAAGGCCGAGCAGCATCGACGGGGTAAGAGAGAGGGTAAAGCACACAGGGCGCAGCCGGGGTTGAAGACCGAGCGGCGTCGATGAAAAAAAAAAAGAGAGAGAGAGGGCAGAGCGCACGGGGCGCAGCCGGGGTTCAGGACCGAGCGGCGTCAACGAGAGAGGCGCGCAGGAAAACGCACAGAGCGCAGCCGGTGTTCAAGGGCTGAGCAGCGTCCGCGGGGGAAGGAACGAAAGCGCAGGAGACGCCATTTGAGCCGCAGCGGAGAAGAAGGGAGAGCGCGGGAGACGCCATTTTGAGCCAGCGGAGAAGAAGGGAGAGCGCGGGAGACGCCATTTTAAGGCAGTCTAACCACACCCAGGGATGCCGAAGAGTGGCAGTGTCACAGCGTTCGACAATGAAGTCGAAGATTGGGCGACATATGTAGAACGCATAGAAGTGTACTGCAAGGCGAATGAACTGCGCAAGCTATCGAAACACTGCCAGTTTGGAACGGGACTAGCAGATACTTTAAGGGACAAGTTTGTGTGTGGGCTTCAAAGTGAAGGAACCCAGAAACGGCTCTATCAGAAAAGGATCTTACGCTGGACAAGGCTTTCAGCATGGCAGTATCACACGAAGCAGCCGCACGGGGCGCTGCAGAGATACAACGGAGACCGCAAGAATATGGCACAAAGGAAATGTCATATGGAGCAGTGAAGTGTTATCGCTGCGGCAGAACAAAACACAACCATAAGGATTGTTGGTTCAAGGACCAAGTGTGCAGACAGTGTGGAGAAGTAGGACACATAGCAAGAGTCTGCAGGTCGGGAAAGAAAACCAGCAGCAAGAAATCTCCACAGGAGAAGTACAAAAAGTTACATAAGGTGACGGAGAGTACTTCAGACGAACAGAAAAGTGATACAGACTCCGGAAGCAAGGAGCTGGGTTGTCTGAAACTACATAATGTAATCAAAATGGAGGATCACCAAACTATCTGGGTCACGCTCAAGATAGATGGAGTCCAAGTGAAAATGGAATTGGACACAGGATCAGCCCTAACAGTCATAAACCAAAGGGGCTACAAGCGGCTATTTGCTGGAGTTCTTTGAGGAAGTAACATATAGGGTGGATAAAGGGGAACCAGTGGATGTAGTGTATTTAGACTTCCAAAAGGCATTTGACAAGGTGCCACACAAAAGGTAAAAAATCACGGGATTGGGGGTAATATTCTGGCATGGATAGAGGATTGGCTATATAACAGAAGGCAGAGAGTTGGGATAAATGGTTCATTCTCAGACTGGCAATCAGTAACTAGTGGTGTTCCGCAGGGGTCAGTGCTGGGTCCCCAACTCTTTACAATCTATATTAATGATTTGGAGGAGGGGACCGAGTGTAACATATCAAAGTTTGCAGATGATACTAAGATGGGAGGGAAAGTAGTGAGTGAGGAGGACATAAAAAACCTGCAAGGGGACATAGACAGGCTAAGTAGGTGGGCAGAGATTTGGCAGATGGAACACAATACTGGAAAGTGTGAGGTTATGCACTTTGGCAGGAAAAATCGTAGAGCAAGTTATTATCTTAATGGCAAGAAACTGGAAAGTACTGAAGTACAAAGGGATCTGGGGGTCCTGGTGCACGAAACTCAAAAGGTTAGTATGCAGGTTCAGCAAGTGATTAAGAAGGCCAATGGAATGTTGGCTTTCATTGCTAGGGGGATAGAATATAAAAATAGGGAGGTATTGCTTCAGTTGTACAAGGTATTGGTGAGAACGCACCTGGAATACTGCATACAGTTTTGGTGTCCATACTTAAGAAAGGACATACTTGCTCTCGAGTCAGTACAAAGAAGGTTCACTCGGTTAATCCCGGGGATGAGGGGATGGACATATGAGGAGAGGTTGAGTAGATTGGGACTCTACTCATTGGAGTTCAGAAGAATGAGAGGCGATCTTATTGAAACATATAAGATTGTGAAGGGGTTGGATCGGGTGGATGCGGGGAGGATGTTCCCGATGATGGGTGAAACTAGAACTAGGGGGCATAGTCTTAGAATAAGGGGCTGCTCTTTCAAAACAGAGATGAGGAGGAACTACTTCACTCAGAGGGTGGTAGGTCCATGGAATATGCTGCCCCAAAATTGAAAACAGAAATAGACAGTTTCCTAGAAGTAAAGGGAATTAAGGGTTACGGGGAGCAGGCAGGAATTTGGACATGAGTCTAGGTTCGGATCGGTCATGGCCCTGTGGGTAGCGGAGCGGGCCCAGGGGCCGTGTAGCCTGATCCTGCTCCTATTTCGTGTGTCTAATTCTGTTAGATTCAGGAGATGGTTCTGTGATAGTAGATTGGCGGTTAGGATCAGATCAGCCATGATCTTATTGAATGGCGGAGCAGGCTCGAGGGGCCGATTGGCCTACTCCTGCTCCTATTTCTTATGTTCTTATTCTCACATATACCCTTGAGAGATACAGAAATTGTCTTGAAGACGTACACGGGGCAAAAAGTCTACCCCAAAGGAAAAATAAGGGTGAACGTTATATATAACGGCAAGGAAACACCAAAAATGGACCTATATGTATTGCCAGATGGAGGACCACCACTACTAGGACGTGATTGGATCCGGAAGATACAATTAGATTGGCATTCCATACAGGCACTGAAGGTTGAGGCCAAAAAGGATGACGAAGTCACACCTGGATGACTGTCAAAAATGCTAACTGACGCAAAAGAAGTGTTCTAGGAGGGACTCGGAACACTAAAAGGCATAACAGCAATGATTAAAATAGAGGAAAATGCAAGCCCAAAGTTTCTTAAGGCCAGACCGGTACCTTATGCGATCCGCCCTGCCATCGAAGCAGAGCTGGAAGGTTTGGAACGTTCAGGAGTACTGTCCAAAGTGGACTGGAGCGAGTGGGCTACACCCATCGTCCCTGCAATGAAGAGGTCGTTGAGTAATACGCCTGGGGAACCAAAGAAGGTTCGCATCTGTGGGGACTTTAAGGTGACAGTGAACCCAGTCCTTCACATGGTACAATATCCGCTTCCGCGGATTGAAGATATTTTCGCCTCGCTATCTGGAGGAAAACGCTTCACTAAGATTGATCTGGCCCAGGCGTACCTGCAAATGGAGGTAGAAGAAGCCTCGAAACAGTACCTCACGATCAACACTCATAAAGGTCTCTACCAATACAACCGGCTGGTGTTCGGGGTAGCATCAGCTCCGGCTATTTGGCAAAGGGCAATGGATCAAGTCCTGCAAGGGATTCCAGGGACCCAGTGTTATTTGGACGACATCCTGGTCACGGGCGAAAATGACAGTGATCACCTCGCCAACCTGGAGCAGGTGCTCACTAGATTGAAGGAATATGGGCTCTGAGCTAATCGCCACAAATGCGAGTTTTTCCGGAAGCAGATCTCGTATTGTGGCCACGTTATTGATGAAGAGGGGTTACATAAGTCCCCTGAAAAGATTGAGGCAGTAGTCAAGGCTCCAGCACCGGAAAATGTGTCACAACTGAGGTCGTTCCTCGGGCTGGTGAACTACTACCATAAGTTCTTGCCGAATTTGTCTACAGTACTACACCCACTGAACACCCTACTGCAAACGGGGGTACCATGGAAGTGGAATGACGAATGTAAACGAGCTTTCCAGAAGTGCAAAGAATTGATCACATCAAAAGAGGTGTTGGCTCATTTCAACCCAGCACTATCAATTCGGTTGGCGTGTGATGCATCACCCTATGATATTGGAGCGGTGCTGTCGCACAAATTCCCGGACGGCTCGGAGAGGCCAGTAGCCTTTGAGTCTCGGTCACTAACCTCAGCCAAGCGTAACTACACCCAGATTGACAGGGAGGCCCTCAGCCTAGTGTGGGGAGTGAAAAAGTTCAACCACTATCTGCACGGGCAGAAGTTCACCTTGCTGACCGACCACCAACCACTTGTCTCCATCTTTAATCCAAAGAAGGGCGTTCCGCTGATGACTGCGCAACGGCTACAAAGATGGTCCCTTTTTCTAGGGGCGAACCAATATGAAATAGAGTATAAAGGCACGAAACAGCATGGAAACGTTGATGGGCTATCACGCCTGCCACTGCCTACTGCGGAGGAAGCACCAGCAGTGGACCCTGTCGAAATATTTTATTCGACTATAATTGAACGCTTGCCAGTAACTAACGCGGATATAGAGAAGGAGACCCGAAATGACCCGACACTGTCTCGGGTATATGACTTGACGGTGAAGGGATGGCCAACACATGGCGACTCACTGTTGCCAGCATTCTCATCCAGAAGAGAACAGCTGTCAGTATGCCAGGGGACCTTGATGTGTGGATCCCGAGTGGTAATTCCACCCAAGTTAAGGGAGAGAGTGCTCAATGAGCTTCACAAAGGCCATCTGGGAGGGGTGAAAATGAAAAGCCTTGCTAGGGCTTATGTGTGGTGGCCGGGGATCGATCAGCAAATCGAGGACCTGACAAAGAGCTGCTCAGGATGCCAGAAGGTCCAAAATTCACCACCGCATGCACCTCTACACCCATGGGAGTGGCCCTCCTCTCCATGGCAACGGGTGCATATTGATTTTGCTGGTCCATTCATGGACTCAATGTTTTTAATAGCCGTGGATGCGCAGTCGAAATGGCCTGAGGTGATCAAAATGTCCTCCACCACCACGGAGAAAACCATTGCAGTCCTACGGACCATATTTGCCAGGAACGGCTTGGCAGAGCAGATTTGCTCTGATAACAGACCACAGTTTGTGTCCGAAGAGTTTCGGAAATATATGAAAATGAATGGGGTAAGGCATTACACATCCGCCCCGTATCATCCAGCCACAAATGGATTGGCTGAGAGGTTCGTACAAACCTTTAAAAAGGCAGTAAGGGCCATGTGCGATGACGACATTCCACTGCAGCATAAGGTGGACAATTTCCTGTTAGCTTACAGAAATGCGACACATGCAGTTACCAACCAGGCCCCGGCCATGATGTTCTTTAACCGAAGGTTGAGATCTCGTCTGGATTTGCTCAGACCAAATGTACGAAGAAATGTTGAGAATAAGCAATTCCAGCACATCAATGAGAAGCTGACAAGGAGCTTCAATGTAGGGCAACCAGTCTTGACCTGCGACTACCGAACATAGAAATGGCAACCAGGAACAATATGCACACGGCAGGGGCCACTAATGTACACAGTGGATGTTGGGGAGAACATTGTGAGACGCCATGTCGACCAGATCCTAGCGTCACAGGAACGAGTCAATCCCATGTCTCGCGGAACTGGTAATGAACCCGACATACAGGTAGCATCTACCCAAGAAACAGTAGCATCGGAAGCTGATGAACCAACCGACGACAGGGGGCCAGAATCGCCTCCGCACCAAGAGCAAGACACTCAGGAAAGGCGCTATCCTGAAAGGATCAGGAAGCCGCCCCAAAGACTGAATTTATAAATGGACTATTTTCAGTTAATGTTGCATGTTAAAAGTGTTAATTGTTAAATTAATGTTATGGTACTGTTAATCTAAAAGGGGAGGAATTGTGGTGTATGTACCTTTAAGGGGAGAACTACTTTTTACAGCTCCTGTATACTGTAGTACCGGCAGTGACCACACCTGTATATAACCCTGAGTAGGGATCTGTACTGTTCGTTTTAGAGCAACCCTAACCCAGTAAACACCCGTTGATTGTTTCTCTGCAGTCTCTGTCTATTTGTTGAAGGACAGCATACATCAAGATTCACGAATTTAACAACAACCAAAGCATCCACTATCTCTTCAGCCACCTCTTTTAGAACCCTAGGATGTAGGCCATCAGGTCATGGAGATTTGTCAGCTTTTCGTCTCATTAGTTTCTCAAGTACTTTTTCTTTACTGATATTAATTACTTAATATTCCTCGCTCTCATCAGACCCTTGGTTCCCCACTATTTTTATGTACTTTGTGTGTCTTCTGCTGTTAAGACAGATACAAAATATTTTTTTAAAGTCTCTGCCATATCCTCAATATAATTTCTCCTGTCTCAGCCTCTAAGGGCTCAATGCTTACTTTTGCTACTCTCTTCCTTTTTACATACTTGTAGAAGCTCTTACAATCTGTTTTTATATTTCTTGCTAATTTACCCTCATATTCTATTTTTTCCCTTTTTATCAATTGTTTGGTCATCCTTCGCTGATTTCTAAAACTCTCCCAATCCTTAGGCTTACTACTATTCTTTGCAACATTATAAGCCTCTTTTAATCTAATACTATCCTTAACTTCTTTAGTTAGCCATGGTTGGATCAGTTTTCCCATGGATTTTTTATATCTCACTGGAATGTACACTTGTTGAGAATTTTGGAATATTTCTTTAAATGATTGCCACTGCTTATCTACTGTCATACCTTTTAATCTAATTTCCCAATCTACCTTAGCCAATTCGCCCCTCATACCTACGTAATTGGCTTTGTTTAAGTTTAAGCGGGAGAAATTCGGTACCTTAGTGCCTCCAGTTAACACCTGGCGGGGGCGCTAACGGGGCACTGAGGCAGTTGCACTGCAGCAAGGCGAATCCAGCACCGCATGCCAAATTTGGGCACCCCTGTAGCGTTGCCGCTACATAGAAACATAGAAGATAGGAGCAGGAGTAGGCCATTCGGCCCTTCGAGCCTGCTCCGCCATTCAACGAGATCATGGCTGATCATCCAAACCCTAGTCCCTACACCGACAGCCATCCCACCCAAGCCCTATCCCAGTAACCCCGTAACCCCACGTATTTAATCCCCCCTAACACTAAGGGCCAATTTTTATCATGGCCAATCAACCTAACCCGCACATCTTTGGACTGTGGGAGGAAACCGGAGCACCCGGAGGAAACCCACGCAAACACGGGGAGAATGTGCAAACTCCACACAGACAGTCACCCGAGGCCGGATTTGAACCCGGGTCCCTGGCGCTGTGAGGCAACAGTGCTAACCACTATGCCACCGTGCTACGATTTAGCGCTGGGGACTTCAGTGCCAGGCAGATGCTCACTGGGCACCGGATCATATTGAGTATTGCCCCCTGCCTTAGCGTCTGGTCCTGACAGCGACAGGGAGAGGAGGCATCAAGCAGGCAGATGCCGGCTCCAGCGGCGCTATTTAAAGGAATCATTAGTAGTGAGTCACAGCTGTCAGGTTAGTGGTGTTTCAGTGCTTGTCAGTTTGAGATAGTTCAAGAGTTGAATTCAGTCATTCAAAGGTTATTTAGTGTTGCAGCTTCTAAAAATTAGTTACATTTATTCTCACAAAATATCAAAGTGCTGCACTTCCTTCCATTAATGGGCGCTGTACTGGCAGTCGACCTCACCCTCCAGGATCTACTGCAAAGGGAGCGCAGACAGCGAGAAAGATTTGAACATGTGGCCAGAGAGAGGAAGTGGGCCATCAGGGCTCTCAACAGGAGGCTTACCCTGCGAGGGTCTTCCGACAGCAATTCTACTACCTTCAATTAAGGCAGGAGCAGTGTCTTAGAAGGCTCCGCTTCAGCAAGGAGGTGGTCACAGAACTCTGCCACCTCCTGCAACCAGACCTCAAGCCTCAGATCAGGATGAGGACGGCTCTCTCAGTGGCAGTCAAGGTCACCGTCGCCCTCAATTTCTTCGCAAGCGGATCCTCCCTGTCTGCAACAGTTCGCCATCCATCGCTGCATCCGGGAGGTCACAAAGGCACTCTACATTAGGAGTGTGGCTTTGCCAGGATAGCGGGATTCCCCATGGTGCAGGGCACCATTGACTTCAGCCACATGGTTTTATGGGCAACACATAACAATCCTGAGATCTTCCATAACCGCAAAGGCTATCACTCACTTAATGTCCAGTTGGTGTTCAACCACAGACAGTGAATCCTCAATGTGAATGCCCACTATCCTGGCAGCAGCCACGATGCCTTCATCGTGCTCTCTTCCAGCCACCACATCAAGCTTGCGGCTGGCTGGTCGGAGATAAGGGGTATCCACTCTCCACCTGGCTCATGACTCCACTCCGCAACCCCAACACTCCTACACAGCACTCATATAATGAGAACCATGCCGCCACCAGGAACATCATTGAGCAGACCATTGGGGTGCTCAAGCAACAGTTCCGCTGCCTTGACCACTCGGGAGGAGCCCTCTAGTACTTGCCAGAGCGGGTGTCCCATTTCATGGTGATCTGCTGCACGCTACACAATCTGGCCATCATGATGGCCCAACCCTTGCCAGCAGGGATTGCGGGACCACCTTGGGAGGAGGAAGAGGGAGAGGAGGAGGAGGACGAGGAAGACGAGGAGGAGGTGGATGGACAGGAGTGAGGGAGGAGGCAGCCACTCAATTGGCCTTCCGGATGAGCTGTCCGTGACCGCTTCATCAGACAGCGGTTCCAGTAAATTCAACCTCAGATCCCCCTTGCTCACCACATCCCCATCATTCCACCCCTGTCGTAGGCCATATCATAGCACAAAGCTGAAATGAGAGACACCACAAAATCATCCAAAGCTAATTAATAAATTTATCAATAATCAGTGAACACATCTTTGCAACAACAATATTTACTATTCATCGTTGTGCTGTCCCTTAGTGCCTCGCGTTACTGTCTCTTCATCTACTCTAGTGTTCCTACAAAGTGTTGACTCAGTGATTGTAGCAAGGCTGGTGGAAGGCTGCTGAGTGTCTGCACGGGAGACTTCAGATGGCCTTGCAGGATGCCCTCAACCAACTCTGGGACTGGAAGGCCCGGCTGTAGACTGCACTACCTCAGCATGGGTGGCAGCAGTCTGGGCTGGCTGGATGACAGGCAGCGACAAGGGCAATGGCGGAGTGACAGCAGTGGGAGCAAGAATGCTGCCATCGTGAGAGAGGACAGCAGGTTCCTGCTCCACTGATCCACTGCCACTTCCCCGGGGCAGTACCTCAGCATCCCATGCAATCTGTTGCAGCACAGATTGCTGGCCTGCTGCGACAGTGTGAAAGCCCCGGTGGACGGTGGTAGACCCAGCCACGATGGCAGCAGTCAGAGCTTGCATGGCATCAAGCTGAGACTGCATGAGAGCAGTGTGAGATTCAATGCCACCAACCATAGACTGCATTACAGCACTAAGATGTTACGTCGCTTCTGCCTGTGTTGCAATGGAAGCTGCCAGATCGCCCATCACACGCGGTATCAGGTCTGGGTCGCCACGGTCTCTCTGGGAGTCTACCATCCTTTCCAGACTGGAAATGATGAGCTCCTTGGTGTGCACAGAGCTTCGTGCAATGTTGGAGGCGGGCTCCTCCACGATCCTTAACATTGCCGACAGGCTATTGGGCACCCTTGCCATTGCACCTATGATCTCCGTGTGCATGTCCATCACCCTTTTAAAGGCCTCCCCATTGAGGTCCTCATTGAGTCCTGTGCAGCAGAACTCGTGTGCGAACTCATCCTCCAGAGAGCTGGCCCCTGAGCTACCCTTTCACCCTGGCCTTGCTGCAGCTTGCTCATTCCCAGTGCATAACCCTGTGCAGATCCTACTACTATACTAGCCTCTAAAGAACGCGTAGTGCCAGTATCTGAGCTGGTGCCTGCAGGTGAGCCATGCAGTGACGCGGTGTGTTTTTCCTCCTCTTCTCTCGCATCGCTCTCAACGGTGCTCTCAGTGGCAGGCTGCTCATTATCTGAAAGCATAAAGGCACAAGAGATGGGTTAAGTTGAAGGGAAGGGGGCAGGAAGGGAGAAATGCATGCATACAGCATGATTAGCTGGAAAGTGTGAAAGGCTTGTGGGGTGAGGGGGAAGTGGGATGTGAGAAGAAGGAGTAGGGATGAACATATCATTGTTGTCCCCAAGGGGGTCAACGTCACCAGTGGCCACAGCACACACCACCTGGTGTCCAATAATCTCCAGCACTCTATTTTCCAGTGCAGACAGTGGTTTTGTGTCAGCTTGTCCCCCTGCCTGTGCATTCTTGCACCCACTTGTTGCGAGCCACCTTGGCCTGCAAGAGAAAGGAAAGTGTGTGAGTGAGTGTGGAGCAATGTGTTTGGGTGATGTGCCTGCCATAGTTGAATAGCAGTCATTGTGTGCAAGGTGTGAGATATGGGTGTGAGTGTTGGTATGTAGAGATTGTTGGTGGGTGAGTGCTGGGGGTGTGGTGCTTTGGCCAGTATGTGCAGACGGCAATATGTAGCATTTGTTGAGGCAATGATTCACCCTGACCACCCGAGTGTGGTCATTAAATTTCTTCCTGCACTTTAAATGGGTCCTGGGGACCACAGTGCTGCCCGAGACCTGATGGGCAACCTCCCTCCACATGGCACGGAAGACTTGCGGCGAGGGCCTCCTGCCACTTACCGGGTAGAGTACCGTCCTCCGTCTCTCCACAGTGGACACCAACTTCTCCAATGACACAGATTCAGAGGCAGCAATGCTGAGAATGAGGTTCTGCAGCATGAATGAACCTCCCCTTTAAGAACTGGAAAGAGCCTATGGCAATGGTGACTTGCGATTAGACTGCGCCTGATATTGGTTAGCGCTTTGACTGTTATGCCACTGAGCTAGGCCGTTAACACTCGATTTAGTGCTCCCATCCTTTCTTTGAGCGATGACACTGAATTTTGCATGCAGCGAGATTCATTAGCGCCTGGCGCTAAATCTCAAATTTTTCCAAAGTTAGCGCCCATTCCTGCGTTATAATGAATTTCTCCCCCTAAGACTCTACTTAAGTTAAATTTCTTCCTTAAAGACTTAAGAATGTCACTTTCGTACTCAATGTGAAATTTTAGCATATTATGATCACTTTTCCTTAGAGGATCCTTTACTATATGATTACTAATTAACCCTGTCTCATTACACAAAACAAGATCTAAAATAGCCTACTTCCTGGTTGGTTCCATGATGTATTGTTCTTGGAAACAGTCGTGAATACATTCCAAGAACTCGTCCTCCAGACTACCCTAGCCAATTTGATTTGCCCAATCCTTATACAGATTAAAGTCCCCCATGATTATTGTATTACCTTTGTTCCAAACTCCTATTATTTCTTGATTAATACTCTGTCCAATGGTATAGATTCTGTTAGGGGACCTATAAACTACTCCCACCACTGTTTTCTGCCCCTTGTTATTTCGTATCTCCACCCATACTGATCCTACTTCCTTCTGAGCCAAGATCCTTTCTCACGATTGTCCTTATGTCATCCTTCATTATCAGGGCTACCCCACCCTCCTGTTCCAGTCTGTCTGTCTTTTCGATACGTCAAGTACCCTGGAATATTTATTTCCCAACCCTGGTCACCTTGTAACCATGGCCCCGATTTTCTGGCCGCCGTCGGGCGGCTTTTCATGTGGCCGAGGGCCGAAAATCAGCAAAAAAGTGGGTCGGGACCCCCCCCTGCCTGTTTCCCTGCCCCGTCCAACTTTCAGACTGCCGTTTCCCCGCGGCCCACTTCAGTCCTGGCCGCCGCTGGCGGGGCTGGTCGTCGGAGCACTAACAAGCAATTATCTGCTTGTTGAAGTTGATTTTCCCGTGCCGTTGCGACTTTGGGGCTTTCCCCACCTGAAACCCGCCTGCGGGGAACCCCGCTGCTGAGACCTGGCGTGAAGCTTGCTAGCTGTCAGCTGCAGGTAAGGAGAAGCTGCGATTTAAAGGGCCAGCACTTGTATGTTGAAGGACCTTGTTGTTGCAGGTTTGGGGCTACTTCTTCAAGGCTTAGGCACAGCTGTGGAAGTTTGGAGCCTCACACACTTCTCCAATGCGATCTCCTGGGAAGCCCCTCTCGCCACTCTCACTCAGCGGAGGCATCTACGGGAAGCGTGGGACGCCATTTTTTCCTTCCCTTCTTGCCATTAGAGGATCTTCAGCAGCAGAGGCGGCAGCAGCAGAACCAGGAACAGCATGATGAGCATCAGGAGCACCAGGCTGCTGCTCACTCACCTGAAGCTGCACAGGCGAGAAGGGGCCAGTGCTTGGAAGTGGCTTGAGAGCACCTTGCTGCGCTTTAGGGGGCCATGGGGACCCATATCTGCACTGGCAGTCCTACTCAGAAGGACTTCCATGAGGATTTGGTTTCTCTGTTCAACAGATGGCCAACGCTCCTCAAGAGATGTCATTCTCTTATGTGCACTCACCATGTTTTCCGTACCCTGGCGAGTTATCTCCTCCATGGAGGTTGCCAACCTTTCCAAGGTGATGTGTTCATGTGCCAGTGACTCCACAAAGGCTCTGCTCATGGTCGCTTGGGACTCCTCCATTCGCTCCACACTCACAGCGACCCTGGAGACAAAACCTGCCAGAGACTCCTGCATCTGTGCATGGAGATCCATCACCTCTTCTCTTGCGGATGGACCCAGAGGCAGAGGGTCGACATGCAGCGCAGCTGAGCTGAGCTGGCAGAGTCCTGCGCCCTCCGACGAGGACTCTCCACTGCTGTCCCTGTTTCCAGAATCTGCTGAGGCTCACTTGTGAGCTGTGAAACACCAGGTGACAACACTACTCTATGTCCCGAAGGTCCCCCCGAGATGTGAGTGTCTGCGCTGGTGCTGGGTGCGCTTACTTCTGCTGACGCTGCGCCCTCAGAGGTTGGAGCTTCCTCTGAGGAGTCTGGCTGCACAGCCTCTTCCTCCTCCACAGTGAGGACGGGGGCTCTGGATGGTACTGTGGGGGAGTAAAGGAAGGAGTTAGAGATGTAATGCCAAGGTTCTTCTGGTGACTCCCAGCGAGTTGGCATCTGCTGACAGCTGCATCCATGCAGCATTGGTCTCAGTGGGAGGCCTCTTCCTCCCTGACCTAGGGAAGAGGACCTCCCTGTGGGCCCTAACCCCATCCAATAATGCCTGCAGTGAAGCCTCGTCGAATTTGGAGGCAGCTTGGGGTCTGGCACTGGCCACAGTTGCTGCAGACTCCTCTGCCATCCTGTTTGGTTCATTTGGAAGCCTTCAGAGGATGCAGTGCTTGCTATGGACCTTGAAAGCACCATGAATGATAACATCATACTGTGGGGATTTCTGACTCGAATTGGACAATTAGCAAGGCTTCCCACATGCTGGGAATTAATTCGCCACTTGAGGGAAAATTGCGTGGAGCTGGCTGACACTTTTTTATGTGTGTCAGAAACCCCACATTCGGGGAATCCCAACCATTTCCCACACAAGCCGAAAATCGGGGCCTCTGTCCCTTCCTGTCACACACTGCTTATTTTTACCCAAATCGCTACACTGCTCCGTTGCCTTGACTTTTCACTTTAGATTTCTAAATTTCCCCTCACTTGACCCCTTCCCCTCTCTTTTTAGTTTAAAGCCCTATCGACAGCCCTAGTTAGTCGATTCACCAGGACACTGGTCCCAGCCCGGTTTAAGTGGAGACCATCCCAATGGAACAGCTCCCTCTTTCCCCAGTACTGGTGCCAGTGCCCCATGAATCGAAACTCTCTGATTTGCTTGTCCCTATGCCAATTTGCACATGGCTCAGGTAACAATCCAGAGATTATTACCTTTGAGGCTCTGCTTTTTAATTTGGTCCCTAGCTCCTCAAATTCTCACAGCAGAACCTCATTACTAGTTCTACCTATGTCATTGGTTCCTACGTGGATCACAACAACTGGATTGTCCCACTCCCGCTCCAAATTCTTCTCCAGACTGAGGAAATATCCTTAGCTCTGGCACCAGGCAGGCAGCACAGCCTTCAGAACGCTTGGTTGCAGCTGCAGAGAACAGTGTCTATCCTCCTGACTATACTGTCCCCTACCACTACAACATTCCTTTTCACACACCCCACTTAAGGGCAAAGGCCGAGGCTCCTCCAGCTCTGCTCCTGGGGTCCCCTTACCTGCCTGAGTTGCAGTCACACCCTCCTGTTCATGACCACTAACCAGACCTGTACTACTACCTAGCCTAATGAGTGTGACTGCCTCCTGGATCAGAGTGTCCAGATAACTCTCCCCCTCCCTGATGCCCCGCAATGTCTGCACCTCGGACTCCAGCTCAACAACTCGGAGCTGAAGTTCCTCGAGTTGCAGACACTTACAGCAGACGTGATCATCCGGGATCGCAACGCTCTCCACAAACTCTCCCATGCTGCAGTTGCGACACACCACCTGCTCTGCCATCCCATTATAACCTTGTTTTAATTATTTAGTGAATTCAAGTTTATGGGGGAAAAATTCAGTTGATTTGCGCCTCCCGTTAGCGCCCTAAGAAGGCGCTAACGGCGCAATGCAACTAGCACCTGGGCATGGCGCCGCTAAGGCCTCCCGCGAAATTCAGTGGGAGGTTAGTGGCGGCGGTAACCGTTAGCGCCCTGTGGCACTGCATCACCGGTGATGGCATCATCGCCGTGTGCACCGACCCGCTCGCGCCCCGGCCACGATCTTTGGTAGCGCCCCCTGACTTACCGCTGGATGCTATGTCCAACTGGGTCAGGGGGGCCTACCTGCGGCCGGGGTGGCGCAAATTAAAGGGAAGGTGCCAGGCGGCCATTTTTGTTGCTGGCCGCCTGCCAGCACCTGCCCGCTTTGGCGTCCCCAGCCTTCTGTGAAGCCCCCCTGCGGAGTGCCGGCTGCGCTTCGTGAGCCCGGCACTTCTCTTGAGTGCCGGGCTCTTTTGCCGGCACTCCGATCCCTGGTGGCCCAGCTGGGCCCCGGGTCGTGCTGCACTAGGCCCCTACCCTTTAATAATGGGAGGAAGGTCTGCAGTACCGCGGCACGACATTCACTCGCAGCGCCCCAAGAGGGAGGTGGGGCGCTTCCCTCTTGGGGGGCTACCGGTAAATTTTGGGTGTGTGGGCGTTAACTTTTTCGGGGCACTAAAATTATCATCCTTCGCTGATTTCTAAAGCACTCCCAATCCTCAGGCTTACTATTATTCTTTGCAACATTATAAGCTTCTTCTTTCAATCTAATGCTATCCTTAACTTCTTTAGTTAGCCACGGTTGGATTACTTCTCCCGTGGAGTTTTTGTTTCTCAATGGAATGTATTTTTGTTGAGAATTATGAAATAGTTCTTTAAATGCTAGCCACTGCTTATCTACCACCATACCTTTTAATCTATTTTTCCAATCTATCTTAGCCAACTCGCCCCTCATACCTATGTATTTGGCTTTATTTAAGTTTAAGACTCTAGTTTCGTACTTAGGCAAGTCACTCTCAAAATTAAAGTAAAATTCTATCATACAGGAAACTCTTTATTATCCGGCACCAACGGGACCGGCGTGGTGCCGGTTTATCAAAAAGTCCGGATTACAGAGAGGTATAGTTTAAAGGTACGAGAGCTCCGTACACAGCAACAAATTCAGGCTTCCATGTTGCTTAGCAACATGTGCAGGAACTCCGGCCACAGACCAAGTGTCCCTGTTGCTTAGCAACAAGTGCACAGACCCCAGTTACACAGCCACAGATCCAGGAACTGCCACTAATATGAAGCAAAACTTACCTGAACCTACTCCTGAATTTTGCCGGTTAACAGAGATTTCCAGTTATTTAGGTGTCGGTTAAAAGAAAGTTTGCTGTATTATGATCACTCTACCCCTGAGGATCCTTTGCTCGGAGATTGCTAATTAACCCTGTCTCATTACACAAAGCAAAAGATAGGAAGGAGAAAAACAAAAGTGGCAGTCAGAGAAATCAACAGTTTAAATCAAACATGGCCACAGTAAATAATAATTGTAATAGGTCTAAGAGCGTTAAAAAAACAAGCCTGAAGTCTTTGTGTCTTAATGCGAGGAGCATTCGTAATAAGGTGGATGAATTAGCTGCGCAAATAGAGGTAAATGAATATGATTTGATTGGGATTACGGAAACATGGCTCCAGGGTGGCCAAGGCTGGGAACTCAACATCCAGGGTATTCAATATTCAGGAAAGATAGGCAAAAAGGAGAGAGGTGGGGTAGCATTGCTGTTTAAAGAAGGGATTAACACAATTGAAAGGAAGGATATTAGCTCTGATGATGTGGAATCTGTATGGGTAGAACTGAGAAATACCAAGGGGCAGAAAACGTTAGTGGGAGTGGTATATAGACCTCCAAACAGTAATGCGGAGGTCGGGGATGGCATTAAAAGGGAAATTAGAGAAGCGTGCAATAAGGGCACAGAAGTCATCATGGGTGACTTTAATCTACATATAGATTGGGCTAACCAAATTAGTAACAATACTGTGGAGGAGGAATTCCTGGAGTGTTTACGGGATAGTTTCCTGGACCAATATGTCAAGGAACCAACCAGAGATCAGGCCATCTTAGACTGGGTATTATGTAACGAGAAAGGATTAATTAGCAATCTTGTTGTACGAGGCCCCTTGGGTCGGTGCGATCATAATATGATAGAATTCTTCATTAAGATAGAGAATGAAGTAGTTGACTCAGAGACTAGGGTCCTGAATTTAAATAAAGGAAACTACGATGGTCTGAGGCGCGAGTTACCTAGGATTGATTGGGGAATGTCACTCAAAGGGTTGACGGTGGATAGGCAATGGCAAACATTCAAAGACCGCATGGATGAACTACAGAATTTGTTCATCCCAGTTTGGCATAAAAATAAAACAAAAAAGGTGACTCAACCGTGGCTAACAAGGGAAATTAGGGACAGCATAAGATCCAAGGAGAGGACATATAAATTGGCCAGAAAAAGCAGTAAACCTGAGGATTGGGAGCAGTTTAGGATTCAACAAAGGAGGACAAAGGGATTAATTAAGAAGGGGAAAATAGATTATGAGAGTAAGCTTGCAGGGAACATAAAAACTGACTGTAAAAGCTTTTATAGATATTGTGAAGAGAAAAAGATTGGTGAAGTCAAGCGTAGGTCCCTCGCAGTCAGAATCAGGGGTATTTATAATGGGGAACAAAGAAATGGCAGAACAATTAAATACATATTTTGGTTCTGTCTTCACAAAGGAGGACACAAATAACCTCCCAGAGATGTCGGGGAACATAGGGTCTGATGAAACAGAGGAACTGAAAGAAATCAGTATTTGTGGGGAAATGGTGTTAGGGAAATTGATGGGATTGAAGGCCGATAAATCCCCAGGGCCTGATAATCTACATCCTATGGTACTTAAAGAAGTGGCCCTAGAAATAATAGATGCATTGCTGATCATCTTCCAACATTCGATGGAATCTGGAACAGTACCCATGGATTGGAGGGTAGCTAATGTTAACCCACTATTCAAAAAAGGTGGTAGAGAGAAAACGGGGAATTACAGACCGGTAAGCCTGACATCGGTAGTGGGGAAAATGCTAGAGTCCATTATAAAAGACGTAATAGCAGAGCACTTGGAAAACAGTGACAGGATCGGACAAAGTCAACATGGATTTACAAAAGGTAAATCGTGCTTGACTAATCTACTGGAATTTTTTGAGGATTTAACTGGTAAAATAGATAAGGGAGAACCAGTGGATGTGGTGTATTTGGACTTTCAGAAGGCTTTCGATAAGGTCCCGCATAAGAGATTAGTGTGTAAAGGTAAGGCACATGGGATTGGGGGCAAGGTATTGACTTGGATAGCGAACTGGTTGGCAGACAGAAAACAAAGAGTTGGAATAAACGGGTCTTTTTCCGAGTAGCAGGCAGTGACTAGTGGGGTACCGCAGGGATCGGTCCTTGGACTCCAGCTATTCACAATATATATTAATGATCTAGACAAGGGAATTAGATGTAATATCTCCAAATTTGCAGATGACACAAAGCTGGGTGGGCGTGTGTGCTGTGAGGAGGATGCCGAAAAACTCCAGGATGATTTGGACAGGTTGGGTGACTGGGCAGAAGCATGGCAGATGCAGTATAATGTGGATAAATGTGAGGTTATCCACTTTGGTGGCAAAAACAGGAAGGCAGATTATTATCTGAATGGCAATAGATTGGGAGAAGGGGAAGTGCAACGAGACCTGGGTGTCCTTGTACACCATGAAGGTAAGCATGCAGGTGCAGCAGGCGGTTAAGAAGGCAAATGGTATGTTGGCCTTCATAGCGAGAGGGTTTGAGTACAGGAACAAGGATGTCTTGCTGCAGTTGTACAGGGCCTTGGTGAGACCACATCTTGAGTATTGTGTGCAGTTTTGGTTGCCTTATCTGAGGAAGGATGTCCTTGCCATGGAAGGAGTTCAGCGAAGATTCACCAGGCTGATACCAGGGATGGCAGGAATGACGTATGAGGAGAGATTGTGTCGATTGGTCTTGTACTCGCTGGAGTTTAGAAGAATGAGAGGGGATCTCATTGAAATTTATAAAATTCTGACAGGACTGGACAGACTAGATGCAGGAAGGATGTTCCCGATGGTCAGCGAGTCCAGAACCAGGGGTCACAGTCTAAGGATAAGGGGTAGGCCATTTAGGACAGAAATGAGGAGGAATTTCTTCACCCAGAGAGTGGTGAACCTGTGGAATTCTCTACCACAGAAGGCAGTAGAGGCCAATTCATTAAATATATTCAAGAAGGAGTTGGATATATTTCTTAAGGCTAAAAGGATCAAGAGGTATGGGGAGAAAGCAGAGACAGGGTACTGAATTTGGATGATCAGCCATGATCGCATTGAATGGCGGAGCAGGCTCGAGGGGCCGAATGGCCTACTCCTGCTCCTATCTTCTATGTTTCTATGTAAGATCTAAAATAGCCTGTTCCCTGGTTGGTTCAATGATGTATTGTTCTAGGAAACTGTCCCGAATGCATTCCAGGAACTCGTCCTCCAGACTACCTTTGCCAATTTGATTTGTTCAGTCTATATGAAGATTAAAGTCCCCCACGATGGTTTAGTTACTCTTTGGAGGCCTATATACTACCCCCACCAGTGTATTCTGCCCCTTGTTATTCCTTAACTCCACACATACTAATTCTACTTCCTGATCTTCTGAGCCAAGATCCTTTCTCTCTACTGTCCTAATGTCATCCTTTATTATCAGGGCTACTCCCCCTCCTTTTCCATTGTGCCTATCATTTCAAAATGTCAAATACCCTGGAACATTTAGTTCCCAACCTTGATCACCTTGCAACCACGTCTCTGTAATGGCTGTTAGATCAAACCAATTTAGCTCTATTTGTGCCACTAGTTCATCTATCTTCTTATGAATGCTTTGTACATTCATATAAAGAGCCTTTAATTTAATTTTTTTCCCATTATTCCCTGCTTTGACCTTATTCTCTGCTGTTACCGTTAAACTCTCTGTCCCTTCCTGTCACACTCTCTTACTTTTACCCAAATTGTTACACTGCTCTATTGCCTTGACCTTTCTCTTTAGATTCCTAAATTTCCCCTCACCTGACCCCTCCCCACTTTTTTTAGTTTAAAGTCTTATCTACAGCCCTAGTTATTCAATTCACCAGGATGCTGGTCCCAGCCCGGTTTAAGTGGAGCCTGTCCCAACGGAACAGCTCCCTCTTTCCCCAGTACTGGTGCCGGTGCTCTGTGAATTGAAACCCCTTCTTCCTACACCACTCTTTGAGCCATGCATTTAACTCTCTGATCTGCTTGACCCTATGCCAATTTGCACGTGGCTCAGGTAGTAATCCAAAGATTATTACCCTTGAGGTTCTGCTTATTAAATTAGACCCTAGCTCCTCAAACTTTCTCAGCAGAACCTCATTCTTAGTTCTACCTCTGTCGTTGGTCCCTACATGGACCAAGACAACTGGATCCTCCCCCTCCCACTCCAAGTTTTTCTCCAGCCATGAGGAGATATCCTTAACGCTGGCACAGGGCAGGCAACACAGCCTTCGGGACTCTCTTTCACATCTGCAGAGATCAGTATCTATCCCCCTGACTATACTGTTCCCTACTACTACCACATTCCTTCCTTCTCCCCCCACTTGGATGGCCCCCTGTACCACGGTGCCCTGGTGAAATGCGATAGTGATAGGGGACTCTATAATTCGGGGGATAGATAGCATCCTCTGCAGCCAAGAACGAGAATCTTGAAAGGTGTGTTGCCTACCTGGTGCCAGGGTAAGGGATATCTCATGGTGGCTGGAGAGGAACTTGGAAAGGGAGGGTGGAAATCCAGTTGTCGTGGTCCATGTTGGAACAAATGACATAGGTAGGAACAGGGAGGAGGTCCTGCTGAAAGAGTATCAGGAGTTAGGATCTAAATTAAAAAGCAGGACCTCAAGGGTAATAATCTCTGGATTATTGCCTGAGCAACTTGCAAATTGGCATAGAAGCAGACAGATCAGGAGAATTAACACATGGCTAAAGGGCTGGTGTGGGAAAGAGGGGTTCCTTTTCATGGGACAAAAGCATCAGTTCTGGGACAGGAAGGGGCTGTACCGATGGGATGGGCTCCACCTGACCCGGGTGGGACCCGTGTCCTAGCGGAAAGGGTAAATAGGGAAGTCGTAAAGGCTTTAAACTAGTAAGATGGGGGGAGGAATCTACAAGAAACATAACCAGCCTAAATATAAACAAAACAGGAAAAGAGAACATAGGAAAGAATAAAGTAAGGGAAGACATTCATGGCAAGAGAATAAATAGTTATAGAACAGAAGTCTATACAAAAAGATGGTTAAACATAAAGTGAGAGGAAATCCTATTATAAATGAATTAAACTGTACAGCAATGCACACAGTTTCCGTAATAAAACAGGGGATCTGGAGGCAATCATATGTTTCGAGGAACCAGACATCGTAGGGATTACTGAGACATGGCTAAAGAAAAATCAGGACTGGGAATTAAACATTGCAGGGTGTAGCATATTTAGAAAAGATAGGGAGGGAAAAATGGGAGGTGGAGTAGGGATAACATACTTGTGGTAAACCACTTTTACCGTTCACTATCGTTACACTATAGTTATCACTGTTAGATCGTTTCCCTATAGTTATCACTGTTCACATTGTTGTATCACTGTACGAGGTCGCCTCTTGTCACGCTGCTATACCTGGGCTGACCACTGCCGACTCCGCCCATGGCTCCACCTACCGGCCCAGGTATAAAGGTGGTCGACTGGCTGGTATTCCTCCTTCTTGGATCCGATCACCCACGAGGGTGGGCTCTGTTATTTAGTCAATAAAAACCTATAGTTACTTTCTTAACTCGTCGCTTTTCATTGGATGAATTGATAGGTATATCAATTTTATTGACTAAATTTTAAAATGTCGTCACTTGAGCAGCCAAACAACCAGTCAACGGAGCAGCCAAACGACCAGCCAGACGCCCAGCTACAACAGCCACAGCAGCCGGCTTGGCTGCGAGCCCTCAAACCACCGTACCTGGATCTAAACCCACAAGCAACAAACGCAGCCCTCGACTTCAAACACTGGCTGTGCTGCTTCGAATCCTACCTGGAAGAATCCGGCGTCCCTCAGAGATCCAAACTAAGAGTTCTGACCGCCCAAGCGAGCCCTAAAGTATACGCACTCATCCAGGACATTACTACTTACGAGGCCGCTATCAACCTACTGAAACAGCAGTACCGGAGCCCGGTAAATTCCATGTATGCCAGACACCTCCTAAGATCCCGCCCGCAACAGCCAGGAGAGTCTGTAGCTGAATTTGTACGGGCGCTACGAACACTCGGCAGGGACTGTGACTTTAAAGCAGTATCGGCTGCAGAAAACACTGAAGATAACATCCGCGATGCCTTCGTGAAAGGCCTTCGGTCCGACTACTCACGGCAGAGACTGCTGGAATCAAAGGACCTCGACCTGAACACAGCTGCAGCCTTGGCCTACTCCCTAGAAGTGACCCAGCGGGACCTCGAGGTGTATTCCAGGTACAGTTCGCGACTCTGGGACTCGGGCCCGACCCCGACCGCAATACCCCTCGTAGCGCCGCCCCCGGGACCTACCTCAGCGTCGGCGTCCCGGACCCGATCGGGACCGCCACCCCTGGTACCGGCTGCGACTTTGGACCCCCGCGACCGGGCCGCCGGCTGCTTCTTCTGTGGGCAGGCGAAACACCCGAGGTCGCGCTGCCCAGCCAAAAATGCGACGTGCTCCAGCTGCCTGAAGAAAGGCCACTTCGCGAAGGCCTGCAGAGGGAGAGCAGCAGAGGCCAGCAGTGCCTCATGCGAACTGTGGGGGTGGCCATCTTTTATCAAGGCCACAGATGAGCAATGGGGGTGGCCATCTTTGATCCAGGCAACCGACGCCAGCAGTGCCTCATGTGGGTTGTGGGAGCAGCCATCTTCTCCGCCATTTTGCCCCACCTCGTGGGCGCCTCCATTTTACCCACCACGCTCGACCGCCACCTTAACTCCAGACCTGACGACCGCTTCACCTACAGACTACAGCGACCTGCTCAGCCACACACTAGCCTCCGTCACACTAGACCAAGCTCGCCCGCATCAGCTGTCCAAGTCAATGATGGACATCAAAGTAGACGGCCACGCCACGACCTGCCTGTTCGACAGCGGAAGCACGGAGAGCTTCATACATCCAGACACGGTGAGCCACTACTCCCTCACTGTCCAGCCAACGCGCAACCGGATCTCGATGGCATCGAGGTCCCACGCCACAGACACCAGCGGCTACTGTGTTGTGACCCTGTCGGTTAAGGGCACGGAGTATAAAAACTTTAAACTCCTCGTCCTGCCCCAGCTATGCACTGCCGTCCTACTAGGGCTGGATTTTCAATCTCACCTCCAAAGCGTCACTCTAGCATACGGTGGACCCCTCCCCCCGCTCACAGTCGACAACCAGCAGCCTTTAAATCGCCCACCGCGTAACACCTGCGGCCTATCCACCCTCAAGGTCCCGCCACCTTCCCTGTTCGCTAACCTCACCCCCGACTGCAAACCCGTCGCTACCAAGAGCAGGCGGTACAGCGCCGGGGACAGAGCTTTCATTAGCTCTGAGGTGCAGTGTCTCCTGAAGGAGGGCATCATCGAGGGGAGCAGCAGCCCCTGGCGTGCCCAGGTTGTAGTCGTTAAGACCGGCAATAAAAACCGCCTGGTCATCGACTACAGCCAAACCATAAACCGGTACACCCAGCTGGATGCATACCCCCTTCCCCGCATATCTGATCTGGTCAATCAGATTGCTCAATACCGGGTATTCTCTACCATCGACCTTAAGTTGGCCTACCACCAACTCCCTATCCGCCCCGAGGACCGCCAGTATACCGCCTTCGAGGCGAATGGCCGCCTCTACCACTTCCTTAGGGTCCCCTTCGGCGTCACCAATGGGGTTTCGGTCTTCCAAAGGGAGATGGACCGGGTGGTTGACCAGAACGGGCTGCAAGCCACGTTCCCCTATCTAGATAACGTCACCATCTGCGGCCGCGACCGGCAAGACCATGACGCTAATCTGGAAAGATTCCTCCGTACGGCCCAACGGCTGAACCTCACCTACAATAAGGAGAAATGTGTGTTTAACACCTTGCGCCTTGCCATCCTCGGCTGCGTAGTAGAGAACGGAATCATCGGCCCCGATCCCGAAAGAATGCGTCCCCTCATGGAGCTACCCCTTCCCCACTGTCCAAAGGCGCTGAAGAGAACCCTGGGGCTCTTCGCCTACTATGCCCAATGGGTGCCGAATTATGCGGACAAAGCCAGACCCCTCATGAAGTCCACCTCCTTCCCCCTTACGGAAGAAGCGCGCGCGGCCTTCTCCCTCATCAGGGGAGACATTGCTAAGGCCACTATGCACGCAGTGGATGAGTCCATCCCCTTCCAAGTGGAGAGCGATGCATCCGACTTCGCCCTAGCCGCTACCCTCAACCAGGAGGGGAGACCGGTGGCCTTCTTCTCAAGGACCCTACAGGGCCCTGAGATCCGACACTCTTCGGTTGAGAAGGAGGCCCAGGCGATTGTGGAGGCGGTACGCCGCTGGAGGCATTACCTCGCAGGCAAGCGATTTACCCTCCTCACCGACCAGCGTTCGGTCGCTTTTATGTTTAATAACAAGCTGAGGGGTAAAATCAAGAACGACAAGATCTTGAGGTGGAGAATCGAGCTATCCACCTACGATTATGATATCTTGTACCGGCCTGGTAAGCTGAACGAACCCCCTGACGCTCTATCGCGAATTACATGCGCCAACGCGCAAATTGATAGACTTCAGACCCTCCACAACGACCTCTGCCACCCCGGGGTCACCAGGCTTTACCACTTCATTAAGGCCCGCAACCTGACCTACTCCATCGAGGAGGTCAGGACCATGACCAGGAACTGCCAGACCTGTGCCGAGTGCAAACCGCACTTCTTTAGGCCGGACAGAGCAAGCCTGATCAAGGCCACCCGCCCCTTCGAGCGCTTGAGCATCGATTTTAAGGGGCCCCTCCCGTCCTCTGACCGTAATGTGTACTTCCTCAACATTGTTGATGAGTACTCCCGTTTCCCCTTTGCCTTTCCCTGCCCAGACATGACCAGCACCACGGTCGTTAAATGCCTGAACGACCTCTTTGCCTTGTTCGGGTTCCCAAACTATATACATAGTGACCGGGGCGCCTCCTTCATGAGCGAGGAACTCCGTCAGTTCCTACTAGCGAGAGGCATCGCCACTAGCAGGACCACCAGCTACAGCCCCCGAGGGAACGGCCAGGTGGAAAGAGAGAACGCGACGGTATGGAAGGCCGTCCTCTTAGCCTTAAAGTCTAAGGGCCTCCCAACCTCTCGCTGGCAGGAGGTCCTCCCGGCGGCGCTGCATTCCACCCGGTCACTACTTTGCACTGCCATTAACGCCACCCCCCATGAACGAATGTTTGTTTTCCCCAGGAAGTCGACTACGGGAACCACGCTACCAACCTGGCTGACCTCTCCGGGGCCTGTCTTGCTGCGAAAGCACGTGAGGGCCCATAAAACGGACCCCCTGGTCGAGAGGGTGAACCTCCTGCACGCCAACCCCCAGTACGCCTACGTGGCATACCCAGACGGGCGGGAGGACACAGTCTCCTTACGAGACCTCGCACCCTCGGGCACTCCGGAGACACCACCGCTACCCCCCCCCACCACCCCCCCAATTCCAGCCCAGGTAGACGGTACGCCGGAACCCCAAGAGCCTTCGCCTACCTCGCAGACGCCAGCATTAACACCGGAGAACGCAACACCGCCGCTGCGATGAGCAGACAGGCTTACGAGGCCTCCGGACAGACTGACATACCAGAACTGGTAGTACACTTCACCCCGCCGGACTCAAATCTAAACAAGGGGTGAATGTGGTAAACCACTTTTACCGTTCACTATCGTTACACTATAGTTATCACTGTTAGATCGTTTCCCTATAGTTATCACTGTTCACATTGTTGTATCACTGTACGAGGTCGCCTCTTGTCACGCTGCTATACCTGGGCTGACCACTGCCGACTCCGCCCATGGCTCCACCTACCGGCCCAGGTATAAAGGTGGTCGACTGGCTGGTATTCCTCCTTCTTGGATCCGATCACCCACGAGGGTGGGCTCTGTTATTTAGTCAATAAAAACCTATAGTTACTTTCTTAACTCGTCGCTTTTCATTGGACGAATTGATAGGTATATCAATACTTATTTGGGATAACATAATGGCAGTAGAAAAAAGGGACGCAGATATCAGCAAGACAAAAATAGAATCCATATGGATAGAGATAAAAGATAATAAAGGATCAATCACACAATAATTGGCATAGTCTGCAGACCACCTAATAGTAAAAGGGTGGTGGAGGAAGAAATATGCAGACGAATTAGGGAAATGAGTTAAAAACACAGAATAATAATCATGGAGGATTTCAACTACCCAGATATTAATTGGACAGAAGAGGTAGGTAAAGGGGATAAGGGAATGGAGTTCCTGCAATGTGTACAGGACTCCTTTCTAACCCAATATGTAAAAAGCCCAACAAGGGAGGATTCGCTATTGGATCTAGTAATGGGAAATGAATCAGAGCAGATAAGAGAAGTAAAGGTAGGGGAACATATAGGCAATAGTGGCCATAATATAATACGCTTTAAGATGATAATTGACAAGAACATAAGTATGACGAAAACCAGGTTAATAGATTGGAGAAAAGCTGATTTTGAGGGGCTGAGAATAGAACTTGGGGGGAAAAAATGGGCAGCAATATTGGCAAACAATGATGTAGAACAGCAATGGGAAACATTTAAAACGGTGTTCAACAGAGTGCCGGAAAAATATATTCCACTAAAAGGAAAGAACAAACGAAACAATAATGAAACTCCATGGATGAATAAAGCCATAATGGAAAAATTGAGGGTTAGGAAAGAGGCATACATTAAGTACAAAGACAGCAGGGGAGTGTATGATAAGAGAGAATACGCAAAGATTAGGAGAGAAGCAAAAAAAAAACAATTAGGGAGGCAAAGAGAAACTATGAAATTAAATGATCAAGGAACAGAAAACAAAACAAAATAGTAAAATATTTTATAGGCACATCAATAAAAAAGGAAGGTTGGGATGGGAATAGGGCCATTAAGGGATAGTTAGGATAATACCACAGCTAACAATAGAGAGATGGCAGAAATATTAAATAATTATTTTGCTTCAGTATTTACTAGGGAGATAGAACAGTTGGACATGACATTGGATAATGAGATTAGTAATGAGATAAGTGCATTTAAAATAAAAAGAGGGGATATATTAAATAAATTAATCAAACTCAAAGAGGATAAAACCCCTGGTCCACGCATTTTAAAGGAATCTAGGGAAGAGATAGCAGAGGCATTATTACACATATTTAATAATTCGTTAGAAAAAGGTATAGTGCCAGAGGACTGGCGGATAGCTAACATAATACTGATATTTAAGAAGGGGGATAGAACATGTCCAGAGAATTATAGACCAGTCAGCTTAACATCAGTGGTTGGAAAAATAATGGAATCCCTACTAAAGGATAAAATAGAAGAACATCTAGAAACTAAAAATATAATAGTCAGCATGGACCAACCTTATTGAATTTTTTGAAGAGGTAACAGAGAGTGTAGACAATGGTAATGCAGTAGATGTAATTTATCTGGATTTTCAAAAGGCCTTCGATAAGGTACCCCATAATAGACTGATGAACAAGGTCAGAGAATGCGGAGACAGAGGACAAGTAGCAGAATGGATTGCGGGCTGGCTTCAGGACAGAAAGCAGAGAGTAGGAGTAAAGGGTAGCTATTCACAGTGGCAGAAGGTGGGTAGTGGTGTTCCACAAGGATCAGTGCTGGGATCACTGATGTTCACAATTAAAATTAACGACTTATACTTTGAAATCAAAAACACAATTTATAAATTTGTGGATGGCACCAAATTGGGGGGGGGATAGTCAATATTGAGGAGGACTGCAACAAATTATAGGAGGACATAAATAAACTGGTAGAATGGGCATATAATTAACAAATGAAGTTCAACACAGATAAATATGAGGTATTACATTTTGGTAGGAAGAATAGGGAGGTCACTTATCACTTGGAGGGTGCGAGTCTCGGTGGGGTAGAGGATCTAGGAGTACAAATACACAAGTCACTAAAAGTTGTGACACAAGTTAGCAAGGCCATAATAAAAGCAAACCAAGCACTAGGGTTTATTTCTAGAGGGATAGAATTGAAAAGTAGGGAAGTTATGCTAAACCTGTATTGAACCTTGGTTAGACCACACTTAGAATACTGCATACAATTCTGGTCGCCAGATTATAAAAAGGATATAGAGGCACTGGAGAGGGAGCAGAGAAGATTTACAAGGATGATACCAGAAATGCGAGGGTATACATATCAGAAAAGGATGAACAGGCTGGGTCTCCTTTCTCTTGAAAAAAGGCGGCTGATGGGTGACCTAATAGAGGTCTTTAAAATAATGAAAAATTTTGATAGAGTGGATAGAGAGAAAATGTTTCCACTTGTGGGTAAGAGCATAACTAAAGGCCTTCAATATAAAATAGTCACCAAGAAATCTAATAGGGAATTCAGAAGAAACTTCTTTACCCAAAGAGGTGAGAATGTGGAACTCGCTACCACAGTGAGTGGTTGATGCGAATAATATGGATGCATTTAAGGGGAGGTTGGACAAGCATATGAGGGAAAAGGGAATAGAGCATTATGCTGATAGATTTAGATGAGGAAAGACGGGAAGAGGCTTGTGCGGAGCATAAATGCCGGCATGAACTGGTTGGGTCGATGACCTGTTTCTGTGCCGTATATCCTATGTATGTAATCCTATGTATGTAAACATTGAAATCTTTATTTTCAACACTTTGCATTCTTGGACAGATTTGTGGGCACATTTGGAAGTTTCTTAGTGAGTTCCAGTGAATGGTGAGACATAACATCCCCCCCCCACCCCCGCCACACCACGCCAATGGTGATGAGTGTGAAAGGAATGGCTTGGACATTGTAGGGATGCTTTATGGTGCTGGTATGGGGTGATGCCAACCTGGTGCATCATGTGGCAGCCAGGGTGTACAGGATTAAGTGAAGTAAATCTGGACATGGTGAGGCCATCGCTGGCGTCCCGGGCAGCAATGTACACGGGTGATGATGCATGTCCTGTGCAGCATCAATTGACTGCGGAGGTCAGTGTCGATGTTAGTGTTGCTGGTGTGCCCGGTGATGCTGGTGTTGGGGTTGGTCATGTTGGGATTCTGAGGACCAAGGTGAGATTTTTTCAAGGCACCGATACTGATCGAATAGATGGGAGGTGAGGTTGAGATGATAGAAGCGATCTGTCAATGGTGAGAGAGGTTGTTCCAATGAGGTGTCACTGGATAGAGAATTTGCTCCAAACACTTGCCAGCTGCATAAAGGTCAATCGGTCTTCAAAATGAAAGCAACAGCTCCTAACCTTGGAAAATGAAGACCTATGAAATGGGAGCTATCATAGAACATTTGCAGCTGTCAGTTTAGTACAGGAAACTTTTTTATCCGGCACCGACGGAACCGGCGTGGTGCCAGTTGATCAAAAAGTCTGGATTACAGAGAGGTACACTTACCAAGGTACAAGAGCCCCGTACACGGCCACAGGTGCAGGAGCCCCGGTTACACGGCACTTGTGCAGGAGTCCTGGATACACGGCCACAGATCCAGAAGTCCCTGTTGCACGGCCACAGGTGCAGGAACCCCGGTTACATGGCCACAGATCCAGGAATCCCGGTTACACGGCCACTAATATATAGTAAAACTTACCTGAACCTACTCCTGAATTTTGCCGGTTAAGAGAGATTTCCGGATATTTAGGTGCCAGTTAAAAGAGAGTTTCCTGTAAATCATTCCATACTGACACAACACCCAACCTACTTACCTGACGTGATCCCCGCACACTGGGAAACCTTTGGAAAAGTTGGTAAAATGGTAAGTACATGGTAAAATCCTGCTTAACTACCTCTTAACAAGCTTTTAACTAACTAAATTGGCTGACCAGTCGCTTGATGTCAGGTCTGTTCAGGAATGACAGACCCGACACTTCGGAAACTGACACGGAGGCAGATTGACAGCGGGATACTGACTCGCTGTCAATCTTTCTCATTTTGACAGCAGACCCGCCTCCGAACCCACACTCTGAACGCTGGTAAAATTCCAGCCAATGTTTAGAAGCACTCCGTTTAAGTCACTCTGTGCATCAGCAGATACTGTTTACTTTTATCATTTACCGAGCTGAAGTACTTTTGGTGTATGTAAGTTATATTGTTGTGTGCAAGGAATTTGACTTGGGGAAAAATTGGAAAGCATGTGAATAAAAAGTAATGTTAAACTGTATTATAGAATAAAAGAATTGACTCCATGACACAATTGTTCATAGATGTAAACACCTGAGGAAAGGGTAGAATGTTGACCTCTTGCTTTATTATTAATTGCTGCTGCTGTTGCTGTTGTTTTCTCTCCAGGAAGGAGCTGGGGCTGCTGCAGAAATTGTATAGTCTGTATGATGCAGTGATGAATAATATTAATGGTTACTACGATGTGCTGTGGACTGAGCTAGACATTGAGAAGATTAACGCTGAGCTCTTGGACTTTCAGAACAGGTAACTGAACTAGGCTGGCTTATATACTACTAACTTAGCCATTGGCTAACGCATATATTTTCTTCACTTTCAATTCATGAATATTCAGTATGTTAAGCACTTTGTGAAATGCACCTAGCATAGGCTTGCCAACTCTGATTTGACGTATTCCTGAAGATTTGATCATGTGACCACGAGATTTGATCACATGGCATTCGATCACGTGATACCGCAATCACATGACATTTGATGATGTGAAATAGCCCACTGTTTGAGTGTCTCAGTATCACCAAGCCCCAAATAAAATATTTGAATTTTTATCATGAGAGGAATAACATAATTTATAAAGCAAAGAAAGAGGACAAAAGAATATAGATATCGTAATGTTTAAATAAAAACTACTTTTGTGATGTTTCTACACTATCGATCACAAGGAGAATATTCAAGTAAATACCACTGATTCAACGAAAATATAATCGATAGAAGTAACCTCTAACTAACGTTTGCATACAATTATATGACTTTTTGCAATACACAGCAAGTTATAAAAATAGTCAATAAAACCAAAACTTAACCTAATTCAATTCAGTGACTTCCAAATCCCACCGCTGAAACCCAGCTTCAGGGAGTTGATGCTCAGTCCTCAATGAGCAGCACCAAAGCTGCCTGAATCCTGTAATAAAATACATTATACAACAGCGCATAGCAGAGGCCGACATTAATTCTCCCCCTCTCCAGTTTGTGTTTCTCGATTTCTCCCTCCCTCCCCAGTTTGTGTTTCTCTGGCTGGAATTTTAAGTTTCTAACCCACCCGCAGCGGGGGGGGGGGATCCGGTAGACCGCGGGAAACCCGAATGTCTGGGTATCGCCACACGCTATGGAACTTGAACTCCACAGCATGTGTGTGATGTCACAGACAGGACCGGCGCCTGGAAGTCAGCCTGACTGACAGGCTGGCTTCCAGTCGGGTGGGGAACCCTGGACAGGAGGCCGCAACCACAGGTAGGTGCGAGCCCCAAGCCCGGGGGAGGGGCGGGTTCCGATCCCCAGGGATGTTAAATCCGTGAATTTTGATGTATGGTGTCCTTCAATAAATCAACAGAGACTGCAGAGGAACAATCAACAGGTGCTTACTGGATGAGGGTTACTCTAAAACTAAAAGTACAGATCCCTACTCAGGGTTTATATACAGGTGTGGTCACTGCCGGCACTACAGTATACAGGAGCTGTAAAAAGTAGTTCTCCCCTTAAAGGTACATACACTACAATTTCTCCCCTTTTAGATTAACAGTACCATAACATCAATTTAACAGTTAACACTTTTAACATGCAACATTAACTGAAAATAGTCCATTTATAAATTCAGTCTTGGGGCGGCTTCCTGATCCTTTCTGGATAGCGCCTTTCCTGAGTGTCTTGCTCTTGGTGCGGAGGCGATTCTGCCCCCCTGTCGTCAGTTGGTTCATCAGCTTCCGATGCTACTGTTTCTTGGGTAGATGCTACCTGTATGTCGGGTTCATCACCAGGTACGCGAGACATGGGGTTGACTCGTTCCTGTGACGCTAGGATCTGGTCGACATGGCGTCTCACAATGTTCTCTCCAACATCCACTGTGTACATTAGTGGCCCCTGCTGTGTGCATATTGTTCCTGGTTGCCATTTCTCTGTTCGGTAGTCGCGGGCCAAGACTGGTTGTCCTACATTGAAGCTCCTTGTTGGCTTCTCATTGATGTGCTGGAATTGCTTATTCTCAACATTTCTTCGTACATTTGGTTTGAGCAAATCCAGACGAGATCTTAACCTTTGGTTAAAGAACATCATGGCCGGGGTCTGGTTGGTGACTGCATGTGTCGCATTTCTGTAGGCTAACAGGAAATTGTCCACCTTATGCTGCAGTGGAATGTCATCATCGCACATGGCCCTTACTGCCTTTTTAAAGGTTTGTACGAACCTCTCAGCCAATCCATTTGTGGCTGGATGATACGGGGCGGATGTGTAATGCCTTACCCCATTCTTTTTCAAGAACCTCCGGAACTCTTCGGACACAAACTGTGGTCCGTTATCAGAGCAAATCTGCTCTGGCAAGCCGTTCCTGGCAAATATGGTCCGTAGGACTGCAATCGTTTTCTCCGTGGTGGTGGAGGACATTTTGATCACCTCAGGCCATTTCGAGTGCGCATCCACGGCTATTAAGAACATTGAGTCCATGAATGGACCAGCAAAATCAATATGCACCCGTTGCCATGGAGAGGAGGGCCACTCCCATGGGTGTAGAGGGGCATGTGGTGGTGCATTTTGGACCTTCTGGCATCCTGAGCAGCTCTTTGTCAGGTCCTCGATTTGCTGATCGATCCCCGGCCACCACACATAAGCCCTAGCAAGGCTTTTCATTTTCACCCCTCCCAGATGGCCTTCGTGAAGCTCATTGAGCACTCTCTCCCTTAACTTGGGTGGAATTACCACTCGGGATCCACACATCAAGGTCCCCTGGCATACTGACAGCTGTTCTCTTCTGGATGAGAATGCTGGCAACAGTGAGTCGCCATGTGTTGGCCATCCCTTCACCGTCAAATCATATACCCGAGACAGTGTCGGGTCATTTCGTGTCTCCTTCTCTATATCCGCGTTAGTTACTGGCAAGCGTTCAATTATAGTCGAATAAAATATTTCGACAGGGTCCACTGCTGGTGCTTCCTCCGCAGTTGGCAGTGGCAGGCGTGATAGCCCATCAGCGTTTCCATGCTGTTTCATACCCTTATACTCTATTTCATATTGGTTTGCCCCTAGAAAAAGGGACCATCTTTGTAGCCGTTGCGCAGGCATCACCGGAACGTCCTTCTTTGGATTAAAGATGGAGACAAGTGGTTGGTGGTCAGTCAGCAAGGTGAACTTCTGCCCGTGCAGATAGTGGTTGAACTTTTTCACTCCCCACACTAGGCTGAGGGCCTCCCTGTCAATCTGGGCGTAGTTACGCTCGGCTGAGGTTAGTGACCGAGACACAAAGGCTACTGGTCTCTCCGAGCCGTCCGGGAATTTGTGCGGCAGCACCGCTCCAATACCAACAGCATCACACGCCAACCGAATTGGTAGTGCTGGGTTGAAATGAGCCAACACCTCTTTTGATGTGATCAATTCTTTGCACTTCTGGAAAGCTCGTTTACATTCGTCATTCCACTTCCATGGTACCCCCGTTTGCAGTAGGGTGTTCAGTGGGTGTAGTACTGTAGACAAATTCGGCAAGAACTTATGGTAGTAGTTCACCAGCCCGAGGAACGACTTCAGTTGTGACACATTTTCCGGTGCTGGAGCCTTGACTACTGCCTCAATCTTTTCAGGGGACTTATGTAACCCCTCTTCATCAATAACGTGGCCACAATACGAGATCTGCTTCCGGAAAAACTCGCATTTGTGGCGATTAGCTCAGAGCCCATATTCCTTCAATCTAGTGAGCACCTGCTCCAGGTTGGCGAGGTGATCACTGTCATTTTCGCCCGTGACCAGGATGTCGTCCAAATAACACTGGGTCCCTGGAATCCCTTGCAGGACTTGATCCATTGCCCTTTGCCAAATAGCCGGAGCTGATGCTACCCCGAACACCAGCCGGTTGTATTGGTAGAGACCTTTATGAGTGTTGATCGTGAGGTACTGTTTCGAGGGTTCTTCTACCTCCATTTGCAGGTACGCCTGGGCCAGATCAATCTTAGTGAAGCGTTTTCCTCCAGATAGCAAGGCGAAAATATCTTCAATCCGCGGAAGCGGATATTGTACCGTGTGAAGGACTGGGTTCACTGTCACCTTAAAGTCCCCACAGATGCAAACCTTCTTTGGTTCCCCAGGCGTATTACTCAACGACCTCTTCATTACAGGAACGATGGGTGTAGCCCACTCGCTCCAGTCCACTTTGGACAGTACTCCAGAACGTTCCAAACCTTCCAGCTCTGCTTCGACGGCTGGGCGGATCGCATAAGGCACCGGTCTGGCCTTAAAAATCTTTGGGCTTGCATTTTCCTCTATTTTGATCGTCGCTGTTATGCCTTTCAGTGTTCCGAGTCCCTCCTGGAACACTTCTTGTGCGTCAGTTAGCATTTTTGACAGTCGTCCAGGTGTGACGTCGTCATCCTTTTTGGCATCTACAGTCAGAGCTTGTATGGAATGCCAATCTAGCTGTATCTTCCGGATCCATTCACGTCCTAGTAGTGGTGGTCCTCCATCTGGCAATACATATAGGTCTATTTTTGGTGTTTACTTGCCGTTATATATAACATTCACCCTTATTTTTCTTTTGTGGTAGACTTTTTGCCCCGTGTACGTCTTCAAGACAATTTCTGTATCTCTCAAGTGTATATGTGAGAATAGCCGCTTGTAGTCCCTTCGGTTTATGACTGTTAGGGCTGATCCTGTGTCCAATTCCATTTTCACTTGGACTCCGTCTATCTTGAGCGTGACCCAGATAGTTTGGTGATCCTCCATTTTGATTACATTATTTAGTTTCAGACAACCCAGCTCCTTGCTTCCGGAGTCTGTATCACTTTTCTGTTCATCTGAACTACTCTCCATCACCTTATGTACCTTTTTGTACTTCTCCTGTGGAGATTTCTTGCTGCTAGTTTTCTTTCCCGACCTGCAGACTCTTGCTATGTGTCCTACTTTTCCACACTGTCTGCACACTTGGTCCTTGAACCAACAATCCTTATGGTCGTGTGTTGTTCTGCCGCAGCAATAACACTTCACTGCTCCATATGACATTTCATTTGTGCCATATTCTTGTGGTCTCCGTTGTATCTCTGCAGCGCCCCGTGCGGCTGCTTCGTGCGATACTGCCATGCTGAAAGCCTTGTCCAGCGCAAGATCCTTTTCTGATAGAAGCTGTTTCTGGGTTCCTTCACTTTGAAGCCCACACACAAACTTGTCCCTTAAAGTATCTGCTAGTCCCGTTCCAAACTGGCAGTGTTTCGATAGCTTGCGCAGTTCCGTTAAATACTCAGCATTACTTTCGTCTTTATGCTGGTTCCTTTTGTGAAACTTAAATCTTTCTGCCATCAGCAGCGGTGTGGGGTTTAAGTGGTCCTGTAAGATTGCCACTGTGCTTTCAAAATCCTTTTCCACTGGCTTCTCTGGGGTACTAGGTTTCGCAGTAAGCCGTATGTTTTTGCACCCATGGAATTCAACAATACCAGTGCTTTCCTGGCATCTGGCACTTCATTCGCCTTGCAGTACACTTCTATGTGTTCTATAGATGTCGCCCAATCTTCGACTTCATTGTCGAACACTGTGACACTGCCACTCTTCGGCATCCCTGGGTGTGGTTAGACCGGCTAAAAATGGCGTCTCCCGCGCTTTCCCTTCTCCGCTGACTCAAAATGGCGTCTCCCGCGCTTCCCTTTCTTCCCGCGCTCTCCCTTCTTCTCCACTGTGGCTCAAAATGGCTTCTCCCGCGCTCTCCCTTCTTCTCCGCTGCGGCTCAAATGGCGTCTCCCGCGCTTCCTTTCTTCTCCCTCCGCGGACGCTGCTCAGCCCTTGAACACCGGCCGCGCTCTGCGTGTTTTCCTGCGCGCCTCTCTCGTTGACGCCGCTCGTTCTTGAACCCCAGCTGCGCCCTGTGCACTTTACCCTCTCTCTCTTTTTTTTTCCCATCGACGCTGCTCGGTCTTCAACCCCGGCTGCGCCTTGTGCGCGTTACCCTCTCTCGTTGACGCCACTCAGTCTTCAACCCCGGCTGCGCCCTGTGCGCTTTACCCTCTCTCTTACCCCATCGACGCTGCTCGGCCTTTTTCTGTGCCGTCGGTCGGCTCCAGCCGCCGCCGTCCGGGAAGGGTCTGTGCCATACCTGCTGCCAGCCCGCTGCGCTGGATCGTCGTGACTGGAGAACCAAGCCCAGCTCTCCACAGCCTCCTCTTCAATGCTGAAGTCCTCTCTGGATGGTCGATGCCCGCACTGGTGGAATCGGCCTTCTTCTGCAGAGTTGCAGGTAGGTTCGAATCGCCTCGTCGCCAATGTTAAATCCGTGAATTTTGATGTATGGTGTCCTTCAATAAATCAACAGAGACTGCAGAGGAACAATCAACAGGTGTTTACTGGATGAGGGTGACTCTAAAACTAAAAGTACAGATCCCTACTCAGGGTTTATATACAGGTGTGGTCATTGCCGGTACTACAGTATACAGGAGCTGTAAAAAGTAGTTCTCCCCTTAAAGGTACATACACTACAATTGAGGGGTTCTGATCCCCGATCCCGGGGTGGGGGTCCGATCCAGGTGGGGTGGTCCAATCCCCAGGAGGGCATCCGGTCACCGATCGGTGGGGGTGGGTTGGTGTTTGTATAGGGTGGGCTGATGGTGGGTGAGCTTGGGGGGCCGGGAGGAAGCACTCCTGCCTTTCCTGGCCCACAAGGGTTGCTCCCCAAGGCTGTCCTCACCTCACTGCAGCTACCAGGAAATGCGATGCCCGGGAATCCCGTCCATCCACAGTTAAATTTGCACAGTAGGTTAAATCTGAGGCTTCCTGGCCTCGTTATCATATTTAAAGTGCCAACCCGCCTCCTGGCAGCGGGTTGGCTGCCCACTCCCCATCCCACTCTGGGCCAGAAGGTTTGAGGCGGGTTGTGGTCGGGATTCTTATTTTTAATACTTTAACTTCCCCCACCCACCATCCTGTTACATCCGTGTATAAGAAGACACAGACTGTGGAGAACGGTACTGTAGTGTATGTACTTTGCAGAAGGAACTATATTCTGCAGCCCCTGTTTACTGCAGTACCAGTAGTGACCACCCCTGTATATAAGCCTGTGTAGTAACATTTGCATAGTAGTTCCAGGTTGCCTCCATTCAGTAAAGACCTGTTATAACCAACTCCTGCAGTCCGTGTCTCAATTATACACGGACATAATAGGTACAATAGGTGTTTACTCAACGTGGCTCACACTGGAACTGATCTGTACAGATTACTACACAGGGCTATATACAGGTGTGGTCACTGCCGGTACTACAGTATACATGAGCAGTAAAACATAGTTCCCCCCCTTAAAGGTATGTACATTACAATTCCTCCCCTTTAGATTAACAGTACCATAACACTCATTTAACAATTAAATATCAAACTGATTACAATTAACACATTTAACATGCAACATTAGTTGAAAATAGCCTATTTATATATTCAGTCTTTGGGGAGGCTTCCTGATCCTTTCTGGATAGCGCCTTTCCCGAGTGTTTTGCTCTTGGTGCGGAGGCGATTCTGGCCCCCTGTCGTCGGTTGGTTCATCAGCTTCCGATGCTACTGTTTCTGGGGTAGATGCGACCTGTACGTCGGGTTCATCACCAGGTACGTATGGGCGAGGCATGGGGTTGACTTGTTCCTGTGACTCTAGGATCTGGTCAGCATGGCGACTCACGATGCTCTCCCCAACGTCCACTGTGTACATTAGTGGGCCCTGCCGTGTGCATATCGTTCCTGGCTGCCATTTTCCTGTTCGGTAGTCGCGGGCCAAGATTGGTTGCCCTACATTGAAGCTCCTTGTTGGCTTCTCATGGATGTGCTGGAATTGCTTACTCTCAACATCTCTTCGTACGTTTGGTCTGAGCAAATCCAGGCGAGATCTTAACCTTTGGTTGAAGAACATCATGGTGTGCCTGGTTGGTGACTGCATGTGTCGCATTCCAGTAGGCGAACAGGAAATTGTCCACCTTGTGCTGCAGCGGAATGTTGTCATTGTACATAGCCTTTATTGCCTTCTTAAAGGTTTGTACGAACCTCTCAGCCAATCCATTTGTGGCTGGATGATACGGGGCGGATGTGTAATGCCTTACACCATTCTTTTTCAAGAACCTCCGGAACTCTTCGGACACAAACTGTGGTCCGTTGTCGGAGCAAATCTGCTCTGGCAAGCCATTCCTGGCAAAAATGGTCCATAGGACTGCAATAGTTTTCTCCGTGGTGGTGGTGGAAATTTTGATGACCTCAGGCCATTTCGAGTGCGCATCCATGGCTATTAAAAACATTGAGTCCATGAATGGACCAGCAAAATCAATATGCACCCATTGCCATGGAGATCAGGGCCACTCCCATGGGTGTAGAGGGGCCTGTGGTGGTGCATTTTGGACTTTCTGGCATCCTGAGCAGCTCTTGGTCAGGTCCTCGATTTGTTTATCGATTCCCAGCCACCACACATAAGCCCTGGCTAGGCTTTTCATTTTTACCCCTCCCAGACTACCCTCATGAAGCTCATTGAGCACTCTATCCCTTAACTTTGGTGGAATTACCACTCTGGATCCACACATCAAGGTCCCCCGGCACAGTGACAGCTGTTCTCTCCTTGTCGAGAATGCTGGCAACAGTGAGTCGCCATGTGCTGGCCATCCCTTCACCGTCAAATCATATACCCGAGACAGTGTCGGGTCATTTCGGGTTTCCTTTTCGATACAAGCGTTAGTTACCGGTAGGTATTCAACTATAGTCGAATGGAATATTTCGACAGGATCCACTGCTGGTGCTTCCTCCGCAGTAGGCAGTGGCAGACGTGATAGCCCATCAGCATTTCCATGCTGTTTCGTGCCCTTATATTCAATCTCATAGTGGTGCGCCCCTAGAAAAAGTGACCATCTTTGTAGTCGTTGCGCAGTCATCACTGGAACGTCCTTCTTCGGATTAAAAATGGAGACAAGAGGCTGGTGATCAGTCAGCAAGGTGAATTTCTGCCCGTGCAGATAGCGATTGAACTTTTTCACTCCCCACAGTAGGCTGAGGGCCTCCCTGTCAATCTGGGCGTAGTTACGCTCGGCTGAGGTTAGTGATCGTGACGCAAAGGGTATTCGGCTCTCTGAGCCGTCCGAGAATTTCTGCAACAGCACCGCTCCAATGCCGTAGGGTGACGCATCACATGCCAACCGAATTGGTAATGCTGGGTTGTCATGGGCCAATACCTCTTTCGATGTGATTAGTGTTTTGCTCTTCCGGAAAGCTCGTCTACATTCATCACTCCACTTCCATGGCACCCCAGTTTGCAGTAGGGTGTTCAGTGGGTGTAGTATTGTCGACAAATTTGGCAAGAACTTATGGTAGTAGTTTACCAGCCCGAGGAACGACCTCAGTTGTGACACATTTTCCGGTGCTGGAGCCTTGACTACTGCCTCAATCTTCTCTGGGGACTTATGTAACCCCTCTTTATCGATAATGTGGCCACAATACGAGATCTGTTTTCTAAAAAACTCGCATTTGGGGCGGTTAGCTCGGAGCCCATATTCCTGCAATCTAGTGAGCACCTGCTCCAGGTTGGCAAGGTGATCACTGTCATTTTCGCCCGTGACCAGGATGTCGTCCAAATAACACTGGGTCCCTGGGATCCCTTGCAGGACTTGTTTCATTGCCCTCTGCCAAATAGCCGGAGCCGATGCTACCCCGAATACCAGCCGGTTGTATTGGTAGAGACCTTTATGGGTGTTGATTGTGAAGTATTTTTTTGATGCTTCTTTTACCTCCATTTGCAGATATGCCTGGGCCAGATCAATCTTAGTGAAGCGTTTCCCTCCACATAGCGAGGCAAAAATATCTTCAATCCGCGGAAGCGGATATTGTACGGTGTGAAGGACCGGGTTCACTGTTACCTTAAAGTCCCCACAGATGCGAACCTTCCTTGGTTCCCCAGGCGTGCTGCTCAATGACTTTTTCATCACAGGGACGATGGGTGTAGCCCACTCGCTCCAGTCTACCTTGGACAGTACACCTGAACGTTCCAGACTCTCCAGCTCTGCTTCGACGGCTGGGCGGATCGCATAAGGTACCGATCTGGCCTTAAAACATTTTGGGCTTGCGTTTTCTTCAATTTTAATCGTCGCTGTCATGCGTTTTAGTGTTCCGAGTCCTTGCTGGAACACTTCTTTCACGTCAGTGAGGATCTTTGACAGTCGCCCAGGTGTGACGTCGTCATCCTTTTTGTCAGCCACAGTCAGTGCCTATATGGAATGCCAATCCAGTTGTATTTTCCGGATCCATTCACGTCCCAGTGATGGTGGTCCTCCATCTTGCAATACATACAGGTCTAGTTTTGGTGTTTCCTTACTGTTATATATAACAGTCACCCTTATTTTTCCTTTGGGGTAGACTTTTTGCCCCGTGTACGTCTTCAAAATAATTTTTGTGTCTCTCAAGGGTATGTGTGAGAATAGCCGCTCGTAGTCCCGTCGGTTTATGACTGTTAGGGCTGATCCTGTGTCCAATTCCATCTTTACCTGGACTCCTGCTAACTTGAGAGTGACCCAAATGGTTCGGTGATCCTCCATTGTGATCACATTATGTAGTTTCAGACAACTCAGTTCCCTGCTTTCGGAGTCGTTATCACTCTTTTGTTCGTCTGAACTATTCTCCGTCATCTTATGTACCTTCTTGTACTTTCCTTTGGTAGGTTTCTTATTGCTGGTTTTCTTTCCCGACCTGCAGACTCGTGCTATGTGTCCTACTTTTCCACACTGTCTGCACACTTTGTCTTTGAACCAGCAATCATTCTGGTCGTGTGTTGTTCTGCCGCAGCGATAGCACTTCTCTGTTCCATATGACATTTCGTTTGTGCCATATTCTTGCGGTCTCTGTTGTATCTCTGCAGCGCCCCGTGCTGCTGCTTCATATGATACCGCAATGCTGAAAGCCTTTTCCAGCGTAAGGTCCTTTTCAGATAAAAGCCGTTTCTGGGTTCCTTCACTTTGAAGCCCACACACAAACTTGTCCCTTAAGGTATCTGCCAGTCCCGCTCCAAACTGGCAGTGTTTCGACAGTTTGCGCAGTTCTGTTAAATAATCAGCATTGCTTTCATCCTTATGCTGGTTCCGTTTGTGAAACTTGAATCTTTCTGCTATCAGCAGTGGTGTGGGGTTAAAATGTTCCTTTAGTATCATTACTATGTCTTCAAAACTCTTTTCCATTGTCTTCGTTGGGGTTACTAGATTTCGTAATAAACCATACGTCTTTGCACCCATTAAATTTAACAATACCGACGCTTTCTTGTCATCTGACACCTCATTTGCCTTGCAGTACACCTCTATTCGTTCGACATATGTAGTCCAATCTTCGACTTCATTGTCAAATGCGGTGATACTGCCACTCTTCGGCATTTTGGGTGTGGTTTAAAATGGCGTCTCCCAATGGCTTAAAATGGCGTCTCCCGCGCTTTCCTTCCTCCCCCGCTGCTGCCAACGCCGCTCCCGGCGATTCTCGTGGCAATGGCGGCGCCTCGCGGGTTTCTGCGCGTCTCTCTCCCTCTCTCTGATGCTGCTCGGCCCCTGAACACTGGCTGCGCCCTGTGCGCTCTGCCCTCTCTCTCCCCCGTCGACGCTGCTCGGCCCTTTGCTGTGCCGCTCGGTCGGGCTCTAGCCCGCCGCTGTCCGGGAATGGTCTGCACACTACCTTTTGCCAGCCCGTTTCGCTGGACCACCTCGACTGGAAAACCAAGCCTGGCTCTCGACAGCCTCCCCCACAATTCTCGAGTTTCTGCCGGATGACTGGGCAGTTGCCCGTGGTCGACGCCCGAGTCTCTGGCCTTGACCTCCAATCCACTGATCTCCAGGAACGAATCCCCGGGAGGTGATGCAGAGTTGCAGGTAGGTTCGAACCTGCCTCGTCGCCAATGTTACGTCCGTGTATAATAAGACACAGACTGCGGAGAACGGTACAATAGGTGTTTACTCAACGTGGCTCAGACTGCAACTGATCTGTACAGATTACTACTCAGGGCTATATACAGGTGTGGTCACTGCTGGTACTACAGTATACATGAGCTGTAAAACATAGTTCCCCCCCTTAAAGGTATATACATTACACATCACACCCGTTTTTTTTAGGTTAAAAATTCCCTTCTATCTCTCCCTCCCTCCCCAGTTTGCGTTTATATCTCCTTCCCTCCAGTTTGTGTTTCTCTCACTCTCTCTTCCCCCGTCTGTTTCTCTCTCCCCCAGTTTGTGTTTCTCTCTCCCTCCCTCAGTTTGGGCGTGATCTTGCCAGCCCTGGGGACGCGGGTCTGGAGACGGGACTGCCGGGAAAATGGCAGAATCTGGGGGCGGGTGCCCATCCCGCCCCCAACCCGCCTCCGTGCCATCTTCCCAGGAGGCGGGTATCCGACCCGCGCCGGGTCCCGTCTCCTCGAGGCGGGAAGGGGAATCCAGCCACTTAACAACCTGTTAACAGTTAACAGGCAGTTAAGGGGATTATCCCCATTTTTCCAATAGAGGCACGGGCTTCCCTTCGTCAGGAAACCCCGTCAGGGTCACCGAGGCGAGCAGTGGGTCTGCGGGGGTCGGAGGGGTGCAAAAGTGTGCTGTGAAGGTAAGTGATGGGTGCAAGTGTGGAGAGGTAAGTATGTGAGGTGAGTGAAAAGTGATAGAAAATGTTTACTTACCTTTGTTTCTCCCTGCAGGCTTCAACAGTTGGGGATACGGAAAGTCTCGTATCTCACCAGCAGAGATGACAGATGGCTGCTGCATTCTCCAATGCAACAACCATCTAATTTCTACTAAAGAAAGAGGTTTGATGAGAGCTGTCAAACGATGACAATTCATCTGTCAATTTTGACAGATGAAACGTCATACGCTAACGTTCTCTGTAACCGGCTTCCCCTTAATTGGCCTGCTAAGCCCGCTGGGCGGGCTTAACAAGGTCAATCAAGGGAAAATAGCGTGGGTTGGCCACAAGTCGATGGAGGCGGGACAACGACCCGACAAGCAGCAGTCCTGCCTCCAACGCGCCCCCATTGGCAAAATTGCCCCCATGGTTTCTCTCTCTCCCCAGATTGTGTTGCTCTTTCTCTCCCTCCCCAAGTTGGCATTTCTCTCTCCCTCCCTCAATTTGTATTTTTCACTCTCTCCTTCCTCCAAATTTATGTTTCTCCCTCCCCAGTTTGTGTTTCGTTCTCTCCCTACCCTAGTTTGTGTTTTTCTCTCTCTTTCCCTCCTGAAGTTTGTGTTTCTCTCTCTCTTCCTCCCCGTTTTGTGTTTTTCTCTCCCTTCCACAGCTGCTCTCTCAGGGCTCATGGAATTTCCAGACAATTTTCATTGGCCCCGATGCCGTCATCCTCACAAACTGTAATGAAGTGGCATGTTCTGAATAGCGGGGAGACCAGCAGGGCTCATAAAACACGTTATGGTTACGGGCCATGTCACCCAGGGTACTGTGCATGAGCGAACTGCGCATACAAGTACCATTTCTCCCAATTCGCCAGTAACAGCGCTCAGGAGACCGATCGCCCATTCCGGTAGACTCCCTCCCCCCCAAAGTGGGAGGGTTGGGAACCCTAACCTAGCAGTTAGGACTTTCCACTGAAGTTACACCAGTGTAACCCCAGCAGATCCAAGCATGAATTTCTTTGGCATCCATTCCACCAGCTTTCTGATTTCTCCTGATTCTTCCAGGATCTTTGATAGAAGTAACAGATATGTAAAGTATATCCCAACTAAATACAGGCAGGTGTATTCAAAGGATATGCAAATGACAGAAATGTGCCATTCAATGTGTTCACTCCGCACTGAGAACATCTGTGCATTTCTGGCATACAGCATTGATACTGCATTCAAAGTAAGGATTTGCATCAATTATAAGTCAATCAATTCAACTCCAAAGCCTCACAAAATGTAACTAACCACTGCTTCCATTTTTTCGGACAGTCGGTACTGGTAATGATTCTGCTGTTGCCAGTTACAACTCCACTTGACCCCTCTTTTTTGTTTCTTTTCTTGTCCCATGACCACCCCATTTTGCCTTGTACCATCATCCCTTTTGTCATTAAATCACTCCTGCTTCCACCTTCCCTTTTGTTCTTTCTTCCAGTCCCCACCTTTCCCTGCCTCTGCACTTGCTGATAACCTCTTACATCAGTAACATTTTCCAGTTCTGACGAAAGGCCACTGACCTGAAACGTTGGCCGCAATTTCGCCATCAGAGGCAAGATCACGGCAGGAGAGGTCGTTGGTGCATCCCGGTCCCGCTCCCGGCTCCAGCCGTTCTGTGAAAAGGATTTTCCCCTGATTGGGCTTGTTAAGCCTGACCTGCGAGGTTCCCGGCCAGTTAAAAGGAAATGGGTCTGATAACGTCATTTGATGATGTGTCAGCAGCCAGTTTCCTTAAAGGGATGGTGGCCACATTCATTTTGAAAGTTGTTCTGTCAGTGTTCTGCAGCATTGAGGTGCTGCAAACACTGTCAAGCACTGCAAAAAGGTGTACGGCTGCACCCAGGCTCCCGTATGACTCACTTGATATGCTTATGGAGAGAGTCACAGCACGCAGGGAGGTTCTCTTCCCTTCCAACGGCGGCATAGACCTCCCCGGGACACCAACGTAGCCTGGTTGCACATTGCACAGGAGGACACAAGCAGGGATGTCGTCAGGAGGACCAGGCTGCAGTGGCGCAAATTTTTCATTTATCTCAGTAGATCAGGAAACGTTACTGCAAATCCACACCCAACCTCATCCTGCTGTGCCACTCATTCCATCCCCATCACTCTGCCTCCCCTACAGAACTCCTGCACATCCTAACTCACACCAACTTACCTTGTACCGCCACCCATAGAAACATAGAAAGGTAGGAGCAGGAGTAGGCCATTTGGCCCTTTGAGCCTGCTCCGCCATCAATATGATCATGGCTGATCCTCTATCTCAATACCATATTCCCGCTCTCTCCCCATACCCCTTAATGCATTTTGTGCCTAGAAATCTATCTATCTCCTTCTTAAATATATTCAGTGACTTGGCCTCCACAGCCTTCTGTGGTAGAGAATTCCACAGGTTCACCACCCTCTGAGTGAAGAAATTTCTCCTCATCTCAGTCCTAAATGTCTTACTCCGTATCCTGAGACTGTGACCCCCCTTGTTCTAGAGCCCCCAGCCAGGGGAAACATCCTCCCTGCATCCAGTCTGTCGAGCCCTGTCAGAATTTTATACGTTTCAATGAGATCCCCTCTCATTCTTCTAAACTCGAGTGAATACAGGCTTAGTGTCTCTCCTCATATGACAGTCCTGCCATCACAGGAATCAGTCTGGTGAACCTTCGCTGTACTCCCTCTATGGCAAGTATATCCTTTCTTAGGTAAGCAGACCAAAACGGCACACAGTACTCCAGGTGTGGTCTCATCAAGGCCCTATATAACTCTGGTAAGACACCCTTGCTCCTGTATTCAAATCCTCTTGCAATGAAGGTGAACATACCATTTGCCTTTCTAACGGCTTGCTGGAGCTGCATGTTTGCTTTCATTGACTGGTGTACAAGGACACCCAGGTCTGTACATCAACATTTCCCAATCGATCACTATTTAAATAATACTCTGCCTTTCTGTTTTTCCTACTGAAGTGGATAACTTCACACTTATCCACGTTAAACTGCATCTGCCATGTATTTGCCCACTCACTCAACTTGTCTAAATTGCCTTGAAGCCTCTTTGCATCCTCCTCACAACTCACAATCCCACTGAGTTTCATGTCATCAGCAAACTTGGAAATATTACATTTGGTTCCTGTTGTATCCGTGTGTTAATGGAGACACGGAATGCAGGAGTTGGTTTAACAAGTGTTTACTGAACAAAGTCTGGAGGTGAACTAAAAGATACAAGACACTATACAGGCTTATATACCCGAGTGGTCACTACCGGTATTACAGTACACAGGGGCTCTTCAAGGTACATACACTACAATTCCTCCCCTTTTAGATAATTAGTACATAACATTTTAAGTAATCATTAATTAACATGTTTACAAGAACAATAATCTACACAATTGCTGCAGTTAATCAATTATAAGTCAGTCTCTCTGGAGGCTTCCTGACTCGGTCCGGATAACGCCTCGGTGGTGCAGTAGTTTTCGGTGGTGTAGTAGGTTCTTTTGGCAAGGTCAATTCGGCTTGAATGCCAGTGTCGGGTTCATCTGGTTCCAGTATCACCGGATCGGAGGTAGATACTATGGGTATCTCTGCTTCATCATTAGGCGTATAGAGTTGTGGTGTAGGTTGTCCCTTTTCGGATGACCCTATGATCTGGTCAGCATGGCACCTTATTATGCTTTCTCCAATGTCCACGGTATACATCAGCGGTCCTAGTCGTGTGCAAATAGTTCCAGGCTGCCATTTCTCGGTACGGTAGTCCCGGGCCAAAACTTGTTGACCTATCTGGAAGGTTCTTGGCCTTTCATTCATGCCTTGAAATTGCCGGTTCTCTACGTCCCTTCTGATGTTTGGCTTGATCAAATCCAGCCGGCATCTTAGTCTTCTATTGAAAAACATCATGGCGGGAGTTTGGTTTGTAACCACATGTGTTGCATTCCTGTATGCAAACAAGAAGTTATCTACCGTATGTTGTAGATTTATGTCTTCATTACCCATGGCCTTTATGGCCTTCTTGAAGGTCTGGACAAACCTTTCAGCTAATCCATTGGTGGCGGGATGGTATGGGGCGGACGTGTAGTGCTTAACCCCATTGTTTTTTAAGAACTTCCTGAATTCTTCGGACACAAATTGCGGTCCATTATCAGAACAGATCTGTTCAGGCAGCCCATTCCTGGCAAATATGGTCCTTAATACTGTGATGGTTTTTTCCATGGTGGTGGAGGACATCTTTATTACCTCCGGCCACTTGGAGTGTGCATCAACCGCGATTAAGAACATTGAGTCCATAAATGGACCAGCAAAGTCGATATGTACCCTTTGCCATGGAGATGAGGGCCACTCCCATGGATGTGGAGGGGCTTGTGGTGGGGCATTTTGGACCTTCTGGCATCCTAGACAGCTCTTGGTAATTTCTTCGATGTCTCCATCGATACCTGGCCACCACACAAATGCTCTGGCTAGGTTCTTCATTTTCACTCCACCCAGATGCCCCTCGTGAAGCTCCTTTAGCACTTTATCCTGGAGTTTGGGTGGAATCACCACTCTGGATCCACACATCAAGGTTCCTCGGCACACTGACAGCTGTTCTCTTCTTTGCGAGAATGCTGGCAACAGTGGTTCGCCATGTGCTGGCCATCCCTTCACCGTTAAATCGTAGACTCGTGAGCGAGTCGGGTCATTTCTCATTTCCTTTTCAATGGTAGAATTTGTTACTGGTAGACATTCCACTATGGTTGAGTGGAACATCTCCACTGGGTCCACTGTAGGTGCCTCTTCGACCGTTGGCAACAGTAGGCGCGATAAACCGTCAGCATTCCCATGCTGTTTTGATCCTTTGTATTCTATGTCATATTGGTGTGCCCCGAGGAAAAGGGACCACCTCTGTAGCCTTTGCGCTGTCATAATGGGAACGCACTTTTTAGGGTTGAATATGGAGACGAGGGGTTGATGGTCAGTCAACAAGGTAAATTTTTGTCCGTGTAGGTAATGGTTGAATTTCTTTACTCCCCATACCAGGCTGAGTGCTTCCCTGTCGATCTGGGCATAGTTACGCTCAGCTGAGTTCAATGAGCGTGACGCAAAAGCTATCGGCCGCTCCGAGCCATCAGGGAATCTATGCGATAATACCGCTCCTACGCCGTAAGGGGATGCATCGCACGCCAGTCTGATTGGCAGTGATGGGTTGTAATGAGCCAACACTTCCTTGGACGTGATCAAGCCTTTGCATTTATGGAAGGCACGTTTACAGTCTTCGCTCCATTTCCAAATTACTCCCGTTTGTAGCAGTGCATTAAGAGGGTGCAGAACAGTTGACAATTTCGGTAAAAATTTATGCTAGTAATTTATCAATCCCAGGAACGACCTTAATTGTGAGACATTTTCAGGTGCTGGGGCTTTTATGACCGCTTCAATTTTTTCAGGTGACTTATGCAACCCTTCTTCGTTAATTATATGGCCACAATATGATATTTGTTTCTGGAAAAATTCGCACTTGGGGCGATTTGCTCGTAGGCCCCGTTCTCTCAGCCTAGTGAGCACCTGCTCCAAATTGGCAAGGTGCTCGTTGTCGTTTTCTCCTGTTACAAGGATGTTGTCTAGGTAGCATTGAGTCCCCGGAATCCCTTGCAGGACTTGCTCCATAGCTCTTTGACAGATAGCTGGAGCTGATGTTACTCCGAAAACCAGTCGATTGTACTGGTACAGGCCTTTGTGTGTGTTTATCGTGAGATACTTTTTAGAGGCCTCCTCAACCTCCATCTGTAGATATGCCTGTGCCAAGTCAATTTTGGTGAAACGTTTCCCTCCAGATAATGAGGCGAAAATATCTTCTATCCTCGGAAGAGGATACTGTACCATGTGAAGGACCGGGTTTACAGTCACCTTGAAGTCCCCACAGATGCGAATTTTTCTCTGTTCTTCAGATTTATCATTATTCAACGTTTTCTTCATGACCGGGATGATGGGTGTTGCCCACTCGCTCCAATCTACCTTGGATAACATGCCTGCCTTTTCCAAATTCTCCAGCTCTGCCTCAACTGCTGGACGAATTGCGTATGGCACCGGCCTTGCCTTAAAAAACTTGGGAATTGCCGCATCTTCCACTTTTATTGAGGCGGTGACGCCTTTCAAGGTTCCTAGTTCCTGTTGAAACACTTCTTTGGCGTTGGCCAAGATGTCTTTTAATCGTTCAGGTATGACGTCATCATCATTTTTTTTCTTACTGGTCACCGTCAGTGCCTGAATGGAGTGCCAGCCTAAACGTATCTTCCTGATCCATTCACGTCCCAACAGCGGTGGACCACCATCTTGCAGAACGTATAAATACAACTTCTGTATTTCCTTGCCGTTGTATACAACAGGCACCCTTATTTTCCCTCTGGGGTATACTTTCTGTCCCATACATGTCTTCAAGATAATGGATGTGTCTTTCAAAGGTATATGCGGAAATAGCCGCTCGTAATCCTGTTGACTTATGACGGTCAGAGCTGATCTTGTATCTAGCTCCATTTTAACTGGGGACCCCGCTATCGTGAGGGTAACCCAAATGGTCTGGTAATCTTCTTTGGCAATTACATTATGTAACTTGAGACAGCTTAATCTCTTGTTTTCGGAGTCACTATCGCTCTTCTGGTTTTCGGAGCTACTGTCCGTCATCATTTGTACCTTTCTGTACTTTTCCTTATTGATTTTTTTTCTGTCAGTGGATTTTTTGTTTCCAGATCGGCATACACGTGCAATGTGTCCCATCTTTCCGCATTGCCTGCATGCTTTGTCCTTGAACCAGCAGTCCCTCTGGTCATGGGTGGATCTGCCGCAGCGATAACATCTCTCGAAACCCCGTGTCATTTCATGGGTGCCGAAGTCCTGTGGCTTTTGCTGTATCTCTGCAGCTCCTCTTGCTGCTGCTTCGTATGATACAGCCACACTGAAAGCCTTGTCCAGTGTCAAATCTTTCTCAGAAAGTAGCCTTTTCTGTGTTCCTTCACTTAGGAGACCGCAGACGAATTTGTCTCATAGAGAATCTGCCAGTCCTGCCCCGAATTGGCAGTGCTTTGACAGCTTTCTTAATTCGGTGAGGTAATCAGCGTTACTTTCATTCTTGTGCTGATTCCTCCTGAAGAATTTGAATCGTTCTGCTAACAGCAGCGGTGTTGGGTTTAAGTGCTCCTGTAGGGTATCAACAATCTCCTTAAAATTCTTGTCCATCGGTTTGGCTGGAGTGATTAAGTTTCGTAACAGCCCGTATGTCCTTGCGCCCATCAGATTTAGAAGTACCGATGCCTTTTTATCGTCCTCTACTTCATTTGCTGTGCAATATACCTCCACTCTTTCCACATATGTGGTCCAATCCTCTATATCACTATCGAAAGCAGTAATATTGCCAGTCTTAGGCATCCTGAAAATCAAAAAGAGCGCCTCCCGCGCTTTCCTTTCTTCCTTGCCGAGAAAAAAATGGCGCCTCCCGCGCTTTCCCGCCACTGCCGCTGTTGACAACGCTGTTCTCCGCGGATTTTATTTACACAGATATTTTTAATAGTTGGAGACTCGTTCCCGTCGGACTCTCTGGGACTTTTCCCTCCCTCTGCTTGGTCCGAACGTCGACCTGCTTTGCAGCGCCGGCCGTCTGCTGAGTGCTGCACCCTCCGTCTCTGTTTGCCTCCGCCTTCCGACTCGCTGCTCAGCCCCGCTGCAGAGCCACCCGATCGAGCCCCAGCCCGCCGTCCAGGAAGGATTAGTGCAGTACCTGCCACCAGCCCGGCTAGCTGGTGAAACCACAGTTTTTTCTTTTTTTTTTTCTTCGACCTTCGTCTGAGGAATCGATCTCCTTGAGGTACTGCCGAATTGCAGGTAAGACCGTTTCCAATTCGTCGCCACTGTTGTATCCGTGTGTTAATGGAGACACGGAATGCAGGAGTTGGTTTAACAGGTGTTTACTGAACAAAGTCTGGAGGTGAACTAAAAGATACAAGACACTATACAGGCTTATATACCCGAGTGGTCACTACCGGTATTACAGTACACAGGGGCTCTTCAAGGTACATACACTACAGTTCCCTCATCCAAATCATTGATATATATTGTGAATAGCTAGGGTCCAAGCACTGATCCCTGCGGTACCCCACTAGTCACTGCCTGCCACCCGAAAAAGACCCATTTATTCCTACTCTCTGTTTCCTGTCTGTTAACCAATTTTCAATCCATGCCAGTATATTACGCCCAATCCCATGTGCTTTAATTTTGCACACTAACCTCTTATGTGGGACTTTATCAAAGGCCTTCTGAAAATCCAAATACACCACATCCACTGGTTCTCCCTTATCTAGTCTACCAGTTACATCCTCAAAAAACTCCAGTAGGTTTGTCAAATACAAATTCCCTTTGACTTTGTCTAATCCCGTTGATATTTTCTAAGTGTCCTGTTATCACATCCTTTATAATAGACTCTAGCATTTCCCTTACTACTGATGTTAGGCTAACCTGTCTGTAGTTCCCTGTTTTCTCTCTCCCTCTTTTAAATAGTGGGGTTACATTTGCCACCCTCCAATATTCAGGAACTGTTCATAACCTATAGAATTTGGGAAATGACAACCAATGCATCCACTATTTCCATGGCTACCTCTTCTAGTACTCTGGGATGCAGATTATCAGGCCCTGGGGATTTATCAGCTTTCAGTCCCATTAATTTCTCCAGCACTATTTTTTTACTAGTACTAATTTCCTTTAATTCCTCCTTCTCACTGGACCCTTGGTTCCCTAGCATTTCTGGGAAGTTATTTGTGTCCTCTTCCGTGAAGACAGAACCAAAGTATTTGTTTAATTGCTCAGCCATTTCCATGTTCCCCATTATAAATTCTCCCGTTTTTGACTGTAAGGGACCTACATTTGTCTTCACTAATCATTTTCTTTTTACATACTTGTAGAAGCTTTTACAATCTGCTTTTATGTTCCTTGCAAGTTTACTCTCATACTCTATTTTTCCCTTCTTAATCAATCTCTTGGTCCTTTTTGCTGAACTCTAAACTGCTTCCAATTCTCAGGCTTCCTACTTTTTCTGGCAACTTTATATGACTCCTCTTTGGATCTAATACTATCCTTAATTTCTTCAAATCAAAATCAAATCAAATCAACTTTTATTGTCATTGTTAGTGCACAAGTGCAGTACAACGAAATGTAGGCTTGCGGCTCCCGAGAGTGTACATTTGGATTAAGACATTTAAACATTCAACATACATTTGGCTTGTAGTATATTAACATAAATATGACCATAATAAAGTGCATTGGCAGATGTGCAGGCTTTAGAGTTTATTTGTGGAGTTCAGTAGGATGACAGCCCTGGGAAAGAAGCTGTTCCTAAATCTGGTCGTACAGGTGCGAATGCATCTGTAGCGTCTCCCAGATGGTTGGAGGGCGAACAGACTGTGGCTGGGGTGGGTCGGGTCTTTGATGATGGACCGTGACCTCCGTAGACAGCGTTTCTGGTATATGTGCTCTATGGTCGGTAGCCGGGTGCCGGTAATGCGTTGGGCAGTTTTGACTACCCACTGCAGGGCTTTCCGGTCATAGTAGCTACAGCTGCCATACCATACTGTGATACAGTTCGTCAGGATGCTCTCTATAGTGCAGCGGTAAAAGTTAGAGAGGATCAGGGGTGACAGATTACATCCCTTCAGCCTCCTTAAGAAATATACGCGCTGCTGGGCCTTCTTCACCAGAGAGGAGGTGTTGAGGGACCAGGAGAGGTCTTCCATGATGTGGACTCCGAGGAACTTAAAGCTGTCCACCCTTTCCACCACAGCCCCATTGATGTGGATGGGGGTGTGACTTCCACCTTTCGACTTCCTGAAGTCCACAATGATTTCTTTTGTTTTCTTGGTGATAAGGGCCAGGTTGTTATCGGCACACCACTTCACGAGATGCTGGACCTCCTCCCTGTAGGCTGACTCATCGTTGTTGGTGATCTGGCCTACTGCCGTGGTGTCATCCGCAAACTTGATGATGGTGTTGGAACCATTAACAGCCACACAGTCGTGGGTGAAGAGGGAGTAGAGGAGGGGGCTCAGCACACATCCTTGTGGGGTCCCCATGTTCAGGGTCGGGGGGGGGAGGAGTGGTTACCTAATTTTACAGACTGGGGTCTGTTTGTTAGGAAGTCCAGGGTCCAGTTGCAGAGGGAAGTGTTCAGGCCAAGAGTTTGGCGTTTGGTGGCCAGCTTGTTGGGGACGATAGTGTTGAATGCTGAGCTGTAGTCTATAAACAGCATTCTGATGTAGGTCTCCTTACCATCTAGGTGATTCAGTGCCGAGTGTAGAGCAGATGTGATTGCATCCTCCGTTGATCTGTTTGCACGATAGGCAAACTGGTGTTGGTCAAGGGAGGCAGGAACACTGGCTTTGATGTGGGCTAAGACCAGTCTCTCGAAACACTTCATTATGATGGGTGTGAGTGCGACAGGTCGATAGTCGTTCAGGCACGTCACAGCCGTTTGTTTTGGCACAGGAATAATGGTAGCGGTCTTGAAGCATGTAGGGACTACTGCCTGGGCCAATGACAGATTGAAGATGGCGGTGAAGACATCAGGCAGCTGATCAGCACACTCCTTTTGCTAGCCATGGTTGGGCTGCTTTTACGTTTGTGTTTTTGTGCCAGAAAGAAATGTATAACTGTTGCAATTCATGCTTTCGTTCCTTAAATGTTAGCCATTGCCTATCCACCGTCGTGCCTTTTAATGAAGCTCCCCAATCTATCATAGCCAACTCACTCCTCGTACCTTCGTAGTTTCCTTTGTTTAGATTTAGGGCCCTAGTTTTGGATTGGACTTCTTCACTTTCCATTTTAATGAAGAATTCTATCATGTTATGGTCATTCTTCCCTAATGGACCCCGCAAAACAAGATTATTGATTAACCCCTTCTCATTGCACAATACCTAATCTAGGATAGCCTGTTCCCTAGTTGGCCCCTCAATGTACTGGTCTAAAAAACCATCTCGTACACACTCCAGGAATTCATCCTCCACAGTATTACTGCTAGTTTGGTTTGGCCAGTCTATATGTAGATTAAAGTCACCCATGATTACTGTAGTACCCTTGTTACATGCATCCCTAATTTCCTGTTTGATGCCGTCCCCTACATTACGACTATTGTTTGGAGGCCTATAGACAACTTCCACCAATGTTTTCTGCCCCTTGGTGCTTCTTAGCTCCACCCAGACTGATTCTACATCTTGATTTTCTGAGCCAATATCCTTTCTCACTATTGCTCTGATTTCATCCTTTACTAACAGCGCCACCCCACCTCCTTTCCCTTTTTGCCTGTCCTTCCTAAATATCGAAAATCCTTGGATATTCAGCTCCAAGCCTTAGTCACCCTGCAGCCATGTCTACATAATCGCAATTGTATCGTAACCGTTTACATCTGTTTGCGCTGTTAATTTGTCTACCTTATTACGAATGCTTCATGCATTCAGATACAGCGCCTTTAGATTTGTCTTAACATTTTTAGACATTTTTTTGCACCCATCCCTCTCTATCTACATTATCACTTCCCCATCTCAGTAGCCACCCCTCACACTCACCCTCATCCTAGTGCAATTATACCAACTAACAACACACAAGGGTGTTTTATGCAATGTTCATGTAAATTTCCTGTTAATGTGTTGTCAAACATTGAAATCTATATTTGGACAGATCTGTGCTCACCTTTGGAAGTGTCTTAGTGAGTTCCAGTGAATGTTGAGACATAACTTCCCCGCACTCTTCCCCCTCCCCCCCCCCCCCCCCGCCCCTCTACAATTTTGATGAGTGTTCAAGGAATGTCTTGGACATTGTAGGGATGCTTTATGCTGGTGGTGTGAGGTGGTGTCAACCTGGTGCATCATGTGGCAACCAGGGTGTACAGCGTCAAGTGAAGTAAATCTGGCCATCGCTTGTCTCCCAGGCAGCAATGTTGTCGGGTGCTGATGCACTGTGTCCTGTGCAGCATCAGGTGATTGCGGAGAAGGTTAGTGTTGTTGGTGGTGATGTTGGTGTTGGGGCTGATCGTGGAGGGATTCAGAGGACCAAGGTGAGATTTTTTTCAAGGGCTGGAATTGTTGCTGGAATAGACGGCAGCTGAAGTTGAGATGACAGAAACGATCTGTCAATGGTGAGAGAGCTTGCTGCAATGAGGTGACAGTAGATAGAGAGTTTACTCCAAACACTTCCAAGCTGCATACAGCTCAAAAGTGTCTTCCAAGTCCTGAAGGCTCAAGCCTCTGACATTGGAAAATGAACAGCTGTGAAATGGTAGCTTTCATACCACTTTTGCAGCTGTCACCCATTCACAGCAATGGGGAGACATAGAGAACCTGACATGATCTCCGAACGGTGTGAACCTCATTAAAATAGTAGTTAACAAACGTTTAACAAGCATTTAACTATCTGCGGATTCCTATCACTCTGACCACAATACTGACAATTGCAAGGCGCCCTAAGCCCTCAATGTGAAAGTCCCATTTGCAAAATGACACAGGCCACAACTTCGACCGTTTGCCATCAAATCTGGTTATAATACAATGACAATGTTGGCTGGTCCAAATACAAAACATCACAGCACCCAAGTGACTACCCTTGTGGATACTTGTGCTTTATCTTCCTCTTACGCGTGCTCCTACGTGGTGCTTCCCCTGTGGCTTCAGCAGATGTGGAGGCCCCTTGCTCACTTTCTTGCTGCTCCTGTCTTGACGCCTTTGCGGCCATCCTCTGGGGTGGCGAACCTGTGCGGGCTCGTCAACAGTCTGCTGCTCCTGCGGCTGTGCAGGGGCTGAGACGCCCATCTCAGCGCTTGGAGAGGAGCCCCTACTTCCTTGTTCTCTGCCACCAACATCCCTCTCATGCCACCAACAGCCCCACTTCAGAGCTAGCAAGTGGCTTGACAGCACCTCGCTGCACTTCAGGGGGGCCATGGGGACCCGTTTCTGCACTGGAAGTCCTGCTCTGCTTCTGGATGGACCCGGAGGCACAGGGTCAACATGCAACTGAGCCGAGCTGGCAGAGTCCTGCGCCCTCCGACGAGGACTCTCCACTGCTGATCCTGTCTCCACCATTTGCTGATGCTCACTTGTGAGCTGTGATACACCAGGTGCCAACACTACTCTATCTCACGAAGGTCCTACCGACGTGTGAGTGTCTGCGCTGGTGCAGGGTGCACTGAATTCTGCTGACGCTGCGCCCTCAGAGGTTGCAGCTTCCTCTGAGGAGTCTGGATGCTCAGGCTCTTCCTCATGGACAGTGGGGACGGGGGCTTTCGATGGTCCTGTGGGGGAGTAAAGGAAAGAGTTAGAGATGTGAGGTCAAGGTTACATGCACATTGAATAGTGCAGATGATCATAAGTCAATCTGTTAGAGCATCAGATTAATTATCAGTGACTCATGCAAAGTTAATGAGAGATGCCAAACTATTCTGTCACCAGTTTGCTGTGATGCGCCCGTCTGTTCGTCCCCCACTTGGGTATTGTCCTCGATCCCAGCGATATCCAGGGCCGCCTCCTCCCAGGGGATGAGCTGGGCAACTGAGGTTGGCCCTCCTTCCGGCATGGCTCTTTCCCTCTTATTGTGGGCTCTCTTTTCCTGCAATGAGTGACACAAGTGGAGTTTGAGTGAGAATGAAGGAGTGAGTGTAGAGAATCCATAGCATAGATACTTAGAAGGATACAAAGGACCCTCCCTGTGTGTTGTAAGTTGTTGTTGTCATTTCATCACAGTGATAGGGAATGTGAGGGTTGCATGGCCGAATAGTTAAGTGAATGTGACCATAGAGAGAGAGCGAATGGGTAAGGGTGCAGGGATGTAAGTGTTAAGTGGGATATGGAGGAAGAGGTTGGCAAAGCAGAGTGCTGGTGAGGAGAGGTGATGGGGATCAGATTGAGGGTGATGGGAAAGTCATACTCACTTTTCCTGTGCGGAGAAGGTCATGAAACCTCTTCCTGCATTGCAGCCAGGTTCTGCAGCACATAGAGATTGAGTTGACCTCCTGGGCCACTTGCAGCCACACAGCTTTTGTCTGCTGGGGTGGCTTTTTTCTCCTGAGGAAGGGAACAGCACCTCCTTATTACATCTGGCTCCGTGCACCAGAGCTTGGAGGGAGGGCCCATCAAACCAAGGTGCACACTTTTGCTTGATCATGGACATTGTTGGGAAATCAACTCCTTCATACAATTTGCAAAGCGTTTGCAGTCTCCAGAAGAAGCAAGGCTGCTTTCAGGCCTTAACTCCAGCAGCATTGATGATGTCATTGGAGGAGACTTTCTGTATGAAAAGAATCAATGGGCCACGGGTTCCCACATGCAGGAAATCAATTGCCCAATTAGGGGAAAATCCCACTGTTTCAACACTTAGGAGTCCGGGTCCTGACACGCCCCAGCCCACCCACACTGCAAAATCCAGCCCTTACAAAATATCAACGGGATTAGACAAAGTCAACATGGATTTATGAAAGGAAAATCGTGTTTGACAAACCGACTGGAGTTTTTTGAGGACGTAACTGGTAGACTAGATAAGGGAGAACCAGTGTATGTGGTGTATTTGGATTTTCAGAAGGCCTTTGATAAAGTCCCACATAAGAGGTTAGTGTGCAAAATTATAGCACATGGAATTGGGGGTAATATACTGGCATGGATTGAAAATTGGTGAACATACAGAAAACAGAGAGTAGTAATAAATGGGTCTTTTTTGGGGTGGCAGGCAGTGACCAGTGGGGTACCGCAGGGATCAGTGCTTGGGCCCCAGCTATTCACAATATATATCAATGATTTGGATGAGGGTACTGAAATAAAGAGTAGATTGCCTTTCAAAAGCTAGGCTTTATTAACCTTAAAAAACCAGCAAGTACATGTTGAGCACCCAGTCTCAACCAAACTGTAGAAAACTGAATTTAAGATGGCCACCACAGGTCACATGGAATCAACTAACCAATAAGTTTACAGCATATATCTCAAGGCAGGAAAACAGGCAACCAATTACAATGCTTCTTATAAAACAAGAATAATCACCACATTCACCCCTCCTTTTAAAATATACTTCAACCTAGGTAGCCTTTACAGTTTACAATTAGTTATTTATGACTAGAGCAATACATGTATAATGCCTTCAACAATTTTAAAATTTTACTATTAAATTATTAATTATTTTAAAAGTCCATTTTTAATTGGTCGACCGGATATCTTGTTCGTGTCGACCTTCTTAGCCTTGGTGGAGTTCCTTGCCCTCCCACACCAGGAGACACAGAAATATCTTCTGCAGGGAGGCTATCAATATCCCGATTATCAACGGTTTCCGGATTGGAAGTCCCATTAGAAGGTAGACTGGGAGGGTCATGAACATCCATCGGGGGCAGACTAAGAGAATTGTAAGTGTCTGCAATAGGATTGGAAATGTTCGTAGTATCTGTGACGACATCAACATTATCTGAATTATGGCTATTGTTAATGTCCTCAGGAGAGGGCTGGCCACCACAAGGAGCTAAGTCTTTAACTGAAACCGTACTTTCTTTCCCATCTTGGAATCGAATGTGAGCATATTGGGGATTTGCCTCCAATAGCTCCACCTCCTCCACTAAAGGATCATACTTTGACAGTCTAACATGGCGTCGGAGCAGCACAGGTCCCTGCATAGTAAGCCATGAAGGTACCGAATATCCCGTAGTGGATCTCCGCGGATAGTTGAAGAGCCTTTCATGGGGGGTCACATTAGTAGCCGTTGAAAGCAATGATCTAATGGAATGCAGGGCATCAGGCAGTACCATTTCCCACTGTGTATTCTTAAGGTTCCGGGATGTCAAAGCCAACATAACTGCCTTCCAGATCACCCCATTGTATCGTTCGCACTGTCCATTACCCTGGGGATTATACGGGGTAGTTCTGCTAGTAGAAATTCCCCGACTCTGGAGGTATTCCTTCAACTGGGAAGACATAAAAGAACTTCCCTGATCCGAATGGATATACGCAGGCATCCCAAAGATGACAAAAAGTTGAGTCAGACATTTAATAACTGTAGCAGCTGATACATCTGCACAAGGAAAAGCAAAAGGGAACCTTGAAAACTCATCCACAACAGTAAATATATATCGATTCTGAGTCGTTGAAGGAAGAGGCCCCTTAAAATCAACGCTCAGGCGTTCAAAGGGAGAAGTAGCCTTTATAAGATGAGCTCGTTGAGGCTTAAAGAAATTCGGTTTACACCGGGCGCAGACAGAGCATGACGAAGTCATCCGCTTGACGTCTTCAACTGAAAAGGGCAAATTCTTACTGCGTACGAAGTGTATCATCCTCGTAACACCAGGATGGCACAAAGCATTATGAAGATTAATAAGCGTATCTCCGTGAAGCACAGAACAATAAGCCCTCGACAGCGCATCAGCGGCAACATTATCCTTCCCCGGACGATAGACTATATCAAAATGGTAGCATGCCAACTCGATCCTCCACCTCATTATTTTATCATTCTTAATCTTTCCGAAATGTTTGACATCAAACATGAAGGACACAGATTTTTGGTCAGTTACTAACGTAAAATGTCGCCCAGATAAATAATGTCTCCATTTACGCAGTGCTTCTACTATTGCGTACGCCTCTTTCTCTATTGATGAATGTCTCTGCTCACTATTGCTCAGAGTACGTGAGAAAAAGGCCACAGGTCTTCCATTTTGGTTCAGGGTAGCCCCAATTGCAAAATCGGAAGTGTCCGTCTCAATCACAAAGGGAACCTGCTCATCAATAGAATGCACAACTGCTCCAAGGATATCCTTTTTAAGATTATCAAAACACGTCCTGGCCTCCCATGATAGAGGATATGTCGTAACCCGAATAAGGGGCCGGATCTTCTGCGAGAAGTTTGCAATCCAATTAGAATAATAAGAAAACAGTCCAACAACTCGTTGCAAGGCCTTAGAATTAGTAGGGCAAGGTAACTCAATCAGTGGTCGCAGCCGTTCTGGATCTGGTTTAATCTTGTTTCCCGAGATAATATACCCCAGTAAATTTACCTCGGTGGTCGAAAAGATACACTTCTCTTTATTGAAAGTTAAGCCAACTTTTTCCGCAACTTGAAGGAATCTTTCTAGATTAAAATCGTGCTCCACCCTTGATTTGCCACACACCGTGATGTCATCTAAATATGAGAAGGTGTCAGAGAGAGAGTTATCACTTATAAAAGCATCCATTGCCCGTTGAAAATAGGCGACACCATTAGTAACACCGAATGGTACTCGGCAAAACTGGTACAGCTTTCCGCCAGCTTCAAAGGCCGTATATGGTTTGTCCCTCTTAGCGATAGGAATCTGATGATAAGCACTCTTTAGGTCAATAGTGCTAAAAACCTTATATTGAGATACTTTATTGATAAGCTCATCAATCTTAGGCAGGGGGTACGCATCTAATTGAGTATACCTGTTAATAGTTTGAGAGTAGTCTATCACCATTCGCTTATGTCTCTCATTAGTGGCGACAACTACCTGTGCCCGCCAGGGCGAAAAACTAGGTTCAATGATTCCTTCCGATAAAAGACGTTGAACTTCAGAATTAATAAATTCTTTATCCTGACTGCTATACCTTCTTGACTTGGTAGCAATTGGCTTACAGTCCGGCATCAAATTGGAAAAAAGTGATAATGGAGAAATGAATAAAGAAGTTAATCCACAAATAGACAAAGGTGGCTTGGTTCCTCCGAAAGAAAGACTGAGGGACTCATGCAATTGAAGCACATCATGACCAATCAAAATGTCCGCACAGAGATTAGGCAGAACGGATAGGCGTATATCAGTATACGTATTACCTAGGAGAATTAATTTCACAAGGCAACAACCAGCTACTTGTGAGGTGAGAGTCGTCTGAGCCATATACACCTGATAGGAAACAGGCGAAATTTTCAAACGCTTCTCCCTCACAAACTGAAGACTTATAAAGCTCTCAGTACTGCCCGTATCTATAAGGGCCTTCACTTCTAACCCATTAACTTGGGCCATAACTATAGCTTTGTTTAGGCCATGGGAAAAGGCGGCAGAAACTGATGTAATAAACGCCCTATCTAAAGGCTGAATGGTCGCAGAGGAGGCAACCGATTTGCAAACACGTGCATAATGACCTCCCTTGCCGCATTTACTACACACAGCCTCCCGGGCAGGGCACTTCAGACGGGGGTGCCGGGCGTTCCCGCAAAAATAACACTTCTGAATCCTAGAGGCAACAGCTGCCGAAGTAGAAACTGTTTCGGAATCTGGTAAACCACTCCTATTAAATCCACGTAACTCCCTTTCATCCGGAACTGCTGAAACCACGGTCGCAGGCCGATCAAAAAGAGCATAAGAATCCGAACTTCTCTGAGCCAAATCCAATGTAGAGTCTTGCTCAAAAGCACTCTTAAGATCCAAGGTCTTATTTTCTAATAACCACTGACGAATTGATCTGGACAGTAATCCATTAATAAATGCATCCCGTACCGACTCTTCCTTATGTTCTTCTGCAGACACGGCCTTATAATTACAGTTAGCACCAAGGCGCCGGAGTGCTTGTAAATAAGCATCCAAGGATTCTCCCGCCTGCTGCCTACGGGCAGATAAAAGGTGACGTGCAAATACCTCATTTTTGGGTTTAACAAAATTATTTTCCAACGTAGCAATAGCCAATTCATAAGTTTCACAGTCCAAAATATACTTATACACATCCGGAGCAATGTAGTTGATTAGTATGTCCAACTTATTTAGAGATTGCTGATCCAACACACCCAAAAAGTTTTTAAATGTACGATACCAATGTTTCCATTGATCATCCACTCCTGCAGAATTAGGGTCAGCATTAAATCGTTCCGGTCGAAGATATCGTTCCATTATAGCAAAAGGTTAATAAATTGAAATAAAGAGTAGATTGCCTTTCAAAAGCTAGGCTTTATTAACCTTAAAAAACCAGCAAGTACATGTTGAGCACCCAGTCTCAACCAAACTGTAGAAAACTGAATTTAAGATGGCCACCACAGGTCACATGGAATCAACTAACCAATAAGTTTACAGCATATATCTCAAGGCAGGAAAACAGGCAACCAATTACAATGCTTCTTATAAAACAAGAATAATCACCACAGGTACCAAATGTAATATTTTCAAGTTTGCTGATGACACAAAACTAGGTGGGATTGTAAGTTGTTTGGAGGATGCAAAGAGGCATCAAGGCGATTTAGACAAGTTGAGTGAGTGGGCAAATACATGGCAGATGCAGTATAACTTGGATAAGGTAGGAAAAACAGAAAGGTAGAGTATTATGTAAATGGTGATAGATTAGAAAATGCTGATGTACAGAGTGACCTGGGTGTCCTTGTACACCAGTCACTGAAAACAAACATGCAGGTGCAACAAGCAGTTAGGAAGGCAAATGGTATATTGGCCTTCATTGCAAGAGGATTTGAGTACAGGAGCAAAAATGTCTTACTACAGGGCCTTGGTGAGACCACACCTGGAGTAGTGTGTGCAGTTTTGGCCTCCTTACCTAAGAAAGGATATACTTGCTATAGAAGGAGTGCAGCGAAGGTTCACCAGACTGATTCCTGGGATGGCAGGACTGTCGTATGAGGAGAGATTGGGTCGACTGGGCCTGTATTCACTAGAGTTTAGAAAAATGAGAGGGGATCTCATTGAAATGCATAAAATTCTGACAGGGCTAGACAGACTGGATGCAGGGAGGATGTTTCCTCTGGCTGGGGGTTTGAGAATGAGGGGTCACAGTCTCAGGATACGGAGTAGGACATTTAGGACTGAGATGAGGAGAACTTTCTCACTGAGGGTGGTGAACCTGTGGAATTGTCTACCACAGAAGGCTGTGGAGGCCAAGTCACTGAATATATTGAAGAAGGAGATAGATAGATTTCTAGACACAAGAGGCATCGAGGGGTATGGGGAGAGAGCGGGAATATGGCATTAAGATAGAGGATCAGCCATGATCATATTGAATGGCGGAGCAGGCTCGAAGGGTTGAATGACCTACTCCTGCTCCTATTTATCTATTGTGCAGGAGGGGGGGCTTTAGATTCCTGAGGCATTGGGACTGTTTCAGGGGATGGTGGGACCTGTACAAGCCGGACAAGTTACACCTCAACAGAGCCGGGACCAATATTCTCGCAGGGAGGTTTGCTAGTGCTATTGGGGAGAGTTTAAACTAGCTTGTCAGGGGGATGGGCACCAGCATATAGGAGTAGAAAAGAGGAATAAGGTGCATAAAAGAGTAAGTGTGTTGGATAGTACTAGAGAAGAAAGTAGTACTAGAGGCGGAAATAGTATCATACTAGATAGGAGCAGACTAAGAAAGCTACGAAAAATTCAAAATAGGTTTTGAATGCATGTACGGAAAGGCACAAAGTGTGGTGAATAAGGTTGGTGAGCTACAAGCACAATTAGCCGTGTGGCAATATGATGTTGTGGCAATAAGGGAAACGTGGCTTAAAAACGGTGAGGACTGGGCACTTAATATTCATGGGTACATGGTGTTCGGAAACGATAGGGAAGGAAAAAAGGTTGGTGGGGTGGCAGTGCTGATTAAGGAAGACATTGTAGTGTTGGAAAGGGAGGATGTTCTTGAGGGGACAAGGACAAAACCATTTGGTTAGAGTTGAGGAGCAAAAAGGGTATGATCACGCTATTGGGGGTTTCTATAGGCCTCTAAACAGTGAGAGGGAGGTAGAGGAGCAAATCTGCAGAGATATGCAAGAGTTATAGAGTGGTGATATTGGAGGACTTTAATTACCCAAATATCGATTGGGATAATGTTAGGGTAAAGGGAAAGGAGGGGGAGGAATTTCTGAAATGTGTTCAGGAGAATTTCCTTGACCAGTATGTTCTTGGCCCAACTAGGAAGGAGGCATTGCTGGATCTGGTGCTGGGAAATGAGTTGGGCCTGATCGACCAAGTGTCTGTGGGAGAACACTTGGGTACAAGTGATCATCGTATCATAAGATTTAGATTAGCAATAGAGAGGAGCAAGGAACAATCTAGAGTGGAACTTCTAAACTGGAATAGGGCTAACTTCAATGGGATGAGAAAGGATCCAGCCAGGGTAAAATGGAACCAAAGACTGACAGGAAAAACTAACGGAACAATGGGTGATCTTCAATGAGGAGATGTTCCAAGTACAGGCTAGGTACATTCCAACAAGAGGGAAGGGTAAGGGAACCAAAGGAAGGGCTCCTTGGATGACGAGGGGGATAGAGAAGATGATGAAACAGAAAAAGAGGGTGTATGATGCATGTCAGGTGAATTCTTCAGACCAAATACAATACAATAAGCTGAGAGGGGAAGTGAAGATGAAAATAAGATTGGCAAAGAGAGAACACGAGAGTAGAATGGCGGTTAACATAAAAGGGAACCCAAAAGTCTTCTACAGGCATGTAAACAGTAAGCAGGTAGTAAGAGGTGGGTGGGGCCTGTTAGAGACAAAGAAGGTGATATATGCTTAGAGGTGCAGGGCAAGGCTAGAATACTCAATGAGTAACTTGTATCGGTGTTTACAAAGGAGGTGGATGCTGACAAATATCGAATGAAGTGGAAAAGGTAGAAACAATGGAAGGGGTGTAAATTGATCGACAGGATGTACTAGAAACATAGAAAAGTAGGAGCAGGAGTAGGCCATTTGGCGCTTTGAGCCTGCTCCGCCATTGAATATGATCATGGCTGATCCTCTATCTCAATACCATATTCCCGCTCTCTCCCCATACCCCCTGATGCCTTTTGTGTCTAGAAATCTATCTATCTCCTCCTTAAATATATTTAGTGACTTGGCCTCCACAGCCTTCTGTGGTAGAGAATTCCACAGGTTCACCACTTTCTGGGTGAAGAAAGTTCTCCTCATCTCAGTCCTGAATGTCCTACCCCATATCCTGAGACTGTGACCCCTCATTCTAAACCGCCCAACCAGAGGAAACATCCTCCCTTCATCAAGTGTCTCTAGCCATGTCATAATTTTATACGTTTCAATGAGATCCCCTCTCATTCTTCGAAATTGTAGTGAATGCAGGCCTAGTTGACCCAATCTTTCCTCATACGACAGTCCTGCCATCCCAGGAATCAGTCTGGTGAACTTCGCTGCACTCCCTCTATGGCAAGTATATCATTACTTAGGTAAAGAGACCAAAGCTGCACACAGTACTCCAGGTGTGGTCTCATCAAGGTTCTTTATAACTGTAGTAAGACATCCTTGCTCCTGTACTCAAATTCCCTTGCAATGAAGGCCAACATACCATTTGGCTTCCTAACTGCTTGCTGCACCTGCATGTTTGCTTTCAGTGACTAGTGTACAAGGACACCCAGGTTCCTTTGTACATCAACATTTCCCAATCTATCACCATTTAAATAATACCCTGCGTTTCTGTTTTTTCTACCGAAGTGGATAACTTTGCATTTATCCACTGCATATTATACTGCATCTACCATGTATTTGCCCACTCACTCAACTTGTTTAAATCGCCTTGAAGCCTCTTTGCATCCTCCTCACAACTCACAATCCCACTTAGTTTTGTGTCGTCAGCAAACTTGGAAATATTAAATTTGGTTCCCTCATCCAAATCATTGATATATATTGTGAATAGCTGGGGCCCAAGCATTGATCCCTGCGGTACCCCACTAGTCATCGCCTGCCACCCCGTAAAAGACCCATTTATTCCTACTCTCTGTTTCCTGTCTGTTAACCAATTTTCAATCCATGCCAGTATATTACCCCCAATCCCATGTGCTTTAATTTTGCACACTAACCCTAGAAGCAGTCCATGCCCATATGAAACAAGACCTGGACGACGTTCAGGCTTGGGCTGATAAGTGGCAGGTAACATTCGCGCCACAGAAGTGCCAGGCAATGACTATCTCCAATAAGTGAGAGTCTAACCACTGCCCCTTGACATTCAACGGCATTACCATCGCCAAATCCCCCACCATCAACATCCTGGGGTTCACCATTGACCAGAAACTTAACCGGACCAGCCACATAAATACTGTGGCAACAAGAGCAGGTCAGAGGCTGGGTATTCTGCGGCGAGTGTCTCACCTCCTGACTCCCCAAAGCCTTTCCACCATCTACAAGCACAAGTAAAGAGTGTGATGGAATACTCTCCAGTTGCCTGGATGAGTGCAGCTCCAACAACACTCCTGAAGCTTGACAACATCCAGGACAAAGCATCCCGCTTGATTGGCACATCGCTTGATTGGCACCCCATCCACCACCTTAAACATTCACTCCCTCCACCACTAGTGTACTGTGGCTGCGGTGTGTACCATCTACAAGATGAACTGCAGCAACTCGCCAAGGCTTCTTCGGCAGCACCTCCCAAACCCGCGACCTCTTCCACCTAGAAGGACAAGGGCAGCAGGCGCATGGGAACACCACCACCTCCAAGTTCCCCTCCAAGTTACACATCATCCTGACTTGGACATATATCGTCGATCCTTCATCGTCGCTGGGTCAAAATCCTGGAACTGCCTACCTAACAGCACTGTGGGAGTACATTCACCACACGGACTGCAGCGGTTCAAGAAGGCGGCTCACCACCACCAAGGGCAATGAAAGATGGGCAATAAATGCTGGCCTTGCCAGCGACGCCCACATCCCATAAACCAATAAAAAAAACTAGAAAGGCTGTGACTAGAAACTAGAAAACTAGCAAGTCGCCTGGTCCAGATCGCTTGCATCCAAGGTTGCTAAGCGAATTGGGGTAGGAGATAGTAGAAGGGCTTGCCATAATTTTCCAATCTTCTCTAGATGCAGGGGAGGTGCCTGAGGATTGGAAAGTTACAAATGTGACACCACTGCTCAAGAAAGGGTGTAAGGACAATCCTAGTAACTATAGGCCGGTCAGTTTAACATTAGTGGTAGATAAAGTTTTAGAAACAATAATCAAGGAAAAAATTAACGGGCACTTGGAGAGGTAGGTTTAAGCTAATTACGGAGAGCCAACACTGAATTGTAAAAGGCAGGTCGTGTTTGACTAATCTAATTGAATTTTTTGATGAAGTAACATAGAGGATTGATGAAGGGAATGCAATGGATGTTGTCTACATGGATTTTTGGAAGACATTTGACAAAGTACCACATAGAAGGCTGGTTAACAAAATTGAGGCTCGTGGAATAGGTAGGTCAGTGGCAGCTTGGATAAGGAATTGGCTTAAGGACAGAAAACAGTGAGTTGTGGTAAATGGCTGTTTTTCAGATTGGAGAATGATAGACAGTGGTGTTCCCCAAGGGTCAGTGCTGGAGCCACTGCTTTTTAAAATATTTATAAATAACCTGGATATTGGAATACAGAGTAGAATTTCTAAATTTGCCAATGACACCAAACTTGGGGGTATGGCAAACAGTGAGGATGATACCAATTGACTGCAACAGGACATAGAAAGGCTGGCAGAATGAGCAAACAAGTGGCAGATGGAATTTAATACAGAGAAATGTGATGTGATGCATTTTGGCAGAAGGAACAGGGAGAGGCAATATACACGTAATGGCACAGTTTTAAAGAGTGTACAGGGACAGAGGGACCTGGGAGTTAATGTGCATAGGTCCCTGAAGGTGGTGGACATATTGAGAGAGTGGTTCGCAAAGCATATGGGATCTTGGGCTTCATAAATAGAGATATTGAGTACAAAAGTAGAGAAGTTATGCTGAACATTTATAAAGCGCTGGTTAGGTCACAATTGGAGTATTGCATCCAGTTCTGGTCACCACAATTTAGGAAGGATGGGAAGATCCTTGAGAGGGTGCAGAGGAGATTTACCAGAATGGTTCCGGGAAAGAGGGACAAGATTATGACGGGTTTGGATAGGCTAGACTGGGAAAAGCTGTTCCCACTAGTTGATGGTACAAGGACTAGGGGACACAGATTTAAGATTTTGGGCTAGAGAAACAGGGCGGATGTGAGGAAAAACTTATTTACGCAGAGAGTTGTGAGGACCTAGAACTCGCTGTCGAAGGAAGTGGTGGAAGCGGAGACACTCAATATTTTCAAGGGGAGATTGGATAGGCACTTCAGGGAAATAAACTTGCAGGGCTAGAACATAAGAACATAAGAAATAGGAGCAGGAGCAGGCCAATCGGGCCCTCGAGCCTGCTCCACCATTCAATAAGATCATGGCAGATCTGATCCTAACCGCCAATCCACTATCACAGAACCATCTCCTGAATCTAACAGAATTAGACACACGAAATAGGAGCAGGATCAGGCTACACGGCCCCTGGGCCCGCGCCGCTACCCACAGGGCCATGACCGATCCGGACCCAGACTCATGTCCAAATTCCTGCCCGCTCCCCGTAACCCTTAATTCCCTTTACTTCTAGGAAACTGTCTATTTCTGTTTTAAATTTATGTAATGATGTAGCTTCTACACCTTTTTGGGGCAGCATATTCCATGGACCTACCACCCTCTGAGTGAAGTAGTTCCTCCTCATCTCAGTTTTGAAAGAGCAGCCCCTTATTCTAAGACTATGCCCCCTAGTTCTACTTTCACCCATCATCGGGAACATCCTCCCCGCATCCACCCGATCCAACACCTTCACAATCTTATATGTTTCAATAAGATCGCCTCTCATTCTTCTGAACTCCAATGAGTAGAGTCCCAATCTACTCAACCTCTCCTCATATGTCCATCCCCTCATCCCCGGGATTAACCGAGTGAACCTTCTTTGTACTGACGCGAGAGCAAGTATGTCCTTTCTTAAGTATGGACACCAAAACTGTACGCAGTATTCCAGGTGCGGTCTCACCAATACCTTGCACAACTGAAGCAATACCTCCCTATTTTTATATTCTATCCCCCTAGCAATGAAAGCCAACATTCCATTGGCCTTCTTAATCACTTGCTGCACCTGCATACTAACCTTTTGAGTTTCGTGCACCAGGACCCCCAGATCCCTTTGTACTTCAGTACTTTCCAGTTTCTTGCCATTAAGATAATAACTTGCTCTACGATTTTTCCTGCCAAAGTGCATAACCTCACACTTTCCAGTATTGTATTCCATCTGCCAAATCTCTGCCCACTTACTTAGCCTGTCTATGTCCCCTTGCAGGTTTTTTATGTCCTCCTCACTCACTACTTTCCCTCCCATCTTAGTATCATCTGCAAACTTTGATATGTTACACTCGGTCCCCTCCTCCAAATCATTAATATAGATTGTAAAGAGTTGGGGACCCAGCACTGACCCCTGCGGAACACCACTAGTTACTGATTGCCAGTCTGAGAATGAACCATTTATCCCAACTCTCTGCCTTCTGTTAGATAGCCAATCCTCTATCCATGCCAGAATATTACCCCCAATCCCGTGATTTTTTATCTTAAGCAATAATCTTTTGTGTGGCACCTTGTCAAATGCCTTTTGGAAGTCCAAATACACTACGTCCACTGGTTCCCCTTTATCCACCCTATACGTTACTTCCTCAAAGAACTCCAGCAAATTTGTCAAACATGACTTCCCCTTCATAAAACCATGCTGACTTTGTCCTATTAAATTATGATTGTCCAAATGTCCTGTTACTGTCTCCTTAATAATGGACTCCAAAATTTTACCTACCACAGATGTTAGGCTAACCGGTCTATAGTTTCCAGCCTTCTGTCTACTGCCCTTTTTAAATAAGGGTGTTACATTAGCAGTTTTCCAGTCTGCCGGGACCTTTGCCGAGTCCAGGGAGTTTTGGAAAATTATTACCAATGCATCCACAATCCCTACCGCCACTTCCCTCAAGACCCTAGGATGTAAGCCATCAGGTCCATGTGATTTATCCGCCTTGCGTCCCATTATTTTACCGAGTACCACTTCCTTAGTGATTTTGATCGTGTTTAGCTCCTCCCCCCCTTTAGCCCCCTGTTTGTCCAGTGTTGGGATATTCTTAGTGTCTTCTACTGTAAAGACTGATATAAAATATTCATTCAGTGTTTTTGCCATCTCCATATTTCCCACCATTAATTTCACGGTCTCATCCTCTAAGGGACCAACATTTACTTTCGCCACCCTTTTTCTTTTTATGTAACTATAAAAACTCTTATTATCTGTTTTTATATTTTTTGCTAATTTACTTTCATAATCTATCTTCCCTTTCTTAATCAATCTTTTTGTTATTTTTTGCTGTCTTTTAAAGTTTTCCCAATCCTCTATCCTCCCAATAGGCTACAGGGATGGAGCGGGGGAATGGCACTGACTGGATTGCTCTGCGGAGAGCTGGCACGGACACAATGGGCCGAATGTTGTTATGACTTTATGGCCTAAAACTTCGGTTGCTTTGCGCAACTTGCACCCGGGTGCAGCGCCGCCAACGCCTCCCACGAAATTCAGCAGGAGGTTAGCGGCGGCGGTAACCGTTCGTGTCCCGCGGCGCTCCGCCGCTGACGTCATCGCCGTACCCAGCGCCCCGCTCACACCCCGGCCGCGATCTTCGGAAGCGCCCCCTGACTTTCTGCCCGACACTATGTCCGACGGAGCCAGGGGGGGCCTACCTGTAATTAAAGGTGAGGTGCCGCGCGGCCATTTTTGTTGCTGGCCGCCTGCCAGCACCTGCCCCCGTTGCCATCCCCGACCTCCTGACCAGCCCCCCTGTGGAATGCCGGCTGTACTCCGTGAGCCCGGCATTTTTCTTGTGTGCTGTGCTCTTTTGCCGGCACTCCGATCCCTGGTGGCCTAGCTGGGCCCTGGGTCACGCTGGGCAAGACCCCTCCCCTTTAAGAAGGGGGGGGAAGGCCTGCAGTACCACCGCGATATTCCCTCGCAGCACCTCAAGAGGGATGCGGGGCGCTGCCAGTAGCGCCCCACTTCCCTTTTCGGCTGCTACCGATGAATTTCGGCCACGGGAGCGCTCATTCTTTCGGGGTGCTAAAAGTGCCCAGGCGAAGTCAGCGCCCCAAAGCGGGAGCGACTCAATTTTTCCCCCTATGGCTCCTTGACTCTATGAGCCCTGCAGAATCCCACTGGAAACAACTTTCCACTCACAAAAACATCTGTCGACCATTACCCTTTGCTTCCTGCCACTGAGACAACTTTGGATCCAACTTGCCACTTTCCCTTGGATCCCATGGGCTTTTACTTTTCTCACCATTCTGCCATGTGGGACCTTGTCAAAAGTCTTGCTAAAATCTGTGAAGACTACATCAAATATACTACCCTCATCAACCCTCCTTGTTACCTCCTCAAAAAATTAAATCAAGTTTGTCAGACATGACCTTCCCTAAACAATTCCATGTTGACTTTCCGCCAACTCTCTGACACCTCCTCCTACCTCCACCTGGACCATGACCCCACTACCGAACATCAAACTACCGTTTCCAAGACTGTCACTGACCTCATCTCCTCTGGAGATCTTCCCCCCGCAGCCACTAACCTCATAGTTCCCCAACCCCGCACAGCCCGCTTCTACCTCCTTCCCAAGATCCACAAACAGGACTGCCCTGGTAGACCCATCGTTTCAGCCTGTTCTTGCCCCACAGAACTTATCTCTTCCTATCTCGACTCTATCTTTTCTCCCCTTGTCCAGTCTCTTCCCACCTACATCCGCGACTCTTCGGATGCCCTCCGCCACTTTAACTGTTTCCAGTTTTCTGGCCCCAACCGCTTCCTTTTCACCATGGACGTACAATCCCTCTACACCTCCATCCCCCACCAGGATGGCCTGAGGGCACTCCGCTTCTTCCTTGAACAGAGGCCCGACCAGTCCTCATCCACCACCACCCTCCTCCGCCTGGCTGAACTTGTTCTCACATTGAACAACTTCTCCTTTGACTCCACTCATTTCCTCCAAATTAAAGGTGTTGCTATGGGTACCCGCATGGGTCCTAGCTATGCCTGCCTTTTTGTGGGATATGTGGAACACTCTTTGTTCCAGTCCTACTCGGGTCCCCTCCCTCACCTCTTTTTCCGATACATTGATGACTGTATCGGTGCCGTTTCCTGCTCTCGCCCTGAACGAGACAATTTCATTCACTTTGCCTCCAATTTCCACCCTTCCCTCACCTTCACATGGTCCATCTCTGACTCTTCCCTTCCCTTCCTCGACTTCTCCGTCTCCATCTCTGGGGATAGGTTATTGACCAACATTCACTACAAGCCCACTGACTCCCACAGCTACCTGGACTACACTTCCTCCCACCCTGCCTCCTGTAAGGACTCTATTCCATTCTCCCAGTTTCTCCGTCTCCGCTGCATCTGCTCCGATGATGCCACCTTCCACACCAGTGCTTCCGACATGTCTTCCTTTTTCCTCAACCGAGGATTCCCCTCTACCGTGGTTGACACGGCCCTCGACCGTGTCCGTTCTATCTCCTGCACTTCTGCCCTCACCCCTGCCCCTCCCTCCCGGAACCACAATAGGGTTCCCCTTGTCCTCACCTTTCACCCCACCAGCCTCCACATTCAACGGATCATCCTCCACCATTTCCGCCACCTCCAAAGTGATCCCACCACCAAATGCATCTTCCCCTCCCCTCCCCTTTCAGCATTCCGTAGGGACCGCTCCCTCCGAGACACCCTAGTCCACTCCTCTATCACCCCCAGCACCCCTTCCCCTTCACCTGGCACCTTCCCGTGCAAGCGCAGGAGATGTAACACCTGCCCTTACAGCTTCCTCCTTCCCACTGTCCAGGGCCCCAAACACCCCTTCCAGGTGAAACAGCGATTTACTTGTACTTCTTGCAATCTAGTATACTGTATTTGCTGCTCACGATGTGGTCTCCTCTACATTGGGGAGACCAAACGCAGATTGGGTGACCGCTTTGCGGAACACCTCCGTTCAGTCCGTAAGGGTGACCCCGAGCTTCCGGTCGCCTGTCATTTTAATTCACCGCCCCATTCCCACTCAGACCTCACCGTCCTCGGCCTCTTGCATTGTTCCACGGAAGCTCACCGTAAACTCGAAGAACAGCACCTCATCTTCCGATTAGGCACTTTACAGCCTTCCGGACTCAATATCGAGTTCAACAATTTCAGATCATAAGCTCGGCCCCTATTACATTTTTACTTATATTTTTTATCCACACCTTTGTTTTGGCCTTCCCCCCCCTTTCTTTTTTTTTCTCTCTCCCACATGGCAGCTGTCTCCCATTCTGCCAGTGCATTTCACACCTAATCTACAGCCGTCTTTTGTCTCCACTAGTCCAACACCATCTTGTCTTGTTTTGAATACCTCTTAATGTCTCTTCTTCTCTTTTGTTCTCTCCCAGCCTGGCCTCTTAATCTATTTCATTTCCTGTGCTTCTTTAGTCTTGACAAAGGGTTTTCACCCGAAACGTTGACTCTATTTTCTCTCCACGGATGTTGCCTGGCCTGCTGAGTTTTTCCAGCATTTTCTGTTGTTATTTCCATGTTGACTTTCCTTGATTAATCCGTGCCTTTCTAAATGACAATTAATACTGTCCCTCAGAATTTTTTCCAACAATTTGGCTGCCACTGAGTTTAGGCTGACTGTCCTGTAATTACTTGGTCTATCCCTTTCTCCCTTTTTAAACAACAGTACAACATCAGCAGTCCTCCAGTCCTCCGGCACCACATCTGTAACCAATGAGGATTGAAAAATGATGGTCAGAGCCTCCGCTATTTCTTCCGTTGCTTCTCTTAACAGCCTGGGATACATTTTATCCGGGCCTGGCGATTTATCTAATTTCAAAGATGCTAAACCCTTTAATACTTCCTCTCTCACTACGCTTATCTCATCTATTATTTCACACTCCTCCTCTTTAACTACAATGTCTGCATCGTCCCTCTCTTTTGTGGAGACAGATACAAAGTATTCAATAAGAACCATACCCATGTCTTCTGCCTCCACATACAAGCTTCCTTTTTGGTCTCTACTAGGCCCTACTCTTTCTTTAGTTATCCTTTTGCTCTTTATGTATTTATAAAACATCTTTGAGTTTTCCTTGATTTTACTTGCCAATATTTTTTCATGCCCTCTCGTTGCTTTCCTAATTTCCTTGCACCCCTGCACTTTCTATACTCCTCTAAGCTTTCTGCAGTATTTAGCTCTTGGTATCTGATGTAAGCTTTCCTTTTTTGCATTATCCTACCCTGTATGCCCCTTGACATCCAGGGGGCTCTAGATTTGGGAGTCGCACCCTTTTTCTTTGTGGGAACATATTTTCTCTGAACCCTCACTATCTCCTCCTTGGACCTTCCACTGAATCCCTCCCACTGCTCTGACACTGATTTACCGTCAAGTAACTGTTTCCAGTCTACTTTTGCTAAATCACATCTCAGTTTTGTAAAATTGGCCTTTCCCCAATTGAGAACTTTTACTCCTGGTCTATCTTTGTCCTTTTCCAAAACTACGCTAACTCTAACTGAATTATGATTACTACCACCAAAATGCTCTCTCACTGATACCCCTTCCACCTACCCAGCTTCATTCCCTAAAACTAAGTCTAAAACACACACCCTCTCTTGTTGGGCTTGCTAAGTACTGGCTAAAAAAAGTTCTCCTGAATGCATTTTAAGAATTCTGCGCCCTCTATACCTTTTACACTGATTCTATCCCAGTGAATGTTAGGGTAGTTGAAATCCCCTACTATTACTGCCCTATTGTTTTTGCACTTATTTGCTCTTCTGTCTCCCTCTGACTGTTTGGGGGTCTATCGCACACTACCAGCAGTGTAATTGCCCCTTTTTTGTTCTTCAGTTCAACCCATGTGGCTTCATTTGATGATCCTTCTAACATATCATCCCTCCTCACAGCTGTAATTGTTCCTTTAACTAATATTGCGACCCCCCCCCTCTATTTTTATCCCCTGCTTATCTCATCTGAAAACCCTGTAACCAGGAATGTTGAGCTGCCATTCCGGCCCTTCTTTCAACCATGTTTCAGTATTACCTATGATATCATATTTCCACATGTCTATCTGTGCCCTCAGCTCATCTGCCTCTTTTATTCGTTCATGGGATGCGGACATCGCTGGCAAGGCCAGCATTTGTTGCCCATCTTGAATTGCCCTCGAGAAGGTGTTGGTGAGCCGCCTTCTTGAACCGCGGCAGTCCGTGTGGTGAAGGTACTCCCTTCACCTGTTACGGAGGGAGTTCCAGGATTTTGACCCAGTGACGATGAAGGGACGGCAGTACACTTCCAAGTCAGGATGGTGTGTGACTTGGAGGGGAACTTGGAGGCGGTGGTGTTCCCATGCGCCTGCTGCCTTGTCCTTCTAGGTGGTAGAGGTGCTGTCGAAGAAGCATTGGCGAGTTGCTGCAGTGCATCTTGTAGATGGTACACACTACAGCCATGGTGCGCCAGTGGTGGAGGGAGTGAATGTTTAAGGTGGTGGATAAGGCGCCAATCAAGCGGGCTTCTTTGTTCTGTACGATGTCGAGCTTCTTGAGTTGTTGGAGCTGCACTCATCCAGGCAAGTGGAGAGTATTCCATCACACTCCTGACTTGTGTCTTGTAGATGGTGGAAAGGCTTTGGGCAGTAAGGAGGCGAGGCAGTCGCCGCAGAATACTCTCCTCTGACTTGCTCTTGTCACCACAGTATTTATGTACCTGGTCCAGTTAAGTTTCTGGTCAATGGTTACCCCCAAGATGTTGATGGTGAGGGATTCGGCGATGGTAATGCAGTTGAATGTCAAGGGGCAGTGGTGAGACTCTCGCTTATTGGAGATAGTCATTGCCTGGCACTTGTGTGACAGGGATGTTACTTGCCACTTATCAGCCCAGGCCTGAATGTTGAATGTCATCCAGGTCTTGCTGCATATGGGCATGGACTGCTTCATTATCTAAGGAGTTGCAAATGGAGCTTTACACTGTGCAATCATCAGCATACATCTCCACTTCTGACCTTATGATGGAGAGGTCATGAAACAGCTGAAGATCGTTGGGCCTAGAACACTGCCCTGAGGAACTCCTGCAACAATGTCCTGGGGCATTGACCTCCAACAACCACAACCATCTTCCTTGTGCTAGGTATGACTCCAGCCAGTGGAGAGTTTTCCCCCTGATTCTCATTGACTTCAATTTTACTAGGGCTCCTTGATGCCACACTCGGTCAAATGCAGCCTTGATGTCAAGGGCAGTTTCACTTCAGCTCTGGAATGCAGCTCTTTTGTCCATGTTTGGACCAAGTCTGTAATGAGGTCTGGAGCCGAGTGGTCGTGGCGGAACCCAAACTGAGCATCGGTGAGAAGGTTGTTGGTGAGTAAGTGGCACTTGATAGCACTGTCGACTGAAGATGGTTGCAAACACTTCAGCCTTGTCACTAGATTCACATCTTACTTACTCGACTCCTTGCATTGAAGTATATACCATTCAGCACTGCCAAACCCCTTTGTTGTCTATTTTGTAGCTTTTGTTTCCTCTGCCTTCCAAACTCACTTACTAATTTAGTGCCTTCCATTTCCAGCTTTGTTTCTCTGCCTTCTGAATCCATGCTCAGGTTCCCATCCCCCCTGCCAAGCTAGTTTAAACCAACAGCACTAGCAAACCTCCACACAAGGATATTGGTCCTGGCCCTGTTGAAGTGCAACCCGTCCGGCTTGTATAGGTCCTACCTCCCCCAGAACGGGTCCCAATGCCTCAGGAATCTAAAGTCCTCCCTCCTGCACCATACCTCCAGCCACGCATTCATCTGCTCTGTCCCCCTATTTCTGTAATCACTAGCGTGTGGCACCAGGAGTAATCCGGAGATTACTACCTTCGAGGTCCTGCTTATTAATCTCTTTCCTAGCTCCCTAAAATCTTCCTGGAGGACCTCATCCCTCTTTCTACCTATGTCATTGGTACCAATATGGACCACGACCTCTGGCTGTTCACCCTCCCCCCTCAGAAAGTCCTGCAGCTGCTCACTGACATCCTTGACCCTGGCACCAGGGAGGCAACATACCATCCTGGAGTCACGTCTGCGGCCGCAGAAACGCCTGTCTGTTCCCCTAACTATTGAATCCCCTATCACTGTTGCTTCTCTGACCTTCCTCCTCCCCCACTATACAGCTGAGCCACCCAGGGTGCCGTGGACTTGGCTCTGGCTGTACTCCCCAGAGGAACCATCGCTCTCACCAGTATTCAGAACAGAATACTGGTTGGAGAGCGAGATGCACTCAGGGGACTCCTGCACTACCTGCCTGGTCCTCCTTGTCTGTCTGGCGCTCACCCATTCACTCTCTACCTGCAAATTCTTAAGCTGCGTGATGACCACCTCCTATGCGTGCTATCTACGAAACTCTCAGCCTCGCAGATGCACTGGAGTGACGCCAGCCACTGCTCAAGCCCCAAAACCCAGAACTCGAGCTCCTCCAGCTGACGACACTCCTGCATATGTGGTTGTCCAGGACACGAGAAGTATCCTGGACTTCTCACATGGCACAGGATGTGCATTCGATGGGACTGAGGTGCCCTGCCATGACTCTATTTAATAGACTACTAACTGAACTTTAGTGTAACCCACTGACCTAACTTAAAGAGAAAATAGACAAAAATGTACTCAAGTTTAACAAGAACCAGAGATACCAAACACAAAGAAACTGTATATTAGCTATCTAGATACTTAAGTTAGAGTCCTCCTTTTGAGTTGGACGTGAGAAACTGCCTTCTTCCTCTCCTCTGAATTCCTACTATCACCAATTTTTTTCACTCTGCTTCCAATCCACTCCGATTGTACTTCACCCAGCTCTGTATCCAAGCTCTGTGCTCAAGCTCTTCTATCTCATTTAGACATTTATTTTTGAAGGTTCATGTGGCCTTATATTCTTCCTACCAAAATGTATTACCTCGAACCTATCTATATTGAAGTTCATTTGCCAATTAAACGTCCATTCTGCAAGTTTATTAATGTCTCCCTGTATTTTGTCGCAGTCCTCCACTGTATTAACTACACCCCTAATTTGGTGTCATCCACAAATTTTGAAATTGTACTTCCGATTCCTGAGTCCAAATCGTTGATGTAAATGGTGAACAACAGTGCTCCCAGCAGTTCTCCTTGTGGAACACTACTTGCCAATCCGAGTAACTACGTTTAACCCCAACTCTTTGTTTTCTGTTTTGTAGTCAGCTTGTTATCCATTCTGCTACTTGTCGACTGACTCCACATGTTCTGATCTTAGTCATAAGTCTACTATACTGTACCTTATCGAAGACTTTTTGGAAATCGAGATATATTTAGTTTACTGGATTACCCTATCTACCTTTATTTAGGGCTTGGTGATGTGAGACACTCAACTAAGGTAAATGCAATAACATTTGCAAACAGTGGGAAAACGTCACGTAATCAAATATGTGATTTAGCAGTACATGAGCGGTGTCACGTTATCGAATGCCATGTGATCAAATGTCACATGATTCAAAACGCCAGGAATACGTCAAACCAGATTTGGCAACCCTGCTCACAATGCTATGTAAAAATATTTCTCCTGCTGTCTGTCCTGAATCTCTACATTTAAACATATCTATGTCCCTTTGTTCGATAACCCTCAACCACTGAAAACAGTTCTGACCTATTCTGCCCCACCCCTTCATAATTGCAAACACCTATTTCAAATCACCACATAACCTCCGCTGTTGGAACAGAAACAGCCACCATTTTTCAAGTCTTTCTTTGTATTTGTAATTGTTCATACCTGGAAGCATCCTAGTGAATCTCACTCTTTACCTTCTCTATTCCATCAATATCCTTCCGATAGTACTGAGCTCAAAATACAGTACTCCAACTGTGGTACTACTAAGGCTCAATACAGTTTCACCATTATCTCTCGATCTTTATATTTATTGCCATAAAACACAGTATACCCATAAAACACAGTATACCATTAGCTTTTTTATGGCCTTATCCACTTGCGGTTCTGCTTTCAATGTCTCGTGAACCAAAACCCAAAACCCCTCTGTGCTTCCACATCAATCAACCATCCCCCATTCAAAGTATAATTATTGCTTGTATTTTTGCCATGATGTACTGCCTCACACTTACTGACACTGACAAGAAAGAGTTGGATGTATTTCTTAAGGCTAAAGGGATCAAGGGATATGGGGAGAAGGCAGGGACAGGGTACTGAATTTGGATGATCAGCCATGATCTCATTGAATGGCGGAGCAGGCTCGAAGGGCCGAATGGCCTACTCCTGCTCCTATCTTCTATGTTTCTATGTTTCTAATTCCATCCAACACATTTTTGCCCATTCCACCATTTTATCAATATCCCCTTGCAATCTCCTCTGATCCTCTCAATTGTTTACTATGCCTTCTATTTTAACTACTCCCTCTAGCCCTATATCCAAATCATTGATGTACACAGTGAACAGAAGTAGTCCCAGAACAGAACCCTGTGGGTCACCCATGCCCACTTCCAACCTCTCTGAGAAACGCCATTTAGTTCCAACTCTCTGTTTTCTCCCTTCTAATCACCTTTTAATCCAATTTGCTAACTCCCACTAATTCCATGCGTCTTAATCTTCTCCATTAGTGTCTTGTGTTCTACCTTGTCAAAGGCCTTCTGAAAGTCCATGTGTACCACTTTCACTGCATTTCCCCTGTGCACCACATCTATCATCTCCTCAAAGAACTCTAGCAGGTTTGTCAATGTAACGTCCGTGTGTAATTGAGACACGGACTGCAGAAGTTGGTTATGACAGGTGTTTACTGAATGGAGACAAAACTGGAACTACTATACAAAGTTACTACACAGGCTTATATACAGGGGTGGTCAGTACTGGCCAGCTTTAAGTTCCTCGGAGTCCACATCACAGAAGACCTCTCCTGGTCCCTCAACACCTCCTCTCTGGTGAAGAAGGCCCAGCAGCGCCTATATTTCTTGAGGAGGCTGAAGGGATGTAATCTGTCACCCCCGATCCTCTCTAACTTCTACCGCTGCACTATAGAGAGCATCCTGACAAACTGTATCACGGTATGGTACGGCAGCTGTAGCTCCCATGACCGGAAAGCCCTGCAGCGGGTAGTCAAAACTGCCCAACGCATTACCGGCACCCGGCTACCGACCACAGAACATATATATCAGAAACGCTGCCTACGGAGGGCACGGTCCATCATCAAAGACCCTACCCACCCCAGCCACAGTCTGTTCGCCCTCCTACCATCTGGAAGACGCTACAGATGCATTCGCACCCGTACGACCAGATTTAGGAACAGCTTCTTTCCCAGGGCTGTCATCCTACTGAACTCCACAAATAAACACTAAAGCCTGCACATCTGCCGATGCACTTTATTATGGTCATATTTATGCTAATATATATGTACAAATGTATGTTGAAATGTTTAAGTGTCCTAATCCAAATTGTACACTCTCGGGAGCCGCAAGCCTACATTTCGTTGTACTGCACTTGTGCACTAACAATGACAATAAAAGTTGATTTGATTTGATTTGATTTGCAGTATACAGGGGCTGCAGAATACATAAGAACATAAGAACATAAGAAATAGGAGCAGGAGTAGGCCAATCGGCCCCTCGAGCCTGCTCCACCATTCAATAAGATCATGGCTGATCTGATCCTAACCTCAAATCTTCTATCACTCTGCATCCACCCGAACCCATGTGATCTCCCGGGAGAGGCGAAAAACCAGATAAAGACCCAATGGCCAATTTGGGAGAAAAAAATCTGGGAAATTCCTCTCCGACCCATCTAGGCGATCGAAATTCTTCCAGGAGATCACTCTGTCCCTATATTTTCTACAGGACTTACCTTCTGTAAAGGCGATCTCCACCCCAGCCAGGAACAGGAATAAAACCATCTCCTGAAATCTAACACAGAATTAGAACACAGTAGGAGCAGAACCAGGCTACACGGCCCCTGGGCCCACTCCACTACCCACAGGGCCATGACCATTCCAAACCTAGACTCATGTCCAATTTCCTGCCCGCTCCCCGTAACCCTGAATTCCCTTTACTTCTAGGAAACTATCTATTTCTGTTTTAAATTTATTTAATGATGTAGCTTCCACAGCCTTCTGGGGCAGCAAATTCCACAAACCCACCTCCCTCTGAGTGAAGAAGTTTCTCCTCATCTCAGTTTTGAAAGAGCAGCCCCTTATTTTAAGATTATGCCCCCTAGTTCTAGTTTCACCCTTCATTGGGAACATCCTCACCACATCCACCCGATCAAGCCCCTTCACAATCTTACATGTTTCAATAAGATCGCCTCTCATTCTTCTGAACTCCAATGAGTAGAGTCCCAGTCTACTCAACCTCTCCTCATATGACCACCCCTCATCCCCGGGATTAACCGAGTGAACCTTCTTTGTACTGACTCGAGAGCAAGTATGTCTTTTCTTAAGTATGGACACCAAAACTGTATGCAGTATTCCAGGTGCAGTCTCACCAATACCTTGTACAACTGCAGCAATACCTCCCTGTTTTTATATTCCATCCCCCTAGCAATAAAAGCCAACATTCCATTGGCCTTCTTGATCACTTGCTGCACCTGCATACTAACTTTTTGAGTTTCGTGCACAAGGACCCCCAGATCCCTTTGTACTACATTACTTTCCAGTTTCTTGCCATTAAGATAATAACTTGCTCTATGATTTTTCCTGCCAAAGTGCATAACCTCACACTTTCCAGTATTGTATTCCATCTGCCAAATCTCTGCCCACTTACTTAGCCTGTCTATGTCCCTTTGCAGGTTTTTTATGTCCTCCTCACTCACTACTTTCCGTCCCATCTTTGTATCATCTGCAAACTTTGATATGTTACACTCGGTCCCCTCCTCCAAATCGTTAATATAGATTGTAAAGAGTTGGGGACCCAGCACTGACCCCTGCGGAACACCACTAGTTACTGGTTGCCAATCTGAGAACGAACCATTTATCCCAACTCTCTGCTTTCTGTTAGAGAGCCAATCCTCCACCCATGCCAGAATATTACCCCCAATCCCGTGATTTTTTATCTTGAGCAATAATCTTTTGTGTGGCACCTTGTCAAATGCCTTTTGGAAGTCTAAATACACCACGTCCACTGGTTCCCCTTTATCCACCCTGTATGTTACTTCCTCAAAAAACTCAAGCAAATTTGTCAAACATGACTTCCCCTTCATGAAACCATGCTGAGTTTGTCCTATTAAATTATGTTTATCCAAATGTCCCGTTACTGTCTCCTTAATAATGGACTCTAACATTTTACCAACCACAGATGTTAGGCTAACCGGTCTATAGTTTCCAGCCTTCTGCCTACTACCCTTTTTAAATAAGGGTGTTACTTTAGCAGTTTTCCAATCTGCCGGGACCTTTGCTGAGTCCAGTGAGTTTTGGAAAATTATTACCAATGCATCTACAATCCCTACCGCCACTTCCCTCAAGACCCTAGGATGCAAGCCATCAGGTCCAGGGGATTTATCCGCCTTGAGTCCCATTATTTTAACAAGTACCACTTCCTTAGTGATTTTAATCATATTTAGTTCCTCCCCCGCTAGAGCCCCCTGTTTGTCCAGTGTTGGGATATTCTTAGTGTCCTCTACTGTAAAGACTGATAGAAAATAATTGTTCAGTGTTTTTGCCATCTCCATGTTTCCCACCATTAATTTCCCGGTCTCATCCTCTAAGGGACCAACATTTACTTTAGCCACCCTTTTTCTTTTTATATAACTATAGAAACTTTTGCTGTCTGTGTTTATATTTTTTGCTAATTAACTTTCATAATCTATCTTCCCTTTCTTAATCAATCTTTTAGTTATTTTTTGCTGTCTTTTAAAGACTTGCCAATCTTCCATCCTCCCACTAGATTTGGCTACCTTATATGCCCTTGTTTTTAGTCGGATACTATCCTTAATTACTTTACTTAGCCACGGATGGCTATCTTTTCTTTTACACCCTTTTTTCCTCAGTGGAATATATATTTTTTGGAAGTTGTAAAATAACTCCTTAAAATTACACCACTGATCATGCACCGTCTTACCCTTTAATCTATTTTCCCAGTCCACTCTAATCAATTCCGCTCTCATACCTTCATAGTCTCCTTTATTCAAGCTCAGCACGCTTGTTTGAGATCCAACCTTCTCACCCTCCATATAGTTCCTTCTTCAAGGTACATACACTACAATTCCTCCCCTTTTAGCTAAACAGTACATAACATTCGATTAATAATTAAATAACATATTTACAATTACAGTTGCTATATACATTAGCTGAAGTTAATCAATTATAAATTCAATCTTTGAGGAGGCTTCCTGATTCTGTCCGGATAACACCTCTTTGGGGTATCAGGTTCTTCTGGCAAAGTTGATTCGGGATCAACGTCGTTGTTTGGTTCGTCTGCTTCCAATATCACCGATTCTGAGGTAGATGCAATTGGTACTTCGGTTTCATCACCAGGTGTATAGGATCGTGGTGTAGATTTGAGGTTTTCCAGTGATTCTAGAATCTGGTCAGCATGGCGTCTTACAATGCTCTCTCCAACGTCCACGGTATACATTAGAGGTCCTTGTCATGTGCAGATCGTTCCTGGCTGCCATTTCTCTGTGCGGTAGTCCCGGGCCAAAACTGGTTGACCTATCTTGAAACTCCTGGTCGGCCTTTCATTCATATTCTGAAACTGCCTGTTCTCCACATCTCTTCTGATGTTTGGCTTAACCAAATCCAAGCGGCATCGTAGTCTTCGATTGAAGAACATCATGGCTGGAGTTTGGTTGGTAACCGCATGTGTCGCATTCCGGTAGGCAAACAAGAAGTTATCCACCTTGTGTTGTAGGGGTATGTCTTCATTACACATTGCCTTGATAGCCTTCTTGAATGTTTGAACGAACCTCTCAGCCAATCCATTGGTGGCTGGATGATATGGGGCGGATGTGTAATGCTTAACACCATTGTTCTTTAAGAACCTCCGGAACTCTTCAGACACAAACTGTGGTCCATTGTCGGAGCAAATCTGTTCAGGCAGCCCATTTCTGGCGAATATGGTTCGTAAGACTGTGATAGTTTTTTCTGTGGTGGTTGAGGACATTTTTATTACCTCTGGCCACTTTGAATGTGCATCCACCGCAATTAAAAACATCGAGTCCATAAATGGACCAGCAAAATCAATGTGTACCCTTTGCCATGGAGATGAGGGCCACTCCCATGGATGTAGAGGGGCTTGTGGTGGGGCGTTTTGGACCTTCTGGCATCCTGTACAGCTCTTGGTCATCTCTTCGATTTCTCTATCGATTCCCGGCCACCACACAAACGCTCTGGCTAAGTTCTTCATTTTTACCCCTCCCAGATGACCCTCATGAAGCTCATTGAGCACTCTATCCTTCAATTTGGGTGGAATTACTACTCTGGATCCACACATCAAGGTTCCTCGGCACACTGACAGCTGTTCTCTTCTCGGCGAGAATGCTGGCAGCAGTGGTTCGCCATGTGCTGGCCATCCCTTCACCGTTAAATCATAGACCCTGGAGAGTGTCGGGTCATTTCGTGTTTCCTTTTCTATGTTTGCTTTCGTCACAGGTAGACATTCGACTATGGTCGAGTGGAATATCTCCACAGGATCCACTGCAGGTGCTTCTTCCACCGTCAGCAACGGTAGGCGCGACAATCCATCAGCATTCCCATGCTGTTTAGTTCCTTTGTACTCGATGTCATATTGGTGTGCCCCTAGGAAAAGGGACCACCTCTGTAGCCGTTGTGCTGTCATTATCGGGACGCCCTTCTGAGGGTTGAAAATGGAGACAAGAGGTTGATGATCAGTTAGTAGAGTAAATTTCTGTCCGTGCAAGTAGTGATTGAACTTCTTCACCCCCCACACCAGGCTGAGGGCCTCTCTGTCAATCTGAGCGTAGTTACGCTCGGCTGCAGTTAACGAGCGTGACGCAAAAGCTATCGGCCTCTCTGAACCATCAAGGGACTTATGTGACAGTACCGCTCCAACGCCGTAGGGAGACGCATCACACGCCAGTCTTGTCGGTAGTGATGGGTTGTAGTGAGCCAATACTTCTCTTGAAGTGATCAGGCCTTTACACTTCTGAAAGGCCCGCTTACATTCATCGCTCCATTTCCATGCTACTCCAGTTTGTAGCAGGGCGTTCAGTGGGTGCAGAATTGTGGACAAATTCGGCAAAAACTTATGGTAGTAATTCACCAATCCGAGGAATGACCTCAGTTGCGACACATTTTCAGGCGCTGGAGCCTTAACTACCGCTTCAATTTTGTCAGGGGACTTATGTAACCCCTCTTCATCAATCACGTGGCCACAATACGATATTTGTTTCTTAAAAAACTCGCACTTGGGGCGATTGGCTCGTAGCCCATGTTCTCTTAGTCTAGTGAGCACCTGCTCTAGGTTGGCAAGGTGTTCACTGTCATTTTCACCTGTCACTAGGATGTCGTCCAAGTAACACTGAGTCCCCGGAATCCTTTGCAGGACTTGTTCCATCGCTGTTTGCCATATAGCCGGAGCTGATGCAACTCCAAATACCAGTCGATTATACTGGTAAAGACCTTTGTGAGTGTTTATCGTGAGATATTTCCTAGAGGATTCTTCAACCTCCATCTGCAAATATGCTTGCGCTAGGTGAATTTTTGTAAAACGTTTCCCTCCAGATAGTGAGGCGAAAATATCTTCTATCCTCGGAAGAGGATACTGTACTGTGTGAAGGACTGGGTTCACAGTCACCTTGAAGTCCCCACAGATGCGAACCTTCCTTGGCTCCTCAGACTTATTGTTTAACGTTTTCTTCATGACAGGAACGATGGGTGTCGCACACTCGCTCCAGTCTACCTTAGTTGACACGCCTGCATTCTCCAGATTCTCCAGCTCTGCCTCGACGGCTGGGCGAATTGCATACGGTACCGGTCTTGCTTTGAAAAACTTGGGAATTGCATTCTCTTCTATTTTTATCGAGGCGGTTACGCCTTTAAGAGTTCCCAGTTCTTGTTGAAATACCTCTTTAGCGTTAGCCAAGATTTTTGACAATCGTCCAGGTGTGACGTCGTCATCCTTTTTACCAGGCACAGTCAGTGCCTGAATGGAGTGCCAGTCTAAACTTATCTTTCTGATCCATTCACGTCCCAATAACGGTGGTCCACCATCTTGCAGTATGTACAGATACAATTTCTGTATTTCCTTGCCGTTGTATTCGACAGGCACCTTATTTACCCTCTGGGGTATACGTTCTGCCCCGTATATGTCTTCAAGACAATGGATGTGTCTTTCAAGGGTATGTGTGAGAATAGCCGCTCGTAGTCTCGTCGATTCATGACGGTCAGGGCTGATCCTGTATCCAATTCCATTTTGACTTGGGACCCTGCTATCGTGAGGGTGACCCAAATGGTTCGGTGATCCTCTTTTGTGATTACGTTGTGTAGTTTGAGACAGCTTAGTCTCTTGTTCCCAGATTCACTATCGCTCTTCTGGTCTTCGGAACTACTGTCCGTCATCTTTTGTACTTTCCTGTACTTTTCCTTAGTAGTCTTTTTGTTGTCGTTAGTGTTCTTCCCGGACCTGCAAACTCGTGCAACGTGTCCCATCTTTCCGCATTGCCTGCATGTTTTGTCCTTGGACCAGCAGTCCTTCTGGTCATGGGTTGTTCTGCCGCAGCGATAACATTTTTCAAATCCCCGTGTCATTTCATGGGTGCCGTATTCCTGTGGCTTTTGCTGTATTTCCGCAGCTCCCCTTGCTGCTGCTTCGTACGATACTGCCACGCTGAAAGCCTTATCTAGCGTCAGCTCTTTCTCTGAGAGTAACCTCTTCTGGGTTCCTTCACTCAGGAGTCCACAGACAAATTTGCCCCATAGGGTATCTGCCAGTCCTGCTCCGAACCGGCAGTGCTTTGATAGCTTGCGTAGTTCCGTAAGGTAATCAGCATTGCTCTCATCTTTATGCTGATTTCTCTTGTGGAATTTAAATCTTTTTGCTATCAGCAGCAGTGTAGGATTTAGGTGTTCCTGTAGGATAGCAACAATTTCGTTAAAACTCTTCTCCATCGGTTTGACTGGAGTGATCAGGTTCCGCAATAGGCCGTACGTTCTTGCGCCCATTAAGTTTAGTAGTACCGATGCCTTTTTCTCATCGGCTACTTCATTTGCCTTACAATATACTTCGACTCTTTCCACATACGTGGTCCAGTCTTCTATTGCATTATCGAAGGCAGTGATATTGCCAGTCTTCGGCATCTTGGAGATCTAAGATGGCGCCTGCCGCGCTTTGCCTTCTTCCCCGATTGAACAAAATGGCGCCTCCCGCGCTTTGCCTTCTTCCCCGCTGGATTAAGATGGCGCCTCCCGCACTTTCTGTCTTTTCCGCTGCTGCCAGCGCTGTTGCTGGCGTTTTTATGCCTTGATGGCGACGCTCTATGGTCTTCGCGCACTTCCCCCCGCGCTGCTGCCAACGCCGCTCTCTGTGGTCCCCGTGGCAAACTGCAGCTCTTCGCGGCTTTCTGCGCTTCTAATTTCTTTAATTTTAATTACTGTTCCCGTCGTCAGAGCAGACCCTATGGGACACTTTCCTCCCTCTTCTCGGGTCTGTACGCTGCCCGGCTTCGTAGCACCGGCCGTGCCCTTTGTGCTCCACCCTCTCTCTCGCTCTCCTCTTCCCGACAACGCTGCTCGGCCCCGTTGAAAAGCCACCCGATCGAGCTCCAGCCCGCCGCAGCCCAGGAAGGATCAGTGTACTACCTGCCACCAGCCCGATTAGCTGGAACACCATAGACTGGAGAACCAAGCCCAGCTCTCGACAGCCTCTCCTGCAAATCTTCGAATTCGATGAATCAGAGGGCGGTTGCCCACGGTCGACGCCCGTTTCTTCTGTTTCTTTTTTTCTTTTTTTTGGATTTCTTCCTTCTGGCCTCGACCTCTAACGACTTCGCTTCAGGGATGGATCCCTGTGAGGTGGTGCAGAACTGTAGGTAAGTTCGGATCTGTTCGTCGCCAATGTAACGTCCGTGTGTAATTGAGACACGGACTGCAGAAGTTGGTTATAACAGGTGTTTACTGAATGGAGACAAAACTGGAACTACTATACAAAGTTACTCAACAGGCTTATATACAGGGGTGGTCACTACTGGTACTGCAGTATACAGGGGCTGCAGAATATAGTTCCTTCTTCAAGGTACATACACTGCAGTCAAGCTCAAACTTTTTTCTGAAATATATGTTGGCTACTTCTAATCATTTCCTCTTCTAGATATTTAGTAATCTTTTGTTAAAGATTAAAACATTTTCCCTACCATAGATATTAAACTAATTGATCCATAATTATCTTGGCTAGCCCTGTCTCTCTTTTTGAAAATAAATATTACATTGGTCAGTCCTCGGTGCTCCAGCACACATACATTCTTCAGAGAATCCTGATAAATGTTCAAGCATATTTACAAATATACTGTGGTGTGGCGGTACCACCGGTTGTCCCTTACATATAGATATATATACATAATTCCCTTTAACTTACCTAACTATGTACTTAACTTACTTATGTATGTATAACTTACCTGTTGGGGCCGTTGCCCCTTTAACTTACCTGTTGGGCCATTGCCCCTTTAAGAGGCGACCTAACGCGCTGACGTCACGCATCACGTGACGCATGCGCGCCAGCCGCCGGCCCGACTCGGTCTTCCAAGACGGCCGCCGGCACAGCCCGGCCTACCGCAACTTCGGCCGCATCGGCCAGTCGACGGGAGCGACGCGATCTCCCGCTCCCGCGGCAAGCACGGCACAGCCTGGCTTCGCGACCTCGGCCTCAACGGCCAGCCTCCGTGCCGGGGAGATGCACCGAAGCAACGGCGCAGGTCACGGGACCGCCTAAGCGCACGCGAATGTGCTGACATCACGACGCGGTCACGTGACGCCCAAAGCGCGGGAACACACAGCAGAGCGTGATGACGTCATCACGCTCTCCACAGTGCTCCTACAGTTAGTCTTCGTGGAGTCCGCGCTGAGACAAGACCTATACCACGGTGCTCCTACAGTCAGCCATCTTACCTGCCATCTTACCTGATGTAATTAGTCTGCTCCTGTAAATAAACAACTTGTTAATAGTTCGTCGAAGTCAAACTTTCTTATTTTAGTGGCGATCTACTCGAACCGCTACATTGGTGACCCAACGACGTGAGTACGGAAGCTCATCAATTCCAACACTACAATTGATGACCCCGTATCCGTGAACGATTTTCACGGTCGCAACGCGTAGCCTGAACCTTGTCTTCCCACAAGACGACCGACGCACAACCGACGAACAACCACGGAACAGCAACCGCCTAACACCGATTCCTCCAAAGGCGACCCCGTCTTTGCGAACGTATTCGCAAGGTAAGCGCAGCCTGGAGCAGATCCCGTTTGACACGGACAAAACTCAACCGGACCCCGTTTTTTTTTGTGACCAATTTTCACAAAAGAAGCACGCCATGGAAGCACCAGCCGTTTTGCTGTCGCTACCGCAATCCAGGGAGCCACAGTCTCCCTCGTGCTTTATACTGGTAGAAGCCCCGTTCGACGAGAACATCGATGCGGCGCCGACCACGCACTTGCTCACGGTCCCCGTACTCATCTTTCCTACCGCCACACGGATCGTCCGCCTCTACGTCCACAGTGACAGCAAGTATAAATCTCTCCAAGCGCGGGGTACAGCATGTTCGGGCCCACAAGATCGGAGCGCGCCCCGCGGGGATACCACGAGGACTCACCCCCGCAAAACACGAGGACGCACTCCTCGCACACGAGGATCCATCCCTCGCGAACCACGAGAACCCATCCCTTGTGAACACCGATGACTCCTTCTCCGCCGACGACGCACCAGCCCTTCAGCCTGCTGGTTGTGTTACCTACTACACGATTTGGCGTGAACAAAAAGCGTGCCGCCCTCCCGGCTGTTTTCTCCTAAATTTACAACAGTTACAAGTGTTGCCGCCCTCCAGGCAGAGTTAACCCCTCCTGAAAGCAACAACAACCTGGACCGTTGCCGCCCTTCTCCAGTTTTCCCTTTTAACAAATGCAAATGTCTATTGAAGCTGTATACATCGAGGACGGGTCCAACGGGCATCCTGCGGCCGCGATCAACACGTGGAAGTTGCTCTGATCACAGATCAACACAGCAACTTTTCACCCTCCATTCTGTTAATGTCATAGCATTATGGCACGCACTGTTCCGTGCGTTCCAGCCTCCTGAAGGTTTCGCTCACCAGTCAACGGAGACATCGCCCGCGTCCGCCCAATCTGCCCGTCACTCTGATAAGGCCTGCTGTTTCGCACGTCTCTATGGTCCTTCGCCTGACGGATACGTTTTATTTGCCACGACGCGTGTAAGGATCCGCTCACGAGCAGCATCTTCATACCTCGCCTACCAAGCCGAGACAGCACGACCGCCGTGACCACCAGCTCGTCAGACCATCTCATCCTTGGACTTTCGTTAAAGCGAATTCTGGGGGGGCCCATGTGGCGGTACCACCGGTTGTCCCTTACATATAGATATATATACATAATTCCCTTTAACTTACCTAACTATGTACTTAACTTACTTATGTATGTATAACTTACCTGTTGGGGCCGTTGCCCCTTTAACTTACCTGTTGGGCCGTTGCCCCTTTAAGAGGCGACCTAACGCGCTGACGTCACGCATCACGTGACGCATGCGCGCCGGCCGCCGGCCCGACTCGGTCTTCCAAGACGGCCGCCGGCACAGCCCGGCCTACCGCAACTTCGGCCGCATCGGCCAGCCGACGGGAGTGACGCGATCTCCCGCTCCCGCGGCAAGCACCGGCACAGCCTGGCTTCGCGACCTTGGCCTCAACGGCCAGCCTCCGTGACGAGGAGATGCACCGAAGCAACGGCGCAGGTCACGGGACCGCCTAAGCGCACGCAAACGTGCTGACATCACGACGCGGTCACGTGACGCCCAAAGCGCGGGAACACACAGCAGAGCGTGATGACGTCATCACGCTCTCCACAGTGCTCCTACAGTTAGTCTTTGTGGAGTCCCCGCTGGGACAAGACCTATACCACGGTGCTCCTACAGTCTGCCATCTTACCTGCCATCTTACCTGATGTAATTAGTCTGCTCCTGTAAATAAACAACTTGTTAATAGTTCTTCGAAGTCAAACTCTCTTATTTTAGTGGCGATCTACTCGAACCGCTACAGTGGTGTTAATAGTAATATATTATATGTTTGCTTACTGATGTTGATTCATTTTAATTAGGTGATCTATTCTTTTATCTGAACCATTTCTAGGTGTCGTAGGTTGCCCAAAGGCTTGAAGGAATGGCAGGCATTTCTGGATCTGAAGAAGAAAATAGATGATTTCAGTGAGTCATGTCCTCTTCTGGAAATGATGGCCAGCAAGTCAATACAACCAAGACATTGGGATCGGATATCTGCAGTAACAGGGCATAGATTTAATGTGACATCAGAAACATTCGCTCTGAAAAACGTTATGGATGCTCCACTGCTTCCATTTAAGGATGATATTGAGGTATATTGAGCCATTAGTCAGTATTACCCAAAACTCACGGGAAGAGAAATTAATTTTGGCCGATAGCGCAAAATGGACAATAGTGAATCAGAAGCCATTTTTACACTCTGCCCAATTTTCATTGCCAGTGACTTCCGCCGTAGATCAATTTCACCCCCAAATTCTTCAGCTTCATGCCACATTTACATATAATTTGGAATTATTATTAGTTCCTTTGTCCTCTCAGTAAACGTCCAACACTCTGCACAGTCTGTTCTAAAGCCATCCTGCACCTGCTTCTGCCCTTTCAACAGGGTCCTTTTTTATACAACAACAACAACAACAAATGTTATATTTATATAGCACCTTTAGCGTAGTAAAACGTCCCAAGGCTCTGCACAGGAGTATTTTAAGACAAAAAATTTGACACCGATCCACATAAGGATAAATTAGGGCAGATGACCAAAAGCTTGGTCAAAGAGGTAGGTTGTAAGGAGCGTCTTAAAGGAGGAAAGAGAGGTAGCGAGGTGGACAGGTTTAGGAAGGGAATTCCAGAGCTTAGGGCCTAGGCAACAGAAGGCACGGCCACCAAAGGTTGAGAGATTATAATCAGGGATGTTCAAGAGGGCAGAATTAGAGGAGCGCAGATATCTCGGTGGGGGGGGGGGGCGCGGGGGTTGTGGGGCTGAAGGAGATTACAGAGGTAGGAAGGGGCGAGGTCATGGAGGGATTTGAAAACAAGGATGAGAACTTTGAAATTGAGGCGCTGTTTAACCGGGAGGCAATGTAGGTCAGCGATGAGCACAGGGGTGATGGGCGAACGGGACTTGGTGCGAGTTAGGACACAGGCAGTCGAGTTTTGGATGACCTCAAGTTTACGTAGGGTGGAATGTGGGAGGCCAGCCAGGAGTGTGTTGGAATAGTCAAGTCTAGAGGTAACAAAGGCATGGAGGAGGGTTTCAGCAGCGGATGAGCTGAGGCAAGGGCGGAGAGGGGCGATGTTACGGAGGTGGAAGTAGGCGGTCTTTGTTGTGCTGCGGATATGTGGTCGGAAGCTCATTTCAGGGTCAGAGATGACACCAAGGTTGCAAACAGTGTGGTTCAGCCTCAGACAGATGTTAGGGAGAGGGATGGAGTCAGTGGCTAGGGAACGGAGTTTGTGGCGGGGAACAAAACAATGGCTTCGGTCTTCCCAATATTTAATTGAAGAAAATTTTTGCTCATCCAGAACTGTATGCCGGACAAGCAGTCTGACAATTTAGACACCGTGGAGGGGCTGACAGAAGAAGTAGTGAGGTAGAGCTGGGTGTCATCAGCTGGGAAACTGACGCTGTGTTTTCGGATGATGTCGCCAAGGAGCAACATGTAGATTCTCGGGACATGAGCATCGCTGGAAAGGATGTAATTTATTGCCCATCCCTAGTTGCAGTGTCAACCGAATGGTTTGCTAGACCATTTCAGATGTTAACTACAGTGGTACGGGACTGCAGTCACATATAGACCAGACCGGGCAAAAACAGCAGGTTTCCTCCTTAACAAAAATTAAGTTAGGTTTCTATGACAGTCCAACAGCTTCATGTTCACTTTTACTGATACCAGCTTTCCAGTTTTTTTTAAAACAGAATTCAAATTCAACTGCTTCCATAAACCCTCCTCCTCTGCCTTCTTCTCCGCCACACCTAACAATGAGTGTGAGGAATTTATGGATATTGTCATAACTAGGATTATTACCAGATGTTTATCTGCCTCCACTGCGTTCCCCTGTCCTCTTGGCTGCTTATTTGCATGCTTCCCCATGGCGAATTATCTGCAGACATGGAGAAGCTTTCACATGTATGGCCATGGCACCCACCTCTACCTCTCCACTGCCTCTCTCGACTCCTCCACTGCCTTTGTGCTGTCAGAATGCTTGTCTGATATCCAGACCTAGGGGAGTCTTAATTTCCTCTTGTTGACTATCCAGCCAGCACTTTCAGCCCCTACCACAAGCTCTGTTCTCTGACAACTAAATCCAGCTCTTCCCAGCATTGTCTCATAGAATCAAAGAATTATATAGCACAGAAGGAGGCCATTCGGCCTATCGTGCCTGTGCCAACTTTTTGGTAGAGCTGTCAAATTAATCTCACTCCCTTACTCTTTCTCCCTAGTGCTGTAAAGTTTTTTTTCCCTTCATGTATTTATCCAATTCTCTTTTGAATGTTACTATTGCTGTGTAAAAAATGCTTTCCTCATGTCGCCTCTGGTTCTTTTGCCAATCACCTTAAATTTGTGTCCTCTGGTTACCAACCCTTCTGCCACTGGAAACAGTTTCTCCTTATTTACTCTATCAACACGCTTCATGATTTTGAATACCTCCATTAATTATCCTCTTAACCTTACAAAGGTTTAGCATAACTTTCTGCTTTTGCACTCTATTCCTCTATTAATAAAGCCAAAATAATGCTTTTTTAACAGCTTTCTCAACTTGTCCTGCCACCTTCAAAAATGTGTGTACATACAATCCCAGGTCTCTCTGCTCCTGCACCCCCTTCAAAATTGTACTAATTTGTTCATATTGACAACTCATTCTTCCAATTAAAATGTATCACTTCACACTTCTCTGCATTAAATTTCATCTGCCATTGTCTGCCCATTTCACCAGTCTGTCTATATCCTCCTGAAGTCTGTTACTAACATCCTTACTGTCATAGAGTCATAACGGCAGAGAAGGAGGCCATTAGGTGCATTGAGTACTCACCGGCTCTCTAGAGCAATCCAGTCAGTCCCATTCCCCCGCTCTATCCCCGTGGCCCTGCAAGTTTATTTCCTTCAAGTGCCTATCCAGTCTCCCCTTGAAAACATTGAGTGTCTCCGCTTCCACCACTTCCGTCGGCAGCGAGTTCCAGGTCCCCACAACTCACTGTGTAAAAAAGTTTTTCCTCACATCCCCTCTGTATCTCTTGCCCAAAACCTTAAATATGTGCCCCCTAGTCTTTGTACCATCAACCAATGGGAACAGCCTTTCCCCATCTAGCCCATCCAAACCCGTCATAATCTTATACACCTCTATCAAATCACCCCTCAACCTCCTTTTCTCTAATGAAAACAAATCCAGCTTCTCCAACCTGTCCTTCTAGCTAAGATCCCCCATCCCCAGAACCATTCTGGTAAATCTCCTCTGCACCCTCTCAAGGGCCTTCACATCCTTCTTAAAGTGTGGTGACCAGAACTGGATGCAATACTCCAGTTTGAGTCATAGAGTTATACAGCACAGAAAGAGGCCCTTCGGTCCATCGTGTCTGCGCCAGCCATCAAGCCCTATCTATTCTAATCCCATTTTCCAGCACTTGATCCGTAGCCTTGTATGCTATGGCGTTTCAAGTGCTCATCTAAATGCTTCTTGAATGTTGTGAGGGTTCCTGCCTCTACCACACTTTCAGGCAGTGTTCCAGATTCCAACCCCCCTCTGGGTGAAAAAGTTTTTCCTCAAATCCCCTCTAAACCTCCTGCCCCTTACCTTGAAACTATGCCCCCTGCTTATTGACCCCCCTACTAAGGGGAAAAGTTCCTTTCTATCTACCCTATCTATGCCCCTCATAATTTTGTACACCTCAATCAGGTCCCCCCCTCAGCCTTCTCTGCTCTAAGGAAAACAACCCCAGCCTGTCCAGTCTCTCTTCATAGCTGAAACGCTCCAGCCCAGGTAACATCCTGGATAATCTCCTCTGCACCCTCTCCAATGCAATCACATCCTTCCTATAGTGTGGCGACCAGAACTGCACACAGTATTCCAGCTGTGGCCTAACTAGCGTTTTGTACAGCTCTATCATAACCTCCCTGCTCTTATATTCTATGCCTCGGCTAATGAAGGCAAGTATCCCATATGCCTTTTTAACCACCTTATCTACCTGTCCTGCTGCCTTCAGGGATCTATGTACATGCACACCAAGGTCCCTCTGATCCTCTGTCCTTCCTAGGGTCCTGCCATTCATTGTGTATTCCCTTGTCTTGTTAGTCCTCCCAAAATGCATCACCTCACACTTTTCAGGGTTAAATTCCATTTGCCACTGTTCTGCCCATCTGACCAACCCGTCTATATCATCCTGTAGCCTGAGGCTTCCCTCCTCACTATTTACCAGTCCACCAATTTTCGTGTCATCTGCGAACTTACTGATCATGCCTCCTACGTTCATATCTAAATCATTAATGTACACTACAAACAGCAAGGGACCCAGCACCGATCCCTGCAGTACACCACTGGTCACAGGCTTCCAGTCACAAAAACAACCTTCGACCATCACCCTCTGCCTCCTCCCACTAAGCCAATTTTGGATCCAATGTGCCAGATTGCCCTGGATCCCATGGGCTCTTACCTTCTTGACCAGTTGTGGCCTAACCAGTGCTTTATAAAGGTTCAGCATAACTTCTCTACTTTTGTACTCAGTACCTCTATTTATGAAGCCCAAGATCCCATATGCTTTGCTAACCACTCTCTCAATATGTCCTGCCACCTTCAGGGACCTATGCACATTAACTCCCAGGTCCCTCTGTCCCTGCACACTCTTTAAAACTGTGCCGTTAAGTGTATATTGCCTCACCCTGTTCCTTCTGCCAAAATGCATCACCTCACACTTCTCTGTATTAAATTCCATCTACCACTTGTCTGCCCATTCTGCTAGCCTTTCTATGTCCTGTTGCAGTCGATTGGTATCACCCTCACTGTTTGCCACACCCCCAAGTTTGGTGTCATCAGCAAATTTAGAAATTCTTCTTTGTATTCCAATATCCAGGTCATTTATATATCTCAAAAAAAGCAGTGGCCCCAGCACTGACCATTGGGGAACACCACTGTCTACCATCCTCCAGTCTGAAAAACAGCCATTTATCACAACTCGCTGTTTTCTGTCCTTAAGCCAATTCCTTATCCAAGCTGCCACTAACACACCTATTCCATGAGCCTCAATTTTGTTAACCAGCCTTCTATGTGGTACTTTGTCAATCACCTTCCTAAAATCCATGTAGACAACATCCATCGCATTCCCTTCATCGATCCTCCTTGTTACTTCATCAAAAAATTCAATTAGATTAGTCAAACATGATCTGCCTTTTACAAATCCGTATTGGCTCTCCTTAATTAGCTTAAACCTCTCCAAGTGCCCGTTAATTTTTTCCTTGATTATTGTTTCTAAAGCATTACCCACCACTGATGTTAAACTGACTAGCCTGTAGTTACTAGGATTATCCTTACACCCTTTCTTGAACAATGGTGTCACATTTGCCACTTTCCAATCCTCAGCCACCTCCCCCGCATCTAGGGAAGATTGAAAAATTATGGCAAGCCCTTCCGCTATCTCCTCCCCCAATTCCCTTAGCAATCTGGGATGCAAGCCATCTGGACCAGGCGACTTATCCACTCTAAGCATACCCAGCCTTTCCAGTACATCCTGTCTATCAATTTTCACCCCTTCCATTGCTTCCAACTTTTCCACTGCTACTGATATTTTGTCACCATTGGAAAACCGTAGTACTCTTTACTACATTTCCGAGTTTCGTTTCATCTGCAAACTTTGAAATTATGCCCTGTATACCCAAGGCCAGGTCATTAAACTATCAAGACAGCTGTGGTCCTAATACCGACCCCTGGGAAACACACTGTTACCCCCCTCCAGTCTGAAAAACATGTATTCAACACTATTCTCTGCTTTTTGTCCCTTAGCCAATTTTGTAACTATGCTGCCATTGTCTCGTTAATCCCATGAGCGTCAATTTTGCTAACAAATCTATTATGTGCTATTTTGTCACATGCCTTTTGAAATCCACGTACACAACATCAACTGCATTACCTTCATCAACCCTCTATTGCTTTTTTAAAATTCATTCATGAGATGTGTGTGTCATTGGCATGCCCAGTATTTATTGCCCTTGAGAAGGTGGTGGTGAGCTGCCATCTTGAACTGCTGCAATCTGTGTGGTGAAGGTACTCCCATAGTGCTGTTCGGGAGGGAGTTCCAGAATTTTGACCCAGCGACGATGGGTGCGGGCACGGACTGCTTCATTATCTGGGGAGTTGCGAATGGAACTGAACACTGTGCAATTGTTAGCGAACATCCCCACTTCTGAACTTATGATGGAGGAAAGGTCATTGACGAAGCAGCTGAAGATGATTGGGCCTAGGACACTGCCCAGAGGAACTCCTGCAGCAATGTCCTGGGGCTGAGATGATTGACCTTAAACAACCACAATCATCTTGCTTTGTGCTAGATATGACTCCAGGCAGTGGAGAGTTTTCCTCTTGATTCCCATTGACTTAGTTTTACTAGGACTCCTTAATGCCACACGTGATCAAATGCTGCCTGATGTCAAGGGCAGTCACTCTCACCTCAGTCAACTCTTTTGTCCATGTTTGGACCAAGGCTGTAATGAGATCTGAAGATGAATGATTATTGCTCAACCCAAACTAAGCATCAGTGAGCAGGTTACTGGTGAGTAAGTGCCCCTTGATAACACTTTCGACAACACCTTTGATCACTTTGCTGATGATTGAGAGTAAACTGATGGGGTGGTAGTTGGCCATATTGGATTTTTCCTTCTTTTTGTGGACAGGGCATATGGGGGCAATTTTCCACATTGTCAGGTAGGAGGCAGTGTTGTAGCTCTCCTGGAACAGCTTGGCTAGAGGCGCGGCTAGTTCTGGAGCACAAGTCTTCAGCACGACAGCCAGAATGTTATCGGTGCCCATAGCCTTTGCTGTATCCAGAGCACTCAGCCGTTTCTTGAAATCACGTGAAGTGAATCGAATTGGCTGAAGACTAGCTTCTGTGATGGTGGGGACCACGGGAGGAGGCCAATATGGATCATCCACTCGGCACTTCTGGCTGAAGATGGTTGCGAACGCTGCTGCCTTGTCTTTTGCACTCACGTGCTGGCCTCCGTCATTATTGAGGATGGGGATATTCATGGAGCCTCCTTTCCCCGTTAGTTGTTTAATGGTCCACCACCATTTACAACCGGCTGTGGCAGGACTGCAGAGCTTTGATCTGATCCGTTGGTTGTGGGATCGCTTACTCTGTTTATAGCATGCTATTTCCGTTGTTTAGTATGTATGTAGTCGTGAGTTGTAGCTTCACCAGGTTGGTACCTCATTTGTAGTTATGACTGGTTCTGCTCCTGGCATGCTCTTCTACTCTCCTCATTGAACCAGAGTTGGTCCTCTGGCTGGACAGCAACGGATTTGACATGCGGACTTGATAGCCATGCCGGAGAGCAGTACTCCGCTGTAGAGTACACCAGGGTGAGTGCTGCCGTACAGAGGGTTTGAGCGTCTGCTCCCCATGTGGATCTGGCAAGTTTCTGATTCAAGTTGACCCTGCTTTTTATTTTCTTCCCAAGGTTCTAGTTATGCTGTCTGTATGACAGGGTGCGATCAAGCGTGACTCCTAAACAGGAGGGGTTTTTGGTATGGTTTATATCTGCACTGCAAAAGGAGACTTTCAAAGCTTGGTGTGCTTGATGGGTGTTGAGGTGGAATGTCGAGGTGATGGTCTTTTGCGGATTTAGCCGAAGTCGCCATCGGCGGAAGTAGGCCTCCATCCTCGGTGATGGACAGATTCATGTTTTGCGTGGCCAAGGCAATGTCATCAACGTATACGAACTTGCAGGACTCTGTTTCGGGCGGGTCACTGGTATAAATGTTCAATAACATGGGTGCCAGGACTGAACCCTGTGGGAGTCCATTGTTCAATGTCATACAGCTGCTCCTCTGGGTGCACTAAAGCCCTGTATAATTATAGCAAGACTTCCTTACTCTTGTACTCCAACCCCCTTGCAATAAAGGCCAACATGCCACTTGCTTTCCTAATTGCTTGCTGCACCTACATGCTAACTCTCTGGGCTGGATTTTGTGAATGGAGATGAGTTGGAGGCGGGACTGCTGCTTGTCGTGTCAATTTCCCACCTCCATCCTCGCCTGACCAACCAGAGGGATTTTCCCCTGATTGACCTTGTTAAGCCCAGGCTCAGCAGGCCAATTAGGGAGGAAGTCACTGACAGAGCACGTCAACGTCAGATGTGCTATCTGTCAAGACTTCTTGAAAGATGAAATGTCAGCTTTTGACAGCTCTGTGAAGCTGTCAAACACTGACATTCTCTGTAGTTTGTTGAGGCCTTGTGTTCAGGACTCATCAAACCTTTCAACTTTGTCGATTTCACATGGCTGTTAGTTCGGAGGATCCAACAGCCAGTCTGTGAAATCGACAAGGAGGATGTCGGGTCTCCTGATCCAGCGCGGCGGAAGGCTGTAGGAATAAAACAAAGTACTGCAATGAACATTTCTTAAAACTTAGCACTCACCTTACATACTTACCACTCCACACTTGCACCCATCACTCACCTCTACATCTTACTTCCAGGTGCCTCTGACCGCCGCAGACCTCCTTGACATTACCTCCAACCCAGCGGGGTCCTCCGAGGTCAGGAAGCCTTCACCTGTGAAGGTAAAATGGCACTAATCCTTTTTTCTGCCTGTTAACTACCTGTTAACAGGCAGTTAAAAGGATTAAATACCTTTCCAGCCTCCAGGAGACGGGACCCAAAGCAGCACATCTTCCCGCCTCCTGGCAAAAGGGCACGGAGGCGGGATGGGGGCGGGTTTGCCATCCGCCTCCACTTTCTGCTCCTTTACCGGCAGACCCGCCTCCATGCCTGCCTCCTTGAGGCTTGGAAAATCCAGCCCTCTATGTTTCTTGTAAATCTCTCTGAACACCAACATTTAATAGTTTCTCACCATTTAAAAAATATTCTGTTTTTCTATTCTTCCTGCCAACATGAATAACCTCACATTATACTCCATCTGCCACCTTATTGCCCACTCACTTAACCTGTCTATATCCCTTTGCAGTCTCTTTGTGTCCTCCTCACAGCTTACTTTCCCACCTAGCTTTGTATCATCAGCAAACCTGGATACATTACAGTCAATCCCTTTATTTAAGTCATTAATATAGATTATAAATAGCCGAGGCCCAAGCACTGATCCTTGCGGCATCCCACTAGTTAAAGCCTGCCGACCTGAAAATGACCCGTTTATCCCTACGCTCTGTTTTCTGTCCGTTAACCAATCCTCTATCCATGCTAATATATTACCCCCAATATCATGCGTAACAGTCTTTTATGTGGCACCTTATCGAATGTCTTTTGGAAATCCAAATATACTATATCCACTGGTTCCCCTTTATCTACCCTGCTAGTTACATCCTCAAAAAACTCTTACTAAATTCGTTAAACATGATTTCCCTTTCATAAAACCATGTTGACTCTGCCTAATCATATTATGATTGGATTTCAGCATTTTCCTGACGACTGATGTCAAGCTAACTCCTCTTCTTAGGCAGTCCCTTGGAACCGAGGATGACTTGCTTCCACATTAAAAATAAGTTCGCAGGTGACTGATTAGTCCAACGCGGGACCTACAGTCTCTGTCACAGGTGGGGCAGACGGTGGTTGAAGGGACGGGTGGGTGGGGTGCTTGGGTTGACGTGCGCTCCTTGCGCTGCCTGCGCTTGGCTTCCACTTGCTCCCGGCGAAGAGACTTGAGGTGTTCGGTGCCTTCCCGGATGCTTCTCCTCCACTTTGTGCAGTCTTGGGCTAGGGATTCCCAGGTGTCGGTGGGGATGTTACACTTTTTCAAGGAGGCTTTGAGGGTGTCCTTGAAGAATTTCCTGTGCCCACCTGGGGCTCTCTTGCCGTGCCGGAGCTCCAAGTAGAGCGCTTGTTTTGGGAGTCTCGTATCGGGCATGCGGACAATGTAACCCGTCCATCGGAGCTGATTGAGCATGGTCAAAGCTTTGATGCTGGGGATGTTGGCCTGAGCAAGAACACTGACGTTGGTGCGCCTATCCTGCCAATGGATTTGCAGGATCTTGCGGAGGCAGCATTGGTGGTACCTCTGTAGTGCTTTGAGGTGCCTGCTGTACATGGTCCATGTCTCTGAGGCATACAGCAGGGCGGGTATCACTGCTGCTCTGTAGACCATGAGCTTAGTGCCGGATTTAAGGTCCTGGTCTTCAAGCACTCTCTTCCTCAGGTGACCGAAGGCTGCACTGGCACACTGAAGGCGGTGTTGGACTTCGTCATCAACATCTACCCTTGTTGACAGTAGGCTCCCGAGGTATGAAAAGTGGTCCACATTGTCCAAGGCCTTGTTGTGGATTTTGATAATCGGGGGGCAGTACTGTGTGGCGGGGGCAGGTTGGTAGAGGACCTTTGTCTTACGGATGTTTAGTGCAAGACCCATGCTCTCGTACGCTTCGGTGAAGGTGTTGCTGATGGTTTGGAGTTCAACCTCCGAGTGAGCGCAGACGCAAGCGTCGTCTGCATACTGTAATTCGACGACAGAGGATGGGACGACTTTGGATCTGTACTGGAGGCGACGGAAGCTGAACAGTTTCCTGTTCTGTAAATTAGCTCCACTCCAGTGGGGAACTTACTGAGTGTGAGATGGAGCATTGCAGCAAGGAATTCTTTAGCGCAGTCAAGACCTTCTACGGCCCAAGCACCCAAGGCCCTTCCCCACTGTGGGCCAAGAACAGAGAGGTACTCATCAAGGACAGAGAGGCAGTCAGTGCCTGCTGGAAGGAGCACTTCGAAGATCTCCTTAACCACGACTCTGTCTTCAACACGAGTGTCCTCAACTCCATCCCACAGCATGCTACCCGCCACCATCTCAGCATAATCCCAGCCCGGCATGAGGTTGAAAAGGCCATTCGATAACTGAAGAACAACAAGGCCTCAGGAGCAGATGGAATCCCCGCCGAGGCACTAAAACATGGTGGAGAAGCACTACTGGCGTGAATTCATGAACTCATTTCTCTTATCTGGAAGGAGGAGAGCATGCCAGGGGATCTCAGAGACGCCGTAATTGTGACCATCTTCAAGAAAGGTGACAAGTCCGATTGCGGTAATTACAGAGGAGTTTCCCTGCTGTCTGCCACAGGGAAAGTCATCGCAAGAATCCTGCTCAATCACCTTCTCCCAGTGGCCGAAGAGCTCCTCCCAGAGTCGCAATGCGGATTCTGCCCACTAAGGGGCACAATGGACATGATCTTCGCTGCACGTCAATTACAAGAGAAATGCAGGGAACAGCACCAACCGCTGTACATGGCCTTCTTTGATCTCACAAAGGCCTTCGACACTGTCAACCGTGAGGGATTATGGAGTGTCCTCAAATTCGGCTGCCCGCAAAAGTTTGTCACTATCCTCCGCCTGCTTCACGACGACATGCAAGCCGTGATCCTGACCAACGGTTCCACCACAGACCCAATTCACGTACGAACCGGCATCAAGCAAGGCTGTGTCATCGCATCAACGTCAGGCTAACTAATTTGCTGTTTTCTCGCTCCCTCCCTTATTGAATTTGGTGTGAATTTGCTCTGTGAAGCTGTCAAACACTGACATTATCTGTAGTTTGATGAGTCCTTGTGTTCAGGACTCATCAATCCTTTCAACTTTGTCGATTTCACATGGCTGTTGGTTCGGAGGATCCAACAGCCAGTCTGTGAAATCGATGAGGATGTCAGGTCTCACTCACTTAACCTATCTATATCCCTTTGTAGCCTCCTTATGTCCTCTTCACAATTTACTTTCCTACCTATCTTTGTGTCATCAGCAAATTTAGCAACCATACCTTCGGTCTCTTCATCCAAGTCATTTATATAAATTGTAAAAAGCTGAGGCCCCAGCACTGATCCTTGTGGCACACCACTCGTTACATCTTGCCAATCAGAAAATAACCCATTTATGCCTACTCTCTGTTTCCTGTTAGCTAGCCAATCTTCTATCCATGCCAATATGTTACCCCCTGCACCATGAGCTTTTATTTTCCGCAATAACCTTTAATGTGGCACCTTATCAAATGCCTTCTGGAAATCTAAGTACAGTACCTTCACCGGTTCCCCTTTATCCACAGCACATGTTACTTCCTCAAAGAACTCCAATAAATTGGTTAAACATGATTTCCCTTTCACAAAACCATGTTGACTCTGCCTGATTACTTTGAACTTTTCTAAGTGCCCTGCTATAACGTCTTTAATAATAGCTTCTAACATCTTCCCTATGATAGATGTTAAGCTAACTGGCCTGTAGTTTCTTGCTTTCTGTCTCCCTCCCTTTTTGAATAAAGGAGTTACATTCACTATTTTCCGATACCTTCCCTGAATCTAGGGAATTTTTGAAAATTAAAACTAACGCATCAACTATCTCACTAGCCTTTGCTCCCTATACCCGTTCTCTGTCCTACATCACTTTCCCTTCTCATCCCAGATCTTCTCCTGATCCCCGTCACCATCCCTTTCCCATCCTCCCCATCCCAATATTCTGCCCCACATTTCCCACGCTCACAAGTTCAGTGTTCATGAAAAACACAGAATAAAGCTAGATAATTGGAATGGAACTGCAGGAGAAGAGTAAATCAATGAAAAAATTAGAAAACAGCTCATAATAAAAAAGAACAGTACCAGATAAGCCTAAGATTCCTCACATAAGTTCAAACTAATAATTTCAAAGCAGTTTAGTTATCTGAAATTCCAGTTCCAGGTAAATCAGATAGTAGAATATGTCAGTCTAGATTTTTGAGCTTAAGTTTTGGAGTGGAACTTGAACCCAGAAACATCTGACTCAGGTGAGATAGGTACCAACTGAGCCAGGCCAGTCTATCTGCTGCAGAAATGTCAGCCTGAAGGGTGAAAGATACGATTGTCAATTTTTTCAAGAGTTTTTGTGCATGCCAAATTAAAAATTCTATTTTGTTGAAATTATTGACAGGAGAAAGTTTGGCCCGAAACTTCTCACGAAGCTTTCAACATGAACAGCATGGTTTTGTTTTTTACAGAGTAAATGGGAGTAATTTTAACCCCCAAAAATGGGTGGGTTTGGGTTGGGTAGAAAGTTAAAATGCCTCGAACCCACCCATTTCCAGTTACAGGAAACTTTGTGATATCCGGCACTGACGGGACTGAGCTGTTGCCGTCCCATCAAAACTGCCGGACAAACCAGCGCTAATGTTGAAACATACGGAGCTTTGAGCTCCGTATCTGGCAACAAACCCTGTTGCAGCTTCTAAACAATCGGCCGCACCTTGCAAGCGTCTCTGTAGCTTAGCAACAGCTTCAGCGAGACCTTGCAGAGCCTGACTGGTGAAAAAAAAGCAACGAAAAGAAAAAAAAACGAACGAAACGGCTCCTGATTTTTGCCAGTGGATCGAGCATTCCGGACAGTTAACCTCTGGATAAACCAAAGTTTCCTGTATTATAGAGGTGGAACGGGTGACTAATTCACTCTCAGGAGGCGGGTCGGTCATTGAAATTTTTTAAGGAGGCTGCGCGCCTCCATTTTAACAAGGTTTCTATTTTTAATTCATGTCGGCAGGGTTTCCCAGGCCTCAGCAGGTAAAAGGAGGCAAGAAGGGCTGAATCCATAAGGTGAGTGCCTTTACAGCACTGCTTGTGGGCCAGGAGTGTTTCCCACAGCTAACCCTGTAAACCCCACCCCACTGTGTGATCTGTTCGATCTCCGTGATCTTTCCCCGACAACCCACAATCACTGATCTCCCGACCCTCCATGATCACCGACTCCCCCGACCTCTCCGCTATCACCGAGAACCCCCACGATCACCAACCCCACCGATCTCCCTCAATCCACCCGCGATCAATGACCCTCCATGATGTTTCCGCTCCCCCCAACTCCGTTCCCCGCTCCATCTCTTCCCCCACCATTATCTCTCCCATCACCACTAAACCTATCTGCAGCCTTTCCCGTTGGACAGGCAGAAAATCAGGCTGGCTGTAGAGCGGGAAACCTGGCAAAAAAATTCAAACCTGCACTTCCGGGTTTCCCGACCCTAACTCCTTCCTCCCGCTCCGAGATTGCGCCTTGGTAAGTATCTGGCTTTACAGCTGATCATTTTAGATTTTGTTTGATCTGTTTTACCCTTTGATTTTTTTAACCAGACCTATCAATCAAAATGTTAATGACTAATAGTAACTTTTATCTTGTAATATCTTTCAGGATATCTGCATATCCTCCGTGAAAGAGAAAGACATTGAAGCAAAATTAAATCAGGTGATGCAGGCCTGGACCAGTCAGACCCTGAGTTTTTCTTCATTTAAGAGCCGAGGAGAGCTGTTGTTAAAAGGACTGGAGACAGCAGAAATCATAACGATGATGGAGGATAGTTTAATGATCCTGAGCTCTTTACTCAGCAACAGGTATAAGCAACAAATTACAACAACAGGGGTGACTAGTGACTAAGAGCTTGGGCAAAGAGATAGGTTTTAAGGAAGGTAATAAAGGAAGACTGAGAGATAGGGAGGCAGTGAGGGTTAGGGAGGGAATTTCAGAGCTTAGTGCCTAGACTGCTGAACACATGGCCGCCAATTGTGCTACTTGGCATTTGTGACTGAAGGCGCTTGTAACCACTTCAGCTTTGTCTCTTGCACTCGTGCGCTGCATTCCTGTAACAATGTCCTGAAGACTCAAAACTGATACTTTTAAACTTAAATTGCATTAATGTTTGAAATAACATTCTCATGACTTTAAAGATATACAGAATCCACTGAGAAAATGAAGCAATTAGAGTAATTTCTCAAAGTCCTTCAACATAAAAACATAAGAAATAGGAGCTGTAGTAACTTGTGCCAAAATTGGGAGAGCTGTCCCACAGACTAGTCAAGCAACAGCCTGACGTAGTTATACTCACAGTATCATACTTTTCTGCCTTCCATCACCATCCCTGGGTATGTCTTGTCCCACCGGCAGGACAGACCCAGCAGAGTTGGCGGCACAGTGGTATTCAGTCAGGAGGGAATGGCCCTGGGAGTCCTCAACATTGACTCCGGACCCCATGAAGTCTCATGGTTACAGGTCAAGCATGGGCAAGGAAACCTCCTGCTGATTACCACCTACCGCTCTCCCTCAGCTGATGAATCAGTACTCCTCCATGTTGAACACCACTTGGAAGAAGCACTGAGGGTAGCAAGGGTACAGATTGTACTCTGGGTGGGGGGACTTCAATGTTCATCACCAAGAGTGGCTTGGTAGCACCACTACTGACTGAGTTGGCCGAATCCTGAAGGACATAGCTGCCAGACTGGGCCTGCAGCAGGTAGTGAGAGAACTAACATGAGGGAAAAACCTACTTGACCTCATCCTCACTGATGCGCTATCAATTACTCATAAAAGACTGAAAGTTAAGAGAGTAACTAAAGGCTTTTATTAACAAAAGAATGAAGGTCTGCCTCGAGTGGTCGACCGGTCCAGAAATACAAAGGGCTGGGGAGCAGTCACCTTTATACTAGGACTTGTGGGAGGAGTCAGCCGAGGCATGTCCAGGCATGTACACAGTGGAATACAAACAGTGGTTTACCACATTCACCCCTTGTTTAAAATTGAGTCCGGCGGGGTGAAGTGTATTAAAAGTTAGTGTATTGGAGTCTCTCCGGAGGTCTTGTCTGCCGCTGTGATCGGCGTGGCGACGGCAGGGGTAGTGGAGCTTCCGGCGTCGAGTCCTGCGTAGGCTGTGGCACAGGCGTGTCGTCCTTGTAGATGTCGAGCGGGTCGCGGGGCCCAGGCCTGCCGTCTGCTGGGGCTGGATATCGGATCGTGGGGGGGGTGGTAGTGAGTAGTGGGTTACTGCGGCCCCCGAGGGTGCAAGGTCTCTTATGGAGACTGTGTCCTCCCGCCCGTCCGGGTATGCAATGTAAGCATACTGGGGGTTGGCGTGGAGGAGGTCGACCCTCTCGACCAGGGGGTCCGTTTTATGGGTCCTCACGTGTCTTCTCAGTAGGACCGGCCCTGGGGACGTCAGCCATGGCAGTAGCGATGTCCCCGATGTGGACTTCCTTGGGAAGACAAACATTTTCTCATGAGGGGTGGCGTTAGTGGCAGTGCAGAGCAGTGACTGAATAGAGTGGAGCACATCGGGGAGCACATCCTGCCAGCGGGAGGTTGGAAGGCCCCTAGACTTTAAGGCTAGCAGGGCGGCCTTCCAAACTGTCGCATTTTCTCTTTCCACCTGTCCGTTCCCCCGGGGGTTGTAACTGGTGGTCCTGCTTGTGGCAATACCCCTAGTTAGCAGGTACTGACGGAGTTCGTCGCTCATAAACGATGAGCCCCGGTCGCTATGGATATAGCTGGGGAAACCGAACAGGGTGAAGAGGTCGTTCAGACATTTAATGACCGTGGCACTGGTCATGTCCGGGCAGGGGATGGCGAACGGGAAACAGGAGTACTCATCAATAATATTGAGGAAGTACACATTGCGGTCGGAGGAGGGGAGAGGCCCTTTAAAATCAACGCTCAGGCGCTCGAAGGGGCGAGTGGCTTTTATCAGGTGGGCCCTGTCTGGTCTATAAAAGTGCGGTTTGCACTCAGCGCAGACTTGGCAGTTCCTGGTCATGGTCCTGACCTCCTCAATAGAGTAAGGCAGGTTGCGGGCCTTGATGAAGTGGAAGAACCTGGTGACCCCCGGGTGGCAGAGGTCATTGTGGAGGGCCCGCAGTCTATCGATCTGCACGCTGGCGCAGGTGCCACGCGATAGCGCATCCGGGGGTTCATTGAGCTTCCCGGGCCGGTACAAGATCTCGTAATTGTAGGTGGAAAGTTCGATTCTCCACCTCAAGATCTTGTCATTTTTGATTTTGCCCCTCTGCTTGTTGTTAAACATGAAAGCAACTGAACGTTGGTCAGTGAGCAGGGTAAATCGTTTTCCGGCCAGGTAGTGCCTCCAATAACGCACAGCCTCCACAATCGCCTGGGCCTCCTTCTCAACAGCGGAGTGTCTGGTCTCCGGGCCTTGGAGGGTTCGTGAAAAGAAGGCCACGGGTCTCCCCGCCTGATTGAGGGTAGCGGCCAGGGCAAAGTCGGACGCGTCGCTTTCCACCTGGAAGGGGATGGATTCGTCCACTGCGTGCATGGTGGCTTTGGCAATGTCTTCCTTGATACGGTGGAAGGCTAAGCGGGCCTCTGCCGTCAAGGGAAAAGAGGTGGACTTGATCAGCGGATGGGCCTTGTCCGCATTGTAGGGGACCCACTGGGCATAATAGGAGAAAAACCCTAGGCACCTCTTCAGGGCCTTGAGGCAGTGGGGCAGTGGGAGTTCCATAAGGGGACGCATCCGGTCGGGGCCGATGACTCTGTGTCCTGCCACATCCAATTGTGAATGGTGGTGGACCATTAAACAATTAACGGGAGGAGGATGCTCCATGAATATCCCTATCCTCAATGATGGCGGAGCCCAGCACGAGGTCGGGCGGAACGTGGGACTGAGGGAGACTGTGCTGCGACGTGGGCACCGGCGTGAAAACCTTGGCGTTGTCCAGGAGTGCAGACCGCTGATGGGCTGCGGACCAAGGGTCCATGGCGTTGGGGCCGAAATCCCTGGGAACCCGCAGCGGCTGCCCGTAGACGAGCTCGGCGGACGAGGACTGGAGGTCCTCCTTGGGGGCGGTCCTGAGTCCCAGCATGACCCACGGGAGTCTGTTGATCCAACTGTCGTCCCGGAGGCTGGCCCGGAGCGCAGTCTTCATGGAGCGATGAAACCATTCGCACAGCCCGTTAGCCTGAGGGTGATATGCGGTGGTGCGGTGGAGTCTCAACCCGAGGCCATGGGCGACAGTGTTCCAGAGCTCCGACGTGAACTGGGGCCCCCGGTCGGAGAAGATGTCAGATGGGGCGCCGAACCGGGCGACCCAAGTGTTGATGAACACCCGAGCCACATCGGCGGACGTTGTTGACGACAGTGAGACGGCTTCCGGCCATCGGGTGGTTCTATCGACCATCGTGAGGAGGTGGGTGAACCCGCGGGAGGGTGGCAGGGGCCCCACCAGGTCCACGTTAACATGGTTGAACCGCCTCTCGGGCACCGCGAAAGGTCTTAGTATGGCGATGCACTTTCGAGCGCTGGCATACCACGCAGGTATTGGCCCAGTCGCGAACGTCCTTCTTGAACCCGTGCCAGACGAACTTAGCTGCCACGAGCTTCTGTGACGGCTTCCTGCCCGGGTGGGAAAGGCTATGGACAGTGTCGAAAACCTGCCATCTCCACCCGTCGGGCACGACGGGGTGTGGCTGCCCAGCGGAGACGTCGCACAGGAGCGTGGTGCTGGCATTGTCAAACGCGACGTCCGCTAACTGAAGGCCCGTGACAGCCGTCCTGTAGGCCTGGACGTCCGGGTCAGAGGCCTGGTCGGCCGCCATGCGGGTGTAGTCGATGCCAAGGTGTACGGCGCTGGCGACGGCCCGGGAGAGACAGTCGGCGACAGGGTTGTTTTTCTCAGCTACATGCTGGATGTCCGTCGTGAACCTGGAGACGAAGGAAAGCTGGTGCTGCTGACGGGCCGACCACGGTTCGGAAACTTTGGCCATGGCGAAGGTCAACGGCTTGTGGTCCACGAACGCTGTGAACGGGCAGGCCTCCAGCAGGAAACGGAAGTGTCGGACGGCGAGGTAGAGACCGAGAAGCTCGCGATCGAAGGTGCTGTACTTCCGTTCGTTGGGGCGGAGCTGCCGGCTGAAGAAGGCGAGCAGCTGCCAGGTGCCGTTGATCCACTGTTCATGGACGGTGCCGACAGCACCGTCCGAAGTGTCAGTGGTGAGAGCGATCGGCGCATCGGGCAACGGATGCGCCAGCATGGTCACGTTAGCCAGGGCCCTTTTCGTGTCCGTGAAAGAATTGGCCATCTCCTCGGACCAGTCGACGGCGAGCTTGGCGGGCTTGCCTTTGAGGGCCTCATAAAGGGGCCGCATAAGCTGGGCTGCCCGGGGAACGAAGCGATGATAAAAGTTCACCATGCCCAAAAACTCCTGCAGGGCCCTCACGGTGCGGGGTCGTGGAAAATCCTTCACGGCCTCCACTTTCGACGGCAGTGGCACCGCCCCATCCTTCGTGATGCGGTGCCCAAGAAAGTCGATCGAGGACAGCCCAAACTGGCACTTGGCCGGATTGACGATTAGGCCATGCTGGCTGAGGCGTTCGAAGAGAGTCCGGAGGTGGGACACATGCTCCATCCTGGAGGCGCTGGCGATGAGAATGTCATCCAGGTAGACGAACAGGAATGGCAGGTCCCGTAACACGGTGTCCATTAGGCGTTGAAAAGCCTGAGCAGCGTTTTTGAGACCCAATAGCATGCGGAGGAATTCGAACAGCCCGAACGGGGTGATCACCACAGTTTTCGGGACGTCCTGGTGGTAACCCCAAATGAGGTCCACTTTAGAGAAAACAACTTTCCCAGCCAGGCGGGCGGAAAAGTCCTGGATGTGTGGAATCGGGTAGCGGTCGGGGGTTGTAGCGTCGTTGAGGCGCCGGTAATCGCCACACGGGCGCCAACCGCCGCCTGGTTTCGGTGCAATGTGGAGGGGCAAGGCCCACGGACTGTTCGACCGGCGAATGATGCCGAGGCGCTCCATCGTGTCGAACTCGGCTTTAGCGATGGCGAGTTTCCCCGGGTCGAGGCGCCGAGCGCGGGCGTAGACAGGTGGACCGGTGGTCGGGATGTGGTGTTCTACCCCGTGCTTGGTGGCGGCTGACGAGAAAGTGGGCTTCGTGAGGTCCGGGAACCCGGCGAGGAGGCGGGAAAACTCGTCGGAGGCCGAGAGTGCGCTGGACAACTTCGTCGTGCCGGAACCACTGAGCGAACACGGGAGCGAAATGAAAGTCTCAGCATTGACGAGACGTCGGTTCTTGACGTCCACCAAAAGGCCATTGGCGCAGAGGAAGTCAGCGCCGAGAAGGGGGTGGACACTTTCGCTGTAACAAAGTCCCAAGCGAAACACTGCCCGCCAAAACACAGCGCGACGCTCCGTTTCCCGGAAGTACGGATGGAACTGCCGTTGGCGGCTTCGAGGGCGGGGCCGTGGTTCCCCCCCGTATGTCTACAGTTGACGCGGGCAGGACGCTCACCTGGGCACCCGTGTCGCAGAGGAAACGACGTCCAGAGTCAGTGTCCGTAATGAATAACAGACTACCTGAACGGCCGACAACCATGGTAGCTAATGAGTGGGCCTTCGCCTTTCCCGATGCGGGCGCGTGGTAGAAGCACATGCTTGGGGGCTGCCGCCGTTGGGCTGTGGCGGTGGGGGCAGGGCCCTGCATGGCCGCGCAGTACTGTTGCCCGGCAGAGAAAAATTTGTTGGCCTCCTTGGCCAGGGCGCGGAAATCACTAATATGAGAGTTGGCTAAAGCCGACCGTACCTGCCCTGGCAGCTGTTGTAGGAACAGTTCTCTGAAGAGGAAGCATGGCTTGTGCTTGCCCAGGAGGGTTAACATGTGGTCCAACAGTTCTGAGGGCTTGGAGTCGCCAAGCCCGGGTAGAGAGAGAAGCTGGCATGCGCGCTCGGGTTCAGTTAGTCCAAAAGTCTCTAGGAGGTGCGTTCTCAGCTTCGCAAATTTGTGGTGCTCCGGGGGGTCCTCGAGCAGGCTCACGACTCTGGCTGCGGTGGAGCTGCCGAGAGCAGAGACGACGTAATAATACTTCGTGTCATCCGCGGTGATGTCCCGGAGTGCAAACTGAGCCTCGGCCTGGGCAAACCAAGCAGCAGCCTGCCGTTCCCAAAACTCCGGTAATTTGAGAGAAACGGCGTTCGTCGCCATCTCGGATAAAGTCTTTGGAAACGTCCAAAAGAGAAACGGGGTCACCAATGTAGGAGTCGCTGGAAATAAACAGACTGCGAGACTTTCATAGCGGCAAAGAAAAACGCATGTTAGCTTTATTAACTCTCCGCATGGACTGAGGGACTCGGCCTCGTCGCAGGGCTATGACGTCATCACACAATCGACGACTCTTAAAGGGACCATGCCCCGATAACCCAACCAAGTTCCGTACATAACGTGGAGCGATAACAACATTGGCTATACATAGTGAATTGTGTTACTGTCCCTATGTGGTCTCCGCCACAGTACTTTAAAAATTGATCAGTAATCATGGCTCTGAATAAGGGAAGTGTGCCTGATAATCCCACCATTATTTAATCTCCGGCCCTTGCCTCCTCTCATGTTCCTTCCCAACTTTTCGGACAGCTGTTGCTTTCTCCTGCAGCCGTTGCTTTCTTCTGCAGCCTCCGGCTCTTTTTCACCTCCTGTTTGAACCTTCCCTGCAGTTTCAGCCTCTTCCTTACATTAGATTTAGGCCGAGGAGCTGCCCCTTCTTCCTCCTTCTGCACCTCACTTACCTTTCCCTTTCCACACGATGCCACCCCAACCCCCACTTCCATGTATCTGTCCCCCTCTGACTCCTCACTCTCGAACTCTTCTGTAACATCCCGTCTCTGCTACCCGTCAGATACATAATCTCCCTTAGAGAGTCTTCCTGCTATCATGGTTTCTCCAATAGTGCCACTCCCTTAGGCCTCATCTCCACCACTGACCCTTGCACCCCGTTTCTTCTCTCTCTGGGACAATGGCACATCTGCACCTATCTTGCTTTGTCTTTGTCTGCCCGCTCCCGTCCTGCTGCCCCTTTAATGCTCCTGCCTCTTGCACCTCCTTGTCTTGTCCCCTCCTGCTCTCCGAGATGTCTGACTCCCCGTCTTTCTTTGGAGTACTTACACTTACCACGCATCCCGCTCCCGCCTCCTTTCCCCCACAGACACCTGAATCTTTAGGGAGAGCCGAGCCATATTGTGGCTTGACTCTGCCCTCTGCTGTCTTTGTCCTTTTCCACCATACTCGGTGTTTCCCACCATCTCCATCCTGTTCTCTGCTCTGCAATTTTCTGCCTCTTCCTGCACTCTTTTCTCCTTCCGTTCACCAGCTGTGCCTTCTGCCTGCTCCGCTCCTCCAGCCGTTCCACTCACACCTTCTTCTCCCATCTCCTCGTCACTCAAGGGGCTTCCTTCTGCCGCACACTCACAGCGGGTGGGGCCTTTGTGACAGACCTCACAGCTCCCCGTCTTGCAGCTCTGAGCGATGTGTCCAGACTCGCTGCAGTTATAACAGTACAAGTCTGGGCAGCTTCTTACAAGATGGTCGTGTCCAAGACAATAATGACAAACCTTCACCTGGTTATCATGCAGTACCCGGAAGTACTGCACCCCTTCCATTGTCTTGAATTTCATGCTATATGGCAATGACTTCACCCCCTCTGGGAACTGCACCTTTACATAACGGGTTCCATCTGCTACCCGTGTTCCTGGATAGTATCTCCTCTTTATTGTCGAGGACATTTTAATGTCCCACGACTCCAACTTTTTTATTAGCACATCGTCCTCAATATAAACCGGCAGGTTTAAGAATGAGACCACCACCTCTTCCGAATATAGCAGAGACACCTCCAAGTATTTATCTCCAACCTTCAAACTCAGTAAAAGTCTTTCCACCTCCTCTCGGCCACTGACCGTCACCTCGAACCCAACATTCGGCTTTGGTCGGCAAGCAAAGCAGCTTCCCTCGCCACAATCCTCATGTACCGCTTGGATAATATCCCAAGCTCGTATCTCCTTCCTGTTCTGAACCACCACCGTGTTTTCTTTTCAAAACCTCCTGGGGTCCCGGCCCAAATCTTTGGGCCTTTTTTTCTCCCCCCAACATTTTCTCCCCTGATTAAAATCATCCTGGGAACATTGCCCTCGAAGTAGCCCAGCACTCTGAGCTACTCAGCAGCCACCTGGCTGCTGTTTAAGGACCAAAAAGGCCCTAAAACCTGAAAAAAAACCACCACCAACTTTTTACAAACTCACTCCAACTCCCTGCAGTAATCAAGCACCCAGCAACACCTGCTCACTCTTAGCCCCTCCCTCCTAGAGAGTGCTACCCACTGAGCCACAGCTGACACTGGAGTTCCTCAGGGCAGTGCCCTTGGCCCAGCCATCTTCAGCTTCTTCATCAATGACCTTCCCTCCATTATAAGGTCAGAAGTGGGGATGTTCGCTGATGATTGCACAGAGTTGAGTTCCATTCACAACTGCTCAGATAATGAAGCAGTCCATGCCCGCAAGACCCAAACGACATTCAGGCTTGGGCTGATAAGTGGCAAGTAACATTTGCGCCACACAAGTGCCTGGCAATGACTATCTCAAACAAGCAAGCGTCTAACCACCACCCCATGACATTCAATGGCATTACCGGCGCCAAATTCCCACCATCAACATCCTGGGGGGCCACCATTGATCAGAAACTTAACTGGATCAGCCACATAAATACTGTGACAACAAGAGCAGGTCAGAGACTGGGTATTCTGCAGCGTGTGTCTCATTTCCTGACTCCCCAAAGCCTTTCCACACCGTTACCACTGGAGTTCCCCAATGATATATCCTTGTCCCCTTTCTGCCCATTGGCGACATCATCCGAAGACATGGTCTGGAATTTTCATGCTGCCGTGCGTGTGGGATTGGAGGCCGGTTGGGAGTAAAATTCGCAAAAAATGGGACGCACTGTTATCCCACCTCCTCACTCCTTTAACTCAGGTACGTTTGCCAGCGTGGCATGGACCCAAACGGCAGAGGCGGGTGACCTAATTTATCTCATTAATACCTTGTTGTCAGCCCCTTAACAGTGCTTTTAACCAGACCTTTTGAATTTCATTGCATGACCAGGGGAATCATGCAGCTCAGGTACCGTGTCTGTCAAGCTGAGGCAGAAGTTCAGTGGCCATTGATCGAGGTCATTAGTGCAGAGCATGGAAAGCACAATAAATACTCCCACACGACAGCTGCTTACTTGCCTAAGGGAAAGGTTCTTGCTAACTGCATTTTGAGCACAGATTTAGGTGTCTACAGTTTGCAGGTCTTTTCTGCAAATTGGGAAGCCACTCTCACCTCATTGCTACTACCTATCACACCATTGATAGATTGGTCCTCTGATCTCTACTTGACCAGCCATCTATTATATCAGCATGGGTGCTGTTTATACTGTCTCACCTTGGTCCTCAGAATCGCACCAGGATGAGCCCCAACACCAGCAGCAGCAAGCACACCAGCAACAATAGCACCAACAACCTTCTCCTCAATGACATGATGCTCCACAGGACATAGGGCATCAGCGCAGGGCTGCACTCTGCCGGAGGTGGTATCCCCAACACAGGGTTTACAGGCAGAGGATGAGCTTCCTCAACATGACAGAGCAGCTCAGGTTATTGCGTCAGGTTGTTGTAGTCATTTGCAGCTTACTGGAACCAGACCTGCAGCCCAGAGGACCTGGTGGACATGCCATACCAGTGGCTGTCAAGGTCACCAGTGCCCTCAACTTCTTCACCTCAGGCTCCTTCCATGGATCTGCAGCACACATTTGTGGCATCTAGCAGTGGGCCGCCCACAGATGCATCACCCAGGTCACCAATGCCATGTTCAACAAGTCGACCAATTATATCAACTTTGCTACTGTTGAAGCCAGTGTTACTGAGCGGGCATTGGCCTTTGCCGCTCTGGCAGGCTGCCCACGGGTGCAGGACATCATCGACTGCACACATGTGGCCATGAAGGCACCCCATCATGAGAGGAGATTTGATAGAGGTGTTCAAAGTCATGAGGGGGCTAGACAGTAGATAGAGAGAAACTGTTCCCATTGGTGGAAGGGTCGAGAACCAGAGGACACAGATTTAAGGTGATTGGTAGAAGAACCAAAGGCAACATGAGGAACAACTTTTTTATGCAGCGAGTGGTTAGGATCTGGAATGCATTGCGTGAAAGGGTGATGGAGGCAGATTCAATCATGGTTTTCAAAAGGGAATTCGATAAGTACCTTAAGGAAAAAAATTGTAGGGCTACGGGGAAAGGGTGGGGGAGTGGGACTAGCTGAAGTGCTCTTGCAGAGAGCTGGCATGAGCTCGATGGGCCGAATGGTATCCTTCTGTGCTGTAACCATTCTATGGCCTAGAAATTCAGTATAGCCACGTTTGGGGCGCTACAGCATGGCGTTCGCTAACTTTTGCGCCCGGCGCAACTTAGCGCCACCTTCACCGATATTCAGTTGCATCGCTAAAGCAGGCGATACACGACTATCATTAGGCGCTAAGCCAGCGATCCGGGGCGCAAACACCGAAGGCGGGTGCAGCGCAGGTGCGGCGAGTTGCTCATTGAGGGCAGTCAGGCGCCGGTCAGCACTTAAAGGGGGAGGGTGGAATTGCTTGGCTGCCACGCCCTGCACACTGCAGCCCTAAGGCAAGGCCTGAACACTGCTTCTGGAACAGCTCCACGCCCAGGAGAATGGAGAAGGCCAGGGAGAGAGCGCAGCGCTTCGGCGAGGGTGACCTGTGGCTGCTGGTTGGCGCAGTGGACCGCAGGCGCCATATCCTCTTCCCTGAGGGTGGCAGGAGGCCGCTGCCCGCCGAATATCGGAAAGCATGGAGGGATGTGGCAAACAGGGTCACGTCCAACAGCGTGGTTGGCAGGACACCAACCCAGTGCCGGAAAAAATTCAACGACCTCACTCGGGTTGTCAGGGTGAGTACCCTTTCCAGTATCCTCCTCATCCCTGCATGTGCACCTCACTTTATGGCCAAACAGGTCTGAAAGCCCTAATGGCCAGCCCTCATCCAGCAACTATGGGACTGTCAAGAAAAGCACTTGCGCATTCAGGACTTTAGACACTGTCAGGGCTATTCAACCATGGGAGGCAGTGCGGGCAAGATCAGGGCTTGACACTGTCAGGGCTAATCGACCATGGGAGGCAGTGCGGGCAAGATCAGGGCTTGACACTGTACTTAGAGGCTGTCCTTTCTCTTGTTGGACAAGCTGGCGCATAACAGAAGACAGCAGCGACAGACCGGGGGAGGCCATCCTGACCTGAAACAGCTGAGCGACCTTGAGCAGCGAGTGGAGCGGATCATGGCAGGCCGGCTGAGTGGCCCCGTCGCCACTGGAGATGCTGACCCTGTTCTGGGCACCAATGGTAAGGTCATCACCTTTTTGACCTCTCCCTTTCCACTTGCGCCTCACACCAGCATCCTTTGCCACTATCGAACCAATGCAGTGCACAGCAGCACTCATGCCTCCCTCGCTGCCGCCCTGTCCTCACTCTAAAGCAACTCTTGTGCCTCCCTGCTTTCAGATGGTGACTCGCCAGGTTAGGAGGCGGCCCCTCAAGCTGGCACTGTGTCCGAGTCAGACATAGAGGAGGAGGAAGAGGAAGCCAGCCCATCAGGGACACCCTCAGCTGAGGCAGCCCATGACCATGATGGTGTCACGTCTTCCCTGGAGGGGAGCAGGGGGGAAGGGTCGGAGGATAGTGAAGCTCCGGGGACCAGCGGGCTGCAGCAACGCGGGAGGGGTGGGGAGGCTCAGCGGCCTTCTCCCCGGAGGGTGAGTGCAGCCTCCAGTCCTGCTACGGTGAGCGCAGAGGAGGTGTGGCTCCTAGCGGAAATGGGCGCCCAGGCTGAGCACAGGCACACTGAGCTCATGGCTGCAGTGGCAAGGATGCCTGACTCCATAGAGTCACTGGCAAGGAGTGTGCAGGAATTTGGGGCAGCACAGGCCAGGAGTCTGCAGGACGTCGTGGCAGCACAGGCCAGGAGTCTGCAACAATTCAATGCAGCACAGGCCAGGAGTCTGCAGGACGTCGCGGCAACACAGGCTAGGAGTCAGCAGGACTTCACTGCTTCACAGGCGGCTTCTAGCCAAGTGCTCAGTCGTGCCGTGCATTCACTGGCTGCTGTCATGCAGACACAGACCAGGGCCACACTCGCTGGATTGGCCAGGCATCGCCGGGGCACTCGCCGTGCCACAGCAGCCCAGCAGTCTGTGCCTCAGCAGATTGCTGCGCATGCTGCAGTGCTGGCCCGTGCGCATGCCAATGTATCAGCCGACCAGGGAGTGCCTGTGATCTGTCAGGTTGGCAGCATTCCTGCAGCCAACACTGTCACTCCTCCATTGCAGCTGCCACCAGCTGTTGGACAGACTGCTGCCGCCCAAGCAGAGTTGGAGCAGTCAGCAGCCGGCCCTCCAGCCCAGAGCTGGTCCAGGCCGACCCCCAAGCGCATCTGCCGTCTCACCATCTGACCCTCAGCAGCCTTCCCCCAGCCTTGCTGCAGCCACTGGGGTCCCATTGAGGAGGAGCTGCAGTGCGGGTAGGGGCCAGTCACGGAAGCGAAATGGATCACCCTCGCAGGGGAAAAAGTAGAAGGTGTGGCCAGATGTTTTGTTTTATATATAAAGGCCGAGACTGCTGTATTTGTTTCATATTTAAAGGCCGAGACTGGTATATTTGTTTTACTTATAAAGGCCGAGACTGGTGTATTTGTTTTACTTGTGTAGGGGGGCATCTTTTCTGTGGTTTACGGTAATTTACCTTCCTTTACCTGGTTTACGGTAATTCACCTGGTCAGGCAGCCTTTTGCTACTACACTCTGACCAATCCCAAACAGCGGTTTCGAATCGCTAAACCCACCCTTCCAGTTCTGACTGGAGGACTTATAATTAATAATAATGATATATATATTAAAACGGACAACTGGTCTGGATGTGAGAAAGTCAAACTTTATTAAACTAAAGAAAACTATACCACACGATTTTAGTAATCACTGTACAATTGCTTAAATGGGGGAAGACAGAGGCAAAACGAGGGATAAATGGCTGCAATGTTAATTAAACAATCTTAGCAATTTCCCTTAAATTACCACCCCCCCCTTTAACACCTTACTAGATTGCCTTGCTGAGGAGTCAGAAACCTGCTCACCTGTGGTCCAAGGAAATAAGAGAGAGAGATAGCTTCTCAGGAGCTATCTTTATATCCTGCCAGCTCCTGCTGTTTGGCACTGAAAGGGTCTGTGTGCAAAATTCGCGCCAAAAAGTTTGAATACACAACAGAAAGGCCATGATTGGCTGACTCAAACGGGCTTGGAGTGGTTTGTCCCACCCACATCCGGAGTTTCTGGGCTAACAAAAGGGAGTAATGGGTGATTCAAAAACCCATTCATTCCCAACTGTTCTCTTTCAAAACTCCTTTTCCGGAGTTTTGGTGTGTCTCATTGTGTGTAAGGGGCTTTGAATGGGTTGGATTACTAGGTAAACAGAAGCCCTTTGTCCTGCGGTCAGTCTCAAGTGGTTTAATCCCTTATGTCAACATCCTGCAGTCTCAGTAAATAAACATCGATTGTCAGCAGGGAAGGGAAACTCCCGTTTTTGATTGACAGAATCTGGCTGCCACTGCTTGACCCTCCCACTTTTCACAGACATCCACGAGCTGCGAGCTGCTTTTTCCAAGCCCCATTGTCCTTGGCCATGCTTTTCTGATGGCCATTTTTTAAACCCCTTTGCAATTACCAAACTCCAGTGAACAATTTTATTAATAAAATGTATTGTCTTAAAGTGTGTGAATTTTTCCACGAAGTTCCTCGATTCCGGTGTTGTCCATCTCAACGCAGCCTTTTGCGGTTCTGGGCACATTTTAAAACATTGTCCAACCCAGAGACAATTTCCACGATGTTGATTAATATCTCCAGTAGTTTCGGGGTTGAGGGGATTTTGCGAACCCCTACACTTGTAAAGGCCGAGACTGGTGTATTTGTGTTTTTGGGGGGGGTTTCTCTCCATTAGTTTGTCATGTGGGAAGAGCACAGAGGTATCAATAAAAAAATTCTTAAATCGCACTGTCCATGCTTTCTTTTGGAAGCCCTGGTTGCCCTGCTCGGCTGAGGGCTTGTGGAGCAGCTACATTCATCTTCTGCCATTGGCACAAGCCATTCCCTGAGAGGGGGCCTAGAACCGACTTGCAATAAGCCGCCGACAGGCGGCCCTTGCACTTTCTGCCTCCCTCCTGTGCTGGTCCTCCTCCTCCTCCTCCTCCTCTGGTGGTCCTCCAATGTCTGCTGGCAGTGGCTGAGTCCTGCAGATAGCCAGGTTGTGCAGCATGCAGCACATGATAACGAAATGGGAGACTCGCTCAGGCGAGTACTGTAGGGCTCCCCCGGAACGATCCAGACAGCGGAACCATTGCTTCAGCACGCCGATTGTTCACTCAATGATGTTCCTGGTTGCTTGATGGCTGTCATTGTATCCCTCTTCAGCAGGGTGCTGGGCGCATGGAGCGGGGTCATCAGCCAGGTGCACAAAGGATAGCCTTTGTCCCCGAGAAGCCATCCTTGTGGGTGAGGCTGGGCCTCGAACATGTCTGCCACAGAAGTCTGGCGCAGGATGAAGGCATCGTGGCTGCTGCCTGGAAAGCGGGCATTGACAGCTAGGATGAGCTGCCTGTGGTCACACACCAACTGCACGTTGAGCGAATGGTAGCCCTTCCGGTTGCGGTAATCCTCGGCATTCTCTAGAGGTGCCCACAAAGCCACATGCGTGCAGTCAATGGTGCCCTGCACCATGGGGAAGCCCGCTAATGCTGCAAAGCCCATTGCACGCTCTTGCTGCTTGTCCACGGTCATGGGGAAGGAAATGAACTGATGTCTCCTTCTGAAAAGGGCATTGGTCACCTGGCGGATGCAGCAATGTACCGCGAACTGGGAGATGTTGGAAATGTCCCCAGTAGCGGATTGAAAGGAGCCGGTGGCATAGAAGTTGAGAGCCACCGTCACCTTCACTGCCACCGACAGAGACGTCCTGCTCCTAGGCCCCTGCTCAGAAACTGGCTTCTGCCATTGAGAACAACATTAATGAAACCAACCCGCAACCCCTAAGCCAGCCAAGGCAGCAATGATTGCAAAGACCAAACATGTACATTTTGAATACAAAAACTTATTTATTTTACAAACTGTGTGTGTCATTTCCTCATGACAAACTAATAGAAAGAAACACAAAAAAACAGTAATTGACATAACTGGTTCTCACAACCTGGAGATAATGTCCAAAACACTAAACAAAAGTTTGACCACGAACCTCGGCCTTTAATAAAAAAAATGACCAACATTTTGTCACACCTCCTACTTTTTGCCCTTCGAGGGTGATCTCCTTCCCTTGCGTACTTCCCCCCTTCCCACCCTACTGCTCCCTCCGTAATGGGACCCTAGTGGCTGCAACAAAGCTGGTGGAAGGCTGCTGATTGTCAGAACCTGAGACTGCAGATGCCCTTGAAGGACGGCCTTGACCAGCTCTGGGCCTGGAGGGCCCGGCTGCAGACTGCACCAACTCTGCATGGGCGGCAGCAGTCTGTCCTACAGGCAGTGGCAAGTGCAGTGGAGAAGTGACAGAGGACAGCAACTCCCTGCTCGACCGACACACTGGCACTCCCACGGGGCAGCACTTCAGCATCTGGAGTAATCTGCTGGAGCACAAATTGCTGGCCTGCTGCGGCACAGTGAGAGCCCTGGGGAAATGTGTCCGAACCAGCGAGGATGGCAGCAGTCAGTGCTCGCGTGGCCTCAATCTGAGTGCATGAGAGCAGTCAGAGATGGGGTCATGGCAGCCAGTGACTGAATTGCAGCACTAAACATTTGCATGGTATCCGCCATTGCTACAGCGAACTGCTCAACGCTCCTTGCCAGTGATTCAGTGCATTCGGGCACCCTTCCCACTGCACCCATGAGCTCAGTGTGCATGTCCACCGCCTGGGTGTTCATTTCAGTGATCAGCCGCTCCTCCTCTGCGTCCAGTGCAGTAGGACTCGCTGGCATACTCTCCGGGGAGAAGGCCCCCGAGCTTCCCTACCCCCATCGCGTTGCTGCAGCCCACTGGGTCCTGGAGCTTCACCCTCATCAGACCCTTCCCCCCTGCTCCCCTCCAGGGAGGCGTGTTCCCAGTGTGGGCATGGGCTTCCTCGGGAGAGGGTGGCGCTGATGCTCCGGCTTCCTCTTCCTCCTCGCCTGCAGCTTCACTCCCACTGGCAGCTTGAGGGCCCGTCTCCTCAGCTGGTGAATCACCATCTGAAAGCAGGGAGGTACAAGAGTGGCTTTAGCGTGAGGACAGGGAGGCAGTAAGGGAGGCATGAGTGCAGCGATTTAGTAAGTTGGATTGAAAGTGTCAAAGGCTGGTGTTCTGAGGGACAAGTGGAAGGAGAGAGGACTAAAAGGTGATGACCTTACCATTGCTGTCCAGAATGGGGTCGGCCTCTCCAGTGGCGATGGGACTAATCACCCGGCTTGCCACAATCCTGTGGACACGCTCCTCAAGATCGCTGAGGGATTGCAGCTGAGGCCTCCCTCCACCCGTCCGTTGCTGCTGTCTCCTATTATGAGATAGCTTGGCCTGCAAGAAAAAGGACGGCATCTGAGTAAATATACAGCCATGGTCTTGCCTGATGTGCCTCCCATAGGTGAATAGCCCTAACTGTATGCAGCCATGGCCTTGCCTGATGTGCCTCCCATAGATGAATAGCCCTTACTGTATGCAGCTATGGTCTTGCCTGACGTGCCTCCCATAGGTGAATAGCCCTTAATTTATGCAGTCATGGTCTTGCCTGATGTGCCTCCCATAGGTGAATAGCCCTTACTGTATGCAAAGTATGGAATGTGCATGTGTGTTTCATGAGAGGGCCATAGGTGTTGGATGAGTGTTGGGCATTGGGGTTTTAATACCCTCTGGCTATAGAGTGAGGTTGAGATGGAGGGATGGAGAGGTATTGAAAAAAAGCCACTCACCCTGACGACCCGAGTGAGGTCGTTGAACTTTTTTCTACATTGTATATGGGTCCTGGGCACCATGCTCCTGGAGGAGACGCTCTGTGCCACCTCCCTCCACACTCTTTTGTAATCGCGCGGCAAAGGCCTCCTGCCACTCTCTGGGTACAGTATTGGTCTTCTGCACTTTACCGCGCCAACCAGAGCCTCCAAGGCCCGCTCGCTGAAGCGCTGTGCTCGCTCCCTGGCCCTCTCCATACTCCTTGGCTGCAAGATTTAGGCACAGGTCTCTCCAGGCCGAGATTCAAGGCTCCAATGAGCAGGGTGTGGCTGGAAAGCAAGATTGACTCTCCCCTTTACGAACTGTCTGGCGCCAGTGTGTCTGTGTTCCATGGCTAACTGACAGCACCTGCGCTGCACCCACGCTCTGAGTTAGCGCCTCGCTCCTCGGCCTTTGCGCCTTAAGAGAGGTGTAAAGTGCCTGATTTAGCGCTCCAATCACCTCCAGGGGCGATAAAAGCCAAGTTTGCCGTCGGAAGCGATATTAGCGCCAGGCACTAAACTTTGCGCACAGCTGATAATCGCGCCCCAAACGGGGCAATACTCAATTGTTCCCCCTATGATTCTACATAGCTTGTGCTCATGTGAGTGGTGCATTAGCTGCTCCATGCAGGTGGCCATCCTTTCCATGGAACAGTGTACAGCCGCCATCACCTGCAACACAGTGGTGCTCATGTTGGAGATGGACTCCTGCATTCTCTGCACATTTGCAGACATCACGGTAGCAAAACCTGTCAGATCCTCCTCAACTTCCTCCTGCACTTCCAAGATCGCCCTCCTTCTCGATGTCCCCTGAGGCTGAGCACCTGCATGCAGCTGAGTAGAGCTGGGAGCATCCTGCGCCCTCTGGCGAGGAGTCTCCACTGCTGTCCCTGCCTCCACCATCTCACTTGTGACTTATGACACACCAGGTGACAACACTACTCTATCTCGTCTCGGAGGCACCAAGGTGTGCGTATCTGTGCTGGTGCTGGGTGCGCTTATGTCTGGTGACGGTGCACCCTCAGAGGCTGGATGCTCCTCTGAGGAGTCATCTTCCTCTTCTGCCTGGACAGTGAGGGGTGCTCTTGATGGACCTGTGGGAGAGTAAAGAGCTGTTATATCAAGAATGGGTAACGATGCCATTATACACATGATGAACATTCACTGGCTTCTGATATCAGTCCCCATATGGATGACTGCTGTATGCCATGTGGCTGTATGAGATGTAATTCTGTCACCAGGTTGCTGAGAGGTACCCCTCTCTCTGTCTCCCACCGCCTACTGCTCTGCAACTCCTGAGACCTCCAGGGCGGCCTCCTCTGCTGGAGTCAATGTGGCGAATGATGGAGAGCCACCTCCGATTCTATCCCTCTCCCTCTTATTGTGGGCTCTCTTTTCCTGCAAGGAGGGAACAAAGAGATGTTTGAGTGCGAGTGATGGCATGAGTGTAAGGAATGTGTCGGTTACATCTTTAGAGGGTGACTATGAGGAAGTGTGGTGCCAATGCCAAAAGTGCCAATGCAAATGACCTCCTTGTCTGTTGTTAGTTGATATGATTGCATTATGATGAGGGTGAGTGTGAGGGGTGGTTATCAGTTGGGGATGTGAGTATGTACATAGAGAGAGTGGGATGGGTGGACGTGCAAGGTATGTTGGTGTGAGTAATGATGTGCCGGAGTAGGCTTGGGAAGGCAGAATGATGGGGATGTGATGACAGGCACAGCAAGATGAAGTTGAGAGTGGCTTTGCACTCACCTTTCCTGATTTGGCCAAGGCTGCTTTAAATATCCCAGCTGGAAATGAGTCATCGATGACGTCATCAGACCAGCACCATTCAATAGGACCTGATAATGTGCCGGCCTGCCTTAATACGCGCCATTAAGGGAAAGTCGCTCTGTGGAGCGGGATGAAAAGCACGGGGTTCTGAGCCACCACGCCGACCGCCCGCACCCGCCCCGCCCTGGTAATTAAACTTACTGCCATGGTGTCAGGTTCCACCTGAAACCCAGCTCTACATTTCCAGCACCTTACTCAACCACTCCATTGCCTCCATGTTGTCAGCCTCCTTGTGCAACATATGGATGAGCCCCAATTTACTCCAGTTAAATATTTGTAGGGGCGGGCGATTAGGTTTCCTTCCCTAAAGGACATTAGTGAACCAGTTGGGTTGTTGCAACAATCTGCCAGCTTTATGGTCACTTTTATTGATACGAGTGTTTTATTTCCATATTTTTTAAGAACTGATTTCAAATTCACAAACTGCCATGTTGGTGATTTGAGTTCACATTCTCTGGCTTATTAGTGGAGGTCTCTGAATTATTAGTCCACTAAATTAACCCACTACACTACCCCAGTCCCTATCTCTTTGGACTTTGGTTTGTACTTGTTCTGTGTGAAGATGCTAACTCTGAACTAGGAGCCTCAGTCAGAGCAGTACATGGACTGCATACATCAAAGCTGGCCGGCACAGAACTATGCGAACCAAACCGAAAGCTCACACAAAGGGCAGCTGGCTTGGTGTTTGGGGCACTTCTCACAGGGCAAATCATCCTAATCTCAGCTCAGCACCAACATTACTAAACCATTCCCTAGGCTTGGATTCAATAAATGAGAGTTTTCATAGAATGATAGAAATGACAGCACAAGCCATTCGGCCCCCGGTGACTATGCCAGTGCTGGCGCTTTCTCCTGTAACCCCATTTCCCACAGTTCCTTTTAAATTCTTCCTTTTCAAATATTTATCCCATTCTCTTTTAAATGATATTCTTGTCTCTACCTCAATAGCCATTTGTGGTGAAACAGCCCATGTTCGAATAGCTCCCAGCTCTGCAGAAAATGCTGATCCCCAGTCTCACCCACACCCAATTCTCCAGTCGCCCTGTCTTATACACCCTTGAACTTGACCCCCAGTTTCCCTCTCTCCCCGTAATTCCTATCCCTGTCCCCAATCCCTAGTATCCTTCTCTCCCCCTCACCATTCTCCCTCTCTCCACAACCCCATTCTCCCTTTCTCACCGACCCCCATCCTCTAATCTCCCTTTTTCTTCGACCCCCATTCCCCAGACTCCCATGCCCCCTCCCACTCCCACGTACCCCCGACCTGACTCGAGCCCACGATTCCTGAGTTCTCCCAAGCCATGCCCTCCGATCCCATTTGTTCCCAGTACCCTAGCTGATTCCGGCTTTCCATAGTGGTGGGGCAGGAATGACATCACAACTAAGCCACCTCCCCAAACCCGTGCAGTTTGGGGTCTAATAGCGTCATCAGGCCCTGACTGCAATTTTAACTTTGACCTAAGTTGGAAACTGGCTGTGGCTTTCCCTGTCACCAGAGGAGTGGACGCAGAAGAGGCCATTCAAGATAAGTTTCTTACATTCCTTTGTGGAGCCAACAGTGCTGCTCCAAGCCACACAAGGAAAGTTTAGGCCTCCATTGCCCTGCACTCCCCCTTCCTGACCGTGAGTTGCCCCAGAACCCCTGTCCTCTACAGGCCAGCAGCCACTTTACATTTAATTCCCGCAGGTTCCGGCAGAATGTTAATGAGGCCTAGCGGTTAAAATCACCATTGGCGGATAGGAAATTAACTCTCTGAGTTAAAAATTATCCCTTTATGTCAGTTATCAAGAATCTAATGTTAAACATCTATTACTGCTTGCATTTATTGATGATGAAAGGAAATTAACTAGTTGTGGGTGTTTATAGTTGAGCAAACGTTAAATTGTTTTAATTGTTTAAATAATTAAGCTTTACCAAATAGCTGTCTTATGCTGAGTCCAAAGTATATGCAACAAGGGATGAAAAGGGCGATCTCAGCAGTTGTGCTGGGCTTGTGCCTGCCACAGAACTCTGCCGATATTCATGGGGCCAGAGTGTGAAGCCTGCAGGAGTGGGCCTTCAGTGGTGTGGGAGCACATCTGCTGGCCAGCCCGTGGGTGCCGGTTTCTCACTGCCCCTGAAGAACAGTCTGGGTGTCTGGGTGGTCCCCTTCAAACACTCCCCAATACTTTATGGCATCTGTATCTTTGGGAGTCCCGACCCCACCCTGAACCTCCAGGTAGACCCCACTTCTGCTGGAATTGAGCAGGTAGACTGGTGAGACCAGTTATACCTGCACCCATTGTATAATGGGTCCAAACTGAGGGCCGGCTGCGGCATGGAAGTTCCCATATTAGGAGTCCCTGCCCATCGGCTCTGTGCCCCTTACCTAAGTGATTTTTTAGGGGCAGCTGGAGGCTCCACCGAGACCTCCAGAAAGCCATTCTGGAAACTAGCAACTAAGGCCAAGCCCTGATTATTCCAGGTTCCAACCAGGTTTGCGACCATTCAAGTGGAATAGCCACACAATTTCAGGACTTAAAGCACAGAAGCCCATTCAGCCCAATGTGTTTGTGCCTGGCCTAAGCTAGCTCCTCAACAGAAGCTGTTCCATTTACCGCTCTACTGGAGAAGTATTTTTAAGAGGCCTTTAATCCACTTGTATTTTATTAGACTTCTGGAATTATTCTCTCCTGCAGGTATAATGCTTACTATAAGAAGGGTATTCAGATCTGGGTGCACAATCTGACAACATGCACAACCATAATAGAACAGTGGCTTTTAGTACAAAATCTGTGGGTTTATCTGGAGGCTGTCTTTGTTGGAGGAGATATTGCCAAACAACTACCACAGGTAATTTATACCATTAACCTAGATAGTCAAAACATTTATATCAGCTAGCTTCATGTTTCTTGGTCACTGTTTTAATTTTAGCACAGATGAATTAGAAAGAAACAGGTCTAGAAATGTGTTGGTGCCACACCCATTTTACAGGTGTTTGCTGGTGCTGCACTGCTTTTGGCTGATTTCAAAACAGTTTAACTGCAGACATCAGTGCCTGGTAGGGCTTTCTTTGGGGCTGGAGGATGAGAGGGAGCAGCCAACAAGACAGGAGAGAGCAGGAACAGTTGGGACTAGAGTGAAGGATGCCATACCCACAGTGGGTCTAAAGAGAGCACCTCTCCTCTTTGAACTTCACAGAGGAACAATGACTCAGGCACCTTCACTTCATAAAGGTGGCTACCACCAAGCTATTTCATCTGCTGCAGCCACAACTCGAGCCTCAAACCAGGTCATGAACAGCAATGCCTGTGGCTGTCAAGGTGAGAGTGACACTTAATTTCTATGTAACAGGCTCCTTCTAGACTACAGAAGGTGACATCAGCGATATCCCACAGTTTGCAGTCCACCATTGTATCAGGGAGGTCACCGAGGCTCTCTACATCAGGAGGAACACCTACATCTCTTTCCCCATGGACAGAGCGAAGCAGGTTAAGAGAGCGCTATGCTTGGCCCACATTGCAGGCTTCCTCAGGGCGCAAGGTGCAGTAGACTGCATCCACATTGTCTTGCCTCCATCACCATCCTGGCATCTTTTCAATAGAAATGGATTCCACTCCCTCAGTGTCCAGCTTGTTTGCAACCACGGGCAGTGCATACGAACATACGAACAATGACGGACAGGTAAAGACCATCTGGTCCATCGAGCCTGTCCCACACAATTGCAATACCTTGTGTACCACAACATATACACCCCACCCCACCCCAACCAAAGCCATGTGATCTCCTGGGAGAGGCAAAAAAACAAGTAAAAAACCCCGGCCAATTTGGGAAAAAATCTGGGAAATTCCTCTCTGACCCATCTAGGCATCATGCAGGTCTGTGCCCAGTTACCTGTCAGTAGAGTTTGACGTCCATTGTGGGTAACGTTATGGAAATCCCTGTTAAATTAAACTTTGTACAATTAATTAAAAAAAGAGATTATCCAGCAGTTTAAGATTCATCGGGCATTTCAAGCATCTGGATAGAAAAAAAATCATAAAGTATAGCCAATATGGGTTCATATATCTTCAGTGTAAGGGGCACTGAGGGGGAACAATTCCTGAAATGTGTACAAGAAAACTTTCCAGCCCGAGTAAGGAAGTAGTGCTGGATCTAGTTCTGGGGAATGAAGTGGGGCAAGTGCAGTAAGTTTCAGTGGAGGAGCATTTGGGGAACAGTGATCATAACATCATCAGGTTTAGAATAGTTATGGAAAAGGACAAGGAACAATCAAGCATAAAAATACTTAACTGAACGAGGGCTAATATCAGTGAGTTAAAAAGGCATCTAGCCCAGGTGGATTGGAATCAAAAATTGGTAAGCAAAGCAGTAATTGAACAATGGGAGGCCTTCAAAGAGGAGATGTTTTGGGTACACTTCACCACGAGGAAGAAAGAAAGGGCTGGAGGTAGAGCTAGAAAGCTAGAGCTGTCTGGATGACTAAAGATATAGATTGTGTAATTTATCTAGATTTTTAAAAGGCCTTCGATAAGGTACCCCGTAATAGACTAATGAATAAGGTCAGAGAATGCGGAGTCAGGGGACAAATTAGTCTGTCAAATTAGGTAACCACACCTCCCCCCCCCCCGACCCTGAACACGGGGGCCCCACAAGGATGTGTGCTGAGCCCCCTCCTCTACTCCCTCTTCACCCACGACTGTGTGGCTGTTCATGGTTCCAACACCATCATCAAGTTTGCGGATGATACCACGGTAGTAGGCCAGATCACCAACAACGATGAGTCAGCCTACAGGGAGGAGGTCCAGCATCTCGTGAAGCAGTGTGCCGATAACAACCTGGCCCTTAACATCAAGAAAACCAAAGAAATCATTGTGGACTTCAGGAAGTCTAAAGGTGGAAGTCACACCCCCATCCACATCAATGGGGCTGTGGTGGAAAGGGTGGACAGCTTTAAGTTCCTCGGAGTCCACATCACGGAAGACCTCTCCTGGTCCCTCAATACCTCCTCTCTGGTGAAGAAGGCCTGGCAGCGCCTATATTTCCTAAGGAGGTTGAAGGGATGTAACCTGTCACCCCTGATCCTCTCTAACTTTTACCGCTGCACAATAGAGAGCATCCTGACGAACTGTATCACAGTATGGTATGGCAGCTGTAGCTACTATGACCGGAAAGCCCTGCAGCGGGTAGTCAAAACTAGCATTACCGGCACCCGGCTACCGACCATAGAGCACATATACCAGAAACGCTATTTACGGAGGTCACGGTCCATCATCAAAGACCCTACCCACCCCAGCCACAGTCTGTTCACCCTCCTGCCATCTGGGAGACGCTACAGATGCATTCGCACCCGTACGACCAGATTTAGGAACAGCTTCTTTCCCAGGGCTGTCATCCTACTGAACTCCACAAATAAACTCTAAAGCCTGCACATCTGCCAATGCACTTTATTATGGTTATGTTTATGTTAATGTATTACAAGCCAAATGTATGTTGAATGTTTAAATGTCTTAATCTAAATGTACACTCTCGGGAGCCGCAAGCCTACATTTTGTTGTACTGCACCTGTGCACTAACAATGACAATAACGTTGATTATGATTATGATTATGAAGTAGCATAATGAATTGCTAGCTGGCTTCAAGACAGAAAGCAGAGTGGGAGTAAGGGGTGGCTATTCACAGTGGCAGAAGGTGGGTAGTGGTGTTCCACAAGGATCAGTGCTGGGACCACTGCTGTTCACAATTTACATCAACGATTTAGACTTTGGAATCAAAAACACAATTTCTAAATTAGCGGATGATACCAAATTGGGGGAGGATAGTCAAGTTACAGGAGGACAGATTAAACTTGCAGAATGGGTAAATAATTGGCAAATGAAGTTCAACACAGATAAATGTGAGGTATTACATTTTGGTAGGAAGAATAGAGAGGTCACTTATCACTTGGAGGGTGTGAGTCTAGGTGGGGTAGAGGAACAAAGGGATCCCTGAGTACAAATACACAAATTACTAAAGGTTGCACCACAGGTTAGCAAGGCCATAATAAAAGCAAACCAAGCACTAGGGTTTATTTCGAGAGGGATTGAATTGAAAAGTAGGAAAGTTATGCTAAACCTGTATCAAACCTTGGTTAGACCACACTTAGAGTACTGCCTGCAGTTCTGGTTGCCATATATAAAAAGGATATAGAAGCACTGGAGAGTGTGATACCAGAAATGTGAGGGTATACATATCAGGAAAGGATGAACAGTGTCGGTCTCTTTTCTCTTGAAAAAGAAGGCTGAGGGGTGACCTAATAGAGGTCTTTAAAATTATGAAAGGTTTTGATAGAGTGGATAAAGAGAGAATGTTTCCACTTGTGGGGAAGAGCAAAACTAGAGCCCATCAATATAAGATAGTCACCAAGAAATCCAATAGGGAATTCAGAAGAAACTTCTTTACCCAAAGAGTGGTGAGAATGTGGAACTCACTGCCACAGGGAGTGGTTAAAGTGAATAGTATAGAGAGGCTCGTGCCACAATCTTCCAATGCTCTTTAGATATGTGGTCGGTGCCAGAGGGCTGGAGGATTGCAAATGGTACACACCTGTTCAAAAAAATGGATTTGGATAAACCCAGCAGTTACAGGCCAGTCAGCCTAAAGTTGGTGATGGGGAAACTTTTAGAGACAATAATCCGTGACAAAATTAATTGGTACTTGGAAAAGTATGGGCTAATAAATGAAAATCAGCAGAGTTGTTAAAGAAAAATCATGTTTGACTAAGTTGATTGAGTTCTTTGATGACTAGAATCATAGAAATTTACAGCACAGAAGGAGGCCATTCAGCCCATCTTGTCCGTGCTGGCCAACAAAAAGCTTTCCAGCCTAATCCCACTTTACAGCACTTGGTCCGTATCCCTGTAGGTTACAGCATTTCAAGTGCATATGCATGTGCTTTTTAAATGTAATGAGGGTTTCTGCCTCTACCACCCTTTCAGGCAGTGAGTTCCAGACCCCCACCACCCTCTGGGTGAAAAAATTTCTCCTCAAATCCGCACTAAACCTCCTACCAATTACTTTCATTCTATGCCCCCTGGTTATCGACCCCTCTACTAAGGGAAATAGGTCCATCCTATCTACTCTATCTAGGCCCCTCATAATTTTATACACCTCAATTTGGTCTCCCCTCAGCCTCCTCTGTTCCAAAGAAAACAACCCCAACCTATTCAATCTTTCCTCATAGCTAAAATTCCCCCCAGCCCAGGCAACTTCCTCGTAAATCTCCTCTGCACCCTCTTGAGCGCAATCACATCCTCCCTGTAATGTGGTGACCAGAACAGCACACGGTATCTAGCTGTGGCCTAACTAGTGTTTTATATAATTCAAGCATAACCTCCCTGCTCTTATGTTCTATGTCTCGGCTAATAAAAGCAAGTATCCCGTATGCCTTCTTAACCACCTTATCCACCTGTCCTGCTACCTTCAGGGATCTGAGAACATACATTCCAAGGTCCTCTGATCCTCTGCATGTCTCAGTGTCCTACCATTTATTATGTATTCCTTTGCTTTGTTAGCCCTCCCCAAATGCATTACCTCACACTTCTCTGGCTTGAATTCCATTTACCACTGTTCTGCCCACCCGACCAGTCAATTGATATCTTCCTGCAGTCTGCAGCTTTCTTCTTAGTTCTCAACCATATGGCCAATTTTTGTATCATCTGTAAACTTCTTAATCATACTTCCTACATTCAAGTCCAAATCATTGATATATACCACAAAAAGCAAAGGACCCAGTACTGAGCCCTGCGGAACCCCACTAGAAACAGCCTTCCAGTCACAAAAACACCCTTCGACCATTACCCTTTGTTTCCTGCCTCTGAGTCAATTTCGTGACCAGTCTGCCATGCGGGACCTTCTCAAAAGCCTTGATAAAGTCCATACAGTCTACATCAAATGCACTACCCTCATCGACCCTCCTTGTTACCTCCTCAAAAAATTCAATCAAGTTAGTCAGACACGTAAAGGTGACCCCGAGCTTCTGGTCACCTGTCACTTTAATTCTCCGCTCCACTCCCACTCAGACCTCTCCGTCCTCGGCCTCTTACACTGTTCCAATGAAGCTCAATGTAAGCTCAAGGAACAGCACCTCATCTTTCGATTGGGCACTTTACAGCCTTCTGGACTCAACATCGAGTTCAACAATTTCAGACCATAACCTCTGCCCCATCTTTCTTTTCCATTTTTTTTCTCTCTCTCACATGGCAGCTATCGATCATTCTGCCATTGCCATTTACACTTCATCTAGAGTCATCTTTTGTTTCTTAACTTGTCCCATTACCATCTCCTTTTGCCTTGCACCATCATCCCTTTTGTCTCTTAATCTCTCCTGCCTTCCACCCTATCACAGACCTTCCCTTTTGTTCTTTCCTCTCCTCCCCCCTTTCCCTGCCCCCACACTTGCTTAAAAACCTGTTACATCTCCAACTTTTTCTAGTTCTGATGAAGGGTCATCGATCTGAAAAGTTAACTCTGTTTCTCTCTCCACAGATGCTGCCTGGCCTGCTGAGTATTTCCAGCATTTTCTGTTTTTAGTCAGACATGACTTTCACTTAACAAATCCATGCTGACTGTTCCTGATTAATCCGTGTCTTTCTAAATGAAGATTTATCCTGTCCCTCAGAATTTTTTCCAATAATTTTCCCACCACCGAGGTTAGGCTGACTGGCCTGTAATTACTCAGTCTATCCCTTTCTCCTTTTTTAAACAATGGTACCATGTTAGCAGTCCTCTGACACCACACCTGTAGCCAGAGAGGATTGGAAAATGATGGTCAGAGCCTCTGCTATTTCCTCTCTTACTTCTCTTCACAGTCTGGGATACATTTCATCCGGGCCTGGGGACTTATCCACTTTCTCTTTCACTATGCTTATTTCATCTAATATTTCACACTCCTCCTCCCTGATTGTAATTTCTGCACCGTCCCTCTCTTTTGTGAAAACAGACACAAAGTATTCATTAAGAACCATACCCATGTCTTCTGCCTCCACACGCAGGTTACCTTTATGGTCCCTAATAGGTCCTACTCTTACTTTAGTTATCCTCTTGCTCTTAATGTATTTATAAAACATCTTTGGGTTTTCCTCGATTTTACTTGCCAATATTATTTCATGCCCTCTCTTTGCTTTCCTAATTTCCTTTTTAATTTCACCCCTGCACTTTCTATACTCCTCTAGGATTTCTGCAGTATTGGGCCCTCGGTATCTGTCATTAGCTTCCTTTTTTTTCTTTATCCTCCCCTGTATGCCCCTTGATATCCAGGGAGCTCTAGATTTGTTAGTCTCACCCTTTTTCTTTAAGGGAACATACTTGCTCTGAACCCTCACTATCTCCTCCTTGAATGCCTTCCACTGCTCTGACACTGATTTACCTTCAAGTTTTGGTCTCCAGTCCACTTTGGCTAAATCACATCTCAGCTTAGTAAAATTAGCTTTTCCCCAATTGAGAACTTGTATTCCTGGACTATCCTTGCTGTTTTCCATAACTACCCTGAATCTAACTGAATTATGATCACTACCATCAATATACTCTCCCACTGATACCCTTTCCACCTGCCCAGCTTCATTCCCTAAAACTAGGTCCAGATCTGCCCCTCTCTTGTTGGGCTTGCTACATACTGGCTAAAAAAGCTCTGAATGCATTTTAAGAATTCTGCTCCCTCTATACCTTTCACACTAATTTTATCCCAGTTAATATTAGGTAAGTTGAAATCCCCTACTATTACTGCCCTATTTTTGCACGTCTCAGAAATTTGCCTACATATTTGCTCTTCCATCTCCCTCTGACTGTTTGGGGGTCTATAGTACACTCCCAGCAGTGTGATTGGCCCTTTTTTGTTTTTCAGTTCAAGTAAAGGAGCGGGTTGATGAGGGTAGTGCAGTTGATGTATATATGGTCTTTCAAAAGGCATTTGATAAAGTACCACGTAATCAACTTGTTAGCCAAATTGAAGCTCATGTGATTAAAGGGACAGTAGCAGCATGGATACAAAATTAGATAAGAGACAGAGAGCAGATAGTAGTAGTACACAATTTTTTAAAGGTAGCAGGACAAGTTGAGAAGGCTGTTAAAAAAAGCATATCGGATCCTTGGCTTTATAGAATCAAAGAATTATAAAATGATTACAGCACAGAAGGAGGCCATTTGGCTTGTTGAGCCATGCAAGAGCACTTCAGCACTTCCTATTGATAGAGGAATAGAGTACAAAGGCAAGGAAGTTATGCTAAACCTTTATAAAACACTGCTTAGGCCTCAGCTGGAGTATTATGTTCAATTCTGGGCACCATACTTTAGGAAGGATGTCAAGGCCTTAGAGAAGGTACAGAAAAGATTTACTAGAATGATACCAAGATTGAGGGACTTCAGTTATGTGGGCAGACTGGAGTAGCTGAGATTGTTCTCCTTAGAGCAGGGAAGGTTAAAAGGAAATTTGATTGAGGTGCTCAAAATCATGAAGGGTTTTGATAGAGTAAATAAGGAGACACTGATTCCAGTGACAGAAGAGTCTGTAACCAGAGGACACTAATTTAAGGTGATTGGCTCACGTGGCGAATGCTGATTCGCTGAGTTCTTTCAAGTGAGATCTGACCTGTTTCTGGCTGGAGCATATATGATGTGGATACCGTATCACATTAATCAGGGCCAGAGTGGTCCCCTGGAGGGATCGATTATCATCTGATTCGCAGCCTGCTAGCATGCAAGCAGAAGAGGAGCACCAAAAACCTCCTTAGGAATGGGAGGGTGCTGCTCCAATATTACATTGCATTACATAGAGATAGAAATTTGGTGCATTTGCACCTCCCGTTAGCACCTCCAGGGGGCGCTAATGGGACACAAACGACTTTTTGCCCAGGCGCAGTGCCGCTAACAATTCCCGCTAAATTATGTGCGAGTTTAGTGGCGGCAGGAACCGGTAGTGCCCCGCTCCACTGCACAGGTGATGACCGTGCGCAGTGCCCCATTTTTGCCCCGCCTGCAAAATTGGCCCACGCCCCCTGAATCTGCGCCGGACGATGACAGCGACCGATTCAGGGGGTGGGAACGGAGCGGCAGGAGGGCGATAAGTAATGGGGAGGTGGCAGACGGGGGAAGAAAATCAGCTGACTTACTTGTCGCAGCCCGCTGCGTCTTTTAACGCGGGGTCCGTGCCACGATCTGGCTGCTGGCACGGCACCCCGCTTCGGTGGTCCAGGTAGGGCCCTGCAGAGTTGTGGGCTTGGGCCCTCCCCTTTAATGAGGGGTGGAGCCCTTCTATACGGCAGCGCTATGTGGCCCAGTGCGTCACGCTGCAGAACGCACCAGCCCGATATTTGGGGTTAGCACTCTAAGAAGGAAGTGAAGTGCTTGAATTAGCGTTCCACCTCCCTCTTGGGGCGCTAAAACTGAATTTAATGATTGTCGGCGCTATTTTTTGCCAGGCGCGCCCAGGCAATGTTAGCAACCCAAAATGGTCGCTAACGAATTTTTCCCCCATTGTATTTACAGCACAGAAATAGGCCAACTGGTCCATGTTGGTGTTTATGCTCCACACAAGCCTCCTCCCACCCGTCTTCATCTAACCCATCAACATATCCTTCGATTCCTTTCATCCTCATGTTTTTATCTAGCTTCCCCTTAAATGCATCTGTGCTATTTGCTTTAACTACTCCTTGCGGTAACGAGTTCCACATTCTAACCACTCTGGGTAAAGACATTTCTGCTGAATTCCCTATCGGATTGATTAGTGACTATCTTACATTTTGGCCCTAGTGCTGGTCTCGCCCCCCAAGTGGAAACATCTTCTTTACGTCTACCCTATCAGTTTTCTCTTTTCTAGAGAAAAGAGCCCCAGCCTGTTCAATTGTTCCTGATAGGTATAACCTCTCAGTCTGGTATCATTCTAGTAAATCTTTTTTGCACCTTCTCTGTATCCTTCTTATAATACGGATGCCAGAACTGTTCACAGTACTCCAAGTGTAGTCTAAACAAGGTTCAATACAGGTTTAACTTCTCTGTTTTTCAATTATATCCCTCTAGAAATGAACCCAAGTAATTTGTGTGCTTTTTTAATGGCCTTATTAACCTGCATCACTATTTTTTGTGATTTGTGTATCTGTACCCCCAGGTCCCCCTGTTCCTTCACCCCATTTAGATACTTATTTTCCAAGGAGTATGTGGCCCCCACTTATTCTTCCTGCCAAAATATACCATCTCACGCTTATTTATATTGAAGTTCATTTGCCAATTACATGCCCATTCTGCAAGTTTATTAATGTCTTCCTGTATTTTGTCGTAGTCCTCTGTGTTAACTACACCCCTCAATTTGGTGTCATCGGCAAATTTTGAAATTGTACTTCCGATTCCCAAATTCAAATTGTTTATGTAAATGATGAACACCAGTGCTCCCAGCACCGATCCTTGTGGAACACCACTTCCCACCGTTTGCCAATCCGAGTAACTACCTTTAACCCCTAATCTCTGTTTTTATTTACATCAGAGCACCCAAAACAGAGACCAAAGAGAATGTACTTCAGAGGGCCTTTCTATGCTTTAGGACTGTGGCATTTGTTACAAGTTCAGTTAGCAAAACTAAAACAACTGTAGACTTCAAAACATCTGGTTTACATTTATTAACCATTTTTATGACACAGCCTGCTGTCAGTAATACAAATATTTTTAGGTTAGAAGGAAACAATCAGGGAACTTTCTGTACTTAACAAAAGATACAAAGTTACACAAATATTGATGCATTTCCTTCCTCAAATGAAATTAATTTTTAAAAGAACACCTCATCAACAAGGACAATAGAATCTATATCAAGTATAAAGTCCAACCAAATATAAATATAAGTATAAAGTTCAACCAAAGTCACTGACAGATAAAAATCACTGTTACTACCATTCCCTGTTAGCATTATGGGCTTGTTATTTGTACTGTGGATGGGCCTTTCCCATCAGAGGTCCCATTATGATGCTGGCTCACTGTTTTATTGGTTACCAGCCAGTCTTTTATTTTACACTGTTGTGGCTGTGGTTTATTCACTGTGGGCTAACTACGTAGCTCCACTTGTGTTACGGAATGTGTAAATGGAATCTTTACAAATGATGGTCCTGTTTTACCGCACAGAAACAGGCCATTCAGTCCAACTAGTCCACATGAGTTTCCTCCCATTCCACCTGTCTCATCTCAGCCTTTCAGCATATTTTTTGATTCCCTTTTCTCACATACTCGTCTAGTTTCCTTTTGAAAGTATCTCAGCTATTCTGTCTACCACTCCATCTAACCCTATCAGCATATCCTTTTATTCCTTTCCCCTTCATGTGCTTATTTAGCTTCCCCATAAATACATCTATGCTATTTGCCTCAACTGCTCCTTGCGGTAACGAGTTCCACATTGTAACCACTCACTAAGTAAAGAAATGTCTCCTATTTCCCTATTGGATTCATTAGTAACTATGGTCCCTAGTTTTGGATTATCCTACATTCTCTACCCAGTCCAATGGATTCATAATTTTATAGACCACTAAGTCTTCTCTTTTCAAAAGAAAAAAGCCCCAACTTGTTCAAATTTTCCCAATTGCTGTAATCTCTCAGTTCTGGTACCATCCTTGTAAATCTTTTTTGCACTTTCTCCAATTCTTCTATGTCCTTTTTATAGTATGGCACCCAGAAATGTGCACAGTACTCTTAAGCGTGGCTGGCCAGGGTCCTATACAAGTTTAGCATTGCTTTTCATTTAGCTGCTAGAAGATTAATAGTAACAGTTTACACAGAACACAGAAACCCCACAGTGCAGATAGAGGCCATTTCGGCCCATCGAGCCTGCACCAACACATATCCCACCCGATCCCCGTAACCCCCACACCAACACATATCCCACCCTATCCCGTAGCCCCACGTATTTAATCCCCCTAACACTAAGGGTCAATTTATCATAGCCAATCAACCTAACCCGCACATCTTTGGTTTAGGGTGAACTGCTTTGCATGAAAGCACTTCTGCTCCACCCAATACTTTTACAATAGTACAGCAAGCTGGAGCACTTAATACCACTGTGCCACCTCAGACTATGTATTAAAAAAATCTGATACTAATGATTCCAGACACTAATCTAATCCTGGGGTTTAGACAATGGCTGCAACCCTCTCTAATACACTTCTCAGATTACAACTTTGTAAAGCCTTAATTACATTACTGGCTTCTACCTACTTTCAAGTAGCAGCTATTCCATCCAATGCCAACAAACATAAGCAAAGATACAAAAGCTGTATTAAAGTGTCTACTGGTGCCATACCTGTAACATACCTTGTAGTTAAAACTGACAAGCTGTTTAATGCTGAAATAAACCAGTTGAACTGGTGGTAAAGCTATAGTTCTACTGATTGTAGTGTCTACCACCAACTTCAACCGAGATCAGCGAGTTCAGTGTCGACCTGGGATCAAACTGGGACTTTCTGGCCTGTTGGTTTAGTGCTATACCACGCTGCATATTTACCCACTGGGCCATGGGGACAGCATGATTCCACTTTGATATGACGTGAGCATTATAATGTAATCATATTACTCAGTGGAAAACAATCTAACTTAAAAACTGGCATACAATCATCTCACTTGAGACTTTAAATATTGCACATTTTAAAGAAAGTGATATTCCCTCCATGCCATCCATTAATTCTGCAGCCCCAGCCATTCTTGCTTACTTTAACTGCTTGCCATTCCTTTTTCACCCTTTTCCAATTTATATGGGCTGCTGTTTTTGCCCTTGGTACGCTTAACCGAAACTTAACCAAAAAAATCTGCCTATTTCCATTTTGCATTTTCTCTTAGTTTCAATTTAGTCAGCATTAAAAATGTCTCTGCAGATGTCTCTGGCACCTCCTAAACATCTTTCCATCTTCAGTTCATACATTGTAGGATCTGATATATTCACTTGCTGTTGCACTTGTGCTGGCATCCACTTCTGTTTTCCGGTAAAAAAGAGTGGCCAGCATAATGGCTTCCAGACGTTGGCAGCCGTGACACATGCTATTTCCTCTCAGGGTTTCAGGATCTGATAGTTGGCATTACACCAGCTGTTGTGTATGTACCTTTAAGAGAAGAACTGATTCTATACTGCAGTACCGGCAGTGACCACCCCTGTATATAAAGCCATAGCAGGCTTCTGTATTTCAGTCTTGAGTTCCCATCTGTTCAGTAAATACCTGTTTTATTGTTCTCCTGCAGTCCGAGTATTATTGATACCCGGACACTACACTGGCGACGGGCAGGTTCGAACTCACCTGCAGTACTGCATCACCTCACGGGGATCTTTTCCCTGAAGAGAAGCCTTTTGGAGGTCCAAGTCAGAACGGCGGGCGTCGACCGCGGGCAACCGCCCAGGGATCCATCGGAGAGTTGCAGGGGAGGCTGTGGAGAGCTGGGCCTGGCTCCCCAGTCGAGGTGTTCCAGCAAGTCGTGCTGGTAGCAGGTAGTGCCCTGACCCTTCCGGACTGCGGCGGGCTCGGGCTCGATTGAGCGGCTCTGCAAAGGGGCCGTGCAGCGTCGTCGGGAGGAAGAGAGAGAGAGAGAGGGTGGAGCACACAGGGCGCGGTCAGTGCGCAAGAACCGGGCAGCGTGGAGAGGATAGAACGAGGGGAAGGAAAAGTGACATGCGCCGAAGCTGCGGGTCGCCGCCATTACCCTGTAGAACGCTAGGAGCAGCGTGGCAGCAAGGGGAAGAAGGAAAAGTGCGGGAGGCGCCATTTTATTCCATTGGGGAAGAAGGAAAAGTGCGGGAGGCGCCATTTTAAATCACTCAAGATGCCGAAGAGTGGCAGTATCACTGCTTTCGACAACGAGGTGGAAGACTGGACCACATATGTGGAAAGAATTGAAGTGTACTGCGAGGCAAATGAGGTGGCCGATGGAAAGAAGGCGTCGGTATTATTAAATTTGATGGGCGCGAGAACGTACGGCCTATTGTGGAATTTAATTACCCCAGCTAAACCAATGGAGAAAAGTTTTGAAGAGATTGTTAATATCTTACAGGAACACCTAAACCCTACACCGCTGCTGATAGCAGAAAAATTCAAGTTCCATAAAAGAAACCAGCACAAAGATGAGAGCAATGCTGACTATCTTACGGAACTACGCAAGTTATCGAAGCACTGCCAGTTCGGAGCAGGACTGGCAGACACCTTGCGGGATAAGTTTGTCTGCGGGCTCCAGAGTGAAGGAACCCAGAAACGACTACTTTCGGAAAAGGACCTGACGCTAGAACAGGCTTTCAGCGTGGCAGTATCCTACGAATCAGCAGCACGGGGAGCTGCGGAAATACAACAGAAACCACAGGAATACAGCGCTAACGAAATGGCGTATGGAGCAGAAAAGTGCTATCGCTGCGGCAGAACAACCCATGATCAGAAGGACTGCTGGTTTAAGGACAAAGTATGCAGGCAATGTGGGAAAATGGGACACATAGCAAGAGTCTGCAGGTCGGGAAAGAAAACCAACACGACAAGAACTACTAAGGAAAAGTACAAGAAAGTAAAGAAATTGACAGACAGCAGTTCGGAAGATCAGGAAAGTGATAAGGACTCCGGGAGCAGGAGACTAAGTTGTCCAAAGTTACACAACGTGATCGCAAAGGAGGATCACCGAACCATTTGGGTCACCCTCATGATAGCAGGGTCCCCAGTAAAGATGGAATTGGACACAGGATCAGCCCTAACTGTCATGAATCGACGAGACTATGAGCGGCTATTCTCACACATACCCTTGAAGGACACGTCAATTGTATTGAAGACATACACGGGGCAAAAAGTCTACCCCAGAGGAAAAATAAGGGTGCCAGTTGAATACAACAGCAAGGAAACACAGAAACTGTATCTATATATACTACCAGATGGAGGACCACCATTATTGGGACGTGAATGGAGCCAAAAAATACAACTGGATTGGCATTCCATTCAGGCGCTAACTGTGACTGATAAAAAGGATGATGACGTCACACCTGGACGACTGTCAAAAATTCTAACTGACGCGAAAGAGATGTTCCAACAAGGACTTGGGACTCTAAAAGGAGTAACGGCAATGATAAAAATCAAAGATAACATAAACCCCAAAATTTTTATGGCCAGACCGGTACCTTACGCGATCCACCCAGCCGTTGAAGCAGAGCTGGAGAGTCTGGAGCGTTCGGGTGTGCTGTCCAAGGTGGACTGGAGCGAGTGGGCCACACCCATCGTTCCTGTAATGAAGAAATCATTGAGCAGCACGCCTGGGGAACCGAAGAAGGTTCGCATCTGTGGGGACTTCAAGGTAACTGTGAACCCAGTCCTGCACACAGTACAATATCCACTTCCACAGATAGAAGATATTTTCGCCTCACTATCTGGAGGGAAACGCTTTACAAAGATTGATCTGGCCCAAGCGTATCTACAAATGGAGGTGGAAGAAACATCTAGGAAATACCTCACGATAAACACTCACAAAGGCCTTTACCAGTACAATCGACTGGTATTCGGGGTAGCATCAGCCCCGGCTATTTGGCAGAGGGCGATGGAACAAGTCCTGCAAGGGATCCCGGGGACCCAGTGTTATTTGGACGACATCCTGGTTACGGGCGAAAATGACAGTGAACACCTTGCCAACCTGGAGCAGGTGCACACGAGATTACAGGAATATGGGCTACGAGCCAACTGCTCCAAATGCGAGTTCTTCAGGAGAGAAATCTCGTATTGTGGCCACATGATTGATGAGGAAGGGTTGCACAAGTCGCCGGACAAGATTGAGGCTGTAGTCAAGGCTCCAGCACCGGAAAATGTGTCGCAACTGAGGTCGTTCCTCGGGTTGGTGAACCAGTACCATAAGTTCTTGCCGAATTTATCTACAATTCTGCACCCACTGAACGCCCTGCTGCAAACTGGAGTAACATGGAAATGGAGTGATGAGTGTAAGCGTGCCTTTCAGAAATGTAAATGCCTAATCACTTCAATCCAACACCACCGATTTGGTTAGCATATGATGCGTCTCCCTACGGCATCGGAGCGGTGCTGTCACACAAATTCTTTGACAGTTCAGAGAGGCCAATAGCCTTTGCGTCGCGCTCGTTAACCTCAGCCGAGCGTAACTACGCCCAGGTTGACAGGGAGGCCCTCGGCCTGGTGTGGGGGGTGAAGAAATTCAATCACTATCTGCACGGGCAGAAATTCACCCTACTGACTGATCATCAGCCCCTGGTCTCCATTTTTAACCCAAAGAAGGGTGTTCCGGTGATGACGGCGCAACGGCTGCAAAGATGGTCACTTTTTCTAGGGGCACATCAGTACGACATAGAGTACAAGGGTATGAAACAGCATGGAAACGCTGATGGGCTGTCGCGCCTACCGTTGCCTAAGGTAGAGGAAGCACCTGCAGTGGACCCTGTTGAGAGATTCCATGCGACCATAGTCTAATGTCTACCTGTTACAAACTGAAGTATAGAGAAGGAAACCCGAAATGACCCGACACTCTCTCGGGTCTATGATTTGACGGTGAAGGGATGGCTAGCACATGGCGACTCACTGTTGCCAGCATTCTCGCCAAGGAGAGAACAGCTGTCAGTGTGCCGGTGGACCTTGATGTGTGGATCCCGAGTGGTAATTCCACCCAAGTTGAGAGATAGAGTGCTCAATGAGCTTCGTGAGGGTCATCTGGGAGGGGTAAAAATGAAGAGCCTAGCCAGGGCGTTTGTGTGGTGGCCAGGAATCGATAAAGAAATCGAGGATATGACCAAGAGATGCACAGGATGCCAGAAGGTCTAAAACGCTCCACCACAGGCCCCGCTACATCCATGGGAGTGGCCCTCATCTCCATGGCAACGGGTACACATTGATTTTGCTGGTCCATTTATGGACTCAATGTTCCTAATCGCTGTGGACACCCATTCGAAATGGCCAGAGGTCATCAAAATGTCCTCCACCACCATGGAGAGAACTATTGCAGTCCTACCGACCATCTTCGCCAGGAATGGCTTGCCAGAACAGATTTGCTCCGACAATGGGCCACAGTTTGTGTCCGAGGATTTCCGGAGGTTTCTGAGGAATAATGGGGTGAAACATTACACATCTGCCCCATATCATCCAGCCACAAATGAATTGGCTGAGAGGTTTGTTCAGACCTTTAAAAAGGCAATAAAGGCAATGTATAATGACGACATACCACTACAACACAAGGTGGATAATTTCTTGTTTGCTTACCGGAATGCGACACATGCAGTCACCAACCAAGCTCCAGCCATAATGTTCTTCAACTGAAGGCTAAGATGTCGCCTGGATTTGCTCAAACCAAACATAAGACGAGATGTTGAGGATAAGCAATTCCAGCACATAAATGAGAAGCCAACCAGGAGCTTCAAGATAGGGCAACCAGTCTTGGCCCGCGACTACCGAACAGAAAAATGGCAGCCAGGAACGATATGCACACAGCAGGGACCACTAATGTACACAGTGGACGTTGGAGAGAGCATCGTGAGATGCCATGCTGACCAGATTCTAGAGTCACAGGAACAAGCCAAACCCATACCACGAGCAGGTGCACCTGGTAATCAACCTGAAGTACAGATTGCGTCTACCTCAGAAGCAGTGGTATTGGAAGCTGACGAACCAACCAATGACAATGAGCCAGAATCAACTCCGCCGCAAGAACAGGATACTCAAGAAAGGCGCTATCCAGTCAGGATCAGGAAGCCTCCTCAAAGACTGAACTTAGAAATGATTATTTCAGTTGATGTATATAGTACAGAGAAAATTGTAATTGTAATTAGTTATTATTTAGTTGTTAAATGAATGTTATGTTCTGTTTATCTAAAAGGGTGGAATTGTTGTGTATATACCTTTAAGAGAAGAACTGATTCTACACTGCAGTACCGGCAGTGACCACCCCTGTATATAAAGCCATAGCAGGCTTCTGTATTTCAGTCTTGAGTTCCCCTCTGTTCAGTAAATACCTGTTTTATTGTTCTCCTGCAGTCCGAGTATTATTGATACCCGGACACTACACCAGCCATCTTACTGATCAGTGGGGACAGAGATCCAGGGCCCAGTGGAATGGCAACAGCATTTCAAGAAGCAATGCGTGCCAGGCTTCCGCCCTTCTCCGTCAGAGCACCATGCTAGTGGGAAGTGACAATACGCTGACCCAGAAAAAGCTGCAGAGTTGCAGCCACCCAAGGGAAGTATGGTGTTTGGAAAGAGTAGGTTGGCCAGTGATCACTTTAGATTTTCCTGCAATTAAATAAAATGTGCACCGACGTCGCACTTTGTTATTCATGGTGGTTAGAGTCATACAGGAAAGGGTGCACTTATTTCGTGCTGACATTCACTCAGATGATGATTTATTGGAACACTCATGAAGGGGCAAGAGGGATAATGTCTTGTCATAATAATGTGTTCAAAAAAACTGAATTGATCTGAAATTGTCCGGGAATTTATCTTGATACAAGTGCAGTTCTTATTTTGCAAAACTTAGTAATTGATGACATGGTCGCATTTTTTTTTCTAGGAAGCAAAACGTTTTCAAAATGTTGATAAATCGTGGATAAAAATTATGCAGCGAGCTCATGAAATTCCAACTGTTGTCCAGTGCTGTGTGGGAGATGACATTATGGGGCAGCTTCTGCCTCACTTACAGGAGCAACTGGAGGTCTGCCAGAAATCTCTAACAGGGTAAGAAAGTGAACTCATAGAATCATGGAATAGTACAGCACAGAAGGAGGCCCATTAAGACTGTGCCGGCTCTTTTATAGAGAAATCCAGTTAATCCCACTCCCCTGCTCTTTCCCCATAGTCCTTCGATTTTTTCTCCTTCAAGTATTCATCCAATTCCCTTTTGAAGGCTAGTATTGAATCTGTATTCACCAGCCCACCAGGCAGTGCATTCCAAATCCTAACCACTCATTGTATAAAAACGGTTTTCCTTATGTCGCCTCTGGTTCTTTTGCCAATCACCTTAAATCTGTACCCTTTCATTATCAAACCTCCAGCCATTGGAAACAGTTTATTTTTATTTACTTAATCTAAACTGTTCATGATTTTAAACAGCTCTATCGAATCTCCTCTTAGCCTTCTCTGCTCTGAGGAGAATAAACCCAGCTTCTCCAGTCTATCCATGTAACTGTAATCCCTCATCCCTGGAGCCATTTTGGTAAATCTCTTCTGTACCCTCTCCAAAACCTTCACGTCCTTCCTAAAGTGCAGTGCCCAGAATTGGGCAAAATAGCCCTGCAGGGGCCGAATTAGTGTTTTATATAGATTTAGCACAACTTCTGGGTTTTGTACTCTATGGGCAGGATTTCCATTGAGCCGTGGAGGCGGGATTGGAGGCGTGTGGGGGTTAAAATCCCAAAATCGGGGGGGCACAAACCCATCCCGCCCCCAACCCGCCTCCATGCCAGTTTCAAAGGAGGTGGGTACCCGACCCGCACTGGGACCCGCCTCCCCGAAGCGGGAAGGGAATTAGTGCCAATTAACTGCCTGTTAACTGGTAGTTAACAGGCAGTTTTTAGCCTAATCCCTATTTTCATTCTTGAAGTGTGGGATTCCCGATGGCTCCAAACCATGCCAAGTTAGCGAGGCGGGCCGTCGGGATGAAGGGCTTGGAGGGGTCGAGATGTCCGGTGTTCAGGTGAGTGATGGGTGCATGAGTGCAGAGGTAAGTGTGTTTGGTGTGTTTAAAGTGTTTAAAGAAGTTTAATTACCTTTACAGCCTTCCTTCCTTCAGGTCTCAGGAGTCCCTCATCTCACCGGCACAGAAAGCAGAATGGCTGCGATCTGTCTAAAATTGCAGCATTCAGCTTTCTGTTCCAGAGAGGTCTCTAAATCATCCTGAGAGCTGTCAAACGCTGATATTTCATCTGTCAAAAAGTCTTACATAGAAGATACATAGAAGATAGGAGCAGGAGTAGGCCATTCGGCCCTTCGTGCCTGCTCCGCCATTCGATGAGATCATGGCTGATCCTTTAATTCAGTATCCCGTCCCCGCCTTCTCTCCGTAACCCTTAACCCCTTTTGCCCGTAGAAATATATCTAATTCCCTCTTAAATATATTTAATGAGCTGGCGTACACTGCCCTCTGTGGCAATGAGTTCCACAGGTTCACCACTCTCTGAGTGAAGAAATTCCCCCTCATCTCTGTCCTAAATGGTTTAGCCCTTATCCTTAAATTATGTCCTCTAGTTCTGTTCTCACCCGCCAAGGGAAACATTCCTTCTGCATCCAGTCTGTCTAGACCTGTCAGAATTTTATACACTTCTATGAGGTCCCCTCTCAATCTTCTAAACTCCAGTGTGTACATCCCTAAACTACATAGTCTCTCCTCATAGGTCATTCCCGCCATTCCTGGTATCAGCCTGGTGAATCGCCGCTGCACCCCCTCCATGGCAAGAACATCCTTCCTCAGATGAGGCGACCAAAACTGTACACAGTACTCGAGGTGTGGTCTCACCAGTGCCCTGTACAGCTGCAGCAAGGTATCCCTGTTCCTGTATTCTAACCCTTTTGCTTGACAGATGAAATATCAATCTGTGACATCACCTGTTGCCGGGTGGCCCTTAATTGGTCTGCTGAGCCCGCTGGGCGGGCTCAACAAGGTCAATCAAGTCAAAATTGCGTGGGTTGGCTACAACTCGATGGAGGCGGGACTACAACCCCGAAAGTTGTAGTCCCGCCTCCTCAATGAAAATCCAGCCCATGGCCTCTATGTATAAGGCTCAGGATCTCATATGCTTTATTAACTGCTTTGTTAACCTGCCCTGCTACCTTCAAAGATTTGTGCACAAGCACCCCCAGGTCTTTCTGTTCTTGCATCCCCTTGAAAATTGTACCATTTAGCATGTATTGTCTCTCCTCATTCTTCCTACCAAAATGTATCATCCCACACTTTTCAGCGTTGAATTTGGGGAGAGATTGGGAATATGGTATTGAAATAGAGGATCAGCCATGATCATATTGAATGACGGAGCAGGCTCGAAGGGCCGAATGGCCTACTCCTGCTCCTATTTTTCTATGTTTTGTTTTCTATGTTTCTATCTGCCATGTGTCTGCCCATTCCACCATCCTGTCTATGTCTTCTTGAAGTCTATTACTATCTGCCTCACTATTTACTACACTTCTAAGTTTCATGTCATCTGCAAATTTCAAAATTGTGCCCTTCCAAGTCATTCATGAACAGTTTTGGTCTCCTTACCTAAGGAAGGATATACTTGTGTAGGAATTATTAACGGGGATGGGGTTATTGTCTCTGGCCAGTCAGAAGCCTCTGAGCTGCTCCAGAGCCCCGTGCGGTTTCAAAGCGCTCCCCTTTTCCTGGTTCTGACCGCCAGACTTATTTGGTAGCGATGTAGACAGAAATGAGACTCGTGGTTGGGTGCAAAACAGACCAGTATTTATTGAAACAAAAAGAAAACAACTTAAAATAATGAATACAACCCACCTGTGCTCGATACAGCACTTTTACTTAACACAGTACACTTAATGTCCACGACAGCACTCTTTTGCTTAGTGCAACACTCTTTTTCTTAAATACAGCACCTTTAATACAGTACACTCTTACTTAAATACGGCACCTTTAACTAGTGCAGCACTTTGCTTCTCACAGTACACTTAGTGTCCACTACAGCACTCTTTTGCTTAGTGCAACACTCTTTTACTTAAACACAGCACTTTCCTTCTCACAGTACACTTAGTGTCCACTACAGCACTCTTTTGCTTAGTGCAACACTGTTACTTAACAGGGGAGGAGAAAACGGACACAACGAGGGAAAATTGACTAAAATTACAGTTTTAACAAAATCCCCCTTAATTCCCACCCCTAAATACCTATCTAAGTTGCCTTGTGATGGGCCAGAAAAAAAAACTATGCTCACCAGTGAACATAAGAAATAGGAGCAGGAGTAGGCCAATCGGCCCCTCGAGCCTGCTCCGCCATTCAATAAGATCATGGCTGATCTGATCCGAACCGCCAATCCACTATCACAGAACCATCTCCTGAATCTAACAGAATTAGACACACGAAATAGGAGCAGGATCAGGCTACACGGCCCCTGGGCCCGCTCCGCTACCCACAGGGCCATGACCGATCCGAACCTAGACTCATGTCCAAATTCCTGCCCGCTCCCTGTAACCCTTAATTCCCTTTACTTCTAGGAAACTGTCTATTTCTGTTTCAAATTTATGTAATGATGTAGCTTCTACAGCTTTTTGGGGCAGCATATTGCATGGACCTACCACCCTCTGAGTGAAGTAGTTCCTCCTCATCTCAGTTTTGAAAGAGCAACCCCTTATTCTAAGACTATGCCCCCTAGTTCTAGTTTCACCCATCATCGGGAACATCTTCCCCGCATCCACCCGATCCAACCCCTTCACAATCTTATATGTTTCAATAAGATCGCCTCTCATTCTTCTGAACTCCAATGAGTAGAGTCCCAATCTACTCAACCTCTCCTCATATGTCCATCCCCTCATCCCCGGGATTAACCGAGTGAACCTTCTTTGTACTGACTCGAGAGCAAGTATGTCCTTTCTTAAGTATGGACACCAAAACTGTACGCAGTATTCCAGGTGCAGTCTCACCAACACCTTGTACAACTGAAGCAATACCTCCCTATTTTTATATTCTATCCCCCTAGCAATGAAAGCCAACATTCCATTGGCCTTCTTAATCACTTGCTGCACCTGCATACTAACCTTTTGAGTTTCGTGCACCAGGACCCCCAGATCCCTTTGTACTTCAGTACTTTCCAGTTTCTTGCCATTAAGATAATAACTTGCTCTACGATTTTTCCTGCCAAAGTGCATAACCTCACACTTTCCAGTATTGTATTCCGTCTGCCAAATCTCTGCCCACTTACTTAGCCTGTCGATGTCCCCTTGCAGGTTTTTTATGTCCTCCTCACTCACTACTTTCCCTCCCATCTTAGTATCATCTGCAAACTTTGATATGTTACACTCGGTCCCCTCCTCCAAATCGTTAATATAGATTGTAAAGAGTTGGGGACCCAGCACTGACCCCTGCGGAACACCACTAGTTACTGATTGCCAGTCTGAGAATGAACCATTTATCCCAACTCTCTGCCTTCTGTTAGATAGCCAATCCTCTATCCATGCCAGAATATTACCCCCAATCCCGTGATTTTTTATCTTAAGCAATAATCTTTTGTGTGGCACCTTGTCAAATGCCTTTTGGAAGTCTAAATACACTACGTCCACTGGTTCCCCTTTATCCACCCTATACATTACTTCCTCAAAGAACTCCAGCAAACTTGTCAAACATGACTTCCCCTTCATAAAACCATGCTGACTTTGTCCTATTAAATTATGATTATCCAAATGTCCTGTTACTGTCTCCTTAATAATGGACTCCAAAATTTTACCTACCACAGATGTTAGGCTAACCGGTCTATAGTTTCCAGCCTTCTGTCTACTGCCCTTTTTAAATAAGAGTGTTACATTAGCAGTTTTCCAGTCTGCCGGGACCTTTGCCGAGTCCAGGGAGTTTTGGAAAATTATTACCAATGCATCCACAATCCCTACCGCCACTTCCCTCAAGACCCTAGGATGTAAGCCATCAGGTCCAGGTGATTTATCCGCCTTGAGTCCCATTATTTTACCGAGTACCATTTCCTTAGTGATTTTGATCGTGTTTAGCTCCTCCCCCCCTTTAGCCCCCTGTTTGTCCAGTGTTGGGATATTCTTAGTGTCTTCTACTGTAAAGACTGATGTAAAATATTCATTCAGTGTTTTTGCCATCTCCATATTTCCCACCATTAATTTCCCGGTCTCATCCTCTAAGGGACCAACATTTACTTTAGCCACCCTTTTTCTTTTTATATAACTATAAAAACTCTTACTATCTGTTTTTATATTTTTTGCTAATTTACTTTCATAATCTATCTTCCCTTTCTTAATCAATCTTTTTGTTTTTTTTGCTGTCTTTTAAAGTTTTCCCAATCCTCTATCCTCCCACTAGATTTGGCTACCTTATATGCCCTTGTTTTTAGTCGAATACTATCCTTAATTTCTTTACTTAGCCACGGATGGCTGTCTTTTCTTTTACACCCTTTTCTTCTCAGTGGAATATATTTTTTTTGGAAGTTGTAAAATAACTCCTTAAATGTACACCACTGATCATGTATCGTCTTACCCTTTAATCTATTTTCCCAATCCACTCTACTCAATTCCGCTCTCATACCTTCATAGTCTCCTTTATTCAAGCTTAGCACGCTTGTTTGAGATCCAACCTTCTCACCCTCTAATTGAATATGGAATTCAACCATGTTATGGTCACTCATTCCAAGGGGATCCTTTACTAGGACATTTTTAATTAATCCCGTCTCGTTACACAGGACCAGATCTAAGGTTGCTTGCCCCCTGGTCGGTTCAGTTACATACTGCTCAAGAAACCCATCCCTAATACACTCAATGAACTCATCCTCAAGGCTGCCCTGCCCAATTTGATTTGTCCAATTAGTATGATAGTTAAAATCCCCCATAATTATAGATGTTCCCTTATTACAAGCCTCAACTATTTCCTGATTGGTCTGTCCACCAGAGTTGGCACTGTTCGGAGGCCTATAGACTATGCCCACTAGTGTTTTTTTCCCCTTATTATTCCTTATTTCCACCCAAACTGTTTCATTATCCTGATCTTTTGACCCAATATCATTTCTCTGTATTACAGTGATTCCTTCCTTTATTAACATAGCCACCCCACCCCCCCTTCCTTCCTGCCTGTCCTTCCTGATCGTTAAATAACCTGGTATGTTTAATTCTCAGGCAGTCACCCTGCAGCCATGTTTCTGTAATGGCCACAAGATCATACCCATATGTACTTATTTGTGCCATTAACTCATCTAGTTTGTTACGAATGCTACGTGCATTCAGATAGAGAACTTTCAAAGATGTTTTGTGACACTTCGTTCCTGCTTTTGCCCTTTTTATTACTTTACCTTTTACTCCATACCTTCTGCCCCTTCCTGACACGCTCTGGTTTTTAATTTCCCCACTGCTACCTGAGTCTATGACCTTCTCTATTGTCATTTTTATTATTTGCTCTCTGGGAACCTCCCCCCCACTAGTTAGTTTAAGGCCCTCTCTACAGCCCTAGTTATATGATCCACCAGGACTCGAGTCCCAGCACTGGCCAAGTGAAGCCCGTCCCAACGGAACGCCTGCTCCGTGCCCCTGCAGTCTTAGATTCTTCACCACCCTGAAATGGAGATACCCCAGTGTTTAAAAGTAACTGCTGGTATTCCACTCCCTTGGGCAGGCTCCTGAGTTGTAGATAGGGCACGGAGGTGAGGCTGCAGAGAGAGAGAGAGATGGCTTCCTGAGAAGCTATCTTATACCCCATTTGGAGCCGAAATCTTCCCGCCCAAATCCAAATGTATCTGGGCTATACAAAAGGGAATTGATCTGTCCCATTCATTGTGATGGGTTTTGGATGAATTACCCATTTCCCTTGTGATGGATTTTTGAATTTATCCCCATTCATTGTGATGGGTTGAATAAAGCGGTCTCCGTTTGAAGAAAACATGTCTATTTCCTTAATTGCTGAGTAAACAGCCCTTGGAGATTAGTGTAAACAATCGGATTGTCCTGTGGTCACGCCCAACTGCAATTGATTGGCAGTCTCAAGTGCTTAATCTCTTAAATCAATATTGTAAAGCGTTTATGCAAACAAAGTTCCTTTGTTCATGCTGACAGTCTCAAGCACTTAATCTTTTGAGTCAACATTGTAGCAGTTTCCCAAACCGCATTTGATTGACGGTTTAAATACCTTACTACTTCAGGGGCTGTTTTAAAAAAAAATCCTTTGTCAGCCATCTTTGATTTTCCTTTTCACAGCACACAGGCTGTGTTGTATCTTCTGCCACGAGGTCGGACAGCCATCTTTGATTATCCTTTTCACAGACACATAGGCTGCCTTTTGTTCTGCCACGAGGTCTGATGGCCATTTTTGATCCCTGGATTTTTAAAGGTGTATTCTACCCAGTTATTCTTTAATCAAAAATAAATCTTCGGAACTGTAGAAAATTTCAAAATTATTGCAAAATCCTACACTTGCCATAGAGGGAGTGCAAGGCAGGTTCTCCAGACTGAATCCTGGGATGGGGGGGAATTGTCCTATGAAGAGAGATTGAGTAGACTAGGCCTATATCCTCGAGAGTTTACAAGAATGAGAGGTGATCTCATTGAAGCATACAAAATTCTTACAGGGCTTGGCAGGGTAGATGCAGGGAGGATGTTTCCCCTGGCTGGGGATTCTACAGCCAGGGGTCGGCAATTTAGAACTGAGATGAGGAGAAATTTCTTCACTCAGAGGGTGGCGAATCTTTGGAATTCTCTACCCCAGAAGGCTGTGGAGGCTCAGTCACTGAGTATATTCAAGACAGAGATCGATATATTTTTGAATATTAAGGGAATCAAGGGATATGGGGATAGTGCAGGGAAGTGGAGATGAGATAGAAGATCAGCCATGATCTGATCGAGCCTGCTCCGCCATTCAAAGGGCCAAATGGCCTACTCCTGCCCCTATTTCTTATGTTCTTATGAATATCAAAAACAGCAGTGGTCTGAGTACTGAACCATGGGTAACACCACTGTATACCTCCCTCCAGTCCAAAAAACAGCCATTCAGCACAACTCTCTGTTTTCTATGCCTTAGCCAGCTATGTGTCCATGCTGTTACTGGCCCTTTTATTCCCATGGGCTTCAATTTTGCTAACAAGCCTAATATGTGGTACTTTATCAACGCCTTTTCAAAGTCCATATACACAGCACCAACTATACTGCCCTCATCCACCTTCTCTCATCCCTCATCAAAAAACGAATCAAGTTAGTCAAACACGATTTTCCCTCAACAAATCCATGCTGGCCCTCCTGTTAGTCCATGCTTGTCCAAGTGGCTGTTAACTTTCTCCCAGATTATTTTATCTAAAAGCATCCCTGCCACCAACGTTAAACTGACTGGCCTGTAATTGCCAGGTTTACCCTTCTCCCTTGTTTTTAACAAGGGTTTAACATTTGCTATCCTCCAGTCCTTTTACACCACCCCTATATCTAAGGAGGATTTGAAGATTGTGGCCAGCACTTACGCAAGTTCTACCCTTACTACCCTCAGCAACCTAGGATGCATCCCATCCGGACTGGGTGACTTATCCACTTTAAGTACCGCCAGTCTTTCTAGTACCTCCTCTATCTATTTTGCTTTCATCCCGTATCCCAGCAACCTCCTCATTTACCATAGCTTTGGCAAAGTCCTATTCCTTCAAAAACACTGATGCAAACTTCTCATTTAGTACCGCAGTCATGCCTTCTGCCTCCATCAAGAGATCTCCATTTTGGTCCCTAATCCACCACTCCTCTGACAACAGCTAACGGTGCACTAGAGCAGTATCGCCGGCATGAGGCGAATTCTGGCCCCTGCCGTAGTACCTCCAGGAAGAGTTCTCCCTGGGAACGTCAATGCCAGGTGGATTGTGATGTCAGTGAGTGTGCAACGCTCACTGACTGCCCAATCTACTAAATTGATTCTTGCCACTTACTTTAGCGCCTGGAGTAAACACCAACAGCGAGAGCTGATGTGAAGCACCAGGAAGCTGGCTCCAGGGGATGTCATTTAGAGGGATCATCATTAATGACTCGCAGCTGTCAGGTTAGTGCAGTTTCAGTGGTTTCTTGTCAGTTTCTCATACTGCAACATTTTTGTTCAGTAATTTCAAGGTTCTTTTGCAGGAGTGTTGTGGCAACTAAAAAGTTGCTGCATTTATTCTTCAAACAATCAAACTGCTACACTTGGTAACATTACTGAGGGCTGTACTGGCATGCCACCTCGCCCTCCAGGATCTATGGCGGAGGGAGCGTAGGCAGCGAGAAAGACGGGAACATGTGCACAGAGAGATGAGGAAGGCCATCAGGCCTCTCAACAGGTGGCTTTACCCTCCAAGGGTATTCCAGGAGCACTTTTCCTACCTCCAATTAAGCGAGGAGCAGTGTATTAGAAGGCTCCGCTTCAGCAAGGAGCTGGTCACAGAATCTGCCACCTCCTGCAACCAGACCTCCAGCATCAGTCTAGGGTGACAACAGCTCTCCCACTAGCAGTCAAGGTCACCGTCACCCTCAATTTCTTTGCCAGTGGATCCTTCCAGTCTGCAACAGGAGACATAGCTAACATCTCGCGGTTCGCCATCCATCGCTGCATCCGGGAGGTCACAGAGGCTCTCTACAATAGGAGAAGAGACTATGGGCTAGAAATTGACTTTGGGGCGGCCAGCTCGCTTGCGCCCAGAAATTACCGCTGCGCGCGGAGCCACTTGCGCCCGCCGGATATTCAGTTTCAGCGCCCCAAGTCGAAGCCGGCCGCAAATCAAGGGTTTCGGCGCCCCCGCTTGGGGCGCTGAAACTGAATATCGGCGCGCTAAGTGCCGCAGCGCCACCTGCTGCGGAGCGGCAGGCTGCGGTACTGCAGGCCTTCCTCCCTCTCTTAAGGGGGAGGTGCCTGCAACAGCGCGATCGCCGCTCGCTAGTGCCGGCAAATGAGCCCGGCACCACGGAGAAGTGCCGGGCTCCCGGAAAACAGCCGGCAATGCCGCGGGGGGGGGGGGGGGGTGGAGGAGGCCGGGGAAGGAGGTGCGGGCAGGCGGCCGCCGAAAAAGCGGCCGGCCGCACATCCGCCTTAACTCGCCCCACTACCGCATCAGGTAGGCCCCGTTTTCTGGTCGCTGTTTGCGGCCGCCGCGGAAGAGGCGGCCGAAACTCAATATGGCGGTCGGGCCGGTAGCGGGGCGGTAGCGGGGCACTGCGCACACCGATGACGTCATCGGTGGCGGCGCAGCGCTACTGGCTAACACCGCCATTACCGCACAATATCGGGGGAAGTTTAGCAAGTGGCGCAAAAGCCCTCTTTGGGCGAAAACTGGGCGCAAAGCCAACCGAATTTCTAGGCCTATATTTCCTTCCCCATCACCAGAGAAAAGCAGGATGAGTGTGAATGTGGCTTTGCCAGGATAGAAGGATTCCCCATGGTGCAGAGTGCCATTGAGTGCACCCACGTGGATTTGCGGTCACCACATAACAATGCTGAGATCTTCCGTAACTGCAAAGGCTACCAGTCACTTAATGTGCAGTTGGTGTGCAACCACTCACAGCGAATCCTCACCGTCAATGCCCGCTATCCTGGCAGCAGCCACGATGCCTTCAACCTACGCCAGACAACTGTGCCATCACCCTTCCAGCCACCATGTCAAGCTCGTGGCTGGCTGCTTGGAGACAAGGGATATCCGCTCTCCACCTGGCTCATGACTCCCCTCTGCAACCCCAACACTCCTGCCCAGCACTCATATTGAGAGCCATACTACCACCAGGAACATCAATGAGCAGACCATTGACCTGCTGAAGCAACAGTTCCACTGCCTTGACCACTCAGGAGGAGCCCTCCAGGATTCGGCTGAGTGGGTGTCCCATGTTGTGGTGGTCTGCTGCATGCTCCACAACTTGGCCACCAGGGATTGTGGAACCACCTCAGGAGGAGAAAGAGGGAGAAGAGGAGGAAGAGGGCGAGGAGGATGAGGAAGAGGAGGAGGCAGCCACTCAAATGGCCTTCCGGAAGAGCGATCCGTGACCACCTCATCAGACTGCGGTTCGAATAAATTAAACCCCAGAACCCATTGCTCACCACATCCACATAAGAACAGAAGAACATAAGAAGTAGGAGCAGGAGTAGGCCATACGGCCCCTCGGGCCTGCTCCGCCATTCAATAGGATCATGGCTGATCCGAATCTAGGCTCACGTCCACTTCCCTGCCCTCTCCCCATAACCCCTAATTCCCTTATCTGCTAGGAAACTGTCTATCTCCGTTTTAAATTTATTTAATGTTGCAGCTTCCACAGCTCTCTGGGGTAGCAAATTCCTTAGATTTACTACCCTCTGAGTGAAGAAGTTTCTCCTCATCTCAGTTTTGAAAGGGCAGCCCCTTATTCTAAGATTATGCCCCCTAGTTCTAGTCTCACCCATCAGTGGAAACATCCTCACCGCATCCACACGATCAAGCCCCCTCACAATCTTACATGTTTCGATAAGATCGCCTCTCATTCTTCTGAACTCCAATGAGTAGAGGCCCAACCTACTCAACCTTTCCTCATACGTCAACCCCCTCATCTCCAGAATCAACCGAGTGAACCTGCTCTGAACCGCCTCGAGAGCAAGTATATCTTTTCTTAAATATGAAAACCAAAACTGCACGCGGTATTCCAGGTGTTGGCCTCACCAATACCTTGTATAACTGCAGCAAGACTTCCCTGTTTTTATACTCCATCCCCCTTGCAATAAAAGCCAAGATTCCATTGGCCTTCCTGATCACCTGCTGTACCTGCATACTAACTTTTTGTGTTTCATGCACCAGGACCCCCAGATCCCTTTGTACTGTAGCACTTTGCAGTTTCTCTCCATTTAGATAATAACTTGCTCTTTGATTTTTTCCTGCCAAAGTGCATAACCTCACACTTTCCAATATTATATTGCATCTGCCAAATCTCTGCCCACTCACTTAGCCTGTCTATGTCCTTTTGCAGGTTTTTCATGTCCTCCTCACTGCTTTCCCTCCCATCTTTGTATCGTCGGCAAACTTGGATATGTTGCACTCGGTCCCTTCCTCCAAATCGTTAATATAGATTGTAAAGAGTTGGGGTCCCAGCGCTGACCCCCGCGGAACACCACTAGTTACTGATTGCCAGCCCGAGAACGAACCATTTATCCCAACTCTATGTTTTCTGTTAGATAGCCAGTCTTCCACCCATGCCAGTATATTACCCCCAATCCCGTGATTTTTTATCTTGATCAGTAATCTTTTGTGTGGAACCTTGTCAAATGCCTTTTGGAAGTCCAAATACACTACATCCACTGGTTCCCCTTTATCCACCCTGTATGTTACGTCCTCAAAGATTTCGAGCAAATTTGTCAAACATGACTTCCCCTTCATAAAACCATGCTGACTCTGTCCTATTAAATTATGTTCATCCAAATGCTCTGTTACTGTTTCCTTAATAATGGACTCCAACATTTTGCCAACCACAGATGTTAGGCTAACATCATTCCATCCCTGTCACAGGCCATATCACAGCGCAAAGCTGAAATGAGACACACCACAAAAGAATCCAAGCTGAATTGATAAATTTATCAAAAATCAGTGAAACATATTTGCACAAAAAATATTAATTATTCACCCTTGTGCAATCCCTTAGTGCATATCAAAGTTTGCAGATGATACTAAGATGGGAGGGAAAGTAGCGAGTGAGGAGGACATAAAAAACCTGCAAAAAAACGGACATAGACAGGCTAAGTAAGTGGGCAGAGATTTGGCAGATGGAATACAATACTGGAAAGTGTGAGGTTATGCACTTTGGCAGGAAAAATCGTAGGGCAAGTTATTATCTTAATGGCAAGAAACTGGAAAGTACTGAAGTACAAAGGGATCTGGGGGTCCTGGTGCACAAAACTCAAAAGGTTAGTATGCAGGTGCAGCAAGTGATTAAGAAGGCCAATGGAATGTTAGCTTTCATTGCTAGGGACTAGGGACAGGGACAGGGTCACTGGTGAAGGCTTGGAAGCTAAGCAGAGCCAGGCCTGGTTAGTACCTGTGAAGGGTGACTATCAGGGAAGACCAGGTGTAGAAGGTCACAGAAGGAGCCCCGAGGAGGGGCGGTTGGTGAGAAGGTCACGGAAGGAGCCCCGAGAGGGGGCGGCTGGTGAGCAGGCCCGGGCGTTGGGCTGAAGATTGTCGGACAGGAGGAATGGTGGAAATGGAATGGCGGCGCGCACAGATGCAGCGGCTTTGCTTCTCCCAGGACGGTGCTATTTACATTTAATGTTAATGTTATTGTACTGGACTCATGGGAGCTTGCAAGATCACATTTCGTTGTACAATGACAATAAAGTTGAATTATTATTATTAGGGGGATAGAATATAAAAATAGGGAGGTATTGCTGCAGTTGTACAAGGTATTGGTGAGACCGCACCTGGAATACTGCATACAGTTCTGGTGTCCATACTTAAGAAAAGACATACTTGCTCTCGAGTCAGTACAAAGAAGGTTCACTCGGTTAATCCCGGGGATGGACATATGAGGAGAGGTTGAGTAGATTGGGACTCTACTCATTGGAGTTCAGAAGAATGAGAGGCGATCTTATTGAAACATATAAGATTGTGAAGGGGTTGGATCGGGTGGATGCAGGGAGGATGTTCCCGATGATGGGTGAAACTAGAACTAGGGGGCATAGTCTTAGAATAAGGGGCTGCTCTTTCAAAACTGAGATGAGGCGAAACTACTTCACTCAGAGGGTGGTAGGTCCATGGAATATGCTGCCCCAAAAAGCTGTAGAAGCTACATCATTACAGAAATAGACAGTTTCCTAGAAATTAAGGGTTACGGGGAGCTGGCAGGAATTTGGACATGAGTCTAGGTTCGGATCAGTCATGGCCCTGTGGGTAGCGGAGCGGGCCCAGGGGCCGTGTAGCCTGATCCTGCTCCTATTTCGTATGTCTAATTCTGTTAGTTTCAGGAGATAGTTCTGTGATAGAGATTGGCGGTTAGGATCAGATCAGCCATGATCTTATTGAATGGCGGAGCAGGCTCAAGGGGCCGATTGGCCTACTCCTGCTCCTATTTCTTATGTTCTTATGCCTCTCGTTACTGTGCCTTTCCCTACTCTAGTGCTCCCACGAAGTGTTGGCCCAGTGGCTGCAGCAGGGCTGGTGGAAGGCTGCCGAGTGTCCATGCGGGAGACTTCAGATGGCCTTGCAGGACGCCCTCGACCAGTTCTGGGCCTGGAAGGCCCGACTGTAGACTGTACCAACTCAGCAGGCAGGCAGCGACAAGAGCAATGGTGGAGTGGCAGTGGTGGGAGCAGGAATGCTCTCATCCTGAGAGAAGACAGCAGGTTCCTGTTCCACTGACCCACTGCCACTCCCCCGTGTGTTGGAGCACAGATTGCTGGCCTGCTGCGACACCGCTATGGACCCAGCCACGATGGCAGCAGTCAGAGCTTGCGTGGCATCAAGTTGAGACTGCATGAGAACAGTCTGAGATTGAATGCCACCAAGCATAGACTGCATTGCAGCACTAAGACATTGTGTCGCTTCTGCCTGTGCTGCAATGGAAGCTGCCAGATCGCCCATCACACGCGGCATCAGGTCTGGGTCGCCATGTTCTCTCTGGGGGTCTATCATCCGTTGCAGACTGAAAATGATGGGCTCCATGGTGTGCGCAGAGCCTTGTGCAATGTTGGAGGCAGATTCCTCCACGCTCCTTATCATTGTCGAGAGGCTCTCGGGCACTCTTGCCATTGCACCTATCATCTCCATGTGCATGCCCATCACCCTTCTTCTAAAGGCCTCCCCATTGAGGTCCTCACCTGTGTCCTGTACAGCAGAACTCGTGCACGAACTCGCCCTCCGGGGAGCTAGCCCCCGAGCTACCCTTTCCCCCTGGCCTTGCTGCAGCCCACTTGTACCCGGTACCTCACACTGTGCAGAAAGAACGCGTAGTCTCAGTACGTGAGCTGGTGTCTGCGGGTGAGAGATGCAGTGACGCGGTGTATTCTTCCTCCTCCTCTTCTCCCGCCTCGCTCATTATGGTGCCCTCAGAGACAGGCTGCTCAGGTGCTTGCTGATTATCTGAAAGCATAAAGGCACAAGAGTCGGGTTAAGGTGAGGGGAGGAGGCAGGAAGTGAGAAATGCATGCATACAGCATGACTAGCTGGAAAGTGCGAAATGCTTGCGGTGTGAGGGGGAAGTGGGTTGTGAGATGAAGGAGTAGGGATGAACATACCGTTGTTGTCCCCAAAGGGGTCAACTTCGCCAGTGGTCATGGCGACCATCACTTGGCACCCAATAACCTGCAGCACTCGATTCTCCAGCGCAGACAATGGTTGGGTGTCGGCTTGCCCCCCGCCTGTCCGCTCCTGCTCCCTCCTGTTGTGAGCCACCTTGGCCTGCAAGAGAAAGAAAAGTGTTTGAGTGAGTGTGGAACAATGTGTTTGGGTGATGTGCCTGCTATAGTTGAATAGCAGTCATTGTGTGCAAGGTGTGAGATGTGGGTGTGCGTGTTGGTAGGCTGAGATTATTGGTGGGTGAGTGCTGGGGGTGTGGTGCTTTAGGCAGTGTGTGAAGACTATGGTTCAGATGGTGATATGTAGCATTTGGTGAAACATTCACTCACCATGACCACCCGAGTGAGGTCGTTACATTTCTTCCTGCACTGTGTGTAGGTCCTGGGGACCACAGTGCTGCCCGAGACATGCTGCACTACCTCCCTCTACATGGTGCAGAAGACTTGTGGCGAGGGCCTCCTGCCACTTGCCGGGTAGGGCACCGCCCTCCGTCTCTCCACAGCGAAAACCAATGCTTCCAGTGCTTCATCGCAGAATCTGCGGGCTCTCTCCCTGGGGCGTGGATCTGCCATGAGTACACCTGGTTCAGTCCTCCAGCTCCAGCTCCAGCTCCAGCTCCAGCTCCAGCTCCTTCTCCTTCTCCTTCTCCTTCTCCTTCTTCTGTTTGCTGAGGCAGCTGCACAGCCAACAATGCTGAGAATGAGGTGCTGCAGCATCAATGAACCTCCCCTTTAAGTAGTGAAAAACGCCTATGGCAATTATGACTTGCGATTAGACTGCACCTGATATTTGTCCACCCTTTGAATGTAACACCAATGAGCTTGGGCATTAAGACTTGAATTAGGACTCCAATCATTTTTTTGAGCAGTGAGCACGAATTTTGCATGCAGTCTGAAGCGTTAGCACCTGGTGCTAACTCTCCAACTTTTCTACTGACACCGCCCATTCCTTGGCTATAATGAATTTCTAGCCTTAAAATCTTACAGTAACAGAGAAGATTGATCCAGGTAGTGCAGTAGATGTGGTATTTGTGAACTTTCAGAAGGCATTCGACAAAGTGCCACACAGGAGGCTTGTTCAGAAGGTGGAAGCCCATGTTATTAAGGGGAAAGTGGCAGCATGGATATGGAATTGGCTCACTGACAGGAAGCAGAGGGTTGTGGTGGATGGATGTTCTTCAGACCGAGAGGTGGTTTGCATGGTGTTCCTCAAGAGTCAGTTTTTGTCCAGTACTCTTAATTTTTATAAACGGCCTAGACTCGGGTATAGAGAGCAGCATTATAAAGTTTGCAGATGATACAAAACTTGGCAACGTAGTAGATAGTGATAAGGATAGATTCAATATGACATAGACAGGATGGTGAAATGAGCAGAAGCATAGCATGTGGAGTTCAATGCAGAGACTGATATGGAAAAACAGTATACTATAAATGGTACATGTTTGAAAAGTATAGATTAGCAGAGAGACCTTGGTGTCCATATAAACAATTCCTTAAAGATTGCAGGGCAAGTTGATAAGGTGGTTAAAAAGCATATGTGTTATATTGGTCTATAAATAGAGGCATAGAATATAAATATAAATTCAATGTCCATCACCAAGAGTGGCTCGGTAGCACTATAACTGACCAAGCTGGCCGAGTCCTGAAGGAGGTGGTGAGAGAACCAACATGAGGGAAAAATCTACTTCATCTTGTCCACACCAATCTACCTGTCGCAGATGCATCTGCCCATGACAGCATTGGTAGCAGTGACCACCGCATAGTCATTGTGGAGACGAAGTCCCAGCTTCACACTGAGGACATTCTCCATCATGTTGTGTGGCACCACCACCACCATGCTAAATTGGATAGATTCAGAACAGATCTAGCAGCTCAAAACTGGGCATTCATGAGGCACTGTGGGCCATCAGCAGCAGCAGAATTGTATTCCACCACAATTTGTAACCTCATGGCCTGGCATATCCCTCACTCTAACATTACCATCAAGCCAGGGGACCAACTGTGGTTCAATGAGGAGAGCATGCCAGGAGCAGCACCAGGTGTACCTAAAAATGAGGTGACAACCTGGGGAAGCTGTAACACAGGACTACATTCATGCAAAACAGCGGAAGCAGCATGCTTTAGGCAGAGCTAAGTGATCCCACAACCAACCGATCAGATCAAAGCTCTGCAGTCCTGCACGTCCAGTCGTGAATGGTGGTGGACAATTAAATAATTAACAGGAGGAGGGGGCTCCATGAATATCCCCATCCTCAAGGATGGCGGAGCCCAGCAAGTGAGTACAAAACACAAGGCTGAAGCGTTTGCAACCATCTTCAGCCAGAAGTGCCGAGTGAATGATCCATATCGGCCTCCACCTGAGGCCCACACCACTACAGAAACCAATCTTCATCCAATTTGATTCACTCCACGTGATATCAGGAAACAGCTGAGCGCACTGGATACAGCAAAGGCTATGGGCCCCGACAACATCTCGGCTGCCGTGCTGAAGACTTGTGCTCCAGAACTAGCCGTGCCTCTAGCCAAGCTATTCCAGTACAGCTACAACAATGTGGAAAACGGCCCAGGTATGTCCTACATAGAAACATAGAAGATAGGAGCAGGAGTAAGCCATTCGGCCCCTCGAGCCTGCTCCACCATTCAATGAGATCATGGCTGATCATCCAAATTCAGTACCCTGTTCCTGCCTTCTCTCCATATCCCTTGATCCCTTTAGCCTTAAGAAATATATCTAACTCCTTCTTGAATATATTTAATGAATTGGCCTCTACTGCCTTCTTTGGTAGAGAATTCCACAGGTTCACCACTCTCTGGGTGAAGAAATTCCTCCTCATCTCTGTCCTAAATGGCTTACCCCTTATCCTTAGACTGTGACCCCTGGTTCTGGACACCCCGACCATCGGCAACATCCTTCCTGCATCTAGTCTGTCTCGCCCTGTTAGAATTTTATAAGTTTCAATGAGATCCCCTCTCATTCTTCTAAACTCCAGCGAGTACAAGTCCAATCGACCCAATCTCTCCTCATACGTCATTCCTGTCATCCCTGGTATCAGCCTGGTGAATCTTCGCTGCACTCCTTCCATGGCAAGAACATCCTTCCTCAGATAAGGCGACCAAATTTGTCCTGTCCACAAATAGCAGGACAAATCCAATCTGGCCAATTACCGCCCATCAGTCTACTCTCAATCATCAGCAAAGTGATGGAAGGTGTCATCGACAGTGCTATCAAGTGGCACGTGCTCACCAATAACCTGCTCACCGATGCTCAGTTTGGATTCCACCAGGACCACTCGGCTCCTGATTTCATTGCAGCCTTGGTCCAAACATATTCAAAAGAGCTGAATTCCAGGGGAGAGGTGAAAGTCACTGCCCTTGACATTAAAGCAACATTTGACAGAGTGTAGACTGCCCTTGACATTAAAGCAACATTTGACAGAGTGTAGCATCAAGGAGCCCTAGTAAAATTGAAGTCAATCGGAATCAGGAGGCAAACTCTCCACTGGCTGGAGTCATACCTAGCTCAAAGCAAGATGGTAGTGTTTAGAGTTATACAACACAGAAAGAGGCCCTTCGGCCCATCATGTCCACGCCAGACATCAAGCCCTATCTATTCTAATCCCATTTTCCAGCACTTGGTCCGTAGCCTTGTATGCTATGGTGTTTCAAGCGCTCATCTAAATGCTTCTTGAATGTTGTGAGGGTTCCTGCCTCTACCACCCTTTCAAGCAGTGAGTTCCAGATTCCAACCACCCTCTGGGTGAAAAAGCTTTTCCTCATACCCCTCTAAACCTCCTGCCCCTTACCTTGAAACTATGCCCCCTGGTTATTGACCCCTCTACTAAGGGGAAAAGTTCCTTTCTATCTACCCTATCTATGCCCCTCATAATTTTGTACACCTCAATCAGGTCCCCCCTCAGCCTTCTCTGCTCTAAGGAAAACAACCCCAACCTGTCCAGTCTCTCTTCATAGCTGAACGCTCCAGCCCAGGTAACATCCTGGTGAATCTCCTCTGCACCGTCTCCAATGTAATCACATCCCTCCTATAGTGTGGTGACCAGAACTGCACACAGTATTCCAGCTGTGGCCTAACTAGCGTTTTGTACAGCTCCATCATAACCTCCCTGCTCTTATATTCTATGCCTCGGCTAATGAAGGCAAGTATCCCATATGCCTTTTTAACCACCTTATCTACCTGTCCTACTGCCTTCAGGGATCTATGTACATGCACACCAAGGTCCGTCTGATCCTCTGTCCTTCCTAGGATCCTACCATTCATTGTGTATTCCCTTGCCTTGTTAGTCCTCCCAAAATGCATCCCCTCACACATTTCAGGGTTAAATTCCATTTGCCACTGTTCTGCCCATCTAACCAACCCGTCTATATCGTCCTGTAGCCTGAGGCTTCCCTCCTCACTATTTACCACTCCACCAATTTTCGTGTCATCCGAGAACTTACTGATCATACCTCCTACATTCATATTTAAATCATTAATGTACACTACAAACAGCAAAGGACCCAGCACCGATCCCTGCGGTATACCACTGGACACAGGCTTCCAGTCACAAAAACAACCTTCGACCATCACCCTCTGCCTCCTACCACTAAGCCAATTTTGGATCCAATGTGCCAAATTGCCCTGGATCCCATGGGCTCTTACCTTCTTGACCAGTCTCCCATATGGGACTTTGTCAAAAGCCTTACTGAAGTCCATGTAGACTGCATCAACTGCACTACCCTCATCCACACACCTAGTCACCCCCTCGAAAAATTCAATCAAATTGGTCAGACATGATCTCCCCCTGACAAAGCCATGCTAACTATCCCTGATTAATCCCTGCCTCTCCAAGTGGAGACTAATTCTGTCCCTCAGAATTTTTTCCAATAATTTCCCTACCACTGATGTTAGGCTCACTGGCCTGTAATTCCCTGGTTTATCCCTACTACCTTTCTTGAACAATGGTACTACGTTAGCTGTTCTCCAGTCCTCTGGCACCTCCCCTGTGGCCAGAGAGGTTCTGAAAATTTGTGTCAGAGTCCCTGCAATCTCCTCCCTTGCCTCACATAGCAGCCTGGCTTACATCCCGTCAGGGCCTGGGGATTTATCCACTTTTAAGCCCGCTAAAATCGCTAGTACCTCCTCCCTGTCAATACTAATTTGTTCAAGTATATCACAATCCCCCTGCCTGATTTCTAAGCCTACGTTACCCTTCTCCATAGTGAACACAGATGCAAAATATGCATTTAAAACCTCACCTACATCTTCCGGCTCTACACACAGATTGTCACTTTGGTCCCTAATGGGCCCTACTCTTTCCCTGGTTATCCTCTTGTCCTTAATATACTTAGAAAACACCATGGGATTTTCCTTTATTTTGCCCACCAGTGTTTTTTCATGCCCCCTCTTTGCTCTCCTCATTTCTTTTTTAAGTACCCCCCTGCACTTTCTATACTCCTGTAGGGCTTCCACTGTTTTTAGTCCTTTGTATCTGCCAAAAGCCTCCCTTTTTTTCCTAATCCATTCTTGTATATCCCTTGACATCCAAGGTTCCCTGGGCTTGTTGGTCCCACCCTTGACCTTTACGGGAACATGTTGGCGTTGTACTCTCTCTATTTCCTTTCTGAAAGACTCCCATTGCTCGGATGTGGATTTTCCTACAAGTAGCTGATCCCAATCCATTTTGGCCAGATCCTGCCTTTTCATATTAAAAGCAGCAAGAGAATTCAATCTGGAGATGCTCTGCCTGCACTGAATAATTAAGAGTGGAACCAAGCAAAGGCAGTCCCACTGAGCTGGGAAACAGAGAGGCTTTGGAGGAGGATGATGTGGTTGGCCATGTCAAAGGCTGCAGAGAGGCTGAGAAGGAGAGGAGGATAGTTCATCACGCTCAAAGTCACAGATGATGTCATTCGCAACCTTTATTTGGGCAGTTTGAGTGCTGTGACAAGTGGAAACCTGATTGGTGAGATTCAAACATGGAGTTGTGAGAAAGATGGACATGGATATAAACAGAAAATGTTGGTAATACTCAGCAGGTCTGATTTGGGAGACATTCAAGGACTTTGGAAAGAAAAGGAAGGTTAGAGATGGGATGGTAGTTTGCAAGGACAGAGGAGTCAAATGTGAGTTTTTGAGGAAGTTTTGAAAGAGAAGGTAACAATACCTAAGTAGAGGAAACCAGTTACAATGTAATCTAGCATGGGGCCAGAAAGGAACAACATAAGAACAGAAGAATTAAGAGCAGGACTAGGCTATACAGCCCTTCGAGCCTGTTCCACCATTCAATAAGATCATGGCTGATCTGCGACCTCAACTCCACTTTTCTGCCCGATCCCTGTATTCCTTGATTCCCTATGAGTCCAAAAATCTATCTATCTCAGCCTTGAATATACTCAAAGACTCAGCATCCACAGCCCTTTTGGGTAGAGAATTCCAAAGATTCACAACCCTCTGAGTGAAGAAATTCCTCCTCATCTCAGTCTTAAATGGCCGACCCCTTATTCTGAGACTGCCCCCTAGTTCTAGACACTCCAGCCAGGGGAAACAAACTCTCAGCATCTACCCTGTCAGAATCTTATGTTTCCATGAGATCACCCCTCATTCTTCTAAACTCCAGAGAGTATAGGCCCAATCTATTCAATCTCTCCTCATAGGACAACCCTCTCATCCCAGGGATCAATCGAGTGAATCTTCGTTACACCGCCTCTAAGACATATATGTTCTTTCTCAGATAAGGAGACCAAAACTGTGCACAGTGCTCCAGGTGTGGTCTCATCAAGGCCCTGTACAATTGTAGCAAGACTTCCTTACTCTTGTACTCCAACCCCCTTGCAATAAAGGTCAACATGCCATTTGCCTTCCTAATTGCTTGCTGTACCTGCATGCTAGCTTTCTGTGTTTCCTGTATGAAGACACCCAAATTTCTCTGAATACCAACATTTAATAGTTTCTCACCATTTAAAAAATATTCTGTTTTTCTATTCTTCCTACCAAAGTGAGTAACCTCACATTTCCTCAAATTATACTCCATCTACCACCTTATTGCCCATTCACTTAAACTGTCTATATCCCTTTGCAAGCTATTTGTGTTCTCCTCACAGCCTACTTTCCCATCTAGGTTTGTATTGTTAGCAAACTTGGATACATTGCACTCGGTCCCTTCATATAAGTCATTAATATAGATTGTAAATAGCTGAGGCCCAAGCACTGATCCTTGCGGCACCCCACTAGTTGCAGCCTGCCAACCGGAAAATGACCCGTTTATCCCTACTCTCTGTTTTCTGTTTGTTAACCAATCCTCTATCCATGCTAATATATTACCCCCAACTCCATGAGCCCTTATCTTGCATAGCAACCTTTTATGTGGCACCTTATCGAATGCCTTTTGGAAATCCAAATATACTACATCCACTGGTTCCCCTTTTATCTACCCTGCTAGTTACATCCTCAAAAAACTCTAATAAATTTGTCAAACACGATTTCCCTTTCATAAAACCTTGTTGACTCTGCCTAATCATATTATGATTTTCTAAGTGCCCCGTTACCACTTCCTTAATAAGGGAATCCAGCATTTTCCCGATGACTGATGTCAGGCTAACTGGCCTGTAGTTCCCTGTTTTCTCTCTTCCTCCTTTCTTGAATAGCGGGGTTGCATTTGCTACCTTCCAATCTGCTGGAACCGTTCTAGAATCTAGGGAATTTTGGAAGATCACAACCAATGCATCCACTATCTCTTCAGCCACCTCTTTTAGAACCCTAGGATGTAGGCCGTCATGTCCAGGAGATTTGTCAGCTTTTAGTCCCATATGTTTCTCAAGTACTGTTTTTCTACTGATATTAATTACTATAAGTTCCTCACTCTTATTAGTCCCTTGGTTCCTCACTATTTTTGGTATGCCTTTTGTGTCTTCTACTATGAAGACAGATACAAAATATTTGTTTAATGTCTCTGCCATTTCCTTTTCCCCATTATAATTTCACCTGTCTCAGCCTCTAATGCTTACTTTTGCTACTCTCTTCCTTTTTACATACGTTAGGTAGTCAAAAGTTTAGTAGTTATGGGGGTCAAGGGCGCAGGAAGTTGAAGTAGCTGGTCTCTGTGATGGACAATATTTAGGATCAGAAACTCAGCTCAGGGTTGAACTGGTGATGTATAAGCCAATTGTTTGCTAGATATATTTATTTTTGTGCCTTTTAAGCCAGTTGATATATTCCTGTTTGCTCCCTTGTGGGAGCAAAAATCAGGGCCATGTCAAAGGGAATGACAAGGTTGGGAGACAGTGAAGGTTTTGATGAGGGCAAGGATATCGAATGTGGAAGTGAGGCATCAGTTGAGCAAATCAACAACTGCAGAGATTTTGTTTTGGAGTGCCAAAGGTTAGGCAGTTGGGAATTCAAGTGTGCAGTTGCAAGTGACTTGGTGAGAGTTAGCAAAAAGAAAGCGACAGGTCAATAGACACATATTAGTTTAGACAGAAATCAGATATACAAAGAGAAAAAAAGTTGATTGACTGAAAAAAGCAAAAGACAGTGAAAGAGCTCAGTAGGAAAGATGCAGACAAACACTAATGGTAATCAATAAAATTGGACACAGGATATCAGAAAGGATAAAATAAATGAAAACCTAGAACGGTAATCAAATTGCTAGAGAGAGATACAGAGACACACACAAATGCCATCACTGAGCCACGGTTGACACCTGAATATTCTTGAGTGTAGTGTGCAACTTACTACAAACATCACACTTAACTTCTGTCATACTTTAGCAACAACACTTTAGATGTTCCGCTAAGCATATTCTCTGATTCACCACTAACAACTTGCTGGAGATCTGCTACTAATTATAATAAACAAAACAAAATGTTTAGGAAAATTTGCGTTGGTAAATGTTCTCAGAGATTTGCTTATATGTTTTAACATTATTATTTTTGGCAGATATTTGGAAAAGAAAAGATTGCTATTTCCTAGATTCTTCTTTGTCTCAGATCCAGCTTTACTGGAAATCCTTGGACAAGCCAGTGATTCGCACACCATCCAGGTTTGTTTGAGTAGTTTTTCTAAAAAAAGACAGGAAACAAAATTAATTGATGCAAAAGTTATTGTTTGTAACTTTTGCAGCTCTTTTGTGATTGTCAAGGAAAAGTTTAGGAATAGAAATTTAAAAACTAGCAAGCATCAAATATAATCTGCTGTACCCAATCCTGATTTGCCACTCTTATATATCAAAATAGCAATATCTCATTAGAATATATGAGGGTGTGGTAGCTTACTGGTTATTGTATTGAACTAGTAAACTCATAGGTTGTGAATTTAAATTCCACCTTAGCAAGTTGTGAAATTGAATTCAAAAATCTAGTCGTTTATAGGCTGACACCAGGAACAATGACCATGAAAGCTGCTGCTTATCATAAAAATTGTGGTTCACTAATGACCCTCAGGGAAGGGAACCAGCCATTTCTACCTTGTCTGATCTACATATGACTCCAGTACATCACTATGGGGGGACTTTTAACCCCAAAAAACAGGTGGCTTGGGGTCGGCTGGGAAGTTAAAGTGTTGAAACCCGACTCCAACCCGCCTCCAACCCACCCACTTCCTGTTTTAACGGGAGTGAGGGGGCAGCCAACCTGCTCCCAGGAGGCGGGTCGCCCATTTAAATATTATATTGAGGCTGGCATGCCTCAGATTTAACTACCATTTTAAATTTGACTGTAGCTGGTCGGGTTTTGTGGGCCTCATGAAACCCGTCAGCTATCGTAAGACGAGGACTGCTGGATCCAGGAGGTAACTGCCTTTACACTTACCTCCTGGATCCAGCGTCCTTGCCTAACCCGCCCTCCCGTGGCTCTCTCCCCCACGAGGCCTCCAATCCACCTCCCAGGCCTCTGATCACTCCCACCCCCAGGTGTCCGATTCCTCCGCAGGCCTACGATCCCGCCCCCCCACCCCACACGAGGCCGTGCTCCTCCGGCCCCCCAATTAGCCGCTCCTGGACCTCTGATGCTGACCCGACTACCACACCCCCCACCCCGCTCCTCTGTTCAGCTGCTCCGGCTCTCTGATGCTCATCCACCCTGCCCCTTGCCACTCCTCCAGCCCTCCGATCAGCTGCTCCTGGCCCTCCAATGCTCATCCACCCTATCCCCCTGCCACTCCTCCAGCCCTCCGATCAGCCGCTCCTGGCCCTCCAATGCTCAGCCACCCTGCCCCCCGCCACTCCTCCAGCCCTCCGATCTGCCACTCCCCCTTGATGATCACCCAGCCCCCCGATCAGCCGCTCCGGCTCGCCAATGCTCACTCGGCCCCCCCCACCCAGCTCCTCCGGCCTCTCCGTTCGGTCCCAAGACTCCCCCATCTCCAGCTCCTCTGGCCCCGATAATCACTCGGCCCGCCGATCAACTGCTCCGGCTCTCCGATGCTCACTCGGCCCTCCCACCCTGCTCCTCCAGCCCCTCCATTCGGTCCCAAGACCCCCCCCCCTCCCAGCTCCTCCAGCCCCAATGATCACCCGGCCCCCCGAGCAGCCACTCCTGCACCTCTGATGCTGACCCGACTCCTCCTTCCCCACCCAACCTCGCTCCTCCGATCAGCCGCTGCCCCCCCCACCCCCCGGATCCCCGATCAGCCGCTCCCGGCCCTCTGATGCTCACCGCCTCCCCCCACCGCTCATCTGGCCCTCTGATCAGCCGCACCGGCCCCCAATTGGTCCAGACCGCTCCACCCCCCATTTCTCCGGGCCCCGATTGGTTCTGGCCCTCCTCACCGCTCCCTGGCCCTTCCCGTGCTCCTCTGGCCCCTCCCCCAACCACCCTCTGGCCCCCACACGATCCCTCCCTCCCACCTTTCTGCAACCCAGTGCCGCAGGCCTACCAGCCTGCAGCCAGCCAGCCTCTCAATCTGGCTGACTGCGGGTGGGAAACAGTGGTTTCCAATGCAAATCATTCCCTGCCGTTAAATTCGACAGGGCCTGTGGGAAACCCATTCTCCCGGGTTTCTTGACCACTTCCGAGCCCCCAGCTACCAACCCACCTCCCAATTAAAATTCTGGCTTGTGAGGTTGAGTTCAGAGCAACAAGAGATGAGAAATATATGCTGCCTTGCAAATGTCACTCATCCTGAGAATAAATTAAAAAATGTGCATTTATTATAGTGTACACCACTGTCATGATTCAGAATTCTTTTACAATAAATTTTAATGTGTGTTCTAGGCAGAAGTTTACCTGAAAGGCAGATGAAAGATGACTTAAATGCAGGATGGGCTGTAGGTTTGCTTAAGTTCTAAACAGTGGCTAATTTCTTAGCAATATTTGGCCATTGAGGAACCCATCTAGCAGCTTAGTGTTGACAAACTCTTTTAAACTCTGTGGGTTAGGGGATATAACAGTTCTAAAATTAGAACATGGACTCCAGAAAGTCAGCAGTCCAGCAGCAAAAAGCTTCAACAGTAATTAACTGCTGTACTGGGTGGTAGGAAAGGATACAGAGAAATTGTGCTTTTAAGTTGATTTGATGATTAACTGGAGTCGGCTAGTGTATGTGTGTTCTTTATCATTGTATCAGTACAGAAAGAGAAGTCCACTGATTGTACCAGGTGACTTTCATCATACTCAGTGGTCAAGAATCTGGCACGCAGGGGGCGAGGTGTGCACTACACGTGTCCTTTAACATGTATCCAGGCAGCACGCAATATTCGTGCTGCCTGCTGATTTTAATGATCCAAGCATGCAGCCTACCCGTGCTACTCATTAGCTGCACACCTATCGGGAGGGGGTGGATATCAGGGGTCTATGATGCCACTTAAAAGCAGCCAGCACCTCTTAAAGGGGAAGTGCATTCTGGCTGTAGACACAGGAAGAACTAGGTTAAGAAATGGCTGAAGGAAGAAGTGAGCGGGCACCAAGGTTCTCCAAAGCTGCACTAAAGGCAGCGGAGAGGAGGAGGGACATCCTCTTCCCCCAGTGGGCAGGAAGCCCTCCACACATCTTCTTTACAGACAGTGGGAACAAATTGCCAGTTAACAGCAAATTCACTGGCTGATTTTTCCAGTGACAGTTTCCTGCTTCCTGTCTGATTTATTCCGTGGCTTCTCAGGCTCTTGTTAAAGTTGAGAGTGCGGGAACATTTCCACCCTGTATTCCACTCTTCATTGAAAGAGAAATAAGCACACAAATTTTACTGCCTGGTGAAGCAGTATATGGGATACTGAGACAGCACAGTGTACCTGAGCACAGTGGCAGGATATGGGACTTCAGTTATGTGGAGACACTAGAGAAGTTGGGATCATTCTCTTCAGAGCAGAGAAGGGTAAGGGGAGGTTTAATAGAGGTATTCAAAATTATGAGGGCTTTTGATCGTGAAAATAAGAAGAAACGGTTTCCACTGGCAGGAGAGTCGGTAACCTGAGGACACAGATTTAAGGTAATTGGCTAACAAACAAGGGGGTAGATGAGAAGAATTTTTTTACACAGCAAGTTATGATCTGGAAAGCACTGCCGGAAAAGGTGGTGGAAGCAGATTCAATGGTGAATTTCAAAAGGCAATTGGATATAACACAGGGCTATATGCATGCTAAACAGCGGAAGCAGCATGTTATAGACAGAGCTAAGCGATCTCACAACCAACGGATCAGATCAAAGATCTGGGCCTAGAAATTCAGTTGCGTTCGCCAGCCGTTAGCGCCATAAGAGGGGTAGATTTGGAGCGCTAGGCACTTAGCGCCCGGGCGCAGACCGATCTGCGCCTACGCCCAACTTCAGTTGACATTTAGCGCCGGCGCAAAGTGTTTGCGCCCGCTCAGCTGCGCGTGCAGCTTATGACGTCATTTCGTCGTGCAACGCTGTTTGTGCGCCCCAAACCGGAACTTCAGTGGTGCCCGCCCAATGTGGGCGTGGCGCTGTTAAGAACTGTGAAGTGGAACGCAGCAAAGGCCCTGCGGGCCTCGGGGAGTGCTAATTAAAGGGCACTTAGACTGGACTATAAAGGCCAGCCATTTTGCTGCAATGACTTTAGTGCTTTGGATTTCTGGACAGAGACCAAGGAACAGACCTTACTGATTTGGGACAACATAGGAGAGGTATTTTTGGCTTCTGGCCAGAGCTTGGAAATTTGACTCATTGTGATTTCACTGTTTGCAAGTATATTATGGGGGCTGCATGGGGTGGCAACCCTCAGTTCCAGCATTATGTGCGAAGGGCTCGCAGACGCTGTGTGAGAGGGGCAGCCATGCCTAGACGCAGAGGGGCCATCAGGCGTCGGCAACGTAGGCCTTACCCACTCAGGGAATACCGGCAGCAGGTGTCCTATCTCACCATGACTGCCGCGCATTGTGTTAAGAGGCTGCGCTTCAGAAGGGAGGTGGTTGCAGAGATCTGCCAGCTGCTTCACAGAGATCTGCGTCCACAGCTGATGTGCAGGACGTCTCTGTCGGTGGAAGTGAAGGTCACGGTCGGTGGCTCTTAACTTTTATGCAAGCGGCTCCTTCCAAGCCGCTGCTGGGGACATAGCGAACATCTCCCAGTTCGCCGTGCATCGCTGCATCCGGCAGGTCACCGATGCCCTTTTCGCAAGGAGACACCAATTCATCTCCTTCCCCATGACCCTGGAGAGGCAGGAGCAGCGTGCAGTCGGATTTGCCAGGATCGCCGACTTCCCCATGGTGCAGGGCGCCATTGACTGCACGCATGTGGCTATGCGGGCACCTATCGACAATGCCGAGGATTACCGCAACCGGAAGGGCTACCATTCCCTCAATGTACAGCTGGTGTGTGACCACAGGCAGCGCATCCTAGCTGTCAATGCCCGCTTTCCAGGAAGCAGCCACGATGCATTTATCCTGCGCCAGACTACTGTGGCTGACATGTTCCAGGCACAGCCTCCCCCAAGGGGATGGCTTATCGGGGACAAGGGCTACCCTTTGTGTACATGGCTCATGACCCCGCTCCGCACGCCCAGGACCCCTGCTGAGGAGGCATACAACGAAAGCCATCAAGCCACAAGGAACATCATAGAGCAAACGATTGGCATCCTCAAGCAACTGTTCCGCTGCCTGGATCGTTCCGGCGGATCTCTACAGTATTCGCCGGATAGAGTCTCCCAGTTCGTCGTCGTTTGCTGCATGCTGCACAACCTGGCTATCCGCAGGACTCAGGCACTGCCACCTCACATTGGCCCACCACCTCAGGAGGACGAGCAGGAGGACCATGAGGAGGAGGAGGAGGAGGAGGAGGAGTACCAGCCCAGGAGGGAGCCACAAGGTCCAAGGGCCGTCCGCCGGCGGCTTATTGAACGACACTTCTAGGCCCCCTGTCAGGGAATGGCTTGTGGCAATGAACGCACCTGAATGCAGCCGCTCCGCAAGCCCTCAGCCGGTTAACGCAACAACCACTTGAAACATTACACATGGACAAGCTGAATAAATAAAAAGCTTTATTTAACAAACTCAGGGCCCTTCCCACATGAAACACAAAAACAGACAAGACCCCCAAAAAACAGTCAAAAACATATCTCACTCCCACAACCTGGGGAGGAATAACAAAATGTGTCCATCCAATTGGCCTTCATCCTCGGCCTTACCAAGACTAACCCCCCCCATACAGAACACAAACACCCCCATCTAAAGAAACATTTGCCTTCATCTTCGGCCTTACCAAAATAAACCCCCCCCATACAGAACACAAACACCCCCATATAAGAAAGCATTTGGCAACACACTCTACTTGGTGTGCCGAGAGGGCGAGTTCTTGTGCAGGCTTGTCCGGCCCCTGCCCGACCTGCTGCTCCGCCTCAACCTGGGCCCTATGGGTGTTGCAAGGCTGGGGGAAGGCTATACTGAATTTCTAGGCCCTGCAGTCTTGCTAGATCCAGTCGCGAATGGTGGTGGACAATTAAGCAACTAATGGGCAGAGGAGGCTCCATAAACATCCCTATCTTCAATGATGCCAGAGCCCAGCAAAAGACAAGGCTGAAATGTTCACAACTATCTTCAGCCAGAAGAGCCAAGTGGATGATCCTTCTCGGCCTCCTCCTGAGGTCCCCACCATCACAGAAGCCAATCTTCAGCCAATTCGACTCACTCCAGGTGATATCAGGAAACGACTGAGCGTACTGGACACAGCAAAGACTATGCGTCCCGACAACATCCTTGCTGTAGTGCTGAAGACCTGTGCTCCAGAACTAGTCGCGCCTCTAACCAAGCTGTTCCAGTACAGCTATAACACTGGCATCTACCCAACAATGTGGAAAATTGCCCAGGTATGTATGTCCTGTCCACAAAAAACAGGACAAATTTAACCCAGCCAATTTTTTTTTATTATTCGTTTATGGGATGTGGGCGTCACTGGCAAGGGCAGCATTTATTGCCCATCCCTAATTGCCCTTGAGAAGGTGGTGGTGAGCCGTCTTCTTGAACCGCTGCAGTCTGTGTGGTGAAGGTACTCCCACAGTGCTGTTAGGTAGGGAGTTCCAGTATTTTGACCCAGCGACGATGAAGGATCGGTGATATACTTCTAAGTCAGGATGGTGTGTGACTTGGAGGGGAACATCGAGGTGGTGGTGTTCCCATGCATCTGCTGCTCTTGACCTTCTAGGTGGAAGAGGTCGCGGGTTTGGGAGGTGCTGCCGAAGAAGCCTTGCCGAGTTGCTGCAGTGCATCTTGTAGATGGTACACACTGCAGCCACGGTTCGTCGATGGTGGAGGGACTAAATGTTTAAGGTGGTAGATGGGGTGCCAATCAAGTGGGCTGCTTTGTCCTGGATGGTGTCGAGCTTCTTGAGTGTTGTTGGAGAGGCACTCATCCAGGCAAGTGGAAAGTATTCCATCACACTCCTGGCTTGTGCCTTGTAGATGGTAGAAAGGCTTTGGGGAGTCAGGAGGTGAGACACATTACTGCCCTATCAGCCTACTCTCAATCATCATCAAATTGATAGTGCTGTCAATCGGTACTTACTCACAAATAACACGAACATAGGGACAGGGGAAGGCCATTTAGCCCCTCGAGCCTGTTCCGCTATTCAATGAGATCATAAGAATATAATAAATAGGAGCAGGAGTAGGCCATTCAGCCCTTTGAACCTGCTCCGCCATTCAATGAGATCATGGCTGATCTTCTGCCTCAACTCCATTCACCGGCCCTATCGCCATATCCCTTGATGCCCTTACTAGTCAGAAATCTATCGATTTCTGTTTTGAATATACCCAATGACTGAGCCTCCACAGCCCTCTGGGGTAGAGAATTCCAAAGATTCACCACCCTCTGTGTGAAGAAATTTCTTCTCATCTCAGTCCTGAATGGCCTACCCTTTATCTTGAGGCTGTGGCCCCTGGTTCTGGACTCCCCAGCCAAGGGAAACATTCTCCCAGCATCCATCCTATCAAGCCCTGTAATAATTTTGTATGCTTCAATGAGATCCCCTCTCATTCTTCTGAATTCAAGAGAATACAAGCCTAGTTTACTCAATCTCTTCTCATACGACAGTCCTGCCATCCCAGGAATCAATCTCGTGAACCTTTGTTGCACTCCCTCTATGGCAAGTATATCCTTCCTTACGTAAGGAGACCAAAATTGTACACAGTACTCCAGGTGTGGTCTCACCAAGGCCCTATATAATTGGAGTAAGACTTCTTTATTCCTGTACTCAAATCCTCTTATAATGAAAGCCAGCATACCATTTGCCTTCCTAATGGCTTGCTGCACCTGCACATTCACTTTCGTGACTCATGTACAAGGACACCCAGGTCCCTTTGAGTATCTGCATTCCCCAATCTTTCAGCATTTAGGAAATACTATGCCTTTCTGTTTTTACTACCAAAGTGGATAACTTCACATTTATCCACATTATATTCCATCTGCCATGTTCTCGCCCAGTCACTGAGCCTGTCGAGATCCCCTTGAAGCCTCTTCACATCCTCTTCTCAACTGACACTGCCACCTAGCTTTGTATCATCAGCAAATTTGGAAATGTTACATTTAGTCCCCTCACCCAAATCATTGATATAGATTGTGAATAGCTGGGGCCCAAGCACCGATCCTTGCGCTACCCCACTAGTCACAGCCTGCCATCCTGAAAAAGACCCGTTTACCCCTACTCTTTGTTTTCTGTCTGTTAACCAATTCTCAATCCATGCTAGTATATTACCCCCAATTCCATGGGCCCTAATTTTGTTCACCAACCTCTTGTGTGGGACCTTATCGAAGCCCTTCTGAAAATCCAGATACACCACATCTACCGGTTCCCCTTTGTCTACTCCACTAGTTACATCCTCAAAGAACTCCAATAGGTTTGTCAAACAGGATTTCCCTTTCATAAATCCATGTTGACTCTGCCCAATCTTACTATTAGTTTCTAAGTGCCCAGTTATTGCATCCTTTATAATAGATTCCAGCATTTTCCCAACTACTGATATGAGGCTAACAGGTCTGTAGTTCCCCATTTTCTCTCTCCCTCCTTTCTTAAATAGCGGGGTTACATTTGCTATCCTCCAATCTGCAGGAACTGTAGTGTATGTGCCTTTAAGTCAGAACTACTTTTACAGCTCCTGTATACTGTAGTACCGGCAGTGACCACACCGGTATATAAGCTTTGCGCATGCCTCTGTACCCCCAGTCTAGAGACTACCCTCCTCCAGTAAAGACCTGTTATTTATTAATGTACAGCATCTGTGTGATTATTTAATAATAGCATATCCACTGAACCACGGATCCAACAGGAACCATTCCAGAATCTATAGAATTTTGGAAGATGACAACTAATGCGTCAACGATTCCAATGGCCACCTCTTTCAAAACCTTAGGATTTAGATCATCCGGTCCTTGGGATTTATCGACTTTTAGTCCTATTAATTTTGCTGGTACTGTTTTAATTTCTTTAAGTTCCTCATTCTCGTCACACCCTTGGTTTTCTCGTATTTCTGGGAGGTTTTTTGTGTCTTCCTCCGTGAAGACAGAAACAAAGTATTTATTTAATTTCTCTGCCATTTCCTCAATCTCCATGTCTGATCTGTGACCTAACTCCATATACCCACGTTTGCCCCATATCCCTTACTACCTTTGATTAATAGCAATCTATTAATCTCAGATTTAAAATTAACAATTGACCCAGCATCAACTGCTGTTTGCAGAAGAGAGTTAACCTTCTACCACCTTTTGCGTGTAGACGTGTTTCTTAACTTCACTCCTGAAAGGCCTGGCCCTAATTTTTAGGCAATGTCCCCAAATCCTAGATTCCCCAAACAGAGGAAACAGTTTCTATTTATCTACCCAATCAGTTCCTCTCAATATCTTGAAAACTTTGATCAAATCATCCCTTAATCTTCTAAATCCCAGGGAATACAACAACAACATCTTGGATTTATATAGCGCCTTTAACATTGTGGTTGTCGGAGGCCTTCATGTTCATTCCACACCACCTGATGCAGGCTCAGTCTTGGGAGCCAAGAGACAATGATAGGTAATTTAACTTGCTCTGTATAGGTAAGAGATCAGGTCTGAAGAACAGGTGTAGGAACACTCAAGACAGGTGAGGAGCACCCAAGATTTGAAGCAGTAGCAGGAGCTTGAGGAGCTGGTCCTACCTGCTCTAGTGCAGAGTGACAGAGGAGTTCTGAATGATGGGTAGAGTCAACGGCCACAGAAAGCAAGCAGAAAGCAGTATTGGGCAGCAACAGAGTAGAATCCAGACTATTGTGGGAGTAGCACCCAGGAGTGTAATAGAAGTCCCTTCTGTTCCAGGCAGCATCTCCATATCTTATGCACATATATTTCTTCAATCTCTCTGCGATATTTGGTACAATTCCTAAGCTGCTTTATTCCACAGCAGACTAAACATATAGGCCTAGAAATACAGTCACGCTTTTCAGGCGCTAACTGGTCTACTAAGCCCCCAATATGGTGGGCAGGAATTGCGTGTGCATTTCGGGCCGGAAGTGCATCATCTGCCATATTCAGAAAGGATGTTGCCCTGGCAATAGGAGCGCACACCGGTACATTTAAAGACATGAATAAATTATGTAAATAAAGGACCTGGGCTTCTTGCTGGACCTTTTCTATATTTTCAATTGTCCCAGCACTTCACTTGTCACGATATGAACTCGCACAGCACAGCATGGCACTAACTGGCAGGAAGACCCCTTCACCAACAATACTTAAAGGGATTATGCAGTACATAGAGGTTCATTGCTGGTTCATCATTTCACCCTACTGCTTGACTTCTGTTTTTTTTGGTATGTTGTAAAAGACTGAAAAGTTCACTTTTTCCACACAGAGAAAGATTTTGCTGATTTTGCGCTGTTGTTTTCCTTAGATATAGCCTGGTTACAGATATGGGTGGTCTTATAGGGCTCCTTTCATGGCTGGATGATGAGAGGTAACAGCAAGGAAGACACCACAGAGCAGGAGCAGCTGCCAGAAGAGGGAGGAGGAGGGTACTGCACAGGTAGCCATATCCACAGTGGGTATTCAGGGAGCACTTATCCTGCATCAACTTCATTCAGGAGTAATGTAAAAGGCACCTTTGCTTCACCAAGGAGGCTATCACCGAGCTATGTCACCTGCTGCAGCATATCTCAAGCCTCAAACCAGGGCATGGAAAACACTGCCTGTGCCTGTCAAGGTCACCGTAGCCCTCAACGTTTATGGCATGGGCTCCCTTCAGGCTTTAACAGGTGACATCAGTAACATCTCACAGTTCACAGTACACAGATGTATCAAGATGGTCACCAAGGCTCTCAGAGACCAGCTCATCAAGGAGCGCTTCACCTAAAACAGCCCTCCGAATCCCCATGCACCAACAGTCCTTACCACTTCCCTTGCAATTACCATCCAATTGCCTTCCTTCATTCCAGACTAATGGGTCTTGCCCTCACTTCTATACAAAGAAAAACACAAACACTAAGGCCTAGAAATTCAGTGGCCTGCGCCACCAGTTTGCGCACAAAGAGGGCTTTTGCGCCACTGTCCAAACCTACCGCGATATTTAGCGGGGCGCTAATGGCGGCGTTAGCCTGTAGCGCTGCGCCGCCACCGATGACGTCATCGGTGTGTGCAGCGCCCCGCTATCGCCCCGCTGGCCATATTTGGTCGCTGCCGCCTGCTCCGCGCCGGCCGCAAACAGCGACCAGTACACAGGGGCCTAACTGTGCCGGTAGTGGGGCGAGTTAAGGTGGAGGTGCGGCCGGACGCTTTTTCGGCGGCCGCCTGCCCGCACCTCCGTCCCCGGCCTCCTACACCCCCCCCCCGCGGCATTGCCGGCTGTTTCCAGAGAGCCCGGCACTTCTCCTTGGTGCCGGGCTCATTTGCCGGCACTCGCGAGCGGGGATCGCGCTGTTGCAGGCACCTCCCCCTTAAGAGTGAGAGGAAGGCCTGCAGTACCGCAGGCTGCCGTGCCGCAGCGGGTGGCGCTGCGGCACTTTGCACGCCGATATTCAGTTTCGGCGCCCCGCCCTTGTTTAGCGGCCGGCTTCCACTTGGGGCGCTGAAACTGAATATCCCGCTGGCGCAAGTGGCTCCGCGCGCAGCGGTAATTCCGGCGCCCAGGCGAGCTGGGCGCCCCAAACTGAATTTCTAGGCCTAAATCTAGAACAAAAAATAACTTAATCAAGCAAATATTGTCAAATAAGATCATGACAAAAAAAAACTACTCATTTTGTGCAAGACCTTAGTGCCTTGTGTCTTGTGTGCTTATTTTCCTATTCTCGTGCTCCTATGAAGTGTTTTCTATAGCTGCAGCTTGGGAGGTGGAAGACTGCTGAGCTTTCATTGAGAACACTTCAAATGGCCTTGGAGGACAACCTTGAGCAGCTCTGGTCCTAGAGGGCCCGGCTGGAGACTGCAGCTTCTCGGCATAGGCTGCAGCAGTCTGGCCCGGCTGGCTGAGTGAAACCAGCAAGGGCACTGGCGTCGTGCCTGGTGGAAGAGCAGACATGCTGTCATCCTGAGATAGGACAGGAGGTGCCTCTCCCATGGAGCCAAGACCACTCTCCTGGGGCGGTGGTTCTGTACTCCTAGGGCTATGCTAGAGAACAAAGTGCAAGCGAGATGTGACAACCTGGAAGCCCCTTTCAACAGTGGCCCCAGAGTCATAGGGGTTGATTTTCCTGGAGCCGTCAGGTGGGGTTTCAGGCGTGTGGGGGGGGGAAATCCCGAATTTGGGGGTCCCGACACCATCCCGCCCAAAACCCCGCCCCACGCAAGTTTCAGGGGCGGCGGGTACCTGCCCCGCACTGTGACCCGCCGAAACTAGGCGGGAAGGGATTAGTGCCAATTAACTGCCTGTTAACAGGTAATTAACAGGCAGTTTTTAGCCTAATCCCTATTTTGAGGGGTGTCGTGTGGGATTCCCGACGGCTCCAAACCACACCAGGTTAGAGCAGGGTTGAAGGAGTTGGAGGGGTCGCGATGTCGGTGTTCAGGTGAATGATGGGTGCATGAGTGCAAAGGTAAGTGTGTTTGGTGTGTCTAAAGTGTGTAAAGAACTTTTACTTACCTGTACTTACCTTAACAGCCTTTCTTCCTGTAGCCGTCGGGAGCCCATCACTCAGCCGGCACTGAAAGCTGAACGGCTGCGATCTGTGAAAAGTGACAGCCTTCAGCTTTGAGTGCTGCTGAGAGTTCTAACTGAGTCTGTGCAGAAGGATTCATGTTAGAACTCAGACTGTCAGTGTTTCACAGCTTCAAACAGCTGTGAAACACTGATATTTCATCTGTCAATAACTCTTGACAGATGAAATTGCAGTCTGTGATGTCACCTGTTGCCGGGTGGCCCTTAATTGGCCTGCTGAGCCCGATGGGCGGGCTCAAGAAGGTCAATCAAGGGAAAATCACGCGGATTGGTCGGACGTCGAAGTAGGCGGATCTAAAACCCGAAAGTTGTAGTCCCGCCTTCTTCCCGACAGCTTCAGGAAAATCGACCCCATAATGTCAGCTGTCTGAGCTTTCACGGTAGCAGTTTGTGCCACCATGCAAGCTGTCAGAGCTGTCATGAGGCTCCATCATGATGGGTTTCATTGTGGTGTTGATCCATCTGACTATTCGGTCCGTGTTGGAGAGAATAGTCTCCATGCTCTACGCAAAGCCTTGAGACAAGTTGGAGTTGGACTCCTCCATACTCCGTGGCATTGTGTACAAGCTGTTTGGCAGGCAGTCCAGTGCATCTAACATTTCCTGGTAGATGTCCATCAGTCTTCTTCAGTAACTTGGGCCCTCGAGGTCTGCATCTGAGTCGTCTGTAGTAGGACGTTTGGGAACTCTCTCTTTGGCGAGTTGGCACTTGTGGTGTCCTATCCCCCGGCCTACCTCCTGCGCTCTTGTGCCTGGTGAGTCACCACATGCAGATACCTCCTCTAATCTAGCCTCTATAATCCGCATGGTGCTTTTATCTGAATTGGTGCTTGTGAGAGTCAGATCAAGCGACGGTACATCTTCTAGAAGGCTGGCCACCTTTTCCTCCACTGACTGAGGGGCCTCGACATTCATAGCAGCTGAAATGAAAGAGAAGGACAAGGGATAGCTTGTGGTGTGAGGGAAAGCAGAGAGAAAGAAGTGGGTGTTGAAAACATCTGCAGATTGTCATGCAGAGTGTATGGGGTGAGGGAGAAGTCAGAAGAGACAAAGAGGAAGAGTCAGAATAATTACATAGGATTACATAGGATATACAGCACAGAAACAGGCCATTCGGTTCAACCAGTCTATGCCGGTGTTTATGCTCCACTCAAGCCTCCTCCTGTCTTTCCTCATCTAACCCTATCAGCATAACCTTCGATTCCCTTCTCCCTCATATGCTTATCTAACCGCCCCTTAAATGCATCTAAACTATTCACTTCAACCACTCCCTGTGGTAGCGAATTCCACATTCTCACTGTTGAATTTCATTTGCCAATTATATGCCCATTCTGCAAGTTTATTAATGTCTTCTTGTAATTTGTTGCAGTCCTCCTCAGTATTGGCTATCCCCCCCAATTAGGTGTCATCCGGAAATTTAGAAATTGTGTTTTTGATTCCAAAGTCTAAATCGTTAATATAAATTGTGAACATCAGTGGTCCCAGCATTGATCCTTGTGGAACAGCACTGATCCTTGTGGAACACCATCTCCTATCTTCTGCCACTCTGAATAGCTGCCATTTACCCCTACTCTCTGCTTTCTGTCTTGAAGCCAGCTAGCTATCCATTCTGCTACTTGTCCCCTGATTCCGCATTCCCTGACCTTATTCATTAGTCTATTATGTGGTACTTTATCAAAGGCCTTTTGAAAATCTAGATACATTACATCTACTACATTACCCTAGTCTACTCTCTGTTACCTATTCAAAACATTCAATTAGGTTGGTCAAGCAAGATTTTCCCTTTTGAAATCCATGCTGACTTATATTTTTAGTTTCTAGATGTTCTTCTATTTTCTCCTTTAGTAGGGATTCCATTATTTTTCCTACCACCGATGTCAAGCTGACGGGCCTATAGTTCCCTAGACACGTTCTATCTCCCTTCTTAAATATAGGTATTACATTAGCTATCTGCCAGTCCTATGGCACCACACCTTTTTCTAACGAATTACTAAATATGTGTAGTAATGCCTCTGCTATTTCTTCCCTAGATTCTTTTAAAATGCGCGGATGTAATCCATTCGGACCAGAGGTTTTATCCTCTTTGGGTTTCATTAGTTTATTTAGTATATCTCCTCGTTTTATTTTAAATGAAGTTAACTCATTACTAATCTCATCATCCGATGTCATCTCCACCTGTTCTATCTCCCTGGTAAATACTGAAGCAAAATAATTATTTAATATCTCTGCCATCTCTCCATTGCTACCTGTGATATTATCCTCTCCATCCCTTTGTGGCCCTATTCCCATCACGACCTTTTTTTATTTATGTGTCTGTAAAATATTTTACTATTTTGTTTTATGTTCCTTGATAATTTAATTTCATAGTTCCTCTTTGCCTTCCTAATTTTTTTTGACTTCTCTCTTAATCCCTTCATATTCTCCCTTATCATGCTGTCCCCTGCTGTCCATGTACTTAATGTATACCTCTTTCCTTACCCTCAATTTGTCCCTTATGGCTTTATTCATCCACGGTGTCTCATTAGTGTTTAGCTTGTTCTTGTTTATTAGCGGAATGTATTTTTCCTGGACTCTGTTGAACACTGTTTAAAATGTTTCCCATTGCTGCTCTACATCATTGTTTGCCAATACTGTTGTTCATTTTATTTTCCCAAGTTCTATTCTCAGCCCCTTAAAATCAGCTTTTTCTCCAATCTATTACCCTGGTCTTTGTCATACCTATGACCTTCTCGGTTATTATCTTAAAGCGTATTATATTATGATCACTATTGCCTAGATATTGCCTAGATACCCTGCACAACGTCTCCTGCAGCATTGCAACTCACCTTGGCCTCCACTCTGCCTCTTCTCATGATGACCAGCTCAGTCTCTTCAAGGGGGAGAGGCTCTGCGGTTCCAGCCTGCAGATGGTGTTACAAGAACATAAGAACATAAGAAATAGGAGCAGGAGTAGGCCAATCGGCCCCTCGAGCCTGCTCCGCCATTCAATAAGATCATGGCTGATCTGATCCTAACTGACAATCCACTATCGCAGAACCATCTCCTGCATCTAACAGAATTAGACACACGAAATAGGAGCAGGATCAGGCTACACAGCCCCTGGGCCCGCTCCGCTACCCACAGGGCCATGACCGATCCGAACCTAGACTCATGTCCAAATTCCTGCCCGCTCCCCGTAACCCTTAATTCCCTTTACTTCTAGGAAACTGTCTATTTCTGTTTTAAATTTATGTAATGATGTAGCTTCTACAGTTTTTTGGGGCAGCATATTCCATGGACCTACCACCCTCTGAGTGAAGTAGTTCCTCCTCATCTCAGTTTTGAAAGAGCAGCCCCTTATTCTAAGACTATGCCCCCTAGTTCTAGTTTCACCCATCATCGGGAACATCTTCCCTGCATCCACCCGATCCAACCCCTTCACAATCTTATATGTTTCAATAAGATCGCCTCTCATTCTTCTGAACTCCAATGAGTAGAGTCCCAATCTACTCAACCTCTCCTCATATGTCCATCCCCTCATCCCCGGGATTAACCGAGTGAACCTTCTTTGTACTGTGTTGTGGGCAACCTTCTCCTGCAAGAATGAAGGTCGTGTGTTAGTGACAGTCTTGTGAGCTATTTGTAGAATGTGGCTGTCATGGTGGAATATTCTGTGTGTGAGATGTGAGTTACAGGTAAGCAAGGGTTGTAATAGCAACAACAACAACTACTTGTATTTATATAATGCCTGTAACATAGTAAAATGCACCAAATTGCTTCACAGGAGCGTTATTAAACAGAATTTGACACCGAGCCACATAAGGAGATATAGGTCAAAAAGGTAGGTATTAAGGAGCGTCTTGAAGGAGGAAAGAGAGGTAGAGAGGCGGAGAGCTTTAGGGTGGGAAGCCCAGAGCTTATGGCCTAGGTAGCTGAAAGCATAGCTGCCAATGGTGGAGCAATTAAAATTGGGGATGTGCAAGAAGCCAGTGAGTGTGTGAGTATGAGGAGAAGGAGATGTAGTAGTGTACTACAGTGATTCTCGGAGAGTAAAGTGTAGTGGGGGAGGGAAGTCTTGTGAGTGCTGTCAGTGTTGTAATTATGAGACTGTAAGTTGTGCAGCTGTGAGCAGAAAGTATGAGAGCAGTCTCATAAAAGCTCTAGTTAGTGATGTGCCATCGATAACTCAAAGACAAGGAGTTTATAGGATTCAACTAAAGGCTTTTAATCACTAAGAACATTGCAGGTCTTTACACATCGAGTTGATAGAATGACTCATACAGCTCTTGAGACCTTTATATGACAAAAGACAGGGGCGTAGCCAATACACACAATAGGAAAAGGGGGCGGTACACACACAATACAAAGCAGGTAAAACACAAGGGCTGATGAAGGCATATATTTCATCACAGTTAGATCATTGAATTTTTCACAGCATTGCAGCCATGCCCTTGCTGCATTGCTCCTGGCATTCATGAAGGGTCATACAGCACAGATGGAGGCCATTCAGCCCACCGTGCCTGTGCCAGCTCTTTGAAAGAGATATCCAATTAGCCCCACTTCCCTGCTCTTTACCCATAGCTATGCAAATTTTTCCTTTTCTATTTTTTTTAAATATTCATTCTAGCACTGTGGGCGTCACCAGTAAGGCCAGCATTTATTGCCCATCCAAGTTTAGATGGTGTATGACTTGTATGGAAACTTGGGGGTGGTGGTGTTCCCATGTGCCTGCAGCCACGGTGCATTGATGGTGGAGGGAATGGATGCTTAAGGTGGTAGATGGGCTGTCGATCAAGGGGACTGCTTTGTCCTGGATGGTGTTTAGCTTCTTGTGTGTTGTTGCAGCTGCATCTATCCAGGCAAGTGGAGATTATATCCATCACACTCTCGACTTGTGGTTTAAAGGTGGTAGCAAGGCTTTGGGGAGTGAGGTACAATGTTCTCTTTAAGCTGCGCTGCCGCACAACTCTCTGGAGCTTCTGCATAGCTGGCACACTGGCTTTTAAATAGAAAAACCGCGCACGTGCGGAATTTTGAATGGGCTGCCCGAAAAAAAAATGAAAGGGAACATTGGCCAGGAGATGGTTCACTTGCCGCAGAATACCCAGCCTCTGACCTACCCTTGTAGCCACAGTATGGCTGGTCCAGTTAAGTTTCTGGACAATTGTGACCTCCCCACAGTGTGTTGATGGTGGTTGAGTCTACAATGGTAATGCCATTGAACATCAAGGGGAGGTGGTTAGACTCTCTCTTGTTGAAGATGCCTGCCACTTATGTTGTGCAAATGTTACTTGACACTTATCAGGTCAAGCCTGGATCTTGTCCCGATCTTGCTGCATGCGGGAACGGACTGCTTCATTTTATGAGGAAATGCGAATGGAACTGAACACTCTGGAGCATTGCAATTTCCTGCTGGCACTCATTATAATGAATGGAATTTGGGTGCTGCTGGAAGCCCCCTATTGCGTGCTCGGCCAGTAGAGGGCAGAACATGGGGAACAATTTAGTTCTTAAAGGTAGCAATAGCATTAAAAGGCAGGAACCTTAAAAGCTCCTTGAAAAATCCAGAAGAAATTCATTTTTTAAAGGTAATTGGTCAAGATTTTTATAATGTCATTTTCAGATATATTGTGGTAAGTTATTAATTTAATTTATGTGTACCAGAAGCTATAATTTGAATGTCAGTGGTGGTCTTCATATTCATTTAAAGTTTCCAGCATCTGTGAATGAGTTTGTGCTGCTATGTCCTGGCTGGGATGCCCACAGTACCTCAAGCAGCAATCTGACTGCTCCCGTCATGGTAAGAGGACAGCATTGTTATGCCAAGCAATGGGTAGGTATGAAGCATGATGGTCTGGGAATAGGAGGAGGTTACTTTTTTAATGATGAGGCTTCTCATTTTATTCCAGTTGACATGGAGCAGGTGTAATGTTTAGAGGAAGGGGTATTACTACTCTGTGATTCCTAGCTCAAGAAAGGCCCATCAACAGACTTTTGCAGCTAAAGGGGCTTGTGGTTGTTTCCCCTGTAAATAAACCATGTTGTCAAAAGGTGCCATAGTTCTGAACGTGACCTCTATCACTAAGACCTCTAGCACTAAGTGTAAAATAGACAGCATTCTACGGCCATTTAGGACTGAGATGAGGAGAAATGTCTTCACTCAGAGGGTTGTGAATCTTTCGAATTCTTTACCCCAGAGGGCTGTGGTGTGGATGCTCAATCGGTGAGTATATTCAGGACTGAGATCGATAGATTTTTGGGCATGAAGGGAATCAAGGGATGTGGGATTAGGGCGGGGAAGGAGTTGATGTAGAAGTTGAGCCTTGATCTTATTGAATGGCGGAGCAGGCTCAAGGGACCGTATGGCCTACTCCTGCTCCTATTTCTTTTTTTCTTACGTTCTGAAAAAGGACAAAACCTTTCTTGAAAATACCACCTTGTCACTTATGACAGATAGTACTGAAATGGTAACTCTAGAAGCTGCTGTGCCAGATTTTTCTGGAAGTAGTTTGCCCCTGAACTGCAATCAACGCTACAGCAGGAGATCTGAGTGCACTGCGCTCTGACATTCCTTCAGGTGCAGTCAGATTCAACTACCTGAAAAATCATACAGATAGTTCTGCTGCAGTGCTCGTAAACTCTTAGGGGGTGATTTTAACCTAATCCATTGTAGAAAGTAAAATCAGACAGTGTGTAAAATGGGTGGCTAATCGATCCCGTCAGTTTCCCGCCAGATGAGCTAGGTTAAAATTACTCCCAAAAAGTTTAAATCCATAGAGAACAAACAGCATAATTTCACCAGGATGATGCCAGGGATGAGAAGCTATTGTTATAAGAAGAGACTTGACATACTGTGGTTGTTTCCACTGGAGAAGTTGATCAGGAAAACTTCCACAAAAATTCAACCCCAATGTGCTGATTGGCCTCATTCTGTGCTGTAAACTTCTTTGGCTGCATAGTTAAATGATATTCTCTGATCGTGCAACTCTTTGTCTGAACTAGGTTTCACACAGTACAATCCTAGCTGAGTCCAATGTAATTTGTCCAATAGTACCCTAAATGCGATTGAGCTTTATTTTATCTAAGTATTTTCACATTTGTTTTATATTTTTTATATACAGGCGCACTTAGCGGGAATATTCGATAATGTAAATGAAGTGGATTTCCATCCAAAGGAATACGATGTCATGTTGGCTGTCATTTCCAGGGAAGGAGAAAGAATTCATGTAATTATACATCATAGTTGATTCAAATTTAAATCCATTTAGAAGTGCTTAATCCATATGGTTCTGTGAATTATTGGCCTTTGTCACAATTAGATATTGTTGTACATGTGCATCTTTTAGAGTGCATTTGAGGCCGAATTTCGATACAGCCCTAAAGTGGTGAGACCATAGAAAAGTGAGCTTGCCGCTCTCAATATTATGCTGGGTTAATTGTGGTTTCCTACTGTATAGTTTTTTTATTAATTCTCAGGAGATGGGCGTTGCTAGCAAAGTCAGCATTTATTATCCATCACTAGTTACCCATGAGAAGGTCAAAGTGAGCTGCTTTCTTGACCCGCTGCAGTCCATGTGATGAAGGCACTGCCACAGTGCCGAAATGCTTAGAACATAGCCTCGTCATAACCAACACCTTGTTCCGTCAGAGAGACAAGTACAAGGCTTCATGGCAGCACCCTCGTTCCAAGCACTGGCATCTGCTGGACTACGTCATCGTCCGAGTGAGGGACCGCAAAGACGTCTGCATCACCCGCGCCATGACAGGAGCTGATGACTGCTGGACAGACCACCGCCTAATCCGCTCTGTCATCTCCATCAATGTAACCCCAAAACAGCGGCAGCAACAGAAACAATGCCGCAGGAAAATTAATGCTGGAGCACTCAAAGATCCCGCTAAGAAAGCCCTATTCAGCCTGCGCCTCACAAACACCCTGACGACTCCCAGTGATGCTGAGACACAGAGTGCCCACAGCGTCTGGTCTGCACTCAAGGCCTGCATAATCAACACCTGTGAAGAGACGCTCGGTCACTCAACCAGGAAACACCAAGACTGGTTCGACGAGAATGACCAGGAGATCCAGGAGCTAATAAGCCGCAAGCGCAACGCATTTCTGATCTGGAAACAGCAACAGAACGCGAGAGCAAGAAAGCAGCTCTACAGAAGCCTGAAGGCCGAGGTCCAACAAAAAACTCGCGACCTAAAAAATAGATGGTGGGTGGAGAAAGCGCAGGAGATCCAGCAGCTAGCCGACAACCACGACGTGCGTGGATTCTTTAGCGCAATCAAGACCATCTACAGCCCAAGCACCCAAGGCCCTTCCCCACTGCAGGCCAAGAATGGAGAGGTACTCATCAAGGACAGGGAAGCAGTCAGTGCCTGCTGGAAGGAGCACTTCGAAGATCTCCTTAACCACGACTCTGTCTTCGACACGAGTGTCCTCAACTCCATCCCACAGCATGCTACCCGCCACCATCTCAGCACAACCCCAGCCCGGCATGAGGTTGAAAAGGCCATCTGACAACTGAAGAACAACAAGGCCTCAGGAGCAGATGGAATCCCCGCCGAGGCACTAAAGCATGGCGGAGAAGCACTACTGGCGCGAATTCATGAACTCATTTCTCTTATCTGGAAGGAGGAGAGCATGCCAGGGGATCTCAGAGACGCCGTAATTGTGACTATCTTCAAGAAAGGTGACAAGTCCGATTGCGGTAATTACAGAGGAGTTTCCCTGCTATCTGCCACAGGGAAAGTCATCGCAAGAATCCTCCTCAATCGCCTTCTCCCAGTGGCCGAAGAGCTCCTTCCAGAGTCGCAATGCGGATTCCGCCCACTAAGGGGCACAATGGACATGATCTTCACCGCACGTCAATTACAAGAGAAATGCAGGGAACAGCACCAACCACTGTACATGGCCTTCTTTGATCTCACAAAGGCCTTCGACACTCAACCGTGAGGGATTATGGAGTGTCCTCCTCAAATTCGGCTGCCCTCAAAAGTTTGTCACTATCCTCCGCCTGCTTCACGACGACATGCAAGCCATGATCCTGACCAACGGTTCCACCACATACCCAATTCACGTACGAACCGGGGTCAAGCAAGGCTGTGTCATCGCACCAACGCTCTTCTCAATCTTCCTTGCTGCAATGCTCCATCTCACCCTCAGTAAGCTCCCCACTGGAGTGGAGCTAATTTACAAAACAAACGGGAAACTGTTCAAACTCCGTCTCCTCCAGTCCAGATCCAAGGTCGTCCCATCCTCTGTCATCGAATTACAGTATGCAGATGATGCTTGCACCTGCGCTCACTTGGAGGTCGAACTCCAAACCATCGTAAACACCTTCACCGAAGCATACAAGAGCATGGGCCTTACAATAAACATCCGTAAGACAAAGGTCCTCTACCAACCTACCCCCACCACACAGTGCTGCCCCCCGATTATCAAAATCCACGACAAGGCCTTGGACAACATGGACCACTTTCCATACCTCGTGAGCCTACTGTCAACAAGGGCAGACGTCGACGACGAAGTCCAACACCGCCTTCAGTGTGCCAGTGCAGCCTTCGGTTGCCTGAGGAAGAGAGTGTTTGAAGACCAGGACCTCAAACTCTACAGGGCAGCAGTGATACCTGCCCTGCTGCATGCCTCAGAGACATGGACCATGTACAGCAGGCACCTCAAAGCACTGGAGAGGTACCACCAACGCTGCCTCCGCAAGATCCTGCAAATCCATTGGCAAGATAGGCGCACCAATGTCAGCGTTCTTGCTCAGGCCAACATCCCCAGCATCGAAGCTCTGACCATGCTCAATCAGCTCCGATGGACGGGTCACATTGACCGCATGCCCGATACGAGACTGCCAAAACAAGCGCTCTACTCGGAGCTCCGGCACGGCAAGAGAGCCCCAGGTGGGCAGAGGAAACGCTTCAAGGACACCCTCAAAGCCTCCTTGAAAAAGTGTAACATCCCCACCGACACCTGGGAATCCCTGGCCCAAGACCGCACAAAGTGGAGGAGAAGCATCCGGGAAGGCGCCGAATACCTAGAGTCTCTTCGCCGGGAGCAAGCGGAAGCCAAGCGCAGGCAGCGCAAGGAGCACACGTCAACCCAAGCACCCCACCCACCCGCCCCTTCAACCACTGTCTGCCCCACCTGTGACAGAGACTGTAGGTCCTGCATTGGACTCATCAGTCACCTGCGAACTCATTTTTAATGTGGAAGCAAGTCATCCTCGGTTCTGAGGGACTGTCTAAGAAGAAGAAGAGGTAGGGAGTACCAGGATTTTGACCCAGCCATGATGAAGCAATATATGTCCGAGTCGAGGTGGTGTGTGACTTGGAGGGGAACAAAGAGGTGATGATGTTACCATGCACCTGCTACCCTTGCCCTTCCAGATGGTGAATGTCGTGAGTTTGGTAGTTGCAGGTGCAGGTGAAGATTCCTTGGCAAGTTGCAGTTCATCCTGTAGATAATGCACACTACAGCCACTGTGCGCTGATGGCGGAGAGAGTGGGTGTTTAAGCCAGAGGATGGACTGCCGATCAAGGAGACTGAGGGGAAGAAAAACATTATAGCCCAGGAATGGGCGGTAACTTTTGAAAAGTTTGAGAATTGGAGCCAGGCGCTGAAGCTTCAGACTGCACACAAAATTCAGTCTCATTGCACAAAAAAAGGATTGGAGCACTAAATTAAACGCTAATGGCCTAGCTCAGTGGCGTTAAACTCAAAGCGCTGACCAATATCAGGTGCAGTCTAATCACAAATCGTCATTGCCATAGGCTCTTTCCAGTTCTTAAAGGGGTTGTTCACTGATGCTGCAGAACCTCATTCTCATCATTGTTGGCTGTGCAGGCGTCTCAGCCAGCAGCAGCAGCTCAAGGAGAAGGAGCCAGTCAACTCAAGCAGCCGTAATGATGGAAGATCCATGCCCCAAGGAGAGAGCCCGCAGATTCTGCGAACATGCATTGGAGGCGTTGGTGTTCGCAGTGGAAAGATGGACGGCAAGTCATATTTCCTGTCGCAGACTGGAATGATCCGCTGGCGAAGAAATTAAGGGCAACAGTGACCTTGACTGCCACTGAGAGAGCCGTGGTCATCCTGATCTGAGGCTGGAGGTCTGGTTTCAGGAGGTGGCAGAGTTCTGTTACCACCTCCTTGCTGAAGCAAAGCATTCTAATACACTGTTTATCGCTTAATTGGAGGTAGGAGAAATGGTCTAGGAATACCCTTGTTGTGCGGGGTCCTTTAGGGAAGAGTGACCATAACCAGAATTCTTTATTAAGATGGAAAGTGAAGTAGTCCAATACGAAACTAGGGTCCTAAATCTAAACAAAGAAAACTACGAAGGTATGAGGAGTGAGTTGGCTATGATAGATTGGGGAGCTTCATTAAAAGGCATGATGGTGGATAGGCAATGGCTATCATTTAAGGAATGAATGCATGAATGTTATACATTCCTTTCTGGAGCAAAAACACAAAAGGAAAAGCGGCCCAACCATGGCCAACAAAAGAAATTAAGGATGGTATTGGATCCAAAGAGGAGTCATATAAAGTTGCCAGAAAAAGTAGCAAGCCTGAGGATTGGGAGCTGTTTAGAATTCAGCAAAAAAAGACCAAGAGATTGATTAAGAGGGGAAAAATAGAGTATGAGAGTAAACTTGCAAGGAACATAAAAGCAGACTGTATAAGCTTCTACAAGTATGTAAAAATAAAAAGATTAGTGAAGACAAATGTAGGTCCCTTACAGTCAGAAATGGGAGAATTTATAATGGGGAACAAGAAAATGACAGAGCAATTAAACAAATACTTTGGTTCTGCCTTCACGGAAGAGGACACAAATAACTTCCCAGAAATGCTAGGGAACCAAGGGTCTAGTGAGAAGGAGGAATGAAAGGAAATTAGTATCAGTAAAAAAATAGTGCTGGAGAAATTAAAGGGACTGAAAGCCGATAAATCCCCAGGGCCTGATAATCTGCAACCAAGAGTACTAAAAGAGGTAGCCATGGAAATAGTGGATGCATTGGTTGTCATCTTCCAAAATTCTATAGATTATGGAACAGTTCCTGCAGATTGGAGGGTGGCAAATGTAACCCCACTATTTAAAAAAGGAGGGAGAGAGAAAACAGGGAACTACAGACCGGTTAGCCTAACATCAGCAGTAGGGGAAATGCTAGAGTCTATTATAAAGGATGTGATAACAGGACACTTAGAAAATATCAACGGGACTAGAAAAAGTCAACATGGATTTATGAAAGGGAAATCGTGTTTGACAAACCTACTGGAGTTTTTTGAGAATGTAACTGGTAGAATAGATAAGGGAAAACCAGTGGATGTGGTGTATTTGGATTTTCAGAAGGCCTTTGATAAAGTCCCACATAAGAGGTTAGTGTGTAAAATTAAAGCACATGGGATTGGGGGTAATATACGAGCATGGGTTGAAAATTGGTTAACAGACAGGAAAAAGAGCATAGGAATAAATGGGTCTTTTTCGGGGTGGCAGGTGGTGACTAGTGGGGTACCGCAGGGATCAATGCTTGGGCCCCAGCTATTCACAATATATATCAATGATTTGGATGAGGGAACCAAATGTAATATTTCCACGTTTGCTGACGACACAAAACTAGGTGGGATTGTGAGTTGCAAGGAGGATGCAAAGAAGCTTCAAGGTGATTTAGACGAGTTGAGTGAGTGGGCAAATACATGGCAGATGCAGTATAACGTGGATAAATGTGAAGTTATCCACTTCGGTAGGAAAATCAGAAAGGCAGAGTATTATTTAAATGGAGATAGATTGGGAAATGTTGATGTACAAAGGGGCCTGGGTGTCCTTGTACACCAGTCACTGAAAGCAAAGATGCAGGTACAGCAAGCAGTTAGGAAGGCAAATGGCATGTTGGCCTTCATTGCAAGAGGATTTGAGTGCAGGAGCAAGGATGTCTTAATACAGTTATACAGGGCCTAGGTGAGACCACACCTGGAGTACTGTTTGCAGTTTTGGTCTCCTTACCTAAGAAAGGATATACTTGCCATAGAGGGAGTGCAGCGAAGGTTCACCAGACTAATTCCAGGGATGCTTGAGAACTGCATGTGCCCCTGGGATACGTGGGCCTTTACGCAGGCGTACGTCTGCAGACCCAGGAGCACAAGTCTTCGAAGGTCCGGAGCAATCAGATAGGTGCGTACTTTTCTTGTGGTTCGGAGGCTTTTGCCCACGGCAAGCTTTCAACCACAATTTCCACCCCATTCTGCTTCGCTATTCTTCCTACCAAAGTGAATAATCTACCTTTTCCCCACATTATATGCCACCTTCTTGCCCACTCACTTAACCTGTTTATATCCCTTTACAGACTCTATGGCTGCAAAATTTGGAGGTTTAACGTCTGTCGATAAGGCCAATTTTGCTGAAAAAATGGCAGCCGCCTCGCTTCTGGGGCAGAACACAGCAGCCGCCATTTTGGAGAAGCTGTTAGCGCTGCCATTGACTCTTTAGTTAACCATGGATGGATCACTTTTCTCATGGAGTTTTTATTTCTCATTGGAATGTATATTTGCGGAGAATTATGAAATATTTTTTGAAGTGTTCACCGTTGCTTATCTACCATCATACATTTTAATCTAATTTCCCAAAAGTACCTTAGCCAACTCACCCCTCATACCTATGTAATTAGTTTAATACTCTAGCTTCACACTTAAGTACGTCAATCTTGAACTCAGTGTGAAATTCTATCATATTATGATCACTCTTCCCCAAAGGATCCCTTACTATGAGATTACTAATTAACCATATCTCATTACACAAGACAAGATTCCTGGTTGGTTCCACAATGTAATGTTCTCGGAAACTGCCGAGCATTCCATGAACTCATCCTTCAAACTACTTTTGCAAATTGGATTTTTCCAGTTTATATGAAGATTAAAGTTCCCCACGATTATTGCATTACCTTCGTTACATGCTCCTCTTATTTCTTGATTAATACTTTTTCTAACAGTTTTGCTACTGTTAAGGGCCCTTTTAACTACTCCCACCAGTGTTTTCTGCCCCTTGTTATTTCTCCACCAATACTTATTGTGATTCCTGCTCTTCCGAGCCAAGATACTTCCTCACTATCAGGGCTACCCCACCGCCTTTTCCATTTTGTCTGTCTTTTCGAAACATCAAGCACCCTGGAATACTTAGTTCCCAACCTTGGTCACCATGCAACCATGTCTCTGTAAAGGCTATTAGATCAAACCCATTTATCTCTATTTGTGCCATTAATTCATCTATCTTGTTATGAATGCTTCATACATTCAAATAAAGCACCATTAATATTAATGTCTTACCATTTTCCCTCATTTGATCTGATTCACTGATGCACTATTACGATTAAACTCTCTGTCCCTTCCTGTCACGCTCTGCTTATCTTTATCGAAATCGCGAGACTGCTCTATGGCCTTGACTTTAGTTTCAAGATTTATAAATTTCCCCTCACCTGAACCCTCCACCGCACCCCTCTTTTTAGTTTAAAGTCCTATCTACTGCCCTAGTTATTCCATTCGCCAGGACACTGGTCCCAGCCTGGATTAAGTGGAGCCCATCCCAACGGAACAGCTCCCTCTTTCACCAGCACTGGTTCAAGTGCCCCATGAATTGAAACCTGTGTCGCCCGCACCACTCTTTGAGCCATGCATTCAATTCTCTGATCTGTTTGACTCCATGCCAATTTGCACGTGGTTCAGGTAGTAATCCAGAGATTATTACCTTTGAGGTTCTACTTATTAATTTGGACCCTAGCTCCTCAAACTCCCTCAGCAGAACCTCATTCCTAGTTCTACCTATGTCATTGGTTCCTACATAGACCACGTCAGCTGAATCCTCCCCCTCCCATTCCAAGTTCTTCTCTAGCTGCGAGGAGATGTCCTTAACCCTGGCATCGGCAGGCACTACAACCTTCAGAACTCCCATTCATTACTGCAGAGAACAGTATCTATCCCCCTGACCTTACTATTCACTACCATTATCACATTCCTTTTCAGTCCCCCACTTGAAAGGCCTCCTGTACCACGGTGCTGTGGACACTTTGCTCATCCACCCTGCAGACTTTGCCCTCATCCACACAGGTAGCAAATACCTCGTACCTGTTGAATAAGGGCAAAGGCTGAGGCTCGTCCAGTGCTGCACCTCGGGTCCCCTTACTTGTCTATCCATGACCACTAATCAGACCAGTACCACTTCCTAACCTAAGGGTGTAACTGTGTACTGGATCAAAGTGTCCAGGTCACTTTCCCCTTCCCTGATGCCCCACAATGTCTGCAACTCTGAGCTGAAGTTCCTTGAGATGCAGACACTTGCTGCAGATGTGGTTGTCTGGGATTGCGATGCTCTCCAAAAACTCCCACATGCTGTAGTTGCTGCACATCTCCTGCACTTCCATCCCTATCTAATCTTGTTTTATTTAATCCTCCGATGCCCACCAGTCGCGGAAGGCCTCAAATGTGCTGGTGGACATTGCGTACTCCATCTCCAGGGACACACGGGCGTGAATGTAGCTGCAGAAGAGAGGTTGGCCGTCGGGCCGAATGACTCCCTTGCCTGCCCGCTGCCTGGGCCTGTAAATGGCCACTTTGGCCAGGCCCAGGAGCAGTCCTACCAGGAGGTCTTCCGACTTGCTCGCTAAGGTACAAGATTTCACTCTTCTTATTGCACTGGTGGATGGCAATTGTCATCACCAATTTAGAGTTAAGCATGTGCCCACTTCTTAAAGGGACACAACCAATGAAGACTGCAACTTATCCAAAATTAAAAGGAAATATTCCAATCATCTAAAACTACTCCTATAGACTAAAACACTATAGTCTGATTTTAACCAAGAGCAGAAATTGGACGGTTTTAACTCCCAGGCGTCATCTGCATCTCATCCATCTGGACAGGCAGCTGACCTATGGGTGGGAGCGAAATTTTAGGTGGCAGGAGGCTGCTACTGGCACCAAAGAAAAGGCCGCTGGCAAGAAGGTAAGTTGCGGGAGTGGGGTGAGCCCGAGTAAAATTGACATCAATGGGACTCGAGGAAAACTCTCCACTGGCTGGAGTCATATCTAGCACAAAGGAAGATGGTTGTGGTTGTTGGAGGTCAATCATCTTAACCCAAGGAAATCGCTGCAGGAGTTCCTCAAGGCAGTGTCCTCAGCCAAATCATCTTCAGCTGCTTCATCAATGACCTACCCTCCATCATAAGGGCAGAAGTGAGGATGTTCACTGTTGATTGCAGTGTTCAGTTCCATTTGCAACTCCCCAGATAATGAAGCAGTCCATCCCTGCATGCAGCAAGACCCAGACAACATTCAGGCTTGGGCTGATAAGTGGCAAGTAACATTCACACCACACAAGTGCCAGGCAATGACTATCTCCAACAAGGGAGAGTCTAACCACTGCCCCTTGAAATTCAACGGAATTATCATCGCTGAATCCCCATCAACATCCTGGGGGTTACCATTGACCAGAAACTTAATTAGACCAGCCACATAAATACTGTGGCTACAAGAGCAGGTCAGAGGCTAGGTATTCTGCGGCGAGTGTCTCACTTCCTGACTCCCCAAAGCCTTTCCACCATCTACAAGACACAAGTCAAGAGTGTGAAAGAATACTTTCCACTTGCCTGGATGAGTGCAGCTCCAACAACACTCAAGAAGCTCGACACCATCCAGGACAAAGCAGCCCGCTTGATTGGCACCCCATCCACCACCTTATATATATACTATAGAAATGCAAGTCTTTCTTTCTTTAAACATTCACTCCCTCCACCACCGGCACACCATGGCTGCAGTGTGTACTATCTACAAGATGCACTGCAGCAACTCGCCAAGGCTTCTTTGGCAGCACCTCCCAAACCCGTGACCTCTACCACCTAGAAGGACAAGGGCAGCAAGCGCATGGGAACACCATCACCTGCAAGTTCCCCTCCAAGTTACACACCATCCTGACCTGGAAATATATTGCCATTCCTTCATCGTCGCTGGGTCAAAATCCTGGAACTCCCTCCCTAACAGCACAGTGGGAGTACCTTCACCACACGACTGCAGCAGTTCAAGAAGGCGGCTCACCACCACCTTCTCAAGTGCAATTAGGGATGGGCAATAAATGCTGGCCTTGCCAGCAACACCCACATCCCATAAACGAATATATAAAAAAAAAATCTGGGTATTGTGGCGGAGCCACCAAGGGTCTCAGAACAATTGGTAATAATCCCTTTAACTACAGTGTAGTGCAACCGCGGACTGCACCTTTAAACTGCCGGTTAACTGTACTGTATTGTGTTTTCCTGCACTCCACGTGATGACGTCATGACGCCGATCACGTGACCACCAGTGGCGCGAAGAACGCGATGACGTCATGACGTCAGCTTCCAGAATCTTCCAGTAGTCGTTGAGTGCCCAGCAAGCTGAATAGACCTGTGTACCGTTTCTCCTGTAGTTTCCCTGTTAACTTCGTTGTTCATTAAAACCTGTTGATTTTTCATCGAGTCGAATACCTTATTCAGATAGGAACCTCCGTTCCTACATTGGTGACCCTGATCTCGTCGGACAACTTTCGTCGAGGATGAACACGAACGCCGTCGCCCTTAAACTGCCGCAGTTCTGGGAACAGCAGCCAGCAGCATGGTTTTTCCAGGCAGAAGCACAGTTCGCTCTCCGGGAGGTCACAGCGGATGCGACCCGTTATTATTACGTGGTTGCCGCTCTCGACAGTGCCACGGCCTCGCGGGTCGTCAGCATCCTTGGAAGCCCACCAGAGGAGGGCAAGTACGAAGCGCTTAAAGCCCGTTTGCTACAGGTATTTGATCTTAATAAGTCAGAGCGGGCACGCAAGCTTATTTCCATGCCCGGCCTCGGGGACTCAAAACCGTCAGAGCTGATGAGTCAAATGCTCACGCTGTTGCGCGCGGAACCCCAATGCTTTTTATTCCGTGAGCTTTTCCTCTGCCAGCTACCCGAACCGGTTCAAGCGGCATTGGCCACACTGCCATCACGGACGGTGCTGAACTCGCTGCAGAGGCAGACAAGATATTTACTGTTACTCAGCAATGTTGTGCAGCCACGAGGCGCCTTTCCCCCACGCGAGCGAAGCCCGGCCCTCCCCCAGCAGGATGGTGCGCGTACCACGCCCGTTTTGGCACCAAAGCTCGATGCTGCCGGCCTCCTTGCAGTTTCCCTCAAGAGAAAAAAAAAACGCCAACAAGCCCGCGTCCCCCCAGATGGACAACAAGGTCTAAAAAGCACAGCAAGTTAGCTATGGCGGCGGGCTCAGCGGGCAAACTCATTTACGTTACGGATTCTGTTACGGGCCGACGATTCCTGTGCGACACTGGTTCACAGTGCAGCATCCTCCCAGCTTCAAAGCTGGACCTACTATCCGGCGGCCAGGGCCCTTCCCTCGTGGCAATAAATGGCACTGCCATGCGTACATTCGGGAAACGGACGGTAAACTTAACCTTCGCCGGTCAGCGTTTTGTCTGCGACTTCATTACAGCTAAGGTCTCACAGGCCATCCTGGGTGCTGATTTTTTCTGTGCAAACGGTCTGCTGGTCGACGTCCAACACTGCCGACTCATTAATGCGTCCACTTTCCACGCAGTGCCCTGCCACCGCAGCACCGCCGTGTCCTGGTCGGTGGCCTGTGCGGTTCCGTCACAAGACGGATTTACGCGCCTGCTCGGCGAATTCCCGGAGCTCACCGGGCCTACTTTTTCGGCTGCAAGCACACGGCACGGGGTGGAGCACCATATCTCCACGACCGGAGCACCCGTTTACGCTTGGGCGCGGCGATTAGAAGCCGGCAAGCTGGCAGCAGCAAAGGCTGAGTTCCAGACCATGGAGCGCCTCGGGATCATCCGGCGTTCGGACAGCCCTTGGTCCTCCCCACTGCATATAGTACCCAAACCAGGCGGCGGATGGCGACCTTGCGGGGATTACAGACGCTTAAACGACGCCACGACACCGGACAGGTACCCTATTCCCCACATCCAGGATTTTTCGGCACATCTGGCCGGCAACGCTATATTTTCTAAAGTGGATCTCGTTCGTGGATATCACCAAGTTCCGGTGCACCCTCCAGATGTCCCCAAAATGGCAGTCATCACTCCATTCGGCCTTTTTGAGTTCCTCCGCATGCCATTCGGTCTGAAAAACGCAGCGCAAGCATTCCAGCGGTTGATGGACTCTGTCTTACGGGATCTGCCCTTCATTTTTGTATATCTGGACGACATCCTCATAGCCAGCAAGGATACGACAGCTCACATGGCCCATTTACATACACTTTTCACCCGACTCAGCCAACACGGCCTTATTGTCAATCCGGCTAAATGCACGTTTGGAGTATCCAGCATTGATTTCCTGGGACACAGGATTACCCCAGAAGGCGCTGTCCCGCTAGCCACTAAGGTAGAGGCAGTTACCGCATTCCCGCGGCCTCACACGGTCAAACCCCTACAAGAGTTCTTGGGGATGGTAAATTTTTATCATCGTTTTGTCCCCAAGGCGGCCCGGTTAATGCAACCTCTGTACGAAGCACTCAAAGGAAAGTCGGGCAAGGATGTTCTCACTTGGACACCGCAAATGGACCAGGCATTCCGCGATACCAAGGCGGCGTTGGCAGATGCAACTATGCTAGCACACCCACTCCCGGGCGCGACTGTTGCCCTCACTATGGATGCCTCCGACTACGCCATCGGAACGGTGCAAGAGCAGTGGGTTGACGGGGGTTGGGAGCCGTTAGCCTTTTTCAGCCGCCAACTGCGCAAGAACGAGCGAAAGTATAGCACATTTGACAGAGAGTTGCTAGCCCTGTTTTTTGCCATTCGGCATTTCCGTTTCCTGCTAGAAGGCCGTCCGTTCACTGCATTCATGGACCACAAGCCGCTCACCTTTGCCATGGCCAAAATGGCAGAACCTTGGTCAGCTCGGCAGCAGCGCCACCTCACATTTATATCCGAATTCACAATGGACTTGCGGCACGTGTCAGGCAAGGATAATCTCGTGGCAGATTGCCTTTCCCGGGTTCCAGTCCAGGCAGTCCACCTGGGCATCGATTTCGTCGGACTGGCAGAGGATCAACTGGCAGACCCAGAGGTACAAGCGTTTAGGACCACGCCTTCCAGTTGGCAGGTTGCAGACGTGCCGTTTCAAGCGGCAGGAACCATGCTCTTGTGCGACACACCCATGGGAGTGCCCCGGCCCATTGTGCCGGTCGAATGGCGCAAGAAGGTATTCCAGGCAATCCACGGGTTATCTCACCCGGGGATGCGGGCTTCTCAACGGCTGCTGTCCTGCAAATTCGTTTGGAAAGGCATGCATTTGGATGTCCGGGACTGGGCAAACAATTGCGTCAATTGTCAAAAATCCAAAGTCCACCGTCACATCAAGGCTCCGGTGGCCAACTTCCCGGTGCCTGAGCGCCGTTTCGACCACGTTCATGTGGATTTAGTAGGTCCCTTTCCTGGGTCGCGTGGATTCACACACCTCCTGACGGTGATAGACTGGACCACCAGGTGGCCAGAGGCGATTCCCTTGGCCGCTACCACCGCAGCAGACATCGCCAGGGCATTTCTTTCGTCGTGGGTGGCTCGGTTCGGGGTGCCATCAGACATCTCCTCGGACCGCGGTCCGCAATTCACATCAGAGCTGTGGAACGCAGTGGCACAAGGCTTGGGTACCAAGCTGCACCGTACTACCGCGTACCATCCGCAGGCGAATGGCCTGTGCGAAAGGTTCCATCGGTCTCTCAAAGCGTCCCTCCGTGCCAGCTTGAGGGGACCCAACTGGGTGGACAGGCTCCCATGGGTGATGCTAGGCCTCCGGACAGCACCAAAAGAGGATCTTCAGTCTTCATCGGCTGAGCTGGTTTATGGCCAGACACTCAGAGTACCAGGTGACTTTCTCCCTCCACACACCGAACCATGGTCTGCAGCTCAACAGCTCCTACTTCATCAGGAGGCGGCCAGGACTTTCCTGCCCATCTCAACCTCGCACCATGACCTGCAGAGGCCTCACGTCCCGACAGAACTCATGAGGTCGGACTATGTCTTTATTCGACAAGACAGTCACAGAGACCCACTCAAGCCACTGTATACCGGACCTTTTCGTGTCATCTCATCAGGGGAAAAGTTTTTCACAGTCGAAGTCGGTGGAAAGTCTGATACCGTCTCTATTGACCAGCTCAAACAAGCCCACTTGGATCGGAGTGAGCCTGTCGTGGCTGCCCAACCGCCTCGCCGCGGCCGACCACCGTTAGCCGCCAGAGCAGCCGTGCACCTGCCCACCGTCGAACAGCCCGATTCGACCTCTGACGCGCCTGCACCTCTGACTACCGTTTCTGCCTCGCCCGGGACGCCGCTTCTGCCGCAATCCGGCACTGGTTCTTCTACTAATGCCCCGTTTCCGCTGCCTGAATTTCGTCGCCGTTCGGCCAGGATCATTAAGCCTCCTACTCGGTTGACAATGTCCATTAAAGTGGATTCTGGGGGGGGCGCCTGTGGCAGAGCCACCAAGGGTCTCAGAACAATTGGTAATAATCCCTTTAACTACAGTGTAGTGCAACCGCGGACTGCACCTTTAAACTGCCGGTTAACTGTACTGTATTGTGTTTTCCCACACTCCACGTGATGACGTCATGACGCCGATCACGTGACCACCAGTGGCGCAAAGAACGCGATGACGTCATGATGTCAGCTTCCAGAATCTTCCAGTAGTCGTCGCGTGCCCAGCAAGCTGAATAGACCTGTGTACCGTTTCTCCTGTAGTTTCCCTGTTAACTTCGTTGTTCATTAAAACCTGTTCATTTGATTCATCGAGTCGAATACCTTATTCAGATAGGAACCTCCGTTCCTACAGTATCACACTTTAAGAAGGATGTCAAGGCCTTGGAGAGGGTGTAGAGGAGATTTACTAGAATGATACTAGGGCTGAATGGTTTCAGTTTGTCTGGAAAGACGATTGCAACTGAGGTTGTTCTCCTTAGAGCAGAGAAGGTTAAGGATAGATTTAATAGAGATGTTCAAAATCATAAGTTTTTTGATCGAGTAGATAGGGAGAAAATGTTTCCACTGACAGGAGGGTCAGTAGCTAGAGGACACATATTTAAAATAATTGGCAAAAAAGCCAGGGAGATGGGTTTTTTTTTTACTCAGCGAGTTGTTATGATCTGGAATGCATTGCCTGAAAGGATAGTGGAAGCAGATTCCAAAGTAACATGCAAATCAAAATTGGATCTCTATTTAAAAAGAACATTTTTCAGGGTTATGGGGAAGGAGCAGGGGATTTGGACTAATTGGTAGCTCTTTCAGAGAGCCAATACAGACACAATGGGCTGAATGGCCTCCTTCTGATTCTGTGAAATAAAGGCAATTAAAATTTGTTTTGATTGGTTCATATATATCAGCACTATCATAGATAACTAGAATATTTCTTTGAAAGCTACTGATTAATCATGTATTTCTCATGGAACTGTTTTTGAAAATTTTAAATACCCTACTTGTTAAATGCTGTCTATTAACATTCGTGATGATGGATGCTAATCACTTTTCATGTTCACTTTTTTTCATTTGACATGTAGTTGGATACCCCAGTGATTGCAAAGGGCCCTGTGGAACTATGGTTAAGTGACTTATTGCGTGTGCAGCAAGCTTCCTTGCGTACTGTGATTAAATTAGCATATTACAGCTTCGCTGAACCAGATTTCCAGCTAATACCTTTCCTCTATGAGGCTCCTGGTCAGGTAAACCAATATAGACAATTATAGTTCTGTTTTACTGATTCATTTTATCATTCTTCCTTATTATCGGGCCCTGTGGATAGCCTGGGTTAGATCTTACAGATGCAAAGGCTATAATATGCCAATTTCTTAAATAATTTGTATTAGTGTTGCATAATTAATGTGTTTTCTCCAGTGCAGAATATATAGACCCATTTCGAGATAGGGAACTTGGAAAATAAGATAATTGATAATTTCTAGGAAGGCATGATATGCTGGTCTAAAAGAGTCAGGGATCAAGGAAGATAATTAGAGAGCGTTAGTTTCATTCAGTGAGATGTATCAAGCATTTCAATTATGTTGGAAGGTTAAGGAAGTTGGACTAATAACATTTGGAAAAGAGAAGACATTAAAGTGACCTAATTTCAGTTTCCAAGATTACGAAGAGGATTGACAGTTAATTGAGGCAATTTTTTCAAATGGTGAAGGGTTTGAATACCAGGGAATACAAATTAAAAATGAGGAAGTTAGGAATAAGAGAGAAATCAGTTGGAATGTTTTTACAAAAACCATCACAGACTTGCAGAATAAACAGCACATGGTGATAGGGTAGGAATGCATGGTTAAGCTCTAATATAACGTCCATGGTATACATTAGAGGTCCTTGCCGTGTACAGATCGTTCCTGGCTGCCATTTCTCTGTGCGGTAGTCCCGGGCCAAAACTGGTTGACCTATCTTAAAACTTCTGGTCGGCCTTTCATTCATATTCTGAAACTGCCTGTTCTCCACATCTCTTCTGATGTTTGGCTGAACCAAATCCAAGCGGCATCGTAGTCTTCGATTGAAGAACATCATGGCTGGAGTTTGGTTGGTAACCGCATGTGTCGCATTCCGGTAGGCAAACAAGAAGTTATCCACCTTGTGTTGTAGGGGTATGTCTTCATTACACATTGCCTTGATAGCCTTCTTGAATGTTTGAACGAACCTCTCAGCCAATCCATTGGTGGCTGGATGATATGGGGCGGATGTGTAATGCTTAACACCATTGTTCTTTAAGAACCTCCGGAACTCTTCAGACACAAACTGTGGTCCATTGTCGGAGCAAATCTGTTCAGGCAGCCCATTTCTGGTGAATATGGTTCATAAGACTGTGATAGTTTTTTCTGTGGTGGTTCAGGACATTTTTATTACCTCTGGCCACTTTGAATGTGCATCCACCGCAATTAAAAACATCGAGTCCATAAATGGACCAGCAAAATCAATGTGTACCCTTTGCCATGGAGATGAGGGCCACTCCCATAGATGTAGAGGGGCTTGTGGTGGGGCGTTTTGGACCTTCTGGCATCCTGTACAGCACTTGGTCATCTCTTCGATTTCTCTATCGATTCCCGGCCACCACACAAACGCTCTGGCTAAGTTCTTCATTTTTATCCCTCCCAGATGACCCTCATGAAGCTCATTGAGCACTCTATCCTTCAATTTGGGTGGAATTACTACTCTGGATCCACACATCAAGGTTCCTCGGCACACTGACAGCTGTTCTCTTCTCGGCGAGAATGCTGGCAGCAGTGGTTCGCCATGTGCTGGCCATCCCTTCACCGTTAAATCATAGACCCTGGAGAGTGTCGGGTCATTTCGTGTTTCCTTTTCTATGTTTGCATTCGTCACAGGTAGACATTCGACTATGGTCGAGTGGAATATCTCCACAGGAGCCACTGCAGGTGCTTCTTCCACCGTCGGCAACGGTAGGCGCGACAATCCATCAGCATTCCCATGCTGTTTAGTTCCTTTGTACTCGATGTCATATTGGTGTGCCCCTAGGAAAAGGGACCACCTCTGTAGCCGTTGTGCTGTCATTATCGGGACGTCCTTCTTAGGGTTGAAAATGGAGACAAGAGGTTGATGATCAGTTAGTAGAGTAAATTTCTGTCCGTGCAAGTAGTGATTGAACTTCTTCACCCCCCACACCAGGCTGAGGGCCCCTCTGTCAATCTGGGCATAGTTACGCTCGGCTGAAGTTAACGAGCGTGACGCAAAGGCTATCGGCCTCTCTGAACCATCAAGGGATTTATGTGACAGTACCGCTCCAACGCCGTAGGGAGACGCATCACACGCCAGTCTTATCGGTAGTGATGGGTTGTAGTGAGCCAATACTTCTCTTGAAGTGATCAGGCCTTTACACTTCTGAAAGGCCTGCTTACATTCATCGCTCCATTTCCATGCTACTCCAGTTTGTAGCAGGGCGTTCAGTGGGTGCAGAATTGTGGACAAATTCGGCAAAAGCTTATGGTAGTAATTCACCAATCCGAGGAACGACCTCCGTTGCGACACATTTTCAGGCGCTGGAGCCTTAACTACCGCTTCAATTTTGTCAGGGGACTTATATAACCCCTCTTCATCAATCACGTGGCCACAATACGATATTTGTTTCTTAAAAAACTCGCACTTGGGGCGATTGGCTCGTAGCCCATGTTCTCTTAGTCTAGTGAGCACCTGCTCTAGGTTGGCATGGTGTTCACTGTCATTTTCACCTGTCACTAGGATGTTGTCCAAGTAACACTGAGTCCCCGGAATCCATTGCAGGACTTGTTCCATCGCTCTTTGCCATATAGCCGGAGCTGATGCTACTCCGAATACCAGTCGATTATACTGGTAAACACCTTTGTGAGTGTTTAACGTGAGATATTTCCTCGAGGATTCTTCAACCTCCATCTGCAAATATGCTTGCACTAGGTCAATTTTTGTAAAACGTTTCCCTGCAGATAGTGAGGCGAAAATATCTTCTATCCTCGGAAGAGGATACTGTACTGCGTGAAGGACTGGGTTCACAGTCACCTTGAAGTGCCCACAGATGCGAACCTTCCTTGGCTCCTCAGACTTATTGTTTAACGTTTTCTTCATGACAGGAACGATGGGTGTCACCCACTCGCTCCAGTCTAACTTAGATAACACGCCTGCATTCTCCAGATTCTCCAGCTCTGCCTCGACGGCTGGGCGAATTGAATTCGGTACCGGTCTTGCTTTGAAAAACTTGGGAATTGCATTCTCTTCTATTGTTATTGAGGCGGTTACGCCTTTAAGAGTTCCCAGTCCTTGTTGAAATACCTCTTTAGCGTTAGCTAAGATTTTTGACAATCGACCAGGTGTGACGTCGTCATCCTTTTTACCAGCCACAGTCAGTGCCTGAATGGAGTGCCAGTCTAAACTTATCTTTCTGATCCATTCACATCCCAATAACGGTGGTCCACCATCTTGCAGTATGTACAGATACAATTTCTGTATTTCCTTGCCGTTGTATTCGACAGGCACCCTTATTTTCCCTCTGGGGTATACTTTCTGCCCCGTATATGTCTTCAAGACAATGGATGTGTCTTTCAAGGGTATGTGTGAGAATAGCCGCTCGTAGTCTCGTCGATTCATGACGGTCAGGGCTGATCCTGTATCCAATTCCATTTTGACTTGGGACCCTGCTATCGTGAGGGTGACCCAAATGGTTCGGTGATCCTCTTTTGCGATCACGTTGTGTAGTTTGAGACAGCTTAGTCTCTTGTTCCCGGAATCACTATCGCTCTTCTGGTCTTCGGAACTACTGTCCGTCATCTTTTGTACTTTCCTGTACTGTTCCTTAGTAGCCTTTTTGTTGTCGTTGGTCTTCTTCCCAGACCTGCAAACTCGTGCAATGTGTCCCATCTTTCCACATTGCCTGCATGTTTTGTCCTTGGACCAGCAGTCCTTCTGGTCATGGGTTGTTCTGCCGCAGCGATAACATTTTTCAAATCCCCGTGTCATTTCATGGGTGCCGTATTCCTGTGGCTTTTGCTGTATTTCCGCAGCTCCCCTTGCTGCTGCTTCGTACGATAGTGTCACGCTGAAAGCCTTATCTAGCGTCAGCTCTTTCTCTGAGAGTAACCTCTTCTGGGTTCCTTCACTCAGGAGTCCACAGACAAATTTGTCCTGTAGGGTATCTGCCAGTCCTGCTCCGAACTGGCAGTGCTTTGATAGCTTGCGTAGTTCCGTAAGGTAATCAGCATTGCTCTCATCTTTATGCTGATTTCTTTTGTGGAATTTAAATCTTTCTGCTATCAGCAGCGGTGTAGGATTTAGGTGTTCCTGCAGGATATCAACAATTTCGTTAAAACTCTTCGCCATCGGTTTGACTGGAGTGATCAGGTTCCTCAATAGGCCGTACGGTCTTGCGCCCATTAAGTTTAGTAGTAACGATGCCTTTTTCTCATCGGCTACTTCATTTGCCTTGCAATATACTTCGACTCTTTCCAGATACGTGGTCCAGTCTTCTATTGCATTATCGAAGGCAGTGATATTGCCAGTCTTCGGCATCTTGGAGATCTAAGATGGCGCCTCCCACGCTTTGCCTTCTTCCCCGATTGAACAAAATGGCGCCTCCCGCGCTTTGCCTTCTTCCCCGCTGGATTAAGATGGCGCCTCCCGCGCTTTCTGCCTTTTCCGCTGCTGCCAGCGCTGTTGCTGGCGTTTTTATGCCTTGATGGCGACGCTCTATGGTCTTCGCGCGCTTCCCCCCGTGCTGCTGCCAACGCCGCTCTTCGCGGTCCCCGTGGCAAACTGCAGCTCCTCGCGGCTTTCTGCGCTTCTAATTTCTTTTTCTTTTATTTTAATTACTGTTCCCGTCATCAGAGCAGACCCTATGGGACACTTCCCTCCCTCTTCTCGGGTCTGTACGCTGCCCGGCTTCGTAGCACCGGCCGCGCCCTGTGTGCTCCACTCTCTCTCTCTCCTCTTCCCGACAACGCTGCTCGGCCCCGTTGAAAAGCCACCCGATCGAGCTCTAGCCCGCCGCAGCCCAGGAAGGATCAGTGTACTACCTGCCACCAGCCCGATTAGCTGGAACACCATAGACTGGATAACTAAGCCCAGCTCTCGACAGCCTCTCCTGCAAATCTTCGAATTCGATGAATCAGAGGGCGGTTGCCCACGGTCGACGCCCGTTTCTTCTGTCTGTTTTTTTCTTTTTTTTCTTTTTGGATTTCTTCCTTCTGGCTTCGACCTCTAATAACTTCGCTTCAGGGATGGATCCCCGTGAGGTGGTGCAGAACTGTAGGTAAGTTCGGATCTGTTCGTCACCAATGTAAGTCCGTGTGTAATTGAGACACGGACTGCAGAAGTTGGATATAACAGGTGTTTACTGAATGGAGACAAAACTGGAACTACTATACAAAGTTACTGCACAGGCTTATATACAGGGGTGGTCACTACTGCTACTGCAGTATACAGAGGCTGCAGAATATAGTTCCTTCTTCAAGGTACATACACTACAGTGTCAATATCGTGAGAGGAGAGGTGCATTGTGGCTGGAGCAGCTGCTGGGGGTCATGGTTGGAGTGATTCTGACCTGGGAAGAGTGAGGAATGGCACAACAGGGGAGAGAGCGGCTCCAGGGTTTTCAGACACTGCACTGGAGGTCTTGGTGGAGGAGATGGAAAGGAGGAGTGATGCCCTGTATCTGCAGGGGGGAAGGAGGCCCTCCAGACACATGGTCAAAAGGCAATGGGAGCGGATAGCAGTGGAGGTCAACGCCAAGGCCACGAAATTCAACACTGTAACGCTGGTAGTTTTGTCAGTTTTCTTTTCTAAATGGCGCCCGTCTCATTTCTGCCCACTTCCGGTGTGGCCATCTTGGTGAGGGCGATAGTGCGGGTGGTACGTGCATGCGCTGACAGTATGCAGAGTAGGCAGATCGTGACATTAGTCAGTGTGTAATGCTGAATTGACGCACAACATGCCATTTTCGAAGTCGGCACTCCATTTAACACCCTCTCCTAAACACGCACAACTGAACATACATTCAGCTGCAGGAGGAAGCCTCCACCAGCGCAACTTAAAGGGATACATCCAACTTGCAGGTGAGTTGCTTATTGCTTTTGTACTAACTCTTGCAAAGTTTGTAGGAGTACTGGGTTACTGGAAGAAGTGTAAAAAGTTGTTAAAGTATGCAGGGAGTACTGCTGAACGTTGGGAAGGCGTTGGCTGCTACTGGATGGCCTCTGAGTATACCACTTGCTCTCAGTCATGGGGGCTCGAGTGTAAGAGATGTGGAATTACCCCTCGCCCCGTCCAACAGGTTATAGAGTTCAGACTTGAGACTTATGAGAAATTACACCAGACACACCGGTTCTATCTTTAACCTTTTATTGTTCCTAAGACAGATTTAAAACCTCAACCACTATTCAGTCATAGTCATAGAGTCATAGAGTTATACAGCACAGGAAGAGGCCCTTCGGCCCATCGTGTCTGCGCCGTCCATCAATCCCTGTCCAGTCTAATCCCATTTTCCAGCATTTGGTCCATAGCCTTGTATGCAGTGGCATTTCAAGTGCTCATCCAAATGCTTCTTGAATGTTGTGAGGGTTCCTGCCTCTACCACCCTTTCAGGCAGTGAGTTCCAGATTCCAACCACCCTCTGGGTGAAAAAGTTCCTCCTCAAATCCCCTCTAAATCTCCTGCCCCTTACCCTGAATCTATGCCCCCTTGTTATTGACCCCCCTACTAAGGGGAAAAGTTCCTCTTTATCTACCCTATCTATGCCCCTCATCATTTTGTACACCTCAATCAGGTCCCCCCTCAGCCTTCTTTGCTCCAAGGAAAACAACCCCAGCCTGTTTAGTCTTTCTTCATAGCTGAGGCACTCCATCCCAGGTAACATCCTGGTGAATCTTCTCTGCACCCTCTCCAAAGCAATCACATCCTTCCTATAGTGAGGCGACCAGAACTGCACACAGTACTCCAGCTGTGGCCTCACCAGCGTTTTGTACAGCTCCATCATAACCTCCCTGCTCTTATATTCTATGCCTCGGCTAATGAAGGCAAGTATCCCATATGCCTTTTTAACCACCTTATCTACCTGTTCCGCTGCCTTCAGGGATCTATGTACATGTACACCAAGGTTCCTCTGACCCTCTGTACTTCCTAGGGTCCTACCACTCATTGTGTATTCCCTTGCCTTATTTGTCCGTCCAAAATGCATCACCTCGCACTTTTCAGGGTTAAATTCCATTTGCCACTTTTCTGCCCATCTGACCAACCCGTTTATATCGTACTGTAGCCTGAGGCTTTCCTCCTCGCAATTTACCACCCCACCAATTTTCGTGTCATCCGCGAACTTACTGATCATACCTTTTACATTCTCATCCAAATCATTTATGTAGATCACAAACAGCAAGGGACCCAGCACCGATCCCTGAGGTACCCCACTGGACACAGGCTTCCAGTCACAAAAGCAACCTTCGACCATCACCCTCTGCCTCCTGCCACTCAGCCAGTTTAGGATCCAACGCGCCAAGGCACCCTGGATCCCATGGGCTCTTACCTTCTTGACCAGTCTCCTATGCGGGACTTTGTCAAAAGCTTTGCTGAAGTCCATGTAAACCACATCCACAGCATTTCCCTCATCCACACACCTAGTCACCCCCTCGAAAAATTCAATCAGATTTGTCAGACATGATTTACCCTTGACAAAGCCATGCTGACTATCCCCGATTAATCCTTGCCTCTCCAAGTGGAGACTAATTTTGTCCCTCAGAATTTTTTCCAATAATTTCCCTACCACAGATGTTAGGCTCACTGGCCTGTAATTCCCTGGTTTATCCCTGCTACCCTTCTTGTATAATGGTACTACGTTAGCTGTTCTCCAGTCCTCTGGTACATCCCCTGTGGCCAGAGAGGTTCTGAAAATTTGTGTCAGAGCCCCTACAATCTCCTCCTTTGCCTCATACAACAGCCTGGGATACATCTCGTCCGGGCCTGGGGATTTATCCACTTTTTGGCCTGCTAAAACCGCTAGTACCTCCTCCCTCTCGATGCTAATATGTTCAAGTATGTCACAGTCCCCTTGCCCGATTTCTATGTCTATATCGTCTTTCTCCATAGTGAACACAGATGCAAAAAATTCATTTAAAACCCCGCCTACATCATCTGGCTCTACACACAGATTGCCACTTTGGTCCCTAATGGGCCTTACCCTTTCCCTGGTTATCCTCTTGCCCTTAATATACTTATAAAACATCTTAGGATTTTCCTTTATTTTGCTCGCCAGTGTTATTTCATGGCCCCTCCTCGCCCTCCTAATTTCTTTTTTAAGTATGCCCCTGCACTTTTTATACTCCTCTAGGGCTTCCTCCGTCTTTAGTCTTTTGTAACTGCCAAAAGCCCCCCTTTTTTTCCTAATGCATTTTTGTATATTCCTTGTCATCCAAGGTTCCCTTTGCTTGTTGGTCCCACCCTTGACCTTTACAGGAACATGTTGGCGTTGTCCTCTCTCTATTTCCCTTCTGAAAGTCTCCCACTGTTTTGATGTGGATTTTCCTATAAGTAGCTGCTCCCAGTCCACTTTGGCCAGATCCTGCCTTATCATATTAAAATCGGCCTTCCCCCAATTTAGAACCCTTATTTCCGGGCCATCTTTGTCTTTTTCCATGACCACCTTAAATCTCACCGAATTATGGGCACTGTCGCCAAAATGTTCTCCTACTGACACTTCCACCACTTGCCCGGCTACATTCCCTAGAATTAGGTCCAGTACCGCCCCCTCTCTTGTAGGACTTTCTACATGTTGGCACAAAAAGCTCTCCTGGATGCACTTTAAGAATTCTGCACCCTCTAAGCCTTTCACACTCTGACTATCCCAATTAATATTAGGGAAGTTGAAATCCCCCACTATTATTACCCTATTATTTTCGCACTTCTCTGAGATTTGCCTACATATCTGTTCCTCTACCTCCCCCTGACTATTTGGGGGCCTATAGTACACTCCCAGCAAAGTGCTTGCCCCCTTTTTGTTTTTAAGTTCTACCCATATGGCCTCATTAGAGGAACCCGCTAATATATCATCCCTCCTTACAGCAGTAATTGACTCCTTAATTAATATTGCAACACCCCCTCCCCTTTTACACCCCCCTCTGTCTCGCCTGAAGATTCTATACCCCGGAATATTGAGCTGCCAGTCCTGACCCTCCCTCAACCATGTCTCCGTGATAGCAACAATATCGTACTCCCATGTGTTCAACAACAACTTCAGTTCATCCACCTTGTTTGCAAGACTCCTTGCATTAAAATAAATGCCTTCCAGCCTTGCCATATTCCCTTTTGCCTTCACATATTTGCTCTGCCTTCCCAGCTGACTTGTTTTTTCCTTCGTATTTGGCTGTAAATCACCCCCTACTATAGCTCCACTCTGTATCCCATCCCCCTGCCAAGTTAGTTTAAACCCCCCCTCAGCAGTACATAGAAGCACCCTCGCAATCAATATGCTACACAGTTTAGCTAAACGTACATAAAAGCTTCCCCGCAATTTATGCTGATGCTCAGCACTCCATATGCCCACAGTCAACCGTACATAAAAGTACACTTTAGCAATATCTATCCAAATATCTGACTTCCATACATACTCCTATCCCAGGGTGATCAGTCCAGAAAAGTAGTAAGTTGCAAACATGGTCAAATCGCTTCCTTTATCGTCTGAATTTCCCGCTTCTGAGTCATTCTTTTATAATGCCTTTCTGCCGGCCCCCCTCGTATGTCTCCGTCTGCCTTCCTCTGATAGGTCAGTTTCACTTCCAGCCTTCCTTGATTGGAGTTCCAGGCATGACACATTCATGTTCCTGTGATGTGTGGGGGGGCGGGACTTCCGCTTCACCCGGTGTTTCCCCTTCCTGTCCATGTGGTCTCACAAACAAAGGACCATGTTGAGTCCTTACAGGCAAAGGACTCCCTGCTGGCTTCCTCCATTTTGTGTCCTCACAGACAAAGGAATACCTGCTGACTTCCTACATTTTGAGACCGTCCGTTATTATTTAACAGTACTTTCGCAATTTCGATCTCCACACGATAGCAGCAGTTTTATTATGTTTTTTAGAATCTCACACTAGTGAGCTGCAGTATGACAGGGAGATGGAGCAGAAGCAGAAAAGAAGACAAGCTGCTCACTGAGGGAGGAGGAGGAAGGGGAGGAGGACTCTCAGCAGGAGGTCTTCAGGGGGCACTTCTCCTACCTGCACCTAAGTCAGGGGCAGTGTGTTCGATGTCTCCGCTTCACCAAGGAGCCACCTTTTGGAACCAGATCTGCAGCCTCAGAGCAGGGCAACGACGACACAGCCAGTGGCCCTCAAGATGGCCACAGCCCTGAATTTTTTCGTCAGCGGATCCTTCTAGGCTGGAACAGGCGACATAGCAAACATCTCACAGTTCACCACCCATCGCTGCATCCCAGAGGTCATAGAGGCTCTGTACGCTAGGAGAGAGGATCTCATTGTCTTCTCTCTACAGAGAGAGGCAGGAGTCATAGAGTCATAGAGTTATACAGCACAGAAAGAGGCCCTTCGGCCCATCGCGTCCGCGCCGGCCATCAAGCCCTGTCTAATCTAATCCCATTTTCCAGCATTTGGTCCGTAGCCTTGTATGCTATGGCATTTCAAGTGCTCATCCAAATGCTTCTTGAATGTTCTGAGGGTTCCTGCCTCTACCACCCTTTCAGGCAGTGAGTTCCAGATTTCAACCACCCTCTGGGTGAAAAAGTTTTTCCTCAAATCCCCTCTAAACCTCCTGCCCCTTACCTTGAATCTATGCCCCTTGTTATTGACCCCTCTACTAAGGGGAAAAGTTCCTTTCTATCCACCCTATCTATGCCCCTCATAATTTTGTATACCTCAATCAGGTCCCCCCTCAGCCTTCTCTGCTCCAAGGAAAACAACCCCAGCCTGTCCAGTCTTTCTTCATAGCTGAAGCGCTCCAGCCCAGGTAACATCCTGGTAAATCTCCTCTGCACCCTCTCCAAAGCAATCACATCCTTCCTATAGTGTGGCGACCAGAACTGCACACAGTACTCCAGCTGTGGCCTTACCAGCGTTTTATACAGCTCCATCATAACCTCCCTGCTCTTATATTCTATGCCTCGGCTAATGAAGGCAAGTATCCCATATGCCTTTTTAACCACCTTATCCACCTGTTCTGCTGCCTTCAGGGATCTATGTACATGCACACCAAGGTCCCTCTGATCCTCTGTCTTTCCTAGGGTCTTACCATTCATTGTGTATTCCCTTGCCTTGTTAGTCCGTCCAAAATGCATCACCTCACACTTTTCAGGGTTAAATTCCATTTGCCACTGTTCCGCCCATCTGACCAACCCATCTATATCGTCCTGTAGCCTGAGGCTTCCTGCCTCGCTATTTACCACCCCACCAATTTTCGTGTCATCTGCGAACTTACTGATCATACCTTTTACATTCACATCCAAATCATTAATGTAGACCACAAACAGCAAGGGACCCAGCACTGATCCCTGCGGTACCCGACTGGACACAGGCTTCCAGTCACAAAAACAACCTTCCACCATCACCCTCTGCCTTCTGCCACTAAGCCAGTTTTGGATCCAATGTGCCAAGGCACCCTGGATCCCATGGGCTCTTACCTTCCTGACCAGTCTCCTATGCGGGACTTTATCAAAAGCCTTACTGAAATCCATGTAAACCACATCCACTGCACTACCCTCATCCACACACCTAGTCACCCCCTCGAAAAATTCAATCAAATTGGTCAGACATGATCTTCCCTTGACAAAGCCATGCTGGCTATCCCTAATTAATCCCTGCCTCTCCAAGTGGAGACCAATTCTGTCCCTCAGAATTTTTTCCAATAATTTCCCTACCACTGATGTTAGGCTCACTGGCCTGTAATTCCCTGGTTTATCCCTACTACCCTCCTTGAATAATGGTACTCCGTTAGCTGTTCTCCAGTCCTCTGGCACATCCCCTGTGGCCAGAGAGGTTCTGAAAATTTGTGTCAGAGCCCCTGCAATCTCCTCCTTTGCCTCACATAGTAGCCTGGGATACATCTCGTCCGGGCCTGGGGATTTATCCACTTTTAAGCCTGCTAAAACTGCTAGTACCTCCTCCCTCTCGATGCTAATATGTTCAAGTATATCACAGTCCCCCTGCCCGATTTCTATGTCCACATCGTCCTTCTCCATAGTGAACACAGATGCGCACATGAATTTGCCAGGATATCGGGCTTCCCCATGGTGCAGGCTGGCATCGACTGCATTACACATGGCTTTTTAGGTGCCGCATCTCAATGGTCAAATGTTCCATAACTGCTAAGGATTCCACTCATGTAATATACAGTTGGTGTGCAACCACGCCCAGCACATCATGATGGTGAATGCCCGGTATCCTGGCAGCAGTCGTGATACCTTCATCCTGCGCCAGTCCAGTGTGCCATCAATCTTCCAGCCACCGCATTGAACCTGAGGGTGGCTGCTCGGCAATGTGGGCTATCTGCTCTACACCTTGCTGATGACTCCCCTCCACAACCCCACCGATCGTGGCCAGCACTCATATAATGAGAGCCATGCTGCCTTGAGGAACATCATCGAGCAGATCATTGGGGTGCTGAAGCAACAGTTCTGCTGCCTTGACCGCTCAGGCGGAGCCCGCCAGTATTCACTGAAGCTGGTGTCCCAATTCGTGGTGGTCTGCTGCATCCTCCACAACTTAGCCATCATGAGGGTGCAGCCCTTGCCACCATGGCTTCTGCGAAGAGGAAGAGGAGGAGGAGGAGAAGGAAGGGAGGAGGCAACCTGCACATCCACATTCCAGACGGGCTGTCCATGAGCGCATCATCAGATTTTGGTTCCCCTGAATGAAACCCCAGATCCCTGTTGCTCAACACTTCCCTACCTTACCATCCCTCTGTCACAGAACATCACAGCGTCCTCTTGGTCACCATGCTGAAATGAAAGCCACCACAAAAAAACCATCCGAACCACATTTCGAAATCAATCAACGCAATACTACATAACAAAGTCAACTAATCACCCTTGTGCATTCCCTTAGTGCCTGTCTTCCGTGTGCCTTTGCCTGTCCTATAGGTCCTACAAATTACTACCCCAGTGGCTGCAGATTGCTGGTGGAAGGCTGCTGACTTTCAGTGGGGGCGACTGCAGATGGCCTTGCAGGATGACCTCGAGCAGCTCTGGGCCTAGAAAGCCCAGTTGTATACTGCACCACCTCGACATGGACGGGAGCAGTCTGGGCACTGGCGGAGTGGTAATGGTGGAAGTACGAATGCTGTCATTCTGAGAGATGACAGCAGGTTCGTGCTCCACCTAGCCACTAGCAGTCCCCTGGGGCGGCGCCTCAGCAATCTGTTGGAGGACAGATTGCTCGATTGATGTGACACCCTGCAAGCCCCTTTCCACACTGGTAAACATGGTCACTATAGCAGCAGTCTGAGCTTCCACTGCAGCACTCAGACATTGGGTCGTTTCCGCTTGTGCTGCAATGGAAGCTGAGACATCGCCTATCAGACGCTGCATCATGGTTGGGTCCACAAGTGCGCTAATGGAGTTGCACATCACTTCCATGCTGGAAATCATGAGCTCCAAGCTCTGTGCAAAGCCATGTGTAAGGTTGGTGCCAGACTCCTCCATGCTCCTTGACAGTGACAACAAGCTCTCTAGCAGGCCTGCCACTGCACCATGCATTTCAGTGTGCATGCCCATCACCCTTCTTCTGTAGGCCACCCCATCAAGGTTCTCATCTTAGTCCTCTGCAGCAGAACTCATGTGACTTCGCCATCTGGGGAGCTGGTACCTGTGCTACCCTGTCTCCCTGCCCTGGCTGCAGGCCACTCGTGCCCGGTGACTCACCATGTGCAGATCCCGCCTCGATACTGCCCCATAAAGTATGCGCAGTGCCAGTTTCTGAGCTGGTGCCTGCAAGTGTTAGATCAAGTGACAGTGCCTTTTCTTCTCCATCATTCTCCTTTTGCTCTTCCTGCACTGGCTGGCCAGGTTGTAGTTTGTGGGTATCTGAAAGGAGAAAGGCACAAGGGTAGGGTTGAGGTTAGGGGGAGAGGGCAGGGGAAACAAGATGTGCAGGCTTACACCATCAGCAGCTCGTAAATGAGAAGAGATTGTGGGATGAGGGGGAAGTGGGATGTGACAAGAAGAATTAGTTATGAGCATACCATCATCTTTACTAGTTTCAGCCTAACTGATTGGCACAGCCTCTCCAATAATGTTGAGTACGGTCTTCTCCAGCTGGGTCAGGATGTGCAAACTTGCCCCTTCCCCACCGATAAGCTGCTGCTGCCTGCAGTTGTGAACCACCTTGCCCTGCAAGAGAAACGGAAGTGTGTCAGTGAGTGTGGTGCAATCGTTTGGGTGATGTGCCTATCATCATTGAAGAGCTGGCAGTGTGCGCAAGGTGCGAGATGTAGGTGTGAGGCTTGCAGCAATGGTAAGTATGTGAGCTGAGGTGAAGCTATGAATGTGAGGTATGAGTCATGATTGATAGAGATTGTTGGTAGGTGAGTGATGGTGCGCCGAACACCTCGAGTCTCTTCGCCAGGAGCAAGCGGAAGCCAAGCGCAAACAGCAGAAGGAGCGCACGTCAACCCAAGCACCCCACTCACCTGTCCCTTCAACCACCGTCTGCCTCACCTGTGACAGAGACTGTAGGTCCCGCATTAGACTCATCAGTCACCTGAGAACTCATTTTTAGTGTGGAAGCAAGTTATCCTCGGTTTCGAGGGACTGCCTAAGAAGAAGAAGAACTGAGCAGTGGCTGAGGCTAGTGGTGCAATTGGTGGGAGACGGCTTTTGAAGATGCATTCACTGACCTTGACCACTCATGTGAGTTCATTGAACTTCTTGCGGCAGTGCATCCAATTCCTTGTGGCTTGACTCCTGGGGCTAAAAATTCGATTAGTCCCGAAAACGAGGGTTGCGACGCATGATCGGCCCGCACACAATCAAAGTCATGCAGGCAGCACGTGACCTTCATGTTGCTTGCTAATTACCATGATTACCTTCAAATGCCATATCCTACCGCTAGCCTCAACCACTCCTCAATTCACCACACCCCCATCAGCCACCTACCAACAATCGCCATCAATCAGGCCTCAAACCGAACATTCATAGCCTAACCCTCACACACTTAGCACTGCTGCAAGCCTCACACCCACAGCTCACAGCTTGAACACACTTCTGTATTGATTTCTTTGTGGGTTCAATGATGAGACATTTATGAAAGAGAATGGCCTAGAAATTGAGTGGGCTTAGCGCCCATTTTGCGGCGCTAGAGGGCATTGCGCTGGACTTACAGCCGGTTTTGAAATTGACTAGGGCCCAACATCGGCGTTACACCGGTAGCGCTGCGCCGGCACCGATGACGTCATCGGTGTGCGCAGCGTCCCGGTTGCCGTGGTGACGGGCCCCAGCGCCGAAATTCAGTTGCGGCCGCCTCGCCCGTGGCAGCCGCAACTAAGACTCTGGCAACAGAGTCTTACACGACTTTGCGCCGGCGCATAAAGGTGGAGCGGCGGCCGGCCGCTTTCCCGCCGGCCGCCTGCCCGCACCTCCCTCCCCGGACTCCCCCACCCCCCCGCCGCGGAACAGATGCTTCTCGGCTGCGAGCCCGGCACTTCCCCGAGGTGCCGGGCTCATTTTTGTGGCGATTTAACCGGCCAGCGGGCGGGTGCAGGCAGCTCCTCCTTAACTGAAGGAGGAGGCCTGCACTTCCCGAGCCTGCCGCACCGCATCGGGCGCCGCAGCGCCGGAATAGCGCCGCAATGCAGCGCGTAGCGCCAGTTTTCAGGCGCAAACAGCCTTCAGTAGCGCCGGCAGCCATTTGGGCGCGGCGCTACTGAATTTTTGGCGCGCACAGCGCGACTTAGCACCGGCGCTAAATTTACGGCGTTAAGCCCCGGCGCAGCGCAAACTCAATTTCTAAGCCAATGTCTTTTAATCTAAAATATGTTCAACTCTTTATACAGCATTTACAGGAGACATCATGCTAGAGATGCATCTAGAATGAAACTGAAACTAAACTCAACTGCTTGTCTCTGTCACATGACCTCTGCTGGTCAGGCATAAGTAATCAATACATGCAAACATGCTGGTAAGGCATCATAATCAAACAGGCAAATAACATCACTATTTGCTGATATCATTACATCTCCCTTTCTTAAAACAAAAGTATTTTACTTTTAACTAACAACATGTTTTCTTTGTATTAATCTGCATTTTAACTATAACACTTAATGAACTTACATTATCATTATCATGATCAAGGTTTTTTAACCTTGCTTTGTGTGTTCACATGAAATATGTAAATACACTAGAACTTGAAGAAAGAATAAGATAACATTACTTCCTTCTATAACAATAGTCCTTAAATTTGCTCAATGAGTCTCTCAGGAGGCTTCACGTGTCTTGAGGATTTTCTGATTGATTGTCCTTGAATCTGAGTCGTTGCCTCAGATGATGATTTCTCAGCTGTGTGATCAGGTTGTTCAACAGTATCAGTCTTTTGACTTGCTGTGGCTGGTCCCATGAGAAGATCCCGACGATTTCTTCTCAGAACAGCACCCTCATCTGTCTGAATGGTGTATGATCTTGGTTGAACTTCACTCAGGACAGTTCCCTTCTGAGTCCATATGTTTGTTTTGTCTTTGAACCTTACTTGGTCACCAGTGTGGAGTTCAGGTAGGTTTTGTGTTCCTCTGTCATAGTAGTACTTTTGCTTTTCTTTCTGTTGTTCTTTGAACTTCCTCACTTTCTCCCCCTCTTTTGTTTTCAGGAGGCTCTCCGGGATGGGTAGGTTTGACCTTAGCCGACGTCCCATAAAGAGTTGGGCTGGTGACTTACCACACTCGAGCGGCGTTGTGCAGTATACAAGCATGCTCTGGTAGAAGTCAGTTCCACTGTCTTTTGCCTTGTACATCAGTCTTTTCACTGTCTGGACCGATTTTTCCACTAGTCCATTGGACTGTGGATAGTGAGGACTTGACGTTGTGTGGACAAAGTCCCACTCTTTGGCAAAGTGTCGGAAACTTGCATTGTAAAACTGGGGTCCGTTGTCTGTGAAGACCTCGCTTGCCACGCCATGTCTGGAGAATATGGCTTTCATACATGTTATCACAGCATCTGCAGTGGTGGTGTGCAGTCTACAAACCTCTGGATACAGGGAGTAATAGTCTGTGACTACAAGATAGTCCTTCCCTTGACATACGAATAGGTCAGCGCCTACCTTCTGGTAAGGTCTGTCTGGCGCTGGGTGTGGCTTTAGTGGTTCTACCGGATTGCTTGCTCGATATTTCAGGCATATTGTGCAGTTTGACACCTCATTTGTCACATCTTGGTTGATTCGTGGCCAATACATCACCTCTCGTGCTCTTTTCTAGCACTTTTTGATTCCCAGATGTCCTCCATGGATCTTTTTTAACATCTCTTTTCTCAGACTCTTTGGGATAACTATTTTACTTCCTTTGTAGATGATGTCTTCGACCACTGATAGTTCTGCCCTGCAGTTCCAGTACTCTGCCATGTCAGGTGAGCAGTCTTGCTTCATGTTGGGCCATCCATCCAAGATGCTTTTCCTCAGTCGTCTCATTGTTTCATCTTTGTTTGTCTCAGTCTTTATGAGCTCCATTTTTGCATCTGCTACGGGCAGTGCACTTGTGATCATGTCCACGTAGGCGTTCACTTTGTCATCCATTGTGGTGTTTGCGGGCTCACTTGGGTCAACAGCTCTGGACAACGTGTCTGCTGTATTCATCAGCTTACCCGGTGTGTACGCAACATTCAGTGTATAGCGTTGCAGCCTGATCATCATTCTTTGTATTCTAAGCCGACAGCTATTTAGTGGCTTTTGGAACAATGCAATCAAGGGCTTATGGTCAGTCTCTACACTGATTGCTTGTCCTGCAACAAACTGGTGAAATCTTTCACAGGCGTATGTGATGCTGAGCAGCTCCTTTTCTATTTGAGCATATCACGTCTCCGCGTCTGTCATTGAGCGCGATGCATATGCAATAGGTTGCCAGTAGTCATATTGTTGCAGAAGAATGGCACCGAGCCCACTCTGTGATGCATCTGATGATATCTTGATGGGTCTCGCTGGGTCATAAAACCTCAGAACTGGTTCCTCTGTGAGCAGTTTCTTTAGATCGCTCCATGACTTCTCATGCTCATGATTCCATTCCCATTCTATGTTCTTTTCAGTTAGTCTTCTCAGTGGCGCCATCTTTTCTGAGAGGTTGGATATGAATTTACCTATGTAGTTGATCATTCCATTAAACCTCTGCACGTCCTTTTTGCATTGTGGCTTTGGCATATTCTCAATGGCGGACACCTTTCTGGGATCTGGTCTGATGCCCTCACTGCTAAGGATATCTCCCACGAATGTCAGTTCTGTCACCCCGAGCTGGCATTTCTCTCTATTCAGCTTCAGGTTTGTTTTCCTTGTTGCTTCCAGCACTTTTTTCAGTCTCTCCTCATGCTCAGTTCTCATGGTTCCCCATACTATGATGTCATCCATTGATGTATCAACTCCCTCCAGGTGCTCATAGATCATATGGATAGTCTTGTGATACACTTCAGGAGCTGAGGCAATGCCAAATGGTAACCTTAGGAATCTGTATCTGCCAAATGGACTGTTGAACATGCACAGTCTTGAACTTGCTTCGTCCAGCTTCATCTGCCAAAATCCTGATGATGCATCTAACTTGCTGAAAAATTTTGCATTTGCAAACTGTGCCGTGATTTCCTCACGTGTAGGAAGCTTGAAGTGCTCTCTCTTTATTGCTCTGTTTCGATCTCTTGGATCCAGGCAAATTCTGAGCTTTCCATTCTTTTTGTCCACTACGACGAGGGAACTCACCCACTCAGTTGGCTCATCTATCTTCCGAATCACGTTCAGGCTTTCCATCCTGTCCAACTCTGCCTTCAGTTGCTTTTGAAGAGCAAACGGAACTTTTCTGCATGGATGTATGACCGGTGTCATACTTTTATCTACTCTGATCGTGTGTTCTCCTGGAATGCAGCCTAGACCCTTAAATAGGTCTTTGTACTCTTTCTTGAGTTCATCATAGACTGTCTCTCCTTCGCTTTCCACAACGAGGACTCTCTTTACCAGGTTCAGTCTCTCACAGGCTTTTAAACCTAGTATGGCTTGCACCTCCTTTGGCACCACGATTAATGCTAACGTGCGCTCTCTGTCCTTGTGTGTTACTTTGACAATGCATCTTCCTTTCACTGGTATATCAGTACCTGTGTATCCTGTCACTTTCACTTTTATTCCATGTATCTTTGGTCTGGGTCTAATTTTCTTAAAATCAGTCTCTGCTATCACATTAACTTGTGCTCCAGTATCCAATTTAAATGGAATGTGTATGTCATTCACTTTTAGTGTCAACATCCAGTCTCTTTTTTCTTCTTTGTTTTCAGACACAACATCTACATTGAACTCCTCTATCTCGCTTTCATCTACTGTATGGACCTTGCTTTGTTGCGCTTGGTTCTTACAGCAACGGGCATAATGGTTGTTCTTGTTGCAACTATTGCATGTTTTACCATATGCTGGACACTTTTTTGGTGGATGCTGTGTACCGCATCGACTACATGACTTTCGATTGTCCCTTTCATTTTCGTTCGCTGGCCACGCCTCTTTTTTCACATTGGCGCTCTTTTTTTAAACGGTTTGTATCCGTTCATTCTCACTGCATCCACATTGCAGCTACTGTCACTGAACAGCTCCTTTGCCTGCAACTTCACAGTCTCTGTAGCCCTACACAGTGCTATGGCTTTTCCCAGGTCTAGATCTTGCTCTCTTAGCAGTCTTTCCCTTAGACCATTATCCGGAATACCACACACCAGTCTGTCTTTTATCAGCGAGTCTGTCAGTCCCCCAAATTCACATGTTTTGCTTCGGTTTCTCAGTTCAGTCACATACTGATCAATAGTCTCTCCCGTTTTCTGTACACGTGAAAAATCTGTGCCTCTGAAACGTCACGTTACGTTTAGGTATGCAGTAGGCCTCAAACTGTTCCAGTATTTTATCTAGCTTCATTTTGTCTCCATCAGCAGCGAATGTGAAGTTATTATACACCTCCAGCGCTTCATCACCCACGACATGTAAGAACAGTGACGCTTTCATTTTATCACCTTTCTCGTCAGCTCCGATTGCCGCTAAATACAACCCCACACGTTGTTTGAACCTCCTCCAATTTTCAGCCACATTACCTTTCAACTGAAGCATCGCCGGTGGGTGTAAACCTTCCATTTTTCACTTCGTTAGCTATTCTCTAATGGTAAGTAACTATGTTCTCTTTTGGCTTGCTAATCTGTGGAGAGCTGATTTAACTTCAGATTTTTCCTCTTCATCTCTTTCAATCACTTCTGACACCATGTATTGATTTCTTTGTGGGTTCAATGACGAGACATTTATGAAAGAGAATGCCTTTTAATCTAAAGTATGTTCAACTCTTTATACAGCATTTACAGGCGACATCATGCTAGAGATGCATCTAGAACAAAACTGAAACTAAACTCAACTGCTTGTCTCTGTCACATGACCTCTGCTGGTCAGGCATAAGTAATCAATACATGCAAACATGCTGGTAAGGCATCATAATCAAACAGGCAAATAACATCACTATTTGCTGATATCATTACAACTTCCAGCTATTCAAACATGACAGCCAGGTCAGCTAAAGGTCAGCTAAACAGATTGCACAACAATCACTGACACTTCCCTCTCACTTGCAGGACAAGGTGGCACACAGCTGGAGGCAGCATGATCTAACAGGAGGGGGACAGGTGCGCCTGCATGTCCTAACCCCCATGGAGGAGATGATGCAACCCATTATTGGGATGGCCATTGCTGAGCCGTGGCCTGCAGTGGGCTGAAACCATCAAAGATAAGGGTATCCACATACCTAATCCTCACGTCCCTCTTCGCCCTCATAAGAACATAAAAACATAAGAATTAGGAGCAGGAGTAGGCCATACGGCCCTTCGAGCCTGCTCCGCCATTCAATAAAATCATGGCTGATCTTCGACCTCAGCTCCATTTTCCTGCCCAATCCCCATATCTCGTGATTCCCCTTGAGTCCAAAAATCTATCATCTATCTATATTCTCAATGGCTCAGCTTCCACAGCCCTCTGGGGTAGAGTATTCCAAAGATTCACAACCCTCTGAGTGAAGAAATTCCTCCTCATCTCAGTCTTAAATGGCCGACCTCTTATCCTGAGACTATGCCCCCTAGTTCGAGACTCTTCAGCCAGGGGAAACAACCTCTCAGTATCTACTGTGCCAATCCCTCTCAGAATCTTAAATGTTTCAATGAGATCACCTCTCATTCTTCTAAACTCCAGAGAGTATAGGCCCAATCTACTCAATCTCTCCTCATAGGACAACACTCTTATCCCAGGGATCAATCTAGTAAACCTTCATTGCACCGCCTCTAAGGCATGTATGTCCTTTCTCAAATAAGGAGACCAAAACTGTGCATAGTACTCCAGGTGTGGTCTCACCAAAGCCCTGAACAATTGTAGTAAGACTTCCTTAATCTTGTACTCCAACCCCCTTGCAATAAAGACCAAAATGTCATTTGCCTTCCTAATTGCTTAGAATCATAGAATGGTTACAGCACAAAAGGAGGCCATTCGACCCGTTGAGCCCGTGCCGGCTCTCTGCAAGACCACTTCAGTTAGTCCCACTCCCCCGCTCCTTCCCCGTAGCCCTGCAATTTTTTTTCCTTCAGTTACTTATCCAATTCCCTCTTGAAAGCCATGATTGAATCTGCCTCCACCACTTAATCAGACAGTGCAATCCAGATCATAACCACTCGCTGCGTAAAAACATTTTTCCTCATGTCGCCTTTGGTTCTTCTGCCAATCACCTAAAATCTGTGTCCTCTGGTTCTTGACCCTTCCGCCAATCGGAACAGTTTCTCTCTATCTACTCTGATAAGACCCCTCATGATTTTGAACACCTCTATCAAATCTCCTCTCAACCTTCTCTGCTCCATGGAGAACTACCCCAGCTTCTCCAGTCTATCCACGTAACTGAAGCCCCTCATCCCTGGAACCATTCTTGCTGTACATGCATGCTAATGTTCTGTGTTTCCTACATGAGGACACATCAATCTCTCTGAACACCAACATTTAATAGTTTCTCAACATTAAAAAAGTATACTGTTTTTCTATTCTTCCTACCAAAGTGAATAACCTCATCTTTCCTCACATTATACTCCATCTGCTTCCTTATTATAAAGCAGATGAGCTAAGGGCACAGATAGACACGTAGGAGTATGATATTATAGCCATTACTGAGATATGGCTGAAAGAAGGGCAGGATTGGCAGCTCAACATAAGAACATAAGAAATAGGAGCAGGAGTAGCCATTCGGCCCCTTGAGCCTGCTCCGATATTCAATAAGATCATGGCTGATCTGATCTTCGCCTCAACTCCACTTTCCTGCCTGTTCTTCATTACCCTTGATTCCCCTGTTTTTCAAAAATCTGTCTATCTCCGCCTTGAATATATTCAATGACCCAGCCTCCACAGCTCTCTGGGGTAGAGAATGCCAAAGATTCACGACCCTCTTAGAGAAGAAATTCCTCCTCATCTCTGTTTTAAATGGGTGACCCCTTATTCTGAAACTATGACCCCTAGTTCTAGATTCCTCCATGAGGTTAAACACCCTCCCTGCATCTACCGTGTCAAGCCCTCTCAGAATCTTATATGTTTCAATAAGATCACCTCTCATTCTTCTAAACTCCAATGAGTATAGGCCAACCTGCTCAACCTTTCTTCATAAGACAACCCCTTCAACTCAGGAATCAACCTAGTGAACCTTCTCTGAACTGCCTCCAATGCAAGTATATCCCTCTTTAAATAAGGAGACCGAAACTGTACGCAGTACTTCAGGTGTGGTCTCACCAATGCCTGTACAGTTGTAGCAAGACTTCCCTACTTTTATACTCCCCCTTGCAATAAAGGCCAACATTCCATTTGTCTTCCTAATTACTTGCTGTACCTGCATGCTAACTTTTTGTGTTTCATGTACAAGGACACCCAAATCCCTCTGTACCACAGCATTCTGTAGTCTCTCTCCATTTAAATAATATTTTGCTTTTTCATTCTTCCTACCAAAGTGGATAACCTCACATTTTCCCACATTGTACTCCATCTGCCAAATGTTTGCCCACTCACTTAACCTATCTATATCCCTTTGCAGACTCTTTGTGTACTCATCACATCTTGTTCTCCCACCTATCTTTCCTGGTTACAGGGTTTTCAGACGAGATAGAGAGGGGGATAAAAAAGGAGGGGCAGCCGCAATATTGATTTAAGAATCAATTACATCTGTGAGGAGGGAAGATATCTTTGAAGGATCATCAAATGAGGCCATATTGGCTGAACTGAAAAATGAAAGAGGGGCAATCGCAATGCTAGGAGTGTATTATAGACCCCCAAACAGTCAGAGAGAGATAGAAGAGCAAATATGCAGGCAAATTTCTGAGACGTGCAAAAATAGGTTAGTAATCGTAGGGGATTTCAACTTTCCTAATATTAACTGGGATAAAATTAGTATGTAAGGCATAGAGGGACCAGAATTCTTAAAATGCATTCAGGAGAACTTCTTTAGCCAGTATGTAGCAAGCCCAACAAGAGTCGGGGCGGTTCTGGACCTAGTTTTAGGGAATGAAGCTGGGCAGATGGAAAGGGTATCAGTGGGAGAGCATATTGGTGGTAGTGATCATAATTCATTTAGATTTAGGGTAGTTATGGAAAAGGACAAGGACAGACCAGGAATAAAAGTTCTCAATTGGGAACAGCTAATTTTACTAAGCTGAGAGGTGATTTAGCCAAAGTGCACTGGAGATAGAAACTTGAAGGTAAATTAGTGTCAGAGCAGTGGGATGCATTCAAGGAGGAGATAGTGAGAGTTCAGAGCAAGAATGTTGTCTCAAAGTAAAAGGGAGGGACTAACAAATCTATATCTCCCTGGATGTCAAGGGGCATACAGGGTAGGATAAAGAAAAAAAGGAAAGCTTATGACCGATACCGAGGGCTCAATACTGCAGAAACCCTAGAGGAGGATAGAAAGTACAGGGGTGAAATTAAAAAGGAAATTATGAAAGCAAAGAGAGGGCATGAAAAATATTGGCAAGTAAAATCAAGGAAAACCCAAAGATGTTTTATAAATACATTAAGAGCAAGAGGATAACTAAAGTAAGAATAGGGCCTATTAGGGACCATAAAGGTAACCTGTGTGTGGAAGCGGAAACATGGGTATGTTTCTTAATGAATACTTTGGCCCCGATTTTCGGCTTGTGTGGGAAATGGTCGGGTTTCCCCGAATGTGGGGTTTCTGACACACATAAAAAAGTGTCAGCCAGCTCCACGCAATTTTCCCTCAAGTGGCCAATTAATTCCCAGCATGTGGGAAGCCTTGCTAATTGTCCAATTTGAGTCAGAAATCCCCGCAGTATGATGTCATCATTCATGGTGCTTTCAAGGTCCATAGCAAGCACTGCATCCTCTGAAGGCTTCCAAATGAACCATACAGGATGGCAGAGGAGCCTGCAGCAGCTGTGGCCAGTGCCAGACCCCGAGCTGCCTCCAAATTCGACGAGGCTTCACTGCAGGCATTATTGGATGGGGTTAGGGCCCACAGGGAGGTCCTCTTCCCTAGGTCAGGGAGGAAGAGGCCTCCCACTGAGACCAATGCTGCATGGATGCAGGTGTCAGCAGTTGCCAACTCGCTGGGAGTCACCAGAGGAACCTTGGCATTACATCTCTAATTCCTTCCTTTACTCCCCCACAGTACCATCCAGAGCCCCCGTCCTCACTGTGGAGGAGGAAGAGGCTGTGCAGCAAGACTCCTCAGAGGTAGCTCCAACCTCTGAGGGCGCAGCGTCAGCAGAAGTAAGTGCACCCAGCACCAGCGCAGACACTCACACCTCGGGGGGACCTTCGGGACATAGAGTAGTGTTGTCACCTGGTGTTTCACAGCTCAGAAGTGAGCCTCAGCAGATTCTGGAGACAGGGACAGCAGTGGAGAGTCCTCGTCAGAGGGCGCAGGACTCTGCCAGCTCAGCTCAGCTGCGCTGCATGTCGACCCTCTGCCTCTGGGTCCATCCGCAAGAGAAGAGGTGATGGATCTCCATGCACAGATGCAGGAGCCTCTGGCAGGTTTTGTCTCCAGAGTCGCTGCGAGTGTGTAATGAATGGAGGAGTCCATAGTGACCATGAGCAGAGCCTTTGTGGCGTCATTGGCGCATGAACGCATCACCATGGAAAGGTTGGCAACCTCCATGGAGGAGGTAACTCGCCAGGGTACGGAAAACATGGTGAGTGCTCATAAAAGAATGACATCTCTTGAGGAGCGTTGGCCATCTGTTGAACAGAGAAACCAGATCTTCATGGAAGTCCTTCTGAGTAGGACTGCCAGTGCAGAAACGGGTCCCCATGGCCCCCTAAAACGCAGCAAGGTGCTCTCAAGCCACTTCCAAGCACTGGCCCCTTCTGGCCTGTGCAGCTTCAGGTGAGTGAGCAGCAGCCTGGTGCTCCTGTTGCTGATCCTGCTGTTCCTGGTTCTGCGGCTGCTGCCTCTGCTGCTGGAGATCCTCGAATGGCAAGAAGGGAAGGAAAAAAAGGCGTCCCATGCTTCTCGTAGATACCTCCGCTGAGGAAGCGCGAGTGAGGGTGGCGAGAGGAGCTTCCCAGGAGATCGCATTGGAGAAGTGTGTGAGGCTCCAACCTTCCACAGCTGTGCCTAAGCCTTGAAGAAGTAGCCCCAAACCTGCAACAACAAGGTCCTTCAACATACAAGTGCTGTCCCTTTAAATCGCAGCTTCTCCGATTGACCTGCAGCTGCAAGCAAGCAAGCTGGCAAGCTTCACGCCAGGTCTCATCAGCGGGGTTCCCCGCAGGCGTGTTTGATGTGGGGAAAGCCCCAAATTCGCAACGGCCCCGGAAAATCTACTTCAACAAGGTAATAATTGGTCATTAGTGTTCCGACGACCAGTCCCGCCAGCGGCGGCCGGGACTGATTTGGGTCGCGGGGAAAGGACGGTCCGAAAGTCGGCCGGGGTGGGGAATCAGCCGATGGCTGACAGAAAATCGACCCCTTTGTGTCTGTTTTCACAAAAGAGAGGGACGATGCAGACATTGCCATCAGGGAGGAGGAGTGTGAAACATTAGATGAAATAAACAGTGAAAGAGGAAGTATTAAGGGGTTTAGCATCTTTGAAAGTGGATAAATCCACAGGCCTGGATGAAATGTATCCCAGACTGTTAAGAGAAGTAAGAGAGGAAATAGCAGAGGCCCTGACCATCATTTTCCAATCCTCTCTGGCTACAGGTGTGGTGCCAGAGGTTTGGAGGACTGCTGACGTGGTACCGTTGTTTAAAAAGGGAGAAAGGGATAGACCGAGCAATTACGGGCCAGTCAGCCTAACTTCGGTGGTGGGAAAATTATTGGAAAAAATTCTGAGGGACAGGATAAATCTTCATTTAGAAAGACACGGATTAATCAGGGACAGTCAGCATGGATTTGTTAAGGGAAGGTTGTGTCTGACTAACTTGATTGAATTATTTGAGGAGGTAACAAGGAGGGTCGATGAGGGTAGTGCATTTGATGTAGACTATATGGATTTTAGCAAGGCTTTTGATAAGGTCCTCCATGGCAGACTGATCACGCAAGTAAAAGCCCATGGGATCCAAGGCAAAGTGGCAAGTTGAACCCAAAATTGGCTCAGAGGCAGGAAAGAAAGGGTTATAGAAACATAGAAACAAAGAAGATAGGAGCAGGAGTAGGCCATTCGGCCCCTCGAGCCTGCTCCGCCATTTAATGAGATCATGGCTGATCATCCAAATTCAGTACCCTGTCCCTGCTTTCTCCCCAAATCCCTTGATCCCTTTAGCCTTAAGAAATATATCTAACTCCTTCTTGAATATATTTAATCAATTGGCCTCAACTACCTTGTGTGGTACAGAATTCCACAGGTTCACCACTCTCTGGGTGAAGAAATTCCTCCTCATCTCTGTCCTAAATGGCTTACCCCTTATCTTTAGACTGTGACCCCTGGTTCTGAACTCCCCCGCCATCAGGAACATCCTTCCTGCATCTAGTCTGTCTCGTCCTGTTAGAATTTTATAAGTTTCAATGAGATCCCCTCTCATTCTTCTAAACTCCAGCGAATATAAGCCTAATCGACCCAATCTCTCCTCATAAGTCATTCCTGCCATCCCAGGTATCAGTCTGGTGAATCTTCGCTGCACTCCCCCCATGGCAAGAACATCCTTCCTCAGATAAGGCGACCAAAACTGCACACAATACTCAAGGTGTGGTCTCACCAAGGCCCTGTACAACTGCAGCAAGACATCCTTGCTCCTGTACACGAATCCTCTCGCTACGAAGGCCAACATACCATTTGCCTTCTTAGCTGCCTGCTGCACCTGCGTGGTTACCTTCAGCGACTGGTGCACAAGGGCACCCAGGTCTCGTTGCACTTCCCCTTCTCCCAATCTATTGCCGTTCAGATAATAAGCTGCCTTCCTGTTTTTGCCACCAAAGTGGATAACCTCGCATTTTTCCACATTATACTGCATCTGCCATGCATCTGCCTAATCACCCAATCTGTCCAAATCTTACTGGAGTTTCTCGGCATCCTCTTCGGAGCACACACGCCCACCCAGCTTTGTGTCGTCTGCAAACTTGGAGATATTACATCTAATCCCTTCGTCTAGATCATTAATATATATTGTGAATAGCTGGGGTCCTAGCACCGATCCCTGCGATACCCCACTAGTCACTGCCTGCCACTCGGAAAAAGACCCGTTTATTCCAACTCTTTGCTTCCTGTCTGCCAACCAGTTCTCTATCTAAGTCAGTACCTTACCCCCAATCACTTTAACGTTACACGCTAATCTCTTGTGCGGGAGCTTATCAAAAGCCTTCTGAAAGTCCAAATATACCACATCCACTGGTTCTCCCTTATCTATTTTACCAGTTACATCCTCAAAAAAGTCCAGTAGATTGGTCAAGCCTGATTTACCTTTTGTAAATCCATGTTGACTTTGTCCGATCCTGTCTCTCTTTTCCAAGTGCTCTGCTATTACATCTTTTATAATGGACTCTAGCATTTTCCCCACTACCGATGTCAGGTCTATAATTCCCCGTTTTCTCTCTACCACCTTTTTTGAATAGTGGGGTTACATTAGCTACCCTCAATCCATGGGAACTGTTCCAGAGTCTATAGAATTTTGGAAGATGTCCAGCAATACATCTACTATTTCTAGGGCCACTTCCTTAAGTACCTGAGGATGTAGATTATCAGGCCCTGGGGATTTATCGGCCTTCAATCCCATCAATTTCCCTAACACCATTTCCCAACAAATATTGATTTCATTCAGTTCCTACCTCTCATTAGACCCTATGTTCCCTGACATCTCTGGGGGGTTATTTGTGTCCTCCTTTGTGAAGACAGAACCAAAGTATGTATTTAATTGGTCAGCCATTTCTTTGTTCCCCATTATAAATTCCCCTGATTCTGACTGCAAGGGACCTACGCTTGACTTCACCAATCTTTTTCTCTTCACATATCTATAGAAGCTTTTACAATCAGTTTTTATGTTCCCTGAAAGCTTACTCTCCTACTCTATTTTCCCCCTCTGAATTAATCCCTTTGTCCTCTTTTGCTGAATCCTAAACTGCTCCCAATCCTCAGGTTTGCTGGTTTTTCTGGCCAATTTATATGTTCTCTCCTTGGATCTTATGCTATCCCTAATTTCCCTGGTTAGCCACGGTTAAGTCATCCTTTTTGTCTTATTTTTATGCCAAACAGGAAGGAACAAATTCTGTAGTTCATCCATGCGATCTTGGAATGTTTGCCATTGCCTATCCCCCGTCAACCCTTTAAGTAATGTTATGGTTGAAGGGTGTTTTTGTGACTGGAAGGTTGTTTCCAGTGGGTTTTGCAGGGCTCAGTACTGGGTCCTTTGCTTTTTGTGGTATATATCAATGATTTGGACTTGAATGTAGGAAGTATGATTCAGAAGTTTGTAGATGATACAAAAATTGGCCGTGTGGTTGATAAGGAAGAAGAAAACTGCAGACTGCAGGAAGATATCAATGGACTGGTCAGGTGGGCAGAACAGTGGTAAATGGAATTCAATCTGGAGAAGTGTGAGGTAATGCATTTGGGTAGGGCTAACAAGGCAAGGGAATCTATCTATATATATAAACCGGTCTGTCTGTCTTTCTGTCTTTCTGTCCGTTTGTCTTTCTGTCTGTCTTTCTGTCTGTCCGGCTATACAATCAAAAGTTATAGAGCGTACCTACACATATGTTATATCAAAAGAAGGCTTATCATTAGGGGACTCTAATAGGAATGTTTACTTTTTGGTCAGACAAAAATTGTTCGGACAGTATACAAAAAAGGTTAAAAAAAGGCAACATTCCGCTCATTAGCGTTGAGTGACGTGATGGTTGACCAATCATACAGGGGATTAACTTGATGGTTGACCAATCTGTGCAGCATGGGGGGCATTTCATTGCATGTGTGGGCGGGCCTAATCCTTCTGAGCTGAGGTGAGTGGCTGCCATCTTGATTCCTAACTATTCATTTATTTTTCCCACTTTCTGCGTGTTTACTTTCAAATATAGATTTCCAGCAAAAAAAAAGTTGCTTTTAAAACACAATTAAATTGTTTTTTTAAAAAGTTAATTAATTTGTAAATATTTTCTCTAACCTCATTAATTTTCCTACCTTTCACCCTTTTTTTTCCTCTTGACTCGCTACCTCCGCCGGGCGCCACAACCTTCCAGGGTTACCCCACCTGCAGGCCTCGAAGCCTCGGCCTCTTCTCCCCAGCCACGCCTGAGCTAGGCACCTCCCGTCCCACTCAACAAGCGGCCCGCGATCGCCGCCATCTTTGTAAAGGCTGGTGGGGCGGGACTGAGCCGAGCGTAGCCACCACCGCCATCTTTGTAAAGGCTGGCGGGGCGGTACGGAGCTCCGTGGAGCCATCACCGGCGCTGGGCTCGGTTGCTTTGTGGCCTGCAGCCGAACGGCGGCTGCGGAGCTTGGGCTGCCCGGGGCACTGGGCTCGGCTGGGCCATGTCAGTGCGGGTGCCCGAGGCTCCGGGGCCTAGCCTTCTCCAACCACTGGCAGCACAACTCTCAACACTGGCAGAGGGGTGAGGGTCTGCTGGCTCCCTCCCTCCCTTTCCCTCCGCTTCCCCCCTCCTTCCCCCACACCCCCTTCCCCCCACACCCCCTTCCCACCCCCCTTTCCCCTTTCCCACCCTCCCTTTCCCCCTCCCACACACACCCTTCCCCCCCAACCCCCCCTTCCCCCCCACACCCCCTTCCCACACACCCCCTTCCCCCCTCCCCCCTTCCACCCCCTCCCTTCCCCCTTCCCTTCCCCCCTCTTCCCTTCCCCCCTCTTCCCTTCCCCCCCTCTTCCCTTCACCCCCTTCCCCCCCACCTTCCCCCTTCCCTTCCCCCCTTCCCTTCCCTTCCCCCTCTTCCCTTCCCCCTTCCCCCTTCCCTCCCTTCCCCCCTTTCCCTTCCCCCCTTTCCCTTCCCCCTTTTCCCTTCCCCTCCCTTCCTCCCCTCCCTTCCCCCCTTCCCCTCCCTTCCCCCCATTCCCCTCCTTTCCCCCACCCCTTTCCCCCCACCACTTTCCCCCACCCCTTTCCCCTTTCTCTCCTTCCCTCTCTCCTTCCCTCTCTGTCTCTCTCCTTCCCTCTGTCTCTGTCTCTCTCTCTCTCTCTGTCTCTCTCTCCCTCTCTCTCTGTCTCTCTCTCATTCCCTCTCTCTCTCCTTCGCTCTCTGTCTCTCTCTCCTTCCCTCTCTCTCTCCTTCCCTCTCTCCCTCTCTCCTTCCCTCTCTCTCTCCTTCCCTCTCTCTCTCTCTCTCTCCTTCCCCCCTCTCTCTCTCCTTCCCCCCTTTCTCTCTCCTTCCCCCCCTCTCTCTGTCTGGCACAGGGTTCTTGAGTTCCCTCGGCACCGCCGGGCACTCCAGCTAGTACACAATAAATGGTAGGACACTGAGAAGTGCAGATGATCAGAGAGGCCTTGGGGTGCATGTTCACAGATCCCTGAAGGTAGCAGGACAGGTAGATCAGGTGGTCAAGAAGGCATACGGGATAGTTGCCTTTATTAGCCGAGGCTTAGAATATAAGAGCAGGGAGGTTATGCTTGAACTGTATAAAACACCAGTTAAGCCACAGCTAAAATACTGCTTGCAGTTCTGGTCACCACATTACAGGAAGGATGTGATTGCACTAGAGGGGGTGCAGAGGAGATTTACGAGGATGTTGCCTGGGCTGGGGAATTTTAGCTATGAGGAAAGATTGGAGAGGCTGGGGTTGTTTTCTTTGGAACAGAGGAGGCTGACGGGAGACCTAATTGAGGTGTATAAAATTATGAGGGGCCTAGATAGAGTGAATAGGAAGGACCTATTTCCCTTAGCAGAAGGGTCAATAACCAGGGGGCATAGATTTAAAGTAATTAGTAGGAGGTTTAGAGGGGATTTGAGGAGAAATTTCTTCACTCAGATGGTGGTGGGGCTCTCGAACGCACTGCCTGAAAGGGTGGTAGAGGCAGAGACCCTCATCACATTTAAAAAGTACTTAGCTATGCACTTGAAGTGCCGTAACCTGCAAGGATACGGACCAAGTGCTGGAAAGTGGGATTAGGGTGGATAGCTCTTTTTCGGATGGCATGGGCAAGATGGTCTGAATGGCCTCCTTCTGTGCTGTAAATTTCTATGATTCTATGATTATTGCCCACTCACTTAACCTGTCTATATCCCTTTGCAGTCTCTTTGTGTCCTCCTCATGGCTAACTTTTCCACCTAGCTTTGTATCGTCAGCAAGCATGGATACATTGCATTCGGTCCCTTCATCTAAGTCATTAATATAGATTGTAAATAGCTGAGGCCCAAGCACTGATCCTTGCGGCACCCCATTAGTTACAGTCTCAACTTGAAAATGCCCCGTTTATCCCTACTCTCTGTTTTCTGTCTGTTAACCAATCCTGAATCCATGCTAATATGTTACCTCCAGCCCCATGAGCCCCCATCCCACACTCTGTTCTGATTTACAAGCTGCAGATGGTGTAAGCATGCACCACTTACTTTCCCCCCTTCCCCGCACCGCAACCTTACCCTTGTGCCTGTTTCCTTTCAAATAGCCAAAAGGTGCAACCTAGCCAGGCAATGGAGGAACACCAACAAGAAAGTGATGCTGAAGACACAGCACTGTCACTTGATTTCACACTCACAGCCACCAGTCAAAAGCTGACAGTGCGCGTATCTTAGAGGATAGATTAGAGGCGGGATCTGCATGTGGTGAGATATCAGGCATGAATGGCCTTAAGCCAGGGCTGGGGGATTGGATAACGCAGGTGCCAGCTCATCGAAGGGCGAGTTTGCAGGCTGGTTCCTCTGCAGAGGACTCAGATGAGGACTTTGCTGGGGCAGCCTACAGAAGAATGCTGATGGTGCATTGGGAAGCCTGCCAGAAAGCCTACAGTCAATGTCAAGGAGCATGGAGGAGTCCAGCACCAACTTGGCACAGGACTTTGCGCAGAGCTTGGAGCCCATCCTTTTCAGCATGGAAGTGGTGGCCAACTCCATTTGCACACTTGTGGACCCAACCATGATACAGCGTCTTACAGTTGATGTCACAGTTTCCATTGCAGCACAAGCAGCAGCCACCCAACATCTGAGTGCTGCAGTGCTGGACTGGACGCTCAAACTGCTGTCATGAAAGGTCAACTTTCTGCCATACAAGCTCAGAATGCCGTCATCATGGCTGTGAATTACAGTGTGCAAATGGGCTAGCAGGGTGTCACAGCAGTACAGAAATCTGTTCTCCAACAGATTACTTGGATTGCTGAGACACCACCCCAAGGGACTAGAAGTGGCTCCATGAAGCATGAACCTGCTGTCCTCTGTCAGAAAGACAGCATTCGTCCTCCCACCCCTGCCACTCCACCAATGCCATTGCTGCCGCCTGTCAGCCAGCCAGCTGCGACTTCTGCCGCCCATGCCAAAATGGTGCAGTCCGCAGCCGTGTCTTCTATGCCCAGAGCTGCTTGAGGTCATCCTCCAAGACCATCTGCAGTCTCCTCTACTGAAAATCAGCAACCTTCCACCAACTACACTGCAGCCACTGGGGTAGCACTGCTTAGAAGCACTAAGACAGGCAAAGGCACAGGGAAGATGAGCACTAAGGGAATGCACAAGGGTAATTAGTTGACTTTTGTATGCAAAATGCCATGATTTCATTTATAAATTTGGTTTGGAATGTTTATTTTCTGGAGGCTTTTATTTTTCCATTGTGTCAAAGGAAATCCAAAAGTTCTATAGGCATATTAATAGTAAATGGGTAGTAAGAGGAGGGGTGGGGCCAATTAGGGACCATAAAGGAGACCTACGCATGGAGGCAGAGGGCATGGCTGAGGTATTTAATGAGTACCTTGCATCTGTCTTTACCAAGGAAGAAGATGCTGCCAAAGTCATAGTGAAAGAGGAGGTAGTTGAGATACTGGATAGGATAAAAATTGATAAAGAGGAGGTACTAGAAAGGCTGTCTGTACTTAAAGTAGATAAGTCACCAGGACCGGATAGGATGTATCCTAGGATGCTGAGGGAAGTAAAGGTAGAAATTGTGGAGGTACTGGCCATAATCTTCCAATCCTCCTTACGGGGGTGGTGCCAGAGGACTGGAGAATTGCAAATGTTACACCCTTGTTCAAGAAAGGGTGTAACGATAAACCCAGCAACTACAGGCCAGTCAGTTTAACCTCGGTGGTGGGGACTCTTTTAGAAACAATAATCCGGGTCAAAATTTACAGTCACTTGGACAAGTGTGGATTAATTAAAGAAAGCCAGCATGGATCTGTTAAAGGCAAATCATGTTTAACTAATACGATAGCAAAATATTGCGGATGCTGGAAATCCGGAATAACAACAGAAAACGCTGGAAAAACTCAGCAGGCCAGGCAACATCCGTGGAGAGAGAAACAGAGTCAACGTTTCAGGTCGAAGACCCTTCATCAAGACTGAGAAAAAAGCAGGAAATGAAACAGATTAAGAAGCAAGTTTGGGGGCTGGGAAATGGGGGAGTGGATGAAAGAACAAAAGGGAAGGTCGGGAGAGGTAAAGAGACATTAAGAGATATTCAAGGCAAGACGAGATGGTAATAGGACAAGTAAAGAGACAAAGGATGGCTCTAGATGAAGTGTGAAATGCGCTGGCAGAATGAAAGACAGCTGCCATGTGGGAGAGAGAAAAAAAAGGAAAAGGCACAAACCAAAAGTGTGGATAAAAAATATATAAAAAATGTGATAGGGGCCGAGGTTATGATCTGAAATTGTTGAACTCGATATTGAGTCTAGAAGGCTGTAAAGTGCCTAATCGGAAGATGAGGTGCTGTTCCTCGAGCTTACGCTGAGCTTCCGTGGAACAATGCAAGAGGCCAAGGACGGTGAGGTCTGAGTGGGAATGGAGCGGTGAATTGAAATGACAGGCGACCGGAAGCTCGGGGTCACCCTTACGGACTGAATGGTGGTGTTTCACAAAGCGGTCACCCAATCTGCGTTTGGTCTCCCCAATGTAGAGGAGACCACATCGAGAGCAGCGAATACAGTATACTAGATTGCAAGAAGTATAAGTAAATCGCTGTTTCACCTGGAAGGGGTGTTTGGGGCCCTGGACAGTGGGAAGGGGGGAGGTATAAGGGCAGGTGTTGCATCTCCTATGCTTGCATGGGAAGGTGCCGGGCGAAGGGTAAGGGGTGCTGGGTGTAATAGAGGAGTGGATTAGGGTGTCTTGGAGGGAGCGGTCCCTACGGAATGCTAAAAGGGGAGGGGAGGAGAAGATGCATTTGGTGGTGGGATCACATTGGAGGTGGCGGAAATGGTGGAGGATGATCCATTGAATGTGGAGGCTGGTGGGGTGAAAGGTGAGGACAAGGGGAACCCTGTCATGGTTCCGGGAGGGAGGGGCAGGGGTGAGGGCAGAAGTGTGGGAGATAGAATGGACACGGTCGAGAGCCATGTCAACCACAGTAGAGGGGAATCCTCAGTTGAGGAAAAAGGAAGACATGTCGGAAGCACTGGTGTGGAAGGCGGCATCATCGGAGCAGATGCGGCGGAGACGGCGAAACTGGGAGAATGGAATAGAGTCCTTACAGGAGGCGGGGTGGGAGGAAGTGTAGTCCAGGTAGCTGTGGGAGTCAGTGAGCTTGTAGTGTATGTTGGTCAATAACCTATCCCCAGAGATGGAGACGGAGAAGTCGAGGAGGGAAGGGAAGAGTCAGAGATGGACCAAGTGAAGGTGAGGGAAGGGTGGAAATTGGAGGCAAAGTGAATGGAATTGTCTAGTTCAGGGCAAGAGCAGGAAATGGCACTGATACAGTCATCAATGTACCGGAAAAAGAGTTGGCGAAGGGTCTTCGACCAGAAACGTTGACTCTGTTTCTCTCTTCACGGATGTTGCCTGGCCTGCTGAGTTCTTCCAGTGGTTTCTGTTGTTATTTCGTGTTTAACTAACTTGATTGAGTTTTTTGATGCGATAACAGAGAGGGTTGATGAGGGCAATGCAGTTGATGTGGTGTACATGGACTGCCAAAAGGCGTTTGGTAAAGTGCCACATAATAGGCTTGCCAGCAAAGTTGAAGCCCATGGAATTAAAGTAATAGTGGCAGCATGGATATGAAATTGGCTAAGTGACAGGAAACAGAGAGTAGTGGTGAATGGTTATTTTTCGGACTGGAGGAAGGTATACAGTGGTGTTTCCTAGGGGCCAGTACTAGGACCAATGCTTTTCTTGATATATATTAATGACTTGGACTTGGGTATATAGGGCACAATCTCAAAATTTGCAGATAACACAAAACTTGGAAGTATAGTGAACAGTGAGGTGGATAGTGATAGACTTCAAGAGGACATAGACAGGCTGGTGGACTGGGCAGACACGTGGCAGATGAAATTTAACGCAGAACAGTGCAAAGTGATACATTTTGAGATGAAGAACGAGGAGAGGCAATATAAACTAAAGAGTACAATTCTAAAGGGGGAGCAGGAACAGAGAGACCTGGGGGGGTATATGTGCACAAATCGTTGAAGGTGGCAGGGCAGGTTGAGAAAGCAGTTAAAAAAGCATACGGGATCCTGGGCTTCATAACTGGAGGCATAGAGTACAAAAGCAAGGAGGTTATGATGAACCTTTATAAAACACTAGTTTGGCCACAACTGAAGTATTATGTCCAATTCTGAGCATTGCACTTTAGGAAGAATGTGAAGGCATTCAAGATGGTGGAGAAAAGATTTACATTAATGGTTCCAGGGATGAGGTTCTGCAGTTACATAGATAGAGACTGGAGAAGCTGGGGTTGTTCTCCTTAGAGCAGAGAAGATTGAGAGTTAGGAGTTAGGTCACAGATCAGCCATGATCTCATTGAATGGCGGAGCAAGCTGGAGGGGCTGAATGGTCTACCCCTGTTCCTATGTTCCTATGAGAGAAGATTTGATAGAGGTGTTCACAATCATGAGGGGTCTAAATAGAGTAGATAGAGAGAAACTGTTCCTATTGGCGGAGGGGTCGAGAACCACAGGACACAGATTTCAGGTGATTGGCAGAACCAAAGGTGACATGAGGAAAAACATTTTTACACAGCGAGTGGTTATGATCTGGAATGCACTGCCTGAAAGGGTGGCGGAGGCAGATTCAATCATGGCTTTGAAAAGGGAATTGGATAAGTTCCTGAAGGAAAAAAATTGCAGGGCTACAGGGAAAGGGCGGGGGAATGAGACTAGCTGAAGTGCTCTTGCAGAGAGCCGGCACGGGCTCGACGGGCCGAATAACCTCCTCTGTGCTGTAACCATTCTATGATTCTATGGTTGCTCAAATGCAACTGGCACAGCGGACTGCCGCAGAGTGAAGGCAACATGACTGCTGCCAGGATATCGGGCATTGACCTGCGTGCTGTGCTGCCTATGGTCACATACCAGCTGGACATTGAGGGAGTGGAATCCCTTTCGGTTCTGGTATAGGGCAGAGTTGACATGCAGCACCCACAAAGCGATGTGTGTGCAGTGAATGGCACCCTGCACCATGGGGAAGCCTGCAAACCTAGTGAAGCCGCGTGCTCACTCCACCTGCTTGTCTTTGGCAAGAGGGAATGAAATGTATTGAGCTTTCTTTGAATAGAGAGCCTCAGTGTCCTCCTTTATGCAACAGTGGACGGAACACTGTGAGATGTTGCAAATATCTCCATCTCCAACCTGGAAGGAGCCAGACGCATTAACGTTCATCACCACAGTCACCTTCACAGCTACTGGCAATGAGGTCCTTGCCCTTCTCTGCGGTTGCAGTTGTGGCTGCAGCAGGTGGTAGATTTCATTGAGGACGACCTTACTGAAGCGCAGACATCTCACACATTGTTCCTCACTGAGGTTCAGTCAGAGAATTGCTCCCTGAACACCCTGGCAAGATATGGCCTCCTGCTGAGAGGCCTTCTCCCCCTCTCCCTCTTCCCATAGCTTATCCTGCTCTGCATTATTATGTCCGTGTATAATTGAGACACGGACTGCAGGAGCTGGTTATAACAGGTCTTTACTGAATGGAGACAACCTGGAACTACGATGCAAATGCTACTACACAGGCTTATATACAGGGGTGGTCACTACTGGTACTGCAGTATACAGGGGCTGCAGAATATAGTTCCTTCTGCAAAGTACATACACTACAATTCCTCCCCTTTTAGCTAAACAGTACATAACATTTGATTAACAATGAAATAACATATTTACAATTACAGTTGCTAGATACATTAGTTGAAGTTAAGTTCAGTCTTTGAGGAGGCTTCCTGATTCTGTCTGGATAACGCCTCTTTGGGGTATCAGGTTCTTCTGGCAAAGTTGAGCCGGGATCAATGTCGTTGTTTGGTTCGTCTGCTTCCAATATCACCGATTCTGAGGTAGATGCAATTGGTACTTCGGTTTCATCGCCAGGTGTATCAGATCGTGGTGTGGAGTTGACGTTTCCCAGTGACTCTAGAATCTGGTCAGCATGGCGTCTTACAATGCTCTCTCCAACGTCCACGGTATACATTGGAGGTCCTTGCCGTGCACAGATCGTTCCTGGCTGCCATTTCTCTGTGCGGTAGTCCTGGGCCAAAACTGGTTGACCTATCTTAAAACTCCTGGTTGGCCTTTCATTCATATTCTGAAACTGCCTGTTCTCCACATCTCTTCTGATGTTTGGCTTAACCAAATTCAAGCGGCATCGTAGTCTTCGATTGAAGAACATCATGGCTGGAGTTTGGTTGGTAACCGCATGTGTCGCATTCCGGCAGGCAAACAAAAAGTTATCCACCTTGTGTTGTAGGGGTATATCTTCATTACACATTGCCTTGATAGCCTTCTTGAATGTTTGAACGAACCTCCCGGCCAATCCATTAGTGGCTGGATGATATGGGGCGGATGTGTAATGCTTAACACCATTGTTCTTTAAGAACCTCCGGAACTCTTCAGACACAAACTGTGGTCCATTGTCGGAGCAAATCTGTTCAGGCAGCCCATTCCTGGCGAATATGGTTCGTAAGACTGTGATAGTTTTTTCTGTGGTGTTTGAGGACATTTTTATTACCTCTGGCCACTTTGAATGTGCATCCACCACAATTAAAAACATCGAGTCCATAAATGGACCAGCAAAATCAATGTGCACCCTTTGCCATGGAGATGAGGGCCACTCCCATGGATGTAGAGGGGCTTGTGGTGGGGCGTTTTGGACCTTCTGGCATCCTGTACAGCTCTTGGTCATCTCTTTGATTTCTCTATCGATTCCCGGCCACCACACAAACGCTCTGGCTAAGTTCTTCATTTTTACCCCTCCCAGATGACCCTCATGAAGCTCATTGAGCACTCTATCCTTCAATTTGGGTGGAATTACTACTCTGGATCCACACATCAAGGTTCCTCTGCCCACTGACAGCTGTTCTCTTCTCGGCGAGAATGCTGGCAGCAGTGGTTCGCCATGTGCTGGCCATCCCTTCACCGTTAAATCATAGACCCAGGAGAGTGTCAGGTCATTTCGTGTTTCCTTTTCTATGTTTGCATTCGTCACAGGGAGACATTCGACTATGGTCGAGTGGAATATCTCCACTGGATCCACTGCAAGTTCTTCTTCCACCGTCGGCAACGGTAGGCGCGACAATCCATCAGCATTCCCATGCTGTTTAGTTCCTTTGTACTCGATGTCATATTGGTGTGCCCGTAGGAAAAGGGACCGCCTCTGTAGCCGTTGCGCTGTCATTATCGGTACGCTCTTCTGAGGGTTGAAAATGGAGACAAGAGGTTGATGATCAGTTAGTAGAGTAAATTTCTGTCCGTGCAGGTAGTGATTGAACTTCTTCACCCCCCACACCAGGCTGAGGGCCTCTCTGTCAATCTGGGCGTAGTTACGCTCGGCTGAAGTTAACGAGCGTGACGCAAAAGCTATCGGCCTGTCTGAACCATCAAGGAATTTATGTGACAGTACCGCCCCAATGCCGTAGGGAGATGCATCACACGCCAGTCTTATCGGTAGTGATGGGTTGTAGTGAGCCAATACTTCTCTTGAAGTGATTTGGTCCTTACTCTTCTGAAAGGCCCGCTTACATTCATCGCTCCATTTCCATGCTACTCCCGTTTGTAGTAGGGCGTTCAGTGGGTGCAGAATTATGGACAAATTCGGCAAAAACTTATGGTAGTAATTCACCAATCCGAGGAATGACCTCAGTTGCGACACATTTTCAGGCGCTGGAGCCTTAACTACCACTTCAATTTTGTCAGGGGACTTATGTAACCCCTCTTCATCAATCACGTGGCCACAATACGATATCTGTTTCTTAAAAAACTCGCACTTGAGGCGATTGGCTCGTAGCCCATGTTCACGTAGTCTAGTGAGCACCTGCTCTAGGTTGGCAAGGTGTTCACTGTCATCTTCACCTGTCACTAGGATGTCGTCCAAGTAACACTGAGTCCCCGGAATCCCTTGCAGGACTTGTTCCATCGCTCTTTGCCATATCGCCGGAGCTGATGCTACTCCGAATACCAGTTGATTATACTGGTAAAGACCTTTGTGAGTGTTTATCGTGAGATACTTCCTAGCGGATTCTTCAACCTCCGCTGCAAATATGCTTGTGCAAGGTCAATTTTTGTAAAACGCTTCCCTCCAGTTAGTGAGGCGAAGATATCTTCTATCCTCGGAAGAGGATATTGTACTGTGTGAAGGACTGGGTTCACTGTCACCTTGAAGTCCCCACAGATGCGAACCTTCCTTGGCTCCTCAGACTGATTGTTTAACGTTTTCTTCATGACAGGAACGATGGGTGTCGCCCACTCGCTCCAGTCTACCTTAGATAACACGCCTGCATTCTCCAGATTCTCCAGCTCTGCCTCAACGGCTGGGCGAATTGCATATGGTACCGGTCTTGCTTTGAAAAACTTGGGAATTGCATTCTCTTCTATTTTTATCGAGGCGGTTACGCCTTTAAGAGTTCCCAGTTCTTGTTGAAATACCTCTTTGGCGTTAGCTAACATTGTTGACAATCGTCCAGGAGTGACGTCGTCCTCCTTTTTACCAGCCACCGCCAGTGCCTGAATGGAGTGCCAGTCTAAACTTATCTTTCTGATCCATTCACGTCCCAATAACGGTGGTCCACCATCTTGCAGTATGTACAGATACAATTTCTGTATTTCCTTGCCGTTCTATTCGACAGGCACCCTTATTTTCCCTCTGGGGTATACTTTTTGCCCCGTATACGTCTTCAAGACAATGGATGTCTCTTTCAAGGGTATGTGTGAGAATAGCCGCTCGTAGTCTCGTCGATTCATGATGGTTAGAGCTGATCCTGTATCCAATTCCATTTTGACTTGGGACCCTGCTATCGTGAGGGTGACCCAAATGGTTCGGTGATCCTCTTTTGCGATTACGTTGTGAAGTTTGAGACAGCTTAGTCTCTTGTTCCCGGATTCACTATCGCTCATCTGGTCTTCGGAACTACTGTCCGTCATCTTTTGTACTTTCCTGTACGGTTCCTTAGTAGCCTTTTTGTTGTCATTGGTCTTCTTCCCAGACCTTGGCACATTGGATACAAAACTGGCTTAGTGGCAGAAGGCAGAGGGTGATGGTCGAAGGTTGTTTTTGTGACTGGAAGCCTGTGGCCAGTGGGGTACCACAGGGATCGGTGCTGGGTCCCTTGCTGTTTGTGGTCTACATTAATGACTTGGATATGAATGTAAAGGGTATGATCAGTAAGTTCGCGGATGATACAAAAATTGGTCGGGTGGTAAATAGCGAGGAGGGTAGCCTCAGTCTGCAGGACGATATAGATGGGTTGGTCAGATGGGCGGAACAGTGGCAAATGGAATTTAACCCGGAAAAGTGCGAGGTGATGCACTTTGGGGGGACTAACAAGGCAAAGGAATACACAATGAATGGAAAGACCCTAGGCAAGACGGAGGGTCAGAGGGATCTGGGTGTGCAAGTACACAGATCCCTGAAGGCGGCGGAACAGGTGGATAAGGTGGTAAAAAAGGCATATGGGATACTTGCCTTCATTAGCCGAGGCATTGAATATAAGAGCAAGGAGGTTATGATGGAGCTGTATAAAACACTGGTTAGGCCACAGCTGGAATATTGTGTGCAGTTCTGGTCGCCACACTACAGGAAGGATGTGATCGCGTTAGAGAGGGTGCAGAGGAGGTTCACCAGGATGTTACCAGGGCTGGAGCGCTTCAGCTATGAAGAGAGACTGGGCAGGTTGGGTTTGTTTTCCTTGGAGCTGAGGAGGCTGAGGGGGGACATGATTGAGGTGTACAAAATTATGAGGGGCATAGATAGGATGGATGCTGAGGAGCTTTTTCCCTTAGTAGAGGGGTCGATAACTAGGGGGCATAGATTCAAGGTAAAGGGCGGGAGGTTTAGAGGGGATTTGAGAAAGAACTTTTTCACCCAGAGGGTGGTTGGAGTCTGGAACTCACTGCCTGAAAGGGTTGTGGAGGCAGAAACCCTCACAACATTTAAGAAGCATTTGGATGTGCACTTGAAATGCCATAGCATACAAGGCTACGGGCCAAATGCTGGAATATGGGATTAGATTAGACAGGGCTTGATGGCCGGCGCGGACACGATGGGCCGAAGGGCCTCTATCCGTGCTGTATTACTCTATGACTCTATGACTCTATGACCTGCAAACTCGTGCAATGTGTCCCATCTTTCCGCATTGCCTGCATATTTTGTCCTTGGACCAGCAGTCCTTCTGGTCATGGGTTGTTTTGTCGCAGCGATAACATTTTGCAAATCCCCGTGACATTTCGTGGGTGCCGTATTCCTGTGGCTTTTGCTGTATTTCCGCAGCTCCCCTTGCTGCTGCTTCATACGATACTGCCATGCCGAAAGTCTTATCTAGCGTCAGCTCTTTCTCTGAGAGTAACCTCTTCTGGGTTCCTTCACTCAGGAGTCCACAGACAAATTTGTCCCGTAGGGTATCTGCCGGTCCTGCTCCGAACTGGCAGTGCTTTGATAGCTTGCATAGTTCCGTAAGGTAATCAGCATTGCTCTCATCTTTATGCAGATTTCTCCTGTGGAATTTAAATCTTTCTGCTATCAGCAGCGGTGTAGGATTTAGGTGTTCCTGTAGGATAGCAACAATTTCGTTAAAACTCTTCGCCTTCGGTTTGGCTGGAGTAATCAGGTCCCGCAATCGGCCGTACGTTCTTGCGCCCATTAAGTTTAGCAGTACCGATGCCTTTTTCTCATCGGCTACTTCGTTTGCCTCGCAATATACCTCAACTCTTTCCACATACGTGGTCCAGTCTTCTGTTGCATTATCGAAGGCAGTGATACAGCCAGTCTTCGGCATCTTGGAAATCTAAGATGGCGCCTCCCGCGCTTTGCCTTCTTCCCCGATTTAACAAAATGGCGCCTCCCGCGCTTTCTGTCTTCTCCGCTGTTGCTAGCGCTGTTGCTGGCGTTTTATGCCTTGATGGCGACGCCCTATGGTCTTCGCGCACTTCCCCCCGCGCTGCTGCTAACGCCGCTCTCCGTGGTTCCCGTGGCAAACTGCAGCTCCTCGCGGCTTTCTGCGCGTTTAATTTTTATTATTTCCCCGTCGTCAGAACAACGCTGCGGGACACTTGCCTCCCTCTTCTCGGGTCTGTACGCTGCCCGGCTTCGTAGCACCGGCCGTGCCCTGTGTGCTCCACCCTCTCTCTCTCCTCTTCCCGACAACGCTGCATCGGCCCCGTTGCAAAGCCACCCGCTCGGGCTCTAGACCGCCGCAGCCCAGGAAGGATCAGTGTACTACCTGCCACCAGCCCGATTAGCTGAAGCACCATTGACAGGATAACCAAGCCCCGCTCTCGACAGCCTCTCCTGCAAATCTTCAACTCCGCTGACTCAGAGGCGGATGCCCACGGTTGACGCCCGTTTCTTCTGTTTCTTTCTTCCTTCTGGCCTCGACCTCTGATAACTTTGCTTCAGGGATGGATCCCCATGAGGTGGTGCAGACTGTAGGTAAGTTCGTATCTGCTCGTCGCCAGTATTATGTCCGTGTATAATTGAGACATGGACTGCAGGAGTTGGTTATAACATGTCTTTACTGAATGGAGACAACCTGGAACTACTATGCAAATGTTACTACACAGGCTTATATACAGGGGTGGTCACTACTGGTACTGCAGTATACAGGGGCTGCAGAATATAGTTCCTTCTGCAAAGTACATACACTACATGCATAGTCTCTGTTCATTCTCCAAGTCGTGCCGTATTCCAAGTGCACCCATCTCTAGCAGCAACTGGTTTGTGCAGAAATCAGCAAAAAGTCCTTCAGCACCTGCCACACCACTCCCTGTCGACTTTTGCAACTTGAAACAACTATAGATAGCACCAAACACTTGTAGAATCGTAGCAATAGCCAGAAGAAATAAACCAGCAGCTAACCTGTAAGTAGATGATGATTCCTTTTAAATAGCGCTGCTGGGCGGGGGGGGGTCGTTCCTGCTGCTGAACGTGTGTCCAGCTGTGTGAAGTTAAGAGAGGTTGTTGGCTGGAGCGTTGAGCTCCTAAATGGCAACACTGACATCAACATTTTCACAGTACGTGCTCTAACGCCCTCACCAACATGGTGTCTGGCACGATTTGCCCCACAAGTGTGCTCGCACGCATCAGACGCCATTTTGGTACCCAAACGGCACCCGTAGCACCCAAACAATGGTCGCTACCAATCCCAATTTTGTGCCCATTTTTATATTCCTCTTTAGGACTGCCAACAGAGTTCTCGAAAGAAAATGCCTCTGCTTCCTTTCCACTAACAATAAGTTCCAGTCACACTGGATTATTTTTCTGCTTAATTTTTTTTGCACATATAGTCTGTCTCCTTTTCTGCCTACAGATAGGAATTCTAGCAATCCAAATACTGTGGACACGGGACTCAGAGGAAGCTCTTAAGTTGGCAAAAGACAGTAAAAAGATTATGCAAACAACTAATCAGAAGTTCTTGGAGATGCTGACCTCTCTTATCAGCCAAACAACACACGACCTGACTAAGTTTCAGAGAATCCAGTTTGAAACTCTTGTTACCATTCATGTTCACCAGAGGGACATATTTGATGACTTGGTATGTTGAAAGAATTTATATTTATATTTTAATTCCAGTTTGTTGCATTTTTATGCTGTTGGTTTATATCAACTGTTAAATCAGTCCCTATTCCTCCACTGTATTTGCCATTCCACGGAGGGATGAATAGTGTTCTGGCACCCTTTAGCACCCATTATTTAAGAATTTAAACTTTTATGCTGACATGAAAATTAAAAGTTATATTTTTCTGATCCTTATGTTTGCCTGACACTCCGTCACTTGCTAATGATTAATATTGATATGTTGTGGCTCGAAGTAATCTAATTGATAAATAATTAATTGATTACATAACTATATCAAGTAACAAATCATTATTATTGTCGTCATCCTTTATATTAACTAATTTATTTTTATATGATCTATAAATAACAAATAGAAATATTCAACAATAGGAACATAAACTGACATCCAGCCAAACTTGCAAAACACAGAAAGAAATATTAGGAAAGTAGGAAACATAGGAACATAGAAATTACTGGACAAAAAAAGCACAAGGCCCATCTGGTTCATCTTCTACCATCTTGTTAGTTGCATGATACTGTGGCGGTACCACCGGTTGTCCCTTACATTGAGATACATAATTCCCTTTAACTTACCTTTAAATGTATCTGTTACTGCACTCAGGCTTCATTCCTGTACTCTGCATGATGACGTCATGACGTCAGAGCTTGGAACCTTCTGGCAGTAGAGCTCGGAACCTGCTAGCAGTTGAGTTCGGAACCTGCTGGCAGTTGAGCTCGGAACCTGCTAGCAGTTGAGCTCGGAAACTTCTAGTCAGTCCTCGTGGCGTCCCCGCTGGGGAAAGACCTACACCACGGTGCTCCTACAGTCAGCCATCTTACCTGCTACCTTACCTGTTGTATTTAATCTGTTCCTGTAAATAAACAACTTATTTATAGTTCGTCGAAGTCGAACTCGATTATTTAGTGGCGATGCACACGAATCGCTACATTGGTGACCCAACGATGTGAGTATGGGAGCTCTTCAATTCCAACACTACAATTGGTGAACCCGTATCCGTGAACGATTTTCACGGTAGCAACGCATGCCTGAACCTCGTCTTCCCACAAGATGACCGACGCACAACCGACGAACAACCACGGAACAGCAACCGCCTGACACCGATTCCTCCAAAGGCGACCCCGTCTTTGCAAACGTATTCGCAAGGTAAGCGCAGCCTGGAGCAGATCCCGTTTGACACGGACAAAATTCAACCGGACCCCGTTTTTTTGTGAACAATTTTCACAAAAGAAGCACGCCATGGAAGCACCAGCCGTTTTGCTGTCGCGACCGCAATCCAGGGAGCCACAGTCTCCCTTGTGCTTTATAAAGGTAGAAACCCCGTTCGACGAGAACATCGATGCAGCGCCGACCACGCACTTGCTTACGGTCCCCGTACTCGTCTTTCCTACCGCCACACGGATCGCCCGCCTCTATGTCCAAAGCAACAGCAAGTATACATCTCTCCAAGCGTGGGGTACAGCATGTTCGGGCCCACAAAATTGGAGCGCGCCTTGCGGGGATACCACGAGGACTCACCCCCACGAAACACGAGGACGCACTCCTCGCGCACGAGGACCCATCCCTCGCGAACCACGAGGACCTATCCCTCGTGAAAAACGACAACTCCTTCTCCGCCGATGACGCACCAGCCCTTCAGCCTGCTGGTTGTGTTACCTACTACACGATTCGGCGTGAATAAAAAGCGTGCCGCCCTCCCGGCTGTGTTCTCCTAAATCTACAACAGTTACAAGTGTTGCCGCCCTCCAGGCAGAGTTGACCCCTCCTGAAAGCAACAACAACCTGGACCGTTGCCACCCTTTCTCCAGTTTTCCCTTTAACAAACGCAAACCTCTACTGACGCTGCACACATCGAGGACGGGTCCAAAGGGCATCCTGCGGCCGCGATCAGCCACGTGAAAGTTGCTGGCCTCACCGATCAGTGGTCAACGCAGTAACTCTTCACCCTCTGTTGTGTTAATGTCGTAGCACTATGGCACGCACCGTTCTGCGTGTTCCAGCCTCCTGAAGGTTTCGCTCACCTGTCGGCGAGTTCACTCACCTCGCCTGCCAAGTCCTTCTGGATCGCCTGTCGGCGTTCCTGCAGATTTCGTCAGAACAAGGACTTGTTCCAACATCAACAGAGTCATCGCCTGCGTCCGCCCGACCTGCCCGTCACTCTGACAAGGCCTGCTGTTTCGCACATCTCCACGGTCCTTCGCCTGACGGATACACTTTATTTGCCATGACGCGCGTAAGGATCCGCTCACGAGCAGCATCTTCAGACCTCGCCTACCAAGTCGAGACAGCATGACCGCTGTGACCACCAGCTCGTCAGACCATCTCATCCTTGGACTTTCGTTAAAGTGAATTCTGGGGGGGCCTATGTGGCGGTCCCACCGGTTGTCCCTTACATTGAGATACATAATTCCCTTTAACTTACCTTTAAATGTATCTGTTACTGCACTCAGGCTTCATTCCTGTGCTCCGTGTGATGACGTCATGACGTCAGAACTTGGAACCTTCTGGCAGTAGAGCTCGGAACCTGCTAGCAGTTGAGTTCGGAACCTGCTGGCAGTTGAGCTCGGAACCTGCTAGCAGTTGAGCTCGGAAACTTCTAGTCAGTCCTCGTGGCGTCCCCACTGGGGAAAGACCTACACCACGGTGCTCCTACAGTCAGCCATCTTACCTGCTACCTTACCTGTTGTATTTAACCTGTTCCTGTAAATAAACAACTTATTTATAGTTCGTCGAAGTCGAACTCGATTATTTAGTGGCGATGCACATGAATCGCTACAATACAATAATAATGGAGTTGGTGACTAATCATAACAATCCATCTCTATAAATTAGTCTACAACAGACTATGAGACGAGGAAAGCTTTGGGAACCATAGGTGCAAAGTTACCTGTCCCTCCCAAGCATGGTACACTTATCCTATGTCATGTCAAGGTTTAATACTTGTTGTGTTGGTACCTTTTTACCTAGACACAATTAGAACTCAGAACTCAGAGATTCAAACATGAAGTGCTTTATTCAAAGGGAAAGGGAAGTTCTGGAGAGTTCCGAACAAAGAGAGCTAAACTTAACCAAGAGAACACCCAACCATTTATCTGCCATGACAGCGCCACCACAGGTGGGAGGAGAACACACAATACATAACATATTCCTCCCCTCTTAAATGGAAGGTCCACATTATTCCTCAACAGGTAAGTTACTTTCAATGCACTCAACTAACCTAGGGTAGAGGTAGACTGCCTCAACCCCTGACTTTACCCTGGGGTTTATTCTGCCCCAGTCTTGTGGGTAAGTCGCTAAGCCTACAGATCCAAGCGTCTTGGAGGCCGCCGCTCTCTGACAGGATACCGGCGGTCATCGCTGGCTTCCACAGCAGCAGGCATTGACACAGGCCTAGATGGAGAAGGTGCCTGTGTCAGTCGAAAGTCAGGAGTTTGCACAGGTGGAACAGTCTCTTTGACTTCCTGTGTTGGAGAAGAGCACTGTGGCAAAGGATGCTGGTTTGCGGTATCATCCGGAAACAGTTCAGGCCAACCAGCCGTTGGAGCTCTGTGGCTGTCTCTGCTCCTAGCAACAGTTGATCTGTGTGTTTCTCCAGACGACGTCCTCAGCAGTCTCAACCGTGTAAGACACAGGGCCCGTCTGCGCGATCACCGTAGCAGGAACCCATTTTGGTCCAGTGTTGTAGTTTCGAGCTAGGACGTGCTCTCCTGGATGAAACCGTCTCTCCTTGGCTCTTTTCTCTCTCTTTTCAACTTGAGCTTGTTGTTGACGATGGACAACCTGCTCTGCCCTTGGAGGTTTGAGTAAGTCAAAACTTGTCCGCAACTGCCTCTTCATCATGAGCGAAGCGGGGGAAGTTTTGGTTGTGGCATGCGACTCGTTCCTGTAGGACAACAGGAAGCTGTTCAGACGTTGGTGGATTGAGCCCTGAGCTTGCGATGCCTTCAAGGCGTGCTTCAAAGTTTGCACGAACCTTTCTGCCTGGCCGTTAGTAGAGGGATGATAGGGCACAGACCTGATATGTTGGACACCATTCACATGCAGGAAGGTTGCAAACTCCTGTGATACAAATTGTGGACCGTTGTCACTTACGAGTTGTTCCGGTGAGCCATAACGGCTGAACATCTCACCAAGTTTCTCAATTGTTTTCTCTGCCGTGGTAGACCTCATCACAGCGACCTCCAGCCACTTGCTACGAGCATCCACAACCACCATAAACATCTTCTCTTCGAAAGGACCGGCGAAGTCCACATGTACTCGCTGCCACACTTCTGCAGGCCAATCCCAGGGGTGTAGGGTTGCCAGCTGTGGAACATTCCGGACCCTTTGACATGGGGAACATGTTTTGCCTTTCTCCTCAATATTCCCATCGAGACCTGGCCACCAGAAGTAGCTTCTTGCCATTTCCTTTATCCGAACCATCCTACTGTGGCCTGTATGAACTTGTTGCAGCATAGGTTCCCTCAGAGGTGGCGGAATGATGACACGGCGCCCCCAAAGAAGACAACCTGCCTGGATGGAGAGCTCATTTCTTTTTGAAACGTAAGGTTTCAAACTAGGAGAATCTTCTATAGCTCTCCTTCGAATGACATCGTCCATTACCTCAGACAGGACTGGATCGTTGCGGTTGTACCTTCGCACCTGAACTGCAGTGACAGGTGCTCCCTCCACTTGTCTAAAGTAGAAGATGTCTATCTGACGAGGCTCTGGGGGAGTAACAGGCAAGGGCAGCCTCGAGAGACTGTCTGCGTTGCCGTGCAAGTCTGATTTGCGATATTTGATGTCGTATGTGTGTCCTGACAACAGTAAAGCCCACCTTTGCATCCTGCTTGCAGCAAGAGACGGAATTCCGGTGTGAGGCCCAAAGATTGAAGTCAATGGACGGTGGGCCGTCAGGAGTGTGAACCTTCTCCCAAACAGGTTCTGATGAAATTTTCGAATTCCAAAAACGATTCCCAAGGCCTCGCGCTCAATCTGCGCATAGTTACTCTTGGTCTTGTTCAAGGTGCGTGATGCAAAGGCGATAGGTTTCTCTTCACCCGAAGGCATGATGTGGGATATGACTGCTCTCACACCATATGGTGATGCATCACGTGCTAGTTGCACGGGTAGCTTTGGGTCGAAGTGTGTCAGGACCTCCGATTTCAGCAATGCTTTCTTTGCTTGGGCGAAAGCTTCGTTGCACAGTTCAGTCCATTTCCATGTTTTGCCTTGACATAGCAACTTATGTAATGGCTTCAGCAATGTTGCTAAGTCTGGAATAAACTTCCCATAGTAGTTAAGTAGCCCCAGAAATGAACGTAACTGGCTCACATTCTGGGGTGCTGGGGCCTCCACGATCGCCTTGACCTTTGACGTCGCCTTATGCAGGCCAGTAGCGTCAATCACGTGCCTCAGGTACTCAACTGAAGACTGAAATAATTCACATTTGTCTTTACGAACTCTGAGTCCGTACTCTTTCAGTCGTTGTAGTGTCTGTAAGAGTCATGAAAGTTTAAGAAAGAAAATACTTTAAAATATTGGTTAAAAAGTATAATACAGTTAATTTACCTGACTGACTTATTGTATTGAGAAACCCTCTATTTTCTTGTTCCAATAGTATAGTCTGAGATACCCCCTTTATTCTTGCTACAATGGTACAGTCCTTAAGCTTGTCACATGGTATCCAGCCATTTTACAGCTCAAGCTCCACGAGGCTAGAGAGAAGGTAAAAGCTTTGATGGCTGGAGCAATACAGTTTTTGACCGTGTTCGTTTAAACGTGTTTTGCTTTGTAATTCTGTTTGTAAGGTGTTACAGTAAACAGTTTAAAGACAAAGTTATGGTTTGGAACGTTTTATTTCGACACGTGCCTACTCGTTGTTAAAAGCCTCAAAGCTCAGTGGCTGCATGTTTGGAAATTACGAAGCGCCACTATATTAGTCAAAAACTAGCTCCCTAAGAAGGAAAGAACGGAATTGTCGGCGAACGTATACATGAATGGTCACGGAGCCAGACGACAATATAAGAAAGCAAAGGTACAGTGACTGTTACTTGCCTTGTTCATTCTATTGAGAAGCTAAATAAGAGCTGCGGGTAAAATGGCCGAGGCCTTATGGAGCCGTGAGGAGCTTCCCCCAGCCAGAAGGATTGTTGGCCAAAAGAGGGAAGTAAAGCTCACCCCAAAGGCAATGGAAGAGAAGTTACATAGAAGAATAGGTGCAAGGAGGACGAAATTAGCTCAGATAACTGGAAAAATGAAGATAATTGATTGTCTCATGGAAGATAATGCTAATATTAAGAAAGTTGACGACATCATGCATTATGATTTCTCCAAGTTGCATGAAGAATTTAATGTACTCAATGAAGATGTATTAGCACTTCTGTCTGAAGAAGAGGGAAACGCTGATCAGCACAACTGGTTTGATCTTAAATCATCCAGCATTAAGGACTATGTCAAGGCCACAGAACAGTGGATGTTAAAGATTCGTCAAGATGCTGATACAGCAGAGAAAGATAAAGATGACGATGAAGTCAGACCAGATGATAGCATTTCAGAGACTTCAGCCAGACTGAGCAAAAATCGAAAAGAAGGTAGCTCTGTTTCTGGACACAGGTCAGTCGCTTCTACCACATGCTCGTCGCGACGCATGAGAGAGGAGGTTGAATGGGCAGCGTTGATGGCGCGCGCAGCATCTTTAGTGGAGAAGCAAGCTCTTGAACGGGAAGAGGCCCAACTGCAGGCCCAAGAGACCCAACTGCAGGCCCAACAGGCCCAACTGCAGGCCCAACAGGCCCAAGTGCAGGCAAAGAAAGAACAGCTGGAGCTAAAAACAGCTATTGCGGTCTCAGATGCCAAGTTGAGTGTGTATGAAGATTATGAAGGCTCACAGGAGGGCATGAACGAATACTGCCAGTCAATGTAGTCACACAGAGTTGGATCCAGGGCACCTTCAAGAGTTAAAAGAGAGTCTGAAGGCCATGTCCTGGCATTACAGCGTGGAAGAGAGGCCTCTCCACTAATAGGAGCACGTGATGCTACCCCAGACATCAGATGGTCTAGACTAGACCCTGCTGATGACCACCAGAGGCCTGAAGACACAGAGAGAAGCCTATACCGAGTGATGCAACGTCAGAACGAAATTACAGAGATGCTTGTAAAACAACAGAATCTGTTTCGACTCCCTCAAAGAGACATACCAGCGTTCCAAGGCGACCCACTCAAGTATAAGCCCTTCATCAGATCCTTCGAACAAGCCATTGACTCCAAAACAGAGAGCAGCAGTGATAAGTTGTACTACCTGGGACAGTACACCAGTGGTAAACCACAAGACCTGGTCAGAAGCTGTGAACACATGAGACCGGACTGGGGATACATAGAAGCCAGGAAGTTGCTGCAGGAGCACTATGGTAATGAGCTGAAGATAGCCACTGCATATATTGAAAAGGCTATCAAGTGGCCACAGATCAGATCGGAGGACGGGGAGGCATTGAACACATATGTTCTTTTTCTCATAGGATGTCGCAACACCATGGAGGATGTTGAATTCATGGAAGAGATGGACAATCCTACGACTATGAGAATCATCATCTCTAAGCTTCCTTACAGGATGAGAGAACAATGGAGAAGAACAGCCTTTGAGATAATGGAGAGACGGAAAAGTAGAGCCAGGTTTGCAGACTTGATGAATTTCATAGACAAACAGGCTAAAATTGCTAGGGACCCATTGTTTGGAAACATCCAGGATGTCAGCCTGACTATTGATGGAAGAGTGAAAGCCAAGCCTGCTGAATCAAAGACTCTCAGGAAAGGTGGTTCCAGGGGAAGCAGCTTTGCAACTATCGTCACTCAGGCTGGGGAAGAAAAGTCTCAGAACTCATCTCCCAAAAGGAGCAGCACAGTGATGCCTGCTAATGCCTTTCAGAAGCCATGTTTATTCTGCCAGAAGAATCATACATTGGATTTCTGCAGTGACATCAAAGCACAGCCACATAAAGACAGAATCGAATTTCTGAAGTACAATGGCTGATGTTTTGGATGTCTCTCTCAGGGGCACCTGAGTAGAAACTGTAAGCAAAGAACAACATGCAGAGAGTGCACTCGGAAACATCCCAGTCTGCTGCATATCCACAAAGAAGAATAAGTCTCTAAGAAGAGTGAAGAAAACAATACCGACGAGAAGGTTGTTTCAAGTGCTCTGGTGTCGCTAGAACCAGAGACTTGTGGATTCACTGGGGCCGGTGAAAGTGATTGTATTCTTGCCATCGTACCTGTAAAGATCAAGTCTAAGAGGAGTGAGAAGGTTGTGGAGACTTACGCCTTCATGGATCCAGGTAGTTCAGCAACGTTCTGCACAGAATCACTCATGCGACAGCTGAACGTTAGAGGCAGAAGAACAGAAATCCTATTACGCACCATGGGTCATGAGAAGTCAATGCAAAGTTATATCCTGTCAGACTTAGCAGTGTGTGGACTTGGAGAGTAGGACTTCATAGACCTGCCTAATGTTTTCACACAGAGGGAGATTCCTGTTAGAATAGGGAACTTAGCCCTGCAGAAGGATGTGGAGAGATGGCCTTACCTGGAAAAGGTGCGTCTCCCATATATTGAAGCAGAAATTGGCCTATTGGAACCAATGCCTACAAAACTATGGAGCCATGGCAGGTGATAAACAGCAAGGATGACGGACCCTACGCCGTCAGGACAGCCCTTGGATGGGTAGTCAATGGACCAGTAAGGAGAGATGATGGCAACAAGTCAAACAAGGAGCAACGACAAAATGTAACAGTTAATCGTATCTCTATCGCAAGCATTGAAGAGCTGTTGATACAGCAGCTCAACGCAGACTTTTCAGAACGCAGCTGTGAGGAAAAGACAGAGATGTCACAAGAAGACCATCAGTTCATGGATTTGATGACAAGGTCTACACAGTTCATTGATGGCCACTATCACATTGGTTTGCCACTGAGAAGACAGACCGCGAAGATGCCGAATAATCACTGCATAGCAGAGCAACGCACCATCAGTCTCAAGAGAAAGCTGAACAAGAACCCCGACTTTCACGAAGACTACAAAGGCTTCATGAGAAACATCATAGCGAAAGGCTATGCTGTAAAAGTGCCCGAGGAACAGTTGAACAGAGACGATGGAAGGGTCTGGTACATTCCTCATCACGGTGTGTATCACCCAAAGAAGAAAAAGATCCGTGTAGTGTTTGACTGCGCCACCTCATTCAGAGAAACTTCACTGAATGACCAGCTGCTTCAAGGTCCTGATCTTACTAATACCCTCATTGGCGTCTTGACGAGGTTTAGACAAGAGCTTGTTGCCATGATGGCAGACATAGAATCAATGTTCTACCAAGTCAGAATCCCTGATGAAGATGCTGATCTTCTGCGTTTCCTTTGGTGGCCAGATGGCAACGTTAGTCAAGCTATGGTGGAATGTAGAATGGCTGTACACTTGTTCAGAGCCACATCATCTCCCAGCTATGCAAGCTACACTCTCAGAAAAACTGCAGAAGATGGCAAAGGCAAAGCACCATCAGAGGCTGTGGAGACAAGCTTCAGAAACTTTTACGTCGATGACTGTCTGAAGTCCATGTCAACAGAAGACGGTGCCATTGCACTGTCAAGAGACCTTAGAACTCTGTGTTTGAATGGAGGATTCCATCTGACTAAGTGGATAAGCAACAGCAGAGCAGTTCTTGCTTCTATCCCAGAAAAGGAAAGAGCCACTGAAGTCAAAGATCTGGACCTGAGCCACGATGTCCTTCCTATCGAGAGAGCTCTTGGTGTACAATGGTGCATTGAGTCAGACACGTTCAACTTCAGAATAATGGTGAACGAAAGACCATCCACAAGATGAGGGATTCTCTCCATGGTCAGTTCCATCTACGACCCTCTTGGATTCCTGGCACCACTCATTCTGCCGGTGAAGCTGATCCTACGAGAGCTGTGTAGAGACAAGAGAGGATGGGATGAAGATATCCCAGAAGGTCAAGCTCAGAGATGGCTCAGATGGTTGACAGATTTGCAACAACTTTCTAGCTTCAACGTCAGTAGGTGCATCAAGCCTGTGAGTTTTGGAGTTACCAAGACGGCTCAACTACATCATTTCTCGGATGCCAGTGAGGACGGCTATGGCACGGCTACTTACCTCTTGCTGACAAATCAACAGGGCCAGAAACATTGTGCCTTCCTCATGGGGAAATCCAGGGTGGCTCCGCTGAAGCAGGTCACCATCCCGAGACTGGAGTTGACGGCAGCGGTTGTTGCAGTTAAAGTTGACCAGGTGATGCGGAAAGAGTTACAGCTCCCATTAGAAGAATCTGTCTTCTGGACGGCTAGCACGACGGTGCTGAAGTATATAGAGAATGAGAAGATACGCTTCAAGACCTTCGTAGCAAACAGAATCTCATCCATTAGAGAAACTACACAACCATCTCAATGGAGGTATGTAAACACCTCATTAAACCCAGCAGATCAAGCCTCACGGGGATTGAAGGCTGAAAACTTCATGAGGAGTGAAACTTGGATACAAGGCCCAAGTTATCTGCTGGAAACAGAGAGATCATGGCCAGAAAGACCAGATATGCCAAGTCAGATTGCTGAAGACGACGTCGAAGTCAAGAGATCAGTCACAGCAAATCTCATAACTACGAAAGAGAACTCTGACACAGTGAACAAGCTTGCTAACCATTTCTCAGGATGGCACCAGTTGAGGAAAGCAGTTGCACAGTTTCTAAGGTTGAAAGAGTTGCTGCTACACCTGAGCGGTAAGAGAAAAGAGTATCGAGCCACTATCCATCAGTCTGAAAGTAACCCTGATAAGCAGAGAATGCTTCTACAGCAATATATGCACCAGCACAAGACCACATTTGGTAAGAATTCATTGACCGTGGAGGATTTGGCCAAGGCTGAGATGGAGATAGTTTGCTTCAGTCAAAGACAAAGACATCCAGAAGAAATCGAAGCTTTACAGCAAAATACTCCAATCAAGAAAGGTAGTCATATCTACAAGCTGGACCCTACACTGCAAGATGGAGTACTGAGGGTGGGAGGGCGACTAAACAAATCTGCTATGCCAGAGGAGGCCAAGCATCCTGCTATCCTTTCTAAGGACCTCCGGGTTGCTACTCTCATTCTTCAGCATATACACCAGAGTATTGGACACAGTGGGAGGAACCACGTGCTTGTGAAGCTAAGACAAAGATACTGGATTCCAGGAGCTAATTCTGTAATAAGAAAAATACTCTCTGAATGCATTGTTTGCAGACGGTTACACAACCCTGGAAAGACCGATCACAAAGCTCTGCCTGCTACAAGAAGCAGCATGAAAGGTTCCTAACAAAAAAAAGTGGACATTTATATTGTAAATATGTTGAACTCATTCGTTTATGACTCTTAAGAATGTTTGAGTAATTGATATGCATCATGTGCCTAGTCAATTAGGGGCCGGAATGTAAGAGTCATGAAAGTTTAAGAAAGAAAATACTTTAAAATATTGGTTAAATAGTACAATACAGTTAATTTACCTGACTGACTTATTGTATTGAGAAACCCCCTATTTTCTTGTTCCGATAGTATAGTCTGAGATACCCCCTTTATTCTTGCTACAATGGTACAGTCCTTAAGCTTGTCACATGGTATCCAGCCATTTTACAGCTCAAGGTCCACGAGGCTAGAGAGAAGGTAAAAGCTTTGATGGCTGGAGCAATACAGTTTTTGACCGTGTTCGTTTAAACGTGTTTTGCTTTGTAGTTCTGTTTGTAAGGTGTTACAGTAAACAGTTTAAAGACAAAGTTATGGTTTGGAACGTTTTATTTCAACATGCGTCTACTCGTTGTTAAAAGCCTCAAAGCTCAGTGGCTGCATGTTTGGAAATTACGAAGCGCCACTACAGTGTCGCATCCAAGTTCAGAAGATGATCCTCCTCATTTGTCCCAGTGACAAGGATGTCGTCCAGGTAGCACTGGACTCCTGCCAGTCCACTCAAAGTCTGATCCATGTGGCATTGTGACGTAAATCAGCGTGCAACGCCGACTTTACAAGCACGAACTTCGACCCTAGTGCTGAATTCAGCACTGGGTCCTAAGCACGCCACAAAGCAGGCTGACAGTGGTGATGCCTGCACCTCTTAAAGGGCACACACATCATTCAGTTAAGTTTGGATTTAAGGTTTTGGGCTGGGCTTTTTTGATTTTATTGAAGTGGAGCAAGTATCAGTAAGGGAACATTTAGGGAACAATGATCATAGTATCATAAGGTTTAAATTAGCTATGGAAAAGGACAGGGAGCAATCTAGAGTAAAAATACTTAATTGGAGGAAGGCCAATTTCAGAGGGTTGAGAACGGATCTGGCCTGGGTAAATTGGAATCAAAGATTGGTAGGCAAAACTGTAATCGAACAATGGGCTGCCTTTAAAGAGGAGATGGTTCGGGTAAAGTCGAGGTACATGCCCACGAGGTGGGAAGGTAGGGCAACCACAGTCAGGGCTCCCTGAATGATGAAAGAGATAGAGAGTAAGATGAAGCAGAAAAAGTGGGCCTATGACAGATGTCAGGTTGAGAATGCAAGTGAGAACCAATCTGAATATAGAAAGTTCGGAGGGAAAGTGAAAAAGGAAATAAGAGGGGCAAAGAGAGAATATGAGAACAAATTGATAGCTAACATAAAAGGGAATCCAAAAGTGTTCTATAGGCATATAAATATAAAACGGGTAGTAAGAGGATGGGTGGGGCCGATTAGGGATTGAAATGCAGACCTACGCATGGAAGCAGAGGGCATGGCTGAGGTATTTAATGAGTATTTTGCATCTGTCTTTACCAAGGAAAAAGATGCTACCAAAGTCATAGTGAAAGAGGAGGTAGTTGAGATACTGGATTGGATAAAAATTGATAAAGAAGAGGTACTAGAAAGGCTGTCTGTACTTAAGTGATACATGTTGGTAGAAAGAAGGAGAAGAGGTAATATAAACTAAAGGGTACATTTCTAAAGGGGATGCATGAACAGAGAGACTTGTGGGTGTATGTGCACAAATTGTTGAAGGTGGCAGGGCAGTTTGAAAAAGCGGTTAACAAAGCATACGGGATCCTTGGTTTCATAAATAGAGGCATAGAGTGTAAAAGCAAGGAAGTTATGATGAGCCTTTATAAAGCACTGGTCCAACCTCAACTGGAGTATTGTGTCCAATTTTGGGATCCGCACTTTAGGAAGGATGTGAAGACCTTAAAGAGGGTTTAGAAAATATGCAAGTAACATTCATGTCACACAAGTGCCAGGCAACGACTATCTCCAACAAGAGAGCGTCTAACCACCGCCCCTTGATATTCAATGGCATTATCTTCGCCGAATCCCCCACCATCAACATCCTGGGGTTACCATTGATACATAAATACTGTGGCTACAAGAGCAGGTTAGAGTTTGGGTATTCTGTGGCGAGTGACTCATCTCCTGACTCCCCAAAGCATTTCCACCATCTACGAGGCACAAATCAGGAGTGTGATAGAATGTTCTCCTCTTACCTGGATGAGTACAGCTCCAACAACACTCAAGAAGCTCAACACCATTCAGGCTTGATCGGCACCCCATCCACCACCTTAAACATTCACTCCCTCCATCGTGTACCGTGGCTGCAGATTGTACCATCTACAAGATGCACTGCTGCAACTTGCCAAGGATTCTTCGGCAGCACTCCCCAAACCCGGGACATCTACCACCTAGAAGGACAAGGGCAGTAGGCACATGGGAAACACCTCCAAGTTCCCTTCCAAGTCACACACCAACCTGACTTGGAAACATATTGCCTTTCCATCATTGACACTGGATCAAAATCCTGGAACTCCCTTCCTAACAACAGTACGGGAGTACCTTCACCACATGGACTTCAGCAGTTCAAGAAGGCGGCTCACCACCTCCTTCTCAAGGGCAATAGAGATGGGCAATAAATACTGGCCTAGCCAGCAACACCCACATCATAGATTCATAGAAATTTACAGCACAGAAGGAGGCCATTCGGTCCATCTTGTCCATGCCAGCCGACAGAGAGCTATCCATCCTAATCCCACTTTCCAGCTCTTGGTCCATAGCCTTGTAGGTTATGGCACTTCAGGTGCATATCCAAGTACTTTTTAAATGTGATGAGGGTCTCTGCCTCTACCACCCTTTCAGGCAGTGAGTTCCAGACCCCCACCACCCTCTGGGTGAAACAATTTCTCCTCAAATCCCCTCTAAATCTCCGACCAATTACTTTAAATCTATGCCTCCTGGTTGTTGACCCTTCTGCTAAGGAAAATAAGTCCTTCCTACCCTCTCTATCTAGGCCCCTCATAATTTTATACACCTCAATAAGGTCTCTCCTCAGCCTCCTCTGTTCCAAAGAAAACAACCCCAACCTATCCAATCTTTGCTCATAGCTAAAATTCCCCAGACCAGGCAACATCCTGTAAATCTCCTCTGCACCCCATCTAGTGCAATCACATCCTTCCTGTAATGTGGTGACCAGAACTGCACGCAGTATTCTAGCTGCAGACTAACTAGTGTTTTATACAATAGCAAAATACTGCGGATGCTGGAAATCTGAAATAACAACAGAAAATGCTGGAAATACTCAGCAGGCCAGGCAGCATCCGTGGAGAAAGCAACAGAGTTAACGTTTCAGGTCTGGGATCCTTCATCAGAACTGGAAAAAGTTTTACACAGTTCAAGCATAACCTCCCTGCTCTTATGTTCTATGTCTCGGCTAATAAAGGCAAGTATCCCGTATGCCTTCTTAACCACCTTATCTACCTGTCCTGCTACCTTGAGGGATCTGTGGACCTGCACTTCAAGGTCCCTCTGATCTTCTGCACTTCTCAGTGTCCTACCATTTATTGTGTATTCCCTTGCCTTGTTAGCCCTCCCCAAATGCATAACCTCACATTTCTCCAGAGTGAATTCCATTTGCCACTGTTCTGCCCACCTGACTAGTCCATTGATATCTTCCTGCAGTCTGCAGCTTTCTTCTTCATTATCAACCACACGGCCAATTTTTGTGTCATCTGCAAACTTCTTAATCATACTTCACACATTCAAGTCCAAATCAATGATATATACCACAAAAAGCAAAGAACCCAGTACTGAGTCCTGCGGAACCCCACTGGAAACAACCTTCCAGTCACAAAAACACCCTTCAACCATTACCCTTTGTTTCCTGCCTCTGAGTCAATTTTAGATCCAACTTGCCACTTTGCCTTGGATCCCTTGGGCTTTGCCTTGCGGGACCTTATCAAATGCCTTTCTAAAATCCATATAGACTACATCAAATGCACTACCCTCATCGATCCTTTGTTACCCCCTCAAAAAATTCAATCAAGTTAGTCAGACACGACCTTCCCTTAACAAATCCATGCTGACTGTCCCTGATTAATCCGTGTCTTTCTAAATGAAGATTTATCCTGTCCCTCAGAATTTTTTCCAATAATTTTCCCACCACCGAAGTTAGGCTGACTGGCCCGTAATTGCTCGGTCTATCCCTTTCTCCCTTTTTAAACAATGGTACCATGTTAGCAGTCCTCTGGCACCACACTTGTTGCCAGAGAGGATTGGAAAATGATGGTCAGAGCCTCTGCTATTTCCTCTCTTACTTCTCTTAAAAGTCTGGGATACATTTCATCTAGGCCTGGGGATTTATCCATTTTCAAAGATGCTAAACCCCTTAATAGTTCCTCTTTCACTATGTTTATTTCATCTAATATTTCACACTCCTCCTCCCTGATTGCAATGTCTGCATCGTCCCTCTCTTTTGTGAAAACAGACACATTAGGGCTGGATTTTGATACTGGAGGCGTGTAGGAGGCGGGACTACAACTTTTGGGGTTGTAGTCCCGCCTCCATCGAGTTGTGGCCAACCCACGCGATTTTCACTTGATTGACCTTGTTGAGCCCGCCCAGCGAGCTCAGCAGGCCAATTAAGGGCCACCCAGCAACAGGTGATGTCACAGATTGACATTTCATCTGTCAAGAGCTTTTGACAGATGAAATATCAGCATTTGACAGCTCTTTGAAGCTGTCAAACACTGACAATCTGTACACTAAGTTAATTCCTTCCTCTCAGGCTAATTTAGAGATCGCTCCAGAACAGAAAGCTGAATGCTGCAACTTTTGACAGCTTGCGGCCATTCTGCTTTCTGTGCCGGTGAGATGAAGGACTCCCGAGACCTGAAGGAAGGAAGGCTGTAAAGGTAAGTAAAGGTAATTAAACTTCTTTAAACACTTTACACACAACAAACACACTTACCTCTGCACTCATGCACACATCACTCACCTGAACACCGGACATCTCGAACCCTCCAAGCCCTTCAGCCCGACGGTCCGCCTCGCTCACTTGGCGTGGATTGGAGCCATCAGGAATCCCACACTTCAGGAATAAAAATAGGGATTAGGCTAAACACTGCCTGTTAACGACCTGTTAACAGGCGGTTAATTGGCACTAATCCCCTTCCCGCCTCTTGCTCTTAATGTATTTATAAAACATCTTTGGATTTTCCTTGATTCTCCTTGCCAATATTTTTCATGCACTCTCTATGCTTTCCTAATTTCCTTTTTAATTTCACCCCTGCACTTTCTATACTCCTCTCAGCTTTCTGCAGTATTGAGTCCTTGTTATCTGTCATAAGCTTCCCTTTTTTTCTAATGTACATCCCAAGTACTAATAAAAAAAAACTGTTTGCAGTTCACTTGGTTTATCAATCAATGAATTACGATATGAAGTGCAGTCACTGTGCTGTAGGCAAACCTAACAGCCAATTTGTGCACTGCTATGTCCTCCAATCTGCAAATAGTCCAGTTTTGTTGGTGTTCATTGAGGGAGCAATGTTAATCAGAACAGTCCAAAGATGTGCGGGTTAGGTTGATTGGCTATGATAAAATTGACCCTTAGTGTTAGGGGGATTAAATACGTGGGGTTACGGGGATAGGGTGGGATATGTGTTGGTGTAGGGGTTACGGGGATCGGGTGGGGTATGTGTCGGTGCAGGCTCGATGGGCCGAAATGGCCTCTATCTGCACTGTGGGGTTTCTGTGATTCTGTGATTCTGTGATTGGAAGACCTCCTTTAAATAGTGCCATGGATTCTTTTACACCACCTCAACAGACAACGAGAACCTTAGTTTAACACATCATCCTGAGAGTCAGAACCTCCAACAATGCTAGTCTTTTAATATTGCACTGAAGTGTCAAGCTATTTTATATCCTCAAGTCTGCAGTGGATTTGAACTCACAAGCTTCTAATTTGAAGTTGATACTGATAGCAACTGATCCAAGGTGATACTTATGCTCTTACTTAAAGTTTTGTTAGACAAGACTTCAACGTATCACATCCCTTTCCAGTTACCACAGCCTACCTCCTTTACTATGGGGCAAGCTTACTGTGTCATGTGACATGTACTGTGACATGTGTCATGTATCAAAGTTCAAATCATGTCCAGTGTATGTATGTAAATGCACGAAGCATAGTAAACAAGGTTGGTGAGCTGCAGGCGCAAATAGCCACATGGGAATATGATGTCGTGGCAAAAAAGGCAGGATTGGGTACTAAGTATTCCTGGATATAAGGTGTTCAGGAAAAATAGGGAAGGAAAGATAGGAGTTGGTGTGGCAGTATTGGTTAAGGAGAATGTTACAGTGCTGGAGAGAGAGGATGTCCTGGAGGGGTCAAGGATAGAATCTATATAGAAATATAGACATAGAAGATAGGAGCAGGAGTAGGCCATTCAGCCCCTCGAGCCTGTTCCGCCATTTAATGAGATCATGGCTGATCATCCAAATTCAGCACCCTGTCCCTGCTTTCTCCCCATATCCCTTGATCCCTTTAGCCTTAAGAAATATATCTAACTCCTTCTTGAATATATTTAATGAATTGGCCTCAACTGCCTTCTGTGGTAGAGAATTCCACAGGTTCACCACTCTCTGGGTGAAGAAATTCCTCATCATCTCAGTCCTAAATGGCTTACCCCTTATCCTTAGACTGTGACCCCTGGTTCTGGATTCCATCGCCATCGGGAACATTCCTGCATCTAGTCTGTCCAGTCCTGTTAGAATTTTATAAGTTTCAATGATATCCCCTCTCATTCTTCTAAACTCTAGCGAATATAAGCCTAATCGACCCAATCTCTCCTCATATGTCATTCCTGCCACCCCAGGTATCAGTCTGGTGAATCTTCGCTGCACTCTCTCCATGGCAAGAACATCCTTCCTCAGATAAGGCGACCAAAACTGCACACAATACTCAAGGTGTGGACTCACCAAGGCCCTGTACAACTGCAGCAAGACATCCTTGCTCCTGTACTCGAATCCTCTCGCTATGAAGGCCAACATACCTTTTGCCTTCTTAACTGCCTGCTGCACCTGCATGCTTACCTTCAACGACTGGTGCACAAGGACACCCAGGTCTCGTTGCACTTCCCCTTTTCCCAATCTATTGCCATTCAGATAATAATTTGTCTTCCTGTGTTTGCCACCGAAGTGGATAATCTCGCATTTATACACATTGGCCCCGATTTTCGGCTTGTGTGGGAAATGGTCGGATTTCCCCGAATGTGGGGTTTCTGACACACATAAAAAAGTGTCAGCCAGACCCACGCAATTTTCCCTCAATTGGCCAATTAATTCCCAGCATGTGGGAAGCCTTGCTAATTGTCTAAATCGAGTCAGAAATCCCCACAGTATGATGTCATCATTCGTGGTGCTTTCAAGGTCCATAGCAAGCACTGCATCCTCTGAAGGCTTCCAAATGAACCATACAGGATGGCAGAGGAGCCTGCAGCAGTTGTGGCCAGTGCCAGACCTCGAGCTGCCTTCAAATTCGACGAGGCTTCACTGCAGGCATTATTGGATGGGGTTAGGGCCCACAGGGAGGTCCTCTTCCCTAGGTCAGGGAGGAAGAGGCCTCCCACTGAGACCAATGCTGCATGGATGCAGGTGTCAGCAGTTGCCAACTCGCTGGGAGTCACCAGAGGAACCTTGGCATTACATCTGTAACTCCTTCCTTTACTCCCCCACAGTACCATCCAGAGCCCCTGTCCTCACTGTGGAGGAGGAAGAGGCTGTGCAGTCAGACTCCTCAGAGGAAGCTCCAACCTCTGAGAGTGCAGCGTCAGCCGAAGTAAGCGCACCCAGCACCAGCGCAGACACTCACACCTCGGGGGGACCTTCGGGACATAGAGTAGTGTTGTCACCTGGTGTTTCACAGCTCACAAGTGAGCCTCAACAGATTCTGGAGACAGGGACAGCAGTGGAGAGTCCTCGTCGGAGGGCACAGGGCTCTGCCAGCTCAGCTCAGCTGCTCTGCATCTCGACCCTCTGCCTCTGGGTCCATCCGCAAGAGAAGAGGTGATGGATCTCCATGCACAGATGCAGGAGTCTCTGGCAGGTTTTGTCTCCAGGGTTGCTGCGAGTGTGGAGCGAATGGAGGAGTCCATAGCGACCATGAGCAGAGCCTTTGTGGAGTCATTGGTGCATGAACGCAGCACCATGGAAAGGTTGGCAACCTCCATGGAGGAGATAACTCGCCAGCATACGGAAAAGATGGTGAGTGCTCATAAGAGAATGACATCTCTTGAGGAGCGTTGGCCATCTGTTGAACAGAGAAACCAGACCTTCATGGAAGTCCTTCTGAGTAGGACTGCCAGTGCAGAAACGGGTCCCACTGGCCCCCTAAAGCGCAGCAAGGTGCTCTCAAGCCACTTCCAAGCGCTGGCCCCTTCTGGCTTATGCAGCTTCAGGTGAGTGAGCAGCAGCCTGGTGCTCCTGGTAATCATTCTGCTGTTCCTGGTTCTGCTGCTGCCACCTCTGCTGTTGGAGATCCTCTAATGCCAGAAAGGGAAGGTGCCAAAGGCCTCCCATGCTTCTAGCAGATGCCTCGGTTGAGGAGGTCCTGAGTTAGGGTGGCGAGAGGGGCTTCCCAGGAGCTCACACTGAAGAAGTGTGTGAGGCTCCAACTTTCTGCAGCTGCTCCTAAGGCTTCAAAAAGTTCCCCCAAGCCTTGATCAACAAGATCCTGCAGCCTGCAAATGCTGCCTCTTTAAATATCTTCAGCCCTCAGCGACCTGCTGCTGCAAGCAAGCAAGCCAGCTGTTTTCACGCCAGCTCTCATCGGCGGGGTTCCCCGCAGGCGGGTTTCAGGTGGGGAAAGCCCCAAAGTCGCAACGGCACGGGAAAATCGTCCTTAACAAGGTGATCATTGGTGATTAGTGTGCCGACGAGCAGTCCCGCCAGCGGCGGGCGGGACTGAAGCGGGGCGCGTGGAAACGGCGGTCCGAAAGTCGGACTGGGCGGGGAATCAGGTGGCCGACCCGCTTTTTCCGCTATTTTCGGACCACGGCCGCATGAAAAGCCGCCCGACAGCTGCCCGAAAATCGGGGCCATTATACTGCATTTGCCATGCATCTGCCCAATCACCCAACCTGTCCAAATCATACTGGAGTTTCTCTGCATCCTCCTCACAGCACACACGCCCACCCAGCTTTGTGTCATCTGCAAACTTGGAGATATTACATCTAGTTTCCTCTTCTAGATCATTTGTATTTATTGTGAATAGCTGGAGTCGTAGCACCGATCCCTGCGGTACCCCACTAGTCACTGCCTGCCACTCAGAAAAAGACCCATTTATTCCAACTCTTTGCTTCCTGTCTGCCAACCAGTTCTCTATCCAAGACAGTACCTTACCCCCAATCCCATGTGCTTTAACTTTGCACATTAATCTCTTACGCAGGTACTTATCGAAAGCCTTCTGAAAGTCCAAATACACCACATCCACTGGTTCTCCCTTATCTATTGTACCAGTTACATCCTCAAAAAAGTCCAGTAGATTAGTCAAGCATGATTTACCTTTTGTAAATCCATGTTGACTTTGTCTGATTTTGTCACTGTTTTCCAAGTGCTCTGTTATTACAGGAAACTTTGTGATATCTGGCACCGACGGGACCGAGCTGTTGCCGTCCCATCAAAACTGCCGGACAAACCAGCGCTAATGTTAAAACATACGGAAGCTTTTGAGCTCCATATCTAGCAACAAACCCTGTTGCTTAGCAACAGCTTCTAAACAGTCGGCCGTAGCTTGCAAGCGTCTCTGTAGCTAAGTAACAGCTTTAGCTAGACCTTGCAGAGCCTGACTGGTGAAAAAAAAGCAACGAAAAGAAAAAAAACTTACTGAACCGACTCCTGAATTTTGCCGGTGGCTCGAGCATTCCGGCCAGTTAACCTCCGGATAAACCAAAGTTTCCTGTACATCTTTTATAATGGACTCTAGCATTTTCCCCACTACCGATGTCAGGCTTCCCGGTCTATAATTCACCATTTTCTCTCTACCACCTTTTTTAAATAGTGGGGTTACATTAGCTATCCTCCAATCCATAGGAACTGTTCCAGAGTCTATTGAATTTTGGAAGATGACCAGCAATGCATCTACTATTTCTCGGGCCACTTCCTTAAGTACCCTAGGATGTAGATTATCAGGCCCTGGGGATTTATCGGCCTTCAATTACGTCAATTTCCCTTACACCATTTCCCTACAAATACTGATTTCATTCAATTCCTCCCTCTCATTAGACCCTATGTTCCCTGACATCTTTGGGAGGTTATTTGGCTTAAGTTAAGAAATAATAGACATACCATTACACTACTAGGTGTATTCTATAGGCCACCAACTAGTGAGAACAATATGAAGGAGCAAATTTGCAGGGAAATTACAGAGAGTTGTAAGAACTATAGATTAGTGAAAATGGGGGACTTCAACCCTCCTAATATAGACTGGGATAGTAATAGTGTAAAGGGCAGGGAGGTGGAAGAATTTCTGAAGTGTGTTCAGGAGCACTTTCTTGATCAGTGTGTTTCCGGCCCAATGAGGAAGGAGGCATTGCTGAATCTGGTTCTGGGGAATGAAGTAGGTCAAGTAGAGCAAGTGTCAGTAGATGAACATTTAGGGAACAGTGCTCATGGTATCATAAGGTTTGGATTAGCCGTGGAAAAGGACAGGGAGCAATCTGGAGTAAAAATACTTAATTGGAGGAAGGCAAATTTCAGTGGGATGAGAACTGATCTGGCCCATGTAAACAGGAATCAAAGATTGGCAGGCAAAACTGTAGTGGAACAATTTTAAGAGGAAATAGTTCCGGAGCAGTTGAGGTATATTCCCACCAGGGACAAAGGTAGGGCAACTAAAGTCAGAGCTCCCTGGATGACGAAAGAGCTAGAGAGTAAGATGAAGCAGAAAAAGAGCGCTTTTGACAGATGTCAGGTCCAGAATATATCTGAGAATCAGGCTAAATATAAAAAGTTCAGAGGAGAAGTGAAAAATAAAATAAGAGGGGCAAAGTGAGGGGTGACAATAGAATGGCAGCCAACATAAAATGTAATCCAAAAGTCTTCTATAGGCATATAAATAGTAAACGGGTAGAAAGAGGAGGGCTGGGGCCGATTAAGGACCACAAAGGAGACCTACGCATGGAGGCAGAGGGTGTGGCTGAGGTACAGGTAGACTACCCTTTATCCGAACTTCCGAAAACCGAAACCCTCTAAAAACCGAAGGTTTTTTCGTTCAGCGTAAGTCGTGCGCACGACATGACCAGAGTGGTGCACGACTTATGCTGAGCAGGGCAGAGGGTCACTGAGTTCCCTCCTGGGTAGGAGATTGCAGGCCGAGCCGGGCAGTGTGAAGGAGGTATACTGGGAGAGTGAACCCAACAATACAGCGGCCCGTCCGATAGCTGCAGCGGCCTGTCCGATATTCTTTTCTCCCCCCCAACCCCCCGCCGACCCCCACCCTTTCGGATAAGGGATAGTGTATCCTTTATCCGCACTTCCGAAAACCGAAATCCTCTGAAAACCGAAAGTGTTTACGTTCAGCGTAAGTCGTGCACACGACCCCGACCCCTGCCGACCCCCACCCCCGACCCCCCGCCGACCCCCCCGCCGACCCCGACCCCCCGCCGACCCCCCCGCCGACCCCGACCCCCGCCGACCCCCACCCCCGACCCCCCGCCGACCCCGACCCCCCGCCGACCCCCACCCCCGACAAATTTCCCAGTCTTATAAAATACCTTCCGAAATCCAAAATTTTTCGAAAACCGAAACACGGCTGGTCCTGAGGTTTTCGGATAAAGGATAGTCTACCTGTACTACTGAGTACTTTGCATCTGTCTTCACCAAGGAAGAGGATGCTGCCATAGACATAGTAAAGGAGGAGGTAGAGGAGATACTGGATGGGATAAGAATTGATAAAGACGAGGTACTAGAAAGGCTGGCTATACTTAAAGTAGATAAGTCACCAGGACCAGATGGGATGCATCCTAGGATGCTGAGGGAAGTGAAGGAAAAAATCGCGGAGGTACTGGCCATAGTCTTCCAATCCATCTTAGAAACGGGGGTGGTGCCAGAGGACTGGAGAGTTGCAAATGTTACACCCTTGTTCAAAAAAGGGTGTAAAGTAATCCCAGCAACTATAGGTCGGTCTGTTTAGCCTTGGTAGTGGGGAAGCTTTTAGAAATAATAATCAGGGACAAAATTAAGTCACTTGGACAAATGTGGATTAATTAAGGAAAGCCAACTCAGATGTGTCAAAGGCAAATCGTGTTTAACTAAATTGATCGAGTTTTTTGATGAGTTAACAGAGATGGTTGATGAGGGCAATACGGTTGACGTGGTGTACATGGATTTCCAAAAGGTGTTCGACAAAGTGTCACCTAATAGGCTTGCCAGCAAAGTTGAAGCCCATGGAATAAAAGGGACAGTGGCAGCATGGTTACGAAATTGGCTAAGTGACAGGAAACTGAGAGTAGCGGTGAATGGTTGTTTTTCGGACTGGAGGAATGTATACAGTGGTGTTCCGCAGGGGTTGGAACTAGGACCACTGCTTTTCTTGATATATATTAATGACCTGGATTTGAGCGTACAGGGCACAATTTCAAAATTTGCAGATGACACAAAAGCTGGAAGTATCGTGAACAGTGAGGAGGATAGTGATAGACTTCAAGAGGACATAGAAAGGCTGGTGGAATGGGCGGACACGTGGCAGATGAAATTTAATGCAGAAACGTGTGAAGGGATAGATTTTGGTAGAAAGAATGAGGAGAGGAAAAATAAACTGAAGGCTACAATCCTAAAGGGGGTGCATGAACAGAGAGACCTAGAGGAATAAGTGCACAAATCATTGAAGGTGACAGGGCAGGTTGAGAAAGCAGTTAAAAAAGCTTACGGGATCCTGGGCTTCATGAATAGAGGTATAGAGTACAAAAGCGTGGAAATTATGATGAATCTGTTTAAAACACTGGTTCAGCCTCAACTGGAGTATTGTGTCCAATTCTGGGCTTTTGGAAGGATGTGAAGGTCTTAGAGAAGGTGCAGAAAAGATTTACGAGAATGATTCCAGGAATGAGTGACTTCAGGTACATGGATAGACTGGAGAAACTGGGGTTGTTCCCCTTAGAGCAGTGAAGATTGAGAAGAGATTTGATAGAGGTGTTAAAAATCATGAGGGGTCTGGACAGAGTAGATAGAGAGAACCTGTTCCCATTGTCAGAAGGGTCGAGAACCAGAGGACACAGATTTAAGGTGATTGGCAGAAGAACCAAAGGCAACATGAGGAATAACTTTTTTACTCAGCGTGTGGTTAGGATCTGGAATGCACTGCCTGAAAGGGTGGTGGAGGCAGACTCAGTCATGGCTTTCAAAAGGGAGATGGATCAGTACCTGAAAGAAAAAGATTTACAGGGCTACGGGGAAAGGGCAATAATAGTATCAGTAATAGTAACCATGAAACTATCGGATTGTCGTAAAAACCCATCTGGTTCACTAATGCCTTTTAGGGAAGGAAATCTGCCGTCCTTACCTGGTGTGGCCTATATGTGACTCCAGACCCACAGCAATGTGGTTGACTCTTAACTGCCCTCTGAAATGGCCTAGCAAACCACTCAGTTGTACCAAACCGTTACGAAAAAGAATGAAACCGGACAGACCACCCGGCATCGACCTCAGCACCGACTACGGACACGGCAATGGCACACCCAGCCCAGTCGACCCTGCAAAGTCCTGGACAGGGGGACTTGTGTCAAAATTGGGAGAGCTGTCCCACAGACTTGTCAAGCAACAGCCTGACATAGTCATACTCACAGAATCATACCTTTCAGCCAATGTCCCAAACTCCTCCATCACCATCCTTGGGTATGCCCTGTCCCACTGGCAGGACAGACCCACCAGAGGTGGTGGCACAGTGGTATACAGTCGGGAAGGAGTGGCCCTGGGAGTCCTCAGCATTGACTCCGGACCCCATGAAGTCTCATGGCTTCAGGTCAAGCATGGGCAAGGAAACCTCCTGCTGATTACCACCTACCGTCCTCCCTCAGCTGATGAATCAGTACTCCTCCATGTTGAACACCACTTGGAAGAAGCACTGAGAGTAGCAAGGGCACAGAATGTACTCTGGGTGGGGGACTTCAATGTCCATCAACAAGCATGGCTCGGTAGCACCACTACTGGCCGAGTACTGAAGGACATAACTGCCAGTCTGGGCCTGCGACAGGTGGTGAGAGAACCAACACGAGGGAAAAACCTACTTGACCTCATCCTCACCAATCTACCTGTCGCAGATGCATCTGTCCATGACAGTATTGGTAGGAGTGACCACCCCACAGTCATTGTGGAGACGAAGTGTTGGAGTTTGGAATGCTTTGGAGTGTTTGTGGCCGAAACCATTGCAACTTTTAAGAACAGTGGGATCGGTTTTGGATTGTTCTCGCAAAGGCTAAATGGGCTCATTTACTGTAAAGTTGCTGTGGTTCTATGTTCTACTATGTTCTAACTAACTGGTGCTCTCTGTCTCCTTCAAAACGATAATTTACTGATATGGAATTGCTGCTATGATATTTCTTCATTGTCATTAGTTGTTGCCATTTTCAAGATTCTTTGCTTCAGACAAATTAATGGTGCATCAAAAGGAGAGTACTTTGGCCCCGATTTTCGGCTTGTGTGGGGAATGGTCAGATTTCCCCGAATGTGGGGCTTCTGACACACATAAAAATGTGTCAGCCAACTCCACGCAATTTTCCCTCAAGTGGCCAATTAATTCCCAGCATGTGGGAAGCCTTGCTAATTGTCCAATTCGAGTCAGAAATCCCCACAGTATGATGTCATCATTCATGGTGTTTTCAAGGTCCAAAGCAAGCACTGCTTCCTCTGTTGGCTTCCAAACAAACCACATAGCATGACAGAGGAGCCTGCAGCAGCTGTGGGCAGTGCCAGACCCCGAGCTGCCTCCAAATTCGATGAGACTTCACTGCAGGCATTATTGGATGGGGTTATGGCCCACAGGGAGGTCCTCTTCCCTAAGTCAGGGAGGAAGAGGCCTCCCACTGAGACCAATGCTGCATGGATGCAGGTGTCAGCAGATGCCAACTCGCTGGGAGTCACCAGAGGAACCTTGGCATTACATCTCTATCTCCTTCCTTTACTCCCCCACAGTACCATCCAGAGCCCCCGTCCTCACTGTGGAGGAGGAAGAGGCTGTGCAGTCAGACTCCTCAGAGGAAGCTCCAACCTCTGAGGGCGCAGCGTCAGCAGAAGTAAGCGCACCCAGCACCAGCGCAGACACTCACACCTCGGGGAGACCTTCGGGACATAGAGTAGTGTTGTCACCTGGTGTTTCACAGCTCACAAGTGAGCCTCAGCAGATTCTGGAGACAGGGACAGCAGTGGCGAGTCCTCGTCGGAGGGCGCAGGACTCTGCCAGCTCAGCTCAGCTGCGCTGCATGTCGACCCTCTGCCTCTGGGTCCATCCGCAAGAGAAGAGGTGATGGATCTCCATGCACAGATGCAGGCGTCTCTGGCAGATTTTGTCTCCAGGGTCGCTGCGAGTGTGGAGCGAATGGAGGAGTCCATAGCGACCATGAGCAGAGCCTTTGTGGAGTCATTGGCGCATGAACGCATCACCATGGAAAGGTTGGCAACCTCCATGCAGGAGATAACTCGCCAGGGTATGGAAAACATGGTGAGTGCTCATAAGAGAAAGACATCTCTTGAGGAGCGTTGGCCATCTGTTGAACAGAGAAACCAGATCTTCATTGAAGTCCTTCTGAGTAGGACTGCCAGTGCAGAAACGGGTCCCACTGGCCCCCTAAAGCGCAGCAAGGTGCTCTCAAGCCACTTCCAAGCGCTGGCCCCTTCTGGCCTGTGCAGCTTCAGGTGAGTGGGCAGCAGCCTGGTGCTCATCCTGCTGTTCCTGGTTCTGCTGCTGCCGCCTCTGATGTTGGAGATCCTCTAATGCCAGGAAGGGAACGTCCCAAAGGCCTCCCATGCTTCTGGCAGATGCCTCCATTGAGGGGGCGCTGAGTTAGGGTGGTGAGAGGGGCTTCCCAGGAGCTCACACTGGAGAAGTGTGTGAGGCTCCAACTTTCTGCAGCTGCTCCTAAGGCTTCAAAAAGTTCCCCCAAGCCTTGATCAACAAGGTCCTGCAGCCTGCAAATGCTGCCTATTTAAATCTCTTCAGCCCTCAGCGACCTGCTGCTGCAAGCAAGCAAGCCAGCTGTTTTCACGCCAGCTCTCAGCAGCGGGGTTCCCCGCAGGCGGATTTCAGGTGGGGAAAGCCCCAAAGTCGCAACGGCACGGGAAAATCCACTTCAACAAGCAGATAATTGCTTGTTAGTGCTCCGACGACCAGTCCCGCCAGTGGCGGCTGGGACTGAAGCGGGGCGGCGGAAAATGCAGTCCGAAAGTCGGACTGGGCGGGGAATCAGGCGGGGGGGGGGTCCCGACCCGCTTTCTCGCCGATTTTCGGCCCCCGGCTGCATGAAACGCCGCCCGACGGCAGCCAGAAAATCGGGGCCTATGTCTTACATTGAAATGCCATTAACATCAAAAACTCCTTCCAGGAGCCACGGAGAAGTGTGAGGGAATGAATTTGGGGAGGGCTAACAAGGAAAGGGAATACACATTAAATGGTAGGACACTGAGTAGTGTAGAGGAACAAAGGGACTATGGAGTGCATGTCCACAGATCCCTGAAGGTAGCAGCCCAAGTAGATAAGGTGGTTAAGAAGGCATACGGAATGCTTGCCTTTATTAGCCGTGGCATAAAATACAAGAGCAGGGGGTGTAATGATCAATAACATGTCATTCTATAGTGGACACTAGGTGGAGCCATAGAGCTGTGTAGAGCTGTATATAGCTGTATGTATATTAAGACTACACTACCCAGCTGTATGTATATTAAGACTACATTACCCATGAGGCACTAGGCTACCCACAAGGCAGCAGTCAAGATGGAAGCCTCTACAGATACTGTACCTAGTCCACATGTGCTCAATAAAAGTAGCTAGCAAAAGCTAGCTGTGTTCATAATAAGAATGTCTATTTATTAGTGAACATAAGAGGGGGGTTATGCTTCAACTGTATAAAACACTAGTTAGGCCTCAGCTAGAGTACTGAGTGCAGTTCTGGTCACCACATTACAGGAAAGATGTGATTGCGCTAGAGAGGGTACAGAGGAGATTTACGAGGATGTTGCCAGGAGTAGAGAATCTTAGCTATGAGGAAAGACTGAATAGGCTGGGTCTGTTTTCCTTGGAACAGAGGAGGCTGAGGGGAGACCTTATTGAGGTGTATAAAATTATGAGGGGCCTAGATGAAGTGGATAGAAAGGACCTATTTCCCTAACAGAGGGGTCAAAAACCAGGGGGCACAGATTTAAAGTAATTGGGGGAAGGCTTAGAGGGGATTTGAATGGAAATTTCTTTACCCAGAGGGTTGTGGGGGTCTGGAACTTCCTGCCTGAAAGTGTGGTAGAAGCAGGAACCCTAACCACATTTAAAAAGTACTTTAATGTGCACTTGGGATGCTGTAACCTGTAGGGCTACGGACCAAGAGCTGGGAAGTGGGATTAGGCTGGATAGCTCTTTGTTGGCCAGCGCGGACACGATGGGCCGAAATGGCTTCCTTCCGTGCTGTAACTTTCTATGATTCTATGATTCTTTCTCTTGCAATTTTCAATTGGTAAATTATGCTTACTCCTAGTGATGTATGGATTATGTTATAATTTAAAGAATGGTCATCTTCTTTATTAAATGTACTATTTTCCGTTGATTATGTTGTTACTCATATATTCTTCTATAGGTAAAAATGCATATCAGAACAGTGAGTGACTTTGAATGGTTGAAACAAAGTCGAGTTTATTTCAACGATGACACACACAATGTAAGAGTGGGTATCACTGATGTGGAGTTTGTCTATCAGAATGAATTTCTGGGCTGCACTGATCGACTTGTTATCACTCCTTTGACAGACAGGTGAGTGTAGATCTTTGACATTTTACTACATTATTACTGCCAAGATAGACCTAACAATTTAGAATGATCACGTTACAGGCTTGATTTTCCTCTAAATGACCTGGGCCAGTGACTCCAACCCCCTGACCCGATCCCGACCTGCGGCCCCGACCCCCGGCTTGTGCAGTCTTACCTCTCCCATCCATGACGCGACCCTTGGCCCCACTTACCTGAGAACCGCTACAACGCTAGCAGTGGTACGACTTTACTCCAGTCTTCGCCAGCGGGCTATTGTGCCACGCCACCTTTATTACAAATGAAGTCCAAGGCCCAATATCTGGGGAGCCCTGGACCTCACATTCTGGCACAGGGGAGTGTGAATAAGTAATTAAATAATAAATTAAACACAGCTGTAATTCCTCGGGCTCCACCACTCCTCTCTCTGCATTGATTATAGGAATGTAGGAACAGGAGTAGGCCATTCAACACCTCGAGCCTGTTCCACTAGTCAATAAAATCATGGCTGATCTGTATCCTAACTCCCTCTGCCCTCCTTGGCTCCTTTAATATATGTGGCCAGCAAAAATCTATCAATCTCCAATTCAAAATTATTAATTGAGCTAGAATTTACTGCATTTTATGGGAGAGAATTCCACAATTCTACTTCCCTTTGCATGAAGAAATGTTGTCCTAGACTCCCCCACCAGAACAAAAAGTTTCTCTCTACCTACCCAATCAATTCCTTTCAAAATCCTAAAAATCTCAATCAAATAACCCCTTAATCTTCTATATTTCAGGGAATACAAGCCTAGTTTATGGTCTGCACAGAGCGGACTTAAATACTTGCCTTTATTAGCCGAGGCATAGAATATAAGAGCAGGGAGGTTATGTTTGAACGATATAAAGCACTAGTTGGGCCGCAGCTAGAATACTGCATGCAGTTCTGGTCACCATATTACAGGAAGGATGTGATTGCACTAGAGGGGGTGCAGAGGAGATTTATGAGGATGTTGCCTGGGCTGGGGAATTTTAGCTATGAGGAAAGATTGGATAGGCTGAGGTTGTTTTCTTTGGAACAGTGGAGGCTGAGGCGGGACCTAATTGAGGTGTATAAAGTTATGAGGGGCCTAGATAGAGTGCATAGGAAGGACTTATTTCCCTTAGCAGAAGGGCCAGTAACCAGGGGGCATAGATATAAAGTGATTGGTGGGAGGTTTAGAGGGGATTTGAGGAGAATTCCTTTCACCCAGTGGCCGGTGGGTGTCTGGAACTCACTGCCTGAAAGGGTGGCAGAGGCAGAGACCCCCATCACATTTAAAAAGTACTTGGATATGCACTTGAAGTGCCATAACCTACAAGGTTACGGACCAACTGCTCGAAAGTGGGATTAGGGTGGATAGCTCTCTGTCGGCTGGCATTGCCAAGATGGGCCGAATGGCTTCCTTCTATGATTCTATGAAATGGAGTGCACTTAAACAGAATGTTAAAGTTGCGAATTTGGAGAGAGTGGAAATTCGCAGTAAAGGGGAAACATAGAAACATAGAAGATAGGAGCAGGAGTGGGCCATTCGGCCCCTCGAACCTATTCCGCCATTTAATGAGAACATAGCTGATCATCCAAATTCAGTACCCTGTCCCTGCTTTCTCTCCATATCCCTTGATCCCTTTAGCCTTAAGAAATATATCTAATTCCTTCTTGAATATATTTAATAAGTTGGCCTCAACTGCCTTCTGTGGTAGAGAATTCCACAGGTTCACCACTCTCTGGGTGAAGAAATTCCTCCTCATCTCAGTCCTAAATGGCTTACCCCTTATCCTTAGACTGTGACCTCTGGTTCTGGACTGCCCCGCCATTGGGAACATCCTTCCTGCATCTAGTCTGCCTAGTCCTGTTAGAATTTTATAAGTTTCAATGAGACCCCCTCTCATTCTTCTAAACTCTAGTGAATATAAGCCTAATCTCTCTTCATACTTCATTCCTGCCATCCCAGGTATCAGTCTGGTGAATCTTCGCTGCACTCCCTCCATGGCAAGAACATCCTTCCTCAGATAAGGCGACCAAAACTGCACACAATACGCAAGGTGTGGTCTCACCGCCCTGTACAACTGCAGCAAGACATCCTTGCTCCTGTACTCGAATCCTCTCGCTATGAAGGCCAGCATACCAGTTGCCTTCTGAACCGCCTGCTGCACATGCATGCTTACCTTCAACGACTGGTGCACAAGGACACCCAGGTCTCGTTGCACTTCCCCCTTTCCCAATCTATTGCCGTTCAGATAATAATCTGTCTTCCTGTTTTTGCCACCAAAGTGGATAAACTCACATTTATCTACATTATACTGCATCTGCCATGTATCTGCCCAATCACCCAACCTGTCCAAATCATACTGGAGTTTCTCTGCATCTTCCTCACAGCACACACGCCCACCCAGCTTTGTTTCGTCTGTAAACTTGGAGATATTACATCTAGTTCCCTCATCTAGATCATTAATATATATTTTGAATAGCTGGGGTCCTAGCACCGATCCCTGCGGTACCCCACTAGTCACTGCCTGCCACTTGGAAAAAGACCCGTTTATTCCAACTCTTTGCTTCCTGTCTGCCAACCAGTTCTCTATCCAAGTCAGTACCTTACCCCCAATCCCATGTGCTTTAACTTTGCATGCCAATCTCTTATGTGGGACCTTATCGAAAGCCTTCTGAAAGTCCAAATACACCACATCCACTGGTTCACCCTTATCTATTCTACCAGTTACATCCTCAAAAAAGTCCAGTAGATTAGTCAAGCATGATTTACCTTTTGTAAATCCATGTTGACTTTGTCCGATCCTGTCACTATTTTCCAAGTGCTCTGCTATTACATCTTTTATAATGGACTCTAGCATTTTCCCCACATTCCCCGTTTTCTCTCTACCACCTTTTTTAAATAGTGGGGTTACATTAACTACCCTCCAAGCCATGGGAACTGTTCCAGAGTCTATAGAATTTTGGAAGATGACCAGCAATGCATCTACTATTTCTAGGGCCACTTCCTTAAGTACCCTAGGATGTAGATTATCAGGCCCTGGGGATTTATCGGCCTTCAATCCCGTCAATTTCCCTAACACCATTGCCCCACAAATACTGATTTCATTCAATTCCTCCCTCTCATTAGACCCTATGTTCCCCGACATCTCTGGAAGGTTATTTGTGTCCTCGTTTGTGAAGACAGAACCAAAGTATGTATTTAATTGGTCTGCCATTTTTTTGTTCCCCATGATAAATTCCCCTGATTCTGACTGCAAGGGACCTACGCTTGACTTAACCAATCTTTTTCTCTTCACATATCTATAGAAACTTTTACAGTCAGTTTTTGTGTTCCCTGAAAGCTTACTCTCATATTCTATTTTCCCCCTCTTAATTAATCCCTTTGTCCTTCTTTGCTGAATCCTAAACTGGTCCCAATCCTCAGGTTTACTGCTTTTTCTAGCCAATTTAGATGTCCTCTCCTTGGATCTTATGCTATCCCTAATTTCCCTTGTTAGCCATGGTTGAGTCACCTTTTTGTTTTATTTTTATGCCAAACAGGGATGAACAAATTCTGTAGTACATCCATGCGATCTTTAAATGTTTTCCATTGCCTATCCACCGTCAACCCTTTAAGTAACATTCCCCAATCCATCCTAGCCAACTCGCACATCATACCATCGTAGTTTCCTTTATTTAAATTCAGGACCCAAGTCTCTGAGTCAACTAATTCACTCTCCATCTTAATGAAGAATTCTATCATATCATGATTGCTCTACCCCATGCACTCCGGTAGAGTGCTGGGCTGATCGATCGTGGTCGAAGGAAAAGGAAAAAATTCAAAGGAGGTGCTGCTTTTTTTGCCCTCAATACTTGTAGTCGTTTGTGTTACAGGTAAATGTTTAATTTAATCTACCTATAACTTAAACTATATCTAATAATTAGTGAACCTAAACTATAAGCTAAGTAAATGAAATACTTTGGGGGAGAAATTCGGGAGCACCCCATTTCGGGCGCTAACTTTTGAAAGCTGGAAATATTACCGTTAGGTGCTAATGATTCCCAGCTTTCTGTAAATTTGGTGTTAGCGCTCCAGGAAGGAAGTGGAGTGCTAACTCAAGTGTTCCACTTCCTTCCTTGCGCGCTAAACGACGCAGGTGGGGCGGTAGTGGTACAGCGCCGCACAATATTCAGTGCAGCGCTGCTGAGATCCGAGGCTCCTTCCCCCCCTTAAAGGGAAGGGCCATCGCTGCAGGCTCTGCATTGGGACTAGTTAGCTGCTCTCCGACAGCAGCCGCGATCTGGCCCGATCAGCCTCATGCACTCCGGTGGAGTGCCGGGCTGATTGATCATGGCCGAAGGAAAAGGAAAAAATTCTAATTCTGCGTTGCAACAATTTTACTACTTGCCGCGCCAATATCTCCTTTAAGTTGCGCCCCCAAAGTGCCCGGCCTCCCGAACAACGCCTCCTGCAGCTGTTGGAGTTGTCGCCCGGCAATGCTGCAGGGGGCGGAACCGAAGTTCGGGTCTGGGATGCTACTGGGGTGATGCGCAGGGCAATGACGTCACAATCTCTGGGCGCAGGAGATCATGGCGCAATGTGTTACTGCCACCGCTGTTGTGTCTGTGTGTTGATAGAGACACTGAAGACAGGAGTTGGTTTCATAGGTGTTTACTAAACAAAGTCTGGAGGGGAACTAACTGATACAACACAATATACAGGTTTATATAGCCCGAGTGGCCATTACCGGCATTACAGTACATATGGGGCTCTTAAAGGCACATACACTACAATTCCTCCCCTTTTAGCCAACCAGTACATAATATTTTAAGTAATTATTAATTACATGTTACAAGAAAAATAATCTACACATTGCTGCAGTTAATTAATTATAAGTCAGTCTCTCTGGAGGCTTCCTGACTCGGTCCGGATAACGCCTCGGTGGTGTAGTAGTTTCTGGTGGTGTAGTAGGTTCTTTTGGCAAGGCTGATTCGGCTTGAATGCCAGTGTCGGGTTCATCGGGTTCCAGTATCACTGGATCGGAGGTAGATATGGGTATCTCTACTTCATCGTTAGGCGTATAAAGTTGTGGTGTAGGTTGTCCCTTTTCGGATGACTCTATGATTTGTTCAGCATGGCGCCTTATTATGCTTTCTCCGATGTCCACGGTATACATCAGCGGTCCTAGTTGTGTGCAGATAGTTCCAGGCTGCCATTTCTCGGTACGGTAGTCCCGGGCCAAAACCTGTTGACCTATCTGGAAGGTTCTAGTTGGCCTTTCATTCATGCCTTGAAATTGCCGGTTCTCCACGTCCCTTCTGATGTTTGGCTTGATCAAATCCAGCCGGCATCTTAGGCTTCTATTGAAGAACATCATGGCGGGAGTTTGGTTTGCAACCATAAGTGTTGCATTCCTGTATGCGAACAAGAAGTTATCCACCTTGTGCTGAAGTTTTATGTCTTCATTACCCATGGCCTTTATGGCCTTCTTGAAGGTCTGGACAAACCCTTCAGCCAATCCATTGGTGGCGGGATGGTATGGGGCGGACGTGTAGTGCTTAACCCCATTGTTTTTTAAGAACTTCCTGAATTCTTCGGACACAAATTGCGGTCCATTATCAGAACAGATCTGTTCCGGCAGTCCATTCCTGGCAAATATGGTCCTTAATACTGTGATGGTTTTTTCCGTGGTGGTGGAGGACATCTTTATTACCTCCGGCCACTTGGAGTGTGCATCAACCGCAATTAAGAACATTGAGTCCATAAATGGACCAGCAAAGTCGATGTGTACCCTTTGCCAGGGAGATGAGGGCCACTCCCATGGATGTAGAGGGGCTTGGGGTGGAGCGTTTTTGACCTTCTGGCATCCTAGGCAGCTCTTGGTCATTTCTTCGATGTCTCCATCGATACCTGGCCACCATACAAACACCCTGGCTAGGTTCTTCATTTTCACTCCACCCAGATGCCCCTCGTGAAGCTCCTTTAGAACTTTATCCTGGAATTTGGGTGGAATCACCACTCTGGATCCACACATCAAGGTTCCTCGGCACACTGACAGCTGTTCTCTTCTTTGCGAGAATGCTGGCAACAGTGGTTCGCCATGTGCTGGCCATCCCTTCACTGTTAAATCGTAGACTCGTGAGAGAGTCGGGTCATTTCTAGTTTCCCTTTCAATGGCAGCATTTGTTACTGGTAGACATTCGACTATGGTAGAGTGGAAAATCTCCACTGGGTCTACGGTAGGTGCTTCTTCTACCGTTGGCAACGGTAGGCGCGATAACCCGTCAGCATTCCCATGCTGTTTTGATCCTTTGTATTCTATGTTGTATTGGTGTGCCCCTAGAAAAAGGGACCACCTCTGTAGCCTTTGCGCTGTCATAATGGGAACACCCTTTTTAGGGTTGAATATGGAGATGAGGGGTTGATGGTCAGTCAACAAGGTAAATTTTTGTCCATGTAGGTAATGGTTGAATTTCTTCACTCCCCATACCAGGCTGAGTGCTTCCCTGTCGATTTGGGCATAGTTACGCTCAGCTGAGTTCAATGAGCGTGACGCAAAAGCTATCGGCCGTTCCGAGCCATCAGGGAATTTATGCGATAATACTGCTCCTACGCCGTAAGGGGATGCATCGCACGCCAGTCTGATTGGCAGTGATGGGTTGTAATGAGCCAAAACTTCTTTGGATGTGATTAAGTCTTTGCATTTATGGAAGGCACGTTTACAGTCTTCGCTCCATTTCCAAATTACTCCTGTTTGTAGCAGTTCATTAAGAGGGTGTAGAAGAGTTGATAAGTTCGGTAAAAATTTATGATAGTAATTTATTAATCCCAGGAACAACCTTAATTGTGAAACATTTTCAGGTGCTGGGGCTTTTATGACCGCTTCAATTTTTTCAGGTGACTTATGCAACCCTTCCTTATTAATTATGTGGCCACAATATGATATTTGATTTTGGAAAAATCCGCACTTGGGGCGATTTGCTCGTAGGCCCCGTTCTCTCAGCCTAGTGAGCACCTGCTCCAAATTGGCAAGGTGCTCGTTGTCGGTTTCTCCTGTTACAAGGATGTCGTCTAGGTAGCATTGAGTCCCCGGAATCCCTTGGAGGACTTGCTCCATAGCTCTTTGCCAGATAGCTGGAGCGGATGCTGCTCCGAAAACCAGTCAATTGTACTGGTACAGACCTTTGTGTGTGTTTATCGTGAGATATTTTTTAGAGGCCTCTTCAACCTCCATCTGTAGATATGCCTGTGCCAAGTCAATTTTGGTGAAACGTTTCCCTCCGGATAGTGAGGCGAAAATATCTTCTATCCTCGGAAGAGGATACTGTACCGTGTGAAGGACCGGGTTTACAGTCACCTTGAAGTCTCCACAGATGCGAATTTTTCTCTGTTCTTCAGATTTATCATTATTCAATGCTTTCTTCATGACTGGAACGATGGGTGTTGCCCACTCACTCCAATCTATTTTGGATAATACGCCTGCCTTTTCCAAATTCTCCAGCTCTGCCTCGACTGCTGGACGAATTGCGTATGGCTCGGTCTTGCCTTAAAAAACTTGGGAATTGCTGCATCTTCCACTTTTATTGAGGCGGTGATGTCTTTCAAGGTTCCTAGTTTCTCTTGAAACACTTCTTTGGCGTTGGCCAAGATGTCTTTTAATCGTTCAGGTATGGCGTCATCATCGTTTTTTTTCTTACTGGTCACCGTCAGTGCCTGAATGGAGTGCCAGCCTAAACGTATTTTCCTGATCCATTCACGTCCTGTCTGTGGATTTTTTTTGTCCAGATCGGCATACCCGTGCAATGTGTCCAATCTTTCCGCATTGCCTGCATGCTTTGTCCTTGAACCAGCAGTCCCTCTGGTCATGGGTGGATCTGCCGCAGCGATAACATCTCTCGAAACCCTGTGTCATTTCATGGGTGCCGAAGTCCTGTGTCTTTTGTTGTATCTCTGCAGCTCCTCTTGCGGCTGCTTCGTATGATACAGCCATACTGAAAGCCTTGTCCAGTGTTAAATCTTTTTCAGAAAGCAGCCTTTTCTGTGTTCCTTCACTTAAGAGACCGCAGACGAATTCGTCTCGAAGATAATCTGCTAGTCCTGCCCCGAATTGGCAGTGTTTTGATAGCTTTCTTAATTCGGTGAGGTAATCAGTGTTACTTTCATTCTTGTGTTGATTTCTCTTGAAGGATTTGAATCGTTCCGCTATCAGCAGCGGTGTTGGGTTTAAGTGCTCCTGTAGGGTATCAACAATTTCTTTAAAATTCTTGTCCTTTGGTTTGGCTGGAGTGATTAAATTTCATAACAGCCCGTATGTCTTTGCGCCCATTAGATTTAGCAGTACTGAAGCTTTTTTTTCATCTTCTATTCCATTTGCGGTGCAATATACCTCCACTCTTTCCACATATGTGGTCCAATCCTCTATCTCGTTATCAAAAGCATCAATATTGCCAGACTTAGGCATCCTAGAAAAAAAATGGCGCTTCCCACACTTTTCTTTCTTTTCTGCAGTAAAGATATGGCGCTTCCCCGCCGCTGCTGCCGATGACAACGCTGTTTCCCGCGGTTTCCGTTCTTTTTATTTATTTATTTACAGTTGGAGACTCGTTCCCGCCGGACTCTCTAGGTCTGAACGCCGACCTGCTCGCAGCGCCGGCCGTCTCCCGAGTGCTCCCTCCCCGTCTGTTACTGCTTACCTCCGCTTTCGCTGCTTGGCCCAGCTGTAGAGCCAACCGCTGGAGCCCCAGCCCGACGCCCAGGAAGGATTATTGCAGTACCTGCCACCAGCTTGGCTAGCTGGTGAAACTAGAGGTTTTTCTTTTTCTTGATTTTTCTTCAACTTTGGACGCCAGAGGAATCGATGTCCTTGAGGTGCTGCCGAATTGCAGGTAAGTCCGTTTCCAATTCGTCGCCACTGTTGTGTCTGTGTGTTGATAGAGACACTGTAGACAGGAGTTGGTCTCATAGATGTTTACTAAACAAAGTCTGGAGGGGAACTAACTGATACAACACAATATACAGGCTTATATAGACCGAGTGGCCATTACCGGCATTACAGTACACATGGGGCTCTTAAAGGCACATACACTACAACCACAAACCTCTCGGCCAATTTAGCGGGAGTCGCTCATTTCGCCGCACCCAGTCAGTAAGTCGTTTGCGTCCTGTTATCGCCCCCCAGAGGCGATAACAGAAGGCGCTAAGGAGACCAATTTCTTTAAACTTTAATTAATTAACTAAATAAAACAAGGATAGATAGGGATGGCAGTGCAGGAGGTGTGCCACAACTGCAGCATGTGGGAGTTTGTGGAAAGCATCGCGATCCCGGACAACCACGTCTGCAGTAAGTGTCTGCACCTCAGGGAACCTCAGTTCAGATTTGTTGAGCTGGAATCTGAAGTGCAGACATTGCGGGGCATCAGGGAGGGGGAGAGTTACCTGGACACTTTGATCCAGGAGACAGTCACACTCGTTAGATTAGGTAGTGGTACGGGTCTGGTTAGTGGTCAGGGACAGGAAGGAGTGCTGTGCTGGAGGAGCCTCAGCCTTTGCCCTTATCCAACAGGTATGAGGTACTTGCTGCCTGACGGCAAAGTCTGCAGGGTGGATGAGCAAACTGACGACTGCCCTGTGGTACAGGAGGCCATTCAAGTAGGTAGATTGAAAAGGAATGTTGTAGTGGTCGGGGACAGTATAGTCAGGGGGAATAGATACTGTTCTCTGCAGCCGCAACCAGGAGTTCTGAAGGCTGTGCTGCCTACCCAGTGCCAGGGTTAAGGACAACTTCCTCGCTGCTGGAGAAGAATTTGGAGTGGGAGGGAGAGAATCCAGTTGTCGTGGTCCATGCAGGAACCACAACATAGGTAGAACTAGAAATGATGTTCTGCTGAGAGAGTTTGAGGAGCAGTACCTCAAAGGTAATAATCTCTGGATTGTTACCTGAGCCATGCGCAAATTGGCATAGGGACAAGCAGATCAGTGAGTTAAATGCGTGGCTCAAAGAGTGGTGTGGGAGGAAAGGGTTTAGATTCATGGGGCACTGGCACCAATACTGGGGAAAGAGGGAGCTGTTCCGCTGGGACGTGCTCCACTCAAACCGGGCTGGGACCAGTGTCCTGGTGAACTGAATAACTAGGGCTACAGATAGGGCTTTAAACTAAAAAGGGGGGCGTCAGATGAGGGGAAATTTAGAAATCTAAAGAGAAAAGTCAAGGTAATGGAGGAGTGTAGCGATTTGGGTAAAGATAAGCAGAATATGACATCTACTACCCTTTCAGGTAGTGAGTTCCAGACGCCCACCACACTCTGGGTGAAAAAAGTTCTCCTCAACTCCCCTCGAATCATTCTACCAATTATTTTAAATCTATGTCTCCTGGTTATTGACCTCTCTGCTAAGTGAAATAAGTCTTTTCTATCCACTCTATCTAGGCCCCTCATAATTTTATACAGACAGCAATCAAGGTTCCCCTCAGCATCCATTGTTCCAAAGAAAACAACCCCAACAGTTACAGCAAGCAATCAGGAAAGCAAATGGCATGTTGGCCTTTATTGCAAGGGGGTCGGAGTACAAGAGTAAGGAAGTCTCGCTTCAATTGTACAGGGTTTTGGTGAGACCACACCTGGAGTACTGTACACAGTTTTGGTCTCCTTATCAGAATCACAGAATCACCACAGTGCAGATAGAGGCCATTTCGGCCCATCGAGCCTGCACCGACACATATCCCACCCGATCCCCGTAACCCCTACACCAACACATATCCCACCCTATCCCCGTAACCCCATGTATTTAATCCCCCTAACACTAAGGGTCAATTTATCATAGCCAATCTGATAAAAATTGATGAAGAGGAGGTATTAGAAAGGCTGGTTGTACTTAAAGTAGATAAGTCACCAGGTGGGATGCACCCTAGGACGCTGTGGGAAGTAAAGGTGGAAATTGCGGAGGTACTGGCCATAATCTTCCAATCCTCCTAGTAGTGTAATGGTACCTCTATTATTTCTCAATTCTAGCCATATATATTCTGTTTTGACCCCTCCAGGACATCCTCTCTCTCCAGCACTGTAACATTCTCCTTGACCAATAACTGCCATGCCACCTCCTATCTTTCCTTCCCTATCTTTCCTGAACACTTTATAACCAGGAATATTTAGTACCCAATCCTGCCCTTTTTTGAGCCAGGTCTCTGTTATTGCCACAATATCATATTCCCATGTGGCTTTTTGTGCCTGCAGCTCACTTACCTTGTTTACTGCGCTTGATGCATTCACATACCTACACTGTAAACCCATCTCAGACCATCCTGTATTCTCTCTTAGTTTGACCCCCCCAATATCTCACTATTTCTTACTTTAGTGTTCTCTGCCTCTCCCAATCCTTTGAGCACTCTATTTCCCCCTTCTAATGTTACGTCCTGGTGCCCACCCCACTGCCAAATTAGTTTAAACCCTTCCCAACAGCCCTAGCAAACTCCCCAGCGAGGACATTGGTCCCAGTTCTGTTGAAGTGCAACCTGTCTGGCCTGTACCGGTCCCACCTCCCCAGAACCAGTCCTAATGCCCCAAGAATCTAAAGCTCTCCCCCCTGCACCATCTCTCCAGCCACGCATTCATCTGCTCTATCCTCCTATTTCTATACTCACCAGCACGTGGCACTGAGAGTAATCCAGAGATTACTACCTTTGAGGTCTTGCTTTTTAATCTCTTTCCTAGCTCCCTGAAATCTGCCTGCTGGGCTACATCCCTCTTTCTACCTATGTCGTTGGTACCAATATGGACCATGACCTCTGGCTGTTCACCCTCCCGTCTCAGAATATTTTGTGAGTTTTGGCCACTCACTTAATCTAGCAAAAATGTCCTTTTGTAATTTTATGCTCCTGTCTACACTACTTACTATGCCACTAATCTTTGTGTCATTGGCAAACTTAGATATGTGGCCTTGAATATCTTTTAATGTCTCTTAACCTCTCCTGCCTTCTATCCTATCACAGACCTTCTCTTTTGTTCTTTCGTCCCCTCCCCCCTTTCCCAGTTCCTACACTTGCTTAAAAATCTGTTCCATTTCCTGCTTTTTTCCAGTTCTGACGAAAGGTCATCGACCTGAAACGTTAACTCTGTTTCTCTCTTCACAGATGCTGCCTGACCTGCTGAGTATCTCCAACATTTTCTGTTTTTATTTCAGATTTCCAGCATCTGCAGTATTTTCTTTTTGTATTAGATATGTGGCTCTCTATTGTGTTATCTGTCATTAATAAATATAGTGAATAGTTGAGGCCCAGCACAGATCCTGGTGGGACACCACGAGTCACTTCCTTCCAATTCAAGTATATGCCTATTATCCCTATTCTCTGCCTTCTACTGCCTAATCAGTCTCATAACCAAATCAATAATTTGCCTTAATTTCCATGAGCTTTAATATTAGCTAACGGTCTCTTATGTGCAACTTATCGAATTCCTTCTGGAAGTCCATATGAACTTTATCCCTAGTAATTCCTATCTGCTACTTTAGTTACTTCCTCAAAAAATTCAATTAGGTTTGTTAGAGGGCTTACTGCACTTGACAGGGTAGATGCAGGGAGGATGTTTCCCCTGGCTGGGGAGTCTAGAACCAGGGGTCACAGTCTCAGAATAAGGGTTCGGCCATTTAGGACTGAGATGAGGAGAAATTTCTTCTCTCAGAGGGTGGGAATCTTTGGAATTCTTTACCCCAGCTGGCTGTGGAGGCTCAGTCATTGTGTATATTCAAGACAGAGATCGATAGATTTTTGGATATTAAGGGAATTAAGAGATATGGGGATAGTGCAGGAAAGTGGAGTTGAGATGGAAGATCAGCCATGATCTTATTGAATGGCGGAGCAGGCTCGAGGGGCCAAATGGCCTGCTCCTGCTCCTATTTCTTATGTTCCTATGTTCTTAGACATGACCTACCCTTTACAAATCCATGTTGGATCTCTGAGGAAGTGCTTAGTCACTGCCCTTAATTATAGAATCTAATAAGTTCCCCATAACAGATCTTAGACTAACAGGTCTATAATTTTGTGGTTTCTCTCACTTTTCTGAAATAATTGAGTTACATGTGCAATTTTGCAAGCTAAAGGGACTATTCTTGAATCGCGAGAGCTTGGAAGATAATGACTAAAACATCTGCAATTTCCTTACCTATTTCGTTAAAACCCTGGGGTGGAAACCATCTGGGATTTGTCAGTCATTGGTCCCATTCTTTTTCCTAATACTGTTTTTTTTGCTTATGTTAACTTTAGTGAATTCCGGTCCCTGATTCATTATTAGTTTCCCTAGAATGTCAAGTATATCATTCTCTTTTTCTACTGTGAAGGCTGACCCAAAGTAATTATTGAATAAATCAGCCATTTCCTAATTTACATTTGCAATATTACCTGCATCTGTTTTTAAAAGGCAGAATCCTAGTGGAACTGGGTTGCACCAAAAATTCTGGCCCATTTCAGGTAATTCTGCCAAAGTTATGCTCTGGGCCTGATCAAATATTTGAGCCACAAGAGTTTGTCCACAATTGACGTTAGATTAACTGGTTGAAAGTTATCCTGTTGATCCTGCTCCCTCTTATTCAACAAAGGTGTTACTTTGGCTACTTTCTAATCCCTTAACACAATTTTGATATTTAAGGTAGATTTAAAAATTGTGCCTTGAATCCTTGCTATCTCCGCCCTGAATTACTTTAACAGCCTTAAGGAACGGTAGCATAGTGGTTAACAGACAGGAAACAGAGAGTAGGGATAAATGGGTCTTTTTTGGTGTGGCAGGCGGTCACTAGTGGATCAGTGCTTGGGCCCCAGCTATTCACAATATATATCAATGATTTGGATGAGGGAACCAAATGTAATATTTCCAAGTTTGCTGACGACACGAAACTAGGTGGGATTGTGAGTTGTGAGGAGGATGCAAAGAGGCTTCAAGGCAATTTAGACAAGTTGAGTGAGTGGGCAAATACATGGCAGATGCAGTATAACGTGGATAAATGTGAAATTATCCACTTCGGTAGGAAAAACAGAAAGGCAGAGTATTGGCCCAGAACTTGGTGTCGGGGGCTTGCCGCGCGTGCAAGCCCCCGATGTGCACTCACCCTGCGCGCCGACATCTGAAACCTGGCCCGCAGTGGATTTCCTTTCAGTGGCCAGGTTCAGCTGTCGGCGCGCTGTGCTAACCTGACCCAGCGGCGTAGTTAGTGCGATGTGCCGGCTGGGATCAGGTGAGCACTGTTCAGCCAATCAGGGGAGGGGAAACTTCATTCATAAGTTTGAGAGTAAGAACTGTCAAATTCATGAGAAGTACTGCACCCCAAAACACTACTTAAACTTTAAATAAAATTTAAAAAAAATCCCAATCATTAAATTAAGTATAAATAAGTTTAAAAAAATAATTTAAACAATAATTTTTTTTTTTGAAAAAAATAAATTTTTAATAAAAAGGGTCTAAAACCAAACTTACCTTATTGTAGATTCTTTAAAATAATAAACCTGTGAAAAATTTTTTTCTAAATTGCGCTAAAACACCACTTACCTGTAAAAATAAATACGTGTGCTTTTTACAAGCGTAAAGACCGGAGGCCTTTACACATGCGCAAATCCCCCAAAACAGAGGAAATCCAAGACGCACGCGCTGCCCCCTACAGCGCACGCGCTAGCCTCTTCACCTCTTGGGTTAGAGGAGAGGAAATGCTGGTTTTCAGCGCATGCGCTGTGCATGCTGAAAACCGGCATTTCCTCCGGCCAGACGCGCGAGTACCCCTTCCGTACTCACGCGTTTGGGAAGGAATTACTGCCCCATTATTTAAATGGTGATAGATTGGGAAATGTTGATGTACAAGGGGACCTGGGTGTTCTTGTACTCCAGTCACTGAAAGCAAAGATGCAGGTGCAGCAAGCAGTTAGGAAGGCAAATGGTACATTGGCCTTCATTGCAAGAGGATTTGAGTATAGGAGTAAGGATATCTTACTACAGTTATACAGGGCCTTGGTGAGACCACACCTGGAGTACTGTGTGCAGTTTTGGTCTCCTTACCTAAGAAAGGATATACTTGCCATAGAGGGAGTGCAGCGAAGGTTCACCAGACTGATTCCTGGGATGGCAGGACTGTTGTATGAGGAGAGATTGGCTCGACTAGGCCTGTATTCACTAGAGTTTAGAAGAATGAGAGGGGATCTCATTGAAATGTATAAAATTCTGACAGGGCTAGACAGACTGGATGCAGGGAGGATGTTTCCTCTGGCCGGGGGGTCGAGAACGAGGGGTCACAGTCTCAGGATATGGGGTAGGACATTTAGGACTGAGATGAGGAGAAATTTCTTCACTCAGAGGGTGGTGAACCTGTGGAATTCTCTACCACAGAAGGTTGTGGAGGCCAAGTCACTGAATATATTTAAGAAGGAGATAGATAGATTTCTAGACACAAAAGGCATCAAGGGGTATGGGGAGAGAGCGGGAATATGGTATTGAGATAGAGGATCAGCCATGATCATATTGAATGGCGGAGCAGGCTCAAAGGGCCAAATGGCCTACTCCTGCTCCTATTTTTCTATGTTTATGTTTCTATGTTAGTGGACTAGTAATCCAGAGGCCTGGACTAATGATCCCTCTATGGCAGCTGGGGAATTTAAATTCAGTTAATTAAATAAATCTGGAATAAAAAAAGTTGCTGTCATTAATGGTGACCATGAAACTACCGAATTGTCATAAAAACCCATCTCATTCACTAATGTCCTTTAGGAAATTAAATCTGCTGTCCTTACCGGGCTTTATGACTCCAGGCTGCTCTCTGAAATGGCCCAGCAAGCCACTCAGTTGTTCCAAACCGCTACAAAGAAGTATACTAAGAATAAAACCGGATGACCAACTGACATCGACCTAGGCACCGGACACGACAGAGGCACACCAAGGCCAGTCGACCGTACAAAGTCATTCTCACTAACATCTGGGGACTTGTGCCAAAATTGCTAAAAGCTGTCCCAAAAACTACTCAAGCAACAGCCTGACACAGTCATAATCACAGAATCATACCTTTCAGCCAACGTCCTGGATTCCTCCATCACCAGGACAGAGGTGGCAGCACAGTGGTATACAGTCGGGAGGGAAGCAGCCCTGGGAGACCTCAACATTGACTCTGGACCCCATGAAGTCTCATGGCATCAGGTCAAGGAAATCTCCTGCTGATTACCACCTACGGCCCTCCCTCAGCTGATGAATCAGTACTCTTCCATGTTGAACACCACTTGGAAGAAGCACTGAGGGTAGGAAGGGCACAGAATCTACTCTGGGAGGGGTGATGGTCAATGTTCATCACCAAGAGTTGCTCGGTAGCACCACTACTGCTCGAACTGGTTGTGTCCTGAAGGAATTAACTGCAAGCCTGGGCATGCAGCAGGTGGTGAGAGAACCAACAGGAGGGAGAAACCTACTTGGTCTCTTCCTCACCAATCTACCTGTCCCAGATGCATCTATCCATGACAGCATTCGTTTTACATAGGATTACATAGGGTACACAGCACAAAAACAGGCCATTCGGCCCAACCAGTCTATTCCGGCGTTTATGCTCCACTCGAGCCTCCTCCCGTCTTTCCTCATCTAAATCTATCAGCATAACCCTCTATTCCCTTCTCCCTCATATGCTTGTCTAGCCTCCCCTTAAATGCATCTTTACTATTCGCTTCAACCACTCCCTGTGGTAGCGAGTTCCACATTCTCACCACTCTTTGGGGAAAGAAGTTTCTTCTGAATTCCCTATTGGATTTCTTGGTGACTAGCTTATCTTGATGGCCTCTAGTTATGCTCTTCCCCACAAGTGGAAACATTCTCTCTGTATCCACTCTATCAAAATCTTTCATAATTTTAAAGACCTCTACTAGGTCACCCCTTAGCCTTCTTTTTTCAAGAGAAAAGAGACTGAGCTTGTTCATCCTTTCCTGATATGTATACCCTCGCATTTCTGGTATCACCCTTGTAAATCTTCTCTGCACCCTCTCCAGTGCCTCTATATCCTTTTTATAATATGGCGACCAGAAGTGTATGCAATACTCTTAAGTGTGGCCTAACCAAGGTTTGATACAGGTTTAATATAACTTCCCTACTTTTCAATTCTACACCTGTAGAAATAAATCCTAGTGCTTGTTTTTTTTTATGGCTTTGCTAACCTGTTTCGCAACTTTTAGTGATTTGTGTATTTGTACTCTGAGGTCCCTTTGTTTCTCTACTCCACCTAAACTCGCACCCTCCAAGTAATAAGTGACCTCCCTATTCTTCCTACCAAAATGTAATACCCCACATTAACCTGTGTTGAACTTCATTTGACAATTATATGCCCATTTTTCAAGTTAATTAATGTTCTCCTGTAATTTGTTGCAGTCCTCCTCAGTTTTGACTATCCCCGCCAATTGGATGTCATCCGCAAATTTAGAAATTGTGTTTTTGATTCCAAAGACTAAATCGTTAATATAAATTGTGAACAACAGTGGTCCCAGCACTGATCCTTGTGGAACACCACTACCCACCTTCTGCCACTGTGAATAGCTACCTTTTACCTCTACTCTCTGCTTTCTGTCTTGAATCCAGCTTGCTATCCATTCTGCTACTTGTCCTCTCACTCCGCATTCTCTGACCTTGTTCATCAGTCTATTATGGGGTACCTTATCGAAGGCCTTTTGAAAACCTAGATAAATTACATCTACTGCATTACCATTGTCTACTCTCTCTGTTATTTCTTCAAATATTTCAATGAGGTTGTTCAAGCAAGACTTTCCCTTTTGAAATCCATGCTGACTATTTATTATTAGGTTTGTGGTTTCTATATGTTCTTCTATTTTCTCCTTTAGTAGGGATTCCATTATTTTTCCTACCACCAATGTTAAGCTGACTGGTCTATAATTCCCTGGACATATTCTATCCCCAGTGACCACCGCACAGTCGTTGTGGAGACGAAGTCCCGCCATCACACTGAGGACACCCGCCATCATGTTGTGTGGCACGACCACTGTGCTAAGTGGGATAGATTCAGAAGAGTTCTATCAGCTCAAAACTGGGCATCTATGAGGTGCTGTGGGCTATCAGCAGCAACAGAATTGTATTCCACCACAATCTGTAACCTCATGGCCCAGCATATCCCTCATTTTACCATTACCATCCAGCAAGGCGACCAACCCTGGTTCAATGAGGAATGTAGAATAGCATGCCAGGAGCAGCACCAGGCATACCTGATAATGAACTGCCAACCTGCTGAAGCTATAACACAGAGCTACATACAAGCTAAGCAGCAGAAACAGCATGCTATAGACAGAGCTAAGCGATCCCACAACCAACGGATCAGATCAAAGCTCTGCAGTCCTGCCACATCCAGTTGTGAATGGTGGCAGACCATTAAACAATTAATGGGAGGAGGAGGCTCCATGAACAGCCCCATTCTCAATGATGGCGGAGCCCAGCACGTGAGTGCAAAAGACAAGGCTGAAGCATTTGCAATTATCTTCAGCCAGAACTACCAAGTGGATGATCCATCTCGGCCTCCTCCTGAGGTCCCCACCATCACAGAAGCCAGCTTTCAGTCAATTAGATTCACTTCACGTGAGCTTGAGCACTGAGCTTGGAGACAGAGCTGGGTAAATCACAATCGGAGTGGATCACAAGCAGAGTGGAAGAATTTGGGGATAGTAGGAATTGGTGGAAAGGAGGAAAGCTGTTTCTCACGTCTAACTCAAAAGGAGGACTCTAAGTTAAATATCTAGCTATTCAATATATCTAGAATTACGTTGGCCAGAATTTTCCCAAAGTTTTTTTTTGACAGTAGTTCGGGAACCTGCCTTTCCCAATGTCGGGCCTGTCAGCACTGAGCAGGCAGTGGTGGACGACCCAATTAAACTCATTATAATGTACTTACCAGACCCTTAGCAGGCTTTTTTTACCTTACTGTTTAACTTTAACTTCATGGCCACGAGAACCACGCTGCTACGGAGACCACGTCTGTCAACCTGAGGCGGGAGTTCAGTGGCCATTGCTCCAGCTGATTACTTGACAGCTTCAAATGTACAGTAAAAGCTCCCACCTGACAGAGATCACTTTCCTCAGCCACAAGCTGTTCCTTTTTTTAATTTGTTCATGGGATATGGGCGTCACTGGCATTTGTTGCCCATCCTTAATGGCCTTTGAGAAGATGGTGGTGAGCCGGCTTCTTGAACCACTGCAGTCCGTGTGGTGAAGGTACTCCCACAGCACTGACTTTGTCGCAGAGGTTTGGTGCAACTGAGTGGCTTGCTAGGCCATTTCAGAGGGCAGTTAGGAGTCAACCACATTGCTGTGGGTCCAGAGTCACATATAGGCCAGACCAGCAGGTTTCCTTCCCTAAAGGACATTAGTGAACCAGATGGGATTTTATGACAATCCGGTCACCAATACTGATACTAAGGCCTAGAAATTCAGTTGTTTGTGCCAGCCGCTAGCGCCTTAGGAGGAGGAGAAGTGGGGCGCGAAGCGGCTAGCGCCCGGGCGCGGTGCGATCTGCGTCTCTCGCGAAATTCAGTTAAGCTTTAGCGGCGGTGCAAAACCTTTGCGCGCGCTCAGCTGCGCACGCAGGTCCTGACATCATTTCATGGTGCAACGCCCTTTGTGCGCCCCGAACCGGAAATTCAATGGCGCCGGCCTGTTGTGCGCCTGGCGCCCCCCGCGACTGGTAGAGGGGAACGGTTCCCAGTCGCTGCGGGGTGCGGGGGGCGCTAATTAAAGGGGACTCCTCCTGCAGCATAAATGGCAGACATTTTGCTCCACTCCTTCTTTGTGAGAGATGGATATTTGGAGAGAGACAAAGGTAGAGAGCTTCTGGTTTGGCTCAACACTCGCACAGGTGCTTGTGGCTTCAGGCCAGAGCTTTGCACTTGTCTTTACCTTCAGTGTCATAGCATTGATTGGAAACATATAATGGGGGCTGCAATGGGTGGAAATGTTGGGCTTCTCCATTGCATTCAAAGGGCTCAGAGACGCCGTGAGAGAGTGCCAGTCATGGCCAGACGGAGAAGGGCCAACAGGCGTCGGCAAAGGAGGCCTTACCCACCCAGGGTATACCGCCAGCAGTTCTCATATCTGACCATGTCTGAGGAGCAGTGTGCTCGGAGGCTGCGATTCAGAAGGGCGCTGGTCACTGAGATCTGCCACCTGCTTCGCAGAGATCTGCAGCCACAGCTGAGGAGCAGGACGTCTCTGTCGGTGGCAGTGAAGGTGACGGTGGCTCTCAACTTCTATGCCACCGGCTCCTTCCAATCCGCTACTGGGGACATTTCCAACATCTCCCAGTTCGCGGTACATTGCTGCACCCGCCAGGTGACCAATGCCCTTTTCAGAAGGAGACGTCAATTCATCTCCTTCCCCATGACCGTGGACAAGCAGCAAGAGCGTGCAATGGGCTTTGCAGTATGAGCAGGCTTCCCCATGGTACAGGGCGCCATTGACTGCACGCATGTGGCTTTGCGGGCACCTCTAGAGAATGCTGAGGATTACCGCAACCGGAAGGGCTACCATTCGCTCAACGTGCAGTTGGTGTGTGACCACAGGCAGCTCATCCTAGCTGTCAATGCCCACTTTCCAGGAAGCAGCCACGATGCCTTCATCCTGCGCCAGACTTCTGTGGCAGACATGTTCGAGGCCCAGCCTCACCCATGAGGATGGCTTCTCGGGGACAAAGGCTATCCTTTGTGCACCTGGCTGATGACCCTGCTCCGTGCGCCCAGCACCCCTGCTGAAGAGCGATACAATGACAGCCATCAAGCAACCAGGAACATCATTGAGCAAACAATCGGCGTGCTGAAGCAACGGTTCCGCTCTCTGGATCGTTCCGGGGGAGCCATACAGTACTCGCCTGAGCGAGTCTCCCATTTCGTTGTCGTGTGCTGCATGCTGCACAACCTGGCTATCCGCAGGACTCAGCCACTGCCAGCAGACATTGGAGGACCACCAGAGGAGGAGGAGGAGGAGGAGGAGGAGGACCAGCACGGGAGGGAGGCAGAAAGTGCAAGGGCCGCCCGTCGGCGGCTTATTGCAACTCGGTTCTAGGCCCCCTCTCAGGGAATGGCTTGTGCCAATGGCAGAAGATGAATGTAGCCGCTCCACAAGCCCTCAGCCGAGTAGGGCAACCAGGACTTCCAAAAGAAAACATGGACAGTGCGATTTAAGAACATTTTTTACTGTGATACCTCTGTGCCCTTTGATGTAAGAAAAAGGAGGCTTACCATCAAGTAACTTTAAAGTAAGCTTTAAGTAACTTATAAACACACTATATACAAGAGAGGTCTTTACCATGCCTCTGGTAGAAGCCTCTTACAATACTGAACAGACCAGTATTTATACCAGTCCAACAGGAAGTGACACATGACAGGAAGTGAGGTATGTACACAGTTCATAGTTCACAGTTCACAGGAAGTGATGACATAACTTCCCGGAAGTTATTATTTTTATCACATTCTTCCCTCCTGCAGGTTTAGGAGGCTGTGGTCTACCTTTTGGTCCGCAGCCGCCGAACAAGGAAGAGTCGCACCCGTTTGGATTCCCGTCGTAGAGGGTCGCTGGTCCGCTTACATGCGGTTGGCCATTGGCCAGAGTCCGTGTGGCCTGGATTGCCCTGTGAAGGGTCGGGGAGATCATGGCTTCGAGTACGAGCCCCAATAGGTTCAAAGTCAGACTGCCTCTGTTCAGAGGGAGGTGCAGAGCTGGTCTGTAGCAGACCAGTACTTTCATGCGTGGTACTGGGAGGGTCGCAACCTTGAGCACGGGGTTCTACCGGCACCAAGCTAGTTGGTGTCCGATCAGGATCCTGGAGAGGGGTACCCGATAGGTCCCAAGAGTTTCCTGGTGAAATGCCATCACCCGATGTCCCACTAGGTCCTGGTGGGCAGGGAGCCAGATCCCGTAATGATACGGTAGATTCTCGGCCGTCGGAATATCGTATGTTTGCATAGGTGGGGTTGGCATCGGTTAGTTCGACCTCGTCTACAAGAGGGTCATTTTTAGACGTCCGAACGTATCTTCGGAGTAATACAGGTCCAGGAGTAGTTAGCCATGACGGGAGTGATGTCCCATGAGATGAGCGACGCTGGAATCCAAAGAACCGCTCATGAGGTGTAGTATTTGTGGCTGTAGAAAGCAGGGACCGTATAGAGTGCAATGCATCCGGAAGCACTGTTTCCCATTGCTGGTCTGGTAGGCCCCGAGATCTTAAAGCGAGACGTATGGAATTCCAGATGATACCGTTATACCTCTCTACCTGCCCATTTCCGATGGGATGGTATGGTGTTGTTTTGCTTGTAGCAATTCCCCGTTCTGAGAGGTAGTCCTTGAGTTCCCTCGACATAAAGGATGGACCCCGATCTGAGTGAATATAAGCCGGCATGCCACAGAGAGAAAATACCTGCTCAAGGCAGCAGATTACTGTGGACGCCAGCATATTGGAGCAGGGGAAGGCAAACGGAAAACGTGAATATTCGTCGATCATGGCGAGCAAATATGTGTTCCGAGTTGAAGAGGGCACTGGGCCCTTAAAATCGATGCTAAGTCGTTGCATCGGTTGGGTTGCATGTATGAGTATACCATCTGAGGGGCGGAAGAACTGAGGTTTTAATTCCGCACAAAGCCGGCATTCTGAGCATATTTTCTTTACATCTCCAGTGGAAAAAGGGAGATTCCGTGATCGTACGAAATGTAGCATGCGCGTAACGCCAGGATGGCACAAACCATTGTGGACATCCATGAGGGTGGAGGATGACATAGTGGAGCAGAATGCCCGTGTGAGGGTGTCCGGGGCCACATTCTCCTTGCCAGGCCGATAGAGAATGGTATAACCAAAAGAGGCCAGTTCCATCCTCCAAAGTTGTATTTTATTATTCTTAATTTTGGTTCGTTTTCGATTATCGAGCATGAAGGCGACTGATCGTTGGTCCGTGATCAATGTAAAGTGCTGGCGAGCTAGAAAATGGTTCCACTTCCGTACTGCCTCTATGATGGCTGTGGCTTCTTTCTCAACCGGAGGATAATGTAGCTCGGCACCTTGTAAGGTCCTGGACATAAATGCTACAGGATGACCTTCCTGATTCAGAGTAGCCGAGATCGCCACCTCCGAGGCATCACATTCAACCACGAAAGGGAGATTCTCATCAATGGAGTGAAGAGCCGCTTTCTCCAACTGTTTTTTGAGAAGGTTAAAGGCTGCAACAGCCGCTGTTCCCAGTGGAAATGATCTAGCATGCAGCAAGGGCTGGATTTTGTCCGAAAAATGAGGAATCCATTTAGCGTAGTATGCAAACAGACCGAGAGCCCGACGTAAAGAAGCCGGATTCTTAGGTGACGGGAGCTCTTGGAGCGGGCGAAGTCTTTCTGGGTCTGGCTTAATGATACCATTGCCTACGCAGTAGCCAAGGATGTTGATGGTTGGTTGCGACTCAACAGATTTGGATTCATTCAGGGTCAAATTACGGCGATGGAGGGCATCCCGAAATTTTTGGAGGTTGGAGTCGTGTTCCTGTTGATCGTGACCTGCAATGGTAATGTTATCAAGATAGGGAAAAGTGTCCCTTAGGTTTTCCTGCTTAACCAGGCCATCCATTGCCCGTTGAAAGACAGCCACTCCATTAGTAACCCCGAATGGGAGGCGACGAAATTGGTACAGCCGTCCATTAGCCTCAAAGGCTGTGTACTGCTTATCTGAGACCTTCAAGGGTAACTGATGATAGGCACTTTTTAAATCGTAAGTTGAGAACACTTTGTATTCGGCCAGTTTATTAACCATATCATCAATGCGTGGCAATGGGTAGGCGTCCAAGTCGGTATATTGATTGATGGTTTGCGAATAATCGATGCATAGTCGCTGTTTGTGAGGTTTTAGAGGGTTCTTGACAATGACGACTTGAGCCCGCCAGGGCGACGAACATGGTTCAATGATATCCTCTGCTAGAAGTCGAGAGATTTCAGCCGCAATAAAAGATTGGTCTTCCTGATTAAAGCGCCGCGATTTCGTTATTATCGGTTGGCATTGAGGCGGAATACTGGCAAATAATGAGGGTTCATCAAGTGAAGCTGCTGATAATGCACAAAATGGTAATTTAGACGGTATATTAGAAATAGTAAGTCCGGGTTTGGATCCACCAAACTCAATGGTGAGTTTCTTATGCTGTTTTTGGAAGTCCAGTCCTAAGAGGAGATCACTACATAAGTCCTTGAGCACCGAAAGTTGGGTGGAGGGATACATACGACCATGAAGTGTCATATCAACAACACAAAAGCCGGAGATTCTGGTATTAAGTGATGACTGGGCCATCGCAATTGCCTGGTCCGATGGGAAGACATGTAGTTTCAATTTCGCAACAATCTGTTCCTTAATGAAACTATCAGTACTTCCTGAGTCAATTAAGGCATCTAAGGTATGCCCTTTAATTGAAATTTTTGTGGCAGCATGAGACAGGTTCTGTGGGCAAGCAGCTGTAATTGGTGTCGTTGCACAGAGAGTGGCTAAAACTCTCGGTGTGCTTCTTCGGGAGAGAGCTCGAGAGGAAGCTTGATAGGTCCTAGCTGGAGCATCTTGATAGGCCCTAATTGGGGCAGTTCGGTAGGCCTTAGCTGGGTTGGCCCTCGTAGAGGCCCTTGATAGGCAAACTTTAGCAAAGTGTCCTTTTTTCCCGCAATAACTGCAGATTGCATTGCGAGCAGTGCAGGTTTTCCTAGGGCGAAAAGCATCTCCACAAAAGAAGCATTCCTTCCTAGATTGCCAAGAGGCTGCTAAAGTGGGGTCGTCCTCCTCTTCTTCATCAGAATTATCAGAATTAGATTCCCCCATGATAGGGTTCACCTGAGACCGCTTGAATTGTCTGGTTGCAGCTACAGCAGCAGATCGAGATCTGGGCAGCTGATAGAGGTCTGCATTTCTCTTTGCCAAATCCAGTGAACAAGCTAGGTCAAAAGCTTTTTGTAGCTCAAGTGTTTTACTTTCTAGTAGACGCTGGCGTATAAATGGAGAGGCAATCCCGCAGATGAAAGCATCACGAATCATTTCTTGGCGGTACAGCTCAGCTGAGGCTGCCTGAAAGTTACAATCTACGCTGAGCCTGCGAAGTTCTTGCAGGAATTCGTCAATTGATTCCCCTGGCCCTTGTCGGGCTGTGGCCAGTAGATGTCTAGCATAGACCTCATTTGGGGTCTTGGCATACAGTTTCTTAAGTGCCCGAATCACCTCATCGTAATTATCCCATTCATCAACATATTCGAACACTTTTGGGGTCACATAATTGATAAGTATCTTCAATCTAGCAGGAGCATCCGCTTCACATTCATCCAGAAAATTCTCAAAAGTACGGTACCAATGCTTCCATACCCTGCCAGCTGCTGGTGCATTCGGGTCCAAGTCCAGACGAATAGGTCTAAGGATTTTCTCCATGATGGGTGGTTCCCTGGATCCTTAATTCCGAGTTTGTCCGAAGGTCTAGTATTCGTGAGTGTAAATACTAAGTTACTTAAATTGATGTAAGAAAAAGGAGGCTTACCATCAAGTAACTTTAAAGTAAGCTTTAAGTAACTTATAAACACACTATATACAAGAGAGGTCTTTACCATGCCTCTGGTAGAAGCCTCTTACAATACTGAACAGACCAGTATTTATACCAGTCCAACAGGAAGTGACACATGACAGGAAGTGAGGTATGTACACAGTTCATAGTTCATAGTTCACAGTTCACAGGAAGTGATGACATAACTTCCCGGAAGTTATTATTTTTATCACACCCTTCCCACATGACAAACTAATGGAGAGAAACCCCCCCAAAAAACACAAATACACCAGTCTCGGCCTTTATATAGAAAAGAAATACACCAGTCTCGGCCTTTATAAATAAAACAGATATACCAGTCTCGGCCTTTAAATATAAAAGAAATATACTAGTCTCGGCCTTTAAATATAAAAGAAATATACCAGTCTCGGCCTTTATATCTAAAACAAATACAGCAGTCTCGGCCTTTATAAATAAAACAAAACATTTGGCCACACCTTCTACTTTTTCCCCTGCGAGGATGATCCGCCTCACTTCCGTGACTGGCCCCTGCCCGCCCTGCAGCTCCTCCTCAATGGGACCCCAGTGGCTGCAGCAAGGCTGGGGAAGGCTGCTGAGGGTCTGATGGTGAGATGGCAGATGCCCTTGGGGGTCGGCCTGGACCAGCTCTGGGCCTGGAGGGGCTGGCTGCTGACTGCTCCAACTCTGCTTGGGCGGCATCAGTCTGTCCAACAGCTGGTGGCAGCTGCAAATGGAGGAGTGACAGTGTTGGCTGCAGGAATGCTGCCAACCTGACAGATCGCAGGCACTCCCTGGTCGGCTGATACATTGGCACTCGCACGGGCCAGCACTGCAGCATGCGCAGCAATCTGCTGAAGCACAGACTGCTGGGCTGCTGCGGCGCTGCGAGTGCCCCGGCGATGCCTGGCTGATCCAGCGAGGGTGGCAGCAGTTAGTGCCCGTGTGGCCCTGGTCTGTGTCTGCATGATACCAGCCAGTGAATGCACGGCACGACTGAGCACTTGGCTAGAAGCCGCCTGTGATGCAGCGAAGTCCTGCTGACTCCTAGCCTGTGCTGCCGCGAAGTCCTGCAGACTCCTGGCCTGTGCTGCACTGAATTGTTGCAGACTCCTGGCCTGTGCTGCCCCAAATTCCTGCACACTCCTTGCCAGTGACTCTATGGAGTCAGGCATTCTTGCCACTGCAGCCATGAGCTCAGTGTGCCTGCGCTCAGCCTGGGCGCCCATTTCCGCTAGGAGCCGCACCTCCTCTGCGCTCACCGTAGCAGGACTGGAGGCCGCACTCACCCTCTGGGGAGAAGGCCGCCGAGCTTCCCCACCCCTCCCGCGTTGCTGCAGCCCGCTGGTCCCCGGAGCTTCACTCTCCTCTGACCCTTCCCCCCTGCTCCCCTCCAGGGAAGACGTGTCACCATCATGGCCATGGGCTGCCTCGGCTGAGGGTGTCCCTGATGGGCTGGCTTCCTCTTCCTCCTCCTCTATGTCTGACTCGGACACAGTGCCAGCTTGAGGGGCCGCCTCCTAACCTGGCGAGTCACCATCTGAAAGCAGGGAGGCACAAGAGTTGCTTTAGAGTGAGGACAGGGCGGCAGTGAGGGAGGCATGAGTGCTGCTGTGCACTGCATTGGTTCGATAGTGGCAAAGGATGCTGGTGTGAGGCGCAAGTGAGAGAGGTTAAAAAGGTGATGACCTTACCATTGGTGCCCAGAACAGGGTCAGCATCTCCAGTGGCGATGGGGCCACTCAGCCGGCCTGCCATGATCCGCTCCACTCGCTGCTCGAGGTCGCTCAGCTGTTTCAGGTCAGGACGGCCTCCCCCGGTCTGTCGCTGCTGTCTTCTGTTATGCGCCAGCTTGCCCTGCAAGAGAAAGGACGGCCTCTAAGTACAGTGCCAAGCCCTGATCTTGCCCGCACTGCCTCCCATGTTTGAATAGCCCTGACAGTGTCAAGCCCTGATCTCGCCTGCACTGCCTCCCATGGTCGAATAGCCCTGACAGTGTCTAAAGTCCTAAATGTGCAAGTGCTTTTCATGACAGTCACATAGCTGCTGGATGAGGGCTGGCCATTAGGGCTTTCAGGCCCCTTTGTCCATAAGGTGAGGTGCACATGCAGGGATGAGGAGGATACTGGAAAGGGTTCTCACCCTTACAACCCGGGTGAGGTCGTTGAATTTTTTCCGGCATTGGGTTGGTGTTCTGCCAACCACGCTGTTGGACGTGATCCTGTTTGCCACCTCGCTCCATGCTTTCCGATATTCGGCGGGCAGCGGCCTCCTACCACCCTCAGGGAAGAGGATATGGTGCCTGCGGTCCACTGCGCCAACCAGCAGCCTCAGGGCACCCTCGCCGAAGCGCTGCGCTCTCTCCCTGGCCTTCTCCATTCTCCTGGGCGCGGAGCAGTTCCAGAAGCAGTGTTCAGGTCTTGCCTTAGGGCTGCAGTGTGCAGGGCATGGCAGCCAAACAATTCAACCCTCCCCCTTTAAGTGCTGACCAGCGCCTGACTGTCTGCCCTCAATGAGCAACTCGCCGCACCTGCGCTGCGCCCGCCTTCGGTGTTTGCGCCCTGGATCGCCGGCTTAGCGTCTAATGATAGTCGTGCATCACCTGCTTTAGCGCAGCAGCAACCTCTTGGGGCGATGCAACTGAATATCGGCGTAGGTGGCGCTAAGTTGCGCCGGGCGCAAAAGTTAGCAAACACCATGCTGTAGCGCCCCAAATGTGGCTATACTGAATTTCTAGGCCTTAATCTTTAATTCCAGATTTTTTATTTAATTGAATTTAAATCCCCCAAGCTGCCGTGGTGGGATTTGAATTCAAGTCTCTCCTCGATTATTACTACCAGGCCTTTGGATTACTAGTCCAGTAACATAACCACTCTGCTACCATTCCTCACTGCATTGCCATAACAGATTCAGCATGCTGCAAGTCTTTCTGCAAGTCTCCATCCAGTCTCTCCTCATTCACTCTCTCACCATTGTCAGATCGCTTCTGTCATCTGCACTTGATCTGTCATCTATTCCATCAGCATGGGTGCCGTTTATACTGTCTCACCTTGGTCTTCAGAATCGGACTATAACGAGCCCCAACACTAGCAGCACCAGGCACACCAGCAGCACCAACAACAACACCAAACTTCTCCACAATCACCTGATGCTGCACAGGACAGCGGGCATCAGCACCTGAGCACATTGCTGCCCGGGAGACCAGGGATGGCCTCATCATGGCCAGATTTACTACACTGCACACCCTGGCTGCCACATGATGCGCCAGGTTGACACCACCCCACACCAACACGATAAAGCATCTCTACAAAGATTTCAATGTTTGACAGCACATTAATCGAAACTTTACGTAAACATTGGATAAAACACCCAAGTGGCAGGATGAGGTTGAGTGTGGCTTTGTACTAACGTTTTGTGATCATTGGAACGTTACCTCCACTGCACCGATGTCCTCCTGACCACATTCCTGTTTGTTTCCTCCTGTGCAATGTTCAACCAGGCTGTTTTGGTCTCCTGGGGAGGTTTCTTCCGCCCATCGGAAGGGAAGAGGACCTCCCTGCGTGCTCTGACTCACTCCATAAGCATATGGAAGGAGCCATGGGAGAACCTGGGTGCAGCCCTGCACCTCTGTGCAGTCATTGTCAGTGTTTGCAGCACTCTAATGCTGTAGAACACTGACAGCACAAATATCAAAAGAAAGTTAGCCATGATCCCTGTAAGGAAACCGGCTGCTGACACATCATGAATGACGTCACCACACCCGCTTCCTGTAATTGGGCCGGGAAATGCGCTGAGCGGGCTTAACAAGCCCAATCAACGCAAATTAATTTTAGACGGCGGGATGGAGCCAGCAGTGGGGCCGCGACCCACCACCGACATCGCCTGCATTGGACCCGTCGAGGTGAAAAAAATCCCAGCCTTTGTGTTTAGTATCTCTGTGGTTCTTGTTAAACTTGAGTAAATTTTTGTCTTTTTTCTCGCTAAGTTAGGTCAGTTTATTAAACTAAAGTTTAGTTAGTAGTCAATGAAATATAGGCATGGCAGAGCACCTCAGTCCTGTCAAATGCACATCCTGTGTCATGTGGGAAGTGCAGAATACTTCTCCTGTCCTAGACAACCACATGTGCAGGAAAAGCTGGAGGAGCTCGTGCTCTGGGTTTCAGAGCTTGAGCAGCAGCAAGCGTCATGCAGTGCATCCACAAGGCTGAGAGCTTCATGGATAGCACATTTCAGGATGTGGTCACCCCGCAGCTTAAGGGTTTGCAGGCAGAGAGGGAATGGGTACCAGATAGGCAAGAAGGACCAGGCAGGTAGTGCAGGAGTCCCCTGGATAAAACACTAAGGGCTAGATTTTCAGTATAGGCAGTTTTGGGGCGCTAACCTTAGCGCCCGCCCGAAGTTAGCGCCCGCCCCAAAGTAGCGCCCCGTTGCCGGGAATTCAGTGGCTTCGCCCTAAGAGGTTGGTGGAGCGCTAAAAGAGGCGTTCCACTACTCTCTTTAGGCGCTAAGCCGGCGGTCCAGAGGGATAGCGCCCAGGCGGGGCGCAGCACGGGTGCGGTCATTTTTGCACTGACAGCAGACCCCGTGGTGCCGACCAGCTCTTAAAGGGGGAAGGGACGAATTGGTCTGCTGCCACGCCCTGCACACTGCAGCCTTGCAAAGAGGCCTCAACACTACTGCTCAGCCCCAGGGAGTCATGGCAACGCCAGAGAAGGCCCGTCAGCGTGCCCTGCGCTTCTCAGAGGGTGATCTGGACATAATGGTCACAGCTCTGGAGGTGAGGCGCAAGATCTTGTTTCCAGAGAGTGGGAGGAATCCAACCCACCACGACTACACCAAAGCCTGGAAGCAGATCGCCCAGAGGGTGACGTTCACCGGCGAGGCCCCCAGGACCCACACACAATGCCGTAAGAAATACAACGATCTGACCAGGATTGTGAGGGTGAGTAGCCTTTCCAGTCTCCTCCTCATTCTTGCATGTACACCTGACATGATGGGCAAAGGGACCTGAAAGTCCTTTTGGCCAGCCCTCAGCCAGCAGCATTGGGACAGTCATGAGCATCAAATGGCCATTCGGCACTCTACACTTTGGCCAAGCTATTCCACCATGGGAGGCAGTGGACAGTACATCAGGGCTTCACTGCGCACTTACAGCCCGTCCTTTCTCTTGCAGGCTAAAGTAGCGTTTAATCGCCAGGCCCGTGCCAGGGGTGGCCGCGCCAAGCTGCAGAAGCTCACTCGGCTGGAGGAGCGCGTGTGTGTGCTCATGGGAGCCCGTGTGATTGTCCCCACAGCGTGCGGTGTATCCGACCCTCCACTGCCCGGCAATGGTAAGGACCTCGCCTTTTGGCCCTCTCGCGTCGCACTGGCCCATCCGAGCTACCTCCTTTGCCACTGTCCCACCAATGCGCTGAATCCCACCAGTCCTAACTCCCTCGCTGACGCCGTCTCCTCACTCTGAAGCTACTCTTGTGCATTCCTGCTTTCAGCTGGTGACGACCAGGACCCTGAGGCTGCCAGTGACAGCACCTCCAACCAGGAGGAGGAGGAGGAGCAAGCCGGACCTTCGGGGGAACAGTCACGTCCCGCAGGAGAGGAGGAAATGCTCGACACCTCCTCACTGGACGAGTGCCTGGAGGAACTGTCGCAGGGCAATGCAGCTTCTGGGACCAGTGGCGTCCAGCCACCCAGCAGCCGTGCGCGTGGCCCGCGGCCTTCCCCCCAAAGGGGGGAAGGATCAGAGGGGAGTGCTGCTGCTCGGCACACTCGCCGTCACCAACGCGGCAAGGGTCCCCTAGTTCGGCCCCCTCCTCCCCAGCGGGAGAGTCGCGACTCCAGTCCGGACACCTTCACTTCGGAGGAGGTGCGGAAGCTCGATCAGATGGCCGACGACTCGGACCGGCGCCACACGGAGCTCATGAGCGTGGTGGGGCGCATGCCTGAGGCCATCGAGTCGCTGGCGACCAGTGTGCGCGAGTTCGGGGCAGCAACTGCCGCGACTGGCCGCATGCTAACTGATGCCGTCAAGACCCTGGCGGATGTGATGCGCGCGCACACCAGGACCACAGGGCCACTCACTGCTGCCACACGCGCTGTCTCAGGCAGGCATCGCCAGGGCAGGCGCCGCGCTGGACCATCCCAGCAAGCCGGCCGTCGGCTGATTGCTGCGGATCCTGCAGTGCGGGCCCGGCCGAGTGCCACCGCGCCACAGCACCAGCCAGCGCATCCCAGACGCCAGCTGGCCCACATTGCGCCATCCGTCGCCGCCATTCCCCCTCTGGGGCGTCAAGGGCAAGCGGCTGCAGCTGATGGTGGCCAGGCTCAGGTGCGCCACTCAGGAGACGGCCCCTCGAGGCCCAAACGCCGTGTAGGCCGCCCCCCAGCGGCATCTGGCGGAAGGGCATCTGAGCCTCAGGCGCCTTCCCCCAGCCTCGCAGCAGCCACTGGGCAGAGCTTGCGAAGGAGCAGCAGGCAGGGCAGGGGAGGCAAAATGCTGGCCAAGGTCTCGCCCTCGCGGGCCACTCAGTAGAGGGTGTGGCCAGCTTTCCTTTAATATGGCGGTGGCCATCTTTATTTTGCCCATGGTTGTGCTTTTGGAGGGCTTTTTTTTTGCGTTAGGCCGACGTTGAGGCCCGGTTTCAATAAAGGTGGAGTGGCTCCTCCCCAGTTTGTGGGAGTGAGTCGTTTGTGGGGCCCGTTTATTGTTTTTGGGGATTCATGTGGGAAGGGCTTTTCATTTTTGTGTAATAAAAAATTATCTTTATTCATGCAGTCTCCATGGTTGTTCTTCTTAGTGTTTGTTGGCTTCGCCGGCTGAGGGCTTGCGGAGCGGCTGCATTCATCTTCCCTCATGGCCCCTGGCCATTCCCTGACAGGGGGCTTAGAAGTACCGTGTAATAAGGTGGCGTCGTGCGGCCCTTGGCCCTGGTCGCTCCCTCCTGGGAACGTACTCCTGCTCCTCCTCCTCCTCCTCCTCCTCCTCCTCATGCTCCTCCTGCTCCTCCTCCTGAGGTGCTGGTGCAACGTCAGGTGGCAGTGCCTGAGTCCTGCGGATAGCCAGGTTGTGTAGCATGCAGCAAACCACCACAAATTGGGAGACCCGGTCCGGCGAATACTGGAGAGCTCCTCCGGAGCGATCAAGGCAGCGGAACCGCTGCTTGAGGACCCCAATAGTTAGCTCGATGATGTTGCGGGTGGTTTGATGGCTCTCGTTGTAGGCCTCTTCAGCAGCGGTCCTGGGCGCGCGGAGCGGGGTCATGAGCCAGGTGCACAAAGGATAGCCTTTGTCCCCGAGTAGCCATCCTCTTGGGGGAGGCTGTGCCTGGAACATGTCATGCACAGTACTCTGCCGCAGGATAAAGGCATCGTGGCTGCTGCCTGGGAAGCTGGCATTGACTGCCATGATGCGCTGCTTGTGGTCACAGACCAGCTGCACATTCAGAGAATGGTAGCCCTTCCTGTTGCGATACTGCTCGCCATGCTCCAGAGGGGCCCGCAAAGCCACATGCGTACAGTCAATGGCGCCCTGCACCAAGGGGAATTCCCCGAGTCTGGAAAATCCCAATGCGCGCTGATGCTGGCTCTCCAGGGCCATGGGGAAGGAGATGAATTGGCTTCTCCTTCTGAACAGTGCTTCGGTCACCTGGCGGATGCAGCGATGCGCGCCGTACTGGGAGATGTTTGCTATGTCCCCAGCAGCGTATTGGAAGGAGCCGGTGGCATAGAAGTTCAATGCCACCGTCACCTTCACTTCCACCGACAGAGACGTCCTGCACCTGAGCTTTGGCCGCAGATCTCGGCGAAGCAGGTGGCAGATCTCTGCAATCACCCCCTTTCGGAATCGGAGCCTTTTAACACATCGCGCGGCACTCATGTTTAGGTAGGAGCGCTGCTGGCGGTATAGCCTGACTGGGTAAGGCCTACGTGGCCGACGCCTGTAGCCCCCTCTGCCTCTAGCCAGGGCTGCCCCTCTCACAATGCGTCTGCGAGCCCTACGGACATGGAGCTGCAGCTCCGCGTTGGCACCCCATGCAACCCCCATCAAATCCTGGAAAACACTCTAATTTCCAAATGGCCACTTGCAGCGCTGTTGCCTGAGTCCAAAAATACCTGGCTCTTGCTGCTTGAAACCAGTTAGCTATCCTCCTTGTTGTGTCTCCAGAAATGCGTTGCACAAGACTGTTTTCTGAAAAAAGGATGGCCTTTATACTGGAGAGGACGTTCCCTTTAATTAGCGCCCCCCGGGGCCCGCGCTGGTTGTGTTGCGTTCCTTTTTCCAAACGCTCCGGCCGCCCGCCGCACAATGGGGCGGTCCGACTGAAGTTTGCAATCGGGGCGGCCAAAGGGCGTTGCACGAGGATGTGACGTCATTTTCTGCGCGCGCATCCGGGCGGGCGCTAAACTTTGCGCCGGCGCTAACGGGCAACTTAATTTGGGGCGGGGCGCAAACTGCGCTGCGCCCAGGCGCTACACGCATAGCGCCCGGAAATCACTTCTCTTAAGGCGCTAACTGCTGGCGCAAGCAACTGAAAATCTAGCCCTAAGAGAGAATACAAGAAGGTCTTAATGGGTTTACAGTGCCTGTGCTTAAATGCACAAAGCATGATAAATACAATTGGGTAGGTGCAGGCACAAATAGCCACATGTAAATATGATGTTGTGGTGATAACGGAGACCTGGCTCAAAAAAGTACAGAATTGGGTACTAAATATTCCTGGATGCAAGTTATTCAGGAAAGACAGGGAAGGAAAGAAAGGAGGTGGGGTGGCAGTATTGATTTAGGAGAATATTACAGTGCATGAGAGAGAGGATGTCCTGATGAAACAGAAAAAGGGCACGTATGATAGATGTCTGGTTGGGAATACAAGTGAGAACCAGGCTGAATATGAAAAGTTCAGAGGGGAAGAAAATAAGAGGGACAAAGAGAGAGTATGAGAAGAGATTGGCAGCTAACATAAAAGGGAATCCAAAAATCTTTGTTCGGCATATAAATAGTAAACGGGTGGTAAAAGGAGGGATGAGGCTGATTATGGACCAAAAAGGAGACCTACACATGGAGGCAGAGGGCAATGCTGAGGTACTAAATGTGTACTTTGCATCTGTCTTTATCATGGAAGCAGGTACTGCCAAAGTCATAGTGAAAGAGGAGGTAGTTGAGATACTGGATGGGATAAAAATTGATAAAGTGGAAGTACTAGAAAGGCTGGCTGTACTTAAAGTAGATAAGTTACCAGGAACAGATGGAATGTAATCTAGGATGCTGAGGGAAGCAAAAATGGAAATTGCAGAGGTACTGGCCATAATCATCCAATCCTCCTTAGATTCAGGGGTGGTGCCAGAGGACTGGAGAATTGCAAGTGCTACACCCTTATTCAAAAAAGGGTGTATGGATAAACCCAGCAACTACAGCCTAGTCAGTTTAACCTCGGTAGTGGGGAAACTTTTAGAAACGATAATCAGGGACAAAATGAACAGTCACTTGGATAAGTGTGGATTAATTAAGGAAAGCCAGCACAGATTTGTTAAAGGCAAATCATGTTTAACTAACTTGATTGAGTTTTTTGATGAGTTAACAGAAAGGATTGATGAGGGCAATGCTGTTGATGTGGTGTACATGGACTTCGAAAAGGTGTTTGATAAAGTGCCACATAATAGGCTTGCCAGCCAAGTTGAAGCCCATGGAATAAAAGGGACAGTGGCAGCATGGATACGACATTGGCTAAGTGACAGGAAACAGAGCGTAGTGGTGAACGGTTGTTTATTGGACTGGAGGAAGGCGCACAGTGGTGTTCTCCAGGGGTCGGTACTAGGACCACTGCTTTTCTTGATATATATTAAGGACTTGGACTTGTGTGTACAGGCCACAATTTCAAATATTTGCAAATGACACAAAACTTGTAAGTATAGTGAACAGTGAGGAGGATATTAATAGACTTCAAGTGGACATAGACAGGCTGGTGGAATAGGCAGACACGTGGCAGATGAAATTTAACACAGAAAAGTGTGAAGTGATATATTTTGGTAGGAAGAACAAGGAGAGGCAATATAAACTAAAGGGTACAATTGTAATGGGGTGCAGGAACAGAGAGACCTGGGGTATATGTGCACAAATCGCTGAAGGTGGCAGGGCAGGTTGCAAAAGTGATTAAAAAAGCATACGGGATCCTGAGCTTCATAAATAGAGCCATAGATTATAAAAGCAAGGAAGTTATGATGAACCTTTATAAAACACTGGTTCAGCCTCAACTGGAGTATTGTGTCCAATTCTGGGCTCCGCACTTTAGGAAGGATGTAAAGGCTTTAGAGGGGGGTGCAGAAAAGATTTACAAGAATGATTCCAGGGATGAGGGACTTCAGTTACGTGGATAGACTGGAGAAGCTGGGGTTCGTTCTCCTTAGAGCAGAGAAGGTTGAGAGGAAATTTGATAGAGGTGTTCAAAATCACGAGAGGTCTAGACAGAGTAGATAGAAAGAAACTGTTCCTATTGGTGGAACGGTCGAGAACCAGAGGACACAGATATAAGGTGATTGGCAGAAGAACCAAAGGCGACATGAGGAAAAACTTTTTTACGCAGCGAGTCGTTATGATCTGGAATCCACTGCCTAAAAGAGTGATGGAGGTGGACTCAATCGTGGCTTTCAAAAGGGAATTGGATAAGTACCTAAAGGAAAAAAACTTGCAGGGCTACGGAGAATGGGTCTTCTTCTGTGCCGTAACCATTCTATGATTCTATGCCATGATTATATTGTCATTTTCATTGTTATTAACTTAATGGTAATAGTATGTTTGGTTCTAATTGTAGGTGTTACATCACTTTAGCTCAAGCTTTGTGGATGAATATGGGAGCTGCCCCGGCTGGACCTGCTGGTACCGGCAAAACAGAGACTGTGAAGGATATGGGCAAAGCTCTTGGAAAATATGTTGTTGTGTTCAATTGTTCAGATCAAATGGATTTCAGAGGATTAGGGAGAATCTACAAAGGTAACAGTATATGAAAATGCAAAAGTTAATTAACATATGTAAGGTGAAGGCAGCAGTGCATGTCACCATATTAGAATTCTCCCACATAACCAACCTACTAATACATGCAGAAAATGCTGATAGTACTCTGAAGTTCAAGCAACATCTATGGAGCGAGAATCAGAGTTAACGTTTCAGGTCGATGACCTTTTGTCAAAAGTGGAAAAGGTTAGAGATGTAACAGGTTTTAAGCAAGTACAAAGGCAGGGAAAGTGGGGAGGGGAGGAAAGAACAAAAGGGAAGGTCCGTGATAGGGTGGAAGGCAGGAGAGTTTACATGACAAAGGGGATGATGGTGCAAGACAAAAGGAGATGGTAATGGGACAAGTAAAGAAACAAAAGATGGGTCTAGAGGAGGTGTAAATGGGAATATCAGAATCATCAGCAGCTGCCATCTGAAAAAATGGGAGCAATGGTTATGCTCTGAAATTGTTGAACTCGGTGATGAGTCTGGTAGGCTGTAAAGTACCTACTGGAAAGATGAGGTGCTGTTCCTCGAGCTTACGTTGGGCTTCATTGGAACAATGTAAGAGGCCGAGGACAGAGAGAGGTCAGAGTGGGAGTGGTCCAGAGAATTAAAATGCCAGGAGACTGGAAGCTCGAGGTCAGGCTTGCAGACTGAACGTTGGTGTTCCGCAAAGCAGTCACAAAATTTGCATTTGATTTCCTATAATGTAGAGGAGACAGCATTGTGAGCAACAAATACAGTATACTAAATTGAAAGAAGTACAAATAAATTGGTGTTTCACTTGGAAGGAATGTTTGGGGCCCTGGACAGTGGAAAGGGAGGAGGTAAAATGTCAGGTGTTGCATCTCCTGTGCTTGCACGGGAAGGTGCCGTGGGAGGGGAAGTGAGTGTTGGGGGTGACAGAGGAGTGCACAAGGGTGCTGCGGAGGGAACGGTCCCTTTGGAATGCTGAAAGGGGAGGGGAGGGGAAGATGTGTTTGCTGGTGGCATCACGCTGGAGGTGGCAGAATCACTGTCTGAGGCTGAACAAAATCGTTCGCAACCTTGACGTCCTATTTGACCCTGAACTGAGCCTCTGATTCCATATCCTCTCCATCACCGAGGTCACCTACTTCCACCTCCGTAACATCGCCTGACTCATCCCCTGCCTCAGTTTATCTGGTGCAGATCCCTCATCCATGCCTTTGTTACCTCTAGACTAGACTTTTCCAATGCTCTCCTGTTCAGCCTCCCACCTTGCATCCGCTGTAAACTTAAGCTCATCCAAAACTCTGCTGCCCGTATGCTAACTCGCAACAAGTCCTGTTCACCCATCACCCCTGTGCTTGCTGACCTACATTGGCTCCCAGTTTGGGAACGCCTTGATTTTAAAATTCTCATCCTTGTTTTCAAATCTCTCCATGGCCTCGCCGTTCCCTGTCTCTATTTTGCCCCTCCAGCCCTACAACCATCCGTGGATCTCTTGTGCTCCTTCAATTCTGGCCACTTCTGCATCCCTGATTTTCATTGCTACACCATTGGCGGCCGTGTCTTCAGCTATCTAGGCTCTAAGCTCTAGAATTCCCTCCCTAAAACTCTCCGCCTCTACCTCTCTCTCCTCCTTTAATACGGTCCTTAAAACTTACCTCTTTAACCAAGCTTTTTCTTACCTGTCCTAATATCTCCTTATGTGGCTCGGTGTCAAACTTTGTTTGATATCCTGTGAAGCATCTTGGGAGGTTTTACGTTAAAGGCGCTATTTGTTGTTTTTGTTGTGATCATTTAAAAATGTTGAAAACAGCTAAATTCAAATCAAATGATCAGATTAAAGACTTTTACTGATTACCAAGTTTGACAAGTTGCCAAGTTTGTTAACTTCACTTATAAATTAATTATTAACTGTATTGCTTGGTACTTTTACATTTTTTTTAGGTTTGGCACAGTCTGGTTCCTGGGGCTGCTTTGATGAATTTAATCGAATTGAGCTGCCTGTATTATCTGTAGCAGCGCAACAGATTTATATTATTCTCGTAGCAAGGAAAGAAAGGAAGAAAGTATTTATCTTCACTGATGGAGATAGTGTATCACTTAATCCAGAGTTTGGCATTTTTATCACAATGGTAAGTAAGCAAAAGGGAAGTAGAAATGCAGAAATAGGATACAGCTTGAATGTGTTTTCTTTGCTTTGTCTAATTGGGGCAGATCTTGACTTTGTGTGATAATGTAAAATGGGCAATAGTGAGTTGGAAGCTCATTTTATATCTCTCCCGATTTTTATTTCTATTCAATTCAAAAGTCATAAAGCAAACTCTCAGAACTGACACCTTCACCGGCGCACTGTGGCTGGAGTGTGCACCAGCTACAAGATGCACTGCAGCAAGTCGCCAAGGCTTCTTCGACAGCACCTCCTAAACCCACGACCTCTACCACCTAGAAGGACAGGGGCAGCAGGCACATGGGAACACCACCACCTCCAAGTTCTTTTCCAAGTCACACACCATTCTAACTTGGAAATATGTCGCCGTTCCTTCATCGTCGCTAGGTCAAAATCTTGGAACTCCCTACCTAACAGCACTGTGGGAGTACCTTCACCACACAGACTGCAGCAGTTCAAGAGGCAGCTCACAACCACCTGCTCAAGGGTAATTAGGGATGGGCAATAAATGCTGGCCTTGCCAGCGACGTCCACATCCCATGAATGAATAAAAAGTCTCGCTGATATCCCATGCACAGCAGTTAACTACAAATATGCCCAGCAACCTTATAAAAAAATGTTTCCCTTCCATTGTCCTCAGCTTTAGAATCATAGAGACATAGGGGGCTAAATTCGGTTGATTTGCGCCTCCCATAAGAGGGTACTAACAGGGAGCAAATCAACTAGCGCCTGGGCGTGGCGCCGCTTACGCCTCCTGCGAAATTTAGCGAGAGGTTAGCGGCGGAGGTAACTGTTAGCGCTGTGTGGCGCAGCGCCACCGGCGATGACGTCATCGCTGTGCGCAGCGCCCCGCACGCGCTCTGGCTGTAATATTGGGTGGTGCCCCCTGACTTACCGCTGGACACTATGTCCGCTGGAATCGTGGGGGGCCTACCTGCGGCCGGGGCGGCGCTAGTTAAAGGAGAGGTGGCGGGCGGCCATTTTTGTTGCTGGCCGCCTGCCAGCACCTGCCCCCACTGCCGTCCCCAGCCCCCATGAAGCCCCCCACGGGGTGCCGCCTGCTCTCCATGAGCCCGGCACTCCTCTTGAGTTTGCCGGCACTCCCGATCCCTGGTGGCCCAGCTGGGCACCAGGACGCGCTGCACCAGGCCCCTCCCCTTTAATAAGGGGTGGAAGGCCTGCAGTACCGCGGCACGACGTGCCACAGAGCGTGGCACTGCAGCATATAGCGCCGAGATATTGGCTCGCAGCGCCCAAAGAGGGACGCAGGGCGCTTCCAGTAACATCCCTCCTCGCTCTCGGGGCGTTACTTGGGAAAATCGGCCATGGGGGAGCTAACGTTTTCGGGACGCTACCCAAATTTTACCCCATAGAGTCATAACAGCACAGAAGGAGAAGATTCGGTGCATCGAGTCCGTGCCAGCTCTCTGTAGAGCAATCCAGTCAGTCCCATTCCCCCGCTCTATCCCCGTGGCCCTGCAAGTTTATTTCCCTCAAGTGCCTATCTAGTCTCCCCTTGAAAACATTGAGTGTCTCCACTTCCACCACTTCCGTTGGCAGCGAGTTCCAGATCCTCACCACTTGCTGCGTAAAAAGCTTTCCCTCACATCCCCCCTGTATCTCTTGCCCAAACCCTTAAATCTGTGTACCCTAGTCCTTGTACCATCAACTAGTGGGAACAGCCTTTCCCCGTCTAGCCTATCCAAACCCGTCATAATCTTGTACACCTCTATCAAATCACCCCTCAACCTCCTTTGCTCTAATGAAAACAAATCCATCTTCTCCAACCTATCCTTGTAGCTAAGATCCACCATTCCCGGAACCATTCTGGTAAATCTCCTCTGCACCCTCTCAAGTGCCTTCACATCCTTCCTAAAGTGTGGTGACCAGAACTGGATGCAATACTTCAGTTGTGGCCTAACCAGCGCTTTATAAAGGTTCAGCATAACTTCTCTACTTTTGTACTCAATACCTCTATTTATGAAGCCCAAGATCCCATATGCTTTGCTAACCACTCTCTCAATATGTCCTGCCACCTTCAGGGACCTATGCACATTAACTCCCAGGTTCCTCTGTCCCTGCACACTCTTTAAAACTCAGCCATGAAGTGTTTATTGCCTCTCCCCATTCATTCTGCCAAAATGCATCACCTCACACTTCTCTGTATTAAATTCCATCTGCCACTTGTCTGCCCATTCTGCTAGCCTTTCTATGTCCTGTTGCAGTCGATTAGTATCATCCTCACTGTTTGCCACACCCCCGAATTTGGTTTCTTCGTCAAATTTAGAAATTCTACTCTGTATTCCAATATCCAGGTCATTTATATATGTCAAAGAAAGCAGTGGCCCCAGCACTGACCCTTGGGGAACACCACTGTCTACCATCCTCCAGTCTGAAAAACTGCCATTTACCACAACTCGCTGTTTTCTGTCCTTAAGCCAATTCCTTATCCAAGCTGCCACTAACCCACCTATTCCATGAGCCTCAGTTTTGTTAACCAGCCTTCTATGTGATACTTTGTCAAACGCCTTCCTAAAATCCATGTAGACAACATCCATTGCATTCCGTTCATCAATCCTCTCTGTTACTTCATCAAAAAATTCAATTAGATTAGTCAAACACGATCTGCCTTTTACAAATCCGTATTGGCTCTCCTTAATTAGCTTAAACCTCCCCAAGTGCCCGTTAATTTTTTCCTTGATTATTTTTTCTAAAACTTTACCCAGCACTGATGTTAAACTAACCGGCCTGTAGTTACTAGGATTGTCCTTACACCCTTTCTTGAACAATGGTGTCACATTTGCCACTTTCCAATCCTCCTGCACCTCCCCCGCATCTGGGGAAGATTGGAAAATTATGGCAAGCCCTTCCGCTATCTCCTCCCCCAATTCATTTAGCAATCTGGGATGCAAGCCAACTGGACCAGGTGATTTACCCATTCTAAGCATACACAGCCTTTCTAGTACATCCTGTTTATCAATTTTCACCCTTTCCATTGCTTCTACCTTTTCCACTTCTATCAATATTTTGTCAGCATCCACCTCTTTAACAAAGGGTGATTTTACATGGAACTGGATTGGCATGGAAGGAGATAACTACTGAGGTGTCTCTAGGATCAGTACTGGGATCATTACTGTTAACAGTATATATAAATGACTTGAAAGTGGCGACAAGAAAAAAACTCCCCAACTTTTTAGATGATACCAAACTAGGTAAGGTTCATGAGATTGATTCCTGGGATGGCGGGACTGTCGTATGAGAAGAGATTGAGTAAACTAGGCCTGTATTCTCTTGAATTCAGACGAATGAGAGGGGATCTCATTGAAGCATACAAAATTATTACAGGATTTGATGGGATGGATGCTGGGAGAATGTTTCCCGTGGCTGGGGAGTTTAGAACCAGGGGCCACAGCCTCAAGATAAAGGGTAGGCCATTCAGGACTGAAATGAGAAGAAATTTCTTCACACAGAGGGTGGTGAATCTTTGGAATTTGCTACCCCAGGAGGCTCAGTCAGTGGATATATTCAAAACAGAAGTCGATAGATTTCTGACTAGTAAGGGCATCAAGGGATATGGCGATAAGGCCGGTGAATGGAATTGAGGCAGAAGATCAGCCATGATCTCATTGAATGGCGGAGCAGGCTCGAAGGGCCGAATGGCCTACTCCTGCTCCTATTTCTTATGTCCCTATGTTCTTATGTAGGAAGGATTGCAAACTACTAAGAATGGGAAGTCAAAGCCATAAAAATCTGGATAGACTGGGGAACTGCCAGGCTTCCTTTAATGTGACAAAGGTAAAGTCATGAGATTGGGCAAGGATAATAAACAGTGGCAACATCAACTATATGGTACATCAATTATACAGGACACGACAAAAAAGAGAACAGCTTGAGCTCTGTTCAGAAACTTACAATAGGTTTGACTTGATGAGAATATCATTTTCTTTGAATTGTTCAATGGCCTCCATTTTGCACTTGTTTTTTAGGTGCTATTGTGAGGGAAAATAGGTGCACAGCCAGAATGCCCATTTTGTCCTGGTTTTGTGGTGCCTTGCTATGCTCTTATGAAGTATACAACAATATGGACGCCTCCATGCCAGGCTCAAAAGCTGTAAAAGTGACAGTATGACTGCAGCATTACAGTTCAGAAAACTCACTTGCATTCATCTGATTCTCCAAGTTTCAGTTTGTATCTTATTTATATTAGGTGGAATAGGGCGTTAACAAACTTTTGAATGGGCGTGTAAATGCCAAATTAACTTCAGTGTGGATAAGCATCAGGTGGTGCATTTTTGGTAGGTGCAATATGGAGACCAATTACTCCTTGGAAAATAAGGGGGCAAAATTGGGTGCCTTTGCGCCTCCCATTAGCGACCGGGCATGGCGCTGACATCAACACCAGCCATGTTTAGCGGGAATTTTGCAGCGGCACTACGGCGTTGCATCCCGATCTCCTTCGCCCGGAGATCGTGATGTTATCACCATGTGTATCGTCCCGGTAGCGCCCCGGACCCAAAATTAACTTCCACCCAGGACCCAAAATTGACTTCTGCCCCCTGCAGCAGTGCTGGTCGAAAACACCGACAGCTGCAGGAGGCATACATCGGGCGGCCAGCCGCTTCAGGGGTGATGATTAAAGGCGAGGTGGCCGAGGTAAGTAAAAAAAAACTTACCATCTTGTTCCAGTTTTTTTCACTGCTTGAGTCCCGGGCTGATCGCGTGGGATCACGGCTGCCTTGGTGGTCCAGGAAGGTAGTTTTTATAGTGCAGAGCCTGCAGCGATGGCCCTTCCCTTTAAGGGAGGGAAGGAGCCTTTGAACGTGACAGCGCTGCATGGCCCAGTGTACAGCGCTGCTGAAGTCTGCGCCTCTTGCCGATTGCACTCCAAGAAGGAAGTGAAGGGCTTGATTTAGCACTCCACTTCCTTCTTGGAGTGCAAACGGCGAATTTTCCAAACTTTTAAAAATTACCGCCCCAATTGGGGCAATAGTGAAGTTCTCCATAGAATCCAAATGGGGTAGAGGAGCAAATAGATCTAGAGGTACAGATTCATAAATCATTAAAAGTAGCAATGCAGGTTAACAAAGCTATAAAAATTGCAAACAAAGATCTGGGGTTCAATTCTAGAGGAAAAGAATTTAAAAGCAGGGAAGTTATGTTAAACTTGTGTAGATCCTTGGTTTGACCACACTTAGGGGTCGATTTTCATTCAGCAGTTGGGAAGGAGGCAGGGCTACAACTTTTGGGTTTTAGTCCCACCTACATTGACGTCCGGCCAATCCACGTGATTTTCCCTTGATTGACCTTGTTGAGCCCGCCCAGCGGGCTCAGCAGGCCAATTAAGGGCCACCCGGCAACAGGTGACGTCACAGACTGAAATTTCATCTGTCAAGTGGTGTTGACAGATGAAATATCAGTGTTTCACAGCTGTTTGAAGCTGTCAAACACTGACAGTCTGACTTCTAACCTGAGTCCTTCTACACAGACTCAGTTAGAACTCTCACCGGCAATGAAAGCTGCAGACTGTCACTTTTGACAGCTCGCAGCCATTTTGCTTTCAGTGCCGGCTGAGTGATGGACTCCCGAAACCTAGAGGAAGAAAGGCTGTTAAGGTAAGTACAGGTAATTTAAACTTCTTTACACACTTTAGACACACCAAACACACTTATTTTGCACTTATGCACCCATCACTCACCTTTACACCGACATCGCGACCCCTCCAAGTCCTTCAACCCGACGGCCCGCCTGCTCTAACCTGGCGTGGTTTGGAGCCGTTGGGAATCCCACACGACACCCCTCAGAATAGGGATTAGGCTAAAAACTGCCTGTTAACTACCTGTTAACAGGCAGTTAATTGGCACTAATCGCTTCCCGCCTCGGGTCAGCGGGTCCCAGTGCGGGGCGGGTACCCGCCTCCTCTGAAACTTACGTGGAGGCAGGTTTTGGGCGGGATGGTGTCGGGACCCCCGAATTCGGGATTTTTGCCCCCCGCATGCCTAAAAGCCCGCCTCACGGCACACTGAAAATCAGCCCCTTAGAGTACTGTGCATAGTTCTGGTCTCCATGTTCTAAAAAGGATACAGAAGCACTGGAGAAAGTGTAAAAAAGATTAACAAGGAGTATATCAGAACTGAGAGGTTATAACTATCAGGAAAGACTCTAGAAAAGAGAAGGCTGAGAGCTGGCTTGATAAAGGTCTTTAGAATTATGAAGGGGGTCGACAGTGTAACCATAGAGATGATATTTCCACTTGCGGGTGAGTCCAAAACTAAGGGCCATGAATATAAGATAGTCACTAATAAATCAAATAAGGAATTCGGGAGAAACTTCTTTACTTAGAGAATGGTTAGAATGTGGAACGCATTACCACATGCAGCAGATGAGGCGAATAGAATAGATGCATTTAAGGGGAAGCTAGTTAAGTACATAAGGGAGAAAGGAATAGAAGGATATGTTGATAGGGTGAGATGGGATAAGGTGGCTCGGGTGGAGCTTAAACACCGGCATGGACCAGTTGGACCGAATGGCCTGTTTCTGTGCTGTAAATTCTATGTCATTCCTTGTAATGGTGGAAAATAAATGCATTTGGGTAGATTTTTGTATTTGCCGTCTGTCTGTAAAGCATTATTTGGGTGGAGCGCACTGTAACAGAGCCCATCCGATTTTCCTTTTTTTAAATTAATAGAAGGGAAATAAGGCGGGGCCCATTACAGCTGTGTGAATCTCGCTGGCCAACTTTCTTCTCTATGACGATAGCAAAATACTGCGGATGCTGGAAATCCGAAATAACAACAGAAAACGCTGGAAAAACTCAGCAGGCCAGGCAACATCCGTGGAGAGAGAAACAGAGTTAACGTTTCAGGTCGAAGACCCTTCGTCAGAACTGAGAAAAAAGCAGGAAATGAAACAGATTAAAAAGCAAGTTTGGGGGCTGGGAAATGGGGGCGGGGATGAAAGAACAAAAGGGAAGGTCTTTGGGGGGTGAAGAGACATTAAGAGATATTCCAGGCGAGACGAGATTGTAACAGGTAAAGAAACAAAGGATGGCTCCAGATGAAGTGTGAAATACGCTGGCAGAATGAAAGACAGCTGCCATGTGGGAGAGAGAAACAAAAGGAAAAGGCACAAACCAAAAGTGTGGATAAAAAATATATAAAAATATGATAGGGGCCAAGGTTATGATCTGAAATTGTTGTCTTTTCTATGCTCCGCCTGGGTAATCCTTTAAAAGCAGGCAGTAAAGATAAAAATCTACCCCTTTATTTACTCTAACATTCACTCAAATTAGGAATGAGTCAATTAAGGAATGTCATATTAAGGAGGTCTCTTCAGTTATCTTTCTGTCCAACACCTCTGAAAGTCTAATTTTTCCTCTTTCCTCTCTTGCAGAATCCTGGATATGCAGGGCGTCAAGAACTGCCAGAAAATCTGAAAATTCAATTTAGGACAGTAGCCATGATGGTGCCAGATAGACAGGTGAGAGGAATTGTTCAAATTCTGAGATGTTACATATATTCCAAAAGAAGAATTCCAACGACTGAATATAGATCTACAAGCAAAAAGATAAACATATTTATGCAACTAAATATGTTATAATTGTTTTACTGGGACCAAGTCCGCAACTACCGATAGGGTACACTTGAGAGTGGATGATGTGGGAAATCATAGAATCATAGAATAGCACAGCACAGAATGAGGCCATTCGCCCCATCGAGTCTGCGCCAGCTCTTTCGAAGAGCAATGCAGTTAGTCCCACTCCCCTGCTCTTTCCCCATATCCCTGCAATTTTTTCTCCTTCAACTATTTAACCAATTCTCTTTTGAAAACTACTATTGAATCTGTTTCCAGCACCCTATCAGCCAAATCCTAACCACTCGTTGCACAAAAAAGTTTTTCCTCATGTCACCTCTGGTTCTTTGCCAATCACCTTAATCTGTGTCCTCTGATTATATTCTTGTTTGTACAGCCAAAATCAGTGTATTCAATTTTTTACTTATAATTTTTACTGCTAGAAGCAGCAGCACCTTTAACATTTCAAAGTCACACCAAATCACTTCAGAATAGACAAGTGCCTGGCCACGTACCCAACCAGGGGACGGGAGTGGGGGGATGGAGGACCCTTATTTACAATCTCAAACATTTTATGTTATTGTCAAAGATGTTCCACAGAACTACTTTGTGACACCTTGCTGCTTAAGCTGTTGTGCTATTCAATTTGTCCAGTGTGGCACGCAGCCACTCAGACTATAAGAATCCCCCTGGACATGGGTCATAGGATAGACCCTCGCGGGAGTTAGTGACATTGATTGACAGACATTGTAAGTATCATAAGGTTTAGCTTAGCTATGGAAAAGGACAGGGAGCAATCTAGAGTAAAAATACTTAATTGGAGGAAGGCCAATTTCAGTGGGATGAGAACGAATCTGGCCCGGGTAAATTGGAATCAAAGATTGGCAGGCTAAACTGTAATGGAACAATGGGCTGCCTTTAAAGAGGAAATAGTTCGGGTACAGTCAAAGTACATTCCCATTAGGGAGAAAGGTAGGGCAACTAAAGTCAGGGCTCTATGGATGACGAAAGAGATAGAGAGTAAGATGAAGCAGAAAAAGAGCGCATATGACATTCGTCAGGTTGAGAATACAAGTGAGAACCAGGCTGAATATAAAAAGTTGAGAGGGGAAGTGAAAAAGAAAATAAGAGGGGCAAAGAGAGGGTATGAAAATAGAATGGCAGCTAACATAAAAGGTAACACAAAGGTATTCTATAGGCATATAAGTAGTAAACAGTTAGTAAGAGGAGGGGTGGGGCCGAATAAGGACCAAAAAGGAGGCAGAGGGTATGGCTGAGGTGCTAAATGAGTACTTTGCATCTGTCTTCACAAAGGAAGAAGATGCTGCCATAGACATAGTAAAGGAGGAGGTAGAGGAGATACTGGATGACATAAAAATTGATAAAGAGCAGGTACTAGAAAGGCTGGCTGTACTTAAAGTAGATAAGTCACTAGGACCAGATGGGATGCATCCTAGGACGCTGAGGGAAGTGAAGGAAGAAATTGCGGACGTACTGGCCATAATCTTCCAATCCTCTTTAGATACGGGGGTGCTGCCAGAGGACTGAAGAATTGCAAATGTTACACCCTTGTTCAAAAAAGGGTGTAAAGGTAAAGGGGGAAAAATTGGGTTGCTTTACGCCTCCCATTAGCATCCCCGGGGAGCACTAATGGGGCACAAAGCCCCTAACGCCCAGGCGTGGCTCCACTAACGCCTCCTGTGAAATTCAGCAGGAGGTTAGCCCCGGCGGTAGTGGGTAGCGGCCCATGGCGCTGCGCCTCCGCCGATGACGTCATCTCCGTGCGCAGTGTCACGCTCACGCCATAGCCGCAAACTTCAGTTGCGCTTCCTGACCTATCGCCGGACGATATGTCCAACAGGGTCAGGGTGGTGTTTTTGCAGTCGCGGCGGCAAAAGTTAAAGGGCAGATGTCGGGCGGCCATTTTTTTTCAGCCGCCTGCCAGCACCTGCCCCCTTCCCCTTTTTTATTCGGGGTGCTGCCCACGTACGCTAAGCCTGGCACTCCTCTTCAGTGCCGGGCTGCTTTCCCGGCACCCCGCTCCCCGGTGGTCCAGCAGGGCCCCGGTGCGCACAGAGCTAGGCCCCTCCCCTTTAATCAGGGGAGGGGGCCCTGCAATACATGCTACGTGCCGATGTGTGTGGCGCTGTTGCACGTAACACTGCAATATTCGCTTTAACGCCCCAGGAAGGAGGGGGAGCGCTTCCAGTGGCTCTCCGCCTCCTGCTTGCGGTGCTACCACTGAATTTACGGCGCAGGGGGGCTAAAAGTAGCGCCCTGCCAAGTTAGCGCCCCAAAGGGGGCGCCACCGAATTTTTCCCCCAAACCCAACAACTACAGGCCAGTCAGTTTAACCTTGGTAGTGGAGAAGCTTTTAGAAACAATAATTAGGGACAAAATTAACAGTCACTTGGACAAGTGTGGATTAATTAAGGGAAGCCAGCACGGATTTATGAAAGGCAAATCGTGTTTAACCAATTTGATTGAGTTTTTTGATGAGGTAAAAGAGAGGGTTGATGAGGGCAATGCAGTTGACGATGTGTACATGGATTTCCTGAAGGCGTTTGACAAAGTGCCACATAATAGGCTTGCCAGTAAAGTTGAAGCCCAAGGAATAAAAGTGATAGTGGCAGCATGGATACGAAATTGACTAAGTGACAGGAAACAGAGAGTCGTGGTGAACGGTTGTTTTTCAGAATGGAGGAAGGTATACAGTGGTGTTCCTCAGGGGTCAGCTCTGGGACCACTGCTTTTCTTGATATATATTAATGACTTGGATGTGGGTGTACAGGGCACAATTTCAAAATTTGCAGATGACACAAATCTTGGAAGTATAGTGAACAGTGAGGAACATAAGAACATAAGAACTAGGAGCAGGAGTAGGCCATATGGCCCCTTGGGCCTGCTCCGCCATTCAATAGGATCATGGCTGATCCGAATCTAGACTCACGTCCACTTCCCTGCCCTCTCCCCGTAACCCCTAATTCCCTTATCTGCTAGGAAACTGTCTATCTCCGTTTTAAATTTATTTAATGTTGCAGCTTCACAGCTGTCTGGGGTAGCAAATTCCATAGATTTACTACCCTCTGAGTGAAGAAGTTTCTCCTCATCTCAGTTTTGAAAGGGCAGCCCCTTATTCTAGGATTATGCCCCCTAGTTCTAGTCTCACCCATCAGTGGAAACATCCTCACCGTATCCACCCGATCAAGCCCCCTCACAATCTTATATGTTTCGATAAGATCGCCTCTCATTCTTCTGAACTCTAATGAGTAGAGGCCTAACCTACTCAACTTATCCTCATACGTCAACCCCCTCATCTCCGGAATCAACCGAGTGAACCTTCTCTGAACCGCCTCGAGAGCAAGTATATCTTTTCTTAAATATGGAAACCAAAACTGGAGAATAGTGATAGACTACAAGAGGATATAGACAGGCTGGTGGAATGGGCGGACACGTGGCAGATGAAGTTTAACGCAGAAAAGTGCGAAGTGATGCATTTTGGTCGAAAGAATGAAGAGAGAAAATATAGACTAAAGGGTACAATCCTAAAGTGGGTGCAAGAACAGAAAGACCTAGGGTATATGTGCACAAATCGTTGAAGGTGGCAGGGCAGGTTGAGAAAGCAGTTAAAAAAGCTTAAGGGATCCTGGGCTTCATGAATAGAGGTATACAGTACAAAAGCGTGGAAATTATGATGAACCTGTAGCAAACACTGGTTCGGCCTCAACTGGAGTATTGTGTCCCATTCTGGATGTGAAGACCTTAGAGACTTTAGAGAGGGTGCAGAAAAGATTTACGAGAATGATTCCAGGAATGAGGGACTTCAGTTACGTGGATAGACTGGAAAAGCTGGGGTTGTTCTCCTTAGAGCAGAGAAGATTGAGAGGAGATTTCATGGAGGTGTTCAAAATCATGAGGGGTCTGGACAGAGTAGATACAGAGAAACTGTTCCCATTGGCAGAAGGGTCGAGAACCAGAGGAGACAGATTTAAGGTGAATGGCAGAAGAACCAAAGGCGACATGAGGAATAACTTTTTTACTCAGTGAGTGGATAGGATCTGGAATGCACTGCCTGAAAGGGTGGTGGAGGAAGACTCGGTCATGGCTTTCAAAAGGGAGTTAGATAAGTACCTGAAGGAAAAAAAATTGCAGGGCTACGGGGAAAGGGCAGGGGAGTGGGACTGGCTTAAGTGCTCTTATAATATAATTGGGATTACGGAGACATGGCTCCAGGATGACCAAGTCTGGGAATTCAACATCCAGGGGTATTCAGTATTCAGGAAGGACAGGAAAAAAGGAAAAGGAGGTGGGGTAGCATTGCTGGTTAAAGAGGAGATTAACACAATAGTAGGGAAGGATATTAGCTCTGATGATGTGGAATCTGTATGGGCAGAGCTGAGAAATACCAAGGGGCAGAAAAAGTTAGTGGGAGTTGTATACAGACCCCCAAACAGTAATGCTGAGGTTGGGGATGGCATTAAACGGGAAATTAGAGACGCAATAAGGGCGCAGCAGTTATCATGGGTGACTTTAATCTACATATAGATTGGGCTAACCAAATTAGTAACAATACTGTGGAGGAGGAATTCCTAGAGGTATACGGGATGGTTTCCTGGACCAATATGTCAAGGAACCAACTAGAGATCAGGCCATCTTAGACTGGGTATTATGTAATGAGAAAGGATTAATTAGCAATCTTGTTGTGCGAGGCCCCTTGGGGAGGAGCGATCATAATATGATAGAATTCTTCATTAAAATGGAGAGTGAAGTAGTTGACTCAGTGACTAGTGTCCTGAATTTAAATAAAGGAAACTACGATGGTATGATGCACGAGTTGGCTAGGATGGATTAGGGAACGTTACTTAAAGGGTTGACGGTGGATCGGCAATGGCAAACATTTAAAGATCGCATGGATGAACTACAGAATTTGTTCATCCCTGTTTGGCATAAAAATAAAACAAAAAAGGTGACTCATCCGTGGCTAACAAAGGAAATTAGGGATAGCATAAGATCCAAGGAGAGGACATATAATTTGGCCAGAAAAAGCAGCAAACCTGAGGATTGGGAGCAGTTTAGGATTCAGCAAAGGAGGACAAAGGGATTAATTAAGAGGGGGAAAATAGATTATGAGAGTAAGCTTGCAGGGAACACATAAACTGACTGTAAAAGCTTCAAAAGATATGTGAAGAGAAAAAGATTGGTGAAGTCAAGCGTAGGTCGCTTGCAGTCAGAATCAGGGGAATTTATAATGGGGAACAAAGAAATGGCAGACCAATTAAATACATACTTTGGTTCTGTCTTCACAAAGGAGGACACAAATAACCTCCCAGAGATGTCGGGGAACATAGGGTTAAATGAGAGGGAGGAATTGAATCATAGAATCATAGAAGTTTACAGCACAGAAGGAGGCCATTCGGCCCATCGTGTCCGTGCCGGCTGAAAAAGTGCTCTCCAGCCTAATCCCACTTTCCAGCTCTTGGTCCGTAGCCCTGTAGGTTACGGCACTTCAAGTGCATATCCAAGTACTTTTTAAATGCGATGAGGGTCTCTGCCTCTCCCACCCTTTCAGGCAGTGAGTTCCAGTCCCCCACCACCCTCTGTGTGAAAAACATTTCTCCTCAACTCCCCTCTAAACCTCCGACCAATTATTTTAAATCCTTCCCCCTGTTTATTGGTCAAGAAAATTAAAATTAGGATTTTTTTTAAAATCTAAAAGACAATTAAAATACCAGATAAAGAGGCATGAATGAAGCTAAAATTTAAATTATTTCAGGCACTGAACATCACTGGTCAGTAATCAACAATTTCTGGAATACATTTTGGAAATTAAAAAGGGTGATTACATTCTCGCTTCTCATGCAGGCCCCGGTTAATTATGTCTCAACATTTCTTCATCCTCATAAGTTTTGAGAAGTAACATAATAATTATGACATTTTTTTGAAATGAAAATTTGGCAGTGGGGGTGGTAGGGTGGGCGGGAGGAAGGCTTGGATAAACTGTTGCTATTACCAACAGTAATTTCTAGCCTTTAACACACATTTCACGTGAGTCCTGTTCGTTCCAGGAACAGCTCCGTTTACATTACTCTTCATAGCCTTCCGGTTCCAAACTGCAGGTGTCTGCTCACTGGTTTTTGCTAAATCTGCCCTTTATCCCACCTTGGTTCGACCTTATGTATCTCTGTGTAAAACCACAAGCAGTACTCATGTATAAAATGCCTCTAAGATTGCAGAAATATTAATCTCCAACTCCTTGAATGCAAAGTATGTTATTGACAAACATTCTATATGGTGCCTTTTGCCCCTCCCCCGCTATGAAGATCACCCTGAGAGAGAAAATGTCTCGTGAATACAAATTTACAAGTTGGCAATGGTTCAGATGAAGGTTTGTATCTGTCTGCACAATTTGGAGATGCAGAGGATGCTAACCACTCCAACAGGGGGAATGTCACATGCTACTGACACAACTCTTCAAGTGTCTTTGTTGCCAAGCAACTGTAAGCCTGCTGGGTCAAGTGCATCGGAATCACTTGAGGTGCAGATGTAAACAGGCCTGTAGGCATAGACTAAAAACTGAAGACAAACCTGAAAGGAGACACTCTGAGGCAAGGTCAACTTTCTCACTTTGAAGACACAGAACGCGATGAATAAACATGAGTTGGGGATAAACCAAACTGCTCGATAAATGCCTATCAATAACGTGCTTAACTAAGAACATCTGAACTAAGTCAGAAATGACAACGGCTGCAGAATTCCCTGACTAGCTAGAAATTCTAAGCCAGCATAATTAGTATTTCCCTGCACTAAGGCTGGAAAATATACCTGCAAGGCTCAATGTTTGAATCTGACTCAAATGTAACTGGTGGAATGAAATCAGTATTTGTAGGGAAATGGTGTTAGGGAAATTCACGGGATTGAAGGCCGATAAATCCCCAGGGCCTGGTAATCTACATCCTAAGGTACTTAAGGAAGTGGCCCTAGAAATAGTAGATGCATTGCTGGTCATCTTCCAAAATTCTATAGACTCTGGAACAGTTCCCATGGATTGGAGGATAGCTAACGTAACCCCACTATTTAAAAAAGGTGGTGGAGAGAAAACGGGGAATTATAGACCGGTAAGTCTGACATCGGTAGTGGGGAAAATGCTAGAGTCCATTATAAAAGATGTAATAGCAGAGCACTTGGAAAACAGTGACAGGATCGGGCAAAGTCAACATGGATTTACAAAAGGTAAATCATGCTTGACTAATCTACTGGAATTTTTTGAGGATGTAACTGGTAGAATAGATAAGGGAGAACCAGTGCATGTGGTGTATTTGGACTTTCAGAAGGCTTTCCATAAGGTCCCGCATAAGAGATTAGCGTGCAAAGTTAAATCACACGGGATTGGGGGTAAGGCACTGTCTTGGATAGAGAACTGGTTGGCAGACAGGAAGCAAAGAGTTGGAATAAATGGGGCTTTTTCCGAGTGGCAGGCAGTGACTAGTGGGGTACCGCAGGGATCGGTGCTAGGACCCCAGCTATTCACAATATATATAAATGATCTAGACGAGGGAACTAGATGTAATATCTCCAAGTTTGCAGACGACACAAAGCTGGGTGGGTGTGTGTGCTGTGAGGAGGATGCAGAGAAACTCCAGTATGATTTGGACAGGTTGGGTGATTGGGCAGATGCATGGCAAATGCAGTATAATGTGGATAAATGTGAGTTTATCCACTTCGGTGGCAAAAACAGGAAGACAGATTATTATCTGAATGGCAATAGATTGGGCAAAGGGGAAATGCAACGAGACCTGGGTGTCCTTGTGCACCAGTCGCTGAAGGTAAGCATGCAGGTGCAGCAGGCGGTTAAGAAGGCAAATGGTATGTTGGCCTTCATAGCGAGAGGATTCGAGTACAGGAGCAAGGATGTCTTTCTGCAGTTGTACAGGGCCTTGGTGAGACCACACCTTGAGTATTGTGTGCAGTTTTGGTCACCTTATCTGAGGAAGGATGTTCTTGCCATGGAGAGAGTGCAGCGAAGATTCACCAGACTGATACCTGGGATGGCAGGAATGACGTATGAGGAGAGATTGGGTCGATTAGGCTTATATTCACTAAAGTTTAGAAGAATGAGAGGGGATCTCATTGAAACTTATAAAATTCTAACAGGACTAGACAGACTAGATGCAGGAAGGATGTTCCCGATGTCGGGGGAGTCCAGAACCAGGGGTCACAGTCTAAAGATAAGGGGTAAGCCATTTAGGACTGAAATGAGGAGGAATTTCTTCATCCAAAGAGTGGTGAACCTGTGGAATTCTCTACCACACAAGGCAGTTGAGGCCAATTCATTAAATATATTCAAGAAGGAGTTAGATATATTTCTTAAGGCTAAAGGGATCAAGGGATATGGGGAGAAGGCAAGGACAGGGTACTGAATTTGGATGATCAGCCATGATCGCATTAAATGGCAGAACAGGCTCGAGGGGCCGAATGGCCAACTCCTGCTCCTATCTTCTATGTTTCTATGTTTCTTGCAGAGAGCCGGCACGGGCTCGACGAGCCAAATGGCCTTCTTCCGTGCTGTAACCATTCTATGATTCTATGGGCTAGATTTTCAGTAGCTTGCGCCAGCAGTTAGCGCCTTAAGAGAAGTGATTTCCGGGCGCTATGCGTGTAGCGCCCGGGCGCAGCGCAGTTTGCGCTCCGCCCCAAATTAAGTTGCCCGTTAGCGCCGGCGCAAAGTTTAGCGCCCGCCCGGATGCGCGCGCAGAAAATGACGTCACATCCTCGTGCAACGCCCTTTGGCCGCCCCGATTGCAAACTTCAGTCGGACCGCCCCATTGTGCGGCGGGCGGCCGGAGCGTTTGGAAAAAGGAACGCAACACAACCAGCGCGGGCCCCGGGGGGCGCTAATTAAAGGGAACGTCCTCTCCAGTATAAAGGCCATCCTTTTTTCAGAAAACAGTCTTGTGCAACGCATTTCTGGAGACACAACAAGGAGGATAGCTAACTGGTTTCAAGCAGCAAGAGCCAGGTATTTTTGGACTCAGGCAACAGCGCTGCAAGTGGCCATTTGGAAATTAGAGTGTTTGCCAGGATTTGATGGGGGTTGCATGGGGTGCCAACGCGGAGCTGCAGCTCCATGTCCGTAGGGCTCGCAGACGCATTGTGAGAGGGGCAGCCCTGGCTAGAGGCAGAGGGGGCTACAGGCGTCGGCCACGTAGGCCTTACCCAGTCAGGCTATACCGCCAGCAGCGCTCCTACCTAAACATGAGTGCCGCGCGATGTGTTAAAAGGCTCCGATTCCGAAAGGGGGTGATTGCAGAGATCTGCCACCTGCTTCGCCGAGATCTGCGGCCAAAGCTCAGGTGCAGGACGTCTCTGTCGGTGGAAGTGAAGGTGACGGTGGCATTGAACTTCTATGCCACCGGCTCCTTCCAATACGCTGCTGGGGACATAGCAAACATCTCCCAGTACGGCGCGCATCGCTGCATCCGCCAGGTGACCGAAGCACTGTTCAGAAGGAGAAGCCAATTCATCTCCTTCCCCATGGCCCTGGAGAGCCAGCATCAGCGCGCATTGGGATTTTCCAGACTCGGGGAATTCCCCTTGGTGCAGGGCGCCATTGACTGTACGCATGTGGCTTTGCGGGCCCCTCTGGAGCATGGCGAGCAGTATCGCAACAGGAAGGGCTACCATTCTCTGAATGTGCAGCTGGTCTGTGACCACAAGCAGCGCATCATGGCAGTCAATGCCAGCTTCCCAGGCAGCAGCCACGATGCCTTTATCCTGCGGCAGAGTACTGTGCATGACATGTTCCAGGCACAGCCTCCCCCAAGAGGATGGCTACTCGGGGACAAAGGCTATCCTTTGTGCACCTGGCTCATGACCCTGCTCCGCGCGCCCAGGACCGCTGCTGAAGAGGCCTACAACGAGAGCCATCAAACCACCCGCAACATCATCGAGCTAACTATTGGGGTCCTCAAGCAGCGGTTCCGCTGCCTTGATCGCTCCGGAGGAGCTCTCCAGTATTCGCCGGACCGGGTCTCCCAATTTGTGGTGGTTTGCTGCATGCTACACAACCTGGCTATCCGCAGGACTCAGGCACTGCCACCTGACGTTGGACCAGCACCTCAGGAGGAGGAGCAGGAGGAGCATGAGGAGGAGGAGGAGGAGGAGGAGGAGGAGCAGGAGTACGTTCCCAGGAGGGAGCGACCAGGGCCAAGGGCCGCACGACGCCACCTTATTACACGGTACTTCTAAGCCCCCTGTCAGGGAATGGCCAGGGGCCATGAGGGAAGATGAGGAGGAGGAATTCCTGGAATGTTTTCGGGACGGTTATCTGGACCAATATGTCGAGGAGCCGACTCGAGATCAGGCCATTTTAGACTGGGTATTGTGCAATGAGAAGGGACTTATCAGCAATCTTCTTGTACGAGGCCCCTTGGGTCAGAGCGATCATAATATGATCGAGCTCTCAGTCGAGATGGAGAGTGAGGAAATTGAATCAGAGACTAAGGTCCAGAACTTAAATAAAGGGAATTACGAGGGTATGAGACGGGAATTGGGTAAGATTGATTGGGTGGTGTTTCTGGGGGGATTGACAGTGGATAGACAATGGCAAGCATTCAAAGATAGAATGGAAGAATTCCAGAACATGTTTATACCGGTTTGGCATAAAAATAAACCTAAAAAGGTGACTCAACCGTGGATAACGAGGGAAATTAGGGACAGCATAAAATAAAAAAAAAGGGCATATCAACTGGCAAAAAAAAGCACCAGACCGGAAGATTGGGGGCAGTACAGGATACAGCAAAAGAGGACAAAGGGATTAATCAGGAAGGGGAAAATAGAATACGAAAGTAAACTTGCAGCAAACATAAAGACAGACTGCAAAAGCTTTTATCGGTATATCAGGAGGAAAAGACTGGTAAAATCCCAAGTCGGTCCCTTGCAGTCCGATTCGGGAGAATATATAATGGAGAATAAGGAAATGGCAGACCAATTAAACTCATACTTTGGTTCTGTATTCACAAAGGAGGACACAAATAACCTCCCAGGAATATCGGCAAACATAGGGACTAATGAGAGGGAGGAGCTGACAGAAATTAGTATCTCTAGGGATATGGTGTTGGGTAAGTTGAGGGGACTGAAGGCCGACAAATCCCCGGGGCCTGATAAACTACATCCTAGGGTACTTAAGGAGGTGGCCCTGGGGATAGCAGATGCTCTAAGGATCATCTTCCGGAACTCCATTGACTCGGGAACAGTACCCGTGGATTGGAGGGTAGCTAATGTTACCCCAATATTTAAAAAGGGGGGTAGAGAGAAAGCAGGGAATTATAGACCAGTAAGCCTTACATCGGTTGTGGGCAAAATGCTAGAGTCCATTATTAAGGATAAAATAGCGGAGCACTTGACAAATGGGGAAAGGATCGGACAGAGTCAACATGGATTTACAAAGGGTAAATCGTGTTTGACTAATCTGCTGGAATTTTTTGAGGAGGTAACTGGTAGAATAGATGGGGGAGAGCCAGTGGATGTGGTGTACCTTGACTTCCAGAAAGCCTTCGATAAGGTTCCACACAAAAGATTATCATGCAAAATTAAGGCTCATGGGATTGGGGGCAAAGTATTAACGTGGATAGAGAACTGGCTGGCAGATAGAAAACAGAGAGTTGGAATAAACGGCTCGTTTTCGGAGTGGCAGGCAGTGACCAGCGGGGTGCCGCAAGGATCTGTCCTGGGACCCCAGCTGTTCACAATATATATAAATGATCTGGATCAGGGAATTGGATGCAATATTTCCAAATTCGCTGACGACACTAAACTAGGAGGAGGGGTGGGCTCTGATGAGGATGTCAGGAGGCTACAGTGCGATTTGGACAGGTTGGGGGAATGGGCGGATACGTGGCAGATGCACTATAATGTGGATAAATGCGAGGTTATCCACTTTGGGGGTAAAAACAGGAGGGTAGATTATTATCTAAATGGCAATAGATTGGGAGATGGGGAAGTGCAGAGGGACCTGGGTGTTCTTGTGCACCAGTCACTGAAGGAGAGCATGCAGGTGCAACAGGCGATTAAGAAGGCAAATGGTATGTTGGCCTTCATATCAAGGGGGTTCGAGTATAGGAATAGGGATACCTTACTACAGCTGTACAAGGTGCTGGTGAGACCGCATCTGGAGTATTGTGTACAGTTTTGGTCGCCCCATCTGCGGAAGGATGTTCTTGCCATGGAAAGAGTGCAACGGCGATTCACCAGGCTGATACCTGGAATGGCGGGAATGACCTACGAAGAGAGATTAAATAGTTTGGGCTTGTACTCACTGGAGTTTAGAAGATTGAGAGGGGATCTCATCGAAACATATAAAATTATGGCAGGCCTGGACAGGCTGAATTCAGAGAGAATGTTTCCAATGGCCGGGGAGCACAGAACCAGGGGCCACAGTCTAAAAATAGCGGGCAAATCATTTAAAACAGAGATGAGGAAGAATTTCTTCACTCAAAGAGTGGTGAGCCTGTGGAATTCCCTGCCACAGAGGGCTGTGAAGGCTAATTCAATAAATATTTTCAAGAGAGAATTGGATATATTTCTGAAGGCTAAGGGGATTAAGGGTTACGGAGAAAAGGCGGGGACGGGGTACTGAACTGGTAAGATCAGCTATGATCTCAGACGAAGATCAGCCATGATCTCATTGAATGGCGGAGCAGGCTCGAAGGGCCGAATGGCCTACTCCTGTTCCTATCTCTATGTAAGATGAATGCAGCCGCTCCGCAAGCCCTCAGCCGGCGAAGCCAACAAACACTAAGAAGAACAACCATGGAGACTGCATGAATAAAGATAATTTTTTATTACACAAAAATGAAAAGCCCTTCCCACATGAATCCCCAAAAACAATAAACGGGCCCCACAAACGACTCACTCCCACAAACTGGGGAGGAGCCACTCCACCTTTATTGAAACCGGGCCTCAACGTCGGCCTAACGCAAAAAAAAAGCCCTCCAAAAGCACAACCATGGGCAAAATAAAGATGGCCACCGCCATATTAAAGGAAAGCTGGCCACACCCTCTACTGAGTGGCCCGCGAGGGCGAGACCTTGGCCAGCATTTTGCCTCCCCTGCCCTGCCTGCTGCTCCTTCGCAAGCTCTGCCCAGTGGCTGCTGCGAGGCTGGGGGAAGGCGCCTGAGGCTCAGATGCCCTTCCGCCAGATGCCGCTGGGGGGCGGCCTACACGGCGTTTGGGCCTCGAGGGGCCGTCTCCTGAGTGGCGCACCTGAGCCTGGCCACCATCAGCTGCAGCCGCTTGCCCTTGACGCCCCAGAGGGGGAATGGCGGCGACGGATGGCGCAATGTGGGCCAGCTGGCGTCTGGGATGCGCTGGCTGGTGCTGTGGCGCGGTGGCACTCGGCCGGGCCCGCACTGCAGGATCCGCAGCAATCAGCCGACGGCCGGCTTGCTGGGATGGTCCAGCGCGGCGCCTGCCCTGGCGATGCCTGCCTGAGACAGCGCGTGTGGCAGCAGTGAGTGGCCCTGTGGTCCTGGTGTGCGCGCGCATCACATCCGCCAGGGTCTTGACGGCATCAGTTAGCATGCGGCCAGTCGCGGCAGTTGCTGCCCCGAACTCGCGCACACTGGTCGCCAGCGACTCGATGGCCTCAGGCATGCGCCCCACCACGCTCATGAGCTCCGTGTGGCGCCGGTCCGAGTCGTCGGCCATCTGATCGAGCTTCCGCACCTCCTCCGAAGTGAAGGTGTCCGGACTGGAGTCGCGACTCTCCCGCTGGGGAGGAGGGGGCCGAACTAGGGGACCCTTGCCGCGTTGGTGACGGCGAGTGTGCCGAGCAGCAGCACTCCCCTCTGATCCTTCCCCCCTTTGGGGGGAAGGCCGCGGGCCACGCGCACGGCTGCTGGGTGGCTGGATGCCACTGGTCCCAGAAGCTGCATTGCCCTGCAACAGTTCCTCCAGGCACTCGTCCAGTGAGGAGGTGTCAAGCATTTCCTCCTCTCCTGCGGGACGTGACTGTTCCCCCGAAGGTCCGGCTTGCTCCTCCTCCTCCTCCTGGTTGGAGGTGCTGTCACTGGCAGCCTCAGGGTCCTGGTCGTCACCAGCTGAAAGCAGGAATGCACAAGAGTAGCTTCAGAGTGAGGAGACGGCGTCAGCGAGGGAGTTAGGACTGGTGGGATTCAGCGCATTGGTGGGACAGTGGCAAAGGAGGTAGCTCGGATGGGCCAGTGCGACGCGAGAGGGCCAAAAGGCGAGGTCCTTACCATTGCCGGGCAGTGGAGGGTCGGATACACCGCACGCTGTGGGGACAATCACACGGGCTCCCATGAGCACACACACGCGCTCCTCCAGCCGAGTGAGCTTCTGCAGCTTGGCGCGGCCACCCCTGGCACGGGCCTGGCGATTAAACGCTACTTTAGCCTGCAAGAGAAAGGACGGGCTGTAAGTGCGCAGTGAAGCCCTGATGTAGTGTGCACTGCCTCCCATGGTGGAATAGCTTGGACAGAGTGAAGCCCTGATGTAGTGTGCACTGCCTCCCATGGTGGAATAGCTTGGACAGAGTGAAGCCCTGATGTAGTGTGCACTGCCTCCCATGGTGGAATAGCTTGGACAGAGTGAAGCCCTGATGTACTGTGCACTGCCTCCCATGGTGGAATAGCTTGGACAGAGTGAAGCCCTGATGTACTGTCCACTGCCTCCCATGGTGGAATAGCTTGGCCAAAGTGTAGAGTGCCGAATGGCCATTTGATGCTCATGACTGTCCCAATGCTGCTGGCTGAGGGCTGGCCAATAGGACTTTCAGGTCCCTTTGCCCATCATGTCAGGTGTACATGCAAGAATGAGGAGGAGACTGGAAAGGCTACTCACCCTCACAATCCTGGTCAGATCGTTGTATTTCTTACGGCATTGTTTGTGGGTCCTGGGGGCCTCGCCGGTGAACGTCACCCTCTGGGCGATCTGCTTCCAGGCTTTGGTGTAGTCGTGGTGGGTTGGATTCCTCCCACTCTCTGGAAACAAGATCTTGCGCCTCACCTCCAGAGCTGTGACCATTATGTCCAGATCACCCTCTGAGAAGCGCAGGGCACGCTGACGGGCCTTCTCTGGCGTTGCCATGACTCCCTGGGGCTGAGCAGTAGTGTTGAGGCCTCTTTGCAAGGCTGCAGTGTGCAGGGCGTGGCAGCAGACCAATTCGTCCCTTCCCCCTTTAAGAGCTGGTCGGCACCACGGGGTCTGCTGTCAGTGCAAAAATGACCGCACCCGTGCTGCGCCCCGCCTGGGCGCTATCCCTCTGGACCGCCGGCTTAGCGCCTAAAGAGAGTAGTGGAACGCCTCTTTTAGCGCTCCACCAACCTCTTAGGGCGAAGCCACTGAATTCCCGGCAACGGGGCGCTACTTTGGGGCAGGCGCTAACTTCGGGCGGGCGCTAAAGCTAGCGCCCCAAAACTGCCTATACTGAAAATCTAGCCCTATGACTTTTGAGATGAGGGGAAGGCCTTGATTGGCTAGAGTACCCTGTGATTGATAACTCAATGGGCAGAGACGTCCTCTTACAGATTTTTATTGGCAGGCCACAGCAGTTTTCGGAGAGCAGTCATACACCTAGAAATTTGGCATAGCGCCATATTTTTTTTTTAATTCATTGATGGGATGTGGGTGTCGCTGGCCAGCTAGGCCTGCATTTAGTGCCCATCCCTAATTGCCCTTGAGAAGATGGTGGTGAGCCACCTTCTTGAACTGCTGCAGTCCATATGGTGTAGGTACACCCACAGTGCTGTTAGGAAGGGAGTTCCAGGATTTTGGCCCAGCGACAGTGAAGGAATGGCGATACAGGTCCAAGTCAGGATGGTGTGTGGCTTGGAGGGGAACTTGTAGGTGGTGATGTTCCCATGCGTCTGCTGCCCTTGTCCTTCTAAGTGGTAGAGGTCGCGGGTTTGGAAGGTGCTGTTGAAGGAGCTTTGGCGAGTTGCTGCAGTGCATCTTGTAGATGGCACACACTGCAGTCACAGTGCGCCGGTGGTGGAGGGAGTGAATGTTGAAGGTGGTGGATGGAGTGCCAATCAAGCGGGCTGCTTTATCCTGAATGGTGTCGAGCTTCTTGAGTGTTGTTGGAGCTGCACTCATCCAGGCAAGTGGAGAGTATTCCATCACACTGCTGACTTGTGCCTTGTAGATGGTGGAAAGGCTTTGGGGAGTCAGGAGGTGAGACACTCGCCGCAGAATTCCCAGCCTCTGGCCTGCTCTTGTAGCCACAGTATTTATATGGCTGGTCCAGTTCAGTTTCTGATCAATGGTAACCCCCAGGATGTTGATAGTGGGGGATTCAGTGATGGCAATGCCATTGAATGTTACACGAATTTCAGGCTGCACGGCCACCCAAGGATCCAAAATGGTGGGATTGATGTGTGAGCAATTCCAATCACCATTTTGTTGTAGGAGGTAGTGCTTACGTTAGGTTCACACACCAGCAGGATTTAAAGCAGCCAGGTAAATATGCAGATGCGGGTCTTCTGCTGCGTGCAGAACACACTCACCATTTTGGACCACCCCAGATAATTGGATGCCACATGCTGACCTCGCTCAGCACAACAGGACGCAAACTGGCATGAAGGCCCCCTCGCCACCAATATTTAAAGGGATCATTCAGTATTTTCACAAAGACAAAATACTGCAGATGTTGGAAATCTAAAATAAAGCAGAACATGCTGGAAATACTCAGCAGGTCAGGCAGCATCTGTGGGGAGAGAAACAGAGTTAACATTTCAGGTTGATGGCCTTTCGTCAGAACTGGAAAAAGTTAGAGATGTAACAGATTTTAAGCAAGTGTAGGGGCAGGGAAAGGGGGGAGGGGAGGAAAGAACAAAAGGGAAGGTCTGTAATAGGGTGGAAGGCAGGAGAGATTAAATGACAAAAGGTATGATGGTGCAAAGCAAAATGAGATGGTAATGGGACAAGTAAAGAAACAAAAGATAAGTCTAGAAGAGGTATAAATGGTAAGTGTGTCTCCTTCTAGTGAGTGTGTCAGAATCATCAACAGCTGCCATGTGAAAAAATAGGGGCAGAGGTTATGGTCTGAAATTGTTGACTCCGCAAGGCTGTAAAGTGCCTCACAGTTGTCATCTCTCTTCTTACAACTACCATCACATTGCCTTCCTATACTCCACACTTATTGGTCTCAATCTCACTTCAGTACAAACATAAATATTAACATCTAATCCAAATCCAAAACCAAATTCATCAAATAAATAACCATCTTTAACAGAAAATATGATTGCTCTCCCTTCTGCACACCGTTTGTGCCTGTCTTTCGTGTTGTTTTGCCTACCTTAGTGCTTGTACGAGGTGTTTCCCCAATGGCTCTAGCTTGGGAGGTGGAAGGCAGCTGAGATTCCATTGAGGACATTCCAGATTATCTTGGAGGACAACCTCGAGCAGCTCTGGGCCTAGAGGGCTCGGCTGCTGACTCCAGCATCTCGGCCTTGTCTGCGGCAGTCTGGGCCATCTGACTTAAGGGCACCGGCAATGACACTGGCTGACTGGTTGGCTGAGGAGCAGGCAGGCTGTCTTCCTGAGAGAGGAGAGCAGGTTGTCGAAGTCTCGACTTCCGAGTAAGACTCTTTAAACACAAAGTATCGTCAAAGGAAGACTTTATTAGTTCTTGTATACAAGGGAAGCGGACATGTAGACAATGGCTACGCTGACCACTTCAAAGATCATAGGCAAAATGTAACATATTTATAGTTAAAGCAGGCCTTCAGAATCACATGATCGAAGTCTGAGATCATAATTAGTAATAAGAAAAATATAGTGTCAGTCAAACTGTAATCAAGGATAAAAAGGACTGGAACAAAAGGAATGCCTACAGATGGGGTTATCTAATCTATAAGTTCTGTTCTTTTCTGACTCCCCATCCTGGTTTATACATGACTCAAGGACTTTCTTCATCTAACTATGAGAAAGAGATAGGGAGGCTAGCGGTATGTATCTTTGGAGGTCTTTGTTCTAATAAACAGTTGAGATCATTTTGTTAATTGGAGAGTTCCGCTTTTTCAGCAGAACTAGCAATTACTAATCTATGGAAGCCATTTTGTGTTTTCTGGTCTGTACCTTGGGAAGCCATTTTGTAATATAAAAGTACACTTCCTCATTCCCCCCTTTTGTCCTTACTAGGACAATCCAATTCTAAGGATTTTACTTTATCCACTGTGCTCTATTCAATTACTGGGGCTTTTGGTATATTTCTGCTTTGTACTCCTGCAGCTTATGTTAGCCTGCAGGTTTTATTATATTCTCTGCAGCTTATGTTAGCCTGCAGATTTCATTCTATTTTTCTGCAGCTTATGTTAGCCTGCAGGTTTCTCCTTTATTTCCTGCAGCTTATATTAGCCTGCAGGTTGGGCGTGACTAAACACCTTCTAAGGAGATGGGGAACAAACAGCTTATAGAGGAGGACTAAAAAGACGGTGGTGACCCGCACAGTTTATGCCTAACCTGTGGGGTCTTCATGAGCTCAAGTGCTCCTGGAGTCCTCTTTCTTTTCCCTAGCCTGTTGTTCCCAATCTAGCCCCTAAATGTTTATCTTATTCAATCGTTTCATTTCTTCCCCTAGGGGACTATTCTTCTCTTCTTCATTTACTTCCCTCTGCATCATCATACTTCCTCCTGGTATGCCTCACCTAGCCTATTGCAACAGCATTTAATCACTGTGAAAAATAGTAGTTGGGCTGATACCACCCCTGAAAGGTATTTAGGTTATACCCCGCCGATTTCCACTGTCCTACATCCGAGGTCTTAGCCGGGTCCCCTGAACTGTTCCGCCTTATCACCCATTCTGCTGTTTCAGAGGTATTAAAGGGAATCGATCTTAGGGGAATTCCCCCCGTGGTGTGAATAGGCACATGGGCACAGACCCAACAACTGGATTTGCCAACAGCTTTAGCATATTCGTAAGACATGTACAAAAAAGTATTCACGTGTAATTCTCGTTTCTTTCGGGATCTTTCCCCATCTCCCTGGCATGTTAGACTCAGTAGTCCGATTAGTATACAAAATATAAGTAACGTCTTCATTGTTAAAGTCTTTCAAGATTCAATTGTCTCTATTCGGTGCCTTCTTGCAGTGGGATGCGTGTATCCAGGAAGATCTTTCCTTGACCTTTATGGCTGTGTTTGTTGTTAAGAGCACTTGATACGGTCCTTCAAAGCGTGGCTGCAGGCCGTTCTTTCTTTTGAAAACCTTTACGTAGACGTCATCTCCAGGTTCCAAGTCGTGGCACTTTCCTTCTGCTGGTTCCGTTTGAGTTTCCTTTACCTGTTGGTGAAAGCTGGAAATACATTTAGTTAATGCGACGCAATAGTTTAGCATATTCTCATCCATTTTATGAATGTCCATTTGTTTCACCGTAAATGGTGCTGAGAATGGCAGTCTTAGGGGTCGTCTCATGACAACCTCATGTGGCGACAGTCCATTTGTCCTGTTAGTTGCTGCTCGCATTATCATCAATGCTAAGGATAATAGTTCAACCCATTTAAGTCCAGTTTCATTGCAAAGTTTAGAAAGCTTATTCTTCAGCACTCCATTATGTCTTTCTACCAGTCCTGAAGATTGCGGATGATGACTGCAGTGAAAATGCTGATTAATCTGCAAAGCTTTACATAGTTCTTTTACAATTGTTCCAGTGAAGTGCGATCCCCTATCGCTTGAAAGCTGCATAGGTATTCCAAACCTTGGTGTGATTTCTTTTAACAAACACTTTGCTACTGTTACAGCATCGTTCTTTTTACATGGAAAGGCTTCGACCCATCTTGAAAACATATCTATAATTACCAATACATACTTAAATCCTAGACATGGAGGTAAATCAATAAAATCCATTTGTAAATTTACAAAAGGGCCTGATGGATTCGGGTGGGAGGCAGACTGTACTTTCTCTGTTTTACCTGGATTCATTTCCTGGCATGTGGTGCACCTTTCACTGATTTGTTTTGCAATTGCCAAAATACCTGGTGCATACCATGTTTGATTAATATAGTCTGCCATCCCCCCTTTGCCCGCATGCGTGAACACATGAACGCATCGGGCAATCCATGGGAGTAAAGATTTAGGAGCCACCATGCGGCCGTCATGGTGAACCCATACCCCTTCAGGCGTTTTAAAGCAAGAATCCCTTGCCCAACTTAACACTTCGTCCAAGTTAGCCTGTGACTGAAAGGCTGAAACATCATTAATAGAGGGTAGGTCATTGTCTGATTTCTGTTGACGCAGAACAAAGGCTGAAACTTGTGGCCCTGTATCAGACAAAGCTGCTGACTTAGCAGCTCTGTCTGCTTGTTCGTTACCCAGTGATATCTGATCCTGACTACCTGTATGAGCCTGACATTTAATAACTGAAATCTTAGTGGGACGCATGAGGGCCTTTAAAAGATTATTGATTTGTTCAGCATTCTTAATAGTTGAACCTGAGGAAGTTAGAAATCCCCTTAATTTCCAGATCTGTCCGTAATCGTGAGCAACTCCAAAAGCATACCTGGAGTCGGTATAAATATTAACGGTTTGATCAGTAGCCAGTATGCAAGCTCTTGTAAGAGCAAAGAGTTCTGCTTGTTGCGCTGAAAAGGATTGAGGTAGTGAGAGTGCCTCCACAATCGAGTGATCATCTGATATGGCATATCCAGCCCTAGGTGATCCCTTGTCATCCCTAAGGGCTGACCCGTCTACGTAGTATGCTAAGTCACTATTGGAAATCGGAGTTTCTGATAAATCTGTTCGGGGCTTAGTCACCAATTGGGTGATCGTTTCGCAGCAATGTGGAGTTCCGTCTTCTTCTGTGGGTAGCAGCGTGGCTGGATTCAAGGCCGAACATCTTTGAATTAGGAGATTAGAGTTGAATAATAACTCAACCTCATATTTACTGCTGCGGGCTGACGTCAAGTGCTGAGTGGCGCACTTTGTCAGTAGCACCTCGACAGAATGTGGTACAAATAAAACAGTCTGGTGATTGAGCGTTATACCTTGAGCTTGTTGCACAGCATAATAAGCAGTGGCTAGAATTGGCAGGCATCCAGACAGGCCGCATGCAACGGGATCCAATTGAGTACTAAAATAAGAAACAGTTCCCATGCTTCTGGAGTTAATACGGCAGCTGCTACTCCTTCGGGTCCAATAAAGATTGTCCGAATTTTAAACAGGAAGTTCTGGCCCAAAAAGGGTTTGTAACAGTCTTTTATAGTCGTGTTCTTTCCCGTGTCGTCATAAAAGGCAGTGCAATGCAGATTCATGTGCCAGCTGTCTAATTTCAAATCCTTCTGGTACTCTGAGACTGTTCTTGAGGCACATTGCAGTGCTCCTACAATCATCATTAATGTGTGGCTTAATTCTTGGTTTTTGTTTGTCCACTGGTAGACGATGGGAGGGGAGCATTCTTGTAAAGGGCACATAGTACATCTATCGGTAGGGATGTGCACCTGCAGTCCTTTTTCTGAACAAATTATTGTTGCCGGCATTTTGCACAGCAAATTTCTCTTTAAAAGGTTCATGGGGGCTTCGTCTGATAACAAAAAAAAGTGCTGGCCAGAAAAATTGTCAGCTTGTATTTCTAATGGTTCTGACCATGTCATAGTCTGTGGAATGCCGGAAAGTCCTACACATGTGACATTCTTTCCAGTACACGGAATTCCTCTAGCGTATTGCTTTGTTAATAGTGAGGTTGTGGCTCCTGTATCAACGAGAAAAGGGACTCTATTGCCCTGCATTTCTATGGATAAATATGGCTCATCGCTAGAATTTAGTGATACTGAAGGTAATTGAAGAATGTAGGTAACGTTCGGGGCTGTTTCTCCGCATCATGCTGAATAATTTTGCCCTGGGGATCCGAATTGTCCTTCCGTATTTTGACCTCCCCAAGGATTCCCTGTTGCAAAACCTGTCTGCGGACGAGTGTGAACCTGGGCTTGGGTATCTACATTGTTTGGGGCACCTCCCCATCCTTGATTCTGCTGCTTGGGGAACGGGCAGTCGGACTTCCAGTGTCCGATCTGACCACAGTTAAAACACGGAGAGTTTGCGCCTCTTCCGTTCCACTGGCCTCTGCCAGTCCCTCCTCTACTATTTCCTCTAAATCCACCTCTGTTATACCCTCTGCCTCGTCCTCTGTAGTGGCCCTGATAATAAATGGTAGTCTGGGCAGTCGGAGCTGCAGGAGCTGTCTGCTCCATTAAGAGGGAAACCTTACTCTTTTGGTCTCTATTTCTCTCCTGAATGCCTTTCAGAATTTGTGTTAATTCAGGAGTTGTTTTATGTCTCCAATCTAGGCAGACTAAAGTCAATGGTTCTTTAAGTTCTGTTCTGAGACCATTTACAAGGGCATTAATTAAAGGGATCTGGTAATTTTCTTTGGTCAAGGTCACTTTCCTGGGGTTAGAAGAGGCAAGGAGGATTAGGTATAAACAAAACCCTGCTCGGCACATCCAACAGTGTCATCAGTGGCCACACCCTCCACTCTACCCTTCCTATCACAGCCAGCACGGTTTCTTCACTGGGCAACATGGTGTATCAACACACTGGACCCCACCGAGACTGATACCTGGTGTAATGCGCCACGTTCGCTTGCAAGAAAGAGGGAAGTGTGTTAGTGACAGTCTTGCAAGGTGAGTGGAGAATGTGGCTGTCATGGCAGATAGTTGCCAGTGTGTGTGTGAGATGTGAGTTGCCGGTGTGACGCTTTTAATAGTGCTGAGTGTGTGTGAGGATGAAGTGAATAATATTGTGAAGTGTGCTGTGCTGATTGGAGCAGAGTGTATGGTGCTGAGGGGGGGATTGGGGTAAGTGCTGCAATTAATGTGGCTGTGAATGGTACAGTGAGAAGGCATTTAAACAGTGACTTGACCATTCTAGTCAAATAATTAAACTTCTTGTGGCACTGCATCCACCTGGGAGCAATGCTCCTGGCATTGATCTTATTGGCAATTTCCTCCAACTGCCTCCTCATCAGAATCCTGGAGGGCTTCCTGCTCACTGGGGGATAAATCATGTCCCCTCCGCCTCTCTACTTCCTGCACCAGGGCATCCAGTGCAGCATCAGATAACCTTGGTGCCCACTCTCCCTGCATCAGCCATTTGAGTGATAGGTTTAACACAGCACTTCTTACACCTCCCCTTCAAGAGGTGCTGGCTGCCTTAAGTAGCGTGAGTCCTTCCGATATCGGGGCTCCCTGATAGCTGTGCAGTCAATGAACAGTGCCAGTAGCACTGCTTGCGTGCATAGATCATTACAGAATTATAGAATCATACAGCACAGAAGGAGGCCATTTGGCCCATCGTGCCACTGCCAGAAATAGTCGACAAAGATGGGATTCGAGCTCACGCGTGCATAGCACAATGGATCAGCAGTCTGAACCACTCAGCCACCTTGTCCCAATAATTTGCACCCTCATTAAAATGAGCATTTCACGTACTGTTTTAATTCATATCAACTCACACGGGTTAACATCGCACCACCCATTTTACCACGTTATTGAATTTCTAGGCCATACTGTGTGAAATTTACAGCCAGTAGCGCTAAAACTCAAGGGGAGACTGTGGGTCCCCCTGTCCAGTGGAAACAGGGTGGTAGGGCCTTGAAAATTGCAGGGAAGAAGTTTCCAGTCCATTGCCACCGTCGCTGTGGCCATCCCCATTATACTGGGGTCTTTGGAATAGATGGCTCAGGCAGCCACCTGAAACAAGCACACAGCTAATTTAGGTATTTAAATCGGGGTCCAATGGCATCAGTAGGAAACATTTTGGAGAGTGTGTTCTAGGCAGTTCATAGACAAGCATGCAGTTAACCTTAGAACCAGTGGCAGCTCCAATGACATCAACAGTGCAGCCCCTCATGGAAAGGGCCGTTATGGGATGGCAGGAATGATGTATGAGGAGAGATTGGATCGATTGGGCTTGTACTCGCTGGAGTTTAGAAGAATGAGAGGGGATCTCATTGAAACTTATAAAATTCTAACAGGACTAGACAGACTAGATGCAGGAAGGATGTTCCCGATGGTCGGGGAGTCCAGAACCAGGGGTCACAGTCTAAGGATAAACCATTTAGGACAGAGATGAGGAGGAATTTCTTCACCCAGAGAGTGGTGAACCTGTGGAATTCTCTACCACAGAAGGCAGTAGAGACCAATTCATTAAATATATTCAAGGAGTTGGATATATTTCTTAAGGCTAAAGGGATCAAGGGATATGGGGAGAAGGCAGGGACAGGGTACTGAATTTGGATGATCAGCCATGATCGCATTGAATGGCGGAGCAGGCTCGAGGGGCCGAATGGCCTACTCCTGCTCCTATCTTCTATGTTTTCTATGTTATGCCAGATTTTACTTCGCTCATACTATTACTATTATACAGGCCTTGGGCTGCAATTTCACCTCCTCCTTGAACAGGGTGGCTGATTCAATATTGAGAGCCATTGACAGGGGCTTCAATTACATTCTTTGCTGGCCTACAGATCAGTGGACAGGGTGTGGTAGATTTTCAACTAACCACATAGGCATAAAACTGATGTTGCAGACAAGCTGCAATTAATGGAACTGAACAGTGGGCGGTTTCTGTAACTAGTGGCTGACCCACAATGCCAGTTTTACGATAGCAAAATACTGCAGATGTTGGAAATCCGAAATAACAACAGAAAATGCTGGAAAAACTCAGCAGGTCAGGCAACATCCGTGGAGAGAAATTTGAGTTGACGTTTCGGGTTGGACCCTTCTTCAAAACTGGAAAGAAAAGAAACTAGATCGGAGGCAGGGCTGCGATCGGACAAAAGAATAAAAGAAACAAAAGAAGTAAAAGAGATTAGAAGCTAGACGAGATAGTAATAGGCTGGGATTAGGTGTAAAGTGTACTGGCAGGGCAAAAGATAGCTGCCAGGTGTGAGAGAGAAACAAAAGGAAAGGGGGGGGGGGGGGAAAGGAGTGGAACAATTACAAGAGAAAATGGGGGCCGAGCCGAGCCGGGCCTCCGATCTAGTTTCTTTTCTTTCCAGTTTTGAAGAAGGGTCCAACCCGAAACGTCAACTCAAATTTCTCTCCACGGATGCTGCCTGACCTGCTGAGTTTTTCCAGCATTTTCTGTTGTTATGCCAGTTTTACGCCTGGGTGGGAAAATTTACCCCTGTGACACGGAACAGAGGAAGGCCAGTCCTGGAATTGATGATGTTGTATTGTATAATGACAACATATCTACACCTGTGCACCACATCCCCTTCAATAACTTCACAGGTAACAGAAAACAGTCTACCCCTGTGGAAGAGCAGACCTATCTTCAGGCCATGTTCTCAGAGGTTGAGTGTCACCTTGAACCCGGGAGCCTCACAGTCACATAGCTACCAGCCACCTCACGGGCTCCTGCCACAGAGATTGCACTGAAAAGCACCAGATTAAGCAGCTGAGCACAACACACCCTCACTAATAGGAAGGAGAATCACCATGGCAGCAGACACTATTTTCAGAGACACCTCACACTTGTTAATGGGACAGTATTTGCAGTATTTGGAGCATTTGTGCTGAGTTTCATTTGAAACGGATTTTTTTTTCATTCATGGGATGTGGGCGTCACTGGTAAGGGCGGCATTTATTGCCCATTCCCTAAACAAATTTGTAGTGGTCTACACAGAGTGGTCTTAAATGAAGTGCACTTAAACAGAGTGTTAAAGTTGGGAATTTGGAAAGTGAGAATTCAGAGCAGAGGGGGAAGGAGGTGTTGCTTTTTGCCTCCAATACTTGTAGTGCTTTGTCTTACAAGTAAATGTTTAATTTAATCTACCTATAACTTAAATTAGATCTAGTAATTAGTTTAAAAACTAAATGATAAGCTAAGTTATTTAAATAAATTTCTTAACAAAATTGAATTAATTAAATAACGAATTCAAGGTTACATAGAAATGGCAGTGCAGGAGGTGTGCCGCAACTGCTGCATGTGGGAGTTTGTGGAAAGCATCCCGGACAACCATGTCTGCAGTAAGTGTCTGCATTTCGAGGAACTTCAGCTCAGAGTTGTTGAATGGGAGTCCGAGGTGCAGACAATGCGGGGCAGCAGGGAGGGAGAGAGTTACCTGCACACTTTGATCCAGGAGGCAGTAACACCATTTAGGCTAGGTAGTGGTAGAGGTCTGGGTCATGGTCTGGGACAGGAGGGTGTGACTGTAACTCAGGCCAGTGCAGTGCTGGAGGAGCCTCGGCCTTTGTCCTTATCCAACAGGTATGAGGCTCTTGCTGCCTGTGTGGATGAGGGCGATATCTGATGGGTGACTGAGCAAACTGACCACAGCACCGTGGTACAGGAGGCCATTCAAGTGGGGGAAGTGAAAAGGAATGTTGTAATGGTAAAGGACAGTACAGTCAGGGAGATAGATACTGTTCTCTGCAGCCGCGCTCAGGAGTTCCGAAGGCTGTGTTGGCTGTGTCCCAGGGTTAAGGATATATCCTCGCAACTGGAAAAAAAAGAAAGGCTTACTGACCGAGCGCGGCAAAATTACCAACGTCCGCGAATTTCCATGGCAGGTTAGCGCTAGCGCTAAAACTTACCGCCTCAATCTCCTGCGCCATGGAGATCGTGACATCATCCCGTGTGCAGCACCCCGTTATTGCCCTGGATGTAAAATTCGCTTCTGCCCAGCCGGGTATCAACAACGACAGCTGCAGGAGGCATTGTCACCTCGGCTGGCTGCTTGAGGAGCGCTAATTAAAAGCAGTCGTGGTCAAGTAGGCCAAAATTTAATAATGTCCCCAGTGTGCTGTATTTTGAATTTTTTTTCCAGCTCTACACTCTCTTAGAGTGCTTGGGGCTGCTATGCACGTATCGCAGGTGCCGTCGACGACCATTCCCAGCCTTAGACTTCAATGACCGCAGCATTGGTCCTTCCCATTAAGGGAGGAAAAGAGCCTGTAAAACTGGCAGCGTTGCACAGAACATTGTGCAGCGCTCTGCCACTACCGCCCCTCTCACTCCCTTTAGCGCTCTAAGGGAAGTGGTAGCACTTGATTTAGCACTCCATTTCCCTCCTGGAGCGCTAAACTGGAAGTTCCCGTCGGAATCAATAGTGTAGCATCTGGCGATACTTTTGCGCTCCCACAAAGGTTATCGCCCGAAACGGGGCGCAAAACAATTTCTAACCCATAGACTTGCATTTATATAGCGCCTTTCATGACCACCGGATGTCCCAAAGTGCTTTACAGCCAATGAAGTACTTTTTGACATGCAATCACTGTTGTAATGTAGGAAATGCGGCAGCCAATTTGCGCACAGCAAGCTCCTGCAAACAGCAATGTGATAATGACCAGATAATCTGATTTAGTGATGTTGACTGAGGAATAAATATTAGCCAGGACAATGCTGCCTTTCTTTGTGTCATCGGCAAATTTGGATATATGGGCTAGAAATTCATTTTAACCAAGGAATGGGTGGTGTCAGTAGCAATGTTGGGGAATTAGCGCCAGGCACTAATGCTTTAAACTGCTTGCAAAATTTGTGCTCACTGCTGAAAAAAATGATTGGAGTCCTAATTGAAGTCTTAAACTCCAAGCTCATTGGCGTTACACTCAAAAGGTGGACCAATATAAGGTGCAGTCTAATCGCAATTCATGATTGCCACAGGCTTTTTTCAGTACTTAAAGGGGAGGTTCATTGATGCTGCAGAACCTCATTCTCAGCATTGCTGCCTCAGCAAGCAGAAGCAGGACAAGGAGAAGGAGCCGGAGGATTGAACTACGTGTACCCATGGCAGATCCACACCCCAGGGAGAGAGCCAGCAGATTCTGCGATGAAGAATTGGAGGCATTGGTTTTTGCTGTGGCGAGTCAGAGGGCGACGCTCTACCTGGCAAGTGGCAGGACACCCTCACCACAAGTCTTCCACACTGTGTGGAGGGAGGTAGTGCAGCATGTCTCAGGCAGCACTGTGGTCCCCAGGACCCACACACTGCAGATGAAGAAATTTGACAATCTCACTCGGGTGGTCAGGGTGAGTCAATGCTTCAACAAATGCTACATACTACCATCTGAACAACACTCTTCACACGCTGCCCAAAGCACCACACCCCCAGCACTCACCCACCAACAATCTCTACCTACTAACACTCACACCCACATCTCACACCTTGCACACAATGACAGCTATTCAACTACAGCAGGAACATCACCCAAACACATTGCTCCACACTCACTCACACAATATCCTTTCTCACAACAGGAGGGAGCAGGAACGCACGGGCGAGGGACAACCCGACACGCAACCACTGTCTGCGCTGGCGAATAGAGTGTTGCGGATTATTGGGCACCAGGTGGTGGGTGCCGTGGCCACCAGCGACGTTGACCTCCTTGGGGACAACAATGGTATGCTCATCCCTACTCCTTCTTCTCACATCCCACTTCCCCCTCACCCCACAAGCATTTCGCAGTTCTCAGCTGATCATGCTGTATGAATGCATTTCTCCCTTCCTGCCCCGCTCCCCTCACCTTAACTCCACTCTTGGGCCTTTATGTTTTCAGATAATCAGCAAGCACCTGAGCAGCATGTCACTGAGGGCACTGTAGAGAGCGAGGCGGGAGAGGTGTCATAGAGTCATACAGCGAAGAAGGAGGCCATTCGTCCCATCGAGTCCATGCCGGCTCTCTGTAGAGCAATCCAATCAGTCCCATTCCCCTGCTCTATCCCTGTAACCCTGCAAGTTTGTTTCCCTCAAGTGCCTATCCAGTCTCTCCTTGAAAACAATGAGTGTCTCTGCTTCCACCACTTCCGTCGGCAGCGAATTCCAGGTCCTCACCACTTGCTGCGTAAAAAAGTTTTTCCTCACATTCCCCCTGTATTTCTTGCCCAAATCATTAAATCTGTCTCCCCTAGTCCTTGTACCATCAACTAGTGGGAACAGCCTTTCCCCATCTTGCCTATCCATACCCGTCATAATCTTGTACACCTCTATCAAATCACCCCTCAACCTCCTTTGCTCTAATGAAAACAAATCCAGCTTCTCCAACCTGTCCTTGTAGCTAAGATCCCCCACCCCGGAACCATTCTGGTAAATCTCCTCTGCACCCACTCTCCTAAAGGGTGGTGATCAGAACTCCAGTTGTGGCCTAACCAGCGCTTCACAAAGGTTCAGCATAACTTCTCTACTTTTGTACTCAATACCTCTATTTATGAAGCCCAAGATCCCATATGCTTTGCTAACCACTCTCTCAATATGTCCTGCCACCTTCAGGGAAGTAAGCACATTAAGACCTAGGTCTCTCTGTCCCTGCACATTCTTTAAAACTGCACCATTAAATGTATATTGCCTCTCCCTGTTCAAAATGCATCACCTCACACTTCTCTGTATTAAATTCCATCTGCCACTTGTCTGCCCATTCTGCTAGCCTTTCTATTTCCTGTTGCAGTTGATTGGTATCATCCTCGCTGTTTGCCACACCCCCAAGTTTGCTGTCATCGGCAAATTTAGAAATTCTACTCTCTATTCCAATATCCAGGTCATTTATATATATCAAAAAAAGCAGTGGCCCCAGCACTGACTCTTGGGGAACATCACTGTCTACCATCCTCTAGTCTGAAAAACAACCATTTGCCATAACTCACTGTTTTCTGTCCATAAGCCAATTCCTTATCCAAGCTGCCACTGACCCACCTATTCCATGAGCCTCAATTTTGTTAATCAGCCTTCTATGTGATACTTTGTCAAACGCCTTCCGAAAATCCATGTAGACAACATCCATTGCATTCCCGTCATCAATTATCTCTGTTACTTCATCAAAAAATTCAATTAGATTAGTCAAACACGATTTGCCTTTTACAAATCCATGTTGGCTCTCCTTAATTAGCTTAAACCTTTCCAAGTGCCCATTAATTTTTTTCTTGATTATTGTTTCTAAAAGTTTACCCACCACTGATGTTAAACTGTAGTTACTACGATTGTCCTTACACCCTTTCTTGAACAATGGTGTCACATTTGCCACTTACCAATCCTCGGGCACCTCCTCTGCATCTAGGGAAGATTGGAAACGTATGGCAAGCCCTTCCGCTACCTCTTCCCCCAATTCCCTTAGCAACCTGGATTGCAAGCCATCTGTACCAGGCGCCTTGTCCACTCTAAGTTTACCCAGCCTTTCTAGTACATCCTGCCTATCAATTTTCACTCCTTCCATTGCTTCTACCTTTTCTACCTTCTACCAATATTTTGTCAGCATCCACCTCCTTAGTAAACACTAATACAAAGTACTCATTGAGGATTCTAGCCTTGCCCTGTGCCTCTAAGCATATATCACCTTCCTTGTCTCTAATAGGCCCCTCCCCACCTCTTACTACCCGCTTACTGTTTACATGCCGGTAGAAGATTTTTGGGTTCCCTTTTATGTTAACCGCCATTCTACTCTCATATTCTCTCTTTGCCAATCTTATTTTTATCTTCACTTCCTCTCTCAACTTATTGTATTTGGACTGGTTCTCCCTTGAAGAATTCACCTGACATGCATCATACACCGTTTTTTGTTTCATTATCTCCCTTGTCATTCAAGGAGCCCTTGCTTTGGTTCCCTTACCCTTCCCTCTTGTTGGAATGTACCTAGCCTGTACTTGAACATCTCTTCCTTAAAGATCGCCCATTGTTCCGTTACAGTTTTTCCTCTCAGTCCTTGGTTCCATTTTACCCTGGCTAGATCCTTTGGCATCCCATTGAAGCTAGCCCTATTCCAGTTTAGAAGTTCCACTCTAGATTGTTCCTTTGCTCCTCTCCATTGCTAATCTAAATCTTATGATACGATGATCACTTGTACCCAAGTGTTCTCCCACAGACACTTGGTCGACCTGGCCCACCTCATTCCCCAGCACCAGATCCAGCAATGCCTCCTTCTTAGTTGGGCCAAGAACATACTGGTCAAGGAAGTTCTCCTGAACACATTTCAGAAATTCATCCCCCTCCTTTCCTTTTACCCTAGCATTATCCCAATCGATGGTAATTAAAGTCCCCCAATATCACCACTCTATGGGGGAAAAATGCAGTTGTTTGTGCCTCCCGTTAGCGCCTTAAGAGGGCGCTAATGGGGCACAAAGCAACTAGCGCCCGGGCACGGTGATGTTTGCGCCGCTCATGAAATTAACTAGACATTTTGCAGCGGCGCTAAACACTACCACCACAATCTCCTCACCGGCAGATTGTGACATCAGTCGAATGCGCAACGCCCCGTTAGTGCCCCGGACCGGATATTGAGTGGCGCCCCCTGCCTTACCACCTGCCACTATCAACGACAGGCTGAGGGGAACGTTATGCTGTCAGAAAGGGACTAGGGGAGTGCTATTTAAAGGTGACCGCTTCCTGCCTTTTTTTGTCGGTGACATTTTTGCACCACGCATTCTGAGAGAGAGAGAGAGAGAGACTTCTGGAGAGATTCAACGCTGTGTGAAGGAGTTTTGGGTACTGAGCAGCATTTTGCAGGTTTATTTTGATTTGCCCTTCCTTGCTTCACCAGCGCTCTGAGGTAGCGCCTCGCTCCTCGGCCTTTGCGCCTTAAGACAGGTGTGAAGCGCCTGATTTAGCGCTCCAATCACCTCCAGGGGCGATAAAAGCCAAGTTTGCTGTCGGAGGCGATAATTAGCGCCAGGCGCTAAACTTTGCGCATGGCCGATAATGGCGCTCCAAACAGGGCGATACTGAATTTTTCCCCCTATAGCTCTTGCATATCTCTGCGATTTCCCTGCAGATTTGCTCCTCTACCTCCCTCTCACTATTTGGAAGCACATAGAATACCCCCAATAGCGTGATCATACCCTTTTTTCTCCTTAACTTTAACCAAATGGATTCTATCCTTGTCCCCTCAAGAACATCCTCCCTTTCCAACACCACAATGTTTTCCTTAATCAGCACTGCCACCCCATTTCCCTTTTTTCCTTCCCTATCTTTTCTGAACACCTTGTACCCATGAATATTAAGTGCCCAGTCCTCGCCATTTTTAAGCCACGTTTCCGTTATTGCCACAACATCATATTGCCACATTGCTAATCATGCATGTAGCTCACCAACCTTATTCACCACACTTTGTGCGATTATGTACATGCATTCTAAACCCATTTTGAATTTTTCGTAGTCTTAGTCTGCTCCTATCTAATATGGTACTACTTCCGCCTCTAGTACTACTTTCTTCTCTAGTACTATCCAACGCACTCACTCTTTTATGCACCTTATTCCTCTTTTGTACTCCTATATGCTGGTGCCCACTGCCTTGCCAAGCTAGTTTAAACCCTCCCCAACAGCACTAGCAAACCTCCCCGCGAGAATATTGGTCCCGGCTCTGTTGAGGTGTAACCCGTCCAGCTTGTACAGGTCCCACCTTCTCTAGAAACGGTTCCAATGCCTCAGGAATCTAAAGCCCTCACTCCTGCACCATCTCTCCAGCCACGCATTCATCTGTTCTAGCCTCCTATTCCTGTACTCACTAGCACGTCCTCAAGAGGAGGAAAAAGAACACACCACATCACTGCATGTCTCAGATACTACCACTCTACGTTCTTTAGAGGCTAGTTTTGTAGCGGGTGTACTGGCCGCGCTAGACGTGCGCCTATCTAGTTATCCAGCAAGTTAAACACTTATTCAAAATAATTCTTCGTGAAGCCATTTGCTGTTTGAAGCCTTTACTTGAACAAATTTGTGAAAAGATATTGCGCTTGGCCTAACATATGAAATCAGATTACATTGGATTGTGAAACCCTTATGGAATCCTCCATTACTGCCAGGTTCTTCCTGGAATTCTACTTCCTGGGATTCTACTTCCTGGGTTACACAGGAAGAAAGGTACGACGGTCAAATGACCTCTCACAGGAAGAAAGGAACAAAGGTCAAATGACCTCACACAGGAAGAAAGGAACAAAGGTCAAATGACCTCTGCTTCATACAAACACACTGCTAACACAATAACCACTGCCAGAGGGTGCTACTGCATGTAAAAATGTCCATAATGTCCAGAACACTCCCTTTCTGGGGTCGTTAACGACTCCATATAGTCCGAACTCTACTTGTCACTGGAGTCCTCTGGCGACAAAAGAAGAACCACCTTGGAGACGGTCCGTCGGTGTCGATGATAGGATGCAGCTTCATTAGACTGCTGTGAAGGGGGTAGGTTGCGTTCTGCTACGCACAGTTCCAATCTGGGTATGGTGAGGTCTGGCTGGGGCGCCAACTTGCCTCTATCAAAGACGAAGCCAATTTTGCTTTGTTCTTCTTGAGTGGTGACCTTCAGATAAGCCACACTTGCAATGGCCTTAGCGGATGCATCTGCAAAGATGCAAAGCTCTTTGAATTGGGCATTTAAGGGAGAGAAAGACAAATAGCAGCGAGGTATTCGGATCTCCTGTAAGTCTTGGAGTGAGTCTCTCCATCTGTCCCACTCTGCTTCCATCTCTTCAGGGAGAGGTGAATCCCACTCTTCATCGCGTGTGGAGAGTTCCCTGAGGAGCAGCCTGCCTTGTATGGTGACAGGGGCTAAGAAGCCGAGAGGGTCGTATAGGCTGTTGACTGTAGAGAGCACTCCTCTACGTGTGAAGGGTTTCTTGACGTCCAAGACTTGGAACGTGAACGTGTCTGTTGCTATGTTCCACGACACCCCTAGGCTACGCTGTAAGGGGAGGTCATCAGTGAAGAGGTCTAGGTCTTTGACGTCCTTAGCACGATCTTCAGGGAGGAATGCCTCCATCACTGCTGGTCTGTTAGAGGCTATCTTATGCAGCCTGAGGTTGGATAGTGCAAGTAGTTCCTGGGCTCATCCGAGGGTACTGATGGCCTCTGCTTCGGTCGGGAATGACTTCAGTGCGTCGTCGACATAGAACTCTCGTTCGATGAACCCTCTCACATCACTGCCGAAGTCGCCGTCTTCTTCCTTGGCAACCCTCTTTAGTCTGTATATGGCGACAGCAGGGGATGGGCTATTCCCAAAGACATGGACATGCATTCTGTAGTCCACAATGTCCCTATTGGGGTCATTGTCCCGATACCACAGGAAGCGGAGGAAGTCTCTGTGGTCTTCTCTCACCACGAAGCAATGAAACATGTGCTGGATATCGGCAGTGATGGCGACGGGCTCTTTCCTGAATCTCATGAGCACTCCCAAGAGGCTGTTGTTAAGATCGGGCCCTGTGAGGAGTACGTCATTGAGAGAGACTCCCTGATATGGTGCACTGGAGTCAAACACCACGCGGATCTGTTCCAGCTTTTTGGGGTGATAGACTCCGAAGGAAGGGAGGTACCAACACTCTTGGCCTTCCTGGAGTGGAGGAGCTATCTCTGCATGATCGTCGACAAGCATTTTCTTGACAAATTCTAGGAAGTGTGCTTTCATCTTTTCAGATTCCTGGTGACATCCTACCGGGTACACATTAACGAGGCATATCTTGGAGCATGCTCTTGCACTCACTCCTTCTCCACACACCTCGGTGCACCTGGATGTAATCTCCGGACCAGCAGCTCCCTCTCTCTCCCCGCCGTGCTCTGAAGCGGGAGGAGGCGTCTCTGACTTCCAAGGAGCTGGGCCTGGGTGTAGTGCTGAAACGTGCTGATCACTTTCACATTCAGTGCATTTTGCATCTACCTTGCAGTTCTTGGCGAGATGGCTCGTGGACGAGCAGCACCTGAAACATATAGAGTTCTCTTTAAGATATTGTTTCCGATCTTCCAGGTACATCTCCCTGAAGCCTCTGCACTTCTTTAAAGGATGGGGCTTGTTGTGAATAGGGCATTGTTTGCTCATATGCTCAGGTTTCTTCTGATCCTTTGTGTTCTCAGTTGAAGACACTTGCATTTTGTGGACAGATATTGGTGTCTTTCCATGTCTGTCGAACTTGTCTCTTCTGGCAAGTGCTGGGTGGGAGGAGAAGAAGTTGAAGCTGGGGTCGTTCCTGGCTTTGGCTTCTTTACGGATGAATTTAACAAACACAGAAAATGGTGGGAAGGCCATGTTGTGCTTTAGCTTGAACTTTGATCCAAACATTATCCACTTCTCCTGCAGGTTAAATGGAAGCTTCTCAATGATGGGACTTACCCCTCTGGAAGTGTCTAAGTACGATAGACCGGGTAGGTAGCCGTCCTGCTTTGCGGCTTCGAGTTCCGACAGCAGATCTCCAAGGTCGCGGAGCTTCTGGGGTTCCTTACTCGTCAACCTCGGAAAGTTCTCCAACCTGTCAAAGAGAGCCCTTTCAATGGCTTCGGGCGAGCCGTAGCTTTCTTCCAGCCTCGCCCAAGCCTTCTTCAACCCCTCTGGCAGCTGTCCCACATTGGCCGCTTTTATCCTGCAGGCCTGTCCGGCGGACTCTGGGCTGAGCCATTTGATAAGGAGGCCGAGCTCTTCTCCTGCTGACAGGTCTAAGCCTGATATGGCATCGTGGAAGCAGGACTTCCAAGCCCGATAATTCTCCGGCCTGTCATCAAACTTAATTAACCCCGAAGTCACCAGCTGGGTGCGTGCAAGGTATTTGGCGAGGTCGTAGGTGCTGGGACCTGTGCCAGGGTTGCCTTGGCTGGGGGCTCTGTTGGGGGTCTCAAGGAACCGAGAGGGAATTTGCCTCTGACTTTCTCTATTCGGCGTCCTATTCCTCTGCACCGTGTCTTCCGTTCTGCTGGGGGAGACTCTGCGGCTTGAGGCACGCCGCCTGCTTTGACCTTGATTGGCAACTTGTGGCATGTTATACGAAGTGCTTGCGTCTGTAGAGATGTGCGGGCCTTCATCCCTTTCTCCTGTAAACTGTATGTCGGCATGGTCGCTCACATAATCTATGGTGCGCTGTCGTGGACTCTGCCACGAAACGGGAATTAAAGGTTTGTAAGCTGTCTCGGGATCAGCTCCCTCCAAAATTGCCTTGAATACTTGTGTCTCGGCTAATGCAGCATCTATCTCTTTTTGTTGCTGCAGAGCGTCTAATGTGGCTTGGAGGCGGGCCTGTTCAGCCTGGCGTTCAACTTGGTGACGGGCCTGTTCAGCCTGGCGTTCAACTTGGTGACGGGCCTGTTCAGCCTGGCGTTCAACTTGGTGATGGGCCTGTTCAGCCTGGCGTTCAACTTGGTGATGGTCCTGTTCAGCCTGGCGTTCAACTTGGTGACAGGCCTGTTCGGCTTGTGATTCAGCTTGGAGACGGGCCTGTTCGGCTTGGGATCGGGCCTGTTCGGCTTGTGATTCAGCTTGGAGACGGGCCTGTTCGGCTTGGAGTCGGGCCTGTTCAGCTTGTGATTCAGCTTGGAGATGGGCCTGTCTTACTTTTATTTCTATTTCACTGTTCGCATGCGCAGCTTTGGCTTGAGCTGCCACTAGCTTAGCTCGTGCTCTGGCGATAGTCACGCTTATTCTACAACCACCTGATGACCGTGAACCAGCTTGCGATCTGACGTAACCGATGCTTATAGACTGATTGTCACCTTCTACCGTTTCATCTGCCTGTTTATGGTCTTCTCCTCGCTGCAAAGCATTTTCGTTATTATCTTCTGACATGTTGATGTGAGGTAGATGTGCTCTACGAGGTTAAGGTCAAATGACCTCTGCTTCATACAAACACACTGCTAACACTATAACCACCACCAGAGGGTGCTACTGCATGTAAAAATGTCCATAATGTCCAGAACAGCGGGATCTGCACAGGGTAATTCACCAGGCAGCAAGGCCAGAGGGAAAGGGTAGCTCAGGGGCAAGCTCTCCGGAGAGTGAGATTTTGCGCGAGTTCTGCTGCACAGGACTCAGATGAGGACCTCAATGGGGAGGCGTTTAGAAGATCTGTGATGGGCATGCACATGGAGATGATAGGTGCAATGGCAAGGGTGCCCGAGAGCCTCTCGGCAATGGTAAGGATCATGGAGGAGTCCGCCTCCAACATTTCACAAGGCACTATGCATTCCATCATTTCCAGTCTGCAGATGATGGTAGACTCCCAGAGAGACTGTGGTGACCCAGACCTGATGCCACGAGTGATGGGCGATCTGGCAGCTTCCATTGCAGCACAGGCGGAAGCGACGTAACGTCTTAGTGCTGTAATACAGCCTTTGCTTGGTGGCATCCAATCTCAGACTGCTCCCATGCAGTCACAGCTTGATGCCAGACAAGCTTTGACTGCTGCTATTGTGGCTGGGTCTACTGCCATCGACCAGGGCTTTCAGAGTGTCCCAGCAGACCAGCAATCTGTCCTCCAACAGATTGCTACGGATGCTAAGGTGCTGCCCCGGGGGAATGGTAGTGGGTCAGTAGAGCAGGAACCTGCTGTCCTCTCTCAGGATGACAGCATTCCTGCTCCCACCACTGCTACTCTGCCATTGCCCTTGATGCTGCCTATCATCCAGCCAGCCCTGCTGCAGCCACTGGGCCAACACTTCATAGGAGCACTAGAGTAGGCAAAGGCACAGTAACGAGAGACACTAAGGATTTCACAGGGGTGAATAGTTAATATTTTTGTTGTAAATAGGTGTTCACTGATTTTTGATAAATTTATTGATTCACTTACCATTCTTTTGTAGTGTCATTTCAGCTTTGCAGTGCGAAATGGCCTGTGAGAGGGATGGAATGATGGGGATGTGGTGAGCAAAGGGGATGTGGGCTTTACGTCATCCTGGTGTGAGGCTGGAGGTCTGTTTGGAGGAGGTGGCAGAGTTTTGTGACTACCTCCTTGGTGAGGCGGAGCTATCTAATACACTGCTCCTTGCTTCATTGAAGGTAGAAGAAGTGCTTTCAGAATACCCTCAGAGGGTAAAACCTCCTGGTGAGAGCCCTGATGTCCCTCCTCGTCTCTCTGCGCACATGTTCCCGTCTTTCTCGCTGCCTATGCTCCCTCCACCATAGATCCTGGAGGGTGAGGTGGCTTGCCAGTACCGTCCCCATTAATGTTACCAAGTGTAGCAGTTTGATTTTTTTAAGAATAAATGTAGCTACCTTTTAGTTGCCACAACACTCCTGATACAAAAGAAATTTTGAAATTACTGAATGAAACTGTTGGAGTATGTGAAACTGACAAGAAACCACTGAAGCTGCTGTAACCTGACAGCTGCGAATCATTCCTGATGATCCCTCTAAATAACATCCCTGGAGCCAGCTTCCTAGTGCTTCATGCTAGCTCTCCCTGTTGGTGTATACTCCAGGCACTAAGGTAGGTGGAGACAATCAATTTCGTACATCGGACGGTCAGTGAGCGTTGCACACTCACTGACGTCACAATCCACCTGGTGTCTGACTAACTTGATTTAATTCTTTGAGGTAACAGAAAAGGTTGATCAAGGTAATGCAGTCGATTTTGTATATATGGACTTTCAGAAGGCTTTTGACAAAGTGCCACACGGGAGGTTTATTAAGAAGATGGAAGCCCTGGAATTAAGGGGCAAGTGGTGGAATGGATACAAAATTGGCTCAGTGACAGGATGCAAGTAGTGTTGATGGATGGATGTTTTTTCAGACTGGGAGGTGGTTAGCAGCGGTGTTCCCCAAAGGTCAGTTTTGGGTCCATTACTCTTTTCAATTTTTGTAAATGATCTAGACTCAGGTGTCGGGAGCAGCATTATAAATTTTGCAGAAGATACAAAACTTGGCAAAGTAGTAGATAGTGATGAGGATAGTTATAGGCTTCAGGCTGACATAGACAGGATGGTGAAATAGATAGAAGCATGACAGATGGAGTTCAATGCAGAGAAGTGTGAAGTGATGCACTCTAGGAGGGCTAATATGGAAAGACAATATAGTATAATTGGCATGATTTTGAAAAGGGTAGATGAGCAGAGAGACCTTGTTGTCAATATACACAAATCCTTAAAGGTGGCATGACAAGTTGATAAGGTGGTTAAAAAAGTATGTGGGTTATCTGGGTTTTTAAATAGAGCCAAATATAAAAGCAAAGAGACGGTGCTGGAACTTTATAAATCACTGGTTATACCTCAGCTGGAGTATTGTGGACAATTCTGGGCACCACACTTCAGGAAAGATGTAAAGTCCTTAGAAAGGGTACAGAGAAGGTTTACCTGGATGTTACCAGGGATGAGGGACTTCAGTTATGAGGAGATGTTGGAAAAGTTATGACTGTTCTCCTTGGAACAGAGAAGGCTAAGAGGTGACCTAATAGAGGTTTTCAAGATGATGAGAGATTTTGATAGGGTAGATAGAGAAAAACTATTCCCTCTGGTGAGTGGATCAACAACCAGAGGTCATAGATTTTAAATCTTTTGCAAAATATCTGGATAGGAGATGAGGAGAATTTCTTTCACTCGTGGCGTTATCAGAATCTAGAATGCTAGGAGGGGGATGGAACTGGTGGCGAAGTAACAGAGTTTATGATGGTGGCCGAGGAAGTCGTTCTGGTCTTGCCAATTTTTAGCTTGTGATATCTGTGGGTGATGTCACCAACTGGCAGCAGATGAAGAGGTGGAGGGGGTCTAGGGTAGATCTCTCGAGGCCTCCAGAAATAACATTGCAGGGGTGGGAAGAAAAGCCACAACTCAACTAGTGCCTTCCTCATTTCACACATTCAAGAAATGCAGCCTGCCCAGCCAGTGGTTGACCAAGAAGAGGGAGAGGAAAGTGAAGAAGAAGAAGAAGAAGAAGAAACACCATCACTTGATTTGACACTCCCAGCCACCAACTTCTCAAGGTCGACCAGCAAGGCCATTTGCAGTCTCCCTCACTGAAAGTCAGCAGCCTTCCATCAGCCATGCTGCAGCCACTGGGGTAGCACTGTATGACATTTGTAGGATAGGCAATGGCACACACAAGACGGTCACTGGGAGAATGCATAAGGGTGATGAGTTAATTTCTTGATATCATATTGGATGGATAGATGTATAAAGTTGGATTGGAGGGTTTGCTTTGTGGTGGCTTTTATTTCAGCATTGTGGCAAAGAGGACGCTGTGATGGACTGTCACAGAGGGAAGGTAGGGTGGGGGATAAATGTGGAAAGGGGAATTGGGGTTATGGTCACTGGCACCGCAGGCGGATGATTCCATCCTGGATAACTCGGCCAGAAAGGGGCTGCCTGGGTTGCATCCTTCCTTCCGCTTTCTCCTCTTCGGCTTCCTCCTCTTCTGCTTTGTCCTCTTCCCTCTGTGAGCGGATGCTGTAAATCTGGGGTGACAGCATAGAATGCTGGGAATGCTCAGCTGGTCAGGCAGCATCTCGACCTGAGACTTGAACTCTGTTTCTCTACCACGGATGTTGCCTGACCTGCTGAGTGTTTGCAGTATTTTCTATCTTCTCAGAGGCCTTCCTTTACCATCCAAGGACTTACAAGTGTCCAGCAGCACTCCCTACACACTTAAAAAACTTTTAACATCTTTTACATCTCGCATCTAGGACCCCAGCTGTTCACAATATATATTAATGATCTGGACGAGGGAATTGGATGTAATATCTCCAAATTTGCAGACGACACAAAGCTGGGTGGGAGGGTATGCTGCGAGGAGGATGTCATGAAACTCCAGTACGATTTGGACAGGTTAGGTGATTGGGCAGAAACATGGCAAATGCACTATAATGTGGATAAATGTGAGGTTATCCACTTTGGTGGCAAAAACAGGAAGGCAGATTATTATTTGAATGGCAATAGATTGGGAGAAGGGGAAGTGCAAAGAGACCTGGGTGTTCTTGTGCACCAGTCGCTGAAGGTAATCATGCAGGTGCAGCAGGCGGTTAAGAAGGCAAATGGTATGTTGGCCTTCGTAGCAAGAGGGTTTGAGCACAGGAACAAGGATGTCTTGCTACAGTTGTACAGGGCCTTGGTGAGACCGCACTTTGAGTATTGTGTGCAGTATTGGTCGCCTTATCTGAGGAAGGACGTTCTTGCCATGGAAGGTGTTGAGTCTGTGTGTTCCAGATATACTTATTTTAAATAACTGGACACAGACAACAGGAAAAACTTAAACAGGTCTTTACTACTTGAAGGTCAGGGCTGAACTGCTTTACAAATTACTACACAGAGCTTATATACCGGTGTGGTCACCACCGGTACTACAATATACAGTAGCAAGAGAAAGTAGTCCATCTTCTTAAGGTAGTTCTCTTAAGGTGGTACAGGTTACATACACCACAATTCCTCCCTTTTTAGCTTAACAGTGTACACCCCAATTTAAACATAACATGGATAACATATATACAACTTTCATGCAACTGTTCGGTGGCATAGTGGTTAGCACTGTTGCCTCACAGCGCCAGAGACCCGGGTTCAAATCTGGCCTTGGGCGACTGTTTGTGTGGAGTTTGCACATTCTCCCTGTGTCTGTGTGGGTTTGCTCCGGTTTCCTCCCACAGTCCAAAGATGTGCAGGTTAGGTTGATTTGGCTATGATAAATTGACCCTTAGTGTTAGGGGATTAAATACGTGGGGTTACGGGGATAGGGTGGGATATGTGTCGGTGCAGGCTCGATGGGCCGAAATGGCCTCTATTTGCACTGTAGATTCTGTGATTCAGTCTCTGAGGAGGCCTCCTGATCCGAGTTGGATAACGCCTTTCAGGGGTCTCTGATTCTGGTTGCTGGGGTGACTCCTCTAATTGATCTCTTATGGATTGAACATCCTCATGTACGTTCGCGTTTGAGGTAGATGCTACAGGTTCAATAATTTCTTCCACTGGTGTCTCTGCTGTAGCCATGGGTTCGACCCTTGTTCTCGATTCTACAAGTTGGTCAGCATGACGTCGTATTACGTTTTCACCAATCTCTACCGTGTACATCAGGGGTCCTTGTCTGGCACGAATTGTTCCAGATTGCCATTTCTCATTCTTATAGTCCCGGGCTAACACTGGTTGTCCTATTTTGAAACTCCGAGTGGTCTTGTTATTTACATGCTGGAACTGTTTGTTTTCGACTTCCCTACACACATTTGGTTTTAACAAATCCAACCTGGACCGCAACCTCCTGTTATAAAACATCATGGCAGGACTTTGATTTGTCACTGCATGTGTGGCGTTTCGATATGCCATTAGGAAATTGTCCACCTTGTGTTGTAGTGGAATATGGTCTTCGCTCATGGCCTTTATCGCCTTTTTGAACGTTTGTACAAATCTCTCGGCCAACCCATTTGTAGCCGGATGATATGGGGCAGATGTATAGTGTTTCACCCCATTCTTCTTCATGAATTTCTGGAATTCTTCTGACACGAACTGCGGTCCGTTGTCTGAACATATCTGTTCTGGCAATCCATTTCTTGCAAATATGGTTCTTAGAACTGCGATCGTCTTTTCCGAGGTAGTGGTCGCCATCTTAATCACTTCTGGCCATTTAGAATGTGCGTCTACCGCTATCAAAAACATGGAATCCATGAATGGACCTGCAAAGTCAATATGTACACGCTGCCATGGGGTTGAAGGCCATTCCCATGGATGCAGCGGTGCAATTGGAGGTGCATTTTGAACTTTTTGGCACCCTGAGCAGCTTTTAGTCAGATCCTCTATTTGTTTGTCGATACCTGGCCACCACACATAAGCCCTAGCAAGGCTTTTCATCTTGACTCCCCCCAGATGACCTTCATGCAGTTCCTTTAGAACTCTCTCCCTTAATTTAGGAGGAATAATCACCCTTGTTCCATACATCAATGTTCCTTGACAAACGGACAGCTGTTCTCGTCTGGCTGAGAATGCTGGTAACAGTGGTTCGCCATGTGCTGGCCATCCCTTCACTGTCAATTCGTAGACCCGAGACAGTGTCGGGTCGTTCCTGGTCTCTCTCTCAATACTCGCATTGGTGACTGGCAAACATTCGATGATGGTCGAGTGAAATAACTCAACAGGGTCAACTGTCGGTGCCTCTTCCACTGTAGGTAGTGGCAGGCGCGACAGCCCATCAGCATTACCATGTTGCTTTGTACCTTTGAATTCGATCTCATATTGATGTGCCCCTAGGAAAAGGGACCATCTCTGGAGCCTCTGCACTGTCATCACCGAAACACCCTTCTTAGGGTTAAAAATGGAAACCAACGGCTGGTGGTCTGTCAGCAGCGTAAACTTTTGGCCTTGCAGGTAATGATTAAATTTTTTTACTCCCCACACGAGGCTGAGAGCCTCCCTATCTATCTGAGCATAGTTGCGCTCAGCGGAGGTCAATGATCTGGATGTGAACGCGACTGGTCTTTCCAAGCCATTTGGCAACTTATGTGATAGCACTGCCCCAATACCATATGGAGAAGCATCACAAGCTAAACGAATAGGCAGCGTTGGGTTAAAGTGAGCCAACACTTCCTTAGAGGTGATCAATGCCTTGCTTTTGTGAAAAGTCCGCTTACAGTCCTCACTGCACTTCCATGGCACTCCCTTTTGTAAAAGAGCGTTCAGCGGGTGTAGCACCGTGGATAAATTTGGCAGAAACTTATGGTAATAGTTAATCAACCCTAGGAACGACCTCAACTGGGATACATTTTCCGGAGCGGGAGCCTTCACAACAGCTTCGATCTTGTCAGGTGACTTGTGAAGCCCCTCCTGGTCAATGACGTGACCACAGTACGAGATTCGCTTCTGAAAGAACTCACATTTCTGGCGATTAACTCGAAGTCCATACTCTTTCAATCTGGTGAGCACCTGTTCCAAATTAGCAAGGTGTTCCTCATCATCATCTCCTGTAATAAGAATGTCGTCCAGATAGCATTGTGTGCCAGGAATTCCCTGTAATACCTGCTCCATGGCCCTTTGCCAAATCGCTGGAGCCAATGCCACTCCAAAAACCAGTCTATTATACCGATATAAGCCCTTATGCGTGTTGATCGTGAGATACTGGCGTGACACTTCATCAACTTCCATCTGTAAGTACGCCTGCGCCAGGTATATCTTGGTGAAGTGTTTCCCGCCAGACAACGAAACGAAGATATCCTCAATCCGTGGAAGCGGATATTGCACCGTGTGAAGAACCGGATTAACAGTGATCTTGAAATCGCCACAGATGCGAACCTTCCCCGGTTCCCCCGGCTTGTTGCTCAATGAACGCTTCATGACGGGAACAATGGGCGTGGCCCATTCGCTCCAGTCCACCTTTGACAGTACTCCTGAATGTTCTAGCCCTTCCAGCTCAGCTTCCACAGCAGATCGTATCGCATAAGGTACCGGTCTGGCTTTGAAAAATTTCGGGTTTGCATGTTCTTCAACCTTGATGTTTGCCGTAATTCCTTTCAGTGTTCCCAGTCCCTGTTGGAACACTTCCTTAGCATCGTCCAATATTCTGGACAGTCGTTTAGGTTTGACATCGTCCTTTTTACCGGAATCTACAGTTAGTGCTTTTAAGGAATGCCAGTCCATATTTATTCTCCTGATCCATTCCCGTCCCAGTAGTGGTGGACCTCCCTCAGGTAACACATACAAGTCCATTCCTTTGCTTTCTTTACCCTTGTGGACCACCTTTACTTTTATCTTTCCGATGGGGTACACTCTTTGCCCCGTGTATGTTTTTAATACAATCTCCGTATCCCTTAGGGGAATGTGTGAGAATAACCTTTTGTAATCTTGCTTATTCATGACCGTCAATGCCGATCCCGTGTCCAATTCCATCTTCACTTGGACTCCTCCTATCTGGAGTGTAACCCAAATAGTTTGGTGGTCTGCTGTGTTACCCACATTATGTATTCTTAGACAACCCAGTTCCTTACTGCTGGAGTCTGAATCTGTCTTCTGTTCATCCGAACTGTTCTCTGTCACCTTGTGTACTTTTTTGTACTTCTTCTGTGGTGACTTTTTGTTGCTGGTCTTCTTTCCTGACCGGCATACTTTTGCTATGTGACCGAGTCTGCCACATTTTCTGCATTCTTGATCTTTGAACCAGCACTGGTTCTGATCGTGCGTTGTCCTTCCGCAACGATAGCACTTTACTGCACCCAATGCCATTTGATTGGTGCTGAGTTCCGATGGCCTTAGCTGCATTTCCGCGGTGCTTCGTGCTGCCGCCTCGTGCGATGCTGCAATGGTGACAGCTTTATCTAGCGTAAGGTCCTTTTCCTCTAGCAGTCGCTTCTGAGTTCCTTCTTTTAATAGTCCACACACGAACTTATCTCTCAGAGCATCTGCTAGTCCTGTACCAAACTGACAGTACTTTGATAGCTTGCGCAGTTCAATTAAGAATTCAGCTTTGCTTTCCTCTTTCAGCTGCGTTCTTCTGTAAAATTTAAATCGTTCCGCTATCAGCAGCGGCGTGGGGTTTAAATGCTCTTGCAGGATAGTAACAATATTCGCGAAAGTCTTATCCGCCGGTTTATCTGGTGTTACAAGGTGCCTTAATAACCCGTACGTCTTCGCACCCATCGAGTTTAATAGGGTTAGTGCTTTCTTTTCAGCCGGTATCTCATTTGCTGTACAATAAACTTCAATACGCTCCACATAAGTGGCCCAATCTTCGACATCGCTATCAAAAGCAGTGATGTTACTGTTTTTAGGCATCCTTGTAAGTTCCTTTAAGTATTTTATTTATTTATTTTTTCCAAAATGGCGGTTTCCCGCGCTTGGCGGCTTTTCCCGCGCTTGTCTTCTTCCTGCGCCGACTAAAATGGTGGCTTCCCGTGCTTGGCTTCTTCCCCCGCTGGCTACAATGGCGATTACCGCGCTGTTGCCGTTCTCGCCTCCCAGCGGTCCTTAATTTCCCCCGACGCTGCTGCTTTACTCCCCGCTGTCCTCGTGGGTATTAGCGCTTCCTTTCTTGCTGCGCGTCTATTCCGGTTGCAGCCCGGCCCTTTACACCGGCTGCGGTCGAGTTCTCCGCCCTTTTTCCTCCGGTCTCGCCCCCCTTCGGCACTGACAACGCGGCCGACTTTCTGCCCGTGTCGCTAGATCGGCTTACCCACCGCCGTGGAAGAAGGATGATCACTGCCTGTCGCTGATGGTGGACTTCGTGGTCAGCAATTCCAACCCGGGTTCTCGATGCCTCCTGTGCGAATGTGGTGCTCAGCAGGATGATGAGGGCGGATGCCTCTTCTCGACGCCCGTTCTGGGGACGAAGCTGCCTTGGATGCAATTGCCGCTGGGTAAGATCGACTCGTCGCCACTGTTGAGTCTGTGTGTTCCAGATATACGTATTTTAAATAACTGGACACAGACAACAGGAAAAACTTAAACAGGTCTTTACTACTTGAAGGTCAGGGCTGAACTGCTTTACAAATTACTACACAGAGCTTATATTCCGGTGTGGTCACCACCGGTACTACAATATACAGTAGCAAGAGAAAGTAGTCCATCTTCTTAAGGTAGTTCTCTTAAGGTGGTACAGGTTACATACACCACAGAAGGAGTGCAGCGAAGATTCACCAGGCTGATACCTGGGATGGCAGGAATGACGTATGAGGAGAGATTGTATTGATTGGGCTTATACTCACTGGAGTTTAGAAGATTGAGAGGGGATCTCATCGAAACCTATAAAATTCTGTCAGGCCTAGACAGACTAGATGCTGGAAGGATGTTCCCGATGGTCGGGGAGTCCAGAACCAGGGGTCATAGTCTAAGGATAAGGGGTAGGACATTTAGGACTGCAATGAGGAGGAATTTCTTCACCCAGAGAGTGGTGAACCTGTGGAATTCTCTGCCACAGAGGGCGGTGGAGGCCAGTTCATTAAATATATTCAAGAAAGAGTTGGATATATTTCTTAAGGCTAAAGGGATCAAGGGATATGGGGAGAAGGCAGGGACAGGGTACTGAATTTGAATGATTAGCCATGATCTCATTGAATGGCGGAGCAGGCTTGAAGGGCCGAATGGCCTACTCCTGCTCCTATCTTCTATGTTTCTATGTTTCTATTGCAGCAAGCCACTATTTCAATAAAATCAAGAAAAAAAACAGTCCAGAAGCTTAAATCCAAACATACCTGAAAGATGTGTGTGTCCCTGTAAGAGCTGCTGACATTGCCACTGTCAGCCTGCTTGCACACCAGGCTTACCTGGCATGCTTAGGACCCAGCGCTGAATTCACCACTAGGGTCGAAGTTCGGAGTAGTGACGTTAAGTTGGCGTCGCACGCCAATTGACGTCACCACGCCGCCATTTTTTTCTAGGGCGCTGCCAGTTACCGGCATTACAAAGGGAGGGAGGAAAATGACTGCCGCCGTGGGGCCCGCCACCAGCTGGCAAAAGGGCGGCGGCCGCCATTTTTTCACTATTTCATGGTGCTACGGAGTAGCGGTAAGTAGATGAATTTCTAGCCCAGAGAATTAGCATGCAGGTACAGCAAGCAATTAGGAAGGCAAATGGCATGTTGGCCATTATTGCAATGGAGTTGGAGTACAAGAATAAAGAAGTCTTGCTACAATTGTACCGGGCTTTGGTGAGACCACACCTGGAGCATCATGCACAGTTTTGGTCTCCTTAGAGGCAGTGCAACGAAGGTTCACTGGATTGATTCCTGGGATGAGAGGGTTGTCCTAAGAGGAGAGATTGAGTAGATTGGGCCTATACTCCCTGGAGTTTGGAAGAATGAGAGATGATCTCATTGAAACATATGAGATTCTGAGGGGGATTGACAGGGTAGATGCCGATAGATTCCCTGGCTGGAGAGTCTAGAACTAGGGGCATAGTCTCAGGATAAGGGGTTGGCCATTTAAGACTGAGATGAGGAATAATTTCTTCACTCAGAGTTGTTAATCTTTGAAATTCATATCCCATGGGGCTATGGATGCTGAATCTTTGAGTATATTCAAGGCTGAGATTGTTTTGTTTTGCACACTTTGTACAAAAATAATAAATTGCAGGACAACGGAGTATTACAGTTTAAACTCTTTTAATGAAGCATCAGGTCTGTAAGCTTTCTTAATCCATACAGCACCGTGTGTACAAGATGGAGTCAGGACCCCTGGGTCTTCTAAACAGTAGCAGTCCTTACAGATGCCTGCAGGCCAATGACAACTCAGCATGTGATCACATGTGAATATAATAGGTATTCCTTACAGATGCCTGCGGGCCAATGATAATTCAATATGCAAATGATACAGAGATAGATAGATTTTTGGACTCTAGGGGGAATCAAGGGATATGAACATTGGGCAGGAAAGTGAAGTTGAGGTCGAAGATCAACCATGATGTCATTGAATGGCAGACCAGGCTCGAGGGGCCGTATGACCTACTCCTGCTTCTAATTCTTATGTTCTTGTGTTTTTATTGCTGGTGATGCTATGGCTATGACCAAGTCGAGAAGGAGGGAGAATGCACCATGGTCACAGATAACAAGGATTTTATTGGTGACTTTCGTTAGGGGCATTTCAGTGATGTGGCAAGGGAGGAAACATGATGGCAGAGATTCAGAGAGAGTTGCAGAAAAGAGGTGCACAGATTTGGGAAGCAACACATTCAAGGACTTTGCAGAGATAAGGAATATTGGAGTTGGGGTGGTAGTCTGCAGGAACAGAGGAGTTGAAGGTAGGCTTTTTGAGGAGGGATGATAGTATTTTGAAAGGGAAGGGTGCAGTACATGAGGATAGAGAACCATTTATAACATCATCTACCATAGGGCCAGGAAGAGAAATTGGATGGATAGCACTTTAGTGAGAGTGGGGTCAAGGGAGCAGGAGCTCGGTCCCATGAACGAGTTGAGCTCAGAGAAGGCATGAGTTGTGAAACTAGAGACGGGCATAGGTTCAGGTCACCTGGGGAAAGGTTTGACTTGGTGGGCAAGTTGAAGGTGAGGGTGGAAGAGGCAAAGATGCTCAAAGGAAGAGAAAGCCCCAGAAGAGTAGGGGAGAAACCAAGGTGAGACTTGGTGGTAAGTGCCACAGCACTACAGCAGCAGTTTGGGCAGGGAAGGTTGCTGAAAGTTTACCCAGGCAGGAAGTCTTCAGTGAGGGCTAGGTGTTGCTACCCATGAGCCAAGTTTCAGTTAAAGACAAGATTTCAATGTAATCATCCACAATAAGGTTCTGTGTGGCAAGATAAAAATCGAAATTAACTCAGGGAAAATTATACTTCTCAGATTTAACATCAGATTCAAATTCAGAGACCTTGATTATGGTACCTATCTATATGTAATTGTACATACCTGCACTACTAATTCAGCAGTTGTTCTGTAATATAGATCTGTTTGTTTATTTATTTATATCTAAATATAAATATATAGAGTTATACAGTACAGAAAGAGGCCATTCGGCCCATTGTGTCCGTGCCGGCCATCAAGCCCTATCTATTCCAATCCCATTTTCCAGCACTTGGTCCGTAGCCTTGCATGCTATGGCATTTCAAGTGCTCATCTAAATGCTTCTTGAATGTTGTGAGGGTTCCTGCCTCTACCACCCTTTCAGGCAGTGAGTTCCAGATTCCAACCACCCTCTGGGTGAAAACGTTTTTCCTCAAATCTCCTCTAAACATCCTGCCCCTTAACTTGAAACTATGCCCCCTTGTTATTGACCCCTCTACTAAGGGGAAAAGTTCCTTTCTATCTACCCTATCTATGCCCCTCATAATTTTGTACACCTCAATCAGGTCCCCCCTCAGCCTTCTCTGCTCTAAGGAAAACAACCCCAGCCTGTCCAGTCCCTCTTCATAGCTGAAGCACTCCAGCCCAGGTAACATCCTGGTGAATCTCCTCTGCACCCTCTCCAATGCAATCACATCCCTCCTATAGTATGGCAACCAGAACTGCACACAGTATTCCAGCTGTGGCCTAACTAGCATTTTGTACAGCTCCATCATAATCTCCCTGCTGTTATATTCTATGCCTCGGCTAATGAAGGCAAGTATCCCATATGCCTTTTTAACCACCTTATCTACCTGTCCTGCTGCCTTCAGGGATCTATGTACATGCGCACCACGGTCCCTCTGATCCTCTATCCTTCCTAGGATCCAACTATTCATTGTGTATTCCCTTGCCTTGTTAGTCCTCCCAAAATGCATCACCTCACACTTTTCAGGGTTAAATTCCATTTGCCACTGTTCTGCCCATCTAACTATCCCGTCTATATCGTCCTGTAGCCTGAGGCTTCCCTCCTCGCTATTTACCACTCCACCAATTTTCGTGTCACCTGCAAACTTACTGATCATACCTCCTACATTCATATCTAAATCATTAATGTACACTACAAACAGCAAAGGACCCAGCACCGATCCCTGCGGTACACCAGTGGACACAGGCTTCCAGCCACAAAAACAACCTTCGACCATCACCCTCTGCCTCCTGCCACTAAGTCAATTTTGGATCCAATGTGCCAAATTGCCCTGGATCCCATGGGCTCTTACCTTCTTGACCAGTCTCCCATGTGGGACTTTGTCAAAAGCCTTACTGAAGTCCATGTAGACTACATCAACTGCACTACCCTCATCCATACACCTAGTCACCCCCTCGCAAAATTCAATCAAATTGGTCAGACATGATCTCCCCCTGACAAAGCCATGCTGACTATCCTTGATTAATCCCTGCCTCTCCAAGTGGAGACTAATTCTGTCCCTCAGAATTTTTTCCAATAATTTCCCTACCACTGATGTTAGGCTCACTGGCCTGTAATTCCCTGGTTTATCCCTACTACCCTTCTTGAACAATGGTACTACGTTAGCTGTTCTTCAGTCCTCTGGCACCTCCCCTGTGGCCAGAGAGGTTCTGAAAATTTGTGTCAGAGCCCCTGCAATCTCCTCCCTTGCCTCACACAGTAGCCTGGGATACATCCCGTCAGGGCCTGGGGATTTATCTACTTTTAAGCCCGCTAAAAACGCTAGTACCTCCTCCCTCTCAATACTAATTTGTTCAAGTATATCACAATCCCCCTGCCTGATTTCTATGCCTACATCACCCTTCTCCATAGTGAACACAGATGCAAAATATGCATTTAAAACCTCACCTACATCTTCCGGCTCTACACACAGATTGCCACTTTGGCCCTAATGGGCCCTACTCTTTCCCTGGTTATCCTCTTGCCCTTAATATATTTATAAAACACCTTGGGATTTTCCTTTATTTTGCCTGCCAGTGTTTTTTCATGCCCCCTCTTCGCTCTCCTAATTTCTTTTTTAAGTACCCCCCTGCACTTTCTATACTCCTCTAGGGCTTCCACTGTTTTTAGTCCTTTGTATCTGCCAAAAGCCTCCCTTTTTTTCCTAATCCATTCTTGTATATCCCTTGACATCCAGGGTTCCCTGGACTTGTTGGTCCCACCCTTGACCTTTACGGGAACATGTTGGCGTTCTACTCTCTCTATTTCCTTTCTGAAAGACTCCCATTGCTCCTATAAAATTCTGTCAGGCCTGGACAGACTAGATGCAGGAAGGATGTTTCTGATGGCCGGGGAGTCCAGAACCAGGGGTCATAGTCTAAGGATAAGGGGTAAGCCATTTAGGACTGAAATGAGGAGGAATTTCTTCACCCAGAGAGTGGTGAACCTGTGGAATTCTCTGCCACAGAGGGCGGTGGAGGCCAGTTCATTAAGTATATTCAAGAAAGAGTTGGATATATTTCTTAAGGCTAAAGGGATCAAGGGATATGTGGAGAAGGCAGGGACAGGGTACTGAATTTGGATGATCAGCCATGATCTCATTGAATGGCGGAGCAGCCTCAAAGGGCCGAATGGCCTACTCCTGCTCCTATCTTCTATGTATCTATGAAACATGGTTTCTTTGTCAAATTCATTTTATCTTTTTCAGATCATTATAAGGGTCAAGCTTGCCAGTGTCGGATTTTTGGATAACGTGTTGTTGGCTCAAAAATTCTTTGTACTTTACAAGCTCTGTGAAGAGCAACTTACTAAGCAGGTATGTAATAGACCTAGTTTAAAATTTGAAACATATGGGTGCCCTGAAATAATTAAAATGTCAATGTTACATCCAGTAAACCCTAGTTTTCATATTCAAAATCCTAACCATTTTTCAGCCAAATTTGTTTCACCTCTCCTTTTAATTCAGAATTTGACTTGGTTTATGCTGAAAATGATAGAATATGAAGAGAAAAATAGATGTCAGTGTTTTTTTATTCATTCATGAAATGTGGGCGTCGCTGGCAAGGCCAGAATTTATTGCCCATCCCTGGTGCTGACAGGTTGCAGTTCTTCTGAAGAGCTTTGGAATGAATGAATGTCAAATCATCTCTTTTGTGCGCACACCTTTTGGGACATAAACAGCAGAAACATTCAACTCGGTATGTTAGTGACCTTTACAGACACATTTGGGGCTAAAAATTCAGTTTCGTAGCGCATGTTGTTTGGGTGCCGTTTTGGGTCGAAAATGGCATCCGAGCAGTGCATGTACACTTTTGGTACAGGCCACACCGGATGCAATTTTAGTGAGGCCATTCGCGTTGGCGTTGGGAGCATGCGCCGGGAGTATGCAGATTCTGATGTCAATCAGCGTGTAGTACTGATTTGACGCCAGCGCTGCCATTTTCGACCTCAACGCTGCAGCTAACGTCCTCTCTTAACCAATTTCCCCTGCAATTATTTAAGGGGCTGTGTGGCCCATTCAAACTTCTGCGCATGCACGGTTTTAAACGGGCAAGCAGCCTACAAGGGAGCTTCAGACAGCTGCTCAGCTAAACAGAAACATTGCTCTTAACCTCTCACAGCTGAACATGCGTTCAGCAACAGGAAGAACCCCAGGCCAGCACTATTTAAAGAGATATGATAGCAAAATACTGCGGATGCTGGAAATCCGAAATAACAACAGAAAACGCTGGAAAAACTCAGCAGGCCAGGGCAGCATCCATGGAGAGAGAAACAGAGTTAACGTTTCAGGTCGATGACCTTTCGTCAGAACTGGAAAAAAGCAGGAAAAGGAATAGATTTTAAAGCAAGTTAGGGGTGTGGAAAAGGGGGAGGGGATGAAAGAACAAAAGGGAAGGTCAGTGATAGGATAGAAAGCAGGAGAGATAAAGAGACATTGAGAGACATTAAGAGATATTCAAGGCAAGAGGAGGTGGTACTGGAACAGGTTAAGGAATAAAGGATGGCTATAGATGAAGTGTGAATTGCGCTGGCAGAATGAAGGACAGCTGCATATGGGAGGGAAGAAAAATGGCCAAACAAAAGTGTGGATAAAAAAATAAAAAATGTATATATATGTGATAGGGGCCGAGGTTATGATCTGAAATTGTTGAATTCTATGTTGAGTCCAGAGGGCTGTAGAGTGCCTAATCGAAAGAAATCAGTGGGGAAACTCTCCATTGGTTGTACTCATATCTAGCACAAAGGAAGATGGTTGTGGTTATTGGAGGCCAATCATCTCCGCTCCAGGACATCGCTGCAGGATTTCCTCAGGGCAGTGTCCTAGGCCCAGTCATCTTCAGCTGCTTCATCAATGACCTTCCCTCCATCAGAAGGTCAGAAGTGCAGATGTTCATTAATGATTGCACAGTGTTCAGTTCCATTTGCAACTCCTCAGATAATGAATCAGTCTGTGCCCGCATGCAAAAGACCTGCACAACATTCAGGCTTGGGCTGATAAGTGGCAAGTGCCAGGTGTGGTGTATGTGCCTTTAAGAGCCCCTGTGTACTGTAATGCCGGTAATGGCCACTCGGGCTATATACGCCTGTATATTGCCTTATATCTGTTAGTTCACCTCCAGACTTTGTCCAGTAAACACCTGTAAACCAACTCCTGCATTCCGTGTCTTCATTAACACACGGATACAACAGTGGCGACGAATTGAAAACGGACTTACCTGCAATTCGGCAGCACCTCAAGGAGATCGATTCCTCAGACGAAGGAAGAAGAAAAAAAGAAAAAAATTGTGGTTTCACCAGCTAGCCAGGCTGGTGGCAGGTACTGCAATAATCCTTCCTGGGCGGCGGGCTGGGGCTCGATCAGCTGGCTCTACAGCGGGGCCAAGCAGTGAAGGCACAGGCAAACAAATACGAAGGGTGGAGCACTCAGGAGACGGCCAGCTCTGCAAAGCAGGTCGGCGTTCGGACCACGCAGAGGGCGGGGAAAGTCCCAGAGAGTCCGGCGGGGACAAGTCTCCGACTATTAAAAATATTTGTATAAATAAAAACTGCGGAGAACAGCGTTGTCAGCAGCAACAGCGGCGGGAAAGCGCGGGAGGCGCCATTTTTTTTTCAGCAAGGAAGAAAGGAAAGCGCAGGAGGCGCCATTTTCTTTTAGGATTCCTAAGACTGGCAACATTACTACTTTCGATAGTGATGTAGAGGATTGGGCCACATATGTGGAAAGAGTGGAATTATATTGCACAGCAAATGAAATAAAGGATGATAAAAAGGCATCGGTACTTCTAAATCTAATGGGCGCAAGGACATACAGGCTGTTACGAAACTTAATCACTCCAGCCAAACCGATGGACAAGAATTTTAAGGAGATTGTTGATACCCTACACTGCCAATTCGGGGCAGGACTGGCAGATTCTTTACGAGACAAATTCGTCTGCGGTCTCCTAAGTGAAGGAACACAAAAAAGGCTACATTCTGAGAAGGATTTGACACTGGACAAGGCTTTCAGTGTAGCTGTATCATACAAAGCAGCAGCAAGAGGAGCTGCAGAGATACAGCAAAAGCCACAGGACTTCGGCACCCATGAAATGACACGGGGTTTCGAGAGATGTTATCGCTGCAGCAGATCCACCCATGACCAGAGGGACTGCTGGTTCAAGGACAAAGCATGCAGGCAATGCGGAAAGATGGGACACATTACACGTGTATGCCGATCTGGAAACAAAAAATCCACTGACAGAAAAAAAATCAATAAGGAAAAGTACAGAAAGGTACAAATGATGACGGACAGTAGCTCCGAAGACCAGAAGTGCGATAGCGACTCCGGAAACAAGAGACTAAGCTGTCTCAAATTACATAATGTAATTGCCAAAGAAGATTACCAGACCATTTGGGTTACCCTCACGATAGCGGGGTCCCCAGTTAAAATGGAGCTAGATACAGGATCAGCTCTGACCGTCAGAAGTAGACGGGATTACGAGCGGCTATTTCCACATATACCTTTGAAAGACACATCCATTATCTTGAAAACATATACGGGGCAGAAAGTATACCCCAAAGGTAAAATAAAGGTGCCTGTTGTATACAACGGCAAGGAAATACAGAAGTTGTATTTATATGTTCTGCAAGATGGTGGTCCACCGCTGTTGGGACGTGAATGGATCAGGAAGATACATTTGGACTGGCACTCCATTCAGGCACTGACGGTGACCAGTAAGAAAAAAAATGATGATGACAACATACCTGAACGATTAAAAGACATCTTGGCCAACGCCAAAGAAGTGTTCCAACAGGAACTAGGAACCTTGAAAGGCATCACCGCCTCAATAAAGGTGGAAGATGCGGCAATTCCCAAGTTTTTTAAGGCGAGGCTGGTGCCATACGCAATTCGTCCAGCAGTCGAGGCAGAGCTGGAGAATTTGGAAAAGACAGGCGTGTTATCCAAGATAGATTGGAGCGAGTGGGCAACACCCATCATTCCGGTCATGAAGAAAACGTTAAATAATGATAAATCTGAAGAACAGAAAAATTCGCATCTGTGGGGACTTCAAGGTGACTGTAAACCCAGTCCTTCATATGGTACAGTATCCTCTTCCGAGGATAGAAGATATTTTCGCCTCACTATCCGGAGGGAAACGTTTCACAAAAATTGACTTGGCACAGGCATATCTACAGATGGAGGTTGAGGAGGCCTCTAAAAAGTATCTCACAATAAACACACACAAAGGCCTGTACCAGTACAATCGACTGGTTTTCGGAATAGCATCAGCTCCAGCTATCTGGCAAAGAGCTATGGAACAAGTCCTGCAAGGGATTCCTGGGACTCAATGCTACCTAGACGACATCCTTGTAACAGGAGAAAACGACAACGAACACCTTGCCAATTTGGAGAAGGTGCTCACTAGGCTGAGAGAACGGGGCCTACGAGCAAACCGCCCCAAGTGCGAATTTTTCCAGAAACAAATATCATATTGTGGCCACATAATTAATGAAGAAGGGTTGCATAAGTCCCCTGAGAAAATTGAAGCGGTCATAAAAGCACCAGCACCTGAAAATGTCTCACAATTAAGGTCGTTCCTGGGATTGATAAATTACTACCATAAATTTTTACCGAACTTGTCAACTGTTCTGCACCCTCTTAACGAACTGCTACAAACGGGAGTAATTTGGGAATGGAGCGAGGACTGTAAACGTGCCTTACATAAATGTAAAGGCTTGATCACGTCCAAGGAAGTTTTGGCTCATTACAACCCATCACTGCCAATCTGACTGGCGTGCGATGCATCCCCTTACGGCGTAGGCACGGTATTATCACAAAGATTCCCTGATGGCTCAGAACGGCCGATAGCTTTTGCGTCACGCTCATTGAACTCAGCTGAGCGTAACTATGCCCAGATCGACAGGGAAGCACTCAGCCTGGTATGGGGAGTGAAGAAATTCAACCATTACCTACACAGACAAAAATTTACCTTGTTGACTGACCATCAACCCCTCGTCTCCATATTCAACCCTAAAAAGGGTGTTCCCATTATGACAGCGCAAAGGCTACAGAGGTGGTCCCTTTTCCTAGGGGCACACCAATATGACATAGAATACAAAGGATCAAAACAGCATGGGAATGCTGACGGTTTATCGCGCCTACCGTTGCAAACGGTAGAAGAGGCACCTACAGTAGACCGAGTGGAGATGTTCCACTCAACTATAGTGGAATGTCTACCAGTAACAAATTCTGCCATTGAAAAGGAAATGAGAAATGACCCGACTCTCTCACGAGTCTACGATTTAACGGTGAAGGGATGGCCAGCACATGGCGAACCACTGTTGCCAGCATTCTCGCAAAGAAGAGAACAGCTGTCAGTGTGCCGAGGAACCTTGATGTGTGGATCCAGAGTGGTGATTCCACCCAAACTCCAGGATAAAGTGCTAAAGGAGCTTCACGAGGGGCATCTGGGTGGAGTGAAAATGAAGAACCTAGCCAGAGCGTTTGTGTGGTGGCCAGGTATCGATGGAGACATCGAAGAAATGACCAAGAGCTGCCTAGGATGCCAGAAGGTCCAAAACGCCCCACCACAAGCCCCTCTACATCCATGGGAGTGGCCCTCATCTCCATGGCAAAGGGTACACATCGATTTTGCTGGTCCATTTATGGACTCAATGTTCTTAATCGCGGTTGATGCACACTCCAAGTGGCCAGAGGTAATAAAGATGTCCTCCACCACCACGGAAAAAACCATCACAGTATTAAGGACCATATTTGCCAGGAATGGGCTGCCGGAACAGATCTGTTCTGATAATGGACCGCAATTTGTGTCCGAAGAATTCAGGAAGTTCTTAAAAAACAATGGGGTTAAGCACTACACGTCCGCCCCATACCATCCTGCCACCAATGGATTGGCTGAAAGGTTTGTCCAGACCTTGAAGAAGGCCATAAGGGCCATGGGTAATGAAGACATAAAACTTCAGCATAAGGTAGATAACTTCTTGTTTGCATACAGGAATGCAACACGTGGTTACAAACCAAACTCCCGCCATGATGTTCTTCAATAGAAACCTAAGATGCCGGCTGGATTTGATCAAGCCAAACATCAGAAGGGACGTGGAGAACCGGCAATTTCAAGGCATGAATGAAAGGCCAACTAGAACCTTCCAGATAGGTCAACAAGTTTTGGCCCGGGACTACCGTACTGAGAAATGGCAGCCTGGAACTATTTGCACACGACTAGGACCGCTGATATATACAGTGGACATTGGAGAAAGCATAATAAGGCGCCATGCTGACCAGATCATAGAGTCATCCGAAAAGGGACAACCTACACCACAACTCTATACGCCTAATGATGAAGTAGAGATACCCATAGTATCTACCTCCGATCCGGTGATACTGGAACAAGATGAACCCGACACTGGCATTCGAGCCGAATCAGCCTTGCCAAAAGAACCTACTACACCATCAGAAACTACTACACCACCGAGGCGTTATCCGGACCGAGTCAGGAAGCCTCCAGAGAGACTGACTTATAATTGATTAACTGCAGCAATGTGTAGATTATTGTTCGTGTAACATGTTAATTAATGATTACTTAAAATATTATGTAGTAGTTGTCTAAAAGGGGAGGAATTGTGGTGTATGTGCCTTTAAGAGCCCCTGTGTACTGTAATGCCGGTAATGGCCACTCGGGCTATACATAGATACATAGAAGATAGGAGCAGGAGTAGGCCATTCGGCCCTTCGTGCCTGCTCCGCCATTTAATGAGATCATGGCTGATCCTTTAATTCAGTATCCCGTCCCCGCCTTCTCTCCGTAACCCTTAACCCCTTTTGCCCGTAGAAATATATCTAATTCCCTCTTAAATATATTTAATGAGCTGGCGTACACTGCCCTCTGTGGCAATGAGTTCCACAGGTTCACCACTCTCTGAGTGAAGAAATTCCCCCTCATCTCTGTCCTAAATGGTTTAGCCCTTATCCTTAAATTATGTCCTCTAGTTCTGTTCTCACCCGCCAAGGGAAACATTCCTTCTGCATCCAGTCTGTCTAGACCTGTCAGAATTTTATACACTTCTATGAGGTCCCCTCTCAATCTTCTAAACTCCAGTGTGTACATCCCTAAACTACATAGTCTCTCCTCATAGGTCATTCCCGCCATTCCTGGTATCAGCCTGGTGAATCGCCGCTGCACCCCCTCCATGGCAAGAACATCCTTCCTCAGATGAGGCGACCAAAACTGTACACAGTACTCGAGGTGTGGTCTCACCAGTGCCCTGTACAGCTGCAGCAAGGTATCCCTGTTCCTGTATTCTAACCCTTTTGCTATGAAGGCCAGCATACCGTTTGCCTTCTTGACCGCCTGTTGCACCTGCATGCTCGCCTTCAGTGACTGGTGTACAAGAACACCCAGGTCTCTCTGTACTTCCCCCTCTCCCAATCTATTGCCATTTAAATAATAATTTGCCCTCCCGTTCCTGCACCCAAGGTGGATAACTTCGCACTTGTCCACATTATAGTGCATCTGCCATTTATCCGCCCAATCGCCCAGTCTGTCCAAATCGCTCTGGAGCTTCCTGGTCTCTTCCTCTGAGCCCACCCCACCTCCTAGTTTAGTGTCGTCTGCAAATTTGGAAATGCTGCATCCGACTCCCTGATCCAGGTCATTAATGTAAATTGTGAACAGCTGGGGGCCCAGGACAGATCCCTGTGGTACCCCACTTGTTACTGCCTGCCATTCAGAAAATGAGCCGTTTATTCCAACTCTCTGTTTTCTATCTGACAGCCAGTTCCCTATCCACGCCAAAACTTTCCCCTTTATCCCATGAGCCTCAATTTTCCATGCTAATCTTTTATGTGGGACCTTATCGAAGGCCTTTTGGAAGTCCAGGTACACCACATCTACTGGCTCTCCCCCATCTATTCTACCAGTTACTCCCTCAAAAAATTCCAATAGATTAGTCAAGCACGATTTACCCTTTGTAAATCCATGTTGACTCTGTCCTATCCTGTCCCCATTTGCTAAGTGCTCCGCTATTTCATCCTTAATGATGGACTCCAGCATTTTGCCCACAACTGATGTAAGGCTTACAGGTCTGTAATTACCTGCTTTTTCCCTACCCCCCTTTTTGAATAGTGGGGTAACGTTAGCTACCCTCCAATCCATCGGCACTGTTCCCGAGTCTAATGAATTCTGAAAAATCATCCTTAGTGCATCCGCTATCTCTAGGGCCACCTCCTTCAGTACCCTAGGATGCATGTTATCAGGCCCTGGGGATTTGTCCACCTTCAATCCCTTTAGCTTCCTTAACACCATATCCTTAGAGATATTGATTTGCGTCAGTTCCTCCTTTGCCAATGTCCCTATTTTTCCCGATATCCCAGGGAGGTTTTTTGTGTCTTCCTTCGTAAAGACTGACCCAAAGTATGCATTTAGTTGATCTGCCATTTCCTTATTTCCCATTATATATTCCCCCGTATCTGACTGCAATGGACCAACTTTGGTTTTCACCAGTCTTTTCCTTTTGATATATTTATAAAAGCTTTTGGAGTTAGTTTTTATATTTTCCGCCAGCTTGTTTTCGTAAGCTATTTTGCCCCTCTTGATCATGCCCTTTGCCCTCCTTTGCTCTATCTTAAACTGTTCCCAATCTTCCGCTCTGGCGCTTTTTTTGGCTATTTTATACGCCCTATCTTTGGATTTTATGCTGTCTCTAATTTCCCCTGTTATCCACGGTTGAGTCACCTTTTTAGATTTCCTTTTATGCCAGATTGGTATAAACAATTTTTGCAATTTTGTCATTCTATCTTTAAATGTTTGCCATTGTTTATCTACCTCCAGTCCTCTCAGGAACGTTGTCCAATCAGACCTACTCAGTTCCCGTCTCATGGCATCATAATTCCCCTTGTTTAAATTCAGGACCTTAGTCTCTGAGTCAATTTCTTCGCTCTCCATTTCGAGTGAGAAATCGATCATGTTATGATCGCTCTGACCCAAGGGTCCCCGTACAACAAGATTACTGATTAGTCCCTTCTCATTGCACAGTACCCAGTCCAATATAGCCTGTTCCCGAGTTGGTTCCTCGACATATTGATCCAGATAACCATCCCTTAAACACTCAAGGAATTCCTCCTCCTCATTATTTTTACTGATTAGGCTAGTCCAATCTATATGTAAGTTAAAGTCACCTATGATGACAGCTGTGCTCTTATTGCACGCTTCTCTAATTTCCCTCGTGATGCCCTCCCTAACCTCTATTTTACTATTTGGAGGCCTATATACCACTCCTATTAATGTTTTTCGCCCCTCGCTATTTCTTAGCTCCACCCATATAGATTCTGTATTAACTGAGTTAATATCCTTCCTTTCAATTGCATTTATCCCCTCTTTTACTAGCAATGCTACCCCTCCTCCCTTTCTTTTTTGTCGATCCTTCCTAAATACTGAATACCCCTGTATGTTAAGCTCCCAGCCCTGCTCACCCTGCAACCATGTTTCCGTAATCCCAATTAGATCATAATTATTAACCTCTATTTCCACAGCTAATTCATCTACCTTGTTCCTGATGCTTCTCGCATTAAGGTATAAAACCCTCAGGCTTTTTTTATGCTCACATTTTTTATGAATTAGTTTGGCCCTTTGTTTTTTGTTCCTCACCCTTTTACCATTTATTTCTGTCTGCCTTTCACTTTCCTCTATTTCACTACATAGGTTTCTAGCCCCCTGCCATACTAGTTTAAATGCTCCCGAACTGCTTTATCAAAAATTACCCCGAGAACATCAGTTCCATCTCTGCACAGGTGTAGACCGTCCCTTTTGTATAGGTCACACCTACCACAAAACTGGTTCCAATGCCTCAAAAATTTAAAACCCTCCCTCTTACACCACTGCTCAAGCCACGTATTTAGCCTAACTATCCTGTTCTCTGTACTCTTACTAGCACGTGGCACTGGTAGTAATCCAGAGATTACTACCTTCGAGGTCCTACTTTTTAGCTTGGCTCCTAACTCCCTAAATTCTACTTGTAGGACCTCTTCCCTTTTTTTAGCTACGTCGTTGGTACCAACATGTATCACGACAACTGGCTGTTCCCCCTCCCCCTCCAGAATGTTCTGCACCCGCGCCGAGACATCCTTGACCCTTGCACCAGGGAGGCAACATACCATCCTGGAGTCTCGGTCGCGACCACAGAAACCCCTATCTATTCCCCTTACAATCGAATCCCCTATTACTATAGCCCTGCCACTCTTTTTCCCTCCCTTCTTTGCAACAGAGCCAGTCATGGTGCCATGAGCCTGGCTGCTGGTGCCTTCCCCCGATGCGTCACCCCCCCCGACAACAGTACCTAAGACGGTGAACCTGTTGCTAAGGGAGACAACCCCAGGGGATTTCTGCACTACCTTCCTGCCCTTGCTCTGCCTTTTGGTCACCCATGTACTGTCTACGCTGGCCTTAACCTGCGGTGTGACCAACTCACTAAATGTGCTATCCACACCCCTCTCAGAATCGTGGATGCTCCAAAGTGAGTCCATCTGCAGCTCAAGGGCCGTCATGCGGTCCCACATGAGCTGCAGCTGGACACACTTCCCGCACACATAGTCGTCAGGGACACAGGAAGCGTCCCTGATTTCCCACATGTTACAGGAGGAGCATGACACAGGTCCGAGCTCTACTGCCATGACTTAACCCTTATATTACTTTTTAATTTTCTAGTTTTAGTTTATTTATCGACTTTTGTTTTCCCGAAGCTTACTTAGACCAATGTATACTGTACTCCTCTTATTCCTTTTTAAACTAACCAAATCCCACTAGTTTTGGTTTTACTTTCTAGGAAGGTTTGAGGAAAGTACTTACCAGTTAGTCTTACCTCCCTGGTCTTTCGCTGACTTCCCGGTCTTGTGTCCCCTTGGTCCTACGCCGACTTCCCGCTCCTCCCGGTTCCTGCCCTGCTGAAAAGAAACTGAGACCAAAAAATTTGTGACCTCCTTAAATACCTTTCACCTGGGTGCTTCCCACCAGGTCCGCTTCTGAAAAAAAGCTCACGAGCTGGACTTCCGCCTCAGCTGTTTTTTTAAATGGCTTTTTAACTCTCTCCTTCCCTGAGATTGGAGATTGGTGAGGCCTACCTGGGCCTCTGGAGCCTCTTGTAGTCGCTCTGCCGCTCAGCTCCGCCTCCACCCGCTGCCGATGCCGCACTGGGGCCTACCTGGGCCTCTGGAGCCTCTTGTAGTCGCTCTGCCGCTCAGCTCCGCCTCCACCCGCTGCCGATGCCGCACTGGGGCCTACCTGGGCCTCTGGAGCCTCTTGTATTCGCTCTGCCGCTCAGCTCCGCCTCCACCCGCTGCCGATGCCGCTTGTATATTGTCTTATATCTGTTAGTTCACCTCCAGACTTTGTCCAGTAAACACCTGTAAACCAACTCCTGCATTCCGTGTCTTCATTAACAGACGGATACAACACCAGGCAATGACTATCTCCAACAAGAGACAGTCTAACCATCTTCCCTTGACATTCAATGGCATTACCATAGTCAAATCGCCCATCATCAACATCCTGGGGGTCACCTTTGACAAGAAACTTAACTGGACCAGTAAATACTGTGGCAACAAGAGCAGGTCAGAAGCTAGTTATTCTGCGGTGAGTGTCTCACCTCCTGACTCCCCAAAGCCTTTCCACCATCTACAAGGCACAAGTCAGGAGTGTGCTGGAATATTCTCCACTTGGCTGGATGAGTGCAGCTCCAACAACACTCAAGAAGCTCAACACCATACAGGACAAAGCAACCCGCTTGCGTGGGACCCCATCCACCACTTTAAACATTTACTCCCTTTATCACTGGCGTACCTTGTTTGCAGTACGTACCATCGACAAGATGCACTGCAGCAACTCTCCAAGGCTTCTTCGACAGCACCTCCCAACACCCACGACCTCTACCACCTAGAAGGAGAAGGACAGCAGACGCATGGGAACACCACCACCACCTCCGAATTCCTCTTCAAGTCACACACCATCCTGATGTGGAAATATATCACGGTTCCTTCATTGTCACTGGGTCAAAATCCTAGAACTCCCTACCGAACAGCACTATGGGATTACCTTCACCACACGGACTGCAGCGGTTCAAGAAGGTGGCTCACCACCACCTTCTTGAGCGCAATTAGGGATGGGCAATAAATGCTGGCCTTGCCAGCGACACCCGCATCCCATGAATGAATAATAAAAATAATCGCAATCCCCGCACCCATTTTCGGGGGCTATCTAATTCTCAGCCCTTTCAGTCTCATAATTTTATGCGCTGAGTCTTTTCATATTCTATCATTCTGTCCTTGGTATTGAAAGTACCTCGTGTAAACCCAAGGTAAGCTCCAAGAACCAAATTTCCTGCACTATTGACATTTCCTGAGGAGTTTTGATTCAAATTCTAAATTACAGAATGTAGTATTAGATAATTACAAACATAAGATAAAGCATGCGTAGCCTTTATGTGATCCAGAGAGCACATGAATGATTTACTGATAGATCAACATGCTCTGCTCATACTTTAATTTCATCAATTGAAAGAAAATGTTTTGAATTATAATAATCAATGTTAATGTCAATAGATTTTCATATAGATTAATATAGATTATATGGATTAATACTTTTACATTAGAACTAGAGTCAAAGCCAATGACACCGGTATGAGGGGCGAGTTGGCTAAGGTAGATTGGGAAATTAGATTAAAAGGTGTGACAGTAGAAAAGCAGTGGCAAACATTTAAAGAAATATTCCAAAAACGAATATGCATTCTATTGAGAAATATAAACTCCATGGAAAAAGTGATCCAGCCGTTGCTAACTAAAGAAGTTAAAGAGAGTATTAGATAAAAGAAGAGGCTTAAAATTTGCAAAGAATAGTAGTAAGCCTGGGGAATGGGAGAGCTTTAGAAACCATCAAAGGATGACCAAAAACATAGAAACAAAGAAAAATAGGAGCAGGAGTCGGCCATTTGGCCCTTCAAGCCTGCTCCGCCATTCAATATGATCATAGCTGATCCTCTATCTCAATACCATATTACCCCTCTCACCCCATATCCCTTGATACCTTTTGTGTCCAGAAATCTATCTATCTCCTTCTTAAATATATTCAGTGACTTGGCCTCCACAGCTGTGGTAGAGAATTCTACAGGTGCACAACCCTCTGAGTGAAGAAATTTCTCCTCATCTCAATCCGAACTGTCCTACCCCGTATCCTGAGACTGTGACCTCTCGTTCTTGACCCCCCAGCCAGAGGAAACATCCTCCCTACATCCAGTCTGTCTAGCCCTGTCAGAATTTTATATGTTTCAATGAGATCCCCTCTCATTCTTCTAAACTCTAGTGAATACAGGCCTAGTTCACTCAATCTCTCCTCATACGACAGTCCTGCCATCCCAGGAATCAGTCTGGTGAACCTTCGCTGCACTCCCTCTATGGTAAGTATATCCTTTCTCAGGTAAGGAGATCAAAACTGCACACAGTACTCCAGGTGTGGTCTCACCAAGGCCCTGCATAACTGTAGTAAGACATCCTTGCTCCTGTACTCAAATCCTCTTGCAATGAAGGCCAACATACCATTTGCCTTCCTAACTGCTTGCTGCACCTGCATGTTTCCTTTCAGTGACTGGTGTACAAGGACACCCAGGTCCCTTTGTACATCAACATTTCCCAATCTAGCACCATTGAAATAATACTCTGCCTTTCTGTTTTTTCTACCGAAGTGGATAACTTCACATTTATCCACGTTATATTGCATCTGCCATGTATTTGCCCACTCACTCAATGGGCTCGAATTTCCAAGCCCCGTGGAGGCGGGTTTGGAAGCGGAAGTGGTGGGAAAATTACAGAATCGGGGGGCAGGAACCCATCCCGCCCCCAACCCGCCTCCGTGCCAATGTCCCAGGATGCGGGTATCCGACCTGTGCTGGGAGCCGCCTCCCCGAGGCAGGAAGGGGATTAGTGCCAATTAACTGCCTATTAACAGATAGTTAACAGGCAGTTTTTTGCCTAATCCCTATTTTTAGCCCTGAAGTGTGGGCTTCCCGACGGCTCCAAACCACGCCAAGTTAGCGAGGCAGACCGTTAGTCTGAAGGGGTTGGAGGGGTCAAGATGTCCATTGTGTAGGTGAGTGATGGGTGCATGTGTGCAGAGGTAAGTGTGTGAGGTAAGTGTAAAGTGTTTTAATAAGTTTTACTTACCTTTACTTTCTCCTGCAGGCTTCCTTCCTTCAGTTCTCGGGAGCCCCTCAGTTCACCGGCACAGAAAGCAGAATGGCCGCTGAACTGTCAAAAGCTGCAGCATTCTGCTTTCTGGTCTGGAGCGATCTCTAACTGAGTCTGAGTAGAAGGACTTAAGTTAGAAGACAGATTGTCAATGTTTGACAGCTTCACCAGTAACCAGGTGTCCCTTAATTGGCCTGCTGAGACCGCTGGGTGGGCTTAACAAGGTCAATCAAGGGAAAATAGCGTGGGTTGGCCACAAGTCGATGGAGGCGGGACTGCAACCCAAAAAGTGGGAGTCCCGCCTCCATCACGTCCCCATTGACAAAATCCAGCCCAATGTGTCTAAATCGCCTTGAAGCCTCTTTGCAGCCTCCTCACAGCTCACAATCCCACCTAGTTTTGTGTTGTCAGCAAAGTTGGAAATATTACATTTGGTTCCCTCATCCAAATTATTGATATAAATTGTGAATAGCTGGGGCCCAAGCACTAATCCCTACGGTACCCCACTAGTCACAGCCTGCCACCCCGAAAAAGACCCATTTATTCCTACTCTCTCTTTCCTGTCTGTTAACCAATTTACAATCCATGCCAGTATATTACCCCCAATCCCATGTGCTTTAATTTTGCACACTAACCTTTTATGAGGGACTTTATCAAAGGCCTTCTGAAAACCCAAATACACCATATCCACTGGTTCTCCCTTATCTATTCTACCAGTTACATCCTCAAAAAACTCCAGTAGGTTTGTCAAACACGATTTCCCTTTCATAAATCCATGTTGACTCTGCGTAATCCCATTGATATTTTCTAAGTGTCCTGTTATCACATCCTTTATAATAGTCAATGGGAATCAAGGGGAAAACTCTCCATTGGTTGGAATCATACCTAGCACAAAGGAAGTTGGCTGTGGTTGTTGGAGGTCATTCATCTCAATCACATGACATCACTGCAGGAGTTCCTCAGGGCAGTGTCCTAGGCCCAACCATCTTCAGCTGTTTCATCAATGACCTTCCCTCCATCATAAGGTCAGAAGTGGGGATGTTCGCTGATGATTGCACACTGTTCAGCACCATTCGAGACTCGTCAGATACTGACGCAGTCCGTGTCCATATGCAGCAAGACCTGGACAACATTCAGACTTGGGCTGACAAGTGGCAAGTAACATTCGCACCACACAAGTGCCAGGCAATGACCATCTCCAACAAGCGAGACTCTAACCATCTCCCCTTGACATTCAATGGCATTGCCATCACTGAATCCCCCACTATCAACATCCTGGGGGTTACCATTGATCAGAAACTGAACTGGACCAGCCATATAAATACTGTGGCTACAAGAGCAGGCCAGAGGCTGGGAATTCTGCGGCGAGTGTCTCACCTCCTGACTCCCCAAAGCCTTTCCACCATCTACAAGGCACAAGTCAGGAGTGTGATGGAATACTCTCCACTTGCCTGGATGAGTGCAGCTCCAACAACACTCAAGAAGCTCGACACCATTCAGGATAAAGCAGCCCGCTTGATTGGCACTCCATCCACCACCTTCAACATTCACTCCCTCCACCACTGGCGCACTGTGGCTGCAGTGTGTACCATCTACAAGATGCACTGCAGCAACTCGCCAAAGCTCCTTCAACAGCACCTTCCAAACCCGTGACCTCTACCACTTAGAAGGACAAGGGCAGCAGATGCATGGGAACATCACCACCTACAAGTTCCCCTCCAAGCCACACACCATCCTGACTTGGACCTGTATCGCCGATCCTTCACTGTCGCTGGGCCAAAATCCTGGAACTCCCTTCCTAACAGCATTGTGGGTGTACCTACACCATATGGACTGCAGCGGTTCAAGAAGGCGGCTCACCACCATCGTCTCGAGGGCAATTAGGGATGGGCACTAAATGCAGGCCTAGCCAGCGACGCCCACATCCCATCAATGAATTTTAAAAAAATTTAAAAATAGACTCGAGCATTTTCCCTACTACTGATGTTAGGCTAACCAGTCTGTAGTTCCCTGTTTTCCCTCTCCCTCCTTTTTTAAATAGCGGGGTTACATTTGCCACCCTCCAATCTGCAGGAACTGTTCCATAATCTATAGAATTTTTGAAGATAACAACCAATGCATCCACTATTTCCATGGCTACCTCTTTTAGTACTCTGGGATGCAGATTATCAGGCCCTGGGGATTTCAGTCCCATTAATTTCTCCAGCACTATTGTTTTAATAATACTAATTTCCTTTAATTCTTCCTTCTCACTAACCCCTGAATCCCTAGCATTTGTGGGAAGTTATTTGTATCCTCTTCCATGAAGACAGAACCAAAGGGCTGGATTTTCATTGAGGAGGCGGGTAGGAGGCGGGACTACAACTTTTGGGGTTGTAGTCCCGCCTCCATCGAGTTGTGGCCAACCCACGCGATTTTCACTTGATTGATTGACCTTGTTGAGCTCGCCCAGCGAGCTCAGCTGGCCAATTAAGGGCCACCCGGCAACAGGTGACATCACAGATTGACATTTCATCTGTCAAGAGCTTTTGACAGATGAAATATCAGCGTTCGACAGCTGTTTGAAGCTGTCAAACACTGACAATCTGTACTCCAAGTTATTTCCTTCTTCTCAGGATGATTTAGAGATCTCTCCGGAACAGTAAGCTGAATGCTGCAATTTTTGACAGATTGCGGCCATTCTGCTTTCTGTGCCGGTGAGATGAGGGACTCCCGAGACCTGAAGGAAGGAAGGCTGTAAAGGTAAGTACATGTAAGTAAAACATCTTTAAACATGTTACACACACCAAACACACTTACCTCTGCACTCATGCACCCATCACTCACCTGAACACCGGACATCTCGACCCCTCCAAGACCTTCATCCCGACGGACCGCCTCACTAACTTGGCGTGGTTTGGAGCCGTCGGGAATCCCACACTTCAGCAATATAAATAGGGATTATGCTAAAAACTGTCTGTTAACTACCTGTTAAGAGGCAGTTAATTGGCACTAATCCCCTTCCCGCCTCGGGGAGGCGGGTCCCAGTACAGGTCAGGTACCCACCTCCTTTGAAACTGGCATGGAGGTGGGATGTGGGGCGGGATGGGTTCGTGCCCCCCCGATTTCAAGATTTTAACCCCCCACATGCCTCCAATTCCACCTCCACGGCTCAATGAAAATCCTGCCCAAAGTATTTGTTTAATTGCCCTGCTATTTCCGTGTTCCCCATTATAAATTCTTCCATTTCTGACTGTAAGGGACCTACATTTGTCTTCACTAATCTTTTTCTTTTTACATACTTGTAGAAGCTTTTACAGTTTTACACCGCAGGGAAGGGCTGCACAGGAAGAAAGGAAATGGGTGACCACCAGGCGGAGCAATAGAAGTAGGCAGGTAGTGCAGAAAACCCCTGTGACCATTCCCCTCTCAAACAAGTATACCGTTTTGGATACTGTTGGGGGGAATGACTCACCAGGGGAAGGCAGCAGCAGCCAGCTTCCTGGCACTGGGGGCGCTCCTGCTGCCCAGGAGGGGAGGAAAAAGAGTGGGAGAGCAATAGTCGTAGGGGATTCTATAGTAAGGGGAACAGATAGGCGTTTCTGTGGCCGTAGACGTGAATCCAGGATGGTTTGTTGCCTCTCTGGTGCCAGGGTCAAGGATGTCACTGAGCGGCTGCAGGGCATTCTGGAGGGGGAGGGTGAACAGCCAGAGGTCGTGGTCCACATTGGTACCAACGACATAGGTAAAAAGAGGGATGAGGTCCTGCAGCAAGAATTTAGGGAGCTAGGGGCAAGATTAAGGAGCAGGACCTCAAAGGTTGTAATCTCTGGATTACTCCCGGTGCCACGTGCTAGTGAGTATAGGAATAGGAGGATAGAACAGATGAATGCGTGGCTAAAGGGATGGTGCAGGAGGGAGGGCTTTAGTTTCCTGGATCACTGGGTCTGCTTCTGGGACAGGTGGGACTTGTACAAGTCGGACGGTTTACACCTGAACCAGAGGGGAACCAATATCCTTGCGGGGAGGTTTGCTAGCACTGCTGGGGGGGGTTTAAACTAATTCGGCAGGGGGATGGGATACAGAGTGGAGCTATAGTAGGGGGTGATGTACAGCCAAATAAAGAGGAAAAAACAAGTCAGCAGGGAAGGCAGAGCAAAGATGTGAAGGCAAAAGGGAATATGGCAGGGCTGGAAGGCATTTATTTTAATGCAAGGAGTCTTGCAAATAAGGTGGATGAACTGAAGTTGTTGTTGAACACATGGGAGTACGATATTGTTGCTATCACGGAGACATGGTTGAGGGAGGGTCAGGACTGGCAGCTAAATATTCCGGGGTATAGAATCTTCAGGCGAGACAGAGGGGGGTGTAAAAGGGGAGGGGGTGTTGCAATATTAATTAAGGAGTCTATTACTGCTGTAAGGAGGGATGATATATTAGAGGGTTCCTCTAATGAGGCCATATGGGTAGAACTTAAAAACAAAAAGGGGTCAAGCACCTTGCTGGGAGTGTACTATAGGCCCCCAAACAGTCAGGGGGAGATAGAGGAACAGATATGCAGGCAGATATCAGAAAAGTGTGAAAATAATAGGGTAGTAATAGTGGGGGATTTCAACTTCCCCAATATAAATTGGGATAGTCAGAGTGTGAAAGGCTTGGAGGGAGCAGAATTCTTAAAGTGCATCCAGGAAAGCTTTTTGAGCCAACATGTAGAAAGTCCTACAAGAGAGGGGGCGGTACTGGACCTAATTCTAGGGAATGTAGCCGGGCAGGTGGTGGAAGTGTCTGTAGGAGAGCATTTTGGCGATAGTGACCACAATTCGGTGAGATTTAAGGTGGTCATGGAAAAAGACAAAGACGGCCCGGAAATCAGGGTTCTAAATTGGGGGAAGGCCGATTTTAATAAGATAAGACAGGATCTGGCAAAAGTGGACTGGGAGCAGCTACTTATAGGAAAATCCACATCAAAACAGTGGGAGGCTTTCAGAAGGGAAATAGAGAGAGTACAACACCAACATGTTCCTGTAAAGGTCAAGGGTGGGACCAACAAGCAAAGGGAACCTTGGATGACAAAGGATATACAAAAATGCATTAGGAAAAAAAGGGGGGCTTTTGGCAGTTACAAAAGACAAAAGACGGTGGAAGCCCTAGAGGAGTATAAGAGGTGCAGGGGCATACTTAAAAAGGAAATTAGGAGGGCGAGGAGGGGCCATGAAATAACACTGGCGAGCAAAATAAAGGAAAATCCTAAGATGTTTTATAAGTATATTAAGGGCAAGAGGATAACCAGGGAAAGGGTAGGGCCCATTAGGGACCAAAGTGGCAAGCTGTGTGTACAGCCAGATGAAGTAGGTGGGGTTTTAAATGAATTTTTTGCCTCAGTGTTCACTATGGAGAAAGACGATGTAGACATAGAAGTCGGGCAAGGGGACTGTGACATACTTGAACATATTAGCATCGAGAGGGAGGAGGTACTAGCGGTTTTAGCAGGCCAAAAAGTGGATAAATCCCCAGGCCCGGACGAGATGTATCCCAGGCTGTTGTGTGAGGCAAAGGAGGAGATTGCAGGGGCTCTGACACAAATTTTCAGAACCTCTCTGGCCACAGGGGATGTACCAGAGGACTGGAGAACAGCTAATGTAGTACCATTATTCAAGAAGGGTAGCAGGGATAAACCAGGGAATTACAGGCCAGTGAGCCTAACATCTATGGTAGGGAAATTATTGGAAAAATTCTGAGGGACAAAATTAGTCTCCACTTGGAGAGGCAAGGATTAATCGGGGATAGTCAGCATGGCTTTGTCAAGGGTAAATCATGTCTGACCAATCTGATTGAATTTTTCGAGGGGGTGACTAGGTGTGTGGATGAGGGAAATGCTGTGGATGTGGTTTACATGGACTTCAGTAAAGCTTTTGACAAGGTCCCGCATAGGAGACTGGTCAAGAAGGTAAGAGCCCATGGGATCCAGGGGGCCTTGGCGCGTTGGATCCTAAACTGGCTGAGTGGCAGGAGGCAGAGGGTGATGGTCGAAGGTTGCTTTTGCGACTGGAAGCCTGTGTCCAGTGGGGTACCTCAGGGATCGGTGCTGGGTCCCTTGCTGTTTGTGATCTACATTAATGATTTGGATGAGAATGTAAAAGGTATGATCAGTAAGTTCGCGGATGACACGAAAATTGGTGGGGTGGTAAATTGCGAGGAGGAAAGCCTCAGGCTACAGAACAATATTAACGGGTTGGTCAGATGGGCGGAAAAGTGGCAAATGGAATTTAACCCGGAAAAGTGCGAGGTGATGCATTTTGGACGGACAAATAAGGCAAGGGAATACACAATGAGTGGTAGGACCCTAGGAAGTACAGAGGGTCAGAGGGACCTTGGTGTACATGTACATAGATCCCTGAAGGCAGCGGAACAGGTAGATAAGGTGGTTAAAAAGGCTTATGGGATACTTGCCTTCATTAGCAGAGGCATAGAATATAAGAGCAGGGAGGTTATGATGGAGCTGTACAAAACGCTGGTGAGGCCACAGCTGGAGTACTGTGTGCAGTTCTGGTCGCCTCACTATAGGAAGGATGTGATTGCTTTGGAGAGGGTGCAGAGAAGATTCACCAGGATGTTACCTGGGATGGAGCGCCTCAGCTATGAAGAAAGACTCAACAGGCTGGGGTTGTTTTCCTTGGAGCAAAGGAGGCTGAGGGGGGACCTGATTGAGGTGTACAAAATGATGAGGGGCATAGATAGGGTAGATAAAGAGGAACTTTTCCCCTTAGTAGGGGGGTCAATAACAAGGGGGCACAGATTCAGGGTAAGGGGCAGGAGATTTAGGGGGGATTTGAGGAGGAACTTTTTCACCCAGAGGGTGGTTGGAAGCTGGAACTCACTGCCTGAAAGGGTGGTAGAGGCAGGAACCCTCACAACATTCAAGAAGCATTTGGATGAGCACTTGAAATGCCATTGCATACAAGGCTATGGACCAAATGCTGGAAAATGGGATTAGACTGGACAGGGAGGGATTGGCGGCGCAGACACGATGGGCCGAAGGGCCTCTTTCTGTGCTGTAAAACTCTATGACTCTATGACAGTTCGCTTTTATGTTCCTTGCAAGTTTACTCTCATACTCTATTTTTCCCCTCTTAATCAATGGCCTAGAAATTCAGTTGTTAGCACCAGCCGCTCGCGCCTTAGGAGGAGGAGAAGTGGGGCGCTAAGCGGCTAGTGCCCGGGCACGACGTGATCTGCGCCTCTCGCGAACTTCACTCAAGATTTAGCGGTGGCGCAAAACCGCAGCGCTCGCTCAGCTGCGCGCGCAGATCCTGACGTCATTTCATGGTGCAACACCCTTGGTGCGCCCCGAACCGGAACTTCAGTGGCGCCGCCCTTCTGTGCACCTGGCGCCCCCAGCGACTGATAGAGGGGAACGGTTCCCAGTCGCTACGGGGCGCGGGGGGCGCTATTTAAAGGGGACTGCTCCTGCATTATAAGTGGCAGCCATTTTGTGGCAATCCTTCTGTGTGAGAGACGGATATTTGGAGAGAGACAAAGGGAGAGAGCTTTCTGCTTTGACTCAGTGCTCGCACAGGTACTTCTGGCTTCAGGCCAGAGCTTTGCACTTGGATTTAACTTTCAGTGCCATAGCCTTGAGTCACCACATATAATGGGGGCTGCAATGGGTGGAAACGTTGGCTTACTGCATTGCATTCAAAGGGCTCAGAGACGCTGTGAGAGAGTGCCAGTCATGGCCAGACGGAGAAGGGCCAACAGGTGTCGGCACAGGAGGCTTTACCCACCCAAGGTATACCGCCAGCAGTTCTCATATCTGAACATGTCTGAGGAGCAGTGTGTTCGGAGGCTGCGATTCAGAAGGGAGGTGGTCACTGAGATCTGCCACCTGCTTCGCAGAGATCTGCAGCCACAGCTGAGGAGCAAGACGTCTCTGTCGGTGGCAGTGAAGGTGACGGTGGCTCTCAACTTCTGTGCCACCGGCTCCTTCCAATCCGCTACTGGGGACATTGCCAACATCTCCCAGCTCGCGGTACATTGCTGCATCCGCCAGGTGACCAATGCCCTTTTCAGAAGGAGACATCAGTACATCTCCTTCCCCATGACCCTGGACAAGCAGCAAGAGCGTGCAATGGGATTTGGAGGAATAGCGGGCTTCCCCATGCTCCAGGGCGCCATTGACTGCACGCATGTGGCTTTGCGGGCACCTCTAGAGAATGCCGAGGATTACCGCAACCAGAAGGGCTACCATTCGCTCAACGTCCAGTTGGTGTGTGACCACAGGCAGCTCATACTAGCTGTCAATGCCCGCTTTCCAGGCAGCAGCCACAATGCCTTCATCCTGCGCCAGACTTCTGTGGCAGACATTTTCGAAGCCCAGGCTCACCCACGAGGATGGCTTCTCGGGGACAAAGGCTATCCTTTGTGCACCTGGCTGATGACCCCGCTCCGTGCGCCCAGCACCCCTGCTGAAGAGCGATACAATGACAGCCATCAAGCTACCAGGAACATCATTGAGCACACAATCGGTGTGCTCAAGCAACGGTTCCGCTGTCTGGACCATTCCGGAGGAGCCCTACGGTACTTGCCTGAGCGAGCCTCCCATTTCGTTGTAGTTTGCTGCATGCTGCACAACCTGGCTATCCTCAGGACTCAGCCACTGCCGGCAGACATTAGAGGACCACCAGAGGAGGAGGAGGAGGAGGAGGAGCACCAAGACGGGAGGGAGGCACAAAGTGCAAGGGCCGTCCGTCGGCGGCTTATTGCAACTCGGTTCTAAGCCCCCTCTCAGGGAATGGCTTGTGCCAATGAAAGAACATGAATGGAGCCGCTCCGCAAGCCTTCAGCCGCTCAAGGCAACAAATAGGTCAAAGTGCAAACATGGACAATGTGATTAAAGAAATTTTTTTACTGTGCAAACTCTGTGCCCTTCCCGCATGACAAACTAATTCAGTTAAACCCCCCAAAAAACAGTCAGAGACATAACTGGCTCTCACAACTTTCAGAAAATGAAAAAAACAGTTAAACAAAAACGACCATGATCCTCGGCCTTAATATAAAAAACAAACACAGCAGTCTCGGCCTTCATAAAAAACAAACACAACAGTCTCGGCCTTCATATATAAACAAAACATTCTCAGCCTTCATAGAAAAACACAACATTTGGCCACACCTACTTTTTCCCCTGTGAGGGTGATCCACCTCACTCAGTGTGCCTGCGCTCAGCCTGGGCGCCCATTTCACCAAGGAGCCGCACCTCCTCTGCGCTCACCGTAGCAGGACTGGAGGCCGCACTCACCCTCCGGGGAGAAGGCCGCCGAGCTTCCCCACCCCTCCCGCGTTGCTGCAGCCCGCTGGTCCCCAGAGCTTCACTCTCCTCAGACCCTTCCCCCCTGCTCCCCTCTAGGGAAGACGTGTCCCCATCATGGCCATGGGCTGCCTCGGCTGAGGGTGGCACTGATGGGCCAGCTTCCTCTTCCTCCTCCTCGAATTCAGAATCACTGACGGTGGCAGCTTGAGAGCCCGCCTCCTCACCTGGCGAATCAGCATCTGAAAGCAGGGAGGCACAAGAGTTGCTTTAGAGTGAGGACAGGGCGACAGCGAGGGAGGCATGAGTGCTGCTATGCACTGAATTGGTTCGATAGTGGCAAAGGATGCTGGTGTGAGGCACAAGTGGAAAGAGAGAGGTCAAAAAGGTGATGACCTTACCATTGCTGTCCAGAACAGGGTCGGCATCTCCACTGGCGACGGGGCCAATCAGCCGGCCTGCCATAATGCGCTCCACATGCTGCTCCAGGTCGCTGAGCTCTTTGAGGTCAGGACAGCCTCCTCCGGTCCGTAGCTGCTGCCTGCGATTGTGGGCCAGCTTGCTCTGCAAGAGAAAGGACGGCCACTAAGTACAGTGTCAAGCCCTCATCTTGCCTGCACTGCCTCCCATGGTAGAATAGCCCTGACAGTGTCAAGCCCTCATCTTGCCTGCACTGCCTCCCATGGTAGAATAGCCCTGACAATGTCAAGCCCTCATCTTGCCTGCACTTCCTCCCATGGTGGAATAGCCCTGACAGTATCAAGCCCTCATCCTGCCTGCACTGCCTCCCAAGGTGGAATAGCCCTGACAGTGTCAAGCCCTCATCTTGCCTGCACTGCCTCCCATGGTGGAATAGCCCTGACAGTGTGTAAAGTGCTGAATGTGCAAGTGGTTTTTGTTGTATCCGTGTGTTAATAGAGACACTGAAGGCAGGAGTTGGTTTCACAGGTGTTTACTGAACAAAGCCTGGAGGTCAACTAACTGATGCAACACAATATACAGGCTTATATAGCCCGAGTGGCCATTACCGGCATTACAGGACACAGGGGGCTCTTAAAGGCACATACACTACAATTCCTCCCCTTTTAGCCAACCAGTACATAATATTTTAAGTAATCATTAATTACATGTTACAAGAATAATAATCTACACATTGCTGCAGTTAATCAATTATAAGTCAGTCTCTCTGGAGGCTTCCTGACTCGGTCCGGATAACGCCTTGGTGGTGTAGTAGTTTCTGGTGGTGTAGTCGGTTCTTTTGGCAAGGCTGATTCGGCTTGAATGCCAGTGTCGGGTTCATCTGGTTCCAGTATCACCGGATCGGAGGTAGATACTATGGGTATCTCTACTTCATCATTAGGCATATAGAGTTGTGGTGTAGGTTGTCCCTTTTCGGATGACTCTATGATCTGGTCAGCATGGCGCCTTATTATGCTTTCTCCAATGTCCACGGTATACATCAGCGGTCCTAGTCGTGTGCAAATAGTTCCAGGCTGCCATTTCTCGGTACGGTAGTCCCGGGCCAAACTTGTTGACCTACCTGGAAGGTTGTAGTTGGCCTTTCATTCATGCCTTGAAATTGCCGGTTCTCCATGTCCCTTCTGATGTTTGGCTTGATCAAATCCAGCCGGCATCTTAGGCTTCTATTGAAGAACATCATGGCGGGAGTTTGGTTTGTCACCATATATGTTGCATTCCTGTATTCAAACAAGAAATTATCTACCTTATGCTGAAGTTTTATGTCTTCATTACCCATGGCCTTTATGGCCTTCTTGAAGGTCTGGACAAACCTTTCAGCCAATCCATTGGTGGCGGGATGGTATGGGGCGGACGTGTAGTGCTTAACCCCATTGTTTTTTAAGAACTTCCTGAATTCTTCGGACACAAATTGCGGTCCATTATCAGAACAGATCTGTTCCGGCAGCCCATTCCTGGCAAATATGGTCCTTAATACTGTGATGGTTTTTTCCGTGGTGGTGGAGGACATCTTTATTACCTCCGGCCACTTGGAGTGTGCATCAACCGCGATTAAGAACATTGAGTCCATAAATGGACCAGCAAAGTCGATGTGTACCCTTTGCCATGGAGATGAGGGCCACTCCCATGGATGTAGAGGGGCTTGTGGTGGAGCGTTTTGGACCTTCTGGCATCCTACGCAGCTCTTGGTCATTTCCTCGATGTCTCCATTGATACCTGGCCACCATACAAACGCCCTGGCTAGGTTCTTCATTTTCACTCCACCCAGATGCCCCTCGTGAAGCTCCTTTAGCACTTTATCCTGGAGTTTGGGTGGAATTACCACTCTGGATCCACACATCAAGGTTCCTCGGCACACTGACAGCTGTTCTCTTCTTTGCGAGAATGCTGGCAACAGTGGTTTGCCATGTGCTGGCCATCCATTCACTGTTAATTCGTAGACTCGTGAGAGAGTCGGGTCATTTCTCGTTTCCCTTTCAATGGCAGAATTTGTTACTGGTAGACATTCCACTATGGTAGAGTGGGACATCTCCACTGGGTCTACTGTAGGTGCCTCTTCTACCGTTGGCAACGGTAGGCATGATAAACCGTCAGCATTCCCATGCTGTTTTGAACCTTTGTATTCTATGTCATATTGGTGTGCCCCTAGAAAAAGGGACCACCTCTGTAGCCTTTGTGCTGTCATAATGGGAACACCCTTTTTAGGGTTGAATATGGAGATGAGGGGTTGATGGTCAGTCAACAAGGTAAATTTTTGTCCGTGTAGGTAATGGTTGAATTTCTTCACTCCCCATACCAGGCTGAGTGCGTCCCTGTCAATTTGGGCATAGTTACGGTCAGCTGAGTTCAATGAGCGTGACGCAAAAGCTATCGGCCGCTCCGAGCCATCAGGGAATCTATGCGATAATACCGCTCCTACGCCGTAAGGGGATGCATCGCACACCAGTCTGATTGGCAGTGATGGGTTGTAATGAGCCAAAACTTCCTTGGACGTGATTAAGTCTTTGCATTTATGGAAGGCACGTTTACAGTCTTCGCTCCATTTCCAAATTACTCCTGTTTGTAGCAGTTCATTAAGAGGGTGCAGAAGAGTTGATAAGTTTGGTAAAAATTTATGATAGTAATTTATCAATCCCAGGAACGACCTTAATTGTGAAACATTTTCAGGTGCTGGGGCTTTTCTGACCGCTTCAATTTTTTCAAGTGACTTATGCAACCCTTCCTCATTAATTATGTGGCCACAATATGATATTTGTTTCTGGAAAAATTCGCACTTGGGGCGATTTGCTCGTAGACCCCGTTCTCTCAGCCTAGTTAGCACCTGCTCCAAATTGGCAAGGTGCTCGTTGTCGTTTTCTCCTGTTACAAGGATGTCGTCTAGGTAGCATTGAGTCCCCGGAATCCCTTGGAGGACTTGCTCCATAGCTCTTTGCCAGATAGCTGGAGCTGATGCTACTCCGAAAACCAGTCGATTGTACTGGTACAGGCCTTTGTGTGTATTTATCGTGAGATACTTTTTAGAGGCCTCTTCAACCTCCATCTGTAGATATGCCTGTGCCAAGTCAATTTTGGTGAAATGTTTCCCTCCGGATAGTGAGGCGAAAATATCTTCTATCCTCGGAAGAGGATACTGTACCGTGTGAAGGACCGGGTTTACAGTCACCTTGAAGTCTCCACAGATGCGAATTTTTCTCTGTTCTTCAGATTTATCATTATTCAACGTTTTCTTCATGACCGGGACGATGGGTGTTGCCCACTCGCTCCAATCTATCTTGGATAATACGCCTGCCTTTTCCAAATTCTCCAGCTCTGCCTCGACTGCTGGACGAATTGCGTATGGCACCGGCCTTGCCTTAAAAAACTTGGGAATTGCCGCATCTTCCACTTTTATTGAGGCGGTGATACCTTTCAAGGTTCCTAGTTTCTCTTGAAACACCTCTTTGGCGTTGGCCAAGATGTCTTTTAATCGTTCAGGTATGACGTCATCATCATTTTTTTTCTTACTGGTCACCGTCAGTGCCTGAATGGAGTGCCAGTCTAAACGTATCTTCCTGATCCATTCACGTCCCAACAGCGGTGGACCACCACCTTGTAGAACGTATAAATATAACTTCTGTATTTCCTTGCCGTTGTATACAACAGGCACCCTTATTTTTCCTTTGGGGTATACTTTCTGCCCCGTATATGTTTTCAAGATAATGGATGTGTCTTTTAAAGGTATATGTGGAAATAGCCGCTCGTAATCCCGTCGATTTATGATGGTCAGAGCTGATCCTGTATCTAGCTCCATTTTAACTGGGGACCCTGCTATTGTGAGGGTAACCCAAATGGTCTGGTAATCTTCTTTGGCAATTACATCATGTAATTTGAGACAGCTTAGTCTCTTGTTTCCGGAGTCGCTATCGCTCTTCTGGTCTTCGGAGCTACTGTCCGTCATCATCTGTACCTTTCTGTACTTTTCTTTATTGATTTTTTTCCTGTCCGTGGATTTTTTTTGTCCAGATCGGCATACCCGTGCAATGTGTCCAATCTTTCCGCATTGCCTGCATGCTTTGTCCTTGAACCAGCAGTCTCTCTGGTCATGGGTGGATCTGCCGCAGCGATAGCATCTCTCGAAACCCTGTGTCATTTCATGGGTGCTGAAGTCCTGTGTCTTTTGCTGTATCTCTGCAGCTCCTCTTGCGGCTGCTTCGTATGATACAGCCATACTGAAAGCCTTGTCAAGTGTCAAATCTTTCTCAGAAAGCAGCCTTTTCTGTGTTCCTTCACTTAGGAGACCGCAGACGAATTTGTCTTGAAGGGAATCTGCCAGTCCTGCCCCGAATTAGCAGTGCTTTGATAGACTTCTTAATTCGGTGAGGTAATCAGCGTTACTTTCATTCTTGTGCTGATTCCTCTTGAAGAATTTGAATCGTTCCGCTATCAGCAGCGGTGTTGGGTTTAAGTGCTCCTGTAGAATATCAACAATTTCCTTAAAATTCTTGTCCTTTGGTTTGGCTGGAGTGATTAAGTTTCGTAACAGCCCGTATGTCTTTGCGCCCATTAGATTTAGAAGTACTGACGCCTTTTTATCATTTTCTATTCCATTTGCTGTGCAATATACCTCCACTCTTTCCACATATGTGGTCCAATCCTCTATATCGTTATCGAAAGCATCAATATTGCCAGCCTTAGGCATCCTGGGAAAAAAATGGCGCTTCCCGCGCTTTCCTTTCTTTCCTGCAGAAAAAAAAGGCGCTTCCCGCGCTTTCCCGCCGCTGCTGCTACTGACAACGCTGTTTTCCGCGTTTTTTTTATTTTTATTTTTTATTTACAGGTGGAGACTCATTCCCGCCGGACTCTCTGGGACTTTTCCCCCCCTCTACTAGGTCCGAACGCCGAATTGCATTGCAGCGCCGGCCATCTCCCGAGTGCTCCCCCCCTCTGTTTCTGTTTGCCTCCGCCTTCGCTGCTTGGCCTCGCTGCAGAGCCAGCCGATGGAGCCACAGCCCGCCGCCCAGGAAGGATTATTGCAGTACCTGTCACCAGCTCGGCTAGCTGGTGAAACCACAGGTTTTTCTTCTTTTTTTTTCTTGCTTTTCTTCAACTTTGGACGTCTGAGGAATTGATGTCCTTGAGGTGCTGCCGAATTGCAGGTAAGTCCGTTTCCAATTCGTCGCCACTGTTGTATCCGTGTGTTAATAGAGACACTGAAGGCAGGAGTTGGTTTCACAGGTGTTTACTGAACAAAGTCTGGAGGCCAACTAACTGATACAACACAATATACAGGCTTATATAGCCCGAGTCGCCATTACCGGCATTACAGTACACAGGGGGCTCTTAAAGGCACATACACTACAGTTTTCATGAGAGTCCCATAGCTCTTGGATGAGGGCTGGGCATTGGGGCTTTCAGGTCCCTTTGGCCAGAAACTGAGGTGCACATGCAGGGATGAACAGGATAGTGGAAAGGGTACTCATCCTGACAACCCGAGTGAGGTCGTTGAACTTTTTCCTGCAATGAAGTGCAGTCCTGGCAACCATGCTGTTGGTGGTCACCCTGTTTGCCACCTCCCTCCAGACTTTTCGGTATTTGCTGGGAAGCGGCCTCCTCCCACTGTCAGGGAAGAGGACAGGTCGCCTGCGCTCTACTGCGCCAACCAGTAGCCTCAGGGCACCCTCGCTGAAGCGCTCCGCTCGCTCCCTAGCCTTCTGCATGGTCCTGGGCGTAGAAATGATGATCCAGCAATGGTCAGGCCTTGCTGCAGGGCTGCAGTGTGCAGGGCGTAGCAGCCAAACAAGTCCACCCTCCCCCTTTAAGAGCTGACCGGCGCCAGCGTGTCTGCCTTCAATCAGCAACTCGCTGCGCCCGCCCTCGGTGTTAGCGCCTCGGCTCGCCGGCTTAGCGCCTTATGATAGTCGTGCATCGCCTGCTTTAGCACAGCAGCAACCTCTTGGGGCGATGCAACTCAATTTCGGCGAAGGTGGTGCTAAGTTGCGCCGGGCGCTAAATTTAGCGAACACCCGGCTGTAGCGCCCCAAACGTGGCAATACTGAATTTCTAGGCTAATATCTTGGTCCTTTTCTGCTGAATTCTAAACTGCTCCCAATCCTCAGGCTTGCCACTTTTTCTGGCAACTTTATATGACTCCTCTTTGGATCTAATACTATCCTTAATTTCTTTTGTTAGCCATGGATGGGCCGCTTTTCCTTTTGTGCTTTTGAACCAGAAAGGAATGTATAACTGTTGCATTTCATGCATTCGTTCCTTAAATGTTAGCCATTGCCTATCCATCGTCATGCCTTTTAATGAAGCTCTCCCCAATCTATCATAGCCAACTCACTCCTCATACCTTCGTAGTTTCCTTTATTTAGATTTAGGACCCTAGATTCGGATTGGACTACTTCACTTTCCATCTTAATGAAGAATTCTATCATGTTAGGGTCATTCTTACCTGAAGGACCCCACATAACAAGATTATTAATTAACCCCTTCTCATTGCACAATACCCAATCTAGGATAGCCTGTTCCCTATGTAATACCCACTGGAAATGTTATGTACGCTAAGTATGGTTATCAATCTTTAACTTAGACACTGTATTATCATTGTTATAAATCCCTGGGTTAAAGTTGCCATGTGAAGGTACGGCAAGAACTTTTAAGGACACAATGTGACTAAGAGCAGACTTTCCATAATTCTGCACCAGTATCAACTGTTGCAGACAGTGAGGCTGCGCTGTCTCCAGGCAGAAACCCCAGGAGGAAGGGGTGGAGTCGGGTTTTTCGAGCGGGAAAAGCTGCAGAGAGCGACTGGAAGAGAAGAGGGCAGGAGCTCTGAAAAGAGGGCTCAGGAGGCAAATGGCTGCCGCATCCTGTCCCGGGCTTCCAAACTCGGCCGCCGCCCTTCGTATTAGTAGCACTGCATCCTGAACTGGCTGGCTGCAAGTCACCAGTACCGGGGGATCGTCGTCTGAACCCAGATCTGCAAGGCAGGGGTCTGGGGAGAGCTGCTTGCCTCGTGCTGATGGGGAGCTACTTGGAAAAGCTGCAGAGAGAGAGAGAGAGAGAGAGAGAGAGTCACCAACTCCAACGGCTGCTGTGTGCTCTGCATCCAGAACTCAAAGTGGGATTCAGTGATCATGAAGAGAATTCAACGAAGGGGTTCGGAGTCGTAAGTCTTGCAGACATTATACATACCATGAGCTCGCGTGCCAACGAAAGAGTGCACTCGAATTTGGACACAGGGACAGTCCTTTGAATCCATGTAAATGGAGAATGTATGTTTATTATGTCTAGAGTCATTCTAATGTATGCAAATGTCTAATTTAGTTCATTGACCTGTAATCTTCTTATACTGTCTGATGTTAAAACTATAAAGTAAGATAGTTAGAATTAAGCCATTGTAGTAGTGATCTCCTTACTGGACTATAGAATACTGTCTACAACAGAGACCACATCTCACATATATCTAAAGAACCGTGAAGGGGTTACACCTAGTTGGCTCCTCAACGTACTAGTCTAAAAAACCATCTCGTACACACTCCAGGAATTCATCCCCTACAGTATTATTGAAAATTTGGTTTGGCCAGTCTATATGTAGATTAAAGTCACCCATGATTGCTGTAGTACCCTTGTTACATGCATCTCTAATTTCCTGTTTGATGCCGTCCCCTACATTACCACTACTGGTTGGAGGCTTATAGACAACTCCCACCAATGTTTTCTGCCCCTTGGTGCTTCTTAGCTCCACCCAGACTGATTCTACACCTTGATTTTCTGAGCCAATATCCTTTCTCACTATTGCTCTGATTTCATCCTTTACTAATAACGCCACCTTTTCCTTTTTGCCTGTCCTTCCTAAATATCAAATATCCTTGGATATTCAGCTCCCAGCCTTGGTCACCCTGCAGCCATATCTCTGTAATTCCAATTATATTGTATCCGTTTACATCTATTTGCGCTGTTAATTTGTCTACCATATTACGAATGCTTCGTGCATTCAGATACAGTGCTTTTAGATTAGTCTTTTTAACATTTTTAGGCATCTTAACATTTTTTTGTACTATGGCCCTATTTGTCTTATTACCATTTTTTCTTACCCAGACCCTATTTGTTAGTGCACTCTTTTGTTTGTACGCTCTGTCCCTTCCTGGCACATGTAATGATATCAGCAAATAGAGATGGTATTTGCCTATTTGATTATGATGCCTTACCAGCATGTTTGTATGTATTGATTGCTTGTGCCTGACCAGCAGAGGGCATGTGACCGAGACAAGCAAGATAGTTCAGTTTAGTTTCAGTTTCGTTCTAGATGCATCACTAGCATCGTGTCTCCTGTAAAGCTGTATAAAGAGTTGAACAGACTTTAGATTAAAAGACATTCTCTTTCATAAATGTCTCGTCATTGAACCCACAAAGAAAACAATACATGGTGTCAGAAGTGATTGAAAGAGATGAAGAGAAAAAATCTGAAGTTAAATCAGCTCTCCACAAATTAGCAAGCCAAAAGAGAACATCGTTGCTTACCATTGGAGAATAGCTAACGAAGTGAAAAATGGAAAGTTTACACCCACCGGCGACGCTTCAGTTGACAGGTAATGTGGCTGAAAATTGGAGGAGGTTCAAACAACGTTTGGGGTTGTATTTATCAGCAATCGGAGCTGACGAGAAAGGTGATAAAATAAAAGCGTCACTGTTCTTACATGTCGTGGGTGATGAAGCGCTGGAGGTGTATAATAACTTCACATTCGCTGCTGATGGAGACAAAATGAAGCTAGATAAAATAATGGAACAGTTTGAGGCCTACTGCATACCTAAACGTAACGTGACGTTTGAGAGGCACAGATTCTTCACATGTGTACAGAAAATGGGTGATAGTATTGATCAGTATGTGACTGAACTGAGAAACAGAAGCAAATCGTGTGAATTTGGGGGACTGACAGACTCGCTGATAAAAGACAGACTGGTGTGTGGTAGTCTGAATAATGGTCTAAGGGAAAGACTGCTAAGAGAGCAAGATCTAGACCTGGGAAAAGCCATAGCACTGTGTAGGGCTACAGAGACTGTGAAGTTGCAGGCAAAGGAGCTGTTCAGTGACAATAGCTGCAATGTGGATGCAGTGAGAATGAACGGACATAAACCGTTTAACAAAAAGAGCGCCAATGTGAAAAAAGAGGCGTGGCCAGCGAACAAAAATGAAAGAGATTATCGAAAGACATGTAGTCGATGCGGTACACAGCATCCACCAAAAAAGTGTCCCGCATATGGTAAAACATGCAATAGTTGCAACAAGAACAACCATTATGCCCGTTGCTGTAAGAACCAAATGCAACAAAGCAAGGTCCATGCAGTAGATGAAAGCGACATAGAGGAGTTCTATGTAGATGTTGTGTCTGAAAACAAAAAAGAAGAAAGAGACTGGATGTTGACACTAAAAGTGAATGACATACACATTCCATTTAAATTGGATACTGGAGCACAAGTTAATGTGATATCAGAGACTGATTTTAAGAAAATTAGACCCAGACCAAAGATACATGGAATAAAAGTGAAAGTGACAGGATACTCAGGTACTGATATACCAGTGAAAGGAAGATGCATTGTCAAAGTAACACACAAGGACAGAGAGCACACGCTAGCATTAATCGTGGTGCCAAAGGATGTGCAAGCCATACTAGGTTTAAAAGCCTGTGAGAGACTGAACCTGGTAAAGAGAGTCCTCGTTGTGGAAAGGGAAGGAGAGACAGTCTATGATGAACTCATGAAAGAGTACAAAGACCTATTTAAGGGTCTAGGCTGCATTCCAGGAGAACACACGATCAGAGTAGATAAAAGTATGACACCGGTCATACATCCATGCAGAAAAGTTCCGTTTGCTCTTCAAAAGCAACTGAAGGCAGAGTTGGACAGGATGGAAAGCCTGAACGTGATTCGGAAGATAGATGAGCCAACTGAGTGGGTGAGTTCCCTCGTCGTAGTGGACAAAAAGAATGGAAAGCTCAGAATTTGCCTGGATCCAAGAGATCTAAACAGAGCAATAAAGAGAGAGCACTTCAAGCTTCTTACACGTGAGGAAATCATGGCACAGTTTGCAAATGCAAAGTATTTCAGCAAGTTAGATGCATCATCAGGATTTTGGCAGATGAAATTGGACGAAGCAAGTTCAAGACTATGCACGTTCAACAGTCCATTTGGCAGATACAGATTCCTAAGGTTACCATTTGGCATTGCCTCAGCTCCTGAAGTGTATCACAAAACTATTCATATGATCTATAAGCACCTGGAGGGAGTTGATACATCAATGGATGACATCATAGTATGGGGAACCACGAGAACTGAGCATGACAAGAGACTGAAAAAAGTGCTGGAAGCAACAAGGAAAACAAACCTGAAGCTGAATAGAGAGAAATGCCAGCTCGGGGTGACAGAACTGACATTCGTGGGAGATATCCTTAGCAGTGGGGGCATCAGACCAGATCCCAGAAAGGTGTCCGCCATTGAGAATATGCCAAAGCCACAATGCAAAAAGGACGTGCAGAGGTTTAATGGAATGATCAACTACATGGGGAAATTCATATCCAACCTCTCAGAAAAGATGGCGCCACTGAGAGGACTAACTGAAAAGAACATAGAATGGGAATGGAATCATGAGCATGAGAAGTCATGGAGCGATCTAAAGAAACTGCTTACAGAGGAACCAGTTCTGAGGTTTTATGACCCAGCGAGACCCATCAAGATATCATCAGATGCATCACAGAGTGGGCTCGGTGCCGTTCTTCTGCAACAATATGACTACTGGCAACCTATTGCATATGCATCGCGCTCAATGACAGACGCGGAGACGCGATATGCTCAAATAGAAAAGGAGCTGCTCAGCATCACATACGCCTGTGAAAGATTTCACCAGTTTGTGGCAGGACAAGCAATCAGTGTAGAGACTGACCATAAGCCCTTGATTGCATTGTTCCAAAAGCCACTAAATAGCTGTCCGCTTAGAATACAAAGAATGATGATCAGGCTGCAACGCTATACACTGAATGGTGCGTACACATCGGGTAAGCTGATGTATACAGCAGACACGTTGTCCAGAGCGGTTGACCCAAGTGAGCCCGCAAACACCACAATGGATGAAAAAGTGAACGCCTACGTGGACATGATCACAAGTGCACTGCCCATAGCAGATGCAAAAATGGAGCTCATAAAGACTGAGACAATCAAAGATGAAACAATGAGACGACTGAGGAAAAGCATCTTGGATGGATGGCCCAACATGAAGCAAGACTGCTCACCTGACATGGCAGAGTACTGGAACTGCAGGGCGGAACTATCAGTGGTCGAAGACATCATCTACAAAGGAAGTAAAATAGTTATCCCAAAGAGTCTGAGAAAACAGATGTTAAAAAAGATCCATGAGGGACATCTGGGAATCGAAAAGTGTAAGAAAAGAGCACGAGAGGTGATGTACTGGCCACGAATCAACCAAGATGTGACAAATGAGGTGTCAAACTGCACAATATGCCTGAAATATCGAGCAAGCAATCCGGTAGAACCACTACAGCCACACCCAGCACCAGACAGACCTTACCAGAAGGTAGGCGCTGACCTATTCGTATGTCAAGGGAAGGACTATCTTGTAGTCACAGACTATTACTCCCTGTATCCAGAGGTTTGTAGACTGCACACCACCACTGCAGATGCTGTGATAACATGTATGAAAGCCATATTCTCCAGACATGGAGTGGCAAGCGAGGTCTTCACAGACAACGGACCCCAGTTTTACAATGCAAGTTTCCGACACATTGCCAAAGAGTGGGACTTTGTCCACACAACGCCAAGTCCTCACTATCCACAGTCCAATGGACTAGTGGAAAAATCGGTCCAGACGGTGAAAAGACTGATGTACAAGGCAAAAGACAGTGGAACTGACTTCTACCAAAGCATGCTTGTATACCGCACAACGCCGCTCGAGTGTGGTATGTCACCAGCCCAACTCCTGATGGGACGTCGGCTAAGGTCAAACCTACCCATCCCGGAGAACCTCCTGAAAACAAAAGAGGGGGAGAAAGTGAGGAAGTTCAAAGAACAACAGAAAGAAAAGCAAAAGTACTACTATGACAGAGGAACACAAAACCTACCTGAACTCCACACTGGTGACCAAGTAAGGTTCAAAGACAAAACAAACACATGGACTCAGAAGGGAACTGTCCTGAGTGAAGTTCAACCAAGATCATACACCATTCAGACAGATGAGGGTGCTGTTCTGAGAAGAAATCGTCGAGATCTTCTCATGGGACCAGCCACAGCAGGTCAAGAGACTGAGGCCTAGAAATTCGGTATGGCCCCGCCAGGTCTTTTGCGCCTGAAATTTAGCGCTCGCCAGGATTCCCGTAGCGCCCGCCTAAAATTCAGTTGCGAAGGGCCAAGACGGCGGCGGGCGCTATTGCAGGGTTTGGCCGCCTCGCTAGGGGTGTTAAATGTCACTTTCAGGCGTTCAGCTCCCGCTGCGGCACCCGATGCGGTGCGGCAGGCTGGGGTACTGCAGGCCTCCTCCTTCTCTTAAGGAGGAGCTGCCTGCAGCCGTCAGATCACCGGTGGATTCCCCCGGCAAATGAGCCCGGCACCACGGAGAAGTGCCGGGCTCGCGGGACACAGACATCAGTGCCGCGGGGGGGTGGTGCAGGAGTCCGGGGAGGGAGGTGCGGGCAGGCGGCCGCCGGGAAAGCGGCCGGCCGCCGCTCCACCTTTATGCGCCGGCCTTTCGGAGCTGCAAGACCCCGTTTCACAAATGCTGTTTGCGGCTGCCACGGGCGAGGCGGCCACAACTGAATTTGGCCATCGGGCCGGAATAGCATTGCAACCGGGGCGCTGCGCACACCGATGACGTCATCGGTGCCGGCGCAGCGCTACCGGCTAATGCCGATGTTAGGGTCCATCTGAATTTCGGGCGGTAAAAAACCTTAGGCGCAAACCACTTTATATCCAATAAGTGGGCACAAACGCAACTGAATTTCTAGGCCTGATACTGTTGAACAACCTGATCACACAGCTGAGAAACAATCATCTGAGGCAACAACTCAGATTCAAGGACAATCAATCAGAAAATCCTCAAGACACGTGAAGCCTCCTGAGAGACTCATTGAGCAAATTTAAGGACTATTGTTATAGAAGGAAGTAATGTTATCTTATTCTTTCTTCAAGTTCTAGTGTATTGACATATTTCATGTGAACACACAAAGCAAGGTTAAAAAACCTTGATCATGATAATGATAATGTAAGTTCATTAAGTGTTACAGTTAAAATGCAGATTAATACAAAGAAAACATGTTGTTAGTTAAAAGTAAAATACTTTTGTTTTAAGAAAAGGAGATGTAATGATATCAGCAAATAGAGATGGTATTTGCCTGTTTGATTATGATGCCTTACCAGCATGTTTGTATGTATTGATTGCTTGTGCCTGACCAGCAGAGGGCATGTGACCGAGACAAGCAAGGCAGTTTCGTTTAGTTTCAGTTTCGTTCTAGATGCATCACTAGCCTGATGTCTCCTGTAAATGCTGTTAAAAGAGTTGAACAAGCTTTAGATTAAAAGACATTCTCTTTCATAAATGTCTCGTCATTGAACCCACAAAGAAATCAATACAGCACAATCTGGTTAAGCTTACCCCAATCACTTTCCTGCACTACTTCCTTGTCTTTTCTCTTTAGCATTCTAGATTTCTCTCCACCGGGATCCTCCCCCTCCCCCCGCTTATCTACTTTAAAGCCCTATCTACCTCCCTAGTTATTCGATTCGCTAGAACTCTGGTCCCAGCATGGTTCAGGTGTAGTCCATCCCAACGGAACAGCTCTCTCTTTCTCCAGTACTGGTGCCAGTGCCCCATGAATTGAAACTCACTTCTCCCACACCAATCTTTGAGCCACGCATTCATCTCCCTGATCCTATTGACCCGATGCCAATTTGCTCGTGGCTCACGTAATAATCCAGAGATTATTACCTTTGTGGTTCTGCTTTTTAATTTAGTCCCTAGCTGCTCAAACTCTCTCAGCAGAACCTCTTTCTTAGTCCTACCTATGTCGTTGGTACCTACGTGGACCACAACAACTGGATCCTCCCCCTCCCACTCCAAGTTCTTCTCCAGCCCGGAGGAGATGTCCTGTACCCTGGCAACACAGCCTTCGGGACTCACGCTCAGACTTGGCTGCAGAGAACAGTGTCTATCCCCCTAACTATATTGTCCGTTACCACTACCACATTTCTTTTTGCTCCCCTTTCTTGAATGGCTCCCTGTACCACAGTGCTGTGGTCAGTTTGCTCATCCTCACTGCAGTCCCTGCTTTCGCCCATACAGGGAGTAAGAATCTTGTAACTGTTGGACAAGAGCAAGGGCTGAGGTTCCTCCACCAGTACCTCCTGGGTCCCCATACCTGCCTCACTCGTAGTCACACCCACCTGTCCCTGACCACGGACCAAATTTGAATTAATTAATCTAAGAGGTGTGGCTGCCTCCTGGAACACAGCATCCAGGTAACTCTCCCCCTCCCTGATTTGTCTCAGTGTTTGAAGCTCGGACTCCAGATCATCAACACGGAGCCGAAGTTCCTCGAGCAACCAACACTTACTGCAAATGTGGTCATCATGGACCTCAAAGTTGTCCACCAGCTCCCATATGTTGCGGCAGTAACACATCGCCTGCCCTGCCATCGCTAATGTATTTAATTAAGTGTTTAAGTTTTGAACGTTTAGTTTTTAATCCCAGCTCTTAATTTAAACTAATGCCCAAGAAAAAGAGAGAAATAATGAACAACCAATCACTTCCCTGCTTTCCTGTGACGTCACTCCTTGTTTTTTGTTGTCCTTTAAATTGCCTGCTCCCTCACAGGTCGGTCCGCTCCCGCTGCTGCTCCCAATAGCTCGGTCTGGGCCTCGAGCCTTGGGCTTTATTTCCTCGCTCCTCCTTCACCTGCTCTCTCACAGCTCGGTCCGCTCCCGCTGCTGCTCCCAATAGCTCGGTCTGGGCCTCGAGCCTTGGGCTTTATTTCCTCGCTCCTCCTTCACCTGCTCTCTCACAGCTCGGTCCGCTCCCGCTGCTGCTCCCAATAGCTCGGTCTGGGCCTCGAGCCTTGGGCTTTATTTCCTCGCTCCTCCTTCACTTGCTCTCTCACAGCTCGGTCCGCTCCCGCTGCTGCTCCCAATAGCTCGGTCTGGGCCTCGAGCCTTGGGCTTTATTTCCTCGCTCCTCCTTCACCTGCTCCCTCACAGGTCGGTCTGCTACCGCTGCTGCTCCCAATAGCTCGGTCTGGGCCTTGAGCCTTGGGCTTTATTTCCTCACTCCTCCTTCACCTGCTCCCTCACAGGTCGGTCCGCTCCCGCTCCCGCTGCTGCTCCCAATAGCTTGGTCTGGGCCTCGAGCCTCGGGTTTTATTTCCTCACTCCTCCTTCGGCTGCTCCCTCACAGGTCGGTCCGCTCCCGCTCCCGCTGCTGCTCCCAATAGCTCCGTCTGGGCCTTGAGCCTCGGGCTTTACTTCCTCGCTCCTCTTTCGCCTGCTCCCTCACAGGTCGGTTCGCTCCCGCTGCTGCTCCCAATAGCTCGGTCTGGGCCTCGAGCCTCGGGCTTTATTTCCTTGCTCCTCCTTCGGCTGCTCCCTCACAGGTCGGTCCGCTCCCGCTGCTGCTCCCAATAGCTCCATCTGGACCTCGAGCCTCGGGCTTTACTTCCTCGCTCCTCTTTCACCTGCTCCCTCACAGGTCGGTTCGCTCCCACTGCTGCTCCCAATAGCTCGGTCTGGGCCTTGAGCCTCGGGCTTTACTTCCTCGCTCCTCTTTCGCCTGCTCCCTCACAAGTCGGTCTGCTCCCGCTGCTGCTCCCAATAGCTCCGTCTGGGCCTCGAGCCTCGGGCTTTATTTCCTCGCTCCTCTTTCGCCTGCTCCCTCACAAGTCGGTCCGCTCCCGCTGCTGCTCCCAATAGCTCAGTCTGGGCCTCGAGCCTCGGGCTTTATTTCCTCGTTCCTCTTTCGCCTGCTCCCTCACAGGTCGATCCACTCCCGCTGCTGCTCCCAATCACACGAGAGAAAAGGCGATTTGAATCCCGTTTGTAGTGTCGAATTGCCTCAATTTGGCCGAAAGACATATGAAGCAGCACTTTGAATCAGACATTACACTTCATTTCAGTCTCAAAGCGTTAAGCAATCACACACTGAAAACCACACGGATATACAAAAGCACCAGTCCCGTGCGAGCCATTAAACCACTTTCAAACACAGCAACCAAATCAGCTCGCATCAAAGATTTTGTGATAAGAAATTCATACCTCTGGCATTTGGCTGAAAACAAGAGATTGCAGGGGCTGCTGGTTTCTCGACCGCGGCATCAGCGACATGAATAAGTCATCCACTCACAGCCGAGTTCTCCAAAGTACTGAAGCTGCTTCTATCAAAAAATTGATAAAAAGGGAGAAAATATAATGAGAGTAAACTAGCAAGAAATATAAAAACCAATTATAAGACCTTCTACAGGTATGTAAAAAGGAAGAGAGTAGCAAAAGTAAGCATTGGCCTCTTAGAGGCTGAGACAGCAGGAATTATAATGGGGAATAAGGACATGGCAGTGACGTTAAACAAATACTTTGTATCTGCCTTCACAGTAGAAGACACAAAAATCATACCAAAAATAACGGGGAAACCAAGGGGCTAATGAGACTGAGGAACTTAAAGTAATTAAGATCAGTAGAGAAAAAGTACTTGAGAAACTAAAAGGACTAATAAGATAAGCTGAGTTTTTTTGTAGCTGAGGAGGCTAAGGGGACAATTTATTGAGGTGTATAGAATTATGAGGGGCCTAGATAGAGTGGATAGGAAGGACCTATTTCCCTTAGCAGAGAGGTCAATAACCAGGGGGCATAGAATTAAAGTAATTGTTAGAAGGATTAGAGGGGAGTTGAGGAGAAAGTGTGGCAGAAACCCACATCACATTTAAAAAGTACTTGGATATGCACTTGAAGTGCAGTAACCTACTATGGACCAAGAACTGGAAAGTGGAATTTGGCTGGATAGCCGACACAGACACGATGGGGTGAATGGCCTACTTCTGTGCCGTAAATGTCTATGATTATGGTACTAAAAGCCGACAAATCCCCTGATGGCAAACATCCTAGGGTTCTAAAAGTGGTAACTGCAGAGACAGTGGATGCATTGGTTGTGCTCATCCAAAATTCCCTAGATTCTAGAATGGTCCGAGTGGATTGGAAGGTAGAAAATGTAACCTCGCTATTCAAGAAAGGAGGGAGAGAGAAAACAGGAAACTACAGGCCAGTTAGCCTGACATCAGTTGTCGAGAAAATGCTGGAATCCATTATTAAGGAAGTGGTATCAGGACACTTAGAAAATCATAATATGATTAGGCAGAGTCAACATGGTTTTATGAAAGGCAAATCGTGTTTAACAAATTTATTAGAGTTTTTTGAGTATGTAACTAACACGGTAGATAAAGGGGAACCATTATATTTGGATTTCCAAAAGGCATTCGATAAGGTGCCACATACAGGAAACTTTCTGGTATCCGGCACTGACGGGACCAAGCTGGTGCAGTTAGATCAAAACTGCCGTATAAACCAGCGTTAATGTTAAAACATACAGAGCTTTTCAGGTCCGTGTGAATCAACAAACCCTGTTGCAGCTTCAAAACAGTCGGCTGCAGCTGCAAGCGTCTCTAGCTGAAGCTGTTGCTTAGCTACAGACCTTGCAGAGCCTGACTGGGAAAAAAAAAGCAACGAGATGTAAAAAAACTTATAGAAAATGGCTCCTGAATTTTGCCGGTAGATAGAGCTTTCCGGACTTTTAACCTCTGGTTAAACGAAAGTTTCCTGTAAAAGGGATCTGGGGGTCCTGGTGCATGAAACACAGAAGGTTTATATGCAGGTACAGCAGGTGATCAGGAAGGCCAATGGAATCTTGGCTTTTATTGCAAGGGGGATGGAGTATAAAAGCAGGGAAGTCTTGCTTCAGTTATACAGGGTACTGGTGAGGCCACACCTGGAATACTGCATACAGTTTTGGTTTCCATATTTAAGAAAAGATATACTTGCTCTCGAGGCAGTTCAGAGAAGGTTCACTCGGTTAATTCTGGAGATGAGGGGGTTGACTTATGAGGAAAGGTTGAGTAGGTTGGGTCTCTACTCATTGGAATTCAGAAGAATGAGAGGCGATCTTATCAAAACATATAAGATTGTGAGGGGGCTTGATTGGGTGGATGCGGGGAGGATGTTTCCACTGATGGGTGAGACTGGAACTAGGGGGCATAATCTTAGAATAAGGGGCTGCCCTTTCAAAACTGAGATGAGGAGAAACTTCTTCACTCAGACGGTAGTAAATCTATGGAATTTGCTACCTCAGAGAGCTGTGGAAGCTGCGACATTAAATAAATTTAAAATGGAGATAGACAGTTTCCTAGCAGATAAGGGAATTAGGGGTTACAGGGAGTGGGCAGGGAAGTGGACGTGAGTCTAGGTTCGGATCAGCCATGATCCTATTGAATGGCGGAGCAGGCCCGAGGGGCCGTATGGCCTACTCCTGCTCCTACTTCTTATGTTCTTATGTTCTTATGTACGCATGATAAGGACTCAGGGGGTTGGGGGTAATATATTAGTATGGATAGAGGATTGGTTAATGGACAGAAAACAGAGTAGGGATAAACATGTCATTTTCGAGTTGGCAGGCTGTAACTAGTGGGGTGCCGCAAGGATCAGTGCTTGGGCCTCAGCGATTTACCATTTATATTAATTACTTAGATGTAGGTACCAAATGTAATCTATCCAAGTTTGCTGATGATACAAAGCTAGGTGGAAAAGTAAGATGTGAGGAGGACGCAGAGAGCCTGCAAAGGGATATAGACAAGTTAAGTGAGTGGGCAATAAGGTGGCAGATGGAGTATAATGTGGGGAAATGTGAGGTTTTTCACTTTGGTAGGCAGAATAACAAATGATGACAAACTATTAAATGTTGTTTTTAAGAGAGATTTAGGTATCCTTGTACAAGAAACAGAGAGTTAGCATGCAAGTACAGCAAGCAATTAGGAAGGCAAATGGCACGTTGGCCTTCATTGCAAGGGGGTTGGAGTGCAAGAGTAAGGAAGTCTTGTTACAATTGTACAGTGCTTTGGTGAGATCACACCTGGAGTACAGTGCACAGTTTTGGTCTCCTTATCTGAGGAAGGATATACTTGCCTTAAAGGCGGTACAATGAAGGTTCACTGGATTGATTCCTGGGATGAGAGGGTTGTCCTATGAAGAGAGATTGAGCATATGGTATGTTAGCCTTTATTACTAAAGGATTGGAGTATAAGAATAAGGAAGCCTTCCTGCAATTATACAGGGTTTTGCTGAGACCACATCTGGAGTACTGTATACAGTGTTTGTCTCCTTACCTAAAGAAGGATATACTTGCCTTAAATGGGATTCAATAAAGGTTCACTAGATTGATTCCTGGGATGAGAGGGCTGTCCTATGAGGAGCAGTTGAGTGGAGTAGACCTATATTCTCTGGAGTTTAGAAGAATGAAAGGTGATCTCATTGAAGCATATACAATTCTTAGAGAGCTTGACAGGATAGATGCTGGAAGGATGGTTCCCCTGGCTGGAGAGTTTAGAACTAGGGGTCACAGTCTCAGGATAAGGGGTCAGCCATTTAGACTGAGATAAGAAGAAATTTCTTCACTCAGAGGGTAGTGAATCTTTGGAATCAACTACCCCAGAAGGCTGTGGATGCTCAGTTGATGAGTATATTCAAGACTGAGATTGATAGATTTTTTGGTGGCATTAATGGAATCAAGAGATATGGGGATAGGAACTTACACAAGGGTGTAACATTTGCAATTTTCCAGTCTTCTGGCACCACCACCGTATCCAAGGAGGATTGGAAGATTATGGCCAATACCTCCGCAATTTCCACCTTTACTTCTCTCAGCGTCCGAGGATGCAGCCCATCCGGTCCTGGTGATTTATCTACTTTAAATACAGCCAGCCTTTCCAGTACCTCCTCTTTATCAATTTTTATCCCATTCGATATCTCAACTACCTCCTCTTTCACTGTGACTTTGGCAGCATCTTCTTCCTTGGTAAACACAGATGCAAAGTACTCATTTAGTATCTCAGCCACACCCTTTGCCGCCATGCGTAGGTCTCCCTTTTGGTCCCTAATCGCCCCACCCCTCCTCTTACTACCCATTTACTATTTACAGGAAACTTTGTGCTATCCGGCGCCGACGGGACCGAGCTGTTGCCGTCCCATCAAAACTGCCGGACAAACCAGCGCTAATGTTGAAACATACAGAGATTTTGGGCTCCGTATCTGGCAACAAACCCTACAGCTTCTAAACAGTCGGCCGTACCTTGCAATTGTCTCTGTAGCTTAGCAACAGCTTCAGTGAGACCTTGCAGAGCCTGACTGGTGAAAAAAAAGCAACGAAAAGAAAAAAACCTAATGAAACGGCTCCTGATTTTTGTCGGTGGCTCGAGCATTCCGGACAGTTAACCTCCGGATAAACCAAAGTTTCCTGTGTATGCCTATAGAAGACTTTTGCGTTCCCTTTTATGTATGCTTCATACAGCTAGGTGTTGTGAGATTGCTTTGTGGGCTCATCCCTATAGATATTAGTGTGACAGTAGTTCCAATTTAAAGTTACAGCTAGAAAATTTCCCCTGCTACAGTAGGAGCCTCCTTGTGGAACTAGGGAAGAGCTGTAAGGTGGTTTGACTACTTTGCATGGAGCCTCAGTCAATGTTTTCTGGCAGGTACACGTTACCAATCTATTATCTACAGGGAAATCCTGAATAGCATTACCTTGGCAGATTTTTGAGGCTGGCAAACTTCTACCATATCAATTCCAAGAGCCTCTGAATGTTGGACACCACATTGACCCTTTATCCCATCGCCTGCATGAAGCCCAGAAGTTTCTCATTTGGGAAGTATGTACTTCAGTGAGAAACAGGACAACTGTCCCTTGGCACACTTGAAATGACCCGTTCTAAGCATCATTGAATATGCTGGGATTTCTTGTGGTTACGTTGTCATTGTTTTTCAATGATCAACTTGTGCTCTTCTTGATGCTAGAAAAATGACTTCTGCTTTAAGTGTCAACTGCAGCCCCTTTAAGTGCTGCACTTGCGCTGGATACACTGCATCTATTGTACAAAACCCGCGTGGAAAGTCTCATACACATAAGGAGCTTGCGATGAATATATAATAAGGCTGATCCAACAGGATTGGCTATTTCTAGTTCATGTGAGTGCAGCTTGAGCACTGGAGCTGGAAAATATAACCCGTAAACCACGTACTGGAGGATATTTTGTACTACTGAAAGGTTTTGTAGGTATGGATTTTTATTGTACTGCATTGTACCTTTGTCAACAATAGTATACATTTCATAAAAATTAATTTCATTATTAATGGCAACTCCAAAACTAAGCAAACTAACACAAGAATGGCTGTACAAATTGTCATCAAACATTTGAATAAAAAATCTTTTTGCTGGTGGAGTTTTCTTCATTGAAAAACTGCAGTGAACTTCTTCCTTTAAAGAATAGTTCAATCAATAATTTTATTTCTTGTCACATTCATTGCTTCTAGGTTCATTATGACTTTGGCTTGAGAAACATCCTTTCTGTACTGAGGACATTGGGAGCTCAGAAGAGAGCACGGCCAGACGACAGTGAGCCAACAATTGTCATGAGAGTTCTGAGAGACATGAATCTGTCTAAATTGGTGAGTAAAATTGGGAGACTATTTCATTAATGAGTTTTGAATATTGAAATAGTTGTTATCTTCTACCAACATAGATTTCAGAGGTCAGGCTGGAGGTGGCAGCTGATCAAGAGAGCATGTAATGGGGAAAATTGTGACTATTAGCAATTCCACTTTTTTCTCTCTCTGAATTAAAGTATATGTGTTATAAATCTCATCATCAAGAAACTACTTATGAAATAATGCTGGACAGCCAGCTGGTGGCGCCGTCCAAGGAGTATAAATACTCGGGCGTGGGCCCCAGCTTGCCAGGGACATTTTGTAAGACAAGGAGCTAGTGACATACAACTAGACTTTCATGTTCTGAAACAAGTTGATTAAAGCCTTGCTTTATGCTCAAACCAAGTGCGTAGTGAGTTTTATTACGTCAATATGTATGGTGGCCTAGAAATTGGAACCTTTAGCACCGCTGTTAAGGACGGTTTTGAAGAAAAAATGGTGGCCGCCTCGCTTCCAGCATGGAACGCGGCGGCTGCCATATTGGACAGGTTGGCAGCACACACCGCAAATATTTTAATGACTCAATGAACATGAGCATGACGTTAATCAGCGTGCAACGCCGAATTGATGCACGCTCAGCGATTTTGGACGTCGCCGCTCCTCATACTGCCCTCTCCAAAGCACGCCCATGCGGGCAGCTGTTGACAGTGCGTAGAGCTGGGAAAAGTCATTTTTGGACCTATAAATCTCCATTAAAGTTTTCAATAACCTTGCAGAGTACCCTGCAGGGTATGTCCAGTGAGATGGCTCATGGTGATTGCTGAAGAAACAGTTCAGCAGATTAAATGCTTCTTCTGCACACGTTAGATGCCAGCACTCAACTGGAGCAGGTCAGTGAATTCTGGCATAATATGTACAGATAGTACATAGTCTGGGGGCCTTGTACTGCATCTGAAGACCTGGTCTATTACTGTTGCTTGCAGTTGTGTCAGTAAACTGGAAATGAAATGATATTTGGGCTTTGTAAATGTTTACTGTTATTGTTCCACACATCCCGATTGTATCTTGTTCCTCTGAAGTAACAGGTGTGTGGTTATTACTTTTTCTATGAAAGGAGACCGAACAATTTTTTCCTGCTCCTGAAGGAATTTGTAAACTTGCATTTATTCGTATCGATATTCAGATGTTCAGTCTATCCAGTAAACTTTACACATCTCTTGGTGTATTCAGGGAGGAATCATGGATTACCTAGGCAGGCTCATAGAAACATAGAAGATAGTAGCAGGAGTAGGCCATTCGGCCCCTCGAGCCTGCTCTGCCATTCAATGAGATCATGGCTGATCATCCAAATTCAGTACCCTGTCCCTGCCTTCTCCCCATATCCCTTGATCCCTTTAGCCTTAAGAAAGATATCCAACTCCTTCCTGAATATATTTAATGAACTGCCCTCCACCGCCCTCTGTGGCAGAGAATTCCACAGGTTCACCACTCTCTGGGTGAAGAAATTCCTCCTCATCTCAGTCCTAAATGGCTCACCCCTTATCCTTAGACTATGACCCCTGGTTCTGGACTCCCCGACCATCGGAAACATCCTTCCTGCATCTAGTCTGTCCAGGCCTGGCAGAATTTTATAGGTTTCGATGAGATCCCCTCTCAATCTTCTAAACTCCAGTGAGTATAAGCCCAATCGACACAATCTCTCCTCATACGTCATTCCTGCCACCCCAGGTATCAGCCTGGTGAATCTTCGCTGCACTCCTTCCATGGCAAGAACGTCCTTCCTCAGATAAGGCGACCAAAACTGCACACAATACTCAAGGTGCGGTCTCACCAAGGCCCTGTACAATTGCAGCAAGACATCCTTGTTCCTGTACTCGAACCCTCTTGCTACGAAGGCCAACACACCATTTGCCTTCTTAATCACCTGCTGCACCTGCATGCTTACCTTCAGCGACTGGTGCACAAGGACACCCAGGTCTCTTTGCACTTCCCCTTCTCCCAATCTATTGCCCTTCAAATAATAATCTGCCTTCCTGTTTTTGCCACCAAAGTGGATAACCTCACATTTATCCACATTATAGTGCATTTGCCATGTTTCTGCCCAATCACCAACCTGTCCAAATCGTACTGGAGTTTCACGACATCCTCCTCACAGCATACCCTCCCACCCAGCTTTGTGTCGCCTGCAAATTTGGAGATATTACATCCAATTCCCTCGTCCAGATCATTAATATATATTGTGAACAGCTGGGGTCCTAGGACCGATCCTTTCAGTACCCCACTAGTCACTGCCTGCCACTCGGAAAACGACCCATTTATTCCAACTCTTTGCTTTCTATCCGCCAACCAGTTCTCTATCCAAGTCAATACCTTGCCCCCAATTCCATGTGCCTTAATTTTGCACGCTAATCTCTTATGTGGGACCTTATCGAAAGCCTTCTGAAAGTCCAAATACACCACATCCACTGGTTCTCCCTTATCTATTTTACCAGTTACATCCTCAAAAAATTCCAGTAGATTAGTCAAGCACGATTTACCTTTTGTAAATCCATGTTGACTTTGTCCGATCCTGTCACTGCTTTCCAAGTGCTCTGCTATTACATTTTTTATAATGGACTCTAGCATTTTCCCCACTACCGATGTCAGGCTTACCGGTCTATAATTCCCCGCTTTTTCTCTACCACCTTTTTTGAACAGTGGGGTAACATTAGCTACCCTCCAATCCATGGGTACTGTTCCAGAGTTTATCGCGTTCTGGAAGATGACGAGCAATGCATCTACTATTTCTAGGACCACTTCCTTAAGTACCCTAGGATGTAGATTATCAGGCCCTGGGGATTTATCGGCCTTCAGTCCCATCAATTTTCCTAACACCATTTCCCTACAAATACTGATTTCTTTCAGTTCCACCCTTTCATCAGACCCTATGTTCCCGGCATCTCTGGGAGGTTATTTGTGTCCTCCTTTGTGAAGACAGAACCAAAATATGTATTTAGTTGGTCAGCCATTTCTTTGTTCCCCATTATAAATTCCCCCGATTCTGACTGCAAGGGACCTACGCTTGACTTCACCAATCTTTTTCTCTTCACATAGCTATAAAAGCTTTTACAGTCAGTTTTTATGTTCCCTGCAAGCTTACTCTCATATTCTATTTTCCCCTTCTTAATTAATCCCTTTGTCCTCCTTTGTTGAATCCTAAACTGCTCCCAATCCTCAGGAGTATTGCTTTTTCTGGCCAATTTATATGTCCTCTCCTTGGATCTTATGCTATCCCTAATTTCTCTTGTTAGCCATGGTTGAGTCATGGCTCGACCTCGAGTGTTGCAAACAAATCTCCCAATTCCAGTACAACATTGCCCTTTCAAAATGCCTATCTGGGTCCTTTAAAGATATACTCCTAAAAGGACTTACAGTGAAAAGCCTCTGTAATAACAAAGCTTATTCATAGACATAGAAACATAAAAGATAGGAGCAGGAGTAGGCCATTCGACACCTCGAGCCTGCTCTGCCATTCAATGCGATCATCCAAATTCAGTACCCTGTCCCTGGCTTCTCCCCATATACCTTGATCCCCTTAGCCTTAAGAAATATATCTAACTCCTTCTTGAATATATTTAATGAATTGGCCTCAACTGTCTTCTGTGGTAGAGAATTCCACAGGTTCACCACTCTCTGGGTGAAGAAATTCCTCCTCATCTCAGTCCTAAATGGCTTACCCCTTATCCTTAGACTGTGACCCCTGGTTCTGGACTCCCCCGCCATCAGGAACAGCCTTCCTGCATCTAGTCTGTCTAGTCCTGTTAGAATTTTATAAGTTTCAATGAGATCCCCTCTCATTCTTCTAAACTCTAGCGAATATAAGCCTAATCGACCCAATTTATCGCATACGTCATTCCTGCCATCCCAGGTATCAGTCTGGAGAATCTTCGCTGCACTCCCTCCATGGCAAGAACATCCTTCCTCAGATAAGGTGGCCAAAACTGCACACAATACTCAAGGTGTGGTCTCACCAAGGCCCTGTACAACTGCAGCAAGTCATTGCTCCTGTACTCGAATCCACTCGCTATGAAGGCCAACATACCATTTGCCTTCTTAACTGCCTGCTGCACCTGCATGCTTACCTTCAGCGACTGGTGCACAAGGACACCCAGGTCTTGTTGCACTTCCCCTTTTCCCAATCTATTGCCGTTCAAATAATAATCTGCCTTCCTGTTTTTGCCACCAAAGTGGATAACCTCGCATTTATCCACATTATACTGCATCTGCCATGCATCTGCCCAATCGCCCAACCTGTCTGAATCGTACTGGAGTTTCTCTGCATCCTCCTCACAGCACACACGCCCACCCAGCTTTGTGTCATCTGCAAATTTGGAGATATTACATCTAGTTCCCTCGTCTAGATCATTAATATATATTGTGAATAACGGGTACTTGCACCAATCCCTGCGGTACCCCACTAGTCACTGCCTTCCACTCGGAAAAAGACCCGTTTATTCCAACTCTTTGCTTCCTGTCTGCCAACCAGTTTTCTCTCCAAGTCAGTACCTTACCCCCAATCCCATGTGCTTTAACTTTGCACGCTAGTCTCTTAAGTGGGACCTTATCGAAAGCCTTCTGAAAGTCCAAATACACCACATGCACCGGTTCTCCCTTATCTATTCTACCAGTTACATCCTCAAAAAATTCCAGTAGATTAGTCAAGCATGATTTACCTTTTGTAAATCCGTGTTGACTTTGTCCGATCCTGTCACTGTTTTCCAAGTGCTCTGCTATTACATCTTTTATAATGGACTCTAGCATTTTCCCCACTACTGATGTCAGGCTTACCGGTCTATAATTCCCTGTTTTTTCTCTACCACCTTTTTTAAAAACTGGGGTTACATTAGCTACCCTCCAATCCTTGGGAACTGTTCCAGAGTCTGTAGAATTTTGGAAGATGACCAGCAATGCATCTACTATTTCTAGGGCCACTTCCTTAAGTACCCTAAGATGTAGATTATCAGGCCCTGGGGATTTATCGGCCTTCAATCCCGTCAATTTCCCTAACACCATTTCCCTACAAATACTGATTTCATTCCTCCCTCTCATTAGACCCTATGGGCTAGATTTTCAGTTGCTTGCGCCAGCAGTTAGCGCCTTAAGAGAAGTGATTTTCGGGCGCTATGCGTGTAGCGCCCGGGCGCAGCGCAGTTTGCGCCCCGCCCCAAATTAAGTTGCCCGTTAGCGCCGGCGCAAAGTTTAGCGGCCGCCCGGATGCGCGCGCAGAAAATGACATCACATCCTCGTGCAACACCCTTTGGCCGCCCCGAATCCAAACTTCAGTCGGACCGCTCCATTGTGCGGCTGGCGTCCAGAGCGTTTGTAAAATGGAACGCAACACACCCTGGGGAGCGCAAATTAAAGGGCACTCCTCCTGCACGATAAAAGGCAGTCTGCATGTGTTGTGTGGAAGGATCCAGTGTGTTGTTGTGAACGGTGTATTTATGTTTCCGACCACCACCACCACCACCTCCTCCTCCTCCTCCTCCTCCTCCTCCTCCTCCTCCTCCTCCTCCTCCTCCTCCTCCTCCTCCTCTTTTCCCCCCAGATTCTGCCTTTGAAAAAAACACATGCACCCTTCCCCTTTAAGAGCTCACTGGCACCAGAGTGTCTGCCGTGCGCTGCGCCCGAGCTCGGGTGTTGTGCTCTGCACCGCCGGCTTAGCGCCTAAAGATAGTAGTGGAACGCCTCTTTTAGCGCTCCACCAACCTCTTAGGGCGAAGCCACTGAATTTCCGGCAACGGGGCGCTACTTTGGGGCGGGCGCTAACTTCGGGCGGGCGCTAAGGTTAGCGCCCCAAAACTGTCTATACTGAAAATCTAGCCCATAGTTCCCTGACATCTCTGGGAGGTTATTTGTGTCCTCCTTTGTGAAGACAGAACCAAAGTATGTATTTAATTGGCCTGCCATTTCTTTGTTCCCCATTATAAATTCCCCTGATTCTAACTGCAAGGGACCTATGCTTGACTTTACCAATCTTTTTCTCTTCACATATCTATAGAAGCTTTTACAGTCAGGTTTTATGTTCCCTGCAAGCTTACTCTCATACTCTATTTTACCCCTCTTAATTAATCCCTTTGTCCTCCTTTGCTGAATCCTAAACTGCTCCCAATCCTCAGGAGTATTGCTTTTTCTGGCCAATTTATATGTCCTCTCCTTGGATCTTATGCTATCCCTAATTTCCCTGGTTAGCCACGGTTGAGTCACCTTTTTTCTTTTATTTTTATGCCAAACAGGGGTGAACAAATTCTGTAGTTCATCCATGCGATCTTTAAATGTTTGCCATTCTCTATTTACCGTCAACACTTTAAGTAACATTCCCCAAACCATCCTAGCCAACTCACGCCTCATACCATCGTAGTTTCCTTTATTTAAATTCAGCACCCAAGTCTCTGAATCAACTACTTCACTCTCCATCTTAATGAAGAATTCTATTATATTATGATCGCTCCTCCACAAGGGGCGTTGCACAACAAGATTGCTAATTAATCCTTTCTCATTACATAATACCCAGTCTAAGATGGCCTGATCTCTAGTTGCTTCCTCGACATATTGGTCCAGGAAACCATCCCATATACACTCTAGGAATTCCTCTTCCACAGTATTGTTACTAATTTGGTTACACCAATCTATATGTAGATTAAAGTCACCCATGATAACTGCTGTGCCCTTATTGCACGCATCTCTAATTTCCTGTTTAATTAATTTCCTGTTTAATGTCATCCCCAACCTCAGCATTACTGTTTGGGGGTCTGTATATAACTCCCACTAACGTTTTCTGCCCCTTGGTATTTCTCAGCTCTACCCATACAGATTCCACATCATCAGAGCTAATATCCTTCCTTACAATTGTGTTAATCTCCTCTTTAACCAGCAATGCTACCCCACCGCCTTTTCCTTTTTGCCTGTCCTTCCTGAATATTGAATACCCCTGGATGTTGAATTCCCAGCCTTGGTCACCCTGGAGCCATGTCTCTGCAATCCCAATTATATCATATCCGTTTACATCTATTTGCACAGCTAATTCATCCTTGCATTAAGACACAAAGCCTTCAGGCCTGTTTTTTTAGCACTCTTAGACCTTTTAGAATTATTGTTTACTGCGGCCATGTTTGATTTACACCCTTGATTTCTCTGACTTCCACTTTTGCTTTTCTCCTTCCTGTCTTTTGCTTCTATCCTTGCTTCCCTTTCCTCTGTCTCCCTGCACAGGTTCCGAACCCCTGCCATTTTAGTTTAAACCCTCCCCAACAGCACTGGCAAACACTCCCCTTAGGACATCGGTCCTGGTCCTGCCCAGGTGCAAACCGTCCAGTTTGTACTGGTCCCACCTCCCCTAGAACCGGTTCCAATGTCCCAGGAATTTGAATCCCTCCTCCTTGCACCATTCTTCTAGCCACGTATTCATCTGAAATATCCTTCTATTTCCACTCTGACTAGCACGTGGCACTGGTAGCAATCCTGAGATTACTACCTTTGAGGTCCTATTTTTTAATTTACCTCCTAACTCCCTGTATTCAGCTTTTAGGACCTCATCCCATTTTTTAACTGTATCGTTGGTACCTATATGCACCCGGACAACTGGCTGTTCACCCTCCCCCTCCAGAATGCCCTGCAGATGCTCCGCAACATCCTTGACCCTTGCACCAGGGAGGCAACATACCATCCTGGAATCTCGTTTGCTGCTGCAGAAACGCCTATTCATTCCCCTTACAGTAGAATCTCCTATCACTATAGCTCTCCCTCTCTTTTTCCTCCTGTCCTGTGCAGAAGGACCAATCATGGTGCCAGGAAGTTGGCTGCTGCTGCCTTCCCCCAATAAGCCATCCCCCTCAACAATATCCAAAGTGTTTGAAAGGGGGATGGCCACAGAGGACGCCTGCACTACCTGCCTGCGCCTACTACTCTGCCTGGCGGCCATCCATTCCCTTCCTGCCTGTGCAGCCTTTACCTGCGATGTGACCAACTGATTAAACGTGATATCCACGACGTCCTCAGCATCGCAAATGCTCCAGTATGCATCCATTCGCAGTTCCAGCGCCGCAATGCGGTCTGCCAGTAGCTGCAGCTGGATACACTTCCCGCACATATGGTCATCAGGGACACAGGAAGTGTCCCTGATTTCCCACACAGTGCAGGAGGAGCATGCCACGGTGCCGAGCTTTGCTGCCATGACTTACCCTTTAATTAATTTAAATTAAACCAATACCACCAATTATACTACAATTAAATGATATACTCAAGGGCACTTGTTTCCTAGCACTCCCCGCTACACAACAGAGACCTTAGAAACTATAACCACAAAATTAAGACCTTCTAAACTTTATAAACTATGAACCTTAACTGTCAAACTATAGAGTAGTATAAATTCTCACCTGGCCGTACTCACCCAATCAGCTGCTTCCTCCTGCCCGCGTCACGTTTTGAATTGTGACGTGGCTCTGGAACGCTGCTGCCGGTCTGTGAGATTGGTAAGGCTGTGAAAAAAAGCCTGCGAAAGTGAGTTTAAATACTCACTGAAACTCCGCTCTCACCGCTCCCGACAATGGCCTGTGAAAAAAAGCCCGCAAAAGTGAGTTTAATTCCTCACTGAAACTCCGCTCCCGACAATGGCCTGTGAAAAAAAGCCCGTGAAAGTGAGTTTAAATACTCACTGAAACTCCGCTCTCAACGCTTCCGACAATGGCCTGTTAAAAAAAGCCCGCGAAAGTGAGTTTAAATACTCACTGAAACTCCGCTCTCACCATTCCCGACAATGGCCTCTGTAAAAACGCCCACGAAAGTGAGTTTAAATGTTCACTGAAACTCTGCTCTCACTGCTCCCGACAATTCACTATGTATGTGTATTAAAAGAATAGGTTACTTTTATTTGTATTCTAGGGAGTAGAATCGGAAATATTGGTTGCATTCTTTAAAAAATGACAGATGAGTCTATTTTTACACTTTCATTTATCTTGCATACCTTTTCTGTCAACCGAGAAACATAACCGGAAACATAAAAATTCACATTAATAAATCGCGATTTCCTAAGAACGCTGCACTGATCCTTTTGACCCGACCTTCGGCCTCCAACTGAACTTACCGCCGGAAAGAGCACGTTGCACGAGAGGTTCTGCGCTGCGCTCATTTAAATTAGCAGACAGCACCAAAATACCGGTGCTGCCTGCGTTCTTTTTGCGGGCAGCCGTTAACCTTGGCCCGCAGTAACACTGCCTGTTTTCGGGCTTAATTGAATTTCTAGGCCCATCTGTCTCAGCTTCAGTAAGACTTAGATGAAATTTGCAGGTCCGACAGCAGGGGACCATAGATTTGAGGCTGCCTCGCTATTGAAGCTTAAACATCATAGGCAGATATATATGAAATATAATCTCCATCAAGAACAAACATAAGGGCACATTCTCCTTTAATATACTGTGCTCCAAAATGATCAGGAGCTAACCTACTCTTTTCTCACACTGTGATTCCCCATGGTATCCAAACGCAACTTTCTTCCTCTTAGTCTAGTGTTTTCCTTAGAAACTGAGCACGGCACTAAGCTGGCCCTCCTGTTACGGCAGCTTGTTCCCGCGAAGTTGCTGCTGCTAGCTGGATGTCTGTAGTCACGTGGTGGTGCTCTGAGGTGGAAGGCCAGATGACTGAAATATGCTGTTGTTCTGACAAATGGCAGCCTGACAAAAGTCACCTCCAGCTGTCGCCATTCCAATGATCAGTGTGATGGCTGAAAGTCCAGAGAGACACCAGCCAGAATCCCGGGGCGAATTTTATAACCCCAATAAACGGGTGGTTTGGGGTCGGGTGGGAGGTTAAAGAGTTAAAAAACTGAATCCCGACCCCAACCCACCCAATTCCAGTTTTAACAGAGGCAGGATGAGGGGCGGGCAGCCAACCCGTTTGCAGAAGGCGGGTTGGCACTTTAAATATTTATAATGAGGCTCTGTGATTTCAAATTCAACTGCAGGCGGCCAGGTTTCCCAGGCCTTTGCACTTACCTGCTCGATCCAGCATTCCAGCCTCACCAAACCCCGCAATCAGACACCCACCCTGACCCTTCTGACCTCCCCCCGACCTCCCCTCTGGCCTTCAATCCTCGGCCCCCATTGGGAAGGTGGATCATCGTCACCAGCTCACCATTCATCCAGCTTCCTTGTGTTCTGTGAATCAGCCAGTGCCACATCCTCTCTAACACTATCTAATTTCCCTGGGTGAAAGTATATGAGCTGGTGCATGGGTTTGAGAAAGCAGGGGGTGAGATGAAGAAGATTGTGACAGAGGAACGTGAGGCACAATCTAGGTCGAAGGATTCATGAGTGAGTGTGACTTTAACATCCTCTCCCTCATCATCATTCTTATCGTTATCATCATCCTTCCTTCCTGATGCTCCTCCTTATCATCGTCTTCTGTCTCCCACGGCTGTGATGGATCTGCAGGAAAGGAGGTTATAGGTTACGGATGGGTGAGCACAAGTCCCTTAAGGAAACAGAGAAGGGAAGTTTCTCATTGTGTCTGTTTCACAGAGATACTGTGTAAGTGTGGACCCACTAACCTGCCTGCACTATCATATTGACCTCACCATTTCCCACAACTAGATCAGAGTGTCTTGAACCTATCTATGAAGTGATTCCCACATGAACCAAGATCTCTGGCTGCTTGCCCTGCTATTTCAGAACCTTTTGCATTTGTTCTATGATGTTCCAAAGCCTGGCACCTGGGAAGCAACATAGCATTTGGGACTCTAGATCACGTCTACAAAAGAAACTATCTACAGCCCTGATGATAGAATCCACAATCACCATTCACCTATTCTTACTACCTGTACTGTTATCCCCATGGATAACTGCTTACTTCCCAACGCCTTATAGTTACCCTCCTTTGTGTCACCCATTTTCTCCAGGTCTCATCACACGTTAGACAAATCCAACTCAACAGGTGATCCCCGTCTAGCCTAACCTGTTGCTTCCTGACCTGTCTGCCGATGTTCACTTAGTGCCCCTTACCAGCTTCTTTATACTAGCAACCTGCTCCTGAAAACTTTCTCTTTCCCGCACATTGCAGTGTCCAGTTGACTGTCAAGCTGTGCAGCTTTCTTCTCGAGGAGTGAAACCTTTGTACTTACTGAATCCTCTGAGAGATGGTTCCCCCCAAGTTTGTTCTCTCCAAGCATTCCTCCAAGGCTTGAAGGTGAGTTCTATTCCTCCATACTGGAGGGACTGATTGGTCTGCAGACATCTCTTTCAGGGGGAACAGATGAGGATGATTCTGATACTGCCATTTGCTCCAGGTAGCACTGCATCATGTTAAAGCTTTTTCAGAGCTTGGTGCAAAGGATGGCATTAAACTCCACCGTGATTGATCTCTGCCATCCTCCTCACATCCTGCAAGATGCTCCTTAACATCTGTATGTACGTGTGATGCTTGTTCAGCATCTTTTTTAGAACAGGACCCCTGAGAATTGAGACTACAGGATCTTGAGCCAGGGACTGACATCTGCAGATACTGTCACTCCAGACTCCTCGAGCACCCTCGTGCCTTGTGACAAATCCTCATTGGATCTATCTACAGCCTTCTGAGTAAATCACTCTGGGCTAGTGAGTGAGAAAGAGAGGGCAAATGATGGCATGGGTGAGGATGTGGTAGGGGTGGCAGAGCTTTGCCCACTTTGCCTTTCTCCTCCTCAGCAGTATCTGTATTTCATCTACAGGAAAAGAAACTGAAAAGAATTAAAAATATTAGATGGTTAAATTGAGGTGTTCTGTGCTAACCCCGCGCACCCCAACCACATCCCCCCACCACTCCCCCGCCCCCCCCCACTGCCCCGACTTCTTTTCCATTTCACCTATCTATTCTAAAAGTCAATATATAGTTCCCAACATTGGTCACTCTGCAACCACGTCTCAGTAATGGCTATTACATAGAAACATAGAAGATAGGAGCAGGAGTAGGCCATTCGGCCCTTCGAGCCTGCTCCGCCATTCAACGAGATCATGGCTGATCATCCAAACCCTAGCACCTGGTCCCTACACCGACAGCCATCCCACCCAAGCCCTATCCCCGTAACCCCACGTATTTAATCCCCCCTAACACTAAGGGTCAATTTTTATCATGGCCAATCAACCTAACCCGCACATCTTTGGACTGTGGGAGGAAACCGGAGCACCCGGAGGAAACCCACGCAAACACGGGGAGAATGTGCAAACTCCACACAGACAGTCACCCGAGGCCGGATTTGAACCCGGGTCCCTAGCGCTGTGAGGCAACAGTGCTAACCACTATGCCACCGTGCCCCTATTAGACCAAACCCATTTATTTCTATCTGTGCTATTCATCTATTTTGTTGCAAATGCTTCACACATTCAGATAGAGTGCCTTTAGCTTTAAATTTTTTCTATTTTTCCCTGATGTCACCTTCGTCACTAATGCCCTATGCCTTTTGTGTTTTATTTTAATTCATTCACGATATGTGGGCATCGCTGGCAAGGCCAGCATTTATTGCCCATCCCTAGTTGCCCTTGAGAAGGTGGTGGTGAGCCACCTTCTTGAACCGCTGCAGTCCGCGTGGTGATGGTACTCCCACAGTGCTTTTAGGGAGGGAGTTCCAGGATTTTGATGAGCAACGATGAAGGAATGGTGATATACTTCTAAGTCAGGATGGTGTGTGACTTGGAGGGGAACTTGGAGGTGGTGGTGTTCCCATGCGCCTGCTGCCTTTGTCCTTCTAGGTGGAAGAGGTCGCGGGATTGGGAGGTGTTGCTGAAGAAGCCTTGGCGAGTTGCTGCAGTGCATCTTGTAGATGGTACACACTGCAGCCATGGTATGCCGGTGGTGGAGGGAGTGAATATTTAAGGTGGTCGATGGGGTGCCAATCAAGCGGGCTGCTTTGTCCTGGATGGTGTCGAGATTCTTGAGTGTTGTTGGAGCGGCACTCATCCAGGCATGTGGAGAGTATTCCAGCACGCTTCTTACTTGTGCCTTATAGATGGTGGAAAGGCTTTGGGAAGTCAGGAGGTGAGACACACGCTGCAGACTACCCAGCCTCTGACCTGCTCTTGTTGCCACAGTATTTATGTGGCTGGTCCAGTTAAGTTTCTGGTCAATGGTGACCCTCCAGGATGTTGATGGTGGGGGATTCGGCAATGGTAATGCCATTGACGCTTGTTGGAGATAGTCATTGCCTGGCAGTTGTGTGACATGAATGTTACCTGCCACTTATCAGCCCAAGCCTGAATGTCGTCTGTATTGATTTCTTTGTGGGTTCAATGACGAGACATTTATGAAAGAGAATGTCTTTTAATCTAAAGTCTGTTCAACTCTTTATACAGCATTTACAGGAGACATCATGCTAGTGATGCATCTAGAACGAAACTGAAACTAAACTAAACTGCCTTGCTTGTCTCTGTCACATGCCCTCTGCTGGTCAGGCACAAGCAATCAATACATGCAAACATGCTGTTAAGGCATCATAATCGAACAGGCAAATACCATCTCTATTTGCTGATATCATTACATCTCCTTTTCTTAAAACAAAAGTATTTTACTTTTAACTAACAACATGTTTTCTTTGTATTAATCTGCATTTTAACTGTAACACTTAATGAACTTACATTATCATTATCATGATCAAAGTTTTTTAACCTTGCTTTGTGTGTTCACATGAAATATGCCAATACACTAGAACTTGAAGAAAGAATAAGATAACATTACTTCCTTCTATAACAATAGTCCTTAAATTTGCTCAATGAGTCTCTCAGGAGGCTTCACGTGTCTTGAGCATTTTCTGATTGATTGTCCTTGAATCTGAGTTGTTGCCTCAGATGATGGTTTCTCAGCTGTGTGATCAGGTTGTTCAACAGTATCAGTCTCTTGACCTGCTGTGGCTGGTCCCATGAGAAGATCTCGACGATTTCTTCTCAGAACAGCACCATCATCTGTCTGAATGGTGTATGATCTTGGTTGAACTTCACTCAGGACAGTTCCCTTCTGAGTCCATGTGTTTGTTTTGTCTTTGAACCTTACTTGGTCACCAGTGTGGAGTTCAGGTAGGTTTTGTGTTCCTCTGTCATAGTAGTACTTTTGCTTTTCTTTCTGTTGTTCTTTGAACTTCCTCACTTTCTCCCCCTCTTTTGTTTTCAGGAGGTTCTCCGGGATGGGTAGGTTTGACCTTAGCATACGTCCCATAAGGAGTTGGGCTGGTGACATACCACACTCGAGCGGCGTTGTGCGGTATACAAGCATGCGCTGGTAGAAGTCAGTTCCACTGTCTTTTGCCTTGTACATCAGTCTTTTCACTGTGTTTGCGGGCTCTCCTGGGTCAACAGCTCTGGACAACGTGTCTGCTGTATACATCAGCTTACCCGGTGTGTACGCAACATTCAGTTCATCATAGACTGTCTCTCCTTCGCTTTCCACAACGAGGACTCTCTTTACCAGGTTCAGTCTCTCACAGGCTTTTAAACCTAGTATGGCTTGCACATCCTTTGGCACCACGATTAATGCTAGCGTGTGCTCTCTGTCCTTGTGTGTCACGTTGACAATGCATCTTCCTTTCACTGGTATATCAGTACCTGAGTATCCTGTCACTTTCACTTTGATTCCATGTATCTTTGGTCTGGGTCTAATTTTCTTAAAATCAGTCTCTGATATCACATTAACTTGTGCTCCAGTATCCAATTTAAATGGAATGTGTATGTCATTCACTTTTAGTGTCAACATCCAGTCTCTTTCTTCTTTTTTGTTTTCAGACACAACATCTACATAGAACTCCTCTATGTCGCTTTCATCTACTGCATGGACCTTGCTTTGTTGCATTTGGTTCTTACAGCAACGGGCATAATGGTTGTTCTTGTTGCAACTATTGCATGTTTTACCATATGCGGGACACTTTTTTGGTGGATGCTGTGTACCGCATCGACTACATGTCTTTCGATAATCTCTTTCATTTTTGTTCGCTGGCCACGCCTCTTTTTTCACATTGGCGCTCTTTTTGTTAAACGGTTTGTGTCCGTTCATTCTCACTGCATCCATGTTGCAGCTACTGTCACTGAACAGCTCCTTTGCCTGCAACTTCACAGTCTCTGTAGCCCTACACAGTGCTATGGCTTTTCCCAGGTCTAGATCTTGCTCTCTTAGCAGTCTTTCCCTTCGACCATTATTCGGAATACCACACACCAGTCTGTCTTTTATCAGCGAGCCTGTCAGTCCCCCAAATTCACATGTTTTGCTTCGGTTTCTCAGTTCAGTCACATACTGATCAATAGTCTCACCCGTTTTCTGTACACATGTGAAAAATCTGTGCCTCTCAAATGTCACGTTACGTTTAGGTATGCAGTAGGCCTCAAACTGTTCCATTATTTTATCTAGCTTCATTTTGTCTCCATCAGCAGCGAATGTGAAGTGATTATACACCTCCAGCGCTTCATCACCCACGACATGTAAGAACACTGACGATTTCTTTTTATTACTTTTCTCGTCAGCTCCGATTGCCGCTTAATACAACCCCACATGTTGTTTGAACCTGCTCCAATTTTCAGCCACATTACCTGTCAACTGAAGCGTCGCCGGTGGGTGTAACCCTTCCATTTTTTCACTTCGTTAGCTATTCTCCAATGGTAAGCAACGATGTTCTCTTTTGGCTTGCTAATTTGTGGAGAGCTGATTTAACTTCAGATTTTTTCTCTTCATCTCTTTCAATCACTTCTGACACCATGTATTGATTTCTTTGTGGGTTCAATGACGAGACATTTATGAAAGAGAATGTCTTTTAATCTAAAGTCTGTTCAACTCTTTATACAGCATTTACAGGAGACATCATGCTAGTGATGCATCTAGAACAAAACTGAAACTAAACTAAACTGCCTTGCTTGTCTCTGTCACATGCCCTCTGCTGGTCAGGCACAAGCAATCAATACATGCAAACATGCTGGTAAGGCATCATAATCGAACAGGCAAATACCATCTCTATTTGCTGATATCATTACATCGTCCAGGTCTTGTTGCGTGCGGGCATAGACTGCTTCATTATCTGAGGAGTTGAGAAAGGCACTGAACACTGTGCAGTCATCAGTGAACATCCCCATTTCAGACCTTATGTTGGAGGGAAGGTCATTGATGAAGCAGCTGAAGATGGTTGGGCCTAGGACACTGCCCTGAGGAACTCCTGTAGCGATGTCCTGGGGCTGAGATGATTGACCTCCAACCGCCACAACCATTTTCCTTTGTGCTAGGTATGACTCCAGCCAGTGGAGAGTTCCCCCCCCCCCCCGATTCCCATTGACTTCAGTTTCACTAGGGCTCCTTGATGCCACACTCGGTCAAATGCTGCCTTGATGTCAAGGGCAGTCACTCTCACCTCACCTCTGAAATTCAGCTTCTTTCTCCATGTTTGGACCAAGGCTGTAATGAGGTCTGGAGCTGAGTGGTCCTGACGGAACCCAAACTGGGCATCAGTGAGCAGGCTATTTGTGAGTGAGTGCCACTTGATAGCACCGTCGACGACACCTTCCATCACTTTGCTGATGATTGAGAGTAGACTGATGGGGCGGTGATTGGCCGGTTTGGATTTGTCCTGCTTTTTGTGGACAGGACATACCTGGGCAGTTTTCCACATTGTCGGATAGATGCCAGTGTTGTAGCATGTACTGGAACAGCTTGGCTAGAGGCGTGGCTAGTTCTGGAGCACAAGTCTTCAGCACGAGAGCCGGGATGTTGTCGGGTCCCATAGCCTTTGCTGTATCTAGTGCACTCAACCATTTCTTGATATCATGTGGAATGAATCGAATTGGTGAAGACTGGCTTCTGTGATGGTGGGAACCTCAGGAAGAGACTGAGGTGGATCATCCACTCGGCCCTTCTGGCTGAAGATGTTTGCAAACGCTTCAGCCTTGTCTTTTGCACTCACGTGCTAAGCTCCACCATCATTGAGGATGGGGATATTCATGGAGCCTCCTCCTCCCCTAAGTTGTTTAATGGCCCATTCACGACTAGATTTGGCAGGACTGCAGAGCTTTGATCTGATCCATTGATTGTGGGATTTCTTAGCTCTGTCCATAACATACTGCTTCTGCTGTTTAACATGCATGTAGCCCTTTGTTGTAGCTTCCCCAGGTTGGCACCTCATTTTTAGGTTCACCTGGTGCTACTCCTGCACTCCTTCTTGAACCAGGGTTGGCCCCCTGGCTTGATGGTAATTGTGGAGTGAGGGATATTCTGGGCCATGAGGTTACAGATTGTGGTGGAATACAATTCTGCTGCTGCTGATGGCCCACAGCATCTCAGGGATGCCCAGTTTTTGAGCTGCTAGATCTGTTCTGAATCTATCCCATTTAGCATGGTAGTAGTGCCACACAACACGATGGAGGGTGTTCTCAGTGTGAAGACGGGACTTTGTCTCCATAATAACTGTGCGGTGGTCCCTGCTACCAATGCTGTCATGGACAGATGCATTTGCGACAGGTACATTGGTGAGAACGAGGTCAAGTAGGTTTTTCCCTCGTGTTAGTTCTCTCGCCACCTGTTGCAGGCCCAGACTGGCAGCTATATCCTTCAGGAATTCTGGAGTCACATGTAGGCTAGACCAGGTAAGGACGGCAGTGAACTAGATGGGTTTTAATGACAATCCGAAAGTTTCATAATTCACAGATTTATTTAATTGAATTTAAATTCCCCAGCTGCCGTGGTGGGATTTTAACTCACGTCTCGCAGATCGTTAGTCCAGGCCTCTGGATTACTAGTCCGGTAACATTACCACTATGCTACCATTCCCTATATATATAAAAATTGGCCATGTGGTTGATAGTGAGGAAGAAAACTGTAGACTGCGGGAAGATATCAATGGACTGATCAGGTGGACAGAACAGTGACAATGGAATTCAACCCGGAGAAGTGCGAGGTATTGCAAGGGAATACACAATAAACGGTAGGATACTGAGAAGTGTAGAGGAACAGAGGGACCTTGGAGTGCATGTCTACAGATTGGATAGGCTGGAATTGTTTTCTTTGGAACAAAGTGGGCTGAGGGAAGAGTTAATTGAGGTGTATAAAAGTAGGAGGGGCCTAGATAGAGTGGATATGAAGAACCCATTTCCCCTAGCAGAGAGGTCAATAACCAGGGGGCATAGATTTAAAGTAATTTGTAGAAGGATTAGAGGGAAGTTAAGGGGAATGTTTTTCACCCAGGAGGTGGTGGGGGTCTGGAACTCACTGCTTGAATGAGGCAGAAACCATCCTTGAATTTAAAGTGCCATGGCCTTCAGGGCTACGGACCAAGAGCTGGAAAGTGGGATTAGGCTGGACAGCTCTTTCACGGCTGGAACAGACACGATGGGCTGAATGGCCTCTTTCTGTTCCGTAAACTTCTATGATGATCTTTGTTAAGTTCTCTGTCCCTTCCTGATCCACTGTTTATTTTTTACCGAAATCACTACTCTGCTTTACAGCCTTGACATTTCTCTTACTGCTTTTGAATTGACCTTTTTCTGAATCCTCCCACACCCCAGTTGTTACGTCCGTGTATAATAAGAAACGGACTGCGGAGAACGGTACAACAGGTGTTTACTCAAAGTGGCTCAAACTGCAACTGATCTGTACAGATTACTACTCAGTGTTATATACAGGTGTGGTCACTGCCGGTACTGCAGTATACAGGAGCTGTAAAAAGTAGTTCTCTCCCTTAAAGGTACATACATTACAATTCCTCCCCTTTTAGATTAACAGTACCATAACACTCGTTTAACAATTAAATATCAAACTAATTACAATTAACAGTTTTAACATGCAACATTAGCTGAAAATAGTCTATTTATATATTCAGTCTTTGGGGAGGCTTCCTGATCCTTTCTGGATAGCGCCTTTCCCGAGTGTCTTGCTCTTGGTGCGGAGGCGATTCTGGCCCCCTGTCGTCGGTTGGTTCATCAGCTTCCGATGCTACTGTTTCTGGGGTAGATGCGACCTGCACGTCGGGTTCATCACCAGGTACGTATGGGCGAGGCATGGGGTTGACTTGTTCCTGTGACTCTAGGATCTGGTCAGCATGGCATTTCACGATGCTCTCCCCAACGTCCACTGTGTACATTAGTGGGCCCTGCTGTGTGCATGTCGTTCCTGGCTGCCATTTTCCTGTTCGGTAGTCGCGGGCCAAGACTGGTTGCCCTACATTGAAGCTCCTTGTTGGCTTCTCATGGATGTGCTGGAATTGCTTACTCTCAACATCTCTTCGTACGTTTGGTCTGAGCAAATCCAGGCGAGATCTTAACCTTCGGTTAAAGAACATCATGGCTGGGGCCTGGTTGGTGACTGTATGTGTCGCATTTCGGTAGGCGAACAGGAAATTGTCCACCTTGTGCTGCAGTGGAATGTTGTCATTGTACATAGCCTTTATTGCCTTCTTAAAGGTTTGTACGAACCTCTCAGCCAATCCATTTGTGGCTGGATGATACGGGGCGGATGTGTAATGCCTTACCCCATTCTTTTTCAAGAACCTCCGGAATTCTTCGGACACAAACTGTGGTCCGTTGTCGGAGCAAATCCTGGCAAAAATGGTCCGTAGGACTGCAATAGTTTTCTCCGTGGTGGTGGAGGACATTTTGATGACCTCAGGCCATTTCGAGTGCGCATCCACGGCTATTAAAAACATTGAGTCCATGAATGGACCAGCAAAATCAATATGCAACCATTGCCATGGAGATGAGGGCCACTCCTATGGGTGTAGAGGGGCCTGTGGTGGTGCATTTTGGACTTTTTGGCATCCTGAGCAGCTCTTGGTCAGGTCCTCGATTTGTTTATCGATTCCCGGCCATCACACATAAGCCCTGGCTAGGCTTTTCATTTTTACCCCTCCCAGATGACCCTCATGAAGCTCATTGAGCACTCTATCCCTTAACTTGGGTGGAATTACCACTTGGGATCCACACATTAAGGTCCCCAGGCACACTGACAGCTGTTCTCTCCTTGTCGAGAATGCTGGCAACAGTGAGTCGCCATGTGCTGGCCATCCCTTCACCGTCAAATCATATACCCGAGACAGTGTTGGGTCATTTCGGGTTTCCTTTTCGATACAAGCGTTAGTTACCGGTAGGTATTCAACTATAGTCGAATGGAATATTTCGACAGGATCCACTGCTGGTGCTTCCTCTGCAGTAGGCAGTGGCAGGCGTGATGGCCCATCAGCATTTCCATGCTGTTTTGTGCCCTTATATTCAATCTCATAGTGGTGGGCCCCTAGAAAAAGTGACCATCTTTGTAGTCGTTGCGCAGTCATCACCGGAACGCCCTTCTTCGGATTAAAAATGGAGACAAGAGGCTGGTGCTCAGTCAGCAAGGTGAATTTCTGCCCGTGCAGATAGTGATTGAACTTTTTCACTCCTCACACTAGGCTGAGTGCCTCCCTGTCAATCTGGGCGTAGTTACGCTCGGCTGAGGTTAGTGATCGTGACGCAAAGGCTATTGGCCTCTCTGAGCGGTCCGAGAATTTGTGCGACAGCACCGCTCCAATGCCATAGGGTGATGCATCACATGCCAACCGAATTGGTAATGCTGGGCTGTAATGGGCCAATACCTCTTTCGACGTGATTAGTGTTTTGCTCTTCTGGAAAGCTCGTCTACATTCGTCATTCCACTTCCATGGCACCCCAGTTTGCAGTAGGGTGTTCAGTGGGTGTAGTATTGTAGACAAATTTGGCAAGAACTTATGGTAGTAGTTTACCAGCCCGAGGAACGACCTCAGTTTTGACACATTTTCCGGTGCTGGAGCCTTGACTACTGCCTCAATCTTCTCTGGGGACTTATGTAACCCCTCTTTATCGATAACGTGGCCACAATACGAGATCTGTTTTCTAAAAAACTCGCATTTGGGGCGGTTAGCTCGAAGCCCATATTCCTGCAATCTAGTGAGCACCTGCTCCAGGTTGGCAAGGTGATCACTGTCATTTTCGCCCGTGACCAGGATGTCGTCCAAATAACACTGGGTCCCTGGGATCCCTTGCAGGACTTGTTCCATTGCCCTCTGCCAATTAGCCGGAGCTGATGCTACCCCGAATACCAGCCGGTTGTATTGGTAGAGACCTTTATGGGTGTTGATTGTGAGGTATTTTTTTGATGCTTCTTCTACCTCCATTTGCAGATACGCCTGGGCCAGATCAATCTTAGTGAAGCGTTTCCCTCCAGATAGCGAGGCGAAAATATCTTCAATCCGCGGAAGTGGATATTGTACGATGTGAAGGACCGGGTTCACTGTTACCTTAAAGTCCCCACAGATGCGAACCTTCCTTGGTTCCCCAGGCGTGCTGCTCAATGACTTTTTCATCACAGGGACGATGGGTGTAGCCCACTCGCTCCAGTCTACCTTGGACAGTACACCTGAACGTTCCAGACTCTCCAGCTCTGATTCGACGGCTGGGCGTATCGCATAAGGTACCGGTCTGGCCTTAAAAAATTTTGGGCTTGCATTTTCTTCAATTTTAATCGTCGCTGTCATGCCTTTTAGTGTTCCGAGTCCTTGCTGGAACACTTCTTTCACGTCAGTTAGGATCTTTGACAGTCGCCCAGGTGTGACGTCGTCATCCTTTTTGTCAGCCACAGTCAGTGCCTGTATGGAATGCCAATCCAGTTGTATTTTCCGGATCCATTCACGTCCCAGTGATGGTGGTCCTCCATCTTGCAATACATACAGGTCTAGTTTTGGTGTTTCCTTACCGTTATATATAACGGTCACCCTTATTTTTCCTTTGGGTAGACTTTTTGCCCCGTGTACTGTAATGTATGTACCTTTAAGGGAGAGAACTACTTTTTACAGCTCCTGTATACTGTAGTACCAGCAGTGACCACACCTGTATATAAACCTGATTAGTGATCTGTACAATTAGTTCTAGAGTAACCCTCATTCAGTAAACACCTGTTGTACCGTTTCTCCTGCAGTCTGTGTCTTATTATACACAGACACAACATTGGCGACGAGCAGATTCGAACCTACCTGCAACTCTGCATCACCTCCCAGGGATTCGCTCCTGGAGAACAGTGGAAGGAGGTCAAGTCCAGAAGCACGGGCGTCGACCACGGGCAACCGCCCAGTCATCCAGCGGAGATTTGAGCATCGCAGGGAAGGCTGTCGAGAGCCAGGCTTGGCTTTCCAGTCACGGTGGTCCAGCGAAACAGGCTGGCAACAGGTACTGCGCAGGCCCTTCCCGGACAGCGGCGGCCAGAGCCGACCGAGCGGCACAGAAAAAGGCCGAGCAGCGTCGACGGGGGAGAGAGAGAGGGCCGAGCGCACAGGGCGCAGCCGGTGTTCAGGACCGAGCGGCGTCAACAGGGAGAGAGACGAGAGAGAGCAGAGCGCAGCCGGTGTTCACGGGCCGAGCAGCGTCAACGGGGGAGAGAGACGAGAGAGAGCAGAGCGCAGCCGGTGTTCAAGGGCCGAGCAGCGTCAACGGGGGAGAGAGACGAGAGAGAGCAGAGCGCAGCCGGTGTTCAAGGGCCGAGCAGCATCAACGAGGGAGAGAGGCGCGCAGGAAAACGCGAGGTGCTGCCATTGCCACGAGGACCGCAGAGAGCGGCATTGGCAGCAGCGCACGAAACCCACAGGGCATCGCCATTTGCCACGAGGACCGCCGAGAGCGGCGTTGGCAGCAGCGCGGGAGACGCCATTTTAAGCCGCAGCGGGGAAGAAAGGAAAGTGCGGGAGACGCCATTTTAAGCCGCAGCGGGGAAGAAAGGAAAGCGCAGGTGACGCCATTTTAAGCCAGTCTAACCACACCCAAAAATGCCGAAGAGTGGCAGTATCACAGCGTTCGACAATGAAGTCGAAGATTGGACGACATATGTCGAACGCATAGAAGTATACTGCAAGGTGAATGAAGTGCCAGATGACAAGAAAGCGCTGGTATTGTTGAATTCAATGGGTGCAAAAACGTATGGCTTACTACGAAACATAGTAACCCCAGAGAAGCCAGTAGAAAAGGATTTTGAAAACATAGTGTCAATCCTACAGGACCATTTAAACCCCACACCGCTGCTGATAGCAGAAAGATTTAAGTTTCACAAAAGGAACCAGCATAAAGATGAAAGTAATGCTGAGTATTCAACGGAACTGCGCAAGCTATCGAAACACTGCCAGTTTGGAACAGGACTAGCAGATACTTTAAGGGACAAGTTTGTGTGTGGGCTTCAAAGTGAAGGAACCCAGAAACGGCTTCTATCACAAAAGGATCTTACGCTGGACAAGGCTTTCAGCATTGCAGTATCACACGAAGCAGCAGCACGGGGCGCTGCAGAGATACAACGGAGACCGCAAGAATATGGCACAAATGAAATGTCATACGGAACAGTGAAGTGCTATCGCTGCGGCAGAACAACACACGACCAGAATGATTGCTGGTTCAAGGACAAAGTGTGCAGACAGTGTGGAAAAGTAGGACACATAGCAAGAGTCTGCAGGTCGGGAAAGAAAACCAGCAGCAAGAAATCTCCACAGGAGAAGTACAAGAAGGTACATAAGGTGACGGAGAGTAGTTCAGACGAACAGAAGAGTGATACAGACTCCGGAAGCAAGGAGCTGGGTTATCTGAAACTACATAATGTGATCAAAATGGAGGATCACCAAACTATCTGGGTCACGCTCAAGATAGCAGGTGTCCAAGTGAAAATGGAATTGGACACAGGATCAGCCCTAACAGTCATAAACTGAAGGGACTACAAGCGGCTATTCTCACATATACCCTTGAGAGATACAAAGATTGTCTTGAAGATGTACACGGGGCAAAAAGTCTACCCCAAAGGAAAAATAAGGGTGAACGTTTATATAACGGCAAGGAAACACCAAAAATGGACCTATATGTATTGCCAGATGGGGGACCACCACTACTAGGACGTGAATGGATCCGGAAGATACAGCTAGATTGGCATTCCATACAAGCACTGACTGTAGATGCCAAAAAGGATGACGACGTCACACCTGGACGACTGTCAAAAATGCTAACTGACGCACAAGAAGTGTTCCAGGAGGGACTCGGAACACTAAAAGGCATAACAGCGACGATCAAAATAGAGGAAAATGCAAGCCCAACGTTTTTTAAGGCCAGACCGGTACCTTATGCGATCCGCCCAGCCGTCGAAGCAGAGCTGGAAGGTTTGGAACGTTCAGGAGAACTGTCCAAAGTGGACTGGAGTGAGTGGGCTACACCCATCGTTCCTGTAATGAAGAGGTCGTTGAGTAATACGCCTGGGGAACCAAAGAAGGTTCGCATCTGTGGGGACTTTAAGGTGACAGTGAACCCAGTCCTTCACACTGTACAATATCCGCTTCTGCGGATTGAAGATATTTTCGCCTCGCTATCTGGAGGGAAACGCTTCACTAAGATTGATCTGGCCCAGGCGTACCTGCAAATTGCGGTAGAAGAAGCCTCAAAACAGTACCTCGCGATCAACACTCAAAAGGTCTCTACCAATACAACCGGCTGGTGTTCGGGGTAGCATCAGCTCCGGCTATTTGGCAAAGGGCAATGGAACAAGTCCTGCAAGGGATTCCAGGGACCCAGTGTTATTTGGACATCCTGGTCACGGGCGAAAATGACAGTGATCACCTTGCCAACCTGGAGCAGGTGCTCACTAGATTGAAGGAATATGGGCTCCGAGCTAATCGCCACAAATGCGAGTTTTTCCAGGAGCAGATCTCGTATTGTGGCCACGTTATTGATAAAGAGGGGTTACATAAGTCCCCTGAAAAGATTGAGACAGTAGTCAAGGCTCCAGCACCGGAAAATGTGTCACAACTGAGGTCGTTCTTCAGGCTGGTGAGCTACTACCATAAGTTCTTGCCGAATTTGTCTACCATACTACACCCACTGAACACCCTGCTGCAAACGGGGGTACCATGGAAGTGGAGTGATGAATGTAAACGAGCTTTCCAGAAGAGCAAAGCATTGATCACATCAAAAGAGGTGTTGGCTCATTTCAACCCAGCACTACCAATTCGGTTGGCGTGTGATGCATCACCCTATGGCATTGGAGCGGTGCTGTCGCACAAATTCCCGGACGGCTCGGAGAGGCCAGTAGCCTTTGCGTCTCGGTCACTAACCTCAGCCGAGCGTAACTATGCCCAGATTGACAGGGAAGCCCTCAGCCTCGTGTGGGGAGTGAAATAGTTCAATCACTATCTGCACAGGCAGAAGTTCACCTTGCTGACTGACCACCAACCACTTGTCTCCATCTTTAATCCAAAGAAGGGCGTTCCGGTGATGACTGCGCAACGGCTACAAAGATGGCCCCTTTTTCTAGGGGCGCACCAATATGAAATTGAGTATAAGGGCACGAAACAGCATGGAAACGCTGATGGGCTATCACGCCTGCCATTGCCTACTGCGGAGGAAGCACCAGCAGTGGATCCTGTCGAAATATTTCATTCGACTATGATTAAATGCTTGCCAGTAACTAACGCTGGTATAGAGAAGGAGACCCAAAATGACCCAACACTGTCTCGGGTATATGATTTGACGGTGAGGGGATGGCCAGCACATGGTGACTCACTGTTGCCAGCATTCTCATCCAGAAGAGAACAGCTATCAGTATGCCAGGGGACCTGGATGTGTTGATCCCGAGTGGTATTTCCACCCAAGTTAAGGGAGAGCGTGCTCAATGAGCTTCACGAAGGTCATCTGGGAGGGGTGAAAATGAAAAGCCTTGCTAGGGCTTATGTGTGGTGGCCGGGGATCGATCAGCAAATCGAGGACCTGACAAAGAGCTGCTCAGGATGCCAGAAGGTCCAAAATGCACCACCACATGCCCCTCTACACCCATGGGAGTGGCCCTCATCTCCATGGCAATGGGTGCATATTGATTTTGCTGGTCCATTCATGGACTCAATGTTTTTAATAGCCGTGGATGCGCACTCAAAATGGCCTGAGGTGATCAAAATGTCCTCCACCACCACGGAGAAAACTATTGCAGTCCTACGGACCATTTTTGCCAGGAACGGCTTGCCAGAGCAGATTTGCTCTGATAACGGACCACAGTTTGTGTCCGAAGAGTTTCGAAGATTTATGAAAAGGAATGGGGTAAGGCATTATACATCCGCCCCGTATCATCCAGCCACAAATGGATTGAGTGAGAGGTTCGGACAAACCTTTAAAAAAGCAGTAAAGGCCATGTGCGATGACGACATTCCACTGCAGCATAAGGTGGACAATTTCCTGTTAGCCTACAGAAATGCGACACATGCAGTCACCAACCAGGCCCCGGCCATGATGTTCTTTAACCGAAGGTTGAGATCTCGTCTGGATTTGCTCAGACCAAATGTACGAAGAGATGTTGAGAGTAAGCAATTCCAGCACATCAATGAGAAGCCGACAAGGAGCTTCAATGTAGGGCAACCGGTCTTGGCCCGCGACTACCGAACAGAGAAATGGCAACCAGGAACGATATGCACACGGCAGGGGCCATTAATGTACGCAGTGGATGTTGGGGAGAACATTGTGAGACGCCATGCTGACCAGATCCTAGAGTCACAGGAACGAGTCAACCCCATGTCTCGGCCATACGTACTTGGTGAGGAACCCGACGTACAGGTCGCATCTACCTCAGAAACAATAGCATTGGAAGCTGATGAATCAACTGACGACAGGGTGTTAGAATCGCCTCCGCACCAAGAGCGAGACACTCGGGAAAGGCGTTATCCAGAAAGAATCAGGAAGCCTCCCCAAAGACTGAATTTATAAATAGACTATTTTCAGCTAATGTTGCATGTTAAAAGTGTTAATTGTAATTAGTTTGATATTTAATTGTTAAATGAGTGTTATGGTACTGTTAATCTAAAAGGAGAGGAATTGGAATGTATGTACCTTTAAGGGGGAGAACTACTTTTTACAGCTCCTGTATACTGTAGTACCGGCAGTGACCAGACCTGTGTATAAACCCTGAGTAGTGATCTGTACACTTAGTTCTAGAGTAACCCTCATTCAGTAAACACCTGTTGTACCGTTTCTCCTGCAGTCTGTGTCTTATTATACACAGACACAACAACTAGTCCTGCCATTGTCCCTTTAAGCAGCAATTATTTTATATAAATGTTTGCTGCACCAGGTCTTCTCTTACTCCCACCCACCACACCTCCCCTCCCACACAACGGGTCTGCCTTCTAATGCTAGCTTTTTTTATCTCAACTCCAGTCTTCCCACATGTTTTTCAGCCCATTCCGCAGTGTAACTCTGGCACGATGGGCTGGATTTGCACAGCCTGGTCACCTCTGGTAATTCAAATAAGCTCACCCTGTGCGGCCAGCAGCTCATCAAACTGGCAGGTGGAAGTCCTGTCCTGCTGCACTTCTGATGGAGCCATTGTGCCAGCAGAATTTTGAGGTTCTAATGTTTTGAAGAATGAGAATAGACAAGTCATAATTGATTTGCATTTAATTAACAGGTGGATGAAGATGAACCCCTTTTCCTAAGCCTGATCAGTGACCTGTTCCCAGGTATACAGTTGGACAGTAGCACCTACACGGAACTGCAGGCAGCTGTATCTAATCAGGTGGAAATGGAAGGATTAGTCAACCACCCGCCCTGGAATCTCAAACTGGTTCAGGTAAAGACAGTGAGATATTTAACTCTACATGTACTGGTTCAGGTAAAGACAGTGAGATATTTAACTCTACATGTACTGGTTCAGGTAAAGACAGTGAGATATTTAACTCGACATGTACTGGTTCAGGTAAAGACAGTGAGATATTTAACTCTACATGTACTGGTTCAGGTAAAGACAATGAGATATTTAACTCGACATGTACTGGTTCAGGTAAAGACAATGAGATATTTAACTCGACATGTACTGGTTCAGGTAAAGACAGTGAGATATTTAACTCTACGGGGGAGAAATTCGGTTGTTAGCGCCACCGATTAACGCCTAAAGAGGCCGAGAAGTGGGGCGCTAGCCAATTTCCGGGCGGGCGCAAGGCGCCTAGCGCCTCGCCCCATATTGACCATGCATTTTGCGCCGGCGCTAAATCTTAGCGCGCGCTCGCGGGCGCAGGCTGATCATGACGTCATTCCGTGGTGCAATGCCTTTTTAGCGCCCCGGACCAGAAATTGGGTGGCGCCCGCCTCTGTTGCGCCTGGCGCTAATAGTGACAGCTCACTGGAACGTTCCCCAGGCACTCTCGGAGTAGGGGGGTGCTGTTTAAAGGGGACACCAGTGGTCTGAAAACGTCAGCTCTTTTGTGAACGCAACTTGTTGGCTGGTTTGATACAGTTGAGCAGCTGAAGTGCTAGAGCCTTATTGCCATTCAACCAGCGGTGCCAGAGGACCTTTAGCCCTGTCAACATTACCTAGCTGCTGGTAAGAGCTTACAACCTTTACCTTCATCACTCTTAATATGGTGGCTGCTCTGCAAGGGAACAACCTGCTGCTAGAACATCTTGAGAGGGCACAGAGACGGAGGGAGAGAGGGCCAGGAGTGGCCAGACGGAGGAGGGCCAACAGACGTCGCCACACCAGACCTTATGCAGCGAGGGTTTTCAGACAGCAGTCCTCCTACCACAACATGTCGGAGGAGCAGTGTGTCAGAAGGCTGCGATTCCATAAGGAGGTGGTGACTGAGCTGTGCCAGCTGCTTCAGGATGATCTTCTGCCGCGCATACGGTGCAGGACATCACTGTCGGTGCCTGTAAAGGTTACTGTTGCCCTCAATTTCTTTGCCAGCGGCTCCTTTCAGGCCGCGACTGGGGACATAGCTAACATTTCCCAGTTTGCGGTGCATTGCTGCATCCGGCAAGTTACAGATGCCCTATATAACAGGCGGCGGCAATTTATTTCTTTCCCGTTCACACCGGAGAAGCAGCAGGAGTGTGCAGAAGGCTTCACGGCAATAGCTGGCTTTCCCATGGTGCAGGGCGCCATTGACTGTACGCACGTGGCTTTGCGGGCGCCTGTGAACAATCCCGAGGATTACCGCAACCGCAAGGGGTTCCACTCCCTTAATGTACAGCTGGTGTGTGACCACCGGCTGCTGATCCTCGCGGTCAACGCACAATTCCCGGGCAGCAGCCACGACGCTTTCATCCTGCGTCAGACCACAGTGGCAGACCTTTTCGAGGCCCCGGCTCACCCACGAGGCTGGCTTCTCGGAGACAAGGGCTGTCCTCTGTGCCCATGGCTTATGACCCCGCTACGTTCACCCAGCACCCAGGCAGAGGAGAACTACAACTCCAGCCATCAGGCGACGCGGAACACTGTGGAGCACACAATCAGCGTGCTGAAGCAGCGGTTCCGATGTCTCGACCATTCGGGGGGCGCCCTGCAGTACTCGCCGGAGCGAGTCGCCCACATCGTCGTTGTCTGCTGCATGCTCCACAACCTCGCCATCCAACGCACCCAGCCAATGCCAGCCGAGCTTGAAGGCCCAGCAGATGAGGAGGAGGAGGAGGATGCGGAGGCGGTGGTGGAGGAGGAGGAGGAGGAGGAGGAAGACGGGAGGGTTCCCGAAAGTGGAAGGGCCGTTCGTCAGAGGCTCATAACGACTCGTTTCTAGGCCCCACTGACGGATTACTTGGTGTGTTTGGGAGAGGACCGTCCGGTTCACCCAAAGCCTATGAAGGATAGATTAAGTGTAAATAGTTTAGATATACAGTGTAAATAAAAATTTGTCTTTATTTTCAAAAAAGTGGAGCCTTCCAACTTCATAAAGCAATTGCAACAGAAAGCAAAACTAACGAGATAACACTTCAGTTACGGCTTAACACATAACTAAGGATTTAACACAAAAGTAACGGCAAAACACATAACTAAGGATTTAACACATGAGCAAGGAAATACAACTTTAATGTCTGCCAAACCCGCGACATTAACCAACACATCCCCATCATTCACAAGAGCAGTAGAGGGCCTTGAAATGTTCAACCTCGCCGTCAAAGAGGCTCCCTCTACTTTTGACCCCTTGATGGACTTCGACTTCTCATTCTGGAACGCCCCCTTCCCTCCCTGCAGCTCCTCCGTAATTGGACCCCAGTGGCTGCATCAAGGCTGGGGGAGGCCTGCTGCGTGGACGAAAGCGCAGAAGCCCCTGAGGGACGGGCTGGACAACCTCTGGGCTTGGAAGGCCCAGGGGCTGACTGCTCCAACTGCTCATGGGCGGATGCAGTCTGTCCTGCAGGTGGTGGCAGCTGCAGTGGTGATGTGCCAGTGGTGGCATCAGGAATGCTGACATCCTGAGAGCGGACACCTGCTCCGTGGCCGTGCGACACACTGGCACTCTGACGGGGCAGCAGCACAGCATGCGCCCCAATCGGCTGGCCCACAGATTGATGCCCTGCTGTGGTGCTGGAAGGACCCCGGGTAACCCTACCTGATCCTTCAACGGTGGCAGCAGTCAGTGCTCGCGTGGCCTCAGTCTGTGCCTGCACGAGGCCAGTGAGTGACTGCATGGCAGGTGCCAGTGCTTCAGTGAAGCCCTGGACAGTCCTTTCCAGTGCTTCGGAGAAGCCCTGGACAGTCCTTTCCAGTGCTTCGGAGAAGCCCTGGACACTCATTTCCTGTGCAGCGGAGAAGGCCTGCGCACTCCTTTCCTGTGCAGCGGAGAAGGCCTGCGCACTCCTTTCCTGTACAGCGGAGAAGGCCTGCGCACTCCTTTCCTGTGCTGCACCGAAGTCCTGGAGACTCCCTCCCATTGTGTCAATGGCTTCAGGCAGCCTTCCCACTGCAGCGATCAGCTCATTGTGCCTGAGTCGAGCCTGGGCGCTCATTTCAGCTAGGGCCCGAACCTCCTCTGCGCTCTGTGCAGCAGTCATGGTGGCCTGACTCGGCCTCCGGGGAGACGGCCCCCGAACTTCCCTTCCCCCCCTGCGTTGGTGCAGCCCGCTGGTTCCTGGAACTGGCTCCTCATCAGAGGCACCCCACCCCGCTCCCCTCCAGGGAAGATCTATCCCCACTCTGAAGCTGCCGTGCCTCCCGAGGCTGGCACGGAAGGCCCGGCTTCCTCCAGCTGGTCGCCTCCGGACTCAGTGGGACTGGCATCTTGAGGGCCCTGCTCCCGATCTGGTGATGCTGCATCTGAAAGCAGGAAGGTTGAAGAGTGGCTTTAGCGAGAGGAGAGGTTGGCAGCAAGGGATGCAAGAATGATGCAATGCTATGACATGGGTCCACTGTGAAAAAGCATGCCGGTGGAAGGACACAGATCAAAAAGGTCATAACCTTACCATCGCCGTGCACAATGGGGTCGGCTGCTCCAGTGGTGACAGGACCAGTCAGGCGGCCGCCAACAATCTGGTGCCCTCGCTCCTCCAGGTCCGTCAGGTTCTGGAGGTTTGGAGGTCCTCCCCCGGTCTGGACCTGTTGTCGCCGGTTCCTTGCCAGCTTGTACTTCAAGAGAAAGGACAGGAAATGATGAGACATCATGGCGTCATCTGTCATGTCATGCCCCCCTTGGTGGATTAGCCCTGGCATCATGGCGTCATCTGTCTGTGCAAGTGCATTCCCAGAAAGGGCCATGGGTGCGTGCTCGCAGATGGCCACTGGGGCATGGCGCACCCGTTGGCCACAAAGTCAGGTGCAGATGAAGGCATGAATAGGACTGGCAAAAAAACACTCACCCTGACGACCCGAGTGAGGTCGTTGAATTTCTTGCGGCACTGCAATGGAGTCCTGACCACCAGGCTGCTGGAGTTGGCCCACTGAGTGATGTCCCTCCATGCTCTGCGGTAATCCTGCAGACTAGGCCTCCTGCCATTGTCCGCGTACAGGACCGCTCGACGGTGCTCCACCCCGCCCACCAATGCATCCAATGCATCCTCAGTGAAGCGCTCTGCTCTTTGCCTTGCCCTCTCCATCCTCAGAAAGTTTGAAGCGCAGAACAAACCACAGCGCCGAAATTCAGTTCTGCAGGGCGCAGAGTGTGGCTGCTGATCCTTCTGGACCCACCCCTTTAAGAGCTGGCCGGCTCCTGACTCTCTCATGATCATCGATGATTGACTGCACCTGCGCTGCACCCGACCGCCCCGATATTGAGTAGCGCCGCCATGTTAGCGCCCTAAGTCTACCGTGCAACTCCTGATTTCACGCCGCGATCAACTTAGGGGCACTACAACCCAATATCGCGCTAGGTGGTGCTAAATTGCGCCTAGTGCAAAACTTTGCGCAGCGCCAAGTCTAACGCCCCAAGCGGGGCTATACCCAATTTCTAGGCCGACATGTACTGGTTCAGGTAAAGACAGTGAGATATTTAACTCGACATGTACTGGTTCAGGTAAAGACAGTGAGATATTTAACTCGACATGTACTGGTTCAGGTAAAGACAGCGAGATATTTAACTCGACATGTACTGGTTCAGGTAAAGACAGCGAGATATTTAACTCGACATGTACTGGTTCGGGTAAAGACAGTGAGATATTTAACTCGACATGTACTGGTTCAGGTAAAGACAGTGAGATATTTAACTCAACATGTACTGGTTCAGGTAAAGACAGCGAGATATTTAACTCGACATGTACTGGTTCAGGTAAAGACAGTGAGATATTTAACTTGACATGTACTGGTTCAGGTAAAGACAGCGAGATATTTAACTCGACATGTACTGGTTCAGGTAAAGACAGCGAGATATTTAACTCGACATGTACTGGTTCAGGTAAAGACAGCGAGATATTTAACTCGACATGCACTGGTTCAGGTAAAGACAGCGAGATATTTAACTCGACATGTACTGGTTCAGGTAAAGACAGCGAGATATTTAACTCTACATGTACTGGTTCAGGTAAAGACAGCGAGATATTTAACTCGACATGCACTGGTTCAGGTAAAGACAGCGAGATATTTAACTCGACATGTACTGGTTCAGGTAAAGACAGCGAGATATTTAACTCTACATGTACTGGTTCAGGTAAAGACAGCGAGATATTTAACTCTATATGTACTGGTTCAGGTAAAGACAGCGAGATATTTAACTCTACATGTACTGGTTCAGGTAAAGACAGTGAGATATTTAACTCGACATGTACTGGTTCAGGTAAAGACAGCGAGATATTTAACTCTACATGTACTGGTTCAGGTAAAGACAGTGAGATATTTAACTCGACATGTACTGGTTCAGGTAAAGACAGTGAGATATTTAACTCGACATGTACTGGTTCAGGTAAAGACAGCGAGATATTTAACTCTACATGTACTGGTTCAGGTAAAGACAGTGAGATATTTAACTCGACATGTACTGGTTCAGGTAAAGACAGCGAGATATTTAACTCTACATGTACTGGTTCAGGTAAAGACAGCGAGATATTTAACTCTACATGTACTGGTTCAGGTAAAGACAGTGAGATATTTAACTCGACATGTATTGGTTCAGGTAAAGACAGCGAGATATTTAACTCGACATGTACTGGTTCAGGTAAAGACAGTGAGATATTTAACTCTACATGTACTGGTTCAGGTAAAGACAGCGAGATATTTAACTCTACATGTACTGGTTCAGGTAAAGACAGCGAGATATTTAACTCGACATGTACTGGTTCAGGTAAAGACAGTGAGATATTTAACTCTACATGTACTGGTTCAGGTAAAGACAGCGAGATATTTAACTCTACATGTACTGGTTCAGGTAAAGACAGCGAGATATTTAACTCTACATGTACAGTATATATCAATTTTCACATATATCTTTAATATTCTTTTAATATTTATTATGGATGATTATCAAACTCTATAATTTCACATATTTACAAAATTGTGGAGCATTTAGAAATTTGCCTAACAGTATTTTCTAAATATAAACAATGCAGACTTACTTTAGTACAAAAATATCAAAGCTAAATTGTGGTTTCTTAATGTATAATAATACTTAAAAGAAAGTAAGACTGCAATTTCACTCATTTACTAAGTCACTGATACAATGTAGAGATCTGATTTAGGGACACTATGGGATAAATTTTAACCCTCATGACAGGCAGGGGTTAATTTAAAAATATGAAACCCAACCCTCAATCTGGCTGGCTGCCAGCCAGGAAATAGAGAAAATAAATTCAAATGAGGTCCTGTCGTTAAATTCGGCAGAACTTCCAGGTGTCCCGTATTTCTGGGTTTCCTGCCGCTACAAGTCTCCTCCGCTCCCTCCCCTTAAATATCGGGGCCTTTACTTCTGTTTCATGGAGTAATTGCTTTACTCCATCAAACAGAAGTAAACTGATGCATTTTGGTAGGAAGAATGAGGAAAGACAATATATGCTAAGTGGGACAATTTTAAAGGGGGTGCAAGAAGTGAGAGACCCAGGGATGCTTGTGCACAAATCTTTGAAGGTAGCAGGACAGGTTAACAAAGCAGTTAATGGGCCAGAAATTCGGGTCCCCATGGGTGAGTATGCGCTGGGTACTCACATGTAGGCCCAACGAAAGTGCCGGTTTTGTGCATGCACTGCGCATGTGCGGGAAACCAGAACTTCCATTCCCTTAAAGGAAGGGGTTCACAGGTCGAATGCGTGCACCGGAGAGGCAGTGCGTATGCCTGGAACTTCCGTTTTTTTTCCAGATTTCTCCGGGAGGGTAAGTCTCCAGGAGCTACGCTTTTAAAAAGCAGTCGCAAGGCCTGCTTTTAACAAGGTAAGTAGTGAATTAAGTAAAATTAAAACATTTTTTCCACAGGTTTATTATTTTTAAATACTTTAAAGAAAGGTAAGTTTATTTTTAGCCCCACTAAAAACTGTAATTAATTTTTTCAAAAATTTAAATTATTGTTTAAAATAGTTATTTTATGTAATTTATAGTTATTTTAAAAATGTGATTTAAAAAAAAAATGTATTTGAAGTTTTAGTTATGTTTTGGGGCTGAACTCTAATCATAGATTTGACAGGTCTTCCTGTCAAATCTATGAATAGAGATTCCCTGCTACGATTGGCTTTCCATGGCCCACGTGATCCCAGGGGACACTTCAAACTAACTGCGCCCCTGGGATACGCAAGCACTGTGCGCCAGCAGTTGGAGCAGGCCCAGGATCGAAATCCCACGTGGGCCCACAGCACAACGGCCAGCGCGCTAGGTAAGTGCTGGTCGGAGGCTTGCACCCGCGGGAAGCCTCCAACCCGAATTTCTTGGCCAATAAAGCATATGGGATCCTTGGGCTTTGCAAATGTAACCCCACTATTTAAGAAAGGAGGGAGAGAGAAAATGGGGAACTACAGACCAGGTAGCCTGACATCAGTAGGAGGGAAAATGCTAGAATCTATTATTAAGGACATGGTAACAAGGCACTGAGAAAATAATAATAGGATTGGGCAGAGTCAACACGGATTTATGAAAGGGAAATTGTGTTTGACAAATCTGTTAGAGGTTTTGAGGTTGTAACTAGCAGAATAGATAAGGGGGGACCAGTGGATGTGGTGTATTTAGATTTTCAGAAGGCATTCAATAAGGTGCCACACAAGAGGTTATTAAACAAAATTAGAGCTCATGGGATTGGGGATAATATACTAGTATGGATTGAGGAGTGGTTAACAGACCGAAAACAGAGAGTAGGAATAAACAGATCATTTTCGGGTTGGTCTGCTGTAACTAGTGGGGTACTGCAAGGATCAGTGCTTGGGCCTCAGCTATTCACAATCTACATCAATGATTTGGATGAGGGGAACAAATGTAATATATCCAAGTTTGCTGATGATACAAAGCTGGGTGGGAATGTAAGTTGTGAGGAGGATGCAAGCAGGCTTCAAGGGGATATAGACAGGCTAAGTGAGTGGGCAAGAACCTGGCAAATGGAATATAATGTGGAGAAATGTGAAGTTATCCACTTTTGTAGGAATAATAGAAAAGCAGAGTATTTTTTAAATGGTGAGAGATTGGAAAATGTTGTTGTTCAGAGGGACCTGAGTGTCTTTGTACACGAATTACTGAAAGTTAACATGCAGGTACAGCAAGCAATTAGGAAAGCAAATGGTATGTTGGCCTTTATTACAAGAGGATTTGAGTATAAGAGTAAAGACATCTTACTGCAATTATATAGGGCCCTGGTGAGACCACACCTGGAGTATTGTGTACAGTTTTGGTCTCCTTACCTAAAGAAGGATATACTTGCCATGGAGGGAGTGCAACGAAGGTTCACCAGACTGATTCCTGGGATGGGGGGATTGTCCTATGAGGAGAGATTGCGTAGACTAGGCCTTTAGGGGGAAAAATTTGGTTGCTTTGCGCCTCCTGTTAGCGCCCTAAGAGGGTGATAACAGGGCGCAAAACAACTAGTGCCCGGGTGCGGCGTCGCCCACACCTCCCGCGGAATTCAGCAGGAGGTTAGCGGCGGATGTAACCAGCAAGCGCCCCGCAGCGCTGTGCCGCCGGCGATGACGTCAACACCGTGCGCAGCACCCCGCTCGTGCCCCGGCTGCGATCTTCAGGAGGGCCCATGACTTACTGCCGGATGCTATGTCCGACGGGGTCAGGGGGGCCTACCTGCGGCTGGGGAGGCGCTATTTAAAGGCGAGGTGCGGGACGGCTGTTTTTGTTGCTGGCCACCTGCCAGCACCTGCCTGTGCTCCTGTCCTCAGCCTCCTGAACCGCCCCCCCCAGCAGAGTGCCAGCTGCATTCCAAGAGCCCGGCACTGCTCTTGAGTGCCGGGCTCTTTTGCCGGCACTTCCTATCCCCAGGGCTGGGCCCCGGGTCGTGCTGCGCAAGCCCCTCCCCTTTATGAAGGGGAGGAAGGCCTGCAATAATGCGGCACGACGCGCTGCGGCACGTAGCGCCGTGATACTTCCCTTTTGGGGCACTACCACTCAATTTCCGTCGTGAGGGCACTAATTTTTCCAGGGCCAAAGGGGGCGCTACTCAATTTTTAGCCCATATTCTCTAAAGTTTCGAAGAATGAGAGGTGATTTCATTGAAACATACAAAATTCTTACAGGGCTTGACAGGGTAGATGCAGAGAGGATGTTTCCCCTGGCTGGGGAGTCTAAAACCAGGGGTCACAGTCTCAGAATAAGGGGTCAGCCATTTAGGACTGAGATGAGGAGAAATTTCTTCACTCAGAGGATGGTGAACCTTTGGAATTCTCTACCCCAGAGGGCTGTGGAGGCTCAGTCATTGAGTATATTCAAGACAGAGATGGATAGATTTTCGAATATTAAGGGAATCAAAGGATATGGGGATAGCGCAGGAAAGTGGAGATGAGGCAGAAGATCAGCCAAGATCTTATTGAATGGCAGAGCAGGCTCGAAGGGCCAAATGGCCTACTCCTGCTCCTATTTCTTATGTTCTTATGTTTATAAATAGAAGCGTAGGGCTCGATTTTCCCAGCCCCGAGGAGGCGGGTTTGGAGGCGTGCGAGTTGTTAAAATCGCGAAAACTGGCGGGTGGGCCCGTTCCCACCTCCATCCCGCCTCCGAGCAATTTTCCCAAGTGCGTGTTTTCTGACCTGCTTTCCAAGAGGCGGGATAGGTCCTTAAGGCCCTTAACAACCACTTAATTGCCTCTATAATCCCATTTTGAGAGGACTTTCCGATTTTAACACATTTGCCCCATCATACACGTCTCCTCTGGGCACGCCAGGTAATCCTGGCGGCCTGACTAGTGGATTGCTTACGAACAGCTGCAGCTCCACCATTACAAAGGAGTTTTCACCGATGATCATTTGCAGGTGGCAGAATTTTGTTGTTTCAGGTTTGGGGGAACTTTTAGCAGGCATACTCAGTGTTGTGGAAGTTTGTAGCCTGACACCCATCTCTAGTGTGACCTCCTTGGAAACCCCTCTCCCCACCTTGACTAAGTGCTTCCTCAACTGAGGCATATACCAGAAGCACTGCGAACATTTATATCCTTTCCTCCTGGACATCAGATTTGGATGAAGACCAGCCGCGGCAGCAGCAGAACCATGAACAACAGCAGCACCAACAGCAGGAACATCAACAGGAGCACCAAGCTGCTAGTCACCCACTTGAAGATGCACAGGCCAGAAGGCGCCAGAGCGCCACCATATTGCTGCCCAGGATGCAAGGGACGCACTCATGTTCGTGACATTTGCTTAGCCTCGCACCTTCTTACCAGAGCATGGACAATGGACAAGAACCTGCGAATTCCTCTCTGACCAGCATACTGACAATTGCAAGTCGCCCTAAGCCCTCAATGCGGAAGTCCCATTAGCGAAATGACACACGCCACAACTGCAACAGTTTGCCATCAGAACTTTTTATGACAATAAGCAACTGATGGCTTCTCAAAATTAAACAAAACATTACACCCAAGTGACAACCCTTGTGACTACTTGTGCATTATCTTACTCTTACGCGTGCTCCTACGTGGTGCTTCCCCTGTGGCTTCAGCAGATGTGGAGGCCCCCTGCTCACTTTCTTGCTGCTCCTGTCTCGACACCTTTGGCGGGCATCCTCTGGGGTTGCGAACCTGTGAGGGCTCAGGAACAGTCTGCTGCTCCTGCGGCTGTGCAGGGGTTGAGACGCCGATCTCAGTTGGGCGGGGACTCTGGTGGGGCTCTGACCGAGGGCTCTGCAGTGGCATGGTCGTGTGAGCGCTTGGAGAGGAGCCCCCACTTCCTTGTTGTATGCCACCAACATCCCTCTCATGGGTCGGCCCCACTTCAGAGCTAGCAAGTAGCTGGACAGCACCTTGCTGCACTGCAGGGGGGCCATGAGGACCCGTTTCTGCACTGAAAGTCCTACTCCAGAGGACTTGCATGAACGTCTGGTTTGTTTGCTCAATATCTACCCATTGCTCCTCAAGAGATGTTAGTCATTCTGAACAATTACCATGTTTTCCATACCCTGGCGACTAAGCTCCTCCATGGACGTAGCCATCCTCTCCTCTACCGTAGCCATCCTCTCCTCTACGGTAGCCAGCCTTACCATGGAGGTAGCCATCCTTTCCATGGAGGTTGCCATCCTTTCCACGGTGATGCATTCATTCGCCAATGCCTCCACAAAGGCCCTGCTCATGTTCACTATGGACTCCTCCATTCGCTCCACACTTGCAGCGACCCTGGAGACAAAACCTGCCAGAGACTCCTGCACCTGTTCCTGGAATTCAAGCCCCGCTCTCCTTCTGGATGGACCCGGAGGCACAGGGTCGACATGCAGCTCAGCCGAGCTGGCAGAGTCCTGCGCCCTCCGATGTGGACTCTCCACTGCTGTCCCTGTCTCCATCATCTGCTGATGCTCATTTGTGAGCTGTGATACACTAGGTGACAACACTACTCTATCTCGCGAAGGTCCAACCGAGGTGTGAGTGTCTGTGCTGGTGCTGGGTGCTCTGAATTCTGCTTGACGCTGCGCCCTCAGAGGTTGCAGCTTCCTCTGAGGAGTCTGGAAGCTCATGCTCTTCCTCCTGGACAGTGGGAACGGGGGCTCTCGATGGTCCTGTGGGGGCGTAAAGGAAAGAGTCAGAGATGTGAGGTCAAGGTTACATGAACATTGAAAAGTGCAGATGATCATAAGTCAATCTGTTAGAGCATCAGATTCATTATCAGTGACTCATGCAATGTCAATGAGAGAGATGCCAAACTATTCTGTCACCAGCTTGCTGTGATGCGCCCATCTGTCCGTCCCCCACTTGGGAATCCTCCTCGATTCCGGCGATCTCCAGGGCCGGCCCCTCCCAGGGGGTGATCTGGGCTACTGAGGGTGGCCCTCCTCCAGTCATGGCTCTTTCCCTCTTATTGTGGGCTCTCTTTTCCTGCAATGAGGGATACAAGTGCAGTTTGAGTGAGAATGAAGGAGTGAGTGTAGAGAATCCATAGCATAGATGCTTAGAAGGATACAAAGGAACCTCCCTGTGTGCTGAAAGTTGTTGTTGTCATGGCATCATAGTGATAGGGAGGGTGAGGGCTGCATGGTCGAATAGTTAAGTGAATGTGACCTTAGAGAGAGAGGGAATGGGTAAGGGTGCAAGCATGTAACTGTCAGTGGAATGTGGAGGAAGAGGTTGGCAAAGCGGAGCGCTGGTGAGGAGAGGTGATGGGGATCAGATTGAGGGTGATGGGAAAGTCATACTCACTTTTCCTGCTCGGAGAAGATCATGAAACCTCTTCCTGCATTGCAGCCAGGTTCTGCGGCTCAGCGAGATGGAGCTGACCTCCTGGGCCACTTGCAGCCACACAGCTTTTGTCTGCTGGGGTGGCTTTTTTCTCCCTGAGGAAGGGAACAGCACCTCCTTCCTGGGTCTCGCTCCCTCCACCAGAGCTTGGAGGGAGGGCTCATCGAAGCGTGGAGCACACTTTGGCCTACTGCTGGACATAGTTGATGAAGAAGGCGAAGACAGCAATGGCCATAAAGGTTGCAGTCTCCAGAAGAAGCAAGGCTGCTTGCAGGCCTTAAATCCAGCAGCACTGAAGACGTCATCGGAGGCGACTTTCTGTCTGAAAAGACTCATTGGGCCAGGAGTTCCCACATGCAGGAAGTCAATTGGTCAATTAGGGGAAAATCCCACTTTTTCAGCACTTCAATTAGGAGTCAGGGTCCTGGCACGGTTTCCACCTAACACGCTCCAGCCCGCCCACACTGACAAAATCCAGCCCATAGAGTACAAAAGCTAGGAAGTTATGCTAAACCTATGTAAAACACTAGTTTGGCCCCAGCTGGAGTTTTGTGTTTAATTGTAGGAATTATTTATGACTTTCACACCTCCCACAATGGGTGTTTGAGTGGGGTTTGTAGACCTGAATCCGCCTTAACAGAAACACACACAGATACACTGGGTAGGATTTTCATTGGGCCGTGGAGGCAGGATTGGAGGCGTGTGGGGGGTTAAAATCCTGAAATCGGGGGGCACGAACCCATCCCGCACCCAACCCGCCTCCATGCCAGTTTCAAAGGAGGCGGGTACCTGCCCCGCACTGGGACCCGCCTCCCCGAGGCGGGAAGGGGATTAATGCCAATTAACTGCCTGTTAACAGGTAGTTAACAGGTAGTTTTTAGCCTAATCCCTATTTTTAATGTTGAAGTGTGCGATTCCCGACGGCTCCAAACCACGCCAAGTTAGAGGAGGCGGACCGTTGGGATGAAGGGCTTGGAGGGGTCGAGATGTATGGTGTTCATGTGAGTAGTGGGTGCATGAGTGAAGAGGTAAGTGTGTTTGGTGTGTGTAAAGTGTTTAAAGAAGTTTTACTTACCTTTACAGCCTTCCTTCCTTCAGGTCTCGGAGTCCCTCATCTCACCGGCACAGAAAGCAGAATGGCCACGAGCTGTCAAAAGTTGCAGCATTCAGCTTTCTGTTCTGGAGAAATCTCTAAATCAGCCTGAGAGGAAGGAATTAACTTAGTGTACAGATTGTCAGTGTCTGACAGCTTCAAACAGCTGTGAAACGCTGATATTTCATCTGTCAAAAGCTCTTCACAGATGAAATGTCAATCTGCGACGTCACCTGTTGCTGGGTGGCCCTTAATTGACCTGCTGAGCCTGCTGGGCGGGCTCAACAAGGTCAATCAAGTCAAAATCGCGTGGGTTGGCTGGAACTCGATGGAGGCAGGACTACAACCCCGAAAGTTGTAGTCCTGCCTCCTACCCAACTCCTCAATGAAAATCCAGCCCACTATCTCTCACAGGGATCTTTTATTTAACCACTAACGCAAGCATTAAATAAGAACCCAACTTGACCTATCCTGGAGTCTTCAAGTACCCGGTGGCCAAACCGACAATTGCTTGATGTCTGTTGAATCTTCTTCCCATTACACCAGGACACATTTATCCTAGCTGACTGCAGTAAAAGAGTTGGATATTGTAGTAGTTCTTATATTCTTTGGGGGAAATATTCATGTTCGCCAGCAAAGTTGCTGGTGTCACCGGCAACTGCAGTTAACGGCCGCTGGAAATGACTGCAACGCTAACTGAGTGCAATTGGTCTGGGGGGCATGGAGATAGGTGGCGCAGCGCTCACCTGCCGTGCAACGCCGTCCTGGTCGCGTTACTGGAGAGGTCCAGGACAACGTTTCTTTCCAGGTCCGGCATTGCAGCTTCCCACAGCCTCCGTGAGCGAGGCTGTGGAGCTCGCATGAATTGTGAGCAATGAAGCGGTCTGACATTTAAAAGGGCCAAGCACACTTAAGCAATACAAAATAAAATATTGTGCATCAATATATTTTTCAGTTCTTTCTGTCTTTTAAAAAGTATTCAATATTTAAATGAAGTTCCTAATGTGAATTGAATTACCTTCCTTACCTTAACAAATGGGAAAACTGCCTCAGCACTAACGCAAATGGATCAGCAAGCCAGGGAAGGGACACCGAGGGTCTCACATGCAGCACTCCAGCTTTGTGCAGTGGGTAAACACTGCAAGAGTGGCTCTCTACCCACAGGAGCCAGGAGACCCTCCAGAACGAACGATGTGGGAGTACATCACTGAGGCCGTCACTACCAGCAGTGTCGCCCCCACCACCTGGCTCCAGTGCCCAAAGAAACTTTATAACCTCAGACCAGTGAATGCATCTTTAATAGCCGTCTCTTACCAACTGCAGCACTAGCCTCACACACTGCTCAATGCATGACCCCCAATCACTCATCTACCAACAACCTGCACCAATGACGAGGCACATCTTCCATTCCTAGCTTCACCTCACCCCCTTGGAGGAGACGGTGCAGACCATTCTTGGCAGGGGCATGGCTGAGCCCTTGGCCAGCGGGGCTGAAAGGATACAAGATGCAGGTATCCTCCTATGTTATCCTCCTTCTGGCATGCACCCCTTGCTTTCCCGCCCTCTCATCAGCACAACTCCACCCTTGTGCCTTCCTCATTTCATACACCCAAGAAATGCAGCCTGCCCAGCCAGTGGGTCAACAAGAAGAAGGCAGCCTGCCCAGCCAGTGGGACTGCAGGCGAATGATTCCATCCCGGATATCCCGGCCACAAAGGGGTTGTCTGGGATGCATCCTTCCGTCTGATTCCTCCTCTTCAGCTTCTTTCTCTTCTGTGTTTTCCTCTTCTGAGTCTTCCTCTTCCCTCAGCGGATGCTGTAAATGTGAAATGACAGCATAAAAGCGGAATATGGCAGCTGCCGCGGGTCCCACCACCAGCTGGTGAAAGAGCAACCGCCGCCATTTGATTGCCATTTCATGGCGCTACAGATTGGTGGTATTACATGAATTTCTAGACCTTTTTGTCCAGACTTCTCACACGCACATCTCAATGATTGATTCCCTCAAGCATGGCTATTCCCCTGGATGTTCTTGGTTGGTTCAAAATTTAGTGGGGTTACTTCATCATGCGTGTCACTTTTTGAAGTTTAATGAGGGACTTATCTCAAGGCAGTACCGGCCGGTTCTGATGATCCCATAGCAACCCAAGATTTGTCCTTGGTTACAAGCTACCTTTATCTGACATAAAGGCCTAGAAATTGGGTGGTTCATCGCCACCTGTTAATGCCATAATCAGGTGAAAAAATGGCGGCCTCCACTCTTCCGCCAGCTGGTGGCGGGTCCCGCAGCAGCCATCATTTTGGGGTAGTCAGCAGCGCTGCTGATAGCAGCAATCATGAAAATCATTGAAATGAAGCAGATCGTGAAGTCATTGAGTGTGCAACGCTCACTTGATGCCCGATCTGCTAGATGGTACTTTGCCACTCCACTTACCGGCATGCCTTAACTATGATGAGCTGACCAAGCGTTGGCAAGCAGTAGGAGGCTCCAGCAGCGATATTTAAAGGGATCATCAGCAATCACTTGCACCTGACATGTTTCTGCAGTTTGACTGGCTCTGTGCAACTTTCTGCAACTCCAGCAGCTTTATTAACTTCTTTCAAGGTTCTAAGGTAACAGGGAGTGTTGTTGTAAGTGGAGAATGTAAGATGTTTAAATTCACCCTTGTCCTTTAACCCGTCCAACAGTTTCCAAAGTTCAGACCCATTGAAAAGACAACACAAAACCCAATGAATCTGTGAAAAACTTCTTTTACCTAAAATCAGCAAGAGATTACAAGTAAGCATCCGAAAATTATGTAGCATATAATAATTCCCAATTATACCTCAGCATACACAGAGCTATCCCTTTACATTAAGATTAAGCAATAATAAGCCAACTCTACATACGTACTAACACCAGCGAGTGGTCAATCTGGCAGTGACTAGGTGTATGATTTTAACTGGCAACTGACCAGGTCGCCCGTGTGAGATGTGGGTGTGAATGTTGCAGCAGTGGTATGGTTGTGAGGATGTGAAGATCTGATTGTGAGGTGTGAGTCATGATAGGTAGAGACTGTTGCTAACTGAGTGCTGGGGGTATGGTGCATTGAGCAGTGTGTGAGGCTTGTGTTGCAGATGGTGGTATGTGGCATTTGCTGAAGACTTCACTCACCTTGACCACCTGTATGAGGTCATTAAACTTCTTTCAGCACTGGATGGCTGACCTTGGCACCACAGTACTCGTCGTCACATGTGCAGCTATCTCCTGCCACATCATTCAGGAGGTGTATGGGGAGGGCTTCCTGATAATGTGGGGGATGTGAACAGCCTGCCTCCTCTCCACGGCCACAACCAGTGCCTCCAGAGCTGCATCTGAAAATCTCCTAGCTCTCTCCGTATTAGAACACTCTGCCATTGCTTTGGAGCTCCTACTCTTCCTTCTTTTACTTCTGCTTCTTAGGAACATAGGAACAGGAGTAGGTCATTCAGCCCCTCAAGCCTGTTCCACACTGCAATGAGATCATGGCTGATCTGCGATCTAACTCCATATACTTGCCCATATCCCTTAATGCCTTTGGTTATCAAAAAGCTATCAATCTCCGATTTAAAATTTACAATTGATCTAGCATCAATTGCCATTTGCGGAAGAGAGTTCCAAACTTCTACCACCCTTTGTGTGTAGAAGTGTTTCCTAATTTCATCCCTGAAAGGTCTGGCTCTAATTTTTAGACCATGCCCCCCTAGTCCTACAATCCCCAACCGGCGTAAATAGTTTCTCTCTATTTACCCTATCTGTTCCCCTTAGTATTATGAAAACTTCAATCAGATCAGCCCGTAACCTTCTAAATTCTAGGGAATACAACCCTAATTTGTGTAATCTCTCCTCGTAACTTAACCCTTGAAGTCTGGGTATCACTCTGGTAAACCTATGCTGCACTCCCTCCAAGGCCAATATATCCTTCCTAAGGTGTGGTGCCCAGAACTGCTCACAGTACTCCAGGTGTGGTCTAACCAGGGCTTTGTACAGCTGCAGCATAACTTCTACCCCCTTGTACTCTAATCCTCTAGATATAAAGGCCAGCATTCCATTAGCCTTTTTGATTGTTTTCTGTACCTGTTCATGACATTTTAATGATCTATGTACCTGAACCCCCCAAGTCTCTTTGGACATCCACTGGTTTTAGCTTTTTACCATTTAGAAAGTACCCTGTTCTATCCTTTGTTAGGTCCAAAGTGGATGACTTCACATTTGCTTACATTGAAATCCATTTGCCACAGTTTTACCCATTCACTTAATCTATCAATATCCCTTTCTAATTTTATGCTTTCATCCACAATGCCTACAATGCCGTCTATCTTTGTGTCATCGGAAAATTTGGATATATGACTCTATGCCATCACCTAAGTCATTGATAAATATTGTGAATAATTGAGACCCCAACACAGATCCCTGCCAGACACCACTAGTCACATCCTGTTAATTTGAGTACCTGCCCATTATCCCTACTCTCTGTCTTGTGCCGCTCAGCCAGTTTCCTAACCAGGTCAATAATTTGCCCTCCATTCTGTGGGCTTCCAGCTTAGATAACAGTCTCTTATGTGGGACTTTATCAAATTCCTTCTGAAAGTCCATATAAATAACATCCATAGACATTCCCCTGTCCACTACTTTAGTCACCTCTTCAAAAAATTCAATCATGTTTGTCAGGCATGATCTACCTTTCACAAATCCATGGCTCTCTCTGATCAACTGAAATTTTCGAGGTGTTCAGTCACCCTATCCTTAATTATAGACTCTAGCAATTTCCCAACAACAGATGTTAGGCTAACTGGTCTGTAGTTCCCTGGTTTCCCTCTCTCGCCATTCTTAAAAAGCAGAGTGGCATGTGCAATTTTCCAATCTAAAAGGATCCAATCTGAATCGAGAGAACTTTGGAAAATTATAGTTAGAGCATCTGCATTGTGCTTACCTACTTCCTTTAAACCCTGGGATGGAAACCATCTGGCCCTGGGGATTTGTCATTATTTTCTTCATTACTATTTATTAACTTACGTTAATTTTATTGAGTCCCTGTCCCCAATTCAATAATAGTTTCCTTGGGATTTCTTCTACTGTAAATTCTGACGCAAAGTAATTATTCAACATGTCTGCCATTTCTGCATTGTCATTGACAATATCACCACTTTCAGTTTTTAAAGGGCCAACATTGCTCCTGACCATCATCTTTTTCCTAATGTAACTGTAAAAATTCTTCATATTGATTTTGATATCCCTTGCAAGTTTCTTTTCATACTCCCTTTTTGTAGCTCTTACTATCTGTTTTGTGACCCTTTGCTGTTCTTTGTATCTTTCCCATTCACCAGGATCTGTACTATTTTTTGCTCTTTTGAATTCCCTTTCCTTTTGTTTTATGCTGTCCCATACCTCTTTAGTTGTCCATGGCTGTTCTTTTTGGCAAGTGGAGCTCTTGCCCCTCAGGGGTATAAACTGGTTCTGTATCACATTAAATTCTTTTATAAACATCTCCCATTGATCTTCTGTCATTTTACCCATTAACAGATTTGCCCAGTTTACTGTGGACAGTCTCTGTCTCATCCCGTTGAAGTCAGCCTTACCTAAATCTAGAATCTTAGTAGCTGTTTTGCGTTTCTCCCTTTCAAACGTTACGTTGAACTCAATCATGTTATGATCGCTATTGGATAAATGTTCACGCACAGTTAGGCTGTTAACTAAATCTGGCTCATTACTCATTACTAAATCTAATGTGGCTTGCCCCCTTGTTGCTTCTAGGACATATTGTTGTAGAAAACTATCCCGGACACACTTAAGAAATTCACTACCTTTCTGACAGGTGCTAGTTTGCTTTTCCCAATCTATATGAAAGTTAAAATTCCCCATTAAAACCACTCTGCCTTTACTACATGCTTGTCTAATCTTTGCATTTATACAATCTAGCACTTCAGAGCTGATACCAGGGGGCCAATACACAACTCCCACTACAGTCTTAGATCCTTTCCTATTTCTTAATTCAACCCATAAGGTCTCCACTGGCTGCTTACCTCTCTTTAAATCCTCTCTTATCATTGAAGTGATTTTATCCTTGATCACTAAGGCTACTTCTCCCCCTCTTCCATTTTCCCTATCTGTCCTGTAGACCTTATAACCTGGTATATCAAGTTCCCAGGCTTGACTGTCTTGTAGCCATGTCTCAGTAATAGCTATCATGTCATACCCTCCAATTTGAATTTGCGCCTGCAGTTCATTCAATTTATTCCTTATACCCCATGCTTTTGTATAACGAATGCTTATTTGGGCCACACATAAGCCCAAATATGAAGCCTGTCCTTCAGCTCTGATGTTTTACTCACACGTTTCTTATTTTTCTCTCCTGGTTTAGTCGCTTTACATCTTTTAGTTTTCCCTTTACCTGTAGTGCCTAAAGCACAATTTCTGACAGTTACTCTACTCTCTTCCCTTTCATTAGTTTTTGAACTACAATTTGTACTATTTGTACTGTAATTTCCCCCTGAGCCCCCTCCCCCATTTACTAGTTTAAAGTCCTTGTGACCACCCTATTTATCCTTTCCGCTAGGACCCTGGTGCCCTGGTGTCAGACTGGTTCAGGTACAACCTGTCCCAACGGTACAGTTCCTTCCTGTCCCAATACTGGTGCTAGTGCCCCATGAAATGGAACTCCTCTTACCCACACCACTCCTTTAGCCATGTGTTTACTTCTCTAATCAGCTTATCTCTGCGCTAATTTGCATGTGGAGTAGCTGCAGTTGGAACTGCCTTGACAATGCACCTCTCCTTTAAGTAGTGGAAAAAAGTCTGTGCCACACATGACATGGAATTAGACTGTCCTCGGTATTGGTCCACCTGTTGAGCGTTAAGCCAATGAGCAGCAGTTTTAGAACTTAAATCATGACTATAATCATGTAAAGGAGGAGTAAGCACAAATTTTGCGTGCTGCCTATACCATTTTGAGGTGGCGCAGCTTAACATTGTTAGGCCTTAACACTGCCCGTTTTGTGGCTATATCCAATTTCTAGGCCATTTGTCTGTTAAATAAAATATTCTTCCATAGTCCTGTTTCTCAAATTACATTTTAATATGGTTTAGCCATCATTAAAAATTCTCTTTTGTATTAAAGTTGTTGTTGTTGTTAGGGATGTTTAAAACAGATTTTTCTTTCAGTCCCTCCTCAAGTGTATCGATAGGCCTTACCTCCCAGATAGACTTTTCAACTCCAGTAAAGGCCTCATTACTAGATTATATAGATTATACAGGCTATACAGGTTATACTCGTGGCATGTTATACTTTAACCCATGTCAGGAAAACTTGGGGACTAAATTCGATAAGGTCCGAAAACCATCGTGGAGTGGGAATCGTGATACGCGATCTATCCGCGCCAATGGAAAGTAACGTAGGTAGCACACAAAATTCTTGCTGCCTGCTAATTAAAATGATTGAAGCGCTGAGCCCAGCGCTGAACGCACTGCTGGTTGGCTCAGCTGTCAACATAGGGCCCAATTTCGTGGGAAGTGTGATCTCTGTTTAAAGGTTGCCTGCAGAGCGAAACGCTGTCTGCACTTCTTAAATGGAAATGCTTTCTGAAATAAGCACCTCATTCTTCATGGAGCTAAGGAAAGGCTAAGGTACCAATGTCGCAACAGGGCAGAGAAAGGGAACTTCAGTTTTACACAGGAATACATAGGATATACAGCACAGCAACAGGCCATTCAGCCCAACCACCCCATGCTGGCATTTATGTTCCACTTGAGCCTCCTCCTGTCTTTCCTCATCTAACTCTATCAGCATAACGCTCTATTCCCTTCTCCCTCATATGCGTATCTAACCGCCCCTTAAATGCATCTATACTATTCGTGTCAACCATTCCCTGTGGTAGCGAGTTCCACATTCTCACCACTCTCTGGGTAAAGCAGTTTCTTCTGAAGTCCCCATTTGATTTCTTTCTGACTATCTTATATTGATGGCCTCTAGTTTTGCTCTTCCCCACAAGTGGAAACACTCTCGGACGTAACACTGGAGGCCTTAGTCTAGGGGATCGATAGGAGGAGCTAAGTCTTCTACTCGCAGGGGCCCAGGAGGTCCTCCAGACAGACTGTACAAAGGCAGAGGGAGCAGATCACTGAAGCAGTCAGGGCCAGCAGTCTTTCTCCCTGGGACTTGGATAGAGTGCTGGAAGAAGTTTAATAACCTCACACAAGTGGTCAAGGTCAGTGAATGCATCTTCAAATGCCATATCCCACCAACTGCACCACTAGCCTCACACACTGCGCAATGCACCACACCCCCATCACTCACCTACCAAAATCTCGAGCAATCACCACTCACAACCTCACAATCATAGCCTCACCTCACCCTCACACACTTACCACTGCTGCAAGACTCACACCCACATCTCACAATTTGCACACACTGTCAGCTATTCAACCATGACAGACACATCACCCAAACACATTGCACCACACTCACTGACACACTTCACTTTCTCTTGCAGGCCAAGGTAGCGCATATCCAGAGCCAGCAGCAGCTAACAGGTGAGGGGCAGGCACGGCTGCAGAACTTGACCCAGCTGGAGGAGACAGTTCTGGATATAATTGAAGGGGCCGTCACTGATACCGTAGCGATCGGCGAGGCTGAAAGCATTGATGATGACAGTATACTCATATCTCATCCTTCATTTCGCATCCCACTTCCCCCTCATCCCACAATCTCTTCTGACTTACTAGCTGCTAATGATGTAAGCATGCATATCTTTCTTTCCCCCTTCCCTCACCACAACCCTACATTTGTGCCTTTCTCCTTTGAGATACCCAAGAACTCCAACTAGCCCAGCCTACGCACAACGGATGAACGGATACCGCACAACAATCGCCAGGCAGGAGTGTTCCCGCCCAGTCGGGGAACACTTCAGCAGTCAAGGACGTTCAGCCTCTGATCTTCGGGTAAGCATTCTCCAAGGCGGCCTTCGAGACACACGACAACGCAAAATCGTCGAGCAGAAACTGATAGCCAAGTTCTGCACTCATGAGGACGGCCTCAACCGGGATCTTGGGTTCATGTCACGCTACATGTAACCCCACCTGACATAGAGTCATCCAGACTCGAGTCGTCGTTGGCTTGTTCTCTCTGCACAGATGCGGCCGGACCTGCTGTGATTTCCAACAAAGTTTTTTGTTTATTTTCTGTTTTTCATACAGACCCCAGCATCTGCAACATTTGACCCCTTGTGACCCCACCTCATTGTGTAGTAATGCCTCTGCTATCTCTGCCCTAGATTCTTTTTAAATGCATGGATGCAATCCATCCGGACCAGGGGTTTTACCTTCTTTGAGTTTGATTAATTTATTTAACATATCCCCTTTTTTTTAAAATGCACTTATCTCATTACTCATCTCATCATCCAATGTCATGTCCACCTGCTCGATCTCCCTGATAAATACTGAAGCAAAATAATGATTGAATATTTCTGCCATTTCCCTATCATTACCTGTGGTATTGTCCTATCTATCCCTTAATGGCCTTATTCCCATCCCAACCCTCCTTTTTTATTGATGTGCCTATAAAATATTTTACTATTTTGTTTTATGTTCCTTGATGATTCAATTTCATAGTTCTTCTTTGCATTCCTAATTGTTTCTTTGACTTTTCTCCTAATTCCTTTGTATTCTCTTTTATTGTGCACTCCTCTGCTGTATATGTATTTAATGTATGCCTCTTTCCTTACCCTCAATTGTTTCCTTATGTCATTATTCAGCCATGGAGTCTCATTATTGTTTCATTTGTTCTTTCCTTTTAGCAGAATATATTTTTCCTTCACTCCGTTGAACACCATTTTAAATGTTTCCCATTGTTGTTCTACATTGTTGTTTGCCAATATTGTTGCCCATGTTATCTTCCCAAGTTCTATTCTCAGCCCCTCAAAATCAGCTTTTCTCCAATCTATTAACTTGTTTTTTTGTCATACTTATGTCCTTCTCTATTATCATCTTAAAGCATATTATATTATGGTCACTATTGTCTATATGTTCCCCTACCTTTACATCTCTTATCTGCTCTGGCTCATTCCCCATAACTAGATCCAATAGCGAATCCTCCCTTGTTGGGCTTTTTACATATTGGGTTAGAAAGAAGTCCATTTGACATTGTAGGAACTCCATTCCCTTATCCCCTTTACCTACCTCTTCTGTCCAATTAATATCGGGGTAGTTGAAATCCTCCATGATTATTATTCTATGTTTTTTACTCATTTGTCTATATATTTCTTCCTCCACCTCCCTTCCACTATTAGGTGGTCTGTAGACTTTGCCTATTAGTGTGATTGATCCTTTATTATCTTTTATCGCTATCATATGGATTCTATTTTTGTCTTGCTGATATCTATGTCCACATGTTAATTCTTCTGAATCTGTCTGCTTTTATGCCAATTTGCATGTGGCTTGGGCAATAATCTAAAGATTATTACCCTCAAGGTCCTGCTTTTTAATTTAGAGCCTAACTCATGAAATTCTTTCAGCAGGACCTCCTCCCTGTTCCTACCTATGCCGTTTGTTCCAACAGGTATGAAGTACTCGCTACCTGTAAGGACAAGGAGAAAGACTGCAAGGAGGACAGCCACAATGCAGACCAAGGCACTGTGGTCCAAAAGGCTGTCCATCCTGGAAATTATGGGCTCCAAACTCTGCACAAAGCCCTTTGCAAGGTTGGAGCCAGACTCCTCCATGCTCCTTGACAGTGACAAGAGGCTCTCTGGCATTACTGCACCAAGCATTTCTGTATGCATGCCCATCACCCTTCTTCTGAAGACCGCCCCATCGAAGTCCTCATCTGAGTCCTCTGCAGCAGAACTCGTGTGCGACCTCGCCCTCCAGGGAACTGGCACCTGCGCTACCCTTCACCATTGCTCTGGCTGCATCCGACTCGTGCCTGGTAACTCACCGCGTACAGATCCCGCCTCTATGCAACCCTCTAACGTTCGCACAGTGCAATTTTCTGAAATGGTGCCTGGGAGTGTCAGATCGAGTGAGGGTGTCTCTTCTCTATCACTCTCCTTCTCTACTTCTTCATGCGTAAATGTAGGAAGTCACACAACACCAGGTTATAGTCCAACAGCTTTATTTGAAATCACAAGCTTTCGGAGCGCTGCTCCTTCATCGGGTGAAGTGAAGAGAAGCATACAGGCACAGCATATATAGTCAGAGAAAACTGCCAGATGATTACAGGTAATCTTTCTAACTGCCCTTTATCACACCTCGGCAGAGAGATAATCACAGCAATCAAAGGTGTAAATGGTGTCCAAACAGGTCAGACAGGAAACATAAAACAAAATAGTAAAATATTTTATAGGCACATCAATAAAAAAGGAGGGTTGGGATGGGAATAAGGCCATTAAGGGATAGATAGGACAATACCACAGGTAATGATAGGGAAATGGCAGAAATATTCAATCATTATTTTGCTTCAGTATTTATCAGGGAGATCGAGCAGGTGGACATGACATTGGATGATGAGATGAGTAATGAGATAAGTGCATTTAAAAAAAAAGGGGATATGTTAAATAAATTAATCAAACTCAAAGAAGATAAAACCCCTGGTCCGGATGGATTGCATCCATGCATTTAAAAAGAATCTAGGGCAGAGATAGCAGAGGCATTACTACACATATTTAATAATTCGTTAGAAAAAAGGTGTAGTACCACAGGACTGGCGGACAGCTAACGTAATACCTATATTTAAGAAGGAGGATAGAAGATGTCCAGGGAATTATAGACCAGTCAGTTTAACATCGGTGGTAGGAAAAATAATGGAATCCCTACTAAAGGAGAGAATAAAAGAACATATAGAAATGAAAAGTATAAAAATAAATAGTCAGCATGGATTTCAAAAGGGAAAGTCTTGCTTGACCAACTTTATTGAATTTTTTGAAGTGGTAACAGAGAGTAAACAATGGTAATGCAGTAGATGTAATTCATCTAGATTTTCAAAAGGCCTTCGATAAGGTACAACATAATAGAATAATGAATAACATCAGAGAATGCGGAGTCGGGGACAAGTAGCAGAATGGATTGTTAGCTGGCTTCAAGACAGAAAGCAGAGAGTGGGAGTAAAGGGTAGCTATTCACAATGGCAGAAGGATCAGTGCTGGGACCACTGCTGTTCACATTTTACATTAATGATTTAGACTTTAGAATCAACAACACAGTTTCTAAATTTGCGGATGATACCAAATTAGGGGGGGTAGTCAATACTGAGGAGGACTGCAACAAATTACAGGAGGACATTAATAAACTTGCAGAATGGGCAAATAATTGGCAAATGAAGTTTAACACAGATAAATGTGAGGTATTACATTTTGGTAGAAAGAATAGGGAGGTCACATCACTTGGAGGATGAGAATCTAGGTGGGGTAGATGAACAAAGGGATCTCGGAGTACAAATACACAAATCACTAAAAGTTAGCAAGGCCATGAAAAAAGCAAACCAAGCACTAGGGTTTATTTCTAGAAGGATACTGTTGAAAAGTAGGGAAGTTATGTTAAACCTGTATCGAACCTTGGTTAGACCACACTTAGATTATTGCGTGCAGTTCTGGTCGCTATATTATAGAAAGGATATAGAGGCACTGGGGAGGGTGCAGAGAAGATTTACAAGAATGATACCAGAAATGTGAGGGTATACATATCAGGAAAGGATAAACAAGATGGGTCTCTTTTCTCTTGAAAAAAGGCTGAGGGGTGACCTAATATAAGTCTTTAAAATTATGAAAGGTTTTGATAGAGTGGATACAGAGAGAATGTTTCCACTTGTGAGGAAGAGCATAACTAGAGGCCATCAATATAAGATAGTCACCAGGAAATCCAATAAGGAATTCAGAAGAAACTTCTTTACCCAAAGAGTGGTGAGAATGTGAAACTCACTACCACAGGGAGTGGTTGAAGCAAATAATAGAGGTGTGACAGTACCACCGGGTGTCCCTTACTATGTATATACATAATTCCCTTTAACTTACCTTCGTATGTACATAACTTACCTGTTTGGGCTGTTGCCCCTTTAAGAACGCGACGTAACGCACTGACGTCACGTCGCGCATCACATAACACACGGATGTGAGCCGACCCAGCTCGGCCTTACACTCTCCCGACGGTCGCCGGAACAACTTGGCCTCCCGCTCCTGCGGTGGCCGCCGGCCCAGTTCAGCCTCCCGCGCCCACGATGGCCACCGGCCCGGTTCGGCCGTCAGCTGTCGCGACTTCGGCTGCAACAACCAGCCACAACTACACGCCGACGCAACGGCGCAGGTTACGTGACCGCCCAAGCGCGGACAAACGCGCTAACGTCACGACGCGGTCACGTGACCACCTAAGCGCGGGAAAACGCGACCGAGCGTGATGACGTCATCACGCTCTCCACAGGACTGCGGAGTCAGTCCTCGTGGCGTCCCTGCTGGGGGAAGACCTACTTCACGGTGCTCCTGCATCCAGCCGCCTTACCTGCTGTATTTCGTCTGTTCTTGTAAATAAACAACTTCTAGATTGTTCTCCTGAAGTCGAACTCGATTATTTAGTAGGCATTCGTCCAATACCTGCTGAGGTCAACCCGAATTCCTACAATTGGTGACCCAACGACGTGAGTACGGGAGCTCATCAATTCCTACACTACAATTGGTGACCCCGTACCCGTGAACGATTTTCACGGAAGCAACGCGCAGCCTGAACCTCGTCTTCACAGAAGACGACCGACGAACAGCCGACGAACACCAATTCCTACATTGGCGACCCCGCCTTTGCGAACGTATTCGCAAAGGAAGTGCAGCCTGGAGGTGATCCCGTTTTTCACGGACAAAACGCAGCCGGACCCCGATTTTTGTGAACAATTTTCACAAATGAAGCACGCCATGGAAGCACCAGCCGTTCCGCTGTCCCTACTGCAATTCAGGGAGAAACAACCGCCCTCGTGCTTTGTAAAAGTAGAAGCCCTGTTCGCCGAGAACATCGATGCGTCGCAGACCACGCACTTGTTTACGGTCTCCGTATTCGACTTTTCTACCGCCACGTGGGTCGTCCGCCTCTACGTCCAACGCAACAGCAAATATAAATCTCTCCAAACGCGGGGTACAGCATGTTCGGGCCCACAAGATCAGAGCGCGCCCTGCGGGGATACCACGAGGACTCACCCCCGCGACCCACGAGGACTCGCTCCTCACGAACCACGAGGACGCACTCCTCACGCACCACGAGGGCCCATCCCTCGCGAACCACGAGGACCCATCCCCGTGAAACACGAAGACACATGCCCCGCTGCCGACGCACCAGCCCATCAGCCTGCTGGTTGTGTTACCTACCACACTTTTCGGCGAGACAAGAAGCGTGCCACCCTCCCGGCTGTTTTCTCCTATAGCAAGAACAACTACAAGTGTTACCGCCCTCCAGGCAGAGTTTACCCCTACCGAAATTCACAACAACCCGGACCGTTGCCGCCCTTTCTCCAGTTTTCTCCTTAACAAACGCAAACATCTACTGATGCTGCAAACATCGAGGACGGGTCCAACGGGCATCTCGCGGCCGCGATCAGCCACGTGAAAGTTGCTGTCCTCACCGATCACTGATCAACGCAGCAACTTTTCACCCTCCATTGTGTTATCGTCGTAGCACTATGGCACGCACCGTTCCGTGCGTTTCCAGCCTCCCGAAGGTTTCGCTCACCTGTCGGCGAGTTCACTGACCTCGCCTGTCAAGTCCTTCTGGATCGCTCATTTGGCGTTCCTGCAGAGTTCGTCAGAACAAGGACTTGTTTCAACATCAACGGAGACATCGCCTGCATCCGCCCAACCTGCCGGCCACTCTGACAAGGACTGCTGTTTCACACGTTTCCACGGTCCTTCGCCGGACGGATACGTTTTATTCGCCACGACGTGCGTAAAGATCCGCTTACGACCAGTATCTTCAGACCTGGCCAGCCAAGTTGAGGCAGCACGCCCGCCAAGACCACTAGCTCATCAGACCATCTCATCTTTGGACTTTTGTTAAAGCGAATTCTGGGGGGGGCGCATGTGGCAGTACCACCGGGTGTCCCTTACTATGTATATACATAATTCCCTTTAACTTACCTTTGTATGTACATAACTTACCAGTTTGGGCCGTTGCCCCTTTAACTTACCTGTTTGGGCCGTTGCCCCTTTAAGAACGCGACCTAACGCACTGATGTCATGTTGCGCGTCGCGTAACACACGGATGCGAGCTGACCCAGCTCGGCGATGGCCGCCGGCCCGGTTCGGCCGCCCGCTCTCACGACTTCGGCCGCAGTGGCCAGCCACAGCTACGCGCCGACGCAACGGCACAGGTTACGTGACCGACCGCCCAAGCGCGGGCAAACGCGCTAACGTCACGACACGGTCACGTGACAACCTAAGCACGGGAAAACGCGACCGAGCGTGATGATGTCATCACGCTCTCCACAGGACTGCGGAGTCAGTCCTCGTGGCGTCCCCGCTGGGGAAAGACCTACTTCACGGTGCTCCTGCATCCAGCCGCCTTACCTGCTGTATTTCGTCTGTTCTTGTAAATAAACAACTTCTAGATTGTTCTCCTGAAGTCGAACTCGATTATTTAGTAGGCATTCGTCCAATACCTGCTGAGGTCAACCCGAATTCCTACAGAGGTTCATTCAATGGGAGGCTGGACAAGCATATGAGGGAGAAGGGAATAGAGGGTTACGCTGATAGATTTAGATGAGGAAAGACAGGAGGAGGCTCGAGTGGAGCATGAACACTGGCATGGACTGGTTGGGCCGAATGGCCTGTTTCTGAGCCGTATCTATCTGTCTGTCTGTCTGTCTGTCTGTCCTTCCGTCTGTCTGTCTGGCTATACACTCTAAAGTTATAGAGCGTACCTACACGTGCATTACATCAAAAGTAAGCTATCGATTCCGGAACGGTCATAAGCGTATTTACGTTTCGGTCGGACAAAAATTGCGCCCGCGGTATCCAAAAAACTTTCAAAATTCCGCTCATTATCCGCTCATTAGCATCGAGTGACGTGAAGGTCGACCAATCATCCGGTCGAGCGACCCGACGGTCGACCAATCGCTGCGTGGCGGGGGCGGGTTTGTCGCGCGTGCGGACGGGCCCTCCTAGAGTCGAGTGACAGGATGATTGACCAATCCTATGCTTCGGTGACATGACGTTCGACCAATCGGTGCGTGTGTGGGTGGGCCTTATCGTTCTGAACCGAGGTGAGTGGCTGCCATCTTGATTCCATTCTTTTTCCCGCTTTCTGCGTGCTTCTTTTCAAATCTACATTTCCAGCAAAAAAAAATTGCTTTTATTAAATTGTTTTTTTTAAAAAGTTCATTCATTTGTAAATATTTTCTCTAACCTGATGATTCTTTTTCCTACCTTTCCCCGTTTTTGTAAGGTCTCAAAGCCTAGGCCTCAAAGCCTGGGCCTCTCCTGCCCAGCCACACCCGAGCTCGGTAATTGTCCCACGGCTTCTGGTAAGCTCCTCCCCCCCCAGTCCCCCCCGTCACGTTACCCGGGGCAACGGCGTCGGCCGCGAGGGTCACGGGACATGCACAGGGTGCGCGCGCAGCAGGCGACGCACAGAGCGCGGGAAGCCAGCATCTGATATGCGGCGTCTCTCTCTCTTCCCTGCTCGGCAGTCTTCAAGCCGGCTCGGGCGGGGGGGCGGGGCTCGGAGAGCGGGGCTCTCGGGAGTGCGGGGCGGGGCGGCCGGGGCTCGGAGAGCGGGGCTCTCGGGAGTGCGGGGCGGGGCGGGGCGGCCGGGGCTCGGAGAGCGGGGCTCTCGGGAGTGCGGGGCGGCCGGGGCTCAGAGAGCAGAGCGCTCGGGAGTGCGGGGCGGGGCGGCTGGGGCTCGGAGAGCGGCGCTCTCGGGAGTGCGGGGCGGGGCGGCGCGGCCGATGCTCGGGAGGACGGGGGCTCGGAAGGGGGGCAAGGGTTACCCCGGCAACCGAGCGTGGCCATCTCTCAGCCTCAAGCCGGCTCACGCCTGTTCCCGGGGCTTGGCTCCATTTGCGGCTGCGGGCCACTCGCCCTCTCTCCTTCTCTCCCCCCCCTTCTCTCCCCCCCCTCCCCCCCTCTCTCCCCGTTCCCCCTCCCACCTCCTCCCTCCTCCCCGCCTCTCCCCTCCCTCCCTAATATCTCAGGGCCATTGTACAATTAGGATATGCTAATATTGGAGATTAGTTAAGACAATGAGTGAGTTGGAAGAAGCACATGAGTCACCAGCATCCCATGTGAGGTGTTAATAGCAGATTGGCCAGAACAATAGAGGCAATTATGCATTCTGGCATCATCTGATATGACTCATCTTAAAGACCAACACCTGTGAAAGCCAAGGTTGATCAACTTGGGTCTACCTCTCTCTTTAAAAACATCCTGAAAACTCACCTCTTTGACCAAGCCTTTAATCACCCAATCCTAATATCCCCTTCTTTGACTCTGTGTACATTTGCGCCTCATCAGTGATCACACCTCTGTGAAGCACCTTGCGGTGTTTTTCTACGTTAATGATGCTGTACAAATGCAAGTTATTCTGAATAAACAGTAAGTCCCAACAGTCATATGGTAAATAGCCCTTACCCTGCTGAATAAACCATATCTGCAAGCCCCATTGCTCACTTATTCACACACACAGATACACACTACGCTCCACAGATACACACTACGCTCCACAGACACACACACCATACAGAAGCACACACGTATACACGCACTCACAGACACGCACCACACACTTGCACAATGTTCACTCCCATCCTCTTGAGCTCTTGTGAGCATATTGCTACTTTTATTAGATCCATTTGAGAGGAAGACAGGATTGGACAGAGGAGCGTGCGAGAGAGTAACTTCCATTCCCAAGTACCCCCTTTAAACTTCGCCTCCCTCTTAAGTTTGGGCCAAAGTCTATCTCAGAGGGCAGTTGTTTCTCATACAGAAAAAGCAAATCTCCACATCACACTGCCTGGAAAGACCATAATGCTCATTGACTCTCGACAGGCACAATAAACACTAGCCCCGCTCACAACATCTTCTGCCAACTCCCATCTGAGCTTAGCTGAGGCCTGATAATCCCCAGATGAAGGGGCTGCCATCAAAACCATGCTGTGGTTGGTATAACACATCAAGCAGCAGGGGGTACAAGTGGCTTTGAGTCTGGCAGCCCAGTGTGCTGAGGTACACAGCAGTCAACGGGCAGTCAACGAAAGGCACTTTTAACAAGTGCCTCATCAGCCAGCGCAATTCTGAAATCCCCTATTGCTGGGAAATACCGTTCAACACATACTTCTTTTTAAAACAAAAGTTTTGAACCAAACTCCAACAGCACAGCCAAACCCAGAACATGGCCCACGGGGAGGCATCTCACAATGGCCAAGAGCAGGGGAAGGGAGGAAAGATTAGAGAGGGAGAGAGAAGGGAAAGATGGAGGTGAGACAGAGAAAGCAAGGAACAAAGAAAGAGAGAGGGAGAAAGGAAGGAAAAAGGAGAGAGATAGAAAGGAAAGAATGATGAGAGGCGAAAGGAAGGAATGAGGAGAGTAGAAAATGAAGGAACAAAGAGGGAGAAAGGAAGCGAGAGGGAGAAAATTAAAGAATGAAGAGAAGGAGAAAGTAAGGATCGAGTTTCTGTTCAAATCGATCTATCAGAGAAATCAATCCTGTGGGTTGGGCTGGTTTTCCTTTTAAGCTGCCGGGTACAGAGCTGTGAACCCGCGTCAATGAAATGAAGTGAAACTGCCTGGAAAAGATTCAAAATTCCTCTTTGAAACACGATCGCTGATGGATTGCCGGATAGTGAACATAAGAAATAGGAACAGGAGTAGGCATTTGGCCCCTCGAGCCTGCTCTGCCTTTCAGTAAGATCATGGCTGATCTTCTACCTCAACTCCACTTTCCTGCACTATCCCCATACCCCTTGATTCCCTTAATATACAAAAATCTATCCATCTCTATCTTGAATATACTCAACGACTGAGCCTCCAAATAGCAGTGTTGTTGGACTGACAGGTTTTGTCAATGTTCAATTTTATTTCCCCCGCCCAAAAAAAACTTTCTTCCTTGATACACAGGAACCACCTAGACTGCAGTTCTCTCTTTTCTTTTAATGATAATTTGATAAACCCCTTAAACTTCAGGTAAATTTTTCCCTTCTTGAGTGCTTGAAACAGCAACTCATATCAATTTTATTTTTTATCAATTCCAATTTCAATTTCAGAAACAAATAATGCCCAGGTTTGGTGGTTTAACATTAGAGAGAAAAGTGCTTGTAATTAGTTTGGAGGTAACTTCCATAGAACAAACTTGATGGGCCAAATGGCCTCCTTGTGTGCTGTACTATTCTATGATTTTTGCTGAGTCTTGGCCTACACAGTGAAGCTAGTTCTCCTGCACGCATAATTGAAGATCAGAGGATAATTAATAAATCCATCCAAAAAGATCCTAAAGTCCCCACTGCAGCATCTAATTGTTTCTTAAATAATTTGCTGGGTTATCACCACTATTGGGAAGTCCAAGTTTTGATCACTCTTTATGAAGAACTTTCTGATATCTTTACCTTTTGCTAGTTTCATCCTGTGTCCCCTTGCCCTACTCTCACATTTAGTTTAAAGTAGCATTCTGAATTTACCTATCTTATGTACCTCGATAAGATCACCTCTCAAAGGCCTCCTTTCTAGGATGAAAAGTCTATTTCTCCAGTCTTTCCACAGTGGAGTTTTAAAATCCTGTGTTCTATCTACTTTCAGCTGTTTGAAACAGCCAGAGTTCGTCATGGACTGATGACATTGGGTCCTAGTGGCTCCGGAAAGACTTGTGTCATTCGTGTCCTAATGCAATCACTGACTGAATGTGGAGCCCCTCATAGGGAGATGCGCATGAATCCTAAGGCTATCACTGCTCCACAGATGTTTGGGCGACTGGATCCTGCAACTAATGACTGGACTGATGGAATCTTCTCAACACTTTGGAGGAAATCTATCAAGTCCAAAAAAGGTAACTGCAATTATGAAGTCAGTCAGATAAGCTGTTAGCTTTTTTGCGCAAACAGTGAGATGGATAATTTTCAATGGTATGAAAATTGGGCGGCTTGTACAATGAGCAAGTGATCCACTTTACCAGATTACTGTGACAGTGACAATGAAAATTTACCTCACAGGTTCTGAATGTTGGTCATTTTTAGTAGCATATTACAAATTTTCAATGCACTTGATACCAGAGGGATAAATCACACACAGGATAGCTTTATTACCACCAATGTACTTAAGCCAACAGAATCCATCATATTTTTCATAACTAACAGCATTGCTATATAAAATGAGTGGCCATACTGGCATGTGAGGAGGTCTGTTTCCCTGGGAGTTCCACTGGTCTCCTGCTAGTCTACTCCTCTTAAATAGTCTACTATTAATTCAAAGTCATTTTTTGCTAGAAAAACGGAATTATCCAGCAGTTAAAATTAAGTAACTTTAATGAAACGGCACAGAAAAATACGCCAGGAACACTAAAAAAAATGACAACACATCAAAGCAACTATTGAAATGCACGTGATGGAAACTTGAGCACTGTACAAAATACTGTGTGATTATGTCCACAAAGTATTTATCACAGAGAACAGTTCCATTGGGACATGTGGGTTGAAGTCCCACTCCAGGAATCTCCCTAATCTAGGCTGACACTTCAGTGCATTACTGAATGTAGCTCTCCTGGTGCGTTGGCCAGAATTTATCCCTCAACCAACAACACTAATTCATCTCATTGTTGTTTGTGGGACCTTACTGTTTGTAATTTGGCTGTCGTGTTTGCCTACAAAACATCAGTATCTACACTTCAACACTTTTCGTTTGTCTCTTTTACCTTGTTCATCTTCCTTGCTTTCTGTCTCCCTTCTCGTGTTTGATCAGGTATCTGCCAAAACTCGCTTTCACAGCCACATATCTTTCCTCAGCAACTGTCTCCGGCTCCGACTTACTCCACGTGGATTCCAACTGAAATTCCACCCTTCGTGTTTTGGATCCACCCAGAACTACAGATATCTCCAAGATATTCAGCGTCCCTCGAACCACTGCTCTCGCCGTATCTTGAGATCCACGCTGAATGCCATGCGACGCCACATGAATACTCTTGACCTCTCTCTTCAGCAGCACCGACTCACCCTATCTCAAAGCTGTCCTGGTCCGCAGTTCCATTTCATCCTTCACCGCTTTAACAAAAAACTTTTTTTCTTCCTTTCAGGTGTCAAGGATCGCAAGCTTCAACAACTCTTGGACACCAACGCCCCTCCGGAACCTTCTTCCCCTTCACTTTCCTCTGACCCCATCCCTTCTCCCAATCTCACCCCCTGCCGCGTTTTCACTGTCCCCTCTGACCTTCCCCTCTCTGACCCTGAACGATCAGTCCTTAGCAAAGGCCTGAGCTTCATCCCCTTACACCCCCACCTCAATGAATTTCGAGCTTGGCACGATGCTAAGCTCTTTTTCCGCCGCCTTCGTCTCTGTGCCCACTTCTTTGGCCAGGAGTCTTCCCCCCGCACGGCTGACCCTTTCTCCCGCTTTCAGAATTCTCGTTCTACCTGGACCCCTCCCTCTGGCCTCTTACCCTCTCTAGATCTTTTCATTGCAAACTGCCGGCATGACATCGGCCGTCTCCATTTCTCTGCTTCCTTCACTCACTCCAACCTACCTCCCTCTGAACTTGCAGCACTCCATTCTCTCAGCTCCAACCCCGACATTGTCATTAAACCTGCTGACAAGGGTGGTGCTGTTGTTGTTTGGCGAACTGACCTCTACCTAGCAGAAGCTGAACGACAACTCTCTGACACCTCCTCCTACCTCCGCCTGGACCATGACCCCACTAACGAACATCAAGCCACTGTTTCCAAGACTGTCACTGACCTCATCTTCTCTGGAGATCTTCCCCCCACAGCCGCCAACCTCATAGATCCCCAACCCCGCACAGCCCGCTTCTACCTCCTTCTCAAGATCCACAAACAGGACTGCCCTGGTAGACCCATCGTTTCAGCCTGCTCTTGCCCCACGGAATTTATCTCTTCCTATTTTTTCTCCCCTTGTCCAGTCTCTTCCCACCTACATTGCGACTCTTCCGACGCCCTCCGCCACTTTAACAGTTTCCAGTTTCCTGGCCCCAACCGCCTCCTTCTCACTATGGACGTCCAATCCCTCTACACCTCCATCCCCCACCAGGATGGGCTGAGGGTGCTCTGCTTCTTCCTTGAACAGAGGCCCAACCAGTCCCCATCCACCACCACCCTCCTCTGCCTGGCTGAACTTGTTCTCACGTTGAACAACTTCTCCTTTGACTCCACTCACTTCCTCCAAATCAAAGGTGTCGCTATGGGAACCCACATGGGTCCTAGCTGTGCCTGCCTTTTCGTGGGATATGTGGAACACTCTTTGTTCCAGTCCTACTCGGGTCCCCTCCCTCACCTCTTTTTCCGGTAGATTGATGACTGTATTGGTGCTGTTTCCTGCTCTCGCCCTGAACTAGGTCATTTCATTCACTTTGCTTCCAATTTCCACTCTTCCCTCACCTTCACATGGTCCATCTCCGACTCTTCCCTTCCCTTCCTCGACTTCTCCATCTCCATCTCTGGGATAGTTTATTGACAAGCATTCACTACAAGCCCACTGACTCCCACAGCTACCTGGACTACACTTCCTCCCACCCCGCCTCCTGTAAGGACTCTATTCCATTCTCCCAGTTTCTCCGTCTCCACCGCATCTGCTCTGACAATGCCACCTTCCATAGAAACATAGAAGATATTAGCAGGAGTAGGCCATTCGGCCCCTCGAGCCTGCTCCGCCATTCAATGAGATCATGGCTGATCATCCAAATTCAGTACCCTGTTCCTGCCTTCTCTCCATATCCCTTGATCCCTTTAGCCTTAAGAAATATATCCAACTCCTTCTTGAATATATTTAATGAATTGGCCTCTACTCCCTTCTTTGATAGAGAATTCCACAGGTTCACCACTCTCTGGGAGAAGAAATTCCTCCTCATCTCTGTCCTAAATGGCTTACCCCTTATCCTGTGACCCCTGGCTCTGGACTCCCTGACCATCGGGAACATCCTTCCAGCATCTAGTCTGTCTAGTCCTGTTAGAACTTTATAAGTTTCAATAAGATTCCCTCTCATTCTTCTAAACTCCAGCGAGTACTAGCCCAATCGACCCAATCTCTCCTCATACGTCATTCCTGCCATCCCAGGTATCAGCCTGGTGAATCTTCGCTGCACTCCTTCCATGGCAAGAACATCCTTCCTCAGATAAGGCGACCAAAACTGCACACAATACTCAAAATGTGGTCTCACCAAGGCCCTGTACAACTGCAGCAAGACATCCTTGTTCCTGTACTTGAACCCTCTCGCTACGAAGGCCAACATACCATTTGCCTTCTTAACCGCCTGCTGCACCTGCATGCTTACCTTCAGCGACTGGTGCACAAGGACGCCCAGGTCTTGTTGCACTTCCCCTTCTCCCAATCTACTGCCATTCAGATAATAATCTGCCTTCCTGTTTTTGACACCAAAGTGGATAACCTCACATTTATCCACGCTATATTGTATCTGCCATGCTTCTGCCCAATCACCCAACCTGTTCAAATCATACTGGAGTTTCTCAGCATCCTCCTCACAGCACACACGCCCACCCAGCTTTGTGTCGTCTGCAAACTTGGAGATATTACATCTAGTTCCCTCATCCAGATCATTAATATATATTGTGAATAGCTGGGGGCCAAGGACCAATCCCTGCGGTACCCCAGCAGTCACTGCCTGCCACTCGGAAAAAGACCCGTTTATTCCAACTCTTTGCTTTCTGTCTGCCAACCAGTTCTCCATCCAAGTCAATACCTTGCCCCCAATCTCATGTGCCTTAACGTTACACGCTAATCTCTTATGCGGGACCTTATCGAAAGCCTTTTGAAAGTCCAAATACACCACATCCACTGGTTCTCCCTTATCTATTTTACCAGTTACATCCTCAAAAAATTCCAGTCGATTAGTCAAGCACGATTTACCTTTTGTAAATCCATGTTGACTTTGTCCGATCCGGTCACTTTTTTCCAAGTGCTCTGCTATTACATCCTTTATAATGGACTCTAGCATTTTCCCCACTACCAATGTCAGGCTTACCGGTCTGTGATTCCCCGTTTTCTCTCTACCACCTTTTTTGAACATTGGGGTAACATTAGCTACACGCCAATCCATGGGTACTGTTCCAGAGTCTATCGAATTTTGGAAGATGACCAGCAATGCATCTACTATTTCTGGGGCCACTTCCTTAAGTACCCTAGGATGTAGATTATCAGGCCCTGGGGATTTAGCGGCCTTCAATCCCATCACCGTTTCCCTACAAATACTGATTTCTATCAGTTCCTCCCTTTCATTAGACCCTATGTTCCCTGACATCTTTGGGAGGTTATTTGTGTCCTCCTTTGTGAAGACAGAACCAAAGTATGTATTGAATTGGTCTGCCATTTCTTTGTTCCCCGTTATAAATTCCCCTGATTCTGACTGCAAGGGCAATACGCCTGACTTCACCAATCTTTTTCTCTTCACATATCTATAAAAGCTTTTACAGTCAGTTTTTATGTTCCCTGCAAGCTGACTCTCATACTCTACTTTCCTCCTCTTAATTAATCCCTTTGTCCTCCTTTGTTGAATCCTAAACTGCTCCCAATCCTCAGGTTTACTGCTTTTTCTGGCCAATTTATATTGCCTCTCCTTGGACCTTATGCTATCCCTAATTTCCCTTGTTAGCCACGGTTGAGTCACCTTTTTTGTTTTATTTTTATGCCAAACTGGGATGAACAAATTCTGTAGTTCATCCCTGCAATCTTTCAATGTTTGCCATTGCCTATCCACCGTTAACCCTTTGAGTGATATTCCCCAATCAATCCTACCCAACTCGCACCTCATACCATCGTAGTCTCCTTTATTTAAATTCAAGACCCTAGTCTCTGAGTCAACTACTTCACTCTCCATCTTAATGAAGAACTCTATCATATTATGATCGCTCCGACCCAAGGGGCCTCGCGCAACAAGATTGCTAATTAATCCTTTCTCATTACATAATACCTAGCCTAAGATGGCCTGATCTCTAGTTGGTTCCTCGACATATTAGTCCAGGAATTCCTCCTCCACAGTATTGTTACTAATTTGGTTAGCCCAATCTATATGTAGATTAAAGTCACCCATGATAACTGCTGTGCCCTTATTGCACGCTTCTCTAATTTCCCGTTTAATGCCATCCCTGACCTCCGCATTACTGTTTGGAGGTCTATATACCACTCCCACTAATGTTTTCTGCCCCTTGGTATTTCTCAGTTCTACCCATACAAATTCCACATCATCAGAGCTAATATCTTTCCTTACAATTATGTTAATCCCCTCTTTAACCAGCAATGCTACCCCACCTCCTTTTCCTTTTTGCCTATCTTTCCTGAATATTGAATACCCCTGGATGTTGAGTTCCCAGCCTTGGCCACCCTGGAGCCATGTTTCCGTAATCCCAATCATATCATATTCGTTTACCTCTATTTGCGCAGCTAATTCATCCACCTTATTACGAATGCTCCTCGCATTAAGACATACCAGTGCTTCCGACATGTCTTCCTTTTTCCTCAACCAAGGATTCCCCTCTACAGTGATTGACACGGCCCTTAACCATGTCTGTTCTATCACCTGCACTTCTGCCCTCACCCCTGCCCCTCCCTCCCGGAACCACGATAGAGTTCCCCTTGTCCTCACCTTTCACCCCACCAGCCTCCATATTCAACGGATCATCCTCCGCCATTTCCGCCGCCTCCAGCGTGATCCCACCACCAAATGCACCTTCCCCTCACCTCCCCTTTCAGCATTCCGTAGGGACTGCTCCCTCTGCGACACCCCAGTCCACTCCTCTATCGCCCCCAACGCCCCTTTCCCTTCGCCCGGCACCTTCCCGTACAAGCGCAGGAGATGCAACACATGCCCTTTTACCTCCCCACATCCCACTGTCCAGGGCCCCAAACACCCCTTTCAGGTGAAACAGCGATTTACTTGTACTTCTTGCAATTTAGTATACTGTATTCGCTGCTCACGATGTGGTCTCCGTTACACTGGGGAGACCAAACGCAGATTAGGTGACCGCTTTGCAGAACACCTTCGTTCAGTCCACAAGGGGGACCCCGAGCTACTGGTTGCCTGTCACTTTAATTCACTGCTCCACTCCCACTCAGGCCTCACCGTCCTCAGCCTCTTGCATTGTTCCACGGAAGCTCAGCGTAAGCTCGAGGAACAGCACCTCATGTTTCGATTAGGCACTTTGCAGCCTTCTGGATTCAATATAGAGTTCAATAATTTCAGATCATAACCCCGGCCCCTATCATATATATATATTTTATTCACACTTTTGTTCTGTTCTTCTCTCCCACATGGCAGCTGCCTTCCATTCTGCCAGCGCAATTTACACTTCATCTAGAGCCATCCTTTGTTTCTTAACCTGTCCCATTACCATCTCCTTTTGCCTTGAATATCTCTTAATGTCTCTCAATGTCTCTTAATCTCTCCTGCCTTCTATCCTATTACAGGCCTTCCCTTTTGTTCTTTCATCCCCTCCCCCATTTCCCAGCCACTACACTTGCTTAATAATCTGTTCCATTTCCTGCTTTTTTCCAGTTCTGACGAAAGGTCATCGACCTGAAACGTTAACTCTGTTTCTCTCTTCACAGATACTGCCTGACCTGCTGAGTTTCTCCAGCATTTTCTGTTTTTATTTCAGATTTCCAGCATCTGCAATAATTTCTTTTTGTACACTTCAAAACTGTAAGGTGCTTCTTTCTAGAACTTGAAGAGTGTGATGCTGCTGAGCAAAGAGTTGGAAGATATCAGCCATCACCCGAAGAGGTTGTGGACACTGTTTTCAAAAGTCCTGCTTTTAAAAGAAGTATGATTGCAGAGCATCATGCCTATGTGCAAGCACTGTGGACAGCCTCCCAGCATGTGCAGCACCTTAATGGTTAATTGAAGGAGTCCACACTCATCATAAGGAATAACTTTACACCACTGGAGGCCACCCTGGAACATGTGCCAGTTTGGCAGTTCGAGACAGACCTGCAGTGGATGTCCGACAGTACAGAGGTTTTTTTCACTCATTCTTGGGATGTGGGCATTGCTGGAAAGGAGGGCTTTCACTGTCATCCCTAGTTGCCCTGAGAAGATGGTGATGGGCCGCCTTCTTCAACCGTAGCAGTTTGATAAAACTGAGTGGCTTTCTAGGTCTCTTCTGAGGGAAGTTAAGAGTCAACCACATTGGTGCAGAAATGGAGTCACATATAGGCCAGACTGGGTAAGGGTGTCAGGTTTCCTTTCCTAAGAAACATTAGTGAATCAGTTGAGTTTGTACAACAATACAACATCTTCATAGTCACTTTTACTGATACCAGCTTTTTATGCCCCGATTTTTTAAACTGCATTCAAATTCTCAAACTGCCATGGTGGGATTTGAACTCGCGTTCTCTGGATTATTAGTCGAGGTTGGCTGGATTACTGATCCAGTAACATAACCACCACACTACCATATATTTGTCACCACTATACTACCGTACCCCTGTCTTGGAGCAGAACAAGCTTTCTTTCTGACAACTCACACTGCTGCCATAGAGGCTTTGGATGCCAGGTCGAAAGAACTTTTCTTTATGTGCTTTCTCTCACAAATTTCTCTGGTGCTATTGATGATTCCTGCCTGCTTGCAGAGTCAGACAACCAGATTGGTGCAGCAAATAGATAGGGGCTGTCAAGGAGTCACTCACCTGCAGTCTGCTGTCCTGCAGTTCAGTGGAAATGATAAGTCCCAGCCCTATGGGAGTGGCACAGATGCAATGGGAGCAGTACATGTTTGCATCTCTTAGGATGTTAGCAAGTCTACACATCCGCTCCTCCAAATGAGGTTGAAAAGGCCATCCAACAACTGAAGAACAACAAGGCCTCAGGAGCAGATGGAATCTCCGCCGAGGCACTAAAGCATGATCGAGAAGCATGATTGGCGCGAATACATGAACTCATTTCTCTTATTTGGAAGGAGGAGAACATGCCAGAGGATCTCAGAGATGCCGTAATCGTGACCACCTTCAAGAAAGGTGACAAGTCCGATTGCGGGAATTACAGAGGAGTTTCCCTGCTGTCTGCCACAGGGAAAGTCATCGCAAGAATCCTCCTCAACTGCCTTCTCCCAGTGGCTGAAGAGCTCTTTCCAGAGTCGCAATGCGGATTCTGCCCATTAAGGGGCACAATGGACATGATCTTTGTATTGATTTCTTTGTGAGTTCAATGATGAGACATTTATGAAAGAGAATGAGTTTTAATCTAAAGTCTGTTCAACTCTTTTATACAGCTTTTACAGGAGACACGATGCTGTGATGCATCTAGAACGAAACCGAAACCAAAACTAACTGCCTTGCTTCTCGGTCACATGCCCTCTGCTGATCAGGCACAAGCAATCAATACATGCAATCATGCTATTAAGGCATCATAATCGAACAGGCAAATAACATCACTATTTGCTGATATTACATCTCCTTTTCTTAAAACAAAAGTATTTTACTTTTAACTAACAACATGTTTTCTTTGTATTAATCTGCATTTTAACTGTAACACTTAATGAACTTACATTATCATTATCATGATCAAGGTTTTTTAACCTTGCTTTGTGTGTTCACATGAAATATGTCAATACACTAGAACTTGAAGAAAGAATAAGATAACATTACTCCCTCCTATAACAATAAGTCCTTAAATTTGCTCAATGAGTCTCTCAGGAGGCTTCACGTGTCTTGAGGATTTTCTGATTGATTGTCCTTGAATCTGAGTTGTTGCCTCAGATGATTGGTTCTCAGCTGTGTGATCAGGTTGTTCAACAGTATCAGTCTCTTGACCTGCTGTGGCTGGTCCCATGAGAAGATCTCGACGATTTCTTCTCAGAACAGCACCCTCATCTGTCTGAATGGTGTATGATCTTGGTTGAACTTCACTCAGGACAGTTCCCTTCTGAGTCCATGTGTTTGTTTTGTCTTTGAACCTTACTTGGTCACCAGTGTGGAGTTCAGGTAGGTTTTGTGTTCCTCTGTCATAGTAGTACTTTTGCTTTTCTTTCTGTTGCTCTTTGAACTTCCTCACTTTCTCCCCCTCTTTTGTTTTCAGGAGGTTCTCCGGGATGGGTAGGTTTGACCTTAGCCGACGTCCCATCAGGAGTTGGGCTGGTGACATACCACACTCGAGCGGCGTTGTGCGGTATACAAGCATGCTCTGGTAGAAGTCAGTTCCACTGTCTTTTGCCTTGTACATCAGTCTTTTCACTGTCTGGACCGATTTTTCCACTAGTCCATTGGACTGTGGAAAGTGAGGACTTGACGTTGTGTGGACAAAGTCCCACTCTTTGGCAAAGTGTCAGAAACTTGCATTGTAAAACTGAGGTCCGTTGTCTGTGAAGACCTCGCTTGCCACGCCATGTCTGGAGAATATGGCTTTCATACATGTTATCACAGCATCTGCAGTGGTGGTGTGCAGTCTACAAACCTCTGGATACAGGGAGTAATAGTCTGTGACTACAAGATAGTCCTTCCCTTGACATACGAATAGGTCAGCGCCTACCTTCTGGTAAGGTCTGTCTGGTGCTGGGTGTGGCTTTAGTGGTTCTACTGGATTGCTTGCTCGATATTTCAGGCATATTGTGCAGTTTGACACCTCATTTGTCACATCTTGGTTGATTCGTGGCCAGCACATCACCTCTCGTGCTCTTTTCTTACACTTTTCGATTCCCAGATGTCCTCCATGGATCTTTTTTAGCATCTCTCTTCTCAGACTCTGTGGGATAACTATTTTACTTCCTTTGTAGATGATGTCTTCGACCACTGATAGTTCCGCCCTGCAGTTCCAGTACTCTGCTATATCAGGTGAGCAGTCTTGCTTCATGTTGGGCCATCCATCCAAGATGCTTTTTCTCAGTCGTCTCATTGTTTCATCTTTGTTTGTCTCAGTCTTTATGAGCTCCATTTTTGCATCTGCTATGGGCAGTGCACTTGTGATCATGTCCACGTAGGCGTTCACTTTGTCATCCATTGTGGTGTTTGCGGGCTCACTTGGGTCTACAGCTCTGGACAACGTGTCTGCTGTATACATCAGCTTACCCGGTGTGTACGCAACATTCAGTTCATCATAGACTGTCTCTCCTTCGCTTTCCACAACGAGGACTCTCTTTACCAGGTTCAGTCTCTCACAGGCTTTTAAACCTAGTATGGCTTGCACATCCTTTGGCACCATGATTAATGCTAGCGTGTGCTCTCTGTCCTTGTGTGTTACTTTGACAATGCATCTCCCTTTCACTGGTATATCAGTACCTGAGTATCCTGTCACTTTCACTTTGATTCCATGTATCTTTGGTCTGGGTCTAATTTTCTTAAAATCAGTCTCTGATATCACATTAACTTGTGCTCCAGTATCCAATTTAAATGGAATGTGTATGTCATTCACTTTTAGTGTCAACATCCAGTCTCTTTCTTCTTTTTTGTTTTCAGACACAACATCTACATAGAACTCCTCTATGTCGCTTTCATCTACTGTATGGACCTTGCTTTGTTGCGCTTGGTTCTTACAGCAACGGGCATAATGGTTGTGCTTGTTGCAACTATTGCATGTTTTACCATATGCTGGACACTTTTTTGGTGGATGCTGTGTACCGCATCGACTACATGACTTTCGATTGTCCCTTTCATTTTCGTTCGCTGGCCACGCTTCTTTTTTCACATTGGCGCTCGTTTTGTTAAACGGTTTGTATCCGTTCTTTCTCACTGCATCCACGTTGCAGCTATTGTCACTGAACAGCTCCTTTGCCTGCAACTTCACAGTCTCTGTAGCCCTACACAGTGCTATGGCTTTTCCCAGGTCTAGATCTTGCTCTCTTAGCAGTCTTTCCCTTAGACCATTATCTGGAATACCACACACCAGTCTGTCTTTTATCAGCGAGTCTGTCAGTCCCCCAAATTCACATGATTTGCTTCTGTTTCTCCGTTCAGTCACATACTGATCAATAGTCTCACCCGTTTTCTGAACACATGTGAAAAATCTGTGCCTCTCAAACGTCACGTTACGTTTAGGTATGCAGTAGGCTTCAAACTGTTCCATTATTTTATCTAGTTTCATTTTGTCTCCATCAGCAGCGAATGTGAAGTTATTATACACCTCCAGCGCTTCATCACCCACGACATGTAAGAACAGTGACGATTTCCTTTTATTACTTTTCTCGTCAGCTCCGATTGCCGCTAAATACAACCCCACACGTTGTTTGAATCTCCTCCAATTTTCAGCCACATTACCTGTTAACTGAAGCGTCGCCGGTGGGTGTAATCCTTCCATTTTTTCACTTCGTTTGCTATTCTCCAATGGTAAGCAACGATGTTCTCTTTTGGCTTGCTAATTTGTGGAGAGCTGATTTAACTTCAGTTTTTTCTCTTCATCTCTTTCAGCCACTTCTGACACCATGTATTGATTTCTTTGTGAGTTCAATGATGAGACATTTATGAAAGAGAATGAGTTTTAATCTAAAGTCTGTTCAACTCTTTTATACAGCTTTTACAGGAGACACGATGCTGTGATGCATCTAGAACGAAACCGAAACCAAAACTAACTGCCTTGCTTCTCTCGGTCACATGCCCTCTGCTGGTCAGGCACAAGCAATCAATACATGCAATCATGCTATTAAGGCATCATAATCGAACAGGCAAATAACATCACTATTTGCTGATATCATTACAATCTTCACCGCGCGTCAAATACAAGAGAAATGCAGGGAACAGCACCGACCGCTGTACATGGCCTTATTTGACCTCACAAAGGCCTTTGACACTGTCAACCGTGAGGGATTATGGAGTGTCCTCCTCAAATTCGGCTGCCCTCAAAAGTTTGTCATCATCCTCCGCCTGCTTCACGACGATATGCAAGCTGTGATCCTGACCAACAGACCCAATTTACGTACGCACATGGGTCAAGCAAGGCTGTGTCATCACACCAACGCTCTTCTTGATCTTCCTTGCTGCAATGTTCCATCTCACCCTCAGTCAGCTCCCCGCTGGAGTGGAGCTAATCTACAGAACAAACAGGAAACTGTTCAACCTCCGTCACCTCCAGTCCAGATCCAAGGTCGTCCCATCCTCTGTCATCGAATTACAGTACGCAGACGATGCTTGCATCTGCGCACACTCGGAGGTCGAACCATCGTCAACACCTTCACCGAAGCGTCCGAGAGCATGGGCCTTACACTAAACATCTGTAAGACAAAGGTCCTCTACTAACCTGCCCCCGCCACACAGTACTTCCCCCCGATTAGCAAAAACCACGACGAGGCCTTGGACAATGTGGACCACTTTCCATACCTCAGGAGTCTACTGTCAACAAGGACAGACGTCAATGACGAAGTCCAACACCGCCTTCAGTGTGCCAGTGCAGCCTTCGGTCGCCTGAGGAAGAGAGTGTTTGAAGACCAGGACCTTAAACCCGGCACTAAGCTCATGGTCTACAGAGCACTAGTGATTCCCGCCCTCCTGTATGCTTCAGAGACATGGACCATGTACAGCAGCTTCTGAGTCTGCATTGTCTTTGATAAAGGAGTTGTCTGAATGTTTTTAAATTCAGGATTAAGGGAGCGGTGAAGGATGTAACAAGGTGTGTTTAGCAGAGGGGCTCTGCGTCATAACTTTGGTAGAAGAGCCACGGACAGCCGGATAAAATGGTAGAGGAGCAGAAGAAAGCACGCAGAAATATAATAATCTGCTCCTCTGTTCTTACATACTGCTATATCTGTATCAACTGAGTTTTTCTTGTTTCTGCAAAGATTGCAGTTTTAATGATATTGATAGTTATTACCAGCAAATTTTAATTTGTACTAATAGAATTAAGATGGTAGAATGAAGTTAATTAGGAATTCAATTCTAATCCTGCAAAGTAATTGTAATTAAATCTGATTACGGGATTCGATTCTGAAATGATCTAAAATCTAAATAATGTCAAATGGTTTACTGTGCAAATGAATAATATCAGAATTCACTAATTGATTATTAATATCTTTGTGTGGTTGTTCTACAATTTGGTTTCTAGGTGAGAATATCTGGATAATTCTTGATGGCCCAGTGGATGCTATTTGGATAGAAAATTTAAATTCCGTACTGGATGACAACAAGACATTAACTTTGGCTAATGGCGACCGTATTCCCATGGCTCCTTCCTGCAAACTATTGTTTGAGGTACACAACATTGAGAATGCATCTCCAGCCACAGTGTCCAGAATGGGGATGGTCTACATCAGCTCTTCTGCTCTCAGCTGGAAGCCAATTTTGAAGGTAAGAGCCTCAGTACACATGAAGAAGATGCTTTTGATGCTCAATAAGTATCTGTGATGCTTAGGGAGAACTTGTGTTAGTATAAACTAGGTGAAACAACTTCTGGAAAGAGAGGAAGAGCAGCCAAAAGGCATGCTTCATGTTGTAAACAATGACACAGATAGAAGTACATGTGAGGTAAAAACAGAAAATGTTGGGTTTCCCATCCAATCAGCGGTAGTGGCCGTAATGTGGACCCGCACGATTTTAGTCTTGATTTCAGCGCTACAATTGCTGCTCATTGGCTGAAGGCTCAACAGGTGGACTAATATTGGGGCCAGTCTAATTCCCAGTCATGTGTGGCACAGGCTTTATTCAGTATTAAAGGGGAGGTGCATTGATGTTACAGTACCTCATTGTTAAGCCAGTTGGAACTGCAGCTAATTTGTGTAATCTCTCCTCATAACTTAACCCTTGAAGTCTGGGTATCATTCTGGTAAACCTACGCTGTACTCCCTCCAAGGCCAATATAGCCTTCCTAAGGTGTGGTGCCCAGAACTGCTCACAGTACTCCAGGTGTGGTCTAACCAGGGTTTTGTACAGTTGCAGCATAACTTCTACTCCCTTGTACTCTAATCCTCTAAATATAAAGGCCAGCATTCCATTAGCCTTTTTGATTATTTTCTGTACCTGTTCATGACATTTTAAAGATCTATGTACCTGGACCCCCAGGCCTCTTTGGACCTCCAATGTTTTTAGCTTTTCACCATTTAGAAAGTACCCTGTTCTATCCTTTGTTAGATCCAAAGTAGATGACCTCACATTTGCTTACATTGAAATCCATTTGCCACAGTTTTGCCCATTCACTTAATCTATCAATATCCCTTTGTAATTTTATGCTGTCATCTACACTGCCTACAATGCCGTCTGTCTTTGTGTCATCAACAAATTTGGATATATGACTTTTTATGCCATCATCTAAGTCATTAATAAACACTGTGAATAGTTGAAGCCCCCAACCCAGATCCCTGCAGGACACCACTAGTCACATCCAGCCAATTTGAGTACCTGCCCATTATCCCTACTCTCTGCCTCCTGCTGCTCAGCCAATTTCCTAACCAGGCTAATAATTTGCCCGCAATTCCGTGGGCTTCTACCTTAGTTAATAATCTCTTATGTGGGACTTCATCAAATTTAACAAATCAGTGCTGACTTGCATTTATTAGCCCCTACTTTTTGAAATGGCAATTAATTTTGTCCTGGATTATCCTCCCCGTTAATATTAGCTGGAATTTTCATGCTGCCTGCGTGTTGGATTGGAGGCAGGTCAGGAGTAAAAGTGGAAATAAGTTGGAGCAGGATGGGAACCTGCTGTCATCCTGCTTCCTTGCACCTTTAACTTGGGCGCGTTTGCCAGCGCGGCAGCGACCTGAACTGCAGAGGCGGGTGACCTAATTTAGATCATTATTAGTTTGTAGTCAGACCCTTAACCATGTTTTTAACTATAACATTTGAATTTCACTGAATGATCACGGGAATCACGCAGCTCAAGAACCAAGTCTGTCAAGTGGAAAGCAGAAGTTCAGTGGCCATTGATCGAGGTCATCAATGCAGAGCATGGAAAGCATAATAAATACTGCCACCTGACACCTCCTTACTTTCCTAAGGGAAATGCTGTTGCTGAGTGCATTTTCAGCGCAGATTTAGGTGTCTACACTTTGCAAGTTTTTTGTGCAAATTCAGTAACCACTGTCACTTCATTGCTACTACCTATTACACCATTGACAGATTGCTTCTCTGATCGCTACTTGACCTGCCATCTATTACATAAACATGGGTGCCGTTTATACTGTCTCAGCTTGGTCCTCCGAATCGAACCAGGATGAGCCCCAACACCAGCAGCAGCAGCAGCAGCAGGCATGCCAGCAGCAGCAACAACAACACCATCAACCTTCTCCTCAACAACCTGATGCTCCACAGGACAGAGGGCATCAGTGCAGGGCTGCACCGTGCCGGAGGCGATACCCCCAACACAGGGTTTACAGGCAGAGGATGAGCTTCTGCAACATGACTGAGCAGCAGTGCCAAAGGAAGCGCAGGCTATCACGCCAGGTCGTCACAGACATTTGCACATTGCTGGAGCAAGACCTGCAGCCCAGAGGACCTGGTGGACACACCTTACCAGTGGCTGTCAAAGTCACCAGCGCCCTCAACTTCTTCACCTCCTTCTAAGGATCTGCAGCAGACATTTGCGGCGTCTTGCAATCGGCCACCCACAGATTCATCACACAGGTCACCGATGCCCTGTTTGACAAGTCAGCCAATTATATTAACTTTGCCACTGATGCGCCAGTGTTACGCAGCGGGCAATGAGCTTTGCCACTCTGGCTGGCTTCCCACGGGTGCAGAGCATCATGAACTACACACATGTGGCAATCAGGGCACCCCATCATCACCCAGGAGTGTTTGTCAACCGCAAGGGCTTCCACTCCCTCAACGTGCAGTTGGTCTGCAACCATAGGAAGATCATCGTGCATGTCACAGAATCACAGAATCACAGAAACCCCACAGTGCAGATAGAGGCCATTTCGGCCCATCGAGCCTGCACCGACACATATCCCACCCGATCCCCATAACCCCACGTATTTAATCCCCCCTAACACTGTATGTGTATGCCAAATTCCCTGACAGCTGTCATGACTCTTTCATCATGCATGAGGCACCCTCCCTCAGCTCTTCCCACCCCCAAACAGACTTTCCGGCTGGCTGCTTGGAGATAAGGGCTAGCCACTGACTATTGGCACCATGGGTGGTTCTGCTGCGCAAGACGGGAGGAAAAAGAGCGGGAGAGCTATAGTGATAGGGGATTCTATTGTAAGGGGAATAGATAGGCCGCAAACGAGACTCCAGGATAGTATGTTGCCTCCCTGGTGCAAGGGTCAAGGATGTCTCGGAGCGGCTGCAGGGCACTCTGGAGGGGGAGGGTGAACAGCCAGCTGTCGTGGTGCATATAGGTATCAACGATATAGGTAAAAACCGGGACGAGGTCCTAAAAGCTGGATATAGGGAGTTAGGAGGTAAATTAAAAAATAGGACCTCAAAGGTAGTTATCTCAGGATTGCTACCAGTGCCACGTGCTAGGCAGAGTAGAAATAGAAGGATATTTCAGATGAATACGTGGCTAGAGGAATGGTGCAAGGGGGAGGGATTCAAATTCCTGGGACATTGGAACCGGTTCTGGAGGAGGTGGGACCAGTACAAACTGGACGGTTTACACCTGGGCAGGACCGGGACCCATGTCCAAGGGGGAGTGTTTGCTAGTGCTGTTGGGGAGGGTTTAAACTAAAATGGCAGGGGGTTGGGAACCTGTGCAGGGAGACAGAGGAAAGGGAAGCAAGGATAGAAGCAAAAGACAGGAAGGAGAAAAGCAAAAATGGAATGCAGAGAAATCAAGTGTGTAAATCAAACAGGGCCACAGTAAATAATAATTCTAAAAGGACTAAGAGTGTTAAAAAAAACAAGCCTGAAGGCTTTGTGTCTTAATGTGAGGAGCATTCGTAATAAAGTGGATGAATTAGCTGCGCAAATAGATGTAAACGGATATGATATAATTGGGATTACGGAGACATGGTTCCAGGGTGACCAAGGCTGGGAATTCAACACCCAGGGGTATTCAATATTCAGGAAGGACAGGCAAAAAGGAAAAGGAGGTGGGGTAGCATTGCTGGTTAAAGAGGAGATTAACACAATAGTAAGGAAGGATATTAACTCTGATGATGTGGAATTTGTATGGGTAGAGCTGAGAAATACCAAGGGGCAGAAAACATTAGTGGGAGTTGTATACAGACCCCCAAACAGTAATGCTGAGGTTGGGGATGGCATTAAACAGGAAAGTAGAGATGCGTGCAATAAGGGCACAGCAGTTATCATGGGTGACTTTAATCTACATATAGATTGAGCTAACCAAATTAGTAACAATACTGTAGAGCAGGAATTCCGAGAGTGTATACGGGATGGTTTCCTGGACCAATATGTCGAACCAATTAGAGATCAGGCCATCTTAGACTGGGTATTATGTAATGAGAAAGGATTGATTAGCAATCTTGTTGTGCGAGGCCCCTTGGGGCGGAGCGATCATGATTTGATAGAATTCTTCATTAAGATGGAGAATGAAGTATATCTGTTTACATGGTGGCCATGGCGACAGCAGAGCTACTGGTCTTGATCATCAATGTAATATTTTATCATATTTTCAGTTATCACTTTCCACTTTAATTCCTGTACCACACTCCCGTGTGTAAGTTCATTCCATACGTGGCTGCTGTCAACCTCGATTTGTCTGTGTGGTTTACCGTCTCCTTTACATTTGATCGATTTGTTGTTATCTGCTGCCAGAAGTTTAAAATAGGGTCATGAATTTAAATACAGGAAACTACGATGATATGAGGTGCGAATTGGCTAGGATGGATAGGGGAACGTTACATGAAGGGTTGATGGTGGATAGGCAATGGCAAACATTTAAAGATCACATGGATGAACTACAGAATTTGTTCATCCCTGTTTGGCATAAAAATAAAACCAAAAAGGTGGCGCAACCGTGGCTAACAAGGGAAATTAGGGATAGCATAAGATCCAAGGAGCGGACATATAAATTGGCCAGAAAAAGCAGCAAACCTGAGGATTGGGAGCAATTTAGGATTCAGCAAAGGAGGACAAAAAGATTAATTAAGAGGAGGAAAATAGAGTATGAAAGTAAGCTTGCAGAGACCATAAAAACTGACTGTAAAAGCTTCTATAGATATGTGAAGAGAAAAAGATTGGCGAAGTCAAGCGTAGGTCCCTTGCAGTCAGAATCAGGGGAATTTATAATGGGGAACAAAGAAATGGCTGACCAATTAAATACATACTTTGGTTCTATCTTCACAAAGGAGGACACAAATAACCTCCCAGAGATGTCAGGGAACATAGGATCTAATGAGAGGGAGGAACTGAATGAAATCAGTATTTGTAGGGAAATGGTGTTAGGGAAATTGACGGGATTGAAGGCCGATAAATCCCCAGGGCCTGATAACCTACATCCTAGGGTACTTAAGGAAGTGGCCCTAGAAATAGTAGATGCATTGCTGGTCATCTTCCAAAATTTTATAGTCTCTGGCACAGTTCCCATGGATTGGAGGGTAGCTAATGTAACCCCACTATTTAAAAAAGGTGGTAGAGAGAAAAGGTGGTAGAGAGTAAGCCTGACATCGGTAGTGGGGAAAATGCTAGAGTCCATTATAAAAGATATAATAGCAGAGCACTTGGAAAACAGTGACAGGATCGGACAAAGTCAACATGGATTTACAAAAGGTAAATCGTGCTTGACTAATCTACTGGAATTTTTTGAGGATGTAACTGGTAGAATAGATAAGGGAGAACCAGTGGATGTGTTGTATTTGGACTTTCAGAAGGCTTTCGATAAGGTCCCGCATAAGAGAATAGCATATAAAGTTAAAGCACATGGGATTGGGGGTAAGGTACTGACTTGGATAGAGAACTGGTTGGCAGACAGGAAGCAAAGAGTTGGAATAAACGGGTCTCTTTCCGAGTGGCAGGCAGTGACTAGTAGGGTACCGCAGCGATCGGTGCTAGGACCCCAGCTATTCACAATATATATTAATGATCTAGACGAGGGAACTAGATGTAATATCTCCAAGTTTGCAGACGACACAAAGCTGGGTAGGCATGTGAGCTGTGAGGAGGATGCCAAGAAGCCCCAGTATGATTTGGACAGGTTGGGTGTTTGGGCAGATGCATGGCAGATGCAGTATAATGTGGATAAATGCGAGGTTATCCACTTTGGTGGCAAAAACAGGAAGGCAGATTATTATCTGAATGGCAATAGATTGGGAGAAGAGGAAGTGCAATAAGACCTGAGTGTTCTTGTGCACCAGTCGCTGAAGGTAAGCATGCAGGTGCAGCAGGCGGTTAAGAAGGCAAATGGTATGTTGGCCTTCATAGCAAGAGGATTCGAGTACAGGAGCAAGGATGTCTTGCTGAGTTGTACAGAGCCTTGGTGAGACCACACCTTGAGTATTGTGTGCAGTTTTGGTCACCTTATCTGAGGAAGGATGTTCTTGCCATGTGCAGCAATGATTCACCAGACTGACACCTGGGGTGGCAGGAATGACATATGAGGAGAGATTGGGTCGATTGGGCTTATATTCGCTGGAGTTTAGAAGAATGAGAGGGGATCTCATTGAAACTTATAAAATTCTTGCAGGACTAGACAGACTAGATGCAGGAGAGATGTTCCCGATGGCGGGGGAGTCCAGAACTAGGGGTCACAGTCTAAAGATAAGGGGTAATCCATTTAGGACAGAGATGAGGAGGAATTTCTTCACCCAGAGAGTGGTGAACCTGTGGAATTCTCTACCACAAAAGGCAGTTGAGGCTAATTCATTAAATATATTCAAGAAGGAGTTAGATATGTTTCTTAAGGCTAAAGGGATCAAGGGATATGGGGAGAAAGCCGAGACAGGGTTGTGAATTTGGATGATTAGCCATGATCTCATTAAATGGTGGAGCAGGCTCGAGGGCCAGAATGGCCTACTCCTGCTCCTATCTTCTATGTTCTATGTTTCTCAGGAGGAGGCGAAGTACTGAGGCCAAGGAGAGCTATAATGAAAGCCACATGTCCATTAGATGTGTCTCACAGCAAACAATAGGCATGCTGAAAATGTGCTTCAGATGCCTTGACAGATCTGGAGGAGCCCTTCAGTATGCACCAGCCAGGGTCTCCAGAATCATCGTGGTCTGCTGTGCCCTGCATAACATAGCACAGGAGAGAGGATTAGTGCTGCATGAGGAGCAAGGCTCTAAGCACACAGCCTCTTCAGAGGAGCAGGAGAAAGAGGATCATCAGCTGGAAGACGAGGAAGTGCAGCAGGAGGAACCTGAGGTCCAGATGCCACCAACACCTGAGCAATGTAGGGATGGCTAGATTTACTTACACCAATATGGCTACCACATGCTGTGCCAGGTTCAGCACCCCCCTCCCGCTGCCAACAACACCATAAAGCATCCATACAATGACCAACCCATTCATTTCATTCTGACCCCTATTGCTGGAGGTAACGTTATGTCTTACCATTCATTGCAACGCACTAACCCACTTGCAAAATGGTAGATATAATTGGGCATGACTGGAAAGTGGTGAAAATAGTTTTATTTGACATAAGAGTAACGGAACCTTAACAGAAACAATTCTTTAAACACCCATGTGCTTACCCTTGTGCATCTACTTGTGTGTCATCTTTCGCTTATGCCTGCTTCTACGAAGTGCAACCCCTGTGGCTTCAGCAGAGGTAGAGGCAGCCTGCTCACTTCGCTGCTGCAACTGCGTAGACACTTTTGGCAGACGTCCTCTGGGGTTTGGAGCCTCTGATGGCCCCATCAAAGCCTGCTACTCCTGAGACTGTGCAGGGGCAGACTTGGTCATCGCGATCCCAGAAGGCATCTGGGGCTCTGACTGAGGGGGAGGCAATGGAGGAGAATTCCGCACTTCCATGTCCCCTCTCACCATCATCCCACTCATATGCCACCCACACTTTCCTGCTAGCAAGAAGCTGGAGAGCACCTTGCTGTACAGCAGTGGGGCCATGAGGACCCAAGTCTACGTTGACATCCCTCCTAGAAAGGAGGTCTATAAGCCTCTGCCATCTGTTCTCCATAGATAGTATGTGCTCATTTGAGTGGCGCATTAGCTGCTCCATGCAGGTGGCCATCCTTTCCATGGAAGAGCCTACAGTCGCCATCGCCTGCGACACGGTCTGCACATTTGCAGACATCGCAGTCGCAAAACCTGTCAGAGCCTCCTGCACTCCTTCCTGCACCTCCAGGATCACCCTCTTTCTCGATGGCCCCCAAGGCTCAGTATCTGCATGCAGCTGAGCAGAGCTGGGAGCATTCTGCTGTCCCTGTCTCCACCATCTCCTCTTACTCACTTGTGACTTGTGAGACATCAGGTGACACCACTGCTGTATCTCGCGTAGGACCCACCGAGGTGTGCGTATCTGCGCTGGTGCTGTGTGGGCTTAGGTCTGTACAGTGAGGGGTGGTGGTGGGGCTCTTGATGGACTTGTGGGAGAGTAAAGAGATGATTTAGAAATGTGATAATAAGAATGGGTACTGATACCATTATGCACACGATGAACATTCACTGGCTGCTGACATCAGTCCCCATATGAGTGACTGCTATATGCCATGCGGCTGTATGAGATGCCATTCTGTCACCAGATTACTGAGAGGTACCCCTCTCTCCGTCTCCCACTGCCAGCTGCTCCGCAACTCCTGAGACCTCCAGGGCAACCTCCTCTGCTGAAGTCAACGTGGTGAATGATGGAGGGCCACCTCCAGTTCTCTCCCTCTCCCTCTTATTGTAGGCTCTTTTCTCCTGCAAGGAGGGAAAGAAGAGATATTTGAGTGAGAGTGATGGAATAATGTAAGGAATGTGTGGGTTACATCTTTAGAGGGTGACTATGAGGGAGTGTGGTGCCAATGCCAAAGTTCCAATGCAAAGTGGCCTCCTTGTGCGTTGTCAGTTGGTATGATTGCATTAGGATGAGGGTGAGTATAAGGGGTGGTTAGTCAGATGGGGATGTGATTATGTAGCTAGAGAGAGAGGGATGGGTGGACATGCAAGGTATGTTGGTGTGAGTAATGATGTGCAGAAGCAGGCTTGGGAAGGCAGAGTGATGGGGATGTGATGAGAGGCACAGCAGGATGAAATTGAGAGTGGCTTTGCACTCACCTTTCCAGATCTAAGGAGATCATTGAAACGCTTCCGGCACTGCACCCAAGTCCTCCTCACAACATCCCTGCTGTTGATCTCCTCTGCTATCTCCAGCCAGGTTCTTTTGGTCTCCTGGGGAGGTCTCTTGCACACATCAGAAGGGAAGAGGACCTCCCTGTTTCCTCTGACTCCCTCCACAAGCATATGGAGGGAGTCATCTGAGAACCTGGGTGCAGCCCTCTGCCTCTGTGAAGCCATGTGTGCAAGATTGAGCAAGACCCAAATGCTGAAATGTACAGCCTGCACACTCCGAGATGAACCTTCAAATGCAATGTGGCCAAGGCTCCTTTAAATATCCCGGCTCGAAATAAGTCATCGATGATGTCATCAGACCCGCAACATTTAATGGAGTTGGGTAACCCACAGGCCTGCCTTAATAGGCGCCATTAAAGGAAAATCACTCTGAGGAGCGCGATGAAAAGAAGAACGGGTTCCCGACCCGCCACACCCAGGTAATGCAAATTCCAGCCATTGTCTCCACAAGTTTCCCCACAATTGACATTAAGATGACTGGTTTGTAGAAGACAGCGAAGGAGGCAAAGGCCAAGCATCTTCAAACAAAGGTTGCAACGATTCAGTGGTATATTGCAGTAGAGCCCCGAGTGAGTCTCCAGATTTCTGTTGGTTTACTGCGTGCTACACAACTATGCCATTCGGCGGGGCTAAGCATTGCAGCCACCGCAGGAGGAAGAAGTACAGGAACGAAATGAAGGACCTTCTACTCCATGCTCTGTGCCATAGTGCGCAAGCTCTCTGGCAGGCTTCCCAGTGTACTTAAAAGGTTCTGTTGTATAGGGATCAATCTTTGAATGTAGGCTGTGCCTACGGGTATTCATCTGTGCCCTCCGCAGCAGGGTTAGGATGTGAGCTCTTCCTCCAGCTAGCTGCTTCCTGAGCCATCCCATCACCCTGCCCATGCACTTGCACACTAGCATTCGGTGAGTCTCCCAGTACAGACCCCTCTAGCATATCCTCTAACATACATGTAGTGCCAGTCTCTGATCTGGTGCTTGCTAAAGTAAGGTCAAGTGGTGCATTGTCATCTTCTGTGCTCGCCTTCTCCCTACTCTTATTTGCCAGCTTTGCCTGCAACAAAGAAGAGAGAGTGGTAGTGGTCGCCGAGTAAGATGGTTTGAGGATGTGCTTGTTATAGTTAAATAGTGGTGCTGTGAGGAGGTGAAGGCAATAGAGTCCCCATTGTTTATAGTGCGTACGTTCGTGCGAACATGATTTGCGATGGCCGGTATAACGTGTATATACTAGTGTATATGCAGAACACTATGGCCTTGATGTTTATGGGGAGGTGGGGAAGGAGTGGGGAAGAGGAGTTCCAGACGAGTTCTGGATGGGTTTCCCAGACGTCCTGCTGAAATGAATGCAGGATGTATTTTAAATTTTTTCACCAGGTTTCCTGCGTGACAGCCTGTCAGGCGGGAAAGGCTGCGGCACAAGACCGCAGCCAGGGACCAGGGAGGAGGGAGGGAGAGATCAATGGGGAGGGGAACATCACGGGGAAGAGGGAGATCGTGGGCATGAGGAGAGCGTAGAGGGATTTTGGGAAGATCTCGTGGGAGGGAGGAGTGAGATGGCTGAGTGTCCAGAGCAGTGGATGTCGCAACTTTCCTTGTGGGGCCCTGAGGAGCAGTACTAATGGTGGCCAGCCTTGAATGTACTCAATGATTCTTCCTTTTTATTGTACTCAGTCCATTAATTGTTCTGTGTTCGGCTTATATTTTGGACATAATCTCAGAATTTCTCATGCAATGGTTTAAGGAGATTTAAGGAGCTCTCAGATGACTCCCTCCATATGCCTTTCACTTGGAAATGTACTGTTAATAAGGTGAATGGCCGAGAATGCCGCTCCGATCCTTTACACCCAATCTTCGGTCTCCTACTGATGTTACCGCCAGAAAGAGCACGTTGCACAGGAGCTTCTGCACTGCACTCATTTTAATCAGCAGGCAGCACCAAAATACCGGTGCTGCCAGCGCTCTTTTTGTGGGCAGCTGTTAACCTTAGCCCGCGGTAGCACTGCCGTTTTCGGGCTTAATTGAATTTCTAGGCCTTTTTCTTTCATTAAGTCTAATACCAGGTTTAGGCTGGAGTAAAATACTCATTTTTATTTGACTATGTTGCTGCAGCATTATTTATTCATAACTTTACAACAGCCTTTACCTTGCAAACAGTAGGGCCTAGAAATTGGAGGTGTTAGCGCTGGGCGTTGTAGGGGGTGGTGTAGGGTGGCGCGTACGCCCAGTCAGTTATGCCCCTGACTGTTTATGAGCGGTTCGAATCGCTCCCACGCCCTTGGGTTCTAGACACCGGACTTAGGTACAGGCGACGATACAGAAAAGACTCGAGTAGACAGGTGGTTTGGATGTGAGAAAACCAAGACTTTATTGAAATAGAAATGAACACAATCTTATGAAAAGTTACTAGTATAAAATTACAGGCAAATACACAATAACTATACTTATACAGGGAATGGGGAACACACGGCACATCGAGGGAAAACAAACTATCTTAACAATCCCCTTATCCTTATCCCATCCCTTATACCTAACTAGATTAAGCTATGAGGGGCCAGAATTCATGCCCACCAATCCAAAGATAAAAGCCAACTGTTAACGAGTGCGAGTTTTGAAGTCTGGTTTCTGGTCCTTCTAGGTACCCCTTCGCCACGTGGTCTTCAGGGGTGCGGTGCTGGGTCTGCTACTGCGACACACCTTCTCCCCTCCGCTGCCGTCGTCGTCTCGTCGCGATGGGTTCTCCTCTTCTTCTCCCTCGGGCGGTCGTCGGCGGCACCGTTATGCCTACAGGGCAGTTGGCAGTTTTAACTGCCTAGATTTTCCTACCCAAGCTTAAGAACGCCAGTTTATTCGTCGTGGCCTGGCCACCTGCGTTTTCGCAGTGCTCAACGAGATACTTGTCTTCCCAAGCGCCAGCTTATAACTAGGCACTTGGTTTACTTATCAATATGCTTTCTTCGCTGCCCTGCTCTCCCCTTATCGAGTTATTATCGTCTTCTTCGTCTAAAGAAAGAGTAGGTCCTATTAGTGAGCATAAAGGTAACCTGTGTGTTGAGGTGGAAGATGTGGGTATGGTCCTTAATGAATACTTGGCGTCTGTCTTCACACAAGAGAGGGATGATGCAGACATCCTAGTTAAGGAGAAGGAGTGTGAAATATTAGATGAGATAAAATTATGAGAGAGGAAGTATTAAGGGGTTTAGCATCTTTGAAAGTAGATAAATCGCCAGGCCTGGATGAAATGTATCCCAGGCTGTTAAGAGAAGCAAGGGAGGAAATAGTGGAGGCTCTGACCATCATTTATAATCCTCGCTGGTTCTTGGTGTGGTGTCGGAGGATTGAAGGACTGCTAATGTTGTACCGTTGTTTAAAATTGGAGAAAGGGATAGACCGAGTAATTACAGGGCAGTCAGCTTAACCTTGGTAGTGGGCAAATTATTGGAAAAAGTCCTGAGGGACAGTATTAATCGTCATTTAGAAAGGCATAGATTAATCAAGGACAGTCAGCATAGATTTGTTAAGGGAAGGTCGTGCCTGACTAACTTGATTGAATTTATTGAGGAGGCAACAAGGAGGGTCGATAAGGGTAGTGCATTTGATGTAGTGTACATGGATTTTAGCAAGGCCTTTGACAAGATCCCACATGTCAGACTGTAAAAGCCAATGGGATCCTAGGGAAAGTGGCAAGTTGGATCCAAAATTGGCTCAGTGGCAAGAAGCAAAGGGTAATGTTTAACAGGTGTTTTTGTGACTGGAAGGCTGTTTCCAGTGGAGTTCCGCAGAGCTCAGTACTAGGTTCCTTGCGTTTTGTGTTCTGTATCAGTGATTTAGACTTCAATGTAGGGGCATGATTAAGAAGTTTGTAGATGATACAAAAATTGGCCATGTGGTTGATAGTGAGGAAGAAATCTGTAGACTGCAGAAAGATATCAATGGACTGGTCAGGTGGGTAGACAAGTGCCAAATGGAGTTCAATCCAGAGAAGTGTGAGGTAAGGCATTTGGGGAGGGCTAACAAGGCAAGAGGCTCTCTGGCGGGCTTGCCATTGCACCTAGGATTTCCGTGTGCATGCCCATCACCCTTCTTCTGAAGGCTGGCCCATCGAGGTCATCATCTGAGTCATGTGCAGCAGAACTCATGCGTGAACGCACCCTCCGGGGAGCTGGCCCCAGATCTACCCTTTCCCCCTAGCCTTGCTGCAGCCCACTCGTGTCCGGTGCCTCATCATGTGCAGATCATCGTCGCTGGGTCAAAATCCTGGAACTCCCTACCTAACAGCACTGTGGGAGTACCATCACCACAAGGACTGCAGCGGTTCAAGAAGGCGGCTCACCACCACCTTCTCAAGGGCAACTAGGGATGGGCAGATCCCATAAGCGTATAAAAAAAAAATCCCGCATCTATACTACCCTCTGAATTCTGCGCAGTGCCAGTTTCTGAGCTGGTGTCTGCGAGTGTCAGATGCAGTGCCAGTGTGTCTTCTTGTTCTTCTCCACTCTTTCCATGACTTCGGGGCCAGGCTGTGCTGGTGGCAGTTCTTGGTTATCTGAAAGCAGAAAGGCACAAGAGTCAGGTTGTGGTGAGGGGAGCAGTGGGAAATCAAGATATCCATGCATACACCGTCAGCAGCTTGAAAATGAGAAGAGATTGTGGGATGAGGGGAAAGTGGGATGTGAGAAGAAGGATAAGGAATAACCATACCGTTATTGTTCCCAAAGGCTTCAACTTCGCCCATTGCCACGGTGACCTCCCCTCCAATGATGTCGAGCACCGTCTCTTCCAGCTGACTCAAGGGGCTAGAAATGAGGCTGTTTTGCGGCTCCCGTTAGCGCCTATGGGGGGCGGTAACGAGACACTAAGGGGTTACCAACCAGCTGCGGCGAATTCAGCGATGCCTGTGAAATTCTCTGGTGGTTTTACGCTAGCGCTAACACTTACCGCCTTGGTCTCTAGTGCCCCGTAGATTGTGATGTCATCAAGTGCGCAACGTCCCGTTCCCGCCCAGGATTTAAAAAAAAAATGTTGTTCATGTGATATGGGCATCGCTGGCAAGGACAGCATTTATGCCCATCCCTAGTTGCCCTTGAGAAGGTGGTGGTGAGCCGCCTTCTTGAACCGCTGCAGCCCGTGTGGTGAAGGTACTCCCACAGTGATGTTCAGGAGGGAGTTCCAGGATTTTGACGCAGCTACGATGAAGGATCGGCGATTTACCTCCAAGTCAGGATGGTGTGTGACTTGGAGGTGGTGGTGTTCCCATGCGCCTGCTGCCCTTGTTCTTCTAGGTGGAAGAGGTCGCGGGTTTGGGAGATGCTGCCGAAGAAGCCTTGGTGAGTTGCTGCAGTGCATCTTGTAGATGGTACACACTGCAACCACAGTACGTCGGTGGTGGAGGGAGTGAATGTTTAAGGTGGTGGATGGGGTGCCAATCAAACGGGCTGCTTTGTCTTGGATGGTGTTGAGCTTCTTGAGTGTTGTTGGAGCTGTACTCATCCAGGCAAGTGGAGAGTATTCCATCACACTCCTGACTTGTGCCTTATAGATGGTGGAAAGGCTTTGGGGAGTCAGGAGGTGAGACACTCGCCACAGAATACCCAGCCTCTGACAGTCTCTTGTTGCCACAGTATTTATGTGGCTGTTCCAGTTAGGTTTCTGGTCAAAGTTGACCGCAAGGACATTGATGGTGGGGGCTTCGGTGATGGTAATGCCATTGTATGTCAAGGGGCGGTGGTTAGACACTCACTTGTTGGAGATAGTCATTGCTTGGCACTTGTGTGGCGCGAATGTTACTTGCCACTTATCAGCCCAAGCCTGAATGTCGTCCAGGTCTTGCTGCATGCGGGCATGGACTGCTTCATTATCTGAGGAGTTGCGAATGGCACTGAACACGATGCAGTCATCAGCGAACATCCCCACTTCTGACCTTATGATGGAGGGAAAGTCATTGATGAAGCAGCTAAAGATGATTGGGCCTAGGACACTGCCCTGAGGTACTCCTGCAGCTATGTCCTGCAACTATCTTCCTTTGTGCTAGGTATGACACCAGCCAGTGGAGAGTTTTTCCCCGATTCCCATTGACTTCAGTTTTACTGGGGCTCCTTGATGCCACACTCGGTTAAATGCTGCCTTGATGTCACTCTGACCTCACCTCTGGAATTCAGCTCTTGTGTCCATGTTTGGACCAAGGCAGTAATGAGGTCTGGAGCCGAGTGGTCCTGGCGGAACCCAAACTGGGCATCAGTGAGCAGGTTGTTGGTGAGTAAGTGCTGCTTGATAGCACTGTCGACGACACCTTCCAATTGAGAGTAGACTGGATTTGTCCTTCTTTTTCATGGACAGGACATACCTGAGCAGTTTTCCACATTTTCGGCTAGATGCCAGTGTTATAGCTGTACTGGACCAGCTTGGCTATTTCTGGAGCATAAGTCTTCAGCACTATAGCCAGGATGTTGTCGGGGCCCACAGCCTTTGCTGTATCCAGTGAGCTCAGCCGTTTCTTGATATCACGTGGAGTGAATTGAATTGACTGAAGACTGGCTTCTGTGGTGGTGGGGACCTCAGGAGGAGGCCAATATGGATCATCCACTCTGCACTTATGGCTGAAGATGGTTGCAAACGCTTCAGTTTTGTCTTGTGCACTCGTCTGCTGGGCTCCACCATCGTTGAGGATGGGGATATTCATGGAGCTTTCTCCTCCCGTTAGTTGTTTAATGGTCCACCACCATTCATGACTGGATGTGACAGGACTGCAGAGCTTTGATCTGATCCATTGATTGTGGGATCACTTAGCTCTGTCTATACCATGCTGCTTCCGCATTTTAGCATGCATGCAGTCCTGTGTTGCAGCTTCCACAGGTTGGCACCGCATTTTTAGGTACGCCTGGTGCTGCTCCTGGCATGCTCTTCTACACTCCTTATTGAACCAGGGTTAGTCCCCTGGCTTGATGGTAATGTTAGAGTGAGGGATATGCCGGGCCATGAGGTTACAGATTGTGGTGGAATAGAATTCTGCTGCTGCTGATGGCCCACAGCACCTCATGGATGCCCAGTTTTGAGCTGCTAGATCTGTTGTGAATCTATCCCATTTAGCACGGTGGTAGTACCACACGATATGATGGAGGGTGTGAAAACGGGACTTCGTCTCCACAATGACTGTGCGGTGGTCACTGCTACCACCAATGCTGTCATGGACAGATGGGTCTGCGACAAGTAGATTAGTGAGGACGAGGTCAAGTAGGTTTTTCCCTCAATAGCAGTAGGTTTTTCCCTCATGTTGGTTCTCTCACTACCTGTCGCAGGCCCAGACTGGCAGCTATGTCCTTCAGGACTCGGCCAGCTCGGTCAGCAGTGGTGCTACCGAGCCACTCTTGGTGATGGACATTGAAGTCCCCCACCCAGAGTACATTGCTTTTCAGATTGCTGAACCATTATTATTTGCACCAGTTTGATGCCTGCACAAAGTTTTCACTCTTTCATTGTTGCAGGATGTCCAAGCCCTCCACTTCGTGACAGTGTTTGGGGCTGTATTGGCCATCGCTTTGCAAGACTGCAGTGCTGACTAATAGCTTCTGGTGCAGTATTGTCCCTTCCCTTTACTCTCAGTGCTTCTTCCAAGTGATGTTAAACACGGAGGAGTACTGATTCATCAGCTGAGGGAGGGCGGTAGATGGTAATCAGCAGGAGGTTTCCTTGCCCATGCTTGATCTGAAGCCATGAGACTTCATAAAGTCCGGAGTCAATGTTGAGGACTCCCAGGGTCACTCCTTCCCAACTGTATACCACTGTACCGCGACCCCTAGTGGGTCTATCCTGCTGGTGCGACAGGACATACCCAGGGATGGTGATGGAGGAGTTTGGGACATTGGCTGAAAGGTATGATTCTGTGAGTATGACTATGTCAGGCTGTTGCTTGACTAGTCTGTGGGACAGCTCTCCCAATTTTGGCACAAGCCCCCAGATAAGAACATAAGAACATAAGAAATAGGAGCAGGAGTAGGCCAATCGGCCCCTCGAGCCTGCTCCGCCATTCAATAAGATCATGGCTGATCTGATCCTAACCGCCAATCCACTATCATAGAACCATCTCCTGAATCTAACAGAATTAGACACACGAAATAGGAGCAGGATCAGGCTACACGGCCCCTGGGCCCGCTCCGCTACCCACAGGGCCATGACCGATCCAAACCTAGTCTCATGTCCAAATTCCTGCCCGCTCCCCGTAACCCTTAATTCCCTTTACTTCTAGGAAACTGTCTATTTCTGTTTTAAATTTATGTAATGATGTAGCTTCTACAGCTTTTTGGGGCAGCATATTCCATGGACCTACCACCCTCTGAGTGAAGTAGTTCCTCCTCATCTCAGTTTTGAAAGAGCAGCCCCTTATTCTAAGACTATGCCCCCAGTTCTAGTTTCACCCATCATCGGGAACATCCTCCCCGCATCCACCCGATCCAACCCCTTCACAATCTTATATGTTTCAATAAGATCGCCTCTCATTCTTCTGAACTCCAATGAGTAGAGTCCCAATCTACTCAACCTCTCCTCATATGTCCATCCCCTCATCCCCGGGATTAACCGAGTGAACCTTCTTTGTACTGACTCGAGAGCAAGTATGCCCTTTCTTAAGTATGGACACCAAAACTGTATGCAATATTCCAGGTGCGGTCTCACCAATACCTTGCACAACTGAAGCAATACCTCCCTATTTTTATATTCTATCCCCCTAGCAATGAAAGCCAACATTCCATTGGCCTTCTTAATCACTTGCTGCACCTGCATACTAACCTTTTGAGTTTCATGCACCAGGACCCCCAGATCCCTTTGTACTTCAGTATTTTCCAGTTTCTTGCCATTAAGATAATAGCTTGAGCTACGATTTTTCCTGCCAAAGTGCATAACCTCACACTTTCCAGTATTGTATTCCATCTGCCAAATCTCTGCCCACTTACTTAGCCTGTCTATGTCCCCTTGCAGGTTTTTTATGTCCTCCTCACTCACTACTTTCCCTCCCATCTTAGTATCATCTGCAAACTTTGATATGTTACACTCGGTCCCCTCCTCCAAATCATTAATATAGATTGTAAAGAGTTGGGGACCCAGCACTGACCCCTGCGGAACACCACTAGTTACTGATTGCCAGTCTGAGAATGAACCATTTATCCCAACTCTCTGCCTTCTGTTAGATAGCCAATCCTCTATCCATGCCAGAATATTACCCCCAATCCCGTGATTTTTTATCTTAAGCAATAATCTTTTGTGTGGCACCTTGTCAAATGCCTTTTGGAAGTCTAAATACACTACGTCCACTGGTTCCCCTTTATCCACCCTATATGTTACTTCCTCAAAGAACTCCAGCAAATTTGTCAAACATGACTTCCCCTTCATAAAACCATGCTGACTTTGTCCTATTAAATTATGATTATCCAAATGTCCTGTTACTATCTCCTTAATAATGGACTCCAAAATTTTACCTACCACAGATGTTAGGCTAGCCGGTCTATAGTTTCCAGCCTTCTGTCTACTGCCCTTTTTAAATAAGGGTGTTACATTAGCAATTTTCCAGTCTGCCGGGACCTTTGCCGAGTCCAGGTAGTTTTGGAAAATGATTACCAATGCATCCACAATCCCTACCACCACTTCCCTCAAGACCCTAGGATGTAAGCCATCAGGTCCAGGTGATTTATCCGCCTTGAGTCCCATTATTTTACCGAGTACCACTTCCTTAGTGATTTTGATTGTGTTTAGCTCCTCCCCCCCTTTAGCCCCCTGTTTATCCAGTGTTGGGATATTCTTAGTGTCTTCTACTGTAAAGACTGATACAAAATATTCATTCAGTGTTTTTGCCATCTCCATATTTCCCACCATTAATTTCCCGGTCTCATCCTCTAAGGGACCAACATTTACTTTAGCCACCCTTTTTCTTTTTATATAACTATAAAAACTCTAACTATCTGTTTTTATATTTTTTGCTAATTTACTTTCATAATCGATCTTCCCTTTCTTAATCAATCTTTTTGTTATTTTTTGCTGTCTTTTAAAGTTTTCCCAATCCTCTATCCTCCCGCTAGATTTGGCTACCTTATATGCCCTTGTTTTTAGTCGAATACTATCCTTAATTTCTTAGCCACGGATGGCTGTCTTTTCTTTTACACCCTATTCTTCTCAGTGGAATATATTTTTTTTGGAAGTTGTAAAATAACTCCTTAAATGTACACCACTGATCATGTATCGTCTTACCCTTTAATCTATTTTCCCAATCCACTCTACTCAATTCCGCTCTCATACCTTCATAGTCTCGTTTATTCAAGCTTAGCACGCTTGTTTGAGATCCAACCTTCTCACCTTCTAATTGAATATGGAATTCAACCATGTTATGGTCACTCATTCCAAGGGGATCCTTTACTAGGATGTTGGTGAGGAGGACTTTGCAGGTTAGACTGGGCTGGGTGTGCCAAGGTCGATGCCGCGTGGCCCGTCCAGTTTTATTCTTATTGTTTTTCGTAGTGGTTGTTTACAACTGAGTGACTGACTTGCTAGGCCGTTTCAGAGGACAGTTAAGAGTCAACCACATTGCTGTGGGCCTGGTGTCACATATGGGCCAGTAAGGACGGCAGAGTTCCTTCCCTAAAGGACATTAGTGAACCAGATGTGTTCTTACAACAATCCAGTAGCTTTTTATTCCAGAGTTATTTGATCAATTGAATTTAAATTCCCCAGCTGCCATGGTGGTATTTGAACTCACGTCTCCAGATCATTAGTCCAAGCATCTGGATTACCAGTCCAGTAACTATGCTACCGTTCCTCTTGAAATTGACTTTCGCCCCCTGCATTATCGCCGCGCGCTGACAACGGCAGCAAGAGGAGGCGTTCTGAAGTTGGATGGCTGCTTCGGAAGCAGTAATTAGAGGGATTGCTTTTCAGATCGCTGAACCGTTATTATTTGCACCAGTTTGATGCCTGCACAAAGTTTTCACTCTTTCATTGTTGCAGGATGTCCAAGCCCTCCACTTTGTGACAGTGTTTGGGGCTGTATTGGCCGTCGCCGTGCAAGACTGCAGTGCCGACAAATAGCTTCTGGTGCAGTATTGTCCCTTCCCTTTAAGCGAGTGAAGCAGCCTCTGTGATTGAAGAGTGCCGTCTGGAATGCACTGCAAATTGTCTCGCACTCCGCCAGTACCGCCCCGCTCTTCGAGAAGTGGTTAGCGCTTGATTTAGTGTTCCACTTCCCTCTTAGAGTGCTACAACTGAATTTCGCGGGAGCCTATCATCATTAGTGCCTGGCGCTAATTTTTCAGCTTTCGAAGTTTTAGCGCCCCAAACGGGGCTATAATGTATTTCTCCCCGAAAGTGTCTTATCCGTTTGGCTGCCTCCTGTCTGCCACTGCTCATGATGGTTGTGAGCCATCTTGGCATGCAAGAGAAAGGGAAGTGTGTCAGTGAAAGTGGTGCAATGTGTTTCGGTGATGTGTCTGCCATAGTTGAATAGCTGTTAGTGTGTGCATGGTGTGCGATGTGGGTGTGAGTATTGCAGCAGTGGTGGTTGTGAGGTGAAGCTATGATTGTGAGGTATGAGTGGTGATTGGTAGAGATTGTTGGTAGGTGAGTGCTGGGGGTGTGGTGCATTGAGCAGTATGTGAGGCTTGTGGTGCAGATGGTGGGATATGGCATTTGCTGAAGCCTTCACTCAACTTGACCTGCTGTGTGAGGTCATTAATCTTCTTTCGGCACTGGATCCAGGTCTGGGGTACGACACTGTTAGCTGTGACATATGCAGCTATCTCTTGCCAGAGCATGTGTGCTTTGATGGCTTCCTGCCACCCTGCGGGAACAGGACACCCCTCCTTCTCTCCACTCCCACTACCAATGCCTCGAGAGCTGCATCAGAGAACCTTCTGACACCTTCTCTGTGTTGCTGCTGAGCCATGTCTTCTAACTCTAATTGCAATGAGGTACTGCTGCATCAAAGCACCTCCCCTTCAAGTAGTGGAGAGGGACGAGGCCAAACATTACTGGCCATTAGTCTGCACCCAATTTTGGCCCACCAGTTGAGCACTAAGCCAACCAGCAGCACGTTTAGCAGTGAGATCAGCACTCCAATCATGTAAATGAGCAGGCAGCACGAATTATGCGTGCTGCCTGCACCACTTTGAACGGGCGCACCCAAATAGCGATGGCCCATGACACCGCCCGTTTTTGGACCATATCCAATTTCTAGGCCTCGGTTTCTTTTGCTAATGCTAGTTAACCAATGATAAGAAAAGTACTAAACACAGATGAATAATCTATTAGTGTCTCCTGCCTATATTTCGCCACTTTTTACTTAACAAACTGAAGCATAAATTGCCCCTCTCCCCTCATTATTCTGAAAGTTTCTATGGTTTGGCTTACAGGCTTGGTTAAAAAAACGTACTCCTCGGGAGGCTGAGATTCTGCAAGACTTGTATAACAACGCCTTTGAAGATAGTTACCAGTACATGAAATTAAACCTCAACCCAGTAATGGAGCTGCTGGAGTGTAACTACATCATGCAGGTTGGAAACCTCTCCACTGTAATGTCAGCTTTGTATGTATATTTGTTTTAAAACATCCCAGATTCCTCCAATACCATTTCTGGGTATGTTCTGTCCCACCAGCAGGACAGATTCACTAGAGGTGGGATTACGGTACTATACAGTCAGGGAGTGGCCTTGGGAGTCCTCATGATGTCTCATGGCTTCAGGTCAAAAATGAGCAAATAAGCCTTCTGCTGATAACCACCCTCCATCAGCTGATGAATCAGTACTTCTTCATGTCAAAGACCACTTGAAGCAAGCACTGAATGTAACAAGTACACAGAATATACAATGGGTGGGGGACTACCGACATGTAAACAGTAAGCGGGTAGTAAGAGGTGGAGTGGGGCCTATTAGAGACAAAGAAGGTGATATATGCTTAGAGGCGCAGGGCAAGGCTAGAATACTCAATGAGTACTTTGTATCCGTGTTTACTAAGGAGGTGGATGCTGACAAAATATCGGTAGAAGTGGAAAAGGTAGAAGCAATGGAAGGGGTGAAGATTGATAGACAGGATGTACTAGAAAGGCTGGGTATGCTTAAAGTGGACATGTCACCTGGTCCAGATGGCTTGCATCCCAGGTTACTAAGGGGAACTGGGGGAGGAGATAGCGGAAGGGCTTGCCATAATTTTACAATCTTCCCTAGATGCGGGGGAGGTGCCTGAGGATTGGAAAGTGGCAAATGTGACACCATTGTTCAAGAAAGGGTGTAAGGACAATCCTAGGAACTACAGGCTGGTCAGTTTAACATCAGCGGTGGGTAAAATTTTAGAAACAATAATCAAGGAAAAAATTAATGGGCATTTTGAGAGGTTTAAGCTAATTAAGGAGAGCCAACACGGGTTTGTAAAAGGAAGATCGTGTTTGACTAATCGAATTGAATTTTTTGATGAAGTAACAGAGAGGATTGATGAAGGGAATGCAATGGATGTTGTCTACATGGATTTTTGGAAGGCATTTGACAAAGTACCACATAGAAGGCTAGTTAACAAAATTGAGGTTCATGGAATAGGGGGGTCAGTGGCCGCTTGGATAAGGAATTGGCTTAAGGGCAGAAAACAGCGAGTTGTTGTAAATGGCTGTTTTTCAGACTGGAGGATGGTAGACAGTGGTGTTCCCCAAGGGCCAGTGCTGGGGCCAGTGCTTTTTTTGATATATATAAATGACCTGGATATTGGAATACAGAGTAGAATTTCTAAATTAGCCGATGACACCAAACTTGGGGGTGTGGCAAACAGTGATGATGATACCAATCAACTGCAACAGGACATAGAAAGGCTAGCAGAATGGGCAGACAAGTGGCAGATGGAATTTAATACAGAGAAGTGTGAGGTGATGCATTTTGGCAGAAGGAACAGGGAGAGGCAATATACACTTAATGGCACAGTTTTAAAGAGTGTGCAGGGACAGAGAGACCTGGGAGTTAATGTGCATAGGTCCCTGAAGGTGGCAGGACATATTGAGAGAGTGGTTAACAAAGCATATGGGATCTTGGGTTTCATAAATAGAGGTATTGAGTACAAAAGTAGAGAAGTTATGCTGGACCTTTATAAAGCGCTGGTTAGGCCACAACTGGAGTATTGCATCCAGTTCTGATCACCACACTTTAGGAAGAATGTGAAGGCCCTTGAGAGAGTGCAAAGGAGATTTACTGGAATGATTCAGGAGATGGGGGATCTTAGCTACAAGGACAGGTTGGAGAAGCTGGATTTGATTTCATTAGAGCAAAGGAAGTTGCGGAGTGATTTTATCGAGGTGTACAAGATTATGACGGGTTTGGGTAGGCTAGACAGGGAAAGGCTGTCCCCACTAGTTGATGGTACAAGGACTAGGGGACACAGATTTAAGGTTTTGGGCAAGAGATACAGGGGGGATGTAAGGAAAATCTTTTTTACACAGCGAGTGGTGAGGACCTGGAACTCGCTGCTGACGGAAGTGGTGGAAGCGGAGACTCTCAATGTTTTCAAGTGGAAACTGGATAGGCACTTGAGAGAAATAAACTTGCAGGGCTACGGGGATAGAGCAGGGGAATGGGACTGACTGGATTGCTCTACAGAGAGCCGGCATGGACTCGATGGACCGAATGGCCTCCTTCTGTGCCGTTATGACTCTATGACTGTGCGACTTTGATTTCCGTCACTAAGACTGGCTTGCTTGTACTGACCAAGTTCTGAAGGACATATCTCCCAGATTGGGTTTGCAGCAGGTGGTGAGAGGACCAACACGAGGAAAGGACTTGACCTCATCCTCACCAATCTACCTTTCTCAGATGTGTCTATGCATGACAGTGTTGTTAGGAGTGACCACCACACAGGCCTCGTGGAGACTAAGTCCCGTCTTCACACTGCAGATACCCTCTATTGTGTCATGTTGCACCACCATTGTGTTAAGTGGGATAGAGTAAGAACAGATCTAGCAGCTCAAAACTGAGAATCTATGAGGCACCAGGTCAACATCAAAATATCTGGTGAAGCTACTACACAGGACTATATGCACGCTAAACAGTGGAAGCAGTATGGTATAGACAGAGCCAAGCAATCCCACAACCAATGGATCAGGTAAATGCTGTGAAACACTATCACATCCAGTCGTGAATGGTGGTGGAGAATTAAGCAACTAACAAGAGGAGGAGGACCCATAAACATTGCTATCCTAAACAATGGTGGAGGCCAGCACATGAGTGCAAAAGAAAAGGCTGAAGTGCATGTAAGCACCTTCGGCCAGGAATGCTGAGTGGATGATGTTTCTCGGCCTCCTCCTGAGGTCACCACTATCATAGATACCAATCTTTAGCCAATTTGATTCACTCCACATGACATCAAGAAAGTGATGAATAAATTGGTTACAGTAAATGAACTACAGGCCCTGACAACATCAGCTGTAATGTTGAAGAACTGTGCTCCAGAATTAGCTGAATCCCAAGCTAAGCTGTTGAAGTATGGCTACACTATTGGCACTTACCCGACAATGTGGAAAATTGCCCAGGTATGTCCTGTCCACAAAAAAGCAGGACATATTCAAGCTACTCCTAATCATCAGGCTTGAGGGGCCAAATGGCCTACTCCTGCTCCTATTTCTTATCAGCAAAGCGATGGAATGAGTCGTCAACTGTGCTATCAAGCGGCACTTGCCCACCAATAAACCGCTCACCGATGCTCAATTTGGGTTCTGAACCACTCAACTTCAGACCTCATTATAGCCTTGGTCCAAACATTGATACGAGAGCTGAATTTCAGAGATGCACATCCCTCTGACAGATTTAGGGTAGAAGCTTTCCATATGGAGTATTGAGTTGTGAATCCTTGTTCTGCAATTCCCTGGCACAGTACAGTATATATTGATATATGAGTGGTGCTATGCTTCACTGGGATGTTAATGTACATTTAAAAAATACTTAAACATTCTTAATGTTTCCTTTTAAGGAAATAGCCAGGTCCGAGAGAGGCATTCATTAAAAATGCACACTTTTCTCTTCCTTTAGTCCATTACCCTGCTAGAAGGTTTGATGCAGGTTGGAGTGAATATTAATGAAGTACAACTTAGGCGGCTCTTTGTATTTGCGCTGATGTGGAGTGTTGGTGCCCTGTTGGAGCTAGACAGCAGAAGTAAACTTGAGAAATTCCTCCGAAAACATAACAGCAAACTTGACCTACCTAAGATCCCTGCAGATAGCGCCGAGACCATGTTTGAGTTTCTTGTTAATCACACAGGTATGAGCAATGAAATTATGTTTTAGATGCCATGGCTCAGAACAATACATCTTATTAATGAGCAACAAAGTATTTACACAGTGTATCGCTTTATTGGGGGTGGTTTTCTGATTCCATGCTTCCAGCAAGTGGACTTGAACACTAATAACACACATTGGGAATTGTCACTTTCTTAAGCGTTTTCAAAATTCTTATCTTTGTTTTCAAATCCCACCATGGCCTCGCTCCTCGCTATCTCTGTAACCTCCTCTAGCCCTACAATCCTCCAAGATATCATGTTCTCCTCCAATTTTGGCCTCTTGCACATTCCTGATTTTAATCGCTCCACCACTGGCGGCCGTGCCTTCAGCTGCCTATGCCCTAAGTTCAAGAATTCCCTCCCTAAACCTCTCCACCTCTCTGTATCACTCTCCTCCTTTAAGATGCTTCTTAAAACCTACCTCTTTAACCAAGCTTTTGGTCATCGGTCTTGCTATCTCCTTATGTGGCTCGGTGTCAAATTTTGTTTGATAACGCTCAGGTGAAGCGTCTTGGGATGTTTTACTACATTCAAGGTGCAATATAAATGCAAGTTGTTGTTGTGTTATAGTCAATGTTCCTCCTCATTTTTTTGGGTGCGTGGCCCCTTTAGCGGGCTGTGCGGCCCATTCAAAGTTTCACGCATGCGCGAAATTTCACATTTTATAAAGCCGGTCCCGTGCTGCGCAGAACCGGCAGACATCTGAGCAGCTGCACAGCTACTCACAGCTTAGAGGGAACGTTGGTTATAGTTAGATAAAAATTATTAGCCAAGTAATGTGTTTTCCTCACAAAGTGCCTAAAATGATAACAAGTTGTTACTAGCTAGGTCTTTGTTTTATTTAAAATATGAGTTTATTACTGTACAATATACAGTTTCCCAGAATTAAAAAGCCACCACAGTACATTGTTATGAGCATGAACCAGCTTTATCCAGTCTTCATCCTACACTCGAAAACTGAGCATTAGCCGATCACCTATGGCACAAGAAAAAGGAAGGCCATTCGGTATATCTGCTCTTTCTAATACTTTTCTTTGTTAGTTATCTTAAAATATATAAAGACATATAAGATAGAAAGGGGGAAGTTAATAGATAAACTAATCAAACTTAGAGAGGACAAAACCTCTGGCCCAGATGGATTGCATTTGCACATATTAAAATAAGTTCAGGAAGCAATAGCAGAGGCATTATTACATATATATAAAAAATCATTAGAAAAGGGAATAGTGCCAGAGGACTGGAGGACAGCTATATTTAAAAAGGGAGATTAAACAATTCCAGGAACTATAACCCAGTTAACTTAACGTTAGTGGTAGGAAAGATAATGGAATCTTTACTCAAAGATGTAATAGAAAAACATCTAGGAACTGAAAATATAATAGAGCAGTCAGCACGGATTTCAAAAGGGAACGTGATGCTTGTAAAAGTTCAGCCATGATCTTATTGAATGGTGGAGCAAGGTTGAGGGAACGTATGGCTTACTCCTGCTCCTACTTCTTATGTTCTAAGGGTAATTACTTAGATTGGCAAAAGTTGGGAAGTAATGTTCGACAAGAAGCGGTGCTGGGACCATTGTTGTTCACCATTTACATAAATGATTTGGACTTGGGAACCAAAAGCACAATTTCTAAATTGGTGGATGACACCAAATTGGGGGGTATAGGTAATACTGAGGAGGACTCGTGTATGGGCGTGTAATTGGCAAATTAATTGCAATATAGATAAGTGTCAGGTGGTGCATTTTGGTAGGAAGAAAAAGGTGGCCACATATTCCTTGGAAAATAAGAGGAGCAAAGAAATTTAGAATTACATAGAATGTACAGCACAGAAACAGACCATTTGACCCAAATGGTCCATTCGGTATTTATGCTCAGCACAAACCAACAGATACACAAATCTGTTATTTAAGGGTTTGATAGGGTAGATGTAGAGAAGATAGGAGAGAAATTCATTTTAGCCAGCAAAGTTGACACCAGCAACTGGAGTTAACGACCGCTGAAATTAAAATGAAATGAAACAATGCAGTTTTCAGCCCTTTCTGCCTTTTAAAAAATATTTAACATTTAAAAGAAGTCCCAAATGTCTTAAGGAGTCATAAAGCTGAATTACCTTCCTAACCTCAAAAAATGGGAAAACTGCCTCAGCACTAACACAAATGGCTCAGCAAACCAGGGAAGGGGCACCCAGAGTCTTGCACACAGCACAACAGCTTTGTGCAGACGGTGAACACTACAAGAGCGGCCCTCTACCCACAAGGGCCAGGAGGCCCTCCAGAAAGAAGGATGTGAGAGTACATTACTAAGGTTGTCACTGCCAGCAGTGTCGCTCCCACCCTTTGGCTCCAGTGCCCAAAGAAGCATTATGACCTCAGACAAGTGGTCAAGGTCAGTGAATGCATCTTCAAAAGCCGACTCCTACCAACTACACCAGAAATGTCACACACTGTTCAATGCATGACTCCCAATCACTCACCTACCAACAATCTGCACCAATCATGAGGCACATCTCCCATTCCTAGCCTCACTGTAAACCTTTCTCTTACTACGGTTCGGACTTTGAGAATTACAAATTAGCTAACAACAGCAGACAAGGATGTGATCAATAAAATTGGTCTTTATTCACACTATAGTTCAAAATTCAAGTGTACGTCGCAATCAATATGCGCCCAATTTACCCGTACATAAAAGTATTTACCAACAATTTACACGCTACCTCTGAGCGACTTATATTCCAAGTCAACCATACATAAAAGTACCCCTTTTAACAATATCTAAGCTCTATGTCTGGCTTTCATACATACTATTATGTCCGTGAATGATTGAGACACGGACAGCAGGAGTTGAACAAAACAAGTCTTTACTAATTGAAGTCAATCGGGAAACTGAAACGACAGAGGCTCACTAGTGCCTTTTATACAGGGGTGGTCACTGCCGGTACTGCAGTCTGAGACCAGTTATTCTCTTAAAGGTACATACACAACAATTCCTCCCCTTTTAGATAAACAGTACATAACATTCATTTAACAACTAAATGATAACTAATTACAATCACAATTACGGTTGCTAGATACATTGGTTAAGTTTAAGCAATTATAAGTTCAGTCTTTGAGGAGGCTTCCTGATTCTGTCTGGATAATGCCTCTTTGGGGTATCAGGTTCTTCTGGCAAGGTTGAGTCGGGATCAATGTCGTTGTTTGGTTCATCTGCTTCCAATATCACCGATTCTGCGGTAGCTGCAATTGGTACGTCGATTTCATTGCCAGGTGTATCAGATCGTGGTGTGGAGTTGACGTTTTCCAGTGACTCTGGAATCTGGTCAGCATGGCGTCTTACAATGCTCTCTCCAACGTCCACGGTATACATGAGAGGTCCTTGCCGTGTACAAATCATTCCTGGCTGCCATTTCTCAGTGCGGTAGTCCCGGGCCAAAACTGGTTGACTTATCTTAAAACTCCTGGTCGGCCTTTCATTCATATTCTGAAACTGCCTGTTCTCCACATCTCTTCGGACGTTTGGCTTAACCAAATCCAAACGGCATCGTAGTCTCCGATTGAAGAACATCATGGCTGGAGTTTGGTTGGTAACCGCATGTGTCGCATTCCGGTAGGCAAACAAGAAGTTGTCCACCTTGTGTTGTAGGGGTATATCTTCATTACACATTGCCTTGATAGCCTTCTTGAATGTTTGAACAAACCTCTCGGCCAATCCATTAGTGGCTGGATGATATGGGGCAGATGTGTAATGCTTAACACCATTGTTCTTTAAGAACCTCCGGAACTCTTCAGACACAAACTGTGGTCCATTGTCAGAGCAAACCTGTTCAGGCAGCCCATTCCTGGCGAATATGGTTCGTAAAACTGTGATAGTTTTTTCCGTGGTGGTTGAGGACATTTTTATTACCTCTGGCCACTTTGAATGTGCATCCACTGCAATTAAAAACATCGAGCCCATGAAGGGACCAGCAAAATCAATGTGCACCCTTTGCCATGGAGATGAGGGCCACTCCCATGGATGCAGAGGAGCTTGTGATGGGGCGTTTTGGACCTTCTGGCATCCTGCACAGCTCTTGGTCATCTCTTCGATTTCTCTATCGATTCCCGGCCACCACACAAACGCTCTGGCTAAGTTCTTCATTTTTACCCCACCCAGATGACCCTCATGAAGCTCATTGAGCACTCTATCCGTCAACTTAGGTGGAATTACTATTCTGGATCCACACATCAAGGTTCCTCTGCACACTGACAGCTGTTCTCTTCTTGGCGAGAATGCTGGCAGCAGTGGTTCGCCATGTGCTGGCCATCCCTTCACCGTTAAATCATAGACCCGTGATAGTGTCGGGTCATTCCGTGTTTCCTTTTCTATGTTTGCATTCGTCACAGGGAGACATTCGACTATGGTCGAGTGGAATAACTCCATTGGATCCACTGCAAGGTCTTCTTCTTCCACCGTCGGCAACGGTAGGCGTGACAATCCATCAGCATTCCCATGCTGTTTAGTTCCTTTGTACTCGAAGTCATATTGGTGTGCCCCTAGGAAAAGGGACCACCTCTGCAGCCGTTGTGCTGTCATTATCGGTACGCCCTTCTGAGGGTTGAAAATGGAGACAAGAAGTTGATGATCGATTAGTAGAGTAAATTTTTGACCGTGCAGGTAGTGATTGAACTTCTTCACCCCCCACACTAGGCTGAGGGCCTCTCTGTCAATCTGGGCGTAGTTACGCTCGGCAGAAGTTAACGAGCGTGACGCAAAAGCTATCGGCCTCTCTAAACCATCAAGGAATTTATGTGACAGTACCGCCCCAATGCTGTAGGGAGACGCATCACACGCCAGTCTGATTGGCAGTGCTGGGTTGTAGTGAGCCAATACTTCTCTTGAAGTGATTAAGTCCTTACTCTTCTGAAAGGCCCGCTGACAGTCATTGCTCCATTTCCATGCTACTCCCGTTCGTAGCAGGGCGTTCAGTGGGTGCAGAATTGTCGACAAATTTGGCAAAAACTTATGGTAGTAATTCACCAATCCGAGGAATGACCTCAGTTGTGACACATCTTCAAGTGCTGGGGCCTTAACAACCGCTTCAATTTTGTCAGGGGACTTATGTAACCCCTCTTCATCAATCACGTGGCCACAATACGATATCTGTTTCTTAAAAAACTCGCACTTGGGGCAGTTGGCTCGTAGCCCATGTTCCCGTAGTCTAGTGAGCACCTGTTCTAGGTTGTTAAGGTGTTCACTGTCATCTTCACCTGTCACAAGGATGTCGTCCAAGTAACACTGAGTCCCCGGAATCCCTTGCAGGACTTGTTCCATCACTCTTTGCCATATCGCCGGAGCCGATGCTACTCCGAATACCAATCGATGATACTGGTAAAGACCTTTGCGAGTGTTTATCGTGAGATACTTCCTAGAGGATTCTTCAACCTCCATCTGCAAATATGCTTGTGCTAGGTCATTTTTTGTAAAACGCTTCCCTCCAGACAGTGAGGCGAAGATGTCTTCTATCCTTGGAAGAGGATATTGTACTGTGTGAAGGACTGGGTTCACCGTCACCTTGAAATCCCCACAGATGCGAACCTTCCTTGGCTCCTCAGACTTATTGCTTAACGTTTTCTTCATGACAGGAACGATGGGTGTCGCCCACTCGCTCCAGTCGACCTTAGACAACACGCCTGCCTTCTCCAGATTCTCCAGCTCTGCCTCGGCGGCTGGGCGAATTGCATATGGTACCGGTCTTGCTTTGAAAAACTTGGGAATTGCATTCTCTTCTATTTTTATCGAGGCGGTTATGCCTTTAAGAGTGCCCAGTTCTTGTTGAAATACCTCTTTGGCGTTAGCTAAGATTGTTGACAATCGTCCAGGAGCGACGTCGTCATCTTTTTTACCGTCCACCGTCATTGCATGAATGGAGTGCCAATCTAAGCTTATCTACCTGATCCATTCACGTCCCAATAACGGTGGTCCACCATTTTGCAGTATGTAGAGATACAATTTCCGTATTTTCTTGCCATTGTATTCGACAGGCACCCTTATTTTTCCTCTGGGATATACTTTTTGCCCCGTATACGTCGTCAAGACGATGGATGTCTCTCTCAAGGGTATGTGTGAGAATAGCCGCTCGTAGTCTCGTCGATTCATGACGGTTAGCGCTGATCCTGTATCCAATTCCATTTTAACTTGGGACCCTGCTACCATGAGGGTGGCCCAAATGGTTCGGTGATCCTCTTTTGCGATTACATTGTGAAGTTTGAGACAGCTTAGTCTCCTGTTCCCGGATTCACTATCGCTCATCTGGTCTTCGGAACTACTGTCCGTCATCTTTTGTACTTTCTTGTACGGTTCCTTAGTAGCCTTTTTGTTGTCGCTGGTCTTCTTCCCAGACCTACAAACTCATGCAATGTGTCCCATCTTTCCGCATTGCCTGCATATTTTGTCTTTGGACCAGCAGTCCTTCTGGTCATGGTTAGTTCTGCCGCAGTGATAACATTTTGCAAATCCCCGTGTCATTTCGTGGGTGCCGTATTCCTGTGGCTTTTGTTGAATTTCCGCAGCTCCCCTGGCTGCTGCTTCGTACGATACTGCCACGCTGAAAGCCTTATCTAGCGTCAGCTCTTTCTCTGAGAGTAACTTCTTCTGTGTTCCTTCACTCAGGAGTCCACAGAAAAATTTGTCCCGTAGGGTATCTGCCAGTCCTGCTCCGAACTGGCAGTGCTTTGATAGCTTGCGTAGTTCCGTAAGGTACTCAGCATTGCTCTCATCGTTATGCTGAGTTCTCCTGTGGAATTTAAATCTTTCTGCTATCAACAGCGGTGCAGGGTTTAGGTGTTCCTGTAGGACAGCAACAATTTCGTTAAACCTCTTCGCCTTCGGTTTGGCTGGAGTAATCAGGTCCCGCAATAGGCAGTACGTTCTAGTGCCCATTAAGTTTAGCAATACCGATGCCTTTTTCTCATCGGCTATTTCGTTTGCCTCGCAATATACCTCGACTCTTTCCACATACGTGGTCCAGTCCTCTATTGTATTATCAAAGGCAGTGATACAGCCAGTCTTCAGCATCTTGAAAATCTAAAATGGCGCCTCCCGCGCTTTGCCTTCTTCCCCAATTTAACAAAATGGCGCCTCCCGCGCTTTGCCTTCTTCCCCGCTGATTAAGATGGCGCCTCCCGCGCTTTGCCTTCTTCCCCGCTGTTGCTAGCGCTGCTTTCCGCGGTTCCCGTTGCAACCTGCAGCTCCTCGCAGTTTCTTGCGCGTTTAATATTTCTTTTTTAATTATTTTCCCGTCGTGGAACAACCCTGTGGGACTCTTGCCTCCCTCTTCTTGGGTCTATACGCAGCCCGGCTCCGTAGCACCGGCCGCGCCCTGTGTGCTCCACCCTCTCTCTCTCCTCTTCCCGACAATGCTGCTCGGCCCCGTTGCAAGCCACCCGCTCGAGTTCGCGAACGCCGCAGCCCAGGAAGGATCAGTGTACTACCTGCCACCAGCCCGATTAGCTGAAGCACCGTCGACAGGAACCAGGCCCCGCTTTCGACAGCTTCTCCAGCAATCTTCAACTCCGCTAACACAGGGGCGGATGTCCACGGTCGACGCCCGTTTCTACTGCTTCTTTCTTCCTTCTGGCCTCGACCTCTGCTCACTTCGCTGCAGGAATGGATCCCAGGAGGTGGTGCAGACTGTAGGTAGTTTGTATCTGCTCGTCGCCAGTATTATGTCCGTGAATGATTGAGACACGGACAGCAGGAGTTGAACAAAACAAGTCTTTACTGATTGAAGTCAATCGGGAAACTGAAACTACAGAGGCTCACTAGCGCCTTTTATGCAGGGGTGGTCACTGCCGGTACTGCAGTCTGAGACCAGTTATTCTCTTAAAGGTACATACACAACACATACTCCTTTATTTCTGGGTGATCGGTCCAGAAAAGTTGTAGGTCGAAACGTAGACTGGCCAGCCTTCTCTGTTCCTCTGTTCGTCTACTTCTGTCTTCTTGTTCCTTCTGTGTTCTGAATTTCCCACCTATGGGTCACTCTTTTAAAAGGTCTTTCTGCCGGCCCCACTCATACATCACTGTCTGCCTCCCTCTGATAGGTCAGTTTCACTCCAAACCTTCCCTGATTGGAGTTCCTTCAGCAAGACACATTCATGTTCCTGTGAGGTGTGTGGGGGCGGGACTTCTTTGTCAGTCATGTCCCTCCTTCCTGTCCATGTGGCCTTTCAAACAAAGGACTATATGTTGACCACCAGGCAAAGGACCCCCTGCTGACTTCTGCCATTTTGTGTCTTCACAAACAAAGAACACATGCTGATTTCCTACATTTTGAATCCGTTTGTAACCATTTCACAATTCATTCTGAACTTCGATACCCACACGGTAGCAGCGGTTTTATTACAATTTTCAGAATCTTACACACCTCACCCCCTTGGAGGAAACGGTGCGGGCCATTCTTGGCAGGGGCATGGCTGAGACCTTGGCCAGCGGTGGAGTTGAAAGGATACAAGATGCTGGTATCCTCATATGTTATTCTTGTTCTCGCATGCACCTCATGCTTTCCCACCCTCCTGTGACCACAACTTCATCCTTTTGCCTTCCTCATTTTACACACTCAAGAAATGCAGGCTGCCCAGCCAGTGGCTGATCAAGAAGATGGAGAGTATAGTAATCTGGGATGTTATGATTATGGTTATCCACCAGGTGGTGCTGTAGCCAGTGCTGCCACTAGTTAAGGTCAGGGGGTTGCTTTCTGTCAAGGTCAGCAAAGGTGGAATGCCAGGATGCAGGATGCAGGCCTGTTTTTGTTTGCTACACAGTTGTTAATAAAGTACTCGTGCTAATTCTAAGATGTCGCCTCTTCGAGTTCTTGTTCCACGACATGGATTTATCACAGAGAGGAGAGTGAAGAAGAACAAGAACAGAAGAAGATTGATTTGACACTCCCAACCACCAGCTCCTCAACGTCAACCAGCAAGGCTATTTTCTGCATCCCCCACTGAAAGTCAGCAGCCTTCGACCAGCCATGCTGCAGCCACTGGGGTAGCACTGCGTGACATCAGTAGGTTAGGCAAAGGCACACACAAGACAGTCACTAAGAGAATGCATATGGGTGATGAGTTGATTTCTTGATGTCACATTGGATGGCTAGATATATATAGGTGGATTGGAAAGTTTGCTTTGTGGTGGCTTTTATTTCAGCACCGTTGCCAAGAGGATGTTGTGATGGTCAGTAACAGATGGAAGGTAAGGTGTGGGACTAATGTTGAAAGGGGAATTGGGGTTGTGGTCACTGGGACCGCAGGCAGATGATTTCATCCCAGATATCCCTGCCACAAAGGGGTTGTCTGGGATACATACTTACGAGTGATTCCTCCTCTTCTGCTTCCTCCTCTTCTGTGCCTTCCTCTTCCCTCTGCAAGCGGATGCTGTAAATGTGAAATGGAAGCATAAAATGCTGAAAATACTCAGCTGGACAGGCAACATCTTGACCTGAGACGTGAATTCTGTTTTTCTCTTCATGGATGTTGCAGGACTGGCTGAGTATTTGCAGCGCGTTCTCTCTTCTGAAAGGCCTTAATTTACCATCCGAGCCCCTGCAAGCGTCCAGCATCACTCCTTATACACTTAAAAAACTTTTCACATCTATTGCAGAAAGCCGCCACTTCAATAAAATAAAAAAAACAGTCCAAGACCGTAAATCCAAACTTACCTGAACGATGTGTGTGTCCCTTTAACAGGTGCAGACATTGCTACTGTCAGCCTGCTTGCATACCAGGCGTGCTCAGGACCCCAACACATGAATTTTTAGCCCCATGTGTCCACCTTTGTGGCAGACCAAATCTACAGGCCATAAATATAAGGGGGGAAATTTCGGTACCTTAGTACCGCCTGTTAGTGCCAGCAGATGGCGGTAACGGGGCGCTGATGCAGTAGCGCCGGGGCGAGGCGCATCCAGCAGTGCACGAAAAATCCGGCCCCCCCATTGTACCGCCAGTATGCAGTATCGGCAGGGACTTCAACGCCAGGCAAATTGTAATGTCAGTGAGCATGCAACACTTACTGGCCGTCCAATCTCGAAATTGATTGTTGCCACCGACCTTAGTGCCTTGACCAAACAGCGACAGGGAGAGCTGGCGTGAAGCATAGAAACATAGACATAGAAGATAGGAGCAGGAGTAGGCCATTCAGCCTCTCGAGCCTGCTCTGCCATTCAATGAGATCATGGCTGATCATCCAAACTCAGTACACTGTCCCTGCCTTCTCCCCATATCCCTTGATCCCTTTAGCCTTAAGGAATATATCTAACTCCTTCTTGAATATATTTAATGAATTGGCCTCAACTGCCTTCTGTGGTAGAGAATTCCACAGGTTCACCGCTCTCTGGGTGAAGAAATTCCTCCTTATCTCTGTCCTAAATGGCTTACCCCTTATCTTTAGACTGTGACACCTGGTTCTGGACTCCCCCACCATCGGGAATATCCTTCCTGCATCTAGTCTGTCTAGTCCTGTTAGAATTTTATACGTTTCAATAAGATCCCCTCTCATTCTTCTAAACTCTAGCGAGTATAGGCCCAATCGACACAATCTCTCCTCATACATCATTCCTGCCATCCCAGGTATCAGTCTGGTGAATCTTCGCTGCACTCCCTCCATGGCAAGAACATCCTTCCTCAGATAAGGTGACCAAAACTGCACACAATACTCAAGGTGTGGTCTCACCAAGGCCCTGTACAACTGCAGCAAGACATCCTTGTTCCTGTCCTCGAACCCTCTCGCTACCAAGGCCAACATACCATTTGCCTTCTTAACCGCCTGCTGCACCTGCATGCTTACCTTCAGCGACTGGTGCACAAGGACACCCAGGTCTCGTTGCACTTCCCCTTGTCCCAATCTATTACCGTTCAGATAATAATCTGCTTTCCTGTTTTTGCCACCAAAGTGGATAACCTCGCATTTATCCACATTATACTGCATCTGCCATGCATCTGCCCAATCACCCAACCTGTCCAAATGATACTGGAGTGTCTCGGCATCCTCCTCACAGCACACATGCCCACCCAGCTTTGTGACGTCTGCAAACTTGGAGATATTACATCTAGTTTCCTCGTCTAGATCATTAATATATATTGTGAATAGCTGGGGTCCTAGCACCAATCCCTGCGGTACTCCACTAGTCACTGACTGCCTCTCGGAAAAAGACCCGTTTATTCCAACTCTTTGCTTCCTGTCTGCCAACCAGTTTTCTATCCAAGTCAGTACCTTAACTTTACACGCTAATCTCTTATGCGGGACCTTATCGAAAGCCTTCTGAAAGTCCAAATACACCACATCCACTGGTTCTCCCTTATCTATTCTACCAGTTACATCCTCAAAAAATTCCAGTAGATTAGCCAAGCACGATTTACCTTTTGTAAATCCATGTTGACTTTTTCCGATCCTGTCACTGTTTTCCAAGTGCTCTGCTATTACATCTTTTATAATGGACTCTAGCATTTTCCCCACTACCGATGTCAGGCTTACCGGTCTATAATTCCCCGTTTTCTCTCGACCACCTTTTTTGAATAGTGGGGTAACATCAGCTACCCTCCAATCCATGGGAACTGTTCCAGAGTCTATAGAATTTTGGAAGATGACCAGCAATGCATCTACTATTTCTAGGGCCACTTCCTTAAGTACCCGAGGATGTAGATTATCAGGCCCTGGGGATTTATCAGCCTTCAATCCCGTCAATTTCCCTAACACAATTTCCCTACAAATATGATTTCATTCAGTTCCTCCTTCTCATTAAACCCTATGGCCCCGATTTTCGGCTTGTGTGGGAAATGGTCGGGTTTCCCCGAATGTGGGGTTTCTGACACACATAAAAAAGTGTCAGCCAGCTCCACGCAATTTTCCCTCAATTGGCCAATTAATTCCCAGCATGTGGGAAGCCTTGCTAATTGTCCAATTCGAGTCAGAAATCCCCACAGTATGATGTCATCATTTGTGGTGCTTTCAAGGTCCACAGCAAGCACTGCATCCTCTGAAGGCATCCAAACGAACCATACAGATGGCAGAGGAGCCTGCAGCAGCTGTGGCCAGTGCCAGACCCTGAGCTGCCTTCAAATTCGACGAGGCTTCACTGCAGGCATTATTGGATGGGGTTAGGGTTCACAGGGAGGTCCTCTTCCCTAGGTCAGGGAGGAAGAGGCCTCCCACTGAGACCAATGCTGCATGGATGCAGGTGTCAGCAGATGCCAACTCGCTGGGAGTCACCAGAGGAACCTTGGCATTACATCTCTATCTCCTTCCTTAACTCCCCTACAGTACCATCCAGAGCCCCCGTCTTCACTGTGGAGGAGGAAGAGGCTGTGCAGCCAGACTCCTCAGAGGAAGCTCCAACCTCTGAGGGCGCAGCGTCAGCAGAAGTAAGTGCACCCAGCACCAGCGCAGACACTCACACCTCGGGGGGATCTTCGGGACATAGAGTAGTGTTGTCACCTGGTGTTTCACAGCTCACAAGTGAGCCTCAGCAGATTCTGGAGACAGGGACAGCAGTGGAGTGTCCTCGTCGGAGGGCGCAGGACTCTGCCAGCTCAGCTCAGCTGCGCTGCATGTTGACCCTCTGCCTGTGGGTCCATCTGCAAGAGAAGAGGTGATGGATCTCCATGCACAGATGCAGGAGTCTCTGGCAGGTTTTGTCTCTAGGGTCGCTGCAAGTGTGGAGCGAATGGAGGAGTCCATAGCGACCATGAGCAGAGCCTTTGTGGAGTCATTGGCGCATGAACGCATCACCATGGAAAGGTTGGCAACCTCCATGGAGGAGATAACTCGCCAGGGTATGGAAAACATGGTGAGTGCTCATAAGAGAATGACATCTCTTGAGGAGCGTTGGCCATCAGTTGAACAGAGTAACCAGATCTTCATGGAAGTCCTTCTGAGTAGGGCTACCAGTGCAGAAACGGGTCCCCATGGCCTCCTAAAGCACAGCAAGGTGCTCTCAAGCCACTTCCAAGCGCTGGCCCCTTCTGGCCTGTGCAGCTTCAGGTGAGTGAGCAGCAGCCTGGTGCTCCTGGTGCTCTTCGTGCTTTTCCTGGTTCTGCTGCTGCCGCCTCTGCTGCTGGAGATCCTCTAATGGCAAGAAGGGAAGGTGAAAAAGGCGTCCCGTGCTTCTCGTAGATGCCTCTGCTGAGGAAGCGCTGAGTGAGGGTGGTGAGAGGGGCTTCCCAGGAGATCACATTGGAGAAGTGTGTGAGGCTCCAACCTTCCACAGCTGTGCCTAAGCCTTGAAGAACTAGCCTCAAGCCTTCAGCAACAAGATCCTTCAACATACAAGTGCTGTCCCTTTAAATCGCAGCTTCTCCATTAACCTGCAGCTGACAGCAAGCAAGCCGGCAAGCTTCACGCCAGCTCTCAGCAGCGGGGTTCCCCGCAGGTGGGTTTCATGTGGGGAAAGCCCCAAAGTCGCAACGGCCCCGGAAAATCTACCTCAACGAGGTAATTATTGGTAATTAGTGTGCCGACGACCAGTCCCGCCAGCGGCGGCCGGGACTGAAGCGGGGTGCGGGGAAACGGTGGTCCAAAAATCGGACGGGGCGGGGAATCGGGCGGGGGGGCGGTCCCGACCCGCTTTTTTGCCGATTTTCGGCCCTCGGCCGCATGAAAAGCCACCCGACGGGGGCCAGAAAATCGGGGCCTATGTTCCCCGGAAGCCAGCTCCAGGGATGCTATTTAAAGGGATCATCAATAATGAGTCGGAGCTGTCAGGTTAGTGGAGTTTCAGTGTTTTCTTGTCAGTTTCATTGTGCAAGTGTTTAGTTCAGTAATTTAAAGGTTTTTTTGTATTAGGAGTGTTGTGGGAACTGAAAAGTAACTACATTTATTCTTAAAAAAATCAAACCGCTACAGTTGCCTTACATTAATGGGGGCTGTACTGGCCGTCGACCTGCCCCTCTAGGATCTACGGAGGAGGGAATGGAGGCAGAAAGAAAGAGTGGAACATGTGGCCAGAGGGAGGAGGACGGCCATCAGGGCACTCAACAGGAGGCCTTACCCTCTGAGGGTATTCCGAGAGCACTTCTCCTACCTCCAATTAAGCGAGGAGCAGTGTATTAGTAGGCTCCGCTTCACCAAGGAGGTGGTCACAGAACTCTGCCACCTCCTGCAACCAAACCTCCAGCCTCAGATCAGAGCGACCATGGCTCTCTCAGTGGCAGTCAAGGTCACCATCACCATCAATTTCTTTGCCAGCAGATCCTTCCAGTCTGCAACAGGAGACATAGCTAACATTTCGCAGTTCGCCATTCATCGCTGCATCCGGAAGGTCACAGCGGCTCTCTACAGTAGGAGAAGGAACTACATTTCCTTCCCCATCACCAGAGACAAGCAAGACGAGTGTGCATGTGGCTTTGCCAGGATAGCGGGATTCCCCATGGTTCAGGGCTCCATTGACTGCATCCACGAGCCTTTGCGGGCACCGCATAAGAATCCTGAGATCTTCCGTAACTGCAAAGGCTACCACTCACTTAATGTGCATTTGGTGTGCAACCACAGACAACTAATCCTCACTGTCAATGCCCGCTATCCTGGCAGCAGCCATGATGCCTTCATCCTGTGCCAGACTGGTGTACCAGCGCTCTTCCAGCCACCACGTCAAGCTCGCGGCTGGCTGCTCGGAGACAAGGGCTATCTGCTCTCCACCTGGCTCATGACTCCCCTCTGCAACCCCAACACTCCTCTCCAGCACTCATATAAGGAGAACCATTCTGCCACCAACAACATCATCGAGCAGACCATTGGCCTGCTGAAGCAACGGTTCCACTGCCGTGACCACTTAGGAGGAGCCCTCCAGTACACGGCTGAGCAGGTCTCCCATTTCGTGGTGGTCTGCTGCATGCTCCACAACTTGGCCACCAGGGATTGCAGAACCACCTCAGGAGGAGGAAGAGGGAGAGGAGGAGGAGGAGGAGGAGGAGGAGGAGGAGGATGAGGAGGAAGAAGGGAAAGATGAGGAGGAGGAACACGAACGAGGGTGGAGGCAGCCACTCAATCGACCTTCCGGAAGGGCGGTCCGTGATCGCCTTATCATACTGCGGTTCCAATAAAAAACCCCAGAACCCATTGCTCACCACATCCCCATCATTCCATCCCTCGCACGCACAAGCCAGATCACAGCGCAAAGCTGAAATGAGACACACAACAAAAGAATCCAAACTGAATTAATAAATTTATCAATAATCAGTGAACACATATTTACACCAACAATATTACCTATTTACCCTTGTGCGATCCCTTAGTACCTCTCGCTACTGTGCCTTTGCCTGCTCTAGTGCTTCTATGAAGTGTTGGCCCAGTGGCTGCAGCAGGACTGGTGGAAGGCTGCTGAGTGTCTGTGCGGGAGACTTCAGATGGCCTTGCAGGATGCCCTCGACCAGCTCTGGGCCTGGAAGGCCCGGCTGTAGACTGCACCACCTCAGTATAGGTGGCAGCAGTCTGAGCTGGCTGGATGACAGGCAGCGACAATAGCGGAGTGCCAGTGGTGAGAGCAGGAATTTGTCATCCTGAGAGAGGACAGCAGGTTCTTGCTCCATTGGCCCACTACCACTCTCCCAGGGCACCATCCCTAGCACTTTGTAAGATTTGGATCACAGGCTCACACAGATTACCCAACAGGGTTTTAGAAGTTGCAAGGCTTTTATTAAAGAGCTACAGTTTTAAAGCATAATCAGATATTACATATGGTTTTAGCCGAGTATAATAGACATACAACCCGTGACAGTAGGAGTGATCTACGACTCCCGAATCGGAATGCCATGACCGGACGGACGGGGAGGCAGTAGCATGGTCTCGGATTGGGTGGATTCCTGCAGTCTGCTGCAGCGGTCACTTCCGTTGGGTCATCTCTCAAGCTGCTGGAGGTGTTAGGCCATCAGCCACCTCAGAGGCTAAACTTGACCAAGGTGTTAGGCCGTAGCCACCTTGGGGAAGCCTTCGCCCCGACTGCCTGATTTCCTTTCTCGGTCGTCTATATTTATAGTTATTTTTGTGGGCTGGTAATCACCTGGTGTCAATCATTTGATCCCCATCCTATTGTCCAATTGTGAAGCGGGAAGGCAACCCTCGCCGTCCCTTTCTGCATGACTGACAAGGCCTCCCTCTTATCTTTCTGAGGAATGTTTTGTCAAGTTTCTTCAAGGGCATTTTATGGCTTCGTGGCTCCTTGTTATCTCGCAGGTGCTACCCTCCCTGTTTCCTTGCATTTTACAATTCCCTTATCGCTTCTATTTGTCCTTTGATGCTTGATATTCGACCTTGCTGGCATTTATGCTATCTTTTTCTGCTTGCCTGTTGTCAGTCTCTGTTCTAAGAATTAAAACCCATCTTTGAATCTAACAGCTATTTCTTACAATTCCCTTTTTTGAGAAGGAAATATCCTTATTGACTTCTCACAATCGGCTCTTGACTAATCTAGCTAGCTCTTACTGCTCTCTCAACTTGGGCGTTAGTTAGTAGGGAGTCTTGAAGATTTCTCCCTTCCTTACGGTCCATTCCTTTGAGGAGAAGGAGCAACCTCTGACCCCTTACTCAAATTCAATTCACTGTTCCGGTGTTCCAATTCTGCCCCGCCTGGGGTCTCCTCTGTTTCTTCTATCTTTCCTGATGTTACCCCACCTGGGGTCTCCTCTACATTGCTTCGGATCTTCTCTTTCGGTATGCTCAATTAATTTGTTAGTGCTGGTTAGTCATGGGCATGAGTACCCAATTGGCTTATGTATCAAAGTCTTACTACACACGTTACATATATCAAATACACTATCATTACAAGTTGGATAACTACCAGAGCATGTGAAATAATATGAACCTAAGGGTGTGCTGATGTATTAAGCCCAATATCCCACCAGTGTGAGTTGTCCCCTATGCTGTCAATTTCAATATCTATTCTCGAGTTGTCTTGCTCCAAAACATAAAAATGCTTTAGGGAGGAGTTCAGTCGCATCATGAGCTCACTGAATCCCACAAACAACAGGGGAACGTCGTATCCGAGTATCCGAATTGTGCCATATAATTGTGTAGCTCATACTTAAAAACGTGTTGGTTGATGGGACATGTAGTGTATGTAACCTGTACCACCTTAAGAGGATACCTTAAGGTGATGGACTACTTTTTGATGGCTCCTGTACATTGTAGTACCGGTGGTGACCACACCGGTATATAAATCCTGTGGAGCAAAGTGTATTCCAGTTCAGCCCTGACCCTCAATTACTAAAGACCTGTTTAATTATTTCTGTAGTCTGTGTCCAGTTATTCAGCATAACTACATTTGGAAACATAGACTCAACAGTGGCGACGAGTCTGATCTTACCTAGCGGCAGTTGCATCAAAGGAAGCTTCGCCTCTGAAACGGGCGTCGATCAAGGACATCCACCCTCAACATCCTGCTGGGCACTGCATAGCACGGGAGGCAATCGTGAACCCGGGTTGGTTTCTGGCCACGAAGTCAAACATCAGTGAACATCCCTTCGACGACAGCGGCGGGTAAGCCCAATTGAGCGGCACGGGGGGGAAGTCGGCCGAGTTGTCAGTAAGAGAAGGGGAGGGAAACGACGAAAAGGGCGGAGAACACGACCGCAGCCGGTGTCAGGGGCCGGACTGCAATTGGGGCAGAGACGCGCAGCAGCCAGAAAAGCGTTTATGTCCACAAGGACCGCGGGAGCGGCGGGGAACAAGAGCAGCAGCGTAGGGGAAAATAAAGGACCGCTGGGAGGCGAGAACGGCAACAGCACGGTAATCGCCATTTTGAGTCGGCGGGGGAAGAAGACAAGCGCAGGAAAAGCCGCCAAGCGTGGGAAGCCTCCATTTTGAAAAAAATAAAATAAAATAATAATCATATCCGAAGGAAAGGAAACTCAACAAGGATGCCAAAAACGGGTAACATCACTGCTTTTGATAGCGATGTGGAAGATTGGGCCACTTATGTGGAACGCGTCGAAGTTTACTGTACAACGAATGAGGTACCGGAGGATAAGAAAGCACTAACCCTATTAAACTCGATGGGTGCGAAGACGTACGGGTTATTCAGGAACCTTGTAACACCAGATAAACCGGTAGGAAAGAGTTTCGCGGATATTGTTACTATCCTGCAAGAGCATTTAAACCCCGCGCCGCTGCTGATAGCGGAACGATTTAAATTCTACAAAAGAATTCAACTTAAAGAGGAAAGCAACGCTGAATTCTTAATCGAACTGCGCAAGTTATCAAAGTACTGTCAGTTCGGTACAGGACTAGCAGACGCACTGAGAGATAAGTTTGTGTGTGGGCTCCTAAGGGAAGGAACCCAGAAGCGACTGCTAGAGGAAAAGGATCTTATGCTGGACAAAGCTTTCAGCATTGCAGCATCGCACGAGGCAGCAGCACGAGGCGCTGCAGAGATACAGCAAAGGCCATTGGAATTCAGCACCAATGAAATGGCATTGGGCACAGTAAAGTGCTATCGTTGCGGAAGGACAACGCATGACCAGAACCAGTGCTGGTTCAAAGATAAAGAATGCAGGCAATGTGGCAAACTTGGTCACATAGCGAGAGTATGCCGGTCAGGAAAGAAGGTCAGCAGCAAAAAGTCGCCGCAGGAGAAGTACAAAAAAGTACACAAGGTGACAGGGAACAGTTCGGATGAACAGAAGATGGATTCAGACTCCAGCAGTAAGGAACTGGGTTGTCTAAAAATACATAATGTGGGTAACACAGCAGACCACCAAACTATCTGGGTCATGCTTCGGATAGCAGGAGTCCAAGTGAAGATGGAATTGGACACTGGATCGGCATTGACGGTCATGAATAAGCAAGATTACAAAAGGTTATTCTCGCACATTCCCCTGAGGGATACGGAGATTGTACTGAAAACATACACGGGGCAAATAGTATACCCCATCGGAAAGATAAAAGTAAATGTGGTCTACAATGGTAAAGAAAGTCAGGAAATGGACTTGTATGTGTTACCTGATGGAGGTCCGCCACTACTGGGATGGGAATGGATCCGGAGAATAAATGTGGACTGGCATTCCATACAAGCACTGACTGTAGATTCCTGTAAAGAGGACAACGTCAAACCTAAACGACTATCCAAAATATTGGATGATGCTAAGGAGGTGTTCCAACAGGGACTGGGAACACTGAAAGGAATTACGGCAAACATCAAGGTTGAAGAACATGCAAACCCAAAATTTTTCAAAGCCAGACCGGTACCTTATGCGATATGACCTGCTGTGGAAGCAGAGCTGGAAGGGCTAGAACGTTCAGGAGTACTGTCAAAGGTGGACTGGAGCGAATGGGCCACACCCATTGTTCCTGTCATGAAGCGTTCGTTGAGCAACAAGCCGGGGGAGCCTGGGAAGGTTCGCATCTGTGGCGATTTCAAGATCACTGTTAATCCGGTTCTTCACACGGTGCAATATCCGCTTCCGCGGATTGAAGATATCTTCGCTTCGCTGTCTGGCGGGAAACACTTCACCAAGATAGACCTGGCGCAGGCGTACCTACAGATGGAAGTTGATGAAGCGTCACGCCAGTATCTCACGATCAACACACATAAGGGCTTATATCGGTATAATAGACTGGTTTTTGGAGTGGCATCGGCTCCAGCGATTTGGCAAAGGGCCATGGAGCAGGTATTGCAGGGAATTCCAGGCACACAATGCTACCTGGACGACATTCTGATTACAGGAGATGATGATAAGGATCACCTCGCGAATTTGGAGCAGGTGCTCACCAGATTGAAAGAATATGGGCTCAGAGTTAATCACCAGAAATGTGAGTTCTTTCAAAAGCGAATCTCGTACTGCGGCCACGTCATTGACCAGGAGGGGCTCCATAAGTCACCTGACAAGATCGAAGCTGTTGTGAAAGCTCCCGCTCCAGAAAATGTATCCCAGTTGAGGTCGTTCCTTTGGTTGGTTAACTATTACCACAAGTTTCTTCCAAATTTATCCACGGTGTTACACCCGCTGAACACTCTTTTGCAAATGGGAATACCATGGAAGTGGAGCGATGATTGTAAGCGGGCTTTTCAAAAAAGCAAGGCACTGATCACCTCTAAGGAAGTGTTGGCTCACTTTAACCCAACGCTGCCTATTCGCTTAGCTTGTGATGCTTCTCCATATGGTATCGGGGCAGTGCTCTCACATAAGTTTCCAAATGGCTTGGAAAGGCCAGTCGCGTTCGCATCCAGATCATTGACCTCCGCAGAGCGCAACTATGCTCAGATAGATAGGGAGGCTCTCAGCCTCATGTGGGGAGTTAAGAAATTTAACCATTACCTGCAAGGCCAAAAGTTTACGCTGCTGACAGATCACCAGCCGTTGGTTTCCATTTTTAACCCTAAGAAGGGTGTTCCGGTTATGACGGCACAGAGGCTTCAGAGATGGTCCCTTTTCCTAGGGGCACATCAATATGATATCGAATTCAAAGGTACAAAGCAACATGGTAATGCTGATGGGCTGTCGCACCTGCCACTACCTACAGCGGAAGAGGCACCGGCAGTTGACCCTGTCGAGATATTTCACTCGACCATCATCGAATGCTTACCAGTCACCAATGCGGGTATTGAGAGAGAGACCCGAAATGACCCGACACTGTCTCGGGTCTACGATTTGACAGTGAAGGGATGGCCAGCACATGGCGACTCACTGTTACCAGCATTCTCAGCCAGACGAGAACAGCTGTCCGTCTGTCAAGGAACATTGATGTATGGAACAAGGGTGATTATTCCTCCTAAATTAAGGGAGAGAGTTCTGAAGGAATTGCATGAAGGTCATCTGGGGGGAGTCAAGATGAAAAGCCTTGCTAGGGCTTATGTGTGGTGGCCAGGTATCGACAAACAAATAGAGGATCTGACTAAAAGCTGCTCAGGGTGCCAAAAAGTTCAAAACGCACCTCCAATTGCACCGCTGCATCCGTGGGAATGGCCTTCAACCCCATGGCAACGTGTGCATATCGACTTTGCAGGTCCATTCATGGATTCCATGTTTTTGATAGCAGTAGACGCACATTCTAAATGGCCAGAAGTGATTAAGATGTCGACCACTACCTCTGAAAAGACGATCGCAGTTCTAAGAACCATATTTGCAAGGAATGGGTTGCCGGAACAAATATGTTCAGACAACGGACCACAGTTCGTGTCAGAAGAATTCCAGAAATTCATGAAAAAGAATGGGGTGAAACACTATACATCTGCCCCATATCATCCGGCTACAAATGGGTTGGCCGAGAGATTTGTACAAACGTTCAAAAAGGCGATAAAGGCCATGAGCGAAGACCATATTCCACTACAACACAAGGTGGACAATTTCCTGATGGCATATCGAAACGCCACGCATGCAGTGACAAATTAAAGCCCTGCCATAATGTTCTATAACAGGAGGTTGCGGTCCCGGTTGGATTTGTTAAAACCCAATGTGCGTAGGGAAGTCGAAAACAAGCAATTCCAGCACGTAAATAACAAGGCCACTCGGAGTTTCGAAATAGGACAACCAGTGTTGGCCAGGGACTATAGGAATGATAAATGGCAATCCGGAACAATTTGTGCCCGACAAGGACCCTTGATGTACACGGTAGACGTTGGAGAGAACGTAATACGACGTCATGCTGACCAACTTGTGGAATCGAGAACAAGGGTCGACCCCATGTCTACGGCAGAGACACCAGTTGAAGAAGTTATTGAGCCTGTAGCATCTACCTCAGACTCGAACGTACATGATGATGTTCAATCCATAGGAGATCAATGGATGAGTCACCCCAGCAACGAGAACCAGAGACCCCTGAAAGGCATTATCCGGCCCGGATCAGGAGGCCTCCTCAGAGACTGAATCTTTGAACAGTTTTGTGTGAAAGTTGTATATATGTTATCCATGTAATGTTTAAATTGGGGTGTACAGTGTTAAGCTAAAAGGGGAGGAATTGTAGTGTATGTAACCTGTACCACCTTAAGCGGATACCTTAAGGTGATGGACTACTTTTTGATGGCTCCTGTACATTGTAGTACCGGTGGTGACCACACCGGTATATAAACCCTGTGGAGCAAAGTGTATTCCAGTTCAGCCCTGACCCTCAATTACTAAAGACCTGTTTAATTATTTCTGTAGTCTGTGTCCAGTTATTCAGCACAACTACATTTGGAAACACAGACTCAACAGGACAGGTTCTGTTAGACCTGTAAAGCATGGTAATTACAGTAGTAGTGACACAGGAGGCACCACAAATCACCCCATACTGGATTCGCACTGGTTTTTCCCATGCTCTGTTACCTACAAAACATAATTATTACAGTCACAGTTAAATTCAGTCTTACAATCATTTCAAGTGACATTACAGTTTCACATCTAATCAACAAATCATGGACTTAAAAGATTCTCCAGATCTCTCTTTTGCTCGTATCCATCTTGTGGATAATTCTTACTAACTCTATTTTAACTCTATTCTGATTGTTTCATTAATTAGATAGTTTCTCGATGGAGTATGTGTCAATGCTTTAAAAGTTGTCTCGCTCTCCTGAGCCGCATTAACCATTTCATGTCTTGCTGTTGTCAAGTAACTGAGCATGTCTGAAACCCGTTCTTCAGTGCAAACTCAACATACATTCCTGGATGGTAATTGCTTCATACGTAACGAATCACATTTGCACACTCATATCAGTATCTCAATATCATGCCACACGTGCCATCTGATACAAGCCTTTCTCGGGCTTTCAGGTATCTTATCGAAAGATTGTAGTCGTCTGGAGATCTTTGCTCATCTTCCTCTGCATGGTCCCGATGTCTTGGGTAGTGGCCGCACTATCAAATTCAGTTTTCTTAAAAGTTCATTAAAGGCAGGGACACAAATGTCTCCAAGAGAAAGCTATCAATTTACTATTCTTAACTACACTTTCCTGACTTTCACTAGGGAATTTTGAAAATTCCCATTCAGTAGTGTAATTCTCCTGTTTCAATCTTACACCCTCAATCACTTTCCTTTAATTACCATTCCTATCTCATTCATGAGTCCTGGAAAAACTTTACTGTCCAGTACAATATTTAAGATAGAAAACATAGATCAAATGTTCTCACTTGATCCAAGTTATTGACACTTTTTTATTTATCATTATTTTAGAGGATCTTTTATTTTCCCAAAAGTAATCAAATATATAGTGCCTGAGTTCAATTTGTCATTTCAAAATTATCCCAAAATCCAAACAGCAGTATTATTGAACTGACAACGTTCAATTTCATTTCTATCAATTTATCCTCCATTTCCAATTTCAGAAACAAGTAATTCTCAGGCTAGGTGGCTTACACAGTGTTTTAACATTAGAGACAGAAGTGCTGCAATTAGTTTACAAGGTAACTTCCATATAACAAAAGAAAGAAGATAATCCATTGTGACTCTGCTTAGAGCCCAAGGGGTTAATTTATCAAATTATAATTTTCCTTCTGTCACTGTGGGGAAATATTAACTTAAAATTAAGAAACTTAAATTTAATAATGTCCAATATCTTTAAATTTCATACTAAAGTTGTTGCTTGGTGAACTTAAACAGCTGTCAGTGGGAAGGGTTAACTCCTTTGCAGGTTTTTAAGAAGGTGGAGCAAAACATTATCAGGCGCATGCAATTACGTTACTTCACGTAAATTTAAAAAAACTTTCCCGATCGAAAAAGACAGTTGTGTTTTCACACTTTAACTAAACACGAACAGAACAGATAAAACAAAACAAAATAGCACATTCTTGCAGAAAACAGTAAATTACATCATATTTCTTATTGTCCTTTCTTCAGATGTCTTTCCAAAATACTGTAAAAACATTGAATGTAACTGGAGAAAAATTAGTTTTTCACATTTAAACAAATCAAATCAAACTGCTGTAGAAGATTTCACCATAGCAACCGCGACTCCAAGGTTAAATCTTAGACTGAAACTTAATCTTTTGTTAAACAAACTTTTTGTTGCTCTTCTCAGTTTTTACACACCAGCTTAACTTAAATTAGTTCAAAGGTTTTTTTCCAATTCTTCGGGCACAATCTTATTCGCACATTCTTAAAACTTCCAAAATCCAAGACAAGACAAAAGATCTAAACGCGTTTAACACAGAGAAGTGGGTGGAGCTAAAACACACATAACAGAATCTTTCTTTTAAAGACAGACTTTTCAGACAAAAGAAATACTGTAACTTCTTAAACATTCATAGTCAGGAAAGCATTCACACTTTAACACACATTTTCATACAAACTGAAATTCTAGCATTTTTTAAGGTTCCTTTCACTCAGCAATCTTGTGTTTTATTTGTCTCGGCACAGATGTTAATAACTTCCATGTCAGTAAAACTTTAAATTTATCTTTTTTTCCCCTTTTAAATCGGTGTCTCAGCAGCTTTTCCTGGCTTTCCAAATCCCTGTTTTTTCCCTTCCTTTGCTGAGTTTTCAGATTGGTTAGCCTGCAAATTAGATCTTTTTCCTTCTCTCTCTCTCCTACACTTTATGGTTTACCTCCTTCAGGCTATCTATCAACTGTTCCCGGTGATATGCCAACGCCGTTGTACTTCTGGTTTTACCTTTCAACAAGCTCTTTACCGCTCCCTTCTTTCAGAGAGAAAAAACACTATACACAGTCTAAGCAACGATCACGTGCGTTTGACCGGTCCCTCCGGTCATCTCAACCGGAACCTTACAACTCCTAACTCTGTGATCCCACTTCTGACACCACTGTAAGATTGGGATCACAGGCTCACACAGATTACCCAACAGGGTTTTAGAAGTTGCACGGCTTTTATTAAAGAGCTACAGTTTTAAAGCATAATCAGATATTACATATGGTTTAAGCCGAGTATAATAGACATACAACCCGTGACAATAGGAGTGATCTACGACTCCCGAATCAGAATGCCACGACCGGACGGACGGGGAGGCAGTCGGGTGGTCTCGGATTGGGTGGATTCCTGCAGTCTGCTGCAGCGGTCACTTCCGTTGGGTCATCTCTCAAGCTGCTGGAGGTGTTAGGCCATCAGCCACCTCAGAGGCTAAACTTGACCAAGGTGTTAGGCCGTAGCCACCTTGGGGAAGCCTTCGCCCCGACTGCCTGATTTCCTTTCTTGGTCGTCTATATTTATAGTTATTTTTGTGGGCTGGTAATCACCTGGTGTCAATCATTTGATCCCCATCCTATTGTCCAATTGTGAAGCGGGAAGGCAACCCTCGCCGTCCCTTTCTGCATGACTGACAAGGCCTCCCTCTTATCTTTCTGAGGAATGTTTTGTCAAGTTTCTTCAAGGGCATTTTATGGCTTCGTGGCTCCTTGTTATCTCGCAGGTGCTATCCTCCCTGTTTCCTTGCATTTTACAATTCCCTTATCACTTCTATTTGTCTTTTGATGCTTGATATTCGACCTTGCTGGCATTTATGCTATCTTTTTCCGCTTGCCTGTTGTCAGTCTCTGTTCTAAGAATTAAAACCCATCTTTGACTCTAACAGCTATTTCTTACAGAGCACAAATTGCTGGCCTGCTGCGACACCGTGAAAGCCCCAGTCGACAGTAGTAGACCCAGCCACGATGGCAGCAGTCAGAGCTTGCATGGCATCAAGCTGAGATTGTATGAATGCAGTCTGAGATTGGATGCAACTAAGTACAGGTAGACTATCCTTTATCCGAAAACCTCGGGACCAGCCGTGTTTCGGTTTTAGGAAAATTTCGGTTTTCGGAAGGTGCGCGAAAACACTTCGGTTTTCAGAGGTAATTCGGTTTTCGGGAGTGCGGATAAAAGATACACTATCCCTTATCCGAAAATAACGACTATAAATACTGTAGTTACAGGGATAAATACTGTAGTACAGTTTATTTGTAAGAAAAACATTCAGTAAAACTTCAAACATGTACAGGTACAAACTAAGCTAAATACCTGTACATAAACATGCAATAAAGGTACATTACATCTGGCTTGAGGATCTTGGAGAAGATGGTACATCAGTGTTGTCATCATTGTCATCAGGTTGGAGTTGGACATCTGAAGATGGGCCAGGAACAGGATTCTCAAGTGATGAAGCAGCATTACATCTGGCTTGAGGATCTTGGAGAAGAGGGTACATCAGTGTTGTCATCATTGTCATCAGGTTGGAGTTGGACACCTGAAGATGGGCCAGGAACAGGATTCTCAAGTGATGAAGCATGACTACGACAGACGGCCTTTTTAAAGACTTCTTCCAGTGTCATCTGTCTCATTAACATTGGTTTCTGTCTAAGCAGTCTCTCTTTAATTGAGTAAACTTGCATAATCTCTTGCTCACTGATAAATGCACGTTTTTCAAGGCCAGCAATTAACTGATCACACATTGTCGCCATATCGTCTATGGGGATTTTTTCACCTGTGTTCACAATGTCATCATCATCATCACTACTGTCCTCATGCTTGTCTTTATTTAACACCATTTCAGCAATTTCCCCATCACTCAACGAATTCACAACAGGTGCATCATTGTCAATGTTCAGCACTTCTTCGATGTCAGCTTCCTCTAACGTATTTACACTTTCGGATGATAAACCTTTGGCGTAAGTGAGGAGGTTTGATATCATCATCTTCTCCTGACTGACAGGAAATCCTTCAAACTCGTCATCTGCAGGTCCATCTTCATGAAACATCATTGAAGGCCAAAGTCTGTGCCAAGCATTTTTTAATGTTGGTTTGTCAACATCGTTCCAAGCATTAGCAACTGCATAAATGGCATCCTTAACATTGAATTCTTTCAGGAAGCTTTGGATTCCTTCGCCTCTGTTGATTGCATCAAGCATAGAGTTCAAAAAAACGACTTTATACTTCCTCTTCATGGAGCGTAAAATTCCTTGGTCACAAGGCTGTATTAAAGATGTCACATTAGGGGGAAAGTTAATGCCGAAAACATAACTTTTCACAAGAATTTCAGGAGGGGGATGTGCGGAGCAGTTGTCCAGGAACAATAAAATTTTGCAGTTTTCTTCCAGTCCAACTTGCCTGCAATGAACTCGTGTCGCTGGTACGAAGTGGTTATTGAACCAGTGAGAAAATATTCCTCTGGTTACCCATGCTTTCCTGCTCGCATAATAATGCACAGGTAAATTGCATATACCTTTCAAACATCTCGGATGTTGGCTTTTTCCAATCACTACCAACTTTAACTTGTGTGTGCCTGCAGCATTGGCACACCCAAGAACAGTCAACCTGTCCTTAGCATCCTTAAAACCTGCTGGTGCACTCTCATCAGCCGTTGCTAATGTTTTTCTAGGAACGTAGCGCCAGAACAGAGCTGTTTCATCAGCATTGTAAATTTGTTCAGGACCGAGGTTTTCATCCGATATTATTTTTGCAAACTCATCTATGTAATTTTCAGCTGCTTCATGATCAGCAGAAGCTTTATCACCACAGATTTTCAGATATCTTATACCATGACGCTTCTTAAATTTATGCAGCCAACCTTCTGAATATTCACACTCAACTTCAATGTTCAGTTCTTCATGGTATATTCTAGCTTGCTTCATGACCATCAAACCAGTCAGTGGCACACGTTCACCTCTGCGTTGTCGAATCCACTCAATCAGCACACGGTCAAGATCTTCATTTTTTGCCCTATGCAATGTTTTCCTAATTTTCATTAGTTTATGGTCATCACCGTCAGTGTAAAATTTCAACAACTTGTCTTTCTGTTTCTTTAAGTCATATACGGTGGTACTTCCCACACCATATTCTTCAGTAAGATGTCGCACAGACACACCACGATCAAGCTTCTGCAATAACTCCACTTTCTGCAATATCGATAATGAGCGATGCTTCCTTCTCTGCTTCTCACTGTTACCCATTGGGGTATCTGCAGCTCTTTTTAGCATTTTCACAAATTGTTAAAAGCCAGCAAATATCTAAGAGAGCTGCAAATATCTAAGAGAGCAGCAAATATCTAAGAGAGCAGCAAATATCACACAGAGCAGCATAACACCTGCGTGGGTCAAGCATCGGCAGCGTCGGGTCATGCTTTGCGCCACTTTCGGCTTTCAGAGGTTTTCTGGTTTCGGATGTGCGGATAAAGGATGGTACACTATCTCTTATCCGAAATTGGGTGGGGTTCGGCAGGGGTGAGGTACGGCGGGGGGGTCGGGGGTCAGTGGGGGTCGGGGGTCGGTGGGGGTCGGGTTCGGCCGGGGGGTCGGGGGTGGGGGTTGGCGGGGGTCGTGGTCGTGCGCATTTCGGTTTTCAGAAGTCATGCTTTGCTCCACTTTCGGCTTTCAGAGGTTTTCTGGTTTCGGATGTGCGGATAAAGATTTCGGTTTTCAGAAGTGCGGAAAAATGCTACACTATCCCTTATCCGGCTAGGCCTGTAAGTCGTGCGCCACTCTGGTCATGTCGTGCGCATGACTTACGCTGACCGAAAAAACCTTCGGTTTTTAGAGGGTTTCGGTTTTCGGAAGTCCGGATAAAGGGTAGTCTACCTGTATAGACTGCATTACAGCACTAAGACGTTGCGTCACTTTTGCCTGTGCTGCAATGGAAGCTGCCAGATCACGCATCACATGCGGCATCAGGTCTGGGTCACCACGGTCTCTCTGGGAGTCTACCATCTTTTGCAGACTGGAAATGATGGGCTCCATGGTCTGTACAGAAGGCCCCCGAGCTTCCCTTTCCCCATGACATTGCTGCAGCCCACTGGGTCCCGGAGCTTCACACACATCAGAGCCATTTGCTCTGCTCCCTTCCAGCGACTGCGTGGCCCCATTATCGGGAGTTACAGGTAGTGAGGCTCTGGCTTGGTGTTCCTCCTCCTGTTCCCCGTTGCTACCACTGGGAGGCTGAGGGACAGGCTGGTCAGATGGTGGCTGATTACCTGAAAGCATTAAGGCACAAGAGTGGGTTTAGCATCAGGGGAGGGGACAGGAAGGGAGCAAGGAATGGAGACAGTATTCTTAGATGGAAAGTGGGAAGGGCTTGTGTTGTGAGGGGGAAGTGGTATGAGAGAAGAGGGACAGGTGATGAACATACCGTTGTTGTCCCAAAGGGGGTTGACCTCTCAGACTGCCACAGCGCCTACGACCTGGGCCGCGATGATGCTGCGCACTCGCTCCTCCAGCTGTGTTATGGGGTGCAGCTCTGTCTGACCTCCTCCCGTGCATTGCTGATCCCTCCTGTTATGAGCAAACTTGGTCTGCAAGAAAAAGGACAGCGTGTGAGTGAGTGTGCAGCCATGTGTTTGGCAGATGTGCTTACGATAGTTGAATAGCTGTTAATGTATGCAAGGCGTGAGATGTGGATGTGACTTTTAGTAGATGGGCATAGTTGGTGGGTGAGTGTTGTAATTGACAGTGCCTGAACTTGAGTAGCGCTCTGCGGTAGCGCCCCGCTCCCTGACGTTAGTGCCCTAATAGAAGTGTGTAGCACTTGATTTAGCGCTCCACTTCTCTCTTGGGGCACTAAAACTGAATTCCGTGGTCGCCAGCGCTAATTAGCTACAGTTTGTGCCCGGGTGATGTTAGCACCCCAAAATGTCCGATACCGAATTTTTCCCTCTATGTCCCTTATCCACTTCCTTACACAACACAACACATATGACCTTAATCCCTAAAGCTATTATCTGTGCTACCACCAATCCCACCTGGAACAATCTAGCCTAAGGATGTAGTTCCACACTAGAGACTACTTCCCACCATTCATGATTTCCTAATTTCTTAATTGCCTGTTCTATTTGTTTATTATCTTGCAGCATATGCGAGGTTCTCATTCTGTAGATTGTGGATTTCAAGCTGAGTGATAGCGGGGATATATAGGCCTAGAAATTGGGTTGGGGCGCCAAAGTGGCACAAAAGTCGCCTGAGCGCAGGATTTAGCGCAGCGATCGGAGTGATACCGATCGCCAGAAATTCAGTTTCAGTGCCCCTCGAGGGACACAGGGCGAGGCTCGAGGCGCTCCGTGTCCCTCTTAGGGCGCTGAAACTGATTATCGCAGTGCAACGTGCCGCAGCGCCACATGCTGCGGCACGGCACGCTGCGGTACTGCAGGCCTTCCTCCCACTGTTAAGGGGGAGGTGCCTGCAACAGCGCGATCCCCGCTCGTGAGTGCCGGCAAATGAGCCCAGCACCAAGGAGAAGTGCCGGGCTCTCGGGAAACAGCCGGCAATGCCGCGGGGGGGGCGGTGGTTAGGAGGCCGGGGACGGAGGTGCTGGCAGGCGGCCGCCAAAAAAGCGGCCGCCCCGCACCTCCACCTTAACTTGCGCCGCTGCTGGCACAGTAAGGCCCCGTGAACCGGGCGCGGGTAGCGAACGGCACAACTGCGGCGTTCGCTACCAAATATCGCGAACGGGGCACGAATGGGGCGCTGCCCACACCGATGACGTCATTGGTGGTGGCGCAGCGCAAATGCCTAACGCCACCATTAGTGCCCCTACTGAATATCGCGGGAGACGCAGCCAGTGGCACTACAGCCACTGACTGTCTCTTTAGGCGCTAACAGGTGGCGCTACTCACCCAATTTCTCCCCCATAATGTCCATTGTGTGAGATTGCTTGAATCTCCTCATTCTCCAAAACCTCCTCACTTGGAGGTGGGTCACATTATGATGGTGTGCCGGCACCAATGCTTTATCACCGATTTGGGTTTTTCCCAGCTGGAAACACACAGAACCAGTTTTAATCCAACAGTCATAAAAGCAGCTGTGGTGGTCACACAGTATCTTTCCTTGCCTTTGTAGGCTATATTAGTCTGTCCCTCTCCTCAGAGTCTTTGACTCTTCTTACAATTGGGTGATTCCTCATCAATTATAAACCCGCAGGCTGGAGTGGTATATTTTCGTACCACATCACACCGACAAACTCAAGTGGTCCCGTTTAGGGTGCAGCACTCTGTGTCCGGTGTTATCCAAGTTCCGGTGTTCTTCATCAGATGGCTTAGGTATTTTTCATATTGTTTATGTATCGGGCCTGTTCCAGAGTTTTTACTCACTTCGATAGACTCTACTGGGTACACTTCCCAAGGTTGACTCCCATTCTTTGATAACAAGAGAAGTGCGGTATGATTTCTTCTTCTCTGCCCTCATTTCAGAGGGCCAAAAATGCCATTCCGATCTGGCACATCATATTATAGTCTATGTCGTGGTTCCTTTGAACCATTTTCTCAGTTGTTCTTCATGAATAAACAAAGGGATTAGATTACCCTCTCTGTTGTCCAGTCCCTTCTGTACCACATTCATCACAAATGTCGCATAGAGGCTATACACATTACTGCTAGTAAGGTCATGATTTTGGTTAGCCTAAATGTTTTCCAATAATCTTTTTAATTGGCTCCTCATTACCTCATTGTGTTCCCACATACATTATCTATTCTGTTTACTCCTGCTAACCTTGCCATAGCTCCTATTCTCAGCCATTGTCAGCCCTCGCTTTCTTTTTAAACTGATTCTCCTTATGTTCCCCATCTTCTTCAGCCCTTGGTCCCTGTTTTCTATTCTTTACTATCATGTCCTTTATTAATTCTCCTACCATTTTGTCTATTAACTCTAAATAACTCCCTTCATCACTATCTAATTGACAGATCCAAGCTCATGTTTAATACAACCGGTACAATTTCAAAATGCACATCGTTATATAATACATTTCCTGATTCAATTACTTCCAGTCTTTTAACGTTTGGGTTCTTTTGCTGGATTGGACAGGTAGAGTTCTTTTTGTGAGGTCTCACATATGTTTTAGGGTTATGATGATGATCATCGGCATTTGTACTTGGCAAACTAGTAATTAATATTACTTATCAACCTAAGACATTTCTTACTTTAACATAACCTGCTGTCATTACCTTTTAAGTTTGAATTGAAGTCTTTTACAATGTTCTTGAATTACTTTTCGTGCTAGTGTGATACTAATTATTTAACTGAATCCTATTAATTTCGTGACCAATTTAGTGTTTGAGGTCAGCGTGTGTCCCATCCCACCTGGTTCAGGGGCGTCTTCCTGACCTCCCGCATACGGGACTCCCAATCTTCCCAAGGAGCCAGCCTTAGAGTCCTTTCTCTATTACCACCAAAAGTATGCTTTTGAGAATCTATACCTTGGTTTATCACTGATTCCAAACCTAACCCTTTTCAGATCCTCTGCTTCCTCATGGAGGTCGCTTCTCACTTGGATCCATGTTTTGTTATGGAACCTGTAAGGTCTGACCTCCTTGTCTCCCACCTTCAGCTTGTAGCTGATTTGTATACAACCATGGCCCCCTTGTACAGACAGACAGGCGTCGACCTCCCTGATTTTTTTTCTTTTCAGCCTCCCTACAAGCTTTCTTTGTTCAGCAGTTAGCCTTGAAACTTACAACCATTCTAGTTGTAAGGAAATCCTAATTTGATCAGCATTCTCTTTACTTTTAATTTGAATCCCTCTGACAAGTAGCAGTGTGTTTAACTCTATCCTGATTATTTCAAAGTTGGTTCATTCTGCTTAAACTCTTTTTGGACTTTTTGGCCTAGAAATTCAGTATAGCCACTTTTGGGGCGGTAAAGTCGGGCGGGCGCTAAAGTTAGCGCCCGCCGGAAAGTGGAGGCCACTTCGCCGAAATTCAGTAGCTTTGGCCAAGGAGTTTGGGCGAGCGCTGAAACTGGCGTTGCACTCCTATCTTTAGGCGCTAAGCCGGCGGTGCGGACTGATAACGCCGAGGCCGGGCACAGCGCAGGTGCGGTCATGTTTTGATTGACAGCAGACACCCTGACGCCAGCTCTTAAAGGGGGAAGGGTCGACTTTGTCTGCAGCCACGCCCTGGATAGTGGAGCCCTGCAGCTAGGCCTGAACACTGCTGGTGGACTCAAATAGCACCTGAAGCCATGCAGAAGGCCCGTGAACGAGCGCAGCGCTTCTCAGAGCATGCTTTGAGGGTGCTGCTTAGGGGGTTGGAAAAGAACAGAGAGATCTTGTGCCCGGACAGTGGCAAGAAGGCTCCCAGGAGGCAGTACAGGAGAGCCTGGAGGGAAATCGCCCTGAGGGTGTCAGCCAACAGCGATGTCCCCAGGACTGCTGACCAATGCCGCAAGAAGTACAACGACCTCAGTCGGTTGGTCAGGGTGAGTACCCTTTCCAGTGTCCTCCTCATCCTTGCATGTGCACCTCACATTATGGGCAAAGGGACCTCAAAGGCCTAATGGCCAGCCCTCCTCCCGCAGCTATGGCACTGGCATGATCATCAATAGCACTCTCTGCACTTAACACACTGGCCAAGCTATTCGACCATGGGAGGCAGTGCTCACAACAACAGGGCACCACACTGTACTTAGAGGCCGTCCTTTCTCTTGCAGGCCAAGCTGGCGCGGAATTTGAAGAGCCAGACTGTCACCGGGGGAGGCCGTCCCCAGTTCCAGCAGCTCAGTCAGCTGGAGGAGAGCGTGGCTCGACTCGTGCGTGGCCGGGTGACTGGCCCCGTTGCTATTGGAGATGCCGACCCTGTGTTGGGACCCAATGGTAAGGACATGACCGTTTGTACCTCTCTGGTTCCCCTTGCGCTTCAGATCTACATCCTTTGCCACTGTCCCACCAATGCGCATAATGGCACCACTCATGCCTCCCTCGCTGACGCCCTGTCCTCACTCTAAAGCTACTCTTGTGCCTTCCTGGTTTCAGCTGGTGAGGAGGAGGTCCCTGAAGCTGAGAGTGCCAGTCCCTCGGAAGAGGAGGACGACGAGGACCAAGAGGAAGGCGGCACATCGGGGGAACCCTCATCCGCGCCAGGGGATGGCAATGGAGGGGACACGTCTTGCCTGGAGGAGAGCCAGGGGGAAGTGTTGCAGGGGGGTGTAGCTCCTGGGCCCAGTGGCGTCCAGGCACGCAGGAAGGGTCGGGCAGCACGGCGGCCTTCTCCCCAGAGGGGGGAAGTGTTGCAGGGGGGGGCAGTTGCTGGGCCCAGTGGCGTCCAGGCACGCGGGAAGGGTCGGGCAGCACGGCTGCCTTCTCCCCAGAGGGGGGAAGTGTTGCAGGGGGGGGCAGTTGCTGGGCCCAGTGGCGTCCAGGCACGCGGGAAGGGTCGGGCAGCACGGCGGCCTTCTCCCCAGAGGGGGGAAGTGTTGCAGGGGAGGGCAGTTGCTGGGCCCAGTGGCGTCCAGGCACGCGAGAAGGGTCGGGCAGCTCGGCGGCCTTCTCCCCAGAGGGAGAGTCCACCCTCCAGTCCGGAGACGCTCCTCGCCCAGGAGGTGCGCCTCCTTGATGAAATGTCCGCGGCCTCGGAGCGGCGCCACAACGAGTTCATGGGGGTTGTGGGACAGTTGCCTCAGGCCATTGAGTCCCTGGCTCATAGTGTGGCCAATTTCGGGGACTCATAGGCCAGGGGTGTCGAGCAACTCGCGGCAGCACAGGCCAGGGGTGTCGAGCAACTCGTGGCAGCACAGGACGCGAGTCGCGAGTTCATGAGTGGTGCCGTCCAGACACTGGCTGATCTGATGTGGGCACAGACCAGGGCAGTTCGCGCACTCACTTCTACCACACTCGCTGTGTCACGGAAGCATCACCAGGGCACCCGCCGCCCTGCTGCAGCACAGCGGTCTGGCCTTCACCAGATTGCAGCGCTTGCTGCAGTGCCAGGCCGGCCGAGTGCCAGTGTCTCTGGCGACCAGCGAGCGCCTGGCATCAGCCAGCTTGCCCCCATTGCTGCAGCTGCCACTGCCACTCCCCCAGCCAAGGTGCGACGAGCTGCTGGAGAGACTGATGCTGGCCAGCCACAGCTGCAGCAGTCAGCAGCCGGCCCCTCCAGGGCCGGATCTCGTCTAGGCCGACCCCCAAGGGCATCTGCCGTCACGCATTGTGCCCCTCAGGAGCCTTCCCCCAGCCTTGCAACACCCACAGGGCCCAGGTTGAGGCGGAGCAACAGGTCGGGCAGGGGCCGGAGAAGCCTGCACAAGGACTCGCCCTCTCGGCACACCAAGTAGAGTGTGTTGCCAACTGTTTTTTTTATATGGGGGTGTTTGTGTTCTGGGGGGGGGGGGCTTATTTTAGTAAGGCCGAGGATGAAGGCCAATTGGAAGGACAATTTTTGTTATCCCTCCCCAGGTTGTGGGAGTGAGATATGTTTTTGACTGTTTTTTGGGGGTCTTGTCTGTTTTTCTGTTTCATGTGGGAAGGGCCCTGAGTTTGTTAAATAAAGCTTTTTATTTATTCAGCTTGTCCAGGTGTCATGTTTCAAGTGGTTGTTGCGTTAACCGGCTGAGGGCTTGCGGAGCGGCTGCATTCAGGTGCGTTCATTGCCACAAGCCATTCCCTGACAGGGGGCCTAGAAGTGTCGTTCAATAAGCCGCCGGCGGACGGCCCTTGGACCTTGTGGCTCCCTCCTGGGCTGGTACTCCTCCTCCTCCTCCTCCTCCTCATGGTCCTCCTGCTCGTCCTCCTGAGGTGGTGGTCCAACGCGAGGTTGCAGTGCCTGAGTCCTGCGGATAGCCAGGTTGTGCAGCATGCAGCAAACGACGATGAACTGGGAGACTCTATCCGGCGAATACTGTAGAGATCCGCCGGAACGATCCAGGCAGCGGAACCGTTGCTTGAGGACGCCAATCGTTTGCTCTATGATGTTCCTTGTGGCTTGATGGCTTTCGTTGTATGCCTCCTCCGCAGGGGTCCTGGGCGCGCAGAGCGGGGTCATGAGCCATGTACACAAAGGGTAGCCCTTGTCCCCAATAAGCCATCCCCTTGGTGGAGGCTGTGCCTCGAACATGTCAGCCACAGTAGTCTGGCGCAGGATAAATGCATCGTGGCTGCTTCCTGGAAAGCAGGCATTGACAGCTAGGATGCGCTGCTTGTGGTCACACACCAGCTGTACATTGAGGGAATGGTAGCCCTTCCGGTTGCGGTAATCCTCGGCATTGTCGCTAGGTGCCCGCATAGCCACATGCGTGCAGTCAATGGCGCCCTGCACCATGGGGAAGTCGGCGATCCTGGCAAATCCGACTGCACGCTGCTCCTGCCTCTCTAGGGTCATGGGGAAGGAGATGAATTGGTGTCTCCTTGCGAAAAGGGCATCGGTGACCTGCTGGATGCAGCGATGCACGGCGAACTGGGAGATGTTCGCTATGTCCCCAGCAGCGGCTTGGAAGGAGCCGCTTGCATAAAAGTTCAGAGCCACCGTGACCTTCACTTCCACCGACAGAGACGTCCTGCACATCAGCTGTGGACGCAGATCTCTGTGAAGCAGCTGGCAGATCTCTGCAACCACCTCCCTTCTGAAGCGCAGCCTCTTAACACAATGCGCGGCAGTCATGGTGAGATAGGACACCTGCTGCTGGTATTCCCTGAGTGGGTAAGGCCTACGTTGCTGACGCCTGATGGCCCCTCTGCGTCTAGGCATGGCTGGCCCTCTCACACAGCGTCTGCGAGCCCTTCGCACATAATGCTGGAACTGAGGGTTGGAACCCCATGCAGCCCCCATAATAAACTTGCAAACAGTGAAATCACAATGAGTCTAATTTCCAAGCTCTGGCCAGAAGCCAAAAATACCTCTCCTATGTTGTCCCAAATCAGTAAGGTCTGTTCCTTGGTCTCTGTCCAGAAATCCAAAGCACTAAAGTCATTGCAGCAAAATGGCTGGCCTTTATAGTTCAGTCTAAGTGCCCTTTAATTAGCGCTCCCCGAGGCCCGCAGGGCCTCTGCTGCGTTCCAGTTCACAGTTCTTAACAGCGCCACGCCCACATTGGGCGGGCGCCACTGAATTTCCGGTTTGGGGCGCACAAACAGCGTTGCACGACGAAATGACGTCATAAGCTGCGCGCGCAGCTGAGCGGGCGCAAACACTTTGCGCCGGCGCTAAATGTCAACTGAAGTTGGGCGTAGGCGCAGATCGGACTGCGCCCGGGCGCTAAGTGCCTAGCGCTGGAAATCGACCCCTCTTAAGGCGTTAACGGCTGGCGAACGCTACTGAATTTCTAGGCCTTTATTCCCCAAATATGCCAGAGAGCAATTCAGTCTGCAAGATGAGGGATGTTAGTTACTTTTAACTCTCCCCCAAAAACTTCTTTCTGAATACATAGTTTGGACAGAACCACGTAGACTAGACTTTTTCAAAATTAAAATGTGATTATCCCCTTAAATTTCAGATACATTTCCCTTCCCTAGTGCTTGAACTGCATCTCTTATCAATTTGTCTAATCAATTTTAATTTCACAAACAAATTATGCTCAGACTTTGTGATTTTACAAAGACAAAAGTAACAATTGCATTTGGATGCAAGTCGTTTATCTTCCCCTTCGAGCAATGTTTGTTTGAAAATAAGATACGATCCCAATATCTTAAGTCCAATTTTGTCACCACGCTGCGACATTCGATGTCTACAGATAAATTCTTAAATTCTTGAAACTGCTGTATCTCTTGCTATACCGCAGTCACTGTTGTTTATAGGAACAAAGAAACAGAGAATCCATTGTGGCTCTGCTTAAGAGCCCAATGGGTTAATTTGACAATTCATCATTTCCTTTTGTCACTGTGGGGAAATATCCACTTAAATTAAGAAACTTAAATTTAATAATGCCCCATATAAATTTACATCCAACAATACAAAAGTGGTTCCTTGTTGAATTAAGAAAACAGCTGTTGGCAGAAAAGGTTAACTTCTTTGTAGGGTTATAAGAAGGCAGAGCAAAACATTGTCAGACGCCATTGCGTCACTTCACGTAAATTTAAGAAAACCTTCCCAAACAACCAGACGCCATCTTTTTAATATTTTTTTCCCTCAGTCTTTGTACCTTTTTAAACTTGCACACTTTAACACACACTTTCACACAACTGAAATTCCAGATTCCTTTTACTCAGTACGCTTGTGTTTTATTTTTCTCGGCACAGAAGCTAGCAGCATGCACCATCAGCTTCAGTGTCGTTTTCAACTTTACGTTCCTTTTTTTCCACCTTTTAAACTGTTGACTCAGCAGTTCATTTTGATGCTGTAACTATGTTCTTTTCATTCATTTGCTGAATTCCTAGAACTTGTGCTGCTGCTACCCCTGTCTCGAGTTTGGTTAGTATACAGCTTAGATTACCATTCCTGGTTTCTAGCTGTTGGCGATCTTTTTTCCTCTCTCTTTCATTTCTCTGATAGTTGTTAACCCATATGTCGCCACGTTGTGTGCAAATGTGAGCTGCATAGTGTAACAACTGCCTGCCTTTATAATCTTCTACTTCGTGATTATCGTTTAACATTTTATTTTTACAGTTATTCTCTGTTTGACCCTCTCCTTCTTGGACTCGGCCTTTATCACACTTCATTGTAAGGTCCCTGTAACGGTCACTGTTGCCCTCCTCAAAAGAGCCTTCCTGAGTGTGCTTTTGGATATAACCCTCTTCCACAACATCCACGATAATATTCCTTTATTAAACCAAAGCCCCGTCTGCTCGCTCAGGTGGACATAAAAGATCCCGTGGCACTATTTCTAAGATCAGAGAGTGTGGGTCAGTGAGTGTGGGTCAGTTAGTGTGAGTCAGTGTCCTGGCCAATATTTATCCCTCAATCAACATCACTAAAACAGATTATCTGGTCATTATCACATCGCTGTTTGTGGGAGCTTGCAGTGTACAAATTGGCTGCCACGTTTCCTATATTACAACAGTGACTACATTTCAAAAGTACTTCATTGGCTGTAAAGCGCTTTGGGACATCTGGTGGTCATGAAAGGCACTATATAAATGCAACTCTTTCTTTTTCTTTAAAAAGAAGTAAATCTAGGAATGCTTTTATATATATTTTAAGGGAAGTTCAACAATAGTCAGTAATTTAACATTAGGATGAACTGCAGCATAGCTTCCTTGTTTGAACAGTAGTCTGCTGTGTTTGTTTTTTGATTCAGGTGAATGGGAGAACTGGAAAATGTGGGTTCAAGAGTATTTCTATCCGGCTGACAGTGAGCCAGACTATACTTCAATCCTTGTACCAAATGTTGACAATGTTAGGACCAACTTTCTTGTGGGTATCATAGCTAAACAAAATAAGGTAAGTGCATAATAATTATTATTTATTGTTACGTCTGATACATGTAATATTACATGGCCTAGTGTTCCGAGAGTGCCTGGAAACGGGTGCGCAGGGGGGGTGGGACACCCCTGTTAGTGTTGACTCAGGCAGCACGTTTCATATTGCCTGCTGATTATAATCACGCAGGCAACAGTCAATGCTATCTGTGGTACTCATTGTCTGCATGCCTATCAGGGGGTTCAGATATTAGATGGGGAGATGCAATCTGGCTGTAGAAGGCAGGAAACTGTGCTGAGCAGACAAATGGATGTAACAACACTGAGAGGGCAAACAATGTTCTCTGATGCAACCTTGGAGGCCCTGGTCCAGGCCATGGACAGAAGGAGAGACATGATCTCTTTAAATACTTCCGAAGGGTCTTCTTGACATTATGGGCATTGCAGTAATTTTTAAAAAGTACTTAAAGCTGACACTAACCATGATGAGCCTTCCCAGCATTGACCAACCTTCCCTTGCCATCTTGTCTCTCCTGTTTGTCTGCCTATTATCTGCAATCTGCAGACCCGAATTGAAGGAGCGCAGAGATCTTGGAGGGTTGTGGGGCTGGCGGAGGATACAGAGATAGGGAGGGGCGAGGTCATGGAGGGATTTGAAAACAAGGATGAAAATTTTAAAATTGAGGCGTTGCCAGACCGGGAGCCAATGTAGGTCAATGATGGAAGTAGATGAACAAAGAGAGAAAACTATCCAGTTCTACAAATTGACAGGGTTCCCACAGCTGAAAGGAGCAATTGATGGAATGCATGTGCCACTCAAAGCATGGCAGCCAATGGTGGAGTGATTGAATTAGGGGATGTGCAAGAGGCCAGAATTGGAGGAGCGCAGAGATCTTGGAGGGTTGTGGGGCTGGCGGAGGATACAGAGATAGGGTCATAGAACGCATATGACAACAATTTTATTAATGTCCAGCTAGTGTGTGATGTCAATCACATTATCCTGTACATCAATGCCTGATACCAGGAAGCTGCCATGGCGTTTTTATTGTGTGTCAGTGCATCCTACTTGCTCTGATGACAGAGCCATGTATCATGATTGATTGGTGATTCCTGCAGTCTTGGCTTAAAACTCCAGTAAGGCTTCTGCAGGCAGAGAAGGACAACAGATATAATATTACAAGAAGTTTGACTGAGCAGTCTATAACTATTTTCAAGTCTCATTTTAGATGCCAGGATCTACAGCCTAATGAGAGTCTCAAGAATCATTGCAGCATGCTGCATACTGCATAATATCGCAATAAAGAAAGGCTTGCTGCTCCCAGAAGATAAAGGTGATGATAATAAAGAGGTGGTGGAAGGACCTCCCTCCCCACAGCATGAGGAGGGTGCACAAAAGGAGAGAACATAGGACAGGACAGACAGCAGCCAGAGAAAGGAGGATACAACTGGTGCTTTGAATAAATAAAGGTTGACTCAGCAAATAAAGTCATTTCACGGCTTCACAAAGTCCTCACTGTTAAAGACTTCTGTCAAGTTCCTTCATAAGACAGACCTTTCCACTTCCCATGCCATCATCCAACTCACAAGAGTTGAAAGCATACACAGAAATGAGCTCGCAACTTTATGTGATCAATCCATGTTTTACTTTAAATAACTACATTCACCAAAAAGTGCCAAAAATTCCAATCACTTTATATACATCTACTTCTTAAACCTATACCGACTCTCTTCATGCCAACTAACTTACTTGCTCGAGTTACTAAACTACTATTTCTACACAGTGCTGCCTTGGTGAGCTGAGGTTGAGTGGTGGGTGAATGGTATAGCTCCCCTGAAACGTTAGAGGCATGAAGTAACTGCTGACTTAGGGAAGCTGCTGTCCCCAAGGCACCAGCGTCTGGCAGCCTTTCTGTTGCAGATGTAAGAGGTGCTGGGCCCATTTCTGAAGCACTCGTGTAAGTATCGGAGTGGGCCTTATGGAAGCAGGCTGAATGACAGCAACAGGTGCAGGGCACAGGTTCAGAGTTGTTACTGGTTGATATCATTATGGACTGAATTGTCCCAACCAAGACTTAGAAGCTCTGTTCAGGCTAACTCTCAAGGCATCTATTGAAGAAGTAATAGATATCCTTCCAGAGGCCATTAATGACTTTAGAAGCTGTTCATGGTGTCTTTGATGTTTTGAAATCTACCAAGCTGCCAATCTCTAGCGTATTTTGCTGGTCATAGGAAACTTCCTGCAATGTGCTGCAGATATAGGTAGTGGATTCCCCACACTTGTCCATCATCTCACCCATTTGCACAGAAACTATCTCCATTGCTTCCACATGAAATCAATGCTTCCTAATCATAGCTCTTTTGAAGACTGAGCATTTGAAATCTGGGTCTCTCGGTTCCTCAAAAGCAGTCATTTCTCCTCCCTCTCTTCCACTTCCAGGTCCTCATTCCTACTAGTGCTTAGTGTTTCACCCAGTGACCACTGTTCTGATGCATTAGCTACTTCCTTCTGAGAGGGTATCTCTGTGTTGGTGCTTGTAAGATGTCATGGGGTTGGTGATGATGAAGTGGCAGGAGTTGTGAATCTGAAAGTGCTTGCATGGTTATATTAGTGGTCAGCCTCTTCCTGCATGGCATCCCTATGATGTGAAAAACTTAAGAGCTTATTTAGCTGTGCATACAGTGACATCTGTCCTTGAAGAATAGTTACTAAGGGCGTGATTTTATCAATGGGGACGTGATGGAGGCGGGACTGCTGCTTGTCGGGTTTTAGTCCCGCCTCCATCGACGTCTGGCCATCCCACGTTATTTTTCCTTGATTGGCCTCGTTAAGCCCGCCCAGCGGGCTTAGCCGGCCAATTAAGGGACAGCTGGTGACAGATGACGTCAGCGTATGACGTTTCATCTGTCAAGATTTTTTGACAGATGAATTGTTATCATTTGACAGCTCTGTGAAGCTGTCAAACACTGACAATCTGTCTTCTAAGTTGAGACCTAGGACACAGGATCATTTAGAAAGCTTTCCTGAGCAGAAAGCAAAAGGCTGCTGCATTTAAGAATGCAGCGGCCATTCTGCTTTCTCTGCCGGTGAGATGAGGCAGCTCCGCAACCTAAAGGGATGAAGCCTTGAGGAAGAAGCAAAGGTAAGTAATCTTATTAAAACACTTTAGACTCATGTAGTGTCCGTGTGTTGATAAAGACACTGAAGACAGGAGTTGGTTCATAGGTATTTACTAAGCAAAGTCTGGGGGGGGCGTTCTAACGGATATACACAATATACAGGCTTATATAGCCCGAGTGGCAATTACCGGCATTACAGCACACCTGGGGCTCTTAAAGGCACATACACCACAATTCCTCCCCTTTTAGTTAACCAGTACATCATATTTTAAGTAATTATTAATTACATGTTATAAGCAAAATAATATACATTGCTGTAGTTAATTAATTATAAGTTAGTCTCTCAGGAGGCTTCCTGACTCGGTCCGGGTAACGCTTCGGGGGTGTAGTAGTTTCTGGTGGTGTAGTAGGTTCTTCTGGCAAGGCTGATTCGGCTTGAATGCCAGTGTCGGGTTCATCGGGTTCCAGTATCACCGGATCGGAGGTAGATATGGGTATCTCTACTTCATCGTTAGATGTATAGAGTTGTGGTGTAGGTTGTCCCTTTTCGGATGACTTTATGATTTGGTCAGCATGGCGCCTTATTATGCTTTCTCCGATGTCCACGGTATACATCAGTGGTCCTAGTCGTGTGCAGATAGTTCCAGGCTGCCATTTCTCGGTACGGTAGTCCCGGGCCAAAACTTGTTGACCTATCTGGAAGGTTCTAGTTGGCCTTTCATTCATGCCTTGAAACTGCCGGTTCTCCACGTCCCTTCTGATGTTGGGCTTGACCAAATCCAGCCGGCATCTTAGGTTTCTATTGAAGAACATCATGGCGGGAGTTTGGTTGGTAACCATATGTGTTGCATTCCTGTATGCGAATAAGAAGTTATCCACTTTGTGCTGAAGTTTTATGTCTTCATTACCCATGGCCTTTATGGCCTTCTTGAAGGTCTGGACAAACCTTTCAGCCAATCCATTGGTGGCGGGATGGTATGGGGTGGACGTGTAGTGCTTAACCCCATTGTTTTTTAAGAACTTTCTGAATTCTTCGGACACAAATTGCGGTCCATTATCAGAACATATCTGTTCCGGCAGCCCATTCCTGGCAAATATGGTCCTTAATACTGTGATGGTTTTTTCCGTGGTGATGGAGGACATCTTTATTACCTCCGGCCACTTGGAGTGTGCATCAACCGCGATTAAGAACATTGAGTCCATAAATGGACCAGCAAAGTCGATGTGCACCCTTTGCCAGGGAGATGAGGGCCACTCCCATGGATGTAGAGGGGCTTGTGGTGGAGCATTTTGGACCTTCTGGCATCCTAGGCAGCTCTTGGTCATTTCTTCGATGTCTCCATCGATACCTGGCCACCATACAAATGCCCTAGCTAGGTTCTTCATTTTCACTCCACCCAGATGCCCCTCGTGAAGCTCCTTTAGCACTTTATCCTGGAGTTTGGCTGGAATCACCACTCTGGATCCACACATCAAGGTTCCTCGGCACACTGACAGCTGTTCTCTTCTTTGCGAGAATGCTGGCAACAGTGGTTCACCATGTGCTGGCCATCCCTTCACTGTTAAATCATAGACCCGTGAGAGAGTCGGGTCATTTCTCGTCTCCCTTTCAATGGCAGAATTTGTCACTGGTAGACATTCCACTATGGTAGAGTGGAACATCTCTACTGGGTCTACTGTAGGTGCCTCTTCTACCGTTGGCAACGGTAGGCGCGATAAACCGTCAGCATTCCCATGCTGTTTTGACCCTTTGTATTCTATGTCATATTGGTGTGCCCCTAGAAAAAGGGCCACCTCTGTAGCCTTTGCGCTGTCATAATGGGAACACCTTTTTTAGGGTTGAATATGGAAATGAGGGGTTGATGGTCAGTCAACAAGGTAAATTTTTGTCCGTGTAGGTAATGGTTGAATTTCATCACTCCCCATACCAGGCTGAGTGCTTCCCTGTCGATTTGGGCATAGTTACGCTCAGCTGAGTTTAATGAGCGTGATGCAAAAGCTATCGGCCGTTCTGAGCCATCAGGGAATTTATGGGATAATACTGCTCCTATGCCGTAAGGGGATGCATCGCACGCCAGTCTGATTGGCAGTGATGGGTTGTAATGAGCCAAAACTTCTTCGGATGTGATTAAGTCTTTGCATTTATGGAAGGCACGTTTACAGTCTTCGCTCCATTTCCAAATCACTCCTGTTTGTAGAAGTTCATTAAGAGGGTGTAGAAGAGTTGATAAGTTCGGTAAAAATTTATGATAGTAATTTATTAATCCCAGGAACGACCTTAATTGTGAAACATTTTCAGGTGCTGGGGCTTTTATAACCGCTTCAATTTTTTCAGGTGACTTATGCAACCCTTCATTATTAATTATGTGGCCACAATATGATATCTGATTTTGGAAAAATTCACACTTGGGGCGATTCGCTCGTAGGCCCCGTTCTTTCAGCCTAGTGAGCACCTGCTCCAAATTGGCAAGGTGCTCGTTGTCATTTTCTCCTGTTACAAGGATGTCGTCTAGGTAGCATTGAGTCCCCGGAATCCCTTGCAGGACTTGCTCCATAGCTCTTTGCCAGATAGCTGGAGCTGATGCTACTCCGAAAACCAGTCGATTGTACTGGTACAGGCCTTTGTGTGTGTTTATCGTGAGATACTTTTTAGAGGCCTCCTCAACCTCCATCTGTAGATATGCCTGTGCCAAGTCAATTTTGGTGAAACGTTTCCCTCCGGATAGTGAGGTGAAAATATCTTCTATCCTCGGAAGAGGATACTGTACTGTGTGAAGGACCGGGTTTACAGTCACCTTGAAGTCACCACAGATGCGAATTTTTCTCTGTTCTTCAGAATTATCTTTATTCAATGCTTTTTTCATGACTGGAACGATGGGTGTTGCCCATTCGCTCCAATCTATTTTGGATAATACGCCTGCTTTTTCCAAATTCTCCAGCTCTGCCTCGACTGCTGGATGTATTGCGTATGGCACCGGTCTTGCCTTAAAAAATTTGGGAATTGCTGCATCTTCCACTTTTATTGAGGCGGTGATGCCTTTCAAGGTTCCTAGTTTCTCTTGAAACACTTCTTTGGCGTTGGCCAAGATGTCTTTTAATCATTCAGGTATGATGTCATCATTGTTTTTTTCCTTACTGGTCACCGTCAGTGCCTGAATGGAGTGCCAGTCTAAACGTATCTTCCTGATCCATTCACGTCCCAACAACGGTGGACCACCATCTTGTAGAATGTATAAATACAACTTTTGTATTTCTTTGCCGTTGTATACAACAGGCACCCTTATTTTTCCTTTGGGGTATACTTTCTGCCCCGTATATGTTTTTAAGATAATGGATGTGTCTTTTAGAGGTATATGCAAAAATAGCCTCTCGTAATCCCGTCGATTTATTACGGTTAGATCTGATCCTGTATCTAGCTCCATTTTAACTGGGGACCCTGCTATCGTGAGGGTAACCCAAATGGTTTGGTAATCATCTTTGGCAAGTACATTATGTAATTTGAGACAGCTTAGTCTCTTGTTTTCGAAGTCGCTATCGCTCTTCTGGTCTTCGGAGCTACTGTCCGTCATCATTTGTACCTTCCTGTACTTTTCTTTATTGATTTTTTTTTCTGTCAGTGGATTTATTTTGTCCAGATTGGCATACCCGTGCAATGTGTCCAATCTTTCCGCATTGCCTGCATGCTTTGTCCTTGAACCAGCAGTCCCTTTGGTTATGGGTGGATCTGCCGCAGCGATAACATCTTTTGAAACCCTGTGTCATTTCATGGGTGCCGAAGTCCTGTGTCTTTTGTTGTATCTCTGCAGCTCCTTTTGCTGCTGCTTCGTATGATACAGCCATACTGAAAGCTTTGTCCAATGTTAAATCTTTTTCAGAAAGCAGTCCTTTTTGTGTTCCTTCACTTAAGAGACCGCAAACGAATTTGTCTCGAAGATAATCTGATAGTCCTGCCCCGAATTGGCAGTACTTTGATTGCTTTCTTAATTTGGTTAGGTAATCAGCGTTACTTTCATTCTTGTGTTGATTTCTCTTGAAGAACTTGAATCGTTCCGTTATCAGCAGCGGTGTTGGGTTTAAGTGCTCCTGCAGGGTATCAACAATTTTTTTTTAATTCTTGTCCTTTGGTTTGGCTGGAGTGATTAAATTTCGTAACAGCCCGTATGTCTTTGCGCCCATTAAGTTCAGAAGTACTGAAGCTTTTTTTTCATCTTCTATTCCATTTGCAGTGCAATATACCTTGACTCTTTCCACGTATGTGGTCCAATCTTCTATTTCGCTATCAAAAGCATCAATATTGCCAGACTTAGGCATTTCAGAAAAGATATGGCGCTTCCCGCGCTTTTTTCTTCTTCTCTGTAGCAAAGATATGGCGCTTCCCGCGCTTTCCCGCCGCTGCTGCCGATAACTGCGGTTTCCGTTCTCTTTTTTATTTAAATTTACTGTTGGAGACTCGTTCCCGCTGGAGGTCTGAACGCTGACCTGCTTGCCGCGCCGGCCGTCTCCCAAGTGCTCCCTCCCAGTCCGTTATTGATTGCCTCCGATTTCGCTGCCTGTCTCAGCTGTAGAGCCAGCCGCTGGAGACCCAGCCTGACGCCCAGGAAGGATTAGCGTAGTACCTGCCACCAGCTTGGCCAGCTGGTGAAACCACAGCTTCTCTCACTTCCTTGAGTCTTCTGGACGCCCGAGGAATCGATGTCCTTGAGGTGCTGCCGAATTGCAGGTAAGTCCGTTTCCACTTCGTCGTCACTAGTGTCCGTGTGTTGATAAAGACACTGAAGACAGGAGTTGGTTCATAGGTATTTACTAAGTAAAGTCTGGGGCGGGGGTTCTAACGGATATACACAATATACAGGCTTATATAGCCCGAGTGGCAATTACCGGCATTACAGCACACCTGGGGCTCTTAAAGGCACATACACCACAACTCACCTCACACACTTACCTCTCCACACTTGCACTCATCACTCACCTGCACACCGGCCCCTCCGACCCCCGTAGACCCACGGCTCGCTTCGCTGACCCTGGCAAGGTTCGGAGCCATCAGGAAGCCCACACTTTAGGGCTCAAAATAGGGATTAGCCAAAAAATTAATTGGCACTAATCCCCTGCCCGCCTCGAGGAGACGGGACCCGGCGCGGGTCGGGTACCCACCTCCTGGGAAGATGGCATGGAGGTGGGTTGGGGGCGGGATGGGTACCCACTCCCAGATTTCTACCATTTTCCCGGCAGTCCCGCCTCCTTACCCGCCTCCCCAGGGCTGGCAAAATCGCCCCCTAAGTGTAAGGATATAACCATTTCACACAATAATCCTGTTAGTCTACCTATGCTGTCTAAAGCTTTACCTTCCTGTGGACTCAGACTTTTGAGTGACGGTACCCTCCCTGGTTGTATGTATCATGCGATAGTTTTGGGTGAGTTTTCCTTTGGAGGGAGCGAACAGAAAGTTGAGTGAGGCATGTGAGTGGCATTTATACTTGCCCAATATGACACCTGGTGATGATATAGAAAAAGCATGAGAGGTAAGGAGGCGAATTAAGCCTTTACCATTTGTACAGAATGTGCAATGGGGACCGTATCTTGAGTTACCTTGTGTAAGCCAATTCGAATCTGACTGCAAATATGGTTTATTATATTTGACCAAGCCCAGACACATTCTGGCCTAGAAATTGGTTTGCCCCCGAAAATGGGCACGGGAATCACGAAGATCAACTTGCGCCCAGTCTGAGGACTGCAGGCAGCATGCAAACTTTATACTGCCTGCTCATTTCCTTGATTGTGGCATTCAGCCCAGCGCTGAATGCATTGCTGAATGGCTGAACCCTCAGCAGGTGGGCCCAAGTTTGTGTGAGGCTAGCACCAATTAAAGGTAGCCTGCACAACTTAAAGGCAGTCTTCACCTCTTAAAGGGGAGGTGCATTCTGCCTGCAGCAGATAATTGAACTGGCTGGGGAAAGCAGTGGAAAAGAACAATTAATGATGGCACAAAAGCGGAGCGAGCTTACACCAAAGTTCTCTGATGTAAAACTGGAAGCCTTGGCGCAGGAGTCAATAGGAGGAAAGAGCTGCTGTTTCCACAGGGGACCAAGAGGCTCTCCAGGCAACAGAGCAAAGCGCAGCGAGAGCAGATAGCCATTGTGGTGAATGCCCTCATGTAGCCCTGAAGACATGGACACAGTGCAGAAAGAAGTTTAATGACCTCACACGAGTGGTCACGGTAAGTGAATTCATCTTCAAATGCCATATCCCACCATCTGCACCACTAACCTCACACACTGCTCAATGCACTACATCCCCATCACTCACCTACCAACAATCTCTACCAAACACGACTCATACCTCACATTTATAGCTTCACCTCACCCTCATACACTTACCACTGCTGCAAGCATCACACCCACACCTCACAGCTTGCACACACTGTCAGCTATTTAACCATGACAGGCACATCACCCAAGCACATTGCACCTTTCTCTTGCAGGAAAATATGGCAAATTATTGGCACCAACAGAACCTAATCAGCAGGAGACAGGCTTGCCTGCACCACCTCACATGGCTGAGCCTGTGGCCAAAGGCGGGGCTGAAGGAATACAAGATGCCGGTAACCTCATACATTATCCTCCTTCTCACATCCCACTTCCCTTTACCCTTTTGATTTACAAGCTGCACATGGTGTAAGCATGAACCTCTTGATTCCCCCCTTCCCTCACCGCAACCCTACCCTTGTGCCTTTCTCATTTCAGAGACCTAAAAAATCCAACCTGCCCAGCCAGTGGTTCAAGAAGAAGAGGGAGAGGAGAGTGATGAAGACAAAGAAACACCGTCACTTGACCTGACACTCACAACCACCAGCTCAGATACTGGCACTGTGTGGAGCTTAGAGGCAGGATCTGCACGTGGTGAGTCACCAGGCACAAGTGGACAGCAGCCAGGGCAGGGGAAAGAATAATGCAGGTATCTGCTCCCAGAAGCACGAAGTTGAACATGAGTTCTGCTGCAGAGGACTCAGTTGAGGACTTCAATGGGGCGGCCTACTGAACAAGGGTGATAGGTATGCACAATGAAATGCTTGGTGCATTGGCAGACCTGCCAGAGAACCTGAATGCAGTGTCAAGGAGCATGGAGGAGTCCGGCACCAACCTTGCACAGGGCTTTGTGCAGAGCTTGGAGCCCATGATTTCCAGGATGGAAGGGGTGGGCAGATCCATTAGCGCACTTGTGGACCCAACCATGATGCAGCGTCTGCTGGCTGATGTCAGCTTCAATTGGAGCACAAGCACAAGCCACCCAGCATCTATGTGCTGCAGTGGAAGCTCAGACTTCTGTCATACAAGCTCAGACTGCTTTCATGCAGGCTGAAGCTTGCTGCCACGCAAGCTCGGACTGCTGCCATCGTGGCTGTATTTACCAGTGTGGAAAGGGGCTTGCAGGGTTTCACAGCAGTCCAGAAATATATCTTCCAACAGATTACTAGGATTGCTGAGGCACAGCCCCGGGGGAGAGGCAGTGGCTTCATGAAGGATGAACCTGCTGTCCTCTCTCAGGATGGCAGCATTCATTTTCCCACCACTGACACTCCACCTGTTGCTGTTGCCTGTCAGCCAGCTAGCACAGACTGCTGCCCCCCCATGCCAAGGTGGTGCACTCTACAGCCGGGCCTTCTAGGCCAAGAGCTCCTCAAGGTTGTCTTGCAAGGTCATCTGCAGTCTTTCCCAATGAAAGTCATCAGCCTTCCACCAGTCATGCTGCAGCTACTGGGATAGTACTTTGTAGGAGCACTTGGACACCAAAGGCAGACGCAAAAGAGGCACTAAGGGAATGCACAAGGGTGATTAGTTGACTTTGTTATGTAATATTGAATTGATTGATGGATAAAGTTGGATTGGAATGTTTCTTTTGTGGTGGCTTTTATTATAGCATAGTGGCCAAGAGGGCGCTGTGATGGTCAGTAACAGAGGGAAGGTAAGGTGTGAGACTATTGTTGACTGGGGAATTGGGGTTTCGTTCACTCATCGGATGAGTCGATCACAGGCAGCCCGGGCAGAAAGGGGCTGTCTGGGTTGCCTCCTCCCTTCCTCTTCCTCCTGTTCTACATAAGTAGAAAGAGGTCTGAGGTCCTGCAGGCAGAGTTTAGGGAGCTCGGAAAGAGATTAGTAAGCATGGCTGGAGAAATGGTGCAGGAGGGAGGGCTTTAGATTCCTGAGGCATTGGGACCGGTTCTGAAGGAGGTGGAACCTGTACAGGTCAGACGGGTTGCACCTCAACAGGGCCGGGACCAATATCCTTGTGGGGAGGTTTGCTAGTGCTGTTGGTTTAAACTAACTTGGCAATGGGATGGGAACCTGAGCATAGATTCAGAAGGGACATAAGCAAAGCTGGAAATGGAAGGCAGAAAATTTACGTGAGTTTGGAAGACAGAGGAAACAAAGGCTAGAAAATAGACAACAAAGGTGTTTGGCAGTGCTTAATGGTATATACTTCAATGCAAGGAGTCTATTGAATAAGGCAGATGAGCTGATGAGCTGAGGGCACAGAAAGACATGTGGAAGTATGATATCATAGCTATTAGTGGAACATGGCTGAAAGAAGGGCAGGAATGGCAGCTCAACATTCCTGGTTACAGGATTTTCATACGAGATAGAAAGGGGGATAAAAAAAGGAAGGGGGGGTCGCAATATTGGTTAAAGAAGCAATTACAGCAATGAGGAGGGATGATATATTGGAAGCATCATCAATGAGGCCAACACAATAGCAAACTAGAAAATTTCATTCACTTTGCTTCCAATTTCTACCCTTCCCTCACCTTCACATGGTCCATATCCGACTCTTCCCTTCCCTTCCTCGACTTCTCTATCTCCATTTCTGGGGATAGGTTATCGACAAACATCCACTATAAGCCCACTGACTCCCACAGCTACCTGGACTACACTTCCTCCCACCCCGTTTCCTGTAAGGACTCTATTCCATTCTCCCAGTTTCGCCATCTCCGCCGCATCTGTTCTGACGATGTCACCTTCCATACTAGTGCTTCTGATATGTCTTCCTTTTTCCTCAACCGAGGATTCCCCTCTACCGTGGTTGACATGGCCTTCGACCATGTCGGTTCCAGTTCCCGCACTTCTGTTCTCACCCCTTCCCCTCCCTCCCAGAACCACGATAAGGTTCCCCTTGTCCTCACCTTTCACCTCACCAGCCTCCACATTCAACGGATCATCCTCTGCCATTTCCGCCACCTCCAGCGTGATCCTACCACCAAATACAACTTCACCTCCTCCCCTTTTCAGCATTTTGAAGGGACCACTCCCTCCGCGACACCCTGATCCACTCCTCTATCACCCACAACACCCCTTCCCCTTCCCACGGCACCTTCCCATGCAAGCGCAGGAGATGCAACACCTGCCCTTTTACCTCCACCCTTGCCACTATCCAGGGCCCCAAACACTCCTTCCAGGTAAAACAATGATTTGCTTGTACTTCTTGCAATTTAGTATACTGTATTTGCTGCTCACGATGCGGTCTCCTCTACATTGCATCCCAGAGTACTAAAAGAGGTAGCCATGGAAATAGCGGATGCATTGGTTGTCATCTTCCAAAATTCTATAGATTATGGAACAGTTCCTGCAGATTGGAGGGTGGCAAATATAACCCCACTATTTAAAAAAGGAGGGAGAGAGAAAACAGGGAACTACAGACCGGTTAGCCTAACATCAGTAGCAGGGAAAATGCTAGAGTCTATTATAAAGGATGTGATAACAGGACACTTAGAAAATATCAACGGGATTAAACAAAGTCAACATGGATTTATGAAAGGGAAATCGTGTTTGACAAACCTACTGGAGTTTTTTGAGAATGTAACTGGTAGAATAGATAAGGGAGAACCAGTGGATGTGGTGTATTTGGATTTTCAGAAGGCCTTTGATAAAGTCCCACATAAGAGGTTAGTGTGCAAAATTAAAGCACGTGTGATTGGGGGTAATATATTGGCATGGATTGAAAATTGGTTAACAGGCAGGAAACAGAGAGTAGGAATAAATGGGTCTTTTTCGGGGTGGCAGGCGATGACTAGTGGGGTAGCGCAGGGATCAGTGCTTGGGCCCCAGCTATTCACAATATATATCAATGATTTGGATGAGGGAACCAAATGTAATATTACCAAGTTTGCTGATGACACAAAACGAGGTGGGATTGTGAGTTGTGAGGCAGATGCAAAGAGGCTTCAAGGCGATTTAGACAAGTTGAGTGAGTGGGCAAATCCATGGCAGATGCAGTATAACGTGGATAAATGTGAAGTTATCCACTTCAGTAGGAAAAACAGAAAGGCAGAGTATTATTTAAATGGTGATAGATTGGGAAATGTTGATGTACAGAGGGACCTGGGTGTCCTTGTACACCAGTCACTGAAAGCAAACATGCAGGTGCAGCAAGTAGTTAGGAAGGCAAATGGTATGTTGGCCTTCATCGCAAGAGGATTTGAGTACAGGAGCAAAGATGTCTTACTACAGTTATACAGGGCCTTGGTGAGACCACACCTGGAGTACTGTGTGCAGTTTTGATCTCCTTACCTAAGAAAGGATATACTTGCCATAGAGGGAGTGCAGCAAAGGTTCACCAGACTGATTCCTGGGATGGCAGGACTGTCGTCTGAGGAGAGATTGGCTCGACTAGGCCTGTATTCACTAGAGTTTAGAAGAATGAGAGGGGATCTCATTGAAACGTATAAAATTCTGACAGGGCTAAACAGACTGGATGCCGGGAGGATTTTTCCCCTGGCTGGGGGTTCGAGAACGAGGGGCCTCAGTCTCAGGATACGGGGTAGGACGTTTAGGACTAAGATGAGGAGAAATTTCTTCACTCAGAGGGTGGTGAACCTGTGGAATTTTCTACCACAGAAGGCTGTGGAGGCCAAGTCACTGAATATATTTAAGAAGGAGATGGATGGATTTCTAGACACTAAAGGCACCAAGGGGTATGGGGGAGAGAGCGGGAATATGGTATTGAGATAGAGGGTCAGCCATGATCATATTGAATGGCGGAGCAGGCTCGAATGGCCTACTCCTGCTCCTAATTTTCTATGTTTCAAACGCAGATTGGGCGACCGATTTGCGGAACACCTCCATTCAGAACATAAGCGTGACCCCGAGCGGGAATATGGTATTGAGATAGAGGGTCAGCCATGATCATATTGAATGGCGGAGCAGGCTCGAACGGCTGAATGGCCTACTCCTGCTCCTAATTTTCTATGTTTCAAACGCAGATTGGGCGACCGATTTGCGGAACACCTCCATTCAGAACATAAGCGTGACCCCGAGCTTCCGGTCGCCTGTCACTTTAATTCTCCGCTGCACTCCCACTCTGACCTCTCTGTCCTCGGCCTCTTACAACTGTTCCAATGAAGCTTAACGTAAGCTCGAGGAACAGCACCTCATCTTTCAATTAGGCACTTTACAGCCATTTGGACTCAACACTGAGTTCAACAATTTCAGTCTATAACCTCGGCCCCTATACTTTTTCTTTTTTTTCTATTTTCCCTTTTCTCTCACGTGGCAGCTGTTGATGATTCTGCCATTGCCATTTACACCTTATCTTGAGTCATCATTTGTTTCATTGTCCCATTACCATCTGCTTTTGCCTTACACCATCATCCCTTTTGTCTTTTAATCTCTTCTGCCTTCCAGCCTATCACAGACCTTCCCTTTGTTCTTTCCTCCCCTCCTCCATTTCCCTGCCCCACACTTGCTTAAAAATCTGTTACTTCTCTAACTTTTTCCAATTCTGATGAAGGGGCATCGACCTGAAATGTTAACTCTGTTTCTCTCTCCACGATGCTGCCTGACCTGCTGAGTATTTCCAGCGTTTTTTGTTGTTATATCAAATGAGGCCATATGGGTTGAACTGAAGGAAAAAAAAGGGCAATTACACAGCTGGGAGCGTATTATAGACACCCAAATAGTCAGAGGGAGATAAAAGAGCAAAATATGTAGGCAAATTTCTGAGGAGTGCAAAAACAATAGAGTCTAGAGTCATAATGGCGCAGAAGGAGACCATTCGGCCCATCGAGTCCGTGCAGGCTCTCTGTAGAGCAATCTAGTCAGTCCCATTCCCCCGCTCTATCCCCTTAGCCCTGCAAGTTTATTTCCCTCAAGTGCCTATCCAGTCTCCCCTTGAAAACATTGAGTGTGTCCGCTTCCACCACTTCCGTCGGCAGCGAGTTCCAGGTCATCACCACTCGCTGCGTAAAAAAGTTTTTCCTCACATCCCCCCTGTATCTCTTGTCCAAAACCTTAAATCTGTGTCCCCTAGTCCTTGTACCATCAACTAGTGGGAACAGCCTTTCCCCGTCTAGCCTATCCAAACCCGTCATAATCTTGTACACCTCTATCAAATCACCCCTCAACCTCCTTTGCTCTAATGAAAACAAATCCAGCTTCTCCAATCTGTCCTTGTAGCTAAGATCCCCCATCCCCGGAACCATTCTGGTAAATCTCCTCTGCACCCTCTCAAGTGCCTTCACATCCTTCCTAAAGTGTGGTGACCAGAACTGGATGCAATACTTCAGTTGTGGCCTAACCAGCGCTTTATAAAAGTTCAGCATAACTTCTCTACTTTTGTACTTTATGAAGCCCAAGAACCCAAATGCTTTGTTAACCACTCCCTCAATATGTCCTGCCACCTTCAGGGACCTACAAACATTAACTTCCAGGTCCCTCTGTCCCTGCACACTCTTTAAAACTGAGCCATTAAGTGTATATTGCCTCTCCCTGTTCCTTCTGCCAAAATGCATCACCTCACACTTCTCTGTATTAAATTCCATCTGCCACTTGTCTGCCCATTCTGCTAGCCTTTCTATGTCCTGTTGCAGTCGATTGGTATCATCATCACTGTTTGCCACACCCCCAAGTTTGATGTCATCGGAAAATTTAGAAATTCTACTCTGTATTCCAATATCCAGGTCATTTATGTATACCAAAAAAAGCAGTGGCTACAGCACTGACCCTTGGGGAACACCACTGTCTACCATCCTCCAGTCTGAAAAACAGCCATTTACCACAATTCGCTGTTTTCTGTCCTTAAGCCAATTCCTTATCCAAGCTGCCACTGACCCACCTATTCCATGAGCCTTAATTTTGTTAACCAGCCTTCTATGTGGTACTTTGTCAAATGTCTTCCGATAATCCATGTAGACAACATCCATTGCATCCCCTTCATCAATCCTCTCTGTTACTTCATCAAAAACTTCAATTAGATTAGTCAAACATGATCTGCCTTTTACAAATCCGTGTTGGCTCTCCTTAATTAGCTTAAACCTCTCCAAGTGCCCGTTAATGTTTTCCTTGATTATTGTTTCTAAAACTTTACCCACCACTGATGCTAAACTGACTGGCCTGTAGTTAATAGGATTGTCCTTACACCCTATCTTGAACAATGGTGTCACATTTGCCACTTTCCAATCCTTAGGCACCTCCCCTGCATCTTGGGAAGATTGGAAAATTATGGCAAGCCCTTCTGCTATCTCTTCCGCCAATTTCCTCAGCAACCTGGGATGCAAGCCATCTGGACCAGGCAACTTGTCCACTCTAAGCATACCCAGCCTTTCCAGTACATCCTGTCTATCAGTTTTCACCCCTTCCATTGCTTCTACCTTTTCCCCTTTTACCGATATTTTGTCAGCATCCACCTCCTTAGTAAACACCGATACAAAGTATTCATTGAGTATTCTAGCCTTGCCCTGTGCCTCTAAGCATATATCACCTTCTTTGTATCTAATAGGCCCCACCCCACCTCTTACTACCCACTTGCTGTTTACATGCTGGTAGAATATTTTTGAGTTCCCTTTTATGTTAACCGCCATTCTACTCTCATATTCTATCTTTGCCAATCTTATTTTCATCTTCACATCCTCTCTCAACTTATTATATTTGATCTGGCTCTCCCTTGAAGAATTCACCTGACATGCATCGTACACCCTCTTTTTTTGTTTCATCATCTTCTCTATCTCCCTCGTCATCCAAGAAGCCCTCACTTTGGTTCCCTTACCCTTCCCTCTTGTTGGAATGTACCTAGCCTGTACTTGGAACATCTCCTCCTTAAAGATCACCCAGTGTTCCGTTACAGTTTTTCCTGTCAGTCTTTGGTTCCATTTTACCCTGGCTAGATCCTTTCGCATCCCATTGAAGTTAGCCCTATTCCAGTTTAGAAGTTCCACTCTAGGTTGTTCCTTGCTCCTCTCCATTGCTCATCCAAACCTTATGATACGATGATCACTTGTACCCAAGTGTTCTCCCACAGACACTTGGTCGACCTGGCCCACTTCATTCCCCAGCACCAGATCCAGCAATGCCTCCTTCCTAGTTGGGCCAAGAACATATTGGTCAAGGAAATTCTCCTGAACACATTTCAGAAATTCCTCCCCCTCCTTTCCCTTTACCCTAGCATTATCCCAATCGATATTTGGGTTATTAAAGTCCCCCAATATCACCAAGAGCTCTATAGCTCTTGCATATCTTTGCGATTTCCCTGCAGATTTGCTGCTCTACATCCCTCTCACAATTTGGAGGCCTATACAATACCCCCAATAGCATGATCATACCATTTCTGCTCCTCAACTCTAACCAAATGGATTCTGTCATTGTCTCCTCAAGAACATCCTCCTTTCCAACACTACAATGTCTTCCTTAATCAGCACTGCCACCTCAACTCCCTTTTTTCCTTCCCTATATTTTCTGAACACCTTGTACCCATGAATATTAAGTACCCAGTCCTCACCGTTTTTAAGCCACGTTTCCGTTATTGCCACAACATCACATTGTCACAAGGCTAATTGTGCTTGTAGCTCACCAACCTTATTCACCACACTTTGTGCGTTTACGTACATGCATTCTAAACCCACTTTTGAATTTTTCGTAGTCTTTCTTAGTCTATTCCTATCTAATATGGTACTACTACCGCCTCTAGTACTACCTTCTGTTGTACTATCCAACACACTCACTCTTATTCCTCTTTTCTACTCCTATATGCTGGTGTCCATCCCCCTGCCAAGCTAGTTTAAACCCTCCCCAACAGCACTAACAAACCTCCCCGCGAGAATATTGGTCCCGGCTCTGTTGAGGTGTAACCTGTCCGGTTTGTACAGGTCCCACCTTCCCCAGAAACAGTCCCAATGCCTCAGGAAACTAAAGTCCTCCCTCCTGCGCCATCTCTCCAGCCATGCATTCATCTGTTCTATCCTCCTATTCCTGTACTCACTATCACGAGGCACTGGGAGTAATCCGGAGATTACTACGTTTGAGGTCCTGCTTTTTAATCTCTCTCCTAGCTCCCTAAACTCTGCCTGCAGAACCTCATCCCTCTTTCTGCCTATGTCGTTGGTACTGATATGGACAATGACCTCTGGCTGTTCATCCTCCCCCCTCTGAGTGTCAGTAATAGTAGGGGATTTCAACTACCCTAACATTAACTGGGATAGAATCAGTGTAAAAGGTATAGAGGGCACAGAATTCTTAATATGCATTCAGGAGAACTGTTTTAGCCAGTACTTAGCAAGCCCAACAAGAGAGGGGGCAATTCCAGACTTCATTTTAGGGATTGAAGCTGGGCAGGTGGAAGGGGTATCAGTGGGAGAACATTTTGGTGATAGTGATCATTTCACTCACATTTAGCGTAGTTATGGAAAAGGACAAAGATAGATCAGGAGTAAAAGTCCTCAATTGGGGAAAAGACAATTTTAATAAGCTGAGATTTGATTTAGCAAAAGTGGACTGGAAACAGCTACTTGAAGGTAAATCAGTGTCAGAGCAGTGGGAGGCATTCAAGCAGGAGATAGTGAGGGTTCAGAGCAACTATGTTCCCACAAAGTAAAAGGGTGGGACTCCCAAAAATAGAGACCACTGGAGGTCAAGAGGCATACAGGGTAGGATAAGGCAAAAAAGGGAAGCTTATGTCAGATACCAAGAGCTAAATACTGCAGGAAGTATTAAGGGGTTTAGCATCTTTGAAAGTAGATAAATCGCCAGGCCCAGATGAAATGTATCCCAGGCTATTGAGAAAAGCAAGGGAGGAAATAGTGGAGGCTCTGACCATTTTTCAATCCTCTCTGGCTACAGGTGTGGTGCCGGAGGACTGGAGGACTGCTAATGTTGTACCCTTATTTAAAAAGGGAGAAACAGATAGACCGAGTAATTGCAGGGCATACAGCCTAACCTCAGTGGCGGGCAAATTGTTGGAAACATTTCTGAGGGATTTTATTAATCATCATTTAGAAAGGCACGGATTAATCAAGGACAATTAGCATGGATTTGTTAAGGGGAGGTCATGTCTGACTAACGATTCAATTTTTTGTGGAGGTAACAAGGAGAGTTGATGAGGGTAGTGCGCTTGATGTAGTCTACATGGATTTTAGCAAGGCTTTTAACAAGGTCCCACATGGCAGACTGGTCAGAAAAGTAAAAGCCCATGAGATCTATGGGAAAGTGGCAAGTTGGATCCATAATTGGCTCAGTGGCAGGAAGCAAAGGGTAATGGTTGACGGGTGTTTTTGTGAATGGAAAGCTGTTTCCAGTGGGGTTCCACAGGACTCAGTACTAGGTCCCTTGCTTTTTGTGGTATATATCAATGATTTAGACTTCAATGTAGGGGGCATGATTAAGAAGTCTGCAGATAATACAAAAATTGGCCGTATGTTTGATAGTGAGGAACAAAGCTGCAGACTGCAGGAAGCTATCACTCGACTGGTCAGGAGGGCAGAAAAGTGGCAAAAACAATTCAATCCAGAGAAGTGTGAGGTAAAGAATTTGGGGAGGGCTAACAAGGGCAGGAAATATACAATAAATGGTAGGATACTGAGAAGTATAGAGGAACAGAGGAACCTTGGAATGCATGGCCACAGATCCCTGAAGGTAGCAGGACAAGTTGATAAGGTGGTTAAGAAGGCATACGGGATACTTTCCTTTATTAGCTGAGGCATAGAATATAAGAGCAGGGAGGTTATGCTTGAACTGTATAAAACACTAGTTAGGCCACAGCTAGAGCACTGTGTATAGTTCTGGTCACCACATTATAGGAAAGATGTGATTGCACTGGAGAAGGTACAGAGGGGATTTACAAGGATGTTGCCAGGACTGGAGAATTTTAGCTATGAGGAAAGTTTGGATAGGCTGGTGTTTTCCTTGGAATAGAGGAGGCTGAGGGGAGATTTAATTGAGATGTATAAAATTATGAGGGGCCTAGATAGCGTGGATAGGAAGGACCTATTTTGCTTAGCAGAGGGGTCAATAACCAGGGGGCATAGATTTAAAGTAGTTGGTAGAAAGATTAGAGGGGAAATGAGGAAAAATGTTTCATCCAGAGGGTGGTGGGGGACTGGAACTTACTGCCCGAAAGGGTGGTCGAGGCAGAAATCCTCATCACATTTAAAAAGTACATTGTTTAAGGATGCCAATGGTCTTCTTTATCAGATTCCATGTGGCAGCATGGCACTCATTGTACACATGCTGCCCACGTATGGTTGGGTTGGGGAGCAGTATCATGAGCCAGTTGGTCAGCGGATAGCTCTTGTTGCCCAGTAGCCAACCTCTAGTTTGTCTTGGTGGCTCAAAGATTGAGGGAACTGCAAACTGGCACAGAAGAAAAGCATCATGACTGCTGTCAGGATACTGGGCATTCACCATCATGATATGTTCAGCATGGTCGCACTCCAACCGCACAGTGAGTGATAACCTTTGCGCTACATCTCAGCATTTATAGGCAGTGCCCGCAAAGCCACGTGTGTGCAGAAGTTCTGACGAAAGGTCATCGACCTGAAACGTTAACTCTGTTTCTCTCTCCACAGATGCTGCCGGATCTGCTCAGTAATTCCAGCATTTTCTGTTTTTATTAACAATGCTTTACTGTATATTGTTTAATGTGTACAAATCCCTTTTTTAAAAACATATTTTTTGATATTGTGACAGGCAGTACTTCTGATTGGAGAACAGGGGACAGCAAAAACAGTCATGATTAAAGGATATTTGAAGAAATATGATCCTGAAGAACACCTGTCCAAGAGTTTGAATTTCTCTTCTGCCACAGAGCCCTACATGTTCCAGGTAACATATCATTTTATGCATATGAACTAAAAATGAGCATGATGGATCTAATACCTGAGAGCAATTGTATGGTAGGTAGGAGTTCTGATTGTTTTTACTTTAAGGCACCTTTGAACCTGGGTCATGTGTACTTATGTTAGTCGTTAAGATGGAAAATAATGATTCTATAAAACTATTTTATCTGTGCAGCAGATTTTAAAATTTCAACATCAGTATGTTCACCACTGCATTCCAGACACAGTCCTCTGCACAAAAGAAAAATATAAAAATTCCACAGCTCTTTAATTACACCACAGCTCTTTAACTGTCTGCAGGTATTTATGATCTGCAGTTCTCCAGCAATTTGCTGCCCTTCAGGACAATGTGCCATTCAGATCCCGATACACCTACTGATCTAACACCTACCAATCCATTTTGCAACTAACAAGCACACAGACATCAGAACCCCAAGAATATTGACTCCTCTATGTCTTTCTCACACCAATACAAATGAAACTATCTACACAAGCTGCAACATCAGTGCCACCATATTTTATTGTCCAAAATGTTTGTATCTCTAGTGCCTGCTGACATGGTGCTTCCCCTTCCTCACAGTCTGTGTGTGCTGTGCTGAATTACCTGATCTTGTGCTCTTCTCAGTGCAACCATGTGACACCCTGACAAACAGGACATTACCTTTTCTGTCCAGTGCATAGTCTTACAACAGCATGACCCAGAGGCACTTCTCTAGCCTTCTAAAAGGCAGACTGATTCACATGCCAGTGACATGAGGTCAATGCATAACAATAACTGTTAAGTCAATGTACAGAGTGACATTTATGGTAGATAATGGCCCAGAAATTCGGGTCTCCATGGGTGAGTACGCTTGGGGTACTCACCCGTAAGCCCAATGGAAGTGTCGGTTTCCTGCATGCACTGCGCATGCGCGGGAAACCGGCACTTCCGCTCCCCTGAAAGCAGGGGTTCAGAGGTCGAACGCATGCGCGGGAAAGGCTGCGCGTGCGCATCGAACTTCGTTTTTTTTTGCAGGTTTTCCCGGGAGGGTAAGTCTCCAGAAGTTAGACATATAAAAAGCAGGCGTAAGGCCTGCTTTTTACAAGGTAAGTGGTGAATAAATTAAAATTAAAACATTTTTTCCACAGGTTTATTATTTTTAAATACTTTAAAGCAAGGTAAGTTTATTTTTAGCCCTGTTAGAAAATAAAATTATTTTTTTCAAAAATTTAAATTATTTAAAATAGTTATTTCATGTAATTTATAGTTTATTTAAAAAATGTGATGTTTTTAAAAAATTTATTTGAAGATTTAGTACTGATTTGGGGCCGTAGTATTTATAAGTTTTGACAGCTCTTCCTGTCAATCTTATGAATGGAGCATTCCCTGCTCCGATTGGCTCCCCATGGCCCACGTGATCCCAGGGGACGCATCGAACTAACTGCGCCCCTGGGATACACAAGCACTGTGCGCCGGCAACTGGACCAGGCCCCGGATCGGAATTCCATGGGGGCCCACAGCTCAACGGCCGGCACGCAAGGTAAGTGCAGGTCGGGGGCTTGCACCCGCGGGAAGCCCCCGACCCGAATTTCTGGGCCATTACCTCACTTTGACTTAATTTAATAAACCTTCTTGTACTATAGAAAATAATAAATTAGACTGCACTGTCCTTATTAGCAGGATAAATTAACGGTTTCCTCTGGACTCAGTTGGTTTTTATCTTAAAAAGGAGGTCCAGCCTGTTTGTCTTTCTCAGCAGCCCTTCCAGAACTCACTTATTGGCTGTATGTTTCTCTGTATTTTGTTTTCTAACTAGGCAGGAAGCCAGCCAGTGCTGATCTATCTGCTCTTGTGCTTCTTCATGGTGCAACCATGTGGCTGGTGCTTGTGGGTGGCTGGCATCTGTGTATTGTTGGAAGGTTCCTGGGATTGAAGTGACACAACCTCTATGGTTAAGAAGGCATATGGGATACTTTCATTTATTAGCCGAGGCATAGAATATAAAAGCAGGGAGGTTATGATAGTATTAGATTAAAAGAAAAGGCTTATGATGTTGCAAAGAATAGTAGTAAGCCTGAGGATTGGGAGAGCTTTAAAAACTAGCAAAGGATGACCAAAAAATTGATAAAAAGGGAGAAAATAGAATATGAGAGTAAATTAGCAAGAAATATAAAAACAGATTGTAAGAGCTTCTACAAGTATGTAAAAAGGAAAAGAGTAGCAAAAGTAAGTGTTTGTCCCTTAGAGGCAGAGACAGGAGAAATTATATCGGGGAACAAGGAAATGGCAGAGGCTTTAAACAAATATGTTGGGAGAGAAATTCATTATAGCCCCATTTGGGGCGCCAACTTTTAAAAGTTGAGAAAATTAGCGGCAGGCGCTAATGTTTCTCAACTTTAAAAAAAAATTCTATTCGCTCCAGGAAAGAAGTGGAGTGCTAAATTAAGCGCTCTGCTTCATTCCTGGAGCGCAACAGGCACCAGGCAGGGCGGAAGTTGTGCAGCGCTGCACAATGGGCCGCACAGCACTGCTGCGTTGAACCTAGACATCTAACCTAGATCTAGCCTTATACAACTTCAATCTGTGACCTCTGGTCCTGCCTGACCTATTTAATTGAAAGAAACTGTCAGCTGGAACACAATCTATTCCCTTCATTATCTTATAAACCTCAATCAGATCCCCCCAAAGTCTATGCTTTTCTAAGGTATAGAGTGCCAACTCTTTTAGCCTATCTTGATAATTAAGATGCTTTAGATTGGGAATTTGTCTAGTGGCCCTCCTCTGCACCCTTTCCAAAGCCTCAATATCAAAGTTACAAATGATATTCTCTGTGACTGTGACTGTGGTGCACTATCCCTCATCATCCTTCTCGACCTGCCTGCAGCCTTTGACACGGTTGACCACACCATCCTTCTCCAATGCCTCTCCTTCATTGTCCAGCTGAATGGGGCTGGCCTTGCATGGTTCCACTCTTAACTATCTATTCATAGCCAGAGAATCTCCGACAGTGGATTCTCTTTCCACTCCCACATTGTTATCTCTGGAGTCCCGCAAAGACATATTTTAAAATCTCATGCTCAAATCCCCTCCATGGCTTCACCCTTCCCTATCTCTGTAACTTCCTCCAGCCCTACAACATCTGAGAACTCTGCTTTCCTCCAATCCTGGCCTCATGCATCCCCACTCCTTTCGCCCCACCATTGGTGGTGGTGCCTTCAGCCATCTAAGCCCTAAACTCTGGAATTCCCTCCCTACACCTCTGTGCCTGCCCACCTCTCTCTCCTTCTTTAAGATGCTCCTTAAAACCTACCTCTTTGACCAAGCTTTTGGTCACCTGTCCACCATTTTTGGCTCGGTATCAATTTTTATCATATTACGATTCTGTGAAGCACATTAGGATGATTTACTAGGCTAAAGCCACCAGATAAATGCAAGTTGTTGTTATGCAGGGTGGTGCCTGCCAGTGAATTCTGCCACCAAAGTTTTCAGGGTCAGGAGGAAGAGTCAGGAAGAACAGGTGCCCCTCCCCCCCCACCAACCAGAAATAACGTTCCAAAGCTGTGTCAGAAGGCTATTTTAAAATAGAATTAAACTAAACATTTTGTGGCCTGATCTTCAGGGCTGTAGGGCCTGATCCCAGTCTGTATCCCCAAGTATGCCCCACTTCGACTGGATGTCAGTAAGATCATCTTAGTGACACCAAGCATATCATTGCCGATGTTATGCCGAGACCCGGCTAGGAACATATGAAGGAGTAGGCCATTGTGCCCCTCGAGCCTGTTCCGCCACCATTCAATCAGATCATGGCTGATCTGTGACCTAACTCCATATATCCGCCTTTGGCCCATATCCCTTAATACCTTTGGTTAACAAAAAGCTATCAATCTCAGATTTAAAATTAACAATTGATCTAGCATCAATTGTCATTTTGCGGAAGAGAGTTCCAAACTTCTACCACCCTTTGTGTATAGAAGTGTTTCCTAATTTTTGGATATTAAGGGAATCAAGGGATATGGGGATAGTGCAGGAAAGTCGAGACTAGTCAGATACTGACGCAGTCTGTGTCCATATGCAGCAAGACCTAGACAACATTTAGACTTGGGCTGACAAGTGGCAAGTAACATTCGCACCACACAAGTGCCAGGCAATGACCATCTCCAACAAGCGAGACTCTAACCATCTCCCCTTGACATTCAATGGCATTACCATCACTGAATCCCCCACTATCAACATCCTGGGGGTTACCATTGATCAGAAACTGAACTGGACCAGCCATATAAATACTGTGGCTACAAGAGCAGGCCAGAGGCTGGGAATTCTGTGGCGAGTGTCTCACCTCCTGACTCCCCAAAGCCTTTCCACCATCTACAAGGCACAAGTCAGCAGTGTGATGGAATACTCTCCACTTGCCTGGATGAGTGCAGCTCCAACAACACTCAAGAAGCTCGACACCATTCAGGATAAAGCAGCCCGCTTGATTGGCACTCCATCCACCACCTTCAACATTCACTTCCTCCACCACCGGCGCACTGTGGCTGCAGTGTGTACCATCTACAAGATGCACTGCAGCAAATCGCCAAAGCTCCTTCAACAGCACCTTCCAAACCCGTGACCTCTACCACTTAGAAGGACAAGGGCAGCAGACGCATGGGAACATCACCACCTACAAGTTCCCCTCCAAGCCACACACCATCCTGACTTGGACCTGTATCGCCGTTCCTTCACTGTCACTGGGCCAAAATCCTGGAACTCCCTTCCTAACAGCATTGTGGGTGTACCTACACCATATGGACTGCGGCGGTTCAAGAAGGCAGCTCACCACCACCCTCTCAAGGGCAATTAGGGATGGGCACTAAATGCAGGCCTAGCCAGCGACGCCCACATCCCATCAATGAATTAAAAAAAAAAGATCAGCCATGACCTTATTGAATAGCAGAGCAGGCTCGAGGGGCCGGATGGCCTACTCCTGCTCCTACTTTTTATGTTCTTATGTTCCTATTTCACTCCTGAAAGGTCTGGCTCTAATTTTCAGACTAATCCCCCTAGTCCTAGAATCCCTAACTAGTGGAAATAGTTTCTCTCTATCGACCCTATCTGTCCCCCATAATATCTTGAAAACTTAGATCACATCACCCCTTAACCTTCTAAATTCTAGGGAATACGACCCGAATTGGTGTAATCTCTCCTCGTAACTTAACCCTTGAAATCCCTAAATGTCGAGCTGTGGGAACTGGTGTGGAATGAAGGCACACCAGCCTCCACAAGGATATATGTGGACCCATCAGTGAGATCCAGGCCAGACAAGCGCCCTGGACCCCGAAGACCACCAAAATCTTTTATAAATTCCTTAGGAAGCCTAAGAAGTAATAGTCGAGGAATTTAGGAGCATAAGAGCTTATCCCTTCTATTATACCTGGCATTCCCGTGTGTAAACACACCTCATGGAGTCATCCTGCCTGCAGACCTCATGTTACAGATCACTGTAAAATTTTAGAAATGTTTCCATATTTTTGATTAGAAAATAAACTTTCAGTTAAAGAAACCAAGGCCTCAAACTTCTGTGGCACCATTTGTCAGCATAAATAAATTGGAGTGTTGGGGGGAAAATTAGCTTGCGCCCCCTTTGGGGCGATAACTTCGGCAGGGCGCTACTTTTAGCACCCCGAAAAAGTTAGCGCCCCCGCGCCCAAAATTCACTGGTAGAATCCCAAGCGGGAGGCGGGGTGCTACTGGAAGCGCTCCCCCTCTCTCTCTTGGGGCACTCCCATTGAATATCGCGGAACCATGTGAAGCAGCGCCACACACGCTGGCACATAGCACTGCGGTACAGCAGGCCTCCCTCCCTGATTAAAGGGACGGGCCCTAGCGCAGCGCACACTGGCCCCTGCTGGACCACCAGAGAGCGGGGTGCCGGCAAAAGAGCGATCGCGGCCGGCACCCCGCAGCAGAAGGCGAGAGGGGGCAGGTGCTGGCAGGTGGCCCAAAAAAAATGGCTGCCCGGCACCTGCACTTTAATTATCGCCAACCCGGCCACAAAAGCACCACCCAGACATAGCGTCAGGCGGTAGGTCAGGATGCGCGAGCCAAGTTTGCGGCCGGGGCATGAGCAGGGTGTGGTGCACGACGAGGAGGCGCAGCGCCGCAAGGCGCTACCGGCTACCGCCGGCGCTAACCTCCCGCTGAATTTTGAGGTACTAGATGCTCTGCCCAGGTACTAGTTGCTTTGCATCCCGTTAGCACCCCCTCCGCGGTGCAAAGCAACCAAATTTTTCCCCCTTGTTTCCATGTGCCAACAGCAAAGCCAAAAACTCCTAATTTCCATAGTTGGGTTGGGTGACCCAGGCCTCTATGCTCTTGTAACATTGGAAGTTGGAGCAACATCCAGCCATTCCAACAGGAGGATCCTGAGAACTAACAATGACTAAAGACAACAATTTTTTTTCACATAATGCTCCAAAGGGAGCAAAGTACCATAATTGTAGAGTTGATCGATCACCACTGAGATTGATTATTTTGATTCGTTGCAGTCCTAAGATCCAGTATCGGATCTAAGCCAGCTCAGCTGCTGTTGATTCCACTGGGCCTGTAGGAGGGTGTTGGGCCATAATTTCCAGGGTAGACTTGGAACCCCCTCCCATTTCCCATGATAAGCCTCCAAAGTCCCTGTCAAGCAGAAGAGAAGCAGGCAGAAGAATCACCCTCCCCTGGATGGGATGGAGAGGTTCCGGGTTCTGACGGGCTCCCTCCCCTAGATGAAACTCAATTTTTTGCTCTCTGCCAGCGAAGGAATTTCATTTCCATAGAGTATGGACCTGTGGAATTTTAGATTGTTATTTATCACACCTGGGGGGAAAAATTCGGTTGCTTAGTGCCGCGGTAGCCCCCCGAGGGGGTGCTAATGGGACGCAAAGCAACTAGCGCCCGGACGCAGCGCCACTATTGCCTCCCGCAAAAATCAGCGGGAGGTTAGCGGCGGTGGTAGCAGGTAGCGCACCTGGTCCTGCACCTCCAGCGATGATGTCATCGGCGTGCGCAGTGCCCCACTCGCGCCCCAGCCGCAAATTTGGCTTGCGCCCCCTGACCTACCGCCAGAAGCTATGTCTAAGAGGGTCATGGGGGCATTCCTGCAGCTGGGGCGGTGATAATTAAAGGGCAGGTGCCGGGCGGCCATTTTTTTTGGGCCACCTGCCAGCACCTGCCCCCTCTGGCCTCCTGCTGCCTCTTGAGTGCCGGGCTCTTTTGCCGGCACTCCACTCCCTGGTGGCCCAGCAAGGCCCCAGTGCGCGCAGCACTAGGCCCCTCCCCTTTAATCGGGGAGGGAGGCCTGTAGTAACATGGTGCTAGGTGCCGGCGCGCGTAGCGATACAGCGTGTAGCGCCGCGATATTCCATGGGAGCGCCCCAAGAGGGAGGGGTGCACTTCCAGTAGCACCCCGCCTCCTGCTTGGGGTGCTACCACTGAATTTCGGGCGTGGGGTCGCTAACTTTTTCAGGGCGCTAAAAGTGGCGAAGTTAGCACCCCAAGGGGGCGCGAGCCAATTTTACACCCTCCAGTCTCTACAAAACTTTTCCTATTGTTGCCCAACCACTTTCGTATATACATATATTTGAAGTACATATGAAAATGAACGTGCAGAAAAAGACCATCTGGTCTTTCAAGCCTGCCCTACACAGCCGTGATGCGTGACACCCCCTACCTATCAGTAGCAATGTAATCTCCTGGGGGAGGAAAAAACAGTTATAAATCCAGTTCGCAAAACAAATCTGCATAATTCCTCCACGTCCCCCTTAGGTGGTTGAAAATGAATCCAGGAGACCACAATGTCTATGCTTATAGTCCCTGGTATTTCAGCTACTTTTTATAAGGCGTAATCTCTGCCTCAGCCAGGAGCCGGTCCAGTACTCTTTTGAAGGTTTGCTGAAAGTCAGCACTCACCACATCAGCCAGCAACTTGTTGCAAAGACCTACTATTCTCTGGTAAAAGATGAACTGCCGAACATCTAACCTAGCCCTACCTTTGCGTAACTTTTACACATGACCTCTGGTCTTCCGCAATCTATTAAAATGAAATTGAATCATAGAATAATCTATCAATAGGAATGCAATATAATCTATTAACTATTTCATATATTGCTATCAAATCACCTCTGTCTGTGCATCTCTAAAGTGAATAGACAAAGCTTTTTAACCTCTCTGAGTAACTAAAGTTTTTTAACCTAGGAATCATTCCCATGGCCCCCAATTCCACAAAAGTTTGTCTTGTAGAGTAACCTGTTATGCGATAGCTTATCAAAGGCTTTCTGAAAATAATGTCTACTGGGTACACTCATCCACTAACCTAGTAACTTCTTCCAACCAATTCTAGTAAATTAATAAGACATGACACAAAAACTGTGTTGAGTGATGCTAATACACTGGGCTGGATTTTGAGGGGGGTCAGTGGGCGTGATCAGTGGCGGGTCGGGTGGGAAAGTGTTTTTCTTCCCCAACGGGTTGGGACCCCGCTGTGAACCCACCATCAAGCACCTTTACCAGATATCGGGTCTGTCAGCGCTGACCAGACCTGACACGCAGCAGCAGGTTCACAGCGGGGGACCCAATTCAGGTAATTAGTAGCTTGTTTAGAGCTACTTAAGAATGAATTTCAGCTCACCACCTGCATTTGACAGCTCGCCCATGGGGTCCATGCTGGTCATGGACCAAGTCTGTCAAGCTGAGGCGGGAGTTCAGTGGCCATTGAATCAGCTGTTGAGTTGACAGCTTCAAATGTACAGTAAAAGCTTCCACCTTACAGAGATATCTTCCCTCAGCCACAAGCTCTTCCTCACTGCATTTCCACAACAGATTCACCATGCTGCAAGTCTTTACACAAGTCTCCATCCAGTCTGACCTCATTACCTCTCTCACCATTGGCAGATTGCTTCTATCATCTCGACTTCACCTGTCATCTATTCCATCAGCATGGGTGCCCTTTATACTCTCTCATCTTGGTCCTCAGAATCCCACCATGATCAATTAGCACCAGACACACCAGCAGCACCAACAACAACACCAACCTTCTCCGTAATCAACTGATGCTGCACAGGACACAGGGCATCAGCACCCAACCACATTGCTGCCCGGGAGGCCAGGGATGGCCTCACCATGGCCAGATTTACTTCAGTTGATGCTGTACACCCTGGCTGCCACATGATGTGCCAGGTTGGCACCACCCCACACCAACACCATAAAGCATCCCTACAATGCCCAAGCTATGCCTTCACACTCATCACCATTGTGGGGGGTACCGTTATGTCTCACCATTCACTGCAACTCACTAAGCCACTTCCAAAGGTGTACACAAATCTGTCCAAGGACGAAAAGTTGTGTGTTGTTAGTTGGTATGATTACACTAGGATGAGTGTGAGGATGAGTGTGAGGGGTGGCTAGTGAGATGGGAATGTGATGATATAGATAGAGAGGGATGGGTGGAGGTGCAAGGTAAGTTGGTGTGAGTAAGGATGTGCAGGAGTAGGGTAGGGAAGGCAGAGTGATGGTGAGATGATGAGAGACACAGCAGGATGAGGTTGAGTGTGGCTTTGTACTAATGTTTCGTGATCTACTGAGGTCATTGAAACGTTTGTGGCACTGCACCCAGATCCTCCTGACCACATCCCTGTTTGTGCCCTCCTGTGCAATGTGCAACCAGGCTGTGTTGATCTCCTGGGGAGGTCTGTTCCACCCATTGGAAGGGAAGAGGACCTCCCTGCGTGCTGTGACTCCCTCCATATGCATATGGAGGGAGCCATGGGAGAGCCCTGTGCAGCCCTGTGCCTTTGTACAGTCATTGTCAGTGTTTGCAGCACCTCAATGCTGTAGAACGCTGACAGCACAAATGTCAAACTAATTTTTGACATGGTCCCTTTAAGGAAACCGGCTGATGACACGTCATCAAATCACGTCACCAGACCCGCTTCCTCTAATTGGCCGGGTAATGCCATGGCTTCTGTTGCCTAGGCCCTAAGCTCTGGAATTCCCTGCCTAAACCTCTCCGCCTCACTACCTCTCTTTCCTCCTTTAAGACGTTCCTTAAAACCTACCTCTTTGACTAAGCTTTTGGTCACCTGCCCTAATTTATCCTTATGTGGCTCAGCATCAAATTTTTTGTCTTACAATACTCCTGTGCAGTGTCTTGGGATGCTTTACTACATTAAAGGCGCTATATAAATACAAGTTGATGTTGTTGGTGTGGGGTGGTGCCAACTTGGCGCATCATGTGGCAACCAGGGTGTACAGCATCAAGTGAAGTAAATCTGGCCTCCCGGGCAGCAATGTGGTCGGGTGCTGATGCCCTCTGTCCTGTGCAGCATCAAGTTGATTGTGGAGAAGGTTGTTGGTGTTGTTGTTGCTGTTGCTGCTGGTGTGCCTGTTGCTGCTGGTGTTGGGGCTCATTGTGGTCAGAGTCTGAGGACCAATGTGAGACAGTGTAAATAGTACCACCCATGCTGATGGAGTAGATAACAGTTGAAGTTGAGATGATAGAAACAAGCTGTCACTGGTGAGAGAGGTTGCTGCAATGAGGTGACTCTGGGTGGAGAGTTTGCTCCAAACACTTGCAGCCTACATAAAGCTCAATCTATGTTCCAAAGGGATAAAGCAACACCCTCTGTGCTTGGAAAGTGAACAGGTGTGAAGTGGGACCTTTTATGCTACATTTTAAGTTGTCACTCATCAGCTGATTCAATGGCCACTCAACTTCCACCTCAGATTAACAGATGGGGTCCAGGAATTGTGGGCGAGCTGTTAAAGTCAAAAGGTAAGGTTAAATTCACTCTTAAGGGCTTGTCAATAAGCCAATAATTGTTTAAATTAGGTCCCCCGCCACGGCAGACCCGACATTGGGAAAGGCAAATGTGCACGAATTGACAGCGAGTTCCTGACCCGCTATCAATCAAATCAAATTTCACTGCCGACCTGCCACTGATCCCGTCTGCTGAGCACCGGCAAAATTCCGGCCTGACTAAAATAGTTACTCTCATATGAGACTCTAGTTTGTTATTACAATTGCTCAACAACACAATTTACTGGTAACTGCCCTGGGTGCCCTCAATCAACATCACTAACAACAGATTGTTCGGTCCTCATCATATTGCTGTTTGTGGGAGTGGCTGTGCACAAATTGGCTGCTGCGTTTCCTGCATTACAACAGTGACTACACTTCAATAAGTACTTCATTGGCTGTAAAGTGCTTAGGGACGTCCTACAGTCATGAAAGGCTCTATATAAATGCAAATCTTTCTTTTCTTTCTTTAACTACAACTTTAACCTCATATCTGTGAATATTATAGCTTGGCTCCTGTTTACTAAGTTTACTATGCATTCTTATCTCTCAATCTGATTGAATAGGGGTGGAGGACAATGCTTTAAGCAGGCATAAGCCAATCACAACATATACTTGACCTGGTTGCTTTTCAATTTATTTTTATTAGTTCTTGGAATATGGGCAACACTGGCAAAGCTACATTTATTGCTCGTTCCAAGTTGCCCTGAGAAAGCACCCCAAATAAGAACATAAGAACATAAGAAATAGGAGCAGGAGTAGGCCAATCGGCCCCTCGAGCCTGCTCCACCATGCAATAAGATCATGGCTGATCTGATCCTAACCTCAAATCTTCTATCACTCTCCATCCACCCGAACCCATGTGATCTCCCGGGAGAGGCGAAAAACCAGATAAAAGACCCAATGGCCAATTTGGGAGAAAAAAATCTGGGAAATTCCTCTCCGACCCATCTAGGCAATCGAAATTCTTCCAGGAGATCACTCTGTCCCTATATTTTCTACAGTACTTACCTTCTGTAAAGGCGATCTCCACCCCAGCCAGGAACAGGAATAAAACCATCTCCTGAAATCTAACACAGAATTAGAACACAGTAGGAGCAGAACCAGGCTACACAGCCCCTGGGCCCACTCCACTACCCACAGGGCCATGACCATTCCGAACCTAGACTCATGTCCAATTTCCTGCCCGCTCCCCGTAACCCTTAATTCCCTTTACTTCTAGGAAACTATCTATTTCTGTTTTAAATTTATTTAATGATGTAGCTTCCACAGCTTTCTGGGGCAGCAAATTCCACAAACCTACCACCCTCTGAGTGAAGAAGTTTCTCCTCATCTCAGTTTTGAAAGAGCAGCCCCTTATTCTAAGATTATGCCCCCTAGTGTGTAGTGAGGAAAGTAGTGAGTGAGGAGGACATAAAAAACCTGCAAGGGGACATAGACAGGCTAAGTAAGTGGGCAGAGATTTGGCAGATGGAATACAATACTGGAAAGTGTGAGGTTATGCACTTTGGCAGGAAAAATCGTAGAGCAAGTTATTATCTTAATGGCAAGAAACTGGAAAGTACTGAAGTACAAAGGGATCTGGAGGTCCTGGTGCACAAAACTCAAAAGGTTAGTATGCAGGTGCAGCAAGTGATTAAGAAGGCCAATGGAATGTTGGCTTTCATTGCTAGGGGGATAGAATATAAAAATAGGGAGGTATTGCTTCAGTTGTACAAGGTATTGGTGAGGCCGCACCTGGAATACTGCGTACAGTTTTGGTGTCCATACTTAAGAAAGGACATACTTGCTCTCGAGTCAGTACAAAGAAGGTTCACTCGGTTAATCCCGGGGATGAGGGGATGGACATATGAGGAGAGGTTGAGTAGATTGGGACTCTACTCATTGGAGTTCAGAAGAATGAGAGGCGATCTTATTGGAACATATAAGATTGTGAAGGGGTTGGATCAGGTGGATGCGGGGAGGATGTTCCCGATGATGGGTGAAACTAGAACTAGGGGGCATAGTCTTAGAATAAGGGGCTGCTCTTTCAAAACTGAGATGAGGAGGAACTACTTCACTCAGAGGGTGGTAGGTCCATGGAATATGCTGCCCCAAAAAGCTGTCGAAGCTACATCATTACATAAATTTAAAACAGAAATAGACAGTTTCCTAGAAGTAAAGGAAATTAAGGGTTACGGGGAGCGGGCAGGAATTTGGACATGAGTCTAGGTTCGGATCGGTCATGGCCCTGTGGGTAGCGGAGCGGGCCCAGGGGCCGTGTAGCCTGATCCTGCTCCTATTTCGTGTGTCTAATTCTGTTAGATTCAGGAGATGGTTCTGTGATAGTAGATTGGCGGTTACGATCAGATCAGCCATGATCTTATTGAATGGCGGAGCAGGCTCGAGGGGCCGATTGGCCTACTCCTGCTCCTATTTCTTATGTTCTTATGTTCTAGTTTCACCCATCATTGGGAACATCCTCACCGCATCCATCCGATCAAGCCCCTTCACAATCTTACATGTTTCAATAAGATCGCCTCTCATTCTTCTGAACTCCAATGAGTAGAGTCCCAATCTACTCAACCTCTCCTCATATGACCACCCCCTCATCCCCGGGATTAACCGAGTGAACCTTCTTTGCACTGACTCGAGAGAAAGTATGTATTTTCTTAAGTATGGACACCAAAACTGTATGCAGTATTCCAGGTGCGGTCTCACCAATACCTTGTACAACTGCAGCAATACCTCCCTGTTTTTATATTCCATCCCCCTAGCAATAAAAGCCAACATTCCATTGGCCTTCTTGATCACTTGCTGCACCTGCATACTAACTTTTTGAGTTTCGTGCACCAGGACCCCCAGATCCCTTTGTACTACAGTACTTTCCAGTTTCTTGCCATTAAGATAATAACTTGCTCTACGATTTTTCCTGCCAAAGTGCATAACCTCACACTTTCCAGTATTGTATTCCATCTGCCAAATCTCTGCCCACTTACTTAGCCTGTCTATGTCCCTTTGCAGGTTTTTTATGTCCTCCTCACTCACTACTTTCCATCCCATCTTTGTATCATCTGCAAACTTTGATATGTTACACGCGGTCCCCTCTTCCAAATCATTAATATAGATTGTAAAGAGTTGGGGACCCAGCACTGACCCCTGCGGAACACCACTAGTTACTGGTTGCCAATCGGAGAACGAACCATTTATCTCAACTCTCTGCTTTCTGTTAGAGAGCCAATCCTCCACCCACGCCAGAATATTACCCCCAATCCCGTGATTTTTTATCTTGAGCAATAATCTTTTGTGTGGCACCTTGTCAAATGCCTTTTGGAAGTCTAAATACACTACGTCCACTGGTTCCCCTTTATCCACCCTGTATGTTACTTCCTCAAAAAACTCAAGCAAATTTGTCAAACATGACTTCCCCTTCATGAAACCATGCTGAGTTTGTCCTATTAAATTATGTTTATCCAAATGTCCCGTTACTGTCTCCTTAATAATGGACTCTAACATTTTACCAACCACAGATGTTAGGCTAACAGGTCTATAGTTTCCAGCCTTCTGCCTACTACCCTTTTTAAATAAGGGTGTTACATTCCGCGAAGGTGACGATACCCCCCACAACGATGCCAGATAGGGAACCACAGGACACCAGCACAGTGACAACTGAAGGAATGGCGATACATGTCTAGTTGTTCGGAATACATATACAGTGCTATGGGATAGCATTCAACCACTATCCCAAATTATTCACCATTAGCTATTTTATCAGGATTGTAAAGCAGACACAAATTCAAGACAAAGCTCGCAGGTAACTGTGATACAATGATATGGCAGAGTAATGGTTTATGTAAATATATAAATGTTATCTTTGCAGAGAACTGTTGAAAGTTATGTGGAAAAACGTGTAGGGAGTACATATGGCCCTCCAAGTGGACGGAAAATGACTATATTCGTTGATGATATCAACATGCCAGTTATCAATGAGTGGGGAGATCAGGTAACTTTACTTGAACTTTTAATAATTCAGCCTAGATTTACCCACTGGTGGTATCTCAGCCTGGCCAGGACTTCCACCTGTCATAGAGGGGCTCTCCTGACCCCAAGTGAACTTCCAACCTTGGTGCTATTTGCATATATTGGGGTTTCTCTGCTTCCATCGCATCTGCTCTGATGGTGCCATCTTCCACACCAGAGCTTCCAAAATGTCCTCTTTTTTCCTGAAACAAGACTTGCTGCCTGTTGGACCAGGGTGTCATGCTTTGCCAGTGGCTGTGAAAGCCCTTTAATCTCTTTGCCACCGGCTCCTTTTAGTCTGCTACAAAGAATGTTGGTCGCATCTCCCAGTCTGCAGTCCACAGCTGTATTAAACTGGTCACCTGTGTCCTGTTTGCCAGGGCTGAGCAGTACATCACCTTCCCCATTGATATCACAGTCAACACAAAAGAGCTCTGGGATATACAACAATGTAGGCTTTCCTCATCTCCAGGACATCACTGACTGCACACATGTGATCACCAGGGCACCGGAACATCAGTCAGCAACTTTTGTACCTAAAAATGTCTACCACTCCATTAATATCAAGCTGGTGTCTGATCACAGAAACAGGATCTTGTAAGTTTGTGCAAGGCATTCGAGTAGCTGTCACAACTTAATTATCCTGCAACAGTCTACCAATATCTACAAATACCAATAACATACTGAAAATGCAGACTCAGAAGCTGCTACTAAATCACAAAGCAGAAAAAAAAGAGCCAAATGTGATTAATGTAATGACAAATTAATTATTTCGCACCCATAATAGTGTTTTTCGTAAAAGAAGCTTCACTAACTCTACTACTGCTCCGGCTTCCTCACCTAGTGCCTTCAGCAAACTTGTTGGAAGACTGCTGTTCCTCATGTTGGGACCTGTGAGATGCTCCTGGCCAATGACTTCTGATGCTCGAACCTGTGAGGGCCCGGCTGTAGACTGCTGCATCTCAGCTGCTAGCGGGGCAGTCTGGCCCAGCTAACTTGCTGGCACCATGGCAGTTAATGGTTGCGGGGAGCGGATGTAGTGTTTGGAGGTCAATCATCACAGCCCCAGGACATAGAAACATAGAAGATAGGAGCAGGAGTAGGACATTTGGCCCCTCGAGCCTGTTCCACCATTTAATGAGATCATGGCTGATTATCCAAATTCAGTACCCTGTCCCTGCTTTCTCCCCATATCCCTTGATCCCTTTAGCCTTAAGAAATATATCTAACTCCTTCTTGAATATATTTATTAAGTTAGCCTCAACTGCCTTCTGTCGTAGAGAATTCCACAAGTTCACCACTTTCTGGGTGAAGAAATTCCTCCTCATCTCAATCCTAAATGGCTTACCCCTTATCCTTAGACTGTGACCCCTGGTTCTGGACTCCCCTGCCATCGGGAACATCCTTCCTGCATCTAGTCTGTCTAGTCCTGTTAGAATTTTATAAGTTTCAATGAGATCTCCTCTCAATCTTCTAAACTCTAGCGAATATAAGCCTAATCGACCCAATCTCTCTTCATACGACATTCCTGCCTTCCCAGGTATCAGTCTGGTGAATCTTCGCTGCACTCCCTCCATGGCAAGAACATCCTTCCTCAGATAAGGCGGCCAAAACTGCGTACAATACTCAAGGTGTGGTCTCACCAAGGTCCTGTACAACTGCAGCAAGACATCCTTGCTCCTGTACTCGAACCCTCTCACTATGAAGGCCAACATACCATTTGCCTTCTTAACCGTCTGCTGCACCTGAATGCTTACCTTCAGCAACTGGTGCACAAGGACACCCAGGTCTCGTTGCACTTCCCCATTTCCCAATCTATTGCCGTTCAGATAATAATCTGTCTTCCTGTTTTTGCCATCAAAGTGGATAACCTCGCATTTATCCACATTATACTGCATCTACCATGCATCTGCCCAATCACCCAACCTGTCCAAATCATACTGGAGTTTCTCTGCATCCTCCTCACAGCACACAGGCCTACTCAGCTTTGTGTCATCTGCAAACTTGGAGATATTACATCGAGTTCCCTCGTCTAGATCATTAATATATATTGTGAATAGCTGGGGTCCTAGCACCGATCCCTGCGGTACCCCACTAGTCACTGCCTGCCACTTGGAAAAAGACCCGTTTATTCCAACTCTTTGCTTCCTGTCTGCCAATCAGTTCTCTATCCAAGTCAGTACCTTACCCCCAATCCCATGTGCTTTAACTTTGCACGCCAATCTCTTATGCGGGACCTTATCGAAAGCCTTCTGAAAGTCCAAATACACCACATCCACTAGTTCTCCCTTATCTATTCTACCAGTTACATCCTCAAAAAATTCCAGTAGATTAGTCAAGCATGATTTACCTTTTGTAAATCCGTGTTGACTTTGTCCAATCCTGTCACTGTTTTCCAAGTGCTCTGCTATAACATATTTTATAATGGACTCTAGCATTTTCTCCACTACCGATGTCAGGCTTATATCGGTATATAATTCCCTTTTTTCTCTCTACCACCTTTTTTAAATAGTGGGGTTACATTAGCTACCCTCCAATCCATGGGAACTATTCCAGAGTCTATAGAATTTTGGAAGATGACCAGCAATGCATCTACTATTTCTAGGGCCACTTCCTTAAGTACCCTAGGATGTAGATTACCAGGCCCTGGGGATTTATCGGCCTTCAATGCCATCAATTTCCCTAACACCATTTCCCTACAAATACTGATTTCATTCAATTCCTCCCTCTTATTAGACCCTATGTTCCCCGACATCTCTGGAAGGTTATTTGTGTCCTCCTTTGTGAAGGCAGAACCAAAGTATGTATTTAATTGGTCTGCCATTTCTTTGTTTGCCATTATAAATTCCCCAGGTTCTGACTGCAAGGGACCTACGCTTGACTTCACCAATCATGTTCTCTTCACATATCTGCAGAAGCTTTTACAGTCAGTTTTTATGTTCCCTGAAAGCTTACTCTCATATTCTATTTTCCCCCTCTTAATTAATCCCTTTGTCCTCCTTTGCTGAATCCTAAACTGCTCCCAATCTTCAGGTTTGCTGCTTTTTCTGGCCAATTTATATGTGCTCTCCTTGGATCTTATGTTATCCCTAATTTCCATTGTTAGCCATGGTTGAGTCACCTTTTTTGTTTTATTTTTATGCCAAACAGGGATGAACAAATTCTGTAGTTCATCCATGCACTCTTTAAATGTTTGCCATTGCCTATCCACCGTCAACCCTTTAAGTAACGTTCCCCAATCCATCCTAGCCAACTCGCGCCTCATACCATTGTAGTTTCCTTTATTTAAATTCAGAACCCTAGTCTCTGAGTCAACTACTTCACTCTCCATCTTAATGAAGAATTCTATCATATTATGGACATCGCTGCAGGAGTTCCTCAGGGCAGCGTCTTAGGCCCAACCATCTTCAGCTGCTTCATCAATGTCCTTCCCTTCATCATAAGGTCAGATGTGGGGATGTTTGCTGATGGCTGCACAGTGTTCAGTGCCATTCGCAACTCCTCAGATAATGAAGCAGTCCATACCCGCATGCAACAAGACCTGGACGATATTCAGGCTTGGGCTGATAAGTGGCAGGTAACATTCGCGCCACACAAGTGGCAAGCAATGATTATCTCCAACAAGCGAGTGTCTAACCCTTGACATTCAATGGCATTACCATCACCAAATCCCCCACCATCAATATTCTGGGGGTCACCATTGACCAGAAACTTAACTGGACCAGCCACATAAATACAGTGGCAAAAAGAATTGGTCACAGGCTGGGTATTCTGCAGCGAGTGTCTCACCTCCTGACTTCCCAAAGCCTTTCCACCATCTACAAGAAACAAGTCACGAGTGTGATGGAATACTCTCCACTTGCCTGGATGAGTGCAGCTCCCACAACACTCAAGAAGCTCAACACCATCCAAGACAAAGCAGCCTGCTTGATTGGCATCCCATCCACCACCTTAAACATTCACTCCCTCCACCACTGGCGTACTGTGTCTGCAGTGTGTACCATCTACAAGATGCACTGCAGCAACTCGCCAAGGCTTCTTCGGCAGCACCCCCCAGACCAGTGACCTCTACCACCTAGAACAAGGGCAGCAAGCGCATGGGAACACCACCACCTCCAAGTTCCCCTCCAAGTCACACACCATCCTGACTTGGAAGTATATCGCCGTTCCTTCTTCATCGCTGGGTCAAAATCCTGGAACTTCCTCCATACCAGCACTATGGGAATAGCTTCAAATAGCTTCACCACACAGACTGCAGCGGTTCAAGAAGGTGGCTCACCACCACCTTCTCAAGGGCAACGAGGGATAGGCAATAATTTCTTGGCCTTGCCAGCAACGCCTGCATCCCAGGAACGAATAAAAAAAACTGCTCGAACCTGTGAGGGCCCGGCTATAGACTGCTGCATCTTGGCTGCTAGCGGGGCAGTCTGGCCCAGCTAACTTGCTGCCACCATGCCAGTTATTGGTTGGGGGGAGCGGATGTACAGATCCTCCATAGAGGACATGGAATCATCCTGCATACTGTGATAGGGGGGAGTATAGTTTTTTTCCTGGATAGATGAGCTAAGAAGAGCAGAATGGCCTTGCTTATCCAAGCTTATGAGTTAGTGTCATATGTTCAACAATTATCTAAAAGTTAAGCAGTAACATTTCTCTTGTCTTCTGTCTTTCAGATTACTAATGAAATAGTTCGTCAGATGGTAGAAATGCATGGAATGTACAACTTGGATAAACCAGGAGACTTTACTAAAGTTGTTGATGTGCAATTAATGGCTGCAATGATCCATCCAGGGGGAGGGCGCAATGACATTCCACAGCGTTTAAAGAGACAGTTCACAATCTTCAACTGTACACTCCCTGCCAATGCTTCAATTGACAAAATCTTTGGTAATTTTCAGCTCTGGTTTGTTTCTATCAAATATTCCAGCTTTGCAGCAAATGGTACCATTATGCTGTTGTGCATCGTACTTATCTTACAAATATTCTCTGCTGCTAATTTTAAAGCCAGCTTACTGTCAGACAGAAATTAAATGCTGAACAGAAAATTTCATCTGCTAATGGGTTAAAATAGCAATGAACGCAAATACTGAGTGGGCAGATCCAATTAATTTTATTCACACCGCATTTTATGAATAGTTACATTAGCCTAAAAATTGCTGTTGTTATTGAGCCTAATGCGAGTGGTAAACATATGCTGGTTGCTAGTAATGTTGAAATTGCTGCTTAGCATGAGCTTACCAACCCATTCTGTCTGTTACAAAATCGCCATCAGTTTGAGCACTAATGCACTCAATTTGTGCAAAAGAAGAATTAAACCAGTGGCTTAGGCACTAAAGAGTTAAGTAGCCCATGTTGCCATACTTATGGTTGGTGCAATCATCCCACTAAAATGGAGCAAGCCTTACTGGAAAGCCTGCATTAGTAAAGAAAAAATACTGGAGAAATTAATGGGATTAAAAGCTGACAAATTCCCTGGACCTGATGGTCTACACCCTAGGGTTCTAAAAGAGGTGGCTGCAGAGATAGTGGATGCATTGGTTGTGATCTTCCAAAATTTCCTAGATTCTAGAATGGTCCCAGCAGATTGGAAGGCAGCAAATGTAACCCGCTATTCAAGCAAGGAGGGAGAGAGAAAACAAGGAACTACAGGCCAGTGAGCCTACCATTAGTCATCGGGAAAATGCTGGAATCCATTATTATGGAAGTGGTAACAGGACACTTAGAAAATTATAATAGGATTAGGCAGAGTCAACATGTTTTTATGAAAGTGAAATCATTTTTGACAGATCTATTAGAGTTTTTTGAGGATGTAACTAGTAGTGTAGATAAAGGGGAACCAATGGATGAAGTATATTTGAATTTTCAAATGGCATTCGATAAGGTGCCACACGAAAGATTGTTGCACAAGACAAGGGCTCATGGAGTTGGGGGTAATATATTAGCATGGATAGAGGATTGGTTAAAGGACAGAAAACAGAGAGTAGGGATAAATGGGTCATTTTCAGGTTAGCAGGCTGTTACTAGTGGGGTGCCACAAGGATCAGTGCTGGGGCCTCAGCTATTTAAAATCTATATTAAGGACTTAGATGAAGAGTGTAATGTATCCAAGTTTGCTGACGATACAAAGCTAGGTGGGAAAGTAAGCTGTGAGGAGGACACAAAGAGCCTGCAAAGGGATTTAGACAGGGTAAGTGAGTGGGCAAGACATTGGCAGATGGAGTATAATGTGGGGAAATGAGGTTATTCTATTTGGTAGGAAATAAAGAAAAACAGAATACTTTTTAAATGACGAGATACTATTAAATGTTGGCGTTCAGAGGGATTTGGGTGTCCTTCTACACGAAACACAGAACGTTAACATGCAGGTACAGCAAGCAATTTGGAAGGCAAATGGTATTTGGTATTTATTGCAAGGCGGTTGGAGTATAAGAGTAAGGAAGTCTTGCTGCAATTGCACAGGGCTTTCGTGAGACCACACCTGCAGTACTGTACACACCTGTACAGTTTTTGTCTCTGTACCTAAGGAAGGATATACTTGCTTTGGAGGCGGTGAAATGAAGGTTCACTAGATTGATTCCTGGGATGAGAGGGTTGTCCTATGAGGAGAGATTGAGTAAAATGGGCCTATACTCTCTGGAGTTCAGAAGAATGAGAGTTGATCTCATTGAAACATATAAAATACAGTTAGCCTAACATCTGTTGTCGGGAAATTACTAGAGTCTATAATTAAGGATAGGGTGATTGAACACCTTAAAAAGTTTCAGTTGATCAGAGAAAGTCAGCATGGATTTATAAAAAAGTAGGTCATGCCTGACGAATCTGATTGAATTTTTTGAAGAGGTGACTAAAGTAGTGCAGAGGGGAATATCTATGGATGTTATTTATATGGATTTCCAGAAGGCATTTGATAAAGTCCCTCATAATAGACTGTTAACTAAGGTTGAAGCCCATGGAATTGAAGGCAAATTATTGACCTGGTTAGGAAATTGGCTGAGCGGCAGGAGACGGAGAGTAGGAATAATGGGCAGGTACTCTAATTGGCAGGATGTGACTAGTGGTGTCCCGCAGGGATCTGTGTTGGGGCCGCAACTATTCACTGTATTTATTAACGACTTAGTTAATGGGATAGAAAGCCACATATCCAAATTTGCCGATGACACAAAGATAGGCGGCAATGTGGATGAAAGCATAAAATTACAAAGAGATTTTGATAGATTAAGTGGTTGACCAAAACTGTGGCAAATGGATTTCAAGGTAGGCAAATGTGAAGTCATCCACTTTGGACCTAAAAAGGATAGAACAGGGTACTTTCTAAATGGTGAAAAGCTAAAAACAGTGAGTATCTAGAGGGTTAGAATACAAGGGGGTAGAAATTATGCTACAGCTATACAAAGCCCTGGTTAGACCACACCTTGAGTACTGTGAGCAGTTGTGGGCACCACACCTTAGGAAGGATATATTTGCCTTGGAGGGAGTGCAGCGTAGATTTACCAGAGTGATACTCGGACTCCAGAGGTTAAATTACGAGGAGAGATTACAGAAACTAGGGTTGTATTCCCTGGAATTTGGAAGGTTAAGGGGTGATTTGATCAAAGTTTTCAAGCTATTAAAGGAAACAGATATGGTAGGTAGAAAGAAACTATTTCTGCTGGTAGAACTTGGGGGCATAGTCTAAAAATTGGAGCCAGACATTTCAGGAGTTAAATTAGGAAACACTTCTACACACAAAGGGTGGTAGAAGTTTGGAACACTCTTCCGCAAATGGCAATTGATGCTAAATCAATTGTTAATTTAAATCTGAGATTGTTAGATTTTTGTTAACCAAAGGTATTACAGGATGTGAGTTAGGTTGCAGATCAGCCATGATCTCATTCAATGGCGGAACAGGCTCGAGGAGCTAAATGGCCTATTCCTGTTCCTATGTTCCTAAGATTCTGAGAGGGCTTGACAGGGTTGATGCTGAGAGGTTGTTTCTCCTGGCTGGAGAGTTTAGAACTTGGGGGCATAGTTTCAGGATAACGCAGCGGCCATTTAGAACTGAGATGAGGAGACATTTCTTCACTCGGAGGGTTGTGAATCTTTGAAATATTATACAACAGAGGGCAGTGGATGCTCAGTTGTTGAGTATTTTTAAGTCTGAGAGCAATAGATTTTTGTACTCTAGGAGAATCAAGGGATATGAGGATCGGGCGGGAAATTGGATCAGCTATGATCTTATTGAATGGCGGCGTAGGTGCGAGGGGCCGTATGTTCTAGCTCCTATTCCTTATCACAGAATCACAGAAACCCCACAGTGCAGATAGAGGCCATTTCGGCCCATCGAGCCTGCACCGACACATATCCCACCCGATCCCTGTATTTAATCCCCCTAACACTAAGGGTCAATTTATCATAGCCAATCAACCTAACCTGCACATCTTTGGACTGTGGGAGGAAACCGGAGCACCCGGAGAAAACCCACGCAAACACAGGGAGAATGTGCAAACTCCACACAGACAGTCACCCGAAGCCAGATTTGAACCCGGGTCCCTGGCGAGTGAGGCAGGTGTGGGGATCCAGGACTTGTCAAACAGTTACGAGGTTCTTGCAACCTGTGTGGGTGAGAGCAGGGACTGCAGGGAGGATGAGCAAACCGACCACGGCACTGTAGTACAGGGGACCATTCAAGTAGGGCGTGTAAAAAGGAATGTCGTAGTAGTAGGAGACAGCATAGTTAGGGGGATAGATACTGTTCTCTGCAGCTGAGAGCGTGAGTCCCGAAGGCTGTGTTGCCTGCCCGGTGCCAGTGTTAAGGACATCTCCTCAGGGCTGGAGAGGAACTTGAAGTGGGAGGGGAAGGATCCAGTTGTCGTGGTCCATGTAGGTACCAACGACATAGGTAAGACTAAGAAAGAGGTTCTGCTGAGGGAATATGATCAGCTAGGTCTAAATTAAAAAGCAGAACCACAAAGGTAATAATCTCTGGATTACTACCTGAGCCACGAGTAAATTGGCATAGGGTCAATAAGATCAGAGAGTTGAATGTGTGGCTCAAAGATTGGTGTGGGAGAAATGGGTTTCGATTCATGGGGCAGGGGAAAGAGGGAGCTGTTCTGTTGGGACAGCCTTCACTTGAGCCATGCTGGGACCAATGTCCTGGCGAATCAAATAACTAGGGCTGTAGATAGGGCTTTAAGCTAAATAGTTGCAGGGGAGGGTTCAAGCGAGGGAAAGTTTAGCAAGTTAAAGAGAAAGGACAAGGCAATAGTGCAGGGTAGCGATATGGGCAATGAAAACCAGAGTGTGACAGGAAGGGACAGAGCGTACAAACATAACAGTGCACCAGCAAATAAGGTCAGAGTAGGGAAAAATGATAAAAAGACAAAATTAAAGGCTGATTATCTGAATGCGCACAGCATTCGTAATAAGATAGATGAATTGACGGCACAAATAGAAATGGGTATGATCTAATAGCCATCACAGAGACGTGGTTGCAATGTGACCGAGGCTGGGAACTGAATATTCAGGGGTATTTGACATTTCGGAAAGAAAGATAGAAAGGAAAAGGAGGTGGGGTAGCTCTGTTAATAAAGGATAGATCAGTACAATAGTGAGAAATGATCGTGGCTTGGAAGTTCCAGATGTAGAAATAGTAAGGGAAAGAAGGCCTCCTAACAGCAGCTGCACTATTACAGAGTATAAATCAAGAAATAATGGAGGCTTGTAAGAAAGGTACTGCAATAATCATGGGCGGTCTTAATCTTCATATAGATTGGACAAATCAAATTGGCAAAAGCAGCCTTGAGGATGAGTTCATAGAGTGTATTCGGGACAGTTTCTTGGAACAATACATTGTGGAACCGACCAGGGAACAGGCTATTTTAGATCTGGTAATGTGTAATGAAACAGGATTAATTAATGATCTCATAGTAAAGGATCCTCTAGGGAAGAGTGATCATAACATGATAGAATTCCACATTCAGTTTGAAGGTGAGAAACTTGTGTCTGAAACTAGAGTATTAAACTTAAATAAGTGGACTGGGGAAATAGATTAGAAGGTAAGACAGTAGAAAGGCAGTGGCAGACATTTGAAGAGGTAGTTCATGACTCTCAACAATGAGATATTTCAGAGAGAAAGAAAGACTCGAAGAGAAGGATAAACCAACCATGGCTAACCAAGGAAGTTAACGATGGAATCAAATTGAAAGAAAAGGCATACAATGTTGTAAAGATTAGCGGTAGGCCAGAAGATTGGGAACATTTTAGAAACCATCAAAGGATGACTAAAAAAATAATAAAGTGGGAGAAAATAGCTTATGAGAATAAACTAGCAAGAAATATAAAACTGACAGTATGAGCTTCTATAAGTATATAAAAAGGAAGAGAGTAGCTAAGGTAAACATTGGTCCCTTAGAAGACGAGACTGGGGAAATAATAATGGGAAACAAGGAAATGGCAGAGGCACTGAACAAATATTTTGTATCTGTCTTCACAGTAGAGGACACTAAAAACATCCCAGTAATAGTAGAAAATCAAGGGGCAAAAGGGAGGGAGGAACTTAAAACAATCACTATCACTAGAGAAAAAGTGTTAGGCAAACTTATGGGTCTAAAGGCTGACAAGTCCCCTGAACCTGATGGCCTGCATCCTAGGGTCTTAAAAGAAGTGACTACAGAGATAGTGGATGCATTGGTTGTAACCTTCCAAAATTCCCTTGACTCTGGAAAATTCCCTGCAGATTGGAAAACTGCAATTCAAAAAAGGACAGAGACAGAAAGCAGGAAACTACAGGCCAGTTAGCCTAACATCTGTCATTGGCAAAATGCTCAAATCCATTATTCAGGAAGTAGTAGCAGGGCATTTAGAAAATCAAAATACAATCAAACAGAGTCAGCATGGTTTTATGAAAGGGAAATCATGTTTGACAAATTTATTAAAGTTCTTTGAGCAGGTAACGAGCAGGGTGGATAAAGGAGAAACAGTTGATGTTGTGTACTTGGATTTCCAAAAGGCATTCGACAAAGTGCCACATAAAAGGTTACTGCATAAGATAAGAGCTCATGGTGTTGGGGGTATATATTAGCATGGATAGAGGATTGGCTAACTAACAGAAAACAGAGAGTCGGGATAAATGGGTCATTTTCAGGATGGCACTCTGTAACTAGTGGGGTGCCACAGGGATCAGTCCTGGGGCCTCAATTATTTTCAATCTATATTAATGACTTGGATGAAGGGACCGAGTATACTGTTGCCAAATTTGCTAATGATACAAAGATAGGTGGGAAAGCAAGTTGTGAGATGGACATGAATGGCTCGATTTTGCCATTGGGGGCAGGCTGGGGTGTGTCAGGTGGTTTTCGTGTCAGGACCCCGACTCCGATGTGAAGTGGGAAAAAAGTGCAATTTTGCCCCAATTGGGCACTTGATTTCCAGCGTGTGGAAACCCCTGGCCCAATGAGTCTTTTCATACAAAACGTCACCTCCGATGACATCATCAATGCTGCTGGATTTAAGGCCTGCAAGCAGCCTTGCTTATTCTGGAGACTTTAAACTTCATGCCCATTGTTGTGATCGCTTCATTCAGCAACTATGTCCACCAGTAGGCCAAAGTGTGCTCCAAGGTCCGATGAGGCCTCCATCCAAGCTCTGATGGAGGGAGCAAGATGAAATAAGGAGGTGCTCTTCCCTTCCTCAGGGAGGAAAAAGCCTCCCCAGCAGACTAAAGCTGTGTGGCTGCAAGTGGCTCAGGAGGTCAACTCAATCTCTATGTGCCGCAGAACCTGGTTGCAGTTCAGGAAGAGGTTTCATGACCTTCTCCGCACAGGAAAAGTGAGTATGACTTTCCCATCATGCTCAATCTGATCCCCATCGCCTCTCATCACCAGCACTCTGCTTTGCCAACCTCTTCCTCGACATCCCACTTGACACTTACATCCCTGCACCCTTACCCATTCCCTCTCTCTCTACGGTTACATTCAATTAACTATTCGACCATGCAGCCCTCACACTCCCTATTCACTGTGATGCAATGACAACAACTTACAACACACAGGGAGGGCCCTTTGTCTCCTTCTAAGCATCTATGCTATTGATTCTCTACACTCACTCCTTAGTCTCACTCAAACTCCACTTGTGTCCCTCATTGCAGGAAAAGAGAGCCCACAATAAGAGGGAAAGAGCGAGGACAAGAGGAGGGTCACCCTCTGTAGCCCAGCTCACCACCTCGGAGGCGGCGGCCCTGAAATCGCGGGTGTCGAGGAAGATTTGCAAGTGGGGGACGGACAGACGGGCGCATCACAGCAAGCTGGTGACAGAATAGTTTGGCATCTCTCTCATTGACATTGCATGAGTGACTGATGATGATTCTGATGCTCTAACAGATTGACTTCTGATCATCTGCACAATTCAATGTGCATGCAACTTTTACCTCACATCTCTAACTCTTTCCTTTACTCCCCCACAGGACCATCGACAGCTCCTATCCCCACTGTCGAGGAGGAACAGCCTGAGCCTCATGACTCCTCAGAGGAAGCTGCAACCTCTGAGGGCGCAGCATCAGCAGAATTCAGAGCACCCAGCACCAGCGCAGACATTCATTCCTCGGTGGGACCTTCGAGATAGAGTAGTGTTGTCACCTGGTGTATCTCAGATCACAAGTGAGTATCAGCAGATGGTGGAGACAGGGACAGCAGTGGAGAGTCCTCGTCGGAGGGCGCAGGACTCTGCCAGCTCGGCTCAGCTGCATGTCGACCCTATGCCTCCGGGTCCATCCAGAAGGAGAGCCGTGCTGGAACTCCAGGAACAGTTGCAGGAGTCTCTGGCAGGTTTTGTCTCCATGGTCGCTGCGAGTGTGGAGCGAATGGAGGAGTCCATCGCGAACATGAGCAGAGCCTTTTTGGAGGCATTGGCGCATGAACGCATCACCACGGAAAGGGTGGCAACCTCCGTGGAAAGGATGGCTATGGTAGAGGAGAGAATGGCTACGGCCATGGAGGAGCTAAGTCGCCAGAGTGTTGAAAACATGGTCATTGTTCAGAATAGACTGACATCTCTTGAGGAGCGATGGTCAGCTATTGAGCATAGAAAGCAGACCTTCATGGAAATCCTCTGGAGTAGGACTTCCAGTGCAGAAACAGGTCCTCATGGCCCCCCTGAAGTGCAGAAAGTTGCTGTCAAGCCACTTGCTAGCTCTGAAGTGGGGCTGACCCATGAGAGCGATGTTGGTGGCAGACAAGGAAGTGGGGGCTCATCGCCAAGCACTCACACGACCATGCCACTGCAAAGCCCTCGGCCAGAGCCCCACCAGAGTCCACACCCAACTGAGATGGGCGTCTCAGCCCCTGCACAGCCGCAGGAGGAGCAGACTGTTGCCGAGCCCTCACAGGCTCGCAACCGCAGAGGACGCCCACCAAAGGTGTCGAGACAGGAGCAGCAAGAAAATGAGCACGGGGCCTCCACATCTGCTGAAGCCACAGGGGAAGCACCACGTAGGAGCACGCGTAAGAAGAAGATATAACACAAGTAGTCAAAAGAGTTGTCACTTGGGTGTTCTGTTGTATTTTTTTTTGACAAGCCATCCTTGTAATGTGATGATAAACAGATTTGATGGCAAACTGTTGAAGTTGTGACCTGTGTCATCTCGCAAATGGGATTTCCACATTGAGGGCTTAGGGCGACTTGCAATTGTCAGTATGGTGGTCAGAGTGATAGGAATCCGCAGGTTCTTGTCCATTGTGGATGCTCTGGTAAGAAGGTGCGAGACAAAGGGCTCGATTTTGCCAGGCCTGAGTGTAATGTTATCTTATATCGTAGTATTAAGAGGCTTACGAGTAGGTATCGTTGACTACTCTTTATTAGGTCTTGCGTCAGTGCCAGCTCGTGTAGTACTGCCGCATGGCCAAGATGGCTTCCTATTTATCCGACTGCCGTCAAGCAGCTGTCTTTACTACAGCTATCGTCAAGCAGCTGTCTTTACTGCAGCTACAGTTATCTGTACATCTTTCCCCCTCAACGATGACATAAACAGTAAACACCATAACATAACATAACACATAGAACACATATTAACAACATATAAAAACAGTCAGTGTAACTACTATTAATTACTATTAACAACATGTAAAAACTGTCAGTGTAACTATACCTTGCAATAACTGCCGGTACATATAAACACTACCCACACCCAGAAGTCCATTAGCTGTTTACAGTCTTTCCCTTGTCTACAGGTCAAGTCTAACGACAGGCTTTCTGGTGCGCTGTGACCTGCGTAGCTGAGCGGGTATTTGCTGGGCCAACCCAGTTGTGTCCATTAAGTTCATGTCTGTACCACACGGATCCCTTGTCTCATTGTCACCCCTGTGTACTTCATCACTTTGTGGCATTGCCCTCGTCTCCTCGTCACTCTGTCGGATTTCCATCATCAGCTCATCCTCTCTGTCTTCCTGCGGCTGATAGGTCTCGGTGGTTTTCAGTAGGTGCTTCCTGTTTCTGCGATACACATTGCCATTTTCTGTCATGACACTGTATGACCTGTGTAGTGTCCGTGTGTTGATAGAGACACTGAAGACAGGAGTTGGTTCATAGGTGTTTACTAAGCAAAGTCTGGAGGGGTACTAACGGATATAACACAATATACAGGCTTATATAGCCCGAGTGGCCATTACCGGCATTACAGCACACATGGGGCTCTTAAAGGCACATACACTACAACCTGGGGGCAACCTGTTGTAGAACGGTGGCTCTTTGATTCCATGACCCAGGCCCTTCAATGCAAACTACATCCTTCTCCTGTAGAGGCACTAGTGCAGTGGTTGTGTGGTCATGGAGCGTTTTTTGTTTCCGCTGAAGTTTCCGGGCCTTGTCTGCCCATACTTCATCTCTGTGATCAGGTGCGACATGCCTGGGAAGTCGAGTACGGATTTTGCGACCCAGTAAGTGCTCAGCTGGAGACTTGCCACTTTCCAGTGGGGCTGCCCTGTACGACATCATGGCCAGATATGGGTCAGTGTTGCTGTGTGCTGCTTTCTTTCATAGTCTTTTCATAATCTGCACCCCCTTCTCTGCTTTTCCATTGGCTTGAGGCTGGAGCGGGCTGGAGGTTACATGCTTAAACTCATACTCTGTAGCAAACGACTGAAACTCATGACTGGCACAGGGAGAGCCATTATCAGAGAGCAGAGTTAGAGGGATGCCCTGCCTGGAAAAGATTGACTTCAGGTGAGTTATCACAGCTCTTGATGTGGTGCTGGGTAGGAGAGCAATCTCAGGATAATTAGAGTAATAATCAATAACTAACAAATAGTCTTTTCCTTCGTAGTGAAAAATATCAGTTCCTACCTTTTCCCAAGGTTGTGATGGGAGCTCTGTGGTAATGAGGGGCTCTTTTGTTTGCTTGTAGTGATACTCCTGACATGTAGCACACTCACTGATCATCTGGTCAATATCAGAGTTCATGTTTGGCCAGTAGAGTGCTTCACGTGCTCTCCTTTTTGACTTTTCCACACCCAGGTGCCCTTCATGTATCCTGTTAAGCATTTCTCGTCGCATAGAGATGGGCACTACAATCCTGTCACACTTAAGCAGTAGTCCATTGACCACAGAAAGCTCAGACTGAATATGATGATATTTGTAATGATCAGTAACATGTCATTCTGGAATGGTACACTAGGTGGAGCTGTATGTTGCTATATGTTTAGCTGTATATATAAGAGTGGGCTACCCACGATGCACTAGGCTACCCAAGATGGATGCTGTACAGACGTCCACATGGCATGAATAAAGTGACTAGCTCAAGCTAGCTGTTCATAATGAAAACAACTAGTTATTAATGAACATAACAATATTGTTTACATGACCCTTTCTTCCAACCCTCTTGAAGATTTCTCATCACTTTCCTCAGAACAGGGTCCTTTGATGTCTCTGTGGCTATCTTTGATAGTTGTTCCTGTGAGGCAGGCAATGCTGCATAGACCATATCCACAGGAAGGTCCACATCCTCTTCTGTTTCACTGTTTTGTGTGGCACGAGGCGCAGCCCTGGATAGTGTATCTGCAATGAACATTTGTGTCCCTGGCACATATGTGAGCTCAAAATCATAACATTGTAGTCTCATCATTAGGCGCTGTATCCGTGATGACATGTCACACAGATTCTTTTTTCCGATCCCTAGCAGTGGCTTATGGTCAGTTTCTTGGATAACCTTGGGAAGTCCATAGATGTAGGTATGAAATTTTTCACACCCAAATGCCAAGCCCAGGCACTCCTTCTCTATTTGCGCATACCGGCACTCTGTAGCCGTCATGGAGCGTGACGCATATGCCACTGGTCGCCATTCTCCTTCATCTTCCTGTAGAAGGACAGCCCCTAATCCATCCTTAGAGGCATCTGTGGACACTTTTGTCCTCTTTTCAGGGCAGAAGAACTTCAGCAGGGGTTCACTTGCTAGAATGTGTAGCAGCCCCTTCCATTCATTCTCATGTTCATGTCCCCATTGGAACTCTGTCTCTTGGTGCAGCAGTTTTCTCAACTGAGCGGTTTTCACTGCCAGATTTGGAATGAATTTCCCTAGGTAATTAACCATGCCAAGGGCCTGCTGAACCCCTTTCTTGTCCTTCGGTTTTTCCATGTCATGTATGGCCTTTACCTTTGACTTGTCTGGCTGAATCCCTTCTGCAGAAATCTTGTCCCCGAGGAATGTGATTTCATTGACGCTGAACTGACATTTGTCTTTATTTAGTTTGAGTCCATACTGCCGTATCCTCTGAAGTGTTTTTTCCAGTCTGGTGTCGTGCTCCCCCTGAGTGGAGCCCCATACTACCAGATCATCCATGTACACCCGCACACCATTCAGGCCCTCGATGATTTGCTCCATTGCTCTGTGGAAGATTTCTGGGGCGGAGCTAATGCCGAAGGGCAGGCGCTGGTAAGAGTATCGACCAAACGGGGTGTTAAAGGTGCACAGCTTAGTACTCTCTTCATCAAGTTTCAGCTGCCAGAATCCATGCGAGGTGTCCATCTTGGAGAAGAATTTTGCTCCTGTCATTTCGCTGACTATTTCCTCTCTCTTTGGAATTTGATAGTGCTCTCTTTTTATATTAGCGTTAAGGTCCTTGGGATCCATGCAGACACGCAATTTATCAGTCTTTTTTGAATTGACGCAAACCATGGAATTTACCCAGTCAGTCGGTTCCTCAGTCTTCTTTATGACACCTAGTCCCTCCATGCGGTCTAGCTCTTTCTACAGTTTCTCACGGAGGGCCACCGGAACTCTCCTGTGTGCATGAATCACAGGTTGTGCGTCATCTCTCAGTTTGATGGAGTATGTAAAGGGCAGTGCTCCGAAACCCTGAAATACATCCGCGTACTTGTGTGTTATAGCATCATGCTTTATATTTGTACTGTCTTGGGGGGCACTCTGCACACAGTTCAGTTCATTAATAGTATAGACTCGTTTTACCAAGCCCAAATCCACACATGCCTTATCCCCCAACAGTGACTCATGTCCTTCAGGCACTATAACAAACGTCAATGGGTGAATGTGATTTTTTACCTTAACATTCAGCCTACACGTTCCTTTTGTTTCAATACTTTGTCCATTGTACGCCTTCAAAGCCACTGTCTTGTTCAGTATTTTTGGTCTCACTTTGAGATTCCGTGCATCACTCCAGCTTATGAGGTTTGCCTTAGCACCTGTATCTAGCTTGAAGGGAACAATGGTGCCATTTACCAGCAAGGGGGCTGTCCAAGCTTCAGTCTTTAGTCCTACGGAATGTACTTCCTTTTCCATATCTTTACCCTGTTTTAAGTCATTTTGCACCATTCCAACATACAAAGTTTCTGATTCCATGTCTTCAGTCTCAATAGCATGCACTGTCTTTTTACCTTTGGTTTTCTCTTCCCAAAAGCACATTTTAGCAAAGTGATTCCTGCCTTTACATTTTGTGCAGTTCTTCCCATAAGCCGGACACTGTCTTGCCACGTGTCTATTGCCGCACTGTCTGCAATCGTATGGTGTCATAGTCCTGAACTCTGTGCGCCCTCTTGTGTCCCTTCTGTGTACTACATCCACTGGTAGGTTGTCCAGTCCCAGCGCTCTCACGCCCGTTGCTGTAGTTCTCCCATCGAATTTTTGCGTGTGCATGGCTGAGAGTTCACTAGCATGACATATTTTTACTGCAGCATCCAAAGTTAAGTCATTGTCCCTAAGCATTCTCTCCCTCACCTTCTTGTCAAGTATTCCGAAAACGACCTGATCGCGTATCATCGATTCCTTCAAGTCTCCAAAGTTACGTTTGTGCTTTTGTTTTTAAGTCCATCAGAAAAACATCAAAGGATTCTCCTTGCTTTTGCCCGCGGGAGTGAAAAACAAATCTCTCGAACGTTTCATTCTTTTTAGGTGTGCAGTATTTATCAAACAAATCTATCACCTTGTCCAGATCATTTTTGTCACCTTCAGCTGCGAACGTAAATGTATTATACAGCTCGCTTGCCTGCGAGCCAGCCACTGTTAGCAACAAAGCTACCTTACGTGTTCCAGAGCTAGTTGTGGCGTCGATCGCTGTGAGGTAAAGAAGAAAGCGTTGTTTGAATTTGTGCCAATTTTCGTCCAGATTTCCTTCAAGTTGCAGGCTAGTCGATGGTTTTATCCCTTCCATTGTTGTAGTATGCCCGTATCGTGCGTTCTATAAATCCTGGTACCATGTAATGTTATCTTATATCGTAGTATTAAGAGGCTTATGAGTAGATATCGTTGAATACTCTTTATTAGGTCTTGAGTCAGTGCCAGCTTGTGTAGTACTGCCGCATGGCCAAGATGGCTTCCTATTTATCTGATTGCCGTCAAGCAGCTGTCTTTACTACAGCTACCGTCAAGCAGCTGTCTTTACTACAGCTACAGTTATCTGTACACCGAAGAGGCAGGATTGGAGGGGTGTGAGGTGTTAAAATCGCAAAAAATGGTGGGCAGCTCCGATCCCACTTCCAGCCCGCCTCCGAGCAATTTTCCCAGAATCAGGGTTTCAGACCCTGTTTCCATCCCGCCTCCAAGAGGAGGGATAGGCCCTTAACAACCAGTTGATTGCCTCAATAATCCCATTTTGAGAGGCCTTTCTGATTTTAACACATTTCCCCCATCCTGCACGTCTCCTCTGGAACACACCAGTTAATCCTGGTGGCCTCACAAGTGGATTGCTTACTAACAGCTGCAGCTCCACCATTAAAAAGGAGTTTTCACCAATGATCATTTGCAGCTGGCAGAACTTTGTTGTCTCAGGTCTGGGGGAGCTTTTAGCAGGCATACTCATTGTTGTGGAAGTTTGGAGCCTGACACCCATCTCCAGTGTGACCTCCTGGGAAACCCCTCTCCCCACCTTGACTGAGTGCTTCCTCAACTGAGGCATATACCAGAAGCATGGAAACCATTTATTTCCTTTCCTTCTGGACATCAGAGTCGGACGAAGACCAGCCGTGGCAGCAGCAGAACCATGACCAACAGCAGCAGCAACAGGAGCGCCAAGCTGCTGCTCACCCACCTAAAGCTGCACAGGCCAGAAGGCACCAGCGCGCGACTACATTGCTGCCCGGGATGCAAGGGACGCACTCATCTTGGCCAAATTTGGTGAGCCTGCACAATCAAACACTTTGGGCAAGAATTTGGCAGATGGAGTATAATGTGGGAAAATGTGAAGTTATCCACTTTGGTAGGAAGAATAGAAAAGAAAAATATTATTTAAATGGAGAAAGACTATAGAATGCGGCGGCACAGGTGGATTTGGATGTCCTCATACATGAAACACAAAAAGTTAACATGCGGGTGCAGCAAGTAATTAGGAAGGCAAATGGAATTTTGGCTTTTATTTCAAGGGGGAGAGAGTATAAAAGTAGGGAAGTCTTGCTACAACTGTACAGGGTGCTGGTGAGACCACACCTAGAGTACTGCATACAGTTTTGGTCCCCTTATTTAAGGAGGGATATACTTGCATTGGAGGCAGTTCAGAGAAGGTTCACTAGGTTGATTCCTGGGATGGAAGGGTTGTCTTATGAGGAAAGGTTGAGCAGGTTGGGCCTATACTCATTGGAGTTTAGAAGAATGATACTTGATCTTATTGAAACATATAAGACTCTGAGGGGTTGGACAGGGTAGATACTGAGAGGATGTTTCCCCTCATGGGGAAATCTAGAACAAAGGGGCATAGTCTCAGAATAAGGGGTCGCCCATTTAAGACAGAGATGAGGAGGAATTTCTTCTCTCAGAGGGTCGTGAATCTTTGGAATTCTTTACTCCAGATAGCTGTGGAAGCTGAGTCATTGGGGCAGAAATTCCGATCCCTACGGGTGGGTATGCGCTGTGTACCCACCCGTAGGGACATTGGAAATGCCAGTTTCAGGCATGTACTACGCATGCGCTGGAAACTGGCATTTCCGAGCTCTTGACAGATCCTCCAGTTGTGCTGGAGCAGGGCCTCTGCAGGAGGAGAGTTCCATTTTTTAGACCCTCCGCCCGCAAGGCCTGCTTTTACCAGGATAAGAGTTGAAAAAAGTAAAAAAAAAAAAAATCCACTAATTTATCATTTAAAAATACTTTAAAGGTAAGTTTATTTTTAGCCCCATTAAAAACTTTAATTTTTTTTTCAAAAATTTTAATTTTTGTTTAAAATAGTTAATTTATGTAATTTATAGTAATTTTAAAAATGTGCTTTTTTAAAAAATTTATTTGAAGTTTTACTATGTTTTGAGGGTGATCTCTAGTCATATATTTGACAGGTCTTCCTGTCAAATCTATGAATGGAGATTCCCTTCTCTCATTGGCCCCCCATGGCCCACGTGATCCCAGGGACGCTGCGAACCGCCTGCGCCTCTGGGATACGTGGGCCCTGCCCAGCAACAGAACTCTGCGCCTCCCGGGAGCCCTCCGGTCCAAGCGCAGATTTTTCCAAATCGCAGCCCTCCGCCCGCGGGAGGCCTGCGAACGGAATTTCTGGGCCATTGAATATATTCGAGGTTGTGATAGACAGATTTTGGAGCAACATGGGAGTCAAGGGTTATGGGGAACAGGCAGGAAAGAGGAGTTGAGGCCAAAATCAGATCAGCCATGATCTCATTAAATGGCGGAGCAGGCTCGAGGGGCCAAATGGCCTGCTCCTGCTTCTTATGTTCTAGAAGGACAAGGGCAGCAGGTGCATGGGGACACCATCACCTCCAAGTTCCCCTCCAAATCACACACCATCCTGACTTGGAAATATATCGCCATTCCTTCATCACCACTGGGTCAAAATCCTGGAACCCTCTGCCTAATAGCACTGTGGGAGTACTTTCACCACAGGGACTGCAGCGGTTCAAGGCGGCGGCTCACCACCATATTCTTAAGAGCAATTAGGGATGGACAATAAATGCTGGCCTTGCCAGCGATGCCCACATTCCAGGAGCGAATAAAAAAACGTTTTTATGCATTAGCCTTCTTACAAACTACACTAGAGATATCTGCACTGTTAGACCATTAAACATTGGGAAAATTGAAGCCATTGTCTTTGGCCACCAGCACAATATCTGTACCCTTGCCATCAAATCTATCCCCACCCCCTGGTTGAACCAGACTTTGTAACCTCAGCATTATTCCTATTTAACCCAGAGTTGAGTTTCCAAACCCATATATTCTCCATTACAAAGACCATCTACTTCCATCTCCATAACAATACCCACCTCTGCCCCAATTTTAGTTCTTTGCTGCTGAAACACCTGATTCATTCTTTGAAACCTCCAGACTCAAGAAATTCCAGTGTGCTTTTGGCCAGATTCCCATCCTCCACCTCTGTAAACTTCAGCTCATTCAAAACCCTGCTGTCTGTATCCTATCCCGCACCAAGTCCCCATCACCTCTCTCCTTGCTAACCTATCATGGCTACCGGTCTCTCAACACCTCCAATTTAAAATTCTCATCCCTGTGATTAAATCCTTTCATGGGTTTGCACTTCGCTATCTCTATAACCTCCAGCCCTGCAATGCCCCCAGAATTCTCCATTCTTCTGACTCTGTCCTCTTGCATGCCCCTCCCTTCACACAACCATTGGTGACCATGCCTTCAGCCATTTCAGCCACGTGCTCTGGAATTCCCTCCCTTAACCCCTCTGTCTTCACCTCCCTCTCCTCCTTTAAGACTCCTCAAAACTCATCTCTTTGACCAAGATATTGGTCACTCTTCCTAATATCTCCTTCACTGGGTCAGTGTCCATTTTTGTCCAATTATGCCTCTATGAAGTGTCTTGGGAAAGAAGGGTCTCACATATGAATAAACTTCCAGGTAGGGTAATGGAGATGAAAACCTTGTAATCTTTTTTAAAAAAACAATTGGATGCTGAAATGGGAGTACTTTAGGATCTTTCTGGGCAGAGGAATTCAGGTGAACTGAATTACCTTATGATCTTTAGATTTTGCAGTGAGAACTATATTCTATATATGCTGCAGCAAACATCAGTTTTTCATTCCCAGTTGGGTATGGAGCAAGGACAGCAGTGCACTGACAAGTAGGGCAATGTTAACTTATCCCACCCGGTGGGAAATTGAATGTTGTGGGTTCACCACCCATTTTACACTTTTCATGATTTTGCACTCCATAATTTCAATTGAGAGTAAAATCACAGTGTAAAAATACCCCCAAAACGACCTCACTGATAGTCCACTGAAGACTGAAGTCATTAATCGAAGGCTGACTAACGTCGCACATCAAGGCAAATATTAGGATCTTTGAGCTTTTCTGATTACTGCATTGCCAGGACATTTAGAGCTAGGAGATTGCTTCCTTTTCAATTGTTTCCTTTACTTACCCTGACTAAGGCTTTTCACCTTAACATGGGTGCCATTTTTGCTTGTTTATTCTGGATTAACAAGTAGTTAGAGGAAGGTCAGCCGCAGCAGCAGTAGCAGCAGCCTCAACAACCAGTCTGAGCAGCAGCTGGGCCTCTTAGAGCATAGTAGATGAGGGGGACTGCTCGTAGAAAGGCCTTACCCAGCTCACAAGCTCTATAGACTGAGTCACTTTCCTGAATGTCAGTGAGGAACATTGCATCAGGAGGCTGCATTTCACCAATCAGGCAGTTTAAATCTGTGCAGCATCCTGCAGCAGGACCTGCTGGATGACTGGGCCATGCTTTGCCAGTGCCTCTGAAAGTCAGCACTGCCATGAAAAGACTCTAGGGAAGAGATAGCAGAGGCATTACTACGCATATTTAATAATTAGTTAGATAAAGGTGTAGTGCCAGAGGACTGGCAGATAGCTAACGTAATACCGATATTTAAGAAGGGGGATAGAACATTTCCAGGGAATTATAGAAGTCACACAACACCAGGTTATAGTCCAACAGCTTTATTTGAAATCACAAACTTTCGGAGCGCTGCTCCTTCTTCAGGTGAAGTGGAAAAATGCATAAAGACACAGCTTATATAGTCAGAGAATCATGTCAGATGTAACCTGTAAACATCTGACATGATTCTCTGACTGTATAAGCTGTGTCTTTATGCATTTTTCCACTTCACCTGAAGAAGGAGCAGCGCTCCGAAAGCTTGTGATTTCAAATAAAGCTGTTGGACTATAACCTGGTGTTGTGTGACTTCTTACATTTGTCCACCCCAGTCCAACTCCGGCATCTCCACACCAGGGAATTATAGACCAGTCAGCTTAACATCAGTGGCAGGAAAAATAATGGAATCCCTACTAAAGGAGAAAATAGAAGAACATCTAGAAACCAAAAATACAATAATGAATAGTCAGCATGGATTTCAAAATGGAAAGTCTTGCTTGACCAACCGCACTGAATTTTTTGAAGAGGTAACAGAGAGAGTAGACAATGGTAATGCAGTAGATGTCATTTATCTGGATTTTCAAAAGGACTTCGCTAAGGTACCCCATAATAGACTGATGAACAAGGGCAGAGAATGCGGAGTCAGGGGACAAGTAGCAGATTGGATTGCTGGATGGCTTCCGGACAGAAAGCAGAGAGTAGGAGTAAAGGGTAGCTATTCAGAGTGGCAGAAGGTGGGTAGCAGTGTTCCACAACGATCAGTGCTGAGACCACTGCTGTTCACAATTTACATTAACGATTTAGACTTTGGAATCAAAAACACAATTTCTGAATTTGCGGATGACACCAAATTGGGGGAATAGTCAATACTGAGGAGGACTGCAACAAATTACAGGAGGACATTAATAAACTTGCAGAATGGGCATATAATTGGCAAATGAAGTTTAACACAGAAAAATGTGAGGTATTACATTTTGGTAGGAAGAATAGGGAGACCACTTATCACTTGGAGGGTGCGAGTCTAGGTGAGGTAGAGGAACAAAGGGATCTCAGAGTACAAATACACAAATCACTAAAGGTTGCGACACAGGTTAGCAATGCCATAAAAAAAGCAAACCAAGTACTGTACAAGGGTTTATTTCTAGAGGTATAGTATTGAAAATTCGGAAAGTTATGCTAAACCTGTATCGAACCTTGGTTAGACCACACTTGGAGTACTGTGTAGAGTTCTGGTCGCCATATTATAAAAAGGATATAGAGGCACTGGAGAGGGTGCAAAGAAGATTTACAAGGATGATACCAGAAATGCGAGGGTATACATATCAGGAAAGGATGAACAGGCTGGGTCTCTTTTCTCTTGAAAAAAGGCTGAAGGGTGACCTAGTAGAGTTCTTTAAAATTATGAAAGGTTTTGATAGAGTGGATACAGAGAGAATGTTTCCACTTGTGGAGAAGAGCATAAGATAGTCATCAAGAAATCCAATAGGGAATTCAGAAGAAACTTCTTTACCCAAAGAGTGGTGAGAACTTGCTACCAGAGGGAGTGGTTGAAGCAAATCGTATAGATGCATTTAAGGGGAGGTTAGACAAGCATATGAGGGAAAAAGGAATAGAGGGTTATGCGTATAGATTTAGATGAGGAAAGGCAGGAGGAGGTTTGTGTGGAGCATGAATGCTGGCATGGACTGGTTGGGCCGAATGGCCTGTTTCTGTGCCATACATCCTATGTAATCCTATGTAAACTTTTTCACCTTAGGCACTTCCAGGCTGCAGCAGAAGACATTACCCACATCTCCCAGTATGCAGTGCACATCTGCATTAAGCAGGTCACCATTATCCTCTTAACCAGAGCCAATCAGTACATTACTTTCCCAATTGATGCCAACAGAATAAGAAAGCTCTGGGATTTGCAGCAGTGGTCGGCTTCCCTTGTATACAGGACATCATTGACTGCACGCATGTAGGTTTCAGGGCACCAAGGGATGAATCAGGAGCTTTTCTTAACATCTATCGTTCCATCAATGCCCAACTGGTGTGTGATCACCGACAAAGGATCACTCACCTTGTGCCAGTTTCACTGGCAGTTGCCATGATGCTTTCATCCTGAGACACTCATTTGTTCACCCACTATTCCACCACTCCAGGAATGTCAGAAGGTGGCTGCTAGGGAACAAGTGATACCCAGTCATTCCTGGCTGATGACACCCATTTGCAACCCTACCACACCTGAACAGCACAGGTACAATATTGGCCGTGGGACCACCAGGAATATCATTGACAACACCATTGGCATCTTGAAGCTAAGGTTCTGGTGCTTTGATTGGTCTGAGATCTCCTTGTAATATGGCCATATCATGGTACAGTAATGTGCTACATTCTGCACAACATGGCTATGCAACGAGGATTGGAGTTGGAGCAGGCAGAGCAACAGCAAGAGGCATCATCCGATGAGAAAGAATTGGGTGAACCGGAAGAAGGAGGGGCAGCACAATGTCTGGCAGCAAGAGGTCGGGGAGCGGTTGATCTCTCAATGCATTTTTTGACTTGCTCAATCCACTCACCTGAAAAATGACAAGAAGCCCGTTTGCATTAACAGTCCTTGTTACCTCCTTTATCACTCCCTTCATCTGCATTAAAGAACTGTCAAACTAGTCAGACAACCTCCGTATCAGTATCATTCTGACAATGCAGACTAACTAGCTGCATTGAAAAGAGACTATTTAGCAAACTCCCAAATGTTTAAAAGGGGATGAATTTATTTACAAACAGAAGATTGAGCTAAAATCTCTTGATTTCAAGTGTTCAACCCAAACTGCTTTGCTTTACAAAAGATTTCCTCATTCTTCTAACTCTATGAGGTGGCTTCAGCAGAGATGGTGAAAAGCTGCTGATCATGTAGGGACCCTTGAGATGACTGGCCAGTGAGTACTGGGTGCTCGAGCCTGAGAGGACCTGCCTGCAGACTACTGCATTTTGGCTTCTGCCGGTGCAGTCTGGCCAAGCTGGCTTTCTGACACCATACTGGGTATTGGTTGAGAGGGGTGGCGAGGGAGCAAACGTGCGGACATTCTGAGAGAGGCCAACTTCCGCTGCACCACTATCACTCCCATGGGACTGGGCTCATCACTTCCACTAATCTGAGGGAGAGCAGATGAAAGCCCCACTTGCTTCACAAATCTTTCCAAGGTGAGCATCTGCCTCTCTAAAATGGACGTCTGTCTATCTGAGGCAGAGCACATACTTGAATGCAAAGTCTGCATGGCAGACATTTGAGATTCCACCAAAGCTGCAAAGCCTGTGAACATGGTCTCCTTTTGTGAGGGTTCGGCTGCAGCAGTCCCTGGAGATGGCCACACTCTTCAAGGTACACTGCAGAGTGTGGATTCTGTACAACATGACGCCACTCAAGCTGGAAGTGAACACCTCATAAAACTACTTCTGTAAGGCAAGTAGTTTTCTTCTCATTGCTGGGTCCCTGAAGTCCTCCTCAGCAGAGCAAGGCGAGGAGCTCGCCCTCCGACAAGCTATCTCATGGGCTGTCCCTGTCACCAATACCTGCTCCTGCACACTACATCACCAAGTATAGACATCTCTACCTCTCTCTAACCCAGCTACCATACCAATCTCTGTGCTGATGCGTGAACATAAGATAAGAACATAAGAATTAGGAGCAGGAGTAGCTCATACGACCCCTTGAGCCTGCTCCGCTATTCAATAAGTTCATGGCTGATCTTCGACCTCAACTCGACTTTCCCACCTGATCCCCATATTTCTTGATTCCCCTAAAGTCCAAAAATGTATCTGTCTCAGCCTTGAATATACTCATGATTCAGTATCCACAGCCCTTTGGGCTGGAGAATTCCAAAGATTCACAATTCCTCTTCAACTCAGTATTAAATGGCCACCCCCTTATCCTGAGACCACGCCTCCTAGTTCTAGATTCTCCAGCCAGGGGAAACAACCTCTCAGCATCTACCCTGTCAATTCCCCTCAGCATCTTATATGTCTCAATGAGATCGCCTCACATTCTTCTAAACGTCAGAGAGTATAGGCCCAATCTACTCAATCTCTCTTCATATGACAACCCTCTCATTCTAGGAATCAATCTAGTAAATCTAGCTTGGGCATGCTGGAGCACGTGACAGCACTGTAGCTATTGAGAAGTTATGAATTATGATGGATGCTAAACAGTTGCAGAAGACATGCATCAAATTGTAATTTGATGTCGTCAAGCTGGCTGAATGAGCATTTTTCCAATGCTTAATGAAGGGCTATGTAATTGTTAGAGACCCTAGTCAGTGAAGCCCCCAGCCTCAAAATGCCCAATGCACACAGCTTTGGAAGACCCAAAAATTTCCATTGTTGCTGCTCCAGCTTGCTGAGGATCCTGCGATTAGCTGGCACTCTACCCGGTCTTGCTCCTCTCACGATTATGTGCAGTTTTGTCCTGCAGAAAGAGAGGGTAAGAGCTAGTAAGTGGCTACTAGAAAGAGAGTGCAGATGTGTGGGGCTTGTGCTGGTAATGCATATGCAGAGAGGGAAAAGAATAAGAATCAAGCAGGATGAAAATGTGTTGAATGGGAAGCAAGTGTCTGGAGTATGAAGTGAGGAAGAAGTCCTGAGAGAAGTTGGTGATAAGCTAGTAAGTGAGAGGAGAATACTGCTAGTGGTTGGTGTGAATGGGAGCAAGGAATGAGAATGAGAGGTTGCAATGAGAATGAGATGTGCTGTAGTGTGGCCTGGTGCTGGGTGATGAAAGACGTGACAAAGGGAAAGGAATTGTTGAGAGTAGCGGGGGAGGGAGGTGAAGCACTGGGGCCATGTATTATACAGACTGGGATAAATGAAGAGCAGTACTCACCCTTTTATTGAAATATACTTCCTGCACTGTATCAAGGTCATGGGGGTGACAATCCTGGAGCTGACAATCTCTGAAATCTCTGTCTATGTCTGCTGGACAGAGAGTTTGGTAACCCACCTAGCACTGCTGGGGAATAAGAGTTCACTCCTCGCCCTCACCTTTTCCACAAGCACCTTCAGGAAGGCTTCTGCGAACCTGGAGGCTTGCCTGCTACTTATTTCAGAGAAGTTTCTTCTTCCAGCACTGTGGAACGGAAGAAGCCAGAAGAAAAAAAAAAGTCTTGCATTTATATAGCGCCTTTCATGACCTCAGCATGTCCAAATGCCAATTAAGTACTTTTGAAGTGTAGTCAGTATTGTAATGTAGGAAACTCAGTGGCCAATTTGCACATGGAAAGTTCCCAGAAACAGCAATAAAGTAAATTACCAGATAATGGCCTAGAAATTCAATAGCATGTTAAAATGCACATTAAGGGGATGATGCGCCAATAACCCATGTTAGTTGCTAGTAGTGCAGTCAGCATGGGAAATCTGTGCTGCTGACTCATTTTAATGATCAGTGCATGCAGCCAGCACTACCAATGTTCATTGGCTGCACGCCTATCGTCTTGAAACCATGGCCTTCTGACTTAGAGACGTGAGTACTGAGCCAAGACTGATATGTATCGCCAGACATTCATTGTCGCTGGGTCAAAATCCTAAAACTCCCTACCACCATTGTGGGAGCACTTTCACCACACAAACTACAGCAGTTCAAGAAGAAGGCCCACCAACACCTTCTCAAGGGCAACTAGGGATGGGGGAGGATAGTGATAGATTTCAAGAGTACTGAGAGAGGCCGGAATGGGCGGACACGTGGCAGATGAAATTTAACGCAGAAAAGTGTGAAGTAATACATTTTGGTAGGAAGAACGAGGAGAGGTAATATAAACTAAAGGGTACAATTTTAAAGGGGTGCAGGAAGAGAGAGACCTGGGGGTATATGTGCACAAATCATTGCAGGTGGCAGGGCAGGTTGAAAAAGTGGTTAAAAAAGCATACGGGATCCTGGGCTTCATAAATAGAGGTATAGAGTACCAAAGCAAGGAAGTTATGATGAACCTTTATAAAACACAGGTTCGGCCTCAACTGGAATATTGTGTCCAATTCTGGGCACCGCACTTTAGGAAGGATGTGAAGGCCTTGGAGAGGGTGCAGAAAAGATTTACAAGAATGGTTCCAGGGATCAGGGACTTCAGTTACATCGATAGACTGGACAAGCTTGGGTTGTTCTCCTTAGAGCAGAGAAGGTTGAGAGGAGATTTGATAGAGGTGTTCAAAATCATGAAAGGCCTAAACAGAGTAGATAGAGAGAAACTGTTTCCATTGGTGGAAGGGTTGAGAGCCAGAGGACACAGATTTAAGGTGATTGGCAGAAGAACCAAAGGCGACATGAGGAAAAACTTTTTTTACGCAACGTGTGGTTAGGATCTGGAATGCACTGCCTGAAAGGGTGGTGGAGGCAGATTCAATCATGGCTTTCAAAAGGGAATTGGATAAGTACCTGAAGGAAAAAAATTGCAGAGCAACAGGGAAAGGCCAGGGGAGTGGGATTAGCTGAAGTGCTCTTGTCGAGAGCTGGCACGGGCATTATAATTTCTCCTGTCTTAGCCTCTAAGGGACCCACGTTTATTTTCGCTAATTATTAATGCAAATACCAACACTGTTTTGTTTGCATTTTTCCAGGAGTTATTGGAAATGGATACTTTCAATCTTCCAGACACTTCATTCCTGCAATCAGTGACATGATAACAAAACTTGTTGTCACTAGCAGAATCCTCTGGCAGTGGACAAAGGTACTGACACTGTTGTAAATGGTTAGTTTTTTTTAAATGCACTGAGGATGTTATGAACATAAAGGAATAAAATGTCAGATCAGACACATTACTCAAGAATACAACAACTTACATATTTAATGTAAAAAAGCTTATCAAGCATTTCACCGAACAAAACGAGAGCGTATGCCAAACTATAGAGCAAGAGATTAGGTGGGTGACTGAAAGCTTGGTCGACTGGATGGATTTTGAGAAGCTTTTTAAAGGTGTAGAGAGGTAGAGAGTTGAAGGGGTTTAGGTTAAGAATTCCAGACAGCAGGGCTATTCTGGCAACAATGATGGTGCAAACGGTTGAGTGAAAGAAAAGACATTCCATTTATATGGTGCCTTCCACAACCGCAGGATGTCTCAAAGTGCTTCACAGGCAATGAGGTACTTTGAAATGTTGTAATGTAGGCAAAAAGGCCAGAATCAGAGGGCTGGTGTGTAGGAGGAGATAGAGGACTGGAAGTTGCAGAGAGAGAGTGAGATTAAGCCATGGAGGATTTCAAGATGATTTTACATTTGAGGGTTGTTTTTTCTGTGCTTTGCACCTAGGTAACACTTATTCCTCATATGCAAAGCACAGGAAAAAAGGACACGAAGCTGGGTCTCCACTGCCTTTATATTGCCTCAGGATCTCTGGAGCTTCTTCTGAGGGAGGCAGAGTGCTGTGCCTATAATAGGTGCAGGATAAGTGTTGTAATGGGAGTGGGGATGGAGGGGCCCTTTTTGCCTCATTTTCCTGTTTGCTCCCCAGTGGGGAGCCCGTCACTGAAGGAGGCGAGACCAATCAGGAAAAATTGAACATGGTGGGGCTCTTTTCTCTAGAAAAGACAAGGCTGAGGGGTGACCTAATAGAGCTCCTTAAGATTATGACAGGGTTTGATAGAATCAAGGGGCTGGATTTTCCCAGGTCCCACCCGGAAAGTCGGGTTTCCCGGCACACTGGAGTTTTAACGTGCCATGTGAAGGGTGGGTTCCCTGCCCCGAAGACAGCCTGATTGACAGGCTGACTTCCAGTCGTGCAGGGAACGTGGACCAGGAGGCCACAGGACAAGGTGAGTGCTGGGCCCAGGATGGTTGGGCCGGGGCGGGTTACAAGCCGTGGGGGAGGGTGGGGGGAGAGGGGAGTCCGATCCCCCGGGGGAGGCCGATCCCCTGGGAGAGGGGTCCGATCCCCGACTCCGGGGCTGAGTCGCGATGCCAGTGGGGGGAGGGGGTGCGGGGGCGTGCCAGGGCACAGCGGGGTCCGATCCCTAGGGTGAGTCCAATGCCCGACCCCAGGGAGGGGCAGGCTGATGGTGGGAGAGCTTGGGGGGGGCAGGAGGAAGCACCCCTGCTCCTCCCGGCCCACCAGGATCGCTCCCCGAGGCTGAGGCCGCCTCGTAGCAGTCACCGGGAATCCCGAAGTTCAGGATCCCCGGCTGCCTGAAGTAAAACCTGCATAGCAGGTAAAAGTAGAGGCTTCAGACCGCCGCCGCCCCCCCCCCAGCGTCCCTCCTGAGTGAAAGGTGAAAGTGGGCAGATTGAAGTCAGCTTTTACCGCCACCCACCACCCCCCCCCCCACACCTCCAAACCACCCGTTCTTACATCTGAAAATTCCAGCTATAGAATCATAGAAAATTATGGCACAGAAGCAGGCCATTCAGACCATCATGTCTGTGCCAGCTGAAAAAGAGCCACCCAGCCTGATCGCACTTTCCAGCTCTTGGTTCGTTGCCTTGCAGGTTACTGCACTTTAAGTGCATACCCAAGTACTTTTTAAATGTGATGAGTGTTTCTGCCTCTACCACCCTTTCAAGCAGTGCACTCCAGACCCCCACCACCCTTTGGGTGAGGAAATTTCTCCGCAAACCCCCTCTAATTCTTCTACCAATTACTTTAAATCTATGCCCCCTGGTTATTGACCTCTCTGCTAAGGGAAATAGGTCCTTCCTATCCACGCTATCTAGGCCCCTCATAATTTTACACACCTCAATTAAATCACCCCTGAGCTTCCTCTGTTCCAAAGAAAACAATACAAGCCTATCCAATCTTTCCTCATAACTAAAATTCTCCACTCCTGGCAACATCTTCGTAAATCTCCTCCATACCCTCTCTAGTGCAATCACATCTTTTCTGTAATGTGGTGACCAAAACTGTACGCAGTACTCTAGCTGTGGCCTAACTAGTATTTCATACAGTTCCAGCATAATCTCCCTGCTCTTATATTCCATGCCTTGGCTAATAAAGGAAAGTATCCCGTATGCCTTCTTAACCACCTTATCTCGCTGTCCTGCTACCTTCAGGGATCTGTGGACCTGCACTCCAAGGTCCCTCTGTCCCTCTACACTTCTCAGTATCCTACCATTTATTATGTATTCCCTTGCCTTGCTAGCCCTCACCAAATGCATTACTTCACACTTCTCTGGATTGAATTTAAATTTGCTACTTTTCTGCCCACCTGACCAGTCCATTGATATCTTCCTGCAGTCTACAGCTTTCTTCCTCACAATCAACCACACGGCCAATTTTTGTATCATCTGCAAACTTCCTAATCATGCCCCCTACACTGAAGTCTAAATCATTGATATATACCACAAAAAGCAAGGGACCTAGTACTGAGCCCTGTGGAACCCCACTGGAAACAGCCTTACAGTCACAAAAGCACCCGTCGACCATTACCCTTTACTTCCTGCCACTGTGCCAATTTTGGATCCAACTTGCCACTTTTCCTTGAATCCCATGGGCTTCTACTTTCCTGAAAAGCCTGCCACATGGAACCTTATCAAAAGCCTTGCTAAAAGCCATGTAGGCTACATCAAATGCACTACCCTCATCAGCAAAATTCAATTAAGTTAGTCAGATACAACCTTCCTTTAATAATCCATGCTAACTGTTCTTGATTAATCCGTGCCTTTCTAAATGATGATTTATGCTATCACTCAGAATTTTTGCCAATAATTTGCCCACCATCAAGGTTAGGCTGACTGGCCTGTAATCACTCAGTCTATCCCTTTCTCCCTTTTTAAACAATGGTACAACGTTAGCAGTCCTCCAGTCCTCTGGCACCACCAAAACAAAGTGCCATAAATAAGATAGTTACCAATAAATCCAATAGGGAATTCAGGAGAAATTTCTTTACCAAGTAGAATATGGAACTTGCTACCACAACGAGTACTTGAGGCGATTAGCAAAGATGCATTTAAGGGGAAGCTAGATAAGTACACGAGGGAATAAAAGGTTATGCTGATAGAGTTAGATGAAGAGGCGTGGAAGGAGGCTCGTGTGGAGCATAAATGCCGGTGACATGAATCAGTCATTCATGAAAGAAAGACTTATGAAATAATACTGAGCGGCCTATGGGTGGCGCTGTCCAGGGAGAGTATAAAGACTGCACGGGCCCAGCTTGCGCAGGACATTCTCAACAGGAACTAGTGAAGGACACAACTAGACCTCCATGTTGTAAAACAGTTGATTAAAGCTTTGTTTAACGCTTAGACCAAGTGCCTAGTATTTTTCTTACATCAGCCGGCATGGACCAGTTGGATCAAATCGTCTGTTTCTGTGCAGTACTTTCTATGTAATTCTATGATCGTAGGAATGGAAGGGCAGGCAGTAAACACACAGGTGCAGAAGGCAATCCCCTTTTTTTCTAGGTAGTTTATTTCTGGACAAATTGGAGCTTACAATGGATGGAGAATGGATGGCCAGTAAGAACAGCTTTGCAGTAATTGAGTATAGAGGTAACAAAACCATGGCTGAAGACTTCAGCAGAAGTGGGGCGGATGAATTAATGAAGGCAGACAATATTGCAGAGATGGAAATAAATGCTGTTCATCATAGATAGTATGAAGGGCTTAAAGATAATTTCTGAGGGCTATAAATTTGTTATAGCCAAGGAATGGGCGGTGTTAGGACAAAAGATGGTGAATTAGCGCCAGCCGAAAAAGCTCCAGACTGCACGCAAAATTCATTCTCACTGCTCAATAAAATGATTGGAGTCTTAAATCAAGTTTAAAAACCCAAGCTCATTGTCATTACACTCAAAGGCTTATATTGGGTGCAGTCTAATCACAACTCATGATTGCCACAGGCTTTTTTCACCAGTTAAAGGGGAGGTTCATGATGCTGCAGCACCTCATTCCCAGCATTGTTGGCTGTACAGCTGCCTCAACAACCATAAAGAAGAAGGACAAGGAGAAGGAGCACTTATTTACAAATCCTCATAGCAGATCGCCACCCCAGGGAGAGGGCCCGCAGGTTTTCCCATGAAGCTTTGGAGGCATTGGTTTTAGTGCTGGAGAGAAGGCGGGCAGTCCTGTACCCACCAACTGGCAGGAGGTCCTTGCCACAAGTAAGCCGCACTATGTGGAAGGAGGTGGCGCACCACATCATGGACCGCCCATCCGGAAGTCCGATTGTCTGGCTGCCTCCTCCTCGTCCTCTTTCTCACTGCCTATGCTCCCTCCACCGTAGATCCTGGAGAGCGAGGTGGCATGCCAGTACAGCCCCCATTAATCATACCAAGTGTTGCAGTTTGAATCTTTTAAGAATAAATGTAGCTACTTTGTACTTGCCACAACCCTCCTGATACCAAAGAACCTTGAAATTACACAATGGCCCAGTAATTCCGGGCACAACGCGTGAGTACGGATGGGATACTCACGCGTGTGCCCGGAGGAATTGCCGGTATTCAGCATGCACAGCGCATGCGCTGGAAACCGGCATTTCCTGTCCTCTGACCCAAGGGGTTAAGAGGCAGAGCGCGCGCGACTGCACAGGCAGCGCGTGCGCAGTGAAATTCCTTTTTTTTTTCCCCCAGAGTTGCCCGAGTGTAAAGGCCTCCGGTCTTTACGCGTGGAAAAACCAGACGTAAGTATTTAGTTTTTCAGGTAAGTGGGCTTTTAGTACAATGTAGAATTTTTTTTTCCACAGGTTTGTTATTTTTAAAGAATTTACAGGATAGTAAGTTTAGTTTTAGACACTATTTTTTTTTAATTTATTTTTTTCAAAAAATTGATTAATTGTTTAAAACATTTTTTAAAACTTATTTATAGTTAATATAATCAGTGGGATGTTTTTTAAAATTTTATTTAAAGTTAAAGTAGTGTTTTGGCAGCCCATACTTTTCATGAGTTTGACAGCTCTTACTGTCAAACTCATGAATGAGTTTCCCCTCCCCTGATTGGCAGCACAGTGCTCACCTGATCCCAGCCGGCACATCGCACTAATTATGCCGTTGGATCAGGTAAGTACAGCGCGCCAGCATCTGAACCGGGCCAGTGACAGGAAATGCGAGCAGGCCCGGGCTTCAGATGTCGGCGCGCAGGGTGAGTGCACATCGGGGGCTTGCACGCGCGGCAAGACCCCGATCCTAATTTCAGGGCCAATGAAACTGTTGCAGTGGCTGAAACTAACAAAAAGCTACTAAAACTACACTAACCTGACAAGTGCGAGTGATTAATGATGATCCCTTTAAATAACATCCCTGCAACCAGCTTCCTGGTGCTGTACACCAGCTCACCCTGTCGGTGTTTACGCCAGGCAGTAAGGTAAATGGCTAAAAGCAATTTGTGAAATCAGGCATTTCAGGGAGCGTTGCACACTCACTAATGTTACGATCTCCCTGGCGTTGAGGTCCCCGGTGATAGCTGTGACCAGCAGCGCTACGGGGGTCCCGATTTGACATGCGCCGCTGGATTCACCTCGTCCTGTTGGACTGGTCTCACCGCCGCATTAATGCCATCTACTGGCACTAACAAGCAGTGCTAAGGGGATGAATTTTTCCCCTTCTGGGTCAAAAGGCATCAAAGATTCATGTAGTCTGGTTCAGCATGAGCAAGTGTCAGGTAGGAGGATTGTGTCAATGACAAGTGAGTGGAGTTTATGATGGGAACCAAAATGTTGGCTTCAGTCTTCCTACTGTTCAACTGGAGGAAGCTGTGATTCAATCATGACTTGCTGTTAGACAGACAGTGTGACAGCAAGGAAGTGAGGAAGTGGTCAAGAAAGATGGTTGAGAGGTATAGTTAGGTGCCACAAGCATGTATTTAGAAGCTGACCCTATGCTTAGAATCAGCTAGTCCCACTCCCCCATCCTTTCCCCGTAGCCCTGCAATTTTTTTTCCTTCGTGTACTTATCCAATTCCCTTTTGAAAGCCACGATTGAATCTGCCTCCATCACACTTTCAGGCAGTGCATTCCAGATCCTAGCCACTCGTTGAGTAAAAACGTTTTTCCTCAAGTCGCCTTTGGTTCTTCTACCAATCACCTTAAACCTGTGTCCTCTGGTTCTCGACCCTTCTGCCAATGGGAACAGTTTCTCTCTAACTACTCTGTTTAGACCCCACATGATGTTAAACACTTCCAGTTGAAGCCGAACCAGCGTTTTATAAAGGTTCATCATAACTTCCTTGCTTTTGTACTCTATACCTCTATTTATGAAGCCCAGGATCCTGTATGCTTCTTTAACTGCTTTCTCAACCTGCCCTGTCACCTTCAATGACTTGTACACATATACCCCCAGGTCTCTCTGTTCATACACCCCCTTTAGAATTGTACTCTTTATAGTTCATATTGCCTCTTCTCGTTCTTCCTTCCAAAATGAATCACTTCACACTTCTCTACGTTAAATTTCATCTGCCATGTGTCCGCCCATTCCACCAGCCTGTCTATGTCTTTTTGAAGTCTATCACTATCGTCCTCACTGTTTACTATAGTTACAAGTTTTGTGTCATCTGCAAATTTTGATATTGTGCCCTGTACCCCCAAGTCTAAGTCATTAATATATATCAAGAAAAGCACTGGTCCTAGTAGACCCCTGGGGAACACCACTGTATACCTTCCTCCAGTGCGTAAAACAACCATTCACCATGGCTCTCTGTTTCCTGTAATTTAGCCAATTTCGTATCCATGCTGCCACTGTCCATTTTATTCCATGGGCTTCAACTTTGCTGGCAAGCCTATTATGTGGCACTTTGTCAAACGCCTTTTGGAAGGACATGTACACCACATCAACCGCATTGCCCTCATCAACCCTCTGTTACCTCACCAAAAACTCAATCAAGTTAGTTAAACACGATTTACCTTTAACAAATCCGTGCTGGCTCTCCTTAATTAATCTATACTTGTCCAAGTCACTGTTAATTTTGTCCTGGATTATCGTTTCTAAAAGCTCCCCACTACCAAGGTCAAACTGACTGGCCTGCAGTTGCTGAATTTAACCTTACACTGTTTTTTGAACAAGGGTGTAACATTTGCAATTCTCCAGTCATCTGGCATCAGCCCCGTATCCAAGGAGAATTGGAAGATTATGGCCAGTAGTTCTGCAATTTCCACCTTTACTTCCCTCAGCATCCTAGGATGCATCCCATCCGATCCTGTCGACTTATCTACTTTAAGTACAGCCAGCCTTTCTCGTACCTCCTCCTTATCAATTTTTATCCCATCCAATATCTCAACTACCTCCTCTTTCACTATAACTTTGGCAGCATCTTCTTCTTTGGTAAAGACAGATGCAAAGCACTCATTTAGTACCTCAGCCATGCCCTCTGCCTCCCTGCATAGGTCTCCATTTTTGTCCCTAATTGGCCCCACCCCTCCTCTTACTACCTGTTTACTATTTATATGCCTACAGAACACTTTTGGATTCCTTTTTATGTTAGCTGCCAAACTATTCTCATACTCTCTCTTTGCCCCTCTTATTTCCTTTTTCACTTTCCCTCTGAACTTTCTATATTCAGCCTGGTTCTCACTTGTCTTCTTAACCTGACATCTATCATACGCCCCCTTATTCTGTTTCATCTTACTCTCTATCTCTTTTGTAGTCCAGGGAGCTCTGGCTTTGGTTGCCCTACCTTTCCCCCCTTATGGAAATGTACCTCGACTGTACCTGAACCAGCTCCTCTTTAAAGGCAGCTCATTGTTCGATTACAGTTTTGCCTGCCAATCTTTGATTCCAATTTACCCGGGCCAGATCCATTCTCAACCCACTGAAGTTATCCTTTCTCCAATTAAGTATTTTTACTCTAGATTGCTCCCTGTCCTTTTCCATAGCTACTGATCATTCATACTGTGATCACTGTTCCCTAAATGTATGCAAGATAGTTTTGTAGATCAGTCTGTTGAGGAACCGACTAGGGAACAGGCTATTTTAGGTCTAGTATTGTGCAATGAGAAAGGGTTAATTAATAACCTTGTAGTAAAAGGGCCTTTAGGGAAGAGTGACCATAATATGATAGAATTTTACATTGAGTTTGAAAGTGATTTAGTTAAGTCCAAAACTAGGGTCTTAAATCTAAACAAAGCAAAATACGTAGCATTTAAAGAATTAATACATAATTTACAATAAATATACATTCCTTTAAGGCACAAAAACCCCACAGGAAAAGTGGTCCAATCGTGGCTAACAAGAGAAGTTAAAAGATAGTATTAGATCAAAGGGAGAGGCTTATAATGTTGCCAAAAAGAATAGTAAGCCTGAGGATTGGGAGGATTTTAGAATGAAGCAAAGGAGGACCAAGAAATTGATAAAGAAAGGGAAAATAGAATATGAGAGTAAACTAGCGAGAGCCATAAAAAGACTGTAAAAGCTTCTACAGGCATGTAAAAAGGAAAAGATTAGCGAACGTAAATGTGGGTCCCTTACAGGCTGAGACAGGAGAAATTATAATGGGGAATAAGGAAATGGCAGAGAAATTAAGCAAATACTTTGGGCTGGATTTTACCTGCCGAGGTAAGTTTGGGGCAGGACTGCTGCCTTCCGGGTTCTAGTCCCAGCGATGTCTGATGCACAGATGCTATTTTCCCCTGATTGGCCTTGTGGGCTTGCTGGCCAATTAAGTGAAAGCCGGTGTCAGACACGTCAGTTGATGATGCTTCATCTGCCAGTTTTCTTAAAGGGACATGATCCATTTATTTTTGACAGATGATTTGACAGTGGTTGACTGCATTGAGGTGCTGTCAAACACTGCCCAGGCTCTCCAATGACTCTCTCCTTAGGATAAAACAGATGGCAGCTGCAGGTGAGGGTACAGAAGCGATCTGTCACTTCTCCCAATGAGGTGAGGCCACACAAACACTTCAAAGCTTGTCACCTACAAAAAAATCTAAACACATTAAAAATGACTTTCCCAACATTTCCTTACCTCTGATACTCACCAGTGTCCCATTGCATCCTTCACACCACTTCTGCAGCTGTCATCTATACACCAACATAACAGACCCACAGCATGCCTCACTTACCCTGGCGGGGTCCCCCGATGTCAGGAAACCTGCAGCAGAAGTCTCAAAATGGGAAAAAGCCTCTTAACTGCCTGTTAACAGGCAGTTAAGTGGCTATAATCCTCTTCCCGCTGCTAGGAGTCGGGTCCCTGCGCAAATCGGGCACCCGACTCCCTGGAAGATTGGTTGGAGGCAGGTTGGGAGTGGGTTTGGGATCCGCTCCCATTTTTTTTGATTTTCCCAGCAGCCCCGCCACCAGACCCACCTCCTCAGGGCTGGTAAAATGCAGAAATATTCAATCATTATTTCGCTTCGGTATTTAACCGGGAGGTAGAACAGGGGGACATGACATTGGATAATGAGATGAGTAATGGGATAACTGCATTTACAATTAAAAAAAGGGGATACATTATGTACACTAATCAAACTTAGAGGATAAAACCCCTGGTCTGGATGGATTGCATCCACGCATTTTAAAAGAATCTAGGGAAAAGATAGCAGAGACATTACCACATATATTTAATAATTTGTTAGAAAAAGGTTTAGTGCCAGAGGACTGACGGACAGCTAATGTAATAATACCTATTATTCTGCCCTTGAAGCGCGTTCCTATGCAGAGCTAGACAGGTAGCTAACAACTTGATACCTTCCCATAAAAATCACAAGGCTTGACTTTTCTTGTAAACTTTACTGAAAGATTCTTATTGTGAAACTGAAATACAATACAGAAATGGAAGCACACATTAGTACACAAGCACATAACTGATATGCATACACAAATTTAGGTGCGCCTGAGCAACACAGTACATTTGGCATGTAACTTACCAAAACACGTGGAAACACAGCTTACTGTGAATATACATTTAGCAAACTGAAAGGCATTCTCTTATATTCACTTTAAATTAGCCCTGTACATAGTGCATCAAAATACAGCTACAAGTTAACCAGCTAGACAGAGAGCGAGCACTTCACGGCTAGCTGTGTAAGTTTGCTTACAAAGAAAAGCTACAAACTAAACATTTTCTGCAAAATATAGTGTACACTAATCATCTATAACATTCTCAAGTACTTACAGACAAATAGTGTCCAAGGCTGGAGCGTGACAAGAATATAACTTCCCAGATCATGTGTGGCTGCAGGTCTGTGATATACAGTAGTTTACTTTACTGCACTTTACTGTGCTTTACCGCACTTGCTAGGTACCAAATATCCACTAGGTGGCGGCACACAATGGAAATCGACCCAAATTACTCAAACCCCTAAATTAACTGGAAAACTAACAAATTCCTAAAGAAAGGCAGCACACCTATATTTAAGAAGGGGGATAGAACATGTCCAGGGAATTATAGACCAGTCAGCTTAACATCGGTGGTAGGAAAAATAATGGAATCCCTATTCAAGGAGAAAATAGAAGATCATCTAGAAATGAAAAGTATAAAAATGAATAGTCAGCATGAATTTCAAAAGGGAAAATCTTGCTTGGCCAACCTTATTGAATTTTTTGAAGAGGTAACAGAGAGAGTAGACAATGGTAATGCTGTAGATGTAATTTATCTAGATTTTCAAAAGGCCTTCGATAAGGTAGCCCATAATAGACTAATGAATTCTCTGCCCCAGAGGGCTATGCATGCTAAGTCTTTGAGTATATTCAAGGCTCAGATAGATAGATTTTTGGACTCTAGGGGAATCAAGAGATATGGAGCTCGGGCAGGAAAGTGGAGTTGAGGTCGATGATCAGCCATGATCTTACTGAATGGTGGAGCAGACTCCTGCTCCTATTTCTTATGTTCTTATGAGGTCAGAGAATGCAGAGTCAGGGAATGCGGAGTCAGGGGACAAGTAGCAGAATGGATTGCTAGCTGGCTTCAAGACAGAAAGCAGAGAGTGGGAGTAAAGGGTAGCTATTCACAGTGGCAGAAGGTGGGTAGTGGTGTTCCACAAGGATCAGTGCTGGGACCACTGCTGTTCACAATTTATATTAATGATTTAGACTTTGGAATCAAAAACACAATTTCTAAATTTGCGGATGATACCAAATTGGGGCGATAGTCAATACTGAGGAGGATGCAACAAATTACAGGAGGACATTAATAAACTTGCAGAATGGGCAAATAATTGGCAAATGAAGTTCAACACAGATAAATGTGAGGTATTACATTTTGGTAGGAAGAATAGGGAGGTCACTTATCACTTGGAGAGTGCGAGTCTCAGTGGGGTAGAGGAACAAAGGGATCTTGGAGTACAAATACACAAATCACTAAAAGTTGCGCGCCACAGGTTAGCAAGGCCATAAAAAAGCAAACCAAGCACTAAGGTTTATTTCTAGAGGGATAGAATTGAAAAGTAGGGAAGTTATGCTAAACCTGCATCGAATCTTATTTAGATCACACTTAGAATACTGCATGAAGTTCTGGTCGCCATATTATAAAAAGGATATAGAGGCACTGGAGAGGGTGCAGAGAAGATTTACAAGGATGATACCAGAAATGCAAGGGTATACATATCAGGAAAGGATCAACAGGCTGGGTCTCTTTTCTTTTGAAAAAGGCTGAGGGGTGACCTAATAGAAGTCTTTAAAATTATGAAAGGTTTTGATAGAGTGGATACAGAGAGAATGTTTCCACTTGTGGGGAAGAGCATAACTAGAGGCCATCAATATAAGATAGTCACCAAGAAATCCAATAGGGAATTCAGAAGAAACTTCTTTACCCAAAGAGTGGTGAGAACGTGGAACTCGTTACCACAGGGAGTGGTTGAAGCGAATAGTATAGATGCATTTAAGGGGAAGTTGGACAAGCATATGAGGGAGAAGGGAATAGAGGGTTACGCTGATAGATTTGGATGAGGAAAGATGGGAGGAGGCTCGTGTGGAGCATAAATGCCGTCATGGACTGGTTGGGCCAAATGGCCTATTTCTGTGCCGTATATCCTATGTAATTCTATGTAACCACACTTCGTGCATTCACACACATGCACCGTAAACCTATCTTAGACCTTCTTGTATTCTCCCTTAGTCTGACCCCACCTTATACCATACTATTTCTTACTCTACTGCTAACTGTCTCTCCCAATCGTTTGTGCACCTTGTTTCTCCTTTCTAATGCTACATGCTGGTGCCCATCCCCCTGCCAAATTAGTTTAACCCCCCCTTAGCAATGACATTGATCCCAATACTGTTGAGGTGCAACTCATCTTGCCTGTACTGATCCCACCTCCCCCAGAACTGATCCCAATATCCCAGGAATCTAAAGCCCTCCCTCCTGCACCATCTCTCCAGCCACACTTTCTTCTGCTCTATCCTCCTATTTCTATACTCACTAGCTCATGGCACCAGAAGTAATCGGAAATTATTACCTTTGAGGTCCTGCTTTTTAATGCTTGAAGTTAATGTCACGGAGAGCAACGTGTAGATGAGGAACAGGAGGCTGTCAAGTATAGATCCCTGGGCGCCTCTGGAGTGCAGCGGTGAGAAGATACTGCTGGTAATACACTAGCTGCATTTGGATAGATAGGAATGGAACCACAGAAGGGCAGTCCCATGGAGCTGGTTAATGGAGGAAAGGTGATGCAAGAAAATGATGTGGTCAACGATATCAAATGTTGCAGAGAAGTCAGGGGACCATGCACCATGGTCACAGCTACAGAGAATGTCCTTAGTGATTTTGGCCAGGGCTGTGTTGGAACAATGAGAAGAGCAAAAGCAGGACTGGAGAGAATGAATCAGGGAGTTTTGAGATAGATGGCCTTAGAACGGAGAAGAAGCACCATGTTTAGTATCCTTAGAGATGAATGTAAGGTTTTATATGGGACAGCAATTGTAGAGGATGGAAGGTTGGATATTTAAGGCGGGTACGGTGAGGGTGGTTTTGAAAAACAGGAACAGGCACTGAGGAACGGGAGGCATGAACAATGTCATTTAGCATGGGTGCCAGAAGGATCGTTCAGTGGTCAGGAGTTGAGCAAGGAGGAATCAAGAGATAAGGTGGTGAGTTTCATGGAAGTGTAAGCATGGAGAGAGCATGGGTATAAGTGGAAGAGAAACTGCAAAATAATGGGGCATAGGGCTAGACTGGATGGGGGAATGGGGGCAGGTCAGGAGCAGGGGAGGAGAGGAAAGGAAGACAGCAGCAGGGAAAATCTTAGATACAAAGAAACTTATGAACACCTTGCACCTGGTTTTGGAGGTTGGGAGACAATAAGAGAAAGGAGTTTCAGGATGTGGTTAGTTGTGGAGAAAACTGCCTTCAGTTGTCTTTGCCCTCCAGGAGGATCATGGAGTCATAAGCTGAGCACCCTAGGATAAATTAGTCCTGTGTGGGCGGGTTTAAACTAATTTGGGGCACCAGGATGAAGCATTAGAGAGTTGAAAAAGGTGCAGAGTAATGGGAACGACAACCAGCATTAGAATAAACAATTAGTTTATAAATAGGAACGATCAAACAGGGGGAAATGCGAGGCAGACTAGAATGGATTTGGACTGTATGTGCATAAATGTGTGGAGAATAAATAAACCTGCAAGCTTTTTTTTTTACTCATTCCTGCGATGTGGGCATCCCAGGCAAGGCCTGCATTTATTCCCCATCCCTAATTGCCCTTGAGAAGGTGGTGGTGAGCCTTCTTCTTGAACCGCTGCAGTCGTGAGGTGAAGGTACTCCCACAGAGCTGTTAGGAAGGGAGTTCCAAGATTTTGACCCAGCGACAATGAAAGAACAGCAATAAATTTCCAAGTCAGGGTGGCGTGTGATTTGGAGGGGAACTTGGAGGAGTTGGTGATCCCATGCACCTGCCACCCTTGTCCTTCGAGGTGGAAGAGGTCGTGAGTTTGGGAGGTGCTGTCGAAGAAGCCTTGGCGAGTTGCTGCAGTGCACATTGTAGATTGTACACACTGCAGCCATGGTGCACCGGTGGTGGAGGGAGGGAACTTTTAAGGTGGAAAATGTGGTGCCAATCAAGCGGACTGCTTTGTCCTGGATAGTGCCGAGCTTCTTGAGTGTTGTTGGAGCTGCACTCATCCAGGCAAGTGGAGAGCATTCCATCACACTCCTGACTTGTGCCTTGTAGATGGTGGAAAGGCTTTGGGGAATCAGGAGACGAGACACTCATCGCAGGCATAAATTGCCACATGGGATTATGATATAATGGCAATAACGAAGATCAGGCTCAAACCAAGGAAGGATTGGAAACTTAACACTCCTGGCTATGACGTATTCAGGAAAGAGAAAAAGGAGCAGGGCTGGCAGTAATGATACTATTACAGCACTGGAAAGGGATGATGTACTTGAGGGTTTAAAGACAGAATCTATTTGGTTTGTATTAAGGAACAAGAGGCCATCAAATAGTGGGAAGAAGATAGAGGAGCAAATTTGCAGGCAAATATCAGAAAGATGCAAGAACTATAGAGCAGTGATAATGGGGAACTTCAATTACTGGGAAAATAACAGTGAAAAGTAAGGGAAGAATTCCTGAAATATTTACAAGAGAATTTTATCAGTATGTTTCCAGCCCAACAAGAAAGGATGCAGTGCTGATCTAGTTCCAGGGAATGAAGTGTAGCAAGTGGAGCATGTTTCAGTGGGGGAGCATTTGGGAAGCAGTGATCACATTATTAGGTTTAGGCTAGTTATGGAAAAGGACAAGGAATAATCAAATGTTAAAATATTTAACTGGAGGAGGGCTAATTTTAGTGAGTTGAAAGGGGATCTGGCCTAGGTGGATTGGAATCAAAGATTGGCAGATAAAACAGTGAATGAGTAATGGAGGCCTTCAACAAATCAATAGTTTGGATACAGACTAGACATTTTCCCACGAGGGGGAGAGGAAGGGCATCCTAAGCAAGAGCTCCTGGGATGACTAAAGGTATAGGGATGAAAATAAAACAGAAAAGGTTTAATAAATGTCAGGCTGATAACAGTAAAGAACCAAGCTGAATACAGAAAGTACAGAGAATTGAAAAGGGAAATAAGAAGGACAAGAAGAGTGAGAGAATAGATTACCCCGTAACAAAGGGGAACTCAAAAGTCTTTTATAAACATATAAATAGTAAAGGAAAGTCAAAAGGAAGGTTGGGACTGATTAGGAACCAAAAAAAGATCTTCTTGTGGCGGCAGAGGGCATTTGAGGTCCAAAGGAGTACTTTGCATCTGTCATCACTAAAGAAGAGGATGCTGCTAATGTCACAGTAAAGGAGAAGGTAGTGGAGAAATTGGATAGCATAAAAATAGGTAAAGAGGAGGAACTCAAAAAGTTGGCTGCACTCAAAGTAGAAAGGTCACTCGGTCCGGATGGGATACATTCTAGATTACTGAGTGAGTGAAGTACAGGTGGATATAGCAGAGGCTCTGGCCACAATCTTCCAATTTTCCTTAGATATGGGAGCGGTACCAGAGTATTGGAGGATTGCAAATGTTATACCCGTTTAAAAACTGTGAAGATAGATAAACCCGCAACTACAGGCCAGTCAACCTAAAATTGGTGGTGGGGAATCCTTTAGAAACAATACTCTAAGACAAAAAATTGTCACTTGGAAAAATATGCATTAATAAAATGATAGACAGCACAGATTTGTTAAAGGCTAACTTGATCAAGTTCTTCGAAGTATCGGAGAGGTTGATGAGGGTAGTGTGGTGGATTTTCCTCACCAGTCTATTATTACGTGGTACTTTGCCATTGACAAAGTACCACGTAATAGACTGGTTAGCAAAATTGAAGCCCATGGGATTAAAGGGACAGTGGCAGCATGGATACAAAATTAGCTAAGTGACAGAAAGCAGAGAGTAGTGGTGAATGGTTGAATTTCAGACTGGAGTAATGTGTACAGTGGTGTTCCCCGGGGGTCTGTACTGCTCTTCTTGATATATATTAATGACCTGGATTTGGGTATAATTCCAAAGTTTGCAGATGATATGAAACTCAAATATAATAAACAATGAGGAGGATAGTAACAGACTGCAGGAAGACAGACTAGTAAAATAGGCAGACACATGGCAGATGAAAATTAACACAGAGCAGTGTGAAGTGATACATTTTTGGTAGGAAGAATGAGGCAAGGCAAAATAAACTAATAAGGTACAATTTTAAAAGGGGGTGCAGGAAGAGACACCGATGGATGTATGTACACAAATCTTTGAAGGTGGCAGGACAAGTTGAGAAGGCTGTTAAAAGTATATGAGATCCTTAGGTTTTATTAATAGAGGAATGGAGTACAAAGGCAAGAAAGCTATGCTAAACCGTTATAAAACACTGGTTAGGCCTCAACTGGAATATTGGCCCAGTAATTCCTCTCTGAACGCGTGAGTACGGTCGGGGTACTCACGCGTCTGGCCGGAGGAAATGCCCGTGTTCAGCATGCACAGCGCATGCGGGGAAAACCGGCATTTCCAGTCCTCTGAACGAAGGGGTTCAGAGGCACAGCGCGTGCGACTGCACAGGCAGCGCTTGCGCAGTGAACTTCGTCGATTTCATTCATGGATTCAGTGAGGGTAAGTCCTTACAAGTTACACTTGAAAAAAGCATGTGTAAAGTTGCTCCAAGGCTGCAGAGGAAGATATATTTTATCGTGGAGCTTCTGAAAGGCAATATTTTTGTTTGGGAAAGGGAGGAAAGTTATTTTAAGAAATGCTGAGGTAAGTTTTAAAGTTTAAATTTTTTTTTTTTTTTTTTTTTTTAAAAACGGGTTTTCAGTACGGTAGGTAGAAGGAGCAATTGTGGCTGTGTGAATTGAATGTGAGAATGAGTGTTCTAAAATGAGTAATGTAACATTTCCAACACTTTTAAGAAAGAAACTTTTCGTCAGTAATAAGTAATTATGTATGTATGTCCGCATATATTCCTTTACGTATATGTATGTATGTTTTATATTCCTTTACTTATGTGTATGAATGTATGTTTTTAATTATGATTTTCCAATAAGTTACTTTCTCTGAAAGTCATAATTAAATACATACATTCATACACATAAGTAAAGGAATATATACATACACGCAAAGGAATATATACAGACATACATACATAATTACTTAAAAGAATATATTACTGATGAAAAGTTTCTTTCTTAAAAATGTTGGAGTCATTTTCACATTTAATAAACACAGCAAATTCAATTCACATAGCCACAATTGATCCTTCTACCTACAGTACTGAAAACCCGTTTTAAAAAACAAAAATAAACTTTAAAACTTACCTCACCATTTCTTAAAATAACTTTAATCCCTTTCCCAAACAACCGCAGCCTCTGGAGCAACTGTACTCATGCTTTTTTCATGTGTAAGTTGTAAGGACTTGACCTCACTGAAGGCATGAATGAAAGCGGCGAATTTTACTGCGCACGCGCTGCCTGTACAGTCGCACGCGTTCTGCCTCTGAACCCCTTCGTTCAGAGGACAGGAAATGCCGGTTTTCCCCGCATGCGCTGTGCATGCTGAAAACCGGCATTTCCTCTGGCCAGACGCGTAAGTACCCCGACCGTACTCGCGCGTTTGGAAGGGAATTACTGGGCCAACATTTTACATGTCAATAAAATGAAAAATTTAACAATTGCACGATTTGCCCCCTCGCATCTGCGGCTGAGGGTCCAAGGAGGTGCATTGCGCAAGAGATCATCGTCATATGTATCCTCACACTGTTCCCTTTCGGGAACTGTATGAAGTGGTGGAAGGATTTCTGGCCACGTTAACACTCCTTCCGTGACCATAACCATCTTCATACCAGCCATTAGGGTGGTTAGTCCTATGGCGTGAGGGTTTTACGGGCTCCCACAACCCATCTGAGGGGGGGGGGGGGGGCCACCCACACCCGCGGACGCAAGTATCCCGCTGGATGTCCACCCAGAATTTATAGTTGGAGCTCCGACTCCACTTGCCGGGACTGTCTGGAGCGGGGTTCGAAACCCTACTCCTTCTGGCCCAGCGGCGGGGATGCTTACCGCTACGCAAAAGGCCCACTCCGCGCAAAAGGTGACACCCATACGTTTCCTGCGCCTTTTCCCTCCCCGTGACTGGAGCCCTATGCTGCCACTTGAAAGACCAAGCTATCATCTGTCCTTTTTGCGGCGCCTTTGACTTCTCATTACCAATGATGAGCAGGTGCTGCGCCTCCACCTCGTTGAGGAGATTGCTGAGGTCATCATCAGTTCAATTGTGAGTTCTTTTAATGCCGTGAATTGTGCTCATTCCAGCCATTTCACGTTGCTAATCGGATTGGGCCTTTGGCGTAGCAGTAGGATCCCCGCCGCTGGGCCAGACGGGGTAGGGTTTCGAACCCCGCTCCAGACAGTCCCGGCAAGTGGAGTCGGAGCTCCGGCTCTAAATTCTGGGTTGACATCCAGTGGGATATTTGCGTCCGTGGGTGTGGGTGGCCCCCCCTCCTTGTATAGCTTGCGGGAGCCCGTAAAACCCTCCCGCCATAGGACTAACCACCCTAATGGCTGGTTCAAAGATGGTTACGGTCACGGAATGAGCGTTAATCACGGCCATAAATCCTTCCACCACTTCGTACAGTTCCCCAAAGGGAACAGTGTGAAGACACGTATGACGACGACATTGCTAAATAAATAAATGGAATAAAAAAAAATCTTTTAGGGCTTTTAAAAGTCTTTAAATTGCTTTAATTCTGTTTAAAACTACTTCAGATTCTTCAAAATAATGTAAACGTTTATAAAAGTTACCAAAAGCTTCATAAAAATACCAAAAACCTATTTAAAATGCTGCTTTGCATGTAAAAATGCTTAGCAGCTTGTGAGAAACATTGGGGGCGTGTCCTGTTAAACTGAGACCTCAAGGGGCGTGTCTCAGTTGCACAGCGCGCTACAGGCTTCGCGCTGGCTGCACTCCTGGGCAGCGTGACGTCAGACGCTGCCCGGGAGTCAACATTTTAAAACAGCAATTCCAGGCGTCCCTGAAGCTCAACGGTCGGTGCGTCGGGTAAGTGCATATCGGGGGCTTGCACGCGCGGCAAGCCCCCGACCCGAATTTCTGGGCCATTGTGTTCAGTTGTGGTTACCACAGTTTAGGAAGGATGTCAAGGTCTTGGAGGGTGCAGAAGAGATTTACTGGAAGGGATGAGGGACTTCGGTTATGTAGAGAGATTGGAGAAGCTGGGGTTGTTCTCCTTAAAGCAGAGAAGGTTAAGAGATTTGATTGGTGTTCAAAATCATGAATGGTTTTAATAGAGTATATATGGAGAAACAGTTTCCAGTGGCAGAATGGTCAGTAACCAGAGGACATAGATTTAAGGGGATAGGCAAAAGAACCACAGGCAACATGAGGAATTTTTTTTTTTTTGCACAGCGAGTTGTGATTTGGAATGCACTGCCTGAAAGGGTGGTGGAAGCAGATTCAATAGCAACATTCAAAAGAGGATTGGATAAATACTTGAAGAGAAACAAATTATAGGGCTGAATGGAAAGACCAGGGGAGTGGGATTAATTGGATAGGTCTACCAAAGAGCAGGCACAATGGGCCAAATAGCCTCCTCTGTTTGTATCATTCTATGGTTCTATGAGTTAAAGCCCTGAGCACTAACACTCAGAAATTCTTCATTCTTAATTCAGAAATTCCCTATCAGAATTTTAGGCTGTTAATTATATTAGTTGCATTTAATGTTCATGATTTAGTCAGATATTATAATTTATTTGTAGTTTAAATAATTACAAACTGTGATGGGCACAGGTAATTAGAATTAGACTTTTATGGAGGGGAAATTGGTCTTCGGTGAAAGTATGGAATGGGTGTTAGCGAATCGGTAACCTGTTTTACATCACGCCTGATTCTCTTTTCCATTGAAGTCAAAGAAAGAAAATGGAGTGGTGTGCAAAACGGGCTGCTGAGTCACTAACGTCCATTTTACACTATTCCAAAACTAACTTCACCCCCTATGTTTCTTGTAAATCTTGAAGGTTGATTTGTTTTGTCTTTTCTAGGTGAAAATGCTACCTACTCCAGCTAAATTTCATTACATCTTTAATCTGAGGGATCTTTCTCGCATCTGGCAGGGAATGCTGAACATAGAAGCTGATGAGTGTTCCAATCTGGAGACACTGCTAGCTTTGTTCAAACATGAATGCACCAGGGTCATTGCAGACAGGTAATTACAATGCTAAAAGGGAACACTTCACTAAACACTTGTTCCTGTAAATGTGGGTTACTATTACTAAAGATTACATGTGGTTGGAATTTACTTTGTGATGACACTTTAATGGACCTACTCACTGTTAGAAAATTATAAATTAGATGGTAAATTAATCTTGAGTAGAGTTAATGCCCACTTGTACATTACCTCGAGGAACATTGGGTTTCGGTGCGGTGGGGGTGAAAACCGGGAAAAATGCAAGTACATCAGGAAGCCGGCTCCAACCAGCCAACTTCCACATTTAACTGGAGCGAGTTAGGCTGCTTGTGCACAAGCCCCTCGGGAGAGGTGGGTTGCCTATTTAATTATATGTTAATCCCTCAATTGGAGCAATATTTCAGCTGACCGTCAAATTTAACAGTGCATCCATGGGTTTCCCAGGCTTCCTGAAACTCACCAGTGAAAGCAAGGCAAGAACACAATGGCAATTCAAACTCCTGGAAATACTGCACTAAATATGAAGTATGCACAGCTGGTTTCTTACCTACTAGTGTGAAAGGCTTTGTTCCCAGTACTTTTGCTGAGAGCTTACTTTCTACACTGAAGGTTTTCTAAATCACATCAGGATGGGTGACGCATTGGCTTCCTGAATAAGACCAGCACAAATTAATTCACGGAACATGGGAGCCACTGGCAAGGCCAGCATTTATTGCTCATCCCTAATTGCCCTTGAGAAGATGTTGGTGAGCTGCCTTCTTGAGCCACTGCAGTCAGTGTGGTGCTCCAACAGTGCTGTTAGGTAGAGAGTTCCAGGATATTCACCCGTGACATATTTCCAAGTTAGGATGGTATGTGACTTGGATGTGATGGTGTTCCCATGCGCTTACTGCCCTTCTCCTAGGTGGTAGAGGTCATGGGTTTGGGAGGTGCTGTCGAAGAAGCCGTGGCAAGTTGTTGCAGTGCATCTTGTAGATGGTATACACTGCAGCGACAGTGCGCTAGTGGTGGAGGGAGTGCAGTGGATGGGGTGCCGATCAAGTGGGTTGCTTTGTGCTGGATGGTGCCGAGCTTAAGTGTTGTTGGAGCTACACTCATCCAGGCAAGTGAAGAGTATTCCATCACACTCCTGACTTGTGCCTTGTAGATGGTGGAAAGGCTTTGGGGAGTCACTCACCGCAGAATACCCTGCATCTGACCTGCTCTTGTAGTCACAGTATGTGTGTGGCTGGTCCAGTTAGGTTGCTGGACAATGGTAACCACCCCACCCCCGCCCAGGATGTTGATGGTGGGGGATTCAACAATGGTAATGCCATAGAATGTCAAGGATGGTGGTTACAATCTTGTTGGAAATAGTCATTGCCTGGCCCAACTGTTACTTCCCTTGCTGCATATGGGCATGGACTGCTTCATTATGGAGGAATCTGTAGCTGACATCAGAGAGGGAAGCAGCAAAGGGGTGCAGCTCATAGGAGGCACTACCCATGACACAGGGTGTACAGTCAAAGGCTGATTTCCTTGAAATGTTGGAACAGCAGTGCTGCAGGAGGCTCAGGTTGTTGAGTCAGGTGGAGGCAGACATCTACAGCTGCTAGAAGACCTGCTGTCTGCTGGACCTAGTGCCCACACTTTACCAGTGCCTCTGGATCGTTACAGGGCTCTGCCGGAGACATATCCAGGATCTCCCAGTAGGCAGCCCACAAATGCACAAGATAGGTGAGTGATGGATTGTTTGCCAAGGCCAGCAATTATGTGAACTTCACTTGTGATAACGCCATTCAGAATGAGTTTAGGTTTGCATCTCTGGCTGGCTTCCACAGGTCCAGGGTGTCAGATTGCATACATGTGGCAATCCAGGCACACTTAGATCAACCAGGAATATTTGTAAACCACAAGGGCTTCCATTCCATCAATGTGCAGCCACAAAGATTTTTGCAGGTGTGCGCAAAATTCCCAGGGAACTGCCATGATGCTGTCGTCGTACAGCAGTCCAAGCTCCCTAATGTCTTTGGACGTGGAAGCACACTTAAGGGGTGGCTGCTAGAAGACAAGGAATACGCACTGCAAACTTGGTTGAGGACATTAATGCAAGATTCACTTGCACCACTGGACTGATAACAGAAGCACATGCAATGGCCACTCTTCTCTCCCTACCCCCACCCCCTTCATATAGAATAAAACTAATTAGCTTCACTTTTTAGTAAAATATCTTCTTTACTTTCAACAAGGTTTGCATCTATTGAGGTGATTAGTGTTAATTCCACCCCATCAACATATCTTTCTAAGTTATGTTAAACTTTGGTAATTATCAGCTGGTATTAAGAATCAATTAACTCTAAAATTTAAACTTATTGGATATACAGACCTGTTCCCAGAAAACAATGGTATGATTAGGAATTTTGCACCTAACCATACATGATAATTTGTATAGATGTGCACTAACCTGTGAGTATGCCACATAAATTCAAATGCAAATGTACAATATGCTGTGGTTTTTCTTGGAGCAACATGCAAGAGCAGTGCATGTACACTATGGATAAGGCTTTAGTTAAGAGACATACATAATCAGCTTTTTAGGGGTATGGTAGTGTAGTGGTTATGTTACTAGACTAATAATCCAGAGAATGAGTTCAAATGACAGCTTGAGAATTGAATTATTTTTAAAAAATATGGAATTAAGAAACAGATCAGTAAAAGTGACCATGAACCTGTTATACTGTCAGAAATCCTGAGTGATTCATTAATGTCCTTTAGGGAAGAACCCCTGGCCTGTATAGGACTCCAGTGCTACACCAATGTGGTGAACTGTTCTTGGAAGTGGCCTAGCAAGCTATCCAATTGTATCAAACAGCTACAAAGGATAACAATATAATTGAGGGGATAATTAGAATATAATTGAGGGGCTAAGAATGGAACTGGGGAAGGTAAACTGGAAATAAATTGACAGAACAGCAGTGGGACATATTTAAAGCAGAGATCAATAGACTTCAGGAGAAATATATTCCACAAAAAAAACAGAACAAACTAGTTAATGATGAAACACCATGGAAGATTAAAGGCATAAGGGAAAAATTAAAACAAAAGAAAAGGCATAGTCTAAGTATATATCTGCTTCCACCACCTTTTCAGGTAGTGCATTCCAGATCACAATACTTTTTTCCCCTCTGGTTCTTTTGCCAATTACCTTAAATCTGTGTCTAGTTACAACCTTGCTGCCACTGAAAACGGTTTCTCCATTTACTCCATCAAAACCCTTCATGATTTTCAACCCCTCTATCAAATCTCCCCTTCATTTTCTCTACTCCAAGGAGAACAACCCCAGCTTCTCTAGTCTCCGCATATAACTGAAGTCCCGCATCCCTCGTACCATTTTAGTAAATCTCTTCTGCACTTGCTCCAAGGCCTTGACATCCTTCCTTAAAGTGTGGTACCCATAATTGGCCACAATACTCCAGCTGGGACCTAACCAGTGTTAGAAAGGTTAGCATAACTTCCTTGCTTTTGTACTCGATGGCTCCATTTATGAAGCCAAGGATCCCATAATTTATTTATTTAAAAAAGCCAGGTCAACTTGACCTTTAAAAGCTTGATTTTTTTTAATTTACCAAGAAACTGACTACTGTACCCCAGTATAACCAGCAAATGGTTCTCTATTTAAAAAAAAGTAATTTTCTGTCATTTTGAATCAGGTTATTCACAGGTGGTGGATTGACATGGATTAAAAATGCTTATTTTTATGATAACCCATTTTCAGCTGTATTATTCAAAGCTGTATTAATCAAACTTAACTAGATCAAGGACATTTTTTTTTAAAGCAATTTTTTTTAAATTATCTTTTAAAATGCTCCAATTGCATTGGTTCATGGTAGATGTTCGATGATATGCAAATGAGCTTGAGAGGAAACTAGAGGAAAAAAAAGCTCAACTAGCGCAATTTGCATCCGTTTCGCCAATTGCGCCCAAAATGGAAACTTTACCCCAGTGCGGTAGCACCAATACTTTATTAAGCACCAGGATTCTCTCACTATTTCAGTTAAATATTGTCCTTTTAGTACAGCCCAGCATCTGATTCATTTTACTCACTGCCACCAAGCATTGTTGCTGTAGTATTTATTGTCACCGGACCCCCACAAAATTCTCTCATTTTCCAGGCACATTATTTTCTTTCCATTTAAGTAATAGTCCCTTTCTGGATTTTTACCCCAGATGAAGCACTTTGCATTTCTCTACATTGAGATTCATCTGCCCAATTCCCAAGTATATTCAAATCCTCCAGATGCTTATCCTCTTCAGCTTTGGAGTCTAATGCCTTCATTATCTTTGTATCATCTGCAAATTTAGCCACTGTACTTGTGACTTCTAGCCCGAGATCATTTATGAAGATATTAAACAAAATATGTTCCAAAACCAACCCCTGTGGGACCCCACTGGTAACATTGTCCAGGCTGATGACAATCCCTGTACCACTCAATCAAATCCGAGATGTTTTCTTCACTTATGACTTAGTGTTGCCCATGCAATAAGTTTAAGTAGGTTCAGACTCCCAGGCCACCTGCATTTTCTGCAGCCTGGAAGAGTCAGTGTTCCACGTATACAGTGATTGGGCAGAAACATGGCAAATGCACTATAATGTGGATAAATGTGAGGTTATCCACTTTGGTGGCAAAAACAGGAAGGCAGATTATTATTTGAATGGCAATAGATTGGGAGAAGGGGAAGTGCAAAGAGACCTGGGTGTTCTTGTGCACCAGTCGCTGAAGGTAAGCATGCAGGTGCAGCAGGCGGTTAAGAAGGCAAATGGTATGATGGCCTTCGTAGCAAGAGGGTTCGAGTACAGGAACAAAGATGTCTTGCTACAGTTGTACAGGGCCTTGGTGAGACCGCACCTTGAGTATTGTGTGCAGTTTTGGTCACCTTACCTGAGGAAGGACGTTCTTGCCATGGAGGGAGTGCAGCGAAGATTCACCAGGCTGATACCTGGGGTGGCAGGAATGACGTATGAGGAGAGATTGTGTCGATTGGGCTTATACTCACTTGAGTTTAGAAGATTTAGAGGGGATCTCATCGAAACCTATAAAATTCTGTCAGGTCTGGACAGACTAGATGCAGGAAGGATGTTTCGGATGGCCGGGGAGTCCAGAACCAGGGGTCATAGTCTAAGGATAAGGGGTAAGCCATTTAGGACTGAAATGAGGAGGAATTTCTTCACCCAGAGAGTGGTGAACCTGTGGCATTCTCTGCCACAGAGGGCGGTGGAGGCCAGTTCATTAAATATATTCAAGAAAGAGTTGGATATATTTCTTGAGGCTAAAGGGATCAAGGGGTATGGGGAGAAGGCAGGGACAGGGTACTGAATTTGGATGATCAGCCATGATCTCATTGAATGGCGGAGCAGGCTCGAAGGGCTGAATGGCCCACTCCTGCTCCTATCTTCTATGTTTCTATGAAAGAGGTTGCAGCCCCTCTTCCACTATTTGAAGGGGCTGCTGCTCCTCAGTTTTTGGCTGCACATCAGTCCCACACTCCTTCCATGTATTTGGTCACCCTATGTGGAGGGGAGCGAGCAGGTCAGAGGACCGCCTTAGGACTGCTCCTGGCCATTGTGGCCATTAACTGGTGCAGGCAGCAAGCAGTTGAGGGGGCGGGGGGGGTGCTGGCATTGTTCTGGCACCCGGGCATCCCTGGAGATGGAGCATGTGGTGTCCATCAGCACATTTGAGGCCTTCTGTGACTTGTAAAACTTGGAGTGCATCATCACCCCAGAAAATAGGATTTTTAAACATTTTTGTTACATTTACCAGTTTTTATTTTTGTGTTAAAGTTAGTTTTATTGGTTGTGCCCCTGCTTTTTTTTTTTTTTTTAAATTGCTGATAGCACCAGCCATCAAATCACCAAAATTAAACAGAGGTCGCAATCGGTTTCCATAATAACTCGTCATGTCTGAACTGGGCGTCTACAAGAGCTACCAATAATTAGTCCCTGCCCATGAGCTTGGTCCACTTTAACCCAGAAAGCCTCAGCTGTACCTGATGAGGCAAAAATCAAGTCTCTCTCTAGCTGTTAGATCTCACTGAAAAACAAAAGCAACTCCCCCTCCTCTTTGTACCTACTCCATCCTTTCTGAATTCCCTCGGGACAGAAATTCACCCAAGGTTATATTTCTGTCCCATCACTGTCATCTAGCCATGTCCCAAATACACAATAGCCCAGATTTTCCAGGGCCTATGACCACGTACGCGGCTGCAAATGCCCCGCAAATTCCAGGTTGCCGCATGAGATGCATAAAAAGCCAGAATTTGTGGTTTGTCAAGTTTCAGCTCGACAGATCCACTGCATCCCCAGGAAACTGACATGTGCTGGTGGAGCATTGGGCTATTTGCCCAACAAGTGCCCGTGAAGCTCTTACGCCTGGTAAAAGTAGGCGCAAGGCCTTTTACCAGCACAAAACTTTAAATATTTAAAACGTTTATTTATTTAAACATAAGCCTTTGAAGCTAGTTTAGTTTTAGCCCTTTTTAAACATTTAAATTAGTTTTAAAAATGGTATTCTAATTAATTTTGAACAAATAACAACTTAGTTATTTAACTGATGCGTAATTGTGTTGAAGGAGATTCCTATTCGTGCTTATGGGGGATTTCCTACATAAAATTCCCATTAGCATAATGGGATAAGAACATACAGGAGCAAGAGTAGGCCAATCGGCCCCTCAAGCCTGCTCCGCCATGCAATAAGATCATGGCTGATCCAATCTTGGCCTCAGCACCACTTTCCCTCTCTCCCCATACCCCTTGACGCCCTTGTAGTTCAAATGTCTGTCAATCTCCGCCTTGAATATATTCAATGACTCCGCCTCCACAGCTCTCTGGGGTAGCGAATTCCAAAGATTCACGACCCTCAGAGAAGAAATTCCTCCTCATCTCCTTCTTAAATGGGTGACCCCTTATTCTGAAATTATGCCCCCTAGTTCGGGGGGCCCCCTAACCAGGGCAAACGTGGGGCCTGTGGGCTTTTATTCGGGGCTTCAGGCCTACACTGGGTGTTAGAGGCCCAGGAGCGAGGTCGGGGCCCAGGAGCGAGGTTGAAGCCCAGGAGTAGTGCAGCAGGGTCAGGAGGACCACACTGCAGCCTATGAAACCCAGGCAGAGAGGACCTGCGGGAAGGAGGGAGGAGGACAGTAGGAGTATGTTTGTGTGCGCGCTAGGCCGTTGTAGCAGAGCCTGGTCTCCAATCATCTTGGATCCCCTTGCCATTGGACCAAGACCTTGCTCTATCAAGCCCGTGTGATAGCTGGTGTGCAACGGCGACCCTGCGTTAAAAGAATTCATGCACAGGCATCTTCCACCTTTTAAAATGAGTTCGGGACCTGGAACGTCAGGACACTCATGGACAACCACAACAGCGACAGACTGGAACGATGTACTGCTGTCGTTGCCCGGGAGCTCAGACATTTTGACATAGACATCGCCGCCCTAAGCGAGACCCGGCGGGCAGGGGAAGGCCAGCTCAAGGAGCAAGGCGGTGGTTACACCTTCTTCTGGAAAGGCAAACCTGAAGAAGAACGCCGCCTCCATGGGGTAGGCTTCGCCATAAAAAATGAGCTAGTTGGACGTCTGAGACTCCCCTTGTGGAATAAATGAATGCCTCATGACTCTACAGCTCACCCTAGCCTGGAACCAGTGCACTACAGTCATCAGTGCATACGCACCAACACTGGAAGCTACAGACGAGACCAAAGAGGAATTCTACTCCAGCCTCAAACAATCCCTGTCCAGAGTCCCAACGGACAACAAGTTAATCCTCCTTGGCGACTTTAACGCCAGAGTGGGAAAGGACACAGACCTCTGGGGAGGTGTGATCGGCAGAGAGGGGGTAGGGGAAGCGAGCTCCAATGGTACCCATCTCCTGACAAAATGCTTAGAACATGGCCTAGTCATAACCAACACCTTGTTCCGTCAGAGAGACAAGTACAAGGCTTCACGGCAACACCCTCGCTCCAAGCACTGGCATCTGCTGGACTATGTCATTGTCCAAGCGAGGGACCGCAAGGACGACCGCATCACCCACGCCATGACAGGAGCAGACGACTGCTGGACAGACCACCACCTAATCCGCTCTGTCATCTCCATCAACGTAGCCCCAAAACAGCGACAGCAACGGAAGCAATGCCACAGGAAAAAAAAAATCAACGCTGGGGCACTCAAGGACCCCACTAAGAAAGCCCTATTCAGCCTGTGCCTCAACCAATCTGGCGACTCCCAGTGATTCAGAGACAGTGTTCACAGCGCCTGGTCTGCACTCAAGCATTCCATAATGAGCACCTGCGAAGACACGCTCAGTCACTCGACCAGGAAACACCAAGACTGGTTCGACGAGAATGACCAGGAGATCCAGGAGCTAATAAGCCGCAAGCGCAAGGCATTCTGATCTGGAAACAGCAACAGAACTTGAGAGCAAGAAAGCAGCTCTACAGGTGCCTGAAGGCCAAAGTCCAACAAAAAACTCGCGACCTAAAGAACAGATGGTGGGTGGAGAAAGCGCAGGAGATCCAGCAGTTAGCCGACAACCACGACAGCGTGGATTCTTTAGCGCAGTCAAATCCACCTACGGCCCAAGAACCCAAGGTCCTAGCCCACTGTGGGCCAAGAATGGAGAGGTACTCATCAAGGACAGAGGCGCAGTCAGTGCCCGCTGGAAGGAGCACTTTGAAGATCTCCTTAACCGAGACTATCTTAGATGCGAGTGTCCTCAACTCCATCCCACAGCATGCTACCTGCCACCGCCTCAGCACAACGCCAGCCCAGCATGGAGGTTGAAAAGGCCATCTGACAACTGAAGAACAACAAGGCCTCAAGAGCAGATGGAATCCCCGTCGAGGCATTAAAATATGGCGGAGAACCACTACTGGCGCGAATACATGAACTCATTTCTCTTATCTGGAAGGAGGAGAGCATGCCAGGGGATCTCAGACGCCGGAATCATGACCATCTTCAAGATAGGTGACAAGTCCGATTGCACTAATTACAGAGGAGTCTCCCTGCTGTCTGCCACAGGGAAAGTCATCGCAAGAATCCTCCTCAATTGCCTTCTCCCAGTGGCTGACGAGCTCCTCCCAGAGTCACAATGCGGATTCCGCCCACTAAAGGGCACAATGAACATGACCTTCACCGCGCGCCAACTACAAGAGAAATGCAGGGAACAGCACCAACCGCAGTACATGGTCTTCTTTGACCTTGCAAAGGCCTGCGACACTGTCAACTGTGAGGGATTATGGAGTGTACTCCTCAAATTCGGCTGCCCTCCAAAGTTTGTCACCATCCTCCGCCTGCTTCACGATGACATGCAAGCTGTAATCCTGACCAACGGATCCACCACAGACCCAATTCAAGTACGGACCGGGGTCAAACAAGGCTGTGTCATCGCACCAACGCTCTTCTCGATCTTCCTGGCTGCAATGCTCCATCTCACCCTCAGTAAGCTCCCCGCTGGAGTGGAACTAATTTACAGAACAAACGGAAACTGTTCAACCTCTGTCGCCTCCAGTCCACATCCAAGGTCGTCCCATCCTCTGTCGTTGAATTACAGTATGTTGACGACGCTTGCATCTGCGCACACTGAGGTCAAACTCCAAACCATCGTCAACACCTTCACTGAAGCATACGAGAGCATGGGCCTTACACTAAACATCCGTAAGACAAAGGTCCTCTACCAACCTGCCCCCGCCACACAGTACTGCTCCCCGATTATCAAAATCCACGACGAGGCCTTGGACAACGTGGACCACTTTCCATACCTCGGGAGCCTATTGTCAACTAAGGCAGACATCGATGATGAAGTCCAACACTGCCTTCAGTGTGCCAGTGCAGCCTTCGGTCACCTGAAGAAGAGAGTGTTTGAAGACCAGGACCTCAAACCTAGCACAAAGCTCATGGTCTACAGAGCAGTAGTGATACTCGCCCCCCTGTATGCTTCAGAGACATGGACCATGTACAGCAGGCACCTCAAAGCACTGGAGAGGTACGACCAACGCTGCCTCGGCAAGATCCTGCAAATCCATTGGCAGGATAGGCACACCAATGTCAGTGTTCTCGCTCAGGCCAACATCCCCAGCATTAAAGCTCTGACCATGCTCAGTCAGCTCCGATGGACAGGCCACATTGTCCGTATGCCCGATACGAGACTCCCAATGCAAGCACTTTACTCAGAGCTCAGACACGGCAAGAGAGCCCCAAGTGGGCAGAGGAAATGCTTCAAGGACACCCTTAAAGCCTCCTTGAAAAAGTACAACATCCCCACCAACACCTGGGAATCCCTGGCCCAAGATTGCACAAAGTGGAGGAGAAGCATCCGGGAAGGCGCCGAACACCTCGAGTCTCTTCGCCAGAAGCCAAGCACAAACAGTGGAAGGAGCGCACGTCAACCCAAGCACCCCACCCACCCCTTCAACCACCGTCTGCCCCACCTGTGACAGAGACAGTAGGTCCCGCGTTGGACTCAGTCACCTGAGAACTCATTTTTAGTGTGGAAGAAGTTGTCATCCTCGGTTCTGAGGATCTGCCTAAGAAGACGACTTCTACATCGGGTGTTTTCTGTGTGCTTGATGATAGAGACCCCAGAGGCTTGCACGCTGCTATATGCTCTTCCTTGGCTGTTCACCCAACAATGTCCTCTTGAACTTTGCAACCTTTCCCAGTATGTTTATACGAACACTGAAGTTGATCAGTCTCACTAGTACTGAACTCACTGCCTGTGGTGACCTCCAAATCCAGAAGCAGGACAAACTTATTTGGAGCTACAAAAAGAATCCAGAGCAGTGAAGGATCCAGTTGTCAATGCCAGACAATCATGACTTAATTTTGCTCCCCATCAGGAAGTCATCAAAATCCACCAAATATGTTATTTGCTCAATCTTCTGTTTTAAGCAGACAAGCTCCTGCCACAGAGACAAAAATCTGAACATACTTAGTGCACGTGAAAGCCCCATAATGCTCAACTTCAACGCCATCTCTCTATTGTTACCTTAAAGGTATACATGGAGCACAACTCATTGAAGTCACTCTCCTTTACTTTGGGACCCAGGGTTTGCCATCCTTATGTGAGGAAAAGGGGGGGGGGGGGGGGCAGGGGGGAGGAAAAACAGACAGAACAAACCATAATGCAGTTTAATCCTACCTACTAACTCCCTCCAGTCACCACTCTGCTCAAGTTTCACTCTAGAAGCCCAGACCTTTTGTATCTTCACTCGACCAGCAAATTCTAAATTAAGTCACCTGACTATGCCCTTACTTCCTACACCTGTTTCCAATTACCCCTAATTGCCCTATAATTACACCCCAACTTAGCCCCTACCTATAAGAAATCTGTTCCCCCAACTAATCTAATTTACAACTTCAAATACAAATAATACAGATGTTAGCAAGTATTAGCAGAACACAGCTAAATATACAAAACTAGCTGGAGTACCCGGCATTGCCGAGGGAACTGAAGAACCCTCTGCCATGTTTATAAAACTGTTTATAAAACTGTTGGGATTGAAGAACTCTTGCTAAGCACCCAGGAGGTGGTTGTTTAACTTCGTTTTTTGTTAATGGGGATCGCCAGTAGCCATATACTCCAGGTTTTACAGTTTCCCTTCTATGTGAATTTGGAGGTAGCAAGCAGAATTATAATTTTGCAATGTTATCATTGACATTAATGAGAGAGAGAGAGAGGGCGAGAGAGAGAGAGAGAGCGGGGGAAGGAGAGAGAGAGAGAGGGGGGGAAGGAGAGAGAGAGAGAGGGGGGAAGGAGAGAGAGAGAGAGGGGGGAGGAGAGAGAGAGGGGGGAAGGGGAGAGAGAGAGGGAAGGAGAGAGAGAGGGAAGGAGAGAGAGAGAGAGAGAAGGAGAGAGGGAAGGGGAGAGAGAGGAGAGAGAGAGAGGGGGGAAGGAGAGAGAGAGAGAGAGGGGGAAGGAGAGAGAGGGAGGGGGAAGGAGAAATAGCGAGGGGGAAGGAGAGAGGGGGAAGGAGAGAGGGGGAAGGAGAGAGAGAGGGGGAAGGAGAGAGAGAGAGGGAAGGAGAGAGAGAGAGGGAAGGAGAGAGAGAGAGGGGGAAGGAGAGAGAGAGAGAGAGAGAAGGAGAGAGGGAAGGGGAGGGAGAGAGAGAGAAGGAGAGAGGGAAGGGGAGGGAGAGAGAGAGAGAGAGAGAGGGAAGGAGAGAGAGAGAGAGAGAGAGAGAGAGGGAAGGAGAGAGAGAGAGAGAGAGAACATAGTGCAGCAGTGAGGACTAGAGGTGGAGGAGGAACAAGCCACTCAGCATTCAACATTGAGAGGAGGAGATGAGGAGGAAGATGAAGATGGGGCGCCCAATGCCAGAGTAGTCACTCACATTGTTGCTCATTAAGCCAGAGATGACCTAATAGCTGGAAGGTCCAGTTAGTCACTGAGACTGGACCAAAGTAACTATCACATCCCATGCCCCTGCCCCACCCCCACTGATACAAAGTAGTTCGGTAAGCAACCATCCATCCATTGCATATGCACCAACTGGTCTCAGTCATCATGTCTTCACATTCTGCTATAAGTTTCTATGATTCTATTCATCACCAAGCAACTGAAAACCTGAGTTGCCAAACGACAGGCAAGAATGGTGAATACAGAAAAGTGGTGCAAATTAATACATTTTATATGAATAAATAAGTAAATGAGACTTATTAAAACAACATTTTCATAAATACAGATGTGCATACCTTTGGTGAACTACAAAGCTTTTCTTTTCCTTTCCCTACCAGTGCTATGTGGTACAACCCCTATGGCTTCAGCAGAGGTAGAAGCAGGCTGCTCTGATCCCTGCTCTGACTTCTGAGATGCTCGCGGCCGATGATCTCTAGGTGTTGGAGCCCGTGAGCACCCGCCAAAGACTGCTCCATCTGCACCTGTGCAGGGGCAGTCACGGCCATCGGGAGAGGAGGCAGCATGTCAGTTGAGGGGGGCAACGGGTGAGAAGTGGGTAAGCTTTGAGTGGAGCTACCACTCCAAGTTCCCTTTCACCGCTATCCCTCTGCTGGGCCAGCGCCTCATCACTCCTACCTCTCTGCGGTAGAGCAGTTTGGAGCAGATCAGTGTTGCCTTGTAAGACCATGGCTAATGTATCTGTCATCCAGTTTAAGGCAGCAGAAATGTTGTCATAGTTTACACTGCAGTGGTCAGGGCCTGCAGGGACTGATTAGAGTGCCACGAGTCAAGGTGATTGGCAAAAGAACCAAAGGCAACATCAGGGAAAACTCTTTTACGCAGCAAGTGGTTAGGATCTGGAATGCACTGCCTGAAAGGGTGGTGGAGGCAGACTCAATTGTGGCTTTCAAAAGGGAATTGGATAAGTACCTGAGGGGAAAATATTTGCAGGACTATAGGGAAAGGGCGGGGGAGTGGGACTAGCTCAAGTGCTCTTGCAGAGAGCCAGCACAGGCTCGATGTGTTGAATGGCCTCCTTCTGTGCTGTAACCATTCTATGTTTCTATGATTCAAGTTGCACAGAAGAGGACACTATCCATGGAAGACACCACCATCCACTCCACCATCCTCTGCACTGTTGTGGAAAGTGTGCTTGGCACGGCTGCCAGTACCTCGTAAATTTGCTCCTGACCCTCTATCATTCTCCTTTTCATTAATGGCTCCTAGGGTTCAGCGTCTCTGTCCAGCTGAGCAGAGCTTGGAACGCCCTCCGACACAGACTCTACTCAGCTGTTCCTCCCACCACTCTCAGTTCATGCTCACTTGTGAATTGTGATTCACCAGGTCAGAACCCACCTAACTCTCCAACCCGACCTACCGAAGTGCTCGTATCTGCACTGGTGCCGGATTTGTTTGTGTCCTGTTACAGTGCACCCTCAGAAGGAATAGGCTCCTCTTAGGAAACATTGTCAGGAAGGGCCAGGTGCTGCTGTTCTTCGCATGATGACCTTGACGGAGAGAGAAGACGGATATGACTTAGTAATGGACTGTAAAAATGTTGCAATGCAGCATGATTAAGGTGATCATATTTCATTCGTGCTGAAATCAAGCCAACATGACTGAGTCTTGTATGAGATGCGGTTCAGAGATATTTAACGCCGGCACCATGCAGTAGGGAAGTCCGTTTCGCTCCTTCTCTGGCGGTCAGGGACGCTGATATCCTGCTTATCTCTATCACCTCGTCCTCTACAGCTGTCAACTGTACGATCTGTAGTAGATGACTTCCGGTCCTCTCCCTCTCCATTTGCATTTTGCGCTATCTTCTCCTGCAAGAGGGCAAGGCAAACCTATGGGTGCCGATAAGGCATCATAGAATCATAGAATGGTTGATGTGCCTCAATAATTCCGAGACTCGATGTTAGCGAAACAAAACAAGGCTTTTATTAACTTAGAAAGTAACACGTAAGAGAGAGAGGTATCTTCCTTCTGGAGACTGAGGCCAGACTGAGCTAGCTTACAAAAGGGGCCAGGTATGGGCGGAGCCCTACACACACAGCACATTCCAGCACATTCCAATAAACAATACAATGAGGACTGGGGGAAGGGAAGTGACACTGAAACCGACCACAGTCACAGGCAGTGATGAATGGAATATTTCATCACATTCACCCCTTCTATAGATTTAGTCTGTTCGGGGGTTTGATAGTCCTCTGCGACCGACGTGGCTGTTGTGGTGCCGCGGGTGTCGGCTGGGTGTCCCCGGTAGTCTCCTGGGTCTCTGCCGGGGGTGCCGCCAGGGTTGTTGAAGGGGTAGTTGGTGGGGGTGCCGTTGGTCGATGTTCTTCCGGGGGTGATGAAAGAGTAGTGGGTGGGTAAGAGTTGCTGTGATCGTTGTTGCTGCTATTGCCGTGGTTGTTGTCGATACCGGCTGGGGCGACGTCTTTTATGGACACGGTGTCCTCCCTTCCGTCGGCGTGCCGGACATATGCGTATTGGGGGTTGGCGTGGAGTAGGTGTACTGGCTCCACGAGAGGGTCCGTCTTGTGGCCCCTCACATGCCTTCGCACGAGTACCGGACCTGGGGTGGAGAGCCATGACGGCATGGATACGCCTGAGGTGGATTTTCGGGGAAAGACAAACATTCGTTCATGAGGCGTGGCATTAGTGGCCGTACACAATAGCGACCGTATCGAATGGAGCACATCCGAGAGGACTTCCTGCCAGCGGGAGATAGGGAGGCCCTTGGTCCTTAGAGCTAGAGTGACTGCTTTCCATACTGTCCCGTTCTCTCGCTCCACTTGGCCGTTACCCCGGGGGTTGTAGCTGGTGGTACGGCTCGTGGCAATCCCCTTGGACAGCATGTACTGACGTAGCTCTTCACTCATGAAGGACGCCCCCCTATCCGTATGGATGTAGCTCGGCATACCGAACAGGCAGACCAGGCTGTTGAGGCATTTAATGACCGTGGCGCTGGTCATGTCTGGGCAGGGGAAGGCGAATGGGAACCGGGAGTATTCGTCCACAATGTTCAGGAAGTAAACATTGCGGTCGACGGACGGGAGAGGGCCCTTGAAATCTAAGCTGAGCCGCTCAAAGGGCCGTGTAGCTTTGATTAAGTGGGCTCTATCTGGGCGGTAGAACCGAGGCTTGCACTCAGCGCAAGTGCGGCAGTTCCTGGTCAGAGACCGAACTTCCTCAATCGAGTAGGGTAAGTTACGGGACTTTATGAAGTGGAACAGCCGCGTGACCCCTGGGTGGCAGAGGTCGTTGTGGAGGGTCTGTAGCCGATCCCCGGTGGCGCTGGCACACATCCCTCGTGAGAGGGCGTCAGGGGATTCGTTAAGGGCCCCTGGCCGGTAAATGATGTCGTACTCGAAGGTGGAGAGCTCGATCCGCCACCTAAGAATCTTATCATTTTTAATCTTCCCCCTCTGTTTATTATTGAACATAAACGCTACCGACCGCTGGTCGGTAAGTAGGGTGAAGCGTTTGCCGGCTAGGTAGTGGCGCCAGTGGCGCACTGCCTCCACGATGGCTTGGGCCTCCTTTTCCACGGAGGAGTGTCTGATCTCGGGCCCTTGGAGGGTCCTTGAGAAGAAAGCTACGGGCCGCCCCGCCTGGTTGAGGGTGGCCGCCAAGGCGAAGTCAGACGCATCACTTTCCACTTGAAATGGAGTGTTCGCGTCCACTGCCTGTAGTGTGGCCCGCTCAATATCCTGCTTAATGCTTTTGAAGGCGGCGTGGGCCTCAGCAGAGAGCGGAAAAGAGGATGCTTTCAAGAGGGGGCGGGCTTTGTCGGAGTAGTTGGGGACCCATTGGGAATAATAAGAAAATAACCCCAGGCACCTTTTCAGGGCTTTGGGAGTGTTGGGCAGGGGCAGCTCCCGTAGGGGGCGCAATCGGTCGGGGTCTGGTCCGATTTCCCCATTCTCCACCACGCTGCCTAGTATGCAGAGGCGCGTGGTGTTGAAAACGCACTTGTCCTCGTTGTAGGTGAGGTTGAGTTTTTGTGCGGTTTCCAGGAACCTCTCGAGGTTCGAGTCGTGATCCTGCTGATTGTGGCCGCAGATGGTGATGTTGTCGAGGTAGGGGAAGGTTGCCTGCAAGTGGTGGTCATCGACCATGCGGTCCATCTCCCTCTGAAAAACCGAGACCCCATTCGTCACCCCAAAGGGGACTCTGAGGAATTGGTAGAGGCGTCCGTTCGCCTCGAAGGCGGTGTACGGGGGGTCCTCTGGTCTGATAGGGAGCTGGTGGTACGCTGACTTGAGGTCGATGGTGGAGAACACCCGGTATTGGGCGATTTGGTTCACCATTTCTGATATGCGGGGTAGCGGGTAGGCGTCTAGTTGGGTGTACCTGTTGATCGTTTGACTATAGTCGATCACCATCCGTTTCTTCTCGCTACCCCTTACCACTACCACTTGGGCGCGCCACGGGCTGTTGCTGCTTTCAATAATGCGCTCTTTCAGGAGCCTGTCTACCTCGGTCGCGATAAACCGCCTGTCCTCCCAGCTGTACCTCCTGCTTTTGGTCGCTATTGGCCGGCAGTTAGGGGTAAGGTTCGCGAATAGCGAAGGCGGCTTTACCTTCAGGGTAGCCAGACCGCACACTGTGAGGGGCGGCTGGGACCCACCGTACTTGAGCGTGATGCTTTGGTGGTTGCACTGGAAATCCAGGCCCAAGATCACGCTCACACATAGGTTCTTCATGATTAATACTTTAAAATTATCGTATACAGTTCCGTTAACGCCCAATTGTACCGTGCAGCAACCCAGAATGGTCGATGTCTGGGTTTTATCAGCCATAGAGATGGTACCCTGAGCAGGGACCACCTTTAGGGAGAGTTGCTGTGCCAGTTCAGGGTGGATAAAACTCTCCGTGCTTCCACTGTCAATTAAACATTTAACCCGGCACCCGTTTACCTCGATGTCCACCATTGATTTGGATAGCGGGTGCGGCCTGGTCTGGTCCACTGTGACCGATGCCACTGTAGGGCCCTGATCGATACAAGATGGCGTCCACGCTGTCTGCTCATAAGATGGCGGACCCCACGAGGTCGGGCAAGATGGCGTCCAAGATGGCCGCTCCCACGGCGCACACGCGGCGGTGGCGGGTTTTCCGGCGGTTGGTTTTCTGGCGGGGTTCCCTCTGCACACCTTCCCGAAGTGCCCCTTCTTACCGCACTTAAAGCAGGTGGTGCCTTTCGCCGGGCACAGGTTTCTGGTGTGTTTTGGCTGCCCGTAGAAGTAGCAGTTGGGTCCCTGACGCGTCGCGGCTGTCGTAGGGCTTCTGGGGGGAGAGCGGGGCCCCGCCGGTGTCGGGCTGCCGGGCGGGGAAGATGCCTTCCAAGATGGCGGCGCCCTCGGTGCACACGTGGCGGCGTGGACGGCGCGGGCTGAAGAGTAGGCGTCCGAGTTTCTCTGGGCCACATCCAGGGATCGCGCGGTGTCCGCAGCCTGTTTCAGGTCCAACCCCGTTTTTTCCAGCAGTCTTTGCCGGATGTAAGTGGAGCTGAGGCCTGTGATAAAGGCATCGCGAACAAGCTCGTCAGTGTACACTGCGGCTTTTACATTTCGGCACTTGCAGTCTTTGCCAAGCATTTTCAGGGTGCTTAGGAACTCCTCCACCGATTCCCCAGGTCGCTGTGCGCGAGTAGCGAGCAGATGCCTAGCATACACCTCATTCGTAGGCTGCTGGTAATGCGCCTTTAAGATGTCGCAGGCGGCCAGGTACGTATCGGCGTCTTGGATGAGGGGGTAAACCCGGTGGCTTACCCAATTCCGCAGAATTCCGAGTCTCATCCTCGCAGCGTCCGTAGCGTCTTTGACGGCTGCGGAATTGTCCAGGAAGAATTCCATACACTCAAACCAGTGTCCGAAGCGTGCTGATGCGTCCGGAGCATGTTGATCCAAATCCAAACGTTCGGGTTTCAGGAGTTGATCCATAGTGTTGAAAAATAAGTTAATAAAATTGATGTGCCTCAATAATTCCGAGACTCGATGTTAGCGAAACAAAACAAGGCTTTTATTAACTTAGAAAGTAACACGTAAGAGAGAGAGGTATCTTCCTTCTGGAGACTGAGGCCAGACTGAGCTAGCTTACAAAAGGGGCCAGGTATGGGCGGAGCCCTACACACACAGCACATTCCAGCACATTCCAATAAACAATACAATGAGGACTGGGGGAAGGGAAGTGACACTGAAACCGACCACAGTCACAGGCAGTGATGAATGGAATATTTCATCACAATGGTTACAGCACAGAAGAAGGCCCTTCAGCCCGTCGAGCCCGTACCGACTCTCAGCTACTCCCACTCCCTTGCCCTTTCCCCGTAGTCCTGCAAAATTTTTTCCTTCAGATACTTATCCAACTCCCTTTTGAAAGACGTCATTGTGTCTGCCTCCACCACCCTTCCAGGCAACCAAAAGAGGACTACCCTTTCAGGCAGTGCATTCCAGATCCTAACCACTCGCTGCGTAAAAAAGTTTTTTCTTACGTCGTCTTTGGTTCTTTTGCCAACTACCTTAAATCTGTGTCCTCTGGTTCTCGACCCTTCTGCCATTGGGAACAGTTTCCCTCTATCTGCTCTGTCCAGACCCCTCATGATTTTGAACACCTCTATCAAATCTCCTCTCAATCTTCTCTGCTCCAAGGAGAACAACCCCAGCTTCTCCAGTCTATCAACATAACTGAAATCCCACATTCCTGGAATCATTCTCGTAAATCTTTTCTGCACCTTCTCTAATTTCTGGTAAATTAAAATCTCCATTTACTATAAAAATAAGGCCCCAGGAATTTAGCAGTGGGACCAATGCCTGCGCAGATTGGGCAGTGCTAAATTGGTATGCTTTCTGCCCGTTTTCTGCCAGAAAAATTGGTAGTGTGTACCAATTTCTACCCCACGGTTTCTGCTGAACAATTTATACCCTTTCAGATAGGTATCCCATTGATCGGAATCATTGCACCACGTCTCTATAATGCTAATAACGTCTGTTATCAGATTTTTTAGTTGTTACTGTCACCACAAAGGGTTGTTAGTCCGGCGACACTAACTCCACTTATGATTCACGCACGGGTGTTTTTTATAATAACAAGCTTTATTACAGTAACTGATTTGGTCTTACACTTATATTAAATGACATGCAAATAAAACAACCTGGTTCCCAGGCTCCGACTACCTCCGAGAACACTCTCTGCTGTCAGAAAACAACACAAGACCTGGAGTGACCAGCTGCTGTCCTCCAAGCCTTCATTGCTCCTGACCCTTGAGAACGCCCTCAAGTTAAACAGGACCTGTTTCTATTCTTATACTATAATACAATCATGGCCTGCGTTATCGTAATATGTAGTTTGCGTGTTTAACTGAGGCCGCAGCTTATAATCTTTTCAGCCTTTGCCTCTACTACAAGCTTTGTTTATAATACAGTAAGTGCTGAGGCCAAATGTTTATCCCATCCCCTAGACCTGTTGTTCATACATAGAAACAGAGAAACATAGAAGATAGGAGCAGGAGTAGGCCATTCGGCCCCTCGAGCCTGCTCCGCCATTCAATGCGATCATGGCTGGTCATCCAAATTCAGTATCCGGTCCCTGCCTTCTCCCCATACCCCTTGATCCCTTTAGCCTTAAGAAATATATCCAACTCCTTCTTGAATATATTTAATGAATTGGCCTCTACTGCCTTCTGTGGTAGAGAATTCCACAGGTTCACCACTCTCTGGGTGAAGAAATTCCTCCTCATTTCTGTCCTAAATGGCTTACCCCTTATCCTTAGACTGTGACCCCTGGTTCTGGACTCCCTGACCATCGGGAACATCCTTCCTGCATCTAGTCTGTCCAGTCCTGTCAGAATTTTATAAGTTTCAATGAGATCCCCTCTCATTCTTCTAAACTCCAGCGAGTACAAGCCCAATCGACCCAATCTCTCTTCATACGTCATTCCTGCCATCCCAGGTATCAGCCTGGTGAATCTTCGCTGAACTCCTTCCATGGCAAGAACATCCTTCCTCAGATAAGGCAACCAAAACTGCACACAATACTCAAGGTGTGGTCTCACCAAGGCCCTGTACAACTGCAGCAAAACATCCTTGTTCCTGTACTCAAACCCTCTCGCTACGAAGGCCAACATACCATTTGCCTTCTTAACCGCCTGCTGCACCTGCATGCTTACCTTTAGCGACTGGTGCACAAGGACACCCAGGTCTCGTTGCACTTCCCCTTTTCCCAATCTATTGCCATTCAGATAATAATCTGCCTTCCTGTTTTTGCCACCAAAGTGGATAACCTCACATTTATCCACGTTATATTGCATCTGCCATGCTTCTGCCCAATTACCCAACCTGTCCAAATCATACTGGAGTTTCTCGGCATCCTCCTCGCAGCACACACACCCACCCAGCTTTGTGTCATCTGCAAATTTGGAGATATTACATCTAGTTCCCTTGTCTAGATCATTAATATATATTGTGAATAGCTGGGGTCCAAGGACTGATCCCTGCGGTACCCCACTAGTCACTGCCTGCCACTCGGAAAAAGACCTGTTTATTCCAACTCTTTGTTTTCTGTCTGCCAACCAGTTCTCTATCCAAGTCAATACCTTGCCCCCAATCCCATGTGCCTTAACTTTACATGCTAATCTCTTATGCGGGACCTTATCAAAAGCCTTCTGAAAGTCCAAATATACCACATCCACTGGTTCTCCCTTATCTCTTTTACCAGTTACAGCCTCAAAAAATTCCAGTAGGTTAGTCAAGCATGATTTACCTTTTGTAAATCCATGTTGACTTTGTCCGATCCTGTCACTGTTTTCCAAGTGCTCTGCTATTACATCTTTTATAATGGACTCTAGCATTTTCCCCACTACTGATGTCAGGTTTACCGGTCTGTAATTCCCCATTTTCTCCCTACCACCTTTTTTGAATAGTGGGGTAACATTAGCTACCCTTCAATCCATGTGTACTGTTCCAGATTCCATCGAATGTCAGAAGATGATCAGCAATGCATCTACTATTTATATGGCCACTTCCTTAAGTACCCTAGGATGTAGATTATCAGGCCCTGGGGATTTATCGGCCTTCAATCCCATCAATTTCCTTAACACCATTTCCCTACAAATACTGATTTCTTTCAGTTCCTCCCTTTCATCAGACCCTGTGTTCCCTGACATCTCTGGGAGGTTATTTGTGTCCTCCTTTGTGAAGACAGAACCAAAATATGTATTTAATTGGTCTGCCATTTCCTTGTTCTCCATTATAAATTCCCCTGATTCTGACTGCAAGAGACCTACGCTTGACTTCACCAATCTTTTTCTCTTCACATATCTATAAAAGCTTTTATAGTCAGTTTTTATGTTCCTTGCAAGCTTACTCTCATATTCTATTTTCCCCTTCTTAATTAATCCCTTTGTCCTCCTTTGTTGAATCCTAAACTGCTCCCAATCCTCAGGTTTACTGCTTTTTCTGGCCAATTTATATGTCCTCTCCTTGGTTCTTAAGGGTGACCCCGAGCTTCCGGTCGCCTGTCATTTTAATTCACCGCTCCATTCCCGCTCGGACCTCACCGTCCTTGGCCTCTTGTATTGTTCCACGGAAGCTGAACGTAAACTCAAGGAACAGCACCTCATCTTCCGATTAGGCACTCTGCAGCCTTCCGGACTCAATATTGAGTTCAACAATTTCAGATCATAACCTCAGCCCCTATTACACATTTTTTCTTGTAATTTTTCCACTCCTTTCCCCCCCCCTTTCCTTTTGTTTCTCTCTCACACCTGGCAGCTATCTCTTGCCCTGCCAGTACACTTTACACCTACTCTCAGCCTATTACCATCTCGTCTAGCACTTTTGTTTCTTTCACTTCTTTTGTCCGATCGCAGCCCTGCCTTGGATCTATTTCCTTTTCTTTCCAGTTTTGAAGATGGGTTCGACCCGAAACGTCAACTCAAATTTCTCTCCACGGATGTTGCCTGACCTGCTGAGTTTTTCCAGCATTTTCTGTTATATAAGGGAAGGGAAGAGTCGCAGATGGATCATGCGAAGACAAGGGAGGGGTGGAAATTGGAAGCAGGATTTTATCTATCCTGCCTGCCAACACCTCTACCCACCTTTTGTTTAGAAGCCTATCCAGTCTATATAGGCTCCCCTATAATTTCCCTCTCCTCTTTTAGTTTATCCTTATCATCATCCACTTCCTTTGTGAAGACAGATGAAAGTACTCATTTAGTACTTTAGCCATGTCCTCTGCCTCTACATAAAGATTTCCCTTTGGGTCCTTAATAGCCCCAACTTTTTCCTAGCTGAAGAAATTCGTTATAACCAAGGAATGGGTGGTGTCAGTACAAAAGTTGAAGAATTAGTGCCAGGCACAAATGCTTTAGACTGCACGAAAAATTCGTGCTCACTGCCCAATAAAATAATTGGAATCCTACATCAAGTCTTAAAATCAAGCTCATTGGCATTACATTTAAAGGGTGGACCGATATCGGGTGCAGTCTAATCACAACTCATCGAGAGAAATTCGGTATAACCCCGTTTGTGGCGCCAAAACTTTGAAAGTTGAAAAATTAGCGCCAGGCGCTAATCATTCTCGCCTCCCACGAAATTCAGTTTTAGTGCTCCAAGAGGGAAGTGGAGTGCTAAATCAAGCGCTAACCATTTCTCTTAGGGCGCTAAAGTCCGAGAGCGGGGTGGTAGCGGCAGCGCGTAAACAATTTTGAGCACATTGTAAACGGCATTCTTTCATCACAGAGGTTGCTTTCCTCGCTTAAAGGGAAGGGCCAATGATGCTGCACAAGCTAGCTGTCATCAGTTCTGTTTTGCAAGGTGACCTGGGCGACTGCCATTACAGCCACAAACACTCTCACAAAGTGGAGGGCTTGGACATCCTGCACCAATGAAACATTAAAAACTTTGCGCAGGCACCAGACTGGTGCAAATAATAAAGGTTGCGCTAGCTGAAAAGCATTCCCTTTAATTAATGCTCCCGAAGCGGCCAGCCGAGTTCACAACGCCTCCTCTAGCTGGCGTTGTCGGCGCAAGGCGATAAAGCAGGGGGCGCGAGTGAATTTTCCAACTGCGGCGATAACGGGGCGCTGCACACTTTATGACATCACGATCTGCGAGGCACTAGAGGCCCAGGGGGTAAACCGGCTCTGAAGTTCGCGGGCATCGCCGCATTTGCCGTGCCCGGGTGCTAACCCCTTAGCGCCCTGTTAGCGCCCCTGCCAAGCGCTAACAGAAGGCGCTAACATACCGAATTTCTAGCCCGATTGCCACAGGCTTTTTTCACTACTTGAAAGGTTCATTGATGCTGCAACACCTCATTCTCAGAATTGCTGGCTGTGCAGGTGCCTCAGCAAGCAGAAGCAGAACAAGGAGAAGGAGTCAGAGGACTGAACCAGGTATGTTCACGGCAGGTCCATGCCCCAGGGAGAGAGCCCGCAATTCTCCGATGAAGCATTGGAGGCATTGGTTTTCGCTGAGGAGAGATGGAGGGCGGTGCTCTACCCAGCAAGTGGCAGGAGGCCCTCACCTTAAGCCGTCCGCACCATATGGAGAGAGGTAGCGCAGCAGATCTTGGACAGCACTGTGGTCCCCAGGACCCACACACAGTGCAGGAAGAAATTTAACGACTTCACTTGGGTGGTAAGGGTGAGTGAATGCTGCAACAAATGCTACATACCACCATCTGTACCACAATCTTCAAGCACTGCCCAAAGCACTACACCCCTAGCACTGACCCACCAACAATCTCCACCTACCAACATTCACACCTTGCACACCATAACAGCTATTCAACTATGGCAGACACAAGGGTCATTAGTTATTAGAATTCATGTGATATATGTGATATATTTATAGATAAATTTATTAATGGTCTTTGGAATATTTTGTATTCTCTCTCATTTCACCTTTGCGCCCAGCAGGATGCTGTGTTATGCTATGAGACGGGGACTGTATGATGGGGATGTGGTGAGCTACGGAGCTCTGGGCATTCATTCATGTGAATCGGAGCCTGATGAGCCGCTCACAGACAGCTCATCCAGAAGGCTGATTGTCTCACTGCCTCAAATGTCTCGCTGGGCCCTCATGATGGCCAAGTTGTGGAGCATGCAGTAGACCACCAGGAAATGGGACTCCCGCTCTGGCGAGTAGTGGAAACATAGAAACATAGAAAAATAGGAGCAGGAGTCGGCCATTCGGCCCTTCGAGCCTGCTCCGCCATTCAATATGATCATGGCTGATTCTCTATCTCAATACCATATTCCCGCTCTCTCCCCATACCCCTTGACATCTTTTGCATCTAGAAATCTATCTACTTCTTAAATATAATCAGTAACTTGGCCTCCACAGCCTTCTGTGGCAGAGAATTCCACAGGTTCGCCACCCTCTGAGTGAATAAATTTCTCCTCATCCCAGTGCTAAATATCCTACCCCGTATCCTGAGACTGTGACCCCTCGTTCTAGACACCCCAGCCAAGGGAAACATCCGCCCTGCATCCAGTCTGTCTAGCCCTGTCAGAATTTTATACGTTTCAATGAGATCCCCTCTCATTCTTCTAAACTCTAGTGAATACAGGCCTAGTCGACCCAATCTTTCCTCATACGACAGTCCTGCCATCCCAGGAATCAGTCTGGTGAACCTTTGCTGCACTCCCTCTATGGCAAGTATATCTTTTCTTAGGTAAGGAGACCAAAACTGCACACAGTACTCCAGGTGTGGTCTCACCAAGGCCCTGTATAACTGTAGTAAGACATCCTTGCTCCTGTACTCAAATCCTCTTGCAATGAAGGCCAACATACCATTTGCCTTCCTAACTGCTTGTCGGACCTGCATGTTTGCTTTCAGTGACTGGTGTACAAGGACACCCAGGTCCCTTTATACATCAGCATTTCCCAATCTAGCACCATTTAAATAATACTCTGCCTTTCTGTTTTTCCTACCGAAGTGGATAACTTCACATTTATCCAAGTTATACTGCATCTGCCATGTATTTGCCCACTCACTCAACTTGTCTAAATTGCCTTGAAGCCTCTTTGAATCATAAGAACATAAGAACATAACATACATCCTCTTCATAACTCACAATCTCACCTCGTTTCGTGTCGTCAGCAAACTTGGAAATATTACATTTGGTTCCTGTGGTGATTATTCCTTGATTAGTAAAAGTATTATGATTCGTTGTTTGTTAACTGCCTTGGGATATGTGTTGTAATCTCATTGGTAGTTGATGATCACATGATGTGTTGTGGCTACCTTAAATTCAGTCCTTTTCTAGCCTTAGTTGGGACTGGATGTAGAAAGATATGCTGCTAATTTTAAAGTTAATAAAGCCTAACTTTGGAAGGCAAATCTATTCTTTATTTCAATTTATTCCCCGGACGATAAACTATGTCAAAATGGTAACATGCCAACTCAATCCTCCATCTCATTATTTTATCTATTTGTGGATTAACCTCTTTATCTATTCCTCCATTATCACTTTTTTCTAATTTGATGCCGGATTGTAAGCCAATTGCTACCAAGTCAAGAAGATATAGTAGTCAGGATAGAGAATTTATTAATTCTGAAGTTCAACGTCTCTTATTGGAAGGAATCATTGAACCTAGTTGTTCGCCTTGGCGAGCACAGGTAGTTGTCACGACTAATGAGAGACACAAGAAACGAATGGTGATAGACTATTCCCAAACTATTAATAGGTATACTCAATTAGACGCGTACCCTTTGCCTAAGATTGATGAGCTTATCAATAAAGTATCTCAGTATAAAGTTTTTAGCACTATTGATTTAAAGAGTGCTTATCATCAGATTCCTATTGTTAAGAAGGATCAACCATATACGGCCTTTGAGGCTGGTGGAAAGCTGTATCAGTTTTGCCGAATACCATTTGGTGTTACTAATGGTGTTGCTTGTTTTCAACGGGCAATGGATGCTTTTATAAGTGATAACTCCCTCTCTGACACCTTTTCATACTTAGATGACATCACAGTGTGTGGCAAATCAAGGGTGGAGCATGATTCTAATTTAAAAAGATTCCTTCAAGCTGCGGAAAAAGTTGGTTTAACTTTTAATAAAGAGAAATGTGTCTTTTCGACTACTGAGGTAAACCTATTGGGGTATATTATTTCGGGAAATAAGATTAAACCAGATCCAGAACGTCTGCGACCATTGATCGATTTACCTTGTCCTACTAATTCTAAGGCTTTGCAACGAGTTGTTGGACTGTTTTCTTATTATTCTAATTGGATTGCAAATTTTTCACGGAAGATCCGGCCTCTTATTCGGGTTACGACATATCCTCTATCATGGGAGGCCAGGACATGTTTTGAGAATTTTAAAAAGGATATTTTAGGAGCAGTTGTGCATTCCATTGATGAGCAGGTTCCCTTTGTGATTGAGACGGATGCTTCGGATTTTGCAATTGGGGCTACTTTGAACCAAAATGGAAGACCTGTGGCCTTTTTCTTACGTACTTTGAATAATAGTGAAAAAAGACATTCCTCAATAGAAAAAGAGGCATACGCAATAGTAGAAGCATTGCGTAAATGGAGACATTATTTATCGGGGCGACATTTCACGCTGGTAACTGACCAAAAATCTGTGTCCTTTATGTTTGATGTTAAACATTTTGGAAAGATTAAAAATGATAAAATAATGAGATGGAGGATTGAGTTGGCATGTTACCATTTTGACATAGTTTATCGTCCGGGGAAGGATAATGTTGCTGCTGATGCACTGTCGAGGGCTTATTGTTCGGTGATTCACGGAGATACGCTTATTAATCTTCACAATGCCTTATGTCATCCTGGGGTTACGAGGATGATACACTTTGTACGCAGTAAGAACTTGCCTTTTTCAGTTGAAGACGTCAAGCGGATGACTTCATCATGTTCTATCTGTGCTCGGTGTAAACCGAATTTCTTTAAGCCTCAACGAGCTCATCTTATAAAGGCTACTTCTCCTTTTGAACGTTTGAGTGTTGATTTTAAGGGACCTCTTCCTTCAACTACTCAAAACCGATATATATTTACTGTTGTGGATGAGTTTTCAAGGTTCCCTTTTGCTTTTCCTTGTGCAGATGTATCAGCTGCTACAGTTATTAAATGTTTGACTCAACTTTTTGTCATCTTTGGGATGCCTGCGTATATCCATTCGGATCAGGGAAGTTCTTTTATGTCTTCCCAGTTGAAGGAATACCTTCAGAGTCGGGGAATTTCTACTAGTAGAACTACCCCGTATAATCCCCAGGGTAATGGACAGTGCGAACGATACAATGGGGTGATCTGGAAGGCAGTTATGTTGGCGTTGACATCCCGGAACCTTAAGAATACACAGTGGGAAATGGTATTGCCTGATGCCCTGCATTCCATTAGATCATTGCTTTCACCGGCTACTAATGTGACCCCCCATGAAAGGCTCTTTAACTATCCGCGGAGATCTACTACGGGATATTCGGTACCTTCATGGCTTACTATGCAGGGACCTGTGTTGCTTCGACGCCATGTTAGATTGTCAAAATATGACCCCTTGGTGGAGGAGGTGGAGCTGTTGGAGGCAAATTCCCAATATGCTCATATTCGATTCCAAGATGGGAAAGAAAGTACTGTTTCAATTAAAGACTTGGCTCCTTGTGGGGGCCAGCCCTCTTCTGAGGATATTAATAATGGTCATGATTCGGATAAGGTGGATGCTGTTACAGATACTACGAATATTTCCAATCCGATTGCAGATAATCATACTTCTATTAGTCAGCCTTTGGTAGATGTTTATGACCGTCCCAGTTCATCTTCTGATGGGATTTCTAATCCGGAAACCGTTGAGAATCGGGATATGGATAGCCTTCCTGTTGAAGATACTTCTGTGCCTTCTGGCGTGGGAGGGCAAGGAATTTCACCAAGGTTAAGAAGGTCGACACGAACAAGATATCCGGTCGACCGATTGAAAATGGACTTTTAAATTGATAATGTTTTAAAAATTGTTGAAATATTATAGTATATTGTTTTAGTTGAGAGATACTTAATACTTATGCGTAATGTTATTATTTGTTGTTGTTCATTTAGTATTGTGTTATGTAAATAGTTTTATTCTCATGCATAGTTTAGTTGTAAATAATTAATTGTAAATTGTAAAAGTTATTAGGTTGGAGTATATTTTAAAAGGAGGGGTGAATGTGGTGATTATTCCTTGATTAGTAAAAGTATTATGATTCGTTGTTTGTTAACTACCTTGGGATATGTGTTGTAATCTCATTGGTAGTTGATGATCACATGATGTGTTGTGGCTACCTTAAATTCAGTCCTTTTCTAGCCTTAGTTGGGACTGGATGTAGAAAGATATGCTGCTAATTTTAAAGTTAATAAAGCCTAACTTTGGAAGGCAAATCTATTCTTTATTTCAGTTCCCTCATCCAAATCATTGATATATACTGTGAATAGCTGGGGCCCAAGCACTGATCCCTGCGCTACCCCACTAGTCACTGCCTGCCACCCTGAAAAAGACCCATTTATTCCTACTCTCTGTTTCCTGTCTGTTAACTAATTTTCAATCCATGCCAGTATATTACCCCCAATCCCATGTGCTTTAATTTTGCACACTAACCTCTTATCTGGGAGTTTATCAAAGGCCTTCTGAAAATCCAAATACACCACATCCATTGGTTTTCCCTTATCTATTCTACCAGTTACATCCTCAAAAAACTCCAGTAGGTTTGTCAAACACGATTTCCCTTTCATAAATCCATGTTGATTTTGTCTAATCCCATTGATATTTTCTAAGTGTCCTGTTATCACATCCTTTATAATAGACTCTAGCATTTTCCCTACTACTGATGTTAGGCTGATAGGTCTGTAGTTCCCTGTTTTCTCTCCCTCCTTTTTTAAATAGTGGGGTTACATTTGCCACCCTCCAATCTGCAGGAACTGTTCCATAATCTATAGAATTTTGGAAGATGACAACCAATGCATCCACTATTTCCATGGCTACCTCTTTTAGTACTCTGGAATGCAAATTATCAGGCCCTGGGGATTTATCGGCTTTCAGTCCCATTAATTTCTCCAGCACTATATTTTTACTAATACTAATTTCCTTTAATTCCTCCTTCTCACTAAGCCCTTGGTTCCCTAGCATTTCTGGGAAGTTATTTGTGTCCTCTTCCGTGAAGCCTTTCCACTTACCTGCTGGATCCAGCGTTACTGCCTTGCCAACCCCCCACAATCAGACAAACCCCGACCCTTCGTCTACCCACTTACTCCCTCCCTACCCCACAGGGCCTTCGACCCCTTCCATGAGGCCTCCGATCTTCGGTCCCTCCGCTGGCCTTCAATCCTTGGCCCCCGGTCCCTGATTGCCCCTCCGGCCTTTGATCTTTGGCCCCTGATCCCCCTCCAGCTTTCCAACCTCCCACGTCTGGCCCCAATCACCCTCCAACCTTCTGGCATCCCCCCTCCTGTCCCCCGATCACCCTCCGACCATAACTTCTACCCCTTGTATTCTAGTCCTCTAGATATAAAGCCCAGCATTCCATTAGCCTTTTTGATTATTTTCTGTACCTGTCCATGACATTTTAACGATCTATGTACATGGACCCCTAAGACTCTTTGGACCTCCACTGTTTCTAGCTTTTCACCATTTAGAAACTACTCTGATTTATCCTTTTATGGTCCAAATAGATTTAGTCCTAGAACTATCTGGTATATCCTTTCTATTTAGAACTATAACTTGAATCAATACTGTCATGCTCCCTCCTCTTTCCTTCTCTATCGTTCCCGAACATTAAGAAATCATTCCTGACCTTGTTTAAGCCATGTCTCTGTTAATGCAACCACATCATAATCCCATGCAGCAACTTGTGCATGCAGCTCACCAACCATATTCGTTAAACGACAGACATTGACGTAAATACAATTTAATACCTCCTTCATCACTTTTGCTATTTTCCTCAATCTGGTCCCTGCAATTTTTGGGATATTTATAATTTTACTGCTGTTTATATCTCTCTGTCCTCTGATCTCATTGCTGCTATTTTCTGGTTTCCCTCCCTCTGCCAAATTAGTTTAAACCCTCCCCAACAGTACTAGTTAATCTCTCAGTGAGAGCACTGGTCCCAGCTCTGTTCAGGTGCAACCTGTCCATCTTGTACAGGTGCCCCTTCCCCAGAACTGGTCCCAATGCCCCAAGAATCTGAAACCCTCCCTGCTGCACCACTTCTCCAGCTAGGCATTTACCTGCATTATCTTCCTGTTTCTATACGCACTAGTATGTGTCACTGGGAGTAATTCTGACATGACTATCTTTGAGGGCCTGTTTTTTAATCTTTTTCTGAGCTCCTGAAACTTTACTTGAAGGTCCTTATCACTTTTTCGACCTATGTCATTGTTTCCAACATGGACCACAACTTCTGGCTGTTCCCCTTCATACCGCAGAATGTCCTTAATCCGCTCAGTGTTATCCTTTACCCTGGTGCCAGCGAGGCAACATACCATTTGGGAATCACGTTTGCGGTTAGGGGCCTATCTATGCCCCTAACTATTGAAACCCCTATGACTACAACATTTCTACTCTTTCTTTTTCCTCTATGTGCAGTTAAATCTCCCGCGGTGTCGGAAGTTTGCTTCTTACTGCATACCTCCAAGGAGTTGTCATCCTCCCCGGTATTCAAAATCGGTGCTAGGACCCCAGCTATTCACAATATATATTAATGATCTAGACGAGGGAACTAGATGTAATATGTCCAAGTTTGCAGACGACACAAAGCTGGGTGGGCGTGTGTGCTGTGAGGAGGATGCAGAGAAACTCCAGTATGATTTGGACAGGTTGGGTGATTAAGCACATGCCTGGCAGATGCAGTATAATGTGGATAAATGCGAGGTTATCCACTTTGGTGGCAAAAACAGGAAGACAGATTATTATCTGAATGGCAATAGATTGGGAAAAGGGGAAGTGCAACGAGACCTGGGTGTCCTTGTGCACCAGTCGCTGAAGGTAAGCATGCAGGTGCAGCAGGCGGTTAAGAAGGCAAATGGTATGTTGGCCTTCATAGCGAGAGGATTCGAGTACAGGAGCAAGGATGTCTTGCTGCAGTTGTACAGGGCCTTGGTGAGACCACACCTTGAGTATTGTGTGCAGTTTTGGCCGCTTTATCTGAGCAAGGATGTTCTTGCCATGGAGGGAGTGCAGCGAAGATTCACCAGACTGATACCTGGGATGGCAGGAATGACGTATGAAGAGAGATTGGGTCGATTAGGCTTATATTCGCTAGAGTTTAGAAGAATGCGAGGGGATCTCATTGAAACTTATAAAATTCTAACAGGACTAGACAGACTAGATGCAGGAAGGATGTTGCCGATGGCGGGGGAGTCCAGAACCAGGGGTCACAGTCTAAGGATAAGGGGTAAGCCATTTAGGAATGAGATGAGGAGGAATTTCTTCACCCAGAGAGTGGTGAACCTGTGGAATTCTCTACCACAGAAGGCAGTTGAGGCCAACTTATTAAATATATTCAAGAAAGAGTTAGATATATTTCTTAAGGCTAAAGGGATCACGTGATATGGGGAAAAAGCAGGGACAGGGTACTGAATTTGGATGATCAGCCATGATCTCATTAAATAGCGGAACAGGCTCGAGGGGCCGAATGGCCTACTCCTGCTCCTATGTTTCTATGATTCGAGTACAGGAGCAAGGATGTTTTGCTGCAGTTGTACAGGGCCTTGGTGAGACCACACCTTGAGTATTGTGTGCAGTTTTGGTCGCCTTATCTGAGGAAGGATGTGCTTGCCATGGAGGGAGTGCAGCGAAGATTCACCAGACTGATACCTGGGATGGCAGGAATGACGTATGAAGAGAGATTGGGTCGATTAGGCTTATATTCGCTAGAGTTTAGAAGAATGAGAGGGGATCTCATTGAAACTTATAAAATTCTAACAGGACTGGACAGACTAGATGCAGGAAGGATGTTCCCGATGGCGGGAGAGTCCAGAACCAGGGGTCACAGTCTAAGGATAAGGGGTACATAAGAACATAAGAAATAGGAGCAGGAGTAGGCCAATCGGCCCCTCGAGCCTGCTCCACCATTCAATAAGATCATGGCTGATCTGATCCTAACCTCAAATCTTCTATCGCTGTGCATCCACCCGAACCCATGTGATTTCCCGGGAGAGGCGAAAAACCAGATAAAGACCCAATGGCCAATTTGGGAGAACAAAATCTGGGAAATTCCTCTCCGACCCATCTAGGCGATCGAAATTCTTCCAGGAGATCACGCTGTCCCTATATTTTCTACAGTACTTACCTTCTGTAAAGGCGATCTCCACCCCAGCCAGGAACAGGAATAAAACCATCTCCTGAAATCTAACACAGAATTAGAACACAGTAGGAGCAGAACCAGGCTACACGGCCCCTGGGCCCACTCCACTACCCACAGGGCCATGACCATTCCGAACCTAGACTCATGTCCAATTTCCTGCCTGCTCCCCGTAACCCTTAATTCCCTTTACTTCTAGGAAACTATCTATTTCTGTTTTAAATTTATTTAATGATGTAGCTTCCACAGCTTTCTGGGGCAGCAAATTCCACAAACCTACCACCCTCTGAGTGAAGACGTTTCTCCTCATCTCAGTTTTGAAAGAGCAGCCCCTTATTTTAAGATTATGCCCCCTAGTTCTAGTTTCACCCATCATTGGGAACATCCTCACCGCATCCACCCGATCAAGCCCCTTCACAATCTTATATGTTTCAATAAGATCGCCTCTCATTCTTCTGAACTCCAATGAGTAGAGTCCCAATCTACTCAACCTCTCCTCATATGACCACCCCCTCATCCCCGGGATTAACCGAGTGAACCTTCTTTGTACTGACTCGAGAACAAGTATGTCTTTTCTTAAGTATGGACACCAAAACTGTATGCAGTATTCCAGGTGCGGTCTCATCAATACCTTGTACAACTGCAGCAATACCTCCCTGTTTTTATATTCCATCCCCCTAGCAATAAAAGCCAACATTCCATTGGCCGTCTTGATCACTTGCTGCACCTGCATACTAAATTTTTGAGTTTCGTGCACCAGCACCCCCAGATCCCTTTGTACTACAGTACTTTCCAGTTTCTTGCCATTAAGATAATAACTTGCTCTATGATTTTTCCTGCCAAAGTGCATAACCTCACACTTTCCAGTATTGTATTCCATCTGCCAAATCTCTGCCCACTTACTTAGCCTGTCTATGTCCCTTTGCAGGTTTTTTATGTCCTCCTCACTCACTACTTTCCGTCCCATCTTTGTATCATCTGCAAACTTTGATATGTTACACTCGGTCCCCTCCTCCAAATCGTTAATATAGATGGTAAAGAGTTGGGGACCCAGCACTGACCCCTGCGGAACACCACTAGTTACTGGTTGCCAATCTGAGAACGAACCATTTATCCCAACTCTCTGCTTTCTGTTAGAGAGCCAATCCTCCACCCACGCCAGAATATTACCCCCAATCCTGTGATTTTTTATCTTGAGCAATAATCTTTTGTGTGGCACCTTGTCAAATGCCTTTTGGAAGTCTAAATACACTACGTCCACTGGTTCCCCTTTATCCACCCTGTATGTTACTTCCTCAAAAAACTCCAGCAAATTTGTCAAACATGACTTCCCCTTCATGAAACCATGCTGAGTTTGTCCTATTAAATTATGTTTATCCAAATGTCCCGTTACTGTCTCCTTATTAATGGACTCTAACATTTTACCAACCACTGATGTTAGGCTAACAGGTCTATAGTTTCCAGCCTTCTGCCTACTACCCTTTTTAAATAAGGGTGTTACATTAGCAGTTTTCCAATCTGCCGGGACCTTTGCTGAGTCCAGTGAGTTTTGGAAAATTATTACCAATACATCCACAATCCCTACCGCTACTTCCCTCAAGACCCTAGGATGCAAGCCATCAGGTCCAGGAGATTTATCCGCCTTGAGTCCCATTATTTTACCAAGTACCACTTCCTTAGTGATTTTAATCGTATTTAGTTCCTCCCCCCGCTAGAGCCCCCTGTTTGTCCAGTGTTGGGATATTCTTAGTGTCCTCTACTGTAAAGACTGATACAAAATAATTGTTCAGTGTTTTTGCCATCTCCATGTTTCCCACCATTAATTTCCTGGTCTCATCCTCTAAGGGACCAACATTTACTTTAGCCACCCTTTTTCTTTTTATATAACTATAGAAACTTTTACTGTCTGTTTTTATATTTTTTGCTAATTTACTTTCATAATCTATCTTCCCTTTCTTAATCAATCTTTCAGTTATTTTTTGCTGTCTTTTAAAGACTTCCCAATCTTCCATCCTCCCACTAGATTTGGCTACCTTATATGCCCTTGTTTTTAGTCGGATACTATCCTTAATTACTTTACTTAGCCACGGATGGCTATCTTTTCTTTTACACCCTTTTTTCCTCAGTGGAATATATATTTTTTGGAAGTTGTAAAATAACTCCTTAAATGTACACCACTGATCATGTACCGTCTTACCCTTTAATCTATTTTCCCAGTCCACTCTAATCAATTCCGCTCTTATACCTTCATAGTCTCCTTTATTCAAGCTCAGCACGCTTGTTTGAGATCCAACCTTCTCACCCTCTAATTGAATATGGAACTCAACCATGTTATGGTCACTCATTCCAAGGGGATCCTTTACTAGGACATTTTTAATTAATCCTGTCTCATTACACAGGACCAAATCTAAGGTTGCTTGCCCCCTGGTCGGTTCAGTTACATACTGCTCAAGAAACCCATCCCTAATACACTCAATGAACTCATCCTCAAGGCTGCTCTGCCCAATTTGATTTGTCCAGTTAATATGATAATTAAAATCCCCCATAATTATAGCTGTTCCCTTATTACAAGCCTCAACTATTTCCTGATTAATACTCCGTCCAACAGAGTTGTAACTGTTCGGAGGCCTATAGACTACACCCACTGGTGTTTTTTTCCCCTTATTGGCCCAGAAATTCAGATCGGGGGCTTGCCGCGCGTGCAAGGCCCTGATATGCACTTACCCGACGCGCTGGCCGTTGACCTCCAGGGACGACTGGAATTCGATTTTGAAAAAGAAGAATCCCGGGCAGCGTATGACGTCACGCCGCCCAGGAGTGCAGCCAGCGCGAAGCCTGTAGCGCGCTGTGCAACTGAGACACGCCCCTTGAGGTCTCAGTTTAACAGGACACGCCCCCAATGTTTCTGACACGCTGCTAAGCATTTTTACATGCAAAGCAGCAGTTTAAATAGGTTTTTGGAAGTTTTTTGAAGATTTTGGTAACTTTTATAAACTTTTAAAAACGTTTACATTATTTTGAAGAATCTGAAGTAGTTTTAAACAGAATTAAAGCAATTTAAAGACTTTTAAAAGCCCTAAAAGAATTTTTTTAATTCCATTTATTTATTTAGCAATGTCGTCGTCATACGTGTCTTCACACTGTTCCCTTTGGGGAACTGTATGAAGTGGTGGAAGGATTTATGGCCATGATTAACGCTCATTCCGTGACCGTAACCATCTTTGAACCAGCCATTAGGGCGGTTAGTCCTATGGCGGGAGGGTTTTACGGGCTCCCACAAGCTATACAAGGAGGGGGGGCCACCCACACCCACGGACGCAAATATCCCACTGGATGTCAACCCAGAATTTAGAGCCGGAGCTCCGACTCCACTTGCCGGGACTGTCTGGAGCGGGGTTCGAAACCCTACCCTGATCTGGCCCAGCGGCGGGGATCCTACCGCTATGCCAAAGGCCCAATCCGATTAGCAACGTGAAATGGCTGGAATGAGCACAATTCACGGCATTAAAAGAACTCACAATTGAACTGATGATAACCTCAGCAATCTCCTCAAGGAGGTGGAGGCGCAGCGCCTGCTCATCATTGGTAATGAGAAGTCAAAGGCGCCGCAAAAAGGACAGATGATAGCTTGGTCTTTCAAGTGGCAGCATAGGGCTCCAGTCACGGGGAGGGAAAAGGCGCAGGAAATGTATGGGTGTCACCTTTTGTGCAGAGTGGGCCTTTTGCGTAGCGGTAAGCATCCCCGCCGCTGGGCCAGAAGGAGTAGGGTTTCAAACCCCGCTCCAGACAGTCCCGGCAAGTGGAGTCGGAGCTCCAACTATAAATTCTGGGTGGACATCCAGCGGGATACCTGCGTCCGCGGGTGTGGGTGGCCCCCCCCCCTCAGATGGGTTGTGGGAGCCCGTAAAACCCTCACGCCATAGGACTAACCACCCTAATGGCTGGTTCAAAGATGGTTACGGTCACGGAATGAGCGTTAATCACGGCCATAAATCCTTCCACCACTTCATACAGTTCCCGAAAGGGAACAGTGTAAGGATACGTACGACGATGACCTCTTGCGCAATGCACCTCCTTGGACCCTCAGTCGCAGATGCGAGGGGGCAAATCGTGCAATTGTTAAATTTTTCATTTTATTGGCATGTAAAATGTTGGCCCAGTAATTCCCTTCCAAACGCGCGAGTACGGCCGGGGTACTTACGCGTCTGGCCGGAGGAAATGCCAGTTTTCAGCATGCACAGCGCATGCGGGGAAAACCGGCATTTCCTGTCCTCTGAACGAAGGGGTTCAGAGGCAGAACGCGTGCGACTGCACAGGCAGCGCGTGCGCAGTAAAATTCGCCGCTTTCATTCATGCTTTCAGTGAGGTCAAGTCCTTACAACTTACACATGAAAAAGCATGGGTACAGTTGCTCCAGAGGCTGCGGAGGAAGATATTTCTTATCGTGGAGCTTCTGAAAGTATGTATGTCTGTATATATTCCTTTGCGTGTTATGTATATATTCCTTTACTTATGTGTATGAATGTATTATTTAATTATGACTTTCAGAGAAAGTAACTTATTGGAAAATCATAATTAAAAACATACATTCATACACATAAGTAAAGGAATATAAAACATACATACATATACGTAAAGGAATATATGCGGACATACATACATAATTACTTATTACTGATGAAAAGTTTCTTTCTTAAAAGTGCTGGAACTGTTACATTACTCATTTTAAAACACTCATTTTCACATTCAATTCACACAGCCACAATTGCTCCTTCTACCTACCGTACTGAAAACCCGTTTAAAAAAAAAAATTTAAACTTTAAAACTTACTTAAAATTTCTTAAAATAACTTCCCTCCCTTTCCCAAACAAAAATATTGCCTTTCAGAAGCTCCATGATAAAATATATCTTCCTCCGCAGCCTTGGAACAACTTTACACATGCTTTTTTCAAGTGTAACTTGTAAGGACTTAGCCTCACTGAATCCATGAATGAAATCGACGAAGTTCACTGCGCAAGCGCTGCCTGTGCAGTCGCACGCGCTGTGCCTCTGAACCCCTTCGTTCAGAGGACTGGAAATGCCGGCGTTCCCCGCATGCGCTGTGCATGCTGAACGCCGGCATTTCCACCGGCCAGATGCGTGAGTACCCAGACCGTACTCACGCATTTGGACCCGAATTTCTGGCCCATTATTCCTTATCTCCACCCAAACTGTTTCACTATCCTGCTCCTTTGACCCAATATCATTTCTCTGTATTATAGTGATTCCTTCCTTTATTAACATAGCCACCCCACCTCCTCTCCCTTCCTGCCTGTCCTTCCTGATTGTTAAATAACCTGGTATGTTTAATTCCCAGTCATGGTCACCCTGCAGCCATGTTTCTGTAATGGCCACAAGATCATACCCATATGTCGTTATTTGTGCCGTTAACTCATTCATTTTGTTACGAATGCTACATGCATTCAGATAAAGAACTTTCAAATATGTTTTGTAACACTTAGTTCCTGTTTTTTCCCTTTTTAGTACTTTACTTTTTGCTCCATACCTTCTGTCCCTTCCTGACACATTCTGTTTTTTAATTCCCCCACTGCTACCTAAGTCTATGACCTTCTCTGTTGTCATTTCTATTATTTGCTCTCTAGAAACCTCCCCCCCCACTAATTAGTTTAAAGCCCTCTCTACAGCCCTAGTTATATGATTCGCCAGGACTCTAGTCCCAGCACTGGCCAAGTGGAGTCCGTCCCAGCGGAACAGCTCCCTCCTGTCCCAGTATTGGTGCCAGTGTCCCAAGAAACAAAACCCATTTCTCCCACACCAGTCTTTGAGCCACGCATTTAACTCTTTTATTTTATTTATCCTAGCCATATTCGCTCGTGGCTCAGGTAATAACCCAGAGATTATTACCCTTGAGGTTCTGTTTTTTAATTTGACCCCTAGCTGCTCATACTCCTTTAACAGAACCGTCTTCCTTGTCCTATCTACGTCGTTTGTACCAACATGGACCACGACAACTGGATCCTCCCCCTCCCACTCCAAGTTTCTTTCCAGCCCAGAAGAGATGTCCTTAACCCTCGCACCGGGCAGGCAACACAGCCTTTGGGACTCCCGCTCTTGACTGCAGAGAACCCTATCTATCCCCCTAATGATACTATCCCCTACCACTACAACATTTCTTTTTACTCCCTCCACTTGAATGGCCCCCTGTACCACGGTGCTGTGGCCAGGTTGCTCACCCTCCCTGCAGTCCCCACTCCCGCCCTCACAGGGAGTAAGAACCTCGATCCTGCTGGACAAGAACAAGGGCTGCGTCTCCTTCAACACTACATCCTGGATCCCTGTACCTTCCTCACTCGTAGTCACACCGTCCTGTCCCTGACCACTGACTACATCTGCAGTAATTAACTTCATAGCTGTGACCATCTCCTGAAACATAGAGTTCAGGAACTTCTCCCCCTCCCTGATGTGTCGCAGTGTCTGAAGCTCGGTCTCAAGCTCCATAACATGGAACTTGAGTTCCTCTAGCAGCAAACACTTGTCGCAGATGTAATCACCGTGAGCCTCAATGGGGACCACCGGCTCCCACATCTCGCAACAGTAACACATCACCTGCTCCATTCTATATAATTAATTAAATTTCTTATTATTAGTTATGAAGACCCTGCCCGGATATAGATGATAATGTCACACCACTATTCAAAGGACTTACCAACTTAAAAGTATAAAAAAGAGAAGGAAGAAAACCAACCAACCAGCTGATCACCAACCTCCTCCTTGAATACTGTCTGTGGGGCCTGGTGGTTGACTTGTCTCGCTGCTCCGCCTCCGCAGTGTTGTCCAAGCCTGGGAGTGGGGAACAAAACAGAGCAAAAAACACACCCTCACCTCCCACCTATCCGAACTCTCCCACTTAGCAAAGCTCCAGCACCACTCAATGCACAAGGCACTCCGTGCACTGCACTAGCCCCTCCCCTTTTATACCCAGATTCTACTTCCGGTTTAAACTGCCCAAGAGTTTAAAAAACCCTTAAAAAATTAAACTTACTTCAAATAATGGACTTCTTAACAGACTAAAATTCACAAAATACACTTAAATGATTTTTCTCCCACTTAGCAAAACTCCAGCACCACCATTTAGGACTGAGATGAGGAGGAATTTGACTTCACCCAGAGAGTGGTGAACCTGTGGAATTCTCTGCCACAGAAGGCAGTTGAGGCCAACTTATTAAATATATTCAAGAAGGAGTTAGATATATTTCTTAAGGCTAAAGGGATCAAGGGATATGGGGAGAAAGCAGGGACAGAGTACTGAATTTGGATGATCGGCCATGATCTCATTAAATGGCAGAACCAGGCTTGAGGGGCCGAATGGCCTACTCCTGCTCCTATCTTCTATATTGAGGATTAGTTGTCTGTGGTTGTGTGGTTGCACACCTAATGCACAATAATTGAGTAGTAGCCTTTGCAGTTACGGAAGATCTCAGGATTGTTATGCTGTGCCTGCACGGTGGCATAGTGGTTAGCACTGTTGCCTCACAGCGCCAGGGACCCGGGTTCAAATCCAGCCTCGGGCGACTGTCTGTGTGGAGTTTGCACATTCTCCCTGTGTCTGCGTGGGTTTCCTCCGGGTGCTCCGGTTTCCTCCCACAGTCCAAAGATGTGCAGGTTAGGTTGATTTGGGTTGATTTGGCTATGATAAATTGACCCTTAGTGTTAGGGGATTAAATACGTGGGGTTACGGGGATAGGGTGGGATATGTGTCGGTGCAGGCTCGATGGGCCGAAATGGCCTCTATCTGCACTGTGAGGATTCCGTGATTCTGTGAAAGCCACATGGGTGCAGTCAATGGTGCCCTCCACCATGGAGAATCCCACTATCTTTGCATAGCCACATGCACGCTCGTCCTGCTTCTCTCTGGTGAAGGGGAAGGAAATGTAGTCCCTTCTCTTATTGTAGAGAGCCTCTGTGACCTCCCGGATGCAGCGATGTACAGTGAACTGCAAGATGTTAGCTATGTATCCTGTTGCAGACAGGAAGGATCAGCTGGTGAAGAAATTGAGGGCGACGGTGACCTTGACTGCCACTGAGAGAGCCGTGGTCACCCTGATCTGAGGCTGGGGGTCTGGTTACAGGAGATGGCAGAGTTCTGTGACCACCTCCTTGGTGAAGTGGAGCCACTGCTCCTTGCTTAATTGGAAGTAGGAGAAATGCTCTTGGAATACCCTCGGAGGGTAAGGTCTCCTCTGGACACATGTTCCAGTCTTTCTTGCTGCCTCCGCTTCCTACACTGTGGATCCTGGAGGGCGAGTTCGACTGCCAGTACAACCCCCATTAATGTAATCAAGTGTAGCAGTTTGATTTTTTTAAGAATAAATGTAGCTGCTTTTTAGTTGCCACAACACTCCTGATACTAAACAATCTTGAAATTACGGAATCAGACTGTTGGACTAGTGAAACTGACAAGAAAGCACTGAAACTCCACTAATCTACAGCTGTAACTCATTACTGATGATCCCTTTAAATAACATCCCTGGAGCCGGCTTCCAGGTGCTTCACGCCAGATCTCCCTGTCGCTGTTTACTCCAGGCGCTAAGGTAGGTGGCGACAATCAATTTTGCCGATCAGGTGCTCAGTGAGCTTTGCACACTCAGTGACATCACGATTCACCTGGCGTTGAAACTCCCAGCGATAACAGTTAGCAGCGGCGCTGTGGGGGGCGGCGGGCAGGATTTTGCGGCGTTGGATTCGCTTTGCCTTGGTGATAATGCTCTAGCACCCCATTAGCGCCATCTGCTGGCGCTAAAGGGAGGCACTAAGGTACCGAATTTTTCCCCCAATCAATTTTATGACTAATGCTGTATACAGTTGGTCTCTTCATGATTGTAAAATTAGCAATGATTAACATTGACTTTTATGTTACTTATTAGATTTGTAAGCGAAGAGGATAATCAGTGGTTCGAAAATGCAGTATCACGTGTTATTGAAGACAACATTGGAAGACAACTGTCAGGAAAGCTTCATGAAGAGCCATACTTTGTTGATTTCCTTCGTGATTTGCCAGAGCCAACTGGTGACGAACCTGAAGATTTTGTATTTGTTATCCCAAAAGTCTATGAACTGGTACATCATAGTGTTGTCAGCTTTACAATGATTTTGTTAATTCTGCTATTAAGTGCTTATAGGCATAAGGCCTTTATGTTTTTCATAAACTTCAACCCCTCCTTCTTACCATATCTTTCAATCCATTCTTTTTCTAAAAATAAACCTAATATCCACTTGAATCTATTTGTACGAACTGGCATCAAATTTAATATACAGAAATCTGTCAAAACTATAAATGCGGCTTCTCTAGAGACTCTAACCATCTCCCCTTGACATTCAATGGCAATACCATCGCTGAATCCCCCACTATCAACATCCTGGGGGTTACCATTGATCAGAAACTGAACTGGACCAGCCATATAAATACTGTGGCTACAAGAGCAGGCCAGAGGCTGGGAATTCTGCGGTGAGTGTCTTACCTCCTGACTCCCCAAAGCCTTTCCACCATCTACAAGGCACAAGTCAGGAGTGTGATGGAATACTCTCCACTTGCCTGGATGAGTGCAGCTCCAACAACACTCAAGAAGCTCGACACCATTCAGGATAAAGCAGCCCACTTGATTGGCACTCCATCCACCACCTTCAACATTCACTCCCTCCACCACCGGCGCACTGTGGCTGCAGTGTGTACCATCTACAAGATGCACTGCAGCAACTCGCCAAAGCTCCTTCAACAGCACCTTCCAAACCCGCGACCTCTACCACTTAGAAGGACAAGGGCAGCAGACACATGGGAACATCACCACCTACAAGTTCCCCTCCCAAGCCACAAACCATCCTGACTTGGACCTGTATCGCCGTTCCTTCACTGTCGCTGGGCCAAAATCCTGGAACTCCCTTCCTAACAGCATTGTGGGTGTACCTACACCATATGGACCGCAGTGGTTCAAGAAGGCGGCTCACCACCATCTTCTCAAGGGCAATTAGGGATGGGCACTAAATGCAGGCCTAGCCAGCGACGCCCACATCCCATCAATGAATTTTTAAAAAGTACAAATTCGTAAAGATCAGAAGGTCCCAGGTTGAATTCCCAATTTGTCCCGATGACTTCTTCAGTCAGGGGAACTATGAGAGCTTCAACCAATTTTAATTTGATGCCTTGAGATGTTTACCAGTATCTGATACTGTTACTAATAAATGGTTAATAATTACATGCAAACACTTCTTTTTATACTTCTCACATTAACATTTGTGCTTCATACATACATTTCATATTACCTGTACCAATGTGCATTATCTTGAATTTTTTTTACATCAAAATCACCTGTCATTTCTTAGCTTAGCTGCATGATCTGTCTCGATTACTTTCATTTCTGTGTCTCCCTTACATAAAATGGTATTTTAAATTTACTGTAGAAATGACAAAGTATACAAAAAGATACATGGAGCCAATGTTCTCCAAGTCCACCTGTGCACAAATCAAGTGCAATGCACTCAAAATGCATTCCATCTGACTTGAACTGAACTTGTGATTCAGCTTCAGATCATGTAAATTACCCTACGCATCCCCAATGTAGGCCTACCCCTTGGTAGAATCTTGCATCTGTAAATGTAGCTGAAAATCCAGGCCTGAGAGGGCTGCAGCAGTGGCAATGGCCGCTGGCTTCTGAGCCTTCTGGTTACTGTTGAATTGCTGCTGGCCCTGGGGAAGGAAAAAACTTACCTTCTGGCTGGCTTTCCGTAGGCACCCAGTCCCTGCTCAGATCCTCTGATCTGAGCAGGGCTGAGCACAAGGCCTACCACCCTGCTTCTTCTGTTCACTCATCCAAATTTGCACCCACCTAGTTTTCAGAGAGGAAAATGAGGCATTATTAGGCCCTTCCCCCTCATTAAAATAGGATTTTGATGCTTGATCCTGCTCCAGGCACAAGCACTCCATGTGGCCCTCCCGGGGAAAATTCTGGAAATCCTTGGCAAAACAAAGGATTTGGATCCGGCATCACAAGCCTCCATCCTTTTTTCCTCTGCTTTGCACCACCAAACAAAGCATTCTCCGATGCATAGCAGTGGAAAATCAGTTTATTGTATTTTATCACTGTTGTGTGCTCTTTGTAAATGTATTTTCAAAGGAAAATGCTGTGATAGGGTAACTCTAGGTGACTCTGGAAGGATAAGCTATATTGGGCTAATGGCATCTTTCATTTTTCATTATCTTTATGATGTTATCTTTGTGATATTCTAACAGTTGTAATTGAATGTGTTCCAGGTCCCAAGCTACGAATTCCTGACTGAAAAACTGCAGTTTTATCAGGCACAACATAATGAAGGTGTCCGATCAGGTTATCTTGATCTAGTCTTCTTCAAGGATGCAATGACACACCTGGTCAAAGTGAGATTTTAAAATTCTAACTAATCATATATATGCCTAAAAAATTATCACATCTAAGCTTTTCATGAAGGGAAATCAGGGCAGGAAAAATGTAAAATAAAGATCCATAAATATTTACATTTCAGGATATTTTTTAGGCATTCCCAGTCTCATTCAGAACTAGTCATCCTTTCATACACACTGATTTTAAGACCCTAAAAATAAGAGCAGGAGTCGGCCATTTGGCCCTTCGAGTCTGCTCCGCCATTCAATGACATCATGGCTGATCTTCTACCTCAACTTCACTTTCCCACCCTATCCCCATAGCCTTGATTCTCTTAGCATCTCAAAATCTATCGATCTCTGTCTTGAATATACACAACGACTGAGCATTCACAATCCTCTGGGGTAGAGAATTCCAGATATTCAGAGCCCTCTGAGTGATGAACTTTCTCCTCATCTCTGTCGTAAATGCCCAATCCCTTATTCTGAGTCTGTGACCCCTAGTTGTAGACTCCTCAGCCAGGGGAAACATCCTCCCAGCATCGACCCTGTCAAGTCCCTTAAGAATTTTATATTTTTCAATGAGATCACCTCTAATTCTTCTAAACTCTAGGGACTTTAGGCCTAGTCTCCTCAAGCCCTCCTCATAGGACAATCCACTCATCCCAGGAATCAGTCTAGTAAATCTTTGTTGCACCTTCTCTAAGACAAGTAAATAGGAACATAGGAACAGGAGTAGGCCATTTAGCCCCTCAAGCCTGTTCCGCCATTCAATGAGATCATGTCTGATCTGCAAACTAAATCCACATACCCGCCTTTGGCCCATATCCCTTAATACCTTTAGTTAACAAAAAGCTATCAATCTCTGATTTAAAATGAACAATTGAGCTAGCATCAATTTCCATTTGTGGAAGAGAGTTCCAAACTTCTACCACCCGTTGTGTGTAGAAGTGTTTCCTAATTTCACTCCTGAAAGGTCTGGCTCTAATTCTTAGACTATGCCCCCTAGTCCTAGACTCCCCAAACAGTGGAAATAGTTTCTCTCCAGTTACCCTATCTGTTCCCCTTAATATCTTGAAAAATTCAATCAGATCAGCCCTTAACCTTCTAAATTCTATGGAATACAACCCTAATTTGTGTAATCTCTCCTCGTAACTTAACCTTTGAAGTCCGGGTATCATTCTGGTAAAAAAGACAAGGCTGAAGCGCTTGCAACCATCTTCAGCCAGAAGTGGTGAGTGGATGATCCATCTCGGCCTCCTCCTGATGTCCCTACCATCACAGAAGCCAGTCTTCAGCCAATTCGATTCACTCCACATGATATCAAGAAATGGTTGAGCAAACTGGATACAGCAAAGGCTATGGGCCCCGACATCTTCCTGGCTGTCATGCTGAAGACTGGTGCTCCAGAACAAGCCGCGCCTCTAGCCAAGCTGTTCCAGTACTGCTACAACACTGGCATCTATCCAACGATGTGGAAAACTGCCCAGGTATGTCCTGTCCACAAAAAGCAGGAAAAATCTAATCCGGTCAATTACGGCCCCATCAGTCTAATCTAAGGTGTGGTGCCCAGAACTGCTCACGGTACTCCAGGTGTGGTCTAACCAGGGCTTTGTACAGCTGAAGCATAACTTCTACCCCCTTGTATTATAGTCCTCTAGATATAAAGGCCATCATTCCATTAGCCTTTTTAATTCTTTTCTGTATCTGTTCATGACAGTTTAATGATCTATGTACCTAGAACCCCAAATCTCTTTGGACCTCCACTGTTTCTAACTTTTCACCATTTAGAAAGTACCCTGTTCTATCCTTTTTAGGTCCAATGTGGATGACTTCACATTTACCTACTTTGAAATCCATTTGCCACAGTTTTGCCCATTCATGTAATCTGTCGATATCCCTTTGTAATTTTATGCTTTCATTTACACTACCTACAATGTCGCCTATCTTTGTGTCATCGACAAATTTGGATATACAGGTAGACTACCCTTTATCCGGACTTCCGAAAACCGAAACCCTCTAAAAACCGAAGGTTTTTTCGGTCAGCGTAAGTCGTGCGCATGACATGACCAGAGTGGCGCACGACTTACAGGCCTAGCCGGATAAGGGATAGTGTAGCATTTTTCCGCACTTCTGAAAACCGAAATCTTTATCCGCACATCCGAAACCAGAAAACCTCTGAAAGCCGAAAGTGGAGCAAAGCATGACTTCTGAAAACCGAAATGCGCACGACCACGACCCCCGCCGACCCCCACCCCCGACCCCCCGGCCAAACCCGACCCCCACCGACCCCCGACCCCCACTGACCCCCGACCCCGACCCCCCCGCCGTACCCCACCCCCGCCGAACCCCACCCAATTTCGGATAAGAGATAGTGTACCATCCTTTATCCGCACATCCGAAACCAGAAAACCTCTGAAAGCCGAAAGTGGCGCAAAGCATGACCCGACGCTGCCGATGCTTGACCCACGCAGGTGTTATGCTGCTCTGTGTGATATTTGCTGCTCTCTTAGATATTTGCTGCTATTTGCTGCTCTCTTAGATATTTGCTGCTCTCTTAGATATTTGCTGCTCTCTTAGATATTTGCAGCTCTCTTAGATATTTGCAGCTCTCTTAGATATTTGCTGCTCTCTTAGATATTTGCTGGCTTTTAACAATTTGTGAAAATGCTAAAAAGAGCTGCAGATACCCCAATGGGTAACAGTGAGAAGCAGAGAAGGAAGCATCGCTCATTATCGATATTGCAGAAAGTGGAGTTATTGCAGAAGCTTGATCGTGGTGTGTCTGTGCGACATCTTACTGAAGAATATGGTGTGGGAAGTACCACCGTATATGACTTAAAGAAACAGAAAGACAAGTTGTTGAAATTTTACACTGACAGTGATGACCATAAACTAATGAAAATTAGGAAAACATTGCATAGGGCAAAAAATGAAGATCTTGACCGTGTGCTGATTGAGTGGATTCGACAACGCAGAGGTGAACGTGTGCCACTGACTGGTTTGATGGTCATGAAGCAAGCTAGAATATACCATGAAGAACTGAACATTGAAGTTGAGTGTGAATATTCAGAAGGTTGGCTGCATAAATTTAAGAAGCGTCATGGTCTAAGATATCTGAAAATCTGTGGTGATAAAGCTTCTGCTGATCATGAAGCAGCTGAAAATTACATAGATGAGTTTGCAAAAATAATATCGGATGAAAACCTCGGTCCTGAACAAATTTACAATGCTGATGAAACAGCTCTGTTCTGGCGCTACGTTCCTAGAAAAACATTAGCAACGGCTGATGAGAGTGCACCAGCAGGTTTTAAGGATGCTAAGGACAGGTTGACTGTTCTTGGGTGTGCCAATACTGCAGGCACACACAAGTTAAAGTTGGTAGTGATTGGATAAAGCCAACATCCGAGATGTTTGAAAGGTGTATGCAATTTACCTGTGCATTATTATGCGAGCAGGAAAGCATGGGTAACCAGAGGAATATTTTCTCACTGGTTCAATAACCACTTCGTACCAGCAACACGAGCTCATTGCAGGCAAGTTGGACTGGAAGAAAACTGCAAAATTTTATTGTTCCTGGACAACTGCTCCGCACATCCCCCTCCTGAACTTCTTGTGAAAAGTTATGTTTTCGGCATTAACTTTCCCCCTAATGTGACATCTTTAATACAGCCTTGTGACCAAGGAATTTTACGCTCCATGAAGAGCAAGTATAAAGACGTTTTTTTGAACTCTATGCTTGATGCAATCAACAGAGGCGAAGGAATCCAAAGCTTCCTGAAAGAATTCAATGTTAAGGATGCCATTTATGCAGTTGCTAATGCTTGGAACGATGTTGACAAACCAACATTAACAAATGCTTGGCACAGACTTTGGCCTTCAACGATGTTTCATGAAGATGGACCTGCAGATGACGAGTTTGAAGGATTTCCTGTCAGTCAGGAGAAGATGATGATATCAAACCTCCTCACTTACGCCAAAGGTTTATCATCCGAAAGTGTAAATACGTTAGAGGAAGCTGACATCGAAGAAGTGCTGAACATTGACAATGATGCACCTGTTGTGAATTCATTGAGTGATGGGGAAATTGCTGAAATGGTGTTAAATAAAGACAAGCATGAGGACAGTAGTGATGATGATGATGACATTGTGAACACAGGTGACAAAATCCCCATAGACGATATGGTGACAATGTGTGATCAGTTAATTGCTGGCCTTGAAAAACGTGCATTTATCAGTGAGCAAGAGATTATGCAAGTTTACTCAATTAAAGAGAGACTGCTTAGACAGAAACCAATGTTAATGAGACAGATGACACTGGAAGAAGTCTTTAAAAAGGCCGTCTGTCGTAGTCATGCTTCATCACTTGAGAATCCTGTTCCTGGCCCATTTTCAGATGTTCAACTCCAACCTGATGACAATGATGACAACACTGATGTACCCTCTTCTCCAAGATCCTCAAGCCAGATGTAATGCTGCTTCATCACTTGAGAATCCTGTTCCTGGCCCATCTTCAGATGTCCAACTCCAACCTGATGACAATGATGACAACACTGATGTACCCTCTTCTCCAAGATCCTCAAGCCAGATGTAATGCTGCTTCATCACTTGAGAATCCTGTTCCTGGCCCATCTTCAGATGTCCAACTCCAACCTGATGACAATGATGACAACACTGATGTACCATCTTCTCCAAGATCCTCAAGCCAGATGTAATGTACCTTTATTGCATGTTTATGTACAGGTATTTAGCTTAGTTTGTACCTGTACATGTTTGAAGTTTTACTGAATGTTTTCCTTACAAACAAACTGTACTACAGTATTTATCCCTGTAACTACAGTATTTATAGTCGTTATTTTCGGATAAGGGATAGTGTATCCTTTATCCGCACTCCCGAAAACCGAATTACCTCTGAAAACCGAAGTGTTTTCGCGCACCTTCCGAAAACCGAAATTTTCCTAAAACCGAAACACGGCTGGTCCCGAGGTTTTCGGATAAAGGATAGTCTACCTGTACGACATTCTATGCCATAATCTAAGTCGTTAATAAACACTGTGACTAGTTGAGGCCCCAACACTGGGGTAAGGATAACCAGATTGTGTCAGGAAGGGACAGAGCATACAAACAAAGGAGTGCACTAACCAATAGGGTCCGGGTAAGAAGAAATGGTAATAAGACAAATAGGGCCATAGTACAAACAAATGTTAAGATGTTTAAAAATGTTAAAAAGACAAATCTAAAGGCACTGTATCTGAATGCATGAAGCATTCATAATAAGGTAGACGAATTAACAGCGTTAGGGTTCCTGCCTCTACCACCCTTTCAGGCAGTGAGTTCCAGACCCCCACAACCCTCTGGGTGAAGAATTAACAGATGTAAACGGATACGATACAATTGCGATTACGAAGACATGGCTGCAGAGTGACCAAGGCTGAGAGCTGACTATCCAAGGATATTCGATATTTAGGAAGGACAGGCAAAAAGGAAAAGGAGGTGGGGTGGCATTGTGAGTAAAGTTTGATATCAGAGCAATAGTGAGAAAGGATATTGGCTCAGAAAATCAAGATGTAGAATCAGTCTGGGTGGAGCTAAGAAGCACCAAGGGACAGAAAACATTGGTGGGAGTTGTCTATAAGTCTCCTAACAGCAGGGGATGGCATCAAACAGGAAATTAGAGGTGCATGCAACAAGGGTACTACAGTAATCATGGGTGACTTTAATCTACATATAGACTGGCCAAACCAATCATAGAAAGTTACAGCACGGAAGGAGGCCATTTCGGCCCATCGTGTCTGCGCTGGCCAACAAAGAGCTATCCAGCCTAATCCCACTTCCCAGCTCTTGGTCCGTAGCCCTGCAGGTTAGAGCATCCTAAGTGCACATCCAAGTACTTTTTAAATGTGGTTAGGGTTCCTGCCTCCACCACCCTTTCAGGCCCCACAACCCTCTGGGTGAAGAAATTTTTCCTCAAATTCCCTCTAAACCTTCCACCAATTACTTTAAATCTGTGCCCCCTGGTTTTTGACCCCTCTGTTAAGGGAAATAGGTCCTTTCTATCCACTTTATCTATGCCCCTCATAATTTTATACTCCTCAATAAGGTCTCCCCTCAACCTCCTCTGTTCCAAGGAAAACAGACCCAGCCTATCCAGTCTTTCCTCATAGCTAAGATTCTCTACTCCCGGCAACATCCTTGTAAATCTCCTCTGTACCCTCTCTAGTGCAATCACATCTTTCCTGTAATGTGGTGACCAGAACTGCACGCAGTACTCTAGCTGAGGCCTAACTAGTGTTTTATACAGTTGAAGCATAACCCCCCTGCTCTTGTATTCTGTGCCACGGCTAATAAAGGCTAGCATTCTGTATGCCTTCTTAACCACTTCATCTACCTGGCCTGCTACCTTCAGGACACAAATAACTTCCCTGAAATGCTAGGGAACCAAGGGCCTAGTGAGAAGGAGGAATTAAAGGAAATTAGTATTAGTAAAAAAATTGTGCTGGAGAAATTAATGGGACTGAAAGCCGATAAATCCCCAGGGCCTGATAATCTGCATCCCAGAGTACTAAGAGGTAGCCATGGAAATAGTGGAAGCATTGGTTGTCATCTTCCAAAATTCTATAGATTATGGAACAGTTCCTGCAGATTGGAGGGTGGCAAATGTAACCCCACTATTTAAAAAAGGAGGGAGAGAGAAAACAGGGAACTACAGACCTATTAGCCTAATATCAGTAGTAGGACAAATGCTAGAGTCTATTATAAAGGATGTGATAACAGGACACTTAGAAAATATCAATGGGATTAGACAAAGTCAACATGGATTTATGAAAGGGAAATCATGTTTGACAAACCTACTGGAAATTTTTGAGGATGTAACTGGTAAAATAGATAAGGGAGAACCAGTGGATGTGGTGTATTTGGATTTTCAGAAGGCCTTTGATAAAGTCCCACATAAGAGGTTAGTGTGCAAAATTAAAGTACATGGGATTGGGGGTAATATACTGGCATGGATTAAAATTGGTTAACAGACAGGAAACAGAGAGTAGGAATAAATGGGTCTTTTCGGGGTGGCAGGCGGTGACTAGTGGGTAGCGCAAGGATCAGTGCTTGGGCCCCAACTATTCACAATATATATCAATGATTTGGATGAGGGAACCAAATGTAATATTTCCAAGTTTGCTGATGACACGAAACCTGGTGGTATTGTGAGTTGTGAGGAGGATGCAAAGAGGTTTCAAGGCGATTTAGACAAGTTGAGTGAGTGGGCAAATACATGGCAGATGCAGTATAACTTGGATAAATGTGAAATTATCCACTTCGGTAGGAAAAACAGAAAGGTAGAGTATTATTTAAATGGTGATAGATTGGGAAATGTTGATGTACAGAGGGATCTGGGTGTCCTTGTACACCAGTCACTGAAAGCAAACATGCAGGTGCAGCAAGCAGTTAGGAAGGCAAATGGTATGTTGGCCTTCATTGCAAGAGGATTTTGAGTACAGGAGCAAGGATGTCTTACTACAGTTATACAGGGCCTTGGTGAGACCACACCTGGAGTACTGTGTGCAGTTTTGGTCTCCTTACCTAAGAAAGGATATACTTGCCATAGAGGGAGTGCAGCGAAGGTTCACCAGACTGATTCCTGGGATGGCAGGACTGTCGTATTAGGAGAGATTGGGTCGACTAGGCCTGTATTCACTAGAGTTTAGAAGAATGAGAGGGGATCTCATTGAAACGTATAAAATTCTGACAGGGCTAGACAGACTGAATGCAGGGAGGATGTTCCCCATGGCTGGGGTGTCTAGAACGAGGGGTCACAGTCTCAGGATACGGGGTAGGACTGAGATGAGGATAAATTTCTTCACTCGGAGGGTGGTGAACCTGTGGAATTCTCTACCACAGGAAGTTGTGGAGGCCAAGCCACTAAATATATTTAAGAAGGAGATCGATAGATTTCTACACACAAAAGGCATCTAGGGGTATGGGGAGAGAGTGGGAATATGGTAGTGAGATAGAGGATCAGCCATGATCATATTGAATGCTGGAGCAGGCTCAAAGGCCGAATGGCCTAATGCTGCTCCTAATTTTCTATGTTTCCAACACAGATCCCTGCGGGACACCACTAGTCACATCCTGTGAATTTGAGTACCAACCCATTATCTCTACTGCCTGTCTCCTTCCATTCAGCCAATTTCCTAACCAGGTTAATATTTTGCCCTCAATTAGAGTCATACAGTCAAGAAGGAGTTGGATATATTTCTTAAGGCTAAAGGGATCAAGGGATATGGGGAGAAAGCAGGGACAGGGTACTGAATTTGGATGATTAGCCATGATCTCATTGAATGGCGGAGCAGGTTCGAGGGGCCGAGTGGCCTACTCCTGCTCCTCTCTTCTATGTTTCTATTACGGCACAGAAGGCGGCCATTCAGCCCATCGAGTCCTTGCCGGCTCTCTGTAGAGCAATCCAGTCAGTCCCATTCCTCCGCTCTATCCCCGTAGCTCTGCAAGTATATTTCCCTCAATGCCTGTCCAATTTCCTTTTGAAAACATTGATCGTCTCCACGTCTACCACCCTCGTTGGCAGTGAGTTCCAGGTCATCACCACTCGCTGCGTAAAAAAGTTCTTCCTCATATTTCCCCCTGTATCTCTTGCCCAAAACCTTAAATCTGTGTCCCCTAGTCCTTGTACCATCAGCTAATGGGAACAGCCTTTCTCTGTCTACCTTATCCAAACCCATCATAATCTTGTATACTTCTATCAAATCTCCCCTCAGCCTCCTTTGCTCCATGGAGAACAACCCCAGCTTCTCCAACCTAACCTTGTAGCTAAAATCCCTCATCCCTGGAACCATTCTGGTAAATCACCTCTGCACCCTCTCAAGGACTTTCGCATCCTTCCTAAAGCGTGGTGACCAGAACTGCATACAATACTCCAGTTGTGGCCTAACCAGCGCTTTATAAAGGTTCAGCATAAACTCCCTGATTTTGTACTCAATACCTCTATTTATGAAGCCCAAGATCCCATATGCTTTGCTAACTACTCTCTCAATATGACCTGCCACCTTCAAAGATCTATGCACATTAACTCCCAGGTCCCTCTGTTCCTGCACACTCTTTAGAACGGTGCCGTTAAGTGTATATTGCCTCTCCCTGTTCCTTCTGCCAAAATGCATCACCTCATACTTCTTTGTATTAAATTCCATCTGGCACTTGTCTGCCCATTCTGCTAGCCTATCTATGTCCTGTTGCCATCGATTAGTACCCTCCTCTTTGTTTGCCACACCTCCAAGTTTGGTATCTTCGGCAAATTTTGAAATTCTACTCTGTATTCCAATATCTAAGTAATTTACATATGTCAAAAAAAGCAGTGGCCCTAGCACTGACCCTTGGGGAACACCACTGTCTACCATCCTCCAGTCTGAAAATTAATTATTTTCCATGACTTGCTGATTTCTGTCCTTAAGCCAATTTCTTATCTAAGCTGACACTGACCCTCCTATTCCATGAGCTTCAATTTTGTTAACCAGATTTTTATGTGGTACTTTGTCAAACGCTTTCTTAAAATCCATATAGACAACATCCACTGCATTCCCTTCATCGACCTTCTCTGTTACTTCATCAAAAAATTCAATTAGATGAGTCAAAAACGATCTGCCTTTTACAAATCCATGCCAGCTCTCCATAATTAACTTCAACCTCTCCAAGTGCCTGTTAATTTTTTCCCTGATTATTGTTTCTAAAATCTTACCCACCACTAATGCTAAACTGACTGGCCTGTAGTTACCAGAATTGTCCTTACACCCTTTCTTGAACAAGGGTGTCACATTTGCCACTTTCCAATCCTCTGGCACCTCCCCGTATCTAGGGAAGATTGGAAGATTATGGTAAGCCCTTCCGCTATCTCCACCCCCACTTCCCTTAGCAACCTGGGATGCAAGCCATCTGGACCAGGTGATTTATCCACTCTAAGCATATCCAGCCTTTCCAGTACATCTTGCCTATCAATTTTTACCCCATCCATTGCCTTTAACTTCTCCGCATCTACTGATATTTTTTCAGCATCCTCTTCCTTAGTAAACGCCAATACAAAGTACTCATTAAGTATTCTAGCCTTGCCCTGTGCCTCTAAGCATATATCACCTTCTTTGTCCCTAATAGGCCCCACCCCGCCTCTTACTACCGGCTGACTATTTACATGCCGATAGAAGATTTTTGGGTTCCCTTTTATGTGAACTGCCATTCTATTCTCATAGTCTCTCTTTGCCAGTCTTATTTTCCTCTTCACTTCCCCTCTCAGCTTCTTGTATTTGGCCTGGTTCTCACTTGAATAATTTACCTGACATGCATCATACACCCTCTTTTTCTGTTTCATCATATTCTCTATCTCCCTTGTCATCGAAGGAGCCCTGGCTTTGGTTCCCCTACCTTTCCCTCTTGTTAGAATGTACCTGGCCTGTACCTGAAACATCTCCTTAAAGATCACCCATTGTTCCATTACAGTTTTTCCTGTCAGTCTTTGGTTCCATTTTACCCTGGCTAGATCCTTTCACTTCCCATTGAGGTTAGCCCTATTCCAGTTTAGAAGTTCTATTTTCCTTGCTCTTCTCCATTACTAATCTAAACCTTATGATACGATGATCACTCTTACCCAAGTGTTATCCCGCAGACACTTGGCCCACCTCATTCCCCAGCACCAGATCCAGCAATGACTTTTTCCTAGTTGGGCCGAGAACATACTGGTCAAGGAAGTTATACTGAACACATTTCCGAAATTCCTCCCCTACCTTTCCCTTTACTCTAACATTATCCCAATCGATATTTGGGTAATTAAAGTTCCCCAACTCTATAGTTTTTGCACAGCTCTGTGATTTCCCTGCAGATTTGCTCCTCCATCTCTCACTCACTATTTGGAGATCTATAGAATACCCCCAATAGCGTGATCATATCCTTTTTGCTTCTCAACTCTAACCAAATGGATTCTGTCCTTGCCCCCTCAAGGACATCCTCTCTTTCCAACACGACAATGTCTTCCCTAATCAGCACTGCCAGCCCACCTCCCTTTTTTCCTTCCCTATCTTTTCTGAACACATTGGGCTCGATTTTCCAAGCCCCGAGGAGGCGGGCATGGAGGCGGGACAGCACGTAAAATCGGAGAAATTGGGGGCGGGTGGCAAACCCGCCCCCATCCCGCCTCCGTGCCCTTTTGCCAGGAGGCAGGAAGATGTGCAGCTTCAGGTCCCATCTCCTGGAGGCGGGAAAGACTTTTAATCCTTTTAACTGCCTGTTAACAGGCAGTTAACAGGCAGAAAAAGGGATTAGTGCCATTTTACCTTCACAGGTGAAGGCTTCCTGACCTCGGAGAACCCCGCTGGGTTGGAGGAGACGTGGAGGAGGTCTGAGGCGGTCAGAGGCACCTGGAAGTAAGGTGTAGAGGTGAGTGATGGGTGCAAGTGTGGAGTGGTAAGTATGCAAGGTGAGTGATAAGTTTTAAAAAGCATTCACTTACTTTTTTTTACTTCTGTAGCCTTTAGCTGTGCTGGATTGGGAGAGCGGACACCCACCTTGTCAATTTCAGGTAATGGCTGATGGACCCGCCGATCCATCAGACATCTGAAATTTACTTTTTTACAATGTTTTTTCAGTCCTCACCACAAAAATGAATCAAACTCAAGAGAATGTCAGTGTTTGACAGCTTCACAGAGCTGTCAAACGCTGTGATTTCTTCTTTCAAGAAGTCTTGACAGATAGCACGTCTGACGTTGATGTGATCTATCAGTGACTTCTTCCCTAATTGGCTTGCTGGGCCTGCCAGGCAGGCTCAATTAGGGGAAAATCCCTCTGAATGGTCAGGCGAGGATGGAGGCGGGACATTGACACGACAAGCAGCAGTCCCGCTTCCAAGTCGCCTCCATTGACAAAATCCAGCCCTGTGTATCTGTGAATATTAAGCACGCAGTCCTCACCATTTTTAAGCGACGTTTCCTTTACTGCCACTACATCATATTCCCACATGGCTAATTCTGCTTATAGCTCACCAACCTATTCACCACACTTTGTGTGTTTACATACATGCATTCCAAACCTGTCTTTGTATTCCTCGTAGTCCTTCTTAGTCTGCTCCTATCTAATATGGTACTACTTCCTTCTCTAGTACTATCCAACACTCTCCCTCCTTTATGTAGTTTATCCTCTTTTCTACTTCTATATGCTGGTGCCCACCTCCCTGCCAATTTAGTTTAAACCCTCCCCAACCACACTCGTGAACCTCCCCGCGAGGACATTAGTCCCAGTCCTGTTGAGGTGTAACCTGTCCCTTTTGAATAGGTGCCTCCTGCCCCAGAACTGGTCCCAATGCCCCAAGAATCTGAAGCCCTCCCTCCTGCACCATGCCTCAAGCCACGCATTGATCCTCCCTATCTTACTATTTCTACTCTCGCTGGCGTGTAGCACTGGGAGTAATCCAGAGATTACTACCTTTGAGGTCCTACTTTTTAACTTCCTCTCTAGCTCCTGAAAGTCTGACTGTAGGACCTCAATACCTGCCCTCTCTATGTTGTTGGCACTGATGTGTACCACAACTTCTGGCTCACTCCCTTCCCCTTGCAGAATATTCTGCACCCTCTCCGTGATGTCCTTTACCCTGGTACCAATTCCATGGGCTGCTGTCTTAGTTAACAGTCTCTTATGTGAGACTTAATCAAATACCTTCTGGATGTCCATATAAATAACATCCATAGACATTCCCCTGTCCACTACTTTAGTCACCTCTTCAAAAAATTCAATCATGTTTGTCAGGCATGACCTACCTTTCACAAATCCATGCTGGCTCTCTCTGATCAACTGAAAATTTTCAAGGTGTTCAGACACGCTGGCCTAGAAATTCGGTAGGCTTAGCGCCGCTTTTGAGGCGCTAGAGGGCCTAGCGCCGGAGTTATGGCCAGTTTGGAAATTGAGTGGGTCCCTAAATCGGCGTTAGGCCGTTAGCGCTGCGCCGGCACCGATGACGTCATCGGTGTGCGCAGCGTCCCGGTTGCCATGGTAACCCGCCCGAACTCCGAAATTGACTTGCGGCCGCCTCGCCCGTGGCAGCCGCAAGCAACGTTCTGGCAGAGGTGCCTTACTGGACTTTGCGCCGGCGCATTAAAGGCCCCGCGGCGGCCGGCCGCTTTCCCGCCGGCCGCCTGGCCGCAGCTCCCTCCCCGGACTTCTCCCCCCCACCCCCCCGGGACAGATGCAAGCCCAGCACTTGTCCGAGGTGCCGGGCTCATTTTTACAATGATTTTCGCGGGCCGCAGCCGGGTGCAGGCAGCTCCTCCTTAAGGGAAGGAGGAGGCCTGCACTTCCCGAACCTGCCGCACCGCAGCGGGCGCCGCAGCGCCGGAATAGCGCCGCAATTCAGCGCGTAGCGCCAGTTTTCAGGCGCAAACAGCTTTCAGCAGCGCCGGCAGCCGTTTGGGCGCAGAACTAATGAATTTTTGGCCCGCCCAGCGCGACTTAGCTCCGGCACTAACTTCCGGCACTAAAGCCGTCGCTGCGCCAAAACCCAATTTCTAGGCCGCTATCTTTAATTATTGACTCTAGCAATTTCCCGACCACATATGTAAGGCTAACTGGTTTATAATTCCCTGGTTTCCCTCTCTCGCCATTCTTAAATAGCGGAGTGACATGCTCAATTTTTCAATCTAAAGGAACGGTTCCTGAATCGAGAGAACTTTGGAAGATTATAGTTAGGGCATCTGCAAAGTGCTCACCTACCTCCTTTAAAATCCTGGAATGGAAACCATCTGGTCCTGGGGATTTGTCACTCTTTAGTGCCATTATTTTCTTCATTACTGTTATTTAACTTGCGTTAATTTTATTGAGTCCCTGTCCCTCATTTATTATTAGTTTCCTTGGGATTTCTGGCATGCTATTCTCTTCCACTACTGTAAATAAAGAAGTATATCCTTCCTTAGGTAAGGAGACCAAATCTGTACACGGTACTCCAGGCATAGTCTCACCAAGGCCCTAGATAATTGCAGTAAGACTTCTGTCAGCTGTGGCTCAATGGGTAGCCTCCGAGTTCAGAGGTTGTGGATTCAAGTCCCACTCCAAACACTTGTAGCACAAAATCTAAACTGGCACTCCAGTAAGGCAGTGCTGACACCGAGGCAATGCTGCACTGTCTGAGGTGCCGTCGTTTGGATGAGACGTTAAACCGAGGCCCTGTGTGCTCTCTCAGGTGGACGTAAAAGATCCCATGGCACTATTTTGATGAAGAGCAGGTGGGTTATCCCTGGTTTCCTGCCCAATATTTATCCCCCAATCAACATCACTAAAAAACATTATCTGGTCATTATCACATTGCTGTTTGTGGGAACTTCAAAAGTGCAAAAATGGCTGCCGCCTTTCCTACATTACAACAGTGACTACACTTCAAAAAGTATTTCATTGGCTGTAAGCACTTTGGGATGTCCGGTGGTCATGAAAGGTGCTATATAAATGCAAGTTGTTCGTTTACTCTTGTACTCCAATCCCTTTGTAATAAAGACTAACATACCATGTGCTTTCCTAATTGCTTGCTGTACGTGCATGTTAACTTTCAGTGATTCATGTACAAAGACACCCAGGTCCCTCTGAACACCAACATTTCCCAGTCCATCACCATTTAAAAAGTCAGGACTCATACCGAACATTCATAGCTTCACCCTCATACACTTAGCACTGCTGCAAGCCTCACACCCACATCTCACAGCTTGAACACACTTCCAGCTATTCAACCATGACAGCCACATCACCTAAACAGATTGCACGACACTCACTGACACACTTCCTTCTCACTTGCAGGACAAGGTGGCACACAACCAGAGGCAGCAGGAGCTAACTGGAGGGGGACAGGCACTTCTGCATGTCCTAACCCACATGGAGGAGATGATGCTGGCCATTATTGGAACGACCATTGTTGAGGCCATGGTCAGCGGTGGGGATGAAACCATTGAAGATGACAGTATCCTCATACCTAATCCTCCTTCTCACATCCCACTTCCCCCTCGTCCCACAATTTCTTCTGATTTACAAGCTGCAGATAGTGTAAGCATGCAGCTCTTACTTTCCCCCTCCCCTCACCACTTGTGCCTTTGTCCTTTCAGATACCTAAGAGGTGCAACCTGGCCAGATAGTGGGGGAACACCACCAAGAGAGTGATGATGAAGATACAGCACTGTCACTTGATTTCACACTCGCAGCCACCAGCTTGGATACTAACACTGCACGTATTGTAGAGCATAGATTAGAGGTGGAATCTGCACGTGTGAGACACCGGGCACAAGTGCGCTGCAGCCAGGGCAGAGACAAGGATAGCACATATGCCAGCTCGCCGGAGGGTCAGGTGCCACATGGGTTCCACTGCAGAGGACTCAGAAGAGGACTTCGATGGGGCAACCTATGGAAGAATGCTGATGGATATGCACAACAAAATGTTTGGTGCATTGGGAAGCCTGCCAGAAAGCCTGCGTTCAATGTCAAGGAGCATGGAGGAGTCCAGCACTAACTTGGCACAGGGCTTTGCGCATAGCTTGGAGCCCTTCCTTTTTAGTGTGGAAGTGGTGGCCAACTTCATTCGCACACTTCTGGAACAAAACCATGGCGTAGCATCTGATGGCCAATGTTGCAGCTTCCATTGCAGCACAAGCAGCAGCCACCCAACATCTGAGTGCTGCAGTGGAAGCTCAGACTGCTGCCATCATAGCTGTGGATTACAGAGTTCAAAGGGGCTTGCAGGGTGTCACACAGGCCAACAAACTGTCCTCCAACATATTACTAGGATTGCTGAGATGCCACCACGTGGTAGTGGTAGTGTCTTCATGGAGCACGAACCTCTTGTCCTCTCTCAAGATGACAGCATTCATCCTGCCACCCCTGCCACTCTGCCCTTGCTGTTGTCTGTCAGCCAGCCACCCCAGATTGCTGACACCCATGCAAAGATGTTGCAGTTCACAGCCAGGCCTTCTAGGCCCAGAGCTGCTCCAGGTCATCCTGCAAGGCCTTCTGCAGTTTCCCCTACTGAAAGTCAGCTGCCTTCCAGCAGCCATGCTGCAGCCACTGGGGCAGCACTGTGTAGGAGCACTAGGACACGCAAAGGCACACAGAAGACAGCCACTAAGGGAATGCACAAAAGTGATTAGTTTATGTTTGTATGCAATATAGCATGATTTCATTAATAAATTTGGTTTGGAATGTTTATTTTGTGATGGCTTTTCATTTTACATTGTGGTCAAGTGGACGCTGTACTGGTCATTGACAGAGGGAAGGTAAGGTGTTGGACTGTTGGTGAATGGGAAAATGGCGTTGCGGTTACTGGTATCCCATTCGAATTAGTTCTTCACGCTCATCCGGGGCAGAAAGGGGCTGTCTAGGTTAGCTCCTCCCTCCCTCTTCCTGTTCTTCCGCCTCCTCCTCCTCCTCATGCTCCTGCTGCTCAGCTGCTCGCCATATAGCTGGTGGCATGGATTGTCCCCTCATGATGACGTGGTTGTGCAGCATGCAGTAGACTACCATGAAACTTGACACCCATTCTGTTGTTTACTGCAGGGTTCCTCCAGAGCAGTCCAGGCAGCGGAAGCATTGTTTCAGCACACCAATGGCCTGCTCTATCACATTTTGTGTAGTAGCATGGCTTTCATGTCTGCATGCTGTACATGAATTGCACACTGGAGTCATGAGCCATGTTGTCAGCGGATAGCCCTTGTCATCCAGTAGCCACTGTGGTTTGCTGTGGTGGCTCAAATGCAGATGGCACAGTGGACTGCCACAGAATGAAAGCATCATGACTGCTGCCTGTAAAGTCTGTGTGTTATATGGCGAATTAATACACAGACTACAAGAGTAACTTTAACAGGACTTTACTATTCGAAGGTCAGGGCAAATCTGCCCAATAAATCCTTACACAGCACTTATATACCGGTGTGGTCACCACCGGTATTACAGTATACAGTAGCCAAGATAAAGTAGTGCAACCCTTAAAATAGTTCTCTTAAAGGTGGAACGTTACATGCACTACAATCCTCCCTTTTTAGGTTAACAGTATATATATATTCCCATTAATATAACATCATAACATATATACAACTTTATGTAAAACAGTTCACAGATTCAGTCTCTCTGGAGGCTTCCTGACTCTGTCCGGATAACGCCTCGGTGGTGTAGTAGTTTTCGGTGGTGTAGTAGATTCTTCTGGCAAGGTCGATTCTGCTTGAAGGACAGTGTCAGGTTCATCTGATTCCAGTATTACCGGATCGGAGGTAGATGCTCTGGGTATCTCTGCTTCAACATTAGGCGTATAGAGTTGTGGAGTAGGTTGGCCCTTTGTGGATGACTCTATGATCTGGTCAACATGGCGCCTTATTATGCTTTCACCAATGTCCACGGTATACATCAGCGGTCCTAGCCTTTTTCCAATAGTTCCAGGCTGCCATTTCTCGGTACGGTAGTCCCAGGCCAAAACTTGTTGACCTATCTGGAAGGTTCTAGTTGGCCTTTCATTCATGCCTTGAAATTGCCGGTTCTCTACGTCCCTTCTGACGTTTGGCTTAATCAAATCCAGCCGGCATCTTAGTCTTCTATTGAAAAACATCATGGCGGGAGTTTGGTTTGTGACCGCATGTGTTGCATTCCTGTACGCCAACAAGAAGTTATCTACCTTATGTTGTAGATTTATGTCTTCATTACCCATGGCCTTTATGGCCTTCTTGAAGGTCTGGACAAACCTTTCAGCTAATCCATTGGTGGCGGGATGGTATGGGGCGGACGTGTAGTGCTTAACCCCATTGCTTTTTAAGAACTTCCTGAATTCTTTGGACACAAATTGCGGTCCATTATCAGAACAGATCTGTTCCGGCAGCCCATTCCTGGCAAATATGGTCCTTAATACTGTGATGGTTTTTTCCGTGGTGGTGGAGGACATCTTTATTACCTCCGGCCACTTGGAGTGTGCATCCACCGCGATTAAAAACATTGAGTCCATAAATGGACCAGCAAAGTCGATATGCACCCTTTGCCATGGAGATGAGGGCCACTCCCATGGATGCAGAGGAGCTTGTGGTGGGGCGTTTTGGACCTTCTGGCATCCTAGACAGCTCTTGGTTATTTCTTCGATGTCTCCATCAATACCTGGCCACCACACAAATGCTCTGGCTAGGTTCTTCATTTTCACTCCACCCAGATGCCCCTCGTGAAGCTCCTTTAGCACTTTATGCTGGAGTTTGGGTGGAATCACCACTCTAGATCCACACATCAAGGTTCCTCGGCACACTGACAGCTGTTCTCTTCTTTGCGAAAATGCTGGCAACATTGGTTCGCCATGTGCTGGCCATCCCTCCACCATTAAATCGTAGACTCGTGAGAGAGTCGGGTCATTTCTTGTTTCCTTTTCGATCATAGAATTTGTTACTGGTAGACATTCCACTATGGTTGAGTGGAACATCTCCACTGGGTCCACTGTAGTCGCCTCTTCTACCACTGGCAACAGTAGGCGCGATAACCCATCAGCATTTCCATGCTGTTTGGACCTTTTGTATTCGATGTCATATTGGTGTGCCCCTAGTAAAACGGACCACCTCTGTAGCCTTTGCGCTGTCATCGTGGAAACGGCCTTGTTAGGGTTGAATATGGATACCAACGGCTGGTGGTCTGTCAGCAATGTAAACTTCTTGCCCTGCAGGTAATGATTGAATTTCTTTACTCCCCACACAAGGCTGAGAGCCTCCCTATCTATCTGAGCATAATTGCGCTCAGCGGAGGTCAATGATCGGGATGCAAATGCGACTGGCCTTTCCGAGCCATTTGGCAACTTGTGTGAGAGTACTGCTCCAATACCATAAGGGGAAGCATCACAAGCTAGACGAAGAGGTAGCGTTGGATTGAAGTGAGCCAACACTTCCTCAGAGGTGATCAATGCCTTGCTTTTGCGAAAGGCCTTCTTACAGTCCTCGCTCCACTTCCATGGTACTTCTTTCCGCAACAGAGCATTCAGCGGGTGCAGCACCGTGGATAGATTTGGCAGAAACTTATGGTAATAGTTAATCAACCCCAGAAACGACCTCAACTGTGATACATTTTCCGGAGCGGGGGCCTTCACGACAGCTTCGATCTTTTCAGGTGACTTGTGCAGCCCCTCTTGGTCAATGACATGACCACAGTACGAGATCCGTTTCTGGAAGAACTCACATTTCTGGCGGTTAGCTCGAAGGCCATATTCCTTCAACCTGGTGAGCACCAGTTTCAAATTTGTGAGGTGTTCCTCCTCGTCCTCTCCCGTAATCAGGATATCGTCCAAGTAACACTGAGTGCTTGGAATACCCTGTAAGACCTGCTCCATGGCCCTCTGCCAAATTGCTGGAGCCGAAGCCACTCCAAAAACCAGTCTATTATATCGATACAAGCCTCTGTGCGTGTTGATTGTGAGATACTGGCGCGACTCTTCCTCGACTTCCATCTGTAAGTATGCTTGCGCCAGGTCTATCTTGGTGAAATGTTTCCCGCCAGACAATGAAGCAAAGATATCCTCAATCCGCGGAAGCGGGTATTGTACCGTGTGAAGCACCGGATTAACTGTGATCTTGAAGTCTCCGCAGATGCGGACCTTTCCCGGTCCCCCTGGCTTGTTACTCGACGAAGGCTTCATGACGGGAACAATGGGCGTGGCCCACTCACTCCAGTCCACCTTAGACAGTACCCCTGAACGTTCAAGCTCTTCCAGTTCTGCCTCCACAGCAGGTCGTATCGCGTAAGGTACCGATCTGGCTTTGAAAAATTTTGGGCTTGCATGTTCTGCAATCTTGATTTTTGCCTTAATTCCTCTCAGTATTCCCAGTCCCTGCTGGAATACCTCTTTAGCCTCGTCCAATATTCTGGACAATCGTTCAGGTTTGACATCTTTCTTTCCGGAATCTACCATCATTGTGTTTAGGGAGTGCCAGTCTATCTTTATTTTCCTGATCCACTCCCGCCCCAGAAGTGGTGGACCTCCCTCGGGTAGTACATATATGTCCATTCCTTGGTGTTCTTTGCCCTTGTGTCTCACCTTGACTTTTATCTTTCCGATGGGGTATACTTTATGCCCCGTGTATGTCTGCAATACTATCTCCGTATCCCGTAGGGGAATATGTTTGAATAACTTTTTGTAATCTTGCTTATTCATGACCGTCAACGCCGATCCGGTGTCCACTTCCATCTTCACTTGAACTTTTGCAATCTGTAGTGTGACCCAGATAGTTTGTCGGTCAGTTTCCTTACTCACATTGTGAATCCTCAGACTACCCAGTTCCTTGCTGTTGGAGTCTGAATCCGAATTCTGTTCATCTGAACTCTTCACAGTCACCTTATGTACCTTTCTGTACTTCTTCTGCGGTGACTTATTGTTGCTGGTCTTCTTTCCTGACCGGCATACTTTAGCTATGTGACCAAGCTTGCCACATTTTCTACATTCCTGGTTTTTAAACCAGCATTGGTTCTGGTCGTGTGTTGTCTTCCCACAACGATAACATTTCGTTGGACCCGAAGTCATTTGATCCACGCTGAGTACCGCTGTCTTCAGCTGCATTTCCGCCGTGCCTCTCGCTGCGGCTTCGTGCGATGCTGCATTAAGGACAGCCTTATCAAGTGTAAGATCGTTCTCTTCGAGCAGTCGCTTTTGTGTTTCTTCCTTCGACATCCCACACATGAACTTGTCTCTCAGTGCCTCTGTCAGATTTTCCCCAAACTGACAGTATTTTGCTAGCCTACGCAGTTCAACCAAGTACTCCGCGTTGCTTTCCTCTTTTAGTTGCGTTCTCACGTAAAATTTAGATCGTTCCGCTAACATCAGCGGTGTGGGGTTCAAATGATCCTTCAGGACAGCAACAATATTAGCGAAAGACTGATCCGCCGGTTTAGCTGGTGATAGAAGATGCTTCAATAGCCCGTATGTCTTCGCACCCATTGAGTTTAGTAAGGTTAGAGCTTTATCATAATTTGCTATCTTATTGACCTTACAATATATCTCGATGCGTTCTACATACGTGGCCCAATCTTCCACATCGGAATCGAAATCGTTGATGTTACCACGCTTAGGCATCTTCACAATCTTTCTGAGAACAACAACGAAATTTTTCTTTACTTTTTAATTTTTTTTTTCAAAAATGGCGGTTTCCCGCGCTTATCTTCTTCCCCGCCTCCGAGGATGGCGGTTTCCCGCGCTTGTCTTCCTCTGGCGGGGGGTAAGCTTTGCCCTCGGGCGACGACCACTGGCTTTCGGGTTTCGCAGCCTGCGCGCCGGCTTCAGTTTATTCTGAAGCTCTCCCGCTCGCTCGGGCTCTGTCTCTCCCTCAGCGGCTTTCAATTGCGCCTCCCCAGCCCTCTCGCAGTCCGGTCCTTTCCTCCCCCGGCTGCGGCTGAGTTCTCCGCGGTTTTATTTATTTATTTCTTCCCGCGCCTTACGATCCCGGTCGCAGCGCCTCGCGGCCTCGGTAGCTGCCCGGCCTTTTTCGCCGGTCGCGGTCGAGCTGTCTCCCGACGCTGTTGCGTCTCCCAGCCCGCTTGTAGCCCGGTCTCTCACACCGGCTGCGTTCCCGCTTGTAGCCCGGTCTCTCACACCGGCTGCGTTCCCGCTTGTACTGCGGCTTCCGTGCCCTACGCTGCCCCAGTCTCAGCGTCTCTGGCCCCGACTTCTGTCCGGCTCCTTTCCCCCCGACCGTGGTCGAGTTCACCGCCCTTATCCTCCGTTTCTTTTTATTTCCCCCCTACTCACAGTCAACGTGGCCGACTAGCTTCTCGTGGCTGATCGGCTCACTCACCACCGTGACAGAAGGGACGATCACTGCCTGTTGCTGATGGAAGGCTTCGTGTCTGAATTCTTCCTTCTTCCTTGCTCTGCAGACTCGAGTCTTCTCTCAGCAGAACGACGAGGGCGGATGCCTCTTCTCGACGCTCGTTAACTGCTTCGGATGCATCGCTGCCGCAGGGTAAGATCGAACTCGTCGCCACTGTAAAGTCTGTGTGTTATATGGCGAATTAATACACAGACTACAAGAGTAACTTTAACAGGACTTTACTATTCGAAGGTCAGGGCGAATCTGCCCAATAAATCCTTACACAGCACTTATATACCGGTGTGGTCACCACCGGTATTACAGTATACAGTAGCCAAGATAAAGTCGTGCAACCCTTAAAATAGTTCTCTTAAAGGTGGAACGTTACATGCACTACACTGCCTGCATTGACCTGCATGATTCACTCCCTATGGTCACACAGCAGATGGAAGTTGAGGGAGTGGAATCCATTTCGGTTCCGGTATCGGGCACAGTTGACATGTGACGTCCGCAAAGTGATGTGCGTGCAGTCAATGGCACCCTGTACCATGGGGAAGCCTGCAATTCTAGCAAAGCCACATGCTCGCTTTGCATTCTGTTCTCTGGCAAGAAAGAATGAAATGTAGTTAGCTCTCTTTGAAAAGTAAGCCTTAGTGACCTCCCTTATGCAACAGTGGATGGCAAACTGAGAGATGTTGCAAATATCTCCAGCTCCAGCCTGTAAGGACCCAGATGCATAAAGTTTCATTACCACGGTCACCTTCACAGCCACTGGCAATACGGTCCTTGCCCAGCTCTGCAGTGGCAGTTGTGGCTGCAGCAGAAGGCAGATTTTAGAGAGGACGTCTTTATTGACATCTCACACATTTTTCCTCGTTGAGGTTCAGGTAGGAGAATTGCTCCCTCAACACTCTGGGCAGATATGGCCTCCTGCCAAGAGCCCTTCTCCCCCCTCCTCCTGCTCCCTCTTCTAGCAGCTTGTACTGCTCTGTGTGCCCTCTGCTCATTCTCCTAGTCATGCTGTATCACAAGGGGCATGCCGACTATTGCACCCATGTCTGGGAACAACTTGTTTGTGCAGAAGCCTTGAAGTCAGGAAATGTCCTTCAGCACCTGCCACACCACTCCCTGTAGACCTTTGCAACTTGAAAGTACTATGGAAAGCACCAAACAGTTGTACAATCATTGCAACAGGCAGAAGAAATCAACCAGCAGCTAACCTGTAAGTAGTTGATGATGCCTTTAAATAGCACTGGTGGGGGTCCTTCCTGCTACTTAAAGTGTGTTCAGTGGTGCGAGGTTAAGAGAGGGTGTTGACTGGAGTGTTGAGCTCCAAAATGGCACTGCTGGCGTCAAATCAGCGTTGCACGCTGATTGACATGATCTGCCTCATCTGCATACTTCCAGCAGACGTTAGCTGTGCATGCTAACGCCCTCACCAAGATGGTGTCCAGCTCGATTTGCGCCAGAAGTGTATGCGTGCGCATTGGACGATATTTTGGTCCCCGAAAGACACCCTTAACACCCAAACCAAGCTCAATTTCATGCCCCTTATGTTTAGGCTAAATCTAATAGTGGAAATGACTTCCAAGTAAAATATTCCAGAGATGAGAAAGAAGTACAATATTTAAAAACAGTAAAGATAGAATCTGTTCACAAGGAATTTAAATTCCCCTTTTCTAGAATATATTTCCTATGTTTCAATATACAATAAAGTTTTTGGATTAAACAGATTTCACAGCCCTTCAGCAATTCGATGCTGTACGTGGGTGATATAATTCCCATGTTGGTCTAGGAGGGACATTTGTCTGTGTATGCACTTTAAGCTTAGAGCCTCACCTGCCGGCCATTAATATCGAAATATTGTGGCCACCTTGCTCTCCACATGTTATCCATTGTTGGAGCTTCTTCGGCTCACCACCTCCAAGTCCCTGCAATAGTTTAGGGATGCCTGGGGTGTTTCTGGGCTACTCCAGTCGCTGAAGGTAAGCATGCAGGTGCAGCAGGCGGTTAAGAAGGCAAATGGTATGTTGGCCTTCGTAGCGAGAGGGTTCAAGTACAGGAACAAGGATGTCTTGCTGCAGTTGTACAGGGCCTTGGTGAGACCGCATCTTGAGTATTGTGTGCAGTTTTGGTCGCCTTATCTGAGGAAGGATGTTCTTGCCATGGAGGAAGTTCAGGGAAGATTCACCAGGCTGATATCTGGGATGGCAGGAATGACGTATGAGGAGAGATTGGGTCGATTGGGCTTGTACTCGCTGGAGTTTAGAAGAATGAGAGGGGATCTCATTGAAACTTATAAAATTCTGACAGGACTGGACAGACTAGATGCAGGAAGGATGTTCCCGATGGCGGGGGAGTCCAGAACCAGGGGTCACAGTCTAAGGATAAAGGGTATGCCATTTAGGACAGAAATGAGGAGGAATTTCGTCACCCAGAGAGTGGTGAGCCTGTGGAATTCTCTACCACAGAAGGCAGTAGAGGCCAATTCATTAAATATATTCAAGAAGGAGTTGGATATATTTCTTAAGGCTAAAGGGATCAAGGGGTATGGGGAGAAAGCAGGGACCGGGTACTGAATTTGGATGATCAGCCATGATCACATTGAATGGTGGAGCAGGCTCGAGGGGCCGAATGGCATACCCCTGCTCCTATCTTCTATGTTTCTATGTTTCATCCCTGATTGGCCCAGTAGTTCTTATATCTGCTGAGAGTAAGTTATATGGCTTGTTCTGAGCCTACAATGGGGCCACTGTCAGCAAAGCAAACGGCAAATTTTCCCAGAAGAATCAATTGTCATTGTATACAATGATTTACATCATGGGACAGGTATTAAAGCAAAGTTAATGGTTTTCCATCTCCAGCTCGAATGACCTGTGACTCCCACTCTAGTTACTTCAAAGCAGCATAATGTAAAATAAAGAATATTTTCCAGTTTGACACAGAATGAAAACTGCTTCCACCACAGCCTAATCTTTTAGATGCAGTTTATTTTTTCTTTCCAGAAAGCCTTCACTGTTGAGATGTTGTCATTGTATCTGTCAATATTGGGCTTGAAATAAGCATCCTTGTACACAATAACCACTTCAGCCACAAAACACCAGCATCCTTTCGTCATATTCTAGACACCCTGCTTCCAATTGTCTCTCCTGACTTATATCTGGAGGATTCACTGTCCAACTTTATGCAAAATGAGATTATTATAAACCATCCAGCATCAAGATTACAGTAGTTTCCCATTCCCTGAAGAACCATCTCACTGTGTTCAATGTTCAATTTCAACAGCTCATTACTAGCTCAAACCCACTAGAGAGGGTACAGAGGAGATTTACGAGGATGTTGCCTGGGCTGGGGAATTTTAGCTATGAGGAAAGGTTGGATAGGCTGGGGTTGTTTTCTTGGGAAAAGAGGAGGCTGAGGGGAGACTTGATTGAGGTGTATAAAATTATGAAGGGCCTAGATAGAGTGTATAGGACGGACCGATGTCCCTTAGCAGAGAGGTCAATAACCAGGGGGCATAGATCTAAAGTAATTGGTAGAAGGATTAGAGGAGAATTCTTTTCAGAGGGTGGTGGTGGTCTGGAACTCACTGCCTGAAAGGGTGGTAGAGGCAGAAACCCTAATCACATTTATAAAGTGCTTGGATATGCACTTGAAATGCTGCAACCTACAAGGCTACGGACTAAGAGCTGGAAAGTAGGATTAGGCCGGAGAGCGCTTTTTCAGCCGGCACAGACGCAATGGGCCGAATGGCCTCCTTCTGTGCTGTAAATTTCTATGAATCTATGAAAAACTCATATGTATCAAAAGGGAAGAAATTACTTTATCCATGTTAGTGGACTGACACTCAACACATTCATATAACCCAGTTTTTTGGCACAGCACTCCCTAGTGACTGATGTCAACATTAGGTGACATTGAGCAGCACCAAGCCAGATGATATCCTGTTTCCATTCCATATAAAAAGCTTATAACATGCTTCAGAGTGTGAGTCCCTCTGTCATGTGTTTACTATTTTAACTCGTGTGAGCCTTGGCTCAGTGGCAGAACTCTTGCCTTTGGGTCTTAAGTTTGTTGGTTCATCACAATTCAGAGACTGGAATCTAGGTTGACAACCCAGTGCAGTATTGAGGAAGTGCTGTACTGTTGAAGGTGCTTTCTTTCAGATGAGACTTTAATCTGAGGCTCTATTTGCTGTCTCAGCTGGATGTTTTATTGATGTTGGATGAGGGATAAGTATTGGCCGTGACACCAGAGAACTTCCCTGCTCTTCTTCAAATAGTACCAAATTTTAATTCAGTTTAAAAAAACAATCTGGAAATATCAGTTAATGTGACCATGAAGCTGTTGGATTATTGTAAAAACCCAACTGGTTTACTAATGCCGTTTAGGGAAGGAAACCTACCACCCTTTATTACAACAGTTACTACACTTCAAAAATTGTCAGTTAATTGTAAAGCACTTTGGAGTGTCCTGGGGTCATGAAGGACACTATGGCCTAGAAATTCAGTGGGTTGCGCCAGCCGCTAACGCCATAAAAGGACTATATTTCCGGCGCTAGACACTTAGCGCCTGAACGCAGTCCGATCTGCGCCGACGCCCAAATTCAGTTGACATTTAGCGCCGGCGCAAAGTGTTTGCGCCCGCTCAGGTGCGCGCGCAGCTTATGACGTCATATCGTCGCGCAACGCTGTTTGTGCGCCCCAAACCGGAAATTCAGTGGCGCCCGCCCAATGTGGGCGTGGCGCTGCTAAGAACTGTGAGGTGGAACGCAAAAGAGGCCCTGTGGGCCTCGGGGAGCGCAAATTAAAGGGCACTTACACTGACCTATAAAGCCCAGCCATTTTGCTGCAATGACTTTACTGCTTTGGATTTCTGGACAGAGACCAAGGGACAGAGGTTACAGATTTGGGACAACATAGGAGAGGTATTTTTGGCTTCTGGCCAGTGCTTTGACATTTGATTCATTGTGATTTATCTGTTCTCAACTTTATTATGGGGGCTGTATGGGGGGCCAACCCTCAGTTGCAGCATTATGTGCGAAGGGCTCGCAGACGCTGTGAGAGAGGGCCAGCCATGCCTAGACGCAGAGGGGCCATCAGGCGTCGGCAACGTAGGCCTTACCCACTCAGGCAATACCGGCAGCAGGTGTCCTATCTCACCATGACTGCGGCGCATTGTGTGAAGAGGCTGCGCTTCAGAAGGGAGGTGGTTGCAGAGATCTGCCAGCTGCTTCACACAGATCTGCGTCCACAGCTGATGTGCAGGACGTCTCTCTCGGTGGAAGTGAAGGTCACGGTGGCTCTGAACTTTTATGCAAGCGGCTCCTTCCAAGCCGCTGCTGCGGACATAGCGAACATCTCCCAGTTCGCCGCGCATCGCTGCATCCGGCAGGTCACCGATGCACTTTACGCGAGGAGACACCAATTCATCTCCTTCCCCATGACCCGACAGAGGCAGGAGCAGCGTGCAGTCGGATTTGGCAGGATCACGGGCTTCCCCATGGTGCAGGGCGCCATTGACTGCACGCATGTGGCTATGCGGGCACCTATCCACAATGCCGAGGATTACCGCAACCGGAAGGGCTACCATTCCCTAAATGTACAGCTGGTGTGTGACCACAGGCAACGCATCCTAGCTGTCAATGCCCGCTTCCCAGGAAGCAGCCACGATGCATTTATCCTGCGCCAGACTACTGTGGCTGACATGTTCGAGGCACAGCCTCCACCAAGGGGATGGCTTATCGGGGACAAGGGCTACCCTTTGTGTACATGGCTCATGACCCCGCTCCGCGCGCCCAGGACCCCAGCGGAGGAGGCATACAACGAAAGCCATCAAGCCACAAGGAACATCATCGAGCAAACGATAGGCATCCTCAAGCAACGGTTCCGCTGCCTGGATCGTTCCAGAGGATCTCTTCAGTATTCGCCGGATAGAGTCTCCCAGTTCGTCGTCGTGTGCTGCATGCTGCACAACCTGGCTATCCGCAGGACTCAGGCACTGCCACCTGGCATTGCACCACCACCTCAGGAGGACGAGCAGGAGGAGGAGGAGGAGGAGGACCAGCCCAGGAGGGAGCGACAAGGGCCAAGGGCCGTCCGCCGGGGGCTTATTGATCGACACTTCTAGGCCCCCTGTCAGGGAATGGCCTGTGGCAATGAACGCACCTGAGGCAGCCGCTCCGCAAGCCCTCAGCCGGTTAACGCAACAACCACTTCAAACATGACACCTGGACATGCTGAATAAATCAAAAGCTTTATTTCACAAACTCAGGGCCCTTCCCACATGAAACAGAAAAACAGACAAGACCCCCAAAAAACAGTCAAAAACATCTGTCACTCCCAAAACCTGGGGAGGACTAACAAAACTTGCCCATCCAAAAGGCCTTCAACAGCGGCCTTACAAAAATAAGCCCCCCCCACAACAGAGACACCCCCATGAAAACAAAAAATGCCTTGATCCTCGGCCTTAACAAAATAATGCCCCCCACAACACAAGCCCCCCAATATAAAAGAAACCGCTCTCACCACACTCTAATGGGTGTGCCGAGAGGGCGAGTCCTTAGACAGGCTTCTCCGGCCCCTGACCGACCTGCTGCTCCGCCTCAACCTGGGCCCTGCGGGTGTGGCGAGGCTGGGGGAAGGCTCATGAGGGCCACAAAGCGTGTCGGCAGATGCCCTTGGGGGTCGGCCTAGACGAGGCCTGGCCCGGGAGGGGCCGGCTGCTGACTGCTGCAGCTGTGGCTGGGCAGCATCAGTCTTAGCAGCAGCTCGTCGCACCTTGGCTGGGGGAGTGGCAGTGTCGGCAGCACCATTGGGGGCAAGCTGGCTGATGGCAGGTGCGCGCTGCTCGCCAGAGACACTGGCACTCGGCCGGGCTGGCAGTGTAGCAAGCGCAGCAATCTGGGGGAGGCCAGACCGCTGTGCTGCAGCAGGGCGGTGGGTGCCATGGCGATGCCTCCGTGCCACAGCGAGTGTGGCAGAAGTGAGTGCCCGAACTGCCCTGGTATGTGCCCGCATCAGCTCTGCCAGTGTCTGGACGGCACCACTCATCTCGCGAGTCGCGTCCTGCGCTGCCGCCAGTTGCTGCACACCCGCGTCCTGCGCTGCCGCGAGTTGCTGCACACCCCTGTCGTGCGCTGCGGCCAGTTGCTGGACACCCCTGTCGTGCGCTGCCGTGAGTTGTTCGAACCCCCTGGCCTGTGATTCCCCGAAAGCCACCACACTCTGAGCCAGGGACTCAATGGCGTGAGGCATCTGTTCGACCACCCCCATGAACTCTTGGTGGCGCCGCTCAGACGCCACCGACATCTCATCGAGGACGCGCACCTCCTGGGCGACGACCGTGTCCGGACTGGAGGGCGGACTCTCCCTCTGGGGAGAAGGCCGCCAAGCTGGCCGACCCTTCCCGCGTGCGTCGACCCCACTTGGGCCAGGTTCTGCCCTCCCCTCCAACACCTCCCCCCTCTGGGCAGAAGGCCGGCGTGCTGCCGGACCCTTCCCGCGTGCGTCCACCCTACTGGGACCAGCTTCGGCCTTCCCCTCCAACACCTCCCCCTGGCTCTCCTGCAGGCCAGACGTCTCCCCTCCATTGCCATCCCCTGGCGCGGAGGAGGATTCCCCCGATGTGCCGCCTTCCTCCTGGTCCTTGACGTCCTCCTCCTCCAAGGGCCTGGCTCTCTGCGCTTCAGGGACCACCTCCTCCTCACCAGCTGAAAGCAGGAAGGCACAAGAGTAGCTTTAGAGTGAGGACAGGCCGTCAGCGAGGGAGGCCTGAGTGGTGCATTATGCGCATTTGTCGGTCAGTGGGAAAGGATGTAGATCTGAAGCACGAGGGCAACGAGAGAGGTGCAACCGGTCATGTCCTTACCAGTGGGTACCAGTACAGGGTCCGCCTCGCCGATCGCGACAGGGCCAGTCACCCGGCCACGCATGAGTCGTGCCACGCTCTCCTCCAGATCAGTGAGCACCTGGTACTCGGGACGGCCTCCACCAGTGACAGCCTAACTCCTTACATTGCTCGCCAGCTTGGCCTGCAAGAGAAAGGACGGCCTCTAAGTACAGTGTGGTGCCCTGTCGCTGTGTGCACTGCCTCCCATGGTGGAATAGCTTGGCCAGTGTGGTGCCCTGTTGCTGGGTGCACTGCCTCCCATGGTCGAATAGCTTGGCCAGTGTGTTAAGTGCAGAAAGTGCTATTGATGAACATGCAAGTGCCATTGCTGCGGGAGGAGGGCTGCCCATTAGGCCTTTGAGGTCCCTTTGCCCATAATGTGAGGTGCACATGCAAGGATGAGGGGGACACTGGAAAGGGTACTCACCTTCACCATCCGAGTGAGGTCGTTGAACTTCTTGCGGCATTGGTCCGCACTCCTGGGGACATCACAGGTGGATGACACCCTGCGGGCGATTTTGCCCCAGGCTCTCCTGTACTGGCTCCTGGGAGCCTTCCTGCCACTGTCCGGGCACAGGATCTCTCTTCTCTTCTCCACACCATGAATGAGCACACTCAGAGCATGCTCTGAGAAGTGCTGCGCTCGCTCACGGGCCCTCTCCATTGCTCCAGGCGCTATTTTGGCACACCAGTAGTGCTGAGGCCTAGCTGCAGGGCTCCAGTATGCAGGGCGTGGCAGCAGTCAAAGTTGACCCTTCCCCCTTTAAGAGCTGGCCGGCGTCAGGGTGTCTGCTGTCAATCAAAACACGACCGCACCTGCGCTGCGCCCGGCTTCGGCGTTATTAGGCCGCATCACTGGCTTAGCGCCGGAACACAGCATTTCAACGCCAGTTTCAGCGCTCGGCCAAACTTAGGGCCAACTCTACTGAATTTCGGCGATGTGGCCTACACTTTCCGGCGGGCGCTAACTTTAGCGAGCGCCCGACTTTAGCACCCCAAAAGTGTCCAGACTGAATTTCTAGGCCTATATATTAATGAAAGGGCTAGAAATTCATTATAGCCAAGAAATGGTTAAAAGACTAAAAATGGTTAAGTAGCACCAGTTAAGAAATCGTCTAGGCTGCACGCAAAATTCGTCCTCACTCATTAAAATGATTGTACTCATAATTCTGGTCTAAAAGCTCAAACTCGTTGGTGTTACACTGAAAAGATGGACTAATATCGGGGGTGGTCTAGACGCAAGTAATGAGTGCCACAGGCATTTTTAACTACTTAAAGGGGAGGTTCATTGATGCTGCAGCACCTCATTCTCAGCATTGTTGGATGTGCAGCTGCCTCAACAACCATAAGAAGAAGGACAAGGAGAAGGAGCACTTATTTACAAATCCTGATGGCAGATCTCCGCCCCAGGGAGGGAGCCCAGAGGTTTTCCGAGGAAGCTTTGGAGGCATTGGTTTTAGCGGTGGAGAGAAGGCAGGCAGTCCTGTACCCCCCAACTGGCAGGAGGTCCTCGCCACAAGTCTCCCAGACTATGTGGAGGGAGGTGGCACACCAGGCCACGGGAAGCACTGTGGTCCCCAAGACCCACAGCCAGCGCAGGACGAAATGTAACGACCTCACTCGGGTGGTCAGGGTGAGTGAAGGCTTCAACAAATGCTACACACCACCATCTGTACCACAATCTTCACACACTGCTCAATGCACCACACCCCCAGTACTCACCCACCAACAATCTCTACCTAGCAACACTCACACCCACATCTCACACCTTGCACACAATGACAGCTATTCAACTATGGCAGGCACAAGGGTCATTAGTTCTTAGAATTTATGTCATATGTGTGATATGTTTATAGATACATTTATTAAGTATGTTTGGAATATTTTGTGGTCTCATTTCAGCTTTTTGGCCAGGATGGTGCTGTGATACACCATGAGACAGGGATTGTATGATGGGGATGTCGGAGCTACGGGGATCTGCAGTTTAATTCATGTGAATCAGAGTCTGATGAGCCGGTCATGGACAGCTATCCAGAAGGCCGATTGTCTCGCTGCCTCTGCCCTCCCTCCTGTTCCTCCTCCTCCTCGTCTGCTTCCTCCTCATCTTCCTCTGCCTTGTCATCCTCCTGAGGCAATCCCGCAGCCCCCATGACTGTGAGGAAGTGTTGTGATCAGAAGCCTTTAACAAATAATGTCTGACTTCTGCACTTGAATGAACACTCCCGTCACAAAAAAAATTTGAAATGACTAAAGAGAGCTGTTTCAGTTGTAGGAAGTAGCAAACAGGCACTGAAACTGCAAAATCCTGTCAGGTACAGCTGATTGGGGATGGTACCTTTAAATATCACAGCTGCAGCCAGCTTTCTGCATGTAGACGGCAGCTCTCCCTGTCATTGTTCTGCACTGCCATTAAGGTAAGTGGCTAAATCCAATGTTGGAGAATGGGCATCCAGTGTGCATTGCACACTCACTGACTTCATGATCTCCATCATGGCAAGCTCCCTGGCTATCGAGGTTACCAGCAGCGCTACCAGCAACACTGATGTGGTGTGCAGTGCTGGAACTGGCATCAGCTGTCATCACAGCTGTCAACGGCATTTTAGCGTCATCTCCTGGTGCTAACATATGGCACAAGCCACATGAATTTCTCCCCAAAAGTCTTTGAGGGAAGAATTCATCCCCTTAGCACCTCCCGTTAGTGCCAGTAGATGGCGCTAATGGGGCACTAGACCAGTATTGCCTAGGGGAGGCAAATACAGCACCGCACGCCGAATCCGGCTCCCGCGTAGTGCCGCTGGTAAGAGGTTTCGCCGAGAACGTCAACGGCAAGTAGATCATGATGTCAGTGAGTATGCAATGCTCATTGACTGCCCGATTTGCAAAAGTGATTCTCGTCACTTACCTTACCACCTGGAGTAAACACCGACAGGGAGAGCTGGTGTGCAGCAACAGGACGCTGGCTCCAGGGACGTTATTTAAAGGGATCATCAGTAATCACTCGCACCTGTCAGATTAGTGCAGTTTTAGTGGGTTTTTGTTAGTTTTACCCACTGCAACAGTTTCATTCAGTAATTTCAAGGTTCCTTTGTATCAGGAGTCATCTGGCAACTAAAAAGTAGTTACATTTATTCTTCAAAGATTCAAACTGCTTCACTTGGTAACATTAATGGGGGCTATACTGGCATGCCACCTCACCCTCCAGGAATTACGGCGGAGGGAGCATAGGCAGCGAGAAATATGAGAACATGTGTGCAGAGAGATGAGGAGGGACATCAGGGCTCTCACCAGGAGGCCTTACCCTCTGAGGGTATTCCAAGAGCACTTTTCCTACCCTCAATTAAGCGAAGAGCAGTGTATTAGATGGCTCTGCTTCACGAAGAAGGTGGTCACAGATCTCTGCCACTTCCTCCAAACTGACCTCCAGCCTCACACCAGGATGACTTAAACCCCAGGTCCCCTTTGCTCACCACATCCCCATCATTCCATTCCTCTCGCAGGCCATATCACAGTGCAAAGCTGAAAACCAGAGAATGGTAATTGAAGTAATACATTTATGAAAAAGTAGTGGACACATATTTACACCAAAAATATTTACTTTTCACTGTTGTGCAATCCTTTAGTGCCTATCCTTACTGTGCCTTTTCCTGCTCCAGTCCTCGACCAGCTCTTAATCAGGAAGGCCCAGCTGTAGACTGCACCACATCAGCATGAGCAGCAACAGTCTGGGCTGGCTGGATGACAGGCAGCAACAATGGCAATGGCGGAGTGGCAGTGATGGGAGCAGGAATTCTGTCATCCTGAGAGAGGACAGCAGGTTCCTGCTGCACTGATCCACTGCCACTCCCCTGGGGCAGCACCTCAGCATCCCTACCAATCTGTTGGAGCAGATTGCTGGCCTGCTGTGACACCATGAAAGCCCAGCTCGATGGTGGTAGACCCAGCCACAATGGCAGCAGTCAGAGTTTGCGTGGCATCAAGCTGAGACTGCATGAGAGCAGTATGAGATTGCATGCCACCAAGCATAGACTCCATTACAGCACTAGGACGTTGTGTCGTTTCTGTCTGTTCTGCAATGGAAACTGCCAGATCGCCCATCACACATGGCATCAGGTCTGGGTTGCCATGGTCTCTCTGGGAGCCTACCATCCTTTGCAGACTGGAAATGATGGGCTCCATGGTGTGCAATGTTAGAGGCGGACTCTCCACACTCCTTATCACTGCTGAGAGTCTCTTGGGCACCCTTACCATTTCACCTTTCATCTCCATCTGCATGCCCATCACCCTTCTTCTAAAGGCCTCCCCATTGAGGTCCTCATCTGAGCCCTGTGCAGCAGAACCCGCGTGCGAACTCATTCCTGAGCTACCCTTTCCCCTGGCCTTTCTGCGGCCCACTCATCCCCGGTGCCTCACCCTGTGCAGATCCCGCTACTATGCTAGCCTCTAAAGAATGCATAGTGCCAGTATCTGCGGGTAAGATATGCAGTGAAGTGGTGTGTTCATCCTCCGCTTCTCCCACCTTGCTCTCTACAGTGCCCTCAGGGATAGGCTGCTCAGGTGCTTGCTGTTTATCTGAAAGCATAAAGACACAAGAGTCAGGCTAAGGTGAGGGGAGGGGGCAGGAAAGGAGCAATGTATGCATGCAGCATGATTAGCTGGAACGTGCAAAACACTTGTGGGATGAGGGGGAAGTGGGAAGTGAGAAGAAGCAGTGGGGATGAACATACCGTTGTTGTCCCCAAGGGGGTCAACGTCACCAGTGGCCACGGCGCCCACCACCTGGTGCTCAATGATTTGTAGCACTCGATTCTCCAGCGCAGACAATGGTTGGGTGTCAGCTTGTCCCCCGCCTGTGCGCTCCTGTTCCCTCCTGTTGTGCGCCACCTTGATCTGCAAGAGATAGGAAAGTGTGTGAGTGAGTCTGGAGCAATGTGTTTGGGTGATATACCTGCCATAGTTGAATAGCTGTCATTGTGTACAAGGTGTGAGATGGTATTCAGAGAGACCTGGGTGTCCTTGTAGACCTGAACGGCATCCAGGCTTGGACTGATAAGTGACAGATAACATTCACACCACACAAGTGCCAGGCAATGACTATCTCCAACAAGCGAGCATTCAACAGTATTACCATCGCCAAATCCCCCTCCATCAATATCCTGGGGGTCACCATTGACCAGAAACTTAACTGGACCAGCCACATAAATACTGTGGCAACAACAACAGGTCAGAGTTGGGTATTCTGCGCGAGTGTCTCACCTCCTGACTCCCCAAAGCCTTTCCACTATCTACAAGGCACAAGTCAGGAGTGTGATGGAATACTCATCACTTGCCTGGATGCATGCAGCTCCAACAACACTCAGGAAGCTCGACACTATTCAAGACAAAGCAGCCCGCTTGATTGGCACCCCATCCACCAACTTAAACATTCACTCCCTCCACCACCGGCATACTGTTGCTGCAGTGTGTACCATCTACAAGATACACTGCAGCAACTCACCAAGGCTTCTTAAGCAGCACCTCCCAAACCCGTGACATCTACCACCTAGAAGGACAGGAGCAACAGTTGCATGGGAACACCACCACCTCCAAGTTCTCCTCCAAGTCACACACCATCCTGACTTGGAAATATATCGCCATTCCTTCATCGTCATCAGGAACAAGGTAGATGAATTAGCTGTGGAAATAGAGGTTAATAATTATGATCTAATTGGGATTACGGAAACATGGTTGCAGGGTGAGCAGGGCTGGGAGCTTAACATACAGGGGTATTCAGTATTTAGGAAGGATCGACAAAAAAGAAAGGGAGGAGGGGTAGCATTGCTAGTAAAAGAGGGGATAAATGCAATTGAAAGGAAGGATATTAACTCAGTTAATACAGAATCTATATGGGTGGAGCTAAGAAATAGCGAGGGGCGAAAAACATTAATAGGAGTGGTATATAGGCCTCCAAATAGTAAAATAGAGGTTAGGGAGGGCATCACGAGGGAAATTAGAGAAGCGTGCAATAAGAGCACAGCTGTCATCATAGGTGACTTTAACTTACATATAGATTGGACTAGCCTAATCAGTAAAAATAATGAGGAGGAGGAATTCCTTGAGTGTTTAAGGGATGGTTATCTGGATCAATATGTCGAGGAACCAACTCGGGAACAGGCTATATTGGACTGGGTACTGTGCAATGAGAAGGGACTAATCAGTAATCTTGTTGTACGGGGACCCTTGGGTCAGAGCGATCATAACATGATCGATTTCTCACTCGAAATGGAGAGCGAAGAAATTGACTCAGAGACTAAGGTCCTGAATTTAAACAAGGGGAATTATGATGCCATGAGACGGGAACTGAGTAGGTCTGATTGGACAACGTTCCTGAGAGGACTGGAGGTAGATAAACAATGGCAAACATTTAAAGATAGAATGACAAAATTGCAAAAATTGTTTATACCAATCTGGCATAAAAGGAAATCTAAAAAGGTGACTCAACCGTGGATAACAGGGGAAATTAGAGACAGCATAAAATCCAAAGATAGGGCGTATAAAATAGCCAAAAAAAGCGCCAGAGCGGAAGATTGGGAACAGTTTAAGATAGAGCAAAGGAGGGCAAAGGGCATGATCAAGAGGGGCAAAATAGCTTACGAAAACAAGCTGGCGGAAAATATAAAAACTAACTCCAAAAGCTTTTATAAATATATCAAAAGGAAAAGACTGGTGAAAACCAAAGTTGGTCCATTGCAGTCAGATACGGGGGAATATATAATGGGAAATAAGGAAATGGCAGATCAACTAAATGCATACTTTGGGTCAGTCTTTACGAAGGAAGACACAAAAAACCTCCCTGGGATATCGGGAAAAATAGGGACATTGGCAAAGGAGGAACTGACGCAAATCAATATCTCTAAGGATATGGTGTTAAGGAAGCTAAAGGGATTGAAGGTGGACAAATCCCCAGGGCCTGATAACATGCATCCTAGGGTACTGAAGGAGGTGGCCCTAGAGATAGCGGATGCACTAAGGATGATTTTTCAGAATTCATTAGACTCGGGAACAGTGCCGATGGATTGGAGGGTAGCTAACGTTACCCCACTATTCAAAAAGGGGGGTAGGGAAAAAGCAGGTAATTACAGACCTGTAAGCCTTACATCAGTTGTGGGCAAAATGCTGGAGTCCATCATTAAGGATGAAATAGCGGAGCACTTAGCAAATGGGGACAGGATAGGACAGAGTCAACATGGATTTACAAAGGGTAAATCGTGCTTGACTAATCTATTGGAATTTTTTGAGGGAGTAACTGGTAGAATAGATGGGGGAGAGCCAGTAGATGTGGTGTACCTGGACTTCCAAAAGGCCTTCGATAAGGTCCCACATAAAAGATTAGCATGGAAAATTGAGGCTCATGGGATAAAGGGGAAAGTTTTGGCGTGGATAGGGAACTGGCTGTCAGATAGAAAACAGAGAGTTGGAATAAACGGCTCATTTTCTGAATGGCAGGCAGTAACAAGTGGGGTACCACAGGGATCTGTCCTGGGCCCCCAGCTGTTCACAATTTACATTAATGACCTGGATCAGGGAGTCGGATGCAGCATTTCCAAATTTGCAGACGACACTAAACTAGGAGGTGGGGTGGGCTCAGAGGAAGAGACCAGGAAGCTCCAGAGCGATTTGGACAGACTGGGCGATTGGGCGGATAAATGGCAGATGCACTATAATGTGGACAAGTGCGAAGTTATCCACCTTGGGTGCAGGAACGGGAGGGCAAATTATTATTTAAATGGCAATAGATTGGGAGAGGGGGAAGTACAGAGAGACCTGGGTGTTCTTGTACACCAGTCACTGAAGGCGAGCATGCAGGTGCAACAGGCGGTCAAGAAGGCAAACGGTATGCTGGCCTTCATAGCAAAAGGGTTAGAATACAGGAACAGGGATACCTTGCTGCAGCTGTACAGGGCACTGGTGAGACCACACCTCGAGTACTGTGTACAGTTTTGGTCGCCTCATCTGAGGAAGGATGTTCTTGCCATGGAGGGGGTGCAGCGGCGATTCACCAGGCTGATACCAGGAATGGCGGGAATGGCCTATGAGGAGAGACTATGTAGTTTAGGGATGTACACACTGGAGTTTAGAAGATTGAGAGGGGACCTCATAGAAGTGTATAAAATTCTGACAGGTCTAGACAGACTGGATGCAGAAGGAATGTTTCCCTTGGCGGGTGAAAACAGAACTAGAGGACATAATTTAAGGATAAGGGCTAAACCATTTAGGACAGAGATGAGGGGGAATTTCTTCACTCAGAGAGTGGTGAACCTGTGGAACTCATTGCCACAGAGGGCAGTGTACGCCAGCTCATTAAATATATTTAAGAGGGAATTAGATATATTTCTACGGGCAAAAGGGGTTAAGGGTTACGGAGAGAAGGCGGGGACGGGATACTGAATTAAAGGATCAGCCATGATCTCATTAAATGGCGGAGCAGGCACGAAGGGCCGAATGGCCTACTCCTGCTCCTATCTTCTATGTATCTATGTATCTATGTCACTGGGTCAAAACCCTGGAACTCCCTCCCTAACGACACTGTGGGAGTACCTTCACCACACGGACTGCAGCGGTTCAAGAAGGCGGCTCACCGCCACCTTTTCAAGGGCAACTAGGGATGGGCAATAAATGCCAGCGACGCCCACATCCCACGAACGAATAAAAATAAAACATGAATCACTGAAAGTTAACATGCAGGTACAGCAAGCAATTAGGAAAGCAAATGGTATGTTGGCCTATATTACAAAAGGATTGGAGTATAAGAGTAAAGAAGCCTTACTGCAATTATATAGGGCCTTGGTGAAACCACACCTGGAGTACTGTGTACAGTTTTGGTCTCCTTACCTAAGGAAGGATATACTTGCCTTAGAGCGAGTGCAACATAGGTTCACCAGACTGATTCCTGGGATGGGAGTATTGTCCTACGAGGAGAGATTGAGTAGACTAGGCCTATATTCCCTAGAATTTAGAAGAATGAGAGGTGATCTCATTGAAACATATAAAATTCTTACAGGGCTTGACAGGGTAGATGCAGGGAGGATGTCTCCAGTGGCTGGGGAGTCTACAACTAAGGGTCACAGTCTCAGAAGAAGGGGACGCCCATTTAGGAATGAGATGAGAAATTTCTTCACTCAAGGGGTTGTGAATCTTTGGAATTCTCTGCCCCATAGGGATGTGGAGGCTTAGTCGTTGAGTATATTCACGGCAGAGATCAATCGATTTTTGGATATTAAGGGAATCAAGGGATTTGGGGATAGTGCAGGAAAGTGGAGTTGAGGTAGAAGATCAGCCAAGATCTTATTGAATGGAGGAGCAAGCCCAGAGGGCTGAATGGCCTCGCCCTGCTCCTATTTCTTATGTTCTGATGTTCTTATCAATGCAGATGTTGGACTACAGAGATGTCAACAGGTAGGTACTTCAACTCGGGCTTAATGCTTCATCAGCTAAACCTTAACCAGATCTGACCTGTGTTAAATAAATTATATATTTATTTTTGTTGTTATGTTTTTACACTGAAAGAAGAATGATAAACAGTGACCAGTTACGCTGCTTCTTTGACAAAGAACAATCGTACCTCTGACAGCAAGAAAAAATTATTTTGCAGATATCTCGTATAATCCGTACAGATTGTGGAAATGCTTTGCTGGTCGGAGTCGGAGGTTCTGGAAAACAAAGCTTTACAAAGCTGGCATCCTTCATTGCTGGATATAAAATCTTTCAGATCACTTTAACCAGGTATGTAGAGATCATTTTCAGTAATGAAAATTTTAACTTATTCTTTAAGCACCTTTCACATACCAGACTGGATCAGTATTGCAAAATCACATAGTGTGCAATGGTCCTTAGTCACATTTATGTGCAAGGTACAGCTTCAGATTATCTGCTTTTAGTACTCAGGTGGCCTAGCAATTGATTACCACAGGAACATGCACAGGGTTTGCAATGCACGTTAACCCATACCATTTGAGGGAAATGCAGGCAGCACATAAAATCTGTGCTCTCTCCTCTTGCCAAGAGGGAAGGAAATGTAAGTGTTTCTCATGGTGTATAGAGCATTGGTGACCTCCCTGATACATTGGTGTCCAGTGAACTGTTGCTAATATCAAATGTTGCAGGCTGAAAGGGGCCCAGAGCATAAAAGTAGATGGTGACAGTGACCTTGTCAGCCACTGGCAGTGCTGTCCATGTCCTGATTTGATGTTACAATTGTGGCCGCAGCAGCTGACATAGCTCAGTAAAAACCTTCTTGGTAAAGTGAAGGTGCCTCATACTTTGCTCCTCAGTGAAGTTGAGGAACAAGAAGTGGTCCCTGAAAACCTTCTGTGGATATGACCTCCTGCTGAGTGCCCTGCTCCTCCTCCACCTCCTCCTTCCTCTCCTGGCAGCTTATGCTTCTCTGCCCTAGCCCTGAACTCACATCTTTCTCCAGTTTCTCTCCGATCTCCCCTCATGACCTCTCCATGCTCATCTTGTCCATGAGACTCACTTCCTGCTCCCTTGACCCTATTCCCACCAAACTGCTGACCACCCAACTTCCTTTTCTGACTCCCATGTTAGCTGACATTGTTAACAGTTCTCTCTCCTCAGGTACTGTCCCCCTCTCCCTCAAATCTGCCATTATCACCCCTCTCCTCAAAAAAACAACCCTTGACCCCTCTGTCGTTGCAAACTACCGCCCAATCTCCAATCTCCCTTTCCTCTCCAAAGTCCTTGAATATGTTGCAGCCTCCCAAATCCATGCCCATCGTTCCCGTAACTCCATGTTTGAATCTCTCCAATCAGGGTTCCGCCCCGCCACAGTACCGAAACGGCTCTCATCAAAGCCACAAATGACATCCTTTGTGATTGTGACAAAGGTAAACTATCCCTCCTCGTCCTTCATGACTTGCCTGCACCTTTGACAGAGTTGACCACTCCATCCTTCTCCAACATCTCTCCACCGTCATCCAGCTGGGTGGGACTGCACACTGGGTGGTTCCATTCTTATCTATCTAATCATAGCCAGAGAATCACCTGCAATGGCTTCTCTTCCCGCTCCCACATCGTTACCTCTAGTGTCCCCCAAGGATCTATCCTTGGTCCCCTCCTATTTCTCATCTACCTGCTGTCCCTTGGCAACACCATCCGAAAACAAAGTGTCAGTTTCCACATGTACGCTGACAACACCCAGCTCTACCTCACTATCGCTTCTCTCGACCCCTCCATGTCTGACAGCCAGTTCTGGATGAGCAGAAATTTTCTTCGATTAAATATTGGGAAGACTGAAGCCATTGTTTTGGTCCTCACCACAAACTCCGTTCCCTAGCCACTGACTCCATCCCTCTCCCTAACATCTGTCTGAGGCTGAACCACATTGTTCGCAACCTTGGTGTCATACTTGACCCTGAAATGAGTTTCCGACCACATATCCGCAGCTTAACTAAGAGCACCTATTTCCACCTCCGTAACATCCCTGGTCTCTGCCTTTGCCTCAGCTTATCCGCTGCTGAAACCCTCATCCATGCCTTTGTTACCTCTAGATTTGACTATTCTAACGCACTCCTGGCTGGCATCCCACGTTCTACCCTACGTAAACTTGAGGTCATCCAAAACTCGGTTGCCCGTGTCCTAACTCGCACCAAGTTTTATTCACCCATCACCCCTGTGCTTGCTGAACTACATTAGCTCCCGGTTAAGCAACGCCTCGATTTCAAAATTCTCATTCTTGTTTTCAGATCTCTCCATGGCCTTATCTCTGTAATCTCCTCCAGCCCCACAATCCCCCAAGATATCTGTGCTCCTCTAATTCTGCCCTCTTGAGCATCGCTGATTATAATCGCTCAACCTTTGGTGGCCGTGCCTTCTGTTCCATAGGCCCTAAGCTCTGGAATTCCCTGCCTAAACCTCGCCGCCTCTCTACCTCTCTTTCCCCCTCTAAGATGCTCTTTGACCAAGCTTTTGGTCATCTGCCCTAATTTCTCCTTATGTGGCTCGGTGTCAACATTTTTTTGTCTTATAATACTCCTGTGAAGCACCATGGGATGTTTTACTATGTTAAAGGTGCTATCTAAATACAAGTTGTTGTTGTGGTGGTGGTGGTGTCTTCCTTCATGCTACCCATGGCTGGAGCCAGATAATTTGTGAAGGTGACAACAACAGGAGTGCAAGAACAGCCAGACCTTCCTCTGTCCAGGCAAATTGAACTTTGACCAGTGCGACAACTCAGCAAAAAATGCTCAGAAGTCAAGCAGTACCCAGAAATAGTAAACCTGTAATAGTAATTGTATGCCCTGCATGATCCCTTTAAATACCACTTGCGAGAGAGCCTTCATGCTTTTTAGCTTCATGTTGTGCTGAGCGAGGGGCCTTCCAAAATAGCAAGTAACTTTGCACACTCACCCAATGATTATCTACCTCCTACACCAAGGTGGCACGCTGTGCACTTCCCATCGGAAGTGCGCGCGCATCTTTGCCACCATTTTGGCATGGACTGCTTCATTATCAGAGGAGTTGCAAATGGAACTGAACACTGTGCCGTCATCAGTGAACATCCCCATTTCTGACCTTATGTTGGAGGGAAGGTCATTGATGAAGCAGCTAAAGATGGTTGAGCCTAGGACATTGCCCTGAGGAGCTCCTGCAGCGATGTCCTGGGGCTGTGATGATTGACCTTCAACCACCACAACCAACTTCTTTTGTGCTAGGTATGACTCCAGCCAGTGGAGTGTTTTCCCCCTGGGTCCCATTGACTTCAATTTTACTAGGGCTCCTTGATTTCACACTCGATCAAATGCTGCCTTGATGTCAAGGGCAGTCACTTTCACCTCATCTCTGGAATTCAGCTCTTTTGTCCATGTTTGGACCAAGGCTGTATGGGGTCTGGGGCCAAGTGGTTTATTATTATTGAGCAGGTTATTGGTGCGTGAGAGCTGCCTGATAGCACTGTCGACGATCCCTTTCATCACTTTGCTGATGCTTGTGTGTAGACTGATGGGGCAATAATTGGCCACATTGCATTTGTCCTGCTTTTTGTGGACAGGACATACCTGAGCAATTTTCCACTTTGTCACTTAGATAGCGGTATTGTAGCTGTACTGGAACAACTTGGCTAGAGGTGTGACTAGTTCTAGAGTACAGGTCTTCAGCCCTACAACCTTTGCTGTATTTAGTGTACTCAGCCGTTTCTTGATATCTCATGGAGTTAATCGGATTGGCTGTAGACTGGCTTCTGTGATGGTCTCTGGAGGAGGCCAAGGTGGATCATCCACTTGGCACTTCTGGCGGAATGTGGTTGCAAACACTTCAGCCTTGTCTTTTGCACATGCATGCTGGGCTCCGCCATCAGTGAGAACAGGGATGTTCATGGAGCCTCCTCCTCCAGTTAGTTGTTTAATTAGACACCACCATTCATGACAAATGTGGCAGGGCTGCAGAGCATTGATCTGATCTGTTGGTTGTAGGATCGTTCAGCTCTGTCTATAGCATGCTGCTTCCACTGTTTAACATGCATGTAGTCCTGTGTTGTAGCTTCAGCAGGTTGGAACCTCATTTTTAGGTATGCCTGCTGCTGCTGCTGATCCTGGCATGCTCTTCTACACTCTTCATTGAACCAGATTGGTCCCTTGGCTTGATGGTAATGGGAGAGTGAGGAATATGCCGGGCCATGAGGTTACAGATTGTAGTGGAATACAATTCTGCTGCTGCTGATGGCCCACAGCACCTCATGGATGCCCAGTTTTTAGCTGCTAGATCTGTTCTGAATCTATCCCATTTAACACAGTGGTAGTGCCACACAACACAATAGAGGATGTCCTCAGTATGAAGACGGAACTTCGTCTCCACAAAGACTGTGTGGTTGTCACTCCTACCAATATTGTCATGGACAGATCCTGAAAGGTCTGGCTTTAAATTTTAGGCTGTGTCCCCTAGTCCTAGAAACCGCAACCAGCGGAAATATTTCTCTCTATCTACCATACCTGTTCCCCTTAACAGCTTGAAAACTTCGGACAGATCGCCCCTTAATTTTCTAAATTCTACGGAATACCACCCTAATTTGTGTAATCTCTCCTCGTAACTTAACCCTTGAAGTCCAAGTATCATTCTGGTAAACCTACACTGCACTCCCTCCAGGGCTAATACATCCTTCCTAAGGTGTGGTGCCCAGAACTGCTCACAGTGCTCCAGGTGTGGTCTAACCAGGATTTTGTACAGCTGCAGCATAACTTTTACTCCCTTGTATTCTAGTCCTCTAGATATAAGGGCCAGCATTCCATTAGCCTTTTTAATTATTTTCTGTCTCTGTTCATGACATTTTAATGATCTATGTACCTGGACACCCCCCCCAAGTCTCTTTGGACCTCCACTGTTTTTAGCTTTTCATCGTTTAGAAAGTACCCTGTTCTATCCTTTTAAGGTCCAAAGTGGATAACCTCACATTTACCTACACTGAAATCCATTTGCCACAATTTTGCCCATTCACTTAATCTGTCGATATCCCTTTGTAATTTTATGCTTTCATTTACACTGCCTACAATGCCGCCTATCTTTGTGTCATTGGCAAATTTGGATATACGACTATCTATCCCATCATCCAAGTTGTTAATAAATACTGTGAATAGTTGAGGCCCCAACACAGATCCCTGTGGGACACCATGAGTCACGTCCTACCAATTTAAGTACCTACCCATTATCCCTACTGCCTGTCTCCTGCCGCTCAGCCAATTTCCTAACCAGGTCAATAATTTGCCCTCAATTGCGTGGGCTTTTAGCTTAGTTAACAGTCTCTTATATGAGACATTATTATCAAATGCCAATAATCATTAGTTCAGGTTCATAAATAGGAGGGTGTGACTGTTTACCGAGATGGGTAGCAGGGATTTAGGAGAGGTTGAAAAGGAGGTCCCACAGACACTGGTCCTGTCCAACAGGTACGAAGTACTCGCTACCTGTGAGGACATGAGAAAGACTGCAAGGAGGACAGCCACGATGCAGACCAAGGCACCGTGGCTCAGAAGGCTATCCAAGGGGGCGGGGGGGGGAAAGAGCAGAATAGAAATGTGGTAGCAATAGGGGACTCTATAATTAGGGGGATAGATCGCGTCCTCTGCAGCCAAGAACGAAAATCGCGAAGGGTGTGTTGCCTACCCGGTGCCAGGGTAAGGGATATTTCACGGCGGCGAGAGAGGAACTTGTAAAGGGAGGGTGTAAATCCAGTTGTCATGGTCCATGTTTGAACAAATGACATAGGTAGGAACAGGGAGGATGTCCTGTTGAAAGAGTTTCAGGAGATAGGCTCTAAATTAAAAAGCAGGACCTCGAGGGTAATAATCTCTGGATTATTGCCTGAGCCATGTACAAATTGTCATAGAAGCAGACAGATCAGGAGAATTAACATGTGGCTAAAGGGCTGGTGTGGAAAAGAGGGGTTCCTTTTCATGGGACACTGGCACCAATTCTGGGACAGGAAGGAGCTGTACCGATGGGACGGGCTCCACCTGAGCTAGGATGGGACCCGTGTCCTAGCGGAAAGGGTAAATAGGGAGGTGGCAAAGGCTTTAAACAAGTAAGAAGGGTGGAGGGATCTACAAGAAACGTAAGCAGCCTAAATATACACAAAACTAGAAAAGTGAGCATAGGAAAGAATAAAGTAAGGGAGGACATTGATGGCAAGGGAGCAAATAGAGTTATAGATTAGGAGTCTAAAAATATAGTTAAACATAAAGTGAGAGGAAATCCTATTAAAAATGAGTTAAACTATCTACAGCAATGTACACCGTGTCCGTAATAAAACAGGGGAACTGGAGGCAATCATGCGTTGGAAGGAACCAGGCATAGTAGGGATTACTGAGACATGGCTAGAGAAAAATCAGGACTGGGAATTAAACATTGCAGGGTATAACATATTTAGAAAAGACAGAGAGGGAAAAAGGGGAGGTGGAGTAGCTGTACTTATTAGGGATAACAATGGCAGTAGAAAAAAGGGACATAGATATCAGCAAGACATAAATAGAATCCATATGGATAGAGATAAAAGATAATAAAGGATCGATCACACTAATAGGTGTAGTCTACAGACCACCTAATAGTGAAAGGGAGGTGGAGGAAGAAATATACAGACAAATTAGAGAAATGAGTAAAAAAAATAAGGGGAAAAATTCGGTTGCTTTGCGCCTTCCGTTAGTAACCGGGTGCAAAGCAACTAGAGCCCAAGCACTGCGCTGCCAATGCCTTCCGTGAAATTTAGCGAGAGGTTAGCGCCGGCGGTAGCCGGTAGCGGCTCTGCACTTCCGGCGATGTCGTCATCACTGTGCGCAGTGCACCGCTCGCGCCCCGGCCACAAACTTGGCTAGCACCCCCTGACTTACTGCCGGACGCTATGTCTGACAGGGTCAGGGTGGCATTTTTGCGGCAGGGGCGGCGATAATTAAAGGGCATGTGCGGGGCATCCATTTATTTTTTGGTCCACCTACCAGCGCCTGCCCCCTCTGGCCTCCTCCATTGGGGTGGCGGCCGCGATCGGTCAACCTCTTGAGTGCCGGGCTCCCCTCTCCCCAGTGGTCCAGTAGGGCCCCGGTGTGCGCTGCACTAGGCCCCTCCCCTTTATTCAGGGGAGGGAGGTCTGCAGTACCGCGGCACATAGCACTACGATATTCAATGGGAGCGCCCCAAGAGGGAGGGAGCGCGAGCCAATTTTCCCCCCATAGAATAATAATCATGGGGGATTTCAACTACCCCGATATTAATTGGACAGAATAGGTTGGTAAAGGAAATAAGGGAATGGAGTTCCTACAATGTCTACAGGACTCCTTTCTAACCCAATATGTAAAAAGCTCTACAAGGGAGGATTCGCTATTGGATCTAGTTATAGGGAATGAGCCAGAGCAGATAAGAGAAGTAAAAGTAGGGGAACATATAGGCAATAGTGACCATAATATAATACATTTTTAGATGACAATAGAGAAGGACATAAGTATGACAAAAACCAGGTTAATAGGTTGGAGAAAAGCTGATTTTGATGGGCTGAGAATAGAACTTGGGAAGATAAAATGGGCAACAATATTGGCAAACAACGATATAGAACGACAATGGGAAACACTTAAAACAGTGCAGGAAAAATATATTCCGCTAAAAGGAAAGAACGCACTAAGCACTAATGAGATTCCATGGATGAAAATGACATTAGGTAACAAATGAGGGTAAGGAAAGAGGCATACATTAAGTACATAGACAGCAAGGGAGTGCATGATAAGAGAGAATACAAAAAAATTAGGAGAGAAGTCAAAAAAACAATTAAGAAAGCAAAGAGGAACTACAAAATTAAATTATCAAGGAACATAAAACAAAAGAGTAAAATATTTTACAGGCGCATCAATAAAAAAAGGAGGGTTGGGATGGGATAGGGCCATTTAGGGATAGACAGGACAATTGAACAGGTAACGATAGGGAGATGGCAGAAATATTAAATCATTATTTCGCTTCGATATTTACCAGTGAGATAAAACAGGTGGACGTGACATTGGATAATGAGTAATGGGATACGTGCATTTAAAATTAAAAAAAGAGGATATATTAAATAAACTAATCAAACTCAAAGAGGAAAAAAGCCCCGGTCTGGATGGATTGCATTCATGCATTTAAAAAGAATCTAGGGAAGAGATAACAGAGGCATTACTACACATATTTAATAATTCATTAGAAAAAGGTGTAGTGCCAGAGGACTGGAGGGCAGCTAACGTAATACTTATATTTAAGAAGGGGGATAGAACATGTCCAGGGAATTATAGACCAGTCAGCTTAACATCATTGGTAGGAAAAATAATGGAATCCCTACTAAAGGAGAGAATAGAAGGACATCTAAAAAAAAAGTATAATAATGAATAGTCAGCATGGATTTCGAAAGGGAAAATCTTGCCTGACCAACCTTATTGAATTTTTTGAAGAGGTAACAGAGAAAGTAGACAATGGTATTGCAGCAGATGTAATTTATCTAGATTTTCAAAAGGCCTTCGATAAGGTACCCCATAATAGACTAATGAATAAGGTCAGAGAATGCGGAGTCAGGGGACAAGTCGCAGAATGGATTGCTAGCTGGCTTCAAGACAGAAAGCAGAGAGTAGGGGTAAAGGGCAGCTATTCACAGTGGCAGAAGGTGGGTAGTGGTGTTCCACAAGGATCAGTGCTGGGACCACTGCTGTTCACAATTTACATTAATGATTTAGACTTTGGAATCAAAAACACAATTTCTAAATTTGCGAATGATACCAAATTGGGGGGATAGTCAATACTGAGGAGGACTGCAACAAATTACAGGAGGACATTAAAAAACTTGTAGAATGGGCAAATAATTGGCAAATGAAGTTCAACACAGATAAATATGAGGTATTACATTTTGGTAGGAAGAATAGGGAGGTCACTTATCACTTGGAGGGTGCGAGTCTAGGTGGGGTAGAGGAACAAAGGGATCTCAGAGTACAAATACACAAATCACTAAAAGTTGCACCACAGGTTAGCAAGGCCATAAAAAAAGCAAACCAAGCACTAGGATTTATTTCTAGAGGGATAGAATTGAAAAGTAGGGAAGTTATGCTAAACCTGTATCGAACCTTAGTTAGACCACACTTAGAGTACTGCATGCAGTTCTGGTCACCATATTACATAAAGGTTATAGAGACACTGGGGAGGGTGCAGAGAAGATTTACAAGGATGATACCAGAAATGTGACTCTATACATATGAGGAAAGGATGAACAGGTGGGCCTCTTTTCTCTTGAAAAAAGAATGCTGAGGGGTGACTTTAAAATTATGAAAGGTTTTGATAGAGTGGCTACAGAGAGTGTTACCACTTGTGGGGAAGAACATAACTAGAGGCCATCAATATAAAAAGTCATCAAGAAATCCAATAGGGAATTCAGAAGAAACTTCTTTACCCAAACAGTGGTGAGAATGTGGAACTCGTTCCCAAAGGGAGTGGTTGAAGCGAATAGTATGGATGCATTTAAGGGGAGGTTGGACAAGCATATGAGGGAGAAGGGAATAGAGGGTTACGCTGATGGATTTAGATGAGGAAAGATGGGAGGAGGCTCGAGTGGAGCATAAACACCAGCATGGACTGGTTGGGCCGAATGGCCAGTTTCTGTGCTGTATATAGAAACATAGAAGATAGGAGCAGGAATAGGCCATTCGGCCCCTCGAGCCTGCTCCGCCATTCAATGCGATCATGGCTGATCATCCAAATTCAGTACCCGGTCCCTGCTTTCTCCCCATACCCCTTGATCCCTTTAGCCTTGAGAAATATATCCAACTCCTTCTTGAATATATTTAATGAATTGGCCTCTACTGCCTTCTGTGGTAGAGAATTCCACAGGTTCACCACTCACTGGTTGAAGAAATTCCTCCTCATTTCTGTCCTAAATGGCCTACCCCTTATCCTTAGACTGTGACCCCTGGTTCTGGACTCCCCGACCATTGGGAACATTCTTCCTGCATCTAGTCTGTCCAGTCCTGTCAGAATTTTATAAGTTTCAATGAGATCCCCTCTTATTCTTCTAAACTCCAGCGAGTACAAGCCCAATCGATCCAATCTCTCCTCATACGTCATTCCTGCCATCCCAGGTATCAGCCTAGTGAATCTCCGCTGAACTCCTTCCATGGCAAGAACATCCTTCCTCAGATAAGGCGACCAAAACTGCACACAATACTCAAGATGTGGTCTCACCAAGGCCCTGTACAACTGCAGCAAGACATCCTTGTTCCTGTACTCAAACCCTCTCGCTACGAAGGCCAACATACCATTTGCCTTCTTAACCGCCTGCTGCACCTGCACGCTTAGGTAGTCCAGCAACAACTTGGCACAGGTCTTTGCGCACAGCTTGGAGTCCATCCTTTCCAGCATGGAAGTGGTGTCCAACTCCATCAAAACACTTGCGGACCCAACCATGATGCAGTGTCTGATGGCATATGTCTCAGCTTCCATTGCAGCACAAGCAGCTTCCACCAAAAGTCTGATTACTGAAGTAGAAGCTCAGACTGAAGCCATGCAAGCTCAGACATGCTCCTGCTCCTCAGCTTTCACCTGATAGCTGGTGGCAAGGGCTGTCCCCCATGATGACAAGGCTGTGGATACCAGTGTTCAAAGGGGCTTGCAGGGTGTCATAGCAGTCCAGCAATCTGTCCTCAAACAGATTACTAGGATTACTGAGGCACCACCCCAGGGGAGTGGCAGTGTCTCCAAGGAGCCCAAGCCTGCTGTCCTCTCTCAGCATGACAGCATTCATCCTCCCACCCCTGCCATTCCTCCAGTGCCTTTGCTGTAAGCCAGCCAGCCCAGACTGCTGTTGCCCATGCCAAGATTCTGAAGCCGGGCCTTCTAGACTCAGAACATCTCGAGGTCATCCTCCAAGGCCATCTGAAGTCTCTCAACTGAAAGTCACCAACCTTCCACCAGCCCTGCTGCAGCTACAGAGGTAGCACTGCATATGAGCACTAGGACAGGCAAAAGCTAATGGAAGACAGGCACTAAGGGAATGCACAAGGGTGATTAGTTTATGTTAGTATGCAATATGGCACGATTTCATTTATAAATTTGGTTTGGGATGTTTATTTTGCGGTGGCTTTTATTTTTGCATTGTGGCCAAGCGGATGCTGTGATGTTCAGCGACAGAGGTAAGAAAAGGAGTGTGGGACTGTTGGGGAATGGATAATTGGTGTTGCGGTTACTGGTATTGCACTTGAATTAGTTCTTCACGTACAGCCCGGGCAGAAAGGGGCTGTCTGGTTGCTTCCTCCCTTCCTCTTCCTCCTCTTCTGCCTCCTACATCCTCCTCCTCTACTCCTCGTGCTCCTGCTCCTCAGCTTTCACCTGATAGCTGGTGGCAAGGGCTGTCCCCCATGATGACAAGGTTTTTCAGCCTGCAGCATACCACCACAAATCATGAGAACTGCTCAGCTGAGAACTGCATGGCTCCTCCAAGAAACAGAATCGTTGCTTCAGCATGCCAATGGTCTGCTCCATCACATTTCATGTGGCAGGATAGCTCTCATTGTATGCATGCTGTGTATGTGTGTGTGGTTTGCGAACCGGAGTCATGAGCCATGTCATCAGTGGATAGCCCTTGTCGCCCAGTAACCACACTTTGATTTGACGTGGTGTCTGAAATACAGCTGGCACAGCGGACTGGCACAGAATGAAGACCTCATGACTGCTGTCAGAATACTGGGCATTGACCTGCATGATGCGCTGCCTATGGTCACACACCAGCTGGACGTTGAGGGAGTAGAATCCCTTTCGGTTCCAGTACATGGCAGAGTTGACATGTGGTACCCGCAAAGCAATGTGCATGCAGTCAATGGCACCCTGGGGACGCCTGCAATCAAAGCAAACCCTCGTGCTCGCTGCCTGCTTGCCTATGGCAAGAGAGAATGAAATGAAGTTAACTCTCTTTGACTAGAGAGCCACAGTGACCTCCCTTATGCAATAGTGGATGGCGCACTGCAAGATGTTGCAAATATCTCCAGCACCAGTTTGGAAGGAGCCAGATGCATAAAGGTTTATCAGGGACAGGAGGGTGTGACTATGAGTGAGGCAGGTTTTGGGATCCAGAAGGTAGCATTGGAGGAGCCTCAGCCCTTGCACTTGTCAAACAGGTACGAGGTTCTTGCAGCCTGTGTGGATGAGAGCATAGACTGCAGGGAGGATGAGCAAACTGACCACTGCACCATGGGGGAGTAAAAAGGAATGTAATAGTGGTAGGGGACAGTTTAGTTAGGGGGATAGATACTGTTCTCTGCAGCCTAGAGCGTGAGTCCCAATGGCTGTGTTGCCTGCCCGGTGCCAGGGTTAAGGACATCTCCTCGGGGCTGGAGAGGAACTTGGAGTGTGAGAGGAAGGATCCAGTTGTTGTGGTCCACATAGGTACCAACGACATAGATAGAACTAAGAAAGAGGTTCTGCTGAGCGAGTATGAGCAGCTAGGGGCTAAATTAAAATGCAGAACCACAAAGGTAATAATCTCTGGATTACTACCTGAGCCACGATCAAATTGACATAGGGTCAATAAGATCAGAGAGTTGAATGCGTGGTTCAAGGATTGGTGTGGGAGAAATGGGTTTTGATTCATGGGGCACTGGCACTAGTACTGGGGAAAGAGGGAGCTGTTCCGTTGGGACGGGCTTCACTTGAACCATGCTGGGATCAGTGTCCTGGCGAATCGAATAACTAGGGCTTTAAACTAAATAGTGGGGGGGAGGGTTCAGGTGAGGGGAAACTTAGAAAGTTAAAGCGAAAGGACAAGGCAATAGTGCTGGGTAGCGATAGGGGTAATAATAACCAGAGTGTGACAGGAAGGGACAGAGAATAGAAGCATAAGAGTGCACCAGCAAATAGGGTCAGAGTAGGGAAAAATGGTAAAAAGACAAAATGAAAGGCTCTTTATTTGAATGCACACAGCATTCGTAAAAAGATAGATTAATTGATGGCACAAATAGAAATAAATGAGTATGATCTGATAGCCATTACAGAGACGTGGCTGCAAGGTGACCAAGGCTGGGAACTGAATATTCAGGGGTATTTTACATTTTGGCAGGATAGGCAGAAAGGAAAAGGAGGCGGGGTAGCCCTGTTAATAAAGGATGAAATCAGTACAGTAGTGAGAAATGATCTTGGCTCGGAAGATCAAGATGTAGAATCAATTTGGGTGGAGATAAGAAATAATAACTGTAAGAAATCACACAACACCAGGTTATAGTCCAACAGCTTTATTTGAAATCACAAGCTTTCGGAGCGCTGCTCCTTCATCAGGTGAAGTGGAGAGATGCATAAAAACACAGCTTATATAGTCAGAGAATAATGTCAGATGTTTACAGGTAATCTTTCTAACTGCCATTTATCACACCTCGGCAGAGAGATAATCACAGCAATCAAAGGTGTAAATGTTTTCCTGACTGACCTGTTTGGACACCATTTACACCTTTGATTGCTGTGATTGTCTCTCTACCGAGGTGTGATAAATGGCAGTTAGAAAGATTACCTGTAAACATCTGACATTATTCTCTGACTATATAAGCTGTGTTTTTATGCATCTCTCCACTTCACCTGATGAAGGAGCAGCGCTCCAAAAGCTTGTGATTTCAAATAAAGCTGTTGGACTATAACCTGGTGTTGTGTGATTTCTTACATTTGTCCACCCCAGTCCAACACCGGCATCTCCACACCAAGAAATAATAAGGGAAAGAAGTCACTGGTGGGAGTAGTTTATAGGACCCCTAACAGTAGCTAAACTATAGGACAGAGTATAAATCAAGAAATAATGGGGACTTGTAAGAAAAGTACTGCAACAATCGTGGGTAATTTTAATCTTCATATAGATTGGACAAATCAAATTGGCAAAGGTAGCCTTGAGGACGCGTTCATAGAATGTATTCAGGACAGTTTCTTAAAACAATACATTGTGGAACCAACCAGGGGACAGGCTATTTTAGATCTGGTAATGTGTAATGAGACAGGATTAATTAATGATCTCATAGTAAAGGATTCTCTCGGGAAGAGTGAACATAACATGATAGAATTTCACATTCAGTTTGAGGGTGAGAAACTTGGGTCTGAAACTAGTGTCTTAAACTTAAATAAAGGCAATTACAAGGGCATGAAGACAGAGGTGGCTGAAGTAGACTGGGAAAATAAATTAAAAGGTAAGATGGTAGATAAGCAGTGGCAGACTTTTAAGGAGATATTTCATAACTCTCAACAAAGATATATTCCAGTGAAAAAGAAAGACTCTATGAGAAGGATTTAAATTATCAAATTGTAACAAAAAGCATACAATGTTGCGAATATTAGTAGTAGGCCAAAACATAAGAACATAAGAAATAAGAGTAGACCATACGGCCCCTCGAGCCTGCCCCACCATTCAATAAGATCATGGCTGATCATCGACCTCCATTCCACTTTCCTGCCCGATCTCCATATCCCTTGATTCCCCTAGAGTCCAAAAATCTATCTATCTCAACCTTGAATATACTCAAAGACTCAGCATCCATAGCCCTCTGGGGCAGAGAATTACAAAGATTCACAACCCTCTCAGTGAAGAAATTCCTCCTCATCTCGGTCTTAAATGGCCTACTCCTTATCCTGAGACTATGCCCCCTAGTTCTAGACACTCTAGCCAGGGGAAGCAACCTCTCACCATCTACCCTGTCAATACCCTTCAGAATCTTGTATGTTTCAATGAGATCACCTCTCAATCTTCTAAACTCAAGAGAGTATAGGCCCATTCTACACAATCTCTCATCATAGGACAGCCCTCTCATCCCAGAAATCAATCTAGTCAACCATTGTTCCAACGCCTCCAAGGCAAGTATATCTTTCCTTAGATAAGGAGACCAAAACTGTGCACAGTATTGCAGGTGTGGTCTCACCAAGGCCCTGTACAGTTGTAGCAAGACTTCTTTACTCTTATACTCCAACACCCTTGCAATAAAGGCCAACATGCCATTTGCCTTCCTTATTGCTTGCTGTACCTGCATGCTAGCTTTCTGTGTTTCTTGCACGAGGACACCCAAATCTCTCTGAACACCAACATTTGAAAGTTTCTCACCATTTAAAAAATATTCTGTTTTTCTAATCTTCCTACCAAAGTGAATAACCTCGCATTTCCCTACTTTATACTCCATCTGCCATATTTTTGCCCACTCACTTAACCTATCTATATCCCTTTGCAGACTCTTTATGTTCTCCTTACAGCTTACTGTCCCACCTAGCTTTGTATCATCAGCAAACTTGGATACATTACACTCGATCCCTTCATCCAAGTCTTTAATATACAAGAAACTTTCAATTAACCGGCCCCTAAATAACCGGAAATGTCGGTTAACCGGCAAAATTCAGGAGTAGGTTCAGGTAACTTTTATTACTTTTATTAGTCCATTTGTTGCTGTGCAAGCGTGTGGTTGCAGCTGTTGCTAAGCTACAGAGATGCTTGCAACTTGTGGACGTTGTTAAGCAACAGGGTTTGTTGCTTTATACGGAGCTCTGAGCTCCATATCTTTTACTATAGCGTTCGGTTATCCGGAATTTTTGATGAACCGGCACCATGTCGGTCCCGTCCGTGCCGGATACCAGAAAGTTTCCTGTAGATTGTAAATAGTTGAGGCCGCAGCACTGATCCCTGTGGCACCCCACTAGTTACAGTTTGCCAACCTGAAAATGACCCATTTATCTCAACTCTCTGTTGTCTGTTAGTTAGCCAATCCTCTATCCATGCTACTATATTACCCCCAACCCCATGAGCCCTAATCTTGTGTAATAACCTTTTATGTGGCACCTTATCAAATGCCTTTTGGAAATCCAAATATACCACATCTGCTGGTCTACCTTTATCTACCCTGCTCGTTACATCCTCAAAGAACTCTAATAAATTTGTCAAACACGATTTCCCTTTTATAAAACCATGTTGACTCTGCTTAATTGTATTATGATTTTCTAAATGTCCTGCTACTACTTCCTTAATAATGGATTCCAGCATTTTTCCAATGATAGATGTTAGGCTAACTGGCCTATAGTTTCCTGCTTTCTGTCTCAGCCAGAAGAAATCAACCAGCAGCTAGAAAGTGGTTGATATATATTCATGACTTCTCTTGATATATATTAATGACTTGGATGTGGGTGTACAGGGCACAATTCCAAATTTGCAGATGACACAAAACTTGGAAGTATAGCCCAGCACGTGAGTGCAAAAGACAAGGCTGAAGTGTTTGCAACCATCTTCAGCCAGAAGTGCTGAGTGGATGATCCATATCAGCCTCCTCCTGAGGTCCCCACCATCACAGAAGTCAGTCTTCAGCCAGTTCGATTCACTCCACGTGGGATCAAGAAACGGGTGAGCGCACTGGATACAGCAAAGGCTATGGGCCCCGACAACATCCCGGCTATCGTGCTGAAGACTTGTGCTCCAGAACTAGCCGCACCTCTAGCCAAGCTGTTCCAGTACAGCTACAGCATTGGCACCTATCCGACAATGTGGAAAACTGCCCAGGTATGTCCTGTCCACAAAAAGCGGGATAAATCTAACCCGGCCAAATCCAATTCACTTCATGTGATATCAAGAAATGGCTGAGTACACTAAATACAGCAAAGGCTGTAGTGCTGGAGACCTATGCTCCAGAACTAGTCACACCTCTTGCCAAGCTGTTCCAGTACAGCTACAATACCGCCATCTAAGTGACAAAGTGGAAACTTGCTCAGGTATGTTCTGTCCACAAAAAGCAGGACAAATGCAATCTGGCCAATTATTGCCCCTTCAGTCTACACTCAATCATCAGCAAAGTGATGGAAGGGATCGTCGACAGTGCTATCAGGTGGCTCTCATGCACCAATAACCTGCTCACCAATGCACAGTTTGGGTTCCGCCAGGACCACTCGGCCCCAGACCTCGTTACAGCCTTGGTCCAAATATGGACAAAAGAGCTGAATTCCAGAGGTGAGGTGAGAGTGACTGCCCTTGACACCAAGGCAGCATTTGATCGAGTGTGGCATCAAGGAGCCCTAGTAAAAAATGAAGTCAATGGGACCCAGGGGGAAAACACTCCACTGGCTGGAGTCATACCTAGCACAAAGGAAGATGGTTGTGGTGGTTGAATGTCAATCATCACAGCCCCAGGACATCGCTGCAGGAATTCCTCAGGGCAGTGTCCTAGGCCCAACCATCTTAAGCTGCTTCATCAATGACCTTCCCTCCAACATAAGGTCAGAAATGGGGATGTTCGCTGATGACTGCACAGTGTTCAGCGCCATTCACAACTCCTCTGATAATGAAGCAGTCCATGCCCGCGTGCAACAAGACCTGGACAACGTTTAGGCTTGGGCTGATAAGTGGCAGGTAATATTCGCACCACAGAAGTACCAGGCAATGACTATCTCCAACAAGCGAGAGTCAAACCACCTCCCCTTGACATTCAATGGTATTGCCATCGCTGAATCCCCCACCATCTATATCCTGGGGGGATCACCATTGACCAGAAACTTAACTGGACCAGCCACATAAGTACTGTGGCAACAAGAGCAGGTCAGAGGCTGGATATTCTGCGGCGAGTGTCTCACTGCCTGACTCCCCAAAGCCTTTCCACCATCTACAAGGCACAAGTAAGGAGTGTGATGGAATACTCTCCACTTGCCTGGATGAGTGTAGCTCCAACAACACTCATGAAGCTCGACACTATCCAGGACAATGCAGCCCGCTTGATTGGCACGCCATTCACCACCTTAAACATTCACTCCCTCCACCACCGCCGTACCGTGGCTGCAGTGTGTACCACCTATAAGATGCACTGCAGCAACTCGCCAAGGCTTCTTCGGCAGCACCTCCCAAACCCGCGACCTCTTCCACCTAGAAGGACAAGGGCAGCAGGCGCATGGGAACACCACCACTTCCAAGTTCCCCTCCAAGTTACACACCATCCTGACTTAGAAGTATATAGCTGATCCTTCATCATCGCTGGGTCAAAATCCTGGAACTCCCTCCCTAACAGCACTGTGTGAGTACCTTCACCACACGGACTGCAGCGGTTCAAGAAGGCGGTGTAAGATTTAGGATCACAGGCTCACACGGATTACCCAACAGGGTTTTAGAAGTTGCAAGGCTTTTATTAAAGAGCTACAGTTTCAAAGCATAATCAGATATTACATATGGTTTAAGCTGAGTATAATCGACATATAACCCGTGACAGTAGAAAGCGATCTACGATCTCCCGAAGCGGAATGCCATGACCAGATGGACGGTTGGTTGGAGGTCTGGTAAGGCAGCGTGGAGGTCTTGGGTCAGCAAGTCTCTGCGGTCAGTAACAGCAGTCGCCTCTGTTGATTCATCCCTCTGGCTGTTGGAGGTGAGCCAGCAGTGATTTCCACCTCGAAGAAGCCTTCGCCCCTCGCTGACTGATTCCCACTCTCAGCCCTCTATTCTTATAGTTATTTCGGTGGGCTGTGATCTATCTATTGTCAATCATCTATCATCCAAATGTGCTGCGGGAAAACATTTCTCACTGCCCCTTTCTGCCTGGCTGACGAGGCCTTTCTCTTATCTTTCTGAGGAATGTTTTGTTATGTTTCTTTAAGGACATGACTTTTCGGCTTCATTTTGTCTAGCTATGGTACCACTACCCTGTGTTGTCTTGCATTTTACGATCCCCTTATCACTTTCAAGCCTTTCAGTGTTTGTTATTTGACCTTGCTGATACTTCCCCCATTTATTCCTAACTGCAGTTTTAATTTCTGTTCGAAGAGTCAAACTTCATCCATGAATCTAATAACTGTTTCTTACAAATTCCCTTCTTTGAGAAGGAAATATCCTTATTGATTGCTCACACCTTGCTCTTAACTATTCTAGCTAATTCTAAGTTGTTGGCTCGTCTCCCCACCCGTTTGATTAGGTGCCGTAGATAGCATGCCAGTATTACCAGGATTATCAGTATGGATCCTTGCCCTACTACTAAGACGCTATTTCGATCTATTGGCATGCTACCTTTAGCCCCTCCCCCTTCCGTGCTCGTACAACAGGGGGTCCGTCTTCATAAGGCCTCACCCAGCTGCAGTAATTACAATAGAAAGTCATATGACACCCAGCCTCTGAAATAGTGTTGCCCTCTGTGGACTCGTTAGTAGGTCGCAGGATCACTCCTTGTCTCACGATGATGTTCATCGGGTGGATGATGCCGATAATTGCTGCCAGTTCTATCAGAATCTTGAGCGGAGCCATCCTGTGCCGTGACCTATAACAGAAAATGTGGAGTATTTATTCTTTCACAGTTTTTAATTGATTGATGTGGTACCACCTGGGCCTTTTCTTCCCCCTCTTATCTGGGATTTGGACCAGGTATACCGCGGGACTAGCTCAGTCTAAGATTGGGCAGGGTCCCACCCACTTAGGTTCAAAGGCATGTTCCCTTTTTAGGTAATTTAGGACCATCACCACATCCCCAATCTGATACTCAAAAGGCCGAACCTTTTTGTCAAAGTACTTTTTTATCTGCTGTGGCACGCCAGGCACCTATGGACCCTGTTTTCAAAGTCTTCGTTACAACCGGGGTACCAGGAAGTGGTGGAGAGTTTCTCCAGGGTGATCTTTACAGAATAATGCCCCCCTACCGGGTGGGCGTGTAGCAGATTAAACAGTTCATCTCCCATCAATGGGGGAACACAGGTGACATAATAATCCGGGGTGTCACCGTACATGAGGATGGGCGTCAGGGTGCTGATCGGGTCCTGGTAGAGGAAGGTGAGTGAGGTCCAGGGGGTTGGAGCTGGCCCTGCTGGTGCCATGCAATGACTATAGAGTAAGGGTCATACATGGCCTGCAGGGAGGCTAGGTCGTTGGCTGAGCTGATTGCTCCCACAGAGAGGGCATTGGGTTCCTGGGGTCGCTCCCATACCAGGGCGTTTATAGCAGCTTGCTTGAAATTGCCCCTAGCCAACGGCTCTATGGACCGGGAATGTGCCTTAACCTTACTAACATAAACAGGTGCCGTACGTCCCCACAACCCCGCGTACAAGACCTGGAACAAGGTGGCGTGCAACAGGGGTTTACCGTTGGTGGTACAAAAGTTATTCCGCGCATACATTGGTAAGGATAGCAGGGTGTTGATAGCATAGGCACTGTCGGACCAAATGTTAATGCTTTGGGAGGTGGTAACCTGAATGGCGGTTACGAGGGCAGCTTCTTTGGCATATTGCGCAGAATGGGGGGTGCAGCTGTATTGGATAACCTCACTTGGTAGGATAACGGCAAACCCGGTGTATGGTTTACCATCCTTGTGGAATGATGATCCGTCAATAAAGACATCTGGTGCCCCCATAATCGGTTCTGCCTGGATCGCGGAGGTGTGGAAGTCCAGCGGGGGAAGGGGACATTCGTGTGGGGGTCCGTCGTATAAGAGTCGCTGGGGCAGCAAAGTAATTCGTTTGGGAGTGACCTCCAAGTCACGCTGGGTCAGTTCCAATGCCCAGTGGCTCAGTCGAGCCATTGATACTAGCGTGTCCCCTGGTCGTAGCAGCAGGTTGAGTGGCGTGTGTGGGCTGTGTAGTATTACATGATTGAAACCTGTTATGTAGGTAAAGTGTTTGGCGGCCCAAAAGGTGGCCAGCAGGTGTCTTTCACAGGCAGAATAAGTCAGTTCAGCCCCCCTTAGGATTCTTGAAGCGTGGGCGATAGGTAATAGTCTGCCCTGGTTATCCTGACATAGGGCAGCCGCGAGGCTTTTCTCTGTGGCCCCTACCTCCATGTGGAAGGGCTTGCTGGGCTTGGGTGAAACCAGACACGTAGCCTGTGCGACAGCTTGCTTCAGCAGTGTCACTGCATTTGTACAGTCCTTAGTCCAGCCGAGTCGGACTTGGTCATCAGTGCGTCGGCGGGTGTTTCAGCGGCAGCAGCGGGGCTATAAAAGTCCCAGAGACCAGGTAAGGCCTCAGTGCGTCGGCGGGTGTTTCAGCGGCAGCAGCGGGGCTATAAAAGTCCCAGAGCCCAGGTAAGATCTCAGTGCGTCGGCGGGTGTTTCAGCGGCAGCAGCGGGGCTATAAAAGTCCCAGAGACCAGGTAAGGCCTCACAGCGTCGGTGGGAATTTCAGCGGCAGCAGCGGGGCTATAAAAGTCCCAGAGACCAGGTAAGGCCTCACAGCATTGGCGGGAATTTCAGCGGCAGCAGCGGGGCTATAAAAGTCCCAGAGGCCAGGTAAGGCGTACCAGTCTCCAGTCTGGAAACTCGGATGGAAGGAGAGAGGTAAAAAGTAATCCAAGTGTGACGTCACCAGAAAGCGTGTAAGTGATTGGTTGGTAAGTATTTCTCCCTTTTTAAGCTTAAATCTCTTTGGTTTACAGTTTCTAAGGTGCGATATTCATCATCTAGAATCGGGACAGAGGGTATTTAAAAATAATATCAAATGTAATTAATTACATAGAATGGGAGATCAGGTGATGTGTTGCTGCTGCAATATGTGGGAGCTGGTGGACACCATTGATGTTCACGGTGATCACATTTGCAGTAAGTGTTGGCTGCTCGAGGAATTCCGGCTCCGTGTTGAAGAGCTGGAGTCCGAGCTTGAAACACTGAGACACATCAGGGAGGGGGAGAGTTACCTGGACTCTGTGTATCACGAGGTAGTCAGACCAATTAGATTAATTAATTCAGATGTAGTCCGTGGCCAGGGTCAGGATGGTGTGACTAGAAGTGAGACAGGTACGGGGATCCAGGAGGTAGTGTTGGAGGAGCCGCAGCCCTTGCACTTGTCCAACAGGTTCGAGGCTCTTACTCCCTGTGAGGATGGGAACAGGGACTGCGGGGAGGATGAGCAACCTGGCCACAGCACCGTGGAGCGGGGGCCATTCAAGTGGGGGGAGTTAAAAGAAATGTTGTAGTGGTGGGGGATAGTATCGTTAGGGGGATAGATAGAGTTCTTTGCAGCCGAGAGCGAGAGTCCCGAAGGCTGTGTTGCCTGCCCGGTGCCAGGGTTAAGGACATCTCCTCTGGACTGGAGAGAAACTTGGAGTGGGAGGGGGAAGATCCAGTTGTCGTGGTCCATGTTGGTACAAACGACGTAGATAGGACAAGGAAGACGGTTCTGTTAAAGGAGTATGAGCAGCTAGGGGTCAAATTAAAAAACAGAACCTCAAGGGTAATAATCTCTGGGTTATTACCTGAGCCACGAGCGAATATGGCTAGGATAAATAAAATAAAAGAGTTAAATGCGTGGCTCAAAGACTGGTGTGGGAGAAATGGGTTTTGCTTCCTGGGACACTGGCACCAGTACTGGGGCAGGAGGGAGCTGTTCCGTTGGGACGGGCTTCACTTGGCCAGTGCTGGGACTAGAGTCCTGGCGGATCATATAACTAGGGCTGTAGAGAGGGCTTTAAACTAACTAGTGGGGGGGAGGTTCCTAGAGAGCAAATAATAAAAATGATAACAGAGAAGGTCATAGACTTAGGTAGCAGTGGGGAAATTAAAAACCAGAGCGTGTCAGGAAGGGGCAGAAGGTATGGAGTAAAAGGTAAAGTAATAAAAAGGGCAATAGCAGGAACTAAGTCAAATCAATCAAATCAAATCAAATCAACTTTTATTGTCATTGTTAGTGCACAAGTGCAGTACAACGAAATGTAGGCTTGCGGCTCCCGAGAATGTACATTTAGATTAAGACATTTAAACATTCAACATACATTTGGCTTGTAATACATTAACATAAACATAACCATAAGTGTCACAAAACATATTTGAAAGTTCTCTATCTGAATGCACGTAGCATTCGTAACAAAATAGACGAGTTAATGGCACAAATAACTACATATGGGTATGATCTTGTGGCCATTACAGAAACATGGCTGCAGGGTGACAATGCCTGGGAATTAAACATACCAGGTTATTTAACGATCAGGAAGGACAGGCAGGAAGGAAGGGGAGGTGGGGTGGCTATGTTAATAAAGGAAGGAATCACTGTAATACAGAGAAATGATATTGGGTCAAAAGATCAGGATAATGAAACAGTTTGGGTGGAGATAAGGAATAATAAGGGGAAAAAAACACTAGTGGGCGTAGTCTATAGGCCTCCGAACAGTTGCAACTCTGTTGGACAGAGTATCAATCAGGAAATAGTTGAGGCTTGTAATAAGGGAACATCTATAATTATGGGGGATTTTAACTATCATATAAATTGGACAAATCAAATTGGGCAGGGCTGCCTTGAGGATGAGTTCATTGAGTGTATTAGGGATGGGTTACTTGAGCAGTATGTAACTGAACCGACCAGGGGGCAAGCAACCTTAGATCTGGTCCTGTGTAACGAGACAGGATTAATTAAAAATGTCCTAGTAAAGGATCCCTTTGGAATGAGTGACCATAACATGGTTGAATTCCATATTCAATTAGAGGGTGAGAAGGTTGGATCTCAAACAAGCGTGCTAAGCTTGAATAAAGGAGACTATGAAGGTATGAGAGCGGAATTGAGTAGAGTGGATTGGGAAAATAGATTAAAGGGTAAGACGATACATGATCAGTGGTGTACATTTAAGGAGTTATTTTACAACTTCCAAAAAATATATATTCCACTGAGAAGAAAAGGGTGTAAAAGAAAAGACAGCCATCCGTGGCTAAGTAAAGAAATTAAGGATAGTATTCGAATAAAAACAAGGGCATATAAGGTAGCCAAATCTCGTGGGAGGATAAAGGATTGGGAAAACTTTAAAAGACAGCGAAAAATAACAAAAAGATTGATTAAGAAAGGGAAGATAGATTATGAAAGTAAATTAGCAAAAAATATAAAAACAGATAGTAAGAGTTTTTATAGTTATATAAAAAGAAAAAGGGTGGCTAAAGTAAATGTTGGTCCCTTAGAGGATGAGACCGGGAAATTAATGCTGGGAAATATGGAGATGGCAAAAACACTGAATGAATATTTTATATCAGTCTTTACAGTAGAAGACACTAAGAACATCCCAACACTGGACAAACAGGGGGGCTAAAGGGGGGGGGGAGGAGCTAAACACGATCAAAATCACCAAGGAAGTGGTACTCGGTAAAATAATGGGACTCAACGCAAATAAATCACCTGGACCTGATGGCTTACATCCTAGGGTCTTGAGGGAAGTGGCGGTAGGGATTGTGGATGCATTGGTAATAATTTTCCAAAACTTCCTGGACTCAGCAAAGGTCCCGGCAGACTGGAAAACTGCTAATGTAACACCCTTATTTAAAAAGGGCAGTAGACAGAAGGCTGGAAACTATAGACTGGTTAGCCTAACATCTGTGGTAGGTAACATTTTGGAGTCCATTATTAAGGAGACAGTAACAGGACATTTGGATAATCATAATTTAATAGGACAAAGTCAGCATGGTTTTATGAAGGGGAAGTCATGTTTGACAAATTTGCTGGAGTTCTTTGAGGAAGTAACACATAGGGTGGATAAAGGGGAACCAGCGGACGTAGTGTATTTAGACTTCCAAAAGGCATTTGACAAGGTGCCACACAAAAGATTATTGCTTAAGATAAAAAATCACGGGATTGGGGGTAATATTCTGGCATGGATAGAGGATTGGCTATCTAACAGAAGGCAGAGAGTTGGGATAAATGGTTCATTCTCAGACTGGCAATCAGTAACAAGTGATGTTCCGCAGGGGTCAGTGCTGGGTCCCCAACTCTTTACAATCTATATTAACGATTTGGAGGAGGGGACCGAGTGTAACATATCAAAGTTTGCAGATGATACTAAGATGGGAGGGAAAGTAGTGAGTGAGGAGGACATAAAAAACCTGCAAAGGGACATAGACAGGCTAAGTAAGTGGGCAGAGATTTGGCAGATGGAATACAATACTGGAAAGTGTGAGGTTATGCACTTTGGCAGGAAAAATCGTAGAGCAAGTTATTATCTTAATGGCAAGAAACTGGAAAGTACTGAAGTACAAAGGGATCTGGGGGTCCTGGTGCACGAAACTCAAAAGGTTAGTATGCAGGTGCAGCAAGTGATTAAGAAGGCCAATGGAATGTTGGCCTTCATTGCTAGGGGGATAGAATATAAAAACAGGGAAGTATTGCTTCAGTTGTACAAGGTATTGGTGAGACCGCACCTGGAATACTGCGTACAGTTTTGGTGTCCATACTTAAGAAAGGACATACTTGCTCTCGAGTCAGTGCAAAGAAGGTTCACTTGGTTAATCCCGGGGATGAGGGGATGGACATATGAGGAGAGGTTGAGTAGATTGGGACTCTACTCATTGGAGTTCAGAAGAATGAGAGGCGATCTTATTGAAACATATAAGATTGTGAAGGGGTTAGATCGGGTGGATGTGGGGAGGATGTTCCCGATGATGGGTGAAACTAGAACTAGGGGGCATAGTCTTAGAATAAGGGGCTGCTCTTTCAAAACTGAGATGAGGAGGAACTACTTCACTCAGAGGGTGGTAGGTCCATGGAATATGCTGCCCCAAAAAGCTGTAGAAGCTACATCATTACATAAATTTAAAACAGAAATAGACAGTTTCCTAGAAGTAAAGGGAATTAAGGGTTACGGGGAGCGGGCAGGAATGTGGACATGAGTCTAGGTTCGGATCGGTCATGGACCTGTGGGTAGCGGAGCGGGCCCAGGGGCCGTGTAGCCTGATCCTGCTCCTATTTCGTGTGTCTAATTCTGTTAGATTCAGGAGATGGTTCTGTGATAGTAGATTGACGGTTAGGATCAGATCAGCCATGATCTTATTGAATGGCGGAGCAGGCTCGAGGGGCCGATTGGCCTACTCCTGCTCCTATTTCTTATGTTCTTATGTTCTTATGTTCCTTTAAGTAGTTGATAGAGCGGTGCTGCTGTTTCTGCAAATCGTGGAATGAAAGTCCGCTGGTATCCCACCAGCCCGAGAAAGGAAAGCAGGGCGGTTTTTGAAGTGGGCAGGGGTGGGCGCTGAATGGTTTCGATCTTATGCTGATCCGGGCTGATGCCGGAAGCTCCAATTCGGATGCATAAAAAGGTTACACCCTCCTGTACCAGCTGGGCTTTCCGTGGGTGAACTTTTAGTCCAGCTTTTAAAAGTAGTTGCAGTAATTCCTGAAGGAGTGTCAAATGCTCGGCGTGGTCTGTGGTAGCAAGCAAGATATCATCAACATACTGGAGTAAACAGGAGGGCCGTGAAAAGTCCTTCAGGGCCCCAGCCATACGCTTGTGGAAAATGGTGGGGGCGTTATGGAACATTTGTGGCAGGCACGTCCAGGTATAACTCTGATCCTCGAACGTAAAAGCAAATTTAAACTGATCTTCCTGCCTTATGGGGATGCTCCAGAAACCATTAGAGATATCGAGGGTGGAGAAGACTTTGCTGCCATTGGGGATCTGTGAGAGTAGGGTGGGTGTTTCTCGAACCGCCGGAGCGCAAGCCGGGGTAACTGAATTGAGCTTACGATAGTCGATAGTTACCTGCCAGCTGTCATCTGGCTTTTTGACTGGCCAGATGGGGGAGTTAGTTGTAAATGTGCCTTTGCGGACAACACCCTGCTTTAACAATGACTCGATGGTCGTTCGAATATATGGTATACTCCCGGCCGGGTATGAGTCTTGTTTTACGGGAGCGTGGACCGGACCGTTAATCTCCTCGGGTTCGGTCATGCCCCCGCAATCATGTTTGTGGGTCGCGAATACTCCCGGGACTGATTCTAAGATAGCCTGGACTTCCGGGTCTGCAGAGGTAACTGGTTCATAGTCCTCTGATTTTTTAATCGCGAATACCGAGTGCACGCTGGACACCGGGTTGGGAGGTCCGTTTTGAGGGTTCCACCAGATACAGTTGTTGGCATAATCAATCACTGCCCGATGACTGCCGAGCACATCACTGCCTAATATTCCCTGGCCGGATTTATAAACGGGGTTTTGGACCGCGACTTGCACCCCTCCTATGTTCAATACTATGGGAAGAGACCCTTGTATGGTCGTCTGGGTTGAATTGTCGAAACCTGGTAGGAGCTGGGGCACACCCTTAGTGGGGTCGGGGTGGGGATCGTGGATAATGGTGACAGAGGAGCCAGAGTTGACCAGCATTAGTTGTTGATGGCCTCCTGAATCAACAATGCGGACTACCGGCCTCCCGTGCTCATCGTGTTGGAGAGGGGCAGCCCCTCCCCCCCTTTTAACCCCGTCAGTCATAATGTGGGTGGTGGAGGAAATGACCCATCCTGCTGTTGCACCACGGAGACCGGTAGGGCTTTCTGACTGACGCTTAGGGCAGCTAGGGCTGCTCCCACTCTCTCAAGCCGCTGGTCGGTTGCGTCGGGGCCTACCTGCCTTGGGGAGTTGTGGCATTGGCGGGCATAGTGGCCTAGAAGCTGACAGCGAAAGCAACGTATTGAATTGTTTATCCGTGGCGCGGATGTTCTGGGCTCCCCTGACCTCTGGTTAGGCAGCGGGCCTTCAACGGCCGCTACTGCGCCTTGAGGGATGTTGGCACGGGTCTGGTCCCACGCAGCCTGGGTGCGAATCTGCATTTTTTTCCAGTGGGTGTCTTTAGAAACGCATTGTGGACTAATGGTTGGAGGCCATTAAGGAAAAGGGTTTTGAAGCCCGGGTTGTTGTAGTTTCCCCCATTCCCCCTCTTGTGCGCTGAAAGATATCGTGAAGTCGCTGCCCGAAAACGTTCGGGCTTTCCGCAGGGCCCTGTTTGGTGTTAGCAAGGAGTTGGTGGAAGTCCAGGCTATCCTCCCCCAACACCCGGCATATCTCTGTCTCTATATTCTCAACATCGCTCCCTTCTATAACGCCCGGACCCATTTCTTGTTTCAGTTCTGTGGAACATGCCTCCAGGAGGACCTGTTTAAGGTCGCTCCCTTCTAGTTCTGGATGAGAAATTTTAAAAATCCTCCAACGCTGCCTGAGCTTGAGGGGGTCTGTGCGGACTCCCAGCGCTCCCAAGCTATTTTTTAGTGTCCCGACCTCTACTGCAGTAAGGGGCAGTCGGGTAGTTGTCTCTATCCTGTTAGTAGTGCTCGAGGGGCCCTGCCCTGCTTCTTCTGCTCCTTTGCTCCCTGAGGAGGCTGGAACCAAGGATTCGGATTCCGCCATTGATCAGGTGACCACGCACACTGGCATCTTGTCTGCCCCAGCCCCCCCCAACAGCGAAGGCGGAACCGGGGGAGCGAAGGGTGTAGGGATCTGTCCGAAACCGTCCCAACAAGAGTCGGGATGTGCCGGTTTAATTTTGGAGACAGCTGCCACTACTGCTCGCTGTTGGCTAATTTGTGTCTGCAGCTGTTGCATTTTTTCTAGGCACAGGGCGTGGTCTGCCTCAGGGGAAGCAGTGCTTTGCTGTCGATTCAGTTCCCTTACTGCCCCCCTTGCATCTTCCAGCTCCTCCCTCAACCTACGGTTCTCTACCTGTAACTCAATGTCATTATCTAGGATCTGGTCTAGCTTCCTTTGGGCACGCTGTGCTTTCTCATTCTCTCTTTGCTCCCGGGCCAGCTGGGTGCGGAGGTCGGAGTTGTCCTGCTTCAGCTGATGCGTTAACTCCCTTAACCCTTTAGCCTCCAGATTTACTCGTTCAGCAAACAGATGTGCCCCATATGCCAACTGATCCCGGCCCTTCTTCAACTTAAGTTTGTTTTGGTGGATGTCTGCCGAAAGTTTGTCTAGAATGCAATCATAGTTCCCGCTACTATCTTCTAAAATTCCTAGAACTCCCGTGGCCGCAGCCTTCCTGACTTTTTCTGCCAGGCTGTCTATTAATAATTCTCGATGATATGCCAACGCCATTGTACTTCTGGTTTTACCTTTCAACAAGCTCTTTACCGCTCCGTTCTTTCAGAGAGAAAAAACACTATACACAGTCTAAGCAACGATCACGTGCGTTCGACCAGACCGCTCCCTTCTTTCAGAGAGAAAAAACACTATACACAGTCTAAGCAACGATCACGTGCATTCGACCAGACCGCTCCCTTCTTTCAGAGAGAAAAAACACTATACACAGTCTAAGCAACGATCACGTGCATTCGACCAGACCGCTCCCTTCTTTCAGAGAGAAAAAACACTATACACAGTCTAAGCAACGATCACGCGTGTTTGACCGGTCCCTCCGGTCATCCCAACCGGAACCTTACAACTCCTAACTCCGTGATCCCACTTCTGACACCAATGTAAGATTTGGATCACAGGCTCACACAGATTACCCAACAGGGTTTTAGAAGTTGCAAGGCTTTTACTAAAGAGCTACAGTTTCAAAGCATAATCAGATATTACATATGGTTTAAGCTGAGTATAATAGACATACAACCCGTGACAGTAGAAAGCGATCTACGATCTCCCGAAGCGGAATGCCATGATGGGATGGACGGTTGGTTGGAGGTCTGGTAAGGCAGCGTGGAGGACTTGGGTCAGCAAGTCTCTGCAGTCAGTAACAGCAGTCGCCTCTGTTGATTCGTCCCTCTGGCTGTTGGAGGTGAGCCAGCAGTGATTTCTGTAATGTATATACCTTTAAGGGGGGGAACTATGTTTTACAGCTCATGTATACTGCAGTACTGGCAGTGACCACACCTGTATATAACACTGAGTAGTAATCTGTACAGATCAGTTGCAGTGTGAGCCACGTTGAGTAAACACCTGTTGTACCGTTCTCTGCAGTCTGTGTCTCATTATACATGGACGCAACATTGGCGACGAGGCAGGTTCGAACCTACCTGCAACTCTGCATCACCTCCCGGGGATTCGTTCCTGGAGATCAGTGGATTGGAGGTCAAGGCCAGAGACTCGGGCGTCGACCACGGGCAACCGCCCAGTCATCCAGCAGAGACTCGAGAATTGCGGGGGAGGCTGTCGAGAGCCAGGCTTGGCTTTCCAGTCGAGGTGGCCCAGCGAAACGGGCTGGCAACAGGTAGTGCGCAGACCCTTATCGGACAGCGGCGGGCTAGAGCCCAACCGAGTGGCACAGCAAAGGGCCAAGCAGCGTCGACGGGAGAGAGAGAGAGAGAGGGCAGAGCGCACAGGGCACAGCCGGTGTTCAGGGGACGAGCAGCGTTGGAGAGAGGGAGAGAGAGACGCGCAGAAACCCGCGAGGCGCCGCCATTGCCACGAGGACCGCCGAGAGCGGCTTTGGCAGCAGCGCAGGAGAAGCGCGCGAAACCTACAGGGCGCCACCATTGCCACGAGAACCGCCGGGAGCGGCGTTGGCAGCAGCGGGGGAGGAAGGAAAGCGCGGGAGACGCCATTTTAAGCCATTGGGAGACGCCATTTTAAGCCACACCCAAAATGCCGAAGAGTGGCAGTATCACCGCATTTGACAATGAAGTCGAAGATTGGACTACATATGTCGAACAAATAGAGGTGTACTGCAAGGCAAATGAGGTGTCAGATGACAAGAAAGCGTCGGTATTGTTAAATTTAATGGGTGCAAAGACGTATGGTTTATTACAAAATCTAGTAACCCCAACGAAGCCAATGGAAAAGAGTTTTGAAGACATAGTAACGATACTAAAGGAACATTTAAACCCCACACCACTGCTGATAGCAGAAAGATTCAAGTTTCACAAACGGAACTGTTGAGCCTGTGTGTTCCAGATATACTTATTTTAAATAACTGGACACAGACAACAGGAAAAACTTAAACAGGTCTTTACTACTTGAAGGTCAGGGCTGAACTGCTTTACAAATTACTACACAGAGCTTATATACCGGTGTGGTCACCACCGGTACTACAATATACAGTAGCAAGAGAAAGTAGTCCATTTTCTTAAGGTAGTTCTCTTAAGGTGGTACAGGTTACATACACCACAATTCCTCCCTTTTTAGCTTAACAGTGTACACCCCAATTTAAACATAACATGGATAACATATATACAATTTTCATGCAACTGTTCAAAGATTCAGTCTCTGAGGAGGCCTCCTGATCCGAGTTGGATAACGCCTTTCAGGGGTCTCTGATTCTGGTTGCTGGGGTGACTCCTCTAATTGATCTCTTATGGATTGAACATCCTCATGTACGTTCGCGTTTGAGGTAGATGCTACAGGTTCAATAATTTCTTCCACTGGTGTCTCTGCCGTAGCCATGGGTTCGACCCTTGTTCTCAATTCTACAAGTTGGTCAGCATGACGTCGTATTACGTTTTCACCAATCTCTACCGTGTACATCAGGGGTCCTTGTCTGGCACGAATTGTTCCAGATTGCCATTTCTCATTCTTATAGTCCCGGGCTAACACTGGTTGTCCTATTTCGAAACTCCGAGTGTTCTTGTTATTTACATGCTGGAACTGTTTGTTTTCGACTTCCCTACGCACATTTGGTTTTAACAAATCCAACCTGGACCGCAACCTCCTGTTATAAAACATCATGGCAGGACTTTGATTTGTCACTGCATGTGTGGCGTTTCGATATGCCATTAGGAAATTGTCCACCTTGTGTTGTAGTGGAATATGGTCTTCGCTCATGGCATTTATCGCCTTTTTGAACGTTTGTACAAATCTCTCAGCCAACCCATTTGTAGCCGGATGATATGGGGTAGATGTATAGTGTTTCACCCCATTCTTCTTCATGAATTTCTGGAATTCTTCTGACACGAACTGCGGTCCGTTGTCTGAACATATCTGTTCTGGCAATCCATTTCTTGCAAATATGGTTCTTAGAACTGCGATCGTCTTTTCCGAGGTAGTGGTCGCCATTTTAATCACTTCTGGCCATTTAGAATGTGCGTCTACCGCTATCAAAAACATGGAATCCATGAATGGACCTGCAAAGTCAATATGTACACGCTGCCATGGGGTTGAAGGCCATTCCCATGGATGCAGCGGTGCAATTGGGGGTGCATTTTGAACTTTTTGGCACCCTGAGCAGCTTTTAGTCAGATCCTCTATTTGTTTGTCAATACCTGGCCACCACACATAAGCCCTAGCAAGGCTTTTCATCTTGACTCCCCCCAGATGACCTTCATGCAGTTCCTTTAGAACTCTCTCCCTTAATTTAGGAGGAATAATCACCCTTGTTCCATACATCAATGTTCCTTGACAAACGGACAGCTGTTCTCGTCTGGCTGAGAATGCCGGTAACAGTGGTTCGCCATGTGCTGGCCACCCCTTCACTGTCAATTCGTAGACCCGAGACAGTGTCGGGTCGTTCCTGGTCTCTCTCTCAATACTCGCATTGGTGACTGGTAAACATTCGATGATGGTCGAGTGAAATAACTCAACAGGGTCAACTGTCGCTGCCTCTTCCGCTGTAGGTAGTGGCAGGCGTGACAGCCCATCAGCATTACCATGTTGCTTTGTACCTTTGAATTCGATCTCATATTGATGTGCCCCTAGGAAAAGGGACCATCTCTGGAGCCTCTGCGCAGTCATCACCGAAATACCCTTCTTAGGGTTAAAAATGGAAACCAACGGCTGGTGGTCTGTCAGCAGCGTAAACTTTTGGCCTTGCAGGTAATGATTAAATTTTTTCACTCCCCACACGAGACTGAGAGCCTCCCTATCTATCTGAGCATAGTTGCGCTCAGCGGAGGTCAATGATCTGGATGCGAACGCGACTGGTCTTTCCAAGCCATTTGGCAACTTATGTGATAGCACTGCCCCAATACCATATGGAGAAGCATCACAAGCTAAACGAATAGGCAGCGTTGGGTTAAAGTGAGCCAACACTTCCTTAGAGGTGATCAATGCCTTGCTTTTGTGAAAAGCCCGCTTACAGTCCTCGCTCCACTTCCATGGCACTCCCTTTTGTAAAAGAGCGTTCAGCGGGTGTAGCACCATGGATAAATTTGGCAGAAACTTATGGTAATAGTTAATCAACCCTCGGAACGACCTCAACTGGGATACATTTTCCGGAGCGGGAGCCTTCACAACAGCTTCGATCTTGTCAGGTGACTTGTGAAGCCCCTCCTGGTCAATGATGTGACCACAGTACGAGATTCGCTTCTGAAAGAACTCACATTTCTGGCGATTAACTCGAAGTCCATACTCTTTCAATCTGGTGAGCACCTGTTCCAAATTAGTAAGGTGTTCCTCATCATCATCTCCTGTAATAAGAATGTCGTCCAGATAGCATTGTGTGCCAGGAATTCCCTGTAATACCTGCTCCATGGCCCTTTGCCAAATGGCTGGAGCCGATGCCACTCCAAAAACCAGTCTATTATACCGATATAAGCCCTTATGCGTGTTGATCGTGAGATACTGGCGTAACGCTTCATCAACTTCCATCTGTAAGTACGCCTGCGCCAGGTCTATCTTGGTGAAGTGTTTCCCGCCAGACAACGAAGCGAAGATATCCTCAATCCGCGGAAGCAGATATTGCACCGTGTGAAGAACCGGATTAACAGTGATCTTGAAATCGCCACAGATGCGAACCTTCCCCGGTTCCCCCGGCTTGTTGCGCAATGAACGCTTCATGACGGGAACAATGGGCGTGGCCCATTCGCTCCAGTCCACCTTTGACAGTACTCCTGAACATTCTAGCCCTTCCAGCTCAGCTTCCACAGCAGGTCGTATCGCATAAGGTACCGGTCTGGCTTTGAAAAATTTCGGGTTTGCATGTTCTTCAACCTTGATGTTTGCCGTAATTCCTTTCAGTGTTCCCAGTCCCTGTTGGAACACCTCCTTAGCATCATCCAATATTCTGGACAGTCGTTTAGGTTTGACATCGTCCTTTTTACCGGAATCTACAGTTAGCGCTTTTAAGGAATGCCAGTCCATATTTATTCTCCTGATCCATTCCCGTCCCAGTAGTGGTGGACCTCCCTCAGGTAACACGTACAAGTCCATTCCTTTGCTTTCTTTACCCTTGTGGACCACCTTTACTTTTATCTTTCCGATGGGGTACACTCTTTGCCCTGTGTATGTTTTCAATACAATCTCCGTATCCCTTAGGGGAATGTGTGAGAATAACCTTTTGTAATCTTGCTTATTCATGACCGTCAATGCCGATCCCGTGTCCAATTCCATCTTCACTTGGACTCCTGCTATCTGGAGTGTAACCCAAATAGTTTGGTGGTCTGCTGTGTTACCCACATTATATATTCTTAGACAACCCAGTTCCTTACTGCTGGAGTCTAAATCCATCTTCTGTTCATCCGAACTGTTCTCTGTCACCTTGTGTACTTTTTTGTACTTCTTCTGTGGTGACTTTTTGTTGCTGGTCTTCTTTCCTGACCGGCATACTTTCGCTATGTGACCGAGTCTGCCACATTTTTTGCATTCTTGATCTTTGAACCAGCACTGGTTCTGATCGTGCGTTGTCCTTCCGCAACGATAGCACTTTACTGCACCCAATGCCATTTGATTGGTGCTGAGTTCCGATGGCCTTAGCTGCATTTCCACGGTGCCTCGTGCTGCCGCCTCGTGCGATGCTGCAATGGTGACAGCTTTATCTAGCGTAAGGTCCTTTTCCTCTAGCAGTCGCTTCTGAGTTCCTTCTTTTAATAGTCCACACACGAACTTATCTCTCAGAGCATCTGCTAGTCCTGTACCAAACTGACAGTACTTTGATAGCTTGCGCAGTTCAATTAAGAATTCAGCGTTGCTTTCCTCTTTCAGCTGCGTTCTTCTGTAAAATTTAAATCGTTCCGCTATCAGCAGCGGCGTGGGGTTTAAATGCTCTTGCAGGATAGTAACAATATTCGCGAAAGCCTTATCCGCCGGTTTATCTGGTGTTACAAGGTGCCTTAATAACCCGTACGTCTTCGCACCCATCGAGTTTAATAGGGTTAGTGCTTTCTTTTCAGCCGGTATCTCATTTGCTGTACAATAAACTTCAATACGCTCCACATAAGTGGCCCAATCTTCGACATCGCTATCAAAAGCAGTGATGTTACCGTTTTTAGGCATCCTTGTAAGTTTCTTTAAGTATTTTATTTTTTTCCAAAATGGCAGCTTCCCGCGCTTGGTGGCTTTTCCCGCGCTTGTCTTCTTCCTGCGCCGACTAAAATGGCGGCTTCCCGCGCTTGGCTTCTTCCCCCGCTGGCTACAATGGCGATTACCGCGCTGTTGCCGTTCTCGCCTCCCAACGGTCCTTAATTTCCCCCGACGCTGCTGCTTTTACTCCCCGCTGTCCTCGTGGGTATTAGCGCTTCCTTTCTTGCTGCGCGTCTGTTCCGATTGCAGCCCGGCCCTTTACACCGGCTGTGGTCGAGTTCTCCGCCCTTTTTCCTCCGGTCTCGCCCCCCTTCTCCACTGACAATGCGGCCGACTTTCTGCCCGTGTCGCTAGATCGGCTTACCCACCGCCGTGGAAGAAGGATGATCACTGCCTGTCGCTGATGGTGGACTTCGTGGTCAGCAATTCCAACCCGGGTTCTCGATGCCTCCCGTGCGAATGCGGTGCTCAGCAGGATGATGAGGGCGGATGCCTCTTCTCGACGCCCGTTCTGGGGACGAAGCTGCCTTGGATGCAATTGCCGCTGGGTAAGATCGACTCGTCGCCACTGTTGAGTCTGTGTGTTCCAGATATACTTATTTTAAATAACTGGACACAGACAACAGGAAAAACTTAAACAGGTCTTTACTACTTGAAGGTCAGGGCTGAACTGCTTTACAAATTACTACACAGAGCTTATATACCGGTGTGGTCACCACCGGTACTACAATATACAGTAGCAAGAGAAAGTAGTCCATCTTCTTAAGGTAGTTCTCTTAAGGTGGTACAGGTTACATACACCACAGGAACCAGCATAAAGATGAAAGCAATGCTGATTATTTAACAGAACTGCGCAAACTATCGAAACACTGCCAGTTTGGAGCGGGACTGGCAGATACCTTAAGGGACAAGTTTGTGTGTGGGCTTCAAAGTGAAGGAACCCAGAAACGGCTTTTATCTGAAAAGGACCTTACGCTGGAAAAGGCTTTCAGCATTGCGGTACCATATGAAGCAGCAGCACGGGGCACTGCAGAGATACAACAGAGACCACAAGAATATGGCACAAACGAAATGTCATATGGAACAGAAGTTCTGTCGCTGCGGCAGAACAACACATGACCAGAATGATTGCTGGTTCAAAGACAAAGTGTGCAGACAGTGTGGAAAAGTAGGACACATAGCACGAGTCTGCAGGTCGGGAAAGAAAACCAGCAATAAGAAACCTACCAAAGGAAAGTACAAGAAGGTACATAAGATGACGGAGAATAGTTCAGACGAACAAAAGAGTGATAATGACTCCAAAAGCAGGGAACTGAGTTGTCTGAAACTACATAATGTGATCACAACGGAGGATCACCGAACCATTTGGGTCACTCTCAAGTTAGCAGGAGTCCAGGTAAAGATGGAATTGGACACAGGATCAGCCCTAACAGTCATAAACCGACGGGACTACGAGCGGCTATTCTCGCACATACCCTTGAGAGACACAAAAATTATTTTGAAGACGTACACAGGGCAAAAAGTCTACCCCCAAGGAAAAATAAGGGTGACCGTTATATGTAACGGTAAGGAAACACCAAAACTAGACCTGTATGTATTGCAAGATGGAGGACCACCATTACTGGGACGTGAATGGATCCGGAAAATACAACTGGATTGGCATTCCATACAGGCACTGACTGTGGCTGACAAAAAGGATGACGACGTCACACCTGGGCGACTGTCAAAGATCCTAACTGACGCGAAAGAAGTGTTCCAGCAAGGACTCAGAACACTAAAAGGCATGACAGCGACGATTAAAATTGGAGAAAACGCAAGCCCAAAATTTTTTAAGGCCAGACCGGTACCTTATGCGATCCGCCCAGCCGTCGAAGCAGAGCTGGAGAGTCTGGAATGTTCAGGTGTACTGTCCAAGGTAGACTGGAGCGAGTGGGCTACACCCATCGTCCCTGTGATGAAAAAGTCGTTGAGCAGCACGCCTGGGGAACCAAGGAAGGTTCGCATCTGTGGGGACTTTAAGGTAACAGTGAACCCGGTCCTTCACACCGTACAATATCTACTTCCGCGGATTGAAGATATTTTCGCCTCGCTATCTGGAGGGAAACACTTCACTAAGATTGATCTGGCCCAGGCGTATCTGCAAATGGAGGTAGAAGAAGCATCAAAAAAATACCTCACAATCAACACCCATAAAGGTCTCTACCAATACAACCGGCTGGTATTCGGGGTAGCATCAGCTCCGGCTATTTGGCAGAGGGCAATGGAACAAGTCCTGCAAGGGATCCCAGGGACCCAGTGTTATTTGGACGACATCCTGGTCACGGGCGAAAATGACAATGATCACCTTGCCAGAGCAGGTGCTCACTAGATTGCAGGAATATGGGCTCCGAGCTAACCGCCCCAAATGCGAGTTTTTTAGAAAACAGATCTCGTATTGTGGCCACGTTATTGATAAAGAGGGGTTACGTAAGTCCCCAGAGAAGATTGAGGCAGTAGTCAAGGCTCCAGCACCGGAAAATGTGTCACAACTGAGGTCGTTCCTCGGGCTGGTAAACTAATACCATAAGTCCTTGCCAAATTTGTCTACAATACTACACCCACTGAACACCCTACTGCAAACTGGGGTGCCATGGAAGTGGAGTGACGAATGTAGACGAGCTTTCCAGAAGAGCAAAACACTAATCACATCGAAAGAGGTATTGGCCCATTACAACCCAGCATTACCAATTCGGTTGGCATGTGATGCGTCACCCTACGGCATTGGAGCGGTGCTGTCGCACAAATTCTCGGACAGCTCAGAGAGGCCAATAGCCTTCGCGTCACGATCACTAACCTCAGCCGAGCTTAACTACGCCCAGATTGACAGGGAGGCCCTCAGCCTAGTGTGGGGAGTGAAAAAGTTCAATCACTATCTGCACGGGCAGAAATTCACCTTGCTGACTGATCACCAGCCTCTTGTCTCCATTTTTAATCCGAAGAAGGGCGTTCCGGTGATGACTGCGCAACGACTACAAAGATGGTCACTTTTTCTAGGGGTGCACCACTATGAGATTGAATATAAGGGCACGAAACAGCATGGAAATGCTGATGGGCTATCACGCCTGCCACTGCCTACTGCGGAGGAAGCACCGGCAGTGGATCCTGTCAAAATATTCCATTCGACTACAGTTGAGTACCTACCGGTAACTAACGCTTGTATCGAAAAGGAAACCCGAAATGACTCGACACTGTCTCGGGTATATGATTTGACGGTGAAGGGATGGCCAGCATATGGCGACTCACTGTTGCCAGCATTCTCGACAATGAGAGAACAGCTGTCAGTGTGCCGGGTGACCTTGATGTGTGGATCCCGAGTGGTAATTCCACCCAAGTTAAGGGATAGAGTGCTCAATGAGCTTCATGAGGGTCATCTGGGAGGGGTAAAAATGAAACGCCTAGCCAGGGCTTATGTGTGGTGGCCGGGAATCGATAAACAAATCGAGGACCTGACCAAGAGCTGCTCAGGATGCCAGAAAGTCCAAAATGCACCACCACAGGCCCCTCTACACCCATGGGAGTGGCCCTCATCTCCATGGCAACGGGTGCATATTGATTTTGCTGGTCCATTCATGGACTCAATGTTTTTAATAGCCGTGGATGCGCACTCGAAATGGCCTGAGGTCATCAAAATGTCCTCCACCACCACGGAGAAAACTATTGCAGTCCTACGGACCATTTTTGCCAGGAATGGCTTCCCAGAACAGATTTGCTCCGACAACAGACCACAGTTTGTGTCCGAAGAGTTCCGGAGGTTCTTGAAAAAGAATGGGGTAAGGCATTACACATCCGCCCCGTATCATCCAGCCACAAATGGATTGGCTGAGAGGTTCGTACAAACCTTTAAGAAGGCAATAAAGGCTATGTACAATGACAACATTCCGCTGCAGCACAAGGTGGACAATTTCCTGTTCGCCTATGTAGTGTCCGTGTGTTGATAGAGACACTGGAGACAGGAGTTGGTTCATAGGCGTTTACTAAGCAAAGTCTAGGGGGGGTTCTAACGGTTATAACACAATATACAGGCTTATATAGCCCGAGTGACCATTACCGGCATTACAGCACACCTGGGGCTCTTAAAGGCACATACACTACAATTCCTCCCCTTTTAGCTGACCAGTACATCATATTTTAAGTAATTATTAATTACATGTTATAAGAAAAATAATATACACATTGCTGTAGTTAATTAATTATAAGTCAGTCTCTCAGGAGGCTTCCTGACTCGGTCCGGATAACGCCTCTGTGGTGTAGTAGTTTCTGGTGGTGTAGTAGGTTCTTTTGGCAAGGCTGATTCAGCTTGAATGCCAGTGTCGGGTTCATCGGGTTCCAGTATCACCGGATCGGAGGTAGATATGGGTATCTCTACTTCATCGTTAGAAGTATAGAGTTGTGGTGTAGGTTGTCCCTTTTCGGATGACTCTATGATTTGGTCAGCATGGCGCCTTATTATGCATTCTCCGATGTCCACGGTATACATCAGTGGTCCTAGTCGTGTGCAGATAGTTCCAGGCTGCCATTTCTTGGTACGGTAGTCCCGGGCCAAAACTTGTTGACCTATCTGGAAGGTTCTAGTTGGCCTTTCATTCATGCCTTGAAACTGCCGGTTCTCCACGTCCCTTCTGATGTTGGGCTTGACCAAATCCAGCCGGCATCTTAGGTTTCTATTGAAGAACATCATGGCGGGAGTTTGGTTGGTAACCATATGTGTTGCATTCCTGTATGCGAATAAGAAGTTATCCACCTTGTGCTGAAGTTTTATGTCTTCATTACCCATGGCCTTTATGGCCTTCTTCAAGGTCTGGACAAACCTTTCAGCCAATCCATTGGTGGCGGGATGGTATGGGGCGGATGTGTAGTGCTTAACCCCATTGTTTTTTAAGAACTTCCTGAATTCTTCGGACACAAATTGCGGTCCATTATCAGAACAGATCTGTTCCGGCAGCCCATTCCTGGCAAATATGGTTCTTAATACTGTGATGGTTTTTTCCGTGGTGGTGGAGGACATCTTTATTACCTCCGGCCACTTGGAGTGTGCATCAACTGCGATTAAGAACATTGAGTCCATAAATGGTCCAGCAAAGTCGATGTGTACCTGTGGTAAACCACTGTTTGTATTCCACTGTGTACATGCCTGGACATGCCTCGGCTGACTCCTCCCACAAGTCCTAGTATAAAGGTGACTGCTCCCCAGCCCTTTGTATTTCTGGACCGGTCGACCACTCGAGGCAGACCTTCATTCTTTTGTTAATAAAAGCCTTTAGTTACTCGCTTAACTCTCAGTCTTTTATGAGTAATTGATAGCGCATCAATTTTATTAACAAAATTTTTATAATGGAGAAGATCCTCACACCAGCATGCCTGGACTTAGATCATCGGGAGGCGGACTCATCCACCAAGTTTACTCACTGGCTTAAGTGTTTCGAAAAATTCCTGACCGCCTCCGCAGCAATCAAATCGGACGAGGACAAACTGGATGTCCTGACCTCCAAAGTGAACCACCGAGTGTACTCGGTCATCCAAGACGCGACCTCGTACGCGGACGCTATCAAGCTCCTCAAGGACCAGTACACGCGCCCAGTGAACGAAGTGTACGCCAGGCACCTTCTGGGGAGTCGTAAACAACAACCTGGGGAATCGACCGTGGAATACCTTCAGGCACTGTCTGTGCTTGGCCGGGCCTGTGGTTGTAAGGATGTAAAGGCCGCCGTGTACACAGAGGAACTTATCTGGGACGCTTTTGTAGCGGGCCACAGATCCAATTACACCCGACAGCGACTGTTGGAGCAGAGTGACCTCGACCTCAACAAGGCCTCTGAACTCGCACTATCATTGGATGCAGCCTACCGGGGCATGGATGCCTACTCCTCTGCACCGTGGACGCCGCGGGGAATGACAGCCTGGGACACGGTAGGACCGCCTCATAGCGCCGTGCCACCCCAGCCACACCCCAGCAACGGCCCAACTACTGCAGCAGTGTCCCAAGGCCAGACAGCAGTGCCCCAAGGCCAGAAATGCTACTTCTGTGGCCAGGCAAAACACCCCAGAGCGCGCTGCCTGGCGAAAAATGTGATCTGCTCGGGCTGCAGGAAGAAGGGACACTACGCTAACGTCTGCAGAGCCAAAGCCACCCCGAACCCCAGCAGCGCCGCGTGTGGGCCATGCGGGCCGCCATCTTGGGCCTCCCCGGCCATGTGCGAACCACCGGTACAGCAGCCATTTTGGACGCCTCCAGCCACATGGGGATCATGGACGCCGCCATCTTGGATGACAGCCGGAACGCAGCAGGCCCCCAACACCGCCTCATCTGATACCCGCAGCGACACACCGACCCCTACGCTGGCATCTGTTACACTGGACCAAGCGAGACCGCACCAGCTGGCCAGTTCCACAATGGACATTAAGGTAAATGGCCATGATACAATCTGCCTTTTTGACTCTGGGAGCATGGAGAGCTTCATCCACCCCGACACGGTGCGGCATTGCTCTCTCCCAGTCCTGCCTGCGCACCAGCGGATTTCTATGGCCTCCGAGTCCCAGTCGGCGGACATCGGCGGCTACTGCATAGTGACACTCGTAGTAGACGGGACCGTGTACGATCATTTTAAACTTCTGGTCCTGCCCTACCTCTGCGCTGCCGTCCTGCTGGGGTTAGATTTTCAGTGCCACCTTAAAAGTGTTATGATGGCGTACGGTGGACCCCTACCCCCACTCACAGTCCGCAGCCAGCAGCTCCCAAATTGCCCGCCGCGCACCAGGTGCAACCTCTCCACACTCAGAGTCACCCCCCACCCACTGTTTGCTAACCTCACCCCCGACTGTAAGCCCATCGCCACAAAGAGCAGGCGATACAGTGCCGGGGACAGGGTTTTCATTAAAACCGAAGTGGAGCGGCTCCTGAAGGAAGGGATTATTGAGGGCAGCACCAGCCCCTGGCGAGCCCAGGTTGTGGTCGTTAAGACCGGCGAGAAGCAGCGCCTGGTCATCGACTACAGCCAGACAATAAATCGCTACACCCTGCTGGACGCCTACCCACTCCCCCGCATAGCTGATATGGTCAGCCAGATCGCGCAGTACCGCGTCTTCTCGACCATTGACCTGAAATCAGCGTACCACCAGCTCCCTATCCGCCCTGAGGACCGCCAGTATACTGCCTTTGAGGCAAACGGCCGCCTCTACCACTTCCTTAGGGTTCCCTTTGGCGTCACCAACGGGGTCTCCGTCTTCCAAAGGGAGATGGACCGGATGGTAGATCAAAATGCGTTGCAGGCCACTTTCCCATATCTGGACAATGTGACCATCTGCGGCCGTGACTTGCAGGACCATGACGCAAACCTCGAAAAATTCCTCCGCACCGCCCAACTCCTGAACCTGACATATAACAAGGAGAAGTGCATATTCCGCACAAACCGCCTCGCCATCCTTGGCTGTGTTGTGGAACACGGAGTTATCGGCCCCGACCCCGACCGGATGCGTCCCCTTATGGAACTCCCACTGCCCCACTGCCTCAAGGCCCTGAAGAGGTGCCTAGGGTTTTTCTCCTATTATGCCCAGTGGGTCCCCTACTACGCGGACAAGGCCCATCTGCTGATCAAGTCTACCTCTTTTCCCTTGACGGCAGAGGCCCGCTTAGCCTTCCACCGTATCAAGGAAGACATTGCCAAAGCCACCATGCACGCAGTGGACGAATCCATCCCCTTCCAGGTGGAAAGCGACGCGTCCGACTTTGCCCTGGCCGCTACCCTCAATCAGGCGGGGAGACCCGTGGCCTTCTTTTCACGAACCCTCCAAGGCCCGGAGACCAGACACTCCACTGTTGAGAAGGAGGCCCAGGCAATTGTGGAGGCTGTGCGTCATTGGAGGCACTACCTGGCCGGAAAACGATTTACCCTGCTCACTGACCAACGTTCAGTTGCTTTCATGTTTAACAACAAGCAGAGGGGCAAAATCAAAAATGACAAGATCTTGAGGTGGAGAATCGAACTTTCCACCTACAATTACGAGATCTTGTACCGGCCCGGGAAGCTCAATGAACCCCCGGATGCGCTATCGCGTGGCACCTGCGCCAGCGCGCAGATCGATAGACTGCGGGCCCTCCACAATGACCTCTGCCACCCGGGGGTCACCAGGTTCTTCCACTTCATCAAGGCCCGCAACCTGCCTTACTCTATTGAGGAGGTCAGGACCATGACCAGGAACTGCCAAGTCTGCGCTGAGTGCAAACCGCACTTTTATAGACCAGACAGGGCCCACCTGATAAAAGCCACTCGCCCCTTCGAGCGCCTGAGCGTTGATTTTAAAGGGCCTCTCCCCTCCTCCGACCGCAATGTGTACTTCCTCAATATTATTGATGAGTACTCCCGTTTCCCGTTCGCCATCCCCTGCCCGGACATGACCAGTGCCACGGTCATTAAATGTCTGAACGACCTCTTCACCCTGTTCGGTTTCCCCAGCTATATCCATAGCGACCGGGGCTCATCGTTTATGAGCGACGAACTCCGTCAGTACCTGCTAACTAGGGGTATTGCCACAAGCAGGACCACCAGTTACAACCCCCGGGGGAACGGACAGGTGGAAAGAGAAAATGCGACAGTTTGGAAGGCCGCCCTGCTAGCCTTAAAGTCTAGGTGCCTTCCAACCTCCCGCTGGCAGAATGTGCTCCCCGATGCGCTCCACTCTATTCGGTCACTGCTCTGCACTGCCACTAACGCCACCCCTCATGAGAAAATGTTTGTCTTCCCAAGGAAGTCCACATCGGGGACATCGCTACCGCCATGGCTGACGTCCCCAGGGCCGGTCCTACTGAGAAGGCACGTGAGGACCCATAAAACAGACCCCCTGGTCGAGAGGGTCGACCTCCTCCACGCCAACCCCCAGTATGCTTACATTACATACCCGGACGGGCGGGAGGACACAGTCTCCATAAGAGACCTTGCACCCTCGGGGGCCGCAGTAACCCACTACTCACTACCACCCCCCCCCACGATCCGATATCCAGCCCCAGCAGACAGCAGGCCTGGGCCCCGCGACCCGCTCGACATCTACGAGGACGACACGCCTGTGCCACAGCCCACGCAGGACTTGACGCCGGAAGCTCCACTACCCCTGCCGTCGCCACGCCGATCACAGCGGCAGACAAGACCTCCGGAGAGACTCCAATACACTAACTTTTAATACACTTCACCCCGCCGGACTCAATTTTAAACAAGGGGTGAATGTGGTAAACCACTGTTTGTATTCCACTGTGTACATGCCTGGACATGCCTCGGCTGACTCCTCCCACAAGTCCTAGTATAAAGGTGACTGCTCCCCAGCCCTTTGTATTTCTGGACCGGTCGACCACTCAAGGCAGACCTTCATTCTTTTGTTAATAAAAGCCTTTAGTTACTCTCTTAACTCTCAGTCTTTTATGAGTAATTGATAGCGCATCAGTACCCTTTGCCAGGGAGATGAGGGCCACTCCCATGGATGTAGAGGGGCTTGTGGTGGAGCGTTTTGGACCTTCTGGCATCCTAGGCAGCTCTTGGTCATTTCTTCGATGTCTCCATCGATACCTGGCCACCATACAAACGCCCTAGCTAGGTTCTTCATTTTCACTCCACCCAGATGCCCCTCGTGAAGCTCCTTTAGCACTTTATCCTGGAGTTTGGGTGGAATCACCACTCTGGATCCACACATCAAGGTTCCTCGGCACACTGACAGCTGTTCTCTTCTTTGCGAGAATGCTGGCAACAGTGGCTCGCCATGTGCTGGCCATCCCTTCACTGTTAAATCGTAGACCCGTGAGAGAGTCGGGTCATTTCTCGTCTCCCTTTCAATGGCAGAATTTGTTACTGGTAGACATTCCACTATGGTAGAGTGGAACATCTCCACTGGGTCTACTGTAGGTGCCTCTTCTACCGTTGGCAACGGTAGGCGCGATAAACCGTCAGCATTCCCATGCTGTTTTGATCCTTCGTATTCTATGTTGTATTGGTGTGCCCCTAGAAAAAGGGACCACCTCTGTAGCCTTTGCGCTGTCATAATGGGAACACCCTTTTTAGGGTTGAATATGGAGATGAGGGGTTGATGGTCAGTCAACAAGGTAAATTTTTGTCCGTGTAGGTAATGGTTGAATTTCTTCACTCCCCATACCAGGCTGAGTGCTTCCCTGTCGATTTGGGCATAGTTACGCTCAGCTGAGTTTAATGAGCGTGACGCAAAAGCTATCGGCCGTTCTGAGCCATCAGGGAATTTATGCGATAATACTGCTCCTATGCCGTAAGGGGATGCATCGCACGCCAGTCTGATTGGCAGTGATGGGTTGTAATGAGCCAAAACTTCTTCGGATGTGATTAAGTCTTTGCATTTATGGAAGGCACGTTTACAGTCTTCGTTCCATTTCCAAATCATTCCTGTTTGTAGCAGTTCATTAAGGGGGTGTAGAAGAGTTGATAAGTTCGGTAAAAATTTATGATAGTAATTTATTAATCCCAGGAACGACCTTAATTGTGAAACATTTTCAGGTGCTGGAGCTTTTATGACTGCTTCAATTTTTTCAGGTGACTTATGCAACCCTTCCTTATTAATTATGTGGCCCCAATATGATATTTGATTTTGGAAAAATTCGCACTTGGGGCGATTTGCTCGTAGGCCCCGTTCTCTCAGCCTAGTGAGCACCTGCTCCAAATTGGCAAGGTGCTCGTTGTCATTTTCTCCTGTTACAAGGATGTCGTCTAGGTAGCATTGATTACCCGGAATCCCTTGAAGGACTTGCTCCATAGCTCTTTGCCAGATAGCTGGAGCGGATGCTACTCCAAAAACCAGTCGATTGTACTGGTATAGACCTTTGTGTGTATTTATCGTGAGATATTTTTTAGAGGCCTCTTCAACCTCCATCTGTAGATATGCCTGTGCCAAGTTAATTTTGGTGAAACGTTTCCCTCCGGATAATGAGGCGAAAATATCTTCTATCCTCGGAAGAGGATACTGTACTGTGTGAAGGATCGGGTTTACAGTCACCTTGAAATCTCCACAGATGCGAATTTTTCTCTGTTCTTCAGATTTATCATTATTCAATGCTTTCTTCATGACTGGAACGATGGGTGTTGCCCACTCGCTCCAATCTATTTTGGATAATACGCCTGCCTTTTCCAAATTCTCCAGCTCTGCCTCGACTGCTGGATGAATTGCGTATGGCACCGGTCTTGCCTTAAAAAACTTGGGAATTGCTGCATCTTCCACTTTTATTGAGGCGGTGATGCCTTTCAAGGTTCCTAGTTTCTCTTGAAACACTTCTTTGGCGTTGGCCAAGATGTCTTTTAATCGTTCAGGTATGATGTCATCATCGTTTTTTTCCTTACTGGTCACCGTCAGTGCCTGAATGGAGTGCCAGTCTAAACGTATCTTTCTGATCCATTCACATCCCAACAACGGTGGACCACCATCTTGTAGCATGTATAAATACAACTTTTGTATTTCTTTGCCTTTGGGGTATACTTTCTGCCCCGTATATGTTTTTAAGATAATGGATGTGTCTTTTAAAGGTATATGCGGAAATAGCCTCTCGTAATCCCGTCGATTTATTACGGTTAGAGCTGATCCTGTATCTAGCTCCATTTTAACTGGGGACCCTGCTATCGTGAGGGTAACCCAAATGGTTTGGTAATCATCTTTGGCAAGCACATTATGTAATTTGAGACAGCTTAGTCTCTTGTTTTCGGAGTCGCTATCGCTCTTCTGGTCTTCGGAGCTATTGTCCATCATCATTTGTACCTTTCTGTACTTTTCTTTATTGATTTTTTTGTTTTCTGTCTGTGGATTTATTTTGTCCAGATTGGCATACCCATGCAATGTGTCCAATCTTTCCGCATTGCCTGTATGCTTTGTCCTTGAACCAGCAGTCCCTTTGGTTATGGGTGGATCTGCCGCAGCGATAACATCTTTCGAAACCCTGTGTCATTTCATGGGTGCCGAAGTCCTGTGTCTTTTGTTGTATCTCTGCAGCTCCTCTTGCTGCTGCTTCGTATGATACAGCCATACTGAAAGCCTTGTCCAGTGTTAAATCTTTTTCAGAAAGCAGCCTTTTTTGTGTTCCTTCACTTAAGAGACCGCAGATGAATTTGTCTCGAAGATAATCTGCTAGTCCTGCCCCGAATTGGCAGTACTTTGATAGCTTTCTTAATTCGGTGAGGTAATCAGCGTTACTTTCATTCTTGTGTTGATTTCTCTTGAAGAATTTGAATCGTTCCGCTATCAGCAGCGGTGTTGGGTTTAAGTGCTCCTGCAGGCTATCAACAATTTCTTTAAAATTCTTGTCCTTTGGTTTGGCTGGAGTGATTAAATTTTGTAACAGCCCGTATGTCTTTGCGCCCATTAGATTTAGCAGTACTGAAGCTTTTTTTTCATCTTCTATTCCATTTGCAGTGCAATATACCTCTACTCTTTCCACATATGTGGTCCAATCCTCTAATTCGCTATCAAAAGCATCAATATTGCCAGACTTAGGCATCTTAGAAAAGATATGGCACTTCCCGCGCTTTTCCCGTCGCTGCTGCCGATGACATCGCTGTTTCCCGCGGTTTCCGTTCTTTTTCTTTTTATTTATTTATTTATTTACAGTTGGAGACTCGTTCCCGCCGGACTTTCTCTCCAGGTCTGAACGCCGACCTGCTTGCAGCGCCGGCCATCTCCTGAGTGCTCCCTCCCCGTCCGTTATTGCTTGCCTCCGATTTCGCTGCCTGTCTCAGCTGTAGAGCCAGCCGCTGGAGCCCCAGCCTGACGCCCAGGAAGAATTAGCGCAGTACCTGCCACCAGCTTGGCCAGCTGGTGAAACCACAGCTTCTCTCGCTTTCTTGAGTCTTCTGGACACCCGAGGAATTGATGTCCTTGAGGTGCTGCCGAATTGCAGTTAAGTCCGTTTCCACTTCGTCGCCACTGCAGTGTCCGTCTGTTGATAGAGACACTGGAGACAGGAGTTGGTTCATAGGTGTTTACTAAGCAAAGTCTGGGTGGGGTTCTAACGGATATAACACAATATACAGGCTTATATAGCCCGAGTGGCCATTACCGGCATTACAGCACACCTGGGGCTCTTAAAGGCACATACACTACAGCCTACCGGAATGCGACACATGCAGTCACCAACCAGGCCCCAGCCATGATGTTCTTTAGCCGAAGGTTAAGATCTCGCCTGGATTTGCTCAGACCAAACGTACGAAGAGATGTTGAGAGTAAGCAATTCCAGCACATCCATGAGAAGCCAACAAGGAGCTTCAATGTCGGGCATCCAGTCTTGGCCCGCGACTACTGAACAGAAAAATGGCAGCCAGGAACGATATGCACACGGCAGGGGCCACTAATGTACACAGTGGACGTTGGGGAGAGCATCGTGAGACGCCATGCTGACCAGATCCTAGAGTCACAGGAACAAGTCAACCCCATGCCTCGCCCATACGTACCTGGTGATGAACCCGACGTACAGGTCTCATCTACCCCAGAAACAGTAGCATCGGAAGCTGATGAACCAACCGACGACAGGGGGCCAGAATCGCCTCCGCACCAAGAGCAAGACACTCGGGAAAGGCGCTATCCAGAAAGGATCAGGAAGCCTCCCCAAAGACTGAATATATAAATAGACTATTTTCAGCTAATGTTGCATGTTAAAAGTGTTAATTGTAATTAGTTTGATATTTAATTGTTAAATGAGTGTTATGGTACTGTTAATCTAAAAGGGGAGGAATTGTAATGTATATACCTTTAAGGGGGGAACTATGTTTTACAGCTCATGTATACTGCAGTTCGGGCAGTGACCACACCTGTATATAACACTGAGTAGTAATCTGTACAGATCAGTTGCAGTGTGAACCACGTTGAGTAAACACCTGTTGTACCGTTCTCCGCAGTCTGTGTCTCATTATACACGGACACCACAATTTCCACCTCGAAGAAGCCTTCGCCCCTCGCTGACTGATTCCCACTCTCAGCCCTCTATTCTTATAGCTATTTTGGTGGGCTGTGATCTATCTATTGTCAATCATCTATCATCCAAATGTGCTGCGGGAAAACATTTCTCACTGCCCCTTTCTGCCTGGCTGACGAGGCCTTTCTCTTATCTTTCTGAGGAATGTTTTGTTATGTTTCTTTAAGGACATGACTTTTCGGCTTCATTTTGTCTAGCTATGGTACCACTACCCTGTGTTGTCTTGCATTTTACGATCCCCTTATCACTTTCAGGCCTTTCAGTGTTTGTTATTTGACCTTGCTGATACTTCCCCCATTTATTCCTAACTGCAGTTTTAATTTCTGTTCGAAGAGTCAAACTTCATCCATGAATCTAATAACTGTTTCTTACAGCGGCACACCACCACTTTCTCAAGGGCAATTAGGGATGGGCAATAAATGCTGACTTTGCCAGCAATGCCCACATCTTATAAACGAATAAAAAAACAACAGTGAGGAGGATAGTGATAGACTTCAAGAGGACATAGATAGGCTGGTGCAATGGGCGGACATGTAGTAGATGAAATTTAACACAGAAAATTGTGAAGTAATACATTTTGGTAGAAAGAATGAAGAGTGGAAATATAAACTAAAGGGTACAATCCTAAAAGGGGCGCATGAACAGGGACACCTAGGGGTATATGTGCACAAATCATTGAAGATGCAATGCAGGTTGAGAAATCAGTTAAAAAGCTTACGGGTTCCTGGGCTTCATGAATAGAGATATAGAGTACAAAAGCTTGGAAATTATGATGAACCTGTATAAAACACTTCAACTGGAGTATTGTTTCCAATTCTGGGCACCACACTTTAGGAAGGATGTGAAGGCCTTCGGGAGGTTGCAGAAAAGATTTACGGGAATGTTTTCAGGGATGAGGGACTTCAGTTACACGGATAGACTGGGGAAGCTGGGGTTGTTTTGCTTAGAGCAGAGAAAGTTGAGAGGAGATTTGGTGGAGGTGTACAAAATTATGAGGGGTCGGGACAGAGTAGATAGAGAGAAACTGTTCCCATTGGCAGAAGGGTTGAGAACCAGAAGACACAGATTTATGGTGATTGGCAGAAGAACCAAAGGCGACATGAGGAAAAACCTTTTTACTTAGCGAGTGGTTAGGATCTGGAATGCACTGCCTGAGAGGGTGGTGGAGGCAGACTCAATCATGGCTTTCAAAGGAGAGTTGGATAAGTACCTGAAGGAAAAAAATTGCAGGGCTATGGGGAAGGGGCGGGGGAGTGGGACTAACTGAAGTGCATTTGCAGAGAGCCGTCATGGGCTCGATGGGCCAAATGGCCTTCTTCCGTTCTGTAACCATGATCCTTTTTAATATTGCTGGTGGGGGGGTTCTTCCTGTTCAGCTGTGCGAGCTTAAGAGAGGGCGTCGGCTTGACCATTGAGCTGCAAAATGGCAGCACTGGTTTCATATCAGTGTTGCACGCTGATTGACATCATGATTTGCCTGCTCTGCATACTTCCGGCAGAAGTTCATTGGGCGCGCGCTAATGCCTGCACGAAGGTGGTATCCAGCTGGCTTTGCATCACAAGTAAGCACGTGCACCGCAGCGCCATTTTGGAACTCTAAGGGTACTCGTCACGCCTAAAATACGGGCACTACCGAGCCCAATTTCTCACCCTTAATATACCGATGGTACTGAAGATACTGGTTCGTATTTGTTGCATTTCCTTATATGGCAGTCTGTGGCTCCTGCATATTATGTACAAAGACACAAATCTATCAACATACATCAACAACCTTGCTGTGGTAAGCATAACCCTTCTCGTCTCTAGACATTCTTATCATAAACATAACGGCCCAGAAATTCGGGTCTCCACGGGTGAGTACGCATGGGGTACTCACCCACGGGTGAGTGCGCACGGGGTACTCACCCGTAGGCCCAACGGAAGTGCCGGTTTTGTGCATGCACTGTGCATGCGCGGGAAACCGGAACTTCCGTTCCCTTAAAGGAAGAGGTTCAGAGGTCGAACACGTACGCTGGAGAGGCAGCGCGTGCGCATGGAACTTATGTTTTTTTTCCAACTTTCTCCGGGAGGGTAAGTCTCCAGGAGTTCCACATGTAAAAAGCAGGCGCAAGGCCTGCTTTTAACAAGGTAAGTGGTGAATTAATTAAAATTAAAACATTTTTTCCACAGGTTTATTATTTTTAAATACTTTAAAGAAAGGTAAGTTTATTTTTAGCCCCGTTAGAAAATGTAATTAACTTTTTCAAAAATTACATAGAAACATAGAAGATAGGAGCAGGAGTAGGCCATTCGGCCTCTTGAGCCTGCTCCGCCATTCAATGTGATCATGGCTAATCATCCAAATTCAGTACCCGGTCCCTGCTTTCTCCCCATACCCATTGATCCCTTTAGCCTTGAGAAATATATCCAACTCCTTCTTCAATATATTTAATGAATTGGCCTCTACTGCCTTCTGTGGTAGAGAATTCCACAGGTTCACCACTCTCTGGGTGAAGAAATTCCTCCTCATTTCTGTCCTAAATGGCCTACCCCTTATCCTTAGACTGTGACCCCTGGTTCTGGACTCCCCGACCATCGGGAACATCCTTCCAGCATCTAGTCTGTCTAGTCCTGTTAGAATTTTATAAGTTTTGATGAGATCCCCTCTCATTCTTCTAAACTCCAGCGAGTTTTAAATTATTGTTTAAAATAGTTATTTTATGTAATTTATATTTATTTTAAAAATGTGATTAAAAAAAAAAATTATTTGATGTTTTAGTGATGTTTTGGGGCTTATAGTATTTATAGTTTTGACAGCTCTTCCTGTCAATAATTTTATGAATGGGCATTCCCTGCTACCATTGGCTCTCCATGGCCCAGGTGATGCCAGAGGACGCATTGAACTAACTGCGCCCCTGGGATACGCAAGCATTGCGCGCCGGCAGTTGGAGCAGGCCCAGGATCGGAATCCCACGCGGGCCCACAGCACAACGGCCGGCGCGCTAGGAAAGTGCAGGTCGGGGGCTTGCACCCGCGGGAAGCCTCCGACCCGAATTTCTGGGCCAACATTTCTAAACATATCCAAGGTCGGTTGATTGCGCCGGCTGTTGATCTGCTGAGGCAACTCTGTCTCTCTTTCTCCCTCGACTGTTGCTAAGTGAAATCTGTATCTCACTCTCTCTCTCTCTAATAATGCCAACCACCTTTTTTCCCATATTGAAGAACTAAACATGGCCAAAAAGTGGATAAATCCCCAGGCCCGGACGAGATGTATCCCAGGCTGCTGTGGGAGGCAAAGGAGGAGATTGCAGGGGCTCTGACACTAATTTTCAGAACCTCTCTGGCCACAGGGGATGTACCAGAGGACTGGAGAACAGCTAACGTAGTACCATTATTCAAGAAGGGTAGCAGGGATAAACCAGGGAATTACAGGCCAGTGAGTCTAACATCTGTGGTGGGGAAATTATTGGAAAAAATTCTGAGGGACAAAATTAATCTCCACTTGGAGAGGCAAGGATTAATCGGGGATAGTCAGCATGGCTTTGTCAAGGGTAAATCATGTCTGACAAATCTGATCGAATTTTTCGAGGGGGTGACTAGTGGGGTGGATGAGGGAAATGCTGTGGATGTGGTTTACATGGACTTCAGTAAAGCTTTTGACAAAGTCCCGCATAGGAGACTGGTTAAGAAGGTAAGAGCCCATGGGATCCAGGGTGCCTTGGCACGTTGGATCCTAAACTGGCTGAGTGGCAGGAGGCAGAGGGTGATGGTTGAAGGTTGCTTTTGTGACTGGAAGCCTGTGTCCAGTGGGGTACCTCAGGGATCGGTGCTGGGTCCCTTGTTGTTCGTGATCTACATAAATGATTTGGATGAGAATGTAAAAGGTATGATCAGTAAGTTCGCAGATGACACGAAAATTGGTGGGGTGGTAAATTGCGAGGAGGAAAGCCTCCGGCTACAGGACGATATAAACGGGTTGGTCAGATGGGCGGAAAAGTGGCAAATGGAATTTAACCCTGAAAAGTGCGAGGTGATGCATTTTGGACGGACAAATAAGGCAAGGGAATACACAATGAGTGGTAGGACCCTAGGAAGTACAGAGGGTCAGAGGGACCTTGGTGTACATGTACATAGATCTCTGAAGGCAGCGGAGCAGGTAGATAAGGTGGTTAAAAAGGCATATGGGATACTTGCCTTCATTAGCCGAGGCATAGAATATAAGAGCAGGGAGGTTATGATGGAGCTGTACAAAACGCTGGTGAGGCCACAGCTGGAGTACTGTGTGCAGTTCTGGTCACCTCACTATAGGAAGGATGTGATTGCTTTGGAGAGGGTGCAGAGAAGATTCACCAGGATGTTACCTGGGATGGAGCGCCTCAGCTATGAAGAGAGGCTGGACAGGCTGGGGTTGTTTTCCTTGGAGCAGAGAAGGCTGAGGGGGGACCTGATTGAGGTGTACAAAATGAGGAGGGGCATAGATAGGGTAGATAAAGAGGAACTTTTCCCCTTAGTGGGGGGGTCAATAACAAGGGGGCATAGATTCAGGGTAAGGGGCAGGAGATTTAGAGGGGATTTGAGGAGGAACTTTTTCACCCAGAGGGTGGTTGGAATGTGGAACTCAATGCCTGAAAGGGTGGTAGAGGCAGGAACCCTCACAACATTCAAGAAGCATTTGGATGAGCACTTGAAATGCCATTGCATACAAGGCTATGGACCAAATGCTGGAAAATGGGATTAGACTGGACAGGGATGGATGGGCGGCGCAGACACGATGGGCCGAAGGGCCTCTTTCTGTGCTGTAAAACTCTATGACTCTATGACTCTATGACCTTTCAGAAGCTGAATTAACCGAGTTCCATATGCGAACAGCAGGTGACAAAGGTAGTGGTCTTTCTTCAGAACAGCCTCCTCAGGCTGTTGTCCCTGCTGCCCAGGGTCACATTTCCTGTCTCCTTCTGGGTCCATTAGATTCAGTCCTTTTCTGATATTGAAATTATGGAGTTTGCAGCAGACTACAATGATGCTGGAGACCCTGGCAGGACTATACTGGAGTGGTGCACCCCCTTACCAATCACTGCACCTGAAGTGAGCCTTGGCCCCACGCTCTGGAATTCCCTTTAATTCCCTTCACCTCGCCACCTAAAACCCATCACTTTAACTAAGGCTTTGGGCGGCTATCCCAATCTCTCCTTCTGTGGTTCTGAATCATCTTGGGATGTTTTTCTATGTTCAAGGTAATACATACATACAAGTTGTTGCTGTTGTTGTAATATGTATCTTTTTATTGCTTCTTTCAGAGCGTATAATGTCAGCAATCTGATGGATGACTTGAAGATACTGTACAGAACAGCTGGGGCAGAGGGGAAGGGAATCACTTTCATATTCACCGATAATGAGATAAAGGAAGAGTCCTTTCTTGAGTATCTCAACAATGTACTCTCTTCTGGCGAGGTACCTAGTAACTTAGATTTTGTATAGCCACATCTCTGTTCTTCGTAATTCTTTATATATGTCTCCTAATTCAGTATCCATCAACGATTTGTAATAATCCATCTCCATGAGTATTTGCTATTATCTCCTGCTATATGCTGCAATTTCAGTCATTAGTTTTTATTATCTCATCCACCACGTAGATTTAAATATTCTGACTGTATCATTTATACTTATATACATTAAGATATTAATAAAGTGGAATATAAATGAGATATTACTTCCTTGTCCTGAATCCTGGGATCAGCCAATTTATGCAATCATTGTCAGATTACAAGCGCAGATCCCAGGTTCAACTGCTTGCTTAGGCTGGGGAGGGGAGGGGAATTTGGACAGAAGCAGAGCACTGACCAAGCTGCAAAAATTCAAATCCTGCAACATGAAAAGGAGGCTTCACTCAAAGGCCAAGACTTTACTACAGAGTTTGAGGAATATATACAAGGGCTGCTGCATGAGGTGCACTGTAAATTTTACTGCCATGGACTTGGAGATGCTTCTGAGCCAGAACTATAGCAGGTGGAATTCAATGTGGGAAAGTGTAAGGTCATCCACTTGGATCCGAGAAAGACAAATCATAATATTTAGTTGATAGACTAGGAGCTGTGGAGGAGCAATGATATTTAGATGTCAATGTGCATTAGAAGCTAATGCAGAAATATAAAAAGTAATTAAAAATGCAAATGGAATATTGGCCTTTATCTCAAGGGGTTAGAATACAAAAATAAGGAAATGATGCTTCAACTGTACAGATCCTTGGTCAGACCTCATCTGGAGTACTGCATTCTGTTTTAGGCACCAAACCTCACAAAAGATATTGCCTTGGAGGGAGTATAGCGCAGATAGTCCAGAATTATAGCAAGGCTTAAAATGTTAAATTATGAGGACAGGACCCATAAACTTGGTTTATATTCCCTTGAGTTTAGAAGTTTGAGGGGTGATCTAATTGAGGTATGACTCATGCATATGTTTTCATCGTAACAGGAATAGACCATTCAGCACCTCAAGCCTCTTCTGCCAACAATTAGATCATGGCTGATCTGTACCCTAACTCCATTTACCTGCGTTTGCTCCATATCCTTCGATAAAATTTCCTGACAAAAATTTGTAATTCTTAGGGGGAAAAATTCCTCCCCTTAACGTTTCCAGTTAGCAGCAGTAGATGGCGCTAATGGGACACTAGACCAGTATCGCCAGGGTGAGGCGAATCCAGTGCCTCCGTAGTGCCGCTGGTAAGCGGTATCGCCGGGAACGTCAACGGCAGGTAGATCGTGACGTCAGTGAGTTTGTAACACTCACTGACTGCCTGATTTGCAAAATTGATTCTCGCCACTTACCTTACCACCTGGAGTAAACACCAACAGGGAGAGCTGGTGTGCAGCAACAGGAAGCCAGCTCCAGGGACATTATTTAAAGGGATCATGAATAATCACTCGCAGCTGTCAGGCTAGTGCAATTTCAGTGGGTTTTTGTTCGTTTTACCCGCTGCAACAGTTTCATTCAGTAATTTCAAGGTTCTTTTGTATCAGGAGTCTTCTGGCAACTAAAAGGTAGCTACATTTATTCTTCAAAGATTCAAACTGCTACACTTGGTAACATTAATGCGAATGTACTGGCATGCCACCTTGCCCTCTAGGATCTACAGCGGAGGGAGCGTAAGCAGTGAGAAATACAGGACCATGAGCGCAGAGAGATGAGGAAGGATAACACGGCACTCACCAGGAAGCCTTACCCTCCAAGGGTATTCCAAGAGCACTTCTCCTACCTTCAATTAAGCGAGGAGCAGTGTATTAGATGGCTCCGCTTCACCAAGGAGGTGGCCACAGAACTCTGCCAGCTCCTCCAAACAGACCTCCAGCCTCACTCCAGGATGACTTAAAGCCCAGATCCTCTTTGCACACCACATCCCCATCATTCCATCCCTCTCACAGGCCATATCACAGCGCAAAGCTGAAATGAGAAGTAATAAATTTATCCAAAAGTAGTGAACACATATTTACACCAAAAATATTTACTTTTCACCCTTGTGCAATCCCTTAGTGCCTCGCGTTACTGTGCCTTTTCCTGCTCTAGTGCTCCTACGAAGTGTTGGCCCAGTGGCTGCAGCACGGCTGGTGGAAGGCTGCTGCATGTCCGTGCAGGAGACTTCAGAATGCCTTGCAGGACACCCTCAACCAGCTTTGGACCTGGAAGGCCTGGCTGTTGACTGCATCACCTCAGCATGGGCGGCAGCAGTCTGAGCTGGCTGGATGACAGGCAGCGACAAGGGCAATGGTGAAGCGGCAGTGGTGGGAGCAGGAATGCTGTCATCCTGAGAGAGGACAGCAGGTTCCTGATCCACTGCCGCTCCCCCGGGGCAGCACCTCAGCATCCCTAGCAATCTGTTGGAGCACAGATTGCTGGCTTTCTGCGACACCATGAAATCCCGATTGATGGTGGTAGACCCAGCCATGATGGCAGCAGTCAGAGCTTGCGTGGCATCAAGCTGAGATTTCATGAGAGCAGTCTGAGACTGGATGCCACCAAGCATAGACTCCATTACAGCACTAGGACGTTGCGTTGCTTCCACATGTGCTGCAATGGAAGCTGCCAGATCGCCCATCACATGCGGCATCAGGTCTGAGTCGCCACGGTCTCTCTGGGAGTCTACCATCCTTTGCAGGCTGGAAATGATGGGCTTCATGGTGTGCGCAGAGCCTTGTGCAATGTTGGAGACGGACTCCTCCATGCTTCTTATCATTGCCAAGAAGCTCTCTGGCACCCTTGCCATTGCTCCTATTATCTCTGTGTGCATGCCCATCACCCTTCTTCTAAAAGCTTCCCCATTGAGGTCCTCATCTGAGTCCTGTGCAGCAGAACTCACGCGTGAACTCGCCCTCCGGGGAGCTGGCCCCCAAGCTACCCTTTCCCCCTGGTCTTGCCGCAGCCCACTCGTCCTTGGTGCCTCAGATCCGTAACTATGCTGGCCTCTAAAGAACACGTAGTGCCAGTATCTGAGCTGGTGTTTGTGGGTGAAAGATGCAGTGACGCTGTGTGTTCTTCCTCCTCCACTTCTCCCGCCTCGCTCTCTACCGTGCCCTCCGGGACAAGCTGTTCAGGTGCTTGCTGATTATCTGAAAGCATAAAGGCACAAGAGATGGGTTAAGGTGCGGGTCGGGGGCAGGAAGGCAGAAATGCATGCATACAGCATGATTCGCTGTAAAGTGCGAAACGCTTGTGGAGTGAGGGGGAAGTGGGATGAACATATCGTTGTTGTCCCCAGGGGGTTCAATGTCACCAGTGGCCATAGTGCCCACCACCTGGCACCCAATGATCTGCAACATTCGATTCTCCAGCGCAGACAGTGGTTGGGTGTCGCCGCCTGTTTGCTCCTGCTCCCTCCTAGTATGAGCCACCTTGGTCTGCAAGAGATAGGAAAGTGTGTGAGTGAGTGTGGAGCAATGTGTTTGGGTGATGTGCCTGCCATAGTTGAATAGCTGACATTGTGTGAAAGGGTGTGAGATGTGGGTGTGAGTGTTGGTAGGTAGAGATTGTTGGTGGGTGAGTGCTGGGAGTGTGGTGCTTTGGGCAGTGTGTGAAGATTGTGATATAGTTGGTGGTATATGAAACATATGTTGAAGCATTGACTCACCCTGACCATCCGAGTGAGGTAATTAAATTTCTTCCTGCACTGTGTGTGGGTCCTGGGGACCACAGTGCTGCCTGAGACGTGCTGCGCTACCTCCCTCCACATGGTGCAGAAGACTTTTGGCGATGGCCTCTTGCCTCTTGCCGGGTAGAGCACTGCCCTCCGTCTCTCTACAGCGAAATCCAATGCTTCATCGGCGAATCTGCGGGCTCTCTTCCTGGGGCGTGAACCTGCCATGAGCACTCCTGGTTCAGTCCTCCGGCTCCTTCTCCTTGTTCTGCTACTGCTTGCTGAGGCAGCTGCACAGCCAGAAATGCTGAGAATGAGGTGCTGCAGTATCAAAGAACCTCCCCTTTAAGTAGTGAAAAAAGCCTGTGGCAATGATGAGTTGCGATTCGACTGCATCTGATATTGGTCCACCCTTTAAATCTAATGCCAATGAGCTTGGGGTTTAGGACTTGAATTAGGACTCCAATCATTTTATTGAGCAGTGAGCACGAATTTTTCGTGCAGTCTAAAGCATTTGCACCTGATGCTAATTCTCCAACTTTTCTACTGACACCGCCCATTCCTTGGCTATAATGAATTTCTAGCCCTTCGTCTTGAAAATTTCAATTCGCCTAGCATCCACTGCTGTTTCAGAGAGAAAGTTCCAGATTTCCACTTGCCTTTGTGTGAAATGGAGCATTCTGGTTTCTTTCCTAAATGGCCGAGCTCTAATTTTAAAATGATCCCTCCTTGTTATGGATTCCCATACCAGAGGAAATAGTTACTCTGTATCTACCCTATCGAATTTCATTATCATTTTAAAGAGCTCAATTAGATCAAACCTCTAAACTCAAGGAATACAAACCACGTTTATGCAACTTGTACTTTAACCTTTTAAGCCTGGTATCATGCGGGTGATTTTGTGCCGTACCCCTCCAAGGCCAATATATTTTTCCTAAAGATCGGTACCCAAAACTGAATGCAGTGCTCCAGATGGGCTCTGACCAAGGCTCTGTACAACTGGAGCATCACTTCCTCCAGTTAGTATTTCAACCCCCTTGAGATAAACACCAACATTGGATTCACCTTTTTCATTACTTTTTATACCAGTGCACTAGCTTTGATGATCTGCGCACATGGAGGGAAAAATTCAGTATCGCCCCGTTTCGGGCAAGATTATCAGCCATGTGCAAAGTTTAGCGCCTGTCGCTAATTACCGCCTCCGATGGCAAACTTAGCTTTTATTGCCCCTGGAGGTGATTGGAGCGCTAAATCAGGTGCTTCACACCTGTCTTAAGGTGCAAAGGCCGAGGAGCGAGGCGCTACCTCAGAGCGCTGGCGAAGCTCATGTGATGCCAGTCAGCAATGGAACACAGACACACTGGCGCCGGCCAGTTCTTAAAGGGGAGGGTCGATCTTGCTCTCCATCCACATCCTGCTCATTGCAGCCTTGAATCTCGGCCTGGAGAGACCTGTACATCAAATCCGCTGGAAAGAACAATGGAGAGAACCAGGGAAAGAGCTCAAAGTGCAGCCCCCACAGCGTCTTCTAAATTGATACAAGGAAGGGCAAATCAAAATGAACTGGAAAATGCTGCTCAGTACCCAAAACTCCTTCACACAGCATTGAATTTCTCCAGAAGTCTCTCTCTCTCTCTCAGAATGCGTGGTACAAAAATGTCACCAACAAAAAAAGGCAGGAAGCAGTCGCCTTTAAATAGCGCTCCCCCAGTCCCTTCCTGACTGCAAAACGCTCCCCTCAACCTGTCGTTGCTAGTGGTAGGCGGTAAGGCAGGGGGCGCCACTCAATATCCGGTCCGGGGCACTACCGGGGCATTGCGCACTCGACTGACGTCATGATCTGCTGGCCCAGGAGATCGTGGCGGTAGTGTTTAGCGCCACCACAAAATGTCTGGTTAATTTCGCGAGCGGCGCAAACATCGCCGCGCCCGGGCGCTAGTTGCTTTGTGCCCCATTAGCGCCCTCTTAAGGCGCTAACGGGAGGCGCAAACCAACGTAATTTTTCCCCCATGGACCCTTAAATCCCTTTGTACCTCCACAGCTCCGAGTGTCTCATCATTAAGAAAATATGTTGATTTGTCTTTCTCAGACCCAAATTGGATGACCTCTCACTTTCCTACATGGAACTCCATCTGCCACAGTTTTGCCCACTCACTTAGTCTGTCTATTCCCTTTGTAACTTCCTGCTCCCATCTACACAACTTACTGTACCTCTTAACTTACTGTCATCTACAAATTTAGAACATAAGAATTAGGAGCAGGAGTAGGCCAAATGGCCCCTCGAGCCTGCTCTGCCATTCAATGAGATCATGGCTGATCTTCGACCTCAACTCCGCATCCCACCCGATCTCCATAGCCCTTAATTCCACTAGAGTCCAAAATTCTATTGATCTCAACCTTAAATATACTCAACAATTCAGCATCCACATCTCTTTGGGGTAGAGAATTCCAAAGATTCACAACCCTCTGAGTGAAGAAATTCCTCCTCATCTCAGTCTTAAATGGCCAAAAACATCCTGAGACTATGCCCCTTAGTTCTAGATGCTCCAGCCAGGGGAAACAACCTCTCAGCATCTACCCTGTCAATCCCCCTCAGAATCTTATATTTTTCAATGAGATCACCTCTCATTCTTCCAAACTCCAGAGAGTATAGGCCCAATCTATTCACTCTCTTCTCATAGGACAACCCTCTCATCCCAGGAATCAAACTAGTGAACCTTCATTGCACTGCCCCTAAGGCAAGTATATCCTTCCTCAGATAAGGAGATCAAAACTGTGCACAGTACTCCAGGTGTGGTCTCACCAAAGCCCTGTATAATTGCAGCATGACTCCCTTACTCTTGCACTCCAATCCCCTTGCAATAAAGGCCAACATGCCATTTGCTTTCCTAATTGCTTGCCATACCTGCATGCTAGCTTTCTGTGTTTCCTGTACAAAGATACCTAAATCTCTCTGAACATCAATATTTCATAGTTTCTCACCATTTAAAATTTAATCTGTTTTTCTATTCTTCCTACCAAAGTGAATGACCTCACATTTGACATGCAACTCTCTATTCCTTCATCCAAGTCATTAATGGCCCAGTAATTCCGGGCACAACGCGTGAGTACGGACGGGATACTCACGCGTGTGCCCGGAGGAATTGCCGGTTTTCAGCATGCACAGCGCATGCGCTGAAAACCGGCATTTCCTATCCTCTGACCTAAGGGGTTAAGAGGCAGAGCGTGCGCGACTGCACAGGCAGCGCGTGCGCAGTGAAATTCCTTTTTTTTTCAGAGTTGCGCGCGTGTAAAGTCCTCCGCTCTTTACGCGTGGAAAAACCAGACGTAAGTATTTAGTTTTTCAGGTAAGTGGGCTTTTAGTACAATGTAGAAATTTTTTTTCCACAGGTTTGTTATTTTTAAAGAATTTACAGTAAGGTAAGTTTAGTTTTAGACCCTATTTTTTAAAAATTTATTTTTTTCAAAAAATTGCTTAATTGTTTAAAACATTTTTAAAAACTTATTTATAGTTAATATAATCAGTGGGATGTTTTTTAAAATTTTATTTAAAGTTAAAGTAGTGTTTTGGCAGCCCATACTTTTCATGAGTTTGACAGCTCTTACTGTCAAACTCATGAATGAGTTTCCCCTCCCCTGATTGGCTGCACAGTGCTCACCTGATCCCAGCCGGCGCATCGCACTAACTACGCCGCTGGATCAGGTAAGCACAGTGCACCGACAGCTGAACCGGGCCTGTGACAGGAAATGCAAGCAGGCCCGGGCTTCAGATGTCGGCGCGCAGGGTGAGTGCACATCGGGGGCTTGCACGCGCGGCAAGCCCCCGATCCTAATTTCAGGGCCAATATATATGGTGAAAAGCTATGTCCCCAGTACAGATCCCTGGAGAACAACACTTGTCACATCCTGTCAATCAGAGAACAATACCTTTATCCTTACTCTCTGTCTCCTACTCAACCAATTACCAACCCATGTCACAAGGTTACCTTCAGTTCCGTGCATTTTCATTTTAGCTAATAAGCTCATGTGCAGAAAATTACCAAATGCCCTCTAGAAGTCCATATAAACAACACCCACAGACATCCCATGTTCACCACGTTGGTGACCTCAAAAAATTCCATTAGATTAGTCAGACATGACCCACGCATCACAAATCCGCACTGACTCTCTTTGATCAGCTGATACTTGTCCAAGTGCTCAGTCACTCTGTCTCTGTTAAAAGATTCCAGTAACATCTCCATAATTGTTTTTAAACTGACAGATCTGTAGTTACGTGGTTTCTCCCTTCATAATTTTCATAATTATTGGAGCATTTTTTATGTAATCCCACAATCCAGTTGGAGTGGATAGAAGTGCAATGGGTCAGGACTTCTGCCTGCCTCTATGGCCAGAATTTTCCAGGGGTCAGCGGACACGATCAGTGGCGGGTCAGGTGGGAAAGTGTTTTTTTTGACTGCGGGTCAGGAACCCACTGTCAACCCGCTGCCACACACCTTTCCCAATGTCGGGTCTATTGATGCTGAGCAGACCCGACCGGCAGCAGCAGGGGACCTAATTAAAATGATTAACATCTACTTGCCAGATGCTTAACAGCCTTTTTTCACTTAATTTTTGTCTTTAACTTCATGACCACAGGATCCTCGCTGTGCGCAGACCACGCTGTCAAGCTGAGGTGTGAGTTCAGTGGCCATTGCTCCAGCTGATTACTTGACAGCTTCAAATGTACAGTAAAAGCTCCCACCCAACTGATATTCACTTTCCTCAGGCAGAAGCTTTTTCTCACTCCATTTCCAGCACACATTCTGCATGCTTTCCACTTTCCACTCTCCAACCACTTGTAGAAAAGGGTGGGGGGGTTAGGTGTGATTTTGGTTGCCCCTGGGGTTTGTCTCTGGCCAGTCAGAAGTATCTGAGCTGCTCCAGGCCCTGTGCGGTTTCTAATCGCTCCCTTTTCTGGTTCTGACTGCCGGACTTATTTCAGTAGTGATGTAAACAAAACGAGATTCGTGGTTGGGTGCAAAGAAGACCAATATTTATTGAAATAAAGAATAAATTGAAAATAATGATGATACAGCACACTTTTGCTTAATACAGCACACTTTTGCTTAATACAGCACACCTTTGCTTAATACAGCACACCTTTGCTTAATACAGCACACTTTTGCTTAATACAGCACACCTTTACTTAATAGGGGAGGAGAAACAGACACATCGAGGGAAAATTGACTAAAATTACAATTTAACAAAATTCCCCTTTAATTCCCACCCCTAATACCTATCTAGGTTGCCTTGTAATGGGCCAGAAAGCTTATGCTCACCAGTGAATGCCTGCTCCATGCCCCTGCAGTCTGTCTTAGATTCTTCACTGCCCCGAAGTAGAGATACCCCAGTAATTCAAAAGTAACTGCTGGTATTCCACTTCTTTGGGCGGGCTGTTGAGCTGTTCCTCTTGTAGGTAGGGCATCGGAGGCAAGGCGGCAGAGAGAGAGAGAGTGGCTTCCTGAGGGGCTATCTTTATACCACATTGGGAGCCGTTATCTTCGCGCCCAAATCTGGATGTATCTGGGCTATACAAAAGGGACCGATCTGTCCCCATTGACTGCAATGGGTTTGAATGTGTTTCCCATTTGTTTAAACTGGTTTGTGCCCAGTTTAAAATGTCTCAAGTGCTGGACAAACAAATCCTTAAGTGTTCAGTCAACAGCACTCAAGTGCTTTGTAAACAATCCATTGTCTTGTGGTCACCGCCCAACCGCAACTGATTGACAGCTTTAAGTACTTAAGCCCTTGAGTCAACATTGTAGAGAGCTCGTGTAAACAAACAATCCTTTTGTTCTTCTGTTGAACTTCCTAAACCACAGTTGATTGACAGTTTTAAGTACCTCAAGTACTTCAGTCAGTGATGGGAGATGTTCAGACAGGCTGCCTTTGTCTTCTGCCATGAGGCCTGACAGCCATTTTTGATACACTGGGTTTTTAAGGTACATTCTAACCAGGTTTTCTTTTAATCAAATAATCTTCAGGGGCTGCAGAAATCTCCGAAATTTTGCACAAACTTACACACTCTCACCTCTTTGGAAGAACACTCTCACCATTGATAGAATGCTTCTGCCATCTCTACTTCACCTGCCATCTATTCCATCAGCATGGGTGCCCTTTATACTCTCTCACCTTGATCCTCAGAACCCCACCCCCAGCACCAGCAGCACCAGGCACACCAGCAGCACCAACAACAACACCAACCTTCTCTGCAATCACCCGATGCTGCACAGGACAGAGGGCATCAGCACCTGACCACATTGCTGCCCGGGAGGCCAGGGATGGCCTCACCATGGCCAGATTTACTCCACTTGATGCTGTACACCCTGGCTGCCACAAGATGTGCCAGGTTGGCACCATCCCACACAAACACCATAAAGCACCCCTACAATGCCCAAGGCATTCCTTTTACACTCATCACCACTGTGGGGGGTATTGTTATGTCTCACCATTCACTGCAATTCACTAAGCCACTTCCAAAGGTGCACACAAATCTGTCCAAGAATGCAAAGTGCTGAAAATAAAGGTTTCAATGTTTGACACCACATTAACAGAAACTTTACATGAACATTGCATAAAACACCCAAGTGCCTGCCCTTGTCTGTTGTTGGTACGATAGCACTAGGGTGAGGGTGAGTGTGAGGAGTGGCTAGTGAGATGGGGATGTGGTAATATAGATAGAGAGGGATGGGTGGAGGTGCAAGGTAAGTTGGTGTGAGTCAGGATGTGCAGGAGTAGGGTAGGGAAGGCAGAGTGATGTGGATGTGATGAGAGACACAGCAGGATGAGGTTGAGTGTGGCTTTGTACTAACGTTTCATGATCTACTGAGATCATTGAAACTTTTGTGGCACTGCACCCAGGTCCTCCTGACCACATCCCTGCTAGTGCCCTCCTCTGCAATGTGCAACCAGGGTGTGTTGATCTCCTGGGGAGGTCTCTTCCTCCCATGGGAAGGGAAGAGGACCTCCCTGCATGCTGTGACTCCCTCCATAAGCATATGGAGGGAGTCATGGGAGAACCTAGGTGCAGCCCTACACATCTGTGCAGTCATTGTCAGTTTTTGCAGCACCTCAATGCTGTAGAACACTGACAGCACAAATGTCAAGACAAATATGTCCATGGTCCCTTTAAGTAAACTGGCTGATGATGCGTCATGAAATGACATCACCAGACCCGCTTCCTCTAATTGGGCCGCCGGGTAACGCGGTGAGTGGGCTTAACAAGCCCAGTCAACGGAAAGTCATTTTACACAGCGGGATGAAGCCAGCAGTGGGGCCGCGACCCACCACCGACATCGCCCGCCACAGACCCGCTGAGGTAAGTGAAATCGCGGCCTATGATCTGCCACTGACTCTGTCCCAAATCCAGAGTACAGGGTTATTTGTATTATCAGTGTGGTTGCCCACCTGTACCAACACAACAGAGGTGCCCGCCACGCTAATAGGGGTAGCCAAAGGCCCGGATCGTGCCAAAGATAAAGGAGAGGAATGTTATTGGGGCAATGTATGGACCCTATAGCAGCAGCGGCAGTTGATTCTTTAGTGATCAATCAGCACCTGTCTTTGCTGCTTCAAGCCCCACTTCAGGCAATGAATTTGACTTTTGCCTGCTCGGGTTTCCAGGAATTAAAGCGCAACCTGGGAGAAAAATCATAGGAGCATAAAAAAAATCAGAGAGGTTTGACTGACAGTCCAGAATAATCCAATCAGGATTTGGGACAGGTTAAGTGACAGATCACAGAGGCAGGCAGAAGTTCTGCCCCATTGCACTTCTGCCCACTCCAACTGGATTGTGGGATTTCATAAAACATGCTCTAATAACTGTTTGTTTTCCAATTGCATGCTGCAAGGTTGGACATGTTGGGTGACCAACGTCCGGAGCATGGAGGCGGATTGGTTGGTGGTGGGAAGTAATGTGATGAAAACTTCCAGAATATTTCCAACCAGAGTTGGCAACCCTCTTTTTCAAAGAGTCGGCACAGGCACAGTGGGTCGAATGTCCTTCTGTATTTTATGTATGATTCTATGGACCTTATGCCGAACCCATCAGTCTAGACATATTTCCAAGGGTAGCTGAAGAATGGCCCATCACACCTCCAAAGTTATTCAGCGATGTAACTGGGGCAGGCATAAGAAACATAACCCACCCCCAAACAGAAAATATTTACTTACAGTATTTTAAATGGTGCGGAAACCTGGTGGATCCAGTTTCTGCCTTAGGTTATGTTCTGCTGCTGCCAGGATCACACCAGTTGTGGCCTCCACCTTTTTTTCCATCTGTTGCACATTTCACTGTAAGCCTAGATGTCTATTCAACCCATTTAAATCCACAGTATTCGCTATTTCAAGCATTACAATGTCTGAGTAAACCTAGCAATAAATATTTACCAATGACAATAAGCCATCTGAACAAATCAAAATTACATGTATGAAGTATTGTAGATTTAAAATGCTGTCCTCTTTTCCTTTGATAGGTGTCAAACCTATTTGCTCGGGATGAACTTGATGAGATTACTCAATCACTGATTGCAGCAATGAAGAAAGAAGCACCTCGTGTCCCTCCAACTTTTGACAATCTATATGAATATTTTATAAAAAGAGCAAGGATAAATCTGCATGTTGTCCTTTGCTTCTCTCCGGTCAGTGCCTTACCAGTACTACAAATTCATAACTACAAAATATTAACTCAGTATTGCTTTTAATTTAGTTATCTATCGAATAGGAAGTTCTGGGGGGAATATTAACCCCAAAAAACATGTGGGTTGGGGTCAGGTGGGTGGTTAAAATGTTAAAAATCTGAAATTGATCCCAACCCGCCTCCAACTCATCAGCAAACTTAGATATATTACATTTGGTCCCCTCATCCAAATCAATGATGCAGATTGTGAATAGTTGAGGCCCAAGCACTGATCCTTGCGGTACCCCACTAGTTACAGCCTGCCAACCCAAAAATGACCCGTTTATTCCTACTCTCTGTTTTCTGTCCATTAACCAATCCTCAATCCATGCTAGTATATTACCCCCAATCCCATGAGCCCTAATTTTGTTTAATAACCTCTTGTGTAGCACCTTATTGAATGCCTTCTGAAAATCCAAATACTCCACATCCACTGGTTCCCCCTTATCTATTCTGCTAGTTATAACCTCAAAAAACTCTAACAGATTCATCAAACGTGCTTTCCCTTTCATAAATCCGTGCTGACTCTGCCCAGTCCTATTATTGGCCCAGAAATTCGGGTCTTCACGGGTGAATACGCACGGGACACTCACCCGTAGGCCCAATGGAAGTGCCGGTTTCCTGCATGCACTGCGCATGCGCGGGAAATCGGCACTTCCGTTCCCCTGAAAGCAGGGGTTCAGAAGTCGAACGCGTGCACGGGGGAAGCTGCGCGTGCGCATCGAACTTCATTTTTTTTTACAGGTTTTCCCGGGAAGGTAAGTCTGCAGAAGTTAGAAATGTAAAAAGCAGGCGTAAGGCCTGCTTTTTACAAGGTAAGTGGTGAATTAATTAAAATTAAAACATTTTTTCCACATGTTTATTATTTTTAAATACTTTAAAGCAAGGTAAGTTTATTTTTAGCCCGTTAGAAAATAAAATTATTTTTTTCAAAAATTTAAATTATTGTTTAAAATAGTTATTTCATGTAATTTATAGTTTATTTAAAAAATGTGACTTTTTAAAAAATGCATTTGAAGATTTAGTGATGTTTTGTAAGAAGAAGGGGCCCGTAGTCTTTCTAAGTTTGACAGCACTTCCTGTCAGACTTATGAATGGAGCATTCCCTGCTCCGATTGGCTCTCCATGGCCCACGTGATCCCAGGGGACGCATCGAACTAACTGCGCCCCTGGGATACGCAAGCACTGCGTGCCGGCAGCTGGAGCAGGCCCCGGATCAGAATTCCATGGGGGCTCACAGCTCAACGGCCGGCGCGCAAGTTAAGTGCAGGTCGGGGGCTTGCACCCGCGGGAAGCCCCCGACCCGAATTTCTGGGCCATTATTTTCTATGTGCCCTGTTACCACGTCCTTAATAATAGATTCTAGCATTTTCTCTGCTACTGATGTCAGGCTAACTGGTCTGTAGTTCCCCATTTTCTCTCTTCCTCCTTTCTTAAATTTGCCACCTTCCAATCCATGGGAACCGTTCCAGAATCTATAGAATATTGGAAAATGAAAACCAAAGCATTCACTATCTCTATAGACACCCCTTTCAAAACCCAAGGATGCAGGCCATCAGGTCCAGGAGATTTATCGGCTTTCAGTCCCATTAATTTCGCCAGTACTATTTTTTACTAATACTAATTTCTTTCAGTTCCTCATTCTCACTTGAGCCTTGGTTCTCCACAATTTCCGGGAAGTTTTTGTGTCTTCTTCCGCTAAGACAGACACAAAGGGTTGGATTTTGTCAGCCCTGAGGAGGCGGGTATGGAGGCGGGACTGCCGGTAAAGTTGAAGAATTTGGGGGCGGGTGACAAACCCACCCCCATCCCGCCTCCGTGCCCTCTTGCTAGGAGGTGGGAAGCCGTCCCGTCTCCTCGAGGCGGGAAAGGGATTAAAGTCTATTAACTGCCTGTGAACAGTTAATTAACAGGCAGAAAATAGGATTATCCCCATTTTACGTTTCGATGTGCAGGCATTGTGACCTCGGGGAACCCCGCTGGGGTGTAGGAGATGAGTAGGAGGTCTGCAGGGGTCGGAGGGGTCTGAAAGTGCAATGTAGAGGTGAGTGATGGGTGCAAGTGTGGAGTGGTAAGTGTAAAGTGTTAGAAAATGTTCACTTACCTTTGTTTCTGCCTACTGCCTTCAGCTGCTGTGAAGCCAGAGTCCCAACATCTCCATTGTAGATATCACAGACTGGCTGTTGGATCATCCGATTCAACAGCCAGGTGATTTCTACAAAGTTGAAAGGTTTGATGAGTCCTGAACACAAGGACTCATCAAACTACACAGAATGTCAGTGTTTGTCAGCTTCATAGAGCTGTCAAACACTGACATTTCTTCTTTCAAAAAATCTTGACAGATGGCATGTCATACATTGATGTGCTCTGACACTGACTTCCCTCTAATTGGCCTGCTGAGCCCGCTGGGCGGGAGTAACAAGGCCAATCAGGGGAAAATCCTACTGGTTGGCCAGAAGCTGATGGAGGCAGGATTAAAAGCTGGCAAGCAGCAGTCCCGACTCCAAAAACTTCCCAGTGACAAAATCCAGTCCAAAGTATTTGTTTAATTTCCCTGCCATTTCCTTGTTGCCCATTATAATTTCTCTTGTCTCAGCCTGTAAGGGACCCACATTTACTTTCACTAACCTTTTCCTTTTTACATACATATAGAAGCTTTTACAATCTGTTTTTATGTCTCTCACTAGTTTACTCTCATATTCTATTTTCCCTTTCTTTATCAATTTCTTGGTCCTCCTTTGCTGAATTCTAAAATCTTCTCAGGCTTACGACTCTTTTTGGCAACATTATAAGCCTCTTTCTTTGATCTAATACTATCTTTAACTTCTTTTGTTAGCCATGGTTGGACCACTTTTCCTGTGGGGTTTTTGTGCCTTAAAGGAATGTATATTTATTGTCAATTATGTATTAATTCTTTAAATGCTAGCCATTGCTTGTCTACTGTCATACCTTTTAATTTAGTTTCCCAATCTACCTTAGCCAACTCGCCTCTCATACCTACGTAGTTTGCTTTGTTTAGATTTAAGACCCTAGTTTTGTATTTAACTAAATCACTTTCAAACTCAATATAAAATTCTATCATATTATAGTCACTCTTCCCCAAAGGTCCTTTTATTACAAGGTTATTAATTAACCCTTTCTCATTGCACAATACTAGATCTAAAATAGCCTGTTCCCTAGTTGGTTCCTCAACATACTGATCTACAAATCTATCTTGCATTCATTCCATGAATTCGTCCTCCACACTATTACTGCAAATTTGGTTTGCTCAGTCTATATGTAGATTTAAGTCCCCCATGATTACTGTATTACCCTTGTTACATGCGCTTCTAATTTCCTGATTTATACTCTGCCCTACATTACAACTACTGTTTGGGGGCCTATAAACAACTCCCATCAATGTTTTCTGCCCCTTGCTGTTTCTTAGCTCCACCCAAACTGATTCTACTTCTTAATTTTCAGAGCTAAGATCCTTTTTCTCTACTATCCTTTATTATCAAGGCTACCACTCCTCCTTTTCCATTTTTTCTATCTCTTGTAAAAGTTAAGTATCCTGGAATATTTAGTACCCAACCTTGGCCACTTTGCAATCATATCTCCATTATGGCTATTAGATCAAACCTATTAATTTCTATCTGCGCTATTAATTCATCTATATTGTTGCAAATGCTTCGCACATTCAGATATAATGCCTTTAGCTTTGACTTATTTCTATTTTTCCCTGATGTCAACTTAGTCACTGATGCCTTAATACCTTTGTTACTCTCTCTGTTCCTTCCTGAACCACTCTGTCTATTTTTACCCAAAACTCTACTCTGCTCTACAGCCTTGACATTTCTCTCGCTGCTTTTAAATTTGCTCTTTACTGATGCCTCCCACTCCTTCTACATTAATTTAAAGCCCTGTCTACTGCCCTAGTTATTCAGTTCGCCAGGACACTGGCCCCAGCCCGGTTTAAGTGGAGCCCTTCCCAACGGAACAGCTCCCTCTTTCCCCAGTACTGGTGCCAGTGCCCCATGAACTGAAACGCCTTCTTCCCATACCACCCTTTGAGCCACGCACTTTAACCTCTAATCTGTTTGTCCCTATGCCAATTTGCACGTGGCTCAGGCAACAATTCAGAGATTATTACCTTTTAGCTTCTGCTTTTTAATTTGGATCCTAGCTCCTCAAACTCCCTCAGCAGAACCTCAGTCCTAGTTCTACCTATGTCGTTGGTTCCTACGTGGACCACGACAACTGGAACCTCCCCCTCCCACTCTAAGTTCTTCTCCAGCCGCCAGGGGATGTCTTGAACCCTGGCACCGGGCAGGCAACACAACCTTTGGAAATCTCGGTCGCAGCTGCAGAGAACAGTTTCTATCCCCCTGACTATACTGTCCTCTTTCACAACTACAATCCCTTTCACTCCCCCTACTTGAATGGCCTCCTGCACCATGGTGCCATGGTCAGCTTGCTCATCCATCCTGCAGGCTTTTCCCTCATCCACACACTACACCTAGGGTCCCCTTACCTGCCTGAGTTGCAGTCACACCCTCCTGTCCCTGACCACTAACCAGACCTGTACCACTACCTAATCTAACGGGTGTGACTGCCTCCTGTATCAAAGTGTCCAGCTAACTCTAGCCCTCCCGGACTCCACCCCCCCAGCCCCGATGCTCCTCCAGCTCCCAGGTTCCGACCAACTCCCACCTGCTCCGATGCTCCTCCGGCCCTGATCCTCTCCTCTGCCCCCGGTGTACCTCTGGCCCTGATCGTACGGCCCCCATCTTCCGGCATCGACCTTCTGATCCCCACCCCACCCAATGCTCCTCCAGCCAGCCGCAATCCTCTCTCCCCACCCGATGCTCCGCCGGCCGTCCCCGATCCTCTCTGCACCCCCCCACCGATGCTCCTCCTCCAGCCCCAATCCTCCCACCAGCCCCACCGGTGCTCCTCCTCCAGCCCCAATCCTTCAGCCGCCGACCAACCCCCACCCTCCCTCTTCTCTGCGGCCTTCTCTTCCCTCCATCTTTGTGACTGTGGGTGGGAAATAGAGCTTTGAAATGCTAATTAGGTCCTGACATTAATTTTGCCAGAGGCTGCAGGAAACCCATTCTCCTCGGTTTCCAGTCCGCTTTCTAGCCACCCCACCCTGCTCCCAACTCACCTCCAGATTAAAATTCCGGCCTCCGTATCTGTGTAAAAGTATGTTTCGAGGGCTCCTATTTGCTTTGTGATTGGTGCATGATAATCATGTAGCATTATTGATCACATGGCTAGCAAGGACCATTCAAATCCAAAAGTCAAAGATTAATTGAATTCCCTTTTTTTTGAGGAAATCATGGGGGTAGAATTCCCAATCTCCCATCTTTCCTTCAGCAGAAGATTGCAGAAACCCTGGAGAAATAGTATAAATGGAAACCCCCCCACGGAAATTCTACCCTGTAATGTTTAGTTAAAGAGAATGTGGTAGGTGTTCTATGTGTGGATTTTAAGAAGGCATTTGATAAGGTGCTACAGAAGAAACACAGGAAAATTAAGGCACATGGTATTAAAGGGAATGTAGTTACATGGAAAGATGTCTAGGCAACAGAAAGCAAGGCGTGGGGTAAATGAACTTTTTTGGATTGATGAAATATGGATACTGCTGTTCCCCAGGGACCTGTTCTTGGACCTCTTTCATTTTCCATTTCTATAAATCATTTGGCCATAGGCATGAGAAGAATGATATTAAAGTTTGCTATTGATATCGTTTAAGGACATTTAAGGAGGACATAAACTAGATCTAGGAGAGCAGATATATAGATATTTAAAAGTGGGACAACCGGTAAACAAGATCATATAAAAGACATATGGCACTCTGGATTTTATATCTAGAGGCGCTAAATATAAAATCAAGGTAGTGATGTTGGATTTGTACAAGAAATTGGTTAAGCCAGATTTGTAGTTTTACATAGTTCTGGGCATTCAATTATATGAAGAATATTAAAGACACGGAGGGAGGATTGACTGCAGTGTTACTGGAATAACATGTTACAGTGATAAAGAAATACTCTAAAAAGTGGGGCTTTTTTCACTGGAACATAAATGGTTAAAGGGATCCATTATTTTTCACAATTAGGAAAGACTGAAATCTGTTGAAGGACACAAATCCAAAATGGCAAAAGCAGTCTTTTCTCTTTACAGATGCTGACTGACATACATATTCCCAACATACATGTATTTCCAACATATTCGGTTCTTATTAAATACTAGTCAGTCTCCCATTGAACAAGGAAAGTCAAGACTAAGACCCCAAAATACCTGGAGCTGGGGAAGACAAAATGGTCAATTTCCACCTGGGAGGACAGGATATGCGGTGAAATCTGATTACGTAGGACCAACCTAAAAAAGGGTATCAAGACTGCCAAAAGGAAACAGACACTGCGGATAGAGGATCATTTCCACAACAACTCGGACCCCCGGCGCATGTGGCAAGGCATCCAGTCCATCACTGACTACAAGAGCAAAAACACCAGCCCCCCGGTTAGCGATGCCTCCCTTCCGGAGGAGCTTAACAACTTCTACGCTCGCTTCGACAGGGACAACAGGGAGCCGGCTACCAAAGCCTTGCCACCCCCGGAAGACCAGGTGCTCACTCTGTCGACCTCCGACGTAAGGGGTGTTCTACGCGGAGTGAACACACGAAAGGCTGCTGGACCGGATAGCATCCCTGGACGGGTACTCAAGAAATGTGCTGATCAGCTGGCTGATGTCTTCACCGCCATCTTCAATCTGTCATTGGCCCAAGCAGTAGTCCCTACATGCTTCAAGACCGCTACCATTATTCCTGTGCCAAAACAAACGGCTGTGACATGCCTGAACGAATATCGGCCTGTCGCACTCACACCCATCATAATGAACTGTTTCGAGAGACTGGTCCTGGCTCACATCAAAGCCACTGTTCCCGCCTCTCTCGGCCAACACCAATTTGCCTATCGTGCAAACAGATCAACGGAGGATGCAATCACAACTGCTCTACACTCTGCACTGAATCACTTAGATGGTAAAGAGACCTACATCAGAATGCTGTTCATAGACTACAGCTCAGCATTCAACACTATCGTCCCCAGCAAGCTGGCCACCAAACTCCACACTCTAGGCCTGAACACTTCCCTCTGCAACTGGACCCTGGACTTCCTAACAAATAGACCCCAGTCTGTCAAATTAGGTAACCACACCTCCCCGCCCCCTGACCCTGAACACGGGGGCCCCACAAGGATGTGTGCTGAGCCCCCTCCTCTACTCCCTCTTCACCCACGACTGTGTGGCTGTTCATGGTTCCAACACCATCATCAAGTTTGCGGATGATACCACGGTAGTAGGCCAGATCACCAACAACGATGAGTCAGCCTACAGGGAGGAGGTCCAGAATCTCGTGAAGTGGTGCGCCGATAACAACCTGGCCGTTAACATCAAGAAAACCAAAGAAATCATTGTGGACTTTAGGAAGTCTAAAGGCGGAAGTCACACCCCCATCCACATCAATGGGGCTGTGGTGGAAAGGGTGGACAGCTTTAAGTTCCTCGGAGTCCACATCACGGAAGACCTCTCCTGGTCCCTCAATACCTGAAGGGATGTAACCTGTCACCCCTGATCCTCTCTAACTTTTACCGCTGCACAATAGAGAGCATCCTGATGAACTGTATCACAGTATGGTATGGCAGCTGTAGCTACTATGACCGGAAAGCCCTGCAGCGGGTAGTCAAAACTGCCCAACGCATTACCGACACCCAGCTACCGACCATAGAGCACATATACCAGAAACGCTGTTTACGGAGGTCACGGTCCATCATCAAAGACCCTACCCACCCCAGCCACAGTCTGTTCACCCTCCTGCCATCTGGGAGACGCTACAGATGCATTCGCACCCGTACGACCAGATTTAGGAACAGCTTCTTTCCCAGGGCTGTCATCCTACTGAACTCCACAAATAAACTCTAAAGCCTGCACATCTGCCAATGCACTTTATTATGGTTATGTTTATGTTAATGTATTACAAGCCAAATGTATGTTGAATGTTTAAATGTCTTAATCTAAATGTACACTCTCGGGAGCCGCAAGCCTACATTTCGTTGTACTGCACTTGTGCACTAACAATGACAATAAAGTTGATTATGATTATGATTATGATTATGATTCTGTCTCATTTGTCCTGGCCTTTTAATATTGGGTGGGCAGCTTTGGGTGGATCTCCATATCAAGGGACCATATCTGGAATAGTTCCCGGGCTTCATCAGGAATTCCACCCTTTAAATCCTTGAAAAGTGTAGTGTATGTACCTTGAAGAAGGAACCATATTCTGCAGCCCCTGTATACTGCAGTACCAGTGGTGACCACCCCTGTATATAAGCCTCTGCAGTAACTTTGTATAGTAGTTCCAGTTTTGTCTCCATTCAGTAAACACCCGTTATAACCAACTTCTGCAGTCCGTGTCTCAATTACACACGGATATTACATTGGTGACGAACAGATCCGAACTTACCTACAGTTCTGCACCACCTCACGGGGATCCATCCCTGAAGCGAAGTTATTAGAGGTCGAAGCCAGAAGGAAGAAATCCAAAAAGAAAAAAAACCCAGAAGAAACGGGCGTCGACCGCGGGCAACCGCCCTCTGATTCATCGAATTCGAAGATTTGCAGGAGAGGCTGTCGAGAGCTGGGCTTGGTTATCCAGTCTATGGTGTTCCAGCTAATCGGGCTGGTGGCAGGTAGTACACTGATCCTTCCTGGGCTGCGGCGGGCTAGAGCTCGATCGGGTGGCTTTTCAACGGGGCCGAGCAGCGTTGTCGGGAAGAGGAGAGAGAGAGAGAGAGAGGGTGGCGCACACAGGGCGCGGCCGGTGCTACGAAGCCGGTCAGCGTACAGACCCGAGAAGAGGGAGGGAAGTGTCCCATAGGGTCTGCTCTGATGATGGGAACAGTAATTAAAAGAAAAGAAAAATAAATTAGAAGCGCAGAAAGCCGCGAGGAGCTGCAGTTTGCCACGGGGACCGCAGAGAGCGGAGTTGGCAGCAGCGCGGGGGGAAGCACGCGAAGACCATAGGGCGTCGCCATCAAGGCATAAAAACGCCAGCAACAGCGCTGGCAGCAGCGGAAAAGGCAGAAAGCGCGGGAGGCACCATCTTAATCCAGCGGGGAAGAAGGCAAAGCGCAGGAGGCACCATTTTGTTCAATCGGGGAAGAAGGCAAAGCGCGGGAGGCGCCATCTTAGATCTCCAAGATGCCAAAGACTGGCAATATCGTTGCCTTCGATAATGCAATAGAAGACTGGACCACGTATGTGGAAAGAGCCGAAGTATATTGCAAGGCAAATGAAGTAGCCGATGAGAAAAAGGCATCGGTACTACTAAACTTAATGGACGCAAGAACATACGGCCTATTGCGGAACCTGATCACTCCAGTCAAACCGATGGCGAAGAGTTTTAACGAAATTGTTGATATCCTACAGGAACACCTAAATCCTACACCGCTGCTGATAGCAGAAAGATTTAAATTCCACAAGAGAAATCAGCATAAAGATGAGAGCAATGCTGATTACCTTACGGAACTACACAAGCTATCAAAGCACTGCCAGTTCGGAGCAGGACTGGCAGATACCCTACGGGACAAATTTGTCTGTGGACTCCTGAGTGAAGGAACCCAGAAGAGGTTACTGTCAGAGAAAGAGCTGATGCTAGATAAGGCTTTCAGCGTGGCAGTATCGTACGAAGCAGCAGCAAGGGGAGCTGCGGAAATACAGCAAAAACCACAGGAATACGGCACCCAAGAAATTACACGGCGATTTGAAAAATGTTATCGCTGCGGCAGACCAACCCATGACCAGAAGGACTGCTGGTCCAAGGACAAAACATGCAGGCAATGCGGAAAGATGGGACACGTTGCACGAGTTTGCAGGTCCGGGAAGAAGACTAACGACAACAAAAAGACTACTAAGGAACAGTACAGGAAAGTACAAAAGATGACGGACAGTAGTTCCGAAGACCAGAAGAGCGATAGTGAATCCGGGAACAAGAGACTAAGCTGTCTCAAACTACACAACGTAATCGCAAAAGAGGATCACCGAAACATTTGGGTCACCCTCACGATAGCAGGGTCCCAAGTCAAAATGGAATTGGATACAGGATCAGTCCTGACCGTCATGAATCGACGAGACTATGAGCGGCTATTCTCACACATACCCTTGAAAGACACATCCATTGTCTTGAAGACATATACGGGGCAGAAAGTATACCCCAGAGGGAAAATAAGGGTGCCTGCCGAATACAATGACAAGGAAATACAGAAATTGTATCTGTACATACTGCAAGATGGTGGACCACCGTTATTGGGACGTGAATGGATCAGAAAGATAAGTTTAGACTGGCACTCCATTCAGGCACTGAAGGTGGTTGGTAAAAAGGATGACGACGTCACTCCTGGACGATTGTCAACAATCATAGCTGACGCCAAAGAGGTATTTCAGCAAGAACTGGGCACTCTTAAAGGCGTAACCGCCTCGATAAAAATAGAGGAGAATGCAATTCCCAAGTTTTTCAAAGCAAGACCGGTACCATATGCAATTCGCCCAGCCGTCGAGGCAGAGCTGGAGAATCTGGAGAATGCAGGCGTGTTATCTAAGGTAGACTGGAGCGAGTGGGCGACACCCATCATTCCTGTCACGAAGAAAACGTTAAACAATAAGTCTGAGGAGCCAAGGAAGGTTCGCATCTGTGGGGACTTCAAGGTGATGGTGAACCCAGTCCTTCACACAGTACAATATCCTCTTCCAAGGATAGAAGATATCTTCGCCTCACTATCTGGAGGGAAGCGTTTTACAAAAATTGACCTAGCACAAGCATATTTGCAGATGGAGGTTGAAGAATCCTCTAGGAAGTATCTCACGATAAACACTCACAAAGGTCTTTACCAGTATAATCGACTGGTACTCAGAGTAGCATCAGCTCCGGCGATATGACAAAGAGCGATGGAACAAGTCCTGCAAGGGATTCCAGGGACTCAGTGTTACTTGGACGACAGCCTAGTGACAGGTGAAGATGACAGTGAACACCTTGCCAACCTAGAGCAGTTGCTCACTAGACTACGTGAACATGGGCTACGAGCCAATCGCCCCAAGTGCGAGTTTTTTAAGAAACAAATATCGTATTGCAGCCACGTGATTGATGAAGAGGGGTTGCATAAGTCCCCTGACAAAATTGAAGCGGTAGTTAAGGCTCCAGCGCCTGAAAATGTGTCGCAACTGAGGTCATTCCTCGGATTGGTGAATTACTACCATAAGTTTTTGCCGAATTTGTCCACAATTCTGCATCCACTGAACGCCCTACTACAAATGGGTGTAGCATGGAAATGGAGCGATGAATGCAAGCGGGCCTTTCAGAAGAGTAAGGACCTAATCACTTCAAGAGAAGTATTGGCTCACTACAACCCATCACTACCGATAAGACTGGCGTGTGATGCGTCTCCCTACGGCATTGGGGTGGTACTGTCACATAAATTCCTTGATGGTTCAGAGAGGCCGATAGCTTTTGCGTCACGCTCGTTAACTTCAGCCGAGCGTAACTACGCCCAGATTGACAGAGAGGCCCTCAGCCTGGTGTGGGGGGTGAAGAAGTTCAATCACTACCTGCACGGTCAGAAATTTACTCTACTAACTGATCATCAACCTCTCGTCTCCATTTTCAACCCTCAGAAGGGCGTACCGATTGTAAAGTCTGTGGGTTGTTTAGTTAATTAATACACAGACTCCAAGAGTAACTTAAAACAGGACTTTACTATTCGAAGGTCAGGGCGAATCTGCCCAATAACTCCTGGCACAACACTTATATACTGGTGTGGTCACCGTCGGTATTACAGTATACAGAAGCCAAACAAAGTAGTGCCACACCTAAAATAGTTCTCTTAAAGGTGAACGGTTACATACAATAGTTCTCTTAAAGGTAGACGGGTACATACACTACAATCCTCCCTTTTTAGCTTACAACATACTTATTCCCCATTAAACATAACATATAATCAACTTCATGTAAAACAGTTCACAGATATAGTCTCTGCGGGAAACAGTTCACAGATTCAGCCTCTGCGGGAACAGTTCACAGATTCAGTCTCTGGTCTTGACTCGGTCCGAACAACATCTCTGTGGTGTAGCCGGTTCACATTTCTAGCGTGACTCATCCAATAGTCTTTCCCTTGGCTTAACAGCTTGAACTTCCGTCCTGCTGAACCAGCAGTGCTGACTTTTACAAACAGCTGGACTGCCTTGGTAATTTTTCCTACTTTCCAACTGATTTGGCCCCCTTCGTGGGGCCCACGTGCATGATCTGATAGACGTGATAATGATTTAGATGGTTATCGTCTTCTGCTTCGTCTTTTTCTTTTCTGCTTCTTGGAGACTCTCGGGGCTCCCTTATCCGCTGCCAGCTGTAGCGCCACCATCTCCCTATGTTCCTTAGACTTTAAGTGCTTCATCCTGATTTCTGCACTTTGGGAGTTTTCATCACAAGCTGGGCAGACCAAGTCATCGTAATATTCCGTGTCACTCAACAGGTCATGGTAATATTCGGTGTCGTCCTGAGCTAGTCTAGTGAGAGGGCCTGCTACTTCTTCCGTACCCAACTGGACGTTAGCCGACTGTTGTTCCCTCCCTAGACATCTTTCCTGAAGAGACTTCTTCATGCGTTCATATTCATCCCGCTCTTCCTGGGTTTCCTGCAAATCCTTCACTAATGACCTCGTTTGTGATTTCAACACTTCCCCTTCCCTTGGGGATTGATTGATCAGGCTATTCAATCCTTCTACTGGAGCAGCTGTTTCAACATTCTGCTGTTCACATTGACGTGATTCAGCGTACTTTTGGCATCCCTGTAAAATCTGTGTTGCAACCTCAGCTATTTCCATAACTTTTGAGAGCTCCGAACTCCTTCCCTTTGAAGATTGAAGCTCGTGTTCAGATTGTTCCCATTGTAGAGTCTTGTCCTTCAGCATATGAAGGAGTTGTCTGACCGTTAACTCTTCCACGGGAACACTGTGGGTCAGAGTCTTCTCCATTTCATCCACCTTTTCCTCCAATGCTTTCACCTCCTTTTCCTCTTGTGCTTTGGCTTCCAGCGCTCGGAGAAGTTGCGCCTTGATGCTCTCTAGCTCATGTTCAGAGGCCATTCTTACAGTCTCTGTGTTTCTTACAGTTCCCTTTTCTTCCACTGAACGGATTCCCAGTTGAATCTGTTCTTCAAGTTGTTGAATCTCGGTCATTGCCGCCCCATATTTGTCTTGGGTTTCCTTTAATATTTTTATGAGTTCTTGTACATCTTGTCTTTCATGTTCTGCCATGTCTTTCACCTCTAATTTCTCATCTATGGATGGAACTTCTACCGATGAGTCTGTCTTGGCCTTGAGCTCATCAAGAATTTCCTGCAGCCTTTGGACTTCTTGCTCATGTTCAACCTTCAGTTGCTCATATGCTTCCACTGAAACTAGCTTTTCGGAGGTTGCCGAGTTAACCCCTTCCAGAATTGTAGCCTGGGCCTGTTCATACTGTTCTTTCAACTTCTCACACTCTGCTTGTAAGGAGTCGTAGAGAAGAACTGGAATAAAATCCTGGCTTCCTGAAGATTCCTCTTCATTTGCTTCTTCCTGCAAATATTCTAACTCCTGAACAGCATAAGGGAGATGTGATCGGTAATTGGTCACGATGGCTCTATGGTCACTCTCTGCTTGAGCTAGCTGCTTCTGTTGTCTTTCCAGATTCTCCCATTCGGTGTCATAGAACTTTTTCATTGTTTTCATCTCTTGTACGAGACGGTAACTCAATTGTTCTAATTGTTGTCGTAATTTGAAATAAGTTTGAATCCGAGCTCGGTGTTCTTCCGTCATGGATATGTCCGTAACTTGAACAGGCTCAGAATTTTCTGTCAAACTAGGTTGTCGTTGTTCGGTGGAGTTCTGTTCTGAAACTTTGTTCTTCTCTGGAGCATAAGCCTTTATGCATGCCTTCGTTTTTCCAACCTTCGTCGGCAAGTCCATTTCAGCCTTGTCTTTCATATTTGGGTTGGTCTTATCGTCATCCGTTTCAGAATCTGAGCTGATTGTCTGCACCGAGTCCTCACTCATTATGGCTTTTAGATAGTGCCATTCCCTGTCTATTTTCTTGATCCACTCCCGTCCTAGAAGTGGTGGTCCTCCCTCATGTAGTACGTATAAGTTATTTACCCCTATCTCTCACTTTGACTCTTATCTTTCCCATGGGGTATACTTTATGCCCCGTGTATGTCTGCAATACGAACTTGGTATCTCTTAAGGGTATATGTGAGAATAGCCGGTGGTAATCCCTTCGATTTATGACTGATAGAGCTGATCCAGTGTCCAACTCCATTTTCACTTGGATTCCAGCTATTTTTAGCATGACCCAGATAGTTTGTAGGTCAGCTTCCTTACTCACATTGTGAATTCTCAGACTACCCAGCTCCTGGCCGTTTGGGTCTGAGTCTGAATTCTGTTCATCTGAATTCTTCTCAGCCACCTTGTGTACCTTGTTGTACTTTTCCTGTGATGGCTTCCTTTGGTTGTTGGTCCTTTGGTTGCTGGTCTTCTTCCCTGACCGGCATACCTTAGCTATGTGACCCAGTTTGCCACATTTCCTACATTCCTGGTTCTTAAACCAGCATTGGTTCTGGTCGTGTGTTGTCTTCCCACAACGATAGCATTTTGTTGTTGTCGAGGTAATTTGATCCACACTTAGTGCTGCTGTCTTTAGCTGCATTTCCGCAGTTCCCTTCGCTGCGGCTTCGTGCGATGCTGCAATAAGGACAGCCCTGTCAAGTGTAAGGTCGTTCTCTTCGAGTAGTCGCTTTTGCGCTCCTTCCTTTGCCAACCCGCACACGAACTTGTCTCGCAATGCCTCTGTCAGATTCCCTCCAAACTGGCAGTATTTCGCTAGTCTACGCAGTTCGACCAAGTATTCTGCGTTGCTTTCGTCTTTCCGTTGCGTTCTCGCATAGAATTTGAATCGTTCCACCAACATCAACGGTGTGGGGTTCAAGTGGTCCTTCAGAACAGCCACAATATCATCGAAAGTCTGATCCGCCGGTTTAGCTGGTGATAGTAGATGCTTCAAGAGCCCGTATGTCTTCGCGCCCATCGAGTTTAGCAAGGTTATAGCTTTGTCATCTTCTTCTATTTTATTGGCCTCACAATAGATCTCGATGCGTTCCACGTACGTGGCCCAGTCTTCTACCTCGGCATTAAAATCGTTGATGTTACCACGCTTAGGCATCTTCCTCTCTTTCTGATAACACCCTGAATTATTTCTTTAACTTATTTTTTTTTTTCTAAGATGGCAGTTTTCCCGCGAAATTGGCAGTTTCCCGCACTTATCTTCTCTCCCCGCCCACTTCAATGGCGGTTTCCCGCTTCTGTCTTCTTCCCCGCCTAATGGCGGCTTCCCGCGTTTCTTCCCTAGCGGGAGGGGTACACTTTCCCCCACAGGCGACGGCCGCTGGCTTTCAGATTCACAGCCTGCGCGTCGGCTTCAGTGCTTTCCCTTTTCTCGGCAAGGCAACCGGCGCTGGGTACACCCCGTTGACGGCGAACAGGTTCAGCCGCTGGGCTGGCTCTCGCTCAGTTCCCCTTGCTCGGGCTCGGTCTCTCTCCCGCTCTCCCGGCTCTACCGGCGCTGGGTACACCCCGTTAACGGAGAACAGTTTCAGCCGCTGGACTGGCTCTCGCGCAGCCTCCCTTGGTCGGCTCTGCCTCTCCCGCTCGCTCGGCTCTACCAGCGCTGGGTACACCCTGTTGACGGAGAACAGTTTCAACCGCTGGACTGGCTCTCGCGCAGTCTCCCTTGGTCGGCTCTGCCTCTCCCGCTCGCTCGGCTCCCAAATGCCTCTCCCAGCCGTCTCGCAGTCCGGTGCTTCCCTCCCCGGCTGCGGCTGAGTTTTTATATCTTCCCGCGCCTACGCTCCCGGTCGCAGCGCTTTGTGGCTTCGGTCGCTGCCCGGCCTTTTTCGCCGGTCGTGGTCTAGCTGTCTCACGACGCCGTTGCGTCCCCAGCCTGTCTGTACCACGGCTTCCTTGCTCCACGCTGCCCCAGTCTCAGCGCCTCTGGGCCTGACTTCTGTCCGGCTCCTTTCCCCCTCGACCGTGGTCGAGTGCACCGCCCTTATCCTCCGGTTATTCTTTTTACTTTTCCCTTACTCACAGTCACCGTGGCCGCCTTGCTTCTTGTGCTGATCGGCTCACTCCTCACCGTGGCAGAAGGGACAGTCAGTGCCTGTTGCTGATGGAAGTCTTTGTCTCTGAATTCTTCCTCCTTTCCAGCTCTGCAGACTCGAGTTTTCTCCCAGCAGAATGACGAGGACGGTTGCCTCTTCTCGACGCTTGTTAACTGCTTCGGAATTATTGTTGCCGCAGGGTACGATCGGACTCGTCGCCACTGTAAAGTCTGTGGGTTGTTTAGTTAATTAATACACAGACTCCAAGAGTAACTTAAAACAGGACTTTACTTTTCGAAGGTCAGGGCGAATCTGCCCAATAACTCCTGGCACAACACTTATATACTGGTGTGGTCACCGTCGGTATTACCGTATACAGAAGCCAAACAAAGTAGTGCCACACCTAAAATAGTTCTCTTAAAGGTGAACGGTTACATACAATAGTTCTCTTAAAGGTAGACGGGTACATACACTACACCGATAATGACGGCACAACGGTTACAGAGGTGGTCCCTTTTCCTAGGGGCTCACCAATATGACATCGAGTACAAAGGAACTAAACAGCATGGGAATGCTGATGGATTGTCGCGCCTACCGTTGCCGACGGTGGAAGAAGAACTGGCAGTGGATCCAGTGGAGCTATTCCACTCGACTATAGTCGAATGTCTCCCTGTGACGAATGCAAACATAGAAAAGGAAACACGAAATGACCCAACACTCTCCTGGGTCTATGATTTAACAGTGAAGGGATGGCCAGCACATGGCGAACCACTGATGCCAGCATTCTCGCCGAGAAGAGAACAGCTGTCAGTGTGCAGAGGAACCTTGATGTGTGGATCCAGAGTAGTAATTCCACCCAAATTGAAGGATAGAGTGCTCAATGAGCTTCATGAGGGTCATCTGGGAGGGGTAAAAATGAAGAACTTAGCCAGAGTGTTTGTGTGGTGGCCGGGAATCGATAGAGAAATCGAAGAGATGACCAAGAGCTGTACAGGATGCCAGAAGGTCCAAAACGCCCCACCACAAGCCTCTCTACATCCATGGGAGTGGCCCTCATCTCCATGGCAAAGGGTGCACATTGATTTTGCTGGTCCCTTTATGGACTCGATGTTTTTAATTGCGGTGGATGCACATTCAAAGTGGCCAGAGGTAATAAAAATGTCCTCAACCACCACAGAAAAAACTATCACAGTCTTACGAACCATATTCGCCAGGAATGGGCTGCCTGAACAGATTTACTCTGACAATGGACCACAGTTTGTGTCTGAAGAGTTCCGGAGGTTCTAAAAGAACAATGGTGTTAAGCATTACATATCCGCCCCATATCATCCAGCCACTAATGGATTGGCCGAGAGGTTTGTTCAAACATTCAAGAAGGCTATCAAGGCAATGTGTAATGAAGATATACCCCTACAACACAAGGTGGATAACTTCTTGTTTGCCTACCGGAATGCGACACATGCGGTTACCAACCAAACTCCAGCCATGATGTTCTTCAATCGAAGACTACGATGCCGCTTGGATTTGGTTAAGCCAAACGTCAGAAGAGATGTGGAGAACAGGCAGTTTCAGAATATGAATGAAAGGCCGACCAGGAGTTTTAAGATAGGTCAACCAGTTTTGGCCCGGGACTACCGCACAGAGAAATGGCAGCCAGGAACGATCTGTACACGGCAAGGACCTCTAATGTATACCGTGGACGTTGGGGAGAGCATTGTAAGACGCCATGCTGACCAGATTCTAGAGTCACTGGAAAACATCAACTCCACACCACGATCTGATACACCTGACGATGAAACCGAAGTACCAATTGCATCTACCACAGAATCGGTGATATTGGAAGCAGACGAACCAAACAATGACGTTGATCCCGAATCAACTTTGCCAGAAGAACCTGATACCCCAAAGAGGCGTTATCCGGACAGAATCAGGAAGCCTCCTCAAAGACTGAATTTATAATTGATTAACTTCAGCTAATGTATATAGCAACTGTAATTGTAAATATGTTATTTAATTATTAATCGAATGTTATGTACTGTTTAGCTAAAAGGGGAGGAATTGTAGTGTATGTACCTTGAAGAAGGAACTATATTCTGCAGCCCCTGTATACTGCAGTACCAGTAGTGACCACCCCTGTATATAAGCCTGTGTAGTAACTTTGTATAGTAGTTCCAGTTTTGTCTCCATTCAGTAAACACCTGTTATAACCAACTTCTGCAGTCCGTGTCTCAATTACACACGGATATTACAAAAAGCCTCAGCAGAATTCACGCCAGTAAAGGCTCCAAACCTTTATTAGATTAAGGCAATCGATCTGGAGGGGATTGATGACCTTATCTCACTACAGGGCCCCAAAGTATTTCGGAGCCTTCCAGGTAAGCAGGGTCAGAGGTTGAGAAATTGTTGGGACGAAGACGTGCAGATATAATTCCATCCCCATTTTAAAGCCATACTTTGATTTGATATTATTATTTCATCTCCTATGGAGTTGCATATGGGTCCAGTATTTATATTAAGCAGGTTAGAAGGTAATGGGATAACTGGACCTAGGTGGGGGAGGGGTAAGGGGGGTAGGCAGATCTGGGTGGAACGAGAGGGATCGAAGTAGAGGGAAATGTAGGGAGGTGTATTTGGAGGGGAACAGGGAGGGAAGATAAAGAGGGTATGGCAAGAATGGGATTGCAGGAAAGAGAAACAGAGGCTATCGCCTGTTTTGCACTGCTGCCCAAAATACATTTATATTCCAATTGCTTTAACAGGAACGAAGAATATTGAAGTCTTTGGGGCTGATGAAATTGGAGATGTGTGTCAACTGGAATGTATTATATTTATCGTATGCCCTATGTCCACATGACATATGCAAATGTTTAAATAGATAATTATGGTCATGCACTCTCAAGGACAAAAGTTTTTAATATACGCTTATGGGGTCACAACATTGAGCAACAGCAGCCATTGATGTGCTACTGACTGCTTATTGTGCACCAGGCAATTGTCCGGCATGAGGGAAGGCATGAGACATAGAGGACACTGGGCAGGGGGGAAGGGATGCCAAGGAAAGACTTGGGCTTCAGTGAGCGGGAATTTATTTTGCTTCACAGCTGTTCCAATGGAACTGTTTCCTCATTTAAATGGAACCTGGGGACCAAATAAGCCTTGCATACAGCTTGTACACAGCCTCCCAGTGCATTGGGTGACTACTGTTGTATTATGGGCTCATAATGTCCCCTCTACTTTCTTCACAGAGTGAGGTAGGTAGGTAGCAGGAAGGTTGTTTTTGTGACTGGAAGCCTGTGTCCAGTGGGGTACCGCAGGGATCGGTGCTGGGTCCCTTGCTGTTTGTGGTCTACATTAATGATTTGGATGTGAATGTAAAAGGTATGATCAGTAAGTTCGCAGATGACACGAAAATTGGTGGGGTGGTAAATAGCGAGGAGGGAAGCCTCAGGCTACAGGATGATATAGATGGGTTGGTCAGATGGGCGGAACAGTGGCAAATGGAATTTAACCCTGAAAAGTGTGTGGTGATGCATTTTGGAGGGACTAACAAGGCAAGGGAATACACAATGAATTGTAAGACCTGAGGAAAGACAGGATCAGAGGGACCTTGGTGTGCATGTACATAGATCCCTGAAGGCAGCAGAACAGGTGGATAAGGTGGTTAAAAAGGCATATGGGATACTTGCCTTCATTAGCTGAGGCATAGAATATAAGAGCAGGGAGGTGATGATGGAGCTGTACAAAACGCTGGTAAGGCCACAGCTGGAGTACTGTGTGCAGTTCTGGTCGCCACACTATAGGAAGGATGTGATTGCTTTGGAGAGGGTGCAGAGGAGATTCACCAGGATGTTACCTGGGCTGGAGCGCTTCAGCTATGAAGAAAGACTGGACAGGCTGGGGTTGTTTTCCTTGGAGCAGAGAAGGCTGAGGGGGGACCTGATTGAGGTATACAAAATTATGAGGGGCATAGATAGGGTAGATAGAAAGGAACTTTTCCCCTTAGTAGAGGGGTCAATAACAAGGGGGCATAGATTCAAGGTAAGGGGCAGGAGGTTTAGAGGGGATTTGAGGAAAAACCTTTTCACCCAGAGGGTGGTTGGAATCTGGAACTCACCGCCTGAGAGGGTGGTAGAGGCAGGAACCCTCACAACATTCAAGAAGCATTTGGATGAGCACTTGAAATAGCATAGAAGGCTGCGGACCAAATGCTGGAAAATGGGATTAGATTAGACAGGGCTTGATGGCCGGCGCGGACGTGATGGGCCGAAGGGCCTCTTTCTGTGCTGTATATCTCTATGACTCTATGGCCTAGAAATTGGGTTGGGGCGCCAAAATGGCGCAAAAGTCGCCTAAGCGCAGGATTTAGCGCAGCGATCGGAGTAATACCAATCGCCAGAAATTCAGTTTCAGTGCCCCTCGAGGGAGACGGGGCGAGGCTCGAGGCGCTCCGCGTCCCTCTTAGGGCGCTGAAACTGATTATCGCAGCGCAACGTGCCGCAGCGCCACATGCTGCGGCACGGCACGCTGCGGTACTGTAGGCCTTCCTCCCACTGTTAAGGGGGAGGTGCCTGCAACAGCACGATCCCCGCTCGCGAGTGCTGGCAAATGAGCCCGGCACCAAGGAGAAGTGCCGGGCTCTCGGGAAACAGCCGGCAATGCCGCGGTGGGGGGGGTTAGGAGGCCGGGGACGGAGGTGCTGGCAGGCGGCCGCCGAAAAAGCGGCCGCCCCACACTTCCACCTTAACTTGCGCCGCTGCCGGCACAGTAAGGCCCCGTGAACCGGGCGCAGGTAGCGAACGGCGCAACTGCGGCGTTCGCTACCAAATATCGCGAACGGGGCACGAATGGGGCGCTGCGCACACTGATGACGTCATCGGTGGCGGTGCAGCGCAACAGGCTAACGCCACCATTAGCGCCCCTCCTGAATATCACGGGAGGCGCAGCCAGTGGCGCTACAGCCACTGCCTGCCTCTTTAGGTGCTAACAGGTGGCGCTACTCACCCAATTTCTCCCCCTATGACTCTATGACTCTAGCACCCAGCTGCCAAGGAGCACACACTGCATACAGCGTGACTTGTCCATACTTATATTTGTATCAAGCAACAGTTCAGAGAGAAGTGACACCAGTTAGTTTGAAACTGCTGTGATATAAGAAACAGAGGGCACAGGTAATGTGTAGGTGATAATGACAGTAAAACAGCTCGATAGTGGAGCCTCCAAGGATTTTGTTTGTGAGTGCCTGGAAGTTCCTTGTGGCATAAAAGCTGATGGATTTGTAATGCCAGCAGGTTTTTGAACGACAGGCCGAACATTTCAGTCACAGTATCCCTACTGCACTTGTGTCTTATCATGTATTGGTACTCATGCCCAGGTAGCTGACTGCAGAGCAGGATCTGTTCCCTAAGGTACTTTGCCGTGTGAGTGAGGCATCTCACACGCACCCTCCACACCTCTTCTCCTCACCCTTCACTCCCTCTACTCCAGCACTATTGTATTCTTCTGTCATTCTTCTGTCGTCTGCAATTTTCTACCTAGTTCATCTGCCTGGCCACTTCCTTCCCTGCTTTCAACAACCTCCTCAAAAACATTTTTGTTGACTGTGCCTTCAATTCACCATCCTATCCTCACCATTCCTCTCCTCTTTTCCTCTTCTTCGAATCCACTATCTTTTTCCTCCTTATTATAAAGTGCTCTGAAAGTGCTTCTTTCATATGAGCAACATAGGAACAGGAGTAGGCAATTCAGCCCCTCGAGCCTATTCCGCCATTCAATTAGATCATGGCTGACGTGTACCTCAACTCCATTTACCTGCCTTTGATCCATATCCCTTTATACCCTGAACTAAGAAAAATCTATTGATCCCAGTCTTGAAAATGTTAATTGACTCAGCATCCATGGCCTTTTCAGGGGGAGAATTTTAGATTTCCACAACCCTGTGGGGTGTGAAAAAGTGCTTCCTTATTTCAGTCCTGAATAGCTCCTAATTAATTTTAAGATTGTGCCCCTTTGTTCTAGATTCTCCACCAGAGGTAATAGCTTTTCTGTTTCTACCCTTTCGAATCCCTTTATCATATTGCCTGTGTGAGTGCAGCTCCAACAACACTCAAGAAGCTCGACACCATCCAGGACAAAGCAACCCCCTTGATTGGCACCCCATCCACCACCTTAAACATTCACTCCCTCCACCACTGGTGTACCGTGGCTGCAGTGGTACCATCTACAAGATGCACTGCAGCAACTCGCCAAAGCTTCTTCGGCAGCACCTCCCAAACCCGCAACCTCTTCCTCCTAGAAGGACAAGGGCAGCAGGCGCAAGGGAACACCACCACCTCCAAGTTCCCCTCCAAGTCACACACCATCCTGACTTAGAAGTATATCACCGTTCCTTCATCGTAGCTGGGCCAAAATCCTGGAACTCCCTCCCTAACAGCACTGTGGGAGTATCTTCACCACATGGACTGCAGCGGTTCAAGAAGGTGGCTCACCACCACCTTCTCAAGGGCAATTAGGGATGGGCAATAATTGCTGGCCTTGCCAGCGACGCCCACATCCCATAAACGAATATAAAAAAGGTTAAATACTTCGATTCGATCATCCCTAAAACTTCCGAACTCAAGGGAATGCAAACCAAGTTTATGAAACCTGTCCTCATAATATTACCCTATGAGTCCTGCCAAAATGTCAGTGAATTTACCCTGTACCCCCTCTATATAAATGTGGTATATAAATGCAAGTTGTCCTTCTTACAGCTTTAAGTGTTTTTCTTGAATAGGTGCTAATCACCAGGAGCAGGGGGGCTGAGTAAACACTTGTAAATTGGGTGAGGCTTCTACTGTATAAAAGGAAACATTTCTGAAGAGCACACAGCGGTCTGCGCAGAGCGGGATTAAATGGAGTGGACTTGAACAGAGTGTTTTAGTTGGGAATTTGGAAAGAGTGGGAATTTGGAGAAGAGGGGGAGGAGTTGTTGCTTTTTGCCCTCATTACTTGTAGTGCTTTGTGTTACAGGTATATATTTAATTTCAGTACCCTTAACTTAATCTAGATCAAATAATCAGTCAATAAACTAAACTGTAAACTAAGTTACCTAATTACAAATTTAATTAAATAAAACAAGTTCATATCGGGATGGCAGTGCAGGTGGTGTGCCGCAACTGCAGTATGTGGGAGTTTGTGGAGAGCATTGTGATCCCGGACAACCACATTTGCAGTAAGTGTCTGCATCTTGAGGAGCTTCAGCTCAGAGTTTTTGAGCTGGAGTCTGAGGTGCAGACATTGCGGGGCATCAGGGATGGGCAGAGTTACCTGGACACTTTGATCCAGGAGGCAGTCACACCCGTTAGGTTAGGTAGTGATACAGGTCTGGTTAGTGGTCAGGGACAGGAGGGTGTGACCGCAACTCAGACAAGTAAGAGGACCCCAGGTACCATGCTGGAGGAACCTCAGCCTTTGCCCTTTTCCAACAGGTATGAGGTTCTTGCTGCCTGTGTGGATGAGGGAAAAGCATAGAGTCATAGAATTATACAGCACAGAAAGAGGCCCTTCAGCCCATCGTGTCCTCGCCGGCCATCAAGCCCTGTCTACTCTAATCCCATTTTCCAGTACTTGGTCCGTAGCCTTGTATGTTATGGCATTTCAAGTGCTCATCTAAAAGCTTCTTGAATGTTGTGAGGGTTCCTGCCTCTACCACCCTTTCAGGCAGTGAGTTCCAGATTCCAACCACCCCTCTGGGTGAAAACATTTTTCCTCAAATCCCCTCTAAACCTCCTGCCCCTTACCTTGAAACTATGCCCACTGGTTATTGACCCCTCTACTAAGGGGAAAAGTTCCTTTCTATCTACCCTATCTATGCCCCTCATAATTTTGTACACCTCAATCAGGTCCCCCCTCAGCCTTCTCTGCTCTAAGGAAAACAACCCCAGCTTGTCCAGTCTCTCTTCATAGCTGAAACGCTCCAGCCCAGGTAACATCCTGGTAAATCTCCTCTGCACCCTCTCCAATGCAATCACATCCTTCCTATAGTATGGCGACCAGAACTGCACACAGTATTCCAGCTGTGGCCTAACTAGTGTTTTGTACAGCTCTATCATAACCTCCCTGCTCTTATATTCTATGCCGTGACTAATGAAGGCAAGTATCCCATATGCCTTTTTAACCACTGTAATGATATCAGCAAATAGTGATGATATTTGTCTGTGTTTGATTACTTATGCCTTACAGCATATTTGTCTGTGTTTTTGATTACTTGTGCCTGACCAGCAGAGGTCATGTGAGAGACAAGCAGTCCAGAGGAGTTTTACTTTCAGTTTCATTCTAGATGCATCACAGCATAGTGTGTTCTGTAAAAAGCTGCAGAAAGTCTTGAACAAGACTTTAGATTAAACAACATTCTCTTTTAGAAATGAGTCTTTATTGAACCCAAAAAGAAATCAAAACATGATGTCAGAAGTGGCTGAAAGAGAAAAAATCTGAAGTTAGCAACTTGATGGGACAGTGAAAGCAGTTGTGGCAAGTAAGCGAAATCAGCTCTCCACATATTAGCAAGCCAGAAGAGAACATCGTTGCTTACCATTAGAGAATAGCTAGCGAAGTGAAAAAAATGGAAGGTTTACTCCCACCGGCGACGCTTCAATTGACAGGTAATGTGGCTGAAAATTGGAGAAGGTTCAAACAACGTTTAGAGTTGTATTTGGCGGCAATCGGAGCTGACGAGAAAAGTGATAAACAAAAATCGTCCGTGTTCTTACATGTCGTGGGTGATGCAGCGCTGGAGGTATATAATAATTTCATATTTGCTGTTGATGGAGACAAAATGAAGCGAGATAAAATAATGGAACAGTTTGAGGCCTACTGCATACCTAAACGCAACGTGACCTTTGAGAGGCACAAATTTTTCACATGTGTACAGAAAATCGGCGAGACTATTGATCAGTATGTGACTGAACTGAGAAACCGGAGCAAATCGTGTGAATTTGGGAGACTCACAGACTCGCTGATAAAAGACAGACTGGTGTGTGGTATTCCAGATAATGGTCTAAGGGAAAGGCTGCTAAGAGAGCAAGATCTAGACCTGGGAAAAGCCATAGCATTGTGTAGGGCTACAGAGACTGTGAAGTTGCAGGCAAAGGAGCTGTTCAGTGACAGTAGCTGCAACGTGGATGCAGTGAGAAAGAACGGATACAAACTGTTTAACAAAGAGAGCGCCAATGTGAAAAAAGAGACGTGGCCAGCAAACGAAAATCAAAGAGACAATCGGAAGTCATGTAGTCGATGCGGTACACAGCATCCACCAAGAAAGTGTCCAGCATATGGTAAAACATGCAATAGATGCAACAAAAACAACCATTATGCCCGCTGCTGTAAGAACCAAGCGCAACAAAGCAAGGTCCATACAGTAGATGAAAGCGAGATAGAGGAATTCAATGTAGATGTTGTGTCTGAAAACAAAAAAGAAAGAGACTGGATGTTGACACTAAAAGTGAATGACATACACATTCCATTTAAATTGGATACTGGAGCACAAGTTAATGTGATATCAGAGACCGATTTTAAGAGAATTAGACCCAGACCAAAGTTACATGGAATACAAGTGAAAGTGACCGGAGACTCAGGTACTGATATACCAGTGAAAGGAAAATGCATTGTCAAAGTAACACACAAGGACAGAGAGCACACGCTAGCATTAATCGTGGTGCCAAAGGATGTGCAAGCCATACTAGGGTTAAAAGCCTGTGAGAGACTGAACCTGGTAAAGAGAGTCCTCGTTGTGGAAAGCGAAGGAGAGACAGTCTATGATGAACTCATGAAAGAGTACAAAGACCTATTTAAGGGTCTAGGCTGCATTCCAGGAGAACACACGATCAGAGTAGATAAAAGTATGACACCGGTCATACATCCATGCAGAAAAGTTCCGTTTGCTCTTCAAAAGCAACTGAAGGCAGAGTTGGACAGGATGGAAAGCCTGAACGTGATTCAGAAGATAGATGAGCCAACTGAGTGGGTGAGTTCCCTCGTCGTAGTGGACAAAAAGAATGGAAAGCTCAGAATTTGCCTGGATCCAAGAGATCTAAACAGAGCAATAAAGAGAGAGCACTTCAAGCTTCCTACACATGAGGAAATCATGGCACAGTTTGCAAATGCAAAATATTTCAGCAAGTTAGATGCGTCCTCAGGATTTTGGCAGATGAAGCTGGACGAAGCAAGTTCAAGACTGTGCACGTTCAACACTCCATTTGGCAGATACAGATTCCTAAGGTTACCATTTGGCATTGCCTCAGCTCCTGAAGTGTATCACAAGACTATCCATATGATCTATGAGCACCTGGAGGGAGTTGATACATCAATGGATGACATCATAGTATGGGGAACCATGAGAACTGAGCATGACGAGAGACTGAAAAAAGTGCTGGAAGCAACAAGGAAAACAAACCTGAAGCTGAATAGAGAGAAATGCCAGCTCGGGGTGACAGAACTGACATTCGTGGGAGATATCCTTAGCAGTGAGGGCATCAGACCAGATCCCAGAAAGGTGTCCGCCATTGAGAATATGCCAAGGCCACAATGCAAAAAGGACGTGCAGAGGTTTAATGGAATGATCAACTACATAGGTAAATTCATATCCAACCTCTCAGAAAAAATAGCGCCACTGAGAAGACTAACTGAAAAGAACATAGAATGGGAATGGAATCATGAGCATGAGAAGTCATGGAGCGAGCTAAAGAAACTGCTCACAGAGGAACCTGTTCTGAGGTTTTATGACCCAGCGAGACCCATCAAGATATCATCAGATGCATCACAGAGTGGGCTCGGTGCCATTCTTCTGCAACAATATGACTACTGGCAACCTATTGCATATGCATCACGCTCAATGACAGACGCGGAGACGCGATATGCTCAAATAGAAAAGGAGCTGCTCAGCATCACATACGCCTGTGAAAGATTTCACCAGTTTGTGGCAGGACAAGCAATCAGTGTAGAGACTGACCATAAGCCCTTGATTGCATTGTTCCAAAAGCCACTGAATAGCTGTCCGCTTAGAATACAAAGAATGATGATCAGGCTGCAACGCTATACACTGAATGTTGCGTACACACCGGGTAAGCTGATGTATACAGCAGACACGTTGTCCAGAGCTGTTGACCCAAGTGAGCCCGCAAACACCACAATGGATGAAAAAGTGAACGCCTACGTGGACATGATCACAAGTGCACTGCCCATAGCAGATGCAAAAATGGAGCTCATAAAGACTGAGACAAACAAAGATGAAACAATGAGGCGACTGAGAAAAAGCATCTTGGATGGATGGCCCAACATGAAGCAAGACTGCTCACCTGATATAGCAGAGTACTGGAACTGCAGGGCGGAACTATCAGTGGTCGAAGACATCATCTACAAAGGAAGTAAAATAGTTATCCCAAAGAGTCTGAGAAGAGAGATGCTAAAAAAGATCCATGGAGGACATCTGGGAATCGAAAAGTGTAAGAAAAGAGCACGAGAGGTGATGTACTGGCCACGAATCAACCAAGATGTGACAAATGAGGTGTCAAACTGCACAATATGCCTGAAATATCGAGCAAGCAATCCGGTAGAACCACTAAAGCCACACCCAGCACCAGACAGACCTTACCAGAAGGTAGGCGCTGACCTATTCGTATGTCAAGGGAAGGACTATCTTGTCGTCACAGACTATTACTCCCTGTATCCAGAGGTTTGTAGACTGTACACCACCACTGCAGAAGCTGTGATAAGAAGTATGAAAGCCATATTCTCCAGACATGGCGTGGCAAGCGAGGTCTTCACAGACAACGGACCCCAGTTTAACAATGCGAATTTCCGACACTTTGCCAAAGAGTGGGACTTTGTCCACACAACGTCAAGTCCTCACTATCCACAGTCCAATGGACTAGTGGAAAAATCGGTCCAGACAGTGAAAAGACTGATGTACAAGGCAAAAGACAGTGGAACTGACTTCTACCAAAGCATGCTTGTATACCGCACAACGCCGCTCGAGTGTGGTATGTCACCAGCCCAACTCCTGATGGGACGTCGGCTAAGGTCAAACCTACCCATCCCGGAGAACCTCCTGAAAACAAAAGAGGGGGAGAAAGTGAGGAAGTTCAAAGAGCAACAGAAAGAAAAGCAAAAGTACTACTATGACAGAGGAACACAAAACCTACCTGAACTCCACACTGGTGACCAAGTAAGGTTGAATGACAAAACAAACACATGGACTCAGAAGGGAACTGTCCTGAGTGAAGTTCAACCAAGATCATACACCATTCAGACAGATGAGGGTGCTGTTCTGAGAAGAAATCGTCGAGATCTTCTCATGGGACCAGCCACAGCAGGTCAAGAGACTGATACTGGTGAACAACCTGATCACACAGCTGAGAACCAATCATCTGAGGCAACAACTCAGATTCAAGGACAATCAATCAGAAAATCCTCAAGACACGTGAAGCCTCCTGAGAGACTCATTGAGCAAATTTAAGGACTATTGTTAAAGAAGGAAGTAATGTTATCTTATTCTTTCTTCAAGTTCTAGTGTATTGACATATTTCATGTGAACACACAAAGCAAGGGTAAAAAACCTTGATCATGATAATGATAATGTAAGTTCATTAAATGTTGTTAGTTAAAAGTAAAATACTTTTGTTTTAAGAAAGGGAGATGTAATGATATCAGCAAATAGTGATGATATTTGTCTGTGTTTGATTACTTATGCCTTACAGCATATTTGTCTGTGTTTTTGATTACTTGTGCCTGACCAGCAGAGGTCATGTGAGAGACAAGCAGTCCAAAGGAGTTTTACTTTCAGTTTCATTCTAGATGCATCACAGCATAGTGTGTTCTGTAAAAAGCTGTAGAAAGTCTTGAACAAGACTTTAGATTAAACCACATTCTCTTTTAGAAATGAGTCTTTATTGAACCCAAAAAGAAATCAAAACAACCACCTTATCTCCCTGCCCTGCTGCCTTCAGGGATCTATGTACATGCACACCAAGGTCCCTCTGATCCTCTGTCCTTCCTAGGATCCTACCATTCATTGTGTATTCCCTTGCCTTGTTAGTCCTCCCAAAATATATCACCTCACATTTTTCAGGGTTAAATTCCATTTGCCACTGTTCTGCCCATCTAACCAACCCATCCCACCTCGCTATTTACCACTCCACCAATTTTCGTGTCATCTGGGAACTTACTGATCAAACCTCCTACATTCATATCTAAAACAGCAAAGGAGGCCCAAGAAATTGATAAAGAAACAGAAAATAGAATATGAAGTGTGAGGTGATACATTTTGGCAGAAGGAACAGGGAGAAGCAATATACATTTAATGGCACAGTTTTAAAAAGTGTGCAGGGACAGAAGGACCTGGGACTTAATGTGCATAGGTCCCTGAAGGTGGCGGGACATATTGAGAGAGTGGTTAGCAAAGCATATGGGATCTTGGGCTTCATAAATAGAGGTATTGAGTACAAAAGTAGAGAAGTTATGCTGAACCTTTATCAAGCACTGGTTTGGCCATAAGCTGGAGTATTGCGTCCAGTTCTCGTCACCACACTTTAGGAAGGATGTGAAGGCACTTGAGAGGGTGCAGAGGAGATTTACGAGAATGGTTCCGGGGATGGGGGATCATAACTACAAGGACAGGTTGGAGAAGCTGGATTTGTTTTCATTAGAGCAAAGGAGGTTGAGGGGTGATTTTATAGAGGTGTACAAGATTATGACGGGTTTGGATAGGCTAGACGGGAAAAGGCTGTTCCCACTAGTTGATGGGACAAGGACTAGGGGACACAGATTTAAGGTTTTGGGCAAGAGATACAGGGGGGAAGTGAGGAAAATCTTTTTTACGTAGCGAGTGGTGAGGACCTGGAACTCGCTACCGACGGAAGTGGTGGAAGCGGAGACACTCAATGTTTTCAAGGGGAGACCGGATAGGCACTTGAGGGAAATAAACTTGCAGGGCTACGGGGATAGAGCAGGGGAATGAGACTGAATGGATTGCTCTACAGAGAGCCGGCATGGACTGTATGGGCCGAATGGCCTCCTTCTGTTCTGTTATGACACTATGGGGGAAAAATTCAGTTGGTTCGCGCCTCCCGTTAGTGCCTTTAGAGGGCGCTAATGGCACGCAAACTAACTAGCACCTGTGCGCGGCGATGTTTGCGCCGCTCGCGAAATTAACTACACATTTTGCGGCGGCGCTAAACACTTTCGCCACGATCTCCTGCGCCGGCAGATCGTGACATCAGTCGAGTGTGCAACACCCCGGTAGTGCCCCGGACCGGTATTGAGTGGCGCCCCTTGCCTTACCGCCTGCGGCTAGCAACGACAGGTTGAGGGGAGCGTTTTGCCGTCAGGAAGGGACTGAGGGAGCACTATTTAAAGGCGACCGCTTCCTGCCTTTTTTTGTTGGTGACCTTTTTGCACCACGCATTCTGAGAGAGAGAGAGAGATTTCTGGAGAGATTCAACGCTGTGTGAAGGAGTTTTGGGTACTGAGCAGCACTTTGCAGGCTCATTTTGATTTGCCCTTGTATCGATTTAGAAGAGACTGTGGGGGCTGCACTCTGAGCTCTTTCCCTGGGATCTCCCCATTGTTCTTTCCAGCAGATTTGATGTACAGGTCTCTCCAGGCCGAGATTCAAGGCTGCAATGAGCAGGATGTGGATGGAGAGCAAGATCGACCCTCCCCTTTAAGAACTGGCCGGCACCAGTGTGCCTGTGTTCCATTGCTGACTGACATCACATGAGCTTCGCCAGCGCTGTGAGGTAGCGCCTCGTTCCTCGGCCTTTGCACCTTAAGACAGGTGTGTAGCGCCTGATTTAGCGCTCCAATCAACTCCGGGGGCGATAAAAGCCAGGTTTGCTGTTGGAGGCAATAATTAGCGGCAGGCGTTAAACTTTGTGCACAGCCGATAATTGCGCCCCAAACAGGGCGATACTGAATTTTTCCCCCCATGACTCTATGGGGGAAAAATTCGGTTGGTTTGCACCTCCCGTTAACGCCTTAAGAGGGCGCTAATGGGGCGCAAAGCAATTAGCACCCATGCGCGGCGATGTTTGCACCGCTCATGAAATTAACTGGCATTTTGCGGCGGCGCTAAACACTACCGCCACGATCTCCTGCGCCGGCAGATCGTGACGTCAGTCGAGAATGCAACGCCCCGGTAGCGCCCCGGACCGGATATTGAGTGGCGCCCCCTGTCTTACTGCCTGCCACTAGCAACAACAGGTTGATGGGATCGTTTTGCAGTCGGGAAGGGACTGGGGGAGCGCTATTTAAAGGCAACCGCTTCCTGCCTTTTTTTGGCCAAATTTTTGCACCACACATTCTGAGTGAGCAAGAGAGACTGCAGGAGATATTCAAAGCTGTGTTGAGGAGTTTTGGGTACTGAGCAGCACTTTGCAGGCTCTTTCTGATTTGATCTTCCTTGCATCGATTTAGAAGAGAATGGCCCAGAAATTTGGGTCGGGGGCTTCCCGCGGGTGCAAGCCCCCGATCTGCACTTACCTTGCGCACCGGCCGTTGAGCTGTGGGCCCCCGTGGAATTCCGATCCGGGGCCTGGTCCAGCTGCCGGCACGCAGTGCTTGTGTATCCTAGAGGGGCAGTTAGTTCGATGCGTCCCCTGGGATCACGTGGGCCATGGGGAGCCAATCGGAGCAGGGAATGCTCCATTCTTAAGATTGACAGGAAGAGCTGTCAAAACTTATAAATACTACAGCCCCAAAACAGCACTAAATCTTCAAATAAATTTTTAAAAAACATCACATTTTTTAAATAAACTATAAATTACATGAAATAACTATTTTAAACAATAATTTAAATTTTTGAAAAAAATAATTTTATTTTCTAACGGGGCTAAAAATAAACTTACCTTGCTTTAAAGTATTTAAAAATAATAAACCTGTGGAAAAAATGTTTTAATTTTAATTAATTCACCACTTACCTTGTAAAAAGCAGGCCTTACACCTGCTTTTTACATGTCTAACTTCTGGAGACTTACCCTCCTGGGAAAACCTGCAAAAAAAAATGAAGTTCGATGCGCACGCGCAACCTCCCCCACACACGCGTTCGACCTCTGAACCCCTTCGTTCAGGGGATCGGAAATGCCGGTTTCCCACGCATGTGCAGTGCCTGCAGGAAACCAGCACTACCATTGGGCTTACGGGTGAGTACCTCATGCGTACTCACCCGTGGAGACCCGAATTTCTGGGCCATGGGGAGCTGCACTCTGAGTTCTTTCCCTGGGCATCTCCATTGTTCTTTCCAACAGGTTTGATGTGCAGGTCTCTCCAGGCCGAGATTCAAGGCTGCAATGAGCAGGGTGTGGATGGAGAGCAAGATCGACCCTCCCCTTTAAGAACTTGCCGGCGCCAGTGTGTCTGTGTTTCATTGCTGACTGACATCACATGAGCTTCCCCAGCGCTCTGAGGTAACGCCTCGCTCCTCGGCCTTTACGCCTTAAGACAAGTGTGTCGTGCCTGATTTAACGCTCCAATCACCTCCAGGGGTGATAAAAGCCAAGGTTGCAGTTGGAGGCGATAATTAGCGCCAAGTGCTAATCTTTGCGCCCGGCCGATAATTGCGCCCCAAATGGGGCGATACTGAATTTCTCCCCCTATGAACCCCCTTTTTTCCCTTCCCTATCTTTCCTGAATACTTTGTACCCAGGAATTAAGCCTCAAATCCTCCCTTTTTTTCAAGGTAGTGGGGTGTTATTGAGTGTCCTGCAATATGTTTGGGTGATGTGACTGTCATGGTTCAATAGATGGCAGTGTGTGCGAGCTGTCTATTGTGGATGCGAGGCTTGCAACAATGCTAAGTTTGTGAGGGTGAGTTAAAGCATATGAAGGTTAGGGTTGAGTACTGATACTTGAGTATTGATAGAGATTGTTGGTTGGTGTGTGATGGTGGTGTAGAGAATTGAGCAGTGGATGAGACTAGTGGTGCAGTTGGTAGGATGTGCACTTTGAAGACGAACTCATTCACCTTGACAAATTGTGTCAGATCATTAAATGTTGTTGGAGCAACTCTCCTGGCATTGACATCCACCGCTACCATGGCCTCCTGAGCATATTTCTGGAGGGTCTCCTGCCCCCCTGCGGATGCAATATGTATCTCCTTCTTTCCACCTCTTCCACCAAGACCTCCAGTGCATTGTCATAAAACCTTGGTGTTCGCTCTCTCACATGTTCAGCCATTGTTCAAAGTATCACAGCCCAGATTGACTTTTAAATAAACTCCTACCACCTCTTGCATACGAACACGGCGAAGAATCACTGAAAAGACTACATGATAACATCAACAAGTTCCATCCCACCATCAAACTCACCATGGACTACTCCTCAGAATCGGTTTCATTCTTGGACACACGAATCTCCATCAAAGACGGACACCTCAGCACTTCACTCTACCGCAAGCCCACGGACAACCTCACGATGCTCCACTTCTCTACATAGAATACATAGAAGATAGGAGCAGGAGTAGGCCATTCGGCCCTTCGTGCCTGCTCCGCCATTTAATGAGATCATGGCTGATCCTTTAATTCAGTATCCCGTCCCCGCCTTCTCTCCGTAACCCTTAACCCCTTTTGCCCGTAGAAATATATCTAATTCCCTCTTAAATATATTTAATGAGCTGGCATACACTGCCCTCTGTGGCAATGAGTTCCACAGGTTCACCACTCTCTGAGTGAAGAAATTCCCCCTCATCTCTGTCCTAAATGGTTTAGCCCTTATCCTTAAATTATGTCCTCTAGTTCTGTTCTCACCCGCCAAGGGAAACATTCCTTCTGCATCCAGTCTGTCTAGACCTGTCAGAATTTTATACACTTCTATGAGGTCCCCTCTCAATCTTCTAAACTCCAGTGTGTACATCCCTAAACTACATAGTCTCTCCTCATAGGTCATTCCCGCCATTCCTGGTATCAGCCTGGTGAATCGCCGCTGCACCCCCTCCATGGCAAGAACATCCTTCCTCAGATGAGGCGACCAAAACTGTACACAGTACTCGAGGTGTGGTCTCACCAGTGCCCTGTACAGCTGCAGCAAGGTATCCCTGTTCCTGTATTCTAACCCTTTTGCTATGAAGGCCAGCATACCGTTTGCCTTCTTGACCGCCTGTTGCACCTGCATGCTCGCTCTAGCTTCCACCCTAACCACATTAAAGAAGCCATCCCCTATGGACAAGCCCTGCGAATACACAGGATCTGCTCAGACGAGGAGGAACGCGATGGACACCTACAGACGCTGAAAGACACCCTCGTAAGAACGGGATATGATGCTCGACTCGCGATCGACAGTTCCGACGGGCCACAGTGAAAAATCACATAGACCTCCTCAGAAGACAAACATGGGACACAACCAACAGAGTACCCTTCGTCGTCCAGTACTTCCCCGGAGCCGAGAAACTACGCCATGTTCTTCGCAGCCTTCAACATGTCATTGATGCCGATGAACACCTCGCTAAGGCCATCCCCACGCCTCCACTACTCACCTTCAAACAGCCGCCTAACCTCAAACAGACCATCGTTCGCAGCAAATTACCCAGCTTCCAGGAGAACAGCGACCACGACACCACACAACCCTGCCACGGCAACCTCTGCAAGACATGCCAGATCATCAACACAGATACCATCATCACACGTGAGGACACCACCCACCAGGTACATGGTACATACTCATGTGACTTGGCCAACGTTGTCAACCTCATACGTTGCAGGAAAGGATGCCCCGGAGCATGGTACATCGGCGAGACCATGCAGACACTGCGACAACAGATGAACGGACACTGCACAACAATCGCCAGGCAGGAGTGTTCCCTCCCAGTTGGGGAACACTTCAGCAGTCAAGGACATTCAGCCTCCGATCTTTGAGTAAGCATTTTCCAAGGCGGCCTTCGAGACACACGACAACGCAAAATCATCGCGCAGAAACTGATAGCCAAGTTCCGCACTCATGAGGATGGCCTCAACCGGGATCTTGGGCTCAGGTCACGCTACATGTAACCTCACCTGACGTAGAGTCATCCAGACTCGAGTCGTCATTGGCTTGTTCTCTCTATACAGGTGCACTGCTGTGATTTCCAGCAAAAAAAAATATTTATATATTGTATTTTGCTTGTTCTTTGTTTTTCATACAGACCCCAGCATCTGCAACATCTGACCCCTTGTGACCCCACCTCATTGTTCTTTGATGTAATGTTTTCCTGACTGACCTGTTTTCACCATTCACACCTTTGATTGCTGTGATTAACTCTCTGCCGAGGTGTGATAAAGGGCAGTTAGAAAGATTATCTGTAATCGCAGTGTTCTGTGACTATATATGCTGTGTCTATATGCATCTCTCCACTTCAGCTGACGAAGGAGCAGCGCTCCGAAAGCTTGTGATTTCAAATAAAGCTGTTGGACTATAACCTAGCCATAGAGTCATAGAGTCATAGAGTTATACAGAACAGAAAGAGGCCCTTCGGCCCATCGCATCCACGCCGGCCATCAGGCCCTGTCTAATCTAATCCCATTTTCCAGCATTTGGTCTGTAGCCTTGTATGCTATTTCAAGTGCTCATCCAAATGCTTCTTGAATGTTGTGAGGGTTCCTGCCTCTACCACCCTTTCAGGCAGTGAGTTCCAGATTCCAACCACCCTCTGGGTGAAAAAGTTCTTCCTCATATCCCCTCTAAACCTCCTGCCCCTTACCTTGAATCTATGCCCCCTTGTTATTGACCCCTCTACTAAGGGAAAAAGTTCCTTTCTATCTACCCTATCTATGCCCCTCATAATTTTGTACACCTCAATCAGGTCCCCCCTCAGCCTTCTCTGCTCCAAGGAAAACAACCCCAGCCTGTCCAGTCTTTCTTCATAGCTGAAGCGCTCCAGCCCAGGTAACATCCTGGTGAATCTCCTCTGCACCCTCTCCAAAGCAATCACATCCTTCCTATAGTGTGGTGACCAGAACTGCACACAGTATTCCAGCTGTGGCCTAACCAGCATTTTGTACAGCTCCATCATAACCTCCCTGCTCTTATATTCTATGCCTCGGCTAATGAAGGCAAGTATCCCATATGCCTTTTTAACCACCTTATCCACCTGTTCTGCTGCCTTCAGGGATCTATGTACATGCACACCAAGGTCCCTCTGATCCTCTGTCTTTCCTAGGGTCTTACCATTCATTGTGTATTCCCTTGCCTTGTTAGTCCCTCCAAAATGCATCACCTCACACTTTTCAGGGTTAAATTCCATTTGCCACTGTTCCGCCCATCTGACCAACCCATCTACATCGTCCTGCAGACTGAGGCTACCCTCCTCGCTATTTACCACCCCACCCATTTTCATGTCATCTGCGAACTTACTGATCATACCTTTTACATTCACATCCAAATCATTAATGCAGACCACAAACAGCAAGGGACCCAGCACCGATCCCTGCGGTATCCCATGGGACACAGGCTTCCAGTCACAAAAACAACCTTCGACCATCACCTTCTGCCTTCTGCCACTAAGCCAGTTTTGGATCCAATGTGCCAAGGCACCCTGGATCCCATGGGCTCTTACCTTCTTGACCAGTCTCCTATGCGGGACTTTATCGAAAGCCTTACTGAAATCCATGTATACCACATCCACTGTACTACCCTCATCCACACACCTAGTCACCCCCTCGAAAAATTCAATCAAATTAGTCAGACATGATCTTCCGTTGACAAAGCCATGCTGACTGTCCCTGATTAATCATTGCCTCTCCAAGTGGAGACTAATTCTGTCCCTCGGAATTTTTTCCAATAATTTCCCTACCACTGATGTTAGGCTCACTGGCCTGTAATTCCCTGGTTTATCCCTACTACCCTTCTTGAATAATGGTACTACGTTAGCTGTTCTCCAGTCCTCTGGCACATCCCCTGTGGCCAGAGAGGTTTTGAAAATGTGTGTCAGAGCCCCTGCAATCTCCTCCTTTGCCTCACACAGCAGCCTGGGATACATCTCGTCCGGGCCTGGGGATTTATCCACTTTTAAGCCTGCTAAAACCGCTAGTACCTCCTCCCTCTCGATGCTAATATGTTCAAGTATATCACAGTTCCCCTGCCCAATTTCTATGTCTACATCGTCCTTCTCCATAGTGAACACAGATGCTAAGAATTCATTTAAAACCCCACCTACATCTTCTGGCTCCACACACAGATTGCCACTTTGGTCCCTAATGAGCCCTACTCTTTTCCTAGTTGTCCTCTTGCCCTTAATATACTTATAAAACATCTTAGGATTTTCCTTTATTTTGCTCGCCAGTGTTATTTCATGGCCCCTCCTCACTCTCCTAATTTCTTTTTTAAGTATCCCCCTGCACTTTTTATACTCCTCTAGGGCTTCCTCTGTCTTTAGCCCTTTGTATCTGCCAAAAGCCCCCCCTTTTTTCCTAATCCATTCTCACATATCCCTTGACATCCAAGGTTCCCTGGGCTTGTTGGTCCCACCCTTGACCTTTACGGGAACATGTTGCCATTGTACTCTCTCAATTTCCTTTCTGAAAGACTCCCATTGCTCCGATGTGGATTTTCCTACAAGCAGCTGATCCCAGTCCACTTTGGCCAGATCCTGCCTTATCATATTAAAATCGGCCTTCCTCCAATTTAGAACCTTTATTTCCGGTCCATCTCTGTCCTTTTCCATGACTACCTTAAATCTCACCGAATTATGGTCACTTTCACCAAAGTGCTCACCTACTAACACTTCTACCACTTGCCCGGCCACATTCCCTAGAAATAGGTCCAGTACCGCCCCCTCTCTTGTAGGACTTTCTACATGCTGGCTCAAAAAGCTCTCCTGGATGCACTTTAAGAATTCTGCACCCTCTAAGCCTTTCACACTCTGACCATCCCCTGGACCTGATGGCTTACATCCTAGGGTCTTGAGGGAAGTGGCGGTAGGGATTGTGGATGCATTGGTAATAATTTTCCAAAACTCCCTGGACTCAGCAAAGGTCCCAGCAGATTGGAAAACTGCTAATGTAACACCCTTATTTAAAAAGGGTAGTAGGCAGAAGGCTGGAAACTATAGACCTGTTAGCCTAACATCTGTAGTTGGTAAAATGTTAGAGTCCATTATTAAGGAGACAGTAACGGGACATTTGGATAAACATAATTTAATAGGACAAACTCAGCATGGTTTCATGAAGGGGAAGTCATGTTTGACAAATTTACTTGAGTTCTTTGAGGAAGTAACATACAGGGTGGATAAAGGAGAACCAGTGGACGTAGTGTATTTAGGCTTCGAAACGGCATTTGACAAGGCGCCACACAAAAGACTATTGCTCAAGATAAAAAATCACGGGATTGGGGTTAATATTCTGGTGTGGGTGGAGAATTGGCTCTCTAACAGAAAGCAGAGAGTTGGGATAAATGGTTCATTCTCAGACTGGCAATCAGTAGCTAGTGGTGTTCCGCAGGGGTCAGTGCTGGGTCCCCAACTCTTTACAATCTATATTAACGATTTGGAGGAGGGGACCGAGTGTAACATATCAAAGTTTGCAGATGATACAAAGATGGGAGGGAAAGTAGTGAGTGAGGAGGACATAAAAAACCTGCAAAGTGACATAGACAGGCTAAGTAAGTGGGCAGAGATTTGGCAGATGGAATACAATACTGGAAAGTGTGAGGTTATGCACTTTGGCAGGAAAAATCATAGAGCAAGTTATTATCTTAATGGCAAGAAACTGGAAAGTACTGTAGTACAAAGGGATCTGGGGGTCCTGGTGCACGAAACTCAAAAAGTTAGTATGCAGGTGCAGCAAGTGATCAAGAAGGCCAATGGAATGTTGGCTTTTATTGCTAGGGGGATAGAATATAAAAACAGGGAGGTATTGCTGCAGTTATGCAAGGTATTGGTGAGACCGTACCTGGAATACTGCATACAGTTTTGGTGTCCATACTTAAGAAAAGACATACTTGCTCTCGAGTCAGCACAAAGAAGGTTCACTCGGTTAATTCCGGGGATGAGGGGGTGGTCATATGAGGAGAGGTTGAGTAGATTGGGACTCTACTCATTGGAGTTCAGAAGAATGAGAGGTGATCTTATTGAAACATATAAGATTGTGAAGGGGCTTGATCGGGTGGATGCGGTGAGGATGTTCCCAATGATGGGTGAAACTAGAGCTAGGGGGCATAATCTTAAAATAAGGGGCTGCTCTTTCAAAACTGAGATGAGGAGAAACTTCTTCACTCAGAGGGTGGTAGGTTTGTGGAATTTGCTGCCCCAGAAAGCTGTGGAAGCTACATCATTAAATAAATTTAAAACAGAAATAGATAGTTTCCTAGAAGTAAAGGGAATTAAGGGTTACGGGGAGCGGGCAGGAAATTGGACATGAGTCTAGGTTCGGAATGGTCATGGCCCTGTGGGTAGTGGAGCGGGCCCAGGGGCCATGTAGCCTGGTTCTGCTCCTACTTCTTGTGTTCTAATTCTGTGTTAGATTTCAGGAGATGGTTTTATTCCTGTTCCTGGCTGGGGTGGAGATCGCCTTTACAGAAGGTAAGTACTGTAGAAAATATAGGGACAGAGTGATCTCCTGGAAGAGTTTCGATCGCCTGGATGGGTCGGAGAGGTGTTTCCCAGATTTTTTCTCCCAAATTGGCCATTGGGTTTTTTACCTGGTTTTTCGCCTCTCCCGGGGGATCACATGGGTTCAGGTGGGATGGAGAGTGAAAGAAGATTTGAGGTTAGGATCAGATCAGCCATGATCTTATTGAATGGTGGAGCAGGCTCGAGGGGCCGATTGGCCTACTCCTGCTCCTATTTCTTATGTTCTTATGTTCTTATGTTCTAATATTAGGGAAGTTGAACTCCCCCACTATTATTACCCTATTATTTGCACATTTCTCTGAGATTTGCCTACATATCTGTTCCTCTATCTCCCCCTGACTGTTTGGGGGCCTATAGTACACTCCCAGCAAAGTGCTTGCCCCCTTTTTGTTTTTAAGTTCTACCCATATGGCCTCATTAGAGGAGCCTGTTAATATATCATCCCTCCTTACAGCAGTAGTTGACTCCTTAATTAATATTGCGACACCCCCTCCTCTTTAACCCCCGCCCCCCCCCCTCTGTCTCGCCTGAAGATTCTATACCCCGGAATATTGAGCTGCCAGTCTTGCCCCTCCCTCAACCATGTCTCCGTGATAGCGACAATATCATACTCCCATGTGTTCATCAACACCTTCAGTTCATCCACCTTATTCGCAAGACTCCTTGCATTAAAATAAATGCCATCCAGCCTTGCCCTACTCCCTTGTACTGTTACATATTTGCTCTGCCTTCCAAGCTGACTTGTTTTTTCCTCTATATTTGGCTGTACATCACCCCCTATTATAGCTCCACTCTGTATCCCATCCCCCTGCCAAGTTAGTTTAAACACCCCCAACAGTGCTAGCAAACCTGCCCGCAAGGATATTTGTCCTGTTCTGGTTCAGGTGCAACCCGTCCGACTTGTACAAGTCCCACCTTCCCCAGAAGCAGACCCAGTGATCCAGGAAACTAAAGCCCTACCTCCTGCACCAACTCTTTAGCCACGCATTCATCTGCTCTATCCTCCTATTCCTATACTCACTAGCACGTGGCACCGGGAGTAATCCAGAGATTACAACCTTTGAGGTCCTGCTCTTTAATCTGCTACCTAGCTCCCTAAATTCTTGCTGCAGGACCTCATCCCTCTTCCTACCCATGTCGTTGGTCCCAATGTGAACCACGACCTCTGACTGTTCACCCTCCCCCTTCAGAATGCCCTGCAGCCATTCAGTGACATCCTTGACCCTGGCACCAGGGAGGCAACAAACCTTCCTGGTGTCACGTCTACGGCCACAGAAACGCCTATCTGTTCCCCTTACGATAGAATCCCCTACCACTATTGCTCTCCCACTCTTTTTCCTCCCTTCCTGAGCAGCAGAAGCACCCCTGGTGCCAGGAAGTTGGCTGCTGCTGCCTTCCCCTAGTAAGTCATCCCCCTCAACAGTATCCAAATCGGTATACCTGTTTGAGAGGGGGATGGCCACAGGGGTCCCCTGCACTACCTGCCTGCTTCTACTGCTCCGCCTGATGGTCACCCATTTCCCTTCTGCCTGTGCAGCCCTTACCTGCGGTGTGACCAACTCACTAAACGTGCTATCCATGACCCTCTCAGCATCGTGAATGCTCCAAAACTCATCCATCCGCAGCTCCAGCGCCTCAATGCGGTCTGCTAGTAGCTGCAGCTGAGTACATTTCCAGCACACATGGTCGTCAGGGACACCGGCAGCGTCCCTGAATTCCCACATAGCGCAGGTGGAGCATAACACGGGGCTGGGCTGTCCTGACATGACTTACCCTTTAATTAATTTAAATTAATTCAATACCACCAATGGGCGCTTGTATGGCAGAAGTCCCCGCTACACCAGAGAGACCCTAGAAAATATAAACCGCATAATTGAAGTTACCTTACAGCTAAATGATATATTTAAGGGCTCTGGTTTACAAACAAACTATAAACCACCGAGTTTAATTTTAAAAAGAGAGAAATACTTGCCACCCAATCACTTACCTGCTTTATGGTGACGTCACACTGTAAGAAAGCCCGCGAAAGTGAGGTTTTATACTCACCCGGGTCTCGGCTCACTGGTCCCTCCGCTCCTGACTCCAAGCACTGTAAGAAAGCCCGCGAAAGTGAGGTTTTATACTCACCCGGGCCTCGGCTCACTGGTCCCTCCGCTCCCGACTCCAAGCACTGTAAGAAAGCCCGCGAAAGTGAGGTTTTATACTCACCTGGGCCTCGGCTCACTGGTCCCTCCGCTCCCGACTCCAAGCACTGGTGTTGTGTGACTTCTCACATACGAACATAGGAACAGGAGTAGGCCATTTAGCCCCTCGAGTCCGTTCCGCCATTCACTGAGACTGTGGCTAATCTGTGACCTAACTCCATATACCTGCCTTTGCCCCATATCCCTTAATATCCCTGGTTAACGGAAATCTATCCATCTCATATTTAAAATTAACAATTGGCCCAGCATCAACTGCCGTTTGCAGAAGAAAGTTCCAAACTTCTACCACCCTTTGTGTGTGGAAGTGTTTCCTAACTTCACTCATGAATAGCCTGTCTTTAATTTTTAGACTCTGCCCCCAGTCCTAGATTCCCTAACCAGCGAAAATAGTTTCTCTCTATCTACCCTATCTATTGCAGCCACAATGCACCTCCCCTTTACAAGATGCAGGCTTCCTTTAAGTAGCACTCGCCACTCACGATATCGGGCCCCCTGCTGATGCGGCAGCCAACGAACAGTGCAGAGAGTGTTCGTTGCACACAGCAATCATTTAAAAGAGCAGGCAGAATGAATTTTACGTCCTCATTTTCGGAGGTTATCCAATTTAACCCCCGGCACTCAGATGTGTTCTATCCACATAAAACAGTACAAATCCAACCTAGCTGATTACCGCCCTATCACTCCTCCCAGTCATTAGGAAAGTGATGGGATGAGTCATCAATAATGTCATCAGCGAACATCTACTCACTGATGTGAACCAAACGGAGACAGTTACATCAAAAGAAAGATACACAGATTTTATTTTAATTTTGTCTCTGAGTATCATCATGGTAGAGTGACTAGTTTATAAAAATAATGCTAGTTTAGTATGTATATTTCTAAGACAACTGTTCCTTTTGTTTTGGTGTTAGGTTGGTGAAAAGTTTCGATCACGCTCACTGAAGTTCCCTGGACTGATTTCAGGTTGCACTATGGATTGGTTCAGTCACTGGCCCAGAGAGGCACTGGTTGCTGTCTCTAACCATTTCCTTTCTGGTTTTTACATTGCTTGCTCAGACGAGGTCAAAAACCAACTGGTGGCAACAATGGGTGTCTTTCATGACAGGGTCTATCAAACGTGCGAGGACTATTTTCAGAGGTATGTTCTGATTAGGGGACTGATTGATTTATTGATGACAGTTAAAAGCGATTGATACCTAGACTGGCCAACTTGATTAATCTAATTGTTCCTATTTTAGCAAATAGTTAAATCTGCCTAGGGTTTACAAATATGTTATCACAAGGGTATATGTTATTGGCAGCATCCACATCTTTTGTGAAGACAGATGCAAAATTCTCCTTCAGTATCTCAGCCATTCCCTTTGCCTTCACAAGAAGTTTTCCTTTTTGGTCCAAATTCTGCCTCATCCTTCCTTTGACTATCCATTTACTCTTTATATCTTTATAAAAGATTTTAATGTTCCCTTTTTTGTTTTCTGATAATCATTTCTCATACACTCTCTTTGCCACTTTATTACCTTTTTCAATTCTCCTCTGATTTTCTGTATTCTGCTTGATTCTCCACTGTATTTTGAGCCTGACATTTATCATAAGCTTTCTTTTTGTTTCTTTTTCATTTCAATTTCTTTAGCCATCCAAGGAGCTATAGCTTTGGATGCTCTTCCTTTCTCTCGTAAAAATGTGTTTAGTATGTATGCGAACGATCTCCTACTTGAAGGCCTCCTATTGCTCATTTACTATATTATCCGATAATCTTTGTTTCCACTTCACCTAGGCCAGATCCCTTTTCAACTCACTGAAATAATCCCTCTCCCAGTTGAGTATCTTACCCTTTGATTATTCCTTGGCTCTAACTACTCTAAACCTAATGATAGAAAATGCTGGAAATATTCAGCGGGTCAGCCAGCATCTGTGGCGAGAGAAACAGAGTTAACGTTTCAGGTTGATGGCCTTTTGTCAGAACCGATCCGATGAAATGTTGGCCAGAATTATCATTTGTTGTGCGTGCGGGATTGGAGACGGATCGGGAGTGAAAGTAGAAATAAATCAGAGCAGGTCAGGAACCCGGCGTCATCCTGCCTTCTCCCGCCTTTAACTCAGGGGTGTTTGCCAGCGCCACAGCAACATGAACAGCAGAGGCGGGCGACCTAATTTAGATCATTATTACCTTGTTGTCAGACCCCTAACCGTCTTTTTAACGAGACCTTTTGAATTTCACTGCATAACCACAGGAATCATGCAACTCGGGAACCATGTCTGTCAAGCTGAGGTGGAAGTTCAGTGACCATTGATCGAAGTCATTATTGCAGAGCATGGAAAGCACAATAAATATTGCCACCTGACACCTGCTTACTTTCCTAAGGGAAATGCTGTTGCTAAGTTCATTTTCAGCACAGATTTAGTTTGCAAGTGTTTTCAGCAAATTCGGGAACCACTGTCACCTCTTTGCTACAACCTATCTCACCATTACATAAGAACATAAGAAATAGGAGCAGGAATAGACCACTTGGCCCCTTGAGCCTGCTCTGCCATTCAATAAGATCATGGCTGACCTTGGGCTCAAAGCCACTTCCCTGCCCGCTCCCCATAACCCTTCACTCCTTTATCTTGCAAAAATCTGTCTATCTCCACCTTAAATGTATTTAATGACCTGGCCTCCATGGCTTTCTGGGGCGGAGAATTCCAGATTCACGACCCTCTGAGAGAAGAAATTCCTACTCATCTCAGTTAAAAAAGGGCGACCCTTTATTCTGAAACTATGCCCCCGAGCTCTAGATTTCCCCACGAGGGGAAATATCCTCTCTGCATCTACCTTGTCGAGCCCCCTCAGTATCTTATATGTTTCAATATCTTATATGTTTCATTCTTCTAAATTCCAATGAGGATAGGCCCAGCCTGCTCAACCTTTCCTCATAAGTCAACCCCCTCATCTCTGGAATTAACCTAGTGAATCATCTCTGAACTGCCTCCAATGCAAATATATCCTTCCTTAAATAAGGAGACCAAAACTGTACGCAGTACTCAAGGTGTGATCTCACCAATACCCTGTACAGTTGTAGCAGGACTTCCCTGCTTTTATACTCCAACCTCCTTGCAATAAAGGCCAACATTCCATTTGCCTTTTCGATTATTTGCTGCACCTGCATGCTAACATTTTGTGTTTCATGCACAAGGACCCCCAGGTCCCTCTGAACTGTAGCATTTTGTAATCTCTCTCCATTTAAATAATAATTCCCTTTTTTATTTTTCCTGCCAAAGTGGATAACCTCGCACTTTCCCACATTATACTCCATCTGCCAAATGTTTGCCCACTCACCTAGCCTGTCTATATCCCTTTGCAGATTCTTTGAGTCCTCTGCACAATTTGCTTTCCCACCCATATTTGTATCATCCGCAAACTTGGCTACATCACACTCGGTCCCTTCATCCAAGTCACTAATGTAGATTGTAAATAGTTGAGGCCCCAGCACTGATCCCTGTGGCACCCCACTAGTTATCGTTTGCCAACCGGAAAATGACCCATTTATCCCGACTCTGCTTTCTGTTAGTTAGCCAATTCTCTAATTCATGCTAATATATTACCCCCAACTCCGTGAGCTCTTATCTTATGCAGTAACCTTTTATGTGGCACTTTATCGAATGCCTTCTGGAAATCCAAATACACCACATCCACTGGCTCACCCTGATCCTCTTCTCTTCTTAGGCAGTCCCTCAGAATCGAGGATGACTTGCTCCCACATTATAAATGAGTTCGCAGGTGACTGATGAGTCAAATGCGGGACCTACAGTCTCTGTCACAGGTGGGGCAGACGGTGGTTGAAGTGGCTGGTGGGTGGGGTGCTTGGGTTGATGTGCGCTCCTTGCGCTGCCTGCGCTTGGCTTCCGCTTGCTCCCGGTGAAGAGACTCAAGGTGTTCGGCGCCTTCCTGGATGCTTCTCCTCCACTTTGAGCGGTCTTGGGCCAGGGATTCCCAGGTGTTGGTGGGGATGTTACACTTTTTCAAGGAGGCTTTGAGGGTGTCCTTGAAGCGCTTCCTCTGCCTACCTGGGGCTCTCTTGCCGTGCCGGAGCTCTGAGTAGAGCGCTTGTTTTGGGAGTCTCGTATCGAGCATGCGGACAATGTGACACATCCATCGGAGCTGATCGAGCGTGGTCAAAGCTTCGATGCTGGGGATGTTGGCCTGAGCGAGAACACTGACGTTGGTGCGCCTATCCTGCCAATGGATTTGCAGGATCTTGCGGAGGCAGCATTGGTGGTACCTCTCCAGTGCTTTGAGGTGCCTGCTGTACATGGTCCATGTCTCTGAGGCATACAGCAGGGCGGGTATCACTGCTGCTCTGTAGACCATGAGCTTAGTGGGTTTGAGGTCCTGGTCTTCAAATACTCTCTTCCTCAGGCGACCGAAGGCTGCACTGGCACACTGAAGACGGTGTTGGACTTCATCATCAACGTCTGCCCTTTTTGACAGTAGGCTCCCGAGGTATGGAAAGTGGTCCACCCTGATCCACCTTACTTGGTACATCTTCAAAGAACTCCAGCAAATTTGTTAAACATGATTTCCCTTTCGTAAAACCATGCTGACTCTGCTTGACTGCATTATGACTTTCCAAATGCCCTGCTACTGCTTCCTTAATGAAGGACTGCAGCATTTTCCCAACGACAGATGTTAGGCTAACTGGTCTATAGTTTCCTGCTTTCTGTCTCCCTCCTTTCTTAAATAGCAGTGTTACATTTGCGGTTTTCCAATCCGCTGGGACCTCTCCAGAGTCCAGGGAATTTTGGTATATTGCAACCAATGCATCCACTATCTCTGCAGCCACTTCTTTTAAGACCTTGGGATGCAGACCATCTGGTCCAGGGGTCTTGTTGTCTTTTAGTCCCATTATTTTACCAAGTACTTTTTCCTTAGTGATAGTGATTGTCTTTAGTTCCCCCCTCCCTGTGGCCCCTTGATTGTCCATTATTGGGATGTTGCTAGTGTCTTCTACTGTGAAGACAGATACAAAATATTTGTTCAGAGTCTCTGCCATTTCCCCGTTCCCCATTATTAATTCACCATTCTCATCCTCTAAGGGACCAATGTTGACTTTAGCTACTCTCTTCCTTTTTATATACCTGTAGAAGCTCTTACTTTCTGTTTTAATATTTCTTGCCAGTTTACTCTCATAATTCATCTTCTCTCTCTTTATTATTTTTTTGGTCATCCTTTGCTGCTTTTTAAAACTTTCCCAATCCTCTGGCCTCCCACCAATCTTGGCAACGTTGTATGCCTTCACTTTCAATTTGATACCATCCGTTACTTCCTTAGTTAGCCATGGATAGTGCTCCCTTCTCTTAAAATCTTTCTTTCTCAGTGGAATATATTTTTGTTGCGAGTTATAAAATATCTCCTTAAATGTCTGCCACTGCATTTCAACTGTATTACTGTCATTGACAGATTGCTTCTCTGATCTCTACTTGACCTGCCATCTATTACATCAGCATGGGTGCCGTTTATACTGTCTCACCTTGGTCCTCAGAATCGGACTACGATGAGTCCCAACACCAGCAGCAGCAAACACAGGCGCAGCAGCAACAATAACGTCATCAACCTTCTCCTCAATGACCTGATGCTTCACAGGACAGAGGGCATTAGTGCAGGACTGCACCACACTGGAGGCAATACCCCCAACATTGGGTATACAGGCAGAGGATGAGTTTCCTCAACATGACTGAGCAGCAGTGTCAATGGAGGCTCAGGCTATCGCGCTAGGTCATTGCAGACATTTGCAGATTTGTGGAGCAAGACCTGCAGCCCAGAGGACATGGTGGACATGCATTGCCAGTGGTTGTCAAAGTCACCAGTGCCTTCAATTTCTTCGCCTCAGGCTCCTTCCAGGGATCTACAGCTGAAATTTGCAGCATCTTGCAGTCGGCCACAGATGTATCACACAGGTCATCGATGTCCTGTTTGACAAGTCTGCCAATTACATCTCCTTTGCCACTGATGACGCCAGTGTTACTGAGCGGGCGCTCGGCTTTGCCACTCTGGCGGGCTTCCCACGGGTGCAGGGTGTCATCAACTGCACACATGTGGCCATCAGGGCAGGCCCATCATGACCCAAGAGTGTTTGTGAACTGCAAGGGCTTCCACTCCTTCAATGTGCAGTTGGTTTGCAACCATAGGAAGATCATCATGCATGTGTACACCAAATTCCCCGGCAGCTGTCCTGAGTCTTTCATCATGCGCCAGTCCACCGTCCCTCAGATCTTCGCACCTCCAAAAAAGACTTTCCGGCTGGATGCTTGGAGACAGGGCTATCCATTGAAGACGTGACTCATGACACCCTTGAGGAGGCCAAGTACTGAGGCCCAGGAGAGATGTAATGAAAGCCACATGTCCACTAGACATGTCACAGAGCAAACAATAGGCATGGGCCACCCGCACTTCCCTGCTAGCAAGGAGGTGGAGAGCACCTTGCTGCACAGCAGTGGGGCGATGAACACCCAAGTCTACATTGACATCCCTCCTAGAGAGGAGGAATATGAGCCTCTGCCATCTATACTCCACAGAGACCATGTGCTCCTGTGAGTGGTGCATTAGCTGCTCCATGCAGGTGGCCATCCTTTCCATGGAACAGCCTACAGTCACCATCACCTGCGACACAGTGGTGCTCATGTTGGAGATGGACTCCTCCATCCTCTGAACATTTGCAGACATCGTGCTCGCAAAACATGTCAGAGCGTCCTGCACTTCTTCCTGCACCACCAGGATCGCCCTCTTTATCAATGGCCGTCGAGGCTCAGTGTTTGCAGCTGAGCAGAGCTGGGAGTGTCCTGCGCCCTCCGGTGAGGAGTCTCCACTGCTGTCCCTGTCTCCAACATCTGCTCTTTCTCACTTGTGACTTGTGAGACACCAGGTGACAACACTACTCTATCTCGCGAGGTATGCGTAACTGTGCTGTGCTGACTGCGCTTATGTCTGGTGAAGGTGCACCCTCAGAAGCTGCAGGAATCTCTGAGGAGTTGTCTTCCTCTTCTGCCTGGACAGTGTGGTAGCGGGGGGGCTCTTGATGCACCTGTGCGAGAGTAAAGAGATTATTTAGAAATGTCATATCTAGAATGGGTAACAATATCATTGTGTACATGATGAACATTCACTGGCTGCTGACATCAGTCCACATATGAGTGACTGCTGTATGCCATGTGGCTGTATGAGATGTAATTCTGTCACCAGATCGCCAGCTGCTCTGCAACTCCAGAGACCTCCAGGGTAACCTCCTGTGCTGGAGTCAATGTGGCCAATGATGGAGGGCCACCTCCGGTTCTCTGCCTCTCCCTCTTATTGTGCGCTCTCTTCTCCTGCAAGAAGGGAAAGAAGAGATATTTGAGTGAGAGTGATGCAATGAGTGTAAAGAATGGATGGGTTTCATCTGTAGAGGGTGACTATGATGGAATGGGGTGCCAATGCCAAATGGTCTCCTTGTGTGGTGTTAGTATGACTGCATTAGGATGAGGGTGAGTGTGAGGGGTGGTAAGTCAGATGGGGATGTGAGTATGTAAGAACATAAGAAATAGGAGCAGGAGTAGACCATTTGGCCCTTCGAGCCTGCTCCGCCATTCAATATGATCATGGCTGATCTTTTACCTCATCTCCACTTTCCTGCACTATCCCCATATCCCTTGATTCACTTAATATTCAAAAATCTATCGATCTCTATCTTGAATATACTCAACGACTGAGCCTCCACAGCCCTCTGGGGAAGAGAATTCCAAAGATTCACCACTCTGAGTGAAGAAATTTCTCCTCATCTCAGTTTTAAATGGCCGACCCCTTATTCTGAGATTGTGACCATTGGTTCTAGATTCCCCAGCCAGGGGAAACATCCTCCCTGCATCTACCCTGTCAAGCCCTGAAAGAATTTTGTACGTTTCATTGAGATCACCTCTCATTCTTCGAAACTTTAGAGAATATAGGCTTAATCTACTCAATCTCTCCTCACAGGACAGTCCCCCCGTCCCAGGAACCAGCCTGGTGAACCTTCGTTGCACTCCCTCTATGACAAGTATATCCTTCCTTAGGTAAAGAGACCAAAACGGTACACAAAACTCCAGGTGTGGTCTCACCAGGGACCTAAGTAATTGCAGTAAGACGTTTTTACTCTTATACTCAAATCCTCTTGTAATAAAGGCCAACATACCATTTTCTTTCCTAATTGCTTGCTGTACCTGCATGTTAACTTTCAGTGATTAGTGTACAAGGACACCCAGGTCCCTCTGAACAACAACATTTCCCAATCTCTCACCATTTAAAAAATACTCTGCTTTTCTATTTTTCCTACCAAAGTGGATAACTTCACATTTCTCCACATTATATTCCATTTGCCATGTTCTTGCCCACTCACTTAGCCTGTCTATGTCCCCTTGAAGCCTCCTGTTGAAGTGGAATACTTCTTAGCTCTGGGTAATGACCCAATACACTCTTGGATTCGTCAGACGGACAGGCCTTTTATTTTACTTGCAAGGGGAATCAGCACCTCTACTCAAGGGGTGAGGCTACTATTCCAATGATACAGCGTAAGCGTTCCATATTTATACAGTGTAACAAACAAGTTTGATTGACATTCCTTTGTTCCTCTATCAGGATACATTTTAGATTAATCATCAGGTCTTATGACATATTGACAGAAGGATCCTGGACACATAAGTCAACCGTTAATCTATAACAGGGCATGAATCGTGTAACCGGAGGTCCTCTTTAATCTTAATCATGTATTGGGAGGCTAGGTTTGCTTACGGTCGCAAGTTATCAGGTCACTGGTTACTTCAAAGGATCCCATTGTTTCACTTCTACATTCTCATTAGGTGGGCAGACATCTGTTCTTGGCTGTAATCTAAGTACGTGCAATAGCTCTAGTTACACATCGACTCTTGACCGGTGTCAAGTCTGAAAACTTTTACCAAGCAAGCACTTGAAATTAACCCCTTATATCATGTAGATTTCCTCATTCCCCCCTTTTGTCCTTTCTAAGGACAATCTATTTCGCTAAGTTTAAGAAATTCCACATCAAAGGTTTCACCCTTAATATCCTCATATTCAGACATCATGGGTACTGGGGGAGTTGATGTTAATGAGGAAACGACTTTTGTACACAATAATTTTAAACAACCAATCAATAAACTAATTAAAATTATAATCATCACAATTGCAATTAAGACTTCCAAAATTTGCTTTCCTAATGCTCCTCCCCATCCTGAAATCCAATCCCACATGGACCACTGTTCAGGTTGACGTAGTTTCTTTACGGCCTCCTTTATGTGGTTTACCAGGTTGGTGATATTTTCTGAGCTATCTGGAATATAGGTGCAACATTCGGTTTTTATGATTGCACATGTGCCCCCTTCTTTTGCCAACAAATAGTCCAGAGCCATGCAGTTTTGTAAAGCAACAGTGCGCAAAGCCACCATTTCTGCGTTTACATCACTAAGAGCATCAGCAGTATCATTGGCTATTTGTTCCAACACTGCTGCCATGTTTATAGATTCTCTTGCTAACTTCCCTGTTCCATACCAGGGAAATGCTATAGCAAAGAGCCTTTCAGTTTCTGTAATGGCTCGTTTTGCTCGTGTCCCAGGGTGGCTATCCAAAGATGAAATATGATGTATATAGGGCACTACATATCCCAAGTAACATGACCCAGTCCAATTTTGTGGTAACCAAGGGTATGCTCTATGCCCACAGATGAAATAGGTGTTATTATAGGCTTCAAATTTGTTCCATATCTGGTGCATCATTCCTATTCCTTGTTCTCCTTTCCAGATTTTTTTACTAGTCAAATTTTGTACTGTGGACAGGTTCCACCATCCCCAATAGGGCCATTCGACTGCACCCGGTGGTTTAGTAGTAGTTTTAGTCAAAGTGTAGTTACATTTGCACTCACTCCATCCAACCATCAATCCTTCTCCATTGTCGTTTACCAGACAGACTTCTCCTTTTGTTTTATTTACGGTTCCCATTGACGTCACTAATAGACTCTCTGGATTCCTTCGATTATCATATTGGGGATGAAACCATCCTTCGAATTTCGTTAGGTTATATCCTGCTCCCTTCCACTCATCTTCTAGTTGTTCTGGATCTGTCTTATTAAGTTTTCTTTTCTGAGTGGCTAATGTTGAAATAAAGGGCTCTGTAACTGGATTGTTGCAAAACATTGGCCTGGCCGTCAGGGCCAGTCCTCCCTTTGGATTACCACTACAGATAACTCCTTCATTCGCAATTCTTTCACTTGGTGACACAATATCTGGGCATGTAACCCATAGCTTATCAAGCTTCTGTCCACTATCTTCTTCTACTATCTTATTCTGCCTAATCCTAAGACTCAGGGGTTGATACGGGGGTACCTGCATAGTGTGATCCTGAAGCTGAACCTTCATAGTCTCGTTATAGCATATAATATAAAAGAAATCACTGTTTAAAAGTACATATTCTTCTATGCATGGTTTGCCCTTCAGGGGATCTGGGTAAATCAATATGGCAGTTTCAATTATCGTTAACAAAGGGAACAGTCTTATTAGAGTCCAAATCCAGTTCATCTTGGCAGTGTATCGTCTTCAACTGATGCCTTCTTACAATGGGACGCGTGTATCCATGTTGGTCGCTCCTTTACTTTTACAGCGGTGTTTGTGGTCAGGAGTACCTGGAAGGGTCCCTTAAATCTGGGTTGAAGGCCATTCTTTCGCTTGAAGATTTTTATGTAGACGTTATCTCCTGGCTCAAAAGTATGGCACTTTCCTTCAGTGGGGTCGACCTGGGCTTCCTTTACCTGTTGATGGAAACTAGAAATACATTTGGTTAGTGCAATGCAATAACTCAACATATCTTCCTCCATTTTATGAATGTCCATTTGTTTAGCTGTTAAAGGTGCCGAAAAGGGCAATCTTTGTGGTCTTCCCATGACGATCTCGTGAGGCAACAATCCTGTAGTTCTGTTGGTAGCAGACCGCATTGTCATTAAAGCTATGGGTAACAAATCAACCCATTTAAGTCCAGTTTCTTTACACAGTTTTGCAAGCTTGTTTTTCAGCATCCCGTTATATCTTTCCACTAGTCCAGCCGACTGTGGATGATAACTGCAATGGAGGTGCTGGTTAATCTGTAAGGCTTTGCATAGTTCCTTAATCAATGTTCCCGTAAAATGGGACCCATTGTCACTTGGCAGTTTTGCTGGTATCCCAAAGCGAGGTACAATGTCCTTCAATAAACATTTAGCAACAGTAGTGGCGTCACTCTTTCTACAAGGAAACGCTTCAATCCATCTTGAAAACATATCAACAATAACTAATACATATTTAAAGCTCATACACACAGGTAGTTCAATAAAATCCATTTGCAAGTGTACAAAAGGGCCCATGGGGTTTGGGTGGGATGCGGGCTGTACCTTCTTTATTTTCCCTGCATTCATGGTCTGGCAGATAGTACAATTTTCACATATTTGTTTTGCCAACTTTGAGATTCCTGGTGCATACCAGGTCTTGAGGATATAGTCCGCCATCCCCCCTTTGCCCGCATGGGTGAATTTATGAACACATCGGGCAATTGGTGATAGTAATGATTTGGGTGCCACCATGCGGCCGTCATGATGAACCCATAAGCCGTCAGTGTTTTTTAAAACAATGATTAACAACCCATTCCTTTACTTCATCAGAACTGGCCCTATCTTGATGGGTCAGCACATCATCTAAGGACGGGGGCTGCGGTATCTCTGGCTTTTCCCTAACAGGGAAGGCTGAAACTTGTCGTTCAGTACTTGATATAGCTACTGACTTAGCAGCGCTATCTGCAGCAGCGTTTCCAAGCGCAACCTTGTCCAAATGCCCCGTGTGCGCTTGGCACTTAATAATTGCAATCTGTTTACGTCTCTGAAAGCTAGTAAAAGATTTTGCACTTCTTGTGCATTTTTAATCTGGGTTCCCGAGGAAGTCAGGTAACCGCGAATTTTCCAAATTTGTCATGCTCATGTCCAATAGTGGTCTGGTTATTTCTGAATAGTTCAATATCCATTGTCTACAATAGCCAGTCATTCCTAGAAAATGCTTCATTTCTCTTTTAGTTTTTGGCAACGATGTGTTGCAAATGACCTTTATTCTATCCGGCATTAACTCCCTGTTTTAACAATGATTCCATCACTGGCTCAATTCCTTTTTCTGCTTTCTCTGACAATGGATACTGTGACCTTTTGGGTAATGGTGCAGCTGGATTAATTGTAACTTTATAGGGCTGTGCAGTCTAATAGTTAGGAGGTATTTTAAATTTAAAAACGGCTGATAATCTTGTCCTGTTTTGTCATAGCAGGCCGTGCAGTGCAATTTTGAATGCCATTTCCCTAGTTTCAGGGATTCCTGGTATTATTTTATGGAGCTTGTAACGAATCCCCACGCTCCTAACAGACTGACAAGTTTGGGACTCAAACTTGGGTCGGCAATTTCCCATGTGTAAAGAACAAGGGGCTAGATTTTCAGTCGCTTGCGCCAGCAGTTAGCGCCTTAAGAGAAGTGATTTCCGGGCGCTATGCGTGTAGCGCCCGGGCGCAGCGCAGTTTGCGCCCCGCCCCAAATTAAGTTGCCCGTTAGCGCCGGCGCAAAGTTTAGCGCCCGCCCGGATGCGCGCGCAGAAAATGACGTCACATCCTCGTGCAACGCCCTTTGGCCGCCCCGATTGCAAACTTCAGTCGGACCGCCCCATTGTGCGGCGGGCGGCCGGAGCGTTTGGAAAAAGGAACGCAACACAACCAGCGCGGGCCCCGGGGGACGCTAATTAAAGGGAACGTCCTCTCCAGTATAAAGGCCAGCCTTTTTTCAGAAAACAGTCTTGTGCAACGCCTTTCTGGAGACACAACAAGGAGGATAGCTAACTGGTTTCAAGCAGCAAGAGCCAGGTATTTTTGGACTCAGGCCATAGCGCTGCAAGTGGCCATTTGGAAATTAGACTGTTTGCCAGGATTTGATGGGGGCTGCATGGGGTGCCAACGCGGAGCTGCAGCGCCATGTCCGTAGGGCTCGCAGACGCATTATGAGAGGGGCAGCCCTGGCTAGAGGCAGAGGGGGCTACAGGCGTCGGCCACGTAGGCCTTACCCAGTCAGGCTATACCGCCAGCAGCGCTCCTACCTAAACATGAGTGCCGCGCGATGTGTTAGAAGGCTCCGATTCCGAAAGGAGGTGATTGCAGAGATCTGCCACCTGCTTCGCCGAGATCTGCGGCCAAAGCTCAGGTGCAGGACGTCTCTGTCGGTGGAAGTGAAGGTGACGGTGGCATTGAACTTCTATGCCACTGGCTCCTTCCAATACGCTGCTGGGGACATAGCAAACATCTCCCAGTATGGCGCGCATCGCTGCATCCGCCACGTGACCGAAGCACTGTTCAGAAGGAGAAGCCAATTCATCTCCTTCCCCATGGCCCTCGAGAGCCAGCATCAGCGCGCATTGGGATTTGCCAGACTCGGGGAATTCCCCTTGGTGCAGGGCGCCATTGACTGTACGCATGTGGCTTTGCGGGCCCCTCTGGAGCATGGCGAGCAGTATCGCAACAGGAAGGGCTACCATTCTCTGAATGTGCAGCTGGTATGTGACCACAAGCAGCGCATCATGGCAGTCAATGCCAGCTTCCCAGGCAGCAGCCACGATGCCTTTCTCCTGCGGCAGAGTACTGTGCATGACATGTTCCAGGCACAGCCTCCCCCAAGAGGATGGCTCATCGGGGACAAAGGCTATCCTTTGTGCACCTGGCTCATGACCCCGCTCCGCGCGCCCAGGACCGCTGCTGAAGAGGCCTACAACGAGAGCCATCAAACCACCCGCAACATCATCGAGCTAACTATTGGGGTCCTCAAGCAGCGGTTGAGAGGAGCTCTCCAGTATTCGCCGGACCGGGTCTCCCAATTTGTGGTGGTTTGCTGCATGCTACACAACCTGGCTATCCGCAGGACTCAGGCACTGCCACCTGACGTTGGACCAGCACCTCAGGAGGAGGAGCAGGAGGAGCATGAGGAGGAGGAGGAGGAGGAGGAGCAGGAGTACGTTCCCAGGAGGGAGCGACCAGGGCCAAGGGCCGCACGACGCCACCTTATTACACGGTACTTCTAAGCCCCCTGTCAGGGAATGGCCAGGGGCCATGAGGGAAGATGAATGCAGCCGCTCCGCAAGCCCTCAGCCGGCGAAGCCAACAAACACTAAGAAGAACAACCATGGAGACTGCATGAATAAAGATAATTTTTTATTGCACAAAAATGAAAAGCCCTTCCCACATGAATCCCCAAAAACAATAAACGGGCCCCACAAAAAGCCCAACAAACGACTCACTCCCACAAACTGGGGAGGAGTCACTCCACCTTTCTTCAAACCGGGCCTCAACGTCGGCCTAACGCAAAAAATAAGCCCTCCAAAAGCACAACCATGGGCAAAATAAAGATGGCCACCGCCATATTAAAGGAAAGCTGCCCACACCCTCTACTGAGTGGCCCGCGAGGGCGAGACCTTGGCCAGCCTTTTGCCTCCCCTGCCCGGCCTGCTGCTCCTTCGCAAGCTCTGCCCAGTGGTTGCTGCGAGGCTGGGGGAAGGCGCCTGAGGCTCAGATGCCCTTCCGCCAGATGCCGCTGGGGGGCGGCCTACACGGCGTTTGGGCCTCGAGGGGCCGTCTGCTGAGTGGCGCACCTGAGCCTGGCCACCATCAGCTGCAGCCGCTTGCCCTTGACGCCCCAGTGGGGGAATGGCGGCGACGGATGGCGCAATGTGGGCCAGCTGGCGTCTGGGATGCGCTGGCTGGTGCTGTGGCGCGGTGGCACTCGGCCGGGCCCGCACTGCAGGATCCGCAGCAATCAGCCGAGGGGCGGCTTGCTGGGATGGTCCAGCGCGGCGGCTGCCCTGGCGATGCCTGCCTGAGACAGCGCGTGTGGCAGCAGTGAGTGCCCCTGTGGTCCTGGTGTGCGCGCGCATCACATCCGCCAGGGTCTTGACGGCATCAGTCAGCATGCGGCCACTCGCGGCAGTTGCTGCCCCGAACTCGCGCACACTGGTCGCCAGCGACTCGATGGCCTCAGGCATGCGCCCCACCACGCTCATGAGCTCCGTGTGGCGCCGGTCCGAGTCGTCGGCCATCTTATCCAGCTTCCGCACCTCCTCCGAAGTGAAGGTGTCCGGACTGGAGTCGTGACTCTCCCGCTGGGGAGGAGGGGGCCGAACTAGGGGACCCTTGCCGCGTTGGTGACGGCGAGTGTGCCGAGCAGCAGCACTCCCCTCTGATCCTTCCCCCCTTTGGGGGGAAGGCCGCGGGCCACGTGCACGGCTGCTGGGTGGCTGGACGCCACTGGTCCCAGAAGCTGCATTGCCCTGCGACAGTTCCTCCAGGCACTCGTCCAGTGAGGAGGTGTGAAGCATTTCCTCCTCTCCTGCGGGACGTGACTGTTCCCCCGAAGGTCCGGCTTGCTCCTCCTCCTCCTCCTGGTCGGAGGTGCTGTCACTGGCAGCTTCAGGGTCCTGGTCGTCACCAGCTGAAAGCAGGAATGCACAAGAGTAGCTTCAGAGTGAGGAGACGGCGTCAGCGAGGGAGTTAGGACTGGTGGGATTCAGCGCATTGGTGGGACAGTGGCAAAGGAGGTAGCTCGGATGGGCCAGTGCGACGCGAGAGGGCCAAAAGGCGAGGTCCTTACCATTGCCGGGCAGTGGAGGGTCGGATACACCGCACGCTGTGGGGACAATCACACGGGCTCCCATGAGCACACACACGCGCTCCTCCAGCCGAGTGAGCTTCTGCAGCTTGGCGCGGCCACCCCTGGCACGGGCCTGGCGATTAAACGCTACTTTAGCCTGCAAGAGAAAGGACGGGCTGTAAGTGCGCAGTGAAGCCCTGATGTAGTGTGCACTGCCTCCCATGGTGGAATAGCTTGGACAGAGTGAAGCCCTGATGTAGAGTGCACTGCCTCCCATGGTGGAATAGCTTGGACAGAGTGAAGCCCTGATGTACTGTGCACTGCCTCCCATGGTGGAATAGCTTGGCCAAAGTGTAGAGTGCCGAATGGCCATTTGATGCTCATGACTGTCCCAATGCTGCTGGCTGAGGGCTGGCCAATAGGACTTTCAGCTCCCTTTGCCCATCATGTCAGGTGTACATGCAAGAATGAGGAGGAGACTGGAAAGGCTACTCACCTTCACAATCCTGGTCAGATCGTTGTATTTTTTACGACATTGTTTGTGGGTCCTGGGGGCATCGCCGGTGAACGTCACCCTCTGGGCGATCTGCTTCCAGGCTTTGGTGTAGTCATGGTGGGTTGGATTCCTCCCACTCTCTGGAAACAAGATCTTGCGCCTCACCTCCAGAGCTGTGACCATTATGTCCAGATCACCCTCTGAGAAGCGCAGGGCACGCTGACGGGCCTTCTCTGGCGTTGCCATGACTCCCTGGGGCTGAGCAGCAGTGTTGAGGCCTCTTTGCAAGGCTGCAGTGTGCAGGGCGTGGCAGCAGACCAATTCGTCCCTTCCCCCTTTAACAGCTGGTCGGCACCACAGGGTCTGCTGTCAGTGCAAAAATGACCGCACCCGCGCTGCGCCCCGCCTGGGCGCTATCCCTCTGGACCGCCGGCTTAGCGCCTAAAGGTAGGAGTGGAACGCCTCTTTTAGCGCTCCACCACTCTCTTAGGGCGAAGCCACTGAATTTCCGGCAACGGGGCGCTACTTTGGGGCGGGCGCTAACTTCGGGCGGGCGCTAAGGTTAGCGCCCCAAAACTGTCTATACTGAAAATCTAGCCCAGGGTGTTTTATTTCTGTTACTGGGTACGCATATGCCTTATCTACTTGGATTTCTACCGTTACTCCTGATGGGGAGCAAATGATTGTAGCATTCATTTTGCACAGCAAGTCTCTTCCACATAAATTCATAGAGACATCTCCTGATAACAGAAAGGAGTGTTCTTCCTCAAATTCTTCTACTTTTACTGTGAGGGGAGTCGATTGATTCAAGCGTTGTAGTATTCCAGCCAATCCAGCTATCGGGGTCTTTTTCCCATTAATAGGCATTCCTTCAGAATATCCTTTCCCTAACACCGAAAAGGTTGCTCCTGTATCTACTAAAATGACATAGGTCTCCCAGCTATTTGCATTTTAATTTTAGGTTCGCTGCGTGAATTTAAAGAAACAACGAGCATTTGGTGGTCTGTGGCGCTTGGGGCTGCTGGTGTCAGTCAGTAATTCTGATCTCTATTTCTCCTAAATCCCTGTCCGTTTGTAGGGTAACCTCCTGACTGGTCCGAAAAAGGGTTATGGACAGTGAAATTAGGACCTTTATTCTCTAACGGAGGTCCATTATTGGAGGTTTTGTTCTGACGATTTTTCGCAGGGCATTGGTTTGCCCAATGTCCGGGTTGTCCGCAATTGTAACAATTACCAGATCGTCCATACCCTCTTACTCTACCACGTCTTCCTCTATATTCCCCTCTATTCATCCTTCTATAGTTACCTTGTTATCCTACCATAATAGAGGAGAAAGGTGTTTCTTCGGGGTAATTAATTTTTTTTTTTTTCTTCTGACTCAACAAACATAGAGGCAGTCTTTTTATCTGGCTGTTCTCTATTTCTCTCTTGTCCATTAAACATTCCTCGAGGCAAGTAATTCTTTCTATGTTAAATGAACCATGTGAGGGAAAGGGTCTAGTCTTATTTACAGTCCATTTGGACCAATTTGGTAGGTGATCAATGGATGATTGACCACAGTTCTTTAACATAAAGGCTGCTGGCGTGCCTTTCTCGGGTGGCTTACTGGTGCTAGCACCCATTTTAGCAGCTTAAATGGTTCACTTAAAACAATCTAAACTCCCGTGACAATCCGTGATCTGCGTTGTACGCCCCTACAGATCAGATTAATAAACTATACATACGTATCAAAATTACAGTCACATCCAATCTTCTTGGTCTTTACTTCAAATCAGTGTCACAAAGTCCTTGACCATTTGTCACTCCGAGTGCCTTTAGAGTTTCGGCGCCTACTTTATGGTCCCAGCCTTCATGTGGGGCATTTGCCCTCTTAATAACCGGCCTGAGGCTAGGCGACTGAAACTCAGCACTTCCCGACTGAATTTAGTCAACTGACTGCAGCAAGGTTTTTAAAAAAAATAATATTTACAACACATTAAGACATATCCTTATGCTTTAAAACTCGAGGGTTCTCAACCCTCGTGGAAGGTATTTCTAACTGGGGAAAATACTGAATCCACAATAGCTTAGTGGATCATGTAAAAGGCATCACTATTTTCTCAACAATACATTCCGCCGCGGGACTCACTTCCCCGGCTTGGGTCTTTTCCAACCCCTTCTGCAGTTTTTTTTTTCAGCTTAAATATTTTAGTTAAAACATACAACAATTCCGTAACACTCTATGATCTGCGTGGGACGCCTCTACAGATCAGACATGACTAAACATTAATACATATGACAATAAACAATAAACAATACACTTGTTAAACAACAACCAAAGTGTTACTAAATCCCCAACCTATGCAGCCTTACTGGACAAAGTTGATTGATAATAACAAGTAGTTAAATACTCACTCTCATAAACATTAAACATTGACACTGTGTTTCAGACAATCGCCCACTCTTCTTCCCTCTACCTTACTCCCTTTAGCCAAATTTTTTAGCAAAAAGGGCCTTCAATTTGTCCCAACTAACTTCACCCACTTTCTCTCCTTCTACCCTACTCCCTTTATGGAACCTTGCTAGTTCAATTTCCAGTAAATCGCTAGCTCTTTAGTTAATCAAATTCCTGACTTAACCTTCTCTCTCTGGTACCTTTATACAGTCCTTTTCTGCACGATCCTGTTCGCGGGGCGTCAGCGCCTCATGGCTGATCCTCTGTTCCGTTTCTTAAAGGGAAGCAGTCACAACGGCAGTTTAACCTCCGAACCTTGTGAGTCAATTACCCGATGGCAGTACTGTCCAATGGAATAAACAGACTATGCGCAGCTATGCTTCTGGCAGGGAAAGTCCCAAAAATGTGGCAAAACACCACCTTCGGCCGATGGGATTTTCCTAACCGAGCAATGTACTCGGCGTCTGTTAACTCACCAATTGGTACAGCAAGCCATCTCGGTGGAACCTCCAAATTGTTGAAGTGGAATACTTCTTAGCTCTGGGTAATGACTCAATACAGTCTTGGATTCGTCAGACGGACAGGCCTTTTATTTCTCTTGCAAGGGGAATCAGCACCTCTACTCAAGGGGTGAGGCTACTATTCCAATGATACAGCGTAAGCATTCCATATTTATACAGTGTAACAAACAAGTTTGATTGACATTCCTTTGTTCCTCTATCAGGATACATTTTAGAATAATCATCAGGTCTTATGACATATTGACAGAAGGATCCTGGACACATAAGTCAACCGTTAATCTATAACAGGGCATGAATCGTGTAACCGGAGGTCCTCTTTAATCTTAATCATGTATTGGGAGGCTAGGTTTGCTTACGGTCGCAAGTTATCAGGTCACTGGTTACTTCAAAGGAACCCATTGTTTCACTTCTACATTCTCATTAGGTGGGCAGACATCTGTTCTTGGCTGTAATCTAAGTACGTGCAATAGCTCTAGTTACACATCGACTCTTGACCGGTGTCAAGTCTGAAAACTTTTACCAAGCAAGCACTTGAAACTAACCCCTTATATCATGTAGATTTCCTCACTCCTTGCATCCTCCTCACAACTTACATTCCCAACCAGCTTTGTATCATCAGCAAATTTGGATATATTACATTTGGTCCCCTCATCCAAATCAATTATGTAAATTGTGAATAGCTGAGACCCAAGCACTGATCCTTATGGTACCCCACTAGTTACAGCCTGCCAACCCGAAAGTGACCCGTTTATTCATACTCTTTTTTTTCTGTTAACCAATCCTCAATCCATACTAGTATATTACCCCCATCCCATGAGCCCTAATTTTGTCTAATAACCTCTTGTGTGGCACCTTATCGAATGCCTTCTGAAAATCCAATTATACCACATCCACTGGTCCCCCCTTATCTATCCTGCTAGTTACAATCTCTATTTATGAAGCCCAAGGTCCCATATGCTTTGCTAACCATTCTCTCAATATGTCCTGCCACCTTCAGGGACCTTTGCACATTAACTCCCAGGTCCCTCTGTCCCTGCACACTCTTTAAAACTGTGCCATTAAGTGTATATTGCCTCTCCCTGTTCCTTCTGCCAAAATGCATCACCTCACACTTCTCTGTATTAAATTCCATCTGCCACTTGTCGGCCCATTCTGCTAGCCTTTCTATGTCCTGTTGCAGTCGATTGATATCATCATCACTGTTTGCCACACCCCCAAGTTTGGTGTCATCGGCAAATTTTGAAATTCGACACTGTATTCCAATATCCAGGTTATTTATATATATCAGACCTGTACCATTTAATAGTGCTGGGAAATGTGCAGGCCTGTCTTTAAAGGTGCCAGTAAGGGAAAGTCGCTCTGAGGAGCGTGCTGAAACGAACAACTGAGTCCTGTCCCGCCACGCCAACCGCCTGCACCCAACCGCCGAGGTCAAGAAAATCCTGCCCGTTAACTTTGTTTCTCTCTCCACAGATGCTGCCTGACCTGCTGAATATTTCTAGCATTTTCTGTTTTTATTTACAGATTTCCAGCATCACAGTATTTTGCTTTTGTGCTAAACATAATGATATTGTGATCACAGTTTCCCAAATGCTCTCCCACTGAAACATGCTCCACTTACCCCATTTCATTCCCCAGTACTACATCCAGCATTGCTTTCTTCTTCTTTGGCTGGAAACATAATGGTCAAGAAAGTTCACCTGTACACATTTCACTATTTCCTCCCCATCATTGCCCTTCACGCTGCTTTTTCCCCCAGTCTATATGAGGGAACCGGAATGCAGATTCAGAAGGGAGAGAAGCAAAGCTGGAAATATAAGGCAGAAAATTAGTAAGTGGGTTTGGAAGGCAGAGGAAACAAAAGCTAGAAAATAGACAACAAAGGGGTTTAGCAGTGCTTAATGGTATGTACTTCAATACAAGGGGGGGAGAAATTCATTATCGCCCAGGAATGGGCGCTAACTTTGGAAAAGTTTGAGATTTAGCACCAGGCGCAAATGAATCTCACTGCATGCAAAATTCAGTGTCATTGCTCAAAGAAAGGATGGGAGCGCTAAATCAAGCGCTAATGGCCTAGCTCAGTGGTGTTACACTCAAAGCGCCTGTGAACCTGTGTCAGCAAGCAGGAGCAGGCCAAGTCCAAGGAGCCCGACGACTCAACCAGCTGTACTTATGGCAGATCCACCCCCTAGAGGTAGAGCCCACAGATTTTCGGATCAAACATTGGAGGAGTTGGTGTCCGCTGTGGAGAGACGGTGGACGGTACTCTACCCAGCAAGTGGCAGGAGGCCCTCGCCGCAAGTCTTCCGTGCCATGTGGAGGGAGGTTGCCAATCAGGTCTCGGGCAGCACTGTGGTCCCCAGGACCCACACACAGTGCAGGAAGAAATTTAATAACCTCACTTGGGTGGTCAGGGTGAGTCAATGCCTCAACAAATGCTACATACCACCGTCTGTAAAGATTACCTGTAATCACCTGGCAGTGTTCTCTGACTATATATGCTGTGCCTATATGCATCGCTTCACTTCACCTGACGAAGGAGCAGCGCTCCGAAAGCTTGTGATTTCAAATAAAGCTGTTAGACTATAACCTGGTGTTGTGTGACTTCTCACATTTGTCCACCCCAGTCCAACACCGGCATCTCCACATCTTGCACACAATGACAGCTATTCAACTATGGCAGGCACATCACCCAAACACATTGCTCCACAGTCACTCACACACTTTCCTTTCTCTTGAAGGCCAAGGTGGCTCACAACAGGAGGGAGCAGGAGCGCACAGGCGAGGGACAAACCGACACCCAACCACTGTCTGCCCTTTTGAATCGAGTGCTCCAAATCATTGGGCGCCAGGTGGTGGGCACCGTGGCCACCGGTGACATTGACCCCCTTGGGTCATCCCTACTCCTTCTTCTCACATCCCACTTCCCCCTCACCCCATAAGCCTTTCGCACTTTCCAGCTAATCATGTTGTATGCATGCATTTCTCCCTTCCTGCCCCCACCTTCCCTCACCTTAACCCGACTCTTGTGCCTTTATGCTTTCAGATAATGAGCAAGCACCGGAGCAGCCTGTCCCTGAGGGCACCGTTGAGAGCGATGCAGGAGAAGAGGAAGAAGAACACACTGCGTCACTATATGTCTCACCCACAGGCACCAGCTCAGATACTGGCACTACTCGTTCTTTAGAGGCTAGTATAGTAGTAGGATCTGCATAGGGTGATGCACCGTGCATGAGCGGGCTGCAGCAAGGCCAGGGGGAAAGGGTAGCTCGGGGGCCAGCTCCCCGGAGGGCCAGTTCGCGCGCGAGTTCTGCTGCACAGGACTCAGATAAGGACCTCGATGGGGAGGCCTTTAGAAGAATGGTGATGGGCATGCACACGGAGATCATTGGTGCAATGGCAAGGGTGCCCGAGAGCCTGTCGGCAATGGTAAGGAGCGTGGAGGAGTCCGTCTCCAACATTGCACAAAGCTCTGCGCACACCATCATTTCCAGTCTGGAATGTGACTCATTATATGAGTGCTGTGCAAGAGTGTTGGGGTTGCGGAGGGGAGTCATGAGCCAAGTGGAGAGCGGATACCCCTTGTTTCTGACCAGCCAGCCGCCAGCTTGATGTGGTGGCTGGAAGAGTGCTAGAACACCGGACTGGCACAGGATGAAGGCATTGTGGCTCCTGCCAGGATAGCGGGCATTCACCTTGAGGATTCACTGTTTGTGGTCGCCCACCAACTGGACATTAAGTGAGTGGTAGACTTTGCGGTTACGGAAGATCTCAGGATTGTTATACGGTGCCCGCAAAACTACGTGGGTGCAGCCAATGGTGCCCTGCGCCATGGGGAATAATGCTATCCTGGCAAAGCCACATGCACACTCGTCCTGCTTCTCTCTGGTGATGGGGAAGGAAATGTAGTCCCTTCTCCTACTGTAGAGAGCCTCTGTGACCTCTTGGATGCAGCGATGGATGGCGAACTGCGAGATGTTAGCTATGTCTCTTGTTGCAGACTGGAAGGATCCATTGGCAAAGAAATTGATGGCGACGGTGACCTTCACTGCCACTGAGAGAGCCGTGGTTGTCCTGATCTGACGCTTGAGGTCTGGTTGCAGGAGGTGGCAGAGTTCTGTGACCACCTCCTTGCTGATGCGGAGCCATCTAATACACTGCTCCTCGCTTAATTGGAGGTAGGAGAATTGCTGTCAGAAGGCCCTCGGAGGATAAGGCCTGTTGTTGAGAGCACTGATGGCCCTCCTGCTCCCTCTAGCCACATGTTCCAATCTTTCTCGCTGCTTCCGCTCCCTCCGCAGTAGATCCTGGAGGGCGAAGTCAACTGCCAATACAGTCCCCGTTAATGTAAGGAAGTGCAGCACTTGGATATTTTGTGACAATTAATGTAACTAACCTTTAGAAGCCTCAACACTCCGGAGGCTAAACAACCTTTGAATGACTGAATTCAACCCTTGAACGATCTCAAACTGACAATCTGACAGCTGCGACTCATTACTAGTGATCCCTTTAAATAGCACCCCAAGAGCCGGCATCCGCCTGCTTGATGCCTCCTCTTCCAACCGCTGTCGAGACCAGGCGCTAAGGCAGGGGGCGATACTCAATTTGGCAGAGTGAGCGTTGCATGTTCACTGACGCCACGATCTGCCTGGCCCAGACATCCCCATCGCTAACTCATCGAGGCAGCGCTACGGGGGGGGGGGGGGTACGAATTTGGCGTGTGGCACTGGATTCGCCTCGCCACGGCGCTACTGCCTCAGCGCCCCGTTAGCACCCCCGCCAGGCGCTAACTGGAGATGCTAAGGTACCGAATTTCTCCCCCTAGGAGTCTAGTGAATAAAACAGATGAGCTGAGGGCACAACTAGACACATGAAAGTATGATATCATAGCTATTACTGAAACATGGCTGAAAGAAGGGCAGGAATGACAGCTCAACATTCCTGGCTGCAGGGTTTTCAGATGAGATAGATGGATAAAAAAGGAGGTGGCATCGCAATATTGGTTAAAGGAACAATTACAGCTGAGAGGAGGGATGATATGTTAGAAGGATTATCAAATGAGCCCATGTGGGTTGAACTAAAGAACAAAAAAGGGGCAATCACACTGCTGGGAGTGTACTATAGAATTCCAAATAGTCAGAGGGAGATAGAAGAGCAGAAATATGCAAGAGCTATAGAGTGGTGATATTGGGGGACTTTAATTACCCAAATATCGATTGGGATAATACTAGGGTAAAGGGAAAGGAGGGGGAGGAATTTCTGAAATGTGTTCAGGAGAATTTCCTTGACCAGTATGTTCTTAGCCCAACTAGGAAGGAGGCATTGCTGGACCTGGTGCTGGGGAATGAGGTGGGCCAGGTCGACCAAGTGTCTGTGGGAGAACACTTGGGTACGAGTGATCATCGTATCATAAGACTTAGATTAGCAATGGTGAGAAGCAAGGAACAATCTAGAGTGGAACTGGAATAAGGCTAACTTCAATGGGATGTGAAAGGATCTAGCCAGGGTAAAATGGAACCAAAGACTGACAGGAAAAACTGTAATGGAACAATAGGTTATTTTTAAGGAGGAGATGTTCCAAGTACAGGCTAGGTACATTCCAACAAGAGGGAACCAAAGCGAGGGCTCCTTGGATGACGAGGGAGATAGAGAAGATGATGAAACAAAAAAAGAGGGTGTATGATGCATGTCAGATGAAATCTTCAAGGGAGAACCAGACCAAACACAATAAGTTGAGAGGGGAAGTGAAGATGAAACGAAACCCTGGTGCACGAAACTCAAAAGGTTAGTATGCAGGTGCAGCAAGTGATAAAGAAAGCCAATGGAATGTTGGCTTTCATTGCTAGGGGGATAGAATATAAAAATAGGGAGGTATTGCTTCAGTTGTACAAGGTATTGGTGAGACCGCACCTGGAATACTGCGTACAGTTTTGGTGTCCATACTTAAGAAAGGACATACTTGCTCTCGAGTCAGTACAAAGAAGGTTCACTCGGTTAATCCCGGGGATGAGGGGATGGACATATGAGGAGAGGTTGAGTAGATTGGGACTCTACTCATTGGAGTTCAGAAGAATGAGAGGCGATCTTATTGAAACATATAAGATTGTGAAGGGGTTGGATCCGGTGGGTGCGGGGAAGATGTTCTAGGGGGCATAGTCTTAGAATAAGGGGCTGCTCTTTCAAAACTGAGATGAGGAGGAACTACTAAACTCAGAGGGTGGTAGGTCCATGGAATATGCTGCCCCAAAAAGCTGTAGAAGCTACATCATTACATAAATTTAAAACAGAAATAGACAGTTTCCTAGAAGTAAAGGGAATTAAGGGTTACGGGGAGCGGGCAGGAATTTGGACATGAGTCTAGGTTCAGATCGGTCATGGCCCTGTGGGTAGCGGAGCGGGCCCAGGGGCCGTGTAGCCTGATCCTGCTCCTATTTCGTGTGTCTAATTCTGTTAGATTCAGGAGATGGTTCTGTGATAGTGGATTGGCGGTTAGGATCAGATCAGCCATGATCTTATTGAATGGCGGAGCAGGCTCGGGGGCCAATTGGCCTACTCCTGCTCCTATTTCTTATGTTCTTATGTTCTTATGAAAATAAGATTGGCAAAGAGAGAATATGAGAGTAGAACCCAAAAATCTTCTAACGGCATGTTAACAGTAAGCGGATAGTAAGAGGCGGGGTGCGGCCGATTAGAGACAATGGGGGGAAAATTGGGTCGCTAACTTCGTCTGGGCGCTACTTTCAGCGCCCCGAAAAAATTAGCGCCCCCGTGGCCAAAATTCATCGGTAGCGCCCCAAGAGGGAAGCGGGGTGCTACTGGAAGCGCCCCACCTCCCTCTTGGGGCACTGTGAGGGAATATCATGGCGCTATGTGCCACAGTATTACAAGCCTTCCTCCCCTTCTTAAAGGGGAGGGGCCTTGCGCAGCACGACCCGGGACCCAGCTGGGCCACCGGGATCGGAGTGCCGGCAAAAAAGCCCAGCACTCAAGAGAAGTGCGGGGCTCATGGAGCGAAGCCTGCACTCCGTGGGGCGGGGTGGGGTGCTCAGGAGGCCAGGGACGGCAACGGAGGCAGGTGCTGGCAGGCGGCCAGCAACAAAAATGGCCGCCTGGCACCTCGCCTTCAATTAGTGCCGCCCCGGCCACAGGTAGGCCCCCCTGACCCCATCTGACATAGCGTCCGCCGGTAAGTCGGGGTGCTATTGAATATCACGGCCGGGGCGCGAGCGGAGCGCTGGGCATGGTGATGACTTCATCGCCGGCTGCAGAGCACTAACGGATACTGCCGACACTAACCTCCTGCTGAATTTCATGGGAGTCATTGGCGGCACTGCGCCCAGGTGCTGGTTACTTTGTGTCCCATTAGCATCCTCTTGTTAAGGCCGAAACAGTGTTTTATAACCGCTTTCTCAACCTGCCCTGCCACCTTCAACAATTTGTGTACATATACCCGCAGGTCTCTCTGTTCAAGCACCCCCTTTTAGGATTGTACTTTTTAGTTTATATTGCTTCTCCGCATTGTTCCTACCAAAATGTATTACTTCGCACTCTTCTGCGCTAATTTATATCTGCCATGTGTCCGCCTATTTCACCATCCTGTCTACGTCCCTTAAGATAGCAGGACAACATAAGAACATAAGAAATAGGAGCAGGAGTAGGCCAATCGGCCCCTCGAGCCTGCTCTGCCATTCAATAAGATCATGGCTGATCTGATCGTAACCTCAAATCTACTTCCACTCTCCATCCCACCTGAACCCATGTGATCTCCCAGGAGAGGCGAAAAACCAGATAAAAAACACAGGGCTAGATTTTCAGTCGCTTGCGCCAGCAGTTAGCGCCTTAAGAGAAGTGATTTCCGGGCGCTATGCGTGTAGCGCCCGGGCACAGCGCAGTTTGCGCCCCGCCCCAAATTAAGTTGCCCGTTAGTGCCGGCGCAAAGTTTAGCGCCCACCCGGATGCGCGCGCAGAAAATGACGTCACATCCTCGTGCAACGCCCTTTGGCCGCCCCGATTGCAAACTTCAGTCGGACCGCCCCATTGTGCGGCGGGCGGCCGGAGCGTTTGGAAAAAGGAACGCAACACAACCAGCGCGGGCCCCGGGGGGCGCTAATTAAAGGGAACGTCCTCTCCAGTATAAAGGCCATCCTTTTTTCAGAAAACAGTCTTGTGCAACGCATTTCTGGAGACACAACAAGGAGGATAGCTAACTGGTTTCAAGCAGCAAGAGCCAGGTATTTTTGGACTCAGGCAATAGCGCTGCAAGTGGCCATTTGGAAATTAGACTGTTTGCCAGGATTTGATGGGGGCTGCATGGGGTGCCAACGCGCAGCTGCAGCGCCATGTCCGTAGGGCTCGCAGACGCATTGTGAGAGGGGCAGCCCTGGCTAGAGGCAGAGGGGGCTACAGGCGTCGGCCACGTAGGCCTTACCCAGTCAGGCTATACCGCCAGCAGCGCTCCTACCTAAACATGAGTGCCGCGCGATGTGTTAGAAGGCTCCGATTCCGAAAGGAGGTGATTGCAGAGATCTGCCACCTGCTTCGCCGAGATCTGCGGCCAAAGCTCAGGTGCAGGACGTCTCTGTCGGTGGAAGTGAAGGTGACGGTGGCATTGAACTTCTATGCCACCGGCTCCTTCCAATACGCTGCTGGGGACATAGCAAACATCTCCCAGTATGGCGCGCATCGCTGCATCCGCCACGTGACCGAAGCACTGTTCAGAAGGAGAAGCCAATTCATCTCCTTCCCCATGGCCCTCGAGAGCCAGCATCAGCGCGCATTGGGATTTGCCAGACTCGGGGAATTCCCCTTGGTGCAGGGCGCCATTGACTGTACGCATGTGGCTTTGCGGGCCCCTCTGGAGCATGGCGAGCAGTATCGCAACAGGAAGGGCTACCATTCTCTGAATGTGCAGCTGGTATGTGACCACAAGCAGCGCATCATGGCAGTCAATGCCAGCTTCCCAGGCAGCAGCCACGATGCCTTTATCCTGCGGCAGAGTACTGTGCATGACATGTTCCAGGCACAGCCTTCCCCAAGAGGATGGCTCATCGGGGACAAAGGCTATCCTTTGTGCACCTGGCTCATGACCCCGCTCCGCGCGCCCAGGACCGCTGCTGAAGAGGCCTACAACGAGAGCCATCAAACCACCCGCAACATCATCGAGCTAACTATTGGGGTCCTCAAGCAGCGGTTCCGCTGCCTTGATCGCTCCGGAGGAGCTCTCCAGTATTCGCCGGACCGGGTCTCCCAATTTGTGGTGGTTTGCTGCATGCTACACAACCTGGCTATCCGCAGGACTCAGGCACTGCCACCTGACGTTGGACCAGCACCTCAGGAGGAGGAGCAGGAGGAGCATGAGGAGGAGGAGGAGGAGCAGGAGTACGTTCCCAGGAGGGAGCAACCAGGGCCAAGGGCCGCACGACGCCACCTTATTACACGGTACTTCTAAGCCCCCTGTCAGGGAATGGCCAGGGGCCATGAGGGAAGATGAATGCAGCCGCTCCGCAAGCCCTCAGCCGGCGAAGCCAACAAACACTAAGAAGAACAACCATGGAGACTGCATGAATAAAGATAATTTTTTATTGCACAAAAATGAAAAGCCCTTCCCACATGAATCTCCAAAAACAATAAACGGGCCCCACAAAAAGCCCAACAAACGACTCACTCCCACAAACTGGGGAGGAGCCACTCCACCTTTATTCAAACCGGGCCTCAACGTCGGCCTAACGCAAAAAATAAGCCCTCCAAAAGCACAACCATGGGCAAAATAAAGATGGCCACCGCCATATTAAAGGAAAGCTGCCCACACCCTCTACTGAGTGGCCCGCGAGGGCGAGACCTTGGCCAGCATTTTGCCTCCCCTGCCCTGCCTGCTGCTCCTTCGCAAGCTCTGCCCAGTGGCTGCTGCGAGGCTGGGGGAAGGCGCCTGAGGCTCAGATGCCCTTCCGCCAGATGCCGCTGGGGGGCGGCCTACACGGCGTTTGGGCCTCGAGGGGCCGTCTGCTGAGTGGCGCACCTGAGCCTGGCCACCATCAGCTGCAGCCGCTTGCCGTTGACGCCCCAGAGGGGGAATGGCGGCGACGGATGGCGCAATGTGGGCCAGCTGGCGTCTGGGATGCGCTGGCTGGTGCTGTGGCGCGGTGGCACTCGGCCGGGCCCGCACTGCAGGATCCGCAGCAATCAGCCGACGGGCGGCTTGCTGGGATGGTCCAGCGCGGCGCCTGCCCTGGCGATGCCTGCCTGAGACAGCGCGTGTGGCAGCAGTGAGTGGCCCTGTGGTCCTGGTGTGCGCGCGCATCACATCCGCCAGTGTCTTGACAGCATCAGTCAGCATGCGGCCACTCGCGGCAGTTGCTGCCCCGAACTCGCGCACACTGGTCGCCAGCGACTCGATGGCCTCAGGCATGCGCCCCACCACGCTCATGAGCTCCGTGTGGCGCCGGTCCGAGTCGTCGGCCATCTTATCCAGCTTCCGCACCTCCTCCGAAGTGAAGGTGTCCGGACTGGAGTCGCGACTCTCCCGCTGGGGAGGAGGGGGCCGAACTAGGGGACCCTTGCCGCGTTGGTGACGGCGAGTGTGCCAAGCAGCAGCACTCCCCTCTGATCCTTCCCCCCTTTGGGGGGAAGGCCGCGGGCCACGCGCACGGCTGCTGGGTGGCTGGACGCCACTGGTCCCAGAAGCTGCATTGCCCTGCGACAGTTCCTCCAGGCACTCGTCCAGTGAGGAGGTGTCAAGCATTTCCTCCTCTCCTGCGGGACGTGACTGTTCCCCCGAAGGTCCGGCTTGCTCCTCCTCCTCCTCCTGGTCGGAGGTGCTGTCACTGGCAGCTTCAGCGTCCTGGTCGTCACCAGTTGAAAGCAGGAATGCACAAGAGTAGCTTCAGAGTGAGGAGACGGCATCAGCGAGGGAGTTAGGACTGGTGGGATTCAGCGCATTGGTGGGACAGTGGCAAAGGAGGTAGCTCGGATGGGCCAGTGCGACGCGAGAGGGCCAAAAGGCGAGGTCCTTACCATTGCCGGGCAGTGGAGGGTCGGATACACCGCACGCTGTGGGGACAATCACACGGGCTCCCATGAGCACACACACGCGCTCCTCCAGCCGAGTGAGCTTCTGCAGCTTGGCGCGGCCACCCCTGGCACGGGCCTGGCGATTAAACGCTACTTTAGCCTGCAAGAGAAAGGACGGGCTGTAAGTGCGCAGTGAAGCCCTGATGTAGTGTGCACTGCCTCCCATGGTGGAATAGCTTGGACAGAGTGAAGCCCTGATGTAGAGTGCACTGCCTCCCATGGTGGAATAGCTTGGACAGAGTGAAGCCCTGATGTACTGTGCACTGCCTCCCATGGTGGAATAGCTTGGCCAAAGTGTAGAGTGCCGAATGGCCATTTGATGCTCATGACTGTCCCAATGCTGCTGGCTGAGGGCTGGCCAATAGGACTTTCAGGTCCCTTTGCCCATCATGTCAGGTGTACATGCAAGAATGAGGAGGAGACTGGAAAGGCTACTCACCTTCACAATCCTGGTCAGATCGTTGTATTTCTTACGGCATTGTTTGTGGGTCCTGGGGGCCTCGCCGGTGAACGTCACCCTCTGGGCGATCTGCTTCCAGGCTTTGGTGTAGTCATGGTGGGTTGGATTCCTCCCACTCTCTGGAAACAAGATCTTGCGCCTCACCTCCAGAGCTGTGACCATTATGTCCAGATCACCCTCTGAGAAGCGCAGGGCACGCTGACGGGCCTTCTCTGGCGTTGCCATGACTCCCTGGGGCTGAGCAGCAGTGTTGAGGCCTCTTTGCAAGGCTGCAGTGTGCAGGGCGTGGCAGCAGACCAATTCGTCCCTTCCCCCTTTAAGAGCTGGTCGGCACCACGGGGTCTGCTGTCAGTGCAAAAATGACCGCACCCGTGCTGCGCCCCGCCTGGGCGCTATCCCTCTGGACCGCCGGCTTAGCGCCTAAAGGTAGGAGTGGAACGCCTCTTTTAGCGCTCCACCACTCTCTTAGGGCGAAGCCACTGAATTTCCGGCAACGGGGCGCTACTTTGGGGCGGGCGCTAACTTCGGGCGGGCGCTAAGGTTAGCGCCCCAAAACTGTCTATACTGAAAATCTAGCCCACAATGCCCAATTTGGGAGAAAAAATCTGGGAAATTCCTCTCCAACCCATCTAGGCGATCGAAACTCGTCCAGGAGATCACTCTGTCCCTGTATTTCCTGCAGTACTTACCTTCTGTAAAAGGTGATCTCCACCTCAGCCAGGAACAGGCCCAATTTACTCTTGAAGGACTCCTAGCTGGCAGCCTGTTCCCGAGGTCTCCACTAATCCCTGTGAATAGAACCATCTCCTGAAATCTAACACAGAATTAGAACACAAGAAGTAGGAGCAGGACCAGGCTACACGACCCCTGGGGCCGTTCCGTCACCCACAGGGCCATGACCGATCCGAACCTAGACTCATGTCCAATTTCCTGCCTGCTCCCCATAACCCCTAGTTCCCTTTACTTCTAGGAAACTGTCTATTTCTGTTTTAAATTTATTTAATGATGTAGCTTCCACAGCTTTCTGGGGCAGCAAATTCCACAGACCTACTACCCTCTGAGTGAAGAAGTTTCTCCTCATCTCAGTTTTGAAAGAGCAGCCCCTTATTCTAAGATTATGCCCCCTAGTTCTAGTTTCACCCATCATTGGGAACATCCTCACCGCATCCACCCGATCAAGCCCCTTCACAATCTTATATGTTTCAATAAGATCGCCTCTCATTCTTCTGAACTCCAATGAGTAGAGTCCCAATCTACTCAACCTCTCCTCATATGTCCACCCCCTCATCCCTGGGATTAACCGAGTGAACCTTCTTTGTACTGCCTCAAGAGCAAGTATGTCTTTTCTTAAGTATGGACACCAAAACTGTATGCAGTATTCCAGGTGCGGTCTCACCAATACCTTGTATAACTGCAGCAATATCTCCCTGTTTTTATATTCTATCCCCCTAGCAATAAAAGCCAACATTCCATTGGCCTTCTTTATCACCTGCTGCACCTGCATACTAACTTTTTGAGTTTTGTGCACCAGGACCCCCAGATACCTTTGTACTGCAGTACTTTCCAGTTTCTTGCCATTAAGATAATGATTTGCTCGATGATTTTTCCTGCCAAAGTGCATAACCTCACAACTTCCAGTATTGTATGCCATCTGCCAAATCTCTGCCCACTTACTTAGCCTGTCTATGTCCCTTTGCAGATTTTTTATGTCCTCCTCACTCACTACTTTCCCTCCCATCTTAGTATCATCTGCAAACTTTGATATGTTACACTCGGTCCCCTCCTCCAAATCGTTAATATAGACGGTAAAGAGTTGGGGACCCAGCACTGACCCCTGCGGAACACCACTAGTTACTGATTGCCAGTCTGAGAATGAACCATTTATCCCAACTCTCTGCTTTCTGTTAGATAACCAATCCTCCACCCATGCCAGAATATTACCCCCAATCCCGTGATTTTTTATCTTGAGCAATAACCTTTTGTGTGGCACCTTGTCAAATGCCTTTTGGAAGTCCAAATACACTACGTCCACTGGTTCCCCTTTAGCCACCCTGTATGTTACGTCCTCAAAGAACTCAAGCAAATTTGTCAAACATGACTTCCCCTTCATAAAACCATGCTGACTTTGTCCTATTAAATTATGTTTATCCAAATGTCCCGTTACTGTCTCCTTAATAATGGACTCCAAAATTTTACCAACCACAGATGTAAGGCTAACTGGTCTATAATTTCCAGCCTTCTGCCTACTACCCTTTTTAAATAATGGTGTTACATTAGCAGTTTTCCAATCTGCCGGGACCTTTACTGAGTCCAGGGAGTTTTGGAAAATTATTACCAATGCATCCACAATCCCTACCGCCACTTCCCTCAAGACCCTAGGATGTAAGGCATCAGGTCCAGGGGATTTAGCTGCCTTGAGTCCCATTATTTTACCGAGTACCACTTCCTTAGTGATTTTAATGGTATTTAACTCCTCCCCCCCAGAGCCCCCTGTTTGTCCAGTGTTAGGATATTCTTCGTGTCCTCTACCGTAAAGACTGAAACAAAATATTTGTTCAGCGTTTTTGCCATCTCCATGTTTCCCACCATTAATTTCCCGGTCTCATCCTCTAAGGGACCAACATTTACTTTAGCCATCCTTTTTCTTTTTATATAACTATAGAAACTCTTGCTATCTGTTTTTATATTTTTTGCTAATTTATTTTCATAATCTATCTTCCCTTTCTTAATCAATCTTTTAGTTATTTTTTTGCTGTCTTTTGAAGACTTCCCAATCTTCTATCTTCCCACTAGATTTGGCTACCTTATATGCCCTTGTTTTTAGTCGGATACTATCCTTAATTACTTTACTTAGCCACAGATGGCTGTCATTTCTTTTACACCCTTTTTTCCTCAGTGGAATATATTTTTTTTGAAAGTTGTAAAATAACTCCTTAAATTTACACTACTGCTCATGTACCGTCTTACCCTTTAATCTATTTTCCCAGTCCACTCTAATCAATTCCGCTCTCATACCTTCATAGTCTCCTTTATTCAAGCTCAGTACGCTTGTTTGAGATCCAACCTTCTCACCCTCTAATTGAATATGGAATTCAATCATGTTATGGTCACTCATTCCAAGGGGATCCTTTACTAGGACATTTTTAATTAATCCTGACTCATTACACAGGACCAAATCAAAGGTTGCTTGCCCCCTGGTTGGTTCAGTTACATACTGCTCAAGAAACCCATCCCTAATACACTCAATGAGCTCTTCCTCAAGGCTGCCCTGCCCAATTTGATTTGTCCAGTTAATATGATAGTTAAAATCCCCCATAATTATAGCTGTTCCCTTATTACAAGCCCTAACTCTTTCCCGATTAATACACCGTCCAACAGAGTTGCAACTATTAGGAGGCCTATAGACTATGCCCACTAGTGTTTTTTCCCCTTATTATTCCTTATCTCCACCCAAACTGTTTCACTATCCTGATCCTTTGACCCAATATCATTTCTCTGTATTGCAGTGATTCCTTCCTTTATTAACATAGCCACCCCACCTCCCCTTCCTTCCTGCCTGTCCTTCCTGATTGTTAAATACCCTGGCATGTTTAATTCCCAGTCATGGTCAACCTGCAGCCATGTTTCTGTAATGGCAACAAGATCATACCCATATGTAGTTATTTGTGCCGTTAACTTGTCCATTTTGTTACGAATGCTACGTGCATTCAGATAAAGAACTTTCAAATGTTTTGTGACACTTAGTTCCTGCTTTTTCCCCTTTTACTACTTTACCTTTTACTCCATACCTTCTGTCCCTTCCTGGCACACTCTGGTTTTTAATTCCCCTACTGCTACCTAGGTCTATGACCTTCTCCGTTGTCATTTTTATTATTTGCTCACTAGAAACCTCCCCCCTACTAATTAGTTTAAAGCCCTCTCTACAGCCCTAGTTATATGATTCACCAGGATTCTAGTCCCAGCACTGGCCAAGTGAAGTCCGTCCCAATGGAACAGCTCTCTCCTGTCCCAGTACTGATGCCAGTGTCCCAAGAAGCAAAACCCATTTCTCCCACACCAGTCTTTGAGCCACGCATTTAACTCTTTAATTTTATTTATCCTAGCCAAATTCGCTTGTGGCTCAGGTAATAATCCAGAGATTATTACCCTTGAGGTTCTGTTTTTTAATTTGACCCCTAGCTGCTCATACTCCTTTAACAGAATCTTCTTCCTTGTCCTATCTACGTCGTTTGTACCAACATGGACCACGACAACTGGATCCTCCTCCTCCCACTCCAAGTTTCTTTCCAGCCCAGAAGAGATGTCCTTAACCCTCGCACCGGGCAGGCAACGCAGCCTTCGGGACTCCCGCTCTCGACTGCAGAGAACCCTATCTATCCCCCTAATGATACTATCCCCTACCACTACAACATTTCTTTTTACTCCCCCCTCTTGAATGGCCCCCTGTTCCACGGTGCTGTGGCCAGGTTGCTCATCCCCCCTGCAGTCCCCACTCCCGCCCTCACAGGGAGTAAGAACCTCAAACCTGTTTGACAAGAGCAAGGGCTGCGGCTCCTTCAACACTACCTCCTGGATCCCCGTACCTGCCTCACTCATAGTCACACCGTCCTGTCCCTGACCACAGACTACATCTGAATTAATTAATTTCATAGGTGTGACTACCTCCTGAAACATACAGTCCAGGCACTTCTCCCCCTCCCTGATGTGTCGCAGTGTCTGAAGCTCAGTCTCAAGCACTTTAACACAGAGCCTGAGTTCCTCTAACAGCAAACACTTATCGCAATGTAATCACCGTGAGCCTCAATGGGGTCCACCGGCTCCCACATTTCGCAACAGTAACACATCACCTGTTCACCCATTTCTATGAAATTAATTAAATTTCTTATTATTAGTAATGAAGACCCTCTGCCCTGATATAGATGATGAATATCACACCACTATTTAATAGGACTTACCAACTTATAAAGGTATAACAGAGAAGGAAGAGGACCTACCAACCAGCTGATCACCTACCTCCCTTTTGAGTGCTGCCTGTGGGGCCTGTTAGGTGGAGTCGTCTCGCTGCTCCGCTTCTGCAGTTTTGACTAAGCCTGAGAGTGGGAAACCAAACAGGACAGAAACACCCCCTCACCTCCCACTTGCCCGAACTCTCGCACTTACCAAACTCTCCGTACACTCAACGCCGTCCGCACTCGCACTGCCGCACTCAGCCCGCCCCTTTTTATACCGGGATTCTGCTTCCGGTTTAAACTCCCCAACAGCTTAATTTACTCAAATAAATTAAACTTACTTCAGAAAGTTAAATTCCCCCTTCACTTAAACTCACTAAATAAACAAATAACTTTTCTCGCACTTACCAAACTCTCCGTACACTCAACACCGTCCGCACTCTCTAGAGAAGGTGGTTAAGATGGCATACGGGATACTTTCCTTTAATAGCTGAGGCATAGAATATAAGAGCAGGGAGCTTATGCTAGAACTGTGTAAAACGCTAGTTGGGCCACAGCTAGAGTACTGTGTACAGTTCCCCACATTAAAGGAAAGATATTATTGCACTGTTTCAAAATGTGCAGATGACATAAAACTTGGAAGTATAGTGAACAGTGAGGAGGATAGTGATGGACTTCAGGAGGGCATAGACATGCTGGTGAAATAGATGGACAGATTTGATAGAGATATTCAAAATCATGAGGGGTCTAGACAGAGTAGATAGAGAGAAACTGTTCCCATTGGCGGAAGGGTTGAGAACCAGATGACACAGATTTAAGGTTATTGGCAGAAGAACTAAAGGTGACATGAGGAAAAACTTTTTTACGCAGCGACTGGTTAGGATCTAGAATGCACTGCCTGAAAGGGTGGTGGAGGCAGATTCAATCGTGACTTTCAAAAGGGAATTGGATAAGTACCTGAAGGGAAAAAAATTGCAGGGCTATGGGGAAAGGGCGAGGGGCTAGCTGAAATGCTCTTGCAAAGAGCCAGCACGGGCTCGACAGGCCAAATGGCCTCCTTCTGTACTGTAACCATTCTATGATTCTACTAGAGAAGGTAGAGAGTTGATTTACAAAGATGTTGCCAGGACTGGAGAATTTTAGCTATGAGGAAAGATTGGAGAGGCTGGGGTTGTTTTCTTTGGAACAGAGGAGGCTGAGGGGAGACTTAATTGAGGTGTACAAAATGATGAGGGGCCGAGATAGAGTGGATAGGAAGGACCTATTTCCCTTAGCAGTGAGGTCAATACCAGGGGGCATAGATTTAAAGTAATCAGTAGAACGATTGGAGGACAACTTTTTTCACCCAGAGGGTGGTGGGGGTCTGGAAATCACTGCCTGAAAGGGTACAGAGTGAACACTAACTGGTAGTTTGTACTAACTTTCATATTTAAGTGGTTATAATTTTGCTAAAAATGTTTTCCAGCAGAATTAGGTATAAATGATAGACATTGTAGAAAGAGTATGGATATCAGGTAATATGTACGTGGGGTTTCGGATATATAGTACTGCTCACAAATGTTTTTTGTTATAAATATACGTACAATAATAAAAGTAATTTCTGTGCCTACTTTTCAGATATCGGCGAAGAACGCATATAACCCCCAAATCTTACCTTGCCTTTATAAATAGTTACAAATCTGTTTACACAGAGAAACATGTCAGCATCAATGACCTCGCAGAGCACATGCAAATGGGTAAGTGCACTTCCATGGACAAATTTATGGTGCCAGCTTTTGAACCTATGTGGAGCAGTGCCACTCAATTAGAAAGAAAGGTTACTGAGCATCATGTATAAATTCTCCAGATTTGTTCGGGAATGTGGGTGGCGCTGGCAAGGATTCATTTAGTTTTCCCAAGAAGCTGGTGGTGGGCCATCTTCTTGAATTGTAGCAATTTGAGAGTTTTCCGTACATAAATACTCCATTTGTTCAACACATATGTATATTCTTATTTAAAATTTGTAAACATTGTTTTTTTTATTAACTCATAGCTCCACAATCAATGACAATTCTAACTCTGAGCAACTGTGGGTGAGCTTAGAATCATAGAATGGTTACAGCACAGAAGGAGGCCATTTGGCCCATCAAGCATAGAAACATATAGAAACATAGAAGATAGGAGCAGGAGTAGGCCATTCGGCCCTTCGAGCCTGCTCCGCCATTCAATGAGATCATGGCTGATCATCCAAATTCAGTACCCGGTCCCTGCCTTCTCCCCATTTCCCTTGATCCCTTTAGCCTTAAGAAATATATCCAACTCTTTTTTGAATATATTTAATGAACTGGCCTCCACCGCCCTCTGTGGCAGAGAATTCCACAGGTTCACCACTCTCTGGGTGAAGAAATTCCTCCTCATTGCAGTCCTAAATGGCTTACCCCTTATCCTTAGACTATGACCCCTGGTTCTGGACGCCCCGGCTATCATAAACATCCTTCCTGCATCTAGTCTGTCCAGGCCTGACAGAATTTTATAAGTTTCGATGAGATCCCCTCTCAATCTTCTAAACTCCAGTGAGTATAAGCCCAATCGACACAATCTCTCCTCATACGTCATTCCTGCCATCCCAGGTATCAGCCTGGTGAATCTTCGCTGCACTCCTTCCATGGCAAGAACGTCCTTCCTCAGGTAAGGCGACCAAAACTGCACACAGTACTCAAGGTGCGGTCTCACCAAGGCCCTGTACAACTGTAGCAAGACATCCTTGTTCCTGTACTCGAACCCTCTTGCTACGAAGGCCAACATACCATTTGCCTTCTTAACCGCCTGCTGCACCTGCATGCTTACCTTCAGCGACTGGTGCACAAGAACACCCAGGTCTCTTTGCACTTCCCCTTCTCCCAATCTATTGCCATTCAAATAATAATCTGCCTTCCTGTTTTTGCCACCAAAGTGGATAACCTCACATTTATCCACATTATAGTGCATTTGCCATGTTTCTGCCCAATCACACAATCTGTCCAAATCGTACTGGAGTTTCACAACATCCTCCTCACAGCTTACCCTCCCACCCAGCTTTGTGTCATCTGCAAATTTGGAGATATTACATCCAATTCCCTCGTCCAGGTCATTTATATATATTGTGAACAGCTGGGGTCCTAGGACCGATCCTTGCGGTACCCCACTAGTCACTGCCTGCCACTCGGAAAACGACCCATTTATTCCAACTCTTTGCTTTCTGTCCGCCAACCAGTTCTCTATCCAAGTCAATACCTTGCCCCCAATCCCATGTGCCTTAATTTTGCACGCTAATCTCTTATGTGGGACCTTATCGAAAGCCTTCTGAAAGTCCAAATACACCACATCCACTGGTTCTCCCTTATCTATTTTACCAGTTACATCCTCAAAAAATTCCAGTAGATTAGTCAAGCATGATTTACCTTTTGGAAATCCATGTTGACTTTGTCCGATCCTGTCACTGCTTACCAAGTGCTCTGCTATTACATCTTTTACAATAGATTCTAGCATTTTCCCCACTACCGATGTCAGGCTTACCGGGCTATAATTCCCCGCTTTTTCTCGACCACCTTTTTTGAATAGTGGGGTAACATTAGCTACCCTCCAATCCATGGGTACTGTTCCAGAGTTTATCGAGTTCTGGAAGATGACCAGCAATGCATCTACTATTTCCAGGGCCACTTCCTTAAGTACCCTGGGATGTAGATTATCAGGCCCTGGGGATTTATCGGCCTTTAGTCCCATCAATTTTCCTAACACCATTTCCCTACAAATACTGATTTCTTTCAGTTCCACCCTTTCATCAGGCCCTATATTCACTGGCATCTCTGGGAGGTTATTTGTGTCCTCCTTTGTGAAGACAGAACCAAAGTATGAATTTAGTTGGTCTGCCATTTCTTTGTTTCCCATTATAAATTCCCCTGATTCTGACTGTAAGGGACCTACGCTTGACTTCACCAATCTTTTTCTCTTCACATATCTATAAAAGCTTTTACAGTCAGTTTTTATGTTCCCTACTAGCTTACTCTCATATTCTATTTTCCCTTTCCTAATTAATCCCTTTGTCCTCCTTTGTTGAATCCTAAACTGCTCCCAATCCTCAGGATTATTGCTTTTTCTGGCCAATTTATATGTCGTCTCCTTGGATCTTATGCTATCCCTAATTTCCCTTGTTAGCCACGGTTGAGTCACCTTTTTTGTTTTATTTTTATGCCAAACTGGGATGAACAAATTCTGTAGCTCATCCATTCGGTCTTTGAATGTTTGCCATTGCCTATCCACCGTCAACCCTTTGAGTGCCATTCCCCAATCAATCCTACCCAACTCGCTCCTCAGACCATCGTAGTTTCCTTTATTTAAATTGAGGACCCTAGTCTCTGAGTCAACTACTTCATTCTCCATCTTAATGAAGAATTCGATCATATTATGATCGCTCAGACCCAAGGGGCCTCATACAACAAGATTGCTAATTAATCCTTTGTCGTTACATAATACCCAGTCTAAGATGGCCTGATCTCTAGTTGGTTCCTCGACATATTGGTCCAGGAAACCATCCCGTAAACACTCCAGGAATTCCTCCTCCACAGTATTGTTACTAATTTGGTTGGCCCAATCTATATGTAGATTAAAGTCACCCATGATGACTGCTGTGCCCTTATTGCACGCTTCTTTAATTTCCCTTTTAATGCCATCCCCAACCTCCGCCTTACTGTTGGGAGGTCTATATTCCACTCCCACTAATGTTTTTTTCCCCTTAGTATTTCTCAATTCTACCCATGCAGATTCCACATCATCAGAGCTAATATCCTTCATTACAATTGTATTAATCCCTTCTTTAACCAGTAATGCTACCCCACCTCCCTTTCCTTTTTGCCTATCTTTCCTGAATATCGAATACCCCTGGATGTTGAGTTCCCAGTCTTGGCCATCCTTGAGCCACGTTTCCGTAATCCCAACCAAATCATATTCGTTTACCTCTATTTGCGCAGCCAATTCGTCCACCTTATTACAAATGCTCCTCGCATTAAGACACAAAGCCTTCAGGCTTGTTTTTTTAACGCACTTAGACCTATTATAATTATTATTTACTGTGGCCACGTTTGATTTAAACCGTTGATTTCTCTGACTGCCACTTTTGTTTTTCTCCTTCCTATCTTTTGCTTTTATCCCTGTTTCCCTTTCCTCTGTCTCCCTGCTCAGGTTCCCAACCCCCTGCCATTTTAGTTTAAACCCCCCCTGTGCCGTCTCTCTGCAAGAGCACTCCAGCTAGTCCCACTCCCCCGCCCTTTCCCCGTAGCCCTGCAAATTTTTTCCTTTCAGGTACTTATCCAACTCCCTTTTGAAAGCCATGATTGAGTCTGTCTCCACCACTCTTTCAGGCAGTACATTCCAGATCCTAAACACTCGCTGTGTAAAAACTTTGTTCCTCATATTGCCTTTGATTCAATCACCTTAAATCTGTGTCCTCTGGTTCTCGACCCTTCCACCAATGGGAACAGTTTCTCTCTATCTACTCTGTCTAGACACCTCATGATTTTGAACACCTCTATCAAATCTCCTCTCAACCTTCTTTGCTCTAAGGAGAACAACCCCAGCTTCTCTAGTCTATCCACGTAACTGAAGTCCCTCATCCCTGGAACCATTCCTAGAACCATAGAATCATAGAAAGTTACAGCATGGTAGGAGGCCATTTCGGCCCATCGTGTCCGCATGGCCAACAAAGAGCTATCCAGCCTAATCCCACTTCCCAGCTCTTGGTCCGTAGCCCTGCAGGTTACAGCATCCCAAGTGCACATCCAAGTACTTTTTAAATGTGGTTAGGGTTCCTGCCTCTACCATCCTTTCAGGCAGTGAGTTCCAGACCCCCACAACCCTCTGGGTGAAGAAATTTCCCCTCAAATCCCCTCTAAACCTTCCACCAATTACTTTAAATCTGTGCCCCCTGGTTTTTGACCCTTCTGCTAAGGGAAATAGGTCCTTTCTATCCACTTTATCTAGGTCCCTCATAATTTTATACACCTCAATAAGGTCTCCCCTCAGCCTCCTCTGTTCCAAGGAAAACAGACCAAGCCTATCCAGTCTTTCCTCATAGCTAAGATTCTCTACTCCCAGCAACATCCTTGTAAATTTCCTCTGTACCCTCTCTAGTGCAATCACATCTTTCCTGTAATGTGGTGACCAGAATTGCATGCAGTACTCTAGCTGAGGCCTAACTAGTGTTTTAAACTGTTGAAGCATAACCCCCCCTGCTCTTGTATTCTATGCCATGGCTAATAAAGGCAAGCATTCCATATGCCTTCTTAACCACCTTATCTACCTGGCCTGCTACCTTCAGGGATCTGTGGACATGCACTCCAAGGTCCCTTTGTTCCTCTACACTACTCAGTGTCCTACCATTTAATGTGTATTCCTTTTCCTTGTTAGTCCTCCCCAAATGCATTACCTCACACTTCTCCGGATTGAATTCCATTTGCCACTGTTCTGCCCACCTGACCAATTTATTGATATCTTCCTGCAGTCTACGGCTTCCTTCTTCAGTATCAACCACACAGCCGATTTTAGTATCATCTGTAAACTTCTTAATTATAACCCCTATATTCAAGTCTATATTCTTGTAAATCTTTTCTGCACCCTCTCCATGGCCTTCATATCCTTCCTAAAGTGCAGTGCCCAGAATTGGACACAATACTCCAGTTAAAGCCGAACCAGTGTGTTATAAAGGTTCATCATAAATTCCTTGCTTTTGTACTCTATGCCTCTGTTCATGAAGCCCAGGATCCCGTAAGCTTTTTTAACCACTTTCTCAACCTGCCCTGCCACCTTCAATGATTTCTGTACATATACCCCCAGGTCTCTCTGTTCGTGTACCCTTTCTACTATTGAGAGGTCTTCAGTCCAACAAGAAAGGAAGCAGTGTTGGATCTGGTTCTGGGAAATGAAGTAGGGCAAGTGGAAGGTGTTACAGTAGGATATCATCTGCTAACAGTATCCATAACATAATTTGGTTTAAAATAATTATGGAAAGAGAACAGAAAATATTGAAGGTATAAATGTTAAATGCTAAAGGTGAAAATGGGGAAGAGCTAATTTCAATGATTTAAGAAGGAACCTAGCACAGGTAGATTGGAAAAGGTAAAACAGCAACAGAGCAATGAAGGGCTTTTAGGGAAGAGATAGTTCAGGTACAAACTAGGCATATTTTTTTGAAGGGAAAAGGTAGAGCATCCAAAGCTAATGCACCTACATGACAAGGGAAATAAAAGTTTAAAAAAAACAGAAAAGGGAACCTTTTCTGTCAGAGGCAAGATTCAGTTAATAACCAGGAAGATTATGGAAAGTACAGGAGGGAATTTAAAAAGTAAATACGGGAGGCAAAGAGTGGTTACGAGAAACGATTAGCAGGCAACATTAAGTTGAACCCTAAAATGTTTTATCAACAAGTAAAATGCAAACGGTTTGCTAGGGAAAAAAGTGGGCCTATTCAGGGCCCAAAGGGAAATCTTCATGTCGAGGCAGAGGACAACGCAAAAGTATTAAATGAGTACTTTGCACCTGTCTTCACAAAGGTAGTGGATGAGGTGATTGTTACATTAAAAGAAGAAAGGGAAGTTATGGACAGGATAATGGCCCAGAACTTGGTGTCGGGGGCTTGCCGCGCGTGCAAGCCCCCGATGTGCACTCACCCTGCGCGCCAACATCTGAAACCTGGCCCGCAGTGGATTTCCTTTCAGTGGCCAGGTTCTGATGTCGGCGCGCTGTGCTAACCTGACCCAGCGGCGTAGTTAGTGTGATGTGCCGGCTGGGATCAGGTGAGCACTGTTCAGCCAATCAGGGGAGGGAAACTTCATTCATAAGTTTGAGAGTAAGAACTGTCAAACTCATGAGAAGTACTGCACCCCAAAACACTACTCAAACTTTAAATAAAATTTTAAAAAACATCCCAATCATTAAATTAAGTATAAATAAGTTAAAAAATAATTTAAACAATAATTTTTCTTTTTGAAAAAGATAAATTTTTAATAAAAAGGGTCTAAAACTAAACTTACCTTATTGTAGAGTCTTTAAAATAATAAACCTGTGGAGAAAAAAAATTCTAAATTGCACTAAAACACCACTTACCTGTAAAAGTAAATACTTACATGTGCTTTTTACAAGTGTAAAGACCGGAGGCCTTTACACATGCGCAAATCCCCCAAAACAGAGGAAATCCAAGACGCACGCGCTGCCCCCTACAGTGCACGTGCTAGCCTCTTCAACTCTTGGGTTAGAGGAGAGGAAATGCCGGTTTTCAGCGCATGCGCTGTGCATGCTGAAAACCGGCATTTCCTCCAGCCAGACGCGTGAGTACCCCTTTCGTACTCACGCGTTTGGGGAGGAATTACTGCCCCATTAATAGAGCAGATGTACTAAAAAGATGAGCATTACTGAAAGTTAGTAAGTCTCCCGGTCCAGATGGAATGGATCCTAGGTAGCTGAAAGAAGCAACGGTAGAAATAGCAGAAGAATTTTTCACAATCTTTCAATCCCCATTGAATACAGGAGTAGTTCCGGAGGACTGGAGGATTACTAATATTATACCACTATTCAAGAAAGGGGAGTGGGATAAACCAGGAAACTACAGGCCAGTCAGCCTAACATCGGTGGTGGGGAAGTTATTGGAAACCATTATCGGGGACAAAATAAACTTTCATTTTTAAAGGCATGGGTTAATCAAGAAGAGCCAGCATGGATTTGTAAAAGGTAAATCATGTCTGACTAACTTGATTGAATTCTTTGATGAGGTAACAGAGAAGGTTGATCAAAGTAGTGCAGTAGATGTATATATAAACTGTCGAGAGGCATTTGACAAAGTGCCACACAGGAGGCTTATTAAGAAGATGGAAGCCCATGGAATTAAGGGGAAAGTGATGGTATCGATACAAAATTGGCTCAGTGACAGGAAGCAGAGGGTGGTGGTAGATGGAGATTTTCAGACTGGTAGGTGGTTTGCAGTGGTGTTCCCCAAGGGTCAGTTTTGGTTGAATTACTCTTTGCAATTTTTATAAAGGACATCGACTGGGTGTAAGGAGCAGCATTATAATGTTTGCAGATGATACAAAACTGGGCAAAGTTGTAGATCATGATGTGGATAGTTATACGCTTCACAATGACATAGACAGGATGGTGAAGTGAGCAGAAGCATGGCAGATGGAGTCCAATGCGGAGGAGTGTGAAGTGATGCACTTTGGGAGGACTAACATGGAAAGACAGTATACTATAAATGGCACAATTTGAAAAGTGTAGATGAGCAGAGAGAGACCTTGATGTCCATATACACAAATCCTGAAAGGTGGCAGGGCAAGTTGATAAGGTGGTTAAATAAGCATATTGGTTACTTAGGTTTATAAATGGAGGAATAGAGTATAAAAGCAAAGAGATTATGCTAGAACTTTATAAATCACTGGTTAGGCCTCAGCTGGCGTATTGTGGACAATTCTGGGCACCACACTTCAGGAAAGATGTAAAGGCCTTAGAAAGGGTATGGAGGAGGTTTACCAGGATGTTACCAAGGATGCGGGACTTCAGTTATGAGGAGAGGTTGGAACAGTTAGGATTGTTCTTTTTGGAACAGAGAAGGTTAAGAGGTGACCTAATAGATGTTTTCAAGATCATGAGACGTTTTGATAGAGTAACTAAGGAAAAAGTATTCCCTCTGGTGAATGGGTCACTAACTAAAGGTCATAGATTCAAAATCATCAGCAAAAGATGTAGATGAGAAGAATTTTTTTCTCTCAGAGTGCTGTCAGGATCTGGACCGTGCTACCTGAAAAGGTGGTGGAAGCTCGTAAGTAATTTTAAAAGAGATTTGGACGGGTACTTGAGGATGAGGAACTTACAGGGTTACGGACAAAAAGCAGGGATGTGGAACTAAGCACGACGGCTCTTTCAAAGAGCCAGCACAGGCACAACGGGCCAAATGGCCTCCTTCTGTGCTGTAAGTTTCTATGATTCCTGCTGGTGCCTTGAAAACTCTTCCAAGAACTGCACTTTCTTCCTCCTTCAGATCAGATTTTACAAATTGTTTGATAGATTTCCAAAGTAGCATCTATTCTGGAGCAAGAATGAAATAAAATCAGCCTAGTACACCGAGTGTCCAATTTTCAATTGTAGCGCATGTCGGGCGGGCGATAGATCGAGCGATCGCATTGCTTGCCCGATGGCAATAGCAAGAGGCCAGAGCCATTTTAATGGGGCTTCATTTGAATTGACAAGCAATTCAGCGACCAGAGGGAGGCGGGAAATCTGATGGGTCCTCCATGGAGCCGAGGTGGAAGTTAAACTTTAAAGAGGGGTTGGGGGCGCACTGATGTGCCTTCTGGCCTCACAACAATTAGTGGTACCACGGTTTTTCCAAGCAGCCTGCAGCAATACCTTTAAGGACCCTGTTTTATGTATTTAAATAAGACTTTAAATGCTAGTTCCTGATTTGAAGGCTGCCTCAAAAATCAAGCCTGGTGGACCTTGGCGGGCAGTGGTCAGTCGGATTTAAATAAAAAAATGTGGGCCTGTCTAAACCCAATTTTTCAGCATGAATGTAGGCAAAATGAAAATTGCTCCAACTAAAGTAAGTATCAAAGCATAAAGATATTTACAAGCAGCTAAAACTACTGACTGACCTACTTCCTCTAATTCAGGTTACATCACTAACGAGTACCTTCAGGAAAGCATAAGTACATTCAATAGAAAGAAAAATCATGTAAAAATCTTTTTTAAAGTGTTAGCCATTTTTCCGCACAGCAAGGTGCTGCTCATCTGATGTCACTGATAAGTGTTCTTATTGTAGGTTGTGAACAGGGATCAAAGTCACACTGACATCAGGACCAGCCTTGAAGACAATTAGATAGGAAATGTACATAACAGTAACTCCCATCAGCTGAAGTCAACACAATGGGGGTGATTTTAGCTCAGGTGTGGGCTGTTGTCGTATTATCCGAATTTCGTGTTTCCCACACGAATCTAAATGGATGTGGGTGATTGATGCAATTTTAACTCAATTGACCAATTGATTTCCAATGTGTGGGAAGCCTTTGCAAGGGGGTTTTTCATGACTGAAAGTCCCCTCCGATTACGTCATCATTGCTGCTGCATTTAAGGTCCACAGCAAGCCTTGCTTCTTCTGCAGGCTTCCAAGCTTCCTCCATTTGATGTCAGAGGCACCTGCAGGAGAGATGACAAGTGGGAGGGCAAGAGCAGCTCCTCACTTTGACGAGGCAGCACTTCAGGCATTGGTGGATGGGGCTAGGGCCAACAGGGAGTTCCTGTTCCCTTCATCAGGGAGGAAGAGGCCTCCCACTCAGACCAAGGCTGTGTGGATGCAGGTGGCTGAGGAGGTCAATTCCTTGGGAGTCACCCGCAGAACGTGGACACAGTGCAGGAAAAGATTTCATGACCTTCAGTGCACTGGAAAAGTGAGTATGAATTTCCCATCACCCTCAAGCTAATCCCCATTGCCTTTCCTCACCAGCACTCAGCTTCAGCAATCTCTTCTTCCACATCCCACTTGACACTGACATCCATGCACCCTTACCCATTCCCTCTCTCTCTAGGCTCACATTCACATAACTATTCCACCAGGCAGCCCTCACACTCCCTCTCACTCTGATGCTTTGAACACAACTGACAACACACAGGGGGGGCCCTTGGTCTTGCAACCTCACTCCATCTTTGTCTCCTTCTAAGTATCTATGCTATGCAATCTCTACACTCACTCCTTCATTCTCACTCAACTTCCACTTATCTCCCTCATTGCAGGAAAAGAGAGTGAGCCAGGACAGGAGGAGGGCCACCCTCAATAGCCCACCTGACCCCCTGGGAGGAGGCCGTCCTGGAAATCATTGGTATTGAGGATGATTCACGCATGGGGGATGGACAGACGGGTGCAACACAGCAAGCTGGTGACAGAAAAGTTTCCCATCTCTCTCTTTGACATTGCATGAGTCGCTGATAATGGCCCAGAAATTCCAGAACGGGGCTTGCAGCGCATGCAAGCCCCGTATTTGCACTTACCCCGCGCTCGTGCCGATCAGCTTCTGGGACGCCTGAACTTGCAGAAATAGAAAGCACATTCCCGGGCAGCGTATGACGTCACGCCGTCCAGGAGTGCAGCCAGCGCGAAGCCAGGAGCGTGCAGTGTAAGTGAGACACACCCCTTGAGGTCTCAGTTTCACTGGACACGCCCCCAATGTTTCTGTCAAGCTGCTAAGGATCTTTACATGCAAAGCAGCAGTTTAAATAGGTTGTTGGAAGTTTTTTGAAGATTTTGGTAACTTTTATAAACTTTTTAAAATGTTTACATTATTTTGAGTAATCTGAAGTAGTTTTAAAGAGAATTAAAGCAATTTAAAGACTTTTAAAAGCCCTAAAAGAATTTTTTTAATTCCATTTATTTATTTAGCAATGTCGTCGTCATATGTGTCTTCACACTGTTCCCTTTGGGGAACTGTATGAAGTGGTGGAAGGATTTATGGCCATGATTAACGCTCATTCCGTGACCGTAACCATCTTTGAACCAGCCATTAGGGCGGTTAGTCCTATGGCGGGAGGGTTTTACGGGATCCCACAAGCTATACAAGGAGGGGGGGCCACCCACACCCACGGTGTGATGAAATATTCCATTCATCACTGCCTGTGACTGTGGTCGGTTTCAGTGTCATTTCCCTTCCCCCAGTCCTCATTGTATTGTTTATTGGAATGTGCTGTGTGTGTAGGGCTCCGCCCATACCTGGCCCCTTTTGTAAGCTAGCTCAGTCTGGCCTCAGTCTCCAGAAGGAAGATATCTCTCTCTCTTACGTGTTACGTTCTAAGTTAATAAAAGCCTTGTTTTGTTTCGCTAACGTCGACTCTCGGAATTATTGAGGCACATCAATTTTATTAACTTATTTTTCAACACTATGGATCAACTCCTGAAACCCGAACGTTTGGATTTGGATCAACATGCTCCAGACGCATCAGCACGCTTCGGACACTGGTTTGAGTGTATGGAATTCTTCCTGGACAATTCCGCAGCCGTCAAAGACGCTACGGACGCTGCGAGGATGAGACTCAGAATTCTGCGGAATTGGGTAAGCCACCGGGTTTACCCCCTCATCCAAGACGCCGATACGTACCTGGCCGCCTGCGACATCTTAAAGGCGCATTACCAGCAGCCTACGAATGAGGTGTATGCTAGGCATCTGCTCGCTACTCGCGCACAGCGACCTGGGGAATCGGTGGAGGAGTTCCTAAGCACCCTGAAAATGCTTGGCAAAGACTGCAAGTGCCGAGATGTAAAAGCCGCAGTGTACACTGACGAGCTTGTTCGCGATGCCTTTATCACAGGCCTCAGCTCCACTTACATCCGGCAAAGACTGCTGGAAAAAACGGGGTTGGACCTGAAACAGGCTGTGGACACCGCGCGATCCCTGGATGTGGCCCAGAGAAACTCGGACGCCTACTCTTCAGCCCGCGCCGTCCACGCCGCCACGTGTGCACCGAGGGCGCCGCCATCTTGGAAGGCATCTTCCCCGCCCGGCAGCCCGACACCGGCAGGGCCCCGCTCTCCCCCCAGAAGCCCTACGACAGCCGCGACGCGTCAGGGACCCAACTGCTACTTCTGCGGGCAGCCAAAACACACCAGAAACCTGTGCCCGGCGAAAGGCACCACCTGCTTTAAGTGCGGTAAGAAGGGGCACTTCGGGAAGGCGTGCAGAGGGAACCCCGCCGGAAAACCAACCGCCGGAAAACCCGCCACCGCCGCGTGTGCGCCGTGGGAGCGGCCATCTTGGACGCCATCTTGCCCGACCTCGTGGGGTCCGCCATCTTATGAGCAGACAGCGTGGACGCCATCTTGTATCGATCAGGGCCCTACAGTGGCATCGGTCACAGTGGACCAGACCAGGCCGCACCCGCTATCCAAATCAATGGTGGACATCGAGGTAAACGGGTGCCGGGTTAAATGTTTAATTGACAGTGGAAGCACGGAGAGCTTTATCCACCCTGAACTGGCACAGCAACTCTCCCTAAAGGTGGTCCCTGCTCAGGGTACCATCTCTATGGCTGATAAAACCCAGACATCGACCATTCTGGGTTACTGCATGGTACAATTGGGCGTTAACGGAACTGTATACGATAATTTTAAAGTATTAATCATGAAGAACCTATGTGCGAGCGTGATCTTGGGCCTGGATTTCCAGTGCAACCACCAAAGCATCACGCTCAAGTACGGTGGGTCCCAGCCGCCCCTCACAGTGTGCGGTCTGGCTACCCTGAAGGTAAAGCCGCCTTCGCTATTCGCGAACCTTACCCCTAACTGCCGGCCAATAGCGACCAAAAGCAGGAGGTACAGCTGGGAGGACAGGCGGTTTATCGCGACCGAGGTAGACAGGCTCCTGAAAGAGCGCATTATTGAACGCAGCAACAGCCCGTGGCGCGCCCAAGTGGTAGTGGTAAGGGGTAGCGAGAAGAAACGGATGGTGATCGGCTATAGTCAAACGATCAACAGGTACACCCAACTAGACGCCTACCCGCTACCCCGCATATCAGAAATGGTGAACCAAATCGCCCAATACCGGGTGTTCTCCACCATCGACCTCCAGTCAGCGTACCACCAGCTCCCTATCAGACCAGAGGACCGCCCGTACACCGCCTTCGAGGCGAACGGACGCCTCTACCAATTCCTCAGAGTCCCCTTTGGGGTGACGAATGGGGTCTCGGTTTTTCAGAGGGAGATGGACCGCATGGTCGATGACCACCACTTGCAGGCAACCTTCCCCTACCTCGACAACGTCACCATCTGCGGCCACAATCAGCAGGATCACGACTCGAACCTCGAGAGGTTCCTGGAAACCGCACAAAAACTCAACCTCACCTACAACGAGGACAAGTGCGTTTTCAACACCACGCGCCTCTGCATGCTAGGCAGCGTGGTGGAGAATGGGGAAATCGGACCAGACCCCGACCGATTGCGCCCCCTACGGGAGCTGCCCCTGCCCAACACTCCCAAAGCCCTGAAAAGGTGCCTGGGGTTATTTTCTTATTATGCCCAGTGGGTCCCCAACTACTCCGACAAAGCCCGCCCCCTCTTGAAAGCATCCTCTTTTCCGCTCTCTGCTGAGGCCCACGCCGCCTTCAAAAGCATTAAGCAGGATATTGAGCAGGCCACGCTACAGGCAGTGGACGAGAACACTCCATTTCAAGTGGAAAGTGATGCGTCTGACTTCGCCTTGGCGGCCACCCTCAACCAGGCGGGGCGGCCCGTAGCTTTCTTCTCGAGGACCCTCCAAGGGCCCGAGATCAGACACTCCTCCGTGGAAAAGGAGGCCCAAGCCATCGTGGAGGCAGTGCGCCACTGGCGCCACTACCTAGCCGGCAAACGCTTCACCCTACTTACCGACCAGCGGTCGGTAGCGTTTATGTTCAATAATAAACAGAGGGGGAAGATTAAAAATGATAAGATTCTTAGGTGGCGGATCGAGCTCTCCACCTTCGAGTACGACATCATTTACCGGCCAGGGGCCCTTAACGAATCCCCTGACGCCCTCTCACGAGGGATGTGTGCCAGCGCCACCGGGGATCGGCTACAGACCCTCCACAACGACCTCTGCCACCCAGGGGTCACGCGGCTGTTCCACTTCATAAAGTCCCGTAACTTACCCTACTCGATTGAGGAAGTTCGGTCTCTGACCAGGAACTGCCGCACTTGCGCTGAGTGCAAGCCTCGGTTCTACCGCCCAGATAGAGCCCACTTAATCAAAGCTACACGGCCCTTTGAGCAGCTCAGCTTAGATTTCAAGGGCCCCCTCCCGTCCGTCGACCGCAATGTTTACTTCCTGAACATTGTGGACGAATACTCCCGGTTCCCATTCGCCTTCCCCTGCCCAGACATGACCAGCGCCACGGTCATTAAATGCCTCAACAGCCTATTCTGCCTGTTCGGTATGCCGAGCTACATCCATACGGAAAGGGGGGCGTCCTTCATGAGTGAAGAGCTACGCCAGTACATGCTGTCCAAGGGGATCGCCACGAGCCGTACCACCAGCTACAACCCCCGGGGTAACGGCCAAGTGGAGCGAGAGAACGGGACAGTATGGAAAGCAGTCACTCTAGCTCTAAGGACCAAGGGCCTCCCTATCTCCCGCTGGCAGGAGGTCCTCTCGGATGTGCTCCATTCGATACGGTCGCTATTGTGTACGGCCACTAATGCCACGCCTCATGAACGAATGTTTGTCTTTCCCCGGAAATCCACCTCAGGCGTATCCATGCCGTCATGGCTCTCCACCCCAGGTCCGGTACTCGTGCGAAGGCATGTGAGGGGCCACAAGACGGACCCTCTCGTGGAGCCAGTACACCTACTCCACGCCAACCCCCAATACGCATATGTCCGGCACGCCGACGCAAGGGAAATCACCGTGTCCATAAAAGACGTCGCCCCAGCCGGCATCGACAACAACCACGGCAATAGCAGCAACAACGATCACAGCAACTCTTACCCACCCACTACTCTTTCATCACCCCCGGAAGAACATCGACCAACGGCACCCCCACCAACTACCCCTTCAACAACCCTGGCGGCACCCCCGGCAGAGACCCAGGAGACTACCGGGGACACCCAGCCGACACCCGCGGCACCACAACAGCCACGTCGGTCGCAGAGGACTATCAAACCCCCGAACAGACTAAATCTATAGAAGGGGTGAATGTGATGAAATATTCCATTCATCACTGCCTGTGACTGTGGTCGGTTTCAGCGTCATTTCCCTTCCCCCAGTCCTCATTGTATTGGTTACTGGAATGTGCTGGAATGTGCTGTGTGTGTAGGGCTCCGCCCATACCTGGCCCCTTTTGTAAGCTAGCTCAGTCTGGCCTCAGTCTCCAGAAGGAAGATATCTCTCTCTCTTACGTGTTACGTTCTAAGTTAATAAAAGCCTTGTTTTGTTTCGCTAACGTCGAGTCTCGGAATTATTGAGGCACATCACACGGACGCAAATATCCCACTGGATGTCAACCCAGAATTTGGAGCCGGAGCTCCGACTCCACTTGCCGGGACTGTCTGGAGCGGGGTTCGAAACCCTACCCTGATCTGGCCCAGCGGCGGGGATCCTACTGCTATGACAAAGGCCCAATCCAATTAGCAACGTGAAATGGCAGCATAGGGCTCCAGTCACGGGGAGGGAAAAGGCGCAGGAAACGTATGGGTGTCACCTTTTGTGCGGAGTGGGCCTTTTGCGTAGCAGTAAGCATCCCCGCCGCTGGGCCAGAAGGAGTAGGGTTTTGAACCCCACTCCAGACAGTCCCGGCAAGTGGAGTCGGAGCTCCAACTTTAAATTCTGGGTGGACATCCAGCGGGATACTTGCGTCCGTGGGTGTTGGTGGCCCCCCCCCCTCAGATGGGTTGTGGGAGCCCGTAAAACCCTCCCGCCATAGGACTAACCACCCTAATGGCTGGTTCAAAGATGGTTACAGTCACGGAATGAGCGTTAATCACGGCCATAAATCCTTCCACCACTTCATACAGTTCCCCAAAGGGAACAGTGTGAGGATACGTACGATGATGACCTCTTGCGCAATGCACCTCCTTGGGCCCTCAGTCGCAGATGCGAGGGGGCAAGTCGTGCAATTGTTAAATTTTTAATTTTATTGACATGTAAAATGTTGGCCCAGTAATTCCCTTCCAAATGCGCTAGTACGGTCGGGGTACTTACGCATCTGGCCGGATGAAATGCCGGTTTTCAGCATTCACAGTGCATGTGGGGAAAACCGGCATTTCCTGTCCTCTGAACGAAGGGGTTCAGAGGCAGAACGCGTGCGACTGCACAGGCAGCGCGTGCGCAGTATAATTCGCCGCTTTCATTAATGCTTTCAGTGAGGTCCAGTCATTACAACTTACACATGAAAAAAGCATGGGTACAGTTGCTCCACAGGCTGCGGAGGAAGATATTTCTTATCGTGGAGCTTCTGAAAGTATGTATGTCTGTATATATTCCTTTGCGTGTTATGTATATATTCCTTTATTTATGTGTATGAATGTATTATTTAATTATGACTTTCAGAGAAAGTAACTTATTGGAAAATCATAATTAAAAACATACATTCATACACATTAGTAAAGGAATATAAAACATACATACATATACGTAAAGGAATATATGTGGACATACATACATAACTCATTCTCACATTCCATTCACACAGCCACAATTGCTCCTTCTACCTACCGTTCTGAAAACCCTTTTTAAAAAAAAAAAAAAAAAATTTAAACTTTAAAACTTACTTAAAATTTCTTAAAATAACTTCCCTCCCTTTCCCAAACAAAAATATTGCATTTCAAAAGCTCCACGATAAAATATATCTTTCTCCGCAGCCAATGAACAACTTTACACTTGCTTTTTTCACGTGTAACTTCTAAGGACTTACCCTCACGGATTTCATGAATGAAATCCACGAAGTTCACTGCGCAAGCGCTGCCTGTGCAGTCGCACGTGCTCGAGGTCTGGAAATGCCGGCGTTCCCCGCATGCGCTGTTCATGCTGAACGCCGGCATTTCCAATGGCCAGAAGCGTGAGTAAGCCAACCGTACTCACGCTTCTGGCCTGGAATTTCTGGCCCATTGATTGTCAAGCTGTGACAGATGGACTTATGAGCATCTGCAAAAAGCTATGTGCATGTAGCCTTGGTGTCACATCTGTAACTCTTTCTTTCCTTTACACCCCCACAGGACCATCACAAGCATCCGTCCCCCCTAGCCAGGAAGAAGAGGCTGAGCAGCCAGCCTCCTCAGAGGAAGCTGCAACCTCTGAGGGCGCAGCGTCAGCAGAATTCTGCGCACCCAGCACCAGCGCAGACACTCACATCTCAGTGGGACCTTCGGGACATAGAGTACTGTTGTCACCTGGTGTATCACAGCTCACAAGTGAGCATCAGCAGATTGTGGAGACAGGGACAGCAATGGAGACTCCTAGTTGGAGGGCGCAGGACACTGCCAGCTCGGCTCAGCAGCATGTCGACCCTCTGCCCCTGGGCCCATCCATGAGATCAGCGGTGATGGAACTGCAGGCACAGATGCAGGAGTCTCTGACAGGTTTTATCTCTAGGGTCGCTGCGAGTGTGGAGCGAATGGAGGAGTCCACAGCGAACATGAGCAGAGCCTTTGTGGAGTCATTGGCGCATGAACGCATGAACACGGAAAGGATGGCAACCTCCGTGTTAAGGCTGGCTACCGTGCAGGAGAGGATAGCTACGGTAGAGGAGAGGAGGGCTACAGCCATGGAGCAGCTTAGTCACCAGGGTATGGAAAACATGGTCATTGTTCAGAATAGAATGACATCTCTTGAGGAGCGATGGGCATCTATTGAATAGAGAAACCAGACCTTCATGGAAGTCCTTCTGAGTAGGACTGCCATTGCAGATACAGGTCCCCATGGCCCGCCTGATGTGCAGCAAGGTGCTCTCCAGCCACTTGCAGGTGCTGAGGGGGACCTGACCCATGAGAGGGAGGCTGGTGGCAGACCTCAAGGAAGTGGGTGCTCCTCTCCAAGCGCTCACACTTCCATGCCACTGCAGAGCCCTCGGTCAGAGCCCCACCAGAATCCACACCCAAGTGAGATAGGCGTCTCAACCCCTGCACAGCCGCAGGAGCAGCAGGCTGTTGACGAGCCCTCACAGGCTCGCAACCCCAGAGGACGCCCGCCAAAGGTGTCGAGACAAGAGCAGCAGGAAAGTGAGCAAGGGGCCTCCACATCTGCTGAAGCCACAGGGAAAGCACTACGTAGGAGCACGCGTAAAAGGAAAATTCTGCACAAGTAGTCACAAGGGTAGTCACTTGGGTGAAATGTGTTTATTGTAAAAATGCCATCAGTTGGTTCTTGTACATAAAAATTCTGATGGCAACTGTTGCAGTTGTGGCGTGTGTCATTTCGCGAATGGGACTTTCACATTGAGGGCTTAGGATTACTTGCACTTGTCAGTATGCTGGTCAAATAGCTAGGAATCCGTGGGGTCTTGGCCATTGTCGATGCTCAGGTAAGAAGCTGCGAAGCAAAAGTGTTTGATTGACTAGGCTAAGCAAATCTGGCCAGGATGAGTGCGTTCCTTGCATCCCGGGCAGCAATGTTCTCGCGTAATGCTGCCGCTGGTTGATGGGCCTCTGCAGGATCTTCGTTTTCGCCCTCCTCCTCCTCATCATCATCATCTGAGGAGGAGGATATGTGAGGAGCCACTTGGCCCTCAGGAATCTGCAAGCCACGACGATGTGCCATGTTACATAAGAACATAAGAACATAAGAAATAGGAACAGGAGTAGGCCAATCGGCCCCTCGAGCCTGCGCCACCATTTAATAAGATCATGGCTGATCTGATCCTAACAGCCAATCTGTGAAGTACACAGCAAACCATGACGATTCTGGAGACCCTGGCTGCTGAGTACTGTAGGGCTCCACCTGATCTATCCAGGCATCTGAAGCGCATCTTCAGCAAACCGATGGTTTGCTTGATAATGGATCTGGTGGAAATATGGCTGGAGTTGTAGTGCTCCTCAGCTTCGTTGGCTGGCCTCCTCAATGGCGTCATTAGCCACGTCCTCAGGGGATAGCCCTTGTCTCCAAGTAGCCATCCGTTAAGTTGGTCTGGCGGACTGAATAGCGGAGGCACACTAGACTGGTGCAGTATGAAGGAGTCATGGCAACTGCCAGGGTACTTGGCACAAACATGCAAAATTTCCTTCTTGTGGTCACACACCAGCTGAACGTTGAGGGAGTGGAAGCCCTTGCAGTTGACAAAAACACCTGGATTGCGATGGGGTGCCCTAAGGGCCACATGTGTGCAGTCAACGACGCCCTGCACCCTTGGAAAGCCTGCCAGATGAGCTAATCCAACCGCTCGCACCGTGACACTTGCACGATCCTTGGTGAAATGGATGTGATTGTGCGCGAGGGCAAAGAGGGCATCGGTTACCTACATGATGCAAGTGTGTGCGGCCGCCTGGGAGATGCCGCTGATGTCTGCTGCTGATCCCTGGAATGAGCCTGAGGCAAAAAAGTTGAGTGCGGTGGTGACTTTGATGGCCGCTGGTAATGGTTGTCCACCTGGTCCTCTGGGCAGCAGGTCTTGCTGTAGCATTGCGCAGATGTTAGTCACTACCTGTTGCGAAAGTCGGAGCCGCCTTTGGCACTGCTGCTCAGACATGTTGAGGTAGCTGACCCTGCGTCTGTAGACCCTGTTTGGGGGGTATCTCCTGCACTGACGGGCTTCCAGGCGCTGGCCCCTTCTGGCCTGTGCAGCCTCAGGTGGGTGAGCAGCAGCCTGGCGCTCCTGCTGCTGCTGCTGTTGCTGGTGCTGCTGTTGTTCCTGGTTCTGCTGCTGCTGTGACTGGTGCTCGAGCTCCTCTAATGCCCAGATGGGAAGGAAATAAATGGCTCCCATGCTTCTGGTATATGCCTCCGTTGAGGAAGCGCTGAGTGAAGGTGGCGAGAGGGGTTTCCCAGGAGGTCACAATGGAGATTGGTCTGAGGCAACAACCTGCCACATGTGTGGTTAAGCCTTGTAAAAGTTGCCCCAGACCTGAGACCACGAAGCCCTGCCACCTGCAAATCATGGCTGATCAAATCTCAACTTTTATGGTTGACCTGCAGTTGAAAGTCACCAATGCAATAGTGCTCCCGCCAGGTTTCACATTCGTGATTCCCACCAGGCATGTTTTACGTGGGAAAAGGGTTAAAGTTGCAAGGGCCTGTTAAAATAGGATTATAGAGGCCATTTAGTGGTAATTAAGGGCCTTAAAGACCAGTCCCGCCTGTTGGATGCGGGACGGAGTCGGGACCATCAGACACGCCTGAGTTAAAATAGCTCGGAGTCGGGAACCAGGTGGGGGGAGTCCCGCCCACCATTTTTTGCGATTTTTAAAACCCCGCCCGCCTCACGGCCCAATGAAAATCGAGGCCAATGACTTCTCAGTGCGTGGAGAGATTTGAAATGGTACAATAAATTTGTGAAAGTCTGAATCAGAAAGAAAAAGGATTAAATATTTATTTAAAAGATTTTCATTAACAGAAATGCTGGTTAGCAAGGGCAAGTAATGGCCAGTACTGATGTCTCACCAATTTTAGGGGTGGGAAATAACATTTAGCTGCAGGTCTTATAAGCCTGCAGCAGCTTAAAGAAGCTGAAGCAAAATTCTGTGGAGGCTGGAAATCTGAAATAAAAATAGAAATACTTAGCAGATTAGGCAGCATCAGGAGAGAGAAACAGAGTTAACGGGTAATTTTAACCCCCAAAAATGGGTGGGTTTGGTTCGGTGGGAGGTTAAAAAGCTAAGGGTGTTATTTTGGCCAAAGGGTGAAAACAGGTGCTAAATGGGTGCTGTGCTAATCAGACACGCCTGTTTGAAAGTCTGGATTAAGCACACAATTTTGGTGCTAATTGCTGATTACCATAATTTGAATTTGCCAGGAAACCTGCAAAAAGCAGAAACCTGCAGGTTTAGCACTCAAGTGCGGATTAGACGCAATTTTCGTGGAGCAGTATATGTGGGCTCCTCGTACCCACTTTCACTGAAGGTGTGGAGTGCACTGGTCGGCACACAGTGGCATATTGCAGGATGGCTTAGGGTCCCAGGGAGAGGGCACATAGGTTTTCAGAAGTGGCACTGGAGTTCCTGCTGGAGGAGGTCCAGAAGAGGAGGGCTGTCCTGTACCCGCAAGGCAGAAGGTGCCAACTCCTCCTCCTCACCCTCCTCTCCCTCTCTCCTGCAGCAGCTAGTGCTGGTCTGCCTGGCCTCATGTTCTCCTCCCATTGCTCCTCCAGGCCAAGGGGGACCCCTAGTAAGATGCCAATGACCAAGAGCTCCCTTTCTCCTGGTGACTCCTATAAGGCGTCCAATAAGGTGGAGTAGCACAGCACTTACTCTTTTTAGCTGAAGTCCTCAGAGAATTTGCAGAATAAATGTTGCTCGAGTGTTAGTGAAGTCTTGACAAAGTGTCCCAGAAAGTCTCCATATATATTTCAGAGGTCCTCTTCACAGCTCCAGCAGCAATGGCCATGAAATGGTAAGTAGCGCTTGAAATCCACATCAACGACTTGTTTACACCCAAACAGCTGGTCGCTGTTAGGAGACGGTGTTAGGACAAGCGCTAACCACCAACATGCCATGCAGCCTCCTTACTGAGCACTAGCAGGCATTGTCAGTGGCAATCAGCTGCTTAGTAAGTCTCCGGGCGGCCATTCCTGGTGCAGGCTTCAACTCCTTTACCAAGGTGGAGTCTTGTGCTAAACATGGGCTAAACCGTCGGTTCAACTCAAGACCCCATCTTGGCCACCTCGGAGGATCTTTAGCGGCTGAACATGCTGCTGAAAATCGCCCCTGGTCGGAATTTTCCCATAAAAAAGAGGTGGATTTGGAGCATAGGGACAGTTAAATTGTTAAAAATGTGAATCCCAACCTGATCCCGACTCCAACCCGCCCACTTCCGGTTTTGCCGAAGGCGTGATGGTGGGGCGGGCAACCAACCCGCTCCCAGGGGGCGTTATCTCAATTTAAATATTGCAATGAGGCAGGCAGCCTCGATTTTTCCCTCCATTTTGAATTTAACTGCCTGGGGACAGGTTTCACACAATTCATGAATCCGGTAGTTAAACCAAGGCGGGGAGCGCTGCATCCAGGAGGTAAGTGGCTTTATACCTACCTCCTGGATCCAGGGTTCCTACCTAACCCACACCCCGCGATCAGAGACCCCCTCAGGAGGCCGTCGATCGCATTCCCAGGCCTCTCCCCCCATCTCCAGGCCACCCCGCCCAATGATGATGATGAGGCCGGCCACGATCCTCCGGTGGCCGGACCCAATACTCCATCCCATCTGCCGTTCCTCCGCACCCCCCTCCATCCCTGGCCATCACCCCACCCCCCGCCCCAACCACCGCAATCCCCGATCCCACCCCCCCGTGATCCCTGATCCTCCCCCACGATCTCTGATCCCCCTGCGATCCCCGCTTGCCTGCTGATTCCCAGCCTCCCCGATCCCTGACTACTCCCCGTCACCTGCCAATCCCCTGCCGATCCTTTCTCCCCCCTCCCAATTGCCGACACCCCTTCGAATTGCCAACGCCATTCCCGATTGCCGACAACTCTCCTGACGATCCCCGACCCCCCTCCCGCCGATCCCAACCCCCCTCCCACGATCCCTCCCCTGGACTGATCCCTCGCAACTGAGGCCTACCCGCCCGCAGCCAGCCAGCCTCTCAAGCTGGCTGGCTGCGGGCGGCAAACCGAGGCCTCACATTCAAATTAGGCCCTGCCGGTAAAATCGGCAGAGCCTGCGGGAAACCCGACTTCCCGGGTTTCCCACCTTACTCGGATGCCCCCGCCCCCAACCCGCCTCCCCGAACAAAATTCTGGCCATTAACTCTGTTTCCCTCTCCACATCTGCTGCCTGACCTGCTGAGTATATCCAGCATTTTCTGTTTTTATTTCAGATTTCCAGCATCTGCAGTATTTTGCTTTTGTTTCAGAGAGTTGGGGGTCAATTTTCTGGCCGCCATTGGGCGGCTTTTCAGGCGGCCGGGGGCCGAAAATCGGCGAAAAAGCGAGTTGGGACCCCCCCCCCCACCTGATTCCCCGCCATGGCCGTTTCCCCGCGACCCGCTTCAGTCCCGGCCGCCGCTGACGGGACTGGTCGTCGGCACACTAATTACCTATTTTCAGCTTGTTGAGGTAGTTATTCCGGGGCTGTTGCAACTTTGGGGCTTTCCCCACATCAAACCCGCCTGCGGGGAACCCCGCTGCTGAGACCTGGCGTGAAGCTTGCCGGCTTGCTTGCTGTCAGCTGCAGGTCAATCGGAGAAGCTGCGATTTAAAGGGACAGCACTTGTATGTTGAAGGACCTTGTTGTTGCAGGTTTGGGGCTACTTCTTCAAGGCTTAGGCACAGCTGAGGAAGGTTGGAGCCTCACACACTTCTCCAATGCGATCTCCTGGGAAGCCCCTCTCGCCACCCTCACTCAGAACTTCCTCAGCGGAGGCATCTACAAGGAGCATGGGATGCCTTTTTTTCCTTCCCTTCTTGCCATTAGAGGATCTCCAGCAGCAGAGGCGGCAGCAGCAGAACCAGGAACAGCAGGATCAGCAACAGGAGCACCAGGCTGCTGCTCACTCACCTGAAGCTGCACAGGCCAGAAGGGGCCAGCGCTTGGAAGTGGCTTGAGAGCACCTTGCTGTGCTTTAGGGGGCCATGGGGACCCGTATCTGCACTGGCAGTCCTACTCAGAAGGACTTCCATGAAGATCTGGGCCTAGAAATTCGGTATGGCCCCGCCAGGTCTTTTGCGCCTGAAATTTAGCGCTCGCCAGGATTCCCGTAGCGCCCGCCTAAAATTCAGTTGCGACGGGCCAAGACGGCGGCGGGCGCTATTGCAGGGTTTGGCCGCCTCGCTAGGGGCGTTAAATGTCACTTTCAGGCGTTCAGCTCCCGCTGCGGCACCCGATGCGGTGCGGCAGGCTGGGGTACTGCAGGCCTCCTCCTTCTCTTAAGGAGGAGCTGCCTGCAGCCGTCAGATCACCGGTGGATTCCCCCGGCAAATGAGCCTGGCACCACGGAGAAGTGCCGGGCTCGCGGGACACAGACATCAGTGCCGCGGGGGGGTGGTGCAGGAGTCCAGGGAGGGAGGTGCGGGCAGGCGGCCGCCGGGAAAGCGGCCGGCCGCCGCTCCACCTTTATGCGCCGGCCTTTCGGAGCTGCAAGAGTCCGTTTCACAAACGCTGTTTGCGGCTGCCACGGGCGAGGCGGCCGCAACTGAATTTGGCCATCGGGCCGGAATAGCATTGCAACCGGGGCGCTGCGCACACCGATGACGTCATCGGTGCCGGCGCAGCGCTACCGGCTAACGCCGATGTTAGGGTCCATCTGAATTTCGGGCGGTAAAAAACTTTAGGCGCAAACCACTTTATAGCCAATAAGTGGGCGCAAACGCAACTGAATTTCTAGGCCCTGGTTTCTCTGTTCAACAGATGGCCAGCGCTCCTCAAGAGATGTCATTCTCTTATGAGCACTCACCATGTTTTCCGTACCCTGGCGAGTTATCTCCTCCATGGAGGTTGCCAACCTTTCCATGGTGATGCGTTCATGCGCCAATGACGCCACAAAGGCTCTGCTCATGGTCGCTATGGACTCCTCCATTCGATCCACACTCGCAGCGACCCTGGAGACAAAACCTGCCAGAGACTCCTGCATCTGTGCATGGAGATCCATCACCTCTTCTCTTGCGGGTGGACCCAGAGGCAGAGGGTCGACATGCAGCGCAGCTGAGCTGAGCTGGCAGAGTCCTGCGCCCTCCGACGAGGACTCTCCACTGCTGTCCCTGTCTCCAGAATCTGCTGAGGCTCACTTGTGAGCTGTGAAACACCAGGTGACAACACTACTCTATGTCCCGAAAGTCCCCCCGAGGTGTGAGTGTCTGCGCTGGTGCTGGATGCGCTTACTTCTGCTGACGCTGCGCCCTCAGAGGTTGGAGCTTCCTCTGAGGAGTCTGGCTGCACAGCCTCTATCTCCTCCACAGTGAGGACGGGGGCTCTGGATGGTACTGTGGGGGACTAAAGGAAGGAGTTAGAGATGTAATGCCAAGGTTCCTCTGGTGACTCCCAACGAGTTGGCATCTGCTAACACCTGCATCCATGCAGCATTGGCCTCAGTGGGAGGCCTCTTCCTCCCTGACCTAGGGAAGAGGACCTCCCTGTGGGCCCTAACCCCATCCAATAATGCCTGCAGTGAAGCCTCGTCGAATTTGAAGGCAGCTCGGGCTCTGGCACTGGCCACAGCTGCTGCAGGCTCCTCTGCCATCCTGTATGGTTCATTTGGAAGCCTTCAGAGGATGCAGTGCTTGCTGTGGACCTTGAAAGCACCACGAATGATGACATCATACTGTGGGGATTTCTGACTCGAATTGGACAACTAGCAAGGCTTCCCACATGCTGGAAATTAATTGGCCACTTGAAGGAAAATTGCGTGGAGCTGGCTGACACTTTTTTATGTGTGTCAGAAGCCCCACATTCGGGGAAACCCGACCATTTCCCACACAAGCCGAAAATCGGGGCCTTGGTGTTCAGCCTCCACAAGGTAGAGTTCTGTTTGCCAAACAACAACAGAGGGATGTAGATTAGAGTGAGTGAGGAGAGTACAGAAATTGAGACAGCGATGTCACGGCAGCAGTTCCCAATGAAAAGAGCAATAGAGGATAAGAGGCCAGAAAGAGAAGTCCAGGTAGAACGAGAATTTTGAAGGTTTCAGAAAGGGCCTTCTGTGCGGTGGGAAGACTCCTGGCCAAAAAGTGGTAACCGGCAGCGCCCTGAAAAAGAAATGGTAGCGTAGTGACGTGCACGCCGACTTAATGCCACCTACGCGAACTTCGACCCTAGCGCTTAAGTCAGCACTGGGTCCTAAGCATGTCAGGTTAACCTGCCATGCAAGCAGGCTGACAGACGCTGACAGGGGCGATATCTGCAGCTGTTAAAAGGACACACACATCAATCAGGTAAGTTTGAATGGAAGGATTTGGACTGGTTTTTAAAATTTTATTGAAGTGGTGGCTTGCTGCAATAGATGTGAAAAGTTTTTAAGTGTTTTGGGAGTGCTGCTGGACGCTTGCAATGTCTCGGATGGTAAGTGGACGCCTTTGAGAAGACAGAACATGCTGTGAAAACTCAGCAGGCCACGCGACATCCGTGGAGTTCACGTCTCAGGTCGACATGCTGCCTGACCAACTGAGTATTTACAGCATTTTATGCTGTCATTTCACATTTACAGCATCCGCTTGCAGAGGGAAGAGAAAGACGCAGAAGAGGAAGACACAGAAAAGGAGGAAACTGAAGAGGAGCAATCAGATGGAAGGATGCATCCCAGACAGCCCCTTTGTGGCTGGCATATCTGGGATGGAATCATCCGCCTGTGGTCCCACTGGCTGGGCAGGATGCAATTCTTGGGTGTGTGAAATGAGGAAAGCACAAGGGCAGAGTTGTGCTGACGGGAGGGCGGGAAGCCTGGAGGTGCGTGCCAGAAGGGGGATAACGTACGAGGATACCTGCAGCTTGTATCTTTTCAGCCCCGCCGCTGGCCAAGGGCTCATCCATGCCCCTGCCAAGAATGGCCTGCACCAACTCCTCCAAGGGGGTGAGGTGAGGCTAGGAATGGGAGATGTGCCTCGTCATTGGTGCAGATTGTTGGAAGCTGGAGTGCTGTGTGCGAGACCCTGGGTTCCCCTTCCCTGGCTTGCTGAGCCATTTGTGTTAATGCTGAGGCACTTTTCCCATTTGTTGAGTTTAGGAAGGTAATTCAGCTTTAAGTGCTGAAAATTGACATTTGGAACTTCTTTTAAATGTTGATTATTTGTTAAAAGACAGAAAGGGCTGAAAAATGTATTGAATCAGTGCATTTTATTTTCTCTTGCTTCAATGTGCATGGCCCTTTAAATTTCAGAGATCCTCACTGCCCACAATGCATTGCGAGCTTCACAGCCCCGCACACAAATGCTAGGGGAAGCAGCAACGGTGCAGCAGCGCAGTAAATTGGTCCTGGATCCCTCGTGCAACGGCACCAGGACGGTGTTGCGCCTAAAGTTAGCGGTGTGCCACCTACCACCATGCCCCCCACACCAATTTACCTCATTTAACGCAGCGGCCATTTTGGGCGGCTGTTTTCCGGGCGAGAACGAATTTTTCCCCCAAAGTGTTGAAATTAAAGGTTTCAATGTTTGACACCACATTAACAGAAACTTTACATGAAGATTGTATAAAACACCCAAGTGCCTACTGTTCTGTGTTGTTAGTTGGTATGATTGCACTAGGATGAGGGTGAATGTGAGGGGTGGCTAGTGAGATGGGGATGTGTTAATAGAGATAGAGACGGATGGGTGGAGATCCAAGGTAAGTTGGTGTGAGTAAGGATGTGCAGGAGTAGGGTAGGGAAGGCAGAGTGATGGGTTGAAAAACAGCGCACAAGTGAACAGGTGTGGAGATGGCAAAGGTGGAAAAGGAACAAACTGATTGGAGGGCCAGCTCATGTCCAGCCTCTGCTGAAAACAAAATGGATTCAAACCTCAGGGGCCCATATTTTAATAGAATGTGTTTTCTGAACATAAGAGATTGCTGGAGACATTGGACAGTAGGCCTAGCAGCATTCAGCCATGGCAGCTGGCGTGGAAGGTAATCCACAACCCGCAGGCGTGACGTTCAAATGCACAGGACCAAAATTCTGCACTGCACTCTGGAACGCATGGTCATTCTTCAACTACTGGCAGCAGAGCCCCCTGTGACAAAGCATGTAATGCCAGGAATAACATCTTTCTGGAAATCTCATACTGTTGCCATCGAGCCCCTGGGATCTGCTCTCTCCTACCTCTTGGACAGACTACGAGTATTATAGATAGGAGTTTCAATCAGTGCAATACAAACGTAACAAAGCTTATGAAAAATGACAGACAGGAAACGTTCTACTGGTCCATCTAGCCTGTCCCATACAGTTGCATCATAACACATACATTCCCCACCTCACTCAGAGCCATGTAATCTCCTAAGCGAGGTGAAAAACCAGATAAAAGCCCAGGCCAATTAGCAGGGAATAAATCCGAAAAATCCTCTCTGACTCCTTTAGGTGATTAAAACTAGTCCAGGAGACCACTCCGGCCCTGCTTAATGTAACCAGGTACCTATCACTTATACAAGAAGATCTCCACCCCAGCCAGAAACAGGTCCAGCTCTCACTAGAAGGAATTCAACGAATCAGCGTTCACCACACGAACTGGTAATCTGTTCCACACGTCTAGTATTTTCTGGGAAAAGAAGAACCTCCTATCATCTAACCTAGTTCTCCCCTTACATAACTTGAGAGTGTGACCCCTGGTCCAACCTAACCTATTCAGTTGAAACAATTTGTCCACACAAACACAGTCTAATCTTATTATCATCTTACAAAAAGTCAATCAAAGCACCCCATATTATGTTCTGAAGAAGGGTTTCGACCTGAAACGTTGACTCTATTTCTCTCTCCACGGATGTTCCCTGGTCTGCTGAGTTTTTCCAGCGTCTTCTGTTGTATACCCCATATTATGGTTAGGCCACAACTCGATTATTGTGTCCAGTTCTGGTCACCACACTTTAGGAAGGATGTGAAGGCACTTGAGAGGGTGCAGAGGAGATTTACCAGAATGGTTCCGGGGATGGGGGATCTTAGCTACAAGGACAGGTTGGAGAAGCTGGATTTGTTTTCATTAGAGCAAAGGAGGTTGCGGAGTGAATTGATAGAGGTGTATAAGATTATGACGGGTTTGGATAGGCTAGACGGGGAAAGGCTGTCCCCACTAGTTGATGGTACAAGGACTAGGGGACACAGATTTAAGGTTTTGGACAAGAGATACAAGGGGGATGGGAGGAAAAACTTTTTTACGCAGTGAGTGGTGAGGACCTGGAATTTGCTGCCGACGGAAGTGGTGGAAGTGGACACACTCAATGTTTTCAAGGGGAGACTGGATAGGCACTTGAGGGAAATAAACTTGCAGGGCTACGGGGATGGAGCGGGGGAATGTGACTGACTGGATTGCTCTACAGAGATCCGGCATGGACTGGATGGGCCGAATGGCCGCCTTCTGTGCCATTATGACTCTAGTGAATGGGTTTTAATCCAACGACAAACCTGGCATTAACATTTCAAAAAGATTTTCCAGACTCGGTGGAACCAATTGTAAGTTTGGTTAACACTGGACCAAGGAGTTTCGCTGGACCGGATAGTCAGTTGAATTTACACAAACACATGCCATTGTGTGGTTTGATTGTTCCAGCCACTTCCTTGGTTAGCATATTCATGAAGCAAGAAAAAGTTGTGTCTGTGGTTCTTATGCTGTTTAATCCAGAGTGTGTATTACAAATTTGTTTTAAAAGTTTCGTCTTTCCTCCTCCTCTCCATTGCTAATCTAAATCTTATGATACAATGATCACTCGTAACCAAGTGTTCTCCCACAGACACTTGGTCGACCTGGTCCACCTCATTCCCCAGCACCAGATCCAGCAATGCTTCCTTCCTAGTTGGACCAGGAACATACTGGTCAAGGAAATTCTCCTGAAAACATTTCAGAAATTCCTCCCCTTCCTTTCCCTTTACCCTAGCATTATCTCAATCGATATTTGGGTAATTAAATTGATATTTGGGTAATTAAAGTTCCCCAATATCACCACTCTATAACTCTTGCATATCTCTGCAATTTCCCTGCAGATTTGCTCCTCTACCTCCCTCTCACTATTTGAAGGCCTATAGAATACCCCCAATAGTGTGATCATGCCCTTTTTTCTCCTCAACTCTAACCAAATGGATTCTGTCCTTGTCCCCTCAAGAACATCTTCCCTTTCCAACACTACAATTCCAGGGAATACCACGTTACTTTGTGTAATCTCTCATAATTTAACCCCTGGAATCCGGGTATCACTCTGGTAAACCTACACTGCACTCCCTCCAAGGCCAATATATCCTTCCTAAGGTGTGGTGCCCAGAACTGCTCACAGTACTCCAGGTGTGGTCTAACCAGGGTTTTGTATATCTGCAGCATAACTTCTACCCCTTGTATTCTAGCCCTCCAGATATAAAGGCCAGCATTCCATTAGCCGTTTTGATTATTTTCTGTACCTGTTCATGGCATTTTAATGATCTATGTACCTGGACCCCCAGGTCTCTTTCAACCTTCACTGTTTTTAGCTTTTCACCATTTAGAAAGTACCCTGTTCTATCCATTTAAGGTCATAGAAACATAGAAACATAGAAACTAGGAGCAGGAGTAGGCCATTCGGCCCTTCGAGCCTGCTCCGCCATTCAACGAGATCATGGCTGATCATCCAAACCCTAGCACCCGGTCCCTACACCGACAGCCATCCCACCCAAGCCCTATCCCCGTAACCCCACGTATTTAATCCCCCCTAACACTAAGGGCCAATTTTTATCATGGCCAATCAACCTAACCCGCACATCTTTGGACTGTGGGAGGAAACCGGAGCACCCGGAGAAAACCCACGCAAACACGGGGAGAATGTGCAAACTCCACACAGACAGTCACCCGAGGCTGGATTTGAACCCGGGTCCCTGGCGCTGTGAGGCAACAGTGCTAACCACTATGCCACCGTGCTGGATCCAAAGTGGATGACCCCACATTTGCTTACATTGAAATCCATTTGCCACAGTTTTGCCCATTCACTTATCAATATCTCTTGGTAATTTTATGCTTTCATCTACACTGCCTACAATGCCACCTATCTTTGTTTCCTCGGCAAATTTGGATATATGACTTTCTCTCCCATTATCTAAGTCGTTAATAAATACAGTGAATAGTTGAGGCCCCAACACAGATCCCTGTGGGACACCACTGGTCACATCCTGCCAATTAGAATACCTGCCCATTATCCTGACTCTCTGGCCTCGATTTTAACTGATTCGTGGAGTCAGGATTGGAGGCGTGCGGGGGGTTAAAGTCCCGAATTCGGGGGTCCCAACACCATCCCGCCCCCAACCCACCTCCATGTAAGTTTCAAAGGAGGCGGGTACCCACCCCGCACTGGGACCCGCCTACCTGAGGCGGGAAGGGATTAGTGACAATTAACTGCCTGTTAACAGGTAGTTAACAGGCAGTTTTTAGCCTAATCCCTATTTTTAATCTTGAACTGTGGGATTCCCGATGGCTCCAAACCACGCAAAGTTAGAGGAATCGGGCCGTCAGGTTGAAGGACTTGGAGGGGTCGAGATGTCGGTGTTCAGGTGAGTGATCGGTGCATGAGTGCAAAGGTAAATGTGCTTGGTGTGTCTAAAGTGTGTAAAGAAGTTTAAATTACCTGTATTTATCTTTTTAGCCTTCCTCTAGGTTTTGGGAGTCCATCATCTAACCGGCACAGAAAGCAGAATGGCTGCGAACTGTCGAAAGTGACAGCCTGCAGCTTTCTGTGCTGGAGAGATTTCTAACTGAGTCTGTGTAGAAGGACTCAGGTTAGAAGTAAGACTGTCAGTGTTTGACAGCTTCAAACAGCTGTGAAACACTGATATTTCATCTGTCAAAACGTCTTGACAGATGAAATTTCAGTCTGTGATATCACCTGTTGCCGGGTGGCCCTTAATTGGCCTGCTGAGCCCGCTGGGTGGGCTCAACAAGGTCAATCAAGTTAAAATCACGTGGATTGGCCGCATCTCCATGGAGGCGGGAGTACAACCCCAAAAGTTGCAGTCCCGCCTCCTTCCCGACTTCTGAGTGAAAATCACCCCCTCTGTCTCCTGCCGCACAGCCAATTTCCTAACCAGGTCACTAATTTACCTTCAATTCCATGGACTTCAAACTTAGTTAACAGTCTCTTATGAGACTTTATCAAATGCCTCCTGGAAGTCCATATAAATAACATCCATAGACATTCCCCTGTCCACTAGTTTAGTCACCTCTTCAAAAAATTCAATCAGGTTTGTCAGTCATGACCTACCTTTCACAAATCCATGCTGGCTCTCTCTGATCAGCTGAAAATTTTCGAGGTGTTCAGCCACCCTATCCTTAATTGTAGACTCTAGCAATTTCCCCACAGCAGATGTTCAGCTAACTGGTCTATAATTCCCTGGTTTACCTCTCTCACTATTCTTAAATAGCGGAGTGACATGTGCAATCTTCCAATCTAAAGAAACGGTTCCTGAATCAAGAGAACTTTGGAAGATTATACTTATGGCATTGGCAATGTGCTCACCTACTTCCTTTAAAGCTCTGGGATGGAAGCCATCTGGTCCTGGGGATTTGTCACTCTTTAGTGCCATTATTTTCATCATTACTGTTACTTTGCTTATGTTAATTTTATTGAGTCACTGTCCCTTATTCAATATTAGTTTCCTTGGGATTTCTGGCATGCTATCCTCGTCCTCTACTGTGAATACTGACGCAAAGTAATTATTCAACATGTCCGCCATTTCCTTATTATCATTGGCAATATCACCGATATCAGTTTTCAAGAGGCCAACATTGCTCCTGGTGACCCTATTTTTTCCTAATATAATTGTAAAAAAAAATTGTAGTGATTTTGATATCCCTTGCAAGTTTCTTTTCATACCCATGAAATTACTCCCATTAATGTATAAATAGTATGTGTGTGCTGTCTCTCTGTAGCAATTTATGTTAGCTTTCCAGTTAATTCAGGGGTTTGAGTAAGTTGGGTCGATTCCCATTGTGTGCTGCCACCTAGTGGCTATTTGGTACCTAGCAACTGCAGTAAAAGCGCAGTAAAGTGCAGTAAAGCACAGTAAGTGCAGTAAAGTAAACTACAGACCTACAGCGGCACATGCTCTGGGAAGTTATATTGTTCCCACGCCTGAGTCTTGGATATTATTTGTCTGTAAGTACTTGAGAATGTTATAGATGATTAGTGTACACTGTATGTTGCAGAAAATGTTTAGTTTGTAACTTTTCTCTGTAAGCAAACTTACACAGCTAGCCGTGAAATGCTCGCTCTCTGTCTAGCTGGTTAACTTGTAGCTGTATTTTGATGCACTATGTACAGGGCTAATTTAAAGAGAATGCCTTCCAGTTTGCTAAATGTATATTCACAGTAAGCTGTGTTTCCACGTGTTTGGTCATTTACATGCCAAATGTACTGTGTTGCTCAGGCATACCTAAATTTGTGTATGCATATCAGTTATGCGCTTGTGTACTAATGTGTGCTTCCATTTCTGTGTTGTATTTCAGTTTTACAATAAGAATCTTTCAGTAAAGCTTTACAAGAAAAGTCAAGCCTTGTGATTTTTATGGGAAGATATCAAGTTGTTAGCTACCTGTCTAGCTCTGCATAGGAACGCGCTGCGAGGGCAGAAAAATGTGTGTCAATCTTCGTTATTTCTAAACTGTAATATTTTCAAGACTGGTGTATCAACTGTACATATGCTAACCTTTTAATTAAGCATTCTCTTTGCATTCTGCATCAGGTCAGAAAGATTGAATGAACCAAACTTTCTATGCTATTCAAGTGGAAGACAGGTTTAAGGTTTTTGTACTGTAATCAACTGTGCTTTCTGGTGTTGTCACTGTGTGCAGTGTGGAAAATATTTCCGTAGCATTACTTCATTTCAGTAAGCACATGCAAAAGAAAGAAACCTTTTGTGAGTTACATCAGCTTTTAATCAGACAAAACACATTATTGCAGGTCTCTCCAAGCTCATGGAAGCAACTGAATCAGTAGCTCTTCTCGCTAAAGAACTAGCAGGGAAAGAAAAGGAACTGGCAGTGGCATCACGCAATGCTGATAAGGTTTGTGTACAATTCTCTTTTAAAATAATCTTTACTTGAAGCAAGCTAGTACAGTCAACTAGTGGCAGGCAATTCCAGCCATCTCATCGAATAACCTAGATGACAACCCCAGCCTATCCAATCTTTCCTCGTAGCTAAATTTCTCCAGTCCATGCACTCCAAGGTCCCTTTGTTCCTCTACACTACTCAGTATCCTATCATTTATTGTGTATTCCCTTGCCTTGTTAGCTCTCCCCAAATGCCTTACCTCACACTTCTCTGGATTGAATTTCCTTTGACACTTTTCTGCCCACCTGCCCAGCCCATTGATATCTACCTGCAGTCTACAGCTTTCTTCCTCACGATCAACCACACAGCTAATTTTTGTATCATCTGCAAACTTCTTAACCATGCCCCCTACATTGAAGTCTAAATCATTGATGTATTCCACAAAAAGCAAGGGACACAGTACTGAGCCCTGTGGAACACCACTGGAAACAGCTTTCCAGTCGCAAAAACATCCATTGACCATTACCCTTGGCTTCCTGCCACTGAGCCAATTTTGGATCCAATTTGCCACTTTCCCTTGAATCCCATGGGTTTTTACTTTTCTGAACAGTTTGCCATGTTGGACCTTGTCAAAAGCCTTGCTTAAATCAATGTAGACTGCATCAAATGCACTACCCTCATCAACCCTCCTTGATAGTTCCTCAAAAAATTCAATCAAGTTAGTCAGACACAACCTTCCCTTAACAAATCCATGCTGACTGTTCTTGATTAATCCATGCCTTTCTAAATGACGATTAATTCTGCCCCTCAGAATTCTTTTCAACAATTTGCCCACCACCAAGGTTAGGCTGACTGGTCTGTAATCACTCAGTCTATCCCTTTCTCCCGTTTTAAACAATGGTACAATGTTAGCAGTCCTCCAGTCCTCCAGCAACACACCTGTAGACAGAGAGGATTGAAAAATGATGGTCAGAGCCTCCGCTATTTCCTCCCGTGCTTTACTTAACAGCCTGGGATACATTTCATCTGGCCCTGGTGATTTATCTACTTTCAAAGATGTTAAACTGTTTAATACTTCCTCTCTCACTATGTTTATCTCATCTAATATTTCGCACTCCTCCTCCTTAACTACAATCATCCTTCTCTTTGTGAAGACGGAGCATTCATTAAGAACCGTACCCATATCTTTCCTCTCCATACATGAGCTTTGTTTTTGGTCTCTAATAGGCCCTACTCTTTCTTTAGTTATCCTCTTGCTCTTTATGTATTTATAAAACATCTTTGTATTTTCCTTGCCAATATTTTTTCCTGCCATCTTTTCTTTCCTAATTTCCCTTTTAATTTCACCCCTGCACTTTATAGAATCCTCTAGGCTTTCTGCAGTATTTAACTTTTTTTGCCTTATCCTACCCTGTATGCCCCTTGACATCCAGGGGGCTGTAGATTTGGGAGTCCCATCCTTTTTCATTGTGGGACCATATTTGCTCTGAACCCTCACTATCTCCTCCTTGAAAGCCTCCCACTGCTCTGACACTTATTTACCTTCAAGTAGCTGTTTCCAGTCCACTTTGGCTAAATCACATCTCAGCTTAGTAAAATTGGCCTTTCCCCAATCGAGAATTTTTACTTCTGATCTATCTTTGTCCTTTTCCATAACTATGCTAAATCTAATTGAATTATGATCACTACCGCCAAAATGCTTTCCCACTGATGCCCCTTCCACCTGTCCAGCTTCATTTCATAAAACTAAGTCCAGAACCACCCCCTCTCTTGTTGGGCTTTCTTTGTACTGGCTAAAAAAGCCAGTTCGGGCAGGACCTTGATGAAAGTTATGGTCATGACTCCAGACTCCCCGGGTGCGCTGCCAGCTTCGGGCGTCGCGCGCCCTGTACTGACCTCCCGTTTAAAATCAGTGTCTTGGTGTCATTAACTGAAGCGCCTCATGTGACATCCTGCAGGTGCTGGGAGAGGTGACAGTGAGTGCTGAAGCAGCAGAGCTGGTCAAGAATGAAGTCCTGCTAGTGAAAAATAAGGCCCAGAAGATTGTGGATGAAATTGAAGTGGAAAAAATTATGGCAGAGGGCAAACTGATAGCCGCAAAGCCAGCACTCGAAGCTGCAGAGGCTGCTCTGAATGTGAGTATCTTGACTAATTGATACAGGAGGGATTTCAGGATCATCTTAAATGCTTTATTTTGCAAATAAAACAAATCAAACTCCCATTGGTGTTGTTAAGGAGACAGTCACTCATGTGCAGCCGATTGTCAGTGTCCATTGTGTCTCATCTGAATCTAACATGGGGTTATTTGCCCTTGATGCTCCCATGTTGTCATTTCAAAAGCCAATCTACCATAATAAGAAGTATTTTAAAATAATAGAAATCAATAAAGTTGTGATCCAGAATAACAAGTAAATGAAAAATTCAAATAATAAATGATAAAATCGAATAGTAAAATTTAAAAATAATCTTTAATGGTTATAATTGAGTTAAATATGGAACTTATGATTTAAAATATGATCAGTAATCTTAAGTTACGAAGTAATGTTAAAATTATCATTTTTAAAATTAATTGCAATGTAAGATGTTTATTTACAAATTGAAAATGTAAAACTTGTAGCTCCAAAAATCTGTGGATCTTCTGTTGATGTCCCATCGTAATGTCAGCAGGACAACAGTGGAACCCACTGCAAAATGACTAGTGCAGATGGGTCTCCGCTATATCTGGGAGTTTCCAATGTGCCTTGTGTTGTGTATGTACCTTTAAGAGAGAACTGATTTTATACTGTAGTACCGGCAGTGACCACACCTGTATATAAAGCCATAGCAGGCTTCTGTACTTTCAGTTTTAAGCTTACCCTCTGTTCAGTAAATACCTGTTATTATTGTTCTCCTGCAGTCCGTGTATTATTGATACGCGGACACTACACTGGCGACGAGCAGGTTCGAACTCACCTGCAGTACTGCATCACCTCACGGGGATCTTTCCCTGAAAAGAAGCTTCTTGGAGGTCGAAGTCAGAGCAACGGGCATCGACCGCGGGCAACCGCCCAGGGATCCATCGGAGTTTGGAGAATTGCAGGGAAGGCTGTGGAGAGCTGGGCTTGGCTCCCCAGTCAAGGTGTTCCAGCAAATCGTGCTGGTAGCAGGTAGTGCGCTGACCCTTCCGGACTGCGGCGGGCTCGAGCTCGATCGAGCGGCTCTGCAAAGGGGCCGTGCAGCGTCGTTGGGAGGAAAAGAAAGAGAGAGAGGGTGGAGCGCACAGGGCGCGGTCGGTGCTCAAGAACCGGGCAGCGTAGAGAAAATAAAATGAGGGGAAGGAAAAGTGAGATGCGCCGAAGCCGCGAGTCGCCGCCATTACCCTGTAGAACACTAGGAGCAGCGTGGCAGCAAGGGGAAGAAGGAAAAGCGCGGGAGGCACCATTTTAATCCATTGGGGAAGAAGAAAACGCGCGGGAGGCGCCATTTTAAACCACCCAAGATGCCGAAGAGTGGCAATATCACTGCTTTCGACAACGAGGTAGAAGACTGGACCACGTATGTGGAAAGAATTGAAGTGTACTGCAAGGCAAATGAGGTGGCCGATGGAAAGAAGGCGTCGGTATTATTAAATTTGATGGGCGCGAGAACGTACGGCCTATTGCGGAATTTAATTACCCCAGCTAAACCAATGGAGAAAAGTTTTGAAGAGATTGTTAATATCTTACAGGAACACCTAAACCCTACACCGCTGCTGATAGCAGAAAGATTCAAGTTCCATAAAAGAAACCAGCACAAAGATGAGAGCAATGCTGACTATCTTATGGAACTACGCAAGTTATCGAAGCACTGCCAGTTCGGAGCAGGACTGGCAGACACCCTAAGGGATAAGTTTGTCTGTGGGCTCCAGAGTGAAGGAACCCAGAAATGACTACTTTCGGAAAAGGTCCTGACGCTAGAACAGGCTTTCAGCGTGGCAGTATCCTACGAAGCAGCAGCATGGGGAGCTGCGGAAATACAACAGAAACCACAAGAATACAGCGCTAACGAAATGGCATATGGAGCAGAAAAGTGCTATCGCTGCGGCAGAACAACCCATGATCAGAAGGACTGTTGGTTTAAGGACAAAGTATGCAGGCAATGTGGGAAAATGGGACACATAGCAAGAGTCTGCAGGTCGGGAAAGAAAACCAGCACTAAAAGAACTACTAAGGAAAAGTACAAGAAAGTAATAAAAATGACAGACAGTAGTTCAGAAGATCAGGAGAGTGATAATGACTCCGGGAGCAGGAGACTAAGTCGTCTAAAGTTACACAACGTGATCGCAAAGGAGGATCACCGAACCATTTCGGTCACCCTCATGATAGCAGGGTCCCAAGTAAAGATGGAATTGGACACAGGATCAGCCCTAACTGTCATGAATCGACGAGACTATGAGCGGCTATTCTCACACATACCCTTGAAGGACACGTCCATTGTATTGAAGACATACATGGGGCAAAAAGTCTACCCCAGAGGAAAAATAAGGGTGCCAGTTAAATACAACGGCAAGGAAACACAGAAACTGTATCTATATATACTACAAGATGGAGGACCACCATTATTGGGACGTGAATGGATCCGAAAAATACAATTGGATTGGCATTCCATTCAGGCGCTAACTGTGACTGACAAAAAGGATGACGACGTCTGTGGTAAACCACTTTTATCGTTCACTATCGTTACACTATGGTTATCACTGTTTATATCGTTACACTATGGTTATCACTGTTTACACTGTCGTGTCACTACACAAGGTCACCTCTTGTCACGCCGTTATACCTGGGCTGACCACAACTGACTCCGCCCATGGCTCCGCCTGCTTGCCCAGGTATAAAGGTGGTCGACTGGCTGGTATTCCTCCTTGTTGGACCCGATCGCCCATGAGGGTGGGCTCTGTTATTTAGCCAATAAAAACCTATAGTTACTATCTTAACTCGTCGCTTTTCATTGGATGAATTGATAGGTATATCAATTTTATTGGCTAAATTTTGAAATGAGTGGATCGGAGCAGCCAAACGACCAGCCAAACGGCCAGCTACAACAGCCACAGCAGCCGGCCTGGCTGCGAGCCCTCCGACCGCCGTACCTGGATCTAAACCCACAGGCAGCGAACTCAGCCCTCGACTTCAAACACTGGCTGAGCTGTTTCGAATTCTACCTGGGAGAATCCGGCGTGCCTCCGGGATCCAAGCTAAGAGTTCTGACCGCCCAAGTGAGCCCTAAAGTATTTGCAATCATCCAGGACCTTACTACATACGAGGACACCCTTAACCTGCTGAAAGAGCAGCACCGGAGCCCGGTAAACTCTATGTATGCCAGACATCTCCTAAGATCCCGCTCGCAACAGCCAGGAGAGTCTGTAGATGAATTTTTACGGGCGCTACAAACACTCGGCAGGGACTGTGACTTTAAAGCTGTAACGGCTGCAGAAAATACTGAAGGGAATATCCGCGATGCCTTCGTGAAAGGCCTTCGGTCCGACTACTCACGGCAAAGACTGCTCGAATCAAAGGACCTCGACCTGAATACAACTGCAGCCCTCGCTCGCTCTCTGGAAGTGGCCCATCGAGACCTCGAGGCGTATTCCAGGTACTGTGCTGCGCGACCCTGGGACTCCGGCCCGACCCCGGCCGCAATACCCCTCGCACCGCCGCCTCTGGGACCTACCTCAGCGTCGGCGTCCCAGAACCGATCGGGACCGCCACCCCCGGTACCGGCTGCAACATCGGAGCCCCGCGATCGGGCCGCCGGCTGCTTCTTCTGTGGCCAGGCGAAACACCCGAGGACGCGCTGCCCTGCAAGAAACGCAACTTGCTCCGATTGCCACAAGAAAGGCCACTTCGCTAAGGCCTGCAGGGGGAGAGCCACAGACGCCAGCAGTGCCTCATGCGAGTTGTGGGGGCGGCCATCTTTCATCAAGGCCACAGATGCCAGTATCCCCTCGTGTGTGTCGTGGGGGTGGCCATCTTTGATCAAGGCCACCGACACCAGCAGTGCCTCGTGAGTTGTGGGGGCGGCCATCTTCTCCGCCATTTTACTCAACCTCGTGGGCGCCGCCACTTTGTCCACCACACTCGACCGCCACCTTGTCTCCAGACCCGACCACCACCTCACCCGCAGACTACAGCAGCTCGCTCAGCCATACACTAGCCTCCGTCACACTGGACCAAGCTCGCCCGCATCACCTGTCCAAGTCCATGATGGACATCAAAGTAAACGGCCACGCCACGACCTGCCTGTTCAACAGCGGAAGCACGGAGAGTTTCATCTATCCAGACACGGTGAGCCACTACTCCCTCACTGTCCGGCCAACGCGCAACCGGATCTCGATGGCGTCGAGGTCCCATTCTACAGACATCAGCGGCTACTGTGCTGTGACCCTGTCGGTGAGGGGCACGGAGTATAAAAATTTTAAGCTCCTCGTCCTGCCCCAGCTCTGCGCTGCCGTCCTACTAGGGCTGGACTTCCAATCCCACCTTCAAAGTGTCACTTTGGCATACGGTGGACCCCTCCCTCCACTCACAGTCGACAACCAGCAGCCTTTAAACCGCCCACCACGTACCACCTGCGGCCTATCCACCCTCAAGGTCCCGCCCCCCTCCCTGTTCGCTAACCTCACCCGCGACTGTAAACCCATCGCCACCAAGAGCAGGCGGTACAGCGCCGGGGACAGAGCTTTTATTAGCTCTGAGGTGCAGCGTCTCCTGAAGGAGGGCATCATCGAGAGGAGCAACAGCCCCTGGCGTGCCCAGGTCGTAGTCGTTAAGACCGGCAATAAAAACCGCCTGGTCATCGACTACAGCCAAACCATAAACCGGTACACCCAGCTGGACGCATACCCCCTTCCCCGCATATCTGATATGGTCAATCAGATTGCACAGTACCGGGTATTCTCCACCATCGACCTTAAGTCGGCCTATCACCAACTCCCTATCCGCCCAGAGGACCGCCAGTATACTGCCTTCGAGGCGAATGGCCGCCTCTACCACTTCCTTAGGGTTCCCTTCGGCGTCACCAACGGGGTTTCGGTCTTCCAAAGGGAGATGGACCGGATGGTTGACCAGAACGGGCTGCAGGCCACGTTCCCTTATCTAGATAACGTCACCATCTGCAGCCGCGACCGGCAGGACCACGATGTTAATCTGGAGAAATTCCTCCGTATGGCCGAACGGCTGAACCTCACTTACAATAAGGAGAAATGCGTGTTTAACACCTCGCGTCTCGCCATCCTCGGCTGCGTAGTAGAGAACGGAGTCATCGGCCCCGACCCCGAAAGAATGCGCCCCCTCATGGAGCTTCCCCTCCCCCACTGTCCAAAGGCGCTGAAGAGAACCCTGGGGCTCTTCGCCTACTATGCCCAATGGGTGCCGAATCATGCGGACAAAGCCAGACCCCTCATGAAGTCAACCTCCTTCCCCCTGACGGCAGAAGCGTGCGCAGCCTTCTCCCTCATAAAGGGAGACATTGCTAAGGCCACAATGCATGCGGTGGATGAGTCCATCCCTTTCCAAGTGGAGAGCGATGCATCCGACTTCGCCCTAGCAGCAACCTTTAACCAGGCGGGGAGACCTGTGGCCTTCTTCTCAAGGACCCTCCAGGGCCCTGAGACCCGACACTCTTCGGTCGAGAAGGAGGCCCAGGCGATCGTGGAGGCAGTAAGACGCTGGAGGCATTACCTGGCAGGCAAACGATTTACCCTCCTCACCGACCAGCGTTCGGTCGCTTTTATGTTTAATAACAAGCTGAGGGGCAAAATCAAGAACGACAAGATCTTGAGGTGGAGAATCGAGCTCTCCACCTATGATTATGATATCTTGTACCGGCCGGGTAAACTGAACGAACCCCCAGATGCTCTATCACGAAGTACATGCGCCAACGCGCAAATTGATAGACTGCAGACCCTCCACAACGACCTCTGCCACCCCGGGGTCACCAGACTTTACCACTTCATTAAGGCCCGCAACCTGCCCTACTCCATCGAGGAGGTCAGGACCATGACCAGGAACTGCCAAACCTGTGCCGAATGCAAACCGCATTTCTTTAGGCCGGACAGAGCAAGCCTGATCAAGGCCACCCGCCCCTTCGAGCGCTTGAGCATCGATTTTAAGGGGCCCCTCCCGTCCTCTGACCGTAATGTGTACTTCCTCAACATCATTGATGAGTACTCCCGTTTCCCCTTTGCTTTCCCCTGCCAAGACATGACCAGTACCACGGTCATCAAATGCCTGAACGACCTCTTCGCCTTGTTCGGGTTCCCGAACTATATACATAGCGACCGGGGCTCATCCTTCATGAGCGAGGAACTTCGCCAGTTCCTACTAGCGAGAGGCATTGCTGCAAGCAGGACCACCAGCTACAACCCCCGAGGGAACGGCCAGGTGGAAAGAGAGAACGCGACTGTCTGGAAGGCCGTTCTCTTAGCCTTAAAGTCTAAGGGCCTGCCAACCTCTCGCTGGCAGGATGTCCTCCCGGCAGCGCTGCATTCCATCCGGTCACTGCTTTGCACGGCCATTAACGCCACCCCCCATGAACGAATGTTTGTTTTCCCCAGGAAGTCGACTACGGGAACCTCGCTACCAACATGGCTGACTTCTCCGGGGCCTGTCTTGCTGCGAAAGCACGTGAGGGCCCATAAAACGGACCCCCTGGTCGAGAGGGTGGACCTCCTGCACGCCAACCCCCAGTACGCCTATGTGGCATACCCAGACGGGCGGGAGGACACAGTCTCCTTACGAGACCTTGCACCCTCAGGCACCCCTGAGACACCACCGTTACCCCCCACCCCCCCAAATCCAGCCCAGGTAGACGGCATGCCGGAACCCCACGAGCCTTTGCCGACCACGCAGACACCAGCATTAACATCGGATACTGCATCACCGCCGCCGCTGCTGCGTCGATCAGAAAGACTTACGAGGCCTCCGGACAGACTGACATACCCGAACTGGTAGTACACTTCACCCCGCCGGACTCAAATCTAAACAAGGGGTGAATGTGGTAAACCACTTTTATCGTTCACTATCGTTACACTATGGTTATCACTGTTTATATCGTTACACTATGGTTATCACTGTTTACACTGTCATGTCACTACACAAGGTCACCTCTTGTCACGCTGTTATACCTGGGCTGACCACAGCTGACTCCGCCCATGGCTCCGCCTGCTTGCCCAGGTATAAAGGTGGTCGACTGGCTGGTATTCCTCCTTGTTGGACCCGATCGCCCACGAGGGTGGGCTCTGTTATTTAGCCAATAAAAACCTATAGTTACTATCTTAACTCGTCGCTTTTCATTGGATGAATTGATAGGTATATCAACGTCACACCTGGACGACTGTCAAAAATTCTAACTGACGCAAAAGAGGTGTTCCAACAAGGACTTGGGACTCTAAAAGGAGTAACGGCAACGATAAAAATCGAAGATAACGCAAACCCAAATTTTTTTAAGGCCAGACCGGTACTGTACGCGATCCGCCCAGCCGTTGAAGCAGAGCTGGAGAGTCTGGAGCGTTCGGGTGTGCTGTCCAAGGTGGACTGGAGCGAGTGCGCCACACCCATCATTCCTGTAATGAAGAAATCATTGAGCAGCACGCCTGGGGAGCCGAAGAAGGTTCTCATCTGTGGGGACTTCAAGGTAACTGTGAACCCAGTCCTGCACACAGTACAATATCCACTTCCACGGATAGAAGATATTTTCACCTCACTATCTGGAGGGAAACGCTTTACGAAGATTGATCTGGCCCAAGCGTATCTACAAATGGAGGTGGAAGAAGCATCTAGGAAATACCTCACGATAAACACTCACAAAGGTCTTTAGCAGTACAACCGACTGGTATTCGGGGTAGCATCAGCCCCGGCTATTTGGCAGAGGGCGATGGAACAAGTCCTGCAAGGGATCCCGGGGACCCAGTGTTATTTGGACGACATCCTGGTTACGGGCGAAAATGACAGTGAACACCTTGCCAACCTGGAGCAGGTGCACACGAGATTACAGGAATATGGGCTACGAGCCAACCGCCCCAAATGCGAGTTCTTCAGGAGAGAAATCTCGTATTGTGGCCACATGATTGATGAGGAAGGGTTGCATAAGTCCCCAGACAAGATTGAGGCAGTAGTCAAGGCTTCAGCACCGGAAAATGTGTCGCAACTGAGGTCGTTCCTCGGGTTGGTGAACTACTACCATAAGTTCTTGCCGAATTTATCTACAATTCTGCACCCACTGAATGCCCTGCTGCAAACTGGAGTAACATGGAAATGGAGTGATGAGTGTAAGCATGCCTTTCAGAAATGTAAATGCCTAATCACTTCAAAAAAAGTATTGGCCCACTACAATCCAACACTACCGATTCGGTTGGCATGTGATGCGTCTCCCTACGGCATTGGAGCGGTGCTGTCACACAAATTCCTTGACGGTTCAGAGAGGCCAATAGCCTTTGCGTCGCGCTCGTTAACCTCAGCCGAGTGTAACTACGCCCAGATTGACAGGGGGGCCCTCAGCCTGGTGTGGGGCTAAAGAAGTTCAATCACTATCTGCACGGGAAGAAATTCACCCTACTGACTGATCATCAGCCTCTGGTCTCCATTTTTAACCCAAAGAAGGGCGTTCCGGTGATGACGGCGCAACGGCTGCAAAGATGGTCACTTTTTCTAGGGGCACATCAGTACGACATAGAGTACAAGGGTACGACACAGCATGGAAACGCTGATGGGCTGTCGCGCCTACCGTCGCCTACGGTGGAGGAAGCACCTGCAGTGGACCCTGTTGAGATATTCCATTCGACCATAGTCGAATGTCTACCTGTTACAAACTCAAGTATAGAGAAGGAAACCCGAAATGACCCGACACTCTCTCAGGTCTATGATTTGACGGTGAAGGGATGGCCAGCACATGGCGACTCACTGTTGCCAGCATTCTCGCCAAGGAGCGAACAGCTGTCAGTGTGCCGGGGGACCTTGATGTGTGGGTCCCGAGTGGTAATTCCACCCAAGTTGAGAGATAGAGTGCTCAATGAGCTTCATGAGGGTCATCTGGGAGGGGTAAAAATGAAGAGCTTAGCCAGGGCATTTGTGTGGTGGCCAGGAATCGATAAAGAAATTGAGGATATGACCAAGAGATGCACAGGATGCCAGAAGATCCAAAACACTCCACCACAGGCCCCGCTACACCCATGGGAGTGGCCCTGATCTCCATGGCAATGGGTACACATTGATTTTGCTGGTCCATTTATGGACTCAATGTTTTTAATCGCCGTGGATGCCCATTCGAAATGGCCAGAGGTCATCAAAATGTCCTCCACCACCACGGAGAAAACTATTGCAGTCCTATGGGCCATCTTCGCCAGGAATGGCTTGCCAGAACAGATTTGCTCCGACAATGGGCCACAGTTTGTGTCCGAGGATTTCCGGAGGTTTCTGAGGAATAATGGGGTGAAACATTACACATCTGCCCCATATCATCCAGCCACAAATGGATTGGCTGAGAGGTTTGTTCAGACCTTTAAAAAGGCAATAAAGGCGATGTATAACGAAGACATACCACTACAACACAAGGTGGATAATTTCTTGCTTGCTTACCGGAATGCGACACATGCAGTCACCAACCAAGCTCCAGCCATAATGTTCTTCAACCGAAGGCTAAGATGTCACCTGGAGTTGCTCAAACCAAACATAAGACGAGATGTTGAGGATAAGCAATTCCAGCACATCAATGAGAAGCCAACCAGGAGCTTCAAGATAGGGCAACCAGTCTTGGCCCGCGACTATCGAACAGAAAAATGGCAGCCAGGAATGATATGCACACAGCAGGGACCACTAATGTACACAGTGGACGTTGGAGAGAGCATCGTGAGATGCCATGCTGACCAGATTCTAGAGTCACAGGAACAAGCCAAACCCATACCACGAGCATGTGCACCTGGTAATGAACCCGAAGTACAGATTGCGTCTACCTCAGAATCAGGGGTATTGGAAGCTGACGAACCAACCAATGACAATGAGCCAGAATCGACTCCGCCGCAAGAACAGGATACTCGAGAAAGGCGCTCTCCAATCAGGATCAGGAAGCCTCCTCAAAGACTGAACTTATAAATGATTATTTCAGTTGGAAAGGCCCTTTCACCGCCCCCCCCACCCCCCCAATGACAGTCACCTGCCTGATTTTCTGGCCATATGTGGCAGCCTGGGGATGCACCCATAGTGGCACTTATGCCTGTCCCATGCAAATTAGATACCCTCCCATTGACTGTGGATACTCTGAAGGAGGGCACCGGTGGGTACAATGCTGGTGTAACTGCTGGGATTTCATCCCAAGGATTTTACAAAATGAATAAATATTATTGAATTAAAAGTTTTAAATGATTTACTACAAATGATTAAATATTTATGAATTACAAAGTTAAAAATATGATTAATTTTAACTTCAACCCTGCCTTATTCCTTTTGGTAAAACCCTCATCCATACCTTCACCACCTCCAGGCTTAAGTATTTCAATGCTCGCCTGGCTTTTCTCTAATTCTGGATAAACTTCTGTAATTACCCTGCAAATTTGCTCTCGTATCCTATCTCGCACCGAATCTTGTTCACCCACCACTCTTGACCTTGCTGACCTACATTGGCTCCTGGTTCCCAATATCTTCAATTTAAAATTCTCATCATCGTGTTTAAATCCCTTTGTGGCCTCACTCTCCTGATCTCTGTGACCTCCACCAGCCCTACAACCTACCCATTACTCTCCATTCAGACTTACCTTGAGTCAGCTAGGCCCCAAGCTCTGGAATTCCCTCTCTGAATCCCTCTGCCACTCCCTCTCCCTCTCCTTCTTTAGGACCTTCCTTAAAACCCATCTCTTTGACCAAGCCTTCAGTCATCCCTCCCTATATCTCCTTCTGTGGGTTGATGTCCATTCTTTCTGACAACGCCTCTGTGACTCATCTTGGAATGTTTTCTATGTTAAAGATGATATATAAATATATAAGTATTGTTGTTGTAAATGAATCTTTATAAAATGAAAGAATTATTTAAGAAGAAACAGTTGGGAAGAGGATAAACAGGTGCAACAGAAGGCCCTAGAAGCCCCATGTGGTAAACCACTGTTATTGTTGTTGTTGTTGTTGCACACTGTTGTACCTATGCATGCCTCAGCATGTCTCTGCTGGCTCCGCCCCTGGCTCCACCCACAAGCCCAGGTATAAAGGTGACTGCTCTGCAGCCCCCTGCCTTCTTGGAACCCAGTCAACCACGAGAGACATGCTCTGTTCTTTGCTAATAAAAGCCTTTAGTTACTCTCCTAACTCTCCGTCTTTTATGAGTAATTGATAGCGCATCAATTTTATTAGCAAAAACAAAATGTCGACAACAAACGCTGAGCAGCAGGCTGCTGCACCAAACGCTGAGCAGCAGGAGCTGCTGCGAGCCCTCAGACCAACATGCCTGGACCTAGACCCCCAAGAAGCGGGTTCGGCTACCAAATTCGCGCATTGGCTGCGTTGCTTCGAGGCCTACCTGCAAGCCTCAACTGTGACCCTGGACGAAAACAAGTTGGAAATCCTGGCCTCAAAGGTGAGCCACCAAGTTTATACAATAATCCAGGACGCGACGACCTACGCGGCGGCTATCGATCTGCTAAAAGGGCAATACGCACGCCCGGTAAATACGGTCTATGCCAGGCACCTCTTAAGATCCCGCAGACAGCAGCCCGGGGAATCGGTGGAGGCCTTCCTACGGGCACTACGGATACTCGGCCGAGGCTGCGATTGCAAAGAAGTATCAGCCGCAGCACACACGGAGGGACTGATCCGAGATGCTTTCGTTGCGGGTCTAAGGTCCGACTACTCCCGGCAGAGACTGTTGGAAAAGGGAGAAATGGACCTGAGAAAGGCAGTGTCCCTCGCGCTCTCACTCGACGCGACCCACAGGAATATGGACACCTTCTCCCCTAACCGCTCCGCAACGTGGACGCCACAACCTTGGGTCATGAGACCGCCACCTTCAACTGCTGCTGCGATGTCCAAGGCACAGAAATGTTATTTTTGTGGCCAGGCAAAACACCCCAGAGCACGCTGCCCGGCGAGAAACACTACCTGCTCCGGCTGCGGGAAGAAAGGACACTATGTCAGCGCCTGCAAAGGTAAAACCGCTAACGCCAGCAGCGCCGCGTGTGAACCGTGGGGGCAGCCATCTTGTCCGCCATCTTGGGCTCCCCCAGCCGCGTGGGGATCGGGATCATGGGCGCCGCCATTTTGTCCGCCATCTTGGACGTCTCCAACTTCAACCACGGGGGACCCGGACTCAACCACCGCCTCATCTGACGACCACATCGACTCGCTCGACCATACGCTGGCCTCCGTGATGCTGGACCAATCTCTCCCTCATCAACTGTCCAGGTCCATGATGGACATTACGGTAAACGGCCGCGCCACTACCTGCCTTTTTGACAGCGGGAGCACGGAGAGCTTTATCCACCCCGACACGGTGCGCAGTTACTCTCTCCCGGTCCTGCCGACGCGCCATCGGATCTCTTTGGCTTCCAAAGCCCAGTCAGCGGACGTCGGTGGCTACTGTGTCGTGACCTTTTCAGTAAGGGGCACAGAATACAAAAATTTTAAACTCCTGGTCCTGCCCCATCTCTGCGCTGCCGTTCTACTGGGGTTGGATTTTCAGTGCCACCTTAAGAGTGTCACATTAGCATACGACGGACCCCTCCCCCCACTCACAGTCTGCAGCCAGCAGCTTTTAAATCGCCCGCCGTGCACTATTTGCAGCCTCTCCACCCTTAAAGTTCCCCCCCCCTCCTTGTTCGCTAACCTCACCCGCGACTGTAAGCCCATCGCTACCAAAAGCAGGCGTTACAGTGCCGGGGATAGGAGCTTCATTAAATCCGAGGTAGCGAGACTCCTGAAGGAAGGGATTATTGAAAGTAGCACCAGCCCATGGCGAGCACAAGTGGTGGTAGTGAAGACTGGCGAAAAACAGCGCCTAGTTATTGACTACAGCCAGACGATCAATCGCTACACCCAGCTAGATGCATACCCACTCCCCCGCATATCTGACATGGTCAATCAGATAGCACAATACCGGGTGTTCTCGACGATTGATCTGAAGTCGGCATACCACCAGCTCCCCATCAGGGCTGAGGACCGCCAGTACACAGCTTTTGAAGCTGACGGTCGTCTCTACCACTTCCTCAGAGTTCCCTTCGGCGTCACCAACGGGGTTTCAGTCTTCCAACGGGAGATGGACCGGATGGTTGACCAGAACGCGCTCCAGGCCACTTTCCCCTATCTAGACAACGTCACCATCTGCTGCCACGACCAGCAGGACCATGATGTTAACCTAGAGAAATTCCTCCGTACGGCCCAGCGGCTGAACCTAACATACAACAAGGACAAATGTATGTTTCGTACCAAGCGCCTTGCCATTCTTGGCTGTGTAGTGGAGAACGGAGTCATCGGCCCCGACCCCGACAGGATGCGCCCCCTTATGGAGCTCCCCCTCCCCCACTGCCAAAAAGCAATGAAGAGATGCCTAGGGTTTTTCTCGTACTATGCTCAGTGGGTGCCCAACTATGCGGACAAAGCCAGACCCCTCATCAAGTCCACCTCCTTCCCCCTGGCAGCAGAGGCCTGTGCAGCCTTCACTCTCATAAAAAGAGATATTGCGAGGGCCACGATGCACGCAGTGGATGAGTCCATCACTTTCCAAGTGGAGAGCGACACATCCGACTTTGCCCTAGCTGCAACCCTTAACCAGGCGGGGAGACCCGTGGCCTTTTTCTCAAGGACCCTCCAGGACCCCGAGATTCGACACTCCTCTGTCGAAAAGGAGGCCCAGGCCATTGTGGAAGCTGTGCGACATTGGAGGCATTACCTGGCCGGAAAACGATTTACCCTGCTCACTGACCAGCGTTCAGTAGCTTTTATGTTTAATAATAAGCAGAGGGGCAAAATCAAGAATGACAAGATCTTGAGGTGGAGAATCGAACTCTCCACCTACAATTACGATATCTTGTACCGGCCCGGGAAACTCAATGAGCCCCCAGATGCCCTATCACGTGGTACATGCGCCAACGCGCAGGTTGATAGACTGAAGACCCTCCACAATGACCCCTGCCACCCGGGGGTCACCAGGTTTTTTCACTTCATCAAATCCCGTAACCTGCCCTACTCCATCGAGGAGGTCAGGACCATGACCAGGAACTGCCAAATCTGTGCCGAGTGCAAACCGCATTTTTATAGGCCAGACAGAGCAAGCCTGATCAAAGCCACGCGCCCCTTTGAACGGCTGAGCGTCAATTTTAAAGGGCCCCTCCCCTCCTCTGACCGCAATGTGTACTTCCTCAACATAATTGACGAGTACTCCCGTTTCCCGTTTGCCATCCCTTGCTCAGACATGACCAGTACCACGGTCATTAAATGTCTGAATGACCTCTTCGCCTTGTTCGGTTTCCCTAGCTATATTCATAGCGACAGGGGCTCATCCTTTATGAGCGACGAACTTCGTCAGTACCTGCTCGCGAGAAGTATTGCTACAAGCAGGACCACCAGCTGCAACCCCCGGGGGAATGGCCAGGTGGAAAGGGAGAATGCGACGGTCTGGAAGGCAGTCCTTTTAAACTTGAAATCTAAGGGCCTTCCGACCTCTCGCTGGCAGGAGGTCCTCCCTGCGGCGCTCCATTCCATTCGGTCACTGCTCTGTACAGCCACCAATGCCACCCCTCATGAGAGAATGTTCTCCTTCCCCAGGAAGTCCACATCGGGGATCTCGTTACCGACATGGCTGACTTCTCCAGGACCCGCCCTACTGCGGAAGCACGTGAGGTCCCATAAGACGGACCCCCTGGTCGAGAGGGTGAGCCTCCTCCATGCCAACCCTCAGTATGCTTACGTGGTGTACCCGGACGGGCGGGAGGACACAGTCTCCATACGAGACCTCGCACCTTCGGGTGCCCCCGAAACACCTTCTTCGCCACCCACCACTACCCACGCCTACCCCCAGTACGCTTACGTAGCGTACCCGGACGGGCGGGAGGACACAGCCTCCACACGAGATCTCGCACCTTCGGGTGTCCCTGAAACACTACCATTGCCATCCACCACTACCCACAACCCAACCCCGCTAGACGGCATGCCGCAGCCCCAGGACCCGTCATTGACCACCCAACCACTCAATGAGATGCCTGATTCAACGTTGGATGCTGCACCATCACCGCCGCCACCATGACGATCAGGACGGCATACAAGGCCACCTGATAGACTTACTTACACGAACCTTTAGTACACTTCACCCCGCCGGACTCAATTTTAAACAAGGGGTGAATGTGGTAAACCACTGTTATTGTTGTTGTTGTTGTTGCACACTGTTGTACCTATGCATGCCTCAGCATGTCTCTGCTGGCTCCGCCCCTGGCTCCACCCACAGGCCCAGGTATAAAGGTGACCGCTCTGCAGCCCCCTGCCTTCTTGGAACCCAGTCAACCACGAGAGACATGCTCTGTTCTTTGCTAATAAAAGCCTTTAGTTACTCTCCTAACTCTCCGTCTTTTATGAGTAATTGATAGCGCATCACCCCACACATAATCATTCTGTATAAACTGTATAATCATATAATCAGCTGTACGGGGGCGGGGGGGGAGGAGGAAGATCAGGAAAGCAAAAGTGATAGGAGATTCAATAGTTAGGGGAATAGACAGGCATTTCTGCGGCCACAGATGTGATTCGAGGATGGTATGTTGCCTCCCTGATGCCAGGGTCAAGGTTGTCACTGAGCAGCTGCAGAACATTCTGAGGGGGGAGGGTGAACAGCCAGAGGTCGTGGTCCATATCTGTACCAACGACATAGGTAGAAAGAGATGAGGCCCAGCAGGCAGATTTTAGGGAGCTAGGAAAGAGATTAAAAAGTAGTAATATCCAGATTACTCCCGGCCACGAGCAAGTGAGTATAGAAATAGAAGGATAGAACAGGTGAATGCATGGCTGAGAGATGGTGCAGGAGGGATTTTTAGATTCCTGGGACATTGGGACAGGTTCTGGGGTCAGACTAAGAGAGAATACAAGAAGTCCTAAAATAGGTTTACAGTGCATGAGTGTGAATGCATGAAGTGTGGTAAATAAGGTTGATGAGCTGCAGGTGGAAATAGACACATGGGAATATGATGTTGTAGCGATAACAGAGACGTGATTCAAAATAGGGTAGGATTGGGTACTAAATATTCCTAGATACAAGTTGTTCAGGAAATATAGGGAAGGAAAGAAAGGAGGTGGGTGGCAGTATTTATTAAGGAGAATATTACAGTGCTGGAGAGAGAGGATGTCCTGGAGGGGTCAAGGACAGAATCTATTTGATTAGAGTTGAGAAACAACAGAGGTGCCATTACACTACCAGGTGTATTCTACAGGCTGCCAACTAGTGGGAAGGATATAGAGGAGCAAATTTGCAGGGTAATTACAGAGAGGTGCAAGAACTATAGAGTAGTGATAATGGGGGACTTCAACTATCCTAATATAGACTGGGATAGTAATAGTGTAAAGGGCAGAGAGGGGGAAGTATTTCTGAAGTGTGTTCAGGAGAACTTTCTTGATTACATTTCCGGCCCAACAAGGAAGGAGGCATTGCTGGATCTGGTTCTGGGGAATGAGGTGGGTCAAGCAAAACAAGTGTCAGTAGGGGAACATTTAGGGAACAGTGATCACAGTATCATAAGGTTTAGACTAGCTATGGAAAAGGACAGGGAGCAATCTAGAGTCAAAATATTTAATTGGAGGAAAGCCAATTTCAGTGGGTTGAGAATGGATCTGACCCAGGTAAACTGGAATCAAAGATTGGCAGGCAAAACTGTAATCAAACAATGGGCTGCCTTTAAAGTGGAGATGGTTCGGGTACAGTCGAGGTACATTCCCATGAAGGGGAAAGGTAGGGCAACCAAAGCCAGAACTCTCTGGATGACAAAAGAGATAAAGAGTAAGATGAAGCAGAAAAAGGGGGCGTATGATAGATGTCAGGGTGAGAATACAAGTGAGAACCAGGCTGAATATAGAAAGTTCAGAGGGGAAGTGCAAAAGGAAATAAGAGGGGCAAAGAGTGAGTATGAGAATAGATTGGCAGCTAGCATAAAAGGGAATCCAAAAGTCTTCTATAGGCATATAAATAGTAAACGGGTAGTAAGAAGAGGGGTGGGGCCGATTAGGGAACAAAATGAAGATCTGCGCATGTAGGCAGAGGGAAAGTCTGAGGTGCTAAATGAGTACTTTGCATTTGTCTTTACCAAGGAAGAAGATGCTACCAAAGTCATAGTGAAAGAGGAGGTAGTTGAGATACTGGATGGGATCAAAATTGATAAAGAGGAGGTACTAGAAAGGCTGTCTGTACTTAAAGTAGATAAGTCACCAGGATCGGATGGGATGCATCCTAGGATGCTGAGGGATGTAAAGGTGGAAATTGCATAGGTGCTGGCCATAATCTTCCAATCCTCCTTGGATACGGGGCTGATGCCAGATGACTGGAGAATTACAAATGTTATACTCTTGTTCAAAAAAGGGTGTAAGGATAAACTCAGCAACTACAGGCCAGCCAGTTTAACCTTGGTAGTGGGGAAGCTTTTAGAAATGATAACCTGGGACAAAATTTACAGTTACTTGGACAAGTATGGATTAATTAAGGAAAGCCAGCATGGATTTGTTAAAGGCAAATCGCGTTTAACTAACTTGATTGAGTTATTTGATGAAGTAACAGAGAGGGTTGATGAAGGCAATATGGTTGATGTGGTGTACATGGACTTCCAAAAGGCGTTAGATAAAGTGCCACATAATAGGCTTTCCAGCAAAGTTGAAGCCCATGGAATAAAAGGGACAGTGGCAGCATGAATACGAAATTGGCTAAGTGACAAGAAACAGAGAGTAGTGGTGAACGGTTGTTTTTCGGACTGGAGGAAGGTATACAGTGGTGTTCCCCGGGGTCAGTACTAGGACCACTGCTTTTCTTGATATATATTAATGATTTAGACTTGAGTGTACAGGGAACAACTTCAAAATTTGCAGATGACACAAAATTTGGAAGTATATTGAACAGTGAGGAGGATAGCGATAGACTTCAAGAACTCATAGACAGGCTGGTGGAATGGGCGGACACGTGGCAGATGAAATTTAGTGCAGAAAAGTGCGAAGTGATACATTTTGGTAGGAAGAAGGAGGAGAGGCAGTATAAACTAAAGGGTACAATTCTAAAGGGGTGCATAAACAGAGAGACCTAGGGGTATCTGTGCACAAATCGTTGAAGGTGGCAGGGCAGGTTGAGAAAGCAATTAAAAAAGCATACGGGATCCTGGGCTTCACAAATAGAGGCATAGAGTACAAAAGCAAGGAAGTTATGATGAACCTTTATAAAACACTGGTTTGGCCTCAACTGGAGTATTGTGTCCAATTCTGGGCACCGCACTTTAGGAAGGATGTGAAGGCCTTAGACAGGGTGCAGAAAAGATTTACAAGAATGGTTCCAGGGATGAGGGACTTCAGTTACGTGGATAGATTGGAGAAGCTGGGGTTGTTCTCCTTCGAGCAGAGAAGGTTGAGAGGAGATTTGATAGAGGTGTTCAAAATCATGAGGGGTCTAGACAGAGTAGACAGAGATGAACTGTTCCCATTGATGGAAGGGTCAAAAACCAGAGGACATAGATTTAAGGTGATTGGCAGAAGAACCAAAGACGACATGAGGAAAACTTTTTTATACAGCGAGTGATTAGGACCTGGAATGCACTGCCTGAAAGGGTGGTGGAGGCAGATTCAATTGTGGGAGTTGAATAAGTACCTGGAGGAAAAAAATTTGCAGGACTACGGGCAAAGGGCGGGGGAGTGGGACTAGCTGAAGTGCTCTTCCAGAGAGCCGGCACAGGCTCGACGGGCCAAATGACCTCCTTCTGTGCTGTAACCATTCTATGATTCTATCCAGGAGCTGGCAGATAGGGCGGGAAAGTGGACTTGATGTCGAAGATCAGTACTACAGGTACTATAATGGGTTTGCTCATAATGTAAAGGTTTTAAGTTTTCAATGCAATATGTGCCCACTCTTCTAAAATTGATATATCATCGAGGTAAAACACCCCACTATGGTGATGACAAATAAAAGGAATGGTGTTTCTGAATGGCCTAGTGGACTAGCAAGGTGAAAATTCAGTCAGGTTTCCCACTCCTGATTGCTATCTATTAATTCCTACTGGAAAGTGCACATCATGTGTGTGCATGTCTGATGAGGGCACGATGAACTTCAACTGTGATGCTCTTCATATTGAGTAGCTTGTCGACACACACTGTCTAAGTGTATATGTGATGATTCGTTACTTCGGCAAGGTACTGTAGAGTGACCAACATCAAGGAAACTGTATCATAACATGAGTTGGGGGCAGATATTTCTCTTCAGTGTCTGAATATAAAATGTTGGTGGGGCAGGAGTGCTTATCACACATTGAGACACAAGCTGCTTACAATTTCCCATCCATTCATTTTAACAAACTGAAATTGTGAGCAGCTTGTGCCTGAATTTGCATTAAGTGCTTCCAAACACTTACACCTAGATTCTGCTGCAGTGCCTTCAGGAAAGGAGGGAAAACATTGCAAGAAATGGTAAATAAGATGGTAAGATAAAAAAAGGAGCGATAGTGTGAGGGCCGTATGTTGTTTAAAGTTATAGTGAAAAAATTATACTTGGCAATATTATGACCAATGTGTTTTTTAAAAACATTTCCGTTTGGTTAGGATTTTGGTAAATATAATTGAAATGATTTTTTTCCTCTTTTTCAGAACACTAGTACTGCCATGTATTTTCAGTATTTTCAGTTTTTGTCTTTGATAAATATTTTTAATTGTATAAAATGGGCACCTATTGTGAATAAAAAGCACCCCCCTATATTTTCTTTTCCATTTTCCTGCTTAAATTTTTCTTCCAAATTTCCTCCTCTCCGCATCTATTTGGGAGCTGTGTAACATCACTGATAGAGACCTGCTCATGCATCCCAGAGTGGCTCCATTTGAAACAGTGAGGCCGTGACTTCAGATTTACGTAACCCTGAGAAACCACACCACCAACTGAGACGCTGCACCTCAATGTCCAAAGATTATTTTCTGGCACCTTTAAGATAAAACTTGATTGGATGCAAGGTTGTGCTGGACAGTTGTTGAATAATGTAATGGGAAACTGCCTGTATTTATTAAGTTCACATTAACAAGTTATGTTTCTCTTCCCAGACGATCAAACCTGCTGATATTTCCACTGTGCGTAAATTAGCCAAACCACCTCACCTGATTATGAGGATTCTCGACTGTGTGCTGGTTCTCTTCCAAAAGAAAATGGATTCAGTCACCATGGACCCTGAGAGACCCTGTCTCAAGCCATCCTGGGGGGAGTCATTGAAGGTGACTCCATTTCTTTTAATACTGATGTTTTGCCAGGTAAACAGTAAGCACTGAATGTTAAGAGGTGACTCCTGACAGTTATTTCATTCAGAAGAGTGTGATATTCTTCATTTTCAAAATCCTCATTTCACCAATGAAATGCCAGGAATGGACGGGTTCCAATTTCAGCCCTATCATTGAGTGGAGAATGTTTCTATTCTAAAGAGTAAAGAAATTCCTACTTAGTAAATAATCTTTTAGGAAATTATGCATTATTAAAATCCATTTGTAGATTTTTATTAACATAAATAGGCTGCCCAATACAGTACTTAGATTTTGATTGTTGCAAAAGTACAATTTCTCAGAATTCCAAATTTAATTTTGAATTGATGTAATGATTTAATTTATAGATATGAGTGACTTGCAGCTACAGACCTGCCCATTGGCAGGTTTTTAAACTGAGTGGTCCCGATTTTCACTCCCTCCAACCGGCGGGAATGGAGCGGTAGTGGTCTGAAAATCGCAGCGGTGGACTTCTGCTCTCACTGCTCATCCAAAGTTTGCCCTATGTTCAAATCAACCCACAGTTTCAACCCATGTGTTAGTTTGTATTTGAGTTGTCAGCATCAAGCAATCAAATCATTTGGAAGGTGGGACTAGAGTTTATGGAGGGTCAAAGATGGGAAGCCGGCCAGCAGAGCATTGGAATAATGGAGACTGGAGGTAACAAAAGCATTGATGACAGTTTCAGCAGCAGATTGAGTGAGGCGGGGCGGAGACAGGAACTATTATGTAGGTGGAAGTAGGCGAACCAGGTGAGGGCAGTTCCATTCAGCTGGAAAATGGAGGAAAGGCGTTGGAAGAGGATGGCCTGGTCAACCGTGTCAGAGGCTGTAGACAGGTCAAGAAGTATGAGGACTGATAGTGCACCATGGCCACAGTCACATAGCATGTCATTTAATTAGGGCCGTTTCAGTGCTGTGACAGGCGGAAACCTGATTGGAAAGGTTCAAAGATGGAGTTGCGGGAAAGATGGGCATGATTTTGAAGATGAAAGGGGGATTGGAGATGGGACAGTAATTTTCAAGGATAGGTTTTTGAGCAGGGGTTGATTACAAAAGTTTTGAAAGGGAGCGGGACAGTACCAGAGCAGAGGGAATCATTTACAATGTCAGCTAGCATGGAAACCAGGAAGGGAAGTTGGATGGTCAGCAGTTTAGTGGGAATAGAGTCGAGAGAGCAGGAGGTGAGCCTCATGGACAAGCTGAGCATGGTGAGGGCATGAGGGGCGATAGGAGAGAAACTAGAGAAAGATGCAAGTTCAGGGCTAGGGCAGGGGGATCCTTAGGGAGAGTTTGGCTTGGTGGGCTAGATACCAATGTTGGGACAGAGGGATGAGGTACATACACAAGGTCAGAGTCAGAAGAATGGAGAGTTCAGTTGATCGAGTTGCAGCGCTGGAAAAGGTTACATGAATAGGAAAGGGCAACACCATGAAGGGATTTAAACACGAGAATGAGAATGTTTTAATTTGAAGCATTAAGGGACCAGAGGCTACTATAGGTCAGCGAAGGTGTAGTGATGGGCAAGTAGAATTTTCATACAGGATACAGGAAGCAGTGCTTTGGATGAACTTCTAGTCTTGGATTAATGGTAGCACTCTTGCCTCTGCATGAGTAGGTTTTGGGTTCAAAGCCCACTCCAGAGACTTGAGCACATGCTCCAGGCAGATAACTTCAGTGCAGTACTGAGGGAATACTGCACTGTCAGAGATGCCATCTTTTGGATGAGACATTAAACTGAAACCCTATCAGCCCCCATACGTGGACTTGAAAGATCTCATGGCACTATTCAAAGAAAAGCAGTGGAATGCTCCTGGTGTCCCACCCAACATTTGTCCCTCAACCAACATTAGTAAAACAGATAATCTGGTCATTTATCTCTGCTGTTTGTGGGGCCTTGCTGTGCACAATTTGGCTGTCGCGTTTCTCTACATTGCAACACTGCAAATGTATTACATTGGCTGTGAAGTGCTTTGGGATGTCCTGAGGTCAAGAAAAGCAAGTTTGCATGTCTGTATCAAGGTTGTGATGTGGCCTAATGTTGACTGGTTCTTGTGGAACCTGAACTAAGCAGGTTATTGGTGAGTAGATGTTTTTGATGACACTATTAATAACTCCTTCCATCATTTTGCTGATTGGTGGAGAAACTTTACCTGTCATAAGGGAATATTTTTTATACCATGGATAGATATCCACTATTTTGCACTTATAGTGCTTACGTTTGACCCAGTTCTTAATATAGTACCAGATGTGTAAGTTAGCAATTTCAAACACTACCACAAATACAGCAGATGCATGTATTGAAATTTGCCCTCAGAATTCAAATGATATTTAAAAGTGCAAGTAACTACCAAACATAGTGGGAGTGAAATTGGTCTTCACCTTTAGCCGGTATGGGCTCATAGCAAAATGGTGGCCCGTTTTAGACCGTACATTTTTCTGTTGGCTTCAGTGAAAAAATGAACCAATTTGCTATGAGCCCATTTTATGCTACTGGGGAAGACCAATTTTGCCACCAGTGACTATTGCCTAACATTTAGGATTGGTCATCCATTATAATAACATTTTAAATGTGAACATATGGCCACTTATGTTAAGAATCACTGACTCTTTGCTAATTTGAATGAATCATAAATTAAACTTCATAATTTCTGTTGAAGAAAGTTAAGAAGCATTTTGCATGTGTCTTATGTTGTTTGTTCTTTGTTTCCATGCATAAATACAACTTAGGAACATAGGAATTACTAAATCTACTCCATCTAGTTCGCCTTCTACCATCCTGGTAGTCGCATGATGCAATGATAATGGAGTTGTTGACTAATCATAGCAATCGATCTCTATCACTGACTTAATTTGGATTTTTGTCACTTCTTTTCCAGCTATTGAGTGGCACTGGTTTTCTCCAAGCCCTGCAGCAGTTCCCAAAGGACACCATCAATGAGGAAACAGTAGAACTGCTCCAGCCATATTTCATAATGGAAGATTATACGTTTGAACATGCTAAGAAAGTCTGTGGGAATGTGGCTGGTTTGTTGTCCTGGACTCAGGCTATGGCTGCCTTCTTTGCCATCAACAAAGAGGTGCTGCCTCTCAAGGTAATACTAAATCAGAAGAACATTAATATCAACTTCACTGTATAAACTGAATTTCTGCACAAATACCTTTCAGCATTGTAGCCTGCGCTGCTTGAATATTTTCATATTTGGAGAAGTTTAAATGAAAATAGAAATGTAAACTTTTTTTGTAATCAAATGCCACAAAGAATCCTTATTTAATGTGAAATAACAACAGAAAATGCTGGAAATACCCAGCAGGCCAGGCAGCATCCGTGGAGAGAGAAACAGAGTTAACGTTTCAGGTCTGGGACCCTTCATCAGAACTGGAAACAGCTGGAGATGTAACAGATATTAAGCAGGTGCAGAGACGGGGGGGGGGGGCGGCGTTAGGTGGGGAGGAATGAATTGAAAGAACATGCTGTGAAATTGTTGCAAATGGGAATGGCAAAATCATACAGCATGAAAAATGGGGGCAGGGATTATTATCTGAAATTGTTGAACTCGATATTGAGTCCAGAAGGTTGTAAAGTGCCTAATCGAAAGATGAGGTGCTGTTCCTCGAGCTTGTGTTGAGCTTCATTGGAACAATGTAATAGGCTGAGGACAGAGAGATCAGAGTGGGAGTGAAGTGGAGAATTAAAGTGACAGGCGACCGGAAACTCAGGGTCACCCTTACAGACTGAACGGAGGTGTTCCGCAAAGCGGTCGCCCAATCTGCGTTTGGTCTCCCCAATGTAGAGGAGACCACATCGTGAGCAGCGAATACAGTATATTAAATTGCAAGAAGTACAAGTAAATCGCTGTTTCACCTGTAAGGGGTGTTTGGGGCCCTGGACAGTGGGAAGGGAGGAGGTAAAAGGGTATGTGTTGCATCTCCTGCGCTTGCACAGGAAGGTGCCAGGTGAAGGAGAAGGGCTGTTAGGGGTGATTGAGGAGTGGACCAGGGTGTCGCGGAGGGAGTGGTCCCTTCGGAATGCTGAAAGGGGAGGTGAGATGAAGATGTGTTTGGTGGTGGGATCACGTTGGATTTAATGTGTGTTTCTTGGTTCTGGTTGAAAATTAAAATGACTTATTAGGGATAATTTTTCAAGACTGTTTTGCTGGTACAGAGCTTCACTAGGGAAGAGCACAGGTTAGAGAATTGGTGCCATAGTGTTGTATCCTCACTCCGATCTTTTTAAAAAATTCATTCATGGGGTGTGGGGGTCGCTGGCAAGGCCAGAATTTATTGCCCATCCCTAATTGCCCTTGAGAAGGTGGAGGTGAGCCACCTTCTTGAACCTCTGCAGTCCATGTGGTGAAGGTACTCCCACAGTGCTGTTAGTTAGGGAATTCCAGGATTTTGACCCAGTGATGAATGAACAGCGATATATTTCTAAGTGAGGACGGTGTGTGACTTGGAGGGAAACTTGGAGGAGGTGGTGTTCCCATGTGCCTGCTGTCCTTGTCCTAGGTGGTAGAGGTCAGGAGTTTGGGAGGTGCTGTCGAAGAAACCTTGGCGAGTTTCTGCAGTGCATCTTGTAGATGGTGGACACTGCAGCCACAGTATGCTGGTGGTGGAGGGAGTGAATGTCTAAGGTGGTGGATGAGGTGCCAATCAAGCGGGCTGCTTTGCTTTGGGTGGCGTCGGGCTTCTTGAGTGTTGTTGGAGCTGCACTCTTCCAGGCAAGTGGAGGATATTCCTTCACATATAAAAACAGAAAATGCTGGAAATACTCGGCAGGTCAGGCAGCATCTGTGGAGAGAGAAACAGAGTTAACGTTTCAGGTCGATGACCCTTCGTCAGAACTGGAAAAAGTTGGAGATGTAACAGGTTTTTAAGCAAGTGCAGAGGCAGGGAAAGGGGGGAGGGGAGGAAAGAACAAAAGGGAAGGTCTGTGATAGGATGGAAGGCAGGAGAGATTAAGAGACAAAAGGGATGATGGTGCAAGGCAAAAGGAGATGGTAATGGGACAAGTTAAGAAACAAAAGATGACTCTAGATGAAGTGTAAATGGCAGAATGATTGACAGCTGCCATGTGAGAGAGAGAGAAAAACAAGATGGGGCAGAGGTTCTGGTCTGAAATTGTTGAACTCGATGTTGAGTCCAGAAGTCTGTAAAGCACCTAATCGAAAGATGAGGTGCTGTTCCTCGAGCTTCATTGGAACAGTGTAAGAGGCCGAGGACGGAGAGGTCAGAGTGGGAGTGGAGCGGAGAATTAAAATGACAGGCGACCGGAAGCTCGGGGTCACCCTTACGGACTGAACGGAGGTGTTCCGCAAAGCGGTCACCCAATCTGCGTTTGGTCTCCCCAATGTAGAGGAGACCACATCGTGAGCAGCGAATACAGTATACTAGATTGCAAGAAGTACAAGGAAATCGCTGTTTCATCTGGAAGGAATGTTTAGGGCCCTGGACAGTGGGAAGTGAGGAGGTAAAAGGGCAGGTGTTGCATCTCCTGTGCTTGCACAGGAAGGTGCCAGGCAAAGGGGAAGGGCTATTAGGGATGATAGAGGAGTGGACAAGGGTGTCACGGAGGGAGCGGTCCCTTCGTAATGCTGAAAGGGGAGGTAAGGGGAAGATGTGTTTGGTGGTGGGATCACGCTGGAGGTGGCGGAAACGGCGGAGGATGATCCGTTGAATATGGAGGCTGGTGGGGTGAAAGGTGAGGACACGGGGAACTTCTTCCTTTCAGCTGTCAAGGATTGTAAACTTCAACAACTCTTGGACACCAATGCCCCTTCGGAACCTTCTTCCCCTTCACTTTGCTCTGACCCCATCCCTTCTTCCAATCTCACCCCCTGCCGTGTTTTCACTATCCCCTCTGACCTTCCCGTCTCTGACCCCGAATGATCAGTCCTCAGTAAAGGGCTGAGCTTCATCTCCTTACGCCCCCACCTCAATGAATTTTGAGCTCGGCACGGCGCTGAGCTCTTTTTCCATCGCCTTCGTCTCCATGCCCACTTCTTTGGCCAGGAGTCTTCCGCCCCGCATAGCTGACCCTTTCTCCTGTTTTCAGAATTCTCGTTCTACCTGGACCCCTCCCTCTGGCCTCTTAATCTCTCTAGATCTTTTTATTGCAAACTACCGGCGTGACATCGGCCGTCTCAATTTTTCTGCTCCCCCCAGTTAACTCTGTTTCTCTCTCCACGGATGCTGCCTGGCCTGCTGAGTACTTCCAGCATTTTCTGTTGTTATTTCAGATTTCCAGCATCTGCAGTATTTTGCTATTATATTGTCATTAAACCTGCTGACAAGGGTGGTGCTGCTGTTGTTTGGTGAATCGACCTCTACCTAGTGGCGGCTGAATGCCAACTCTCCGACACCTCCTCCTACCTCCCTCTGGACCATGACCCCACTACCGAACATCAAGCCACCATTTCCAAGACTGTCACTGACCTCATCTCCTCTGGAGATCTTCTCTCCACGGCCGCCAACCTCATTGTTCCCCAACCCCGCGCAGCCCGCTTCTACCTCCTTCCCAAGATCCACAAACAGGACTGCACTGGTAGACCCATCATTTCAGCCTGTTCTTGCCCCATGGAACTTATCTCTTCCTATCTCAACTCTATTTTTTCTCCCCTTGTCCAGTCTCTTCCCACCTACATCCGCATCTCTTCTGACGCCCTCCGCCACTTTAACAGTTTCCAGTTACCTGGCCCCAACCGTCTCCTTTTCACTGTGAACGTACAATCCCTCTACACCTCCATCCCCCACCAGGATGGCCTGAGGACGCTTCGCTTCTTCCTTGAACAGAGGCCCAACCAGTCCCCATCCACCACCACCCTCCTCCGCCTGGCTGAACTTGTTCTCACATTGAACAACTTCTCCTTTGACTCCACTCGGTTCCTCCAAATTAAAGGTGTTGCTATGGGAACCCGCATGTGTCCCAGCTATACCTGCCTTTTCGTGGGATATGTGGAACATTCTTTGTTCCAGTCCTCCTCAGGTCCCCTCCCTCACCTCTTTTTCCGGTACATTGATGACTGTATTGGTGCCGTTTCCTGCTCTCGCCCTGAACTAGAAAATTTCATTCACTTGGCTTCCAATTTCCACCCTTCCCTCACCTTCATATGGTCCATCTCTGACTCTTCCCTTCCCTTCCTCGACTTCTCTGTCTCCATCTCTGGGCATGATGTGGAGATGCCGGTGTTGGACTGGGGTGGACAAATGTAAGAAGTCACACAACACCAGGTTATAGTCCAACAGCTTTATTTGAAATCACAAGCTTTTGGTGCGCTGCTCCTTCATCAGGTGAAGTGAAGAGATGCATATAGGCACAGCATATATAGTCAGAGAACACTGCCTCTGGTTCTTTTGCCAATCACCTTAAATTGGTGCCCTCTGGTGATTGACCCTTCAGCCATTGGAAACAGTTTCTCTTTATTTACTCTTTCAAACCCTTCATGATTTTGAACACCTCCATCAAATCTCCTTTTAGCCTTCTCTGTTCCAAGCAGAACAACCCCAGCTTCTTCAGTCTATCCACGTAACTGTAATCCCTCATCCCTGCAACCATTCTAGTAAAACTCTCTGTACCCTGTCCAAAGCCTTCACGTCCTTCCTAAAGTGTGGTGCCCAGAATTGGACACAATACTCCAGCTGGGACTGAGCAAGTGTTTTATATAGGTTTAGCAAACCTTCCTGGCAATTAACCCGTGCCCTTTGATTGAACTGCAACTTCGTGCTGCCTACTCATTAGAATGATTTTAGTGTGCAGCCAGCACTAACACTATTCATTGGCTACATGCATCAGCAGGAAGCCCAAATTTGTAACTTCTTAGCTCTTCTTAAAGCCAGCCTGCACTGCTTGAAGCTAGCCCGCACCTCTTAAAGGGGAGGTGTTTTATCACTGGAGCAGGTGCTGGGAGTCGGGCAGCAAGTGAATCTGACCTTGGGACAACATGGGAGAGAACAGGCTCCAAGGTTTTCCGACACTGCACTGGAGGTCTTGGTGGAGGAGGTGGAAAGGAGGAGAGATGTCCTGTATCTGCAGGGGCCAGGAGGTCCTCCAGACACACGGTCAAAAGGCAGTGGGAACAGATAGCTTTGGAGGTCAATGCCAGGAGTCTAGCCCCAAGGACCTGGATGCAGTGCCGCAAGAAGATCTATGACCTACATGAGTGGTCAAGGCCAGTGAATGCATCTTCAAATGTTATATCCTACCAACTGTACCACTAGCCTCAGCCACTCCTCAATTCTCCACACCTCCGTCACTCAGCTAACAACAATCTCTATCAATCAGGACTTAAATTTAACATTCATATGCTCCATCGCACCCTCACACACTTAGCACTGCCGCAAATCTCACACTCACATCTCAGCATGCACACAGTGCCAGCTATTCAACCATGACAGACACATCACCCAAACAGATTCCACGATGCTCACTGATACACTTCTCTCTCTCTTGCAGGACAAGATGGCGCACAACCGGAGGCAGCAGGAATTAACCGGAGCAGTACATGCGCACCTGTTTGTCCTAACCCCCATGGAGGAGACGTTGATGGCAATTATGGAATCGTCACTACCGAGGCCATGGCCAGCTGCGGGGCTGAAACCATTGAAGATGACGGGTTCCTCATACCTCAACCTTCTTCTCACATCCCACTTCCCCCTCATTGCACAATCTCTTCTGATTTATAAGCTGCAGATTGTGTCAGCATGCACCTCTTACTTTCCCCCCGTCCACTCACCACAACCTTACCCATGTACCTTTTACCTTCAGATACTCAAGGACTGCAACCTGGCCAGGTAGTTGAGGAAGACCAAGAAGAGAGTGATGATGAAGACATACCGTCACTTGATTTCACACTCGCAGCCACCAGCTCAGGCACTGACACTGCACGTATCTTAGAGGATAGCATAGAGGCGGGATCTGCATGTAGTGAGACACCGGGCATGAGTGCGCTGCAGCCAGGGCAGGGACAAGGATAGTGCATGAGCCAGCTCTCTGGAGGGCGAGATCGCACACGAGTTCTGTTGCAGAGTAGTCAGATGAGGAGTTCGATGGGGCAGGCTACAGAAGAAGGCTGATAGGCATACACAACAAAATGTTTGGTGCATTGGGAAGCCTGTCAGAAGGCCTGCGTTCAATATCAAGGAGCATGGAGGAGTCCGGCACCAACTTGGCACAGGGCTTTGCGCATAGCTTGGAGCCCATCATTTCCAGCGTGGAAGAAGTGGTCAAATCCATCAACACACTGGTGGACCCAACCATGACGTGGCATCTGATGGCCGATGTCTCAACTTCCATTGCAGCACAAGGAGCATCCACCCAATGTCTGAGTGTTGCTTTGGAAGCTCAGAATGCTGGCATCATGGCTCTGGATACCAGTGTGCAAAGGGGCTCCCAGGGCATCACAGCAGTCCTGCAATCTGTTCTGCAACAGATCTGCTCCCAAAAGACCCTCTGCAGATATGGCCTCTTGCTGAGAGCTCTTCTCCCCTTCCTCCTCACTCTTCTAGGAGCTAGGCCTGCTCTGTGTGGCCTTTGCTCATTCTCCCAGTCATGCTCAATGCTAAAAGGAAGCCAGACAGGCCTCCCATATCTGGGAGCAACTGGTTTGGTTTGGAGTCAGGAAAAACTCCTTCAGCACCTGCCTCTTCTTCTTCTTCTCCTTCTTAGGCAGTCCCTCGGAACCGAGGATGTCTTGCTTCCACATTAAAAATGAGTTCTCAGGTGACTGATGAATCCAATGCGGGACCTACAGTCTCTGTCACAGGTGGGGCAGACGGTGGTTGAAGGGGCGGGTGGGTGGGGTGCTTGGGTTGACGTGCACTCCTTGCGCTTGACTTCCGCTCGCTCCCGGCGAAGAGACTTGAGGTATTCGGCGCCTTCCCGAATGCTTCTCCTCCACTTTGTGTGGTCTTGGGCCAGGGATTCCCAAGTGTCAGTGGGGATGTTGCACTTTTTCAAAGAGGCTTTGAGGGTGTCCTTGAAGCGTTTCCTCTGCCCACCTGGGGATTTCTTGCCGTGTCAGAGCTCCGAGTGGAGCTTGTTTTGGGAGTCTCGTATCGGGCATGCAGATGATGTGACCCATCCATCGGAGCTGATTGAGCATGGTCAAAGCTTCGATCCTGGGGATGTTGGCCTGAGCAAGAACACTGACGTTGGTGCGCCTATCCTGCCAATGGATTTGCAGGATCTTGCGGAGGCAGCGTTGGTGGTACCTCTCCAGTGCTTTGAAGTGCCTGCTGTACATGGTCCATGTCTCTGAGGCATACAGCAGGGCGGGTATCACTTCTGCTCTGTAGACCATGAGCCTAGTGCCGGGTTTGAGGTCCTGGTCTTCAAACTCTCTCTTCCTCAGGCGACTGAAAGCTGCACTGGCACACTGAAGGCAGTGTTGGACTTCGTCATCGACGTCTGCCTTTGTTGACAGTAGGCTCCTGAGGTATGGAAAGTGGTCCACATTGTCCAAGGCCTTGTCGTGGATCTTAATCGGGGGGCAGTACTTGAAGTCGGCCAACTGGAGGCCGGTGATGGCCGTTCTGTAAGCTTGGACTTCCGGGTCTGAGGCTTGGTCCGCTGCCATGAGGGCGTAGTCGATGCCCAAATGAACCGTATTGACGACCGCGCGGGAGAGGCAGTCTGCCACCAGGTTGTCCTTACCGGCCACGTGCCGTATATCCGTGGTGAATTTGAATATGTAGGTCAGTTGACGCTGCTGTCGGGCTGACCACGGTTCGGCAGTCTTGGACATTGCAAAGGTCAGCGGCTTATGGTCCACAAAGGCGGTGAAAGGACGTCCTTCCAGAAGGAACTGAAAATGGCGCATGGCCAGAAAAAGGGCGAGCAACTCCCAGTCGAACGTGCTGTATGCTCTCTCGTTCTGCCGTAGTTGACGGCTGAAGAATGCCAACGGCTGCCACGTCCCGTTCACCCACTGCTGTTGCACGGCACCGACTGCGTAGTCCGCGCGTCGGTGGTGAGGGCGATGGTGGCTCCTGGCAGCGGGTGCGCCAGCATAGTCGCGTTGGCTAAGGCACTTTTGGTGTCGGCGAACTCTCGGGCCATGTCATCCATCCAGTCTACCGGGTTCTTGCCAGTCTTGCCCTTGAGGGCCTCGTACAGAGGCCGCATGAGTAGTGCCGCCTTAGGCACGAAACGGTGGTAAAAATTTACCATGCCTAGGAATTCCTGCAGGGCCTTTATGTTCTGCGGGTGTGGAAAGGATGTCACCGCCTCTACCTTCGAAGGTAAAGGAACCGCTCCCTCTGAGGTGATGCGATGCCCCAGGAAGTCAATTTGGTGCAGGCCAAACTGACACTTGGCTGGGTTGATAATCAGGCCATGTTGGCTGAGGTGTCGAAAAAGGGTACGTAGGTGGCAGTTATGTTCTTCCTTGGTAGGACTGGCAATTAGAATATCGTCTATGTAGACGAAGAGGAACTTGAGGTCCCGCAGTACGAAGTCCATCAGGCGTTGGAAAGCCTGGGCGGCGTTCTTTAACCCAAACGGCATCCGTAAAAACTCGAAGAGGCCGAATGGGGTGATGCCTGCGGTCTTCTGGACATCCTGTGGATGAACTGGGACCTGGTGGTAGCTTCGGACGAGGTCGACTTTTGAGAAAACGGTGTTCCCTGCCAAATGGGCAGAGAAATCCTGGATATGGGGAATCGGGTACCGATCAGGAGTGGTGGCGTTGTTTAGTCATCGATAGTTGCCACATGGCCGCCATCCGCCGCCAGGCTTCGGGACGATATGGAGGGGTGAAGACCAGGGACTATTCGACCGGCGAATAATCCCTAACCGTTCCATGGTGGCAAACTCCGCCTTTGCAACCGCCAGCTTGCCAGGTTCCAGGCGCCGGGCCCACGCGTAGACCGGGGGGCCGTTGGTGTTCCACATCATGTTTCGTGGCTGTGGAGGAAAACGTGGGTCTTGTCAGGTCGGGGAATTCACTGAGCAGGCGAGCGAACTCATCAGGAGTCGGGAACGCACAGGAGATGGTGCGTCACGTAGTGTTACTGCAATAACACGGAAGAGAATTAAAAGTGGCTGCGTTGATCAGCCGCCGGTTCTGAACGTCGACCAGGAGACTGTTGGCGCACAGGAAATCCGCGCCGAGGAGGGGCTGGGAAACTTTGGCCGTAACAAACTCCCAGTGAAACCGTTGCCCCCCGAGGCACAACTCCACTCGTCGTCTGCCGAAGGTCCGAATTGTGCCGCCATTGGCCGCTTCAAGGGCAGGGCCGTGATTCCCCGTCTGCACATTGAGGGCGGACACGGGTAAAATGCTACACTGCGCTCCGGTGTCGCACAGAAAACGACGACCGGAGAGGGTATCGGTGATGAACAGCAATTTTCCCGCGTTGCCGATTGCCATCGTGGCCGCGGGGTGCCCGTTAGACCCAACTGGGAGGGAACACTCCTGCCTGGACAAGCCCTGCGAATACACAGGATCTGCTCAGACGAGGAGGAACACGATGGACACCTACAGACACTGAAAGACGCCCTTGTAAGAACGGGATATGACGCTCGACTCGTCGATCAACAGTTCCGATGGGCCACAGCGAAAAATCGCATAGACCTCCTCAGAAGACAAACACGGGACACAACCAACAGAGTACCCTTCGTCGTCCAGTACTTCCCCGGAGCGGAGAAACTACGCCATGTTCTTCGCAGCCTTCAACATGTCATCGATGACGATGAACACCTCGCTAAGGCCATCCCCACGCCTCCACTACTCGCTTTCAAACAGCCGCCTAACCTCAAACAGACCATCGCTCGCAGCAAATTACCCAGCTTCCAGGAGAACAGCGACCACGACACCACACAACCCTGCCACAGCAACCTCTGCAAGACATGCCAGATCATCAACACAGATACCATCATCACACGTGAGGACACCACCCACCAGGTACATGGTACATACTCATGTGACTCGGCCAACGTTGTCTACCTCATACGTTGCAGGAAAGGATGCCCCGGAGCATGGTACATCGGCGAGACCATGCAGACACTGCGACAACGGATGAACGGACACCGCGCAACAATCACCAGGCAGGAGTGTTCCCTCCCAGTCGGGGAACACTTCAGCAGTCAAGGACATTCAGCCTCCGATCTTCGGGTAAGCATTCTCCAAGGTGGCCTTCGAGACACACGACAACGCAAAATCGTCGAGCAGAAACTGATAGCCAAGTTCCGCACCCATGAGGACGGCCTCAACCGAGATCTTGGGTTCATGTCACGCTACATGTAACCCCACCTGATGCAGGGTCATCCAGACTCGAGTCGGCATTGGCTTGTTCTCTCTACACAGATGCGGCCGGACCTGCTGTGATTTCCAGCCAAAAAAAATGTTTTTTGTCTTTTTTTGTTTTTCATACAGACCCCAGCATCTGCAATATTTGACCCCTTGTGACCCCACCTCATTGTTCTTTGATGTAATGTTTCCCTGACTGACCTGTTTGGACACCATTCACACCTTTGACTGCTGTGATTATCTCTCTGCCGAGGTGTGATAAATGGCAGTTGGAAAGGTTACCTGTAAACATCTGACATGATTCTCTGACTATATAAGCTGTGTCTTTATGCATTTCTCCACTTCACCTGAAGAAGGAGCAGCGCTCCGAAAGCTTGTGATTTCAAATAAAGCTGTTGGACTATAACCTGGTGTTGTGTGACTTCTTACATTTATAATCTAAAGGAACGGTTCCTTAATCAAGAGAACTTTGGAAGATTATAGTTAGGGCTTCTGCAATGTGTTCACCTACTTCCTTTAAAACTCTGGGATGGAAGCCATCTGGTCCTGGGGATTTGTCACTCATTAATGGCATTATTTTCTTCATTACTGTTATTTTACTTATGTTAATTTTATTGAGTCCCTGCCCCCGATTCAATATTAGTTTCCTTGGGATTTCCGGCATGCTAACCTCTTCCGCTACTGTAAATACTGATGGAAAATAAATATTCAACGTGTCCGCCATTTCCTTATTATCATTGACAACATCACTGCTTTCAGTTTTTAAGGGGCCAACATTGCTCCTGATGATGAAGATGAAACACCGTCACTCATCTAACAGTCGCAGCCACCAGCTCAGATACTGGCACTGTGTGGCGTTTAGAGGGTAGTTTAGAGGCGGGATCTGCATGTGGCGAGTCACCAGGCACGAGTGGGCTGCAGCCAGGGCAAGGGGAAAGGGTAGCGCAGGTGCCAGCTCCCCGGAGGGCAAGATCACACACAAGTTCTGCTGCACAGGACACAGATGAAGATTTTGATGGGCGGCCTACAGAAGAACGCTGTTGGGTATGCACAATGAAATGCTTGGTGCATTGGCAGGCCAGCCAGAAAGCCTCAGTGCAAGATCAAGGAGAATGGAAGAATCCAGCTTCATCCTTGCATAGGGCTTTGGGCCAAGCTTGGAACCCATCCTTTCCAGCATGGACACAACCATCATGCCACGTCTGGTGACTGAAGTCTCAGCTTCCACTGCAGCACAAGCAGAAGCCACCCAACGTCTGAGTGCTGCAATAGAAGCTCAGAATGAAGTCATGCAAGCTCAGCTTGCTATCACGCAAGCATAGAATGCTGCCATCGTGGCTGGGTTTACCAGTGTTGAAAGGGACTTGCAGGGTGTCACCGCAGTCCAGCAGTCTGTACTCCAGCAGATTACTAGGATTCCTGTGGCACTGCCCTAGAGGATGAGAATGACAGCATTCGTACTCTCACCACTGCTACTCCACCAGTGCCCTTGCTGTTGCATGTCAGCCAGTCAGCCCAGACGACTGATACCCATGTCAAGGTGGTGCAGACCGAAAATGGGCCTACTAGGCCCAGAGCTCCTCGAGGTCATCCTGCAAGGCCATCTGCAGTCTCCCCCAATGAAAGTCAACAACCTTCCGCCAGCCATGCTGCAGTCACTGGGGTAGCACTGTGTAGGAGCACTAGGATAGGCAAAGGCACACGCAAGACAGGCACTAAGGGAAAGCACAAGGGTGATTTGTCTGCAACATAGCATGTTTTGATTTCTAAATTTGGTTTGGAATGTTGATTTTGTGTTGGCTTTTATTTTTGCATTGTGGTCAAGCGGACGCTGTGATGGCCAGTGACAGAGGAAAGGTAAGGTGTGGGACTGTTGGTGAATGGCGAATTAGAGTTGCGGATACTGGTATTGCACTCAGATGAGTTCTTAATGGACATCCAGAAAGTGGCTGTCTAGGTTGCCTCCTCCCTTCCTCTTCCTCCTCCTTCTCTTCTTCCTCCTAAGAACATAAGAATTAGGGGCAGGAGTAGGTCATACGGCCCCTCGAGCGTGCTTCGCCATTTAATGGAATCATGGCTGATCTTTGACTTCAACTCTACTTTCCCACCCGATCTCCATATTCCTTGATTCCCCAGAGTCCAAAAATCTACCTACCTCAGCCTAGAATATATTCAACAATTCGGCATCCACAGCCCTTTGGGGTAGAGAATTCCAAATATTCACAACGCCTCCTCTTCAGCTGCTCACCAAATAGCTGATGGCAAGGGCTGTGCCCACATGATGACAAGGTTATGCAGCATGCAGCAGACCATCACGACTCCTGACACCCGCTCTACTGAGTACTGCAGGGCTCATCCAGAGCAGTCCAGACAGCATAAGCATTGTTTCAGCGTGCCAGTGGTATGCTCTATTACATTCTGTGTGGCTTTCATTATATGCATCCTGCCTACGTGTGCATGGATTGTGCACCAGAGTCATCAGCCATGTTGTCAGCGGATAGCCCTTTTCGCCCAGTAGCCACTCTTTGGTTTGTTGTTGTGGCTTAAATTACTCTATTGTGACTCTATAAATGCAAATGGCACAGCGGACTGTTGCAGAATGAAGGCATCATGACTGCTGCCAGGATATTGTGCAGTGACCTGCATAATTCGCTGTCTATGGTCGCACGCCAACTGGACGTTGAGGGAATGGAATCGCTTTTGGTTCCGGTACATGGCAGAGTTGACATGCGGTGCCTGCAAAGCTATGTGCCTGCAGTCAATGGCACCCTGCACCATGGGGAAGTCTGTAATCCTTGCAAAGCATGCGCTCACTCCGCCTGCTGCACTCTGGCAAGAGAGAATGAAATTTGGTTTAACTTTCTTTGAATAGAGAGAGTTAGTGACCTCCCTTACGCAACAGTGGATGGCAAATTGCAAGATATTGCAAATATCTCCAGCTCCAGCCTGTAAGGAGCCTGATGCATAAAAGTTCATTGCCATGGTCACCTTCACAGCCACTGGCAATGTGATCCTTTGCCCTGCTCTGAGGTTGCAGTTGTGGCTGCAGCAGGTAGCAGATTTCAGCGAGGATGTCTTTACTGAAGCACAGACATCTCTCACATTGTTCCTCACTGAGGTTCAGGTAGGAGAATTGCTCCCTGAATAGCCTGGGCGTATATGGCTGAGAGCCCTTCTCACCATCCTCCTCCTCCCTCTTCCAGCAGCTTGTACTGCTCTGTGTGCCCTCTGCTCATTCTCCAAGTCATGCTGTATATCAAGGGAAATTCCTACTAGTGCACCCATGTCTGGTAGCAAGTGGTTTGTGCAGAAGCCTTGAACTCAGGAAAAAGTCCTTCAGCACCTGCCACACCACGCCCTGTAGACTTTGGCAACTTTAAACAACTATAGAAAGTACCAAACACTTGTGGACACATAAGAACAGCCAGAAGAAATCAACCAGCAACTAACCTGTAAGTTGTTGATGATCCCTTTAAATAGTGCTGGTGGTGGTCCTTCATGCTGTTGTATACATATTCAGCCGAGCTCCAAAATGGTAGTGCTGGCTTCTAATCAGTGTTACATGCTTGACATCATGATCTGCCTGCTCTGCATACTTCCAGCATGCGTTCATTCCGCGCGCTCCAACACCCTCACCAATATGGTGTCCGGTGCCATTCGCCCCACAAGTGTGTATGTGCCGCTAACACCATTTTGGACCTCTAAGGGCACTCGTAGCACCCAAAAAAATGGGTGCTATGGATCCAAGTATTTGCACCGCCCATTTGATGAGGTCATGAAGGGATTTGAGGATCAGGACAATGATTTTAAATTTACTGTAAATGTCAGCCTTGGCTCAATGGTAGCACTCTCGTCTCTGAGTCAGAAGGTTGTAGGGTCAAGCCCCACTCTAGAGACATGAGCATGTAATCTAGGCTGGCACGTCAGTGCAGAACAGAGGGAGTGCGGCATTGTCGGAGGTGTCATCTTTTGGATGATGTTAAACTGAGACCCCATCTGCCCTTTCAGATGAACGTTAAAGATCCCACATCATTATTTGAAGAAGAGCAGCAGAGTTCTGCTGATGTCCTGCCAATATTTATCTCTCAACCAACATCCAAAACAGATTATCTGGTCATTTATTTCATTGCTGTTTCTGGGATCTTGCTGTGTGCAATTTTGCTGCCTCGTTTCTGACAGTACAACAGTGACCACGCTTCAAAAGTATTTAATTGGCGGTAAAGCTCTTTGTGACACCCTGAGGTTCTGAAATACGCTGTATAAAATGCAAGTCTTTCTTTCGGGAGCCAATGTAGGTCAACAAGGATGGGAGTGATGAGCAAGTGGAACTTAGTCTGGAGTAAAATATAGGTGGCTGTGTTTTGAACAATTTGGAGTTTTTGGTGGATGGAGAATGAAAGGCCAGCAAGGAAGACATTGGAGAAATCGAGTGTAAAGCAGAAGAATAGATAAGCTGGGAAGGGTATGGAGTCAATGGCAAGAGAGTCTTGTTTTTGGCAAGATTGTAAATGATGGCTTTTGTCTTTCCAATGTTCAGTTGGAGGAAGTTGTGAATCAAATCATGATTTAATGTTGAACAGGCAGTCTGAAAGTAAAGAGGTGGTCAAGGGATTAAGAGAGGTGGTGAAAGTTATAGTTGGGTATTGTCTGTATATATAGATACTAACTGCATGCCTGCTGATGCTGTCATCGAGATGGCAGCATGTAGATGAGGAAGAGGTGAGGCTGACAATAGAGGGACTCATAAGTAATGGTGCAGGAGCAGGAAAATAAGAAAGAAAGACTTACATTTTATATCGTGCCCTTCAGACCTCAACACATCCCACTATGCTTTACACTCAATGAAGTACTTTTGAAATGCAGTCACTGCTGTAATATGGGAAATACAGTAAAAACTGGAGATGTGTTGGATGCATTCACATAGATAGGTGTGGAACCACGCAGGACCATGATTAGGTGCTATATAAATGCAAATATTTGTTTTTATATACGGAACACCATGCTCCAGGCTCTAAACTACCCGTGAGCATTGCCACTAATATTAAAAAACTTGTTCATAAAAAAATATAGTAATAGCATCATGGAATCAAACAAAGCCATTTCTCCATTAAACACACTCCTTCTAACACTTTTCTCAACTTCTAATGAGGGATTTAACAACTAGCAAACTTCTAAGTTAAAATTTCTCCCTGACCCAGGAAGAAATTAAGCAACAACCCTAGGGTGAAACCTGGTCTGTCCCTTTGAGATCCAATTCCTACAACTTCCTAAGGCTCATTAGACGATAATTCCAGGACCAATAAGCCTGCATAATTGGCTCTCCAAGCACCACCTTAAACATTCACTCCCTCCACCATGGCTGCAGCGTGTACCATCTACAAGATGCACTGCAGCAACTCGCCAAGGCTTCTTTGACAGCACCTCCCAAATCCGCGACCTCTACCACCTAGAAGGACAAGGGCAGCAGGTGCATGGGAACACCACCACCTCCAAGTTCCCCTCCAATTCACATACCATCCTGACTTGGAAATATATCGCCATTCCTTCATAGTCACTGGGTCTGAAGCCTGGAACTCTCTCCCGAACAGCACTGTGGGAGTACCTTCACCACACGGACTGCAGTGGTTAAAGAAGGTGGCTCACCACCACCTTCTCAAGGACAATTAGGGATGGGAAATAAATGCTGGCCTTGCCAGCGATGCCCACATCCCAGGAACGAATAATAAAAAAAAATTATTTTAGGAACATCATGAGTGCTGAGGTCAATAAGAAGATATTTTCTGTTACTGGAAAAGTCTCTCTATACGTTAGAAATGATTAGCTTTCCTTTTTTAATGCCTGTTTTTAGGCTAATTTGGCAGTACATGAAAACCGCCTCCAAGGGGCCATGAGGGAGTTAGGAGCTGCCCAGGCCCAGCTGGATGAGAAGCAAGCCGAACTGGACAAGGTACAGGCAAAGTTTGATGCTGCCATGAAAGAGAAAATGGTGAGTGACAATCTTAGAGGACTTCTAGCTAATCAATAATTATCTTTTATATCCTCACTGATTAATGTCTGAAATCATAATGACTGGCATTTAGGTTTATTTAGATCATTGTTGGTATTTATCTGATTCAGGTTTCCTTTTACTGTGCTAAAACTGTCAAAAAATCTGATTTACACATGTCATATTCCAGCATCATTAAACCTGGTATCCCCCTGGTTGAATAGTTTGCCGACACTTGGCTGAATCGTAACTCCAAGTAACAGGTGGGTTGGGATCGTGTCAGGTTAAAATGCAAAATATCTGGAACAGGAACCGAACCCGCCTGTTTCCGGATTTAACGGAGGCAAGGCGAGGGGTGGGCAACCAATCCGCTCGAGGACAGCAGGTTGATCATTTAAAATTATAATGAGCCTCCTTGCCTTCATTTTAACAGTCATTCTATTTGTAACCACAGGCAGCTGAGTCTCCCGGGCGTCGGGAAACTTGGCAGCTGTAAGCAGGCGAGAAGGGTTGAATCCATGAGGTAAGTGCCTTTACAGGACTACATGTGGGCCAGGAGGAGTAGGAGTATATCCTCCCAGCCCAACAAGCTGCCGTGTAAACCCACCCCCTTGGATCTATCTGCCTCACCTCGTAGGCTTCGGACTTGTAAAGCAGGCTTCAGCCCAAAAGGCCTCCAACCTGTCGATCAGGCTGCCTGTGGGTGGGAACCCACTTAAAGGGGCCCTGCAGTTAAATTCTGCCGGTCATTTGGGAAACCCTTTCTTCCGGGTTTCCCGACCTCACAACAGCACACACTGACACAGAACTCGCCTCCAGGCTAAAATCCAGGCCTCCGTGCCTAGGTCCACACATAAGAATATAAAAATTAGGAGCAAGAGTAGGCCATCGAATTATATATGGACTAGAAATTGGGTTGCTTTGCTCCTCTTGTTAGCGCTCCCAGGGGTCACTAACGGGGCGCAAATGCCCTAGCGTCCAGGTGCGGCGCCATTGACACCTCCCACGAAATTCAGCGGGAGGTTAGTGGCAGCGGTAGCCGGCAGCGCCCCGCTCCGCTGCACCAGCAATGATGACATCATCGCCGTGCACAGAGCCCCGTTTGCAACCTGGCCACAAACTTCCCTTGTTCCCCCTGACCTATCGCCAAGCAATATGTACGACAGGATCAGGGGGCAGTTTTGCAGTGGCGGTAGTGGGTGGCGGCACAATTTAAAGGGTAGGTGTCAGGCGGCCCTTTTTATTTTGGCCGGCTGCCAGCACCTGCCTCCTTTCACATTTGTATGCGGGGTGCCAGCCGCGATCATTCAGCCCGGCGCTCCTCGAGTGCCGGGCTGTTTCCACGGCACCCTGCTCCCCGGTAATCAGGAGAGGAGGCCTGCAATAACACGGCAGCACGTGCCGCTGCAACATTGAGTAGTAGTGCCCCAAGAAGGTGGTGGAGTGTAGCGCTCCACTCCTACTTGGGGCGCTACTTCTGAATTTACAGGGTAGGGGCTCTAACTTTTTTGTGGCACTAAAATTAGTGCCCCGACGAGGTTAGTGCCCCAAAATGGTCTATACCCAATTTTTCCCCCATAGAATCATAGAATGGTTACAGCATGGAAGAAGGCCATTCTGCCCGTCGAGTCCATGCCGTCTCTCTGCAAGAGCACTTCAGCTAGTCCCATTCCCCTGCTGTTTCCCCGTAGCACTGCAAAAAATGTTTCCTTCAGGTACTTATCCAACTCCCGTTTGAAAGCCGTGATTGAGTCTGCCTCCACCACCCTTTCAGGCAGTGCATTCCAGATCCTAACCACTCGCTGAGTAAAAAATATATTCCTCATGTCGCCTTTGGTTCTTCTGCCAATCACCTTAAATCTGTGTCTTCTGGCTCTCAACCCTTCTGCCAATGGGTATAGTTTCTCTCTTATCTACTCTGTCCAGACCCCTCATGATTTTAAACACCTCTATCAAATCTCCTCTCAACCTTCTCTGCTCTAGGGGGAACAACCCCAGCTTCTCCAGTCTATCCATGTAACTGAAGTCCCTATGAAGATTATGGCCAATACCTCCGTGATTTCTCCCTTCACTTCCCTCAGTGTCCTAGGAGATGCATCCTGGTGACTTATCTACTTTAAGTATAGCCAGCCTTTCTAGTACCTCCTCTGTCAATTTTTACCCCATCCAGTATCTCCTCTACCTGCTCCCTTACTATATCTGTGGCAGCATCTTCTTCCTTGGTGAAGACAGCTGCAAAGTACTCATTTAGCACCTCAGCCATATCCTCTGCCTCCATGTGTAGGTCTCCTTTTTGGACCCTAATCGGCCCCACCCCTCCTCTTACTACCCGTTTACTATTTATATGCCTATAGAAGACTTTTGGATTACCTTTTATGTTAGCTGCCGTTCTATTCTCATACCCTCTCTTTACCCCACTTATTTTCTTTTTCACTTCTCTGAACTTTCTATATTCAGCCTGATTCTCAGATGTATTCGTGACCTGACACCTGTCATACGTGCATTTTTTCTGCTTCATCTTACTCTCTATCTCTTTCGGCATCCAGGGATCTCTGACTTTAGTTGCCCTGCATTTCCCCCTAGTGGGAATTTACCTTTACTGTACCCGAACTATTTCCTCTTTAAAGGCAACCCATTGTTCCATTACAGTTTTGCCTGCCAATCTTTGATTCCAATTTACCCGGGCCAGATCCGTTCTTATCCCACTGAAATTTCCCTTCCTCCAATTAAGTATTTTTACTCTAGATTGCTGCCTGTCCTTTTCCATAGCTAATCTAATCCTTATTATACTATGATCATTGTTTCCTAAATGTTCACCTACTGACACTTGCTCCACTTGACCCACCTCATTCCCCAGAAACAGATCCAGCAATGCCTCCTTCCTCGTTGGACTGGAAACATACTGATCAAAAAAGTTCTCCTGAACATACTTCAGAAATTCTTCCCCCTCTCTGCCCTTTACACTATTACTATCCCAGTCCATACGGCCCCTCGAGCCTACTCCACCATTCAATAAGATCATGGCTGATCTTCGACCTCAACTCCACTTTCCTGCCCTATCCCCATATCCCTTAATTCCTCTGGAGTCCAAAAATCTATCTATATCAGCCTTGAATATACTCAACGACTGAGCATCCACAGCACTTTGGGGCAGAGAATTCCAAATATTCACAACCCTCTGAGTGAAGACATTCCTCCTCATCTCAGTCTTAAAAGGCCAATCCCTTATCCTGAGACGATGCCCCCTAGTTCTAGACTCTCCAGCCAGGGGAAACAATCTCTCAGCATCTACTCTGTCAATCCCCCTCAGAATCTTATATGTTTCAATGAGATCATCTCTCATTCTTGGAAATACCAGAGAGTATGTTGGGAGGACTCGTAAAAATCAACATTTCATTGTGCAGTACACACGTCTGCTGCATATATGACAAATAAAATTGAATTGAATTGAATTGAATTGAGTATAGGCCCAATCTACTCACTCTCTCCTCCTAGGGCAACCCTCTCATCCCAGGAATCAATCCAGTAAACCTTAGTTGCACCGCCTGTAAGACAAATATATCCTTCCTTAAATAAGGAGACCAAAACTGTGCACAGTGCTCCAGGTGTGGTCTCACCAGAGCCCTGGACAATTGTAGCAAGACTTCCTTACTCTTGCACTCCAACCCTCTAGCAATAAAGGCCAACATGCCATTTGCCTTCCTAATTGCTTGCTGTACCTGCATGCTAACTCCCTGTGTTTCTTGTACTCGGACACCCAAATCTATCTGAACACCAACATTTAACAGTTGCTCACCATTTAAAAAATACTCTGTTTTTCTATTCTTCCTACCAAAGTGAATAACCTGACATTTCCCCACATGATAGTCTATCTGCCACCTTATTGTCCACTCACTTAACCTGCCTATATCCCTTTGCAGACTCTTTGCATCTTCCTCACATCTTACTTTTCCACCTAGCTTTGTACCATCAGCAAACTTGGTCCCTTCGTCTAAATCATTACTATAGATTGTAAATAGCTGAGGCCCAAGCACTGATCCTTACGGCACCCCACGAGTTACAGCCTGCCATTCTGAAAATTAACCAATCCTTTATCCATGCTAATACCTTACCCCCAACCCCATGAGCCCTTATCTTCCTCAACAACCTTTCATATGGTACCTTATCGAATGCCTTTTGGAGATCCAAATATACTACATCCACTGGTTCCCTTTATCTACCCTGCTAGTTACATCCTTAAAAAATGAATACATTTGTCAAACATGATTTACCTTTCATAAAACCATGTTGACTCTGCCTAATCATTTCATGATTTTCTAAGTATTCTGTTACCACTTCCTTAATAATGGATGCCAGCATTTTCCCCGACGACTGATGTCAGGCTAACTGTTTCCTGCCTCTTGTTATTTCTTACCTCTAACGATACTGATTCTACTTCCTGATCTTCTGAGCCAAGATCCTTTCTCACTACTGTCCTTATGTCATCCTTAACTATCAGGGCTACCACTGCCCCCCCCCCCCAACCTCACCCCTCTCACCTCTCACCCTCCCACCACCCCACTCCACCCCACACCTCCCCCCTTCCCCCCACACCTCCCCCTCCCCCCACCACCCCACCCCACACCTCCACCCTCCCCACCCACCACCCCCCTCCACCCCACCACCCCCTCAAACCACCTCCCACCCCCCATTTCCACCCTCCCCCCACCACCCCTCCACCACCTCACCTCCCCCCGACCCCCCCACCCCCCTCCATACCTCCCCCTCCCCCCCTCACCACCCCCTCCCCCCCACCCCCCACACACCTCCCCTCCTCCCTCACCACCCCCTCCCCCCCACCCCCCACACACCTCCCCTCCTCCCTCACCACCACCCTCCCCCCCATCACCCCCCAACTCCCCCCACCCACCCAGCCCTTTAAGAGTGACTTAAAGGAGGAGAGAGATGGGGAGGGAATTCCAGAGCTTAGGGCCCAGGCAGTAGAAGGCACAGCCGCCAATGGCGGAGCGAAGGAAATCGGGGATGCGCAAGAGGAGAAATTGGAGGACAGTAGAGATCTCGGAGGGTTATAAGGCTGGAGAAAGTTACAGAGATTGGGAGAGGCTCAATAGATAAAGACTAACAATACAGAAGAAAAGCTTTTTCAGTATTCTTAAAGTTGTAAGAGGTTGAATTTCTGTGGGGGTTGTCCCGATCATCTGCCTTGGTGGACGATTGGGGAACCCCACAGATATTCAACCCCTAAGTGTGTAGCTGGCATCCAGAGAGCTGAGGAACTGTGACTGAATTGAAGCTGCTTTTTATTTTTTAGGACCTAGTAGAAGATGCAGAATCATGTAGAAGAAAGATGGAAGCTGCGTCAGCACTGATAGACGGTCTGAGTGGGGAAAGAACCAGATGGACAGACCAGTGCAGGGAGTTTAAAGCACAAATCAACAGGCAAGAGCTGGTCACTGGTTGGCAGCAACATACATGATTCCGAACCCTGATTTAAACCCTGCCCGCCCAACAGGAACAGGTTAAAATCGCGGTAGAGTACTTATTGTTGCATTCCTGATGCACTCCCCACCGTGCCGTTTAAACTGCACTTTTTTCCAGGCCTACAGGCAGGCAGGGTTTCATGAACACATTAAAATCGGGGTTCGACAATGCAATCGGACCCCAACACCATTTAAATTAAAAATCGCAGCAGTCCTGCCCAATGCCGGAGTCACCAGTAAACCTAGTGGCAAACGGATCCAGAGCCAGAGCCAGAAGAAGCCCAGAAAATTAATTTTTAATTTCTTTTTTCCTTATGGAGCAGGAAAAACGGGAATGCTCCTCCAGGCGTCACAAGAAACCATGGGCCTCGCAAGCCCCAGGCTTCCCTAACCTTCCCCGACTGTGATGCACCCCTAAACCTCTCCCAACCACCTACCTGACTGACTAGCAAGAAATATAAAAACAGACAGTAAGAGCTTCTACAGGTATATAAAAAGGAAGAGAGTAGCTAAAGTAAACGTTGGTCCCCTAGAGGATGAGTCTGGGGAATTAATAATGGGAAACAGGGAAATGGCGGAGACTTTGAACAAATATTTTGTATCGGTCTTCACGGTAGAAGACACTAAAGGCATCCCAATAATGGATAATCAAGGGGCTATTGGGGTGGGGAGGGGAGAGAACTTAAAACAATCACTATCACTGGAGAGAAAGGACTAAGCAAACTAATGGGACTAAAGGTGGACAGGTCCCCTGGACCCGATGGCCTGCATCCTAGACTCTTAAAAGAAGTGGCTGCAGAGATAGTGGATACATTGGTTGTAATCTACCAAAATATCCTGGATTCTGGAGAGGTCCCAGCGGACTGGAAAACCGCAAATGTAACGCCCCTGTTTAAGAAAGGAGGGAGACAGAAAGCAGGCAACTATCGACCAGTTAGCCTAACATCTGTCATTGGGAAAATGCTGGAGTCCATCATTAATGAAGTGGTAGCAGGACATTCAGAAAATCATAATATAATCAAGCAGAGTCAGCATGGTTTTATGAAAGGGAAATCATGTTTGACAAATTTGTTGGAATTCTTTGAGGATGTAATGAGCAGGGTGGATAAAGGGGAACCAGTAGATGTCGTGTATTTGGATTTCCAGAAGGCATTCGATAAGGTGCCACATAAAAGGTTACTACACAAGATAAGAGCTCACGGGGTTGGGGGTAATATATTAGCATGGATAGAGGATTCACTAACTGAGGGTAGAAAGCGCTCCAAGCAACACTTGCACTGCTATAGAACCATAGAAGCTTATGGCACAGAAGGAGGCCATTTGGCCCATCACGATCGGACCGGCCAAGAAAGAGACATAGGGCTAGAAATTCAGTAAGGCCCCGCCAGCTTTGCGCCCAGTTACCGCCCAAAGAGGGCTTCTGCGCCAATAGAGGAGTTTGCGCTGATATTCAGCGCAGCGGTAATGGCGGCGGTAGCCGGTAGCGCTGCGCCGGCACCGATGACGTCATCGGTGTGCGCAGTGCCCCGGTTCCGCCCCGATACCGGCCCGACCCCCATATTTAGTTGTGGCCGCCTCTTCCGCAGCGGCCGCAAACAACGTTCTGCAACCGTGGCCGTCCTGCAGCCTTAGTGGCGCTAGTTAAGGTGGAGGTGCGGCCGGCCGCTTTTTCGGCGGCCGCCTGCCCGCACCTCCTTCCCCGGCCTCCTCCACCCCCCCCACCCGCGGCATTGCCGGCTGCTTTCCGCGAGCCCGGCACTTCTCCGTGGTGCCGGGCTCATTTGCCGGCACTATCAAGCGGCGATCTCCCCGTTGCAGGCACCTCCCCCTTAAGAGAAGGAGGAGGCCTGCAGTACCGCAGCCTGCCGCTCCGCAGCGGGTGGCGCAGCGGCACCTACAGCGCTGAAATTCAGTTTCAGCGCCCCAAGCGGGGGCGGGCACACCCTGGAATAGCGCCCGGTTCCGACTTGGGGCGCAAAAACTGAATTTCTGACGGTCGCAACTGGCTCCGCGCGCAGCGCTAACTTTTGGGCGCAAGCAAGCTGGCGGGGCCTTACTGAATTTCTAGGCCATACAGCCTAATCCCACTTACCAGCTCTTGGTCCATAACCTTGTAGGTTAAGGCATTTCAAGTCCATATCCAAGTACTTTCGAAATGCAATGAGGGTTTCTGCGTCGACCACCCTTTCAGGCAGTGACTTCCAGACCACCACCACCCTCTGGGTGAAAGAAAATCTCCTCAACTTCCCTTTAATCCTTATACCAATTACTTTAAATCTATGCTCTCTGGTTATTGACCTCTCATGAAGGGAAATAGGTCCGTCCTATCCACCCTATCTAGGCCCTCATAATTTTATACACCTCAATTAAACCTCCCCTCAGCCTCCTCTGTTCCAAAAATAAACAATCCCAGCCTATTCAATCTTTCCTCACAGCTAAATTCTTCAGTCCTGGCAACATCCTCGTAAATCGCCTCTGTACCCTCTCTAGTGTAATCACATCCGTTCTGTAATGTGGTGACCAGAACTGTATGCAGTACTCTAGCTGTGGCCTAACTAGTGTTTTATATAGTTGAAGCATAACCTCCCAGCTCTTATATTCTGTGCCTCGGCTAATAAAGGAAAGTATCCCGTATGCCTTCTTAACCACCTTATTTACCTATCCTGCTACCTTCAGGGATCTCTGGGCCTGCACCCCAAGGTCCCTCTGTTCCTCTACACTTCTCAGTATCCTACTATTTATTGTGCATTCCCTTGCCTTGTTAGCCCTCCCCAAATGCATTGCCTCACACTTCTCCAGATTAAATTCCATTTGTCACTTTTCTGCCCACCTGACCAGTCCATTGATATCTTCCTGCAGTCTACAGCTTACTTCCTCACTATTAACCACATGGCCAATTTTTGTATCATAAGCACATAAGAATTAGGAGCAGGAGTAGGCCATATGGCCCCTTGAGCCTGCTCCGCCATTCAATAAGATCATGGCTGATCATCGACCTCAACTCCACTTTCCTGCACTATCCCCATATCCCTTGATTCCTTTAATATCCAAAAATCTATTGCTCTCTAACTTGAATATACTCAACGACTGAGCATCCACAGCAATTTGGGGCAGAGAATTACAAAGATTCACAACCCTCTGAGTGAAGAAATCCCTCCTCATCTCCGCCTTAAAAGGCCGGCCCCTTATCCTGAGACTGTGCTTCCAGTTCTAGACTCTCCAGCCAGGAAAAACAACCTCTCAGCATCTACCCTGTCAATTCCCCTCAGAATCCCCCTCATCATCAGTAAACTTCTTAATCATTGAAGTCTAAATCATTGATATATACCACAAAAAACAAAGGACCTAGTACTGAGCCCTGCGGAACCCCACTGGAAACTGTCTTCCAGTCACAGAAAGACCCGTTGAAGAATAACCTTTGCTTTCTGCCACTGAAACAATTTTGGATCCAACTTGCCACTTTCCCTTCGATCCCATGGGCTTTTACTTTTCTGACCAGTCTGCCATGTGGAACCTTGTCAAAAGCCTTGCTTAAATCAATGTGGACTACATCAAAAATGCTACCCTCATTGACCCTCCTTGTTACCTATCAAAAAATTCAGTCAAGTTAGTCAGACATTACCTTCCCTTAACAAATCTATGCAGTGTGTTCTTGATTAATCTGTGCCTTTCTAAGTAATGATTAATACTGCCCTCTGAATTATTTCCAAAAAATTTGCCCACCATCGAGGTTAGTCTGACTGGCCTGTAATTACTTGGTCTATCCCATTCTCCCTTTTTAAACAACAGTCTTCCAGCACCACACCTGTAGCCAGAGAGGATTGGAAAATGATGGTCAGAGCCTCTGCGATTTCCTCCCTTGCTTCTCTTAACAGCCTGGGATACATTTCATCCAGACCTGGCGATTTATCTACCTTCAAAAATGCTAAGCCCTTAATACTTCCTCTCTCACTATGTTTATCTCATCTAATATTTCACAGTCCTCCTCCTTAATTGCAATGTCTGCATTGCCCCTCTCTTTTGTAAAGACAGACGCCAAGTATTTATTAAGAACCATACCCATGCCTCCACCTCCACACGCAAGTTACCCTTTTGGTCTCTCATCGACTCTACTCTTTTCTTAGTTATCCACTTACTCTTTAGGTATTTATAAAAAAATCTTTGGGTATTCCTTGATTTTACTTGCCAATACTTTTTTATGCCCTCTATTTGCTTTCCTAATTTCCTTTTAAATTTCACCCCTGCACTTTCTATACTCCTCCAGGCTTTCTGTAGTATTGAGCTCTCAGTATCTGACAAATGTTTCCCTTTTTTCCCTTATCCTACCCTGTATGCCCCTTGTCATCCAGGGGGCTCTAGATTTGGGAGTCCCACCCTTTTTCTTTGTGGGAACATATTTGCTATAAACTCTCACTATCTCCTCCTTGAATGCCTCCCACTGCTCCGAAACAACTTTACCTTCAAGTAGCTGTTTCCAGTCCACTTTTGCTGAATCACAACTCTGAGTGAGCGGACCTGCGGGAGGAACGGAGTCGGAGACCGGGGATGAAGGCAGCGCGGAGCAGAGGCCTGGGAGTCTGAGCGAGCGGACCTGCGGGAGGAATGGAGTTGGAGACCGGGGATAAAGGTAGCATGGAGCAGAGACCTGGGAGTCTGAGCGAGCGGACCTGCGGGAGGAACGAAGTCAGAGACCGGGAATAAAGGCAGCGCGGAGCAAAGAACTGGGAGTCTGAGCGAGCGGACCTGCGGGAGGAATGGAGTTGGAGACCGGGGATAAAGGCAGCATGGAGCAGAGACCTGGGAGTCTGAGCGAGCGGACCTGCGGGAGGAACGGAGTTGGAGACCGGAGATAAAGGCAGTGCGGAGCAGAGAACTGGGAGTCTGAGCAAGCGGACCTGCGGGAGGAACGGAGTTGGAGACCGGGAATAAAGGCAGCGCAGAGCAAAGAACTGGGAGTCTGAGCGAGCGGACCTGCAGGAGGAACGGAGTTGGAGACCGGAGATAAAGGCAGTGCGGAGCAGAGAACTGGGAGTCTGAGCAAGCGGACCTGCGGGAGGAACGGAGTTGGAGACCGGGGATAAAGGCAACACGGAGCAGAGAACTGGGAGTCTGAGTGAGTGGACTACCTGCAAGGGACTCAGTCGGCAAGCGACACAACGAAGGAGAGACATCAGAATTCAAAGGTGTCGCTGGCACAATGGAGCTGAGAGGTGAGTATTGGGTCAGCCATGATCTCATTGAATGGTGGAGCAGGCTCGAGGGGCCGAATGGCCTACTCCTGTTCCGATCTTCTATGTTTCTATGTATTTGTGGTAAGTTTTTTTTGTTCTGTTTTGCATATATTTCTGCTAAGTGGTTCATAGCCTATCTAATAGAGGGAAGTGCTGATTGGTGGGTAGCTGTTGAGTGTTTCTTGTTAAGTTTTAAGTTTATTTCTGCTAAATTACCTCCATAGCCTGGTAAATAGAGGCATGGCAGGGCAACTCAGTCCCGTGATTTGCACATCCTGTGCCATGTGGGATATCCTGGATGCTTCTTGCAGCCTGGATGACCACGTGTGCAGGAACTGACTGTAAAAGCTTTTATAGATATGCGAAGAGAAAAAGATTGGTGAAGTCAAGCGTAGGTCCCTTGCAGTCAGAATCGGGGGAATTTATAATGGGGAACAAAGAAATGGCAGACCAACTAAATACATATTTTGGTTCTGTCTTCACAAAGGAGGACACACATAACCTCCCAGAGATGCCGGGGAACATAGGGTCTGATGAAAGGGTGGAACTGAAAGAAATCAGTATTTGTAGGGAAATGGTGTTAGGAAAATTGATGGGACTGAAGGCCGATAAATCCCCAGGGCCTGATAATCTACATCCCAGGGTACTTAAGGAAGTGGCCCTAGAAATAGTAGATGCATTGCTGGACATCTTCCAGAACTCGATAGACTCTGGAACGGTACCCATGGATTGGCGGGTAGCTAATGTTACCCCACTATTCAAAAAAGGTGGTAGAGAAAAGGCGGGGAATTATAGACCGGTAAGCTTGACATCGGTAGTGGGGAAAATGCTAGAGTCCATTATAAAAGATGTACTTGGAAAGCAGTGACTGGATCGGACAAAGTCAACATGGATTTACAAAAGGTAAATCATGCTTGACTAATCTACTGGAATTTTTTGAGGATGTAACTGGTAAAATAGATAAGGGAGAACCAGTGGATGTGGTGTATTTGGACTTTCAGAAGGCTTTCGATAAGGTCCCGCATAAGAGATTAGCGTGCAAAATTAAGGCACATGGGATTGGGGGCAAGGTATTGACTTGGATAGAGAACTGGTTGGCGGACAGAAAGCAAAGAGTTGGAATAAACAGGTCATTTTCTGAGTGGCAGGCAGTGACTAGTGGGGTACCGCAAGGATCGGTCCTAGGACCCCAGCTGTTCACAATATATATTAATGATCTGGACGAGGGAATTGGATGTAATATCTCCAAATTTGCAGACGACACAAAGCTGGGGGGGAGGGTATGCTGTGAGGAGGATGTCGTGAAACTCCAGCACTATTTGGACAGGTTGGGTGATTGGGCAGAAACATGACAAATGCACTATAATGTGGATAAATGTGAGGTTATCCACTTTGGTGGCAAAAACAGGAAGGCAGATTATTATTTGAATGGTAATAGATTGGGAGAAGGGGAAGTGCAAAGAGACCTGGGTGTTCTTGTACACCAGTCGCTGAAGGTAAGCATGCAGGTGCAGCAGGCGGTTAAGAAGGCAAATGGTATGTTGGCCTTCGTAGCAAGAGGGTTCGAGTACAAGAACAAGGATGTCTTGCTGCAGTTGTACAGGGCCTTGGTGAGACCACACCTTGAGTATTGTGTGCAGTTTTGGTCGCCTTACCTGAGGAAGGACGTTCTTGCCATGGAAGGAGTGCAGCAAAGATTCACCAGGCTGATACCTGGGATGGCAGGAATGACGTATGAGGAGAGATTGGGTCGATTGGGCTTATACTCACTGGAGTTTAGAAGATTGAGAGGGGATCTCATTGAAACCTATAAAATTCTGTCAGGCCTGGACAGACTAGATGCAGGAAGGATGTTTCTGATGGCCGGGGAGTCCAGAACCAGGGGTCATAGTCTAAGGATAAGGGGTAAGCCATTTAGGACTGAAATGAGGAGGAATTTCTTCACCCAGAGAGTGGTGAACCTGTGGAATTCTCTGCCACAGAGGGCGGTAGAGGCCAGTTCATTAAGTATATTCAAGAAAGAGTTGGATATATTTCTTAAGGCTAAAGGGATCAAGGGATATGGGGAGAAGGCAGGGACAGGGTACTGAATTTGGATGATCAGCCATGATCTCATTGAATGGCGGAGCAGGCTCGAAGGGCCGAATGGCCTACTCCTGCTCCTATCTTCTATGTATCTATAAGTGTCGCCAACTGCAGCAACTCGAGCTCCGGGTTTCGGAGCTTGAGCGGCAGCTGGAGTCACTACAGTGCATCCTCGAGGCTGAGAAATACTTGGAAAGCACATTTCTAGAAGTGGTCACCCTGCAGCCTCAGACTGTGCAGGCAGAGAGGGAATGGGTGACCACCAGACAGAGAAAGAGCACCAGGCAGGTAGGGCAGGAATCCCGAGAGTGCATCTCGCTCGCTAACCAGTTCACAGTTCTGGAAACTGGTGGGGGTGATGGCTCCTCTGGGGAGAGCAGCCAGAGCCAAGGCCACGGCACCACGGGTGGCTCAGCTGCACAGGGGGGGAGGAAGAAGAATGGAAGAGCAATAGTGATGGGGGATTCATTGGTTAGGGGAACAGATAGGTGTTTCTATGGATGCAGATGTGACTCCAGGATGGTATGTTGTCTCCCTGGTGCCAGGGTCAAGGATGTCACTGAGCAGCTGCAGGACACTCTGAGGGGTGAGGGTGAACAGCCAGAGATTGTTGTCCATATCGGTACCAATAACATAGGCAGAAAGAGGGATGAGGTCCTGCAGGCAGACTGTAGGGAGCTAGGAAAGAGATTCAAAAGCAGGACCTCAAAGGTAGTAATCTCCGGATTACTCCCGGTTACACGTGCTAGTGAGTACAGGAATAGGAGGATAGAACAGATGAATGTGTGGCAGGAGAGATGGTGCAGGAGGGAGAGCCTTAGATTCCTGAGGCATTGGGACCATTTCTGGGGAAGGTGGGGAAGGTTACACCTCAACAGAGCCAGGACCAATATTCTCACGGGGAGGTTTGCTAGTGCTGTTGGGGAGGGTTTAAACTAGCTTGGCAGGGGGATGGGCACCAGCATATAGGACTAGAAAAGAGGAATAAGGTGCATAAAAGAGTGAGTCTGTTGGATAGTACTAGAGAAGAAAGTAGTACTAGAAGCAGAAGTAGTACCATATTATTCGGAGCAGACTAAGATAGACGACGAAAAATTAAAAAATGGGTTTAGAATGCATGTATGTAAACACACAGTGTGGTGAATAAGGTTGGTGAGCTACAAGCACAATTATAAGTGTGGCAATATAATGTTGTGGCAATAACGGAAACGTGGCTTAAAAACGGTGAGGACTGGGCACTTAATATTAAAGGATACAAGGTGGTCATTAAAGAAAAGGAAGGAAAAAAGGGAGATGGGGTGGCAGTGCTGATTAAGGAAGACATTGTAGTGTTGGAAAAGGAGGATGTTCTTGAGGGGACAAGGACAGAATCCATTTGGTTAGAGTTGAGGAGCAAAAAGGGTATGATCACGCTATTGGGGGTATTCTATAGGCCTCCAAATAGTGAGAGGGAGGTAGAGGAGCAAATCTGCAGGGAAATTGCAGAGATATGCATGAGTTATAGAGTGGTGATATTGGGGAAATTTAATTACCCAAATATCAATTTAATTACCCAAATATCAATTGAGATAATGCTAGGGTAAAGGGAAAAGAGGGGGAGGAATTTCTGAAATGTTTTCAGGAAAATTTCCTCGACCAGTATGTTCCTGGTCCAACTAGGAAGGAAGCATTGCTGGGGAATGAGGTGGACTAGGTCGACCAAGTGTCTGTGGGAGAACACTTGGGTACGAGTGATCATTGTATCGTAAGATTTAGATTAGCAATGGAGAGAAGGAAGGAACAATCTAGAGTGGAACTTCTAAACTGAAATAGGGCTAACTTCAATGGGATGCGAAAGGATCTAGCCAGAGTAAAATGGAACCAAAGACTGACAGGAAAAACTGTAATGGAACAATGGGAGTTCTTTAAGGAGGAGATGTTCCAAGTACAGGCTAGGTACATTCCAACAAGAGGGAAGGGTAAGGGAACCAAAGCAAGGGCTCCTTGGGTGACGCGGGAGATAGAGAAGATGATGAAACAAAAAAAGAGGGTGTATGATGAATGTCAGGTGAATTCTTCAAGGGAGAACCAGACCAAATACAATAACTTGAGAGGGGAAGTGAAGATGAAAATAAGATTGGCAAAGAGAGAATATGAGAGTTGAATGGCGGTTAACATAAAAGGGAACCAAAAAATCTTCTACCGGCATGTAAACAGTAAGCAGGTAGTAAGAGGCGGGATGGGGCCTATTAGAGACAAAGAAGGTGATATATGCTTAGAGGCGCAGGGCAAGGCTAGAATACTCAATGAGTACTTTGTATCGGTGTTTACTAAGGAGGTGGATGCTGACAAAATATCAGTAGAAGTGGAAAAGGTAGAAGCAATGGAAGGGGTGAAAATTGATGGACAGGATATACTAAAAAGGCTGGGTATGCTTAGAGTGGATAAGCCGCCTGGTCCAGATGGCTTGCATCCCAGGTTGCTAGGGGAATTGGGGGAGGAGATAGCGGAAGGGCTTGCCATAATTTTCCAATCTTCCCTAGATGCAGGGAAGGTGCCTGAGGATTGGAAAGTGGCAAATGTGACACCATTGTTCAAGAAAGGGTGTAAGGACAATCCTAGTAACTACAGGCCGGTCAGTTTAATATCAGTGGTGGGTAAAATTTTAGAAACAATAATCAAGGAAGAAATTAGCGGGCACTTGGAGAGGTTTAAGCTAATTAAGGAGAGCCAACACGGATTTGTAAAAGGCAGATCGTGTTGGCTAATCTAATCTAATTGAATTTTTTGATGAAGTAACAGAGAGGATTGATGAAGGGAATGCAATGGAATTTCAGAAGGCGTTTGACAAAGTACCACATAGAAGGCTGGTTAACAAAATTGAGGCTCATGGAATAGGTGGGTCAGTGGCAGCTTGGATAAGGAATGGCTTAAGGACAGAAAACAGCGAGTTGTGATAAATGGCTGTTTTTCAGACTGGAGGATGATAGACATTGCTGTTCCCCAAGGGTCAGTGCTGGGGCCACTACTTTTTTTGATATATATAAATGACCTGGATATTGGAATACAGAATAGAATTTCTAAATTTGTCGATGACACCAAACTTGGGGGTGTGGCAAACAGTGATGATGATACCAATCGACTGCAACAGGACATAGAAAGGCTAGCAGAATGGGCAGACAAGTGGCAGATGGAATTTAATACAGAGAAGTGTGAGGTGATGCATTTCGGCAGAAGGAACAGGGAGAGGCAATATACACTTAATGACACAGTTTTAAAGAGTGTGCAGGGACAGAGTTAAAGTGAATAGGTCCCTGAAGGTGGCACGACGTATTGAGAGAGTGGTTAGCAAAGCATATGGGATCTTGGGCTTCATAAATAGAGGTATTGAGTACAAAAGTAGAGAAGCTATGCTGAACCTTTATAAAGCGCAGGTTAGGCCACAACTGGAGTATTGCATCCAGTTCTGGTCACCACACTTTAAGAAGGATGTGAAGGCCCTTGAGAGAGTGCAGAGGAGATTTACCAGAATGGTTCCAGGGATGGGGGCTCTTAGCTACAAGGACAGCTTGGAGAAGCTGGATTTGTATTCATTAGAGGTTGAGGGGTGATTTGATAGAGGTGTACAAGATTATGATGGGTTTGGATAGGCTAGACCGAGAAAGGCTGTTCCCACCAGTTGATGGTAGAAGGACTAGGGAACACCGATTTATGGTTTTGGGCAAGAGATACAGGGAGAACGTGAGGAATAACTTTTTTACACAGCGAGTGTTGAGGAGCTGGAACTCGCTGCTGATGGAAGTGGTGGAGACACTCAATGTTTTCAAGGGGAGACTGGATAGGCACTTGAGGGATATAAACTGGCAGGGCTACGGGGATAGAGCGGGGGAATGGGACTGACTGGATTGCTCTACAGAGAGCCGGCATGGACTTAATGGGCCGAATGGCCTCCTTCTGTGCTGTTATGACTCTATGGGGGGGCGATTTTCCCACTGGAGGCAGGATGGAGGCAGGTTTCGGTTTGGGTGAGTTTGAAACCTGCCTCCACTGATAGTTTTCAAAAAATTGCGATTTTTCCCTGATTGGCCACTTGATTTCAGAGGCGTGGGATGCCGTTGGTCAGTTAGTGTTCTAGGACTGAAACTCGCCTCTGCTGACATCACTTTGTGATGAAATATGCCATTCATCAGGCACTCTGTATTCTCTGTGTTTGATTGTGACTGTGACAAGCAGGGGAGTTTAGTTTCAGTTTCATTTCCTTATCTGTATTGTATTGTGTGTAGGGCTCCGCCCATACCTGGCCCCTACTTAAGCAGGCCCCAGCGTGTCTCACAGGCAGTACAGCAGATCTCTGGATGAGAGACACTTCTCCACTGTGTATTACTTTCTGAGTTAATAAAAGCCTTGCTTTGCTCCGTTAACATTGAGTCTCGGATTCATTGAGGCACATAAATTTTATTAACTCAATTTTCAACGCAATGGATCAACTCTTGAAACCCGAACGTTTGGATTTGGACCCGCATGCTTCGGACGCATCGGCATGATTCGGACACTGGTTTAAGTGTATGGAATTCTTCCTGGGCACGGTGGCATAGTGGTTAGCACTGTTGCCTCACAGCGCCAGGGACCCGGGTTCAAATCTGGCCTCGGGCGACTGTCTGTGTGGAGTTTGCACATTCTCCCTGTGTCTGCGTGGGTTTCCTCCGGGTGCTCCGGTTTCCTCCCACAGTCCAAAGATGTGCAGGTTAGGTTGATTTGGCTATGATAAATTGACCCTTAGTGTTAGGGGATTAAATACGTGGGGTTACGGGGATAGGGTGGGATATGTGTCAGTGCAGGCTTGATGGGCCGAAATGGCCTCTATCTGCACTGTAGATTCTGTGATTCTGTGATTCTGTGAATTCCGCAGCCATCACAGACGCTACGGACGCTGAAAGTATGAAACTCGGAATCCTGCGGAATTGGGTAAGCCACCGAGTTTACCCCCTCATCCAAGACGCCGACACGTACCCGGCCGCCTGCGACATCCTAAAGGCGCATTACCAGCAGCCTACGAACGAGGTGTACGCTAGGCATCTGCTCGCTACTCGCACACAGCGACCTGGGGAATCGCTGGATGAGTTCCTAGTCACCCTGAAAATGCTTGGCAAAGACTGCAAGTGCCAAGATGTAAAAGCCGCAGTGTACACTGACGAGGTTGTTCGTGATGCCTTTATCACAGGACTCAGCTCCACTTACATCCGGCAGAGACTACTGGAAAAAATGGGATTGGACCTGAAACAGGCTGTGGACACAGCGCGATCCCTGGATGTGGCCCAGAGAAACTCGGACGCCTACTCTTCAGCCCGCGCCACCCACGCCGCCACGTGTGCACCAAGGGTGCCGCCATCTTGGAAGGCATCTTCCCCGCCCGGCAGCCCGACACCGTCGGGGCCCCGCTCTCCCCCCAGAAGCCCTACGACAGCCGCGACGCGTCGGGGCCCCAACTGCTACTTCTGCCGAAGCACACCAGAAACCTGTGCCCGGCGAAAGGCACCACCTGCTTTAAGTGCGGTAAGAAGGGGCACTCCGGGAAGGTGTGCAGAGGGAACCCCGCTGGAAAACCCGCCACCGCCGCGTGTGCGCCGTGGGAGCGGCCATCTTGGACGCCATCTTGCCCGACCTCGTGGGGTACGCCATCTTGTGAGCAGACAGCGTGGACGCCATCTTGTCTCGATCAGGGCCCTACAGTGGCATCGGTCACAGTGGACCAGACCAGACCGCACCCGCTATCCAAATCAATGGTGGACATCGAGGTAAACGGGTGCGGGGTTAAATGTTTAATTGACAGTGGAAGCACGGAGCGTTTTATCCACCCTGAACTAGCACAACAACTCTCTCTAACGGTGGTCCCTGCTCGGGGCACCATCTCTATGGCTGATAAAACCCAGACATCGACCATTATGGGTTACTGCGTGGTACAATTGTCCGTTAACGGAACTGTATACGATAATTTTAAATTACTAATCATGAAGAGTCTATGTGCGAGCGTGATCTTGGGCCTGGATTTCCAGTGCCACCACCAAAGCATCACGCTCAATTACGGTGGGTCCCAGCCGCCCCTCACAGTGTGCGGTCTGGCTACCCTGAAGGTAAAGCCGCCTTCGCTATTCGCGAACCTTACTCCCAACTGCCGGCCAATAGCGACCAAAAGCAGGAGGTACAGCTGGGAGGACAGGCGGTTTATCGCGACCGAGGTGGACAGGCTGCTGAGGGAGCGCGTTATTGAACGCAGCAACAGCCCGTGGCGCACCCAAGTGGTGGTGGTGAGGGGTAGCGAGAAGAAACGGATGGTGATCGACTATAGCCAAACGATCAACATGTACACCCAACTAGACGCCTACCCGCTACCCAGCATTTCAGAAATGGTGAACCAAATTGCCCAATACCGGGTGTTCTCCACCATCGACCTCAAGTCAGCGTACCACCAGCTCCCTATCAGACCAGAGGACCGCCCGTACACCGCCTTCGAGGCGAACGGACGCCTCTACCAATTCCTCAGAGTCCCCTTTGGGGTGATGAATGGGGTCTCGGTCTTCCAGAGGGAGATGGACCGCATGGTCGATGACCACCACTTGCAGGCAACCTTCCCCTACCTCGACAACGTCACCATCTGCGGTCACAACCAGCAGGATCACGACTCGAACCTCGAGAGGTTCCTGAAAACCGCATAAAAACTCAACCTCACTTACAACGAGGACAAGTGCGTTTTCAACACCACGCGCCTCTGCATACTAGGCAGCGTGGTGGAGAATGGGGAAATCGGACCAGACCCCGACCGATTGCGCCCCCTACGGGAGCTGCCCCTGCCCAACACTCCCAAAGCCCTGAAAAGGTGCCTGGGGTTATTTTCTTATTATGCCCAATGGGTCCCCAACTACTCCAACAAAGCCCGCCCCCTCTTGAAAGCATCCTCTTTTCCGTTCTCTGCTGAGGCCCACACCGCCTTCAAAAGCATTAAGCGGGATATTGAACGGGCCACGCTACAGGCAGTGGACGAGAACACTCCCTTTCAAGTGGAAAGTGATGCGTCTGACTTTGCCTTGCCGGCCACCCTCAACCAGGCGGGGCGGCCCGTAGCTTTCTTCTCGAGGACCCTCCAAGGGCCCGAGATCAGACACTCCTCCGTGGAAAAGGAGGCCCAAGCCATCGTGGAGGCAGTGCGCCACTGGCGCCACTACCTAGCCGGCAAACGCTTCACCCTACTTACCGACCAGCGGTCGGTAGCGTTTATGTTTAATAATAAACAGAAGGGGAAGATTAAAAATGATAAGATTCTCAGGTGGCGGATCGAGCTCTCCACCTTCGAGTATGACATCATTTACCAGCCAGGGGCCCTTAACGAATCCCCCGACGCCCTCTCACGAGGGATGTGTGTCAGCGCCACCGGGGATCGGCTACAGACCCTCCACAACGACCTCTGCCACCCAGGGGTCACACGGCTGTTCCACTTCATAAAGTCCCGCAACTTACCCTACTCGATTGAGGAAGTTCGGTCTCTGACCAGGAACTGCCGCACTTGCGCTGAGTGCAAGCCTCGGTTCTACCGCCCAGATAGAGCCCACTTAATCAAAGCTACACGGCCCTTTGAGCGGCTCAGCTTAGATTTCAAGGGCCCCCTCCCGTCAGTCGACCGCAATGTTTACTTCCTGAACATTGTGGACGAATACTCCCGTTTCCCATTTGCCTTCCCCTGCCCAGACATGACCAGCGCCACGGTCATTAAATGCCTCAACAGCCTGTTCTGCCTGTTCGGTATGCCGAGCTACATCCATACGGATAGGGGGGCGTCCTTCATGAGTGAAGAGCTACGCCAGTACATGCTGTCCAGGGGGATCGCCACGAGCCGTACCACCAGCTACAACCCCCAGGGTAACGGCCAGGTGGAGCGAGAGAACGGGACAGTATGGAAAGCAGTCACTCTAGCTCTAAGGACCAAGGGCCTCCCTATCTCCCGCTGGCCGGAAGTCCTCCCAGATGTGCTCCATTCGATACGGTCACTATTGTGTACTGCCACTAATGCCACGCCTCATGAACGAATGTTTGTCTTTCCCCGGAAACCCACCTCAGGCGTATCCATGCAGTCATAGCTCTCCACCCCAGGTCCGGTATTTGTACGAAGGCATGTGAGGAGCCACAAGACGGACCCTCTCGTGGAGTCAGTGCACCTACTCCACGCCAACCCCCAATATGCGTATGTCCGGCACGCCGACGGAAGGGAGGACACCGTGTCCATAAAAGACGTCGCCCCAGCCGGTAACGACAACAACCATGACAACAACAGCAACAACGATCACAGCAACTCTTACCCACCCACTATCCTTTCATCACCCCCGGAAGAACATCGACCAATGGTGCCCCCACCAACTACCCCTTCAACAACCCTGGCGTCGCCCCCGGCAGAGACCCAGGAGGCCACCGGGGACACCCAGCCGACACCCGCGGCACCACAACAGCTACGTCGGTCACAGAGGACTATCAAACCCCCGAACAGACTAAATCTGTAGAAGGGGTGAATGTGATGAAATATGCCATTCATCAGGCACTCTGTATTCTCTGTGTTTGATTGTGCCTGTGACTGTGACAAGCAGGGGAGTTTAGTTTCAGTTTCATTTCCTTAGCTGTATTGTATTGTGTGTAGGGCTCCGCCCATACCTGGCCCCTACTTAAGCAGGCCCCAGCATGTCTCACAGGCAGTACAGCAGATCTCTGGATGAGAGACACTTCTCCACTGTGTATTACTTTCTGAGTTAATAAAAGCCTTGCTTTGCTCCGTTAACGTTGAGTCTCGGATTCATTGAGGCACATCACACTTTTCCAGCCTGATTTTAGGGATCTTTCCACTGGATTCTGCTGATGCTGCACGACCTGCAACATATTCTGAGAAACCACTATGTCCAATTCCAAGGCAAGGGCCTCTCCAAGGTTCTTAGATGAGGCGCTGCAAATGTTGGTTGACGGGGTGACAGCTAGCAGGGAGGTGCTCTTCCACTCATCTGGGAGGAATAGGCCTCCCAAAGAAACCAAGGCTGTGTGGGTCCGGCTGGCAAGGGATATAACCTCCAGATCTGTGTGCAGATTGGGTGAATGTTTATGTGTATTAATGATCTAGAGGGGACTAGATGTAATATCTCCAAGTTTGCAGATGACACAAAGCTGGGTGGGCATGTGTGCTGTGAGGAGGATGCCGAGAAACTCCAGTGTGATTTGGACAGATTGGGTGATTGGGCAGATGCACGGCAGATGCAGTATAATGTGGATAAATGTGAGGTTATCCAGTTTGGTGGCAAAAACAGGAAGGCAGATTATTATCTGAATGGCAATAGATTGGGAGAAGGGAAAGTGCAACGAGACCTGGGTGTCCTTGTGCACCAGTCGCTGAAGGTAAACATGCAGGTGCAGCAGGCGGTTAAGAAGGCAAATGGTATGTTGACCTTCATAGAGAGAGGGTTCGAGTACAGGAGCAGGGATGTCTTTCTGCAGTTGTACAGGGCCTTGGTGAGACCACACCTTGAGTATTGTGTGCAGTTTTGGTCGCCTTATCTGAGGAAGGATGTTCTTGCCATGGAGGAAGTGCAGCGAAGATTCACCAGACTGCTACCTGGGATGGCAGGAATGTCGTATGAGGAGAGATTGGGTCGATTGGGCTTGTATTCGCTGGAGTTTAGAAGAATGAGAGAGGATCTCATTGAAACTTATAAAATTCTAACAGGACGAGACAGACTAGATGCAGGAAGGATGTTCCCAGTGGCGGGGGAGTCCAGAACCAGGGGTCACAGTCTAAAGATAAGGGGTAAGCCATTTAGGACAGAGATGAGGAGGAATTTCTTCACCCAGAGAGTGGTGAACCTGTGGAATTCTCTACCACAGAAGACAGTTGAGGCCAATTCATTAAATATATTCAAGAAGGAGTTAGATATATTTCTTAAGGCTAAAGGGATCAAGGGATATGGGGAGAAAGCAGGGACAGGGTACTGAATTTGGATGATCAGCCATGATCTCATTAAATGGCGGAGCAGGCTCAAGGGGCCGAATGACCTACTCCTGCTCCTATCTTCTATGTTTCTATGTTTGATGAAATGTCATCCCTGTTGGAAAGCATTAAAATGATTTGATGCCAAAATATTGGCGTTATGGCATCTGTTCTTTCGCCTTAGGCAGCTCCACATTGCGGGCTCCGCGACACTTGTTTTGTCAGGTTGGTGGCCAGAGTGAAAGGAGGCCAGAGAGTCATGCCCATTGTCAATGATGTCTTAAGATGGAGCCAAGGACATGTGCCAACTTGGGCAACCTATGCAAATCTGGCCAGGATAAGTTCATCCCTTGCATCACGGGCAGCCATGTGCTCGCGTGCTGCCGCTGCTGCTGGTTGATACACCGGCGCTCTGACCTCCTCCTGCTCCTCCTCCTCCTCCTGCTCCTCCTGCTCCTACTCCTACTCCAGATCCTCCTCCTCCTCAGCCTCCTCCTCCTCCTCCTCCTACTCATCCTCATCTGAGGTCTATGGTGAAAGAAAATGAATGATTCCCATGCTGCTTGTAGATGCCTTTGTTGGGGAAGCGCTCATTGCAAACGGGGAGAGGGTCTTCCAAGGAGATCCCCCAGTTGATAGATTCAAGCTGCAGCACCTCCGACTTCGGAAGGCCTGCTAAAAGTGCTCAAAGACCTTTTAAAGCAAAGTTCTGCCATCTGCAACTAATCCCTGATGAAATCTCCAATTTAATGTTTGAGCTGCAGCTGTGAGGAGACCACCCACTTGTCAACCCGCCAGGGTTCCGAACCCGCACTCATTTTTTCTGATTTTCCTGTCTTTCCCGCCTCCACACCTGCCTCCTCGGACGTCAGAAAATCGCCCCCATTGACTCTATGACTGAACTTAGTAAAATTGACCTTTCCCAATTGGGAAGAGTTTGGTGAGTCGGTCACTGCTAGGAGTTTAACTCCCAGGGTATGATTGCAATGCCAAAAGAATTTCAATGACCTCACCAGAATTGTCAAAATAATAAAACTGCTCTCTTACTCTCTGCTCACTCCACCACCATCTCCAGCCTCACAACTCACAATATTCAACTCGCCTGCTTCCATTCACTCTCCTTTCATTTCATACTCATGCACTCACCATGCGTCATATCTAACACACTGCATACTAACTACTCTTCCATGACAGGCTCTTTCTCTAAACACCTCACTAGGATGTCTCTAACACGCTCCCTTCTTTCGTACACAGGAATGGCACACACCACCAGAGGCAGCTGAGTCCATCTGCACATCCTCTCCCCTGTGGAAGAAAGCGTGCTGGCCATCATGGGCAGGGGAGAGGCAATATTGGAGGAGACGATGCATGGGAATTCTTCACACTCTTATTCTCTTTTTGTTTTGGGATTGTTTTCTTTGGAATAGAGGAGGCTGAGGGGAAACTTGATTGAGGTGTATAAAATTATGAGGGGCCTAGATAGAGTGGATAGGAAGGACCTATTTCCCCTAGCAGAGAGATCAATAACCAGGGGGCATAGATTTAAAGACATGGGTAGAAGGATTAGAGGGGAATTGAGGAGGACTTTTTTCACCTAGAGGGTGGTGGGTGTCTGGAACTCACTGCCTGAAAGGGTGGTAGAGGCAGAAATGCTCATCACATTTAAAAAATACTTGGATATGCACTTGAAGTGCCGTAACCTACAAGGCTACGGACCAAGAGCTGGAATGTGGGATTAGGCTGGATAGCTCTTTTTCAGCCAGCAGACACAATGGGCCGAATGGCCTCCTTCTTTGCCATACATTTCTATGATTTTCTCTTCTTAATTCCATCTAATCTTACACATTCTGCATGATAAACTGCAGCTGCTTTCACCAGCCACTTTCTCTGCTCTCTATTCGTAACTTTAATAGAGGTTTAAAAAATGATGAGGGGTTTTGATAGAGTAGATGAGGAGAAACTGTTTCCACTGGCAGGAGGGTCAGTAACTAGAGGACACAGATTTAAGATAACTGGCAAAAGAACCAGGGGGTAGATGAGGAGAAATTAGAGAGCCGTAAAGAGTCTTGGTGACCTCCCTGATATAATGGTTGACTGTAAACTGTAAGATGTTGCTCATGTCACCTACTGCATCCTGGAAGGAGTCTGTTGCATAAATATTAAGGGTCACAGTGATGTTGACACCCACAGGCACTGCTGTTTGTGCTCTGTTTTGAAGCTGGAGTTGTGGCTGCAACAGATGACACAGCTCGGTGATAGCCACCTTTATGAAGAAAAGGCCCCTGAGACATTGCTCCTCAGTAAAGATGGTAGAAGCTGATACCTGAAGACCCACCATGGGCATGGCCTCCTGCACAGTACCCACCTCCTTCCTCTTCTCCCAGCTGCTCCTGCTCTCTGTTGTCTTCTTGGCTGCCCCCTCTCACCCTCCAGTCCTAAAGGCAGGCCCATCAGACCTCGATGACAGCATTAAAACTATTTTGAAGGGAACCAAAAGCAGTCCAGCACCAGTGCAAACTATTTATTAGAATCAGAATTAAGTTGTAGAACTCAGAAAATAGGCCAAAAAGCACCCAAAGGTTAACCAGCAGCCTAAAAGGACAAACAAGCAATTGACGAGCATACGGTAGGTGAACCCTTGAAATAGCAGTGTTTCAATGAGAAGTGATCTCATTGAAACATACAAAATTCTTACAGGGCTTGACAGGTAGATGCAGGGAGAATGTTTCCCCTGGCTGGGGAGTCTAGAACCAGGGGCCACAGTCTCAGAATAAGGGGTCGGCCATTTAGGACTGAGATGAGGAGAAATTTCTTCACTCAGTGGGTGGTGAATCTTTGGAATTCTCTATCCCAGAGGGCTGTGGAGGCTCAGTCATTGGGTATATTCAAGACAGAGATCGATAGATTTTTGAATATTAGGGGAATCAAGGGACATGGGGATAGTGCAGAAAAGTGGAGATGAGGTAGAAGATCAGCCATGATCTTATTGAATGGTGGAGCAGGCTCGAGGTGCCAAATGGCCTACTCCTGCTTCTATTTCTTATGTTCTTATGAAGTGTCCTTACTACCTGTTAGTACCATGGGTTACTGGGCAGGTTTATCACATGGCGAGTCAGATGCTAGAGCTGACCAATTTCACTAAAGGGTCCTACAATGAGTGTAGGACATTTACTTAAATATTATAATGAGCTTCTTGAATCGTTCCGGAGCACAACCTGGACACCTACAGCAGAGGAGCCACACCAATATGGTGGGCTGTGCACTTCTGCCTGGAGCGAGCGTGCATATTTTATCCGCCATATTGGACACTTAGGTGCCCATTTTACATCTATAAAACGGTCGATATAATATGGCAATTTCTAGGCCATATTGTTCCCTGATCAGCCATTTCCACTCCAGTACATGCAACTGTCAATCATACAAACACTTCCAGGTCAGAGGAAATAGGTAGGGAACTTTCTGTATTTGACTATGGACAAAAAGATACATATTGATAGATCAGCATGCCCATATGGCAGATGCCAACCAGCATTATGTGTACTCATGTTGCATCTGCTTACGTCTACCCCTTTGCTTTACTTGCTGGTCTTGCATGTATTTGGATCATATTGGTAACTAAGATAGGGTGAGTTTGTATAAGAACATAAGAAATAGGAGCAGGAGCAGGCCGTACGGCTCCTCGAGCCTGCTCTGCCATTCAATAAGATCATGGCTGATCATCGACCTCAACTCCACTTTCCGGCCCGATCTCCATATCGCTTGATTCCCCTAGAGTCCAAAAATCTATCTATCTCAGCCTTGAATATACTCAAAGACTCAACATTCACAGCCCTCTGGGGCAGAGAATCGCAAAGCTTCACAACCCTCTGAGTGAAGAAATTCCTCCTCATCTCAGCCTTAAATGACCTACCCCTTATCCTGAGACTATGCCCCCTAGTTCTGGACACTCCTGCCAGGGGAAACAACCTCTCAGCATCTACACCGTCAATCCCCTTCAGAATCTTGTATGTTTCAATGAGATCACCTCTCATTCTTCTAAACTCCAGAGAGTATAGGCCCATTCTACACAATCTCTCATCATAGGACAGCCCTCTCATCCCAGGAATCAATCCAGTGAACCTTTGTTGCACCGCCTCCAAGGCAAGTATATCCTTCCTTAGATAAGGAGACCAAAACTATGCACAGCACTCCAGGTATGGCCTCACCAAGGCCCAGTACAATTGCAGCAAGACTTCCTTACTCTTATACTCTAACCCCCTTGCAATAAAGGCCAACATGCCATTTGCCTTCCTTATTGCTTGCTGTACTTGCATGCTAGCTTTCTGTGGTTCTTGCACGAGGACACCCAAATCTCTCTGAACACCAACATTTAAAAGTTTCTCACCATTTAAAAAATATTCTGTTATTCCTTATCCCCACCCATACTGATCAGTATGTAGCCTGCCTCTCACTCTCATAATGATGAAATTATTGCTGCTATTGGCACTAGCCTCCTCAATTAGCATTACTTATAGCCTCACACCAAAACCCACTTTTAACACTTAGACTATTCCATGTATACCATGTTAACCTGGAAACATGCATTATGTTTTACAGATCCCACTGTTTGAGGATGTTCTTTTTCATCTTGCACTGATGTCCTCTGCACTTGATTGTTCGCTGTTCATGTATTTTCATCTCTTGCATTCTAGGTTGGTGGGTGATGTGCTGTTGGCTACTGGTTTTCTCTCGTACAGTGGTCCATTCAATCAAACTTTCAGAGATATACTCATGAAAGTAATCTGGGAAGCAGAGCTGCAGAGAAAGAAGATTCCATATACAGATAGTCTGAACGTTATAGCCTTTCTGGTGGACCAGCCTACGGTGAGACTGGCTCAGATATACACTTGTATCTGTTATGTTTCCGGGGAATCAGAAAATTGAATCTTTCCACCAAATGTATTCACTGAAATGTTTGATTATTTGTTGATTCCTGGGGGTTCACATGCACAAATCTTTGGAGGTGGCAGGACAAGTTGATAAGGCTATTAAAAAAGCATACGGGATCCTGGGCTTTATAAATAGAGGCATTGAGTTCAAAAGCAAGGAAGTATGCTGAACCTTTATAAAACACTGGTTAGGCCCAGGTGGAGTATTGTGTCCAATTCTGGCCATTGCACTTTAGGAACGATGTCAAGGCCTTGTAGCGGGTGCAGGTGAAATTTACTAGAATGGTAATAGGGATGAGGGACTTCAGTTATGTGGTGAGACTAGAGAAGCTGGGACTGTTCTCCTTAGAGCAGAGATTTAATAGAGGTGTTCATTGTTATGAGAGATTTTGATAGCGTAAATAGCGAGAAACTTTCCACTGGCAGGAGGGTCGCTATAAAGCAACACTTACTCACCAATAACCTGCTCACTGATGCCTAGTTTGGGTTCCGCCAGGACCACTCAGCTCCAGACCTCATTACAGCCTTGCTCCAAACATGGACAAAAGAGCTGAATTCCAGAGGTGAGGTGAGAGTGACTGCCCTTGACATCAAGGCAGCATTTGACCGAATGTGGCATCAAGGAACCCGAGTAAAACTGAAGTCAATGGGAGTTGGGAGGAAACCTCTCCACTGGCTGGAGTCATACCTAGCACAAAGGAAGATGGTTGTGGTGGTTGGCGGTCAATCATCACAGCCCCAGGACATCGCTGCAGGAGTTCCTCAGGGCAGTGTCCTAGGCCCAACCATCTTCAGCTGCTTCATCAATGACCTTCCCTCCATCATAAGGTCAGAAGTGGGGATGTTCGCTGATGACTGCATAGTGTTCAGTGCCATTCGCAACGTCTCAGATAATTAAGCAGTTTACGCCTGCATGCAGCAAGACCTGGACGACATTCAGGCTTGGGCTGATAAGTGGTATGTAACATTCGCACCACACAAGTACCGGGCAATGACTATCTCCAACAAGCGACATCTAACCACCACCCCTTGACATTCAACAGCATTACCATCGCCGAATCCCCCACCATCAATATCCTGGGGGGTCACCATTGACCAGAAACTTAACTGGATCAGCCACATAAATACAGTGGCAACAAGAGCAGGTCAGAAGCTAGGTATTCTGCGGCGAGTGTCTCACCTCCTGACTCCCCAAAGCCTTTCCACCATCTACAAAGCACAAGTCAGGAGTGTGATGGAGAGACTGCAGATAACCTTGGTGTATGACTTCAAGCAGCTCTGGACCTAGAAAGCCCAGCTGTAGACTGCATCACCTTGGCATGGACGGCAGCAGTCTGGGCTGGCTGGCTGACAGGCAACAGGAAGGGCACTGGCTGAATGGCAGTGGTGGAAGGAAGAATGCTGTCATCCTGAAAGAGGATAGCAGGTTTGTACTCCATGGAGCCACTACCACTCCACCAGTGTGGCGCCTCAGCATCCTAATAATCTGTTGGAGGACAGATTGCTGGACTGAAGGAACACCTTTCAGGCCCCTTTGAACAGTGGTATTGCAGCCATTATGGCAACAGTCTGAGCTTGCATGACAGCAAGCTGACCTTGCATGACAGCTTCCACTGCAGCACCCAGAGGTTGAGTGACTTCTGCTTGTGGTCTGCAAAAGGAGAAAGGCACATAGGTAGGGTTGTGGTGAGGGGAGGGGGAAAGTAAGAGGTGCAGGCTTACACCTGCAGCTTGTAAATCAGAATATGAACATACTATTATGTCCGTGTGTAATTGAGACACAGACTGCAGGAGTTGGTTACAACAGGTGTTTGCTGAGTGGAGACAAAACTGGAACTACTATGCAAAGTTACTACACAGTCTTATATACAGGGGTGGTCACTACTGGTACTGCAGTATACAGGGGCTGCAGAATATAGTTCCTTCTTCAAGGTACATACACTACAATTCCTCCCCTTTTAGCTAAACAGTACATAACATTCGATTAATAATCAAATAACATATTTACAATTACAGTTGCTATATACATTAGCTAAAGTTAAGCAATTATAAGTTCAGTCTTTGAGGAGGCTTCCTGATCCTGTCTGGATAACGCCTCTTTAGGGTATCAGGTTCTTCTGGCAAAGTTGATTAGGGATCAATGTCGTTGTTTGGTTCGTCTGCTTCCAATATCACCGATTCTGAGGTAGATGCAATTGGTACTTCGGTTTCATCACCAGGTGTACCGGATCGTGGTGTGGATTTGACGTTTTCCAGTGACTCTAGAATCTGGTCAGCATGGCGTCTTACAATGCTCTCTCCAACGTCCACGGTATACATTAGAGGTCCTTGCCGTGTGCAGATCGTTCCTGGCTGCCATTTCTCTGTGCGGTAGTCCCGGGCCAAAACTGGTTGACCTATCTTAAAACTCCTAGTCGGCCTTTCATTCATATTCTGAAACTGCCTGTTCTCCACATCTCTTCTGATGTTTGGCTTAACCAAATCCAAGCGGCATCGTAGTCTTCGATTGAAGAACATCATGGCTGGAGTTTGGTTGGTAACCGCATGTGTCGCATTCCGGTAGGCAAACAAGAAGTTATCCACCTTGTGTTGTAGGGGTATGTCTTCATTACACATTGCCTTGATAGCCTCCTTGAATGTTTGAACGAACCTCTCAGCCAATCCATTGGTGACTGGATGATATGGGGCGGATGTGTAATGCTTAACACCATTGTTCTTTAAGAACCTCCGGAACTCTTCAGACACAAACTGTGGTCCTTTGTCAGAGCAAATCTGTTCAGGCAGCCCATTTATGGCGAATATGGTTCGTAAGACTGTGATAGTTTTTTCTGTGGTGGTTGAGGACATTTTTATTACCTCTGGCCACTTTGAATGTGCATCCACTGCAATTAAAAACATTGAGTCCATAAATGGACCAGCAAAATCAATGTGTACCCTTTGCCATGGAGATGAGGGCCACTCCCATGGATGTAGAGGGGCTTGTGGTGGGGTGTTTTGGACCTTCTGGCATCCTGTACAGCTCTTGGTCATCTCTTCGATTTCTCTATCGATTCCCGGCCACCACACAAACGCTCTGGCTAAGTTCTTCATTTTTACCCCTCCCAGATGACCCTCATGAAGCTCATTGAGCACTCTGTCCTTCAATTTGGGTGGAATTACTACTCTGGATCCACACATCAAGGTTCCTCGGCACACTGACAGCTGTTCTCTTCTCGGCGAGAATGCTGGCAACAGTGGTTCGCCATGTGCTGGCCATCCCTTCACCATTAAATCATAAACCCTGGAGAGTGTCGGGTCATTTCGTGTTTCCTTTTCTATGTTTGCATTCGTCACAGGTAGACATTCGACTATGGTCGAGTGGAATATCTCCACAGGATCCACTGCAGGTGCTTCTTCCACCGTCGGCAACGGTAGGCGCGACAATCCATCAGCATTCCCATGCTGTTTAGTTCCTTTGTACTCGATGTCATATTGGTGTGCCCCTAGGAAAAGGGACCACCTCTGTAGCCGTTGTGCTGTCATTATCGGGACGCCCTTCTGAGGGTTGAAAATGGAGACAAGAGGTTGATGATCAGTTAGTAGAGTAAATTTCTGACCGTGCAGGTAGTGATTGAACTTCTTCACCCCCCACACCAGGCTGAGGGCCTCTCTGTCAATCTGGGCGTAGTTACGCTCGGCTGAAGTTAACGAGCGTGACGCAAAAGCTATCGGCCTCTCTGAACCATCAAGGAATTTATGTGACAGTACCGCTCCAATGCCGTAGGGAGACGCATCACACGCCAGTCATATCGGTAGTGATGGGTTGTAGTGAGCCAATACTTCTCTTGAAGTGGTTGGATCGGGTGGATGCGGGGAGGATGTTCCCGATGATGGGTGAAACTAGAACTAGGGGGCATAGTCTTAGAATAAGGGGCTGCTCTTTCAAAACTGAGATGAGGAGGAACTACTTCACTCAGAGGGTGGTAGGTCCATGGAATATGCTGCCCCAAAAAGCTGTAGAAGCTACATAAATTTAAAACAGAAATAGACAGTTTCCTCGAAGTAAAGGGAATTAAGGGTTACGGGGAGCGGACAGGAATTTGGACATGAGACTAGGTTCGGATCGGTCACGGCCCTGTGGGTAGCGGAGCGGGCCCAGGGGCCGTGTAGCCTGATCCTGCTCCTATTTCGTGTGTCTAATTCTGTTAGATTCAGGAGATGGTTCTATGATAGTGGATTGGCGGTTAGGATCAGATCAGCCATGATCTTATTGAATGGCGGAGCAGGCTCGAGGGGCCGATTGGCCTACTCCTGCTCCTATTTCTTATGTTCTTATGTTCTTATGATTAGGTCTTTACTCTTCTGAAAGGCCCACTTACATTCATCGCTCCATTTCCATGCTACTCCAGTTTGTAGTAGGGCGTTCAGTGGGTGCAGAATTGTGGACAAATTCGGCAAAAACTTATGGTAGTAATTCACCAATCCGAGGAATGACCTCAGTTGCAACACATTTTCAGGCGCTGGAGTCTTAACTACCGCTTCAATTTTGTCAGGGGACTTATGTAACCCCTCTTCATCAATCACGTGGCCATAATACGATAGCTGTTTCTTAAAAAACTCGCACTTGGGGCGATTGGCTCGTAGCCCATGTTCACGTAGTCTAGTGAGCACCTGCTCTAGGTTGGCAAGGTGTTCACTGTCATTTTCACCTGTCACTAGGATGTCGTCCAAGTAACACTGCGTCCCCGGAATCCCTTGCAGGACTTGTTCCATCGCTCTTTGCCATATCACCGGAGCTGATGCTACTCCGAATACCAGTCGATTATACTGGTAAAGACCTTTGTGAATGTTTATCGTGAGATACTTCCTAGAGGATTCTTCAACCTCCATCTGCAAATATGCTTGTGCTAGGTCAATTTTTGTAAAACGCTTCCCTCCAGATAGTGAGGTGAAAATATCTTCTATCCTCGGGAGGGGACACTGTACTGTGTGAAGGACTGGGTTCACCGTCACCTTGAAGTCCCCACAGATGCGAACCTTCCTTGGCTCCTCAGACTTATTGTTTAACATTTTTTTCATGACAGGAACGATGGGTGTCGCCCACTCGCTCCAGTCTACCTTAGATAACACGCCTGCATTCTTCAGATTCTCCAGTTCTGCCTCGACGGCTGGGCGAATTGCATACGGTACCGGTCTTGCTTTGAAAAACTTGGGAATTGCATTCTCTTCTATTTTTATCGAGGCGGTTACGCCTTTAAGAGTTCCCAGTTCTTGTTGAAATACCTCTTTAGCGTTAGCTGAGATTTTTGACAATCGTCCAGGTGTGACGTCGTCATCCTTTTTACCAGCCACAGTCAGTGCCTGAATGGAGTGCCAGTCTAAACTTATCTTTCTGATCCATTCACGTCCCAATAACGGTGGTCCACCATCTTGCAGTATGTACAGATACAATTTCTGTATTTCCTTGCCGTTGTATTCGACAGGCACCCTTATTTTCCCTCTGGGGTATACTTTCTGCCCCGTATACGTCTTCAAAACAGTGGATGTCTCTTTCAAGGGTATGTGTGAGAATAGCTGCTCGTAGTCTCGTCGATTCATGATGGTCACGGCTGATCCTGTATCCAATTCCATTTTGACTTGGGACCCTACTATCGTGAGGGTGACCCAAATGGTTCGGTGATCCTCTTTTGCGATTACATTGTGAAGTTTGAGACAGCTTAGTCTCTTGTTCCCGGATTCACTATCGCTCTTCTGGTCTTCGGAACTACTGTCCGTCATCTTTTGTACTTTCCTGTACTGTTCCTTAGTAGCCTTTTTGTTGTCGTTAGTCTTCTTCCCAGACCTGCAAACTCGTGCAATGTGTCCCATCTTTCCGCATTACCTGCATATTTTGTCCTTGGACCAGCAGTCCTTCTGGTCATGGGTTGTTCTGCCACAGCGATAACATTTTTCAAATCCCCGTGTCATTTCATGGGTGCCGTATTCCTGCAGCTTTTGCTGTATTTCCGCAGCTCCCCTTGCTGCTGCTTCATATGATAGTGCCACGCTGAAAGCCTTATCTAGCGTCAGCTCTTTCTCTGAGAGTAATCTCTTCTGGGTTCCTTCACTCAGGAGTCCACAGACAAATTTGTCCCGTAGGGTATCTGCCAGTCCTGCTCCGAACTGGCAGTGCTTTGATAGCTTGCGTAGTTCCGTAAGGTAATCAGCATTGCTCTCATCTTTATGCTGATTTCTCTTGTGGAATTTAAATCTTTCTGCTATCAGCAGCGGTGTAGGATTTAGGTGTTCCTGTAGGATATCAACAATTTCGTTAAAACTCTTCGCCATCGGTTTGGCTGGAGTGATCAGGTTCCGCAATAGGCCGTACGTTCTTGCGCCCATTAAGTTTAGTAGTACCGATGCCTTTTTCTCATCGACTACTTCGTTTGCCTTGCAACATACTTCGACTCTTTCCACATACGTGGTCCAGTTTTCTATTGCATTATCGAAGGCAGTGATATTGCCAGTCTTCGGCATCTTGGAAATCTAAGATGGCGCCTCCCGCGCTTTGCCTTCTTCCCCGATTGAACAAAATGGCGCCTCCCGCGCTTTGCCTTCTTCCCCGCTGGATTAAGATGGCGCCTCCCGCGCTTTCTGTCTTCTCCGCTGCTGCTAGCGCTGTTGCTGGCGTTTTTATGCCTTGATGGCGATGCCCTATGGTCTTTGCGCACTTCCCCCCCGCGCTGCTGCTAACGCCGCTCTCCGCGGTCCCCGTGGCAAACTGCAGCTCCTTGCAGCTTCCTGCGCTTCTAATTTCTTTTATTTTCCCGTCGTCAGAGCAAACCCTACGGGACACTTTCCTCCCTTTTCTCGGGTCTTTACGCTGCCCGGCTTCGTAGCACCGGCCGCGCCCTTTGTGCTCCACCCTCTTTCTCTCTCTCCTCTTCCCGACAACGCTGCTCGGCCCCGTTGAAAAGCCACCCGATCGAGCTCTAGCCCGCCGCAGCCCAGGAAGGATCAGTGTACTACCTGCCACCAGCCCGATTAGCTGGAACACCATAGACAGGATAACCAAGCCCCGCTCTCGACAGCCTCTCCTGCAAATCTTCAACTCCGATGAATCAGAGGCGGTTTCCCCCGGTCGACGCCCGTTTCTTCTGTTTGTTTTTTTTTTCCTTCTGGCCTCGACCTCTAACAACTTCGCTTCAGGGATGGATCCCCATGAGGTGGTGCAGAACTGTAGGTAAGTTCAGATCTGCTCGTCGCCAGTATTACGTCCGTGTGTAATTGAGACACGGACTGCAGGAGTTGGTTACAACAGGTGTTTACTGAGTGGAGACAAAACTGGAACTACTGTGCAAAGTTACTACACAGGCTTATATACAGGGGTGGTCACTACTGGTACTGCAGTATACAGGGGCTGCAGAATATAGTTCCTTCTGCAAAGTACATACACTACACATACGAATTAGGAGCAGGAGTAGGCCACTCGGCCCTTTGAGCCTGCTCCGCCATGCAATAAGATCATGGCTGATCCGATTACTCCACATTCCCGCCTACCCCTGATAACTTTTCACCCCCTTGCTTACCAAGAATCTATCTACTTCTGCCTTAAAAATATTCAAAGACTCTGCTTCCACCGCCCTCTGAGGAAGAGAGTTCCAAAGACTCACGACCCTGTGTGAGAAAAAATTTCTCCTCATCTCTGTCTTAAATGGGCGACCCCTTATTTTTAAACAGTGACCCCTAGTTCTAGATTCTCCCACAAGAAGAAACATCCTCTCCACATCCACCCTGTCCAGACCCCTCAAGATCTTATATGTTTCAATCAAGTCACCTCTTATTTTTCTAAACTCCAGTGAATACAAGCCTAGCCCGTCCAACCTTTCCTCATAAGACAACCCGCCCATTCCAAGTATTAGTCTAGTAAACCTTCCCTGAACTGCTTCCAACGCATTTACATCCTTCCTTAAATAAGGAGACCTATACTGTACACAGTACTCCAGATGTGGTCTCACCAATGCCCTGTATAACTGAAGCATAACCTCCCTACTTTTGTATTCAATTCCCCTCGCAATAAACTACAACATTCTATTAGCTTTCCTAATTACTTGCTGTACCTGCATAGTAACCTTTTGTGATTCATGCACTAGGACACCCAGATCCCTCTGCATCTCAGAGCTCTGCAATCTCTCACCATTTAGATAATATGCTTCTTTGTTATTCTTCCTGACAAAATGGACAACTTCACATTTTCTCACATTATACTCCATTGGCCAGATCTTTGCCCACTCACTTAACTTATCTATATCCCTTTGTAGCCTCCTTATGTCCTCTTCACAATTTACTTTCCTACCTATCTTTGCAAATTTAGCAACCATACCTTTGGTCCCTTCATCCAAGTCATTTATATAATAGATTGTGGGTTGAGGGAGAAGTGTTATGAAGATACCGTCATCTTCTATACTTTCAGCCCCGCCATTGGCCACAGCCTCATCAATGGTTGTTCCAATAATGGCGAGCACCGTCTCCTCCATGGGGTAAGGACATGCAGCCATGCCTGTACCCTAACGCTTACCTCCTGCTGCCTCCTGTTGTGCATCACCTTGTCCTGCAAGAGAGAGGGAAGTGTGTCAGTGAGTGCGGTACAATCTGTTTGGGTGTCATGGTTGAATAGCTGGCACTGTGTACAAGGTCTGAGGCTTGCAGCAGTGCTAAGTGTATGAGGGTGAGATATAACTATGAATTTTAGGTATCAGTCCTGATTGATAGAGATTGTTGGTAGGTGAGTAATGGGGGTGTGGTGCATTGAGCAGTTGCTGAGGCTAGTGCTACAGTTGGTTGGATATGGCCTTTGAAGATACTTTCAGTGACCTTGACCACTCGTGTGAGGTTATTGAACTTCTTGCGCCACTGCATCCAGATTCCCGGTGCTTGACTCCTGACATTGACTGCCACGGCTATCGTGTCCCACTGCCTTCTGAGAGTTTGTCTGTGGGGTCCCCTGGCACATCTCTTCTCCTCTCTACCTCCTCCAGCAAGGCCTCCAGTGCAGTGTCGGAAAATCTTGGAGCCTGCACTCTGCCATGTTATGCCATTATTCAGTCTTTTCCCACATCACAGTGAGTTTCACAATTTCCACCACCTGCTCCAGCCACAATGCACCTCCCCTTTCAGAGGTGCAGGCTGGGTTTAAGTAGCGCAGGCTAGCTTCACAATTGTTGAGGCGTGCAGCCACTCAACAGTGTGGTTAGCGCTTGCTACACGCTGTAATCATGTAAATTAGCATGCAGCATGAAGTTGGCATGCTGCCTGCATCAGAAGCAACATGCGGGTTATTCCAGCATTGTGATCTCCCCCCCCCACCACCGTTTTTTGGTCCTGTCCAATTTAGCCCCCATACCCTCTGACCTGGTATTCACTGATCATTTAGGGAACTCTATTTGTGGCCAGGCTTACTTAATTCCCTTACTAAAGGTGGTTTTATCTTTTCAGATTGGTGAGTGGAACCTACAGGGGTTACCAAGTGATGACCTGTCAGTTCAGAATGGCATCATCGTTACCAAAGCAACCAGGTATCCACTTCTCATCGACCCTCAGACACAGGGTAAAACCTGGATCAAGAGAAAGGAGAAACATAATGAATTACAGGTAGGAATGCACAGATATTTTCAATGTGTGTTCAGCATGTGAAGGAGCACACTGACCCCAAAACATGAAATTAATGAAACAAATTAATGTAAGATACAAATTATTTTCTCCCCTTCCCTCCTGAAGGTTTTGACTCTACAGGCACCTCACCCAAATGGTTGTTACTCACAAGTAAGAGATGACAAGCAGACTATTCAACCAAGCCCTATTCTGTCCTCACTCAGCAGCTACGCATACACAATTCTAGCGGGGTTTGCTAGATGGTGATAAAGACCGGGACTGTGAAATTCAGTTCCTTAGAACCGGCCGTTAAGGCCGGTTTCGTCAAAAAATGGCCGCCTTGCTTCCGCACACTTCCAGCACAGCCCGCAGCGGCCGCCATTTTGAGCAGTTTGGGAGCGTGGCCGTTGCCTGCGCTTGCTATAAAAATGGTAATGAGGCAGATTGTGACGTCAATCAGCGTGCAACGCTGATTTGCCACACGAGTTGCTATTTTGTACACCACCACTCGAACGTACGCCCTCTCCAAAGCGCACACAGCTGAATGTATGTTCAGCTGCACGATGGACCCCCCACCAGTGCTACTTAAAGGGACACGCGCAACTTTCATGTAAGTTTTTATTTTTGCTTTTGCACTGTTTCCTGTACAGTTTATTTGAGCGGTGGCTTGGTGTAAGACATTTAAAAAGTTGTTCAAGTGTGCAGGGAGTTCTGCTGGACGTTTGCAAGGGTTTGGCTCTTAAAGGAAGGCCTCTGAGAACACCACTTGCTCCCAGTCCTGGGGGTTCTAGTTGCTGTCCACCTTGGGCTGCAGCATGACATGGAGAAGGAGCAGAGGCAGCTAAGGGGACAAGATGCTCACAGAGGGAGGATGAGGAGGAAGAGGAGGAGGAGGAAGAGGAAGAAGCAGAAGAGGAGAAAGCAGAAGAGGACAAAGCAGAAGAGGAGGAAGCGGAAGGAAGGAGGCAACCCAGACAGCCCCTTTCTGGTTGGGATATCCGGGACCGAATCATCCACCTGCGGTACCAGTGAACACAACCCCAATTCCCCTTTCAACATTTGTCCCACACCTTACCTTCCCTCTGTCACTGACCATCACAGTGTCTTCTTGGCCACAATGCTGAAATAAAAGCCACCACAAAGCAAGCTTTCCAATCCAACTTTATCAATATATATAATCCAAGATTAGATCAAAAAAATCACCCTTATGCATTCCCTTAGTGACTGTCTTGCATGTGCCTTTGCCTATCCTAATGTTCCTACGCAGTGCTACCACAGTGGCTGCAGCATGGCTGGTGGAAGGCTGCTGAATTTCAGTGTGGGAAACTGCAGATGGCCTTGCAGGACAACCTCAAGTAGCTGGTGGCTGGGAGTGTGAAATCGAGTGACAGTGTTTCTTCTTCTTCACTCTCCTCTCCCTCTTACTGTTCAACCACTGGCTGGGCAGACTGGATTTCTTGGGTGTCTGAAATGAGGAAGGCACAGGGATAGGGTTGTGGTGAGGAGAGGTGGGGGAAAGCAAGAGGTGCATGCTTACACCACCTGCAGTTTGTAAATTAGAATAGATTGTGGGATGAGGGGGAAGTGGGATGTGAGAAGGAGGATATCATATGACCATACCGGCATCGTGTATTCTTTCAGCCCCTCTGCTGGTAGCTCAGCCATGCCCCTGCCAAGAATGGCCAGTACCGTCCCCTCCAAGGTCAAGCTAGGAATGTAAGGTTTGCCTTGTGTTTGATAGAGATTGTTGGTAGGTGAGTGATAAGGGTGTCATGCATTGAGCAGTGTGTGAGGCTAGTGGTGCCATTAGTAGGAGACTACTTTTGAAGATGCATTCACTGACCTTGATCACTTGTCTGAGGTCATGAACCTTCTTTGGGCACTGGAGCCATGTCCTGGGGACGACACTGCTGGCTGTGACTGCCTTGGTGATCTGGTCCCACATCCTTCTTTCTGGAGGCTTCCTGGCCCCCTGTGGGAAGATCACACATCGCGATCACCGTGCCCGTTTTCACCCCTTGAGAATTCTGGCAAATTTTCCCTTCCTAACGCAGAGTGCTGAGCCCAATTATAGTAGCCCTATTATGCTCTGGATGGATCAGTTAAGTGAGCGCAAAGCTGGGATTGAACCTCGGGTGGTTATGGTCTGTATGGCTCAGCTTTGCGAGTACCAATGCAAGGCCAATATATTCCACTGAGTATTAAAACTAGTGACCATAGACTAATGCATTAAGAAATTATGGAAAAGTAGATAAATGTGTTTCCAAGTATTGAAGATGAAAATTAATAATAATTCAGAAAAAAGTATTTTTAGTTAAACCCTAATTAATAACATGACTTGGTAAAATGATGCTTGTTTCCAGTTGAAGAGATAAGAACAAGCAGAAGACAATTAGCTCATGCACTGAGTTGGAATTAATGGGTGAGCAACAGAAGGTCATTTCGAGTTCAATCCGTGGACATTCAGAAAATGGATCAAGTTTGCATTTTAGGCTACCTATGCAACAACAATGACTACACTTCCAAAAGTAATTAATTGTATGTGAAGCACTTTGTGAAATCTCTGAAAGATTTGATAAGATGATCTTCAGCTGCCAGCTGAATACTTCTCATCTGAAAAACAGGCAGCTATCAATGGAAAATCCAGGGGGGCAACTTGGCTGCCCCAATGACACCTATGTCCGCCTAATGCAATTTTCAGGTGGGCCTGTAAATGGGCGAGCAGCCCGTCCACCTTAAACAGACGCAAGGCTGCTTAAATATACTTCAGTCCTCTAGTTTCATAACAACAGTCCGTAGAGACGTAACAGCATTGCAGTTAATGTGTAGGGTGAATGGAGTTTGAGTTCTAAATACTCATTCCTTTTGTTCCAAAGGTAACATCACTTAATCATAAGTATTTCCGGAATCACCTGGAGGACTCTTTGTCACTTGGACGTCCTCTGCTATTGGAAAACGTGCAGGAAGAGTTGGATCCTGCACTGGATAATGTGTTGGAGAAAAACTTCATCAAATCTGGGACCACCTTCAAGGTGAATTAATTTTGTAGAGATATGTCACTACCTTCAGAAACTCTAACTCCTACTTAACAGTTGTAACTGAACTAAAGTTCAACCACCAAGGCCATAAGACATTCAATTATTGTATCCCCAAACCTACAAACATGAAATATGCCTCTGAATGTAATCTGGGCTGATTTTATTTATTGTGAAGCTTAGGTGAAGTGCAAAGACCCATAGTGCAGGACAGCACCAAGGTTCAAAAGGGTGGAAGAGAAGGTAAATTAGGAAATAGGGATTAGATGATGCCAAGCTTCAGTTTAAAATTCTAAAACATACGAACATACGAGAAATGGCAGACAAAATGAAAAAGGGGAACAGATAGATGTTTCTGTGGCCACAGACGTGACTCCAGGATGGTATGTTGCCTTCCTGGTACCAGGGTCAAGGGTGTCACTGAGCGGCTGCAGGACATTCTGAAGGGGGAGGGTGATTAGCCAGAGGTTGTGGTCCATATCGGTACCAACGACATAGGTAGAAAGAGGGACGAGGTCCTGCAAGCAGAATATAGGGAGCTAGGAAATAAATTAAAAAGCAGGACCTCAAAGGTAGTAATCTCAGGATTACTCCCAGTGCCACATGCTAGCGAGAGCAGAAATAGGAGAATAGACCAGATGAATGCGTGGCTGGAGAGATGGTGTAGGAGGGAGGGATTTAAATTCCTGAGGCATTGGGACCGATGCTGTGGAAGGTGGGACCTGTACAAGCTGGATGGGTTACACCTCGGCAGAACCGGAACCAATATTCTAGCAGTGGGGTTTGCTAGTGCTGTTGGGAAGGATTTAAACTAGTTTGTCAGGTGGCTGGGAACCTAAGTGTGGGCCCAGAACAGAGAGAAACAAAGCTGGAAGTGCAAGTTAGAAAAGTAGTCAGCAGAACTAGGAGGGAGCAGAAACAAAGGCCAACAGTAAAGAAGGTCAAAGTGCAGAAAAATATTAAACAGGCAAAGTTGAAGGCACTTTATCTAAATGCATGTAGCATTCGCAACAAGGTGGATGAATTAATGGCACTAATTGAAGTAAATGGGTATGATGTAATTGCCATTACAGAGACATGGTTGCAGGGTAACCAAAGTTGGGAACTGAATGCTCCAGGGTACTCAACATTTAGGAAGGACAGACAAAAAGGAAAAGGAGGTGGCGTAGCGCTGTTAATAAGGGATGAGATCAGTACGGTAGAGATAAAAGATCTTGGCTTGGCAGATCGTGATGTAGAACTGGAATCAGTTTGGGTGGAGGTAAGAAACAGCAAAGGGTGGGAAACATTGGTGGGAGTTGTGTATAGGCCACCAAACAGTAGTGGTAATGTAGGGCACAGTATCAATCAAGAGACTAGAAGTGCATGTAACAAGGGCAATACGGTAATCATGGGGGACTTTAATCTACATATTGACTGGGCATTTCAAATTACCACTAATGGTGTGGAGGACGAATTCTTGGAATGCATATGAGATGGTTCCCTGAATCAGTATGTGGAGGAACCAACCAGGGAACAGGCTATTCTGGATTTGGTACTGTGTAATGAGAAAGGGCTAATCAATAACCTTGTGGTAAAGGGGCCTTTAGGGACAAGTGACCATAATATGATTGAATTTTATATTAAGTTTGAGAGTGATGTAGTCCAATCTGAAATTAAGGTCTTCAATCTAAACAGAGGAAACTACAAGGGTATGAGGGACAAGTTGGCCATGGTAGATTGGGAGACTACACTAAAAGGTATGAAGGTGGACATACAATGGCTAACATTCAAGGAAATAATGCATAATTTGCAACAAACATATATTCCTCTAGGGCATAAAAACCCAAAAGGAAAAGTGATCCAACCATGGCTAACAAAAGAAACTAAAGCTCGTATTAAGTCAAAGGAGGGAGCTTATAAAGTTGCCACAAAAAGCGGTCAGCCTGAGGATTGGGATCTGTTTAGAAATCAGCAAAGGGGGACCAAGAAATTGATAAAGAAAGGGAAAATGGAATATGAGCACAAACTAGCGAAAAATATAAAAACGGATTGTAATAGCTTCTATAGGTATGTGAAAAGGAAAAGACTGGCGAAGGTAAATGTGGGTCCTTTAAAGTCAGAGATGGGAGAATTTATAATGGGGAATGAGGAAATGGCGGAGAAATTAAATAAATACTTTGTTTCTGTCTTCACGGAGGAAGACACAAAAAACCTCCCAGAAATACGAGGAAACCAAGGATGTGGTGAGAATGAGGAACTTAAAGAAATTATTATTAGTAAAGAAACAGTACTAACAAAATTAACGGGACTAAAAGTCGTTAAATCTCAAGGACCAGATGACCTACATCCTAGGGTTTTGAAAGAGGTGGCCATTGGAATAGTTGACGCATTGGTTGTCATCTTCCAAAATTCTATAGATTCTGGAACGGTTCCTGCAGATTGGAGGATAGCAAATGTAACCCTGCTATTTAAAAAGAAGGGAGAGAGAAAACAGGGAGCTACAGACCTGTTAGCCTCACAGCAGTGGTTGGGAAAATGCTGGAATCTATTATAAAGGATGCAATAACTGGGCACTTAGAAACTAATAGTAAGATTTGGCAGAGTCAACATGGATTTATGAAAGGGAAGTCCTGTTTGAAAAACCTATTGCAGTTCTTTGAGGATGTAACTAGTGGAGTAGACAAAGGGGAACTAGTAGATGTGGTGTATTTGGATTTTGAGAAGGGCTTCGATAAGGTCCCACACAAGAGGTTGATGAACAAAATTAGGGCACATGGAATTGGGGGTAATATACTAGCATGGATTTAGAATTGGTTAACAGACAGAAAACAAAGAATAGGGATAAACGGGTCTTTTTCAGGATGGCAGGTTGTGACTAGTGGGGTACCACAAGGATCGGTGCTTGGGACCCAGCTATTCACAATCTATATCAATGATTTGGATGAGGGGGTTAAATGTAACATTTCCAAATTTGCTGATGACACAAAGCTCGGTGGCAGTGTCAGTTGCGAAGAGGAGGTGAAGAGGCTTCAAGGGGATCTCGACAGGCTCAGTGAGTGGGCGAGAACATGGCAGATGGATTATAATGTGGATAAATGTGAAGTTATCCACTTTGGTAGTAAAAACAGAAAGGCAGAGTATTTCCTAAATGGTGAAAGATTGGGGAATGCAGATGCTCAAAGGGACCTGGGTGTCCTTGTACATGAGCCACTGAAAGTGAATGTGCAGGTGCAGCAAGCCATTAGGAAGGCAAATAGTATGCTGGCCTTCATTACAAGAGGATTTGAGTACAGGAGTAAAGAAGTCTTACTCCAATTATATAGGGCCTTGGTGAGACCACACCTGGAGTACTGTGTACAATTTTGCACTCCTTACCTAAGGAAAGATATACTTGCATAGAGGGAGTGCAACGAAGGTTCACGAGATTGATTCCTGAGATGGCGGGACTGTTGTATGAGACGAGATTGTGTAAACTAGGCCTGCATTCTCTTGAATTCAGAAGAATGAGAGGGGATCTCATTGAAGCATACAAAATTATTACAGGGCTTGATAGGGTGGATGCTGGGAGAATTTTTCCCTTGGCTGGGGAGTCTAGAACCAGGGGCCACAGCCTCAGGATAAAGGGTAGGCCAATCAGGACTGAGATGAGAAGAAATTTCTTCACACAGAGGGTGGTGAATCTTTGGAATTCTCTACCCCAGAGGGCTGTGGAGGCTCAGTCATCGGGTATATTCAAAACAAAAGTTGATAGATTTCTGACTAATAAGGGCATCAACGTAATGGCGATAAGGCCGGTGAATGGAATTGAGGCAGAAGATCAGCCATGATCTCACTGAATGGCGGAGCAGGCTCGAAGGGCCGAATAGCCTACTCCTGCTCCTATTTCTTATGTTCTTATGTTATTAGTACTCCTTGTTTTCACTCCTAAATGATCCAGCTCTAATTTTAAGATTGTGTTCCCTTGTTTTGGAATGCTTCACCGGAGAAAATAGTTTCTCTCTTTCTACCCTATCTGTTGTGTTGGTACCTTTTTACCTAGACACAATTAGAACTCAGAACTCAGAGATTCAAACATGAAGTGCTTTATTCGAAGGGAAAGGGAAGTTCTGGAGAGTTCCGAACAAAGAGAGCTAAACTTAACCAAGAGAACACCCAACCATTTATCTGCTGTGACAGCGCCACCACAGGTGGGAGGAGAACACACAATACATAACACTATTGAAACCCTTTATCATGTTAAACAACCTAATTAGATCACGCCTCAACCTTCTAAACTCAATGGAATACAAGCCAAGATTATGCAACCTGACCGCATAATTTAACCCTTTAAGCCGTGGTATCATTCCGATGAATCCCCTCCAAGAAAAAGGCAGATTTTACAACAACAATAGAAGTCGGTAACAAATCCTGAGCTGGTGGCATCCCTCCTACTGTTACTACGTGCAGCAGTCAGTTACATTAGCTCGGATTCTCTTTGGGATGAATGTATAAAAGGATATGAATGAAAGAACACGTCTCGCTGAAGCTGGAAGTATAGAGGACACCCGACTGCCTCTTAGGATTTCATGGTAAGACTTGTGAGACTATGAAGAACAGATAATTATAAGTGCCATAAATGTTTTCGTACACTGTATTAGTGTACGGTCAGGCGAGTTCTTGTACCCTTTGTGAGGTTATTGAACTTTTTCCTGCACTGTTTCCGTGTGAATGGCATTATGAAAGGGGCTTTCACATCGGAGGCTATCTCCTCCCATTTATCCCGGGTTGTTTTTTGCACTGTCGATGAGGAACCCTTTTTGTGCCTTATTTCTAGGCTGTTCTGTTGCCTACTCAACTGCATGGAGACATTTTTGGTACAAAATATTGCTTATTTCTTCAGTTTGATCTTTCTGAATGCTTGCCCCTTTTTCTATCCTGCAGCATGATGTGATTTCCTCCCATTAACGGACAAGTGCCCATTCAGAGATGTTTCCCATTCCAAGAGCTTGCCTATCATATTATAATTAGGCTAACCCTAGTAATTCACAGAGTGTCTGTACACAAAGCGTCAGATGGACAGAATTTACATAACACCCAGCACAGTGAGGAGGAAGAGAGTGTAGGATGGTGCATTTGGAGTTTGGAAGGCATAAGAAAGAGAGATAATGACCATAACAGTACTTTTAATATATAAATGTAGTATTGTAGAGAGTGAGGCAGGCGAGTAGAGATGTGAGAATATGTAGAGATGTTGCCCATCAGACAACACATTTTTCTTGTGCTCATGTCAGGACAGACTTAAAGATGCTAGAAGCGTCTCCCAAAATATGAACGCAGTATTCAGACAAACATACAAAATTGATGGGCAGGAGAAGACCAGCTGGTTCATCAATTCTATTCCACACCATGATGGCCGGAGCATCATGACTAAACATTACCTCCCTTCCCCATGTAATATCCTGGGAGAGTCAAAAAAAACAGAGAAAAAATCGGAGCCAATAAAAGAAAAATACTCTGGAAAATTCCTTGCTGACCCCCCTCAGCCAATAAAATCAGTCCAGGAGATCACATGGACCAAGTCTTATCTACAGGGAATGGTAGCATAGTGGTACTGTTACTGGACCAGTAATCCAGAACCCTCGACTAATAATCCAGAGAAGTAAATTCAAATCCCACCACAGCAGCTGGGGAATTTAAATTCAGTTAATTAAATAAATCTGGAATTAAAAAAGCTAGTATGGTGACCATGAAACTATCGGATTGTCGTAAAAACCCATCTGGTTCATTAATGTCCTTTAGGGAAGGAAATCTGCCGTCCTTACCCGGTCTGACGTCTGTGTGACTCCAGACCTCTGAAATGGCCTAACAAGCCATTCAGTTGTAACAAACCGCTACGAGAAACAATAATAATAAGAATAAAACCGGACATAGCACCCAGCAACAACCTCGGCACTGGCTTCAGATACGACAACAGCACACCCAGCCCAGTCGACCCTACAAAGTCTTCCTCATCAACATCTGGGGATTTGTGTCAAAACTGGGAGAGCTGTCATACAGACAGCTTGACATGAGTCATACTCACAGAATCATACATTTCAGCCAATGTCCCAGATTCCTCCATCACCATCCCTGGGTATGTCCTGTCCCATCGGCAGGACAGACCCACCAGAGGTGGTGGCACAGTGGTATACAGTCGGGAGGGAGTATCCCTGGGAGTCCTCAACATTGACTCTGGACCCCACGAAGTCTCATAGCTTCAGGGCAAGGAAAACTCCTGCTGATTACCAGCTACCGCCCTCCCTCAGCTGATGAATCAGTAATCCATGTCAAACACCACTTGGAAAAAGCACTGAGGATAGCAAGGGTACAGAATTGTACTCTGGGTGGGGAGACTTCAATGTCCATCACCAAGAGTGGTTCGGTAGCACCACTACTGACTGAGCTGGCCAAGTCCTGAAGGACATAGCTGCCAGTCTGGGCCTATGACAGGTGGTGAGAGAACCAACATGAGGAAAAAACCTACTTGACCTCGTCCTCACCAATCTACCTGTCGCAGATGCATCTGTCCATGACAGCATTGACAGTAGTGACCACTGCACAGTCCTTGTGGAGATGAAGATTCGTCTTCATACTGAGGACACCCTCCATCATGTTGTGTGGCGCTACCACCATGCTAAATGGGATAGATTCAGAACCAGATCTAGCAGTGCAAAACTGGGCATGAATGAGGCACTGTGGGCCATCATCAGCAGCAGAATTGTATTCCACCACAATCTGTAACCTCATGGCCCGGTGTATCCCTCACTCTAACATTACCATCAAGCCAGGGGACCAACCCTGGTTCAATGAGGAGTGCAGAAGAACATGCCAGGAGTGGCACTATGCGTACCTAGAAATGAGATGCCAACCTGGGGAAGCTACAACACAGGACTACACGCATACTAAACAGCGAAAGCAGCATGCTATAGACAGGGCTAAGTGATCCCACAATCAACGGATCAGATCAATGCTCAGCAGTCCTGCCACATCCAGTTGCAAATGGTGGTGGACAATTAAACAACTAATGGGAGGAGGAGGCTCCATGAACATACCCATCCTCAATGATGGCGGAGCCCAGCACGCGAGTGCAAAAGATAAGGCTGAAGCATTTGCAACCATCTTCAGCAAGAAGTGCCAAGTGGCCGATTCATATCGGCCTCCTCCTGAAGTCCCCACCATCACAGAAGCCAGTCTTCAGCCAATTTGATTCACTCCACGTGATACCAAGAAACGGCTGAGCGCACTGGATACAGCAAAGGCTATGGGCCCTGACAACATCTCGGCTGTAGTGCTGAAGACTTGTGCTCCAGAACTAGCTGCGCCTCTAGCCAAGCTGTTCCAGTACAGCAACAACACTGGCATCTACCCAACAATGTGGAAAATAGCCCAGGTATGTCCTGTCCACAAAAAGCAGGACAAATCCAATCCGGACAATTACCGCCCCATCAGTCTACTCTCAATCTTCAGCAAAGTGACGGAAGGTGTCATCAACAGTGCTATCAAGCAGCACTTACCAATAACCTGCTCACTGATGCCCAGTTTGGGTTCCACCAGGACCATGTAGTTCCAGACCTCATTACAGCCTTGGTCCAAACATGGACAAAAGAGCTGAATTCCAGAGGTGAGGTGAGAGTGACTGCCCTTGACATCAAGTCAGCATTTGACAGAGTGTGGCATCATGGAGCCCTAGTAAAATTGATGTCAATGGGAATCAGGGGGAAAACACTCCAGTGGCTGGAGTCATGCCTAGCACAAAGGAAGATGGTTGTGGTTGTTGAAGGTCAATCATCTCAGCCCCAGGACATTGCTGCAGGAGCTCATCAGGGCGGTGTCCTAGGCCCAACCATCTTCAGCTGCTTCATCAATGACCTTCCCTCCATCACAAGGTCAAAAGTGAGGATGTTCACAGATGATTGCACAGTGTTCAGTTCCATTTGCAACTCCTCAGATAATGAAGCAGTCCATGCCCGCATGCAGCAAGACCTGGACAACATTCAAGCTTGTGCTGATAAGTGGCAAGTAACATTCGCACCACACAAATGCCAGGCAATGACTATCTCCAACAATAGAGAGTCTAACCACTGACCCTTGACATTCAACTGGATTACCATCGCCGAATCCCCCACCATCAACATCCTGGGGGGTCACCATTGAGTAGAAACTTAACTGGACCAGCCACATAAATAGTGTGGCCACAAGAGCAGGTGAGAGGCTGGGCATTCTGCGGCGAGTATCTCACCTCCTGACTCCCCAAAGCCTTTCCACCATCTACAAGGCACAACTCAGGAGTGTGATGGAATAATCTCCACTTGACTGGATGAGTGCAGTTCCAACAACACGCAAGAAGCTCGACACTATCCAGGACAAAGCAACCCGCTTGATTACACTCCACCACCGGCGCAACATGGCTGCAGAAACTTGCCACGGCTTCTTCGGCAGCACCTCCCAAACCCGCAATCTCTTCCACCTAGAAGGACAATGGCAACAGAGAATACCATCGCCTACAAGCTCCTCTCCAAGTTACACACCATCCTGACTTGGAAACATGTCGCCGTTCCTTCATCATTTCTGGGTCAAAAGCCTGGAACACTTGCCCTAACCACACGGACTGCAGCGGTTCAAGAAGGTGGCTCACCACCACCTTCTCAAGGGCAATTAGGGATGGGCAATAAATGCTGACCTTGCCAGCGACGCCCACATCCCAGGAACGAATTTAAAAAAATGAAGACACTTATCTTCTATATGTTGCGACCTCTGCCCCAGTCAAGAACCAGTCCGACTCCCTCTTGAAGGCATGCAGAGGGTCAGCACCCATTACACCAGCTGGCAATGTATTCCAGAGGTTCACTAATCTCTGGGAAAGAAGAGCTGCCTAACAGGCAGTCTAGTCTTACTCTTAAATAGTTTAAACTTCTGTCCCCTGATTCCCTCCCAATCTGTTACACTGGATTAAGCTATCCAGCCCTTGAATTATTTTATAGACCTGTATCAGGTCACCCCTAAGTCTACACTGCTCTAATGTAAATAGACCAATGCCCTTGAGCCTATTCAGATCTTGGACAGACCTCCTTTCCATCTCTAATAATGCAGGGGGCTAATCATTGACTTTGGCTGGAATTTTCTGTACCTGGGCGGGTCAGGTGCGGGCGGTCGGCTTCCATCCCACAGCAGATAACGACTTTACGATAATTGGGCCTATTAAGCATGTCCTGCACGTTACCCGATCCAATTAAATGGTGCGGGTCTGATGACGTAATCCATGATGCATTTTCAGCCGGTATATTTGAAGGAGCCATGGCCACATTGCATTTGAAGGTTCATCTAGGAGTGTGCAGGCAGCACACTGGAGGTTTTCATTGCTCCAAACAGTTGGAGAGATGGCTGCACAGAGGCAGAGGGCTGCACCCTGGTTCTCCAATGATTCCTTCCATATCCTTGTAGAGGGTGTCAGAGCACGCAGAGAGGGCCTCTTCCCTTCCAGTGGGCGGAAGAGACATCCCCAGGAGAAAAAAAGAGCCTGGCTCCAAATTGCAGAGGAGGTCAGCTGCAGAGATGTGGTCAAGAGGACCTAGGTGCAGTGCCGCAAACGTTTAAATGATTTTATTAGACTTGAAAATAAGTACAATGCCACATTCAACTTCATCCTGCTGTGCCTCTCATCACATCCCTATCACTCTGCCTTCCCAACCCTACTCCTGCACATCCTTACTCACACCAACACACCTTGTACCTCCACCCATCCCTCTCATTCTATCTACATTATCACATCCCCATCTTACTAGCCACCCCTCACACTCACCCTCATCCCTCTCGCTCGATCTACATTATCACATCCCCATCTTACTAGCCACCCCTCACACTCACCCTCATCCTCATGCATTCATAACAACTAACAACACGCAAGGAGCCCACTTGTCATTGCCACCCCAATCCATCATAGTCTCCCTCTAAAGATGTAACCCATTAATTCCTTACACTCATTCCATCACTCTCACTCAATCTTCTCTTTCTTCCCTCATTGCAAGAGAAGAGAGTGCACAATAAGAGGGAGAGGGTGAGAACTGGGCCTCCATCATTTGCTACTCTCAGAATAGCCTAGGAGCATTGCAGCATCCTGGGATGCTGAGGGAAATAAAGGAAGAAATCGCGGAGGTACTGGCCATAATCTTCCAATCCTCCTTAGAAATGAGGGTGGTGCCAGAGGACTGGTGAATTGCAAATGTTACACCCTTGTTCCAAAAAGGGTGTAAAGAAAAACCCAGCAACTACAGGCCAGTCAGTTTAACCTCGGTAGTGGGGAAGGCTTTAGAAACAATAATCAGGGACAAAATTAACAGTCACTTGGACAAGAGTGGATTAATTAAGCAACGCCAGCACGGATTTGTTAAAGGCAAATCGTGTTTAACCAACTTGATCGAGTTTTTTGGTGAGGTAACAGAGAGGGTTGGTGAGGGCAATGCGGTTGACATGGTGTACGTGGATTTCCAAAAGGTGTTTGACAAAGTGCCACATAATAGGCTTGCCAACAAAGTTGAAGCCCATGGAATAAAAGGGACAGTGGCAGCATGGATATGAAATTGGCTAAGTGACAAGAAACAGAGCGTACTGGTGAAGGATTGTTTTCGGACTGGAGGAAGGTGGTGTTCCCCAGGGGCCGGTACTAGGATCACTGCTTTTCTTGATATCTATTAATGACTTAGATGTCGGAGTACAGGGCACAATTTCAAAATTTGCAGATGACACAAAACTTGGAAGTATAGTGAACAGTGAGGAGGATAATGATAGACTTCAAGAGGACATAGACAAGTTGGTGAAATGGGCGGACACGTGGCAAATGAAATTTAACGCAGAAATATGCAAAGTGATACATTTTGGTAGAAAGAATGAGGAGAGGCAATATAAACTGAAGGGTACAATCCTAAAGGGGGTGCATGAACAGAGAGACCTAGGGGTATTATGTGCACAAATCATTGAAGGTGGCAGGGCAGGTTAAGAAAGCGGTAAAAAAGCATACGGGATCCTGGGATCCATGAATAGAAGTATAGAGTACAAAAGCATGGAAATTATGATGAACCTGTATAAAACACTGGTTCGGCCTCAACTAGAGCATTTTTGTCCAATTCTGGGCACCGCACTTTAGGAAGGATGTGAAGGCCTTAGAGAGGGTGCAGAAAAGATTTACAAGAATGATTCCAGGGATGAGGGACTTCAGTTATGTGGATAGACTAGAGAAGCTGAGGTTGTTCTCCTTCGAGCAGAGAAGATTTAGAGGAGATTTGATAGAGGTGTTCAAAATCATGAGGGATCTGGACAGAGTAGATAGAGAGAAACTGTTTCCATTGGCGGAAGGGTCGAGAACCAGAGGACACAGATTCAAGGTGATTGGCAAAGAATTAAAGGCAACATAAAAAACTTTTTTACGCAGCGAGTAGTTAGGATCTGGAATGCACTACCTGAAAGGGTAGTGGAGGCAGACTCAATCACGGCTTTCAAAAGGGAATTGGACAAGTACCTGAAGGAATTAAATTTGCAGGGCTATGGGGAAAGGGCGGGAGAGTGGGACTAGCTGAAGCGCTCTTGCAGAGAGCTGGCATGGGCTCAATGGGAGGAATGGTCTTCTTCCATGATGTAACCATTCTATGATTCTATGATACTATGCTGCGTTGGAAGTCTCGGGAGTGGCCGTGCAGCTGGAGGTGGGAGATGGAGAGAGGGACATAAGAACATAAGAACATAAGAAATAGGAGCAGGAGTAGGCCAATCGGCCCCTCGAGCCTGCTCCACCATTCAATAAGATCATGGCTGATCTGATCCTAACCTCAAATCTTCTATCACTCTGCATCCACCCGAACCCATGTGATCTCCCGGGAGAGGCGAAAAACCAGATAAAGACCCAATGGCCAATTTGGGAGAAAAAAATCTGGGAAATTCCTCTCTGACCCATCTAGGCGATCGAAATTCTTCCAGGAGATCACGCTGTCCCTATATTTTCTACAGTACTTACCTTCTGTAAAGGCGATCTCCACCCCAGCCAGGAACAGGAATAAAACCATCTCCTGAATCTAACAGAATTAGAACACAGTAGGAGCAGAACAAGGCTACACGGCCCCTGGGCCCACTCCACTACCCACAGGGCCATGACCATTCCGAACCTAGACTCATGTCCAATTTCCTGCCCGCTCCCCGTAACCCTTAATTCCCTTTACTTCTAGGAAACTATCTATTTCTGTTTTAAATTTATTTAATGATGTAGCTTCCACAGCTTTCTGGGGCAGCAAATTCCACAAACCTACCACCCTCTGAGTGAAGAAGTTTCTCCTCATCTCAGTTTTGAATGAGCAGCCCCTTATTTTAAGATTATGCCCCCTAGTTCTAGTTTCACCCATCATTGGGAACATCCTCACCGCATCCACCCGATCAAGCCCCTTCACAATCTTATATGTTTCAATAAGATCGCCTCTCATTCTTCTGAACTCCAATGAGTAGAGTCCCAATCTACTCAACCTCTCCTCATATGACCGCCCCCTCATCCCCGGGATTAACCGAGTGAACCTTCTTTGTACTGACTCGAGAGCAAGTATGTCTTTTCTTAAGTATGGACACCAAAACTGTATGCAGTATTCCAGGTGCGGCCTCACCAATACCTTGTACAACTGCAGCAATACCTCCCTGTTTTTATATTCCAACCCCCTAGCAATAAAAGCCAACATTCCATTGGCCTTCTTAATCACTTGCTGCACCTGCATACTAACTTTTTGAGTTTCGTGCACCAGGACCCCCAGATCCCTTTGTACTACAGTACTTTCCAGTTTCTTGCCATTAAGATAATAACTTGCTCTATGATTTTTCCTGCCAAAGTGCATAACCTCACACTTTCCAGTATTGTATTCCATCTGCCAAATCCCTGCCCACTTACTTAGCCTGTCTACGTCCCTTTGCAGGTTTTTTATGTCCTCCTCACTCACTACTTTCCGTCCCATCTTTGTATCATCTGCAAACTTTGATATGTTACACTCGGTCCCCTCCTCCAAATCGTTAATATAGATTGTAAAGAGTTGGGGACCCAGCACTGACCCCTGCGGAACACCACTAGTTACTGGTTGCCAATCTGAGAACGAACCATTTATCCCAACTCTCTGCTTTCTGTTAGAGAGCCAATCCTCCACCCACGCCAGAATATTACCCCCAATCCCGTGATTTTTTATCTTGAGCAATAATCTTTTGTGTGGCACCTTGTCAAATGCCTTTTGGAAGTCTAAATACACTACGTCCACTGGTTCCCCTTTATCCACCCTGTATGTTACTTCCTCAAAAAACTCAAGCAAATTTGTTAAACATGACTTCCCCTTCATGAAACCATGCTGAGTTTGTCCTATTAAATTATGTTTATCCAAATGTCCCGTTACTGTCTCCTTAATAATGGACTCTAACATTTTACCAACCACTGATGTTAGGCTAACAGGTCTATAGTTTCCAGCCTTCTGCCTACTACCCTTTTTAAATAAGGGTGTTACATTAGCAGTTTTCCAATCTGCCGGGACCTTTGCTGAGTCCAGTGAGTTTTGGAAAATTATTACCAATGCATCCACAATCCCTACCGCTACTTCCCTCAAGACCCTAGGATGCAAGCCATCAGGTCCAGGGGATTTATCCGCCTTGAGTCCCATTATTTTACCAAGTACCACTTCCTTAGTGATTTTAATTGTATTTAGTTCCTCCGCCCCCTAGAGCCCCCTGTTTGTCCAGTGTTGGGATATTCTTAGTGTCCTCTACTGTAAAGACTGATACAAAATAATTGTTCAGTGTTTTTGCCATCTCCATGTTTCCCACCATTAATTTCCCGGTCTCATCCTCTAAGGGACCAACATTTACTTTAGCCACCCTTTTTCTTTTTATATAACTATAGAGACATATCTCAGCAACCTGGTAACAGAATTACATATCATACAGCTGCATGGCATACATGAGTCACTCATATGGGGACTGATGTCAGCAGTCACTGAATGGTCATCATGTGCATAATGGCATGTGCACCCATTCTTCATATGGCATATCTAACTCATCTCTTCCATCTAGAGCCCACCCCAGCCCTCCCCCCCGCCACTGTCCAGGAGGAAGAAGAAGATGACTCCTCAGAGGAGCCTCCAGCCTCGAGGGTGCATCATACATGAGCGCACCCAGCTCCAGCGCAGAGACGCACACCTCAGTGGGTCCAACGCGAGATAGGGTAGTGTTGTCACCGGGTCCGTCACAAGTCACAAGTGAGCAAGAGCAGATGGTGGAGACAGGGACAGCAGTGGAGACTCTTCGCTGGAGGGTGCAGGATGCTCAGAGCGCTGCTCAGCTGCAGACGCTGAGCCTCAACGGCCATTGATAAAGAGGGCGATCCTGGAGGTGCAGCAAGAAGTGCAGGAGGCTCTGACAGGTTTTGTGAGCGCGATGTCTGCAATTGTTCACAGAATGGAGGAGTCCATCTCCAACATGAGCACCATCATGTCGCAGGTGATGGTGACTGTAGGCTGTTCCATGGAAAGGATGGCCACCTGCACGGAGCAGCTAATGCACCACTCACAGGAGCACATGGTCTCTGTGGAGAATAGATGGCTATCTATGGAGCATTCACATGAGCACATGCTATCTATGGAGAACAGATGACTATGGAGCATAGATGGCAGAGACTCATAGACCTCCTGTCTTGGAGGGACATCACTGTAGATGTGGGTCCTCATGGCCCCTCTGATGTGCAGTAAGGTGCTCGCCAACTCCTGGCTAGCAGGGAAGTGTTGGTGGCCCATGAAAGGGATGACAGAGAGAGGGGAGAGGGAAGTGTGAGCTCCTCTCAAAGTGCTTACTCTTATCACCCGTTGCCACCCCCTCAGTCAGAGGCCCAGATGGCTCCTCTGACCGCGATGGCCGATGTTGTGTCCGTGTATAATAAGACACAGACTGCGGAGAATGGTACAACAGGTGTTTACTCAACGTGGCTCACAGTGGAACTGATCTGTACAGATTACTACTCAGTGTTATATACAGGTGTGGTCACTGCCGGTACTGCAGTATACACGAGCTGTAAAACATAGTTCCCCCCTTAAATACATTACAGCCGAGTCTGCCCCTGAAAAGTTGTAGGATGAGCAGACTTTGGCGGGGCCATCACAGGCTCCAAAACCTAAAGAGCGTCCGCCAAGAGTGTCTCAGCAGTTGCAGCAGGGAAGTGAGCAGGCTGCCTCTACCTCTGCTGAAGCCACAGGGATAGCACCTCATAGAAACAAGCGGAAGAGAAAGATGACACATAAGTAGATTCACAAGGGTAGCCACTTGGATGTTAATGGCAAGATTCCGTTAATGCATTGTCAACCATTAAAACCTTTATTTTCACCACTTTGCCATCTTGGACACATTTGTGTGCACCTTTGGAAGTGGCTTAGTGAGTTGGAGTGACTGGTGAGACATAATGGTACCTCCAGCAATGGTGGCCAGTATAAAAGGAATGGTTTGGTTATTGTAGGGATCTTTTATGGTGTTCCTGTGGGGTGGTGCCAAACTGGCACAGCATGTGGCAACCATATGTGTGTACAGCGTAAAGTGAAGTAAATCTGGACATGATGGGGCCATCCCTGGCCTCTCAGGCAGCAATGTGCTCAGTTACTGATCCCTTCTATCTTGCGCAGCATCAGTTGATTGCGGAGAAGGTTGGTGGTGTTGTTTGTGCTGCTGGTGTGCCTGGTGCTGCTGGTGTTGGGGCTCATCGTGGTCCAATTCTGAGGACCAAGCTGAGACAGTATAAACGGCACCAATGGTGATGGAATCGATGGCAGGTCAAGTAGAGTTGACAGAAGCATTCTGTCAATGGTGAGAGAGATTCTTCCAATGAGGTGACACTGGATGGAGATGTTGCTGGAAACACTTGCAGCCTGCAGAAAGTTAAATCTGTGCTGGCAATGTAGTCAGCAACAGCTTCTGCCTGAGGAAAGTGATCAACTGTAAGGTAGGAGCTTTTATATTACATTTGATGCTGTCAAGTAATCAGCTGGAGCAATGGCCACTCAATTCCCACCTCAGGTTGACAGACGTGGTTCCCAAGCTGCATGAAACCCATAGCTATGCAGGGATAGGAGGGTGTGACTACAAGTGAGGCAGGTATGGGGATCCAGAAGGTAGCATTGGAAGAGCCTCAACCCTTGCACTTGTCCAACAGGTACGAGGTTCTTGCTCCCTGTGTGGACAAGAGCAAGGACTGAAGGGAGGATGAGCAAACTGACCACAGCACCGTGGTACAGGGGGCCATTCAAGAAATGTAGTAGTGGTAGGGGACTGTATAGTTACGGGGATAGATACTGTTCTCTGCAGCCGAGAACATGAGTCCTGAAGGCTGTGTTGCCAGGGTTAAGGACATCTCCTCTGTCATCTCCTTGGCATAGGGTAAATAAAATCAGAGAGATGAATGCGTGTCTCAAAGATTGGTGTGGGTGAAATGGGTTTCGATTCATGGGGCACTGGCACCAGTACTGGGGAAAGAGGGAGCTGTTCCATTGGGACAGGCTTCACTTGAACCATGCTGGGACCAGTGTCCTGGCGAATCGAATAACTAGGGTGGTAGATAGGGCTCTAAACTAAATAGTGGGGGGGAGGGTTTTGGTGAGGGGAAATTTAAAAAGTCAAAGAGAAAGGAGAAGGCAATAGTGCAGGGTAGCGAAAGGGGTAATGATAACCAGAGTGTGACTGGAAGGGACAGAGCGTATAAATATAAGAGTGCACGAGAAAGTAGAATCAGAGTAGGGGACAATGGTATAAAGACAAAATTAAAAGCTCTTTATCCGAATGCTGCGTGGGGTAGCTCTGTTAATAAAGCATGAGATCAGTGCAGTAGTGGGAAATGATATTGGCTCAGAAGATCAAGATGTAGAATCAGTTTGGGTGGAGATAAGAATAATAAGGGAAAGAAGTCACTGGTGGGAGCAATCTATAGGCCCGCTCACAGTCGCTACATTGCAGGACAGAGTATAAATCAAGAAATAACAGAGGCTTGTCAGAAAGGTACTGCAATAATCATGGGCGATTTTAATCTTCATATAGATTGGACAAAGCAAATTGGCAAAGGTAATTTGAGGACGAGTTCATAGAGTGTATTCAGGATGTTTTCTTAGAACAATACGTTGTGGAACCAACTATTTTAGATCTGTTATTATGTAAATGGATAGGATTAATTAATGATTTCATAGTAAAGTATCCTCTAGGGAAGAGTGATCATAGCATGTTAGAATTTCAAATTCAGTTTGAGGGTGAGAAACTTGGGTCTCAAACTAGTGACCCGAATTTAAATAAAAGCAATTACAAAGGTATGAAGACAGAGTTGGCTAAAGTGGACTGAGAAAATAGATTAAAGGGTAAGACGGTAGATTAGCAGTGGCAAATATTTAAGGAGATATTTCATAACTCGCAACAAAGATATATTCCAGTGGGAAAGAAAGACTCTAAGAGAAGGATGAACCATTCGTGGCTAACTAAGGAAGTTAAGGATGGTATCAAATTGAAAACAAAGCCATACAATATTGTGAAGATTAGTGGCAGGCCAGAGGATTGGGAAATTTTTAGAAACCAGCAAAGGACGACTAAAAAAAGAATAAAGAGGGAGAAGATAGATTATGAGAGTAAACTAGCAAGAAATATAAAAACGGACAGTAAGAACTTCTACAGGTATATAAAAAGGAAGCGAGAAGCTAAAGTAAATGTTGTTCCCTTAGAGGATGAGACTGGGGAATTAATAATGGGAAACAGGGAAATGGCAGAGACTTTGAACAAATATTTTGTATCGGTCTTCATGGTAAAAGACACTAAAAGCATCCCAATAATAATAGATAATCAAGGGGCTATAGGGAGGGAGGAACTTAAAACAATCACTATCACTAGAGAAAAAGTACTAGGCAAACTAATGGGATTAAAGGTGGACAAGTCCCCTGGACCTGATGGCCTGCACCCTAGGGTCTTAAAATAAGTGGCTGCAGAGATAGTGGATGCATTGGTTGTAATCTACCAAAATTCCCTGGATTCTGGAGAGGTCCTGGCAGATTGGAAAACTGCAAATGTAACACCCCTATTCAAGAAGCAGGAAACTATTGACCAGTTCGCCTAACATCTGTCATTGGGAAAATGCTGAAATCCATTATTAAGGAAGTAGTAGCAGGACATTTAGAAAATCATAAGACAATCAAGCAGAGTCAGCATGGTTTTATGAAAGGGAAATCGTGTTTGACAAGTTCTTTGAGGATGTAACGAGCAGGGTGGATAAAGGGGAAACAGTAGATGCCGTGTATTTGGATTTCCAGAAGGCATTCGATATGGTGCCGCATAAAAGGTTACTGCACAAGATAAGAGTTCACGGTGTTAGGAGTAATATATTAGACTGGATAGAGGATTGGCTAACTGACAGAAAACAGAGAGTCGGAATAAATGGGTCATTTTCAGGTTGGCAAACTGTAACTAGTGGGTCGCCACAGGGATCAGTGCTGGGGCCTCAACTAATTACAATCTATATTAATGACCTGGATGAAGGGACTGTAATGTAGCCAAATTTGCTGATGATACAAAGATAGGTGGGAAAGCAAGTTGTGAGGAGGACACAAAGAATCTGCAAAGGTATATAGATGGGTTAAATGAGTGGGCAAAAATTTGGCAGATGGAGTATAATGTGAGAAAATGTGAGGTTATCCAGTTTGGTAGGAAGAATAAAAAAGCAAATTATTACATAAATGGAGAGAGACTACAAAATACTGCAGTACAGAGGGATCTGGGAGTCCTTGTACATGAATCACAAAAAGCTAGCATGCAGGTACAGCAAGTGATTAAGAAGACAAATGGAATGTTGGCCTTTATTGCAAAGGGGGTGGAGTATAAAATTAGGGAAGTCTTGCTACAACTGTACAGGGCATTGGTGAGACCACACTTGGAGCACTGCGTACAGTTTTGGTCTCCTTATTTAAGGAGGGATATACTTGCATTGAAGGCAGTTCAGAGAATGTTCACGAGGTTGATTCCGGAGATGAGGGGGTTGTCTTATGAAGAAAGGTTGAGCAGGTTGGGCCTACATGCATTGGAGTTTAGAATAATGAAAGGTGATCTGATTGAAATATATAAGATTCTGAGTGGGCTTGACAGGGTAGATGCAGAGAGGATGTTTCCCCTCATGGGGGAATCTACAACTAGGGGGCATAGTTTCAAGATAAGGGGTCGCCCATTTAAAACGGAGATGAGGAGGAATTTTTTCTCTCAGAGTGTCGCGAATCTTTGGAATTCTCTACCCCAGAGAGCTGTGGAAGCTGGACCATTGAATATATTCAAGGCGGAGATAGACAGATTTTTGAACTATAGGGGAGTCAAGGGTTATGGGGAGCGGGCAGAAAAGTGGAGTTGAGGCCAAGATCAGATCAGCCATGATCTTATTGAATGGCGGAGGGACCAAAAGACCTACTCCTGCTCTTATTTCTTATGTTCTTATGTTCTTATGAAATTTGAAAAGTAGGGGAATAAAGGCTCTTAAGTGTCTTGACAACAAGCTTATAATGATTTGAATTAGATCGCCTGCCTCTGCTGGGCGGGTCGCTATCGCACAGGCAAACGCGCCCAAGGGAAAGGCGCATGGGGGCGGGATGACAGCGGGTTCCCAACCCGCTCCAACTTATGTCAAATTTCACACGCGACCCGCCTTCGATCGCACCCGCGCGGAGCCCAGAATATTCTGGCCTTTGTTTTTGCTGCAGGAGGTTTGGCCTAGCCAATCCAGCAGGCCTTGGATAGGACTTTCATCAAGTTTGGAAGAAAGTGCAGCTGAAGGAAAAAGCTGTTTACCAGGAATTCCTCCAGATCATCTGTCGGACTTCAGCAGAAGATCGGCAGAAGCCCCGGATAAAGCGCGTAAATGGGGTTTCCACTGATCATCTGCTCATGATACGGCAGTTGACCTGGAGAACCCCCAGGAAATTCCCAGCAGTTAGTCCAGAAAGCTGTATTACCAGACTACTGAAATTTGATAGTGATAACATTACGTTGAGAGCTGCTCCCTGTTCCAGCCATGAATAAGTTACTGATTAATGTTTCAGTCTATTCAGCAGAAGAGCAATGGCTTTTGTCTGGTCTCTGATGACCTACTAGATGGAGAGCTTTACAGCAGCAGCATGTCCCATGTGGAGAAAGAAAGTGATGCTTTGGCAGAGGCTTTAAACAAATATTTTGTGCCTGTCTTCACAGTAAAAGACACAAAAAGCAAACCAAAAAATAGTGGGGAACCAAGGGGCTATTGAGAGTGAGGAACTTAAAATAATTATGATCAGTAGAGAAAAAGTAATTGAGAAACTAATGGAACTAAAAGCCGACAAATCCCCTGGACCTGATGCCCTACATCCTAGGGTTCTAAAAGAGGTAACTGCAGAGATAGTGGATGCATTGGTTGTGATCTTCCAAAATTCCTTGATTCTAAAACGGTCCCAGCGGATTGGAAGGTAGAAAATGTAAACCCACTATTCAGGAAAGAAGGGAAAGAAAAAACAGGGAATTACAGGACAGTTAACCTGACATCAGTTGTCTAGAAAATGCTGGAATCCATTATTAAGGGAGTGGTAACAGGACATTTAGAAAATCATAATATGATTAGACAGAGTCGACATGGTTTTATGAAAGGGAAATCATGTTTAACAAATGTATTACAATTTTTGAGCATGTAATTAGCAGGGTAGATAAAGGGGAACCAATGGATGTAGTATATTTGGATTTCCAAAAGTCATTCAATAAGGTACCACATAAGAACATAATAAGAACATAAGAAACAGGAGCAGGAGTAGGCCAATCGGCCCCTCCAGCCGGCTCTGCCATTCAACGAGATCATGGCTGATCCAATCTTGGCCTCAACACCAGCTCCAGGGGCCGTATGACCTACTCCTGCTCCTAATTTTTATGTTCTTATATTTTATCTATTTCACTGTCCAGAGGCACACCTCCCAGGTAAAGAAGGAACTTACACCATGAAAGGAGAGGGACTAAAAAGAATAATGTGGTATAAGTGTAGGTTAAAAATATTTTTATTGTTTGTTTTGTGCAGGTGAAAGTGGGAGACAAAGAAACTGATGTCATGACTGGATTCATGTTCTACATTACCACAAAACTTCCAAACCCTGCCTACACCCCAGAAATTAGTGCCAAGACATCTATCATCGACTTCACTGTAACCATTAAAGGCCTTGAGAATCAACTGCTTGGCCGCGTGATCCTTACTGAAAAACAGGTAAAGTCAGGACATCTCTGATCCACGGGTACACAGGGTGCACAGGTGGCTGATGTGGTCTGGGGTTGTAGAGTTTGGTGTAATACTTTGAGCTTTATACTTTTGAGTTGCCAGTGCTGTTTGCAACATTCTGAATAAAGGCAGTTGTTCCTGATAAACTGTTCTTCTAAATCAACTTTTTTTAAATCAGTCGTATGTTAACATGGCAATCGTCAAGGAAGAGACTTAATTATAATACAATATTTCACAGCAGTCCACTATATTAGTATTACTATTATTAATAATGATTAAAATATAGAATTGCAATGTAGCTATTTCTTCAGACAGGTTACTTCACTGTCCAAATCTTATCTGATAGCGCTCCTATGAAGCACCTTGGGATGTTTTACTACATAAAGGCGCTATAACAAAATGCCAGTAGCTGTTGTTGTTCAGCTGTGGCTCAGTTGCCTCTGAGTCAGAAGGTTGTGGGTTCTAAATCCAACTCCAAAGAATTGAGCACAAGAACCTAGGCTGACACTCCAGTGCAGTACTGAGGGAGTGCTGCACTGTTGGAGGTGCAGTCTTTCAGATGAAATGTGAAACTGAGGCCCCGGCAGCTCTCTCAGGTGGATGTAAAAGATGCCGGGACACTATTTTGAAGAAGAGCAGGGGTGTTATCCCCAGTGTTCTGGCCAATATTTATCCATCAATCAACATCACTAAAAACAGATGATCTGGTCATTATCCCATTACTGTTTGTGGGAGCTTGCTGTGTGCAAATTGGCTGCTGCATTTCCTACATTACAAAAGTGACTACACTTCAAACATACATCATTGGCTGTAAAGCGCTTTGGGACGTCCTGAGGTTGTGAAAGGCACTATATAAATGCAAGTCTTTGTTTCTTTTCACTGAACTGAAACTGTTTCCAATGGCGGAAGGGTCGATAATCAGAGGGCACAGATTTAAGGTGATTGGCAAAAGCACCAGAGGCAACATGAGGAAAAACTCTTTTACGCAACGAGTGGTTAGGGTTTGGAATGCGCTGCCTGATAGGGTGGTGCAGACACAGCCAATAGTAGCTGTCAAAAGGGAATTGGATAAAAACTTGAAGGAGAAAAAATGGCAGGGATATGGGGAAAGGGACTAACTGGATTGCTCATCGAAGGAGCTGACGCAGGCTCAGTGGGCCGAATGGCCTCTTTCTGTGCTGTACTATTCTATGAATCTATGATTCTACATTACAGTTCCAAGTTTGGTATTGTAAGGAAAGGGTTAATCAGACTGCCTTGCAGTGTGCTCATGTTATAATGCTATTGATTCCTTTTTATATTGTAGTAAGAACATAAGAACATAAGAAATAGGAGCAGGAGTAGGCCAATCGGCCCCTCGAGCCTGCTCCGCCATTCAATAAGATCATGGCTGATCTGATCCTAACCGCCAATCCACTATCACAGAACCATCTCCTGAATCTAACAGAATTAGACACACGAAATAGGAGCAGGATCAGGCTACACGGCCCCTGGGCCCGCTCCACTACCCACAGGGCCATGACCGATCCGAACCTAGACTCATGTCCAAATTCCTGCCCGCTCCCCATAACCCTTAATTCCCTTTACTTCTAGGAAACTGTCTATTTTTGTTTTAAATTTATGTAATGATGTAGCTTCTACAGCTTTTTGGGGCAGCATATTCCATGGACCTACCACCCTCTGAGTGAAGTAGTTCCTCCTCATCTCAGTTTTGAAAGAGCAGCCCCTTATTCTAAGACTATGCCCCCTAGTTCTAGTTTCACCCATCATCGGGAACATCTTCCCCGCATCCACCTGATCCAACCCCTTCACAATCTTATATGTTTCAATAAGATCGCCTCTCATTCTTCTGAACTCCAATGAGTAGAGTCCCAATCTACTCAACCTCTCCTCATATGTCCATCCCCTCATCCCTGGGATTAACCGAGTGAACCTTCTTTGTACTGACTCGAGAGCAAGTATGTCCTTTCTTTAGTATGGACACCAAAACTGTATGCAGTATTCCAGGTGCGGTCTCACCAATACCTTGTACAACTGAAGCAATACCTCCCTATTTTTATATTCTATCCCCCTAGCAATGAAAGCCAACATCCCATTGGCCTTCTTAATCACTTGCTGCACCTGCATACTAACCTTTTGAGTTTCGTGCACCAGGACCCCCAGATCCTTTTGTACTTCAGTACTTTCCAGTTTCTTGCCATTAAGATAATAACTTGCTCTACGATTTTTCCTGCCAAAGTGCATAACCTCACACTTTCCAGTATTGTATTCCATCTGCCAAATCTCTGTCCACTCACTTAGCCTGTCTATGTCCTTTTGCAGGTTTTTTATGTCCTCCTCACTCACTACTTTCCCTCCCATCTTAGTATCATCTGCAAACTTTGATATGTTACACTCAGTCCCCTCCTCCAAATCGTTAATATAGATTGTAAAGAGTTGGGGACCCAGCACTGACCCCTGCGGAACACCACTAGTTACTGATTGCCAGTCTGAGAATGAACCATTCATCCCAACTCTCTGCCTTCTGTTAGATAGCCAATCCTCTATCCATGCCAGAATATTACCCCCAATCCCGTGATTTTTTATCTTAAGCAATAATCTTTTGTGTGGCACCTTGTCAAATGCCTTTTGGAAGTCTAAATACACTACGTCCACTGGTTCCCCTTTATCCACCCTATACGTTACTTCCTCAAAGAACTCCAGCAAATTTGTCAAACATGACTTCCCCTTCATAAAACCATGCTGACTTTGTCCTATTAAATTATGATTATCCAAATGTCCTGTTACTGTCTCCTTAATAATGGACTCCAAAATTTTACCTACCACAGATGTTAGGCTAACCGGTCTATAGTTTCCAGCCTTCTGTCTACTGCCCTTTTTAAATAAGGGTGTTACATTAACAGTTTTCCAGTCTGCCGGGACCTTTGCCGAGTCCAGGGAGTTTTGGAAAATTATTACCAATGCATCCACAATCCCTACCGCCACTTCCCTCAAGACCGTAGGATGTAAGCCATCAGGTCCAGGTGATTTATCTGCCTTGAGTCCCATTATTTTACCGAGTACCACTTCCTTAGTGATTTTGATCGTGTTTAGCTCCTCCCCCCCTTTAGCCCCCTGTTTGTCCAGTGTTGGGATATTCTTAGGCCTAGAAATTCAGTTGGTTGCGCCAGCCGTTAGCGCCTTTGGAGGAGTAGATTCCGGGCGCTAGGCGGCTTGCGCCCGGGCGAAGCGCGAACTGCGCCTCGCCCCAACTTCACTAGAGATTTAGCGGCGGCGCAAAGTCTTTGCGCGCGCTCAGCTGCGCGCGCAGATCATGATGTCATTTCCTCGTGCAACGCCCTTTGTGCGCCCCCAACCAGAACTTCAGTCGCGCCGCCCCATTGTGCGCCTGGCGCCCCTAGCGACTGTTAAGTGGAACGGTGCTCAGCCGATGCGGGGCGCTGGGGGCGCAAACTAAAGGGCACTCATCCTGCAATATAAAAGGCTGCCATTTTGCAGCACACCTTCTTGCGAAACGGATCTTTGGAGAGAGACCAAGGTAGATAGCTTTCTGCTTTGGCCCAACACTCGGACAGGTACTTCTGGCTTCAGGCCACAGCTTTCAAAAAGTTTTTGCCTTCATTGACATCTCATTGTTTGCCAGCATATTATGGGGGCTGCAATGGGTGTAAACGCTGGCTTTCTCAATTACATCCAAAGGGCTCAGAGACGCCATGAGAGACTGGCAGCCCTGGCTAGACGGAGAGGGGGCAACAGGCATCGGCAAAGGAGGCCTTACCCACCCAGGGTATACCGCCAGCAGTTCTCCTATCTCAACATGTCTGAGGAGCAGTGTGTTCGGAGGCTGCGATTCAGAAGGGACGTGGTCACAGAGATCTGCCAGCTGCTTGCCGGTGATCTGCAGCCACAGCTGAGGAGCGGGACGTCTCTGTCGGTGGCAGTGACGGTGACGGTGGCTCTCAACTTTTATGCCACCGGCTCCTTCCAATCCGCTACTGGCGACATTGCCAACATCTCCCAGTTCGCCGTGCATTGCTGCATCCGCCAGGTGACCAATGCCCTTTTCAAAAGGAGACGTCAGTTCATCTCCTTCTCCATGGCCCTTGACAAGCAGCAACAGCGTGCAATGGGCTTTGCAGCATTCACGGGCTTCCCCATGGTGCAGGGCGCCATTGACTGTACGCATGTGGCTTTGCGGGCACCTCTGGAGAATGCCGAGGATTACCGCAACCGGAAGGGCTACCATTCGCTGAACGTACAGCTGGTGTGTGACCACAGGCAGCTCATCCTAGCTGTCAATGCCCGCTTTCCAGGCAGCAGCCACGATGCCTTCATCCTCCGACAGACTTCTGTGGCAGACATGTTCCAGGCCCAGCCTCACCCACGAGGATGGCTTATCGGGGACAAAGGCTATCCTTTGTGTACCTGGCTCATGACCCCGCTCCGTGCGCCCAGCACCCCTGCTGAAGAGCGACACAACGAGAGCCATCAAGCGACGAGGAACATCATCGAACAAACAATCGGCGTCCTGAAGCAACGGTTCCGCTGTCTCGATCGTTCCGGGGGAGCACTGCAGTATTCGCCGGAGCGAGTCTCCCATTTCGTCGTCGTTTGTTGCATGCTGCACAACCTGGCTATCCGCAGGACTCAGCCACTGCCACCACACATTGGAGGACCACCTGAGGAGGAGGAGCAGGAGGAGGAGGAGGAGGACCAGCACAGGAGGGAGGCACAAAGTGCAAGGGCCGCCCGTCGCCGGCTTATTGAATGTCGGTTCTGGGCCCCCTCTCAGGGATTGGCTTGTGCCAATGTCAGCAGATGAATGTAGCCACTCCACAAGCCCTCAGCCGAGCAGGCCAACCAGGACTTAACCAAAAAACCATGCACACTGCAATTTAACAACAGAAATTTATTGAAAACCTCTGCCCTTCCCACATTACATGCTCATGTGGAGAAGCCCCCTCCAAAAACACAAAACTACCAGTCTCGGCCTTACAAAAATAAAGAAAGACACCAGTCTCGGCCTTACACAAATAAAGAAAGACACCAGTCTCGGCCTTACAAAAATAAAGATATACACCAGTCTCGGCCTTACACCAAAACAACTGCACAAGTGTCGGCCTTCCAACAAGCACCAGGCATTTGTGCATACCTCTACTTTTTGCGCTGCGAGGGCGATGCCTTGTGCATCCTTGCCTGGCCCCTGCCCGCCCTGCTGCTCCTCCTCAATGGGAGCCCAGTGGCTGCAGTAAGGCTGGGGGAAGGCTGCTGAGGGGCAGATGGCGAGGCGGCAGATGCCCTTGGGGGTCGGCCTGCACCAGCTCTGGCCTTGGAGGGGCCGGCTGCTGACTGCTCCAACTCTGGCTGGGCGGCAGCAGTGTGTCCAGCAGCTCGTGGCAGCTGCAATGGCGGAGTGGCAGTGTCGGCTGCAGGAATGGTGGCAACCTGGCAGATCGCAGGTGCTCGCTGGCCGCCTGACACATTGGCACTCGCATGGGCCAGCACTGCAGCATGCGCAGCAACCAGCTGAAGGACAGATTGCTGGGCTGCTGCTGCGCGGCGAGTGCCCTGGCGAGGCCTGGCTGATCCAGCGAGGGTGGCAGCTGTTAGTGCCCGTGTGGCCCTGGTCTGTGTCCGCAATACACCAGCCAGTGAATGGACGGCACGACTGAGCACTTGGCTAGAAGCCGACTGTGCTGCCGTGAAGTCCTGCAGACTCGTGGCCTGTGTTGCATTGATGTCCTGCACACTCCTGGCCTGTGCTGCATTGAATTGTTCCAGACTCCTGGCCTGTGTTGCACTGAATTGTTGCAGACTCCTGGCCTCTGCTGAGCCGAATTCCTGCACACTCCTTGCCAGTGACTCTATGGAGTCAGGCATCCTTGCCACTGCAGCCATGAGCTCAGTGTGCCTGCGCTCAGCCTGGACGGCCATTTCCTCTAGGAGGCGCACCTCCTCTGCGCTGACCGTCGCAGGACTGGAGGCCGCACTCACCCTCTGGGGAGAAGTCCGCCGAGCTTCCCCACCCCTCCCGCGTTGCTGCAGGCCGCTGGGCCCCGGAGCTTCACTCTCCTCCGACCCTTCCCCCCGGCTCCCCTCCAGGGAAGACGTGTCCCCTACATCGGCATGGGCTGGCACGGCTGAGGGTGGCACTGATGGGCCGGCTTCCTCTTCCTCCTCCTCGTCTTCCGAAGGGCTGACAGTGGCAGCTTGAGGGCCCGCCTCCTCACCTGGCGAATCACCATCTGAAAGCAGGAAGGCACAAGAGTAGCTTTAGAGTGAGGACAGGGCGGCAGCGAGGGAGGCATGAGTGGTGCCATTCACCGCATTGGTCGGACAGTGGCAAAGTATGCTGATCTGATGCGCAAGTGGAACGAGAGAGGTCCAAAAGGTCATGCCCTTACCATTGGTGCCCAGAACAGGGTCGGCATCTCCAGTGGCGATGGGGCCAATCAGCCGGCCTCCCATAATGCGCTCCACATGCTGGTTGAGGTCAGAGAGCTCTTTGATGTCAGGACGGCCTCCCCCGGTCTCAGTTTGGTTGCGCCGGTTGTGCGCAACCTTGGCCTGCAAGAGAAAGGACGGCCTCTAAGTACAGTGTGAAGCCCTGATCTTGTCTGCTCTGCCTCCCATGGTCAAATAGCTTAGACAGTGTGTAGCCCTGATCTTGTCTGCTCTGCCTCCCATGGTCGAATAGCTTGGACAGTGTGTAGCCCTGATCTTGTGTGCACTGGCTCCCATGGTCGAATAGCTTGGACAGTGTGTAAAGTGCTGAATGTGCAAGTGATTTTCATGCCAGTCCCATAGCTGCTGGATGAGGGCTGGCCATTAGGGCTTTCAGGTCCCTTTGCCCATAATGTGAGGTGCACATGCAAGGATGAGGAGGACACTGGAAAGGGTACTCACCCTGACAACCCGAGTGAGGTCGTTGAACTTCTTCCGGCATTGCACAGCAGTCCTGGCAACCATGCTGTTGGAAGACACCCTGTTGGACACCTCCCTCCAGGCTTTCTGGTAGGCGCTGGGCAGCGGCCTCTTGCCACCTTCTGGGTACAAAACATGGCGCCTGCGCTCCACTCTGCCAACCAGCACCCTCAGGTCACCGTCGCTGAAGCGCTGCACTCTCTCCCTGGCCTTCTCCATAGTCCTGGGCGTTGTACAGGTGAAGCTGAAGTGGTCAGGCCTAGGTTGAGGGCTGCAGTGTGCAGGGCGTGGCAGGCAAACAAATCCACCCTCCCCCTTTAAGAGCTGACCGGCGCCAGAGTGTCTGCCGTCAATCAAAAACTCGCCGCACCTGCGCTGCGCCCGGCCTCGGGGGTATCGTTCAGCACCGCCGGCTTAGCGCCTAAAGATAGTCGTGCATCGCCTGTTTTAGCGCAGCAGCAACCTCTTGGGGCGATGCGACTGAATATCGGCGAAGGGGGCGCGACTTTGCGCCGGGCGCAAACTTTAGCGGCCGCCCGACTTTAGCTCCGCAAAAGTGGCTATACTGAATTTCTAGGCCTTAGTGTCTTCTACTGTAAAGACTGATGTAAAATATTCATTCAGTGTTTTTGCCATCTCCATATTTCCCACCATTAATTTCCCGGTCTCATCCTCTAAGGGACCAACATTTACTTTAGCCACCCTTTTTCTTTTTATATAACTATAAAAACTCTTACTATCTGTTTTTATATTTTTTGCTTATTTACTTTCATAAAGTAACGTTAACTTTTAGCTTCTCCCTGTTCAATGAGGACGTATGATCAATTTAGATATAGTGACCACTGAACTTTTGAATTAAGACTGACCTGAAAACAATAGATTGAATGCAATAGAATTCTTCTGCTTTTTACTCCAATTCTTCCTCATCAGGTGTTGACTCTTCCTAATACTGCAATCCTCTCTGTATTAGAACATAAGAACATAAGAAATAGGAGCAGGAGTAGGCCATTCGGCCCCTCGAGCCTGCTCTACCATTCAATATGATCGTGGTTGATCTGATCTTGGCCCCAACTCCACTTTTCTGCCCACTCCCTATAATCCTTGATTCCCCTGTTTTTCAAAAATCTGTCTATCTTCGCCTTGAATATATTCAATGACCCAGCCTCCACAGCTCTCTGGGGTAGAGAATTCCAAAGATTCACGACTCTCTGAGAGAAGACATTCCTCCTCATCTCCGTTTTAAATGGGCGACCCCTTATTCTGAAACTATGCCCCCTAGTTCTAGATACCCCCACGAGGGGAAACATCCTCCCTGCATCTACCCTGTCAAGCCCCCTCAGAATCTTATATGTTTCAATAAGATCACCTCTCATTATTCTAAACTCCAATGAGTATAGGCTCAACCTGCTCAACCTTTCCTCATAAGACAACCCCTTCAACTCAGGAATCAACCTTGTGAACCTTCTCTGAACTGCCTCCAATGCAAGTATATCCTTTCTTAAATAAGGAGACCAAAACTGTACACAGTACTCCAGGTGTGGTCTCACCAACGCCCTGTACAGTTGTAGCAAGACTTCCCTACTTTTATACTCTATCCCCTTGCAATAACGGCCAATATTTTATTTGTCTTCCTAATCACTTGTACAAGGACACCCAGATCCCTCTATACCGCAGCATTCTGTAGTCTCTCTCCATTTAAATAATATTTTGCTTTTTTAGTCTTCCTACCAAAGTGGATAACCTCACAAATGTTTGCCCACTCACTTAACCTATCTACATCTCTTTGCAGACTCTTTGTGTCCTCCTCACAACTTGCTTTCCCACCTATCTCTGTATCGTCAGCAAATTTGGCTACAGCACACACAGTCCCTTCATCCAAGTCATTAATATAGATTGTAAATAGTTGAGGCCCCAGCACTGATCCCTGTGGCAACCCACTAGTTACAGTTTGCCAACCTGAAAATGACCCATTTATTCTGACTCTCTGTTTTCTGTCAGTTAGCCAATCCTCTATCCAGTCTAATATATTACTCCTAACACCGTGAGCTCTTATCTTGTGCAGTAACCTTTTATGCGGCACCTTATCAAATGCCTTCTGGAAATCCAAATACACTACATCTTCTGGTTCCCCTTTATCCACCCTGCTCATTACATCCTCAAAGAACTCTAGTAAATTCGTCAAACACGATTTCCCTTTCATAAAACCATGTTGACTCTGCTTGATTGTATTATGATTTTCTGAATGTCCTGCTGTTACTTCCTTAATAATGGATTCCAGCATTTTCCCAATGACAGATGTTAGGCTAACTGGTCTATAGTTTCCTGCTTTCTGTCTCCCTCCTTTCTTAAATAGGGGAGTTACATTTGCGGTTTTCCAATCCACTGGGACCTCTCCAGAATCCAGAGAATTTTGGTAGATTACAACCAATGCATCCACTATCTCTGCAGCCATTTCTTTTAAAACCCTAGGATACAGGCCATCAGATTCAGGGGACTTGTCAGCCTTTAGTCCCATTAGTTTGCCTAGTACTTTTTCTCGAGTGATAGTGATTGTTTTAAGTTCCTCCCAACCTATAGCCCCTTGATTATCAATTATTATTGGAATGCTTTTCGTGTCTTCTACCGTGAAGACTGATACAAAATATTTGTTCAAAGTCTCTGCCATTTCCCTGTTTCCCATTATTAATTCCCCAGTCTCATCCTCTGAGGGACCAACGTTTACTTTAGCTACTCTCTTCCTTTTTATATACCTGTAGAAGCTCTTATTGTCTGTTTTTATATTTTTAGCTAGTTTAATCTCATAATCTATCTTCTCCCTCTTTATTATTTTTTTAGTCATCCTTTGCTGGTTTCTAAAAAGTTCCCAATCCACTAGCCTACCACTAATCTTTGCAACATTGTATGTCTTTTCCTTCAATTTGATACCATCCTTAACTTCTTTAGTTAGCCACGGATGGTTCATCCTTCTCATACAGTCTTTCTTGCTGACTGGAATAAACCTTTGCTGAGAGTTATGAAATATCTCCTTAAATGTCTGCCACTGCTTATCTACCATCTTACCCTTTAATCTCTTTTCCCAGTCCACTTTAGCCAACTCTGTCTTCATACCTTTGTAATTGCCTTTATTTAAGTTTAGGACATTAGTTTCAGACACAAGTTTCTCACCCTCAAACTGAATTTGAAATTCTAACATGCTATGACCACTCTTCCCTAGAGGATACTTTACAATGAGATTATTAATTAATCCTGTCTCATTACACATTACTAGATCTAAAATAGCCTGATCCCTGGTTGGTTCCTCAACGTATTGTTCTAAGAAACCATCCGAATACATTCTATGAATTCGTCCTCAAGGCTACCCTTGCCAATTTGATTTGTCCAATCTATATGAAGATTAAAATCACCCATGATTATTGCAGTACCTTTCTTACAAGCCCCCATTGTTTCTTGATTTATACTCTGTCCTACAGTGTAGCTACTGTTAGGGAGGTCTATAGACTACTCCCACCAGTGACTTCTGTCCCATATTATTTCGTATCTCCACCCAAACTGATTCTACATCTTGATCTTCTGAGTCAATATCATTTCTCACCACTGCACTGATCTCATCCTTTATTAACAGGGCTACCCCACCTCCTTTTCCTTTCTGTCTATCCTTCCAAAATGTCAAATACCCCTGAATATTCAGTTCCCAGCCTTGGTCACCTTGCAACCACGTCTCTGTAATGGCAATCAGATCTTACCCATTTATTTCTATTTGTGCCGTCAACTCATCTATCTTGCTACGAATGCTGTGTGCATTCAGATAAAGAGCCTTTAATTTTGTCTTTTTACCATTTTTCTCTACTCTGACTCTATTTGCTAATGCACTCTTAAGTTTGTATGTTCTGTCTCTTCCTGTCACACTCTGGTTCTCATTACCCCTATTGCTACCCTGCACTATTACCATTTCTTTACTCTTTGACTTTCTAAATTCCCCTTCACCTGAACCCTCACCCCCACTATTTGGTTTAAAGCCCTATCTACCGCCCTAGTTATTCAATTCGCCAGGACACTGGTCCCAGCCTGGTTCAAGTGAAGCCCATTCCAACGGAACAGCTCCCTCTTTCCCCAGTACTGGTGCCAGTGCCCCATGAATCGAAACTCATTTCTCCCACGCCAATCTTTGTGCCACGCATTCAACTCTCTGATCTTATTTACCCTATACCAATTTGCTCATGGCTCAGGTAGTAATCCAGAGATTATTAGCTTTGTGGTTCTGCTTTTTAATTTGGATCCTAGCTCCTCAAACTCACTCAGCAGAACCTCTTTCTTAGTTCTACCTATGTCGTTAGTTCCTACATGGACCACGACAACTGGATCTTTCCCCTCCCACTCCAAGTTCCTCTCCAGCCCCGAGGAGATTTCCTTAACCCTGGCACCGGGCAGGCAACACAGCCGTTGGGACTCACGCTCTAGGCTGCAGAGAACAGTACAGGTAGACTACCCTTTATCCGGACTTCCGAAAACCGAAACCCTCTAAAAACCGAAGGTTTTTTCGGTCAGCGTAAGTCGTGCGCACGACATGACCAGAGTGGCGCACGACTTACAGGCCTAGCCGGATAAGGGATAGTGTAGCATTTTTCCGCACTTCTGAAAACCGAAATCGCTCAGCGTAAGTGTACCAGCCTTTATCCGCACATCCGAAACCAGAAAACCTCTGAAAGCCGAAAGTGGAGCAAAGCATGACTTCTGAAAACCGAAATGCACACGACCACGACCCCCGCCGACCCCCACCCCCGACCCCCCGGCCGAACCCGACCCCCACGACCCACGACCCCCACCGACCCCCCCCGCCGTACCCCACCCCCGCCGACCCCCACCCCATTTCGGATAAGAGATAGTGTACCATCCTTTATCCGCACATCCGAAACCAGAAAACCTCTGAAAGCCGAAAGTGGCGCAAAGCATGACCCGACGCTGCCGATGCTTGACCCACGCAGGTGTTATGCTGCTCTGTGTGATATTTGCTGCTCTCTTAGATATTTGCTGCTATTTGCTGCTCTCTTAGATATTTGCTGCTCTCTTAGATATTTGCTGCTCTCTTAGATATTTGCAGCTCTCTTAGATATTTGCAGCTCTCTTAGATATTTGCTGCTCTCTTAGATATTTGCTGGCTTTTAACAATTTGTGAAAATGCTAAAAAGAGCTGCAGATACCCCAATGGGTAACAGTGAGAAGCAGAGAAGGAAGCATCGCTCATTATCAATATCGCGGAAAGTGGAGTTATTGCAGAAGCTTGATCGTGGTGTGTCTGTGCGACATCTTACTGAAGAATATGGTGTGGGAAGTACCACCGTATATGACTTAAAGAAACAGAAAGACAAGTTGTTGAAATTTTACACTGACGGTGATGACCATAAACTAATGAAAATTAGGAAAACATTGCATAGGGCAAAAAATGAAGATCTTGACCGTGTGCTGATTGAGTGGATTCGACAACGCAGAGGTGAACGTGTGCCACTGACTGGTTTGATGGTCATGAAGCAAGCTAGAATATACCATGAAGAACTGAACATTGAAGTTGAGTGTGAATATTCAGAAGGTTGGCTGCATAAATTTAAGAAGCGTCATGGTATAAAATATCTGAAAATCTGTGGTGAAAAAGCTTCTGCTGATCATGAAGCAGCTGAAAATTACATAGATGAGTTTGCAAAAATAATATCGGATGAAAACCTCGGTCCTGAACAAATTTACAATGCTGATGAAACAGCTCTGTTCTGGCGCTACGTTCCTAGAAAAACATTAGCAACGGCTGATGAGAGTGCACCAGCAGGTTTTAAGGATGCTAAGGACAGGTTGACTGTTCTTGGGTGTGCCAATGCTGCAGGCACACACAAGTTAAAGTTGGTAGTGATTGGAAAAAGCCAACATCCGAGATGTTTGAAAGGTGTATGCAATTTACCTGTGCATTATTATGCGAGCAGGAAAGCATGGGTAACCAGAGGAATATTTTCTCACTGGTTCAATAACCACTTCGTACCAGCGACACGAGCTCATTGCAGGAAAGTTGGACTGGAAGAAAACTGCAACATTTTATTGTTCCTGGACAACTGCTCCGCACATCCCCCTCCTGAACTTCTTGTGAAAAGTTATGTTTTCGGCATTAACTTTCCCCCTAATGTGACATCTTTAATACAGCCTTGTGACCAAGGAATTTTACGCTCCATGAAGAGCAAGTATAAAGACGTTTTTTTGAACTCTATGCTTGATGCAATCAACAGAGGCGAAGGAATCCAAAGCTTCCTGAAAGAATTCAATGTTAAGGATGCCATTTATGCAGTTGCTAATGCTTGGAACGATGTTGACAAACCAACATTAACAAATGCTTGGCACAGACTTTGGCCTTCAACGATGTTTCATGAAGATGGACCTGCAGATGACGAGTTTGAAGGATTTCCTGTCAGTCAGGAGAAGATGATGATATCAAACCTCCTCACTTACGCCAAAGGTTTATCATCCGAAAGTGTAAATACGTTAGAGGAAGCTGACATCGCAGAAGTGCTGAACATTGACAATGATGCACCTGTTGTGAATTCATTGAGTGATGGGGAAATTGCTGAAATGGTGTTAAATAAAGACAAGCATGAGGACAGTAGTGATGATGATGATGACATTGTGAACACAGGTGACAAAATCCCCATAGACGATATGGTGACAATGTGTGACCAGTTAATTGCTGGCCTTGAAAAACGTGCATTTATCAGTGAGCAAGAGATTATGCAAGTTTACTCAATTAAAGAGAGACTGCTTAGACAGAAACCAATGTTAATGAGACAGATGACACTGGAAGAAGTCTTTAAAAAGGCCGTCTGTCGTAGTCATGCTTCATCACTTGAGAATCCTGTTCCTGGCCCATCTTCAGATGTCCAACTCCAACCTGATGACAATGATGCCAACACTGATGTACCCTCTTCTCCAAGATCCTCAAGCCAGATGTAATGCTGCTTCATCACTTGAGAATCCTGTTCCTGGCCCATCTTCAGATGTCCAACTCCAACCTGATGACAATGATGACAACACTGATGTACCATCTTCTCCAAGATCCTCAAGCCAGATGTAATGTACCTTTATTGCATGTTTATGTACAGGTATTTAGCTTAGTTTGTACCTGTACATGTTTGAAGTTTTACTGAATGTTTTCCTTACAAATAAACTGTACTACAGTATTTATCCCTGTAACTACAGTATTTATAGTCGTTATTTATCCCACCCTTTCGGATAAGGGATAGTGTATCCTTTATCCGCACTCCCGAAAACCGAATTACCTCTGAAAACCGAAGTGTTTTCGCGCACCTTCCGAAATCCGAATTTTCCTAAAACCGAAACACGGCTGGTCCCGAGGTTTTCGGATAAAGGATAGTCTACCTGTATCTATCCCCCTAACTATACTGTCCCCTACCACTACAACATTTCTTTTTACTCCCCCAACTTGAATGGCCCCCTGTACCACGGTGCCGTGGTCAGTTTGCTCATCCTCCCTGCAGTTCCTGCACTCGTCCACACAGGGAGCAAGTACCTCGTACCTGTTGGACAAGTGCAAGAGCTGAGGCTCCTCCAATGCTACCTCCTGGATCCCCATACCTGCCTCACTCGTAGTCACACCCTCCTTTCCCTGACCACGGACCAAATCTGAAGTATTTAACCTAAGGGATGTGACTGCCTCCTGGAACAAAGTGTCCAGGTAACTTTCTCCCTCCCTGATGTATCGCAATGTCCGAAGCTTGGACTCCAGCTCATCAACTCTGAGCAGAAGTTCCTCGAGCTGCAGACATTTACTGCAGATGTGGTCGCTGTGGATCACACTCGGCTCCACCAGCTCCCACATGCAACAACTGCAACACATCACCTGCCCTGCCATCTCTATTGTATTTTATTTAAATAATTAGCTTTTCAAGTTCGGAATATCACTTAATTATCTGTATATATTTTTAAATCTAAAATCACGGCTCTTAATTTAAACCAATGCCCTAGTTTAGAATAAAAGAGAGAAGCACTCACCAACCAATCACTTACCTGCTTTCCTGTGATGTCACACTTTGATTTTTTTTTCCCTTTCACAGATCCGTTTGCTCCGCAGGGAGGCAGCTGCTCCCGCTATTGCCATGTTGAGCACAGTCATAGGCTTGTTAGCAAAACTGAAGCCCATGGGATAGAAGGGGCAGTACAGCATGGATACAAAATTGGCTAAGGGATGGATTTGTATTGAATGGCTGTTTTTCAGACTGGAAGGAGGTATACAGTGGTGTTCCTCAGGTTTCAGTACTAGGACCACTGCTACTTTATATATACATTAATGACTTGGACTTGGGGGCACAGGGCACAATTTTGAAATTTGCAGATGACACAAAACTAGGATGTGTGGTAAACAGTGAGGAAGATAATAATGGACACCAAGCGGACATAGACAGGCTGCTGGCACGGGCGGAAACATGACAGATGAAGTTCAACACAGAAAAGTGTGAGGTGATACATTTTGGTAGCAAGAATGAGAAGCGACCATACAAGCTAAATGGTTCAATTTTAAAGGAGGTGCAAGAACAGAGAGGCCTGGGGGTGTTTGTGCACAAATCTGTGAAGGTGGCAGAACAGGTGAGCAAAGCAGTTAATAATGCATATGGGATTCCTTGGCTTTATAAAGGAAGGCTTAGAGTACAAAAGGCAGGAAGTTGTGCTAAACAATGGGCTGTGCAGCCATGCAGCGGCCTGGAAGTCCCATGCAGCTGGCTCATTGGTTATTAAATGGAAAACCCGCGCATACGCAGAAATTTGAATGGGCCACACAGCCCGTTAAAAGGGCCGCGTACCCAAAAATATGGTTGCGTCTATTTGCAACACCAGACTTCTGATTGGGGGACAAGACACACCCAGCAGTTTATCTGGAATGTGTAATTAGATCCTGCCTGCCTAATTAATCAAGGACCTTGCAATGTGTAGTTCGAGCTATTCATTCTGACTGCCAGGCTCCAGACACAGCTCACAGAGAACAGACAGGGCTCATTCTCGTGGGTTAGGACCTTTAACCCACAAACAAGTTCTTGCCCCCCCCACAAGTTCCTAACCTTCCCCCCACCTCTTGAGTTTCTTACCTTTTCACTCCCCAAGTTCCTACCCTTCTCCCCACCTCCTGAGTTTCTTACCTTTTCGCTCCCCAACAAGTTCCTGACCTCTCCCCCGACAAGTTCCTGACCTTCTCCCCTTGCCCAAGTTCCTGATCTCCGTCCCCACTTCCTGAGTTCCTGACCTCCCCCGCCCCGGGTTCCTGAACTTCGCTGTCCTCCCCACGCCCCCAGATTCCTGACCTTCTCCACCAGCCCCAACCCCCGCAACTTCCTGACCTTCTACTCCTGCCCACGTTCCTGACCTTCTCCGTGCCCCCTACCCAAAGAGTTCCTGACCTTCCACCCGCCTCACCTTAGATGGGGCATTGTGTGTGGGTCACGGACTGTTAACAGGTTTATTGGGTATGAAGTGAATAGTGACAGTGTCATGACTTCCGGATTTCGTCCAGTCCAATGTTGTCACTTGCCACACACACAGCAGAGCTTTCCGAGAAATCACCCAGGTCTAGGGGGATGAGAGGGAGAACGTGGTGCGGGTGTAAAGAGGGTGGGGGTGGGGTTGGAAGAATGTGATCTGACTTCCCATCTGGATCACATTCTCGCTTTCACCCCCTTCCTTTAGACCTGGATCACATTCTTCCCCCATCCCCACTGTGCTCTCCGTGCTCATTACTCCCACCCCGAGTTCCTGACCTTCTCTCCCCCCCAAGTTCCTGACCTCCTCTCAACCCACCAAGCTCCGATCCTCTCCCCCTCCGATCCTTTCTCTTCCCTCCTTTGATCCTCTCTCCCCCCTTCGATCCTCTCCCCACCCGATCCCCACTCTCTTTCCCCCCTTCGATCTCCTCTCGCTCCCTCCGATCTCCACTCTCTCCCTCTGATCTCCACTCTCTCCCCCTCTGATCCTCTTCTCCCCCCTCCGAACTCCTTTCTCACCCCTCCGATCTCCTCCCCGCCCCCCCAATCCTCTCTCTCCCCGTACCGATCTCCTCCCTCTCACTCCCCGTACCGATCTCCTCACTCCCCCTCTGATCTCCTCTCTCCCCCCCCGATCCTCTCTCTCCCCGTACCGATCTCCTCTCTCCCGCTCTGATCTCCTCTCTCCCCCCGATCCTCTCTCTCCCCGTACCGATCTCCTCTCTCCCCCCTCCGATCTCCTCCCCCCCGATCCTCTCTCTCCCCGTACCGATCTCCTCTCTCCCCCTCTGATCTCCTCTCTCCCCCCCCCGATCCTCTCTCTCCCCGTACCGATCTCCTCTCTCCCGCTCTGATCTCCTCTCTCCCCCCGATCCTCTCTGTCCCCGTACCGATCTCCTCTCTCCCCCTCTGATCTCCTCTCTCCCCCCCCCGATCCTCTCTCTCCCCGTACCGATCGCCTCTCTCCCCCTCTGATCTCCTCTCTCCCCCCCGATCCTCTCTCTCCCCGTACCGATCTCCTCTCTCTCGCTCCCTGTACCGATCTCCTCTCTCTCGCTCCCCGTACCGATCTCCTCTCTCTCGCTCCCCATACCGATCTCCTCTCTCTCGCTCCCCGTACCGATCTTCTCTCTCTCGCTCCCCACACCGATCTCCTCTTTCTCGCTCCCCGTACCGATCTCCTCTCTCCCGCTCTGATCTCCTCTCTCCCCCGATCCTCTCTCTCCCCGTACCGATCTCCTCTCTCCCCCCTCCGATCTCCTCCCCCCCGATCCTCTCTCTCCCCGTACCGATCTCCTCTCTCCCCCTCTGATCTCCTCTCTCCCCCCGATCCTCTCTCTCCCCGTACCGATCTCCTCTCTCCCCCCTCCGATCTCCTCCCCCCGATCCTCTCTCTCCCCGTACCGATCTCCTCTCTCCCCCTCTGATCTCCTCTCTCCCCCCCCCGATCCTCTCTCTCCCCGTACCGATCTCCTCTCTCCCGCTCTGATCTCCTCTCTCCCCCCGATCCTCTCTGTCCCCGTACTGATCTCCTCTCTCCCCCTCTGATCTCCTCTCTCCCCCCCCCGGTCCTCTCTCTCCCCGTACCGATCTCCTCTCTCTCGCTCCCTGTACCGATCTCCTCTCTCTCGCTCCCCGTACCGATCTCCTCTCTCTCGCTCCCCGTACCGATCTCCTCTCTCCCGCTCTGATCTCCTCTCTCCCCCCGATCCTCTCGCTCCCCGTACCGATCTCCTCTCTCTCGCTCCCCGTACCGATCTCCTCTCTCTCGCTCCCCGTACCGATCTCCTCTCTCTCGCTCCCCGTACCGATCTCCTCTCTCTCGCTCCCCGTACCGATCTCCTCTCTCTCGCTCCCCGTACCGATCTCCTCTCTCTCGCTCCCCGTACCGATCTCCTCTCTCTCGCTCCCCGTACCGATCTCCTCTCTCTCGCTCCCCGTACTGATCTCCTCTCTCTCGCTCCCCGTACCGATCTCCCCTCTCTCGCTCCCCCTACCGATCTCCTCTCTCTCGCTCCCCGTACCGATCTCCTCTCTCAATTCAATTCAATTCAAATCGCTTTATTGGCATGACAAGGTACATCTTATGTTCCCAAAGCATCGAAAAACATTCATGATTGTACACAAAAATACAGATCTATCCATACAGTGTACAAACAGATATATCCCTGAGTGTATAAATATACATTCATATAATTTGTATATACTCTTTTCTTATATTTAGTGGTTGTCCCTCTGTTTATGGCAAGCTGTAACGTAGTGTGCCACTAAGGTTACACAATTTCTCTCCCCCTAGTAGGTATGGGAGTTTTTGGTCATCATTCAAATTTCTGAATTCCGGGCATATTTTTGTGAATTTTGGGTAGAAATTCTCCCTTATGCCCTGATATTTTCTACAAGCTGTGAGGAAGTGCGTCTCTGTCTCCACCACTCCCTGACTGCAGTGAGAGCATATCCTGTCCTCTCTTGGTAGCCGGGTCTGCCTGTGTCTACCTTTTTCGATCGCCAGGCTATGTTCACTAAGTCTGTACATTGTCAAGGTTTTTCTCAGTTTGCTATCCTTTACCCTGGTCAGGTAATCAGCCATGTTGTATTGTCTGTTTAGGGCCAAGTAGCATTTGAGTTTGCTTTGGGTTTTTGTTGTTTCTGCCCAATATGACAGATATTTTTCCTTTTGCTTAGCGACGATTGTGTTGGGTCGAATTCTTTGTGTTACGCTGTCACTGTCCTGGGGCTGGTTATTGTTAGTAGTGTTAGTAGTTACTTCACTGAGTCCCAGGACTAGTTGACTGAGGGTATTCTTCTTTATGGTCCTCTCTTGGCATTTCAGGGCTTCGTAATGATAGCATTGGGGGTTGCTCATTTCTAGGTGTTTCCAAAATTTGGTGGCTCTTTTTTGGATAGTGATTATTAATGGATATTGGCCTAGTTCTGCCCTGCATGCATTGTTTACGGTTTTCCTTTGAGTCCGGAGGATACTTTTACAGAATTCTGCATGTAGGATCTCAATTGGATGTTTGTCCCATTTTGCAAATTCTTGTTGTGTTAGCGGTCCCCACACCTCACTGCCATAGTCCCCACACCTCTCTCGCTCCCCGTACCGATCTCCTCTCTCTCGCTCCCCGTACCGATCTCCTCTCTCTCGCTCCCCGTACTGATCGCCTCTCTCTCGCTCCACGTACCAATCACCTATCTCTCCCCCTTCGATCTCCGCTCTCTCTCACCCCTCCCATCTTCTTTCCTGCCCACCTTGATCTCCTCTCTCTCCCCTCTCCTATCTCCACTCTCTCCCCCTCCGATCCTCCAATCTCCTCTCTCCCCCCAATCCTCTCTCTCCTCGTATCGATCTCCACTCTCTCCCCTCTCCTATCTCCTCTCTCGCCCCTCTCCTATCTCCTCTCTCTCCCCTCTCCTATCTCCTCTCTCTCCCCTCTCCTATCTCCTCTCTCTCTCCCCCTCCGATCTCCTCTCCCCCCCTCCGATCCTCTCTCTCCCCGTACCAATCTCCTCTCTCTCCCCCCTCCGATCTCCTCTCTCTCTCACCCCTCCAATCTTCCCTCCAACCCGCCTTGATCTCCTCTCTCGCCCCTCTCCTATGTCTTCTCTCTCCCCCCTTCGATCTCCTCTCTCCCCCCTCCGATCTCCTCTCTCCCCTCTCCAATCACCTCTCTCCCCCCGATCCTCTCTCTCACCCCTCCAATCTTCTCTCCCACCCGCCTTGATCTCCCCTCTTCTATCTCCTCTCTCTCCCCCCTCCGATCTCCTCTCTCTCCCCTCTCCTATCTCCTCTCTCGCCCCTCTTCTATCTCCTCTCTCTCCCCTCTCCTATCTCCTCTCTCTCCCCTCTTCTATCTCCTCTCTCTCCCCTCTCCTATCTCCTCTCTCGCCCCTCTTCTATCTCCTCTCTCTCCCCTCTCCTATCTCCTCTCTCGCCCCTCTTCTATCTCCTCTCTCTCCCCTCTCCTATCTCCTCTCTCTCCCCTCTCCTATCTCCTCTCTCTCCCCTCTTCTATCTCCTCTCTCTCCCCTCTCCTATCTCCTCTCTCGCCCCTCTCCTATCTCCTCTCTCGCCCCTCTTCTATCTCCTCTCTCTCCCCTCTCCTATCTCCTCTCTCGCCCCTCTTCTATCTCCTCTCTCTCCCCTCTTCTATCTCCTCTCTCTCCCCTATCCTATCTCCTCTCTCGCCCCTCTCCTATCTCCTCTCTCTCCCCTCTCCTATCTCCTCTCTCTCACCCCTCCAATCTTCTGCCCCGCCTGCCTTGATCTCCTCTCTCTCCCCTCTCCTATCTCCTCTCTCTCCCCTCTCCTATCTCCTCTCTCTCCCCTCTTCTATCTCCTCTCTCTCCCCTCTCCTATCTCCTCTCTCGCCCCTCTCCTATCTCCTCTCTCGCCCCTCTTCTATCTCCTCTCTCTCCCCTCTCCTATCTCCTCTCTCGCCCCTCTTCTATCTCCTCTCTCTCCCCTCTTCTATCTCCTCTCTCTCCCCTATCCTATCTCCTCTCTCGCCCCTCTCCTATCTCCTCTCTCTCCCCTCTCCTAGCTCCGCTCTCTCACCCCTCCAATCTTCTGCCCCGCCTGCCTTGATCTCCTCTCTCTCCCCTCTCCTATCTCCTCTCTCTCCCCTCTCCTATCTCCTATCTCTCTCTCACCCCTCCAATCTTCTGTCCCGCCCGCCTTGATCTCCTCTCTCTCCCCTCTTCTATCTCCTCACTCTCCCCTCTCCCCTCTCCTCTCTCCTCTTCTATCTCCTCTCTCTCCCCTCTCCTATCTCCTCTCTCTCCCCCCTCTGATCTCCTCTTTCTCCCCTCTCCTATCTCCTCTCTCTCCCCCCTCCGATCTCCTCTCTCTCCCCTCTCCTATCTCCTCTCTCTCCCCTCTCCTCTCTCTCCCCTCTTCTATCTCCTCACTCTCCCCTCTCCTATCTCCTCTCTCTCCCCTCTTCTATCTCCTCTCTCTCCCCTCTCCTATCTCCTCTCTCTCCCCCCTCCGATCTCCTCTTTCTCCCCTCTCCTATCTCCTCTCTCTCCCCCCTCCTATCTCCTCTCTCTCCCCTCTCCTATCTCCTCTCTCGCCCCTCTTCTATCTCCGCTCTCTCCCTTCTCCTATCTCCTCTCTCTCCCCTATCCTATCTCCTCTCTTGCCCCTCTCCTATCTCCTCTCTCTCCCCTATCCTATCTCCTCTCTCGCCCCTCTCCTATCTCCTCTCTCTCCCCTCTCCTATCTCCTCTCTCTCCCCTCTCCTATCTCCTCTCTCTCCCCTATCCTATCTCCTCTCTCTCCCCTATCCTATCTCCTCTCTCGCCCCTCTCCTATCTCCTCTCTCTCCCCTCTCCTATCTCCTCTCTCTCCCCTATCCTATCTCCTCTCTCGCCCCTCTCCTATCTCCTCTCTCTCCCCTCTCCTATCTCCTCTCTCTCTCACCCCTCCAATCTTCTGCCCCGCCTGCCTTGATCTCCTCTCTCTCCCCTCTCCTATCTCCTCTCTCTCCCCTCTCCTATCTCCTATCTCTCTCTCACCCCTCCAATCTTCTGTCCCGCCCGCCTTGATCTCCTCTCTCTCCCCTCTTCTATCTCCTCACTCTCCCCTCTCCCCTCTCCTCTCTCTCCCCTCTTCTATCTCCTCTCTCGCCCCTCTCCTATCTCCTCTCTCTCCCCCCTCCGATCTCCTCTTTCTCCCCTCTCCTATCTCCTCTCTCTCCCCTCTCCTATCTGCTATCTCTCTCTCACCCCTCCAATCTTCTGTCCCGCCCGCCTTGATCTCCTCTCTCTCCCCTCTTCTATCTCCTCACTCTCCCCTCTCCCCTCTCCTCTCTCTCCCCTCTTCTATCTCCTCACTCTCCCCTCTCCCCTCTCCTCTCTCTCCCCTCTTCTATCTCCTCTCTCTCCCCTATCTCCTCTCTCTCCCCCCTCCGATCTCCTCTTTCTCCCCTCTCCTATCTCCTCTCTCTCCCCCCTCCGATCTCCTCTTTCTCCCCTCTCCTATCTCCTCTCCCTCCCCCCTCCGATCTCCTCTCTCCCCCTCCGATCTCCTCTCTCCCCCCTCCAATCACCTCTCTCCCCCTTGATCCTCTCTCTCACCCCTCCAATCTTCTCTCCCGCCCGCCTTGATCTCCTCTCTCTCCCCTCTCCTATCTCCTCTCTATCTCTCTCCGATCTCCTCTCTCTCTCCCTCTTCAATCCTCCCTCTCCCCTTTCGATCCTTACTCTTCCTCATCTTCCCCCCCCCCATCCCCCGGCCACCCTGACCTTCTCCGCACGGAGCCGAGGAAAGCGTGGCCAACGGTGCCATTGGGTACTGCGAATGTGCAGCTCCGGTATACAGCGCGCATGCCCAGAAGGGGTTCGGGTGCTTATGCACAGCTCCAGTATGTCGCGTGCTTGCACAGAAGGCCGCAAAGGTGCTCGTGCAAATAATCACTGCGCAAAAATATTGGTGGGAACATTGATGCTAAACCTATATAAAACACTAGTTCGGCCCCAGCTGGAGTATTGTGTCCAATTCTGGGCACTGCACTTTAGGAAGGACGTGAAGTCTTTAGAGAGGATGCAGAAGAGATTTACTAGAATGGTTCCAGGGATGAGGGACTTCAGTTATGTGGATAATCTGGAGAAGCTGGGGTTGTTCTTGGAGCAGTGAAGGCTAAAAGGAGATTTGATAGTGGTTTTGAAAATCATGAAGGGTAAATAAAGTGAAACTGTTTCCAATGGCTGAAGGGTCGATAACCAGAGGGCACCGATTTAAGGCAAAAGAACATAGCATAAGAACATAAGAACGTAAGAAATAGGAGCAGGAATAGGCCACTTGGCCCCTCGAGCCTGCTCCGCCATTCAATAAGATCATGGCTGATCTTGGGCTCAAAGCCACTTTCCTGCCTGCTCCCCATAACTCTTCACTCCCTTATCTTGCAAAAATCTGTCTATGTCTACCTTAAATGTATTTAATGACCCAGCCTCCACGGCTCTCTGGGGCAGAGAATTCCACAGATTTACGACCCTCTGAGAGAAGAAATTCCTCCTCATTTCAGTTCTAAAAGGGCGACCCTTTATTCTGAAACTATACCCCCGAGCTCTAGATTTCCCCATGAGGGGAAACATCCTCTCTGCATCTACCTTGTCGAACCCCCTCAGTATCTTATGGGGGAAAAATTCAGTTGGTAGCGCCACCCGTTAGCACCTTAAGAGGGCGCTAAATGGGGCGCAAACCAACTAGCGCCCGGGCGCGGCGATATCTGCGCCTCTCGCGAAATTGACTGGACATTTTGTGGCGGCGCTAAACAATACCGCCCGATCTCCTGCGCACGCAGATCTTGACGTCATTCGAGAGTGCAACGCCCTTGGGGCGCCCCGGACCGGAAATTCAGTGGCGCCCCCCTCCTTTCCGCCTGGCGCTACCAACGATAGGTTGACTGGAATACATCCCAGTCGCTGTGGGGCTGGGGGGGCGTTATTTAAAGGGGGCCTCTTCCTGGTTTTTGTGTGGTAGCCATTTTTGCACCACTCGTTCTGAGAGAGAGAGAGAGATTTTGAGAGAGACAAAGAGAGAAAGAGAGACTTCTGCATTGAGTCAATGCTGTCTGAGGTAGTTTTGGCTTCTGACCATAACTTTGCAGGTACTTTGCTTTTTGACCGTCATAACTTTGATTGCCCAGATACTATGGGGGCTGCAATGGATGGGAACGTCGTCCTTCTCCATCACATTCGGAGAGCACCGAGACGCAGAGAGAGAGTGGCAATCATGGCCAGACGGAGGAGGGCCAACAGCCCTCGGTACAGGAGAACTTACTATGTCTGAGGAGCACTGTTTGCGAAGGCTGCGATTCAGCAAGGAGGTGGTCACTGAGCTCTGCCACCTGCTTCAGCCAGATCTACAGCCTCAAATGAGGAGCAGGACGTCTCTGTCAGTGGCAGTGAAGATAACAGTGGCTCTCAACTTTTATGCCACCGGCTCATTTCAATCAGCGACTGGGGACATCGCCAATATCTCTCAGTTCGCGGTGCATTGCTGCATCCGTCAGGTAACAAATGCCCTCTTTAAAAGGAGACGAGAGTACATCTCTTTCCCCATGACCCCGGACAAGCAGCAAGAACGCGCAACGGGCTTTGCGATGATAGCGGGCTTCCCCATGGTACAGGGCGCCATTGACTGCACGCATGTGGCTTTGTGGGCGCCGCAAGAGAATGCCGAGGATTTCCGCAACCGAAAGGGCTTCCATTCCTTAAACGTCCAGTTGGTCTGTGACCACAGACAGCTGATACTCGCTGTCAATGCCCACTTTCCAGGCAGCAGCCAAGATGCCTTCATCCTGCGCCAGACTTCTGTGGCAGACCTTTTCCAGGCACCGCATCACCCAGGAGGGATATCCTCTGTGCACCTGGCTGATGACACTGCTCTGTTCGCCCAGCACCCTGTGATGAAATATGCCGTTCATCAGGCACTGTATTCTCTGTGTTCTCAGGCACTGTATTCTCTGTGTTTAGTTTAGTTTCAGTTTCATTTCCCCTCCGGTACTGTATTGTGTGTAGGGCTCCGCCCATACCTGGCCACTACTTAAGCAGGCTGCACTGTCTCACAGACAGTGCAGCAGATCTTTGGATGGGAGACACTTCTCCACTGTGTATTACTTTCTTAGTTAATAAAAGCTTTGCTTTGCTCCGTTAACGTCGAGTCTCGGATTCATTGAGGCACATCAATTTTATTAACTAAATTTTCAACGCAATGGATCAACTCTTGAAACCCGAACGTTTGGATTTGGACCAGCATGCTTCAGACGCATCGACATGCTTCGGACACTGGTTTAAGTGTATGGAATTCTTCCTGGACAATTCCGTAACCGTCACAGGTGCTACGGACGCCGAAAGTATGAAACTCGGAATCCTGCGGAATTGGGTAAGCCACCGAGTTTACCCCCTCATCCAAGATGCCGCCACGTACCCGGCCGCCTGCGACATCCTAAAGGCGCATTACCAGCAGCCTACGAATGAGGTGTACGCTAGGCATCTGCTCGCTACTCGCGCACAGCGACCTGGGGAATCGCTGGATGAGTTCCTAGTCACCCTGAAAACGCTTGGCAAAGACTGCAAGTGCCAAGATGTAAAAGCCGCAGTGTACACTGACGAGCTTGTTCGTGATGCCTTTATCACAGGCCTCAGCTCCACTTACATCCGGCAGAGACTACTGGAAAAAACGGGATTGGACCTGAAACAGGCTGTGGCCACAGCGCGATCCCTGGATGTGGCCCAGAGAAACTCGGACGCCTACTCTTCAGCCCGCGCCGCCCACGCAGCCACGTGTGCACGAAGGGTGCCGCCATCTCGGAAGGCATCTTCCCCGCCCGGCAGCCCGACACCGTCGGGGCCCCGCTCTCCCCCCAGAAGCCCTACGACTGCCGCGACGCGTCGGGGCCCCAACTGCTACTTCTGCGGGCAGCCGAAGCACACCAGAAACCTGTGCCCGGCGAAAGGTACCACCTGCTTTAAGTGCGGTAAGAAGGGGCACTTTGGGAAGGTGTGCAGAGGGAACCCCGCTGGAAAACCCGCCACCGCCGCGTGTGCGCCGTGGGAGCGGCCATCTTGGACGCCATCTTGCCCAACCTCGTGGGGTCCGCCATCTTGTGAGCAGACAGCGTGGACGCCATCTTGTCTCGATCAGGGCCCTACAGTGGCATCGGTCACAGTGGACCAGACCAGACCGCACCCGCCATCCAAATCAATGGTGGACATCGAGGTAAACGGGTGCGGGGTTAAATGTTTAATTGACAGTGGAAGCACGGAGAGTTTTATCCACCCTGAACTAGCACAACAACTCTCTCTAACGGTGGGCCCTGCTCGGGGCACCATCTCTATGGCTGATAAAACCCAGACATCGACCATTATGGGTTACTGCGCGGTACAATTGTCCGTTAACGGAACTGCATACGATAATTTTAAATTGTTAATCATGAAGAATCTATGTGCGAGCGTGATCTTGGGCCTGGATTTCCAGTGCCACCACCAAAGCATCACGCTCAATTACGGTGGGTCCCAGCCGCCCCTCACAGTGTGCGGTCTGGCTACCCTGAAGGTAAAGCCGCCTTCGCTATTCGCGAACCTTACTCCCAACTGCCGGCCAATAGCGACCAAAAGCAGGAGGTACAGCTGGGAGGACAGGCGGTTTATCGCGACCGAGGTAGACAGGCTGCTGAAGGAGCGCATTATCGAACGCAGCAACAGCCCGTGGCGCGCCCAAGTGGTGGTGTTGAGGGGTAGCGAGAAGAAGCGGATGGTGATAGATTATAGCCAGACGGTTAATCTATACACCCAGCTAGACGCCTACCCGCTACCCCGCATATCCGAGATGGTGAACCAAATCGCCCAATACCGGGTGTTCTCCACCATCGACCTCAAGTCAGCGTACCACCAGCTCCCTATCAGACCAGAGGACCGCCCGTACACCGCCTTCGAGGCGAACGGACGCCTCTACCAATTCCTCAGAGTCCCCTTTCGGGTGACGAATGGGGTCTCGGTCTTCCAGAGGGAGATGGACCGCATGGTCGATGACCACCACTTGCAGGCAACCTTCCCCTACAACGTCACCATCTGCGGTCACAACCAGCAGGATCACGACTCGAACCTCGAGAGGTTCCTGAAAACCGCACAAAAACTCAACCTCACTTACAACGAGGACAAGTGCATTTTCAACACCACGAGCCTCTGCATACTAGGCAGCGTGGTGGAGAATGGGGAAATCGGACCAGACCCCGACCGATTGCACCCCCTATGGGAGCTGCCCCTGCCCAACACTCCCAAAGCCCTGAAAAGGTGCCTGGGGTTATTTTCTTATTATTCCCAATGGGTCCCCAACTACTCCGACAAAGCCCGCCCCCTCTTGAAAGCATCCTCTTTTCCGCTCTCTGCTGAGGCCCACGCCGCCTTCAAAAGCATTAAGCAGGATGTTGAGCGGGCCACGCTACAGGCAGTGGACGAGAACACTCCATTTCAAGTGGAAAGTGATGCGTCTGACTTTGCCTTGGCGGCCACCTTCAACCAGGCGGGGCGGCCCGTAGCTTTCTTCTCGAGGACCCTCCAAGGGCCCGAGATCAGACACTCCTCCGTGGAAAAGGAGGCCCAAGCCATCGTGGAGGCAGTGCGCCACTGGCGCCATTACCTAGCCGGCAAACGCTTCACCCTACTTACCGACCAGCGGTCGGTAGCGTTTATGTTTAATAATAAACAGAAGGGGAAGATTAAAAATGATAAGATTCTCAGGTGGCGGATTGAGCTCTCCACCTTCAAGTATGACATCATTTACCGGCCAGGGGCCCTTAACGAATCCCCCGATGCCCCCTCACGAGTGATGTGTGCCAGCGCCACCGGGGATCGGCTACAGACCCTCCACAACGACCTCTGCCACCCAGGGGTCACGCGGCTGTTCCACTTCATAAAGTCTCGCAACTTACCCTACTCGATTGAGGAAGTTCGGCCTCTGACCAGGAACTGCCGCACTTGCGCTGAGTGCAAGCCTCGGTTCTACCGCCCAGATAGAGCCCACTTAATCAAAGCTACACGGCCCTTTGAGCGGCTCAGCTTGGATTTCAAGGGCCCCCTCCCGTCAGTCGACCGCATTGTTTACTTCCTGAACATTGTGGACGAATACTCCCGTTTCCCATTCGCCTTCCCCTGCCCAGACATGACCAGCGCCACGGTCATTAAATGCCTCAACAGCCTGTTCTGCCTGTTCGGTATGCCAAGCTACGTCCACACGGATAGGGGGGCGTCCTTCATGAGTGAAGAGCTACACCAGTACATGCTGTCCAGGGGGATCGCCACGAGCTGTACCACCAGCTACAACCCCCAGGGTAACGGCCAGGTGGAGCGAGAGAACGGGACAGTATGGAAAGCAGCCACTTTAGCTCTAAGGACCAAGGGCCTCCCTATCTCCCGCTGGCAGGAAGTCCTCCCAGATGTGCTCCATTCGATACGGTCGCTATTGTGTACTGCCACTAATGCCACGCCTCATGAACGAATGTTTGTCTTTCCCTGGAAATCCACCTCAGGCGTATCCATGCCGTCATAGCTCTCCACCCCAGGTCCGCATTTGTACGAAGGCATGTGAGGGGCCACAAGACGGACCCTCTCGTGGAGTCAGTGCACCTACTCCACGCCAACCCCCAATACACGTATGTCCGGCACGCCGACGGAAGGGAGGACACCATGTCCATAAAAGACGTCGCCCCAGCCGGTAACGACAACAACCACGACAACAACAGCAACAGCGATCACAGCAACTCTTACCCACCCACTACTCTTTCATCACCCCCGGAAGAACATCGACCAACGGTGCCCCCACCAACTACCCCTTCAACAACCCTGGCGGCGCCCCCGGCAGAGACCCAGGAGGCCACCGGGGACACCCAGCCGACACCCACGGCACCACGTCGGTCACAGAGGACTATCAAACCCCCGAACAGACTAAATCTATAGAAGGGGTGAATGTGATGAAATATGCCGTTCATCAGGCACTGTATTCTCTGTGTTCTCAGGCACTGTATTCTCTGTGTTTAGTTTAGTTTCAGTTTCATTTCCCCTCCGGTACTGTATTGTGTGTAGGGCTCCGCCCATACCTGGCCACTACTTAAGCAGGCTGCACTGTCTCACAGACAGTGCAGCAGATCTTTGGATGGGAGACACTTCTCCACTGTGTATTACTTTCTTAGTTAATAAAAGCCTTGCTTTGCTCCGTTAACGTCGAGTCTCGGATTCATTGAGGCACATCACACCCCTCCTGAGCTGCGATACAACGAGAGCCATCAAGCTACCAGGAACATCGTTAAGCACACAATCGGTGTGCTCAAGCAATGGTTCCGCTGTCTGGACCATTCTGGAGGAGCCCTGCAGTACTCGCCTGAGCGAGTCTCCCACTTCGTTGTTGTGTGCTGCATGCTGCATAACCTTGCAATCCTCAGGACCCAGCCAATGCCACCAGACATTGGAGCACCACCAGAGGAGGCGAAGGAGGAGGAGGAGAAAGATGAGGAGGATGATCATCAGCAGCACCAAGGCGGGAGGGAAGCACAAAGTGGAAGGGCCGTCCGTCAAAGGTTCATAGCAAGTCGCTTCTAGGCCCCCTCTGAGGGAATGGCTTCTGCCATTCAAACAACCTGAATGAAAGCATCCCGCAACCCCTAAGCCGACCAAGGCAACAATGAGTGCAAAGACCAAACATGTACATTTTGAATACAGACACTTCCTTATTTCACAAACTCTGTGTGTCTCATTTCCGCATGACAAAGTAATAGAAAGAAACACAAAAAAAACAGTCATTCACATAACTGGCTCTCACAACCTGGAGATAATGTCCAAAACAGTAACAAAAATTTGACCACGAACCTCGGCCTTCAATGAAACAATGAAATACATTTTGCCACACCTCCTACTTTTTGCCTGTCGAGGGTGACCTGCTTCCCTTGCGAAATTTCCCCCTTCCCACCCTGCAGCTCCTTCGTAATGGGACCCCAGTGGCTGGAGCATGGCTGGGGGAAGGCCGCTGAGTGTCAGAAACTGAGACTGCAGATGCCCTTGAGGGACGGCCTGGACCAGCTCTGGGCCTGGAGGGCCCGGCTGCTGACTGCACCAACTCTGCATGGGCGGCAGCAGTCTGTCCTACAGGTGGTGGCAACTGCAGTGGAGAAGTGCCAGTGGTGGCAGCAGGAATGCTGTCATCTTGAGAGAGGACAGCAACTCCCTGCTCGACCGACACACTGGCACTCCCACGGGGCAGCACTTCAGCATCCGGAGCAATCTGATAGAGCACAGATTGCTAGCCTGTTGCGGCGCGGTGAGAGCCCCGGGAAAATGTGCCCGATCCAGCGAGGGTGGCAGCAGTCAGTGCTCGCGTGGCCTCAATCTGCGTCTGCATGAGACCAGCCACTGACTGCATTGCAGCACTTAGCATTTGTGTGGCAGCCGCCTGTGCTACAGCGAAGTGCTCCACACTCCTTGCCAGTGATTCAATGGATTCGGGCAACCTTCCCACTGCAGCCATGAGCTCAGTGTGCCTTTGCTCCGCTGAGGCGCTCATTTCAGCGAAGACCCGCTCCTCGTCTGCATCCAGTGCAGCAGGACTCGAGGCCATACTCTGCCTCCGGGGAGAAGGCCCCCGAGCTTCCCTACCCCCATCGCGTTGCTGCAGCCCATTGGGTCCTGGAGCTTCACCCTCATCAGACCATTCCCCCCTGCTTCCCTCCAGGGAAGGCGTGTCCCCAGTATGGGCATGAGCTGCCTCGGTAGAGGGTGGTGCTGATGGTCTGGCTTCCTCTTCCTCCTCGCCTTCAGCTTCACTCTCACTGGCAGCTTGAGGGCCCGTCTCCTCACCTGGTGAATCACTATCTGAAAGCAGGGAGGTACAAGAGTGGCTTTAGCGTGAGGACAGGGTGGCAGCAAGGGAGGCATGAGTGTTGCGATTTAGTGATTTGTATTGAATGTGTCAAAGGCTGCTGTTGTGAGGAACAAGTGGAAGGAGAGAGGACAAAAAGGTGATGGCCTTACCATTGCTGTCCAGAACGGGGTCGGCGTCTCCAGTGGCGACGGGACCAATCACCCGGCTTGCCACAATCCTGTGGACGCGCCCCTCAAGATCGCTGAGGGGTTGAAGCTGAGGCTGCCCTCCACCGGTCCGTTGCTGCTGTCTCCTATTATGAGACAGCTTGGTTGCAAGAAAAAGGAGGGCGTCTGAGTAAATATGCAGCCATGGTCTTGCCTGATGTGCCTCCCATAGTTGAATAGCCCTTACTGCATACAGCCATGATCTTGCCTGATATGCCTCCCATAGTTGAATAGCCCTTACTGTATGCAGCCATGGTCTTGCCTGATGTGCCTCCCATAGTTGAATAGCCCTTACTGTATGCATCCATGGTCTTGCCTGATATGCCTCCCATAGTTGAATAGCCCTTACTGTATGGGCGTGCATGTTTAATGAAAGAGCCATAGGTGTTGGATGAGTGCTGGGCATTGGGGCTTTCAAGACCCTCTGGCCACAAAATGAGGTTGAGATGGAGGGATGAAGAGGTTTTGAAAAAAAGGCACTCACTCTGACGACCCAAGTGAGGTCATTGAACTTTTTCCTACATTGCACATGGGTCCTAGGCACCATGCTGCTTGAGGACACTCTCTGAGCCACCTCCCTCCACACTCTTCTGTACTCGCGTGGCAAAGGCCTCCTGCCACTCTCTGGGTACAGAATGGATCTTCTGCGCTCCACCCCACGAACCAGAGCCTCCAAAGCCCGCTCGCAGAAGCGCTGTGCTCGTTCCCTGGCCCTTTCCATAGTGTCTGGCTGCTAGATTTAGCCACAGGTGGCCCAGGCCGATATTCAAGGCTCCAGTGAGCAGGGTGTGGCTGCAGAGCAAGATCGACCCTCCCCTTTAAGGACTGACCGGCGCCAGTGTGTCTGTGTTCAATCGCTAACTGACAGCACCTGCGCTGCGCCCGCCCTCTGAGGTAGCGCCTCACTCCTCGGCCTTAGCGCCTTAAGAGAGTTGTGTAGTGCCTGATTTAGCACTCCAATCACCTCCAGGGGCGATAAAAGCCAAGTTTGCTGTCGGAGGCGATAATTAGTGTGGTATCTTGAGGTGGCCATAGATGGAGACAGACACAGGTTAACTCCGTAACATGGTTTAATCAACACTTGCACATAAAAGCTTCTGCCATGAGGCAGCAAAAACAAAGAGTACAACCAGTAGAGACCAGACTTAACTCAGGAGACCAATTGCCACAGCACCACCTGGTGGATCAGGTTACTCATAACCTCCCAGGTTACTACACTCCTCCCCCCTTAAGATTGCCGTATGCAATTCTTAAACAATAACTCTTACTAGGTACTACGTTTTAATTAACCAGTATGCTCTAACCATGATTAACCCTTGACTAATTTAACAGGTTTGTATAAGTCTTTCTGGTTGCTTGTGAATCCTTTGTGAGCGTCTTAATTCCACTTGTGGTGGATTCTCAGATTCACTCGTACTTGAGATTGAAGTAGTCTCTGATGTTGGTTTTACTCTGTCCTGCTGTGGCCTGGCAGTACCAGTGTCCACTGGCACCTTATAAGCCGTGCTGGGTCCTGGAACAGCCTCCTCTACTGCCCTTTGTTCCATCTGAGGCAGTTCCTCCTGCTACCGGCTGAAAAGCTGATCCACATGCCGACGAACCCCTCAACCATCCCCAAGTAACACAGAGTACGACACAGGTCCTGTAATGTCCTGGATTAGTCCTGGTATCCATTTAGGTCCATAGCCGAAGTTCCAGGTGTACACAGAGTCCCCTATGGCGAAATGGCGAGCTTTAGTATGTTTGTCATGGTACGCTTTTTGGTTTGTTTGTTTTGTCTCAACCTTGCTTTTGAGATCTGGGTGTATCAGGTCTAACGTGCACCGCAACTTTCTCCCCATCATCAACTCAGCCGGAGAAAGCCCCGTGGTAGCTTGGGGTGTTATACGATAACTAAACAAGGCTCTATTGAGCTTGGTCTCCAGGGTGTCACCTGAGCTCTTCCTCATGAGCTCCTTAAAAGTCTGCACGGCTCGCTCGGCTAACCCATTTGAGGCTGGGTGATATGGAGCCGAGGTGACATGTGTGATTCCATTCCTTACCATGAATTCTTTGCTCCCTTCACTAACAAAACACTGTGCATTGTCAGATACAATCATTTCTGGAATACCATGCGTGCTGAAGCTGTTCCTGAGACAATCCAGTGTGGCATCAGTCGTTGCAGAGCTCACTGGATAAACGTCGATCCACTTTGAGTGAGCGTCTACCAGCACCAAAAGCATTTTGCCCAGAAAAGGTCCCGCATAGTCTATGTGAATTCTCCTCCAGGGTTTGCTGGGCCACTTCCAGGGATGGAGTGGTGCCCTGGCAGGTGCTTTCCTCTGTTCCTAACATATAGTGCATGACTTTACCTTTGACTCAATTTCAGCATCCAAGTTAGGCCACCACAGGTAGCTCCTAGCCAGTCCTTTCATTCTAGTCATTCCTGGGTGCGATTGATGCAACTGTTCCATCAAAGTAGAGCGTCCCCGCTCTGGGACTATGATGCGTGCTCCCCATAGCACACATCCATCTTGGACACTGAGCTCGTGCTCTCTCTGTCTGTACGGCGCGAACTCCGGTCCCTCACGGTGATCTGGCCAGCCTTTCAACACATACTCACGGACCCTTGACAGAACGGGGTCCTTGGCTGTCCAGCCCTGGATTTGCGCTGAAGTCATCAGGGGACTGATCTCCTGATCCAGCATCAGGACGTGCTCCTCAGGGGAAGTACTGCGAGGAGATTTTGAGAGGGGCAGGCGGCTGAGAGCATCAGCGTTCCCGTTTTCCTTGCCGGCTCTGTACATGATCACATATTCATAGGCTCTTAGTATTACTGCCCATCTCATTATTCTCTGTGATGCCATTTGAGGCACCGCTTTCATCTCATTCAGTAAGCTAATAAGAGGCTTGTGGTCAGTACTGATTACAAACTTCCTCCCATATATGTACTTATGGAATTTCTTTACTCCAAATATAATGGCTAACCCCTCTTTATCAAGCTGTGAATAGTTCTTTTCCGCAGCTGTGAGCGTGCGTGAAACAAACCCGATGGGCCTTTCCGCTCCATCTGGCATGCGGTGGGCCAACACTGCCCCCACTCCATAGGGTGATGCGTCGCAGGACATTATCAGCTCCTTCTTCTCGTCGTAATGCACTAACACCCTGCTGGACTGAAGTAGCTCCTTTGACTGCTGAAACGCTTTCGCTTGCTCTGGCCCCCAACGCCATGGCTCCTCCTTTCTCAGCAGTTTGTGCAGGGGTGCCAGCAGCATCGATAAGTTTGGAAGAAACCGATTATAATAATTCAGGAGCCCTAGATAGGCATTCAGTTCAGTCACTGAGGTGGGTGCAGGTGCATCCTGCACTGCCCGCACTTTCCCTGGTAATGGGTGGAGGCCTGTGGCATCCACCCGATGTCCCAGGAATGTAACTTCCTTCTCCATGATGCTACACTTACTCCGTTTCAGGCGTAGCCCCGCCTCTTCCAACCGCTGTAGCACTTTGTCCAGTGTTTTTACGTGATCCTGATCGTCACTTCCTGTTAGCAGAATATCATCTAAGTACACGGCCACCTTTGGAATGCCCTGCAGAATGCCCTCCATAGTCCGTTGGAATATTGCTGGGCTAGAACTGACACCAAATGGTAACCTGGCATACGTGAACAGCCCCTTGTGCGTGTTCACCGTGACAAACTTTTTTGATTCTTCATCTAGCAATATCTGCTGATACGCATGACTCATGTCCAGTTTGATGAATCTTTCTCCCCCAGCGAGCGATGTTAACTTGTCCTCCATTCTCGGAATGGGGTACTGTTCCAGTGATGATACTCTGTTCACTGTTAACTTATAGTCACCACACACCCTTACGTTACCGTCGGGCTTCAATACATGGATTTACAAAGGGTAAATCGTGTTTGACTAATCTGCTGGAATTTTTTGAGGAAGTAACTGGTAAAATAGATGGGGGAGAGCCAGTGGATGTGGTGTACCTTGACTTCCAGAAAGCCTTCGATAAGGTTCCACACAAAAGATTATCATGCAAAATTAAGGCTCATGGGATTGGGGGCAAAGTATTAACGTGGATAGAGAACTGGCTGGCGGATAGAAAACAGAGAGTTGGAATAAACGGCTCGTTTTCGGAGTGGCAGGCAGTGACCAGCGGGGTGCCGCAAGGATCTGTCCTGGGACCCCAGCTGTTCACAATATATATAAATGATCTGGATCAGGGAATTGGATGCAATATTTCCAAATTCGCTGACGACACTAAACTAGGAGGAGGGGTGGGCTCTGATGAGGATGTCAGGAGGCTACAGTGCGATTTGGACAGGTTGGGGGAATGGGCGGATACGTGGCAGATGCACTATAATGTGGATAAATGCGAGGTTATCCACTTTGGGGGTAAAAACAGGAGGGTAGATTATTATCTAAATGGCAATAGATTGGGAGATGGGGAAGTGCAGAGGGACCTGGGTGTTCTTGTGCACCAGTCACTGAAGGAGAGCATGCAGGTGCAACAGGCGATTAAGAAGGCAAATGGTATGTTGGCCTTCATATCAAGGGGGTTCGAGTATAGGAATAGGGATACCTTACTACAGCTGTACAAGGTGCTGGTGAGACCGCATCTGGAGTATTGTGTACAGTTTTGGTCGCCCCATCTGCGGAAGGATGTTCTTGCCATGGAAAGAGTGCAGCGGCGATTCACCAGGCTGATACCTGGAATGGCGGGAATGACCTACGAGGAGAGATTGAATAGTTTGGGCTTGTACTCACTGGAGTTTAGAAGATTGAGAGGGGATCTCATCGAAACATATAAAATTATGGCAGGCCTGGACAGGCTGAATTCAGAGAGAATGTTTCCAATGGCAGGGGAGCACAGAACCAGGGGCCACAGTCTAAAAATAGCGGGCAAATCATTTAAAACAGAGATGAGGAAGAATTTCTTCACTCAAAGAGTGGTGAGCCTGTGGAATTCCCTGCCACAGAGGGCTGTGAAGGCTAATTCAATAAATATTTTCAAGAGAGAATTGGATATATTTCTGAAGGCTAAGGGGATTAAGGGTTACGGAGAAAAGGCGGGGACGGGGTACTGAACTGGTAAGATCAGCTAAGATCTCAGATGAAGATCAGCCATGATCTCATTGAATGGCGGAGCAGGCTCGAAGGGCCGAATGGCCTACTCCTGTTCCTATCTCTATGTTTCTATGTTTCTATACCGGGACTATTGGTGCCGCCCAGTCTGAAAATTTCACTGGTTCTACTACTTTGTCCTTTAGCAGGTGATCTAGTTCCGTCTCAACCTTGGTTTTCATTGCAAAAGGTACCGACCTTGGTTTAAAGAAACGAGGCGTGGCATCACTGGCTACATGAATCTTGGCTGTGGCTCCCCTTAAGGTGCCCAGTTCGTCCTTGAACACTAACTCATGCTTCATCAGCACTTCTTGCAGTGCCTCTGTGCTGTCCTCCATTTTAGTCATTGCCTGCCAGTCCACACTCAACTCACTGATCCACCCTCGCCCTAACAGGTTTGGTCCTGACCCTGCTACCACTACCACTGTAAGCTCTTTGGTGACTCCTTTGTGTTCCACTTGTACTTCGGCCGCCCCCAAAATGTCCACCTTCTGTCCTGTGTAGGTTTTGAGACTAATGGGGCATGTACCTAGCTCTGGTACTTTTGCTTCCCCCCCTAGCTTGGCGTACTCAGTCTGCGACATTATGGTTACCCTACATCCGGTGTCAATCTCAAACTTTACTTGACCTCCATTCACTATCAAATACTGAGTGAGAGGGGGTACGTTGGGCCTTGAAGTGTCTATACTGTATATAGTGAAAACCTCCTCACTAGACTCACTAGACTCTTCCTCCTCTTGTATGTAATTTGCCCGCTTTGTGTACTTCTCCCTCCCCCCTTTAGCATGCTTTGCCCCTTTAGCACTGCTTCTCTCACTCACTGCCCTTTTACAGACTTTCTTTAAGTGCCCTATTTTTCCACAATTGTGGCACTTTGCCTTTGCAAACCTGCAGTCCTTTGCATAATGGCTCGTCCCGCCACATCGGTAGCAATCCCCAACCCCGACTGGTGGACTTTTCGCGCCAGCTTCCATCTTGAAAACAGCTCCTCCCACTGGTTTACTCCATTTCTCCTTGCTCATACTGTTTAAGTCCTTAATGTCCTTGTTAGCTGTCTCCATGGCTTGTGCTTTTTTAAGTGCCGTCTCAAACGTTAATCCTTCTTCTGACAGCAACCTTTGCTGTATACTGTCGTCGTTAACTCCGCATACTAGTCTGTCCCTTAACATGACTGTGAGCGTATTTCCAAAATTACAGTCCTGTGCGAGCTTCCGAAGCTCCTCCACATACTCAGTAACGCTTTCTTCCGGCCTCCTAATCCTCGAATTGAATTTCCATCTCTGTACTATTTCACTAGGTTTCGGATTGAAATGATTCTTTAGTAGACTCACCAACTCGTCAAAAGATTTTTCTCCTGGCCGCTCCGGGCTCAACAGATTCCTCATCCGTGTATAGGTTTGCGCTCCCACACAACTCAGTAAAATTGCCCTTTTCTTTTCAGCACTGTCCACCTCGTTTGCCATAAAGAAATGGCTCAGTATTTCACAATACTCCTCCCAAGACTGCGACTTGCTGTCAAAAGGTGCCACGGAGCCTACCGTTCCTGCCATCCTTGGAGTCCGGCCACTTCAACCAAAAAATCAAACTCCGTTTCGACTCCCGCGGCCTAACTCGTGCTTTCCCGACTAGTTTGCAAACCAACCCGAGCACCTCTTCCGAATACTCCCTAACTATGACTGATCCACCAAAACTTTTCCGTCCTTTATTCTCGTCGCCATATGTGGTATCTTGAGGTGGCCAAAGATGGAGACAGACACAGGTTAACTCCGTAACATGGTTTAATCAACACTTGCACATAAAAGCTTCTGCCATGAGGCAGCAAAAACAAAGAGTACAACCAGTACAGACCAGACTTAACTCAGGAGACCAATTGCCACAGCACCACCTGGTGGATCAGGTTACTCATAACCTTCCAGGTTACTACAATTAGCGCCAAGCGCTAAACTTTGCGCACCGCCAGTAATGGCGCCCCATATGGGGCGATACCGAATTTTTCCCCCTATATGTTTCAATAAGATCACCTCTCATTCTTCTAAATTCAAATGAGTATAGGCCCAGCCTGCTCAACCTTTCTTCATAAGTCAACCCCCTCATCTCTGGAATTAACTGAGTGAATCGTCTCTGAACTGCCTCCAATACAACAACATGAGGAAAAAATTTTTTACACAACGAGCGGTTAGGATTTGGAATGCATTGCCTGATAGGGTGGTGGAAGTAGATTCACTAGTGGTGTGACAAAGCCACCAAAGAGACTCTCACAGTAACTTGTACAATTGTCTTTAATCATTATTGTTACCTTTTAATGTTTGCCCTGTTTAAACAGCGCGGGATCGCTAAAATCGCGATCTGACGCGATGACGTCATCACGTGGGTCACGTGACGTTCCCAGCGGCGGGAAACGTGATGACATCATGACATCAGGGTTGGAGGGCGTTTCCAGTTAGTCCTCGTGGAGTGAGCTAGTGTACAGACCTGTTTGGAGTTTCTCCTGCGTTTTTGTTTTGTAATACTTTCAGTGCATTAAACTAAGTTTGTTAACTACCAGTTTAGTTCACAGTGTTTTTGTTAGGAGTGCACAGACTCCTACATTGGTGACCCCGAATCCTCGCGATCGTTTTTCGCGGTGGACACGAAATGCAGGCCAGCGATGGATGCCAACGCTGTGGCCTTGAAGCTCCCCCAATTCTGGGAATAACAGGCGGCCTCCTGGTTTGTGCAGGCCGAGGCGCAATTTGAACTCCACAACATCGTACGGGACCAGACCCGATATTTGTACGTGGTCTCTGCCCTCGATAGCTCGACGGCGTCGAGGATCATCAGCCTTCTGGAGAACCCCCCGAATGCTGACAAATATGTAGCCATCAAGACTCGGCTGCTGCAGGTATTTGGCCTTACCGAGGCGGAGCGCGCTCGCCGCTTACTGACACTACCAGGGTTAGGTGACTCCAAACCCTCGGAACTAATGAGCCACATGCTAACGCTCCTGGAGTCCGAACCCCCATGTTTCCTGTTCCGTGAGCTGTTCCTTACGCAGCTGCCCAAACACGTCCAGGCAGCCCTCGCCAGATCGGACACCGGGGACTGCATCGTGCTCGCCGAAGAGGTGGATAAAATTTACGCGGTCCGGCAGCCAAACTGCGCCATCGCGCAACGCCCCGCCCCGAAGGGCCCGGCCCCGGCCCCGGCGCCTCCGACGGCCGGTTACTGTTACTACCACACTCGTTTCGGCCCGAAGGCCCGCTGCTGCCGACCACCGTGTGGTTTCGTGCCCAGACCATCAAACAGACCGCCGCAAGTCAAGAACACCGGGTCCGGTACATCCCCCGCAGCCACGATGGTGATCGGCGACTCCGGGAATCTCATGTATTTAACCGACTCCATCTCGGGCCGTAGTTTTTTGTGTGACACGGGGGCACAGTGCAGCATACTTCCCACCTCGGTCCTCGACCTTCGGTCCGGCGGACGGGGTCCCCCCCTCCAAGCTGCCAATGGGGGTACGATCTGCACTTGCGGGAAATGACGGGTGCAAGTCTGTTTCGGTGGCCAGTGCTTTACCTGGGATTTTGTCACCGCTCAAATTTCGCAGGCCCTTTTGGGCGCCGACTTTTTAGGCGCCAACGGCCTGTTGGTGGATGTGAAAAAGCGACGCCTCGTTCACGCCGCCACGTTCGACGGTATTTCAGGTGCGCGCAGCACGGCTGCACCTCACTTGGTCTCCTGCGCGCGGCCACCTCCCGCCTACTCGGGGACTTCCCCGAGCTGACAAAGCCCACCTTTTCAGCTTCGACCGCCAAGCATCGGGTGGAGCATCATATTTCGACAACCGGCTGTCCCGTCTATGCCAGGGCGCGGCGTTTGGAGCCCAGCAAGCTCACGGCGGCGAAGGCGGAGTTCGCCGCGATGGAGAAGCTGGGGATTATTCGCCGGTCCAGTAGTCCCTGGTCTTCACCGCTGCACATCGTCCCAGAGCCCGGCGGGGGATGGCGGCCCTGTGGCGACTATCGTCGCCTCAATGAGATAACGATGCCCGACCGTTACCCCATCCCCCACATACAAAATTTCTCTGCGCATTTGGCGGGGAAGTCAATATTCTCAAAGGTCAACCTCGTCCGTGGGTACCATCAGGTCCCAGTGCACCCCTAGGATGTCCAAAAGACGGCTGTCATCACCCCTCTTGGACTTTTTGAATTCCTCCGCATGCCCTTTGGGCTTAAAAATGCGGCGCAGGCGTTCCAGCGCCTTATGGACTCGGTTCTGCGCGACCTCGATTTTTTGTTCGTCTACTTGGATGACATTCTGATTGCTAGCACCACAAAGGATGAACACCTCAAGAATCTCCGTGTCCTTTTTCGACGGCTTCAGCAGCACGGCCTCATTGTGAACCCTGACAAATGCCGTTTCGGCCTGGCGCAGCTCGATTTTCTCGGCCACCGCATAACTTCCGCAGGGGCAACGCCGCTTTGAGCTAAGGTGGAGGCGATCACGGTGTTCCCGAAGCCGCAATCTGTGAAAGCCTTACAGGAGTTCCTGGGGGTGGTTAATTTTTACCATCAGTTCGTCCCCAGGGCCGCACAGCTCATGCGGCCGCTCTGCGAGGCCCTCAGGGGCAAGACGGGAAAGGAGCCCGTGGTTTGGTCGCAAGAAATGGGTCGCGCCTTCGAGGATACGAAGACCGCACTCACGAACGCGACGATGTTGGCACATCCCCTGCCAGGAGCTATCATCGCCCTCACGACGGACGCATCGGATTACGCTGTGGGGGCCGTCCAGGAGCAATGGGTCGACGGCGCATGGCAGCCTCTGGCATTTTTTAGCCTCCAGCTGCAACGGCACGAACGTCGATACAGTACTTTCGACAGGGAGCTGTTAGCTTTGTTTTTGGCCATCCGCCACTTCCGATTCCTCCTCGAAGGGCGCCGCTTCACTGCGTTTGTTGACCACAAACCATTGACGTTCGCGATGGCCAAGACAGCTGAACCGTGGTCGGCTCGGCAACAACGGCAGCTGACTTACATCTCCGAGTTCACCACCGACGTCAGGCACGTGGCCGGCAAGGACAACGTCGTCGCTGATTGCCTCTCCCGCGCCGCCGTCCAGGCCGTTCAATTAGGCATTGACTTCGCAAGAATGGCAGCCGACCAGGCTGCCGACCCGGAGACTCAGGCCTTTCGTTCTGTCCCCGCCAGCCTCCAGCCGAGAGATGCACCGTTCCATGCGGCAGGTACCACTCTACTCTGCGACGTTTCGTTGGGTGCACCCCGTCCGATTGTGCCGTCCACCTGGCGCCGAGGCGTTTTCGACACCATACACGGGCTGTCGCATCCTGGAGTGCGGACGTCGCAGAAGCTGCTAGTCTCCAAATTCGTATGGAGAGGAATACGCAAAGACGTCCGCGAACACTTGTATGGTTTGTCAATGGGCCAAGGTGCAACGGCACGTCAGGGCCCCTCGGGCCACCTTCGAGGTACCGGAGCAGCGTTTCGACCACATTCACGTTGACCTAGTGGGCCCACTTCCACTGTCCCGTGGTTTTATGCACCTTCTGACAATGGTGGATCGCACCACGAGGTGGCCGGAGGCGGTTCCCCTGACGTCCACCACCTCTGCGGATGTCGCGCGAGCCTTCATTTCATCATGGGTAGCCTGGTTTGGTGTCCCTGCGGATATTTCGTCGGATCGCGGGCCGCAATTTTTGTCGGAACTATGGAATGAGGTGGCCTCAGTATTGGGCACTAAACTACACCGCACTACGGCTTATCACCCGCAGGAGAACGGCTTGTGTGAGCGGTTCAACCGTTCATTGAAGGCGTCGCTCAGGGCCAGTCTTCTGGATGCAGCATGGGTCGATAAACTGCCGTGGGTGATGCTAGGACTGCGCACGGCGCCGAAGGAGGATCTACAGTCGTCGGTCGCGGAAATGGTTTACGGTCAGCCACTTCGAGTTCCGGGCGAGTTCCTGCCGTCCCCTACGCGGCCATGGTCTGCAGCCAGTCAGCGAGAGGCCCATCGGGACGCGGCTCAGTGTTTCCGCCCAGTTCCGACCTCACAGCACGGTTTGCCTTCTTCCAACATCCCTGGGGAGCTGTCAAAGGCCAAGTTCGTCTTTGTGCACCAAGACGGCCATCGTACCCCGCTCGCACCTCCTTATGCAGGTCCGTTCCAGGTTCTACAGACCGGGGACAAGAGTTCTGTGATCGACGTCGGGGGCAAGCCTGATCACATCTCTGTTGATCGCCTCAAACCTGCGCACCTGGACTTCGAACAGCCGGTCGAACTGGCGCAGCCTCCACGCCGGGGTCGGCCGCTGCTACGCCTAACCGCACCGTGCTACCTGCCAGCTCGCCACCTGCTCAGTGTTTTCCTCTCTGGGAATTTAGGAGTCGGTCAAACAGGCTTGTCCGACCTCCTCGGCGATTGATTTTCCTCATTAAAGACAATTCTGGGGGGGCGTATGTGGCAAAGCCACCAAAGAGACTGTCACAGTAATTTGTACAATTGTCTTTAATCATTATTGTTACCTTTTAATGTTTGCCCTGTTTAAACAGCGCGGGATCGATAAAATCGCGATCTGATGCGATGACGTCATCACGTGGGTCACGTGACATTCCCAACGGCGGGAAACGTAATGACGTCATGATGTCAGGGTTGGAGGGCGTTTCCAGTTAGTCCTCGTGGAGTGAGCTAGTGTACAGACCTGTTTGGAGTTTCTCCTGCGTTTTTGTTTTGTAATACTTTCAGTGCATTAAACGAAGTTTGTTAACTACCAGTTTAGTTCACAGTGTTTTTGTTAGATAAATATGTGAAGGAGAAAAAATTGTGGGGATATGGGGAAAAAGCCATGGAGTGGCACTAACTGGATTGCTCTTCAAAAGAGCTGGCACAGACTTGATGGGCTGAATGGCCTCCTTCTGTGCTGTGCTGTGCTATTCTATGACTCTATGATTACAAAGATTTGACAGATTTGTGTGGTGCATATTGTAGTGAGCCACAGAACTATCCTGGCAACTGATCCTTTGCTTCAATAGCACAATGTTCTTGTTGGTCCCCTGGTTGTGATTGTGTCTGAGCTGTTTAGGTATGGTAGGGTTGCGGACAATGTTCCCCCATAAGGTGCGTGGGTGCAGAGGTCCTGCGCATCAATCCGGAGCTACCGCGCAAGCTGCTCACAAGCTATTGTGGCAGGAAGAAATACCGCGCAGCAAATTTAAGGGGACCACGCAGAGAAAAAGAGAGGGAACATTGGTTATGGAAGGGTTTCATTAACCATGTCTGCAGGGAATAGCCCTTGTTCTCAAGCCGTCATCCTGCTACGTGCCTGCAAATGTGGAACAGTGAGGAGAAGGATGAGTATCGAAGGATGAAGGCACCATGACAGATGCCTGTGAAACTGGCACAGACTTCATAGAATCATATGATCACAGAAACTTACAGCACAGAAGGAGGCCATTCAGCCCTTCGAGCCTGTGCTGGCTCTTTGAAAAAGCAGTCGCGGTTAGTCCCACAGCCCCCTTTTTAGTCCGTAACCCTGTAAGTTCCTCATCCTCAAGTAAAGCGGCTGTAATTTTGGCTGTAAAGCGCTTTGCGACGTCCAGTGGTCATGAAAGGCGCTATATAAATGCAAGTCTTTCTTTCTTTCTACCTGTCCAACTCCCTTTTAAAATTACACCCGAGTCTAGGTCGTTTATAAAAATTAAAATGAGTAATGACCCCAAAACCGACCCTTGGGGAACAACAACAACCACCAACAACAACAACCAACAACAACGCCTTTAACATAGTAAAACGTCCCAAGGTGCTTCACAGGAGTGTTATAAGACAAAAATGTGAAACCGAACCTCATAAAGAGAAATTAGGACAAATGACCAAAAGCTTGGTCAAAGAGGTAGGTTTTAGGGAGGAACGAGAGGTTGGGAGGCAGAGAGGTTTAGGCAGGGAATTCCAGAACTTAGGGCCTAGGAATTGAAGGCACGGCCACCAATTGTTGAGCGATTATAATCAGGGATGCTCAAGAAGGCAGAATTAGAGGAGCGCAGATATCTCGGGGGGTTGTAGAGCTGGAGGAGATTACAGAGATAGGGAGGGGCAGGCCATGGAGGGATTTGAAAACAAGGATGAAAATTTTAAAATCGAAGTGTTACTTAACCGGAAGCCAATGTAGGTCAGCGAGCACAGGGGTGATAGGTGAACGGGACTTGGTGCAAGTTAGGACACGGGCAGCCGGATTTTGGATGAGCTCAAGTTTACGTAGGGTAGAACGTGGGAGGCCGTCCAGGAGTGCGTTGGAATAGTCAAGTCTAGAGGTAACAAAGGCATGGATGAAGTTTCAGCAGCGGATGAGCTGAGGCAGGGGCGGAGACAGGCGATGTTACAGAGGTGGAGCTAGGCACTCATAGTTTTTTTTAAAATTCGTTCCTGGGATCTGGGTGTCGCTGGCAAAGCCAGCATTTATTGCCCATCCCTAATTGCCCTTGAGAAGGTGCTGGTGAGCCGCCTTCTTGAACCACTGCAATCCGTGTGGTGAAGGTACTCCCACAGTTAGGGAGAGAGTTCCAGAATTTTGATCCAGTGACGATGAAGGATCGGCGATATATTTCTAAGTCAGGATGGTGCGTAACTTGGAGGGGAACTTGGAGGTGGTGGTGTTCCCATGCACCTGCTGCCCTTGTCCTTCTAGGTGGTAGAGGTCACGGGTTTGGGAGGTGTTGTCAAAGAAGCCTTGGCGAGTTGCTGCAGTGCATCTTGTAGATGGTACACACTGCAGCCACGGTGCGTCGGTGGTGGAGATTGTAAATGTTTAAGTGGGCTGCTTTGTCCTGGATGGTGTCGAACTTCTTGAGTGTTGTTGGAGCTGCACTCATCCAGGAAAAGTGGAATATATTCCATCACGCTCCTAACTTGTGCCTTGTAGATGGTGGAATGTCTTTGGGAGTCAGGAGGTGAGACACTCACCGCAGAATACCCAGCCTCCAGCCTGCTGTTGTAGCCACAGTATTTATGTGGCTGGTCCAGTTAAGTTTCTAGTCAATGATGATCCTCAGGATGTTGATGGTGGGGGATTTGGCAATGGTAATTCCATTGAATGTCAAGGGGCAGTGGTTAGACTTTCTCTTGTTGGAGATAGAAAAGGAATGGAAGCCAGAAAAGGAAGTTGGGTGGTCAGCAGTTTAGTCGGAATAGGGTTGAGGGAGCAGGAAGTGGGTCTTATGGACAAGATGAGTGCGGAGAGGTCATGAGGGGAGATCGGAAAGAAACTGGAGAAAGATGCGAGTTCAGGGCAAGGGGGAGCCTTAGAGGAAGTTTGGCCCGGTGGGCTAGCGGAAGGAAGGGAAGTGGCAGAGGCAGCTGATTGGATGACCTCAATCTTAGAGACAAAGAATTACATGAGCGTATCGCACTTGCTGTTGGAGGTGAAACCACCTCTGTAAACCAACTGTATGCTTCGTCTGTGGTGATCACAGACCAGCTGGGCATCAATTGAATGAATGCGCTTCCTGTTGACGAAAGCTTCTGCCTTTTCTTCCGGTACCTCGATGGCTGCATGAGTGCATTCAATGATGCCCTGGAAATGAACATATGAACAATGACGGACAGATAAAGATCCTCTGGTCCATCGAGCCTGCCCCACACAATTGCGATACCTTGTGTATCACAATATATACTCTCCACCCCACCTGAAACCATGTGATCTCCTGGGAGAGGCAAAAAACCCAGGCCAATTTGGGGAAAACAATCTGGGAAATTCCTCCCCGACCCTTCTAGGCGATTGAAACTAGTCCAGGAGATCACTCTGGCCCTGAATTCCTTGCAGTACCTACCTTCTGTAAGAAGTGATCTCCGCCCCAGCCAGAAACAGGTCCAGCTCTCACTTGAAGGAATTCAGCGAATCAGCATCCACCGCACGAGATGGCAGCCTGTTCCAGAGGTCCACTATTCTCTGGGGAAAAAACACCTCCTGACATCTAACCTAGATCTAGCCTTATACAACTTAGATTTGTGACCCCTGGTCCTCTCTAACCTATTTAATTGAAACAAACTCAATTGGAACACAATCTATTCCCTTCATTATCTTATAAACCTCAATCAGATCACCTCTAAGTCTACGCTTCCCTAAAGTGTAGAGTCCTAACTCTTTTAGCCTATCTTGATAACTAAGATGCTTTAAACTTGGAATTAGTCGAGTGACCCTCCTCTGCACCCTCCCCAAAGCCTCAATATCACCAACCATGTGAGGAGACCAAAGCTGGACACAGTATTCCAAATGCAGCCTGACTGAGGTATTGTACAATGACAAAATAATATGCCTCGTCTTATACTCAATTGTCCTATGGGTACATCCCAATACCCTATTTGCTCTCGCTAATACTTCACTGCATTGCTCACGTACCTTTAAGGATGTATGCACTAGAATGCCCAAATCTATTTCTTTCTCCACCTTCTTTAATGCTTTTCCCTGAAGGGTGTATGAATGTTGAGCATTTGTCCTACTCACATGAATAACACTGCACTTATTTAAGTTATACATTATTTTCCAGTTATGAGCTCAATCTCCCAACACACTAAGATCTGCCTGAAGCAGATGAGTGTCATCTACATTTCCACTAATCACACAGATCTTAGTATCATCTGCAAATTTGTAGATCGTGCCCCCAACACCTACAACCAGATCATTAATAAAAATAGTAAAGAGCAACGGTCCCATCACCGATCCCTGCGGGACACCACTGGTGACCGATCTCCAAACAGATATAACTACTTTTTCCTACTTCCTGCCAGCCAGTTCTCAATCCAGCTCAATATATTACCACTAATATCAGAGGCTTCGATCTTATAGCGAAGCCTCTTGTGCGGTACCTTATCAAAAGCTTTTTGGAAATCTAAGTAGGCAATGTCTACTGGACTTCCCTCATCCACCAACTTTGTAACTTCTTCAAGAAATACAATTAGATTTGTAAGACATGACCTCCTTTTAATGAAGCCATGTTGGGTGTTACGAGGGAAGCCAGTCACTGCTGCAAATCCCAGAGCTCTCTCAGTTTGAGTGTCAGCATCCATAGGAAAAATAATGTATTGGTTGGACCTGGCAAATAACAATTGGTGACCTGCTTGATGCAACTATACACTGCAGACTGGGAAATGCAGGTGATGGCCCCTGTAGCAGCCTGGAAGGAACCTAAAGCAAAAAAGATAAAGACGCTGGTGTCCTTACAACCACTGGCAAAGAATGGTCCCTGGGTCAGCAGACAGTAGGTCCTGTTGCAGGAGGCTGTATAGATCTGTGACAGCCTGCCAGCTGAAACACAGCCTCTTGATGCACAGTTACTCAGTCATATCCAGGAAAGTGACTCGACCTAGAGACCCTGTGTGCTGTATTCTCCCCCAAATTCAAAAACAAGCAAACCTCATGTGAGTGTTTCCTGTACTTACATAGAACAGCTGCTTGCTCCCAAATCCCAGGATAAATGGTTAATGGATAGATAAGGGACAGGGACAGGGTAGCTGGCTAAATTGTCTATGGATACTGTTTTACCAAAACCCTTTCCTTTTTCCTACCAACTTACATTTGCTCTGACATTGTTTCCTGAAGTAAGATTTTCCTTTATTCTTCCCCACATTGATTTGGAGCAATTGTTTCTAACTATCTTAAACCTCTGATAATTGTAGGAGCTGGAAGCCGAGCGTGTGCAACTAATAGAGGAAGTCACCGCTAACAAACGTAAAATGAAGGAGTTGGAGAATAACCTGCTAATCAAGCTCAGTACCACCAAAGGTAAATACTTCACTGGTTAATCATTTCATACATTCATCGCTTATGCTGTCACAGTTCCTGCAGCTGATATTTCACACCGGTCAGATAAAAACAGTCATTCATTTGAATAAAATATCACCTCAAGCTCTATACCAGCCTATCTCTGGCAAAGGGAAGGCGCCTTGGTATCTTCAAAGAATATACTGTCAAAAACTTTCATTATTGCCCTGAAGACTGCATCAAACTGATTGAGTTTTGTAAATCTGAGAGGGAGAAGATCAGGCTCATGTGGAGCATAAACACCGGCATGGATCTGTTGGGCCGAATGGCCATTTTTCTGTGCTGTAAATACTTTGTACTTTGTAAATTGGGATTATAGTGGTGAGGAATGAGGTCTTGATCAGCTCAATGGACTTTTTTCAGGTTCACTGGTGGAGGATGAGTCTCTGATTGGAGTCCTGCGGGTAACAAAGTCAACAGCAACTGAAGTTAGTGAGAAGTTGCATGTGGCAGTGGAAACAGAGATAAAGATTAACACTGCACAGGAAGAATACCGGCCAGCAGCCACTCGTGGTAGTATCCTGTACTTCCTCATCACAGAAATGAGCATGGTCAACCTGATGTACCAAACCTCACTTGCACAATTTCTGAAATTATTTGACCTCTCCATGGCCAGGTATGCTTCTCCATAGTGTTAGATGAAATATTGACAGTTACTTCAAATTAACTAATGGAATGTAAAGGTTTACAGATAGAAATCTAATCAAGTAATAGACTTGTTAGCAAAATTGAAACCCATGGGATTAAAGGGGCAATGGCTGCTTGGATACAAAATTGGCTAAGGGACAGAAAGCAGAGGGTAGTGGTGAATGGTTGTTTTACAGACTGGAGGGTAGTGTGCAGTGGTGTCCCCCAAGGGTTGGTGTTGGGACAACTGCTCTGTTTGCTATATATGTTAGTGACCTGGACTTGGGTATACAGGGCTAATTTCAAAGTTTTCAGATGACACAAAACTCGGAAATCTAGAGAGGATGCACAAAAGATTTACTAGAATATAACCAGGGATGAAAGACTTCAGCTTCTCTTCGCACTCCCGCATCGTTAACTCTGGTGGCCCCCCATGGATCTATCCTTGGTCCCCTCCTATTTCTCATCTACATGTTGCCCCTTGGCGACATCATCCGAAAACATAGCATCAGTTTCCACATGTACGCTGATGACACCCAGCTCTACCTCACTACCACTTCTTTTGACTCCTCCATCGTCTCTAAATTGTCAGACTGCTTGTCCGACATCCAGTTCTAGATGAGCAGAAATTTTCTCCAATTAAATATTGGGAAGGCCAAAGCCATTGTTTTCGGTCCCCACCACAAACTCCGTTCCCCAGCCACTGACTCCATCCCTCCCCCTAACATCTGTTTGAGGCTGAACCACACTGTTCACAACCTTGGTGTCATATTTGACCCTGAAATGAGCTTCTGACCACATATCTGCATCATAACTAAAACCGCCTATTTCCACCTCTGTAACATTGCCCATCTCCACCCTTGCCTCAGCTCATCCGCTGCTGAAACTCTCATCCATGCCTTTGTTACCTCTAGACTTGACTATTCCAACACACTCCTGGCTGGCCTCCCACATTCTACCCTACGTAAACTTGAGGTCATCCAAAGCTCGGCTGCCCATGTTCTAACTCGCACCAAGTCCCATTCGCCCATCACCCCTGTGCTCGCTGACCTACATTGGCTCCCTGTTAAGCAACGCCTCGATTTCAAAATTCTCATCCTTGTTTTCAAATCCCTCCATGGCCTCGCCCCTCCCTATCTCTGTAATCTTCTCCAGCCCCACAACCCCCCCGAGATGTCTGTGCTCCTCTAATTCTGCTCTCTTGAGCATCCTTGATTCTAATCGCTCAAACATTGGTGGCCGTGCCTTCTGTTGCCGAGGCCCTAAGCTCTGGAATTCCCTGCCTAAACCTCTCCACCTCTCCACCTCTCTTTCCTCCTTTACGACGCTCCTTAAAACCTATCTCTTTGACCAAGCTTTGGGTCATATGCCCTAATTTCTCCTTATGTGGCTCGGTGTCAAATTTATGTTTTATAATACTCCTGTGAAGCACCTTGGGATGTTTTACTACGCTAAAGGCATTATATAAATACACGTTGTTGTTGTTGTTACATGGAGAAACTGGGGCAGTTCTCCTTGGAATAGAGAAGGTTTGATTAAGGGGAGATTTGATAGAAGTGGTCAGAATCATGAAATGTTTTGCTAGAGTAAATAAGGAGAAACGGTTTCCAGTTGCAGAAGGGTCGGTAACCAGAGGACACAGATTTAAGTCATTGGCAAAAGAACCAGTGGCGACATAAGGGGGAAAAAATGTATGCAGTGAGTGGTTATGATCTGGAATGCACTGCCTGAAAGGGTGGTGGAAGTAGATTCAATAATAACTTTCAAAAGGGAATTGGAGAAATACTTGAAGGCGGAAATTTTGTAGGGCTTTAGGACAAGAGCAAGGGAGTGGGACGATTTGGATCACTCTTTCAAAGAACTAGCACAGGCACAATGGGCCGAATGGCCTCCTTCTGTGCCGTATCATTGACTGAATCTATGAAATTATACCACATCTGTGCGGGTGTGAGACTGGCATCATGAATGAACATTAAAAAACTGCTAATGCTGGAAATCTGAAATCAAAACAGAAATGCTGGAAAAACACAGTAGGTCTGTCAGCTGGTTAGAGCAGAGGGGAGGAGGACACCTTGTAGCTTGTGAGTTATCAGATCAGTATACTCAGGAGATGAGTGAAATATTTCTAGTCAGTACTACACCATTACTGTAAATAAATGGAAGGCTTCAAGCTCAATTTTCTATTTGTCTTCTGCTATTTGTGTTCTGCAACATTTAAAATGAAGCTAATACTGTCCATTTTGTCCATCACACTAAAGTTTTCTGATTTTTTTCATGCAGATCTAAGAAGTCACCTATTGCTTCAAAGAGAATCATCAACATTATTGACTACCTGACCTATGAAGTGTTTAAGTATTCAGTACGTGGCCTTTATGAAACTCACAAGTTCCTTTTCACTTTACTGCTGCCTCTGAAGATTAACCTTGAGCGAGGATACATCAAGTACATTGAATTTCAGACCCTCATAAAAGGTACCACACTTTCTTCAGGAAGATCTCAGCTAGAAATAGAGAATTAAATTATGACTCCACTATTCTATTCTGTGTGCTTAAAACAGATGAACAGATTGCAGAACTTGTTTGTATATTATTTAAGCAGCTTAAAAATTCCTGGTGGCCCACTCTGTTGCTGGAGGAGCAGCAAAGCAGAAATTCTGGCCATCGCAGTGACCCAAATCTGGCCTTGTCGCAAATCCCTACTAAGTTGTATATTGGTCGGCAGGCAGCCAATGTCAGTCCTGCCTGCCATTGCTCAGTGGTGCCAACGGGTGGTGGAAAAAACATTTGGGAAGAATTAAAGACCTGCAGCACTGTAAAGGGGTCACCAGAAGCAAACGGGATTAGGAGAAATGGCGCCTAGGGCAGTTGGCATACAGTAAGCTATGAGCCGATGAGAGGCACACATAGACACTTAACCCTCACAGATGTGCAGAGGAGGGATTATGTATTTGAGATGGTTTGTGCCATACTGAAGGAGATGGTGATGGCCGTGAATGCCACTCCTCTGACTCCAATAACAGCCTCGCAATGCAGGAAGACATTTAATGGTCTGACAAGGGCAGCGAAAGTAAGAGAACAGCTTCATCTGTGCCGTGATTGCAGTATCAAACCCTTTGTACTACTACATCATTCCTTGCTCTCACAGTGCTCAGCTGCTGCCCTGCTACCATTGGTCAGTGGTCCCGTCCGACCCCCACATGTCACCCTAAAGTAGACAGTTTGCGGTATATACTGACCCTTCCAAGCCTCACCTCATATGTCCTTGCTTCTTTCCAACTGATATCATCTCCTTCTGTTTTCTGCCTGCTGACAGCGTGTGTTATTATCTAGATGTGTGCCACTGACAGCCATTTCACACCATGTGATTCTTCTTGCAGAGAAGATCGCCCATAATGTGAGGGTGATGCACAACAGGGGGTTCCCCTGACATTTGAATAATACCTTCATATTAGGAAGAAACTCAGAGGCACATAGCCCTCATAGTCTATGCCCACTGTCAGTTTGTGGTGACAACTGACTACTTTTCTCCACCTCTTGCAACGTCACCACAACTATACTGTCATTCATCCTCTCGCTCCCAAAGAGATTAACCTGGGAGGAAACAGACAGTTCAACTGGGGACTTTAAAATGGGTAAAGTGCAGAGCACAAGGCACCCAGATAAGGCAGCAGTGGATTTAGAGCCTGACAGCGCTGGATGGAAGCTCAGGAGTTCTTAACCCTTGGCTGAAAAGTGTAGGACTCTGATTTCAGCAGTTTGCTTCAAAAGAAGGAAGTTGGTTGAGCATTACATATGCGGAAGCACTGATCAGCCTCTCCCAGATTGTGTGGCAGATGGCTAGAGGCACAGTGGAGTTCGCTGACACCACCATTGGGGAAGGCTTTTCAGCTATGAATTGCACCCTGGAGCAAGTGTCTGCTCCAACCTGCATCGATTCCCCCAGTACGGAGACCTCAAGACCTGTCAGCACCTCCAACATGCATTGTCTACAGGTTTTCAGATGTTGGGGGACTATTGGAGAGACTGATGGTGTCCGGCTCCCATGATCTTCAGGACAGCATCTCTTACCAAACCAGCCTGGAAAACAAGCCATCAAACTTCAAATAAAGTAATTTAACAGATGATCTGGTTTTTGGTGTGTTAGTTGAGGAAGGAATGTTGACCAGGACACTGGAGAATTCATTGCTCTTTTTCAAAAAATAGCCATGGGAACTTTTAATATACTCTTGAACAGGCAGATAAGTCTTGGTTTAACATCGCATCCAAAATACAGTACCTCCAACAATGCAGCACTTTCTGAGTACTGCACCAGCCTAGATTATGTGCTCATGACCTAGGGTAAGGATTGAGCCCCATACCTACTAAGAGAGAAGAGTGCTACCACTGAGCCAGCCTGACAGTGCCACACTCTACTATGGCATAAGTTCCATAAGCTATTGGTGTACACCTCTGCCAATTGGAAACACCACATTTCTGAAGAGCTAGGTATCTCCTGTTTCACACCGTCAGCACCAAAGGATGCTGTCCCATTAAGTGAGGATCCTCTATTGGCTATTGATATTGCCGAATCTAACTCAGCTTTCCTACTGTGGAGACAGTTAGCACGGGAATGGGAGTACTGGGATCCTCTTCCATGCTGTTCAGTTTGGAGGAATCAAAACCAGCTTGACTTAGTTTCATCCTTGTCTATAAGTTCAAGGGTTCAATCCCCGAGACAAGACTTGAGCTCATAATCTAGGCTGGCTTTCCAGTGCAGTATTTAGGAAGTGCTACATTGTTGAAGCTGTTGTATTGTCAGAGTGCTGTTCTTCAGATGAGATGTCGAATTACGACCCTGTTTACGTGTACAGATAGAAATGAAAGATCCTATGGCACTATTTAAAGAAAAACAAGAAGTTCTCCTGGTTTCCTGGCTTACATTTGTCCCTCAAAAATACTACCAGAAACAGATTACCTGCTCTTTCAGACTGTTTCAGACATTTGTCTGAGGCTGAACCACACTGTTCGCAACCTTGGTGTCATATTTGACCCTGAAATGAGCTTCCGACCACATATCCACAGCATAACAAAGACTGCCTACTTCCACCTCCGTAACATCGCCAGTCTCCGCCCTTGCCTCAGCTCATCCGCTGCTGAAACCCTCATCCATGCCTTTGTTACACCTCTAGACTTGACTATTCCAACGCATTCCTGGCTGGCCTCCCACATTCCACCCTATGTAAACTTGAGGTCATCCAAAACTCAGCTGCCTGTGTCCTAACTTGCACCAAATCCTGTTCGCCCATCACCCCTGTGCTCGCTAACCTACATTGGCTCCCTGTTAAGCTGCACCTCGATTTCAAACTTCTCATCCTTGTTTTCAAATCCCTCCATGGCCTTGCCCCTTCCTACCACTGTATACTTCCCTCCAGTCTGATAAACAACTGTCCAACACTGACCCCTGGGGGACACCACTGTATACCTCCCTCCAGTCTGATAAACAACTGTCCAACACTGACCCCTGGGGGACACCACTGTATACCTCCCTCCAGTCTGATAAACAACTGTCCAACACTGACCCCTGGGGGACACCACTGTATACCTCCGTCCAGTCTGATAAACAACTGTCCAACACTGACCCCTGGGGGACACCACTGTATACCTCCCTCCAGTCTGATAAACAACTGTCCAACACTGACCCCTGGGGGACACCACTGTATACCTCCGTCCAGTCTGATAAACAACTGTCCAACACTGACCCCTGGGGGACACCACTGTATACTTCCCTCCAGTCTGATAAACAACTGTCCAACACTGACCCCTGGGGGACACCACTGTATACTTCCCTCCAGTCTGATAAACAACTGTCCAACACTGACCCCTGGGGGACACCACTGTATACCTCCCTCCAGTCTGATAAACAACTGTCCAACACTGACCCCTGGGGGACACCACTGTATACCTCCCTCCAGTCTGATAAACAACTGTCCAACACTGACCCCTGGGGGACACCACTGTATACCTCCCTCCAGTCTGATAAACAACTGTCCAACACTGACCCCTGGGGGACACCACTGTATACCTCCCTCCAGTCTGATAAACAACTGTCCAACACTGACCCCTGGGGGACACCACTGTATACTTCCCTCCAGTCTGATAAACAACTGTCCAACACTGACCCCTGGGGGACACCACTGTATACTTCCCTCCAGTCTGATAAACAACTGTCCAACACTGACCCCTGGGAGACACCACTGTATACCTCCCTCCAGTCTGATAAACAACTGTTCAACACTGACCCCTGGGGGACACCACTGTATACCTCCCTCCAGTCTGATAAACAACTGTCCAACACTGACCCCTGGGGGACACCACTGTATACCTCCGTCCAGTCTGATAAACAACTGTCCAACACTGACCCCTGGGGGACACCACTGTATACCTCCCTCCAGTCTGATAAACAACTGTCCAACACTGACCCCTGGGGGACACCACTGTATACCTCCCTCCAGTCTGATAAACAACTGTCCAACACTGACCCCTGGGGGACACCACTGTATACCTCCCTCCAGTCTGATAAACAACTGTCCAACACTGACCCCTGGGGGACACCACTGTATACCTCCCTCCAGTCTGATAAACAACTGTCCAACACTGACCCCTGGGGGACACCACTGTATACCTCCCTCCAGTCTGATAAACAACTGTTCAACACTGACCCCTGGGGGACACCACTGTATACCTCCCTCCAGTCTGATAAACAACTGTTCAACACTGACCCCTGGGGGACACCACTGTATACCTCCCTCCAGTCTGATAAACAACTGTTCAACACTGACCCCTGGGGGACACCACTGTATACTTCCCTCCAGTCTGATAAACAACTGTTCAACACTGACCCCTGGGGGACACCACTGTATACTTCCCTCCAGTCTGATAAACAACTGTCCAACACTGACCCCTGGGGGACACCACTGTATACCTCCCTCCAGTCTGATAAACAACTGTTCAACACTGACCCCTGGGGGACACCACTGTATACTTCCCTCCAGTCTGATAAACAACTGTTCACCACTGACCCCTGGGGGACACCACTGTATACCTCCCTCCAGTCTGATAAACAACTGTCCAACACTGACCCCTGGGGGACACCACTGTATACCTCCCTCCAGTCTGATAAACAACTGTTCAACACTGACCCCTGGGGGACACCACTGTATACTTCCCTCCAGTCTGATAAACAACTGTTCACCACTGACCCCTGGGGGACACCACTGTATACCTCCCTCCAGTCTGATAAACAACTGTCCAACACTGACCCCTGGGGGACACCACTGTATACCTCCCTCCAGTCTGATAAACAACTGTCCAACACTGACCCCTGGGGGACACCACTGTATACTTCCCTCCAGTCTGATAAACAACTGTTCAACACTGACCCCTGGGGGACACCACTGTATACCTCCCTCCAGTCTGATAAACAACTGTCCAACACTGACCCCTGGGGGACACCACTGTATACCTCCCTCCAGTCTGATAAACAACTGTCCAACACTGACCCCTGGGGGACACCACTGTATACCTCCCTCCAGTCTGATAAACAACTGTCCAACACTGACCCCTGGGGGACACCACTGTATACCTCCCTCCAGTCTGATAAACAACTGTTCAACTCTGACCCCTGGGGGACACCACTGTATACCTCCCTCCAGTCTGATAAACAACTGTCCAACACTGACCCCTGGGGGACACCACTGTATACCTCCCTCCAGTCTGATAAACAACTGTCCAACACTGACCCCTGGGGGACACCACTGTATACCTCCCTCCAGTCTGATAAACAACTGTTCAACACTGACCCCTGGGGGACACCACTGTATACCTCCCTCCAGTCTGATAAACAACTGTCCAACACTGACCCCTGGGGGACACCACTGTATACTTCCCTCCAGTCTGATAAACAACTGTCCAACACTGACCCCTGGGGGACACCACTGTATACCTCCCTCCAGTCTGATAAACAACTGTTCAACACTGACCCCTGGGGGACACCACTGTATACCTCCCTCCAGTCTGATAAACAACTGTCCAACACTGACCCCTGGGGGACACCACTGTATACCTCCCTCCAGTCTGATAAACAACTGTCCAACACTGACCCCTGGGGGACACCACTGTATACCTCCCTCCAGTCTGATAAACAACTGTTCAACACTGACCCCTGGGGGACACCACTGTATACCTCCCTCCAGTCTGATAAACAACTGTCCAACACTGACCCCTGGGGGACACCACTGTATACCTCCCTCCAGTCTGATAAACAACTGTCCAACACTGACCCCTGGGGGACACCACTGTATACCTCCCTCCAGTCTGATAAACAACTGTCCAACACTGACCCCTGGGGGACACCACTGTATACCTCCCTCCAGTCTGATAAACAACTGTCCAACACTGACCCCTGGGGGACACCACTGTATACTTCCCTCCAGTCTGATAAACAACTGTCCAACACTGACCCCTGGGGGACACCACTGTATACCTCCCTCCAGTCTGATAAACAACTGTCCAACACTGACCCCTGGGGGACACCACTGTATACCTCCCTCCAGTCTGATAAACAACTGTCCAACACTGACCCCTGGGGGACACCACTGTATACCTCCCTCCAGTCTGATAAACAACTGTCCAACACTGACCCCTGGGGGACACCACTGTATACCTCCCTCCAGTCTGATAAACAACTGTCCAACACTGACCCCTGGGGGACACCACTGTATACCTCCCTCCAGTCTGATAAACAACTGTCCAACACTGACCCCTGGGGGACACCACTGTATACCTCCCTCCAGTCTGATAAACAACTGTCCAACACTGACCCCTGGGGGACACCACTGTATACCTCCCTCCAGTCTGATAAACAACTGTTCAACACTGACCCCTGGGGGACACCACTGTATACCTCCCTCCAGTCTGATAAACAACTGTTCAACACTGACCCCTGGGGGACACCACTGTATACCTCCCTCCAGTCTGATAAACAACTGTTCAACACTGACCCCTGGGGGACACCACTGTATACCTCCCTCCAGTCTGATAAACAACTGTTCAACACTGACCCCTGGGGGACACCACTGTATACCTCCCTCCAGTCTGATAAACAACTGTTCAACACTGACCCCTGGGGGACACCACTGTATACTTCCCTCCAGTCTGATAAACAACTGTTCAACACTGACCCCTGGGGGACACCACTGTATACCTCCCTCCAGTCTGATAAACAACTGTCCAACATTGACCCCTGGGGGACACCACTGTATACCTCCCTCCAGTCTGATAAACAACTGTCCAACACTGACCCCTGGGGGACACCACTGTATACCTCCCTCCAGTCTGATAAACAACTGTTCAACACTGACCCCTGGGGGACACCACTGTATACCTCCCTCCAGTCTGATAAACAACTGTCCAACACTGACCCCTGGGGGACACCACTGTATACCTCCCTCCAGTCTGATAAACAACTGTCCAACACTGACCCCTGGGGGACACCACTGTATACCTCCCTCCAGTCTGATAAACAATTGTCCAACACTGACCCCTGGGGGACACCACTGTATACCTCCCTCCAGTCTGATAAACAACTGTCCAACACTGACCCCTGGGGGACACCACTGTATACCTCCCTCCAGTCTGATAAACAACTGTTCACCACTGCTCTCTGCTTTCTGTCCTTCAGTCCTATCCACACAGCCACTGCCCTTTTAATCCCATGGGCTTCAATTTTGCAAACAAGATTATGATGTGGCACGTTATCAAATGCAACATCAATTGCACTACCCTCATCAACGCTCTCCGTTACTTCATCAAAGAACTCTATCAAGTTAGTCCATCATGATTTGCCTTTAACAAATCTGCTGGCTTTCATTTATTAACTCATATTTTTCAAGTGCCAATTAATTTTGTCCCAGCTTATTGTCTCTAAAAGTTTCCCCACCACCAACATTAGGCTGACTGGCCTGTAGTTCCCGGTTTTATCCCTCTCCTCTTTTTTAAACAGGGGTGTAACATTTGCAATTTTCCAGTCCTCTGGCACCACTCCCATGTCCAAGGAAGATTGGAAGATTGTGGTCAGAGCCTCCACAATTTCCACCTTTACTTTCCACAGTAACCTAGGATGCAATCCATCTGGACTGGATGACCTGTCCACTTTGAGCGCTGCGAACCTTTTATCTAATTTTATCCTATCTAATTTCTCTAACCCCTCCTCTTTTACTGTGACTTTGGAGCATCATCTTCTTTAGTGAACACAGAAGCAGAGTACTCATTTCATACCTCAGCCATGCCCTCTGCCTTCACAGGAAGATCTCATTTTTGTTCCCTAATTAGCCCCACCCTTCCTTTGACTACCCTTTTACTATTTAGAAGTTTATAAAAGACTTTTGGGTTCCCTTTTATGTTACCCGCTAATCTATTCTCATGTACTCCCTTTGTCCCTCTTATTTCATTTTTCATTATGAATTATGAGCCTAATATTTGTCATAAGCCTCCTTTTTGTATTTCATTTTAATCTTAATGGGGGAAAAATTCGGTTGCTTTGCGCTTCCCGTTAGCGCGATGTTTGTGCTGCTCGCGAAATTGACCAGACATTTTGCGGCGACGCTAAACACTACCGCCACGATCTCCTGCGCCCGCAGATCGTGACATCAGTCGAGCGTACAACGCCCCGGTAGCGCCCCGGACTGGATATTGAGTGGCGCCCCTGCTTTACCGCCTGCCGCTAGCAACAACAGGTTGAGGGGAACGTTTTGCAGTCGGAAAGGGACTGGGGGAGCGCTATTTAAAGGCGACCGCTTCCTGACTTTTTTGTCTGCGACATTTTTGCACCACACATTCTGAGAGAGAGAGAGAGAGACTTCTGGAGAAATTAAACGCTGTGTGAAGGAGTTTTGGGTACTGAGCAGCACTTTGCAGGTTCATTTTGATTTGTCCTTCCTTGCATCGATTTAGAAGAGACTATGGGAGCTGTACTCTGAGCTCTTTCTCTGGGTCTCTCCATTGTTCTTTCCAGCAGATTTGACGCACAGGTCTCTCCAGGCCGAGATTCAAGGCTGCAATGAGCAGGGTGTGGATGGAGAGCAAGATCAACCCTTCCCTTTAAGAACTGGCCGGCACCAGTGTGTCTGTGTTCCATTGCTGACTGACATCACATGAGCTTCACCAGCGCTCTGAGTCAGCCCCTCGCTCCTCAGTGTTAGCACCTTAAGAGAGGTGTGTAGCACCTGATTTAGCGCTCCAATCACCTCCAGGGGCGATAGAAGCCAAGTTTGCAGTCGAAGGCGATAATTAGCGCCAGGCGCTAACCTTTGCTCCCGGATGATAATTGCACCCCAAACGGGGCGATACCGAATTTCTCCCCCTATATCTTTATTCATCCAGGGAGCTCTAGCTTTGGATGCCCTTCCTCTCCCACTCATTACCATGTGTGTAGTCTGTCCCCGAACTATCTCCTATTTGAAGGCCTCCCATTGCTCATTTACTCTACCGAAAGAGTACAAAACAAGTAGCTAAACGATAGCAAAAATACTGCTGAAACTGGAAATCTGACATAAAAACATCAAATTCTGAAAATGCTCAGCAGGTCAGGTAGCATCTAGAATCATAGAATCATAGAAAGTTACAGCGCGGAAGGAGGCCATTTCGGCCCATCGTGCCCGCGCCAGCCAACAAAGAGCTATCCAGCCTAATCCCACTTCCCAGCTCTTGGTCCGTAGCCCTGCAGGTTAGAGCATCCCAAGTGCACATCCAATTACTTTTTAAATGTGGTTAGGGTTCGTGCCTCTACCACCCTTTCAGGCAGTGGGTTCCAGACCCCCACAACCCTCTGGGTGAAGAAATTTCCCCTCAAATCCCCTCTAAACCTTCCACCAATTACTTTAAATCTGTGCCCCCTGGTTTTTGACCCCTCTGCTAAGGGAAATAGGTCCTTTCTATGCACTTTATCTCAGCCCCTCATAATTTTATACACCTCAATAAGGTCTCCCCTCAGCCTCCTCTGTTCCAAGGAAAACAGACCCAGCCTATCCAGTCTTTCCTCATAGCTAAGATTCTCTACTCCCGGCAACACCCTTGTAAATCTCCTCTGTACCCTCTCTAGTGCAATCACATCTTTCCTGTAATGTGGTGACCAGAACTGCACGCAGTACTCTAGCTGAGGCCTAACTAGTGTTTTATACAGTTGAAGCATAACCCCCCCTGCTCTTGTATTCTATGCCACAGCTAATAAAGGCAAGCATTCCGTATGCCTTCTTAACCACCTTATCTACCTGGCCTACTACCTTCAGGGTCCCTTTGGTCCTCTACACTACTCAGTGTCCTACCATTTAATGTGTATTCCCTTTCCTTGTTAGCCCTCCCCAAATGCATTGCCTCACACTTCTCCAGATTGAATTCCATTTGCCACTGTTCTGCCCACCTGATCAATTTATTGATATCTTCCTGCAATCTACGGCTTCCTTCTTCAGTATCAACCACACAGCCGATTTTAGGATCTGTGGAGAGAGAAACAGAGTTAACATTTCAGGTTGATAATCTTTTTCAGAACTGAAAGAAGTTAGAGACTTAACAGTTTTTAAGCAAGTACAGAGCCAGGAAAAGGGGTGCTGGGAGGAAGGTCTATGATAGGGTGGTGGGCAGGATTGATGAAATGACAAAAGGGATGATGGTGCAAGGCAAAATGGGTTGGTAATGGGGCAAGTAAAGAAACAAAAGAAAGGTCTAAAGGAGCTGTAAATGGCAACAGCAGAATCATTACCGGCACCTGCTGTCCAAAAAATGAGAGCCGTGGTTATGATCTGAAGTTATTGAAATCAATGTTGATTGATCGGAATGCTGTAAAGTGCCAATTTAAAGATAAGGTGCTGTTCCTCGAATTTCCATTGACCTTCATTGGAACAGTGTAGGAGGTGGAGGACAGAGAGGTCAGAGTGGGATGGGGAATTAAAATGACGAGTGACCGGAAGCTCATGGTTGTGCTTGCGGACTGAATGGAGGTGTTCTGCAAAGCAGTCATCCAATCTGCGTATTATCTTCCCAATGTAGAGGAGACAACATTGTGAGCAGCGAATACAGTATACTAAATTGAAAGAAGTACAAATAAATCGCTGTTTCACCTGGAAGGAGTGTTTGGGGCCCTGGACAGTGGGAAGGGAGGAGGTGAAAGGGCAGGTGTTGCATCTCCTGCGCTTGCACGGGAAGGTGCGGGAAAGGGAGCGGGTGTTTGCCAATTAAAATACCATCGAGGTTGCATATGAATCATGGGATCCCAATTTGCATTGACGAGTGAGGCTCCCACCAAAACCAGCAGTGTTAAAATGGAGAATTAACCAGAACAGAATGGGAAATGGAGCTGCACCATTTTAACTGCTCCCCAGCTTTTTTATCCTACAGTCCCCATATTTACAGACATAAATGGGGTGGTTATAAGGGCCTAAAAATTCGGTGGGGTTAGCGCCCAATTAGAGGCGTTAGAGGGCCTTGCGCCGGAATTATAGCCGCGATCAAAATTGCGTTGGGCCCTACCATCGGCGTTAGCCGGTAGCGCTGCGCCGGCACCGATGACGTCATCGGTGTGCGCAGCGTCCCGGTTGCCGTGGTAACGCGGCCGGACGCCCAAATTCAGTTGCGGCCGCCTCGCCCGTGGCAGCCGCAACCAACGATTGTTCAACGGGATGTTGCAGCACGTAGCGCCGGCGCATTAAGGTGGAGCGGCGGCCGGCCGCTTTCCCGGCGGCCGCCTGCCCGCACCTCCCTCCCCGGACTCCTCCACCACCCCCCCGCGGCACTGATGTGTGTGGCCCGCGAGCCCGGCACTTCTCCGAGGTGCCGAGCTCATTTGTCGGGCGAATCGACCGGTCAGCGGTCGGCTGCAGGCAGCTCCTCCTTAACAGAAGGAGGAGGCCTGCAGTACCCCAGCCTGCCGCACCGCATCGGGTGCCGCAGCGGGGGATTAGCGCCGCAAACCTGCATTCAGCGCCCATAGCAAGGCGCTGAAACCCTCCATTAGCGCCCGCAGCCGTCTGGGCGCGGGGCAGCTGAATTTTTAGCGGGCGCAGCGGCAATTATCGCGGGCGCAAAATTTCGGGCGCAAAAGCCCTGGCGGAGGCAAACCTAATTTCTAGGCCAAGATTTTTAAAAATCTGTCCCATTGTGTCCTAGGTAACATTGTCTTCAAGCTGTTTTACTAAAGATGAATTCTTTGCATAATTGTGCAGGTGGAGCAGCCCTTGACCTTAAAGCGAGCCCACAGAAACCTTTCCGCTGGATCCTTGATATGACTTGGTTGAACTTGGTGGAGCTGAGCAAACTCTCTCAATTTGCAGAGATATTGAACCAGGTATTGTAGCTATTTTCTGCTCATGCTCATACAGCACGATTTGGCTCAACAAACAAGCAGAAAGCATTACAGTTCAAACAGGAGACTTCGGCCTAGAAATTCGGTGGACTGCGCCACCAGTTAGCGCCTAAAGAAGGCACTCAGTGGCTTTCGCGCCACTGGCCGCGCCTCCTGCGATATTTAGCTGGGGCGCTAATGGCGGCGTTAACCTGTTGCGCTGCGCCGCCTCCGATGACGTCATCGGTGTGTGCAGCGCCCTGCTACCGCCCCAATCGCAATATTTGGCAGCAACCACCTCTGTAGCGCCGTTCGCAAATGGCGCCGGTTCATGGGGCCTTCCTGTGGCGGCAGTGGCGCAAATTAAGGCGGAGGTGCGGGGCGGCCATTTTTTTCGGCGGCCGCCTGCCAGCACCTCCGTCCCCGGCCTCCTGATCGCCCCCGGCAGCATTGCCAGCTGTTTTCCAAGAGCCCGGCACTTCTCCTCGGTGCCGGGCTCTTTTGCCGGCACTCGCGATCTCCGATTGCGCTGGTGCAGGCCCCTCCCCCTTAAGAATGGGAGGAAGGCCTGCAGTACCGCAGCGCGCCATGGCGCAGCGTGTGGCGCTGCAGCATGTTGCGCTGCGATATTCAGTTTCAGCACCCTAAGAGGGACGCGGAGCGCCTCGAGCCTCGCCCCGTGCCTCTCTTGGGGCGCTCAAGCTGAATTTCCGGCGGTCGCTACTGCTCCAAACGCTGCGCTAAATCCGGCGCCCAGGCGAGCTTGGCGCCCCGTTTGCGGCTCCACCCAATTTCTCCCCCTTCATTTTCCACAGCAAATCCACAAATTAGAAGTTTGGTTTACAACATAAAAATATCATAATCAAAGTTTTTATTATGAATAATATTATCAGCCGGCTGCATTTATCAATTAATCTGAAGTCTTTTTATGCTAATTGTATTTGTATGGGAGGAGAACTGCAGCCCTGAGAAAGCCAGCCAGTGGGAGGAGTGGAGAGCAACAGCTGCAGAGGGGGTAGAGAAGGAGAACAAGAACCTGTCTTTAGTGGTCCCATAGCTGAGCCTTGAGAGCGATTACAGGGACCTGCAGATTGAGACTGAGCCATATACTGTGCTAAAGGACTTGGGCAGGTTCTACAGCACTAAGATTCCTTAAATGTTTGCAGGCATCAGCTATTTATAATAAGATAACACAACTGTGGGTGTAATAACTCAAGGAGAGTAAAGTGGGAAATAATGGGATGGATTTTCCCCACAGCGATACCTTGTGGTTCTGGGCGGCCATCCATTTGTCCCACAAGGAGGCCTGTTCCATTTTGAGGACTGGGCCTCATTTGCATCAGACCAGGAATCAAGCACCTCGGGGCAACTCACCGGCTCTGGGCCACTGCAATATTGGGTAGCCTGGCCAGATACCTAGCCAAAGGAGCAAGGTAGGTTCCTAGTGGGGGCAGGGGCACCTGATAAATCCGTTGGGAGAGTTGGAGTGGCAGGACCCAGGCTGGGCTTGTGAGGCTGGGAGGAGTACTCGCAGCTCCATAAAAAGAAAGAGGAACTTTCCTTTTGGGTCCTCTTTGGCCAGGCCACCGGCTCATACTGGCCAAATTGTGCATGACTCTGGACCCGACCAGTTCAGTCCAAAAATGACAATCAGGATTAAAGAATCCCGAATTCCACTTTATACGCGCCCCCCACCTGACTCTGGGTGTCCAGCGGTAGGCCCCTGTAAATACTGCCACAGCGGTAACGGGGCGGTAGGTTAATGCCCACCATTTTGGAGGTGTTACCACCCTATTCCCGCCAGGCAGTAGGGCTGGAAATTTAGCCCAATAACTTGAAAATCAAAGTGCTTTAAAAGTAATTATATCTTGAATTTTTTTTAGTTGATTTTATAGTTTGGGATGTGATTACAGATAACGAAGAATGAGAAGGGTTGGAAAGTCTGGTTTGATACGAATGCTCCAGAAGAAGAGATAATTCCTAATGGATACAATGACTCTTTGGACTCATTCTGCAAGTTGTTGCTCATCAGGTGAGTTACAGCCAGGACAGCACATTAACCACAGTACAACGAATACTTTGGTTCCCACCTGTAGATTCACTGTAAGTATACGGCAGCACTGGCCATTTAACCACAGTACAACGAATACTCTGGTTCCCACCTGTAGATTCACTGTAAGTATACGGCAGCACTGGCCATTTAACCACAGTACAACGAATACTCTGGTTCCCACCTGTAGATTCACTGTAAGTATACGGCAGCACTGGCCATTTAACCACAGTACGACGAATACTCTGGTTCCCACCTGTAGATTCACTGTAAGTATACGGCAGCACTGGCCATTTAACCACAGTACGACGAATACTCTGGTTCCCACCTGTAGATTCACTGTAAGTATACGGCAGCACTGGCCATTTAACCACAGTACAACGAATACTCTGGTTCCCACCTGTAGATTCACTGTAAGTATACGGCAGCACTGGCCATTTAACCACAGTACAACGAATACTCTGGTTCCCACCTGTAGATTCACTGTAAGTATACGGCAGCACTGGCCATTTAACCACAGTACAACGAATACTCTGGTTCCCACCTGTAGATTCACTGTAAGTATACGGCAGCACTGGCCATTTAACCACAGTACAACGAATACTCTGGTTCCCACCTGTAGATTCACTGTAAGTATACGGCAGCACTGGCCATTTAACCACAGTACAACGAATACTCTGGTTCCCACCTGTAGATTCACTGTAAGTATACGGCAGCACTGGCCATTTAACCACAGTACAACGAATACTCTGGTTCCCACCTGTAGATTCACTGTAAGTATATGGCAGCACTGGCCATTTAACCACAGTACAACGAATACTCTGGTTCCCACCTGTAGATTCACTGTAAGTATATGGCAGCACTGGCCATTTAACCACAGTACAACGAATACTCTGGTTCCCACCTGTAGATTCATTGTAAGTATATGGCAGCACTGGCCATTTAACCACAGTACAACGAATACTCTGGTTCCCACCTGTAGATTCACTGTAAGTATACGGCAGCACTGGCCATTTAACCACAGTACAACGAATACTCTGGTTCCCACCTGTAGATTCACTGTAAGTATACGGCAGCACTGGCCATTTAACCACAGTACAACGAATACTCTGGTTCCCACCTGTAGATTCACTGTAAGTATACGGCAGCACTGGCCATTTAACCACAGTACAACGAATACTCTGGTTCCCACCTGTAGATTCACTGTAAGTATACGGCAGCACTGGCCATTTAACCACAGTACAACGAATACTCTGGTTCCCACCTGTAGATTCACTGTAAGTATACGGCAGCACTGGCCATTTAACCACAGTACAACGAATACTCTGGTTCCCACCTGTAGATTCACTGTAAGTATATGGCAGCACTGGCCATTTAACCACAGTACGACGAATACTCTGGTTCCCACCTGTAGATTCACTGTAAGTATACGGCAGCACTGGCCATTTAACCACAGTACAACGAATACTCTGGTTCCCACCTGTAGATTCACTGTAAGTATATGGCAGCACTGGCCATTTAACCACAGTACAACGAATACTCTGGTTCCCACCTGTAGATTCACTGTAAGTATACGGCAGCACTGGCCATTTAAGTTTTTACTTGCAGCAAGAAAAGAGCATCAGCTGGAACAAATCAAACTTATTGGAGGTCGGTATTTATTATTCTGCTGCTTTCTAGAAAATTGTCCATTTAACAATACACACAGAATAATGTCCACTGCACTCAAGATATACAAGTTTGGCTTGTGAGATGCGCTTTAGAATTTTTATTTGGCCCAATTGTCAAAGAGGTAGATTTTAAGGAGCTTCTTAAAAGAAGGGAGAGAGGTAGAGAGGTTTAGGGAGGGAATTCCAGAGCTTAGGGCTTAGGTGGCTGAAGGCATGGCCGCCAATGGTGGAACATTTATAATCGGGGCTGTGCAAGAGGCCAGAATTGGAGGAGCGCAGAGTTCTCGAAGGGTTATAGGGCTGGAGTATGTTACAGAGGGGCGAGGTCATGGAGAGGTTTGAAAATGTTTAAATTGAGGTGTTGCCAGACTGGGAGCCAATATAGGTCATCGAGCACAGGGATGATGGGTGAACAGGACTTGGTGCGAGTTAGGATAAGGGCAGCAGTGTTTTGGATGCTTTCAAGTTTCTAGAGGGTGCAAGGTCAGAGGTCGATCAGGAGAGCATTGGAACAATCGAGTCCAGTAGTGCCTTTGTTACCACTAGACTCGAAGGCATGAATGAGGCTTTACCACCAGATGAGCTGAGGCGGGGCGGAGATGGGCAATGTTACAGATGTGGAAGTAGGCGGTCTTGGTAATGCAGAGGATTTGAGGTCGAACGCTCAGCTCATGGTCAAATAGAACACCAAGGTTGTGAATGGTCTGGTTCAGGCTCAGACATTAGCCAGAGAGAGGCATGGAGTCAGTGGTTAGGGAACAAAGTTTGTGGTGGGGACCAAAGACAATGGTCTAGAAATTCGGTTGTTTGCGCCAGCGGTTAGCGCCTAAAGAGACCGAGAATTGGGGCATTACCTAATGTTGGGGCGGGCGCAATGAAGATAGCGACAACTCCCATATTGACTATACATTTAACGCCTGCGCTAAGTGTTTGCGCGCGCCCGCGAGTGCAAGCAGGTCATGACGTCATTTCATTGTGCAACGCCTTTTAGGGGCGCCTGAGCGGATATTGGGTGGCGCCCGGAGCCTTTACGCCTAGCACTATTAGTGACAGTTCGAAGGAGCGTTAGCAGGCCCTTCTCGGAGTCAGGGGGCGCTATTTAAAGGGGACAGCTCTAGTATAGAAGCTTCAGCCACTTGGCCTGTTCATTGCGATCGTTGGTGGAGAGAGTTGGTGAGCTACTGTGGAGCAGAGTTTTTGGAATTTAGCATTAGAGTACTTGGGACCCTCAAACCTGTCCAGAGCAGTTGGAGCACTAGACCTAACAGCCTTTTGACCAACTGGCATCGGAATGGGAGATGCTTTGGAGGGCGATGGCCTCATGGCCGAACACTATGAAGGGGCAGAGAGACGGTGGGAGAGAGGGCCGGGATTGGCCAGAAGGTGGAGGGGCAATGGAGGTCGGCCAATCCGAGGGTATGCTGCGAGGGTCTTTAGGCAGTAGGTGTCATACCTTGACATGTCGGAGGAGCAGTGTGTGCGAAGGCTCCGAATCGGGAGGGATGTTGTTACTGAGCTGTGCCACCTGTTTGCTGAGGATCTGCAGCCGCGTTTACGGTGCATGACCTCTCTGTCGGTGGCCGCTAAACTGACTGTTGCCCTCAATTTTTATGGCAACGGATCCTTTCAGTGAGCCATTGGGGACATTGCGAATATCTCTCAGGTTGCAGTCCACTGCTGCATCCGGCAAGTTACAACTGCCCTTTATAGGCGAAGGCATCAATTCATCACCTTCCCTCTGACCCTGGAGAAGCAGGCGGAGGAGGAGGAGGAGGAGGAGCATGTGGACGAGGAGGAGGAGGAGGAGGAGGAGGAAGATGGAAGGGCTCCTGAAAGTGGAAGGGCCATCCGTCACAGGCTCATGAGGACTCGTATCGAGGCCCCTCTGGCGGAATGATGAGTGTCTTAACTCCTGCGCACTTTGGATGTTTGAAAGCCTCTGAAGGCCAGCATCACTGTAATTAGTCACGTACACCATAGCACATTTAAACTTCTCTTTATTGTCACAAAAGTCTTTCATTACAGCAAAACAACGTCATGTCAACAGAAACCATAACTAACAAAATAACAGTTAACTCTTCGGCAAAGCCGCAAAACTAAACAAACTATTTCCAACAATTCCAGCAGGTGAGGGTCTCCTTGATTTTGGCCAAAGAAACGTCTCAGCACCTCCCTCTACTGCTGGCCCCTTGATGGAGAACGACTTCTCTTTCGCGGTCAGCCCCTTCCCTCCCTGCTGCTCCTACGTAATTGAACCCCAGTGGCGGGGTGAAGGCTGGGGGACGCCTGCTGACTGTGTGGAAGCGCAGAAGCCCCTGAGGGACGGCCTGGCCAACCTCTGGGCTTGGAGGGTGCGGACGCAGGATGCTTGATCTGAGCATGGCTGGAAGCAGTGTGCCCTGCAGGTGGTGGCAGCTGCACTGCAGACGTGCCAGCGCTGGCATGTGGAATGGTCACCTGCCGAGAGAGGACACCTGCACCATTGTCGGACGACACACTGGCCCTCTGAGGGGACCGGCTCGGCTCATCCACCACAATCGCATGCTCCACTGATTCCTGGCCTTGCATGCGACTGGAAGGGCCCGGGGCGATCCTAGCTGATGCAGATAGGCTGGCTGCAGTGAGAGTTCGCGTTGCCTCAATCTGGGTGTGGACGAGGCCGGCAAGTGACTGCGTGGCAGCAGTGAGGACCTGTGAGCCAGGTGCCAGTGCTTCGGAGAAGCCCTGGACAGTTCTTTCCATTGCTTCGGACAAGGCCGGTGCCGACCGCTCCACTGCCTCGGACAAGCCCTGGACAGACCTTTCCAGGGATTGTCCAAAGCCCTGAACAGTCCTTTCCATAGTGGCCTCGAAGCCCTGGACAGTCCTCTCCATTGTTGGCCCAAAGCCCTCGACAGACCTCTCCATTGTTGCCCCGAAGCCCTCGACAGACCTCTCCATTGTTGCCCCGAAGCCCTGGAGACTCCTGTCCATTGTTGCCCCGAAGCCCTGGAGAGTCCTGTCCATTGTTGCCCCGAAGCCCTGGAGAGTCCTCTCCATTGTTGCCCCGAAGTCCAACACACTCTTTGCCAGTGTATCTATTGACTGAGGCATCCTCCCCACTGCAGCCATCAGCTCAGTGTGCCTGAGCCGGGCCTGGGTGCTCATTTCAGCCAGGCGACGCAACTCCTCTGCACTCTGTGCAGCAGTCATCACTACCTGCCTTGCCCTCCGGGGAGATGGTGGCCGAACTTGCCTACCCCCCTTGCGTTGCTGCATGCCGCTTGTTCCGGCAACTGGCTGATCCTCAGAGCCACCCCCCTCCCCTCCAGGGAACTACTATCCCCAGTCTGTAGATGTGTATGCTCCCCTGAGATTGGAACGGATGGTCTGGCTTCCTCCTGATCCTCGCCTCCGGAGGCACTGGCACTGGCAGCTTCAGGGCGTTGAGCCCCAGTTGGTGATGCATCATCTGAAAGCAGGGAGGTGGAAGAGTGGCTTTAGCAAAAGGACAGGTTGGCGGAAAGGCATGCCAGATTGCGGCACACTGAGGAAGCATGCTGGCGGTGGGACCAAGTGGAAGGAGACAGCTGCAAAAGGTGAGAGCCTTACCCTCGCTGTCGAGAATGGGGTCGGCAGCTGCAGTGGTAACAGGACCAGACAGACGTCCTCCAAGAATCTGGTGCACTCTCTCCTCGAGATCCATGAGAGTGACCACTTGTGGAGGTCCGCCACCGGTTCGACGCTGCTCCTTTCACATCGTCGCCAGCTTGGACTGCAGGGGAAAGAAGGGGAAGTTCTGTAACATGATGTCTTCAGAGATCATCTCATGCCCCCCATGGTGCAAGAGCCCTTACATGAGGCCTTGAGAGATCATCTCATGCCCCCCATGGTGCAAGGGCCCTTACATGTGGCCTTGAGTGAAATGTCCATGTGTGTGCCCAGAAAGGGCCATGGGTGCTTGCTAACAGATGGCCATTGGGACATCATGGCAACAGGGTCCTCAAAGTTAGGTGCAGATGGAGGGAATCAGAAGTTTGCATAACCAACACTCACCCTAACGACCCGAGTGAGGTCGTTGAATTTCTTCCTGCACTGAACAGGGGTCCTGGTTGCCATGCTGTTGGAGTTGACCCTCTGAGAAACCTCCCTCCAAGATCGCCGGTAAGCCTTTTGATTCGGCCTCTTGCCATTGTCAGGATACAGAAAATCTCGACGGCGCTCAACTGCAGACACCAACTGGTCCAGAGCCTCAGTGCTGAAGCGCTCTGCTCTCTGTCTCACCTTCTCCATCCTCACCAAGTTTCTTGCGCCAGAGAAGGGCGAGCGCCGATTCTGAGGCCTACAGGGCGTTGAGTGTGGCAGCTCAGGCTGACTGACCCACCCCTTTAAGAGCCGGCCGGCGCCTGGAAGTCTCGTGGTTTCCGATAATTGAGATCGCCTGCGCTGCGCCCGTCCGCGCCGATATTGGGTAGCGCCTGAACTTTTGTGCCTTGGGAGCCCCGTGCAACGTCTGAGTTCGCGCCTCAATCCCCTTTGGGGGCGATGCAACCCAATATCTTGCCAGGCAGCGATAAGTTTCGTCTGGCTATAAACTTTGCGCAGCGCCAGTTCTAACGCCTCAAGCGGGGCTATACCCAATTTCTAGGCCAATGGCTTTGGTCTTCCCAATATTTAATTGAAGGAAATTTCTGCTCATCCAATGGTGGATGACAGACAAGCAGCATGACAAATCAGAGGCAGTGGAGGGGTCAAGAGAGGTGATTGACGTAGAGCTGGGTGTCATCAGCGTACATGTGGAACCTGATGCTGTGTTTTCAGATGATGTCACCAAGGGGCAACATGTATATGAGAAATAGGAGGGGGACTGCAGAGGTAACTGTGTGGGAGTGGGAAGTGAAGCCATTGCAGGTGATTCTTCAGGGGAAGCAAAGCCATTGCAGGTGATTCTCTGGCTACGACTGGATAGGTAGGAATGGAACCAGGCGAGGGCAGCCCCACCCAGCTGGACAGAGGAGGAGAGGCATTGGAGGAGGTTGGTGTGGTCAACTGTGTCAAAGGTTGCAGACAAGTCGAGAAGGATGAGGAGGGATGGTTTACCAGGGTAACAGTCACACAGGATGTCATTTATGACTTTGATAAGGGCTGTGTCAGTGCTCTGGTAGGGGCGGAAACCTGATTAGATGGTTTTGCACTTTATGCCTCTATTTATAAAGCCCAGGGTCCTGTATGCTTTTTAACAGCCTTATCAACTTGTCCTTCCATCTTCAAAGATTTGTGTATGTGAACCCCCAGGTCTCTCTGTTCCTGCACCCCGCCTTTAAAATTGTACCATTTAGTTTATATTGCCTCTACTCAATCTTCCTTCCAAAATGTATCACTTCACACATATCAGCATTTCATTTCACACACCAACGTGTCTGCCCATTTCATATGGCGGAGAAGCACTACTGGCGTGAATTCATGAACTCATTTCTCTTATCTGGAAGGAGGAGAGCATGCCAGGGGATCTCAGAGATGCCGTAATTGTGACCATCTTCAAGAAAGGTGACAAGTCCGATTGCGGTAATTATAGAGGAGTTTCCCTGCTGTCTGCCACGGGGAAAGTCATCGTAAGAATCCTCCTCAATCGCCTTCTCCCAGTGGCCGAAGAGCTCCTCCCAGAGTCGCACTGCAGATTCCGCCCACTAAGGGGCACAATGGACATGATCTTCACTGCACGTCAATTACAAGAGAAATGCAGGGAACAGCACCAACTGCTGTACATGGCCTTCTTTGATCTCACAAAGGTCTTCGACACTGTCAACCGTGAGGGATTATGGAGTGTCCTCCTCAAATTCGGCTGCCGTCAAAAGTTTGTCACCATCCTCCACCTGCTTCACGACGACATGCAAGCCATGATCCTGACCAACGGTTCCACCACAGACCCAATTGACGTACGAACCGGGGTCAAGCAAGGCTATGCCATCACACCAACGCTCTTCTCGATCTTCCTTGCTGTAATGCTCCATCTCACCCTCAGTAAGCTCCCCGCTGGAGTGGAGCTAATTTACAGAACAAACGGAAAACTGTTCAACCTCTATCACCTCCAGTCCAGATCCAAGGTCGTCCCATCCTCCGTCAGCGAATTACAGTATGCAGACGACGCTTGCGTCTGTGCTCACTCGGAGGTTGAACTCCAAACCATCATCAACACCTTCACCGAAGCGTACGAGAGCATGGGCCTTACACTAAACATCCGTAAGACAAAGGTCCTCTACCAACCTGCTCCCACCACACAGTATTGCCCCCCGACCATCAAAATCCACGACAAGGCCTTGGACAACGTTGACCACTTTCCATAGCTCGGGAGCCTACTGTCAACAAGGGCAGACGTTGACGACGAAGTCCAACACCACCTTCAGTGTACCAGTGCAGCCTTCGGTCGCCTGAGGAAGAGAGTGTTTGAAGACCAGGACCTGAAACCCAGCACTAAGCTCATGGTCTACAGAGCAGCAGTGATACCTGGCCTGCTGTATGCCTCAGAGACATGGATCATGTACAGCAGGCACCTCAAAGCATTGGCAGAATAGGCGCACCAATGTCAGTGTTCTTGCTCAGGCCAACATCCCCAGCATCGAAGCTTTGGCCACGCTCAATCAGCTCCGATGAACGGGTCACATTGTCCGCATGCCCGATACGAGACTCCCAAAACAAGCGCTCTACTCGGAGCTCCGGCACGGCAAGAGAGCCCCAGGTGGGCAGAGGAAACGCTTCAAGGACACCCTCAAAGTCTCCTTGAAAAAGTGCAACATCCCCACCGACACCTGGGAATCCCTGGCCCAAGACCGTACAAAGTGGAGGAGAAGCATCCAGGAAGGCACCGAACACCTCGAGTCTCTTCGCCGGGAGCAAGCGGAAGCCAAGCACAGGCAGCACAAGGAGTGCACGTCAACCCAAGTACCCCACCCACCCGCCCCTTCAACCACCGTCTGCCCCACCTGTGCCAGATACTGTAGATCCCGCATTGAACTCATCAGTCACCTATGAACTCATTTTTAATGTGGAAGCAAGTCATCCTCGGTTCCGAGGGACTGCCTAAGAAGAAGACCCTATGTAAACTTGAGGTCATTCAAAACTCGGCTGCCCATGTCCTAACTCGCACTAAGTCCTGTTCACCCATCACCCCTGTGCTCACCGACCTACATTGTCTCCCAGTTAAGCAATGCCTCGATTTCAAAATTCTCATCCTTATTTTCAAATCCGTCCATGGCCTCGCCCCTTCCCTATCTCTCTAATCTCCTCCAGCCCCACAACCCCCCTGAGATATCTGCGCTCCTCTAATTCTGGCCTCTTGAGCATCCCTGATTATAATCACTCAACCTTTGGTGGCCGTGCCTTCTGTTGCCGAGGCCAAAACTCTGGAATTCCCTGCCTAAACCTCTCCGCCCCTCTACCTCTCTTTCCTCCTTTAAGACACTCCTTAAAACCTACCTCTTTGACCAAGCTTTTGCTCACCTGCCCTAATTTTTCCTTATGTGGCTCGGTGTCAAATTTTTTGACTTATAATACACCTGTGAAGCACCTTGGGACGTTTTACTACATTAAAGGCGCTATATAAATACAAGTTGTTGTTGTTGTTGAGTGTGGCTCCTGCTAAACCGAGGGTAATAGTCAATGTGAGTGTAGAACCTGCTAAACCAAGGGTAATAGTCAATGTGAGTGGAATCTGCTAAACTGAGGGTAATAGTCAACGTGAGTGTGGAACCTGCTAAACCGAGGGTAATAGTCAATGTGAGTGGAATCTGCTAAACTGAGGGTAATAGTCAACGTGAGTGTGGAACCTGCTAAACCGAGGGTAATAGTCAATGTGAGTGGAATCTGCTAAACTGAGGGTAATAGTCAACGTGAGTGTGGAACCTGCTAAACCGAGGGTAATAGTCAATGTGAGTGTGGAACCTGCTAAACCGAGGGTAATAGTCAATGTGAGTGTGGAACCTGCTAAACCGAGGGGAGCAGATGTTGTGTTTCTTTACCCCCTTCTCCTCCTGAAATGTGCAATGATACACTTAGTGCAATGCTGTGCTGCTTGTGCCTGCATACAAATGAGAATGAAAAATGTGAGTCTTGGATTTATATAGTGCTTTTCAAAACTCAGGACGTTCCAAAGTGCTTTACAGCAAATAAAGTACTTTTGAAGTGTAGTCGCTGTTGTAATATAGGACACGTGGCAGCCAATTTGCATACAAGGTCCCAAAATCAGCAATCAGATAATGAGCAGATAATCTGTCTTAGTGATGTTGGTTGAGGGTTAAGTATTGGCCAGGATACCAAGAGATCACCCCTGCTCTTTTTCAAATAGTGCCATGCGATCTTTTACATCCACCTGAGAGGGCAGACTGGGCCTCAGTTAAATGTCTCATCTGAAAGGCAGCACCTCCGACAGTGCAGCACTTTTTCGGTGTTGCACTGCACTATCAGCCTAGATCTTGTGCTCAAGTCTCTAGAGTGGGACTTGATCCTTCTCCGATCGAGTCGGTTCACCCAGGTATTGCACAAGTATATTTGTTCTAAATCTTCCTGCTCCCACACCGTTATCTCTGGTGTTCCCCCAAGGATCTGTCCTTGGCCCCCTCTTATTTCTCATCTACATGCTACCCCTCGGCGACATCATCCGAAAACAAAGTGGCAGTTTCCACATGTACGCTAACGACACCCAGCTCTACCTCACCACCACCACCATGGATATGAAAATGGCTAAGTAACAGGAAACAGAGAGTAGTGGTGAATGGTTGTTTTTTGGACTGGAGGAAGGTATCCAGTGGTGTTCCTCAGGGATCAGTACTCAGACCATTGCTTTCCTTGATATATATTAATGATTTGGACTTGGGAGTATAGGGTACAATTTCAAAATTTGCAAATGACACAAAACTTGGAAGTATAGTGAACCGTGAGGAGGATAGTGATGAACTTCAAGAAGATATAGACAGGCTGGTGAAATGGGCGGACACCTGGCAGATTAAATTTAATGCAGAAAAGTGTGAAGTGATCCAGTAGGAAGTAGGAAGAACGAGGAGAGGCAATATAAACTAAAGGGTACAATCCTAAAGAGGGTGCATGAACAGAGAGACCTGGGGGTAAATGTGCACAAATCGTTGAAGGTGGCAGGTCAGGTTGAGAAAGTGGTTAAAAAAGCATACGGGATCCTGGGCTTCATAAATAGAGGTATAGAGTACAAAAGCAAGGAAGTTATGATGAACCTTTATAAAATGCTGGTTCGGCCTCAACTGGAGAATTGTGTCCAATTTTGGGCACTGCACTTTAGAAAGGATGTGAAGGCCTTAGAGAGGGGGCAGAAAAGATTTACGAGAATGATTACAGGGATGGGGGACTTCAGTTATGTGGATAGACTAGAGAAGTTGGGGTTGTTCTCCTTAGAGCAGAGAAGGTTGAGAGGAGATTTGATAGAGGCGTTCAAAATCATGAGGGATCTAGACAGAGTAGATAGAGGGAAACTGTTCCCATTGGCAGTAGGGTCGAGAACCAAAGAACACAGATTTATGGTGATTGGCAAAAGAACCAAAGGCGACATGAGGAAAAACTTTTTTACTCAGCGAGTGGTTAGGATCTGAAATGCACTGCCTGAAAGGGTGGTGGAGGCAGACTCAATCACGGCTTTCAAAAGGGAATTGGATAATTAGCTGAAGGAAAAAAATTTGCTGGGCTACGAGAAAAGGACAAGGGAGTGGGACTAGCTGAAGCGCTCTTGCAGAGAGCCTGCAAGGGCTTGACAGGCCAAATGGCCTCCTTCTGTGCTGTAACCATTCAATGATTCTATGATTCTACCTCTCTCAACCCCTCCACTGCCTCTAAATTGTTAGACTGCTTGTCTAACATCCAGTACTGGATGAGCAGAAATTTCCTCAAACTAAATATTGGGGAGACCGAAGCCATTTTCTTCCATCCCCGCCACAAACTCCATTCCCTAGCCACTGACTCCATCCCTCTCCCTGGCAACTGTCTGCGGCTGAACCAGACTATTTGCCACCTTGGTGTCATAGTTGACCCCGAAATGAACTTCTAAAATGAATCGCCCCTGCTCATCCGCTGCTGAAACCCTTATCCATGCCTTTGTTACCTCTAGACTTGACTATTCCAACACACTCCTGGTTGGCCTCCCACATTCTACCCTCCGTAAACTTGAGGTCATCTAAAACTCTGCTGCCCGTGTCCTAACTCGCACCAAGTCCCATTCTCCCATCACTCCTGTGCTCGCTGACCTACATTGGCTCCCAGTTAAGCAACCCTTAGATTTTAAAATTCTCATCCTTGTTTTGAAATCCCTCCATGGCCTTGCCCCTCCCTATCTCTGTAATCTCCTCCAGCCTCACAACCCTCCGAGATATCTGCGCTCCTCTAATTCAGGCCTCTTGAGTATCCCAGATTTTAATTGCGTCACCATTAGTGGCCGTGGGTACAGCTGCCAAAGCTCTAAGCTCCGGAATTCACTCCCTAAACATCTTCGCCTCTCTACCTCTCTTTCCTCCTTTAAGACTCTCCTTAAAAGCTACCACATTAACCAAGCTTTTGGTCATCTTCCGTCATATCTCCTTATGTGGCTCGGTGTCAAATTTTGTTTCATAATGCTCCTGTGAAGTGCCTTGCGACATTTTACTATATTAAAGGTGCTATATAAATGCAACTTTTTTGTTGTTGTAAATATACATAGAATCATAAAACCATAGTAATTTATGGCGCAGAAGCAGGCCGTTCGGCCCATCATTTCCTTGCTGGCCGAAAAAGAGCCATCCAGTCTAATCCCACTTTCCAACCCTTGGTCCATAGTCTTCTAGGTTACGGCACTTCAAGTGCATATCCAAGTATTTTTTAAATACAGTGAGGGTTTCTGCCTCTACCACCCTCTGCAGTGAGTTTCAGAACCCCACTACCCCCTAGCTGAAAAAATTCGCCTCAACTCCCCTCTGATCCTTCTACCAATTACTTTAAACCTATGCCCCCTGTTTATCGATCTCTCTGCTAAGGGAAATAGATCCTTCCTATCCATTCTATCTAGGCCCCTCATAATTTTATACACCTCAATTAAATCTCCCCTCAGCCTCCCCTGTTCCAAAGAAAACAATCAGTCTATCCAATCTTTCGTCATAGCTAAAATTCTCAGTCCCGCCAACGGTCTGCACAGAGCGGGATTAAACGGAGTGTTTTAGTTGGGAATTTGGAAAGTGTGAGAATTCGGAGAAGGGGGGAAGGAGTTGTTGCTTTTTGCCTACACTACTTGTAGTGCTTTGTGTTACAGGTAGATATTTAATTTCAGTACCCTTAACTTAATCTAGATCAAGCAATTAGTCAAGAAACTACACTGTAAACTATGTTACCTAATTACAAATTAAATGTAATTTAATTAAATAAAACAAGGTCATATAGGGTGGTGTGTCGCACCTGCAGCATGTGGGAGATTGTGGAGAGCATTGTGATCCCGGACAACCACATTTGCAGTAAGTGCCTGCATCTTCAGGAACTTCAGCTGAGAGTTTTTGAGCTGGAGCCTGAGGTGCAGACATTGCGGGGCATCAGGGATGGGGAGAGTTACCTGGACACTTTGATCCAGGAGGCAGTCACACCCATTAGGTTAGGTAGGCCTGGTTAGTGGTCAGGGACAGGAGGGTGTGACTGCAACTCAGGCAGGTAAGGGGACCCCAGGTACAGTGCTGAAGGAGCCTCAGCCTTTGCTTTTGTCCAACAGGCATGAGGTTCTTGCTGCCTGTTTGGATGAGGGAAAAGCCTTCAGGATGGTTGAGCAAGCTGACCATGGCACCATGGTGCAGGAGGCCATTCAAGTGGGGGGGGGGGGGAGTGAAAGGGAACGTAGTTGAGGTAGGGGACAGTATAGTCAGGGGGATAGACACTGTTCTCTGCAGCCACGACCGAGAGTTCTGAAGGTTGTGTTGCCTTCCCCGTGCCAGGGTTAAAGACAACTCCTCGCGGCTGGAGAAGAACTTAGAGTGGGAGGGGGAGAAACATAGAAACATAGAAGATAGGAGCAGGAGTAGGCCATACAGCCCCTCAAGCCTGCTCCGCCATTCATTGCGATTGTCGTAAATCTCATCATTGAGAAACTATCTATGAAATAACACTGCACGGCCAGCTGGTGGCGCCGTCCAAGGATAATAAATACTCGGGCATTGGTCCCAGCTTGCCAGGGACATTTTGTAAAGACAAGGAGCTAGTGGATACAACTAGACTTCCATGTTCTGAAATAAGTTGATTAAAGCCTTGCTTTATGCTCAAACCAAGTACGTAGCGAGTTTTATTACGTCAGCGATCATGGCTGATCATCCAAATTCAGTACCCTGTCCCTGCTTTCCAACCATATCCCTTGATCCCCTTAGCCTTAAAAATATATCTAACTCTTTCTTGAATATATTTAATGAATTGGCCTCAACTGCCTTCTGTGGTAGAGAATTCCACAGGTTCACCACTCTCTGGGTGAAGAAATTCCTCCTCATCTCTGTCCTAAATGGTTTACCCCTTATCCTTAGACTGTGTCCCCTGGTTCTGGACTCTCTCACCATCGGGAACAGCCTTCCTGCATCCAGTCTGTCTAGTCCTGTTAGAATTTTATAAGTTTCAATGAGATCCCCTCTCATTCTTCTAAACTCTAGCGAATATAAGCCTAATGGACCCAATCTCTTTTCATACGTCATTCCTGCCATCCCAGGTATCAGTCTGGTGAATCTTCGCTGCACTCCCTCCATGGCAAGACCATCCTTCCTCAGATAAGGCGACCAAAACTGCACACAATACTCAAGGTGTGGTCTCACCAAGGCCCTGTACAACTGCAGCAAGACATCCTTGCTCCTGTACTCGAATCCTCTAGCTATGAAGGCCAGCATACCATTTGCCTTCTTAACCGCCTGCTGCACCTGCACGCTTACCTTCAGCGATTTGTGCACAAGGACACCCAGGTCTCGTAGCACTTCCCCTTTTCCCAACCTATTGCCGTTCAGATAATAATCTGCCTTCCTGTTTTTGCCACCAAAGTGGATAACCTCGCATTTATCCAGTTGTCGTGGTCCACGTAGGAACCAACGACAAAGGTAGAACTAGGAATGAGGTTCTGCTGAGGGAGTTTGAGGAGCTAGGATCCAAATTAAAAAGCAGAGCTTCAAAGGTAATAATCTCTGGATTGGCATAGAGACAAACAGATTAGAGGTTTAAATGCGTGGCTCAAAGAGTGGTGTGGGAGGAAGGGGTTTCAGTTCATGGGGCACTGGCACCAGTACTGGGGAAAGAGGGAGCTGTTCCATTGGGACGGACTCCACTTAAACTGGGCTGGGACCAGTGTCCTGGCAAACCAAATAACTAGGGCAGTAGACAAGGCTTTAAACTAATGATGGGGGATGGTGGGAGGATTCAGGAAAGAGTAGATTTGAAAGCAGTGAGAGAAATGTCAAGGCAATAGAGCAGAGTAGAGTTTTGGTTAAAAATCAGCAGAATGTATCAGGAAGGGATAGAGAGTAACAAAGGTAACAAGGCATCAGTGACTAAGTTGACATCAGGGAAAAACAGAAATAAGACAAAGCTAAAGGCACTACATCTGAATGTGTGAAGCATTCGCAACAATATAGATGAATTAATAGTGCAGATAGAAATTAACAGGTTTGATCTAATAGCCATAACAGAGACGTGGTTGCAAAGTGGCCAAGGTTGGAAACTAAATATTCCAGGATACTTAACTTTTAGAAGAGATAGGCAAAATGGAAAAGGAGGCGGGGTAGCCCTGATAATGAAGGATGGGATAAAGACAGTAGAGAGAAAGGATCTTAGCTCTGAAAATCAAGAAGTAGAATCAGTTTGGGTGGAGCTAAGGAACAGCAAGGGCAGAAAATATGGGTGGGAGTTGTTTGTTTTGTAGGAATTGAGGGGGGGGTTTTGGGGTTATTGCCTCTGGCCAGTCAGAAGTCTCTGAGCTGCTCCAGAGCCCTGTGCAGTTTCGAATCGCTCCCCTTTCCTGGTTCTGACCGCCAGACTTATTCAGCAGCGATGTAGACAGAAACAAGACTCGTGGTTGGGTGCAAAACAGACCAGTATTTATTGAAATAAAAAGAAATAAATTGAAATTAATCAATACAACACTCCTATGCTTAATACAGCACTTTTACTTAAATACAGTACACTTATTGTCCACTACAGCACTCTTTTGCTTAGTGCAACACTCCTTTACTTAAATACAGCACTGTTAACTAGTGCAGCACACCTTTAATACAGTACACTTTGCTTACTACAGCACCTTTGCTTAGTACAACACTCTTACTTAATAGGGGAGTAGAGAACGGACACAACGAGGGAAAATTGACTAAAATCACAATTTAACAATAATTCCCCTTAATTCCCACCCTAAAATACCTATCTAAGTTGCCTTGTGATGGGCCAGAAAAACTATGCTCACCAGAGAACGCCTGCTCCGTGCCCTTGCGGTCTTAGATTCTTCACCACCCTGAAATGGAGATACCCCAGTGTTTAAAAGTAACTGCTGGTATTCCACTCCTTTGGGCGGGCTGTCGAGTTGTTCTTCCTTGCAGGCAGAGCACGGAGGCGAGGCGGCAGAGAGAGAGAGAGATGGCTTCCTGAGAAGCTATCTTTATACCCCATTTGGAGCCAAAATCTTCGTGCCCAAATCCGGATGTATCTGGGCTAAACAAAAGGGATCCAAACTGTCCCCATTGACTGTGATGGGGTTTGGATGAATTGCCCATTCGTTTAAACTGGGTTGAATAAAGCTGTCTCAGTTTGAAAAAAACATGTCTGTTTCCTTAATTGCTGGGTAAACAGTCCTTGGATGTTAGTGTAAACAAAGCCATTGTCCTGTGGTCAGTGCAACCGCAATTGATTGACAGCTTTAAGTGGTTAAGCCTTTGTGTCAACATTGTAGACTTCCTGTAAACAAACATCGATTGTCCTGCGGTGAAACTCCCTAAACTGCCTTTGATTGACAGTTTAAATACCTCATTGCTTCAGAGGCTGGGGTTTTTTCTAAATCCTTTGTCAGCCATCTTTGATTTTCCTTTCCATATGCACACAGGCTGTGTTGTGTCTTTTGCCACGAGGCCGGACAGCCATCTTTGATTTTCCTTTTTCACAGACACACAAGTTGCCTTTCAAGTCCTTTTTGTCAGCCCGTGCTTTGAAGAGAGACTGTCTTTTGTCTTCTGCCACGAGGTCTGACGGCCATTTTGATGCCCTGGATTTTTAAAGGTATATTCTACCCAGGTTTATCTTTAATCAAAAACATAATCTTCGGAGCTGTAGAAAATTTTGAAATTATTGCAAAATCCTACATTATAGGCCCCCAAACAGTGGTTGTAATGTAGGGCAGAGTATAAATCAGAAAATTTGAGGTGCATGTAACAAGGGTAATACAGTAATCATGGGGGACTTTAATCTACATGTACATATAGACTGGGCAAACCATATTTGCAGTAATAGAGTGGAGGACAAATTCATGGAATGTATGCAAGATAGTTTTCTCAATCAGTATGTTGAGGAACCAACTTGGGAACAGGCTATTTTGATCTAGTATTGTGCAATGAGAAAGGGTTAATTAATAGCCTTGCAGTAAAGGGTCCTTTAGGGAAGAGTGACCATAATATGATAGAATTTTATATTGAGTTTGAAAGTGATTCAGTTAAATCCGAAACTAGGGTCTTAAATCTAAACAAAGCAAACTACGTAGGTATGAGGGGTGAGTTGGCTAAGGTAGATTGGGAAACTACATTAAAAGGTATGATAGTAGAGAAGCAATGGCTAGCATAAAAAAATTAATACATAATTTACAACAAATATACATTCCTTTAAGGCACAAAAACCCCACAGGAAAAGTGGTCCAACCGAGGCTAAGAAGAGAAGTTAAAGATAGTATTAGATCAAAGGAAGAGGTCTATAATATTGCCAAAAAGCATAGTAAGCCTGAGGATTGGGAGGATTTTAGAATTCAGCAAAGGAGGACCAAGAAATTGATAAAGAAAGGGAAAATAGAATATGAGAGTAAACTAGCGAGAGACATAAAAACAGATTGTAAAATCTTTTATTGGTATGTAAAAAGGAAAAGATAATGAAAGTAAATGTGGGTCCCTTACAGGCTGAGACAGGAGAAATTAGAATGGGGAATAAGGAAATGGCAGAGAAATTAAACAAATAATTTTTGTGCCTGTCTTCACACAAAAAGATGCAAAAAAATTCCTGGAAATAGTGCAGAACCAATGCTCTAGCGAGAATGAGGAACTGAAAAAATTAGTATTAGTAATAAAATAGTACTGGAGAAATTAATGGGACTGAAAGCTGATAAATTTCCTGGACCTGATGGCCTGCATCCTAGGATTTTGAAAGAGGTGGCTATAGAGATACTGGATGCATTGGTTGTCATTTTCCAAAATTCCATAGATTCTAGAATGGTTCCCATGGATTAGAAGGTGGCAAATGTAACCCCACTATTTAAGAAAGGAGGGAGAGAGAAAACGGGGAACTACAGACCAGTTAGCCTGACTTCTGTAGTAGAGAAAACACTAGAATCTATTGTTAAGGATGTGGTAACAGGGCACTTAGAAAATAATAATAGGATTGGGCAGAGTCAACATGGATTTATGAAAGGGAAATCATGTATTAAGAATCTTTTAGAATTTTTTGAGGTTGTAACGAGCAGAATAGATGAGGGGGAACCAATGGATGTGGTGTATTTGGATTTTCAGAAGGCATTCAATAAGGTGCCACACAAGAGGTTATTAAACAAAATTAGGGCTCATGGGATTGGGGCAATATACTAGCATGGATGGAGGATTGGTTAACGGACAGAAAACAGAGAGTAGGAATAAATGGGTCATTTTCGGGTTAGCAGGCTGTAACTACTGGGGTACTGCAAGGATCAGTGCTTGGGCCTCAGCTATTCACAATCTATATCAATGATTTGGATGAGGGGACCAAATGTAATATATCCAAATTTGCTGATGATACAAAGCTGGATAGGAATGTAAGTTGTGAGGAGGATGCAAGGAGGCTTCAAGGGGCTATAGACAGGCTAAGTGAGTGGGCAAGAACATGGCAAATGGAATATAACGTGGAGAAATGTGAAGTTATCCACTTTGGTAGGAGTAATATAAAAGCAGCGTATTTTGTACATGGTGAGAGATTGGGAAATGTTGGTGTTCAGAGGGACCTGGGTGTCCTTGTACATGAATCACTGAAAGTTAACATGCAGGTACAGCAAGCAATTAGGAAAGCAAATGGTATGTTGGCCTTTATTACAAGAGGATTTGTGTATAAGAGTAAAGGGGCTAGATTTTCAGTATAGACAGTTTTGGGGCGCTAAGCTTAGCGCCCGCCCGAAGTTATCGCCCGCCCCAAAGTAGCGCCCCGTTGCCGGAAATTCAGTGGCTTCGCCCTAAGAGGTTGGTGGAGCGCTAAAAGAGGCGTTCCACTAGTATCTTTAGGCGCTAAGCCGGCGGTGGAGAGCGCAACACCCGAGCTCGGGCGCAGCGCACGGCAGACACTCTGGTGCCAGTGAGCTCTTAAAGGGGAAGGGTGCATGTATTTTTTTCAAATGCAAAGTCTGGGGGGGGGGGGAGGAGGAGGAGGAGGAGGAGGAGGAGGAGGAGGAGGAGGAGGAGGAGGAGGAGGAGGAAGAGGAGGAGGAGGAGGAGGAGGAGGAGGAGGAGGAGGAGGAGGAGGAGGAGGAGGAGGTGGTGGTGGTGGTGGTGGTGGTGGTGGTGGTGGTGGTGTCGGGAAACATAAATACACCGTTCACAACAACACACTGGATCCTTGCACACAACACATGCAGACTGCCGTTTATAGTGCATGAGGAGTGCCCTTTAATTTGCGCTCCCCAGGGTCTGTTGCGTTCCATTTTACAAACGCTCTGGACGCCAGCCGCACAATGGGGCGGTCCGACTGAAGTTTGGATTCGGGGCGGCCAAAGGGCGTTGCACGAGGATGTGATGTCATTTTCTGCGCGCGCATCCGGGCGGCCGCTAAACTTTGCACCGGCGCTAACGGGCAACTTAATTTGGGGCGGGGCGCAAACTGCGCTGCGCCCGGGCGCTACACGCATAGCGCCCGAAAATCACTTCTCTTAAGGCGCTAACTGCTGGCGCAAGCAACTGAAAATCTAGCCCCTGATGTCTTACTGCAATTATATAGGGCCCTGGTGAGACCACAGTGTTGGAATAAGAGGTCGGCCATCTAGGACTGAGATGAGGAGAAATTTCTTCACTCAGAGGGTGGTGAATCTTTGGAATTCTCTACCCGAGAGAGCTGTGGAGGCTCAGACTTTGAGTATATTCAAGACAGAGATGGATAGATTTTTGAATATTAAGGGAATCAAGGGATATGGGGATAGTGCAGGAAAGTGGAGTTGAGGTAGAAGATCAGCCATGATCTTATTGAATGGTGGAGCAGGCTCAAAGGGCCAAGTGGCCTCTTCCTGCTCCTATTTCTTATGTCCTTATGTTCTTATCCTTGTAAATCTCCTCTGTACCCTCTGTAGTGCAATCACATCTTTCTTGTAATGTGGTGACCAGAACTGCAGACAGGTCTAGCTGTGGCCTAACTAGGGTTTTATACAGTTCTAGCATAACCTCCCTGCTCTTATATTCTATGCCTCGGCTAATAAAATAATTATCCCGTATGCCTTCTTAAGCATCTTCTGTACCTGTCCTGCTACCTTCAGGGATCTGTGGACATGCTCTCCAAGATCGCTCTGTTCCTCTAAACTTCTCAGTGTCCTACCATTTACTCTGTATTCCCTTGCCTTGTTTACCCTCCCCACACACATTACCTCACACTCCTCTGAATTCCACGGCGAGTGTCTCACCTCCTGACTCCGCGAAGCCTTTCCACCATCTACAAGGCACAACTCAGGAGTGTGATGGAATACTCTCCACTTGCCTGGAAGAGTGCAGCTCCAACAACACTCAAGAAACTCGACACCATCCAGGACAAAGCAGCCCGCTTGATTGGCACCCCATCCACCAGCTTAAACATTCACTCTCTCCACCACTGGCGCACCGTGGCAGCAGTGTGTACCATCTACAGGATGCTCTGCAGAAACTCCCAAGGCTTCTTTGGCAGCACCTTCCAAACCCGCGACCTCTACCACCAAGAAGGACAGGGGCAACAGGCGCATGGGAACACCACCAAGTCCAAGTTCTCCTCCAAGTCACACACTATCCTGACTTGGAAATATATTGCCGTTCCTTCATCGTCACTGGGTCAAAATCCTGGAGTTCCCTCCCTAACAGCACTATGGGAGTACCTTGACCACACAGAGTGTAGCGGTTCAAGAAGGCAGCTCACCACCACCTTCTCAAGGGCAATTAGGGATGGGCAATAAATACTGGTCTTGCCAACAACGCCCACACCCCATGAATGAATTTTAAAAAAAGTTGGTGTATTTCACATTATAAATGGCTGAAACTGTCTCCATCTCAGAGATGTTGCTCCATTGCCTGCAACTATGTTAAATGTACCTTGGTTCCATTCTGGTTCCAGTCTGTTTAGTTGGACCAGCTTGTCTGACTCAGAGGTAAGAGTGCTACCAACTGAACCACGGCTGACACCTAAGCTGATTGATGCAAGGACAGCTCATTCACATTATTTTCATGCCACACGAAGAGCAGAAGGCTGGACTGCAGGTGATTTTACGGCATGGCAATGAGGGACAGGAGCAGTAAGGCAGGCACAACCATGTGTGCAGAAATATCAGAGAAATGTTTTTCAAATAATGTTGCCTTCCCTTTAGCGTTCATTTCAAACATGCTGACGTGGCTGTCTGATTTAAATGAAAATCAGGTTATGATAAGCTTAGTGCATAGTTTGCGTGCAGACTTCTATCTTCGTTTGCACTAGCTGCCCACATTGGCGCACACTGGGCTCATTGAGCATGTCAAAGGCCTCAGGCCTCCATGCCTGACAATGTGGGGAGTGGGTGCCCTATAAATGCATCCTATCTATCTGGGCTGTGGGGAGTGGGTGTCCTATAAATGCATCCTATCTATCTGGGCTGTGGGGAGTGGGTGTCCTATAAATGCATCCTATCTATCTGGGCTGTGGGGAGTGGGTGTCCTATAAATGCATCCTATCTATCTGGGCTGTGGGGAGTGGGTGTCCTATAAATGCATCCTATCTATCTGGGCTGTGGGGAGTGAGTGTCCTATAAATGCATCCTATCTATCTGGGCTGTGGGGAGTGGGTGCCCTATAAATACATCCTATCTATCTGGGCTGTGGGGAGTGGGTGCCCTATAAATGCATCCTATCTATCTGGGCTGTGGGGAGTGGGTGCCCTATAAATGCATCCTATCTAGCTGGGCTGTGGGGAGTGGGTGCCCTATAAATGCATCCTATCTATCTGGGCTGTGGGGAGTGGGTGCCCTATAAATGCATCCTATCTATCTGGGCTGTGGGGAGTGGGTGCCCGATAAATGCATCCTATCTATCTGGGCTGTGGGGAGTGGGTGCCCTATAAATGCATCCTATCTATCTGGGCTGTGGGGAGTGGGTGCCCTATAAATGCATCCTATCTATCTGGGCTGTGGGGAGTGAGTGTCCTATAAATGCATCCTATCTATCTGGGCTGTGGGGAGTGGGTGCCCTATAAATACATCCTATCTATCTGGGCTGTGGGGAGTGGGTGCCCTATAAATGCATCCTATCTATCTGGGCTGTGGGGAGTGGGTGCCCGATAAATGCATCCTATCTATCTGGGCTGTGGGGAGTGGGTGCCCTATAAATGCATCCTATCTATCTGGGCTGTGGGGAGTGGGTGCCCTATAAATGCATCCTATCTATCTGGGCTGTGGGGAGTGAGTGTCCTATAAATGCATCCTATCTATCTGGGCTGTGGGGAGTGGGTGCCCTATAAATACATCCTATCTATCTGGGCTGTGGGGAGTGGGTGCCCTATAAATGCATCCTATCTATCTGGGCTGTGGGGAGTGAGTGTCCTATAAATGCATCCTATCTATCTGGGCTGTGGGGAGTGGGTGCCCTATAAATACATCCTATCTATCTGGGCTGTGGGGAGTGGGTGCCCTATAAATACATCCTATCTATCTGGGCTGTGGGAAGTGGGTGCCCTATAAATGCATCCTATCTATCTGGGCTGTGGGGAGTGGGTGCCCTATAAATACATCCTATCTATCTGGGTTGTGGGGAGTGGGTGCCCTATAAATGCATCCTATCTATCTGGGCTGTGGGGAGTGGGTGCCCTATAAATGCATCCTATCTATCTAGGCTGTGGGGAGTGGGTGCCCTATAAATGCATCCTATCTATCTGGGCTGTGGGGAGTGGGTGCCCTATAAATGCATCCTATCTATCTGGGCTGTGGGGAGTGGGTGCCCTATAAATACATCCTATCTATCTGGGCTGTGGGGAGTGGGTGCCCTATAAATGCATCCTATCTATCTGGGCTGTGGGGAGTGGGTGCCCTATAAATGCATCCTATCTATCTGGGTTGTGGGGAGTGGGTGCCCGATAAATGCATCCTATCTATCTGGGCTGTGGGGAGTGGGTGCCCGATAAATGCATCCTATCTATCTGGGCTGAATTCCACTCAAGCCCCAAAAGTGTAAAGGTAGTGTTGAAATCCAGTGTCCTGAATCAACCTTTTTAAAGTAAATCTTATCATAAATACTGATTTCACCTGGTTATGTTTGAATGCTTCTGTTTAATTGTTTTATGTGTTGAAAGTATTATGTTACTAACGGTATATATTCTGTCTGTCAACCACTATGTTAAAAGAGAGTCTTTAAACTTTGTGTTTTGCTCAGCCTACATGTGTTTTTCATCTTAGCAAGTTCCTCAAGTTATCTTCATAGCAAAGTACCAGAAAGCATGAAGTTTTTACTATGCTAGTTCAGTGTCTTGTCATTATGGAACCTTTTTTCCTTTGTCTAATTATTGGCATTAGCTGGCTGAAGGGGACAGAACATTCATGTTCGTCTGACAGTTACAGTGAGTGAGGTAAGATGCCACAATTTAGGGGAGAGGATTATTGCGCACTTACCTTGCTTTTGTATCTGTCACCAGCTTGGAAAGTACTTTACATAGCAGTGCAACTGTTGTTGTGCCCTTTGCACATTTGTTCTCCACTTTAGTGCATTGAATGAAAAATTCAAAATTCTTTGATTGAATTATTAATTTGAATTTTCAGGTCATGGTGTCCTGATAGAACTCTCTCACAAGCTCGAAACTACATTTCTGAAGCAATGGGACCGACATATGCAGAGCCGGTGATTCTAAACCTGGAGACAACCTGGGAAGAAAGTGACGTACAAACCCCTCTGATCTGTTTCCTGTCCATGGGATCTGATCCCAGCAATCAGATTGAAGGATTGGCCAAAAAGCTTGAAATTGGTATGGATACAGTCTGAGTAGTGAATGCAACTGTTCGAGTTCCCTGTGTTCCTTTAAAATAGTCCATACTCATGTTCATTCACCATTTTTATAAATACCAATAGGAACTGGTCCTGGGGAATGAAGTGGGTCAAATGGAGAATGTCACAGTTAGAGAGCATTTCGGAAATAGTGATCATAGTATTGTAAGGTTCAGATTAGATATGGAGAATGACTAGGAGTAATCTAGAATAAAAATACTTAACTGGAGGAGGGCTAATTTCAACAAATTGCGGAGGGATCTGGTCTGGGTAAATTGGAGTCAAAGTCTAGCAGGCAAATGGAGCAATGAGCGGCCTTTAAAGGGGAGATGGTTTGGGTATAATCTAGGTACATTCCTATAAGGGGGAAAGGGAGGACAACCAAAGGCAGAGCTCCGTTGGTGACGAAGGAGTTGGAGAGTCGGATGAAGCAGAAAAAGGGGAGGTATAAGAGATGTCAGCTTGATAACACAAGGGAGAATCAGGCTGAATATAAAAAGTACAGAGGAGAAGTGAAAAAGGAAATAAGACGGTACGAGAGTAGATTGGCGGCTAACATAAAGGGGAATCCAAAGGTCTTCTATTGGCATATTAACAGTAAAAGCCTTGTCAGAGGAGCGATAGGTCCAATTAGGGACCAAATTTTTTTTTTATTACTTCCTGGGATGTGAACATCTCTGGCAAGGCCAGCATTTATTGCCCATCCCTAATTGCCCTTGAGAAGGTGCTGGTGAGCCACCTTCTTGAACCGCTGCAGTCCGTGTGGTGAAGGTACTCCCACAGTGCTGTCAGGGAGAGAGTTCCAGGATTTTGGTCCAGCGACGATGAAGGAACGACAATATATTTTCAAGTCAGGATGGTATGTAACTTGGAGGGGAACTTGCAAGTGATGGTGTTCCCATGCGCCTGCTGCCCTTGTCCTTCTAGGTGGTAGAGGTTCCGGATTTGGGAGGTGCTTCCGAAGAAGCCTTGGCGAGTTGCTGCAATGCATCTTGTAGATGGTACACACTGCAGCCACGATGCGCCGGTGATGGACAGAGTGAATGTTTAAGGTGGTGGATGGGATGCCAATCAAGCAGGCTGCTTTGTCCTGGATGGTATCAAGCTTCTTGAGTGTTGTTGGAGCTGCACTCATCCAGGCAAGTGGAGACCATTCCATCACACGCCTTACTTGTGCCTTGTAGATGGTGGAAAGGCTTTGGGGAGTTAGGAGGTGAGACACTCGCCACAAAATACCTAGCCTCTGACCTGCTCTTGTAACCACAGTATTTATATGGCTGGTCCAGTTAAGTTCCTGGTCAATGGTGAACCCCAGGATGTTGATGGTGGGGGATTCGGCGATAGTAAGCCCGTTGAATGTCAAGGGGCGGTGGTTAGACTCTCGATTGTTGGAGATAGACATTGCCTGGTACTTGAGTGGCGCGAATGTTACCTGCCACTTATCAGCCCAAGCCTGAATGTGATCCAGCTCTTGCTGCATGTGGGCATGGACTGCTTCATTATCTGAGGAGTTGTGAATGGAACTGAACACTGTGCAATCATCAGCGAACATCCCCATTTCTGACCTTATGATGGAGGGAAGGTCATTGATGAAGCAGCTGAAGATGGTTGGACCTAGGACACCGCCCTGAGGAACTCCTGTCCTTGGGCTGAGATGATTGACCTCCAACACCCACATCCATCTGCCTTCATGCTAGATATGACTCCAGCCAGTGGAGAGTTCCCCCCCTAAATCCCATTGACTTTAATTTTACTAGAGCTCCTTGATACCACACCCGGTCAAATGCTGCCTTGATGTCAAGGTAGTCACTCTCACCTTACCTCTGGAATTCAGCTCTTTTGTCCATGTTTGGGTCAAGGCTGTAATGAGGTCGGGAGCCGAGTGGTCATGGCGGAACCCAAACTGAGCATTGGTGAGCAGGTTATTGGTGAGCAAGTGCCGCTTGATAGCACAGTCGACGGCACATTTCATCACTTTGCTGATGTTTGAGAGTAGACTGATGGGGCCTTAATTGTCCGGATTGGATTTGTCCTGCTTTTTGTGGACAGGAAAAACCTGAGCAGTTTTGGTAGATGCCAGTGTTGTAGCTGTACTGGAACAGCTTGGCTAGAGGCGCGGCTAGTTCTGGAGCACAAATCTTCAACATAACAGCTGGGGATGTTGTCAGGGCCCATAGCCTTTGCTGTATCCAGTGTGCTCAGCCATTTCTTGATATCTCGTGGAGTGAATCGAATTGGCTGAAGACTGGCTTCTGTGATGGTGGGGACCTCAGGAGGAAGCCGAGATGGATCGTCCACTCGGCACTTCCGGCTGAACATGATTGCAAACGCTTCAGCCTTGTCTTTTTGCACTCATGTGCTGGGCTTCATCATCATTGAGGATGGGGAGGTTCCTGGAGTCTCGTCCTCCCGTTAGTTGTTTAATTGTCTTCCACCATTCATGACTGGATGTGGCAGGGCTGCAGAGCTTTGATCTGATCCGTTGATTGTGGGATTGCTTAGCTCTGTCTGTAGCATGCTGCTACTGCTGTTTAGCATGCATGTAGTCCTGTGTTGCAGCTTCCCCAGGTTGGCACCTCATTTTTAGGTATGCCCGGTGGTGCTCCTGGCATGCTCTTCTGCATTTCTGATTGAACCAGGTTGGTCGCCTGGCTTGATGGTAATCATAGAAATTTAAAGCACAGAAGGAGGCTATTTGGCCCATCTTGTCCATGCCGGGCGAAAAAGAGCTATCCACCCTAATCCTACTTTCCAGCACTTGGTCCATAGCCTTGTAGGTTACGGCTGTTCAAGTGCACATCCAAGTACTTTTTAAATATGATGAGGGTCTCTGCCTCGACCACCCTTTCAGGCAGTGAGTTCCAGACCCCCACCACCCTCTGGGTGAAAACATTTCTCCTCAAATCGCCTCTAAACCTCCGACCAATTACTTTAAATCTACACCCCCTGGTTATTGACCCTTCTGTTAAGGGAAATAGATCCACTCTATCTGGGCCCCTCATAATTTTATACACCTCAATTAGATCTCCCCTCAGCCTCCTCTGTTCCAAAGAAAACAACCCCAGCCTAGCCAATCTTTCCTCATAGCTAAAATTCCCCATCCAGGCAACATCCTCTGTACCCTCTCTAGTGCAATCACATCCTTCCTATAATGTGGTGACCAGAACATGCTCGCAGTACTCTAGCAGCAGCCTAACTAGTGTTTTATACAGTTCATGCATAACCTCCCTGTAGTGTATGTACTTTGCAGAAGGAACTATATTCTGCAGCCCCTGTATACTACAGTACCAGTAGTGGCCACCCCTGTATATAAGCCTGTGTAGTAACATTTGCATAGTAGTTCCAGGTTGTCTCCATTCAGTAAAGACCTGCTATAACCAACTCCTGCAGTCCGTGTCTCAATTATACACAGACATAATACTGGCGACGAGGATGGGATGGCCAGCACATGGCGAACCACTGCTGCCAGCATTCTCGCCGAGAAGAGAACAGCTGTCAGTGTGCAGAGGAACCTTGATGTGTGGATCCAGAGTAGCAATTCCACCCAAATTGAAGGATAGAGTGCTCAATGAGCTTCATGAGGGTCATCTGGGAGGGGTAAAAATGAAAAACTTAGCCAGAGCGTTTGTGTGGTGGCCGGGAATCGATAGAGAAATCGAAGAGATGACCAAGAGCTGTACAGGATGCCAGAAGGTCCAAAACGCCCCACCACAAGCCCCTCTACATCCATGGGAGTGGCCCTCATCTCCATGGCAAAGGGTGCACATTGATTTTGCTGGTCCATTTATGGACTCGATGTTTTTAATTGCGGTGGATGCACATTCAAAGTGGCCAGAGGTAATAACAATGTCCTCAACCACCACAGAAAAAACTATCACAGTCTTACGAACCATATTCGCCAGGAATGGGCTGCCTGAACAGATTTGCTCCGACAATGGACCACAGTTTGTGTCTGAAGAGTTCCGGAGGTTCTTAAAGAACAATGGTGTTAAGCATTACACATCTGCCCCATATCATCCAGCCACCAATGGATTGGCCGAGAGGTTCGTTCAAACATTCAAGAAGGGTATCAAGGCAATGTGTAATGAAGATATACCCCTACAACACAAGGTGGATAACTTCTTGTTTGCCTACTGAAATGCGACACATGCGGTTACCAACCAAACTCCAGCCATGATGTTCTTCAATTGAAGACTACGATGCCGCTTAGATTTGGTTAAGCCAAATATCAGAAGAGATGTGGAGAACAGGCAGTTTCAGAATATGAATGAAAGGCCGACCAGGAGTTTTAAGATAGGTCAACCAGTTTTGGCCCGGGACTACCGCACAGAGAAATGGCAGCCAGGAACGATCTGTACACGGCAAGGACCTCTAATGTATACCGTGGACGTTGGGGAGAGCATTGTAAGACGCCATGCTGACCAGATTCTAGAGTCACTGGGAAATGTCAACTCCACACCACGATCTGATACACCTGGCGATGAAACCGAAGTACCAATTGCATCTACCTCAGAATCGGTGATATTGGAAGCAGACGAACCAAACAACGACATTGATCCCGACTCAACTTTGCCAGAAGAACCTGATACCCCAAAGAGGCGTTATCCAGACAGAATCAGGAAGCCTCCTCAAAGACTGAACTTATAATTGCTTAACTTCAACTAATGTATCTAGCAACTGTAATTGTAAATATGTTATTTCATTGTTAATCGAATGTTAGGTACTGTTTAGCTAAAAGGGGAGGAATTGTAGTGTATGTACTTTGCAGAAGGAACTATATTCTGCAGCCCCTGTATACTGCAGTACCAGTAGTGACCACCCCTGTATATAAGCCTGTGTAGTAACATTTGTATAGTAGTTCCAGGTTGTCTCCATTCAGTAAAGACCTGTTATAACCAACTCCTGCAGTCCGTGTCTCAATTATACACGGACATAATACTCCCTGCTCTTATATTCTATGCCTCACCTAATAAAGGCCAGTATCCCGTATGCCTTCTTAACCACCTTATCTACCTGCCCTGCTACCTTCAGGGATCTGTGGACCTGCACTCCAAGGTCCCCCTGATCTTCTGCACTGCTCAGTGTCCTACCATTTATAGTGTATTCCCTTGCCTTGTTAGCCCTCCCCAAATGCATTACCTCACACTTCTCCAGATTGAATTCCATTGTCACTGTTCTGCCCACCTGACTAGTCCATTGATATCTTCCTGCAGTCTGTAGCTTTCTTCTTCATTATCAACCACACGGCCAATTTTTGTATCATCTTAATCATACTTCCTACATTCAAGTCCAAATCATTGATATATACCACAAAAGCAAAGGACCCAGTACTGAGCCCTGCGGAACCCCACTGGAAATAGCCTTCCAGTCACAAAAACACCCTTTGACCATTACCCTTTGTTTCCTGCCTCTGAGAGTGAGGGATATGCCAGGCCATGAGTTTACAGATTGTGGTGGAATACAATTCTGCTGCTGCTGATGGCCCACAGCGCCTCATGGATGCCCAGTTTTGAGCTGTTAGATCTGTTCTTAATTTATCCCTTTCAGCACAGTGGTCATGCTACACAACATGATGGAGGGTGTCCTCAGTGTGTAGACGAGACTTCGTCTCCACAAGGACTGTGCGGTGGTCACTGCTACCAATGCTGTCATGGACAGATGCAGCTGCGACAGGTAGATTGGCGAGGACGAGGTCAAGTAAGTTTTTCCCTCGTGTTGGTTCCCTCACCACCCGCCGTAGGCCCAGACTGGCAGTTATGTCCTTGAGGACTCGGCCAGCTCGGCCAGTAGTGGTGCTACCAAGCCACTCTTGGTGATGGACATTCAAGTCCCCCACCCAGAGTGCATTCTGTGCCCTTGCTACTCTCAGTGCTTCTTCCAAGTGGTGTTCAACATGGAGGAGTACTGATTCATCAGCTGAAGGAGGGCGGTAGGTGGTAATCAGCAGGATGTTTCCTTGCCCGTGCTTGACCTGAAGACATGAGACATCATGTTGTCCGGTGTCAATGTTGAGGACTCCCAGGGCCACTCCCTCCCGACTGTATACCACTGTGCCGCCACTTTTGGTGGGTCTGTCCTGCTGGTGGGACAGGACATACCCAGGGATGGTGATGGAGGAATCTAGGACATTGGCTGAAAATGGAGAACTATTTGATGGAGGCAGAAGGCATGGCTGAGGTACTAAATGAGGACTTTGCATTGGTGTTTACCAATGAAGAGGACTTTGCCAAAACTATGGTAAACGAGGAGGTTGCTCCAATACTGGATGACATAAAAATAGATAAAGAGGAGGTACTAGACAGGCTGGCGATAATTAAAGTGCACAAGTCACCAGGTATGGATGGGATGCATCCTAGGTTTCTGAGGGAATTAAGGGTAGAAATTGCAGAGGTGCTGGCCACAATCTTCCAGCCCTCCTTAGATACAGGGGTGGTGCCAAAGGACTGGGGGATTGCAAATGTGCACTTTAGGAAGGACGTAAAGGCTTTGAAGAGGGTACAGAAGAAATTTGCTAGAATTGTTTCAGGATGAGGGATTACAGTTACATGGGCAGACTGGAGAAGCTGGTGTTATTCTCCTTAGAGTGGAGAAGGCTAGGAGGAGATTTGATAGAGGTATTTAAAATTATGAAGGATTTAGATAGAATAAATAAAGAAAAACTGTTTCCAATGGCTGAAGGGTCGATAATGAGAGGGCACAGATTTAAGGTGATTGGCAAAAGAACCAGAAGCGACATGAGGGAAAACTTTTTTACACATAAGTGGTTAGGATTTGGAATGCACTGCCTGATAGGGTGGTGGATACAGATTCAATAGTAGCTTTCAAAAGGGAATTGGATAAAGACTTGAAGGAGAACAATTTGCTGGGATATGGAGAAAGTGCGAGGGAGTGGGACTAACTAGATTGCTCTTTGAAAGAACTGGCGCAGACTTGATGGACCGAATGGCCTCCTCCTGCGCTGTACTATTCTATGATTCTAACCCCACATTGCCCATGGCGAGAATCACCATCAGCAAGTCCTTTAAGATGTTTTGGCCATAATTAGCATCAGGACAATGTTAGTGTGACTCTCCGTTCCTGTGTTGTATAAAGGCACTCTCCCTCGGCTAACTCATCAGTTTCTTCATTGTTATTGGCACCATTACAAGTGACTACTATCCGACTAACTCTATTCACTGCCTTTCATTCATTTCCCACCTAGAATTCAAATACATAGTATATCCATTAAATCTTCAAGCGTAGGAAGTACAAACTCCCAATATCAAGGGCCTGATAACTGTTCTTGTTCAATCCCCAATAGCCAGTTGTAGAACAGAATTGGCATCTAACTAGAAACAGATCACTTAATTGTCCTCTTAAATCTCCATGGTTGATGCATGCAATATACATTAAAATATAATTAAGCCGCTCTATATGTGCACCTCTCTCTCTCTTTCAGTATTCTTCATATCTCTTTTCTGGTTCCTTCTTTATGTCTGTCTCTTTCATCTCTAGTATTTTTCTCTCTCTCCTAATCATGTAAACATTCCTATTTTTGCTGGCTTTGTAGTCTTTCTCTGTATCTGCTTTTATTTTATTGAGAATGGTTGATGAAAGGCCAAGAGACATAAAGGGCAGATTTTCCTACCCACCCCCACAACACTAAACAGGGGCAGGAAAATTAGGTGGATTCAAAACTGGCTCGGAGACAGGAAACAGAGGGTAATGGTTGATGGCTGTTTTTGTGATTGGAAGGCTGTTTCCAGTGGGGTTCCGCAGGGCTCAGTACTAGGTCCCTTGCTTTTTGTGGTATATATCAATGATCTAGACTTGAATATAGGGGGTATGATTAAGAGGTTTGCAGATGATACTAAAATCGGCTGTGTGGTTGATACTGAAGAAGGAAGCTGTAGACTGCAGGAAGATATCAATAAATTGGTCAGGTGGGCAGAACAGTGGCAAATGGAATTCAATCTGGAGAAGTGTGAGGTAATGCATTTGGGGAGAACTAACAAGGAAAGGGAATACACATTAAATGGTAGGACACTGAGTAGTGTAGAGGAACAAAGGGACCTTGGAGTGCATGTCCACAGATCCCTGAAGGTAGCAGGCCAAGTAGATGAGGTGCTTAAGAAAGCATAAGGAATGCTTGCCTTTATTAGCCGTGGCATAAAATACAAGAGCAGGGGGGTTATGCTTCAACTGTATAAAACACTAGTTAGGCCTCAGCTAGAGTACTGCGTGTAGTTCTGGTCACCATAGAGTCATAGAGTTATACAGCACAGGAAGAGGCCCTTCGGCCCATCTTGTCTGCGCCGGCCATCAAGCCCTGTCTATTCTAATCCCATTTTCCAGCACTTGGTCCGTAGCCTTGAATGCTATTGCATTTCAAGTGTTCATCTAAATGCTTCTTGAATGTTGGGAGGGTTCCTGCCTCTACCACCCTTTCAGGCAGTGAGTTCCAGATTCCAACCACCCTCTGGATGAAAAAGTTTTTCCTCAAATCCGCTCTAAACCTCCTGCCCCTTACCTTGAAACTATGCCCCCTGGTTATTGACCCCTCTACTAAGGGGAAAAGTTCCTTTCTATCTACCCTATCTATGCCCCTCATAATTTTGTACACCTCAATCAGGTCCCCCCTCAGCCTTCTCTGCTCTAAGGAAAACAACCCCAGCCTGTCCAGTCTCTCTTCATAGCTGAAGCGCTCCAGCCCAGGTAACATCCTGGTGAATCTCCTCTGCACCCTCTCCAATGCAATCACATCCCTCCTATAGTGTGGCGACCAGAACTGCACACAGTATTCCAGCTGTGGCTTAACTAGTGTTTTGTACAGCTCCATCATAACCTCCCTGCTCTTATATTCTATGCCTCGGCTAATGAAGGCAAGTATCCCATATGCCTTTTTAACCACCTTATCTACCTGTCCTGCTGCCTTCAGGGATCTATGTACATGCACACCAAGGTCCCTCTGATCCTCTGTCCTTCCTAGGATCCTTGTACTGGCCGCGCTAGACGTGCTCCTATCTAGCTATCCAGCAAGTTAAACACTCATTCATAATAATTCTTCCTGAAGCGATTGCTGTTTTGAAGCTTTTACTTGAACAAATTTGTGAAACTGTAAACAAAGACAAAGTATGTTTTGTACATAAACTGAGTACTACACATTCGATATTACACAAGATATAAACATATTTACAACAGTAGAATAGACTAATTGTATAACTAACTAACATTTGAACTAATTTCTGTAACTATTAAATATTAACCTTTTATAAACATAGTATTATCAAAATATTACTCTGACAACATTGCTATTATGCTAAGAACTAAAGATACTCACAGATATTGCGTTTGGCCTAACATATGAAGTCAGATTACACTGGATTGAAAATCCCTCATGGAATTCTCCATTACTCAAGTCAGGTTCTTCCTGGTAAAACTGCTTCCTGGGGTCAACAGGAAGAAAGGAACAAAGGTCAAATGACCTCACACAGGAAGAAAGGAACAGGTGACCTTTCCAGCTTACAAACTGTTAACACAATAACCGCCACCAGAGGGTGCTATTGCATGTAAAAACATCCAGGATGTCACAATGTCCATCGGTCCAGAACACTCCCCATCTGGGGTCATTAACGACTCCACATAGTCCGAACTCTACTTGTCACTGGAGTCCTCTGGCGACAAAAGAAGAACCACCTCAGAGACGGTCCGTTGGTGTCGATGATAGGATGCAGCTTCCGTAGACTGCTGTGAGGGGGTAGGTTGCGTTCTGCTACGCACAGTTCCAACCTGGGTATGGTGAGGTCTGGCTGGGGCGCCAACTTGCCTCTATCAAAGACAAAGCCGATTTTCACAGAATCACAGAATCTACAGTGCAGTTAGAGGCCATTTCGGCCCATCGAGCCTGCACCGACACATATCCCACCCTATCCCCGTAGCCCCACGTATTTAATCCCCTAACACTAAGGGTCAATTTATCATAGCCAAATCAACCTAACCTGCACATCTTTGGACTGTGGGAGGAAACCGGAGCACCCGGAGGAAACCCACGCAGACACAGGGAGAATGTGTAAACTCCACACAGACAGTCGCCCGAGGCCAGATTTGAACCCGGGTCCCTGGCGCTGTGAGGCAACAGTGCTAACCACTATGCCACCGTGCCCCCTGTTAAAAAATTGCTTCTGTGACCGGGAATCCCTTTGTCCTTCTTGAGTGGTGACCTCCAGATAAGCCACACTTGCAATGGCCTTAGCGGATGCATCTGCAAAGACACAAAGCTCTTTGAATTGGGCATTTAAGGGAGAGAAAGACGAATAGCAGCGAGGTATTCGGATCTCCTGTAAGTCTTGGAGTGAGTCTCTCCATCTGTCCCACTCTGCTTCCATCTCTTCAGGGAGAGGTGAATCCCACTCTTCAGCGCATGTGGAGAGTTCCCTGAGGAGCAGCCTGCCTTGTATGGTGACAGGGACTAAGAAGCCGAGAGGGTCGTATAGGCTGTTGACTCTAGAGAGCACTCCACTACGTGTGAAGGGTTTCTTGGCGTCTAGGACTTGGAACGTGAATGTGTCTGTTGCTATGTTCCACGACACCCCTAGGCTACGCTGTAGGGGGAGGTCATCAGTGAAGAGGTCTAGGTCTTTGACGTCCTTAGCACGATCTTCAGGGGGGAATGCCTCCATCACTGCTGGTCTGTTAGAGGCTATCTTATGCAGCCTGAGGTTGGATAGTGCAAGTAGTTCCTGGGCTCGTCCGAGGGTACTGATGGCCTCTGCTTTGGTCGGGAATGACTTCAATGCGTCGTCGACATAGAACTCTCGTTCGATGAACCCTCTCACATCACTGCCAAAGTCGTCATCTTCTTCCTTGGCAGCCCTCCTTAGTCCGTATATGGTGACAGCAGGGGATGGGCTATTCCCAAAGACATGGACACGCATTCTGTAGTCCACAATGTCTCTATTAGGGTCATTGTCCCGATACCACAGGAAGCGGAGGAAGTCTCTGTGGTCTTCTCTCACCACGAAGCAATGAAACATGTGCTGGATATCGGCAGTGATGGCGACGGGCTCTTTCCTGAACCTCATGAGCACTCCCAAGAGGCTGTTGTTAAGATCAGGCCCTGTGAGGAGTACGTCGTTGAGAGAGACGCCCTGATATGGTGCACTGGAGTCAAACACCACGCGGATCTGTCCACTGCATGGGGTAAGGTAGCTTGGATGACCATTCTCCAAGATGGAAGTCTTGAGCGTGCTCACCTGAGATGGCTTGTGAGCGCCCTCGAGGCACACGTCTCCAACAACGACCCAGCCGAGGTCTAGCCTTTGGGCGAAAGGGGCGTCATGTGGACCGTTGATCTGCTCCCTTATCTTATGTGCCCTCAGGATGTCTCTTCCCAACAACCGAAGTATGCTTGCATCTGGGTCAAGAGGTGGGATCTCGTCTGCAATGCGCCTCAGATGACGGTGATGACGAGCTGCATTCGGAGTGGGAATCTCAGAACGGTTGACGGGGACTTGATTACATTCGATGAGTGTAGGAAGGGGGAGACTAATCTTCCCGTCGACTGACTCAACAACGTAACCGCAGGCCCTCCTGCCGGCTGTCTCTGAAAGTCCAGCACACGTCTTCAGCGGACTTCCTTTGATCTTGAAGATGTTGAAGAACTCGGATCTTGCTAGAGAACGATTGCTTTGTTCATCTAGTATGGCATACATCTTTTCAGATTCCTGGCGACATCCTGCAGGGTACACATTAACGAGGCATATCTTGGAGCATGCTCTTGCGCTCACTCCTTCTCCACACACCTCGGTGCACCTGGATGTAATCTCTGTACCAATAGCTCCCTCTCTCTCCCCGCCGTGCTCTGATGCGGGAGGAGGCGTTTCTGACTTCCAAGGAGCTGGGCCTGGGTGTAGTGCTGAAACGTGCCGATCACTTTCACATTCAGTGCATTTTGCATCCACCTTGCAGTTCTTGGCGAGATGGCTCGTGGACAAGCAGCACCTGAAACATATAGAGTTCTCTTTAAGATATTGTTTCCGATCTTCCAAGGACATCTCCCTGAAGCCTCTGCACTTCTTTAAAGGATGGGGCTTGTTGTGGATAGGGCATTGTTTGCTCATATCCTCAGGTTTCTTCTGAATCTTTGTGTGCTCAGTTGAGGACACTTGCATTCTGTGGACAGATATTGGTGTCTTTCCATGTCTGTCGAACTTGTCTCTTCTGGCAAGTGCTGGTTGGGAGGAGAAGAAGTTGAAGCTGGGGTCGTTCCTGGCTTTGGCTTCTTTACGGATGAATTTAACGAACGCAGAGAATGGTGGGAACACCACGTTGTGCTTTAGCTTGAACTTTGATCCAAACGTTATCCACTTCTCCTGCAGGTTAAATGGAAGCTTCTCAATGATGGGACTTACCCCTCTGGAAGTGTCTAAGTACGATAGACCGGGTAGGTAGCCGTCCTGCTTTGCGGCTTCGAGTTCCGCCAGCAGATCTCCAAGGTCGCGGAGCTTCTGGGGTTCCTTACTCATCAACCTCGGAAAGTTCGCCAACCTGTCAAAGAGAGCCCTTTCAATGGCTTCGGGCGAGCCATAGCTTTCTTCCAGCCTCACCCAAGCCTTCTTCAACCCCTCTGGCAGCTGCCCCACATTGGCCGCTTTTATCCTGCAGGCCTGTCCGGCGGACTCTGGGCCGAGCCATTTGATAAGGAGGCCGAGCTCTTCTCCTGCCGACAGGTCTAAGCCCGATATGGCATCGTGGAAGCAGGACTTCCAAGCCCGATAATTCTCTGGCCTGTCATCAAACTTGATTAACCCCGAAGTCACCAGCTGGGTGCGTGCAAGGTATTTGGCAAGGTTGTAGGTGCTGGGACCTGGGCCAGGGTTGCCTTGGCTGGGGGCTCTGTTGGGGGTCTCAAGGAACCGAGAGGGGATTTGCCTCTGGCTTTCTCTATTCGGCGTCCTATTCCTCTGCACCGTGTCTTCCGTTCTGCTGGGGGAGACTCTGCGGCTTGAGGCACGCCGTCTGCTTTGACCTTGGTTGGCAACTTGTGGCATGTTATACGAAGTGTTTGCGTCTGTAGAGATGTGCGGGCTTCCATCCCTTTCTCCTGTAAACTGTATGTCGGCATGGTCGCTCACGTAATCTATGGTGCGCTGTCGTGGACTCTGCCACGAAACGGGAATTAAAGGTTTGTAAGCTGTCTCGGGATCAGCTCCCTCCAAAATTGCCTCGAATACTTGTGTCTCGGCTAATGCAGCATCTATCTCTTTTTGTTGCTGCAGAGCGTCTAATGTGGCTTGGAGACAGGCCTGTTCAGCCTTGCGTTCCACTTGGTGATGGGCCTGTTCCGCTTGGAATTCAGCTTGGAGTCGGGCCTGTTCTGCTTGGAGTCGGGCCTCTTCTGCTTGGGGTTCAGCTTGGAGACGGGCCTGTCTTACTTTTATTTCTATTTCACTGTCCGTATGCGCAGCTCTGGCTTGAGCTGCTACTAGTTTAGCCCGTGCTTTGGCGATGGCTATGCTTACTCTAGAACCACCCGATGACCGTGAACCAACTTGCGACCTGTAGTAACCGGTGCTTATAGACCGATTGTCACGTTCTACAGTTTCGTCTGCCTGTTTAAGGTCTTCTACTTGCTGCAAAGCATTTTCGTTATTATCTTCTGACATGTTGATGTGAGGTAGATGTGCTCTACGAGGTTAAGGCTTACTCTGGGTTCCTCCTGCTCCGCTCTTCACAGCTAGCCGTATTGCTATCTTTTCACTGATATCTTTTCACTGCTAGCCGTATTGCTATCTTTTCACTGTACTGGCCGCGCTAGACGTGCTCCTATCTAGCTATCCAGCAAGTTAAACACTCATTCATAATAACTTTTCCTGAAGCGGTTGCTGTTTTGAAGCTTTTACTTGAACAAATTTGTGAAACTGTAAACAAAGACAAAGTATGTTTTGTACATAAACTGAGTACTACACATTCGACATTACACAAGATATAAACATATTTACAACAGTAGAATAGACTAATTGTATAACTAACTAACATTTGAACTAACTTCTGTAACTATTAAATATTAACCTTTTATAAACATAGTATTATCAAAATATTACTCTGACAACATTGCTATTATGCTAAGAACTAAAGATACTCACAGATATTGCGTTTGGCCTAACATATGAAGTCAGATTACACTGGATTGAAAATCCCTCATGGAATTCTCCATTACTCAAGTCAGGTTCTTCCTGGTAAAACTGCTTCCTGGGGTCAACAGGAAGAAAGGTAGGAAGGTCAAATGACCTCTCACAGGAAGAGAGGAACAAAGGTCAAATGACCTCACACAGGAAGAAAGGAACAGATGACCTTTCCAGCTTACAAACTGTTAACACAATAACCGCCACCAGAGGGTGCTATTGCATGTAAAAACATCCAGGATGTCACAATGTCCATCGGTCCAGAACAATCCTACCATTCATTGTGTATTCCCTTGCCTTGTTAGTCCTCCCAAAATGCATCACCTCACACTTTTCAGGGTTACAGGAAAGATGTGATTGCACTAGAGAGGGTACAGAGGAGAGTTACAAGGATGTTGCCGGGAGTAGAGAATCTTAGCTATGAGGGAAGACTGGATAGGCTGGGTCTGTTTTCCTTGGAACAGAGGAGGCTGAGGGGAGACCTTATTGAGGTGTATAAAATTATGAGGAGAATAGATAAAGTGGATAGAAAGGACCTATTTTCCTTAGCAGAGGGGTCAAAATCCAGGGGCACAGATTTAAAGTAATTGGGGAAGGTTTAGAGGGGATTTGAGGGGAAATTTCTTCACCCAGAGGGTTGTGGGGGTCTGTAACTCACTGCCTGAAAGGGTGGTAGAGGCAGGAACCCTCACCACATTTAAAAAGTACTTGGATGTGCACTTGGGATGCTGTAACCTGCAGGGCTACGGACCAAGAGCTGGGAAGTGGGATTAGGCTGGATAGCTCTTTGTTGGCCGACGCGGACACGATGGTCTGAAATGGCCTCCTTCCGTGCTGTAACTTTCTATGATTCTATGAGATGCAAGTATAGGCCTCTCAAGCCTGCAGCTGCATCTTTGGCTTCAGACCGGCATCTTCTGGCTTCCAATGTCCTGAGGAGTCCCTGAAATTTGATAAATGTCCATTTCTAAAGTCTTTAACCTGCCCCCAGGACCTTTTTGCATCCCCTGGGTGCCTGGGCATAGCATTGAGCCTGGGCATAGCCCCTGCCCAGTCAGTGAGTGAATGGGGAAATGAGGTGTGAGGCTGGAAACCCCCATTCCCACCTCATTTATATTACTCCATCTGGCCTGAGCAGTTCTTGTAGGAGTAGAGACTAATCTCCTTAAATCTCATGAATTTTGTACACTGAAGGTTTGCAACCTTAGGGTTAAGCCACTGCCACAGGCACATCACTAGTAAAACCCTTTAGTCAGTATTTAACTATTATAAGGGTGAACTACAGTTGTTATTTATGTATGGTATGATGCAAAGCTGATAAAAGCTGTGTAAAGGGTAACTGATGCGTTTTCTTTAGATTGTAGGGCCATATCCATGGGGCAGGGACAAGAAGTTCACGCCAGAAAGCTGGTGGCAATGTCTATGCAACAGGTTAGTAAAAATACTTGAATGTTAGTAAATCATAAATAAATTTTATGCCATGTCAGCCACTTTTAATTTTCAATATTCCAAAGATTTTTATGAACATTGTACTCTTCAAGGGGAGGGACATCCCTCCTATGGAGCATTTGTTCTCCTGTCTTGAATTCAGTATCAAATTCAAGCACTCTCAGTTAGCAAGAGCAGAGAGGGCAGATTTTCTGAGTCCTCGCCCATGATGAAGTCTCTCCCCTGCTGCCAGCATGTGTCAGAAAATAGCAGATGCACTGCTGTGGACTCAAAATCTACCCTTAGCTTTATGTTGCAATGTACTTTAACTTCTGTCTCTTTTAACTCATAATATGGGCATCCAGTTGAAGGCTGAGATTATTATTGCCTTTCTGCACCACAAGGAGCAATTGTTTATCTTACAGCCTGAACACTCCAGTTAGTTCCTGTCTCTCTGTCTTGTACCACTGAAGTTCAGCATGTCTTGTGACTGCACTCAGTAACTGTCCTTTATTATAGCCTGGGACTTAATCGGCTTTGATGGAGTTTACCCCAGAAACATTGAGGTAGATTTTAACTCCAGGCATGGAACAGGTGGGCCCATTCCTGCTGATGTGAAGACTGAGCCCCTTCAAGGGCCGGGCCTTGTTACCATGCAATCAGTGATCTGGTGTCCCACCACAGCTTGTCGGCTCCGGGCCGGTGCAATATCAGGCAGTCTGAATGTCGCCCTCACGGGCGGGCAAAAAGCTTTGGGGTGTGGGGGGGGGGGCGGGTGGCGATCGCAGAATCGGTGGAGCACAGGGCAGCAGAGGCCCACATTAATTTATGGAGTCCAGAGGTGCACTCCTGTTTTGGGACCGCTTCTTCTTCACCGCCTGGTGCAACTGGGTGGAACATTCCGCCCAATTGTACCTCTAAATTACATCAGGGCCTATGTGTGTTATTGGAGCCCGATTTTCATACAGTAAGGAGGCTCCTGCCTGATTCAGGCGAGTGCCTGGCCTGCTCAGTAGAAGGCCTCAATAAGTATGCTGGTGGAGTGATCAGAGGGCAGTAAGTGGCACACGGTGATTTTAATTCCACTACTGCCATGTTTCCATCGGTCAGCCAAGTTAAATTCAGCCCTATTAACTCCTCTGTTCTCTTCACAGATGCTGCCTGACCTGCTTAGTATTTACAGCATTTTCTATTTTTGTTTCAGGTTTTCAGCATCTGCAGTACTTTTTGTTTTTGGGGACTTTGACCAAGAATTTCCTTGAAGCTGCTCCAGCTCCACCGCCTTAATTTCCCCGGAAGTGTGGCAAAAACCCCTTTTTTGTATGAACAGGGTTTCCGCAGTACCTCCAGCTAAGACACAGCAGTGGAGCGGGAGCCCCTCCGAGGAAATTCACAGCTTTTATCTACTTCAGATAGAAAACTGGCTTTTCTCATTTTTACACCATGAAGCTGAGTCCAAACCTCATTCATTAAATCAGCCTCACATCCAAATCCATGATTTTCTGTGGGGTTCGACCATGGTGCCACGTGCTCCTTAGGCCATTCTGAAAAGATATCAATCCAGTTTTACTTCATGTAATGAGACTGCTTCATGGGCAGTGCAGAGACTGATCCACGTACCAGCGATATTTTGTCATGTTAGTGATACTACAAGCCTTTGCATTGTCTGCAATCAGCAAACAGTAATTGCTCTTTTCCTGCTGATGTCAATTACTAAAGGCAATTGGTGTTGACATCATTTACCCATCAGGCTGTAAAAAGAAATTCTGTGTTTTTGTCACAGAGTCTAATAAATGCACGATATCATGTTGAGATGCTACAGAAGAAACAGCTGAAGGGTGTGTGATGATAAATAGATGTTTCCTCTTCTAAAACCACACACTCATTCAGATGTACAGTTCTATGGGTGCTAGCAGTCCTCCAGTACCTCACCCAAGTGGCCATTCTTGGTGTGGGCTTACATACTGAGTGTTGATGGGTTGTTCAATTGTTGGGAACATCACAGACAAATCTGATCTTGACCTCATTTGACATCAGCTTCCCAGCAGTGGTCACTAGATAGTGATTAGAGGGGTCCCAGCTGATATTTGCCTTAGCCTAGGGACAACTGTAGTGCCTTCTACTGAGCTAAGAACTCAGTGCACACCAGCGATGAGGTTTGGTATTGGTTTAAGATTTAGGATACTCACTATCCTTCACTTGTAATACAGGCATGTGGACTCAAGAGATAGACGTATGATTAATAATCTTTATTAATAAACACACTAATACAACCAATTACATCCAGTGCTCATGAGATCAGTACTAACAATACTCATGAACAGAGAACTCATCGGGGGTTCATAAGCTACGTCCTCAAGACCGCTCATGGTAGCCCTATACAAGACTAGGTAGAGTTCCTAAAGTGCACCAGTGTGCATTACCTTTAGATGGTTAATTACGTAAGATGACCTTGAGGTTAATGCATAAGTGCATTTCTACTGTATGCAATTACTACTTGGGTACGCAGGTATAATATGTCATCACATCAGCAGACGCATGGATCATCTCTCTTTCCCATGCAAGCTCTTTAGTACTACTATGTTTATTGTTCTCCGGACATTCCCGACACATGAGTGACAGCGCCTGTCCCTCATAGCCTTCACATCCTTATCTCCCTTAGCTATTTATAACAGAAAGTCTTATTCTCCTTTCACACTCCCCTCCTGATTTCCAGACACCTTGGCGCTAGTCCAATAATTAACATTCTATTCTCACACCATCCTACACCTAACTGCTGTGTTCTGTATCTCTCTGTGTTCAGAGACTGTTTTAATCCCATTTAACCCTTACTACTAGTATAACCTAACCATAATGCTATTCTACCTTGCTTATTAACTCTTGCATTTGGGACCTTCCTGGGTTATATGCCTCAATGCAATCCTGGATAGTGGATTTACCTACTAAGCTATAAGAGGAGCACCCTGAAATACCTTGTAGAGCATGTGTAAGTTTCATCTCATCCTCTTGAACAGTGGTATGGGGCTAAATTCGATAACCCTCAAAAACGGGCACGTGGATCGCGATTAACTCGCGCCCGTTCAATGTAATGCAGGCAGCAATCCAACTTCGTGCTGCCTGCTCATTTCAATGATTTCAGCATGCAGCCAACGCTAACCTTGCTAACCCAAAATCATGAGAGGCTAGCACAAGTTGAAGCTCGCTTGTACCTTTTAAAAGGGAGGTGCATTGTGGCTAGAGCAAGTGCTGGAAGTTGTTCTAAAACTGAATCTGACATAAGAAACAGTCAAGAATGGCACAACATGGGAGAAAGCATGCTCCAAGGTTTTCCAACGCTGCACTGGAGGCCTTGGTGGAGGAGGTGGCAAGGAGGAGAGATGTACTATATCCGCAGGGGGCCAGGAAGTCCTCCAGATACACGCTCATAAGGGATTGGTGCAGGTAGTCGTGGCAGTCAGTGCCAGGAGTCAATCCCCGAGGACCAGGATGCAGTGCCACAACAAGTTCAATGACCTCACACGAGTGATCAAGGTCAATGATTGCATCTTCAAATGCCATATCCTACCAACTGCATCACTAGCCTCAGCCACTCCTCAATTCAGCATCACCCCCATCACTCACCTACCAACAATCCTTCTCAAGGGCAATTAGGGATGGGCAATAAATGCTGGCCTTGCCAGCGACGCCCACATCCAATAAACAAATTTAAAAAAATCTCTTTCAATCAGGACTCATACCTAACATTCATAGCTTTACCTCACCCTCACACACTTAGCACTGCTGCAAGCCTCACACCCACATCTCATAGCTTGCACACACTGCCAGCTATTCAACCATGCCTGCCACATCACCTAAACAGATTGCACGACACACTGACCACTTCCCTCTTGCAGGACAAGGTGGCACACAATCAGAAGCAGCAGGAGCTAACCAGCAGGAGACAGGCACATCTGCATGTCCTAACACCCTTGGAGGAGACGGCGCTGACCATTAATGGAATGGCCATTGCTGAGGCTGTGGCCAGTGGCAGGGCTGAAACCATCGAAGATGACGGTATCCTCATATCTAATGCTCTTTCTCACACCCACAATCTCTTCTGATTTACAAGCTACAGATGGTGTCAGCATGCACCTCTTGCTTTCCCCCCCTCCCCTAACCACAGCTTTACCCTGTGCCTTTCTCCTTTCAGATACCCAAGAACTGCAACCTGGCCAGGCAGTGCAGGAAAAACAAGGCAGTGATGATGAAGACACACCATTTGACCCTGTAAAGTCCTCCTCATCATCTGGGGACTTGTGGCAAAATTTGGAGAGCTGTCCCAGACTCATCTATCACCATGCCTGGGTATATCCTGACCCATCGGCAGAACAGATCCACCAGAGGTGGCGGCACACTGGTGGAGGGAGTGGCCCTGGGAGCCCTTAACATTGACTGTAGACCCCATGTTGTCTCATGGCATCAGGTCAAACATGGGCAAGGAAACCTTCTGCTGATTACCACCTACTGCCATCCCTCAGCTATGAATCAGTACTCCTCCATGCTAAACACCACTTGGAAGAAGCATTGAGGGTAGCAAGGGCACAGAACGCTCTCTGGGTGGGGAACTTCAATGTCCATCACCAAGCGTGGCTCGGAATCACCACTATGGACTGAGCTGGCCAAGCCCTGAAAGACATAGCTGCTAGACTGGGCCTGCAGCAGGTGGTGAAAGAACCAACATGAGGGCAAAACCTACTTGACCTCATTCTCACCAATCTACCTGTCACAGATGCATCTGTCCATGACAGCATTGGCAGCAGTGACCACCACACAGTCCTTGTGGAGACGAAGTCCCGTCTTCACAATGAGTACACTCTCCATCATGTTGTGTGGCACTACCACCGTGCTAAATGTGATAGATTCAGAACAGACCTAGCAGCTAAAAATTGGACATCCATGAGGCGCTGTGGGCCATCAGCAGCAGCAGAATTCTATTCCACCACAATCTGTAACCCCATGGTCTGGGGACCAAGCCTGGTTCGATGAGGAGTGTAGAAGAGCATGCAAGCAGCAGCCTAGAAATGAAGTGCCAACCTGGTGCAACTGCAACACAGGACACAATACATGCTAATCAGCAAAAACAGCGTGTTATAAACAGAGCTAAGCGATCCCACAACAAACAAATCAGATCAAAACTCTGCAGTTGTGCCACATCCAATCGTGAATGGTGGTGGACAATTAAACAACTAATGAGAAGCTCCATGAATATCCCCATCCTCAATCATGGCAGAGCCTAGCACAAGTGCAAAAGACAAGGCTGAAATGTTCGCAACCATCTTCAGTCAGTACTCAGTAGGGCTGAGTGGATGATCCATCTTGGCCTCCTCCTGAGTTCCCCACCATCACAGAAGAAAGTCTTCCGTGAATTCAATTCATCCACTTGATATCGAGAAACAGCTGAGTTTTTTTTTATTCGTTCCAGAATGTGTGTGTCGCTGGCAAGGCCAGCATTTATTGCCCATCCTTAATTGCCCTTGAGAAGGTAGTGGTGAGCTGCCTTCTTGAACCGCTGCAGTCCTTGTGATTATTGTTTCTTGTCATGGTTTGTTACAACTCAGAGACTTGCTAGGCCATTTCAGAGAGCAGTTAAGAACCAACCACATTGCTGTGGATCTGGAGTCACATGTAGGCCAGACCAGGTAAGGGCGGCAGATTTCCTTCCCTAAAGGACATAAGTGAACCAGATGTGTTTTTATGACAATGTGATAGTTTCATGGTCACCATTACTGATTTATTTAATTATAAATTTAAATTCCCCAGCTGCCTTGGTGGGATTTCAACTCACAGTCTCCAGACCATTAGTCCAGGTCTCTGGATTACTAGTCCAGTAACATAACTATTAGGCTGCCATTCCCCTAACTGGATACAACACGGATACAGAAAAGACTATGGGCCCCAATAACAACCTGACTGCCGACCTGAAGACTTGTGCTTCAGAACTAGCTGGGCCTCTAGCCAAGCTGTTCCAGTACAGCTACAACACTGGCATCTACCCAACAAAGTGGAAAATTGCCAGGAATGTCCTGTCCACAAAAAGCAGGACAAATCCAATTCGGCCAATTACTGCCCCATCAGTCTATTCTCAATCGTCAGCAAAGTGATAGAAGTTGTTCTCAACAGGCTATCAAGCGGCACCAACTCACCAATAGCCTGCTCACCGATGCTCAGTTTGGGTTCCACCAGTACAACTCGGCTCCAGACCTCATTACACCCTTAGCTCAAACACGGAAAAAAGAGCTGAATTCCAGAGGTACGGTGAGAGTGACTGCCCTTGACATCAAGGCAGCATTTGACCGAGTGTGGCAACAAGGAGCCCTAGTAAAACTGAATTCAATGGAAATCAGGGGGAAAGATCTCCACTGGCTGGAGTCATACCTAGCACAAAGGAAGATGGTTGTGGTTGTTGGAGGTCAATCATCTCAGCCCCAGGACATCGCTGCAGGATTTCCTCAGGGTAATGACCTTGGCCCAGCCACATTCAGCTGCTTCATCAATGACCTTCCTCTGTCATAAGGTCAGAAGTGGGGATGTTCGCTGATGATTGCACAGTGCTCAGTTCCATTCGCAACTCCTCAGGTAATGAAGCAGTCCGTGCCCGCATGCAGCAAGACCTGGACAGCATTCAGGCTTGGGCTGATAAGTGGCAAGTAAAATTCGCACCACGCAAGTGCCAGGCAATGACTATCTCCAATAAGAGAGAGTCTAACCACCGCCCCTTGACATTCAACAGGATTACCATCGCCAAAACCCCCACCATCAACATCCTGGGGTTCACCATTGACCAGAAACTTAACTAAACCAGCCATATAAATACTGTGGCTACAAGAGCAAGTCAGAGGCTGGGTATTCTGTGGCGAGTGTCTCACCTCTTGACTCCCCAAAGCCTTTCCACCATCTACAAGGCACAGCTCAGGAGTGTGATGGAATACTCTCCACTTGCCTGGATGAGTGCAGCTCCAACAACACTCAAGAAGCTCAACACCATCCAGCACAAAGCAGCCAGCTTGATTGGCACCCCATCTACCACCTTAAACATTTACTCCCTGCACCACCGGTGCACCGTGGCTGCAGTGTGTACCATCTACAAGATGCACTGCAGCAACTTGCCAAGGCTTCTTCAACAGCACCCCCCAAACCCACGACCTCTACCACCTAGAAGGACAATGGTTGTTGGCGCATGCAAGTTCCCCTCCAAGTTACACACCATCCTGACTTGGAAATATATTATCGTTCCTTCATTGTCGCTGGGTCCAAATCCTCGACCTCCCTCCCTAACAGCACTGTGGGAGTACCTTCACCACAAGGATTGCAGCGGTTCAAGAAGGCGGCTCACCACCACCTTCTCAAGGGCAATTAGGGATGGGCAATAAATGCTGGCCTTGCCAGCGACGCCCACATCTCAGGAATGAAGAAAAGAAAAAAACTTGATTTAACACTTGCAGGCACCAGCTCAGATACTAACACTGGGTGTAATTTCGAGCATATCATAAAGGCGGGATCTGCACTTGGTGAGACACCAGGCACGAGTGGTCTTCAGCCATGGCAGGGGACAAGGATAGCGCAGATTCCAGTAGGTCGCACATGAGTTTTGCATCAGAGGACTCAGGTAAACACTTCACTGGGGCAGGCTACAGAAGAAGGCTGATGGGTATGCACAATGAAATGCTTGGTGCATTGGGAAGCCTGCCAGAAAGCCTGTGTGCAATGTCAGGGAGCCTGGAGGAGTCCGGCACCAACTTGGCACAGGACTTTGCGCGGAGCTTGGAGCCCATCATTTCCAGCATGGAAGTGGTTGCCAACTCCATTCACACACTTGTGGACCCAACCACAATTCAGTATCTGATGGCCGATAGCTCAGCTTCCATTGTGGCACAAGCAGCAGCCACCAACATCTGAGTGCTGTAGTGGAAGCTCAGATTGCTGTCATGCAAGGTCAATCTGCTGCCATCATAGCTCTGGATTGCAGTGTTCAAAGGAGCTTGCAGGGTATCACAGCAGTTTAGCAATCTGTCCTCCTACAGATTACTAGGATTGCTGAGGTGCCACTCCGGGGGAATGGCAGAGGCTCCATGGAGCACGATCCTGCTGTCCTCTCTCAGGATGACAGCATTCGTCCTCTCACCACTGCCACTCCGACAGTGCCCTTGCTTTGGCCTGTCAGCCTGCCAGCCCAGACTGCTGCCAACCATGTCGAGATTGTGTAGTCTGCAGCCAGGCCTTCTAGGCTCAAAGCTGCTCGATGTCATCTTCCAGGGCCATCTACAGTTTCCTCCACTGAAAGTCAGCAACCTTACACCAGCCATGCTGTAGCCACTGGGGTGGCACTGCGTAGGAGCACTAGGACAGGCAAAGGCACACATAATACAAACATTAAGGGTTATTAATTTACATTTATATGCAATATGGCAGGATTTGATTTATAAATTTGGTTTGAAATGTTAATTTTGTGGAGGCTTTTATTTTTGCATTGTGGCAAGAGGACGCTGTGACAGAGGGAAAGTAAGGTGTTGGTGAATGGGGAATTGGGGTTGTAGTTATCAGTATCGCACTCGGATGAGTTCTTCACGGACAACCCAACCAGAAAGGGGCTGTCTAGGTTGCCTTCTCCCTCCTCTTCTTCCTCTTCCTTCTCCTCCTCCTCCTCCTCCTCATCTGCTCACCGTATAGCTGGTTGCAAGGGCTGTGCCCTCATGACTGTGAGGATGGTCAGCATGCAGCGTACCACCACGAATCTCAATACCTGCTCTGCCGAGTAGTACATAGCTGCTCCAGAGTGATCCAGGCAGTGGAAGCATTGTTATAGCACGTGTTAACGCCACCACCAAAATGGCATCCAGTGCATTTTGCCCCACAAGTGTGCCCATGTGCCGCGGATACCATTACTAAGCTCTAAGGCACTTGTAGCAATTAAAAAATGGGTGCGACAGATCCAAATTTTGTGCCGGTGGTGTTTTATTGAAGTGTTACTGAGCAGTTCAAGGTTTGGGGATTGGGGCATCATGGATGATCTTAGTCCTATTTATGGTTTCTCCTAGTTTCTTAAGGACATTGAGACATACTGAAATTTCCTCAGCCTTGATAAACTGATTGTTGTTTCTCACACCTCAGGGTGGATGGGTTTTACTACAAAACTGCCATTTAGGATTGGAATTCATGGATGAGCTGTTAGAGACCTTGACCACAAGTGAGAATGTGCACGAGTCTTTCCGAGTGTGGATCACCACCGAGCCACATCCCAAGTTCCCGATCACACTGCTACAGGTTAGTGTTTATGCTGCACGCTGACAGCAGATTGGGAAACAAGTGAAACAGACAGGTTTCCCCAGCCCCCTCCTGATCCTGGTACTGCACTGATCTGCCTCCAAGTTGGAGATTGATCCAGGAATTTTGCAAATTTTCCAAATTTTGTGTTCTTAGGCGATCCAAGATGCTTGTGTAGGCTGGACCCCACTGGTGGCAATCATATGCACCCTTGTGAAGGCGAATCAGCCACGACTGCGACGGTGGGGTCTTTTCCAGGGTCAAGAGCGAGGTTGAGGCAGAGTCAGGGGGGCAGTCTCTCAGTTTAGCGAGTCACTGCCCCGGCCATCATCTGCTGGAAGTTCCACCCATTACAAGTCAATGCAGAAACTCCAGGAAACAGCAAAGACCTACAAACATACAAACAATGACGGACAGGTAAAGACCATCTGGTCCATCGAGCCTGTCCCACACAATTGCGATACCTTGTGTATCATAACATAAACTCCACCCCACCCGAAACTATGTGATCTCCTGGGAGAGGCAAAAAAACAGAAAAAAAACCATGGCCAATTTGGGAAAAAAATCTGTGAAATTCCTCTCCAACCCATCTAGGCGATCGAAACTAGTCCATGTGAATGTGGAACTCGCTACCACAAGGAATGGTTGAAGCAAATAGTATAGATGCATTTAAGGGGAGGCTAGACAAGCATATGAGGGAACAGGGAATAGAGGGTTATGCTGATAGATTTCGATAAGGAAAGACAGGAGGGGGCTCGTGTGGAGCATAAACGCCAGCATTGACTGGTTGGGCCAAATGGCCTGTTTCTGTGCTGTATATCCTATGTAACCCTATGTAATCATTCCGGCCCTGAATTCCCTGCAGTACCTACCTTCTGTAAGAGGTGATCTCCGCCCCAGCCAGAAACAGGTCCAGCTCTCACTTGAAGGAATTCAGCGAATCAGCATCCACGAGACAGTAGCCTGAAGTGACTGGGTGTCCATCCTTTCCCAGGGGCCTCCACCAGTCTCCTGCCAGAGTTATGGGACACCAGTGGAACCCACAAGGAATTTCAGGGCCAGCAAGTTCTAGTTTTTAAGCTATGGGTTTCAGTAATCCCAGTCACAGAAATCTATTTATTCTGCTTAATTTATTGTCAATGGAATTTGATTTTTTTTAAATTAGTCGTGAGGAACGGTACTGCTGAGTTGGATTCTCCTCTGTGATCCTGCCAAGGTGGGCTCGGATAGTGGTGGAGAATGAGGTAAAATCTGTCAGTGAGACCTACCGCCACCTCACCACATCAACTTGGATTTTAATCTCCTTTTGCTTCTGTGGCATTGCTGCTGGCTGCCCCTTCTCTGCCTGTTACATGCAAATGTCAGCGGGGAAGCAAGATCCAGTTCCTGACCCATTCTAACTGAGGCCTACAAGGTTGAGGCACCATTGACCTTTGGGGCTTTTCTGACCCTTTAAATTCTAGCCACCTCTTCTCTATTAACCTTGGTTCAGTGGTAGCAATCTCGCCTCTGAGTTAGAAGGTCGTGGGATCACGCCTCACTGCAGAGACTTAAGAGAATTGTCTAGGCTAAGGAAGTACTGCACTGTTACAGATGCCACCTTTAGGACGAGGCATTAAACCGAGGCACTGTCTGCCCTCAAAACTGGGTATTAAACGTTCCCTGGCACTATTACACGAAGAATAAGAGTGTTCTCCTGGTGTCCTGGCCAACCTTTATCCCTTAACTGGCATCATTAGAATGGATTATCTGGTCATTTATCTCATTGCCGTTTGTGGGACCATGCAGTGCGCAAATTGGTTGCCATATTTCCTTACCTTACAATAGTGGCTACATTTCAAAAGTATTTCATTGCTGTGAAGCATTTTGCAATGTCCTGAGGATTTGGAAGATTGGATCTTTCTGGTGCTGCAGAAAGAAGGGGCATTGTGGCCAGGTTCTGGTGACCTCCCTCTTAGTGGCACACCATACATAATCAATGACCGCTGACCCAGAGAAAAGAGTCAGGGATAGAGCAGAGTCAGAGGGGTGGGTGGATGCATCATCCCATCATTACTCCTCCCCAAAGAAGAGAATCCTACTCCTGATGTTTCTCTGCTGTTATAAGAATATAAGAAATAGGAGCAGGAGCAGGCCACATGGCCCCTCGAAACTGCTCCGCCATGCAATAAGATCATGGCTGATCTACCAAAACTCCACTTTCCCCCCCATCCCCGTAACCCTTGATTCCCTTAGTGTCTAAAGATCTATCACTCTCTGTCTTGAATATACTCAATGACTGAGCAGCCACAGCTCTCTGGGCTAGAGAATTCCAAAGATTCACAACCCTCTGAATGAAGACATTTCTCCTCATCTCAGTCTTAAATGGCCAATCCCTTGATGTTTGGTTCTAGACTCTCCAGCCAGGGGAAAACAGCGTCGCAGCATCTCCCCTGTCAAGCACTGAGAATTTTATAGGTTTCAATGAGATCACCTCTCATCCTTCTAAACTCCAGAGAATATCGGCCGATTCTACTCAATCTCTTCATAGGACAACCTTCTCATCCCAGAAATCAACCTTGGTTGCACGCCCGCTAAGGCAAGTGTATCCTTCCTTGGGTAAGGAGGCCAAAACTGTGCACGGTACTCCAGGTGTGGTCTCAACAAATCCCTAAATAATTGGAGCAAGACTTACTTACTTTTATACTCTAACCCCCTTGCAATAAACATAGAAACATAGAAACATAGAAGATAGGAGCAGGATCAGGCCATTCGGGCCCTCGAGCCTGCTCCGCCATTCAATGAGATCATGGCTGATCATTCAAATTCAGTACCCTGACCCTGCTTTCTCCCCATATCCCTTGATCCCTTTAGCCTTAAGAAATATATCCAACTCCTTCTTAAATATATTTAATGAATTGGCCTCAACTGCCTAAATAAAGGCTAACATATCATTTGCCTTCCTAATGTCTTTGCTGTACCTGCATGTTAAATTTCTGTACATCACTCCCACTCTGACCTCTCCTAACTCGGCCTCTTACACTGTTCCAACGAAGCTCAACGTAAGCTCGAGGAACAGCACCTCATCCTTCAATTAGGCACTTTACAGCCTTCTGGACTCAACATCGAGTTCAACAATTTCAGACCATAACCTCGGCCCTATTTTTTTTTCCACATGGCAGCTGTTGATGATTCTGCCATTCCCATTTACACCTCATCTAGGGTCATCTTTTGTTTCTTAACTTGTCTCATTACCATCTCCTTTTGCCTTGCACCATCGTCCCTTTTGTCCTTTAATCGCTCCTGCCTTCCAGCCTATCACAGACCTTCCCTTTGGGTCTTTCCTCCCCTCCCGCCTTTCCCTGCCCCTGCACTTGCTTAAAAATCTGTTCCATCTCTAACATTTTCCAGTTTTAACGAAGGTCATCGACCTGAAACGTTAACTCTGTTTCTCTCTCCACAGATGCTGCCTGACCTGCTGAGTGTTTCCAGCATTTTCTGTTTGTATTATTGTTAACTTTCTGTGATTTGTGTACAAGAACACTTGAAACTGTGCATACTAACATTTACTGGTCTCTCACCTTTTAAAAAGTACTCTGCATTTCTACTCTTCCTACCAAAGTGGCTAATTTCACATTTTCCCACATTATGAAGAAAAAGAAAGAAATACTTGCATTTATATAGCACCTATCACGACCACCAGACATCCCAAAGCGCTTTTTGAACTGTAGGGGAGCGATTTTCTCACTGGAGGCAAGATGGAGGCGGGTTTCGGCTTGGGTGTGTCACAAACTCGCCTCCACTGATAGTTTTCAAAAAATTGAGATTTTCCCACGATTGGCCAGAGGTGTGGGATGCCTTGCTCAACTAGTGTTTTGGGACTGAAACTCGCCTCTGTTGACAGCACTTTTCCAGTCTGATTTTATGGCTTCTTGCTCCCTTGGCTCACTCCACAGCATTTCTGCATCTCCTGCACCACCTCCAACATCTTTTGAGAAACCACTATGTCCAATTCCAAGGCAAGGATCTACCCAAGGCTCTTGGACGAGGCGCTGCAAATGTTGTTGGAGGGGGTGACAGCTAGCATGGAGGTGCTCTTCCATTCATCTCGGAGCAAGAGGCCTGCCAAAGAAACCAAGGCTGTGTGGGTACAGCTGGCAAGGGATATAACCTCCGGATCTGTGTGCAGATTGGGAGACTGTTTCTGTGTATTGATGAAATATCATCCCTGTTGGAAAGCATTAACATGATTTGATGCCAAAATGTTGGCGTTATGCCATCTGTTACTTAGCCTGAGGCAGCTCCACATTGCGGGCAACGCCACACTTGCGGTGTCAAGTTGGTGGCCTGACTGAAAGGAGGCCAGAGAGTCATGTCCATTGTCAATGAAGTCCTGGCATGGAGCCAAGGACATGTGCCAACTTGGCCAACCTATACAAATCTGGCCATGATAAGTTAATCCCTTGCATCCCTGGCAGCCATGTGCTCGCATGCTGCCACTGCCATTGGTCGAAACACCGGCGCTCTGACCTCTTCCTACTCCTCCTCCTCCTCCTGCTGCTCCTCCTCCTGCTCCTCTTCCTCCAGATCATCCTCCTTCTCCTCAGCCTTCTCCTCCTCCTCATCCTCACCTGAGGTCCAAGGTGAAAGGAAATGAATGTTTCCCATTCTGCTTGCAGATGCCTCCCCTGGGGAAGCGCTCATTGTAAACGGGGCGAGGTTCTTCCCAGGAGGTCCCACAGTTGACGGAGTCAAGCTGTAGCACCTCCGGCTTTGGAAGGTCTTCTAAAAGTGCTCAGAGACCTTTTAAAGCCAAGGTCTGGCACCTGCAAGTAAGCCTTGCTGCAGTGAACGAGGTCTTGTTAGACCTGCAGCAGTGAGGAGGCCACCCACGAGTTAACCCACCAGGTTTACCTGGCATGGTTCAGAAGTTGCGTGAAGCACACCGAAATGATGGTAAATTCAAGAGGGCCTCTCAAAATAGGATTAGAGAGGCCCTTAACAAGCATTTGCAGTAGTTAATTAACACTATGGCCAGCTGGAGGCAGGAGTGTTTCCCGACCGCCAAAACCGGCACCGGCGAAATCCCACGGAGGCGGGTTGGAGTCGGGTTTCTGACCCAACCTCAGTAATTCGAATTTTCCCACCTTTCCCGACTCCAAACCCGCCTCCTCCAGCGTCAGAAAATCGCCCCTGTAGTTACTGTTGTAATGTACACTCCATCTGTCACATTCTTGTCCACTCACTTATATATCCCTTTGCAGCCGCTTTGCATCCTCCTCACAGCTTACTTTCACACCTAGCTTTGTATCATCAACAAACTTAGATTGTAAATAGCTGAGGCCCAACCCGAAAATAACCCATTTACTCATACTCTCTGTTTTTTGTCCGTTAACCAATCCTCAATCCAAGCTAATATATTACAGTACCCAATTCCATGAGCCCCAATCTTGTGTAACAAAGTCTTGTGTGGTACCTTATCGAATGCCTTCTGAAAATCCAAATATACTACATTCATTGTTTTCCCCTTATTTACCCTGCTGGTTACACCCTCAAAACGCTCTAATGGATTTGTCAAACACTAATGAAAGGGGGTTGGGAGGATTCAGGAAAAAGCAAATTTAAAAGCAGCGAGAGAAATGTCAAGGCTCAAGAGCAGAGTAGAGTTTTGGGTAAAAATAAGCAGAGTGGGTCAGGAAGGGACAGAGAGAGTAACAAAGGTAATAAGGCATCAGTGACTAAGGTGACAGCAGGGAAAAAATAGAAATAAGTCAAAGCTAATTGCACTATATCTGAATAAGCAAAGCATTTGCAACAAACTAGATGAATTAATAGCTCAGCTAGAAATTGGCCCAGAAATTCGGGTCCCAACACGTGAGTACGCACGGGGTACTCACGCGTGGACCCGATGGAAGTGCCAGTTCCTTGCATGCACTATGCATGCGCGGGAAACCGGCATTTCCGTTCCTCTGAACGAAGGGGTTCAGAGGTCGAACGCGTGCGCGCGGGAGTCTGCGCGTGCGCTTTGAACTTACGTTTTTTTTACAGGTTTTTCCGTGAGGGTAAGTCTTTAGATTTTAGAAATGTAAAAACCAGGCGTAAGGCCTGCATTTTAAAAGGTAAGTGGTCAATTAATTAAAATTTAAAAAAAATGTCCACAGGTTTATTATTTTTAAATACTTTAAAGCAAGGTAAGTTTATTTTTAGCCCCGTTTTTTTATAAAATTATTTTGTTCAAAAATTTAAATTATTGTTTAAAATAGTTATTTAATGTAATTTATAGTTTATTTTAAAAGTGTGATTTAAAAAAAAAATTATTTGAATGTTTACTGTTATTTTGGGGCCCGTATATTCATATGTTTAGACAGGTCTTCCTGTCAATCTTATGAATGGGCTTTTCCCTCCTCTGATTGGCTGCCCATGGCTCACGTGATCCCAGGGGACGCATCGCACTAACTACGCCCCTGGGACACGCAAGCACAGCGCGCCGGGAGTTGGAGCAGGCCCCGGAGCGGAATTCCACGGGAGCCCAGAGCTCAACTGCCGGCGCGCAAGGTAAGTGCAGGTCGGGGGCTTGCACCCGCGGGAAGCCCCCGACCCGAATTTCTGGGCCATTAACTGGTTTGATCTAATAGCCATAACAGAGACATGGTTGCAAAGTGGCCAAGGTTGGGAACTAAATATTCCAGGAAACTTAACTTTTAGAAGAGATAGACAAAATGGAAAAGGAGGAGGGGTAGCCCTGATAATAAAGGATGGGATAAAGACAGTAGAGAGAAAGGGGGAGAAATTCAGTTGGTTGCACCACCCGTTAACGCCTTAAGAGGGCGACAAGTGGGGCACAAGCCAGCTAGCGCCCGGGCGCGGCGAGACCTGCGCCTCTCGCAAAATTGAGCGGGCATTTAGCGGCGGCGCTAAACCACAACGCCTGCTCAGCTGCGCACGCAGATCCTGATGTCATTTCAGAGTGCAACGCCCTTGGGGCGCCCCGGACCGGAAATTCAGTGGCGCCCCCCTCCTTTCCGACTGTCACTCCCAACGACTGGTTGACTGGAATGGTTCCCAGTCGCTGTGGGGCTGGGGGGGCGCTATTTAAAGGGGGCTCTTCCTGGCTTCTTTGTGGTAACCATTTGTGGACCACTCCTTCTGAGAGAGAGAGAGAGATTTACAGAGAGACAAAGGGAGAGAGCTTTCTGCATTGAGTCAGCACTCGCTGAGGTACTTTTGGCTTCTGACCAGAACTTTGTAGTTGCTTTGCTTTTTCACCGGCATAACTTTGAGTGGCCACATACTATGGGGGCTGCAATGGATGGGAACGTTGGGCTTCTCCATTACATTGAGAGGGCACAGAGACGCAGAGAGAGAGTGCCAATCATGGCCAGACGGAGGAGGGCCAACAGGCGTCGGCACACGAGACCTTGCCGTCCCAGGGTTTTCCGCCAACAGTTCTCATACCTCAATATGTCTGAGGAGCAGTGTTTTCGGAGGCTGCGATTCAGCAAGGAGGTGGTCACTGAGCTCTGCCACCTGCTTCAGCCACATCTGCAGCCTCAACTGAGGAGCAGGACGTCTCTGTCGGTGGCAGTGAAGGTAACAGTGGCTCTCAACTTCTATGCCACCGGCTCCTTTCAATCCGCTACTGGGGACATTGTCAATATCTCCCAGTTCGCGGTGCATTGCTGCATCCATCAAGTCACGAATGCCCTCTTTAAAAGGAGACATCAGTACATCTCCTTCCCCATGACCCCGGACAAGCAGCAAGAGTGCGCAATGGGCTTTGCAAGAATAGCGGGCTTCCCCATGGTCCAGGGCGCCATTGACTGCATGCATGTGGCTTTGCGGGCGCCGCAAGAGAATGCCGAGGATTACCGCAACCGGAAGGGGTTCCATTCGTTGAACGTCCAGTTGGTCTGTGACCACAGACAGCTGATAGTTGCTGTCAATGCCCACTTTCCAGGCAGCAGCCACGACGCCTTCATCCTGCGCCAGACTTCTGTGGCAGACCTTTTCGAGGCCCCGGCTCACCCAGGAGGCTGGCTTCTCGGGGACAATGGCTATCCTCTGTGCACCTGGCTGATGACCCCGCTCCGTGCGCCCAGCACCCCTGCTGAAGAACAATACAATGAGAGCCATCAAGCTACCAGGAACATTGTTGAGCAGACAATCGGCGTGCTCAAGCAACGGTTCCGCTATCTGGACCATTCCGGAAGAGCCCTTCAGTATTCACCTGAGCGAGTCTCCCATTTCGTTGTTGTGTGCTGCATGCTGCATAACCTGGCAATCCTCAGGACTCAGCCACTGCCACCAGACATTGGAGCACCAGCAGAGGAGGAGGAGGAGGAGGGGGTGGAGGAGAAGCAGCAGCACCAAGACGGGAGGGAGGCACAAAGTGCAAGGGCCGTCCGTCAGCGGCTTATAGCAAGTCGCTTCTAGGCCCCCTCTGAGGGAATGGCTTCTGCCATTCAAAGAACATGAATGGAACCGTGCTGCAACCCCTAAGCCGGTCAAGGCAACAAATAGTTCAAAGAGCAAACATGCACATTCTGAATAAAGACACTTCTTTATTTAACAAACTATGTGCCCTTCCCACATGACAAAGTAACAGAGAGAAACCCCCCAAAAAAACAGTCAGTCACATAACTGGCTCTCACAACCTGGAGCCAATGACCAAAACAGTAACAAAAATATGACCACGATCCTCGGCCTTCAATTAAACAATTAACAACATTTTGCCACACCTCCTACTTTTTGCCCTTCGAGGGTGATCTGCTTCGCTTGCGAGATTGTCCCTTTCCCACCTTGCAGCTCCTCTGCAATGGGACCCCAGTGGCTGCAGCGAGGCTGGGGGAAGGCTGCTGGGTGTCAGAAACTGAGACTGCAGATGCCCTTGAGGGACAGCCTGGACCAGCTCTGGGCCTGGAGGGCCCGGCTGCTGACTGCTCCAACTCTGCATGGATGGCACCAGTCTGTCCTACAGGTGGTGGCAGCTGCAGTGGAGAAGTGACAGTGCCAGTGGGGACTCATCTTCCCTGGAGGGGAGTGGGGGGGAATGGTCTGATGAGGGTGAAGCTCCAGGACCCAGCGGGCTGCAGCAACGCGAGGGGGGTAGGGAAGCTCGGCGGCCTCCTCCCCGGAGGGAGAGTCTGGCCTCGAGTCCTGCTACAGTGAGCACAGAAGAGGTGCGGCTCCTCGCTGAAATGAGCGCCCAGGCAGAGCACAGGCACACTGAACTCATGGCTGCAGTGGCAAGGATGCCCGAATCCATTGAGTCACTGGCAAGGAGTGTCCAGGACTTCGGCGCAGCACAGGCAAGGAGTCTCCAGGACTTCGGCGCAGCACAGACAGCTGCCACGCAATTGCTTAGTGCTGCAATGCAGTCAGTGGCTGGTCTCATGCAGACGCAGATTAAGGCCACACGAGCACTGACTGCGGCACTCCCACGGGGCAGCACTGCAGCATGCGGAGCAATCTGCTGAAGCACAGATTGCTGGCCTGCTGCGGCGCGATAAGGGCTCCGGCGAATCCTGCCCGATCCAGCACACAACCATGCCACTGCGGAGCCCTCGGTCAGAGCCCAGATTCCGTACCCATATGAGATGGCTGTCTCAGCCCCTGTATAGCCGCAGGAAGAGCAGACTGTGGAAGAGCTCTTCCAGGCTCCCAAACCCAGAGGATGCCCGCCAAAGGCGTCTAAACAGGCGCAGCATCAAAGTGAGTAAGTTGCCTCTACATCTGCTGAAGCCACAGGGGAAGCACCACGTAGAAGCACACGTAAGAGGAAGTTAACACACAAATAGTCACAAGGGTAGTCACTTGGGTGTTTTATTGTGTGAAAAAGTACCGCTTGTCATCCAGATTGTGATTGCATTAAACAAAAGTGATGGCAAAGATTTGAAGTATTGGCCTATGTGTGGTGAGAAATGGAAGTGAGGGCTCAGGGCTACTTGCATTTGTAATGATGATAGTGAGAGTGATAGGAAAGCACCATTTTTTGGATAGATGATGTATGACGTGTTAAGCAGCTTGTCCTGACATTCATCTACAAAAATACTGTGGCAAAAAGACTAGGTCAGAGACTAGGGGCTAGATTTTCAGTTGCTTGCGCCAGCAGTTAGCGCCTTAAGAGAAGTGATTTTCGGGCGCTATGCGTGTAGCGCCTGGGCGCAGCGCAGTTTGCGCCCCGCCCCAAATTAAGTTGCCCGTTAGCGCCGGCGCAAAGTTTAGCGGCCGCCCGGATGCGCGCGCAGAAAATGACGTCACATCCTCGTGCAACGCCCTTTGGCCGCCCCGAATCCAAACTTCAGTCGGACCGCCCGATTGTGCGGCTGGCGTCCAGTGCGTTTGTAAAATGGAACGCAACACACCCTGGGGAGCGCAAATTAAAGGGCCCTCCTCCTGCACTATAATGGAAGGAACCAGTGTGTTGTGAATGGTGTATTTATGTTTCCGGACTCCTCCTCCTCCTCCTCCTCCTCCTCCTCCTCCTCCTCGTCTTTCTTCGTCTTTTCCCCCCCAGACTGCCTTTGCAAATAAACACATGCACCCTTCCCCTTTAAGAGCTCACTGGCACCAGAGTGTCTGCCGTGCGCAGCGCTCTGCACCGCCGGCTTAGCGCCTAAAGATAGTAGTGGAACGCCTCTTTTAGCGCTCCACCAACCTCTTAGGGCGAAGCCACTGAATTTCCGGCAACGGGGCGCTACTTTGGGGCGGGCGCTAACTTCGGGCGGGCGCTAAGGTTAGCGCCCCAAAACTGTCTATACTGAAAATCTAGGCCTATGTATTCTGCGGCGAGTGTCTCACCTCCTAACTCCCCAAAGCCTTTCCATCTACAAGGCACAAGTAAGGAGTGTGATGGAATACTCTCCACTTGCCTGGATGAGTGCAGCTCCAACAACACTCAAGAAGCTTAACACCATCCAGGACAAAGCAGCCCACTTGATTGGCACCCAATCCACCACCTTAAACATTCATTCCCTCCACCAACGGCGTACCATGGCTGCAGTGTGTACCATCTACAAGATGCACTGCAGCAACACGCCAAGGCTTCTTTGACAGCACCTCCCAAACCCTCGACTTCTACCACCTAGAAGGACAAGGGCAGCAGGTGCATGTGAACACTACCACCTCCAAGTTCCCCTCCAAGTCACACACCATCTTAACTTAGAAATATATTGCCATTCCTTCATCGTCGCTGGGTCAAAATACAGAAACCCCTCCCTAACAGCACTGTGGGAGTACCTTCACCACAGGGACTGCAGCAGTTCAATAATAATGCAGCTCACCAACACCTTCTCAAGGGCAATTATGGGTTGGCAATAAATGCTGGCCTTGCCAGCGATGCCCACATCCCAGGAATGAATTTTTTTTAATTGCCACAACTTTACCCGTATGCCTTTTTCCTTTCAGATAACCAAGAAGAACAACATAGAAACATAGAAAAATAGGAGCAGGAGTAGGCCATTCGGCCCTTCGAGCCTGCTCCACCATTCAATATGATTATGGCTGATCCTTTATCTCCATACCATATTCCTGCTCTCTCCCCATACCCCTTGATGCTTTTTGTGTCTAGAAATCTATCTATCTCCTTCAATATATTCAGTGACTTGGCCTCCACAGCGTTCTGTGGTAGAGAATTCCACAGGTTCACCACCCTCTGAGTGAAGAAATTTCTCCTCATCTCAGTCCTAAATGTCCTACCCTGTATCCTGAGACTGTGACCCCTCGTTCTAGACCTCCCAGCCAGGGGAAACATCCTCCCTGCATCCAGTCTATCTTGTCCTGACAGAATTTTATACATTTCAATGAGATCCCCTCTCATTCTTCTAAACTCTAGTGAATACAGGCATAGTCGACCCAGTCTCTCCTCATATGACAGTCCTGCCTTCCCAGGAATCAGTCTGGTGAACCTTCGTTGCACTCCCTCTATGGCAAGTATTGTTGAGATACCGCGGCAAACGTGGGAGTCGAGACCAGAGCTATTGAAAACACAACTGCTTTATTCCAACCACATGACAAACAGGAACTAGAAAAGCCCGCGCATCCACTTAAATACTTCCCAGACAGAAAGTGCTCCCGGCAGCCTGTCCCTGTGGGAAACAAGTTGCTGGAGGAAAGGGCCCCCGGCTGGGGGCTTCTGTTTAGACTGTCTGTGCCGCCATGAGCGGATTATGTCCAGTGGTGGCGTGTCGCCACAGAATATCCTTTCTTAGGTAAGGAGACCAAAACTGCACACAATACCCCAGGTGTGGTCTCACCAAGGCCCTGTATAACTGTAGTAAGGTATCCTTGCTCCTGTACTCAAATCCTCTTGCAATGAAGGCCAACATACCATTTGCCTTCCTAACTGCTTGCTGCATCTACATGTTTGCTTTCAGTGACTGGTGTACAAGGACACCCAGGTCCCTCTGTACATCAACATTTCCCAATCTATCACCATTTAAATAATACTCTGCCTTTCTGTTTTTCCTACCGAAGTGGATAACTTCACATTTATCCACGTTATACTGCATCTGCCATGTATTTGCCCACTCACTCAACTTGTCCAAATCGCCTTGAAGCCTCTTTGCATCCTCCTCACAACTCACAATCCCACCTAGTTTCGTGTCGTCAGCAAACTTGGAATTATTACAATTGGTTCCCTCATGCAAATCATTGATATATACTGTGAATAGCTGGGGCCCAAGCACTGATCCCTGCGGTACCCCACTAGTCACCACCTGCCACCCCGAAAAAGACCCATTTATTCCTATGCTCTTTTTCCTGTCTGTTAACCAATTTTCAATCCATGCCAGTATATTACGCCCAATCCCATGTGCTTTAATTTTGCACACTAACCTCTTATGTGGGACTTTATCAAAGGCCTTCTGAAAATCCAAATACACCCACTGGTTCTCCCTTATCTATTCTACCAGTTACATCCTCAAAAAACTCCAGTAGGTTTGTCAAACACGATTTCCCTTTCATAAATCCATGTTGACTTTGCCTAATCCCGTTGATATTTTCTAAGTGTCCTGTTATCACATCCTTTATAATAGACTGTAGCATTTTCCCTACTACTGATGTTAGGCTAACCGGTCTGTAGTTCCCTGTTTTCTCTCTCCCTCCCTTTTTAAATAGTGGGGTTACATTTGCCACCCTCCAATCTGCAGGAACTGTTCCATAATCTATAGAATTTTGGAAGACGACAACCAATGTATCCATTATTTCCAAGGCTACCTCTTTTAGTACCCTGGGATGCAGATTATCAGGCCATAGGGATTTATCAGCTTTCAGTCCCATTAATTTCTCCAGCACTATTTTTTTACTAATACTAATTTCCTTCAATTCCTCCTGCTCACTAAACCCTTGGTTCCCTAGCATTTCTGGGAAGTTATTTGTGTCCTCTTCTGTGAAGACAGAACCAAAGTATTTGTTTAATTGCTCTGCCATTTCCTTGTTCCCCATTATAAATTCTCCCATTTCTGACTGTAAGGGACCTACATTTGTCTTCATTAATCTTTTTCTTTTTACATACTTGTAGAAGCGTTTACAGTCCGCTTTTATGTTCCTTGCAAGTTTACTCTCATATTCTATTTTTCCCCTCTTAATCAATCTCTTAGTCCTTTTTTGCTGAACTCTAAACTGCTCCCAATCCTCAGGCTTGCTACTTTTTTTGGCAACTTTATTTGAACCTCTTTGGATCTAATACTATCCTTAATTTCTTTTGTTAGCCATGGTTGGGCCGCTTTTCCTTTTGTGTTTTTGCGCCAGAAAGGAATGTATAACTGTTGCAATTCATGCATTCGTTCCTTAAATGTTAGCCATTGCCTATCCACCGTCATGCCTTTTAATGAAGCTCTCCCCAATCTATCATAGCCAACTCACTCCTCATACCTTCGTAGTTTCTTTTGTTTAGATTTAGGATCCTAGTTTCAGATTGGACTTCTTCACTTTCCATCTTAATGAAGAATTCAATCTTCCCTAAAGGACCCCGCACAACAAGATTATTAATTAACCCCTTCTCATTGCACAATACCCAATCTAGGATAGCCTGTTCCCTATTTGGCTCCTCAACGTACTGGTCTAAAAAATCATCTCGCACACACTCCAGGAATTCATCCTATACAGTATTATTGCTTATTTGGTTTGGCCAGTCTATATGTAGATTAAAGTCACCCATGATTACTTTAGTAACCTCTAATTTCCTGTTTGATGCCATCCCCTACATTACCACTACTGTTTGGAGGCCTATAGACAACTCCCACCAATGTTTTCTGCCCCTTGGTGCTTCTTAGCTGGCCATTGTTCCTGCAGGCTCCTGTGCCATCATAAGGGGAAAGCTTGGAAGCCTGCAGAGGAAGCAAGGCTTGCTGTGGACCTTAAATGCAGCAGCAATGATGACGTCATTGGAGGGGACTTGCAGTCATGAAAAACCCATTTGCAAAGGTTTCCCACATGTTGGAAATCAATTGGCCAATTGAGTTAAAATTGCATCAATCTCACACATCCATTTAGATTCGTGTGGGAATCACAAAATTCGGGGAACCCGACAATTGCCCGCACCTGAGTTAAAATCGACCCCTACACCTTGATTTTCTGAGCCAGTATCCTTTCTCACTATTGCTCTGATTTCATCCTTTACTAACAACACCACCCCACCTCCTTTCCCTTTTTGCCTGTCCTTCCTAAATATTGAATATCCTTGGATATTCAGCTCCCAGCCTTGGTCACCCTACAGCCATGTCTCTGTAATTGCAATTATATCGTATCAGTTTACATCTATTTGCGCTGTTAATTTGTCTACCATATTACGAATGCTTCTTGCATTCAGATACAGTGCCTTTATATTTGTCTTTTTAACATTTTTAGACATCTTAACATTTTTTTGTACTATGGCCCAATTTGTCTTATTACCATTTTTTCTTACCCGGACCTTATTTGTCAGTGCACTCCTTTGTTTGTACGCGCCGTCCCTTCCTGACACAATTTGGTTATCCTTACCCCAATCACTTTCCTGCACTGCTTCCTTGTCTTTTCTCTTTAGCATTCTAGATTTCACTCCACCGGGACATCCCCCCCTCCCCGCCTTATTTAGTTTAAAGCCCTATCTACCTCCCTACCTGGACAGGCAGTGGAAAAACATCAAGAGAATGATGATGAAGACACACCATCACTTGATTTCACACTCACAGCCACCAGCTCTGATGCTCACACTGTGCATATCTTAGAAGATAGATTAGAGACGGGATCTGCACGTGGTGAGAATCTGGGCACAAGTGCACTGCAGCCAGGGCAGGGGCCAAGGATAGCACAGGGTGTCAGCTCGCTGGAGGACCAGGTCGCACACGAGTTCTGCTGCAGAGAACTCAGATAAGGACTTTGATGGGCCAGGCTACAGAAGAAGCCTGAGTTCTGACGAAAGGTCTTCGACCTGAAATGTTAACTCTGTTTCTCTCTCCACGGATGCTGCCTGGCCTGCTGAGTTTTTCCAGCGTTTTCTGTTGTTATTACAGAAGAAGCCTGATGGATGTGCACACCAAAATGCTTGGTGCACTGGGAAGCCTGCCTGAAAGCCTGCGTTCAATGTCAAGGAGTATGGAGGAGTCCGGCACCAACTTGGCACAGGGCTTTGCGCAGAGCTTGGAGCCCATCCTTTCCAGCGTGGAAGAGGTGGCAACTCCATCAACACACTTGTGGACTCAACCATCATGCAGCGTCTGATGCCTGATGTCTCAGCTTCCATTGCAGCACAAGCAGCTTCCACCAAATGTCTGAGTGTGGCAGTGGAAGCTCAGATTGAAGTCATGCAAGGTCAGCTTGCTGCCATGCAAGCTCAGACTGCTGTCATGCAAGCTCAGCTTGCTGCCATGCAAGCTCAGACTGCTGTCATGTAAGCTCAGCTTGCTGCCATGCAAGCTTATACTGCTGCCATCATGGCTGTGGATACCAGTGTTGAAATGAGCTTGCAGGGTCTCACAGGAGTCCAGCAATCTGTCCTCCAACAGATTACTGGGATTGCTGAGGTGCCGCCTCAGGGGAGTGGCAGTGACTCTGTGGAGCACGAGCTCGCTGTCCTCTCTCAGGATGATCGCATTTGTCTTCCCTCGTGCTCGCTCCGCCTGCTTGCTTCTGGCAAGAGAGAATGAAATGAAGTTATCTCTCTTTGAATAGAGAGCCTCAGTGACCTCCCTTATGCAAGAGTGGATGGCAAACTGCGAGATGTTGCTAATATCTCCAGCACCAGGCAGAAGGAACCAGACACATAAAAGTTCATAGCTCCAGTCATCTTCACAGCCACTTGCATTGCAGTCCTTGCCCTGCTCTGATGTTGGAGTTGTGGCTGTAGCAATTGGCAGCGTTCAGTGAGGACCTTCTCAGTGAAGCACAGACATCTCACACATTGTTCTTCGCTGAGGTTCGGTTCAGGTAGGAGAATTGCTCCTTGGACACCCTGGGTGGATATGGCCTCCTGCTGAGAGCTCTTCTCCCCTCCTCCTCCTCCCTCTGCTAGCAGCTTGCCCTGCTCTGCGTGCCCTCTGCTCATTCTCCCAGTCATGGTCTATTCCAAAAGGAATGCCTACTAGTGCACCCATGTCTTGGAGCTACTGGTTTGTGCAGAAGCCTTGAAGTCAGTAAAAAGTACTTCAGCGCCAGCCACACCAGCCCCTGTAGACTTTTGAAACTTGAAATATTTATGAAAAGCACCAAATACGTGTAAAATTGTAGCAACAGCCAGAAGAAATCAACCGGCAACTAACCTGTAAGTAGTTGATGATCCCTTTAAATAACGCTGGGCGTGGAGGGAGGGGCCCTTCTTGCTGCTCAACGTGTGTTCAGCTGTGTGAGCTTAAGATAGGGCGTTGAGTGGCAAAGTGGCAGCGCTGGCATCAAATCAGCATTGCACGCTGATTGGCATCATGATCTGCCTGCTCTGCATACTTCCGGTAGATGATAACTGTGTACACACTATTGTTTTTACCAAGATGACATCCGCGCGCTTCATGCCAGAAACGCACGCACGCGCACTACGGTCACCATTTTGGAACCCTAAGGGTACTCATAGTGCCCAAAAAATTTATAAAATTAGACAATTACTAAAACTGTTTCATATCTAGCTTGTGTTTGATATATACTGTGGCGGTACCACTGGTTGTCCCTTACATTGAGACACATAATTCCCTTTAACTTACCTTTTGGGGCCGTTGCCCTTTTAACTTACCTGTTGGGGCCATTGCCCCTTTAAGACGCGCCCTAGCGTGCTGACGTCACGTCATGTACAACGTGATGTGCATGTGCCGGCACAGCCCGGCCTAGCGTCTTCGGCCTCAACGGCCAGCCGACGGGAGCAACGCGATCTTCCGCTCCCGCGGCAAGCACCGGCACAGCGCGGCCTAGTGTCTTCGGCCTCAACGGCCAGCCGACGGGAGCGACGCAATCTTCCACTCCCGCGGCAAGCACCGGCACAGCCCGGCCTCCCGACTTCGGCCTCAACGGCCAGCGACGCAACAACGCGCATCACGTGACGCCCTAAGCGCGGGAAACGCGAACAACGTGATGACGTCACAACACAAACGCGATGACGTCATCACGCTCCCCACAGGACTGCGAACTCAGTCCTCGTGGAGTCCCCGCTGGGACAAGACCTACACCACGGTGCTCCTACAGTCAGCCATCTTACCTGCCATCTTACCTGCTGTAATTAGCCTGTTCCTGTAAATAAACAACTTATTTATAGTTCGTCGAAGTCAAGCTCTCTTATTTAGTGGCAATCTACACGAACCGCTACAATACAAACTTTTAGAAATGATTTAGCTTCCCCTCCTCTCATGAAGGCATGCTATGTTTCCACGACTATCACCAGCCCTCAAACAGCCACCCTTTGTGTGAATCTAAACAGTGAATGTAGAGCAGTAGAGCCAAGCTCAATCCTGTCCTCACCCAATGCCCTAACACCCTTTCCAGCATTGATCACTGGGTAGCTATTGAAATCCAAAATTCTGCTTTAATTTCCCCTCTCTAATCCAGGATGTCTCAGGCAATTCTAGCATGTCTTCCACCACATCAACTAAGAACAGCTAATTCGGCACAGACCAGGGATGGAGCCTATGACATCCTGGTCTGTATGGCTTACTTCTACACTGGACAGTGTACTTACTGAATGAGCTATTGGCGAGCTACATGGATAGTGTCTTCCTCCGGGTGCTCCGGTTTCCTCCCACAGTCCAAAGATGTGCGGGTTAGGTTGATTGGCTATGATAAATTGACCCTTAGTGTTAGGGGGATTAAATACGTGGGGTTACGGGGATAGGGTGGGATGTGTGTTGGTGTAGGGGTTACGGGGATCGGGTGGGATATGTGTCGGTGCAGGCTCGATGGGCCGAAGTGGCCTCTATCTGCACTGTGGGTTTTCTGTGAATTCTGTGAATTCTGTGAATTCTGTAAATCCCAGTTTAGTAAACCTGCATCCAACTCTGTGATTGTCTAATTTACACAAATCGTTAGTTAAGTCCTCAGTTCATTACTTTTATTGTTTACTTGTAGACTAGTTTACAATCTCCATTGACTATTTTACAGACATCCATCAAGTACACCAATGAGCCCCCTCAGGGAGTGCGTGCAGGACTGAAAAGAACTTTTACTGGGATCACTCAAGACCAAATAGAATACTCAAACCTACCCATGTGGAAACCACTACTGTATGCAGTCGCTTTCCTGCATACCACTGTCCAGGTAATAGAGCCCAGATATGACTGTGCTAAACTCTGATCATGTATTCCAGAATTATACTCATTCAGTGAGCATGATGTGCCACATCCCTGAAGGCATGAGAGTTCATATTGTGAAACTGAAGGGGTAATGTTAATCCTACCCACATGGCAGAAACCAGGCAGGTGGCCAGTTCCCGCTGACATTCCACTATCTTCAATTTTAACTTGCTCTTCTGAGCAGGCAGCAATGACAGTCGCCTGAAGCATTGGAGTCATTCTTTAAATGTGCAGATCAGGGCCCGATGATGTCATTGGGCTCTGACTGCAATTTTAACTGTGGCCTGACCGAGGAAGCCAACGTGGTTTACCCGCTCAAAATGGGCAGGAAACAGAAGCTGGTTGGTGGGCGGGCAGAACCAAGGGAGGCAGGAAGCCGCCAACCTGCACCAAAGAAACAATAGCCAGCAATAAAGTACGTCACAGGAAAGGGGTTTTGGAATGGTCTCGGAGGAGATGGCAGAGCCTAGGGCGCCAGGGCAGGGTAGACCCAAACCTTCCTTGTGGGGTCCAAATGTACCTGTTTGGGCCTCTTCTGACTCTGAATGTTAACTGCCCCCGACTTCCTCAGCCCGATTTCCACCAGGCAGGTGGGTAAAAATCGGGCCTCTTGTTCCAGAAAAATGTCCTGAATACATTCTAGAAATTCACTGCTTTTACTACTTCAGCTGTTCTGCTTCTCCCAGCCTATTTGAAAATTAAAATCTCCCAACATTAGGGGTCATTTTAAGCCCCGAGGATGGCCAGGGACAGGTTAAAAATTCTGAAATCAGGAACCCGCCTCCAACCTGCCTCCAATGCGCTGAATTCTGGTTTTAATGGAGGCGGGTTGGTGGGGCAGGCAACTAATCTGCTCTCAGGAGGCGGGTCTGTCAGTAAAATATTTTAATGCATCCAATTTAACCAGAGTATTACTTTTAACGCCTACAGCGAGAAGGGCTGGATCATAAGAACAGAAGAAATAGGATCCATCAGATAAGCGCCTTTACAGCAATGCTTGTGGGCCAGGTGGAACAGGAGTGCTTCCCCCAGCCCACCCAGCTTACCTGCTTCCCACCGCGCGATCGGACCCCCGATCTACTCAAGGCCGTCCCGATGTCTTCTCTGACCCTTCGATTTCTTCTCCAACCCCCACTATTTATCCTCTGATGTGTCATTGTCTTCCTCCTTCCCTCTCTGGCACCACAGGCCTTCCTGTCAGACAGCCTCTCAATATGGTTGGCTGCGGCCGGGAAACAGAGTAAAAAAATTGAAGAGAGATCCTGCCGTTAAATTCCCTAAACCTCTCCGCCTCTCTACCTCTCTACCTCTCTGTCCTTTAAGATGCTCCTTAAAGCCTAGGGACAGAGTGATCTCCTGGAAGAATTTCGATCGCCTAGATGGGTCGGAGAGGAATTTCCCAGATTTTTTTCTCCCAAATTGGCCATTGGGTCTTTATCTGGTTTTTCGCCTCTCCCGGGAGATCACATGGGTTCGGGTGGATGCAGAGTGATAGAAGATTTGAGGTTAGGATCAGATCAGCCATGATCTTATTGAATGGTGGAGCAGGCTCGAGGGGCCGATTGGCCTACTCCTGCTCCTATTTCTTATGTTCTTATGTTCTTATCATTGACCAAGCTTTTGGTCATCTGTCCTAATATCTTCCTATGTGGCTCGGTGTCAAATTCAGTTTGATAACGCTCCTGTGAAGCACCTTGGGATATTTTACTACATTAAAGGCGCTATATGTGTAGCGTATGTGCCTTTAAGACAGAACTACTTTTACAGCTCCTGTATACTGTAGTACCGGCAGTGACCACACCTGTATATAAGTTTTGTGCATGCCTCTGTACCCCCAGTCTTGAGACTACCCTCCTCCAGTAAATACCTGTTTATCGTTAAGTTACAACATCCGTGTGGTTATTGAATAACAGCATACCCTCAGAATCACGGATCTAACAGTGGCGACGAGTGGCGATTCGAATCTACCTGCAACTAAAAAAAAAGTCGAGGCCAGGAACACGGGCGTCGACCACGAGCAACCGCCCAGTCATCAGGCAGAGAGTGAACATCACAGGGGAGGCTGTGGAGAGCCGGGCTTGGTTCCCCAGCCACGACGATCAGCAAGAGACTGACGACAGGTCCAGCGCAGACCCTTCCCGGGCAGCGGCGGCTGGAGCCGACCGACGGCGGAGAGAAAGCCGAGCAGCGTCGACGGGGTAAGACAGAGGGTGAAGCGCACAAGGCGCAGCCGGGGGTTGAAAACCGAGTGGCGTCGAGAAAAAAAAACAAACAAACCGGAGAGAGAGAGGGTAAAGCAACAGCCGGGTTCAAGACCGAGCGGCGTTGAGAAAAAATAAAAATAAAAAGAAGAACGCGCAGAGCACAGCCAGGGCTCACGGGCTGAACAGGGTCCGCAGGGAGAAGAAGGGAGAGCGCGGGAGACGCCATTGAGCCGCAGAGAAGAAGGAAGAGCGCGGCAGACGCCATTTTTAGAAGCCGCAGCGGAGAAGAAGGGCGAGCGCGGGAAGGAAGGAAAGCGCGGGAGACGCCATTTTGTGCCAGCGGAGAAGAAGGGGAAGCGTGGGAGACGTCATTTTTGACAGTTAAATCACACCCAGGGATGCCGAAGAGTGGCAGTATCTCTACGTTCAACAATGAAGTCGAAGATTGGGCGACATATGTGGAACGTATTGAGGTGTACTGCAGGGCGAATGAAGTGCCAGATGCTAGTAAAGCACTGGTTTTGTTAAATTCCATGGGTGCAAAAACTTATGGGTTACTTCGAAATCTAATAACCCCAGAGAAGCTGGTGAACAAGGATTTCGAAAGCATAGTAGAAATCCTACAGGACCACTTAAACCCCACACCGCTGCTGATAGCAGAACGATTTAAGTTCCATAAAAGGAACCAACACAAAGACAAAAGCAATGCTGAGTACCTAACGGAACTGCGCAAGCTATCGAAACACTGCCAGTTTGGAGCGGAACTAGCAGATACATTAAGGGACAAGTTTGTGTGTGGGCTACAAAGTGAAGGAACCCAGAAACGGCTTCTATCAGAAAAGGATCTTACGCTGGACAAGGCTTTCAGCATGGCAGTATCACATGAAGCAGCCGCAAGGGGCGCTGCAGAGATACAACGGAGACCGCAAGAATATGGCACCAATGAAATGTCCTATGGAACAGGGAAGTGCTATCGCTGCGGCAGAACAACACATGACCAGAAGGATTGTTGGTTCAAGGACCAAGTGTGCAGACAGTGTGGGAAAGCAGGACACATAGCAAGAGTCTGCAGGTCTGGGGAGAAAACCAACAGTAAGAAATCTCCACAGGAGAAGTACAAAAAGGTACACCAGGTGATGGACAGTGGTTCAGACGAACAGAAAAGTGACACAGACTCCGGAAGCAAGGAGCTGGGTTGTCTGAAACTACATAAGGTAACCGAAATGGAGGATCACCAGACTATCTGGGTTACACTCAAGATAGACGGAATCCAAGTGAAAATGGAATTGGACACAGGATCAGCCCTAACAGTCATAAACCAAAGGGACTACAAGCGGCTATTTTCACATATACCCTTGAAAGCTACAGAGATTGTCTTGAAGACGTATACGGGGCAAAAAGTCTACCCCAAAGGAAAAATACGGGTGAAAGTGATATATAAAGGCCAGGAAATACCTAAAATGGATATATATGTGTTACCAGATGGAGGACCACCACTGCTAGGACGTGAATGGATCCGGAAGATACAATTAGATTGGCATTCCATACAGGCACTGAAGGTTGAGGCCAAAAAGGATGACGACGTCACACGTGGATGACTGTCAAAAATGCTAACTGACGCAAAAGAAGTGTTCCAGGAGGAACTAGGAACACTAAAAGGCATAACAGCAACGATTAAAATAGAGGAAAATGCAAGCCCAAAGTTTCTTAAGGCCAGACTAGTGCCTTATGCGATCAGACCAGCTGTTGAAGCAGAGCTGGAAGGGTTGGAACGTTCAGGAGTACTGTCCAAAGTGGACTGGAGCGAGTGGGCTACACCCATCATTCCTGTAATGAAGAGGTCGTTGAGTAATACGCCTGGGGAACCAAAGAAGGTCCGCATCTGTGGGGATTTTAAGGTGACAGTGAACCCAGTCCTTCACACGGTACAATATCCGCTTCCACGAATTGAGGATATTTTTGCCTCGCTATCTGGAGGTAAACGCTTCACCAAAATTGATCTAGCCCAGGCGTACTTGCAAATGGAGGTAGAAGAAGCTTCGAAACAATACCTTACGATTAACACTCCTAAAGGTCTCTATCAATACAACCGGCTGGTGTTCGGAGTAGCCTCGGCTCTGGCTATCTGGCAAAGGACAATAGATCAGGTCCTGCAAGGGATTCCAGGGACCCAGTGTTATTTGGACGAAAATGACAGTGACCACCTCGCCAACTTGGAGAAGGTGCTCACCAGATTAAAGGAGTATGGGCTACGAGCTAATCGCCACAAGTGCGAGTTTTTCCAGAAACAGATCTCATATTGTGGCCACGTCATCGATGAAGAGAGGTTACATAAGTCCCTTGAAAAGATTGAGGCAGTAGTCAAGGCTCCAGCACCGGAAAATGTGTCACAACTGAGGTCGTTCCTCGGGCTGGTAAACTACTACCACAAGTTCTTACTAAATTTGTCCACGGTATTACACCCACTGAACACCCTACTGCAAACAGGGGTACTGTAGTGTATGTACTTTGCAGAAGGAACTATATTCTGCAGCCACTGTATACTGCAGTACCAGTAGTGACCACCCCTGTATATAAGCCTGTGTAGTAACTTTTGCATAGTAGTTCCAGGTTGTCTCCATTCGGTAAAGACCTGTTATAACCAACTCCTGCAGTCCATGTCTCAATTATACACGGACATAATACTGGCGACGAGCAGATCCGAACTTACCTACAGTCTGCACCACCTCATGGGGATCCATCCCTGAAGCGAAGTTATCAGAGGTCGCGGCCAGAAGGAAGAAAGAAAAAAAAATAATAATAAAACGAACAGAAGAAACGGGCGTCGACCATGGGCATCCACCTCTGATTCATCGGAGTTGAAGATTTGCAGGAGAGGCTGTTGAGAGCGGGGCTTGGTTATCCTGTTGATGGTGTTTCAGCTAATCGGGCTGGTGGCAGGTAGTACACTGATCCTTCCTGGGCTGCGGTGGTCCAGAGCACGATCGGGTGGCTTTGCAATGGCACCGAGCAGCGTTGTCGGGAAGAGGAGAGAGAGAGAGGGTGGAGCACACAGGGCGCGGCCGGTGCTACGAAGCCGGGCAGCGTACAGACCTGAGAAGAGAGAGGCAAGTGTCCCGCAGGGTTGCTCCGACGACGGGGAAATAATAAAAATTAAAAGCGCAGAAAGCCACGAGGAGCTGCAGTTTGCCACGGGAACCGCGGAGAGCGGCGTTAGCAGCAGCACGGGGGGGAGTGCGCGAAGACCATAGGGCATCGCCATCAAGGCATAAAATGCCAGCAACAGCACTAGCAACAGTGGAGAAGACAGAAAGCGCGGGAGGCGCCATTTTGTTAAATCGGGGAAGAAGGCAAAGCGCGGGAGGCGCCATCTTAGATTTCCAAGATGCCGAAGACTGGCAATATCACTGCCTTCGATAATGCAATAGAAGACTGGACCACGTATGTGGAAAGAGTCGAGGTATATTGCGAGGCAAACGAAGTAGCTGATGAGAAAAAGGCATCGGTACTGCTAAACTTAATGGGCGCAAGAACGTACGGCCTATTGCGGGACCTGATTACTCCAGCCAAACCGAAGGCGAAGAGTTTTAACGAAATTGTTGCTATCCTACAGGAACACCAAAATCCTACACCGCTGCTGATAGCAGAAAGATTTAAATTCCACAGGAGAAATCAGCATAAAGATGAGAGCAATGCTGATTACCTTACAGAACTACGCAAGCTATCAAAGCACTGCCAGTTCGGAGCAGGACTGGCAGATACCGTACGGGATAAATTTGTCTGTGGACTCCTGAGTGAAGGAACCCAGAAGAGGTTACTCTCAGAGAAAGAGCTGACGCTAGATAAGGCTTTCAGCGTGGCAGTATCGTACGAAGCAGCAGCAAGGGGAGCTGCGGAAATACAGCAAAAGCCACAGGAATACGGCACCCACGAAATGACACGGGGATTTGAAAAATGTTATCGCTGCGGCAGAAGAACCCATGACCAGAAGGACTGCTGGTCCAAGGACAAAATATGCAGGCAATGCGGAAAGATGGGACACATTGCACGAGTTTGCAGGTCTGGGAAGAAGACCAACGACAACAAAAAGGGTACTAAGGAACCGTACAGGAAAGTACAAAAGATGACGGACAGTAGTTCTGAAGACCAGATGAGCGATAGTGAATCCGGGAACAAGAGACTAAGCTGTCTCAAACTTCACAACGTAATCGCAAAAGAGGATCACTGAACCATTTGGGTCACCCTCACGATAGCAGGGTCCCAAGTCAAAATGGAATTGGATACAGGATCAGCTCTAACCGTCATGAATCGACGAGACTACGAGCGGCTATTCTCACACATACCCTTGAAAGAGACATCCATTGTCTTGAAGAAGTATACAGGGCAAAAAGTATACCCCAGAGGAAACATAAGGGTGCCTGTCGAATACAACGGCAAGGAAATACAGAAATTGTATCTGTACATACTGCAAGATGGTGGACCACCGTTATTGGGACGTGAATGGATCAGAAAGATAAGTTTAGACTGGCACTCCATTCAGGCACTGACGGTGGCTGGTAAAAAGGAAGATGACGTCACTCCTGGACAATTGTCAACAATCTTAGCTAACGCCAAAGAGGTATTTCAACAAGAACTGGGAACTCTTAAAGGCGTAACCACCTCGATAAAAATAGAAGAGAATGCAATTCCCAAGTTTTTCAAAGCAAGACCGGTACCATATGCAATTCGCCCAGCCGTCGAGGCAGAGCTGGAGAATCTGGAGAATGCAGGTGTGTTACCTAAGGTAGACTGGAGCGAGTGGGCGACACCCATCGTTCCTGTCATGAAGAAAATGTTAAACAATAAGTCTGAGGAGCCAAGGAAGGTTCGCATCTGTGGGGACTTCAAGGTGACGGTGAACCCAGTCCTTCACACAGTACAATATCCTCTTCCGAGGATAGAAGATATTTTCGCCTCACTATCTGGAGGGAAGCGTTTTACAAAAATTGACCTAGCACAAGCATATTTGCAGATGGAGGTTGAAGAATCCTCTAGGAAGTATCTCACGATAAACACTCACAAAGGTCTTTACCAGTATAATCGACTGGTATTCGGAGTAGCATCAGCTCCGGCGATATGGCAAAGAGCGATGGAACAAGTCCTGCAAGGGATTCCGGGGGCTCAGTGCCAGCTGTTCACAATATATATAAATGATCTGGATCAGGGAATTGGATGCAATATTTCCAAATTCGCTGACGACACTAAACTAGGAGGAGGGGTGGGCTCTGATGAGGATGTCAGGAGGCTACAGTGCGATTTGGACAGGTTGGGGGAATGGGCGGATACGTGGCAGATGCAGTATAATGTGGATAAATGCGAGGTTATCCACTTTGGGGGTAAAAACAGGAGGGTAGATTATTATCTAAACGGCAATAGATTGGGAGATGGGGAAGTGCAGAGGGACCTGGGTGTTCTTGTGCACCAGTCACTGAAGGAGAGCATGCAGGTGCAACAGGCGATTAAGAAGGCAAATGGTATGTTGGCCTTCATATCAAGGGGGTTCGAGTATAGGAATAGGGATACCTTACTACAGCTGTACAAGGTGCTGGTGAGACCGCATCTGGAGTATTGTGTACAGTTTTGGTCGCCCCATCTGCGGAAGGATGTTCTTGCCATGGAAAGAGTGCAACGGCGATTCACCAGGCTGATACCTGGAATGGCGGGAATGACCTACGAAGAGAGATTAAATAGTTTGGGCTTGTACTCACTGGAGTTTAGAAGATTGAGAGGGGATCTCATCGAAACATATAAAATTATGGCAGGCCTGGACAGGCTGAATTCAGAGAGAATGTTTCCAATGGCCGGGGAGCACAGAACCAGGGGCCACAGTCTAAAAATAGCGGGCAAATCATTTAAAACAGAGATGAGGAAGAATTTCTTCACTCAAAGAGTGGTGAGCCTGTGGAATTCCCTGCCACAGAGGGCTGCGAAGGCTAATTCAATAAATATTTTCAAGAGAGAATTGGATATATTTCTGAAGGCTAAGGGGATTAAGGGTTACGGAGAAAAGGCGGGGACGGGGTACTGAACTGGTAAGATCAGCTATGATCTCAGACGAAGATCAGCCATGATCTCATTGAATGGCGGAGCAGGCTCGAAGGGCCGAATGGCCTACTCCTGTTCCTATCTCTATGTTTCTATGTTTACTTGGACGACATCCTAGTGACAGGTGAAGATGACAGTGAACACCTTGCCAACCTAGAGCAGGTGCTCACTAGACTAAGTGAACATGGGCTACGAGCCAATCGCCCCAAGTGCGAGTTTTTTAAGAAACAGATATCGTATTGTGGCCACGTGATTGATGAAGAGGGGTTACATAAGTCCCCTGACAAAATTGAAGCGGTAGTTAAGGCTCCAGCGCCTGAAAATGTGTCGCAACTGAGGTCATTCCTCAGATTGGTGAATTACTACCATAAGTTTTTGCCGAATTTGTCCACAATTCTGCACCCACTGAACGCCCTACTACAAACTGGAGTAGCATGGAAATGGAGCGATGAATGTAAGCGGGCCTTTCAGAAGAGTAAGGACGTAATCACTTCAAGAGAAGTATTGGCTCACTACAACCCATCACTACCGATAAGACTGGCGTGTGATGCGTCTCCCTACGGCATTGGAGCGGTACTGTCACATAAATTCCTTGATGGTTCAGAGAGGCCAATAGCTTTTGCGTCACGCTCGTTAACTTCAGCCGAGCGTAACTACGCCCAGATTGACAGAGAGGCCCTCAGCCTGGTGTGGGGGGTGAAGAAGTTCAATCACTACCTGCACGGTCAGAAATTTACTCTACTAACTGATCATCAACCTCTTGTCTCCATTTTCAACCCTCAGAAGGGCGTACCGATAATGGCAGCACAACGGCTACAGAGGTGGTCCGTTTTCCTAGGGGCACACCGATATGACATCGAGTACAAAGGAACTAAACAGCATGGGAATACTGATGGGTTGTCGCGCCTACCGTTGCCGACAGTGGAAGAAGCACCTGCAGTGGGTCCAGTGGAGATATTCCACTCGACCATAGTCGAATGTCTCCCTGTGACGAATGCAAACATAGAAAAGGAAACACGAAATGACCCGACACTCTCCTGGGTCTATGATTTAACGGTGAAGGGATGGCCAGCACATGGCGAACCACTGCTGCCAGCATTCTCGCCGAGAAGAAAACAGCTGTCAGTGTGCAGAGGAACCTTGATGTGTGGATCCAGAGAAGTAATTCCACCCAAATTGAAGGATAGAGTGCTCAATGAGCTTCATGAGGGTCATCTGGGAGGGGTAAAAATGAAGAACTTAGCCAGAGCGTTTGTGTGGTGGCCGGGAATCGATAGAGAAATCGAAGAGATGACCAAGAGCTGTACAGGATGCCAGAAGGTCCAAAACGCCCCACTACAAGCCCCTCTACATCCATGGGAGTGGCCCTCATCTCCATGGCAAAGGGTGCACATTGATTTTGCTGGTCCATTTATGGACTCGATGTTTTTAATTGCGGTGGATGTACATTCAAAGTGGCCAGAGGTAATAAAAATGTCCTCAACCACCACAGAAAAAACTATCACAGTCTTACGAACCATATTCGCCAGAAATGGGCTGCCTGAACAGATTTGCTCCGACAGTGGACCACAGTTTGTGTCTGAAGAGTTCCGGAGGTTCTTAAAGAACAATGGTGTTAAGCATTACACATCCGCCCCATATCACCCAGTCACCAATGGATTGGCTGAGAGGTTCGTTCAAACATTCAAGAAGGCTATCAAGGCAATGTGTAATGAAGATATACCCCTACAACACAAGGTGGATAACTTCTTTTTTGCCTACCGGAATGCGACACATGCGGTTACCAACCAAACTCCAGCCATGATGTTCTTCAATCGAAGACTACGATGCCGCTTGGATTTGGTTAAGCCAAACATCAGAAGAGATGTGGAGAACAGGCAGTTTCAGAATATGAATGAAAGGCCGACCAGGAGTTTTAAGATAGGTCAACCAGTTTTGGCCCGGGACTACCGCACAGAGGAATGGCAGACAGGAACGATCTGTACACGGCAAGGACCTGTAATGTATACCGTGGACATTGGAGAGAGCATTGTAAGACGCCATGCTGACCAGATTCTAGAGTCACTGGGAAACGTCAACTCCACACCACGATCTGATACACCTGGCGATGAAACTGAAGTACCAATTGCATCTACCTCAGAATCGGTGATATTGGAAGCAGACGAACCAAACAACGACGTTGATCCCGACTCAACTTTGCCAGAAGAACCTGATACCCTGTGGTAAACCACTTTTATCGTTCACTATCGTTACACTATGGTTATCACTGTTATATCGTTACACTATGGTTATCACTGTTTACACTGTTGTATCACTACACGAGGTCGCCTCTTGTCACGCTGTTATACCTGGGCTGACCACTGCTGACTCCGCCCATGGCTCCACCTACCTGCCCAGGTATAAAGGTGGTCGACTGGCTGGTATTCCTCCTTGTTGGATCCGATCACCCACGAGGGTGGGCTCTGTTATTTAGCCAATAAAAACCTATAGTTACTTTCTTAACTCGTCGCTTTTCATGGATGAATTGATAGGTATATCAATTTTATTGGCTAAATAACAGAGCCCACCCTCGTGGGTGATCGGATCCAACAAGGAGGAATACCAGCCAGTCGACCACCTTTACATCATACCCCAAAGAGGCGTTATCCAGACAGAATCAGGAAGCCTCCTCAAAGACTGAACTTATAATTGCTTAACTTCAACTAATGTATCTAGCAACTGTAATTGTAAATATGTTATTTAATTGTTAATCGAATGTTATGTACTGTTTCGCTAAAAGGGGAGGAATTGTAGTGTATGTACTTTGCAGAAGGAACTATATTCTGCAGCCCCTGTATACTGCAGTACCAGTAGTGACCACCCCTGTATATAAGCCTGTGTAGTAACTTTTGCATTGTAGTTCCAGGTTGTCTCCATTCAGTAAAGACCTGTTATAACCAACTCCTGCAGTCCGTGTCTCAATTATACACGGACATAATAGGTACCATGGAAGTGGGATGACGAACGTAGACGAGCTTTCCAGAAGTGTAAAGAATTGATCACATCAAAAGAGGTGTTGGCCCATTTCAACCCAGCACTACCAATTCGTTTGGCATGTGATGCATCACCCTATGGTATTGGAGCGGTGCTGTCGCACAAATTCCCAGACGGGTTGGAGAGGCCAGTAGCCTTTGCGTCTCGGTCACTAACCTCAGCCGAGCGCAACTACGCCCAGATTGACAGGGAGGCCCTCAGCCTAGTATGGGGAGTAAAAAAATTCAACCACTATCTGCATGGGCAGAAGTTCACCTTGCTGACTGACCACCACCCACTTGTCTCCATCTTTAATCCTAAGAAGGGCGTTCCAGTGATGACTGCACAACGGTTACAAAGATGGTCCCTGTTTCTAGGGGCGAATCAATATGAAATAGAATATAAAGGCACGAAACAGCATGGGAACGCTGATGGGCTATCGCGCCTGCCACTGCCTACTGTGGAGGAAGCACCAGTAGTGGACCCTATCGAGATATTTTATTCATCAATAATTGAACGATTGCCAGTAACGAACGCGGATATAGAGAAGGAGACCCGCAATGATCCGACGCTGTCTCGGGTATATGATTTGACGGTGAGGGGATGGCCAACACATGGCGACTCACTGTTGCCAGCATTCTCATCCAGAAGAGAACAGCTGTCAGTATGCCAGGGGACAGTGATGTGTGGATCCAGAGTGGTGATTCCACCCAAGTTAAGGGAGAGAGTGCTAAATGAGCTACATGAAGGTCATCTGGGGGGAGTGAAAATGAAAAGCCTTGCAAGGGCTTATGTGTGGTGGCCGGGAATCGATCAACAAATTGAAGACCTAACTAAGAGCTGCTTAGGATGACAGAAGGTCCAAAATGCACCACCACATGCCCCTCTACACCCATGGGAGTGGCCCTCCTCTCCATGGCAACAGGTGCATATTGATTTCGCTGGTCCATTCATGGACTCAATGTTCTTAATAGCAGTGGATGCTCATTCAAAGTGGCCTGAGGTGATAAAAATGTCTTCAACTACTACAGAGAAAACGATTGCAGTCCTATGGACCATATTTGCCAGAAACGGGTTGCCAGAGCAGATTTGCTCTGATAATGGACCACAGTTTGTGTCCGAAGAGTTTCAAAAATTTATGAGAAGGAATGGGGTAAGGCATTACACATCCGCCCCGTATTATCCAGCCACAAATGGATTGGCTGAGAGGTTCGTACAAACCTTTAAGAAGGCGATAAAGGCCATGTGCGACGATGAAATTCCACTACAGCATAAGATGGACAATTTCTTATTAGCCTACCGAAATGCGACACGTGCAGTTACCAACCAGACCCCGGCCATGATGTTCTTTAACCGAAGGTTGCGATCTCGTCTGGACTTGCTCAGACCAAATGTGCGAAGAAATGTTGAGGACAAACAACTCCAGCACATCAATGAGAAGCCGACAAGGAGCTTCAATGTAGGACAACCAGTCTTGGCCCGTAACTATCGAACAGAGAAATGGCAACCCGGAACGATATGCACAAGGCAGGGGCCATTAATGTACACAGTAGATGTCGGGGAGAACATTGTGAGACGCCACGTCGATCAGATCTTAGCGTCACAGGAACGCGTCAACCCCATGTCTCGAGTACCTGGGGATGAACCCGACATACCAGTAGCATCTACCTCAGAACCAGTAGCAGTGGAACCCGATGAACTACCCGATGAAAAGGGGTCAGAATCGCCTCTGCACCAAGAACAAGAACCTCAGGAAAGGCGCTATCCCGAAAGGGTCAGGAAGTCGCCCCAAAGACTGAATCTATAAATGGGCTATTGTTGTTTAATGTACATGTTAAAGTGTTAATTGTTATTTGAATATTAGGGGTACTACTAATCTAAAAGGGGAGGAATTGTAGTGTATGTGCCTTTAAGACAGAACTACTTTTACAACTCCTGTATACTGTAGTACCGGCAGTGACCACACCTGTATATAAGCTTTGCGCATGCCTCTGTACCCCCAGTCCTGAGACTACCCTCCTCCAGTAAATACCTGTTTATCGTTAAGTTACAGCATCCGTGTGGTTATTGAATAACAGCATACCCTCAGAATCACGGATCTAACAATATGAATGCAAGTTATTGTTGTTGTTGATGTTAACCTTAAGTCATTAGAAGGAATTTAAAATCTGGATTAAATGCAACAATGCCTTCATGGAGGCTGAGTATATGTAACAACAACAAGTCCACCTCTTTCCTCCTTTAAGACACTGCTTAAAACCTACCTCTTTGATCAAGATTTAGTCATCTGTCCCAATATCTCCTTTACTTCGGTGTCAATTTTTGTCCGATTATGCTCCTGTGAAGCGCTTTGTGATGTTTTACTTGCAAGTGCCTAATGTTGTGATCTCCTGCAAGAAGGAAACGCTCATCGTTGTAAGTCACTATTATAAAAGGCTTGAATCAATATCTACAGAAGTTATACCGTCACATCTAAACACTGGAAATATAACCTAGCTTTTCAGCTGTACTTGTTCAATCTGATTGATTTAGAATTTTACAATAATGAATGAAGTGAAAGTGATTAAATAAGATTTTGCTTTTACTTCCTATTGAATGTTAGGAACGGCGGAAGTTTGGTCCACTGGGGTGGTGTATTCCATATGAGTTTAACTCTTCAGATTTCACAGCCAGTATCCAGTTCATACAGAACCACCTGGACGATTGTGACAAAAAGAAGGTGCGTTTCAATCTGTTTGTATGTGATAATGTTGATTAAGAACATGTAGAAACCACAGTTTTCTCATAATGAATACCTCAGTGTGTGTTACACTAGCAGAGAGGACAGCAAGTGACATGCTTTTGTGTACCAGGGCATCTAACTTAGACTTGTCCCTGCACCCTTCAGCTCAAAAAATGATTTGCCCACAAAGTTGCTGAAAGTGCGAGCCGATAACGGCGCAGGCAAGGGAAGCAGGGCATCTGGGATCTGAATGAACAGGCCAAGCAGCTGTGTATCTCCTTAACCAATGAGATTTCAGTATTGGGAAATAAACACAGGAAGGACTGAAAGTAGGGTAAATTAAAAAGGGTGAAATCAATGCCAAATCAGGTACAGAAGGACAAATAAAGTGAAGAAAAGAAAGCTTGGATTAAGAGAGAAAAAAGAGATTGAAAGGAAAATAAAAATAAAAATTTAATTTAAAATTTGACTGGGGCAAAATTCAATAGCCCCCGAAAACGGGTACGGGGATCGCAATGCGCAATTAACCCTTGTCTAGCCTGCTCTGCTTAAAACTAGCCTGCACATCTTAAAGGGGAGGTGATGGAAGTGATTCTGACCTGGGAAACACTCAATAATGGCACAACATGGGAGAGCAGGGCTCCATGGTTTTCCAACACTACACTGGAGGCCTTGGTGGAGGAGGTGGAAAGTAGGAGAGGTGTGCTATATTCGCAGGGGGCCAGGTGGCCCTCCAGGCACATGCTCAGAAGGCAGTGGGATCACGTAGCTGTGGTGGTCATGCCAGGAGTCAAGCCCAGAGGACCTGGATGCAGTGCTGGAAGATGAGTAGTCAAGGCCAGTGAATGAATCTTCAAATGCCTACCAACTGTACCACTAGCCTCAGCCACTGCTCAATGCACCACACCCCCATCACTCACCTATCAACAATCTCTATCAATCAGGACTCATACCTATCATTCTGAGCTTCACCTCACTCTCACACACTTAGCACTGCTGCAAACCTCACACCCACACCTCACAGCGTGCACACACCGCCAGCTATTCAACCATGACAGCCACACCACCCAAACATATTGCATGACACTCACTGACATACTTCCCTCTCTCTTGCAGGAGAAGGTGGTGCACAATCAAAGGCAGCAGGAATTAACCGAAGGGGAAGAGACGCAACTGCATGCGCTAGCCCCCATGGAGGTGATGATGCTGGACATTATCAGAAGTGCCATTGCTGAGGCTGTGGCCAGTGGCAGGGCTGAAACCATTGAATATGATGGTATCCTCCTCCTCATCTGACAAACTCTTCTGACTTGCAAGCTGCAGTTGGTGTAAGTTTGTTCCTCTTGCTTTCCACCCTTCCTCTCACCACAACCTTACCCTCATGCTTTTTTCCTTTCAGATACCCAAGAAGTGCAACCTGGCCAGGCAGTGGAAAACACCAAGAAGAGAATGAAGATGAAGACACAATGTCACTCGATTTCACACTCGCAGCCACCAGCTCAGATACTGACACTGCGCATAATTTAGAGGATAGCACAGAGGTGGGATCTGCAGGCGCCGAGACACTGGGCACAAGTGGCCTGCAGCCAGGGCAGGGGTCAAGGATAGCGCAGGTGCCAGCTCGCCGGAGGACGAGATCGCACACAAGTTCTGCTGCACAAGACTCAGATAAGCACATCGATGGGGCAGGCTACAGAATGAAATGCTTGTGCATTGGGAAGCCTGCCAGAAGGCCTGCGTTCAATGTCAAGGAGCATGGAGGAGTCCGGCACCAACTTGGCACAGTGCTTTGTGCAGAGCTTGAAGCCCATCCTTTCCAGCATGGAAGTGGTGGCCAACTCCATTAATATACTTGTGGAACCAACCATGATGCAGCATCTGATGGCTGATGTCTCAGCTTCCAGTGCCGAATAAGCAGCTTCCGCCAAAAGTCTGAGTGCTGCAGTGGAAGCTCAGACTGCTGTCATGCAAGGCTTGCTACAATGCATGCTCAGACTGCTGCCACCAGGGCTCTGGATTCCAGTGTTCAAAGGGGCTTGCAGGGTGTCACTCTAACAGATTACTAAGATTGCTGAGGCGCCACCCCGAGGGTGTGAGAGTGGCTCCGTGGAGCACGAACCTGCTGTCCTCTCTCAGGATGACAGAATTTGTCTTCCCACCACTGCCACTCTGCTAGAGTCCTTGCTGTTGCCTGTCAGCCAGCCAGCTCAGACTGCTGCCGCCCATGCCGAGATTGTGCAGTCTGCAGCAAGACCTTCTAGGCCCAGAGCTGCTCGAGGTTGTATTCCAAGGCCAGTTGCAGTCTTCCCCACTGAAAGTCAGCACCCTTCCACCAGCCATGCTGCAGGAGCACTAAGACAGGCACAGGCACAGGAAGACAGACACTAAGGAAATACACAAGGGAGATTAGTTGACATTTATATGCAATATGGCAATAGGAGCTGTCCAGGTTTCTTCCTCATTTCCTCTTCCTCCTCCTCCTCCTCCTCAGTTGCTTGCCGTATAGCTGGTGGCAAGGGCTGTGCCCTCATGGTGGCAATGTTGTGCAGCATGCAACAGACCACCACGAGTCTTGACAGCTGCTCTGCCGAGTACTGCAGGACTCCTCCAGAGTGGTACAGGCAGCAGCAGCATTGCTTCAGCACGCCAATGGTGTGATCTATCACATTTCATGTGGCAGTATGGCTTTCACTGTATGTATGTTGCACAACAGATAATCAGCCTTGTCGTCAGTGGATAGCCCTTGTCGCCCAATAGCCACTCTTTGATTTGCCATGGTGGCTCAAATGCAGATGCCACAATGGACTGCCGCAGAATGAAGGCATCATAACTGCTACCAGGATATCATGCACTGACCTGCATGATTCGCTGCCTATAGTCGAACAACAGCTGGACATTGAGGAAATGGAATCTTTTTCGGTTCTAGTACATGGCAGAGTTGACATGCACTGCCCGCCAAGCGATGTGCGTGCAGTCAATGGCATCCTGCACCATGGGGAAGCCTGCAATCCTTGCGAAGTCGTGTGCTCGCTCCATCTGCTGCTCTCTGGCAAGAAAGAATGGAATGTCAGCTCATTTTGAATAGAGTGCATCAGTGACCTCCCTTAGGCAACAGTGCCTGGAAGTAGGCTGACGCATTAAAGTTCATCATCATGGTTACCTTCACAGCCACTGGCAATGCAGTCCTTGCCATGCTGTGAGGTTGCAGTTATGGCTGCAGGAGGTGGCTGATTTCAGTGAGGACATTCTTTCTGAAGTGCAGACGTCTCACACATTGTTCTTCGCTGAGGTTCGGGTAAGAAAATTGCTCCCTGAACACCCTAGATAGATATGGCCTCTATTCCCCCTCCTCCTCCTCCCTCTTCTAGCAGCTTGTCCTGCTCTGCGTGCCCTCTGCTAATTCTCCCTGTCATGCTGTATTCCAAGGGGAATTCCTACTAGTGCACCCATCTCTGGCAGCAACTCACGAAAAGTCCTTCAGCACCTGCTACACCACTCCCTGTAGACTTTGGCAACTTTAAACAACTATAGATAGCATCAAACACTTGTATACGTGTAGCAACAGCCAGAAGAACCCAACAGCAACTAACCTGTAAATAGTTGATGATCCCTTTAAATACCACTGGTTGGGGCGTCCTTCCTGCTGCTTAATGCGTGTTCAATTGTGTGAGCTTAAGAGAGGGCGTTAGCTGGAGCATTGAACTCTAAAATGGCAGTACTGGCATCAAATCAGCATTACACTGTGCAGCGCTAACGCCTTCATCAATATGGCGTTTGGTGTGATTTGCCCAAAAGTGCGCATCGCAGATGCCACTTTGGACCTCTAAGGGCAGCCATAGTGCCCAGAAAATGGCCGTTTTGTGACGGACATTTTTAAAATCTCCCTGAAAAATTCATAACCTGAAGGAATGAGAATTCATACCTGTAATAGTTAATTTTCAGTGTCAGTGTGGTTGATTGGCAGTAATCAACAATTATCACATTGTTAAAAGGGTAATTACAAGCCCTAAATATCTGCGGCAGGATTCGTTTGTATCTACCGAGCAAATACAGCAACTTCTTGACATTTAATGCATGTTAATGGTGAGGCATACAGCGAAATGTCATTTTCCCCAATATAATGGCGGAGCATTGCAACTTGGACAGCAACATTTGGATATTTGCATTTAACCTCGCATCTGCTCCTTGCCTGAATTCCCTGTACCATACATGGATAAATTACAGCGAGCGCCATTAACCTCACAATTATTTTGACAGCAAATTCTGGCTCTTTATGTTCCAGCACGTCTTTGTCATGTATTCCAGGCATTCTGGATATCGATTCAGGTCATTGATGGATAGATAGTGATAGAAATATGATAAAACATGACCAGAAAAATTATTTGAAGCTTCTTCTTCCATAAACAATATATAAGCAATCCTATTGTGCACTCTACCCATTTCATCTCCTGAGCAAACGTTTTGCATAAGTATTTCCTGCTCCCCATAATTTTGTAATACTCCAGAATATTCATGTATCCTCACATCTCCTCTATTTCTCTTCTTGCCCAGAATTACAGGAATCATGGTCCAATTTTATCATTTTAGTTAATACTTGTCCATATAATCTAATCAGATTCCCAACTAGCTATTTATCAAATTCATTTTAAAGTAGTTATAATCATCTCAGCCTCACATATTGGGAGACATTTTAACCCACCCTGCTCAGTGGGAATGGGAAGGGTGCAAAGTTAAAATAGCCGTGCAAAGACTTACCGTTCTGTTCCCACTCAATTCCCACCAACCATCATCTTAACTAAGCAGCCAAGTTACCCACCTAACTCAGGCGGAGCCTCACTAATGTATGCTAATCCAGGTCCTATGACGAGATCTTGGCAGATGCCCCACTCAGTAAAACCTGGCGGGGTAATAGCTTTCCCGACTTTCGCTGGGAGAAGCAGCAGTTCTCCTCCGGGCCCCAGAAGGAAAGTCTACTGCCTCGGGCTCCCCCCATCACACCTGGCAACAGCTCCAATCTCCCCACACCCACTCCCTTGGTGTCAGCAGGCAGGAGCATTTTCCCCCCAATTCCCATTGACTTCAGTTTTACGAGGGCTCCTTGATGCCACACTCGGTCAAATGCTGCCTTGATGTCAAGGGCAGTCAAACTCACCGCACTTCTGTCATTCAGCTCCTTTGTCCATGTTTGGACCAAGGCTGTAATGGGCCATAGTGATCCTGGCGGTACCCAAACTGGGCATCAGCGAGCAGGTTATTAGTGATTAAGTGCTGCTTGTTAGCATTGTCGATGACAACTTCCATCACTTTGCTGATGATTGAGAGTAGACTGATGGGGCGGTAAGTGGTGGGGTTGGATTTGTCCTGTTTTTTGTGGACGGGATATACCTGGGCAGTTTTCCACATTGTCAGATAGATGCCAGTGTTGTAGCTGTACTGGAACAGCTTGGCTAGAGGCACGGCTAGTTCTGGAGCACAACAGCCGGGATGTTATCGGGGCCCATAGTCTTTGCTGTGTCCAGTGCGCTCAGCCGTTTCTTGATACCACGTAGAGTGAATCGAATTGGCTGAAGACTGGCTTCTGTGATGGTGGGGACCTCAGGAGGAGGCCGATATGGATCATCCACTCTGCACTTCTGACTGAAGATGGTTGCAAATGCTTCATCCTTGTGTTTTGCACTCACGTGCTGGGCTCCATCATCATTGAGGATGGGGATATACATGGAGCCTCCTCCTTCCGTTAGTTGTTTAATGGCCTACCACCATTCACGACTGGATGTGGCAGGACTGCAGAGCTTTGATCTGATCTGTTGAATTTGGGATTGCTTAGCCCTGTCTATAGCATGCTGTTTCTGCTTTTTAGCATGCATATAGTCCTGTGTTGCAGCTTCCCCAGGTTGGCACCTCATTTTTAGGTACGCCTGCTGCTGCTCCTGGCATGCTCTTCTACACTCGTTATTGAACCAGGGTTGGTCCCCTGGCTTGATGGTAATGGTAGAGTGAGGGATATGCTGGGCCATGAGGTTACAGATTGTGGTGTAATACAATTCTGCTGCTGCTGATGGCCCACAGTGTCCCATTCATGCCCAGTTTTTGAGTTGCTAGATTTATTCTGAATTTATCCCATTTAGCACGGTGGTAGTGCCACACAAAACGATGGAGGGTGTTCTCAGTGTGAAGACAGGACTTCGTCTCCACAAGGACTGTGCGGTGATCACTGCTACCAATACTATCATGACAGGTAGATTGGTGAGGATGAGGTCAAGTAGGTGGCTCTCTCAGCACCTGTCTCAGGCCCAGACTGGCAGTTATGTCTTTCAGGACTCGGCCAGCAGTGGTGCTACTGAGCCACTCTTGGTGATGGACATTGAAGTCCCCCACCCAGAGTACATTCTGTGCCCTTGCTATTCTCAGTGCTTCTTCCAATTGGTGTTCAACATGGGGGAGTACTGACTCATCAGTTGAGGAAGGGCAGTAGGTGGTAATCAGCAGGAGGTTTCCTTACCCACACTTAACCTGAAGCCATGAGACTTCATAGGGTCCGGAGTCAATGCTGAGGACTCCCAGGGCCACTCCATCCCGACTGTATAGCCACCCCTGGTGTGTTTGTCCTGTCGGTGGGATGGTGATGGAGGAGTTTGGGACATTAGCTGATTCTGTGAATATGACTATGTTAGGCTTTTGCTTGACTAGTCTGTGCCAAATTAAGCACAAGTTCCAGATGTTGGTGAGGAGGACGTTGCAGGGTCGACTGGCCTGGGTGTGCCGTCCGGTTTCATTCTTAGTATTGATTTTTGTAGCGGCTTGTTACAACTGAGTGGCTTGCTAGGCCATTTCAGAGGGCAGTTAAGAGTCAACATATAGGTCAGACCGGCAGATATTCTTCTCTTAGTGACACAGATGGGTTTTTAATGACAGTTTCATTACTGATACTAGTAATTATTCCAGATTTATTTAATTAACTGAATTTAAATTCCCCAGCTGCCATAGTGGGATTTGAACTCATGTCTCTGCATCATTAGTCTAGCCCTCTGGATTACTAGCCTAGTGACATCACCACGATGCTACCATTCCCGTTGCTGGGCTTATCCTTACACCCTTTTTTGAACAAGGGTGTAGCATTCACAATTCTTCAGTCCTCTGGCACCACCGCCATATCTAAGGAGGATTGGAAGAATATGGCCAGTACCTCCATGATTTCCTCCTTAACTTCCTTCAGCATCCTAGGATGCATCCCATCTGGTCCTGGAGACTTATCAACTTTAAGTACAGCCAGTCTTTCTAGTACCTCTTTATCAATTTTTATCTCATCCAGTATCTCCACTACCTCCTCTTTCACTATGAATTTGGCAGCATCTTGTTCCTTGGCGAAGGCAGATGCAAAGTCCTGATTTAGTACCTCAGCCATGCCCTCTGCCTCCATGCGTAGGTCCCCTTTTTGGTCCCTAATCAGCCCTACACCTCCTCTTGCTACCCATTTATTATTTATATGCCTTTAGAAGTCTTTTGAATTCCCTTTTATGTTAGCTGCCAATTTATTCTCATACGCTCTCTTTGCCCCTCTTATTTTCTTTTTCACTTCCCCTCTGAACTTTCTATATTCAGCCTGATTCTCACTTGTATTCTCAACCTGACATCTGTCATACGTGCTCTTTTTCTGCTTCATCTTACTCTCTATCTCTTTCGTCATCCAGGGAGCTCTGGCTTTAGTTGCCCTACCTTTCCCCCTCGTGGGAATGTAGCTCGACTTTACCCGAACCATCTCCTCTTTAAAGGCAACCCATTGTTCAATTACAGTTTTGCCTGCCAATCTTTGATTCCAATTTACCCACGCCTGATCCATTCTCAACCCACTGAAATTTACCTTCCTCCAATTAAGTATTTTTACTCTAGATTGCTCCTTGTCCTTTTCCATAGCTAATCTAAACCTTATGATACTATGATCACTTTTCCCTAAATGTTCCCCTACTGACACTTGCTCCACTTGACCCACCTCATTCCCCAGAACCAGATTCAGCAATGCCTCCTCCCTCATTGGGTCAGAAATATACTGATCCAGAAAGTTCTCCTCAACACACTTCAGAAGTTCTTGCCCCTCTCTGCCCCTTGCACTATTACTATCCCAATCTATATTAGGGTAATTGAAGTCCCCCATTATCAGTACCCCATTACCATAGGATAAAGGAGCAAAGGGATTAGGGGCACAGATACACAAATCACTAAAAATAACGACACAGGTTAATAAGGCCATAAAAAAGCAAACCAAGCACAGGGCTTCATTTCTAGAGGGATAGAATTGAAAACTGAGAAGTTATGTTAAACTTGTATCATACTTTGGTTAGACCACACTTGAAATACTGTGCACAGTTCAGGTCTCCATATTATAAAAAGGATATAGAGGCATCCACCTCAGTGTTTTGCTGATGACACAAAGATTGGTGGCACAGTAAGTAGTGCAAATGGGAGCATTAAATTACAAAGAGGCATTGATAGATTAAATGAGTGGGCAAAAATGTGGCAGATGGATTTCAACGCAAGTAAGTGTGACGCCATCCAATTTGGACCAAAAAAGGATAGATCCAAGTATTTTTTAAATGGTGCAAAGCTAGGAACAGTGGCGGTCCAAAGAAATTTAGAAGTCCACGTACACAGATAAATAAGATGTAGTCGGCAGGTACAGACAAAAATCAAAAATGTTATGGAAGGTTTGACTTTATAACGTGACGGCTAGAATATAAAGGGGAGGACGTTTATAAAGGGGAGGACGTTTATAAAGGGGAGGACGTTTATAAAGGGGAGGACGTTTATAAAGGGGAGGACGTTTTGCTATAGCTCTGGTTATAGAATTATGGGGAGAAAAATTTGTGTTCACCAGCAAAGTTGCGGGTGTCACCGACAACTGCAGTTAACAGCCGCTGGAAATGGCTGCAACGCTAATTGAGTCAAATTGGTCTGGGGGGCATGGAGATAGGTGGCGCAGTGCTCACCTGCCGTGCAACGCCGTCCTGGTGGCGTTGCTGGAAGGATCTGGGACAAAGTTTCTGTCCAGGTCCAGCATTGCAGCTTTTCACAGCCTCTGGGAGCCAAGCTGTGGAGCTCGCAAGGAATTCTGGGCAATGACGAGGTCTAAGAATTAAAGGGGCCATGCACACTGAAGCAACACAAAATAAAATGTAGTGAATGAATGCACTTTTCAGCCCTTTCTGCCTTTTAAAAAATATTCAACATTTAAAAGAAGTTCCTAATGTGAATATTCAGCTGTTAACATAAGAAGATAAGAAATAGGAGCAGGAGCAGGCCATTCGGTTCCTCAAGTCTGCTCCGCCATTTAATGAGATCATGGCTGATCCGATTTTGGCTTCAACTCTACTTTCCTGCCTGCTCCCCATAACCCTCGACTCCCCTGTTGCTCAAAAATCTGTCTATCTCAGCCATGAATATATTCAATGAATCAGCTTCCACAGCTTTCTGGGGTGAAAAATTCCAAAGATTCACGACCCTCTGAGAGAAGAAATTCCTCCTCATTTCCGTCTTAAATGGGCGACCCCTTATTCTGAGACTATGCCCCTCATTCTAGATTCCCGGACGAGGGGAAACATCCTCTCAGCGTGTACCCTGTCCAACCCCCTCAGAATGTTATGGGGGGAAAATTCAGTTGGTTTGCGCCTCCCTTTAGCGCCTTAAGAGGCCGCTAATGGGGCGCAAAGCAACTAGTGCCCGTGCGCGGCGATGTCTGCGCCGCTCACGAAATTGACCAGACATTTTGCGGCGGTGCTAAACAATACGACCCCTGACGTAAGAAAACTCACTAAGCACTTGGTTGAGTATAAAACAAGGCTTTAATCAACTGTTTCACAACCATGAGATTCTAGTTACATCACTAGTTCCTGGTTACAAAAACGTCCTGGGCAAGCTGGGCCCACGCCCGAGTATTTATACTCCTTGGCCGCCCAGTGTTATTTCATGAGTCATTTCTTCATGAATGATAAGATTCATGACAGCCCCGATCTCCTGCGCCAGCAGATCTTGACGTCATTCGAGCGTGCAACGCCCTTGTGGCGCCCCGTACCAGATATTGAGTGGTGTCCCCCTCCTTTCCGCCTGGAGCAAGCAACGACAGGTAGACTGGAACGTTTCCCAGTCGGTGTGAGGCTGGGGGGGCGCTATTTAAAGGCGGCCTCTTCCTGGCTTTTTCTGTGGTAGACATTTTTGCACCACTCATTCTGACAGAGAGAGAGATTCTGAGAGAGAGAAGGAGAGACTTCTGCATAGAGTCAGTGCTGTGTGAAGTAGTTTTGGCTACTGAACATCACTTTGCAGGTACTTTTGTTTTTGACCTTCATTACTTTGATTGCCAAGAGACTATGGGGGCTGCACTGATTTGGGGCGTCATCCTGCGACTGCAGATTCGGAGGCCACAGAGACGCAGCGAGAGAGTGGCAATCATGGCCAGATGGAGGAGGGCCAACAGGCCTCTGTACAGGAGAACTTACCCTCCCAGGGTATTTCGCCAACAATTCTCCTACATGAATTTGTCTGAGGAGCAATGTTTGCGCAGACTGCGCTTCAGTAAGGAAGTGGTCACTGAGCTCTGCCACCTGCTGCAGCCAGATCTGCAGCCTCTACTGAGGACCAGGACGTCTCTGTTGGTGGCAGTGAAGATCACAGTGGCTCTGAACTTTTATGCCACCGGCTCCTTCCAAGCAGCTACTGGGGACATCGCCAATATCTCCCAGTTCGCGGTCCATTGCTGCATCCGTCAGGTCACAAATGACCTTGTGGTAAACCACTGTTATACCTGCCTGTGTGGGTGTTTGTATTCCACTGTGTACATGTCTGTACATGCCTCGGCTGACTCCTCCCACGAGTCCAGGTATAAAGGTGACTGCTCCACAGTCCCTCTGTATTCTGGACTGGTCGACCACTCGAGGCACACCTTCATTCTCTTGTTAATAAAAGCCTGTTAGTTACTCGCTTAACCTCAGTCTTTTGAGTAATTGATAGCGCATCAATTTTATTAACAAGATTTTTTATAATGGAGAAGATCCTCACACCAGCATGCCTAGACTTAGACCATCGGGAGGCGGACGCATCCACCAAGTTTGCTCACTGGCTTAGGTGCTTTGAAAGATTCCTGATCGCCTCCGCTGCAACGGTCAAATCGGATGAGGACAAACTGGATGTCCTGACCTCCAAAGTGAACCACCGAGCGTACTCGGTTATCCAGGACGCGACCTCGTGCACGGCTGCTCTCAAGCTCCTCAAGGACCAGTACACGCGCCCAGTGAACGAGGTGTACGCCAGGCACCTCCTGGGGAGTCGTAAACAACAACCTGGGGAATCGACCGAGGAATACCTTCAGGCACTGTCTGTGCTTGGCCGGGCCTGTGGTTGTAAGGATGTAAAGGCCGCCGTGTACACAGAGGAACTTATCCGGGACGTTTTTGTAGTGGGCCATAGGTCCAATTACACCCGACAGCGACTGTTGGAGCAGAGTGACCTCGACCTCAACAAGGCCTCTGAACTCGCACTATCATTGGACGCAGCCTACCGGGGCATGGCTGCCTACTCCTCTGCACCGTGGACGCCGCGGGGAACGACAGCCTGGGACACGGTAGGACCGTCTCATAGCGCCGTGCCACCCCAGCCACATCCCAGCAACGGCCCAACTACCGCAGCAGTGTCCCAAGGCCAGAAATGCTACTTCTGTGGCCAGGCCAAACACCCCAGAGCGCGCTGCCCGGCGAAAAATGCGATCTGCTCGGGCTGCGGGAAGAAGGGACACCACGCCAGCGTCTGCAGGGCCAAAGCCACCCCGAACCCCAGCAGCGCCACGTGTGGGCCGTGCGGGCCACCATCTTGGGCCTCCCCAGCCATGTGCGAACCACCGGAACAGCAGCCATTTTGGACGCCTCCAGCCACATGGGGATCATGGACGCCGCCATCTTGGACGCCAGCCGGGGCACAGCAGGCCCCCAACACCGCCTCATCTGATACCCGCAGTGACACACCGACCCCTACGCTGGCCTCCGTTACGCTGGACCAAGCGAGACCGCACCAACTGGCCCGGTCCACAATGGACATTAAGGTAAATGGTCACGAAACAACCTGCCTTTTTGACTCTGGGAGCACGGAGAGCTTCATCCACCCCGACACGGTGCGGCGTTGCTCTCTCCCAGTCCTGCCTGCGCACCAGCGGATTTCTATGGCCTCCGAGTCCCAGTCGGCGGACATTGGCGGCTACTGCGTGGTGACACTCTTAGTAGACGGGACTGTGTACGATAATTTTAAACTTCTGGTCCTGCCTCACCTCTGTGTTGCCATTCTACTGGGGTTAGATTTTCAGTGCCACCTTAAAAGTGTTACGATGGCGTACGGTGGACCCCTCCCCCCACTCACAGTCCGCAGCCAGCAGCTTCCAAATTGCCAGCCGCGCACCAGGTTCAACCTCTCCACACTCAGAGTCACCCCCCCCCCACTGTTTGCTAACCTCACCCCTGACTGTAAGCCCATCGCCACAAAGAGCAGGCGATACAGTGCCGGGGACAGGGTTTTCATTAAAACAGAAGTGGAGCGGCTCCTGAAGGAGGGGATTATTGAGGGCAGCACCAGCCCCTGGCGAGCCCAGGTTGTGGTCGTTAAGACCGGCGAGAAGCAGCGCCTGGTCATTGACTACAGCCAGACAATAAATCGCTACACCCTGCTGGACGCTTACCCACTCCCCCGCATAGCTGATATGGTCAACCAGATCGCGCAGTACCGCGTCTTCTCGACCATTGACCTGAAATCAGCGTACCACCAGCTCCCTATCCGCCCTGAGGACCGCCAGTATACTGCCTTTGAGGCAAACGGCCGCCTCTATCACTTCCTTAGGGTTCCCTTTGGCGTCACCAACGGGGTCTCCGTCTTCCAAAGGGAGATGGACCGGATGGTCGATCAAAATGCGTTGCAGGCCACTTTCCCATATCTGGACAATGTGACCATCTGCGGCCATGACTTGCAGGACCATGACGCAAACCTCGAAAAATTCCTCTGCACCGCCCAACTCCTGAACCTGACGTATAACAAGGAGAAGTGCATATTCCGCACAACCCGCCTCACCATCCTTGGCTGTGTTGTGGAACACGGAGTCATCGGTCCCGACCCCGACTGGATGCGTCCCCTTATGGAACTCCCACTGCCCCACTGCCTCAAGGCCCTGAAGAGGTGCCTAGGGTTTTTCTCCTATTACGCCCAGTGGGTCCCCTACTATGCGGACAAGGCCCGTCCGCTGATCAAGTCCATCTCTTTTCCCTTGACGGCAGAGGCCCGCTTAGCCTTCCACCGTATCAAGGAAGACATTGCCAAAGCCACCATGCACGCAGTGGACGAATCCATCCCCTTCCAGGTGGAAAGCGACGCGTCCGACTTTGCCCTGGCCGCTACCCTTAATCAGGCGGGGAGACCCGTGGCCTTCTTTTCACGAACCCTCCAGGGCCCGGAGACCAGACACTCCGCTGTTGAGAAGGAGGCCCAGGCTATTGTGGAGGCTGTGCGTCATTGGAGGCACTACCTGGCCGGAAAACGATTTACCCTGCTCACTGACCAGCGTTCAGTTGCTTTTATGTTTAACAACAAGCAGAGGGGCAAAAGCAAAAACGACAAGATCTTGAGGTGGAGAATCGAACTTTCCACCTACAATTATGAGATCTTGTACCGGCCCGGGAAGCTCAATGAGCCCCCGGATGCTCTATCGCGTGGCACCTGCGCCAGCGCACAGATCGATAGACTGCGGGACCTCCACAATGACCTCTGCCACCCGGGGGTCACCAGGTTCATCCACTTCATCAAGGCCCGCAACCTGCCTTACTCCATTGAGGAGGTCAGGACCATGACCAGGAACTGCCAAGTCTGCGCTGAGTGCAAACCGCACTTTTATAGACCAGACAGGGCTCACCTGATAAAAGCCACTCGCCCCTTCGAGCGCCTGAGCGTTGATTTTAAAGGGCCTCTCCCCTCCTCCGACCGCAATGTGTACTTCCTCAACATTATTGATGAGTACTCCCGTTTCCCGTTCGCCATCCCCTGCCCGGACATGACCAGTGCCACGGTCATTAAATGTCTGAACGACCTCTTCACCCTGTTCGGTTTCCCCAGCTATATCCATAGCGACCGGGGCTCATCGTTTATGAGCGATGAACTCCACCAGTACCTGCTCGCTATGGGTATTGCCACAAGCAGGACCACCAGTTACAACCCCCGGGGGAACGGACAGGTGGAAAGAGAGAATGCGACAGTTTGGAAGGCCGCCCTGCTAGCCTTAAAGTCTAGGGGCCTTCCGACCTCCCGCTGGCAGGATGTGCTCCCCGATGCACTCCACTCTATTCGGTCACTGCTCTGCACTGCCACTAACACCACCCCTCATGAGAAAATGTTTGTCTTCCCAAGGAAGTCCACATCGGGGACATCGCTACCGCCATGGCTGATGTCCCCAGGACCGGTCCTACTGAGAAGACACGTGAGGACCCATAAAATGGACCCCCTGGTTGAGAGGGTCGACCTCCTCCACGCCAACCCCCAGTATGCTTACATTGCGTACCCGGACGGGCGGGAGGACACAGTCTCCATACGAGACCTCGCACCCTCGGGGGCCCCAGTAACCCACTACCCACTACCACCCCCCCCCCACGATCCAATATCCAACCCCAGCAGACGGCACGCCTGGGCCACGTGACCCGCTCAACACCCACGAGGACTACACACCAGTGCCCCAGCCTACGCGGGACTCGACGCCGGAAGCTTTACTACCCTTGCCGTCGCCATGCCGATCACAGCGGCAGACAAGACCTCCGGAGAGACTCCAGTACACAAACTTTTAATACACTTCACCCCGCCGGACTCATTTTTAAACAAGGGGTGAATGTGGTAAACCACTGTTATACCTGCCTGTGTGGGTGTTTGTATTCCACTGTGTACATGTCTGTACATGCCTCGGCTGACTCCCCCCACGAGTCCAGGTATAAAGGTGACTGCTCCACAGTCCCTCTGTATTCTGGACTGGTCGACCACTCGAGGCACACCTTCATTCTCTTGTTAATAAAAGCCTGTTAGTTACTCGCTTAACCTCAGTCTTTTGAGTAATTGATAGCGCATCAGCCCTCTATAAAAGGAGACGCCAATACATCTCTTTCCCGATGACCCGGGCCAAACAGCATGAACGCGCATTGGGCTTTGTGAGGATAGCGGGCTTCCCCATGGTGCAGGGCGCCATTGACTGGCATTTCGTGCACCGCATGAGAATGCAGAGGATTTTCGCAACCGCAAGGGATTCCACTCCTTAAAAGTCCAGTTGGTCTGTGACCACAGACAGCTGATACTCACTGTCAATGCCTGCTATCCGGGCAGCAGCCACGATGCATTCATCCTGCGCCAGATTGCTGTGGCAGAACTTTTCCAGGCACCGCATCACCCAAGTGGTTGGCTCCTCGGGGACAAGGGTTATCCACTGGGCACCTGGCTGATGACACCGCTCCGTAACCCCAACACCCCTGCTGAGCTGTGGTACAATGAGAGCCATCTCGCCATCGGGAACATCATTGAGCACACAATCGGCATGCTCAAGCAACGGTTCCGCTGTCTGGACCACTCAGGAGGAGCCCTGCAGTACTCGTCTGAGCGAGTCTCCCTCTTCATAGTTGTGTGCTGCATGCTGCATAACCTGGCAATCCTCAGGACCCAGCCAATGCCACCAGGCCTTGGAGCACCACCGGAGGAGGAGGAGGAAGAGGTGGAGGAAGAGGAGGAGGATGATCATCAGCAGCACCAAGGTGGGAGGGAGGCCCACAATGTTGAAACTGGAAGGACCGTCTGTCAACAGCTGATAGCAAGCTGCTTCTAGGCCCCTGCTGAGGAAATGGCTTCTGACATTGAGAACAACATGAATGAAACCAACCCGCAACCCCTAAGCCGGCCAAGGCAGCAATGATTCCAAAGACCAAACATGTACATTTTGAATACAAAAACTTATTTATTTTACAAACTCTGTGTGTGTCATTTCTTCATGACAAACTAATAGAAAGAAACACAAAAAAACAGTCATTAATACAACTGGTTCTCACAACCTGAAGATAATGCCCAAAACACTAAACAAAAGTTTGAACACGAAGCTCGGCCTTTAATAAAAAATTGACAAACATTTTGTCACACCTCCTACTTTTTGCCCTTCGAGGGTGATCTTCCCTTGCGCACTTCCCCGCTTCCCACCCTACTGCTCCTCCGTAATGGGGCCCCAGTGGCTGCAGCAAGGCTGCTGGAAGGCTGCTGATTGTCAGAACCTAAGACTGCAGATGCCCTTGAAGGATGGCCTCGACCAGCTCTGGGCCTGGAGGGCCTGGCTGCAGACTGCACCAACTCTGCATGGGCGGCAGCAGTCTGGGCTACAGGCGGTGGCAAGTGCAATGGGGAAGTGACAGTGGTGGCAGCAGGAATGCTGTCATCTTGAGAGAGGACAGCAACTCCCTGCTCGACCGACACACTGGCACTCCCACGGGGCAGCACATCAGCATCCGGAGTAATCTGCTGGAGCACAGATTGCTGGCCTGCTGCGGCGCGGTGAGAGCCCCGGGGAAATGTGTCCGAACCAACAATGATGGCAGCAGTCAGTGCTTGCGTGGCCTCAATCTGAGTCTGCATGAGAGCAGTCTGAGATGGGTTCATGGCAGCCAGTGACTGAATTACAGCACTAAGCTTTAGCGTGGCATCCGCCTGTGCTACAGCGAAGTGCTCGACACTCCTTGCCAGTGATTCAATGCATTCGGGCACCCTTCCCCACTGCACCCATGAGCTCAGTGGGCATGTCCACCGCCTGGGTGTTCATTTCAGCGATGAGCCGCTCCTCCTCTGCGTCCAGTGCAGCAGAACTCACTGACCTACTCTCCCTCCGGGGAGTAGGCCCCCGAGCTTCCCTACCCCCATCGCGTTGCTGCAGCCCGCTGGGTCCTGGAGCTTCACCCTCATCAGACCCTTCTGTAATGTCCGTGTGTAATTGAGACACAGACTGCAGAAGTTGGTTATAACAGGTGTTTCCTGAATGGAGACAAAACTGGAACTACAATACAAAGTTACTACACAGGCTTATATACAGGGGTGGTCACTACTGGTACTGCAGTATACAGGGGCTGCAGAATATAGTTCCTTCTTCATGGTACATACACTACAATTCCTCCCCTTTTAGCTAAACAGTACATAACATTCGATTAATAATTAAATAACATATTTACAATTACAGTTGCTATATACATTAGCTGAAGTTAATCAATTATAAATTCAGTCTTTGAGGAGGCTTCCTGATTCTGTCCGGATAACGCCTCTTTGGGGTATCAGGTTCTTCTGGCAAAGTTGATTCGGGATCAACGTCGTTGTTTGGTTCGTCTGCTTCCAATATCACCGATTCTGAGGTAGATGCAATTGGTACTTTGGCTTCATCACCAGGTGTATAGGATCGTGGTGTAGATTTGACGTTTTCCAGTGACTCTAGAATCTGGTCAGCATGGCGTCTTACAATGCTCTCTCCAACGTCCACGGTATACATTAGAGGTCCTTGCCGTGTGCAGTTCGTTCCTGGCTGCCATTTCTCTGTGCGGTAGTCCCGGGCCAAAACTGGTTGACCTATCTTGAAACTCCTGGTTGGCCTTTCATTCATATTCTGAGACTGCCTGTTCTCCACATCTCTTCTGATGTTTGGCTTAACCAAATCCAAGCGGCATCTTTCTCTTCGATTGATGAACATCATGGCTGGAGTTTGGTTGGTAACCGCATGTGTTGCATTCCGGTAGGCAAACAAGAAGCTATCCACCTTGTGTTGTAGGGGTATGTCTTCATTACACATTGCCTTGATAGCCTTCTTGAATGTTTGAACGAACCTCTCAGCCAATCCATTGGTGGCTGGATGATATGGGGCGGATGTGTAATGCTTAACACCATTGTTCTTTAAGAACCTCCGGAACTCTTCAGACACAAACTGTGGTCCATTGTCAGTGCAAATCTGTTCAGGCAGCCCATTTCTGGCGAATATGGTTCGTAAGACTGTGATAGTTTTTTTCTGTGGTGGTTGAGGACATTTTTATTACCTCTGGCCACTTTGTGCATCCACCGCAATTAAAAACATCGAGTCCATAAATGGACCAGCAAAATCAATGTGTACCCTTTGCCATGGAGATGAGGGCCACTCCCATGGATGTAGAGGGGCTTGTGGTGGGGCGTTTTGGACCTTCTGGCACCCTGTACAGCTCTTGGTCATCTCTTCGATTTCTCTATCGATTCCCGGCCACCACACAAACGCTCTGGCTAAGTTCTTCATTTTTACCCCTCCCAGATGACCCTCATGAAGCTCATTGAGCACTCTATCCTTCAATTTGGGTGGAATTACTACTCTGGATCCACACATCAAGGTTCCTCGGCACACTGACAGCTGTTCTCTTCTCGGCGAGAATGCTGGCAACAGTGGTTCGCCATGTGCTGGCCATCCCTTCACCGTTAAATCATAGACCCTGGAGAGTGTCGGGTCATTTCGTGTTTCCTTTTCTATGTTTGCATTCGTCACAGGTAGACATTCGACTATGGTCGAGTGGAGTATCTCCACAGGATCCACTGCAGGTGCTTCTTCCACCGTCGGCAACGGTAGGCGCGACAATCCATCAGCGTTCCCATGCTGTTTAGTTCCTTTGTACTCCATGTCATATTGGTGTGCCCCTAGGAAAAGGGATCACCTCTATAGCCGTTGTGCTGTCATTATCGGGACGCCCTTCTTCGGGTTGAAAATGGAGACAAGAGGTTGATGATCAGTTAGTAGAGTAGATTTCTGTCCATGCAGGTAGTGATTGAACTTCTTCACCCCCCACACCAGGCTGAGGGCCTCTCTGTCAATCTGGGCGTAGTTACGCTCGGCTGAAGTTAACGAGCGTGACGCAAAAGCTATCGGCCTCTCTGAACCATCAAGGAATTTATGTGACAGTACCGCTCCAACGCCGTAGGGAGACGCATCACATGCCAGTCTTATCGGTAGTGATGGGTTGTAGTGAGCCAATACTTCTCTTGAAGTGATCAGGTCTTTACACTTCTGAAAGGCTCGCTTACATTCATCGCTCCATTTCTATGCTACTCCAGTTTGTAGCATGGCGTTCAGTGGGTGCAGAAATGTGGACAAATTCGGCAAAAACTTATGGTAGTAATTCACCAATCCGAGGAATGACCTCAGTTGCGACACATTTTCAGGTGCTGGAGCCTTAACTACCGCTTCAATTTTGTCAGGGGACTTATGTAACCCCTCTTCATCAATCACGTGACCACAATACGATATTTGTTTCTTAAAAAAACTCGCACTTGGGGCGATTGGCTCGTAGCCCATGTTCTCTTAGTCTCTTAGTCTAGTGAGCACCTGCTCTAGGTTGGCAAGTTGTTCATTGTCATTTTCACCTGTCACTAGGATGTCGTCCAAGTAACACTGAGTCCCCGGAATCCCTTGCAGGACTTGTTCCATCGCTCTTTGCCATATAGCCAGAGCTGATGCTACTCCGAATACCAGTCGATTATACTGGTAAAGACCTTTGTGAGTGTTTATCGTGAGATATTTCCTAGAGGATTCTTCAACCTCCATCTGCAAATATGCTGCGCTAGGTCAATTTTTGTAAAACGTTTCCCTCCAGATAGTGAGGCGAAAACATCTTCTATCCTCGGAAGAGGATACTTTACTGTGTGCAGGACTAGGTTCACAGTCACCTTGAAGTCCCCACAGATGCGAACCTTCCTTGGCTCCTCAGACTTATTGTTTAACGTTTTCTTCATGACAGGAACGATGGGTGTCGCCCACTCGCTCCAGTCTACCTTAGATAACACGCCTGCATTCTCCAGATTCTCCAGCTCTGCCTCGACGGCTGGCGAATTGCATACGGTACCGGTCTTGCTTTGAAAAACTTGGGAATTGCATTCTCTTCTATTTTTATCGAGGCGGTTATGCCTTTAAGAGTTCCCAGTCCTTGTTGAAATACCTCTTTAGCGTTAGCTAAGATTTTTGACAATCGTCCAGGTGTGACGTCATCATCCTTTTTACCAGCCACAGTCAGTGCCTGAATGGAGTGCCAGTCTAAACTTATCTTTCTGATCCATTCACGTCCCAATAACGGTGGTCCACCATCTTGCAGTATGTACAGATATAATTTCTGTATTTCCTTGCCGTTGTATTCGACAGGCACCCTTATTTTCCCTCTGGGGTATACTTTCTGCCCCGTATATGTCTTCAAGACAATGGATGTGTCTTTCAAGGGTATGTGTGAGAATAGCCGCTCGTAGTCTCATCGATTCATGACGGTCAGGGCTGATCCTGTATCCAATTCCATTTTGACTTGGGACCCTGCTATCGTGAGGGTGACCCAAATGGTTCAGTGATCCTCTTTTGCAATTACGTTGTGTAGTTTGAGACAGCTTAGTCTCTTGTTCCCGGATTCACTATCACTCTTCTGGTCTTCGGAACTACTGTCCGTCATCTTTTGTACTTTCCTGTACTTTTCCTTAGTAGTCTTTTTGTTGTCGTTAGTCTTCTTCCCGGACCTGCAAACTCGTGCAATGTGCCCCATCTTTCCGCATTGCCTGCATGTTTTGTCCTTGAACCAGCAGTCCTTCTGGTCATGGGATGTTCTGCCGCAGCGATAACATTTTTCAAATCCCCATGTCATTTCATGGGTGCCATATTCCTGTGGCTTTTGCTGTATTTCTGCAGCTCCCCTTGCTGCTGCTTCGTACGATACTGCCACGCTGAAAGCCTTATCTAGCGCCAGCTCTTTCTCTGAGAGTAACCTCTTCTGGTACCTTCACTCAGGAGTCCACAGACAAATTTGTCCTGTAGGGTATCTGCCAGTCCTGCTCCGAACTGGCAGTGCTTTGATAGCTTGCGTAGTTCCGTAAGGTAATCAGCATTGCTCTCATCTTTATGCTGATTTCCCTTGTGGAATTTAAATCTTTCTGCTATCAGTAGCGGTGTAGGATTTAGGTGTTCCTGTAGGATATCAACAATTTCGTTAAAACTCTTCTCCATCGGTTTGACTGGAGTGATCAGGTTCCGCAATAGGCCGTACGTTCTTGCACCCATTAAATTTAGTAGTACCGATGCCTTTTTCTCATCGGCTACTTCATTTGCCTTGCAATATACTTCGACTCTTTCCACATATGTGGTCCAGTCTTCTATTTCATTATCGAAGGCAGTGATATTGCCAGTCTTCGGCATTTTGGAGATCTAAGATGGTGCCTCCCGTGCTTTGCCTTCTTCCCTGATTGAACAAAATGGCGCCTCCTGCGCTTTGCCTTCTTCCCCGATTGAACAAAATGGCGCCTCCCGTGCTTTTCCTTCTTCCCCGCTGGATTAAGATGACGCCTCCCGTGCTTTCTGTCTTTTCCGCTGCTGCCAACGTTGTTGCTGGCGATTTTATGCCTTGATGGCAACGCCCTATGGTCTTCGCGCGCTTCCCCCCGCACTGCTGCCAACGCCGCTCTCCGCGGTCCCCGTGGCAAACTGCAGCTCCTGGCGGCTTTCTGCACTTCTAATTTCTTTTTCTTTTATTTTAGTTACTGTTCCCGTCGTCAGAGCAGACCCTATGGGACACTTTCCTCCCTCTTCTCGGGTCTGTACGCTGCCCGGCTTCGTAGCACCGGCCGTGCCCTGTGTGCTCCACCCTCTCTCTCTCTCTCCTCTTCCCGACAACGCTGCTCTGCCCCGTTGAAAAGCCACCCGATCGAGCTCTAGCCCGCCGCAGCCCAGGAAGGATCAGTGTACTACCTGCCACCAGCCCGATTAGCTGGAACACCATAGACTGGAGAACCAAGCCCAGCTCTCGACAGCCTCTCCTGCAAATCTTCGAATTCGATGAATCAGAGGGCAGTTGCCCACGGTCGACGCCCGTTTCTTCTGTTTGTTTTTTCTTTTTGGATTTCTTCCTTCTGGCTTCAACCTCTAATAACTTCGCTTCAGGGATGGATCCCCGTGAGGTGGTGCAGAACTGTAGGTAAGTTCGGATCTGTTCGTCGCCAATGTAATGTCCGTGTGTAATTGAGACACGGACTGCAGAAGTTGGTTATAACAGGTGTTCACTGAATGGAGACAAAACTGGAACTACTATACAAAGTTACTACACAGGCTTATATACAGGGGTGGCCACTACTGGTACTGCAGTGTACAGGGGCTGCAGAATATAGTTCCTTCTTCATGGTACATACACTACACCTTCCCCCCTGCTCCCCTCCAGGGAAGGCGTGTTCCCAGTGTGGGCATGGGCTTCCTCGGGAGAGGGTGGCGCTGATGCTCCGGCTTCCTCTTCCTTCTCGCCTGCAGCTTCACTCCCACTGGCATCTTGAGGGCCCGTCTCCTCAGCTGGTGAATCACCATCTGAAAGCAAGGAGGTACAAGAGTGGCTTTAGCGTCAGGACAGGGGGGCAGTAAGGGAGGAATGAGTGCAGCGATTTAGTAAGTTGGATTGAAAGTGTGAAAGGCTGGTGTTGTGAGGGACAAGTGGAAGGAGAGAGGACAAAAAGGTGATGACCTTACCATTGCTGTCCAGAACGGGGTCCACCTCTCCAGGGGCAATGGGACCGATCACCTGGCTTGCCACAATCCTGTGGAGGCGCGCCTCAAGATCGCTGAGGGGTTGGAGCTGAGGCCGCCCTCCACCCGTCCGTTGCTGCTGTCTCCTATTATGAGATGGCTTGGCCTGCAAGAAAAAGGAGGGCGTCTGAGTAAATATACAGCCATGGGCTTGCCTGATGTGCCTCCCATAATTGAATAGCCCTTACTGTATGCTGCCATGGTCTTGCCTGATGTGCCTCCCATAGGTGAATAGCCCTTACTGTATGCAAAGTGTGGAATGTGCGTGTGTGTTTCATGAGAGGGCCATAGGTGTTGAATGAGTGTTGGGCATTGGGGTTTTAAGACCCTATGGTCATTGAATGAGGTTGAGATGGAGGGATGGAGAGGTATTGAAAAAAAGCCACTCACCCTGACGGCCGGAGTGAGGTTGTTCAACTTTTTTCGACATTGAGTATGGGTCCTGGGCATCATGCTCCTGGAGCAGATGTTCTGAGCCACCTCACTCCACACTCTTCTGTACTCGCGCGGCAAAGGCCTCCTGCCACTCTCTGTGTAGAGTATAGATTTTCTGCGCTCCACCGCGCCAACCAGAGCCTCCAAGGCCCGCTCGCTGAAGCGCTGAGCTCGTTCTCTCACCCTCTCCATAGTCCTTGGCTGGAAGATTTAGGCACAGGTCTCTCCAGGCCGAGATTCAAGGATCCAATGAGCAGGGTGTGGCTGGAGAGCAAATCGACCCTCCCCTTTAAGAACTGACCGGCGCCAGTGTGTCTGTGTTCCATCGCTAACTGACATCACCTGCACTGCGCCCGCGCTCTGAGTTAGCGCCTCGCTCCTCGGCCTTTGCGCCTTAAGACAGGTGTATAGTGCCTGATTTAGCGCTCCAATCACCTCCAAGGGTGATAAAAGCCAAGTTTGCAATTGGAGGTGATAATTAACGTCAGGCGCTAAACTTTGCGCACGGCCGATAATCTTGCCCCAAACAGGGCGATACTGAATTTTCCCCCCTATATATTTCAATAAGATCACCTCTCATTCTCCTAAACCCCAATGAGTATAGGCCCAACCTGCTCAACCTTTCCTCATAAGACAACCCTTTCATCCCAGGAATTAACCTAGTGAACCTTCTCTGAACTGCCTCCAATGCAAGTATATCCCTCCTTAAATAAGGGGACCAAAACTGTACACAGTACTCTAGGTGTGGTCTCACCAGCGCCCTGTACAGTTGTAGCAAGACTTCCCTACTTTTCTATTCTATCCTCCTTGAAATAAAGGCCAACATTCCATTTGCCTTCCTGATTACTTGCTGCATCTGCATGTTAACTTTTTGTGTTTCATGTATGAGGACACCCAAATTACTCTGTACCGTCGCATTCTGCAGTCTTTCTCTATTTAAATAATATTTTTCTTTTCTATTCTTCCTACCAAAGTGGATAATTTCACATTTTCCCACATTATACTCCATCTGCCAAAATCTTGCCCACTCACTCAACCTATCTATATCCCTTTGCAGACTCTTTGGGCTAAAAATTCGGTAGTGCCGCGTTTGGGGTGCCAAGCTCGCCTGGGCGCCGGACGTCCCGCCCCGGAAAGAGCCGGGAGCGCCAGCCCGATATTCAGTTTGAGCGCCCCAAGAGGGACACGGGGCGCTGCTCGCCCCGCGTCCCTCTTGGGGCGCTCAAACTGAATATTGCAGCGCAACGTGCCGCGGCGCCACACACTGCGGCGCGGCGCGCTGCGGTACTGCAGGCCTTCCTCCCCTTCTTAAAGGGGAGGGGCCTGCACCAGCGCGATCACCGATCGCGAGTGCCGGCAAAAGAGCCCGGCACCGAGGAGAAGTGCCGGGCTCTCCGGACACAGCCGTCACTGCCCGGGGGTGGGGGGGATCAGGAGGCCAGGGAGGGCGGCGCGAGGAGGTGCTGGCAGGCGGCCACTGAAAAAAATGGCCGCCCCGCACCTCCCCTTTAATTTGCGCCACTACCGCCACAGGTAGGCCCCCCTGAACCGGTCGCGATTTGCGACCGGCGCTACGGGGGGGGGGCATGACCCAATATCACGTTCGGGGCGGTAGCAGGGCGCTGCGAACACCGATGATGTCATCGGTGGCGGCGCAGCGCTACAGGCTAACACCGCCATTAGCGCCCTGCTAAATTTCGCGGGAGGCATGGCCAGTGGCGCTAAAGCCACTGAGTGCCCTTTTTAGGTGCTAACTGGTGGCGCAGCCCACCGAATTTCTAGGCCTTTATGTTCTCCTCACAACTTGCTTTCCCACCTATCTTTGTATCATCTGCAAATTTGGCTACAATACACTCGCTTCCTTCATGCAAGTCATTAATATAGATTGAAAATAGTTGAGGTTCCAGCACTGATCCCTATGGCACCCCACGAGTTAAAGATTGCCATCCTGAAAATTACCCATTTATTCCGACTCTGTTTTCTGTTAGTTAGCCAATCCCCTACCCAATCTAATATATTACCTCCAACACCATGAGCTCTTATGTTATGCTGTAACCTTTTATGTGGCACTTCGTCAAATGTCTTTTGGTAATCCAAATACACCACATCTTCTGGTTCCCCTTTATCCACCCTGCTCGTTACCTTCTCAAAGAACTCTATTAGATTTGTCAATCACGATTTCCCTTTCATAAAACCATGTTGACTCTGCTTGATTGTATTATGATTTTCTAAATGCCCTGCTACTACTTCATTAATAATGGATTCAAGCATTTTGCCAATGACAGATGTTAGGCTAACTGGCCTGTAGTTTCCTAATTTCGGTCTCCCTCCTTTTTTGAATAAGGGCATTACATTTGCGGTTTACCAATCCGCAGGGACTTTTCCAGAGTCAGTGGAATTTTGGAAGATTACAACCAATGCATCCACTATCTCTGTAGCTACTTCTTTTAAGACCCATAAGTTTGCCTAGCACTTGTTCTCTAGTGATAGTGATTGTTTTAAGTTCCTCCCTCCCTTTTGCCCCTTGATTTTCTACTATTACTGGGATGTTTTTAGTGTCCTCTACTGTGAAGACAGATATAAAATATTTGTTCAATACCTCTGCCATGTCCTTGTTTCCCATTATTATTTCCCCAGTCTCATCCTCTAAGGGACCAATGTTTATTTTAGCTACTCTGTTCCTTTTTATATACTTGTAAAAGCTCTTACTGTCAGTTTTTATATTTCTTGCTAGTTTACTCTCATAAGCTATTTTCTCCCTCTTAATTTTTTTAGTCATCCTTTGCTGGTTTCTAAAATGTTCCCAATCTTCTGGCCTACCACTAATCTTTGCAACATTGTATGCTTTTTCTTTCAATTTGATACCATCCTTAACTTCCTTGGTTAGCCTTGGTTGGTTCATCCTTCTCTTCGAGTCTCTCTTTCTCACTGAAATATATCTTTGCTGAGAGTCATGAAATATCTCTTTAAATGTCTGCCACTGCTTTTCTACTGTCTTACCTTCTAATCTATTTTTCCAGTCCACTTTAGCCAACTCTTTCCTCATACCTTTGTAATTGCCTTTATTTAAGTTTAGTACTCTAGTTTCAGACCCAAGTTTCTCACCTTCAAACTGAATGTGGAATTCTATCGTGTTATGATCACTCTTCCCTAGAGGATCGTTTACCATGAGATCATTAATTAATCCTGTTTCATGACACATTACCAGATCTAAAATAGCCTGTTCCCTGGTCGGTTCCACAAGGTATTGTTCCAAGAAACTGAACCGAATACACTCTATGAACTCGTCCTCAAGGCTGCTTTTGCCAATTTAAAGCTGAATTACCATCCCAACTTCAACAAATGGGAAAACTGCCTCAGTACAAATACAAATGGCTCAGCAAGCCAGGGAAGGGGCCCCGAAGCTATCACACGATGTACTCCAGCTTTGTGCAGGGGGAGAATACTGCAAGAGTGGCCCTCCACCCATAGGGGCCAGGAGGCCCTCCAGAAAGAACGATGTGGGAGTACATCACTGTCAGTAGTGTTGCCCCCACCACCTGGCTCCAGTGCTCAAAGCCACTGGTCAAGGTCAGTGAATGCATCATCAAAAGCGGTCTCCTACCAACTGCACCACTAGCTTCACACACTGCTCAATGCATGACCCCCAATCACTCACCTACCAACAATCTGCAGCAATGACGAGGCACATCTTCCATTCCAAGCCTCACCTCACCCTCTTGGAGGAGACGGTGCAGGCCATTCTTGGCAGGAGCATGGTTGAGCCCTTGGCCAGTGGTGCGGATGAAAGAATATAATATGCGGGTATCCTCGTATGTTACCTTCCTTCTGGCACGCACCTCTTGCTTTCCCGCCCTCCCATCAGCACAACTGATGGAATTTATAATGGGGAACAAAGAAATGGCAGACCAACTAAATACATATTTTGGTTCTGTCTTCACAAAGGAGGACACAAATAACCTCCCAGAGATGCCGGGGAACATAGGGTCTGATGAAAGGGTGGAACTGAAAGAAATCAGTATTTGTAGGGAAATGGTGTTAGGAAAATTGATGGGACTGAAGGCCAATAAATCCCCAGGGCCTGATAATCTACAAGGTACTTAAGAAAGTGGCCCTAGAAATAGTAGATGCATTGCTGGTCATCTTCCAGAACTCGATAGACTCTGGAACGGTTCCCATGGATTGGCGGGTAGCTAATGTTACCCAACTATTCAAAAAAGGTGGTAGAGAAAAGGCGGGGAATTATAGACCGGTAAGCTTGACATCGGTAGTGGGGAAAATGCTAGAGTCCATTATAAAAGATGTAATAGCAGAGCACTTGGAAAGCAGTGACTGGATCGGACAAAGTCAACATGGATTTACAAAAGGTAAATCATGCTTGACTAATCTACTGGAATTTTTTGAGGATGTAACTGGTAAAATAGATAAGGGAGAACCAGTGGATGTGGTGTATTTGGACTTTCAGAAGGCTTTCGATAAGGTCCCGCATAAGAGATTATCGTGCAAAATTAAGGCACATGGGATTGGGGGCAAGGTATTGACTTGGATAGAGAACTGGTTGGCGGACAGAAAGCAAAGAGTTGGAATAAACGGGTCATTTTCCGAGTGGCAGGCAGTGACGAGTGGGGTACCGCAAGGATCGGTCCTAGGACCCCAGCTGTTCACAATATATATTAATGATCTGGACGAGGGAATTGGATGTAATGGCCTAGAAATTCAGTTGGTTGCGCCAGCCGGTAGCGCCTTAGGAGGAGTAGATGTCGGGCGCTAGGCGGCTAGCGGCCGGGCGCAGCGCGATCTGCGCCTCTCCCCAACTTCACTCACGATTTAGCGGCGGCGCAAAGTCTTTGCGCGCGCTCAGCTGCGCGCGCAGATCATGACGTCATTTCCTCGTGCAACGCCCTTTGTGCGCCCCCAACCGGAAATTCAGTCGCGACGCCCCATTGTGCGCCTGGCGCCCCTAGCGACTGGTAGAGTGGAACGGTGCTCAGTCGATGCGGGGCGCGGGGGGCGCAAATTAAAGGGCACTCCTCCTGCACTATAAAAGGCTGCCATTTCGCAGCACTCCTTCTTGAGTGACGGATCTTTGCAGAGAGACCAAGGTAGAGAGCTTTCTGCTTTGGCTCAACACTCGGACAGGTACTTGTGGCTTCAGGCCACAGCTTTCCACTTGTCTTTGCCTTCATTGACATATCATTGTTTGCCAGCATATTATGGGGGCTGCAATGGGTGCAAACGCTGGCTTTCTCCATTGCATCCAAAGGGCTCACAGACGCCATGAGAGAGTGGCAGCCCTGGCTAGACGGAGAGGGGGCAACAGGCGTCGGGAAAGGAGGCCTTACCCACCCAGGGTATACCACCAGCAGTTCTCCTATCTCAACATGTCTGACGAGCAGTGTGTTCGGAGGCTGCGATTCCGAAGGGAGGTGGTCACAGAGATCTGCCACCTGCTTGGCGGTGATCTGCAGCCACAGCTGAGGAGCAGGACGTCTCTGTCGGTGGCAGTGAAGGTGACGGTGGCTCTCAACTTCTATGCCACCGGCTCCTTCCAATCCGCTACTGGGGACATTTCCAACATCTCCCAGTTCGCCGTGCATTGCTGCATCCGCCAGGTGACCAATGCCCTTTTCAAAAGGAGACGCCAGTTCATCTCCTTCTCCATGGCCCTTGCCAAGCAGCAACAGCGTGCAATGGGCTTTGCAGCATTCGCGGGCTTCCCCATGGTGCAGGGCGCCATTGATTGCACGCATGTGGCTTTGCGGGCACCTCTGGAGAATGCCGAGGATCACCGCAACCGGAAGGGCTACCATTCGCTCAACGTCCAGCTGGTGTGTGACCACAGGCAGCTCATCCTAGCTGTCAATGCCCGCTTTCCAGGCAGCAGCCACGATGCCTTCATCCTGCGACAGACTTCTGTGGCAGACATGTTCCAGGCCCAGCCTCACCCACGAGGATGGCTTATCGGGGACAAAGGCTATCCTTTGTGTACCTGGCTGATGACCCTGCTCCGTGCGCCCAGCACCCCTGCTGAAGAGCGATACAACGAGAGCCATCAAGCGACAAGGAACATCATCGAACAAACAATCGGCGTCCTGAAGCAACGGTTCCGCTGTCTGGATCGTTCCGGTGGAGCCCTACAATATTCGCCGGAGCGAGTCTCCCATTTCGTGGTCGTTTGCTGCATGCTGCACAACCTGGCTATCCGCAGGACTCAGCCACTGCCACCACACATTGGAGGACCACCTGAGGAGGAGGAGGAGGAGGACCAGCACAGGAGGGAGGCAGAAAGTGCAAGGGCCGCCCGTCGCCGGCTTATTGAACGTCGGTTCTAGGCCCCCTCTCAGGGAATGGCTTGTGCCAATGTCAGCAGATGAATGTAGCCGCTCCACAAGCCCTCAGCCGAGCAGGGCAACCAGGACTTTACAAAAAAACCATGCACAGTGCAATTTAAGAACAATAATTTATTGCAAACCTCTGCCCTTCCCACATTCCAACCTCATGTGGAGAAGCCCCCTCCAAAAACACAAAACTACCAGTCTCGGCCTTACAAAAAGAAAGAAAGACACCAGTCTCGGCCTTACAAAAACACAACTACACCAGTCTCGGCCTTACAAAAAGAAAGAAAGACACCAGTCTCGGCCTTACAAAAACACAACTACACCAATCTCGGCCTTACAAAAAGCACCAGGCATTTGTGCAGACCTTCTACTTTTTGGCCTGCGAGGGCGATGCCTTTCGCATCCTTGCCTGGCCCCTGCCCGCCCTGCAGCTCCTCCTCAATGGGAGCCCAGTGGCTGCAGCAAGGCTGGGGGAAGGCTGCTGAGGGTCAGATGGCGAGACGGCAGATGCCCTTGGGGGTCGGCCTGCACCAGCTCTGGCCTTGGAGTGGCCGGCTGCTGACTGCTCCAACTCTGCCTGGGCGGCAGCAGTCTGTCCAGCGGCTCATGGCAGCTGCAATGGCAGAGTGGCAGTGTCGGCTGCAGGAATGGTGCCAACCTGGCAGATCGCAGGTGCTCGCTGGTCGCCTGAGACATTGGCACTCGCACGGGCCAGCACTGCAGCATGCGCAGCAAACAGCTGAAGAACAGACTGCTGGGCTGCTGCTGCGCGGCGAGTGCCCTGGCGATGCCTGGCTGATCCAGCGAGGGTGGCAGCAGTTAGTGCCCGTGTGGCCCTGGTCTGTGTCCGCATGACAACAGCCAGTGAATGGACGGCATGACTGAGCACTTGGCTCGAAGCCGCCTGTGCTGCCGCGAAGTCCTGTAGACTCCTGGCCTGTGCTGCACTGAATTGCTGCACACTCCTTGACAAAGACTCAATGGAGTCAGGCATCCTTGCCACTGCAGCCATGAGCTCATTGTGCCTGCGCTCAGCCTGGACGGCCATTTCCTCCAGGAGTCGCACCTCCTCTGCGCTCACCGTCGCAGGACTGGAGGCCGCACTCACCCTCTGGGGAGAAGTCCGCCGAGCTTCCCCACCCCTCCCGCGTTGCTGCAGGCCGCTGGGCCCCGGAGCTTCACTCTCCTCCGACCCTACCCCCCGGCTCCCCTCCAGGGAAGACGTGTCCCCTTCATCGCCATGGGCTGGCGCGGCTGAGGGTGGCACTGATGGTCCGGCTTCCTCTTCCTCCTCCTCGAATTCCGAAGCGCTGACAGTGGCAGCTTGAGGGCCCGCCTCCTCACCTGGCGATTCACCATCTGAAAGCAGGAAGGCACAAGAGTAGCTTTAGAGTGAGGACAGGGTGGCAGCGAGGGAGGCATGAGTGCTGCCATGCACTGCATTGGTCGGACAGTGGCAAAGGATGCTGATCTGAGGCGCAAGTGTAACGAGAGAGGTCAAAAAGGTGATGTCCTTACCATTGGTGCCCAGAACAGGGTCGGCATCTCCACTGGCGACGGGGCCAATCAGCCGGCCTGCCATAATGCGCTCCACACGCTGGTCGAGGTCGGAGAGCTCTTTGACGTCAGGACGGCCTCCCCCGGTCTCAGTTCGTTTCTGCCGGTTGTACGCCACCTTGGCCTGCAAGAGAAAGGACGGCCTTTAAGTACTGTGTGAAGCCCTGATCCTGTCTGCAATGCCTCCCATGGTCGAATAGCTTGTACAGTGTGAAGCCCTGATCTTGTCTGCAATGCCTCCCATGGTGGACTGGCCCTGACAGTGTGAAGCCCTGATCTTGTCTGCAATGCATCCCATGGTGGACTGGCCCTGACAGTGTGAAGCCCTGATCTTGTCTGCAATGCCTCCCATGGTCGAATAGCTTGTACAGTGTGTAAAGTGCTGAATGTGCAAGTGATTTTCATGACAGTCCCATAGCTGCTGGATGAGGGCTGGCCATTAGGGCTTTCAGGTCCCTTTGCCCATAAAGTGAGGTGCACATGCAGGGATGAGGAGGACACTGGAAAGGGTACTCACCCTGACAACCCGAGTGAGGTCGTTGAACTTCTTCCGGCATTGCACAGGAGTCCTGGCAACCACGCTGTTGGAAGACACCCTGTTTGAGACCTCCCTCCAGGCTTTCCGGTAGGCGCTGGGCAGCGGCCTCTTGCCACCTTCTGGGAAGAGAACATGGCACCTGCGCTCCACTCCGCCAACCAGCAGCCTCAGGTCACCGTCGCTGAAGCGCTGCGCTCTCTCCCTGCCTTCTCCATAACCCTGGGCGTTGTGCAGGTGAAGCTGAAGTGGTCAGGCCTAGGTTGAGGGCTGCAGTGTGCAGGGCATGGCAGGCAAACAAATCCGCCCTCCCGCTTTAAGAGCTGACCGGCGCCAGAGTGTCTGCCGTCAATCAACAACTCGCCGCACCGGCGCTGCGCCCGGCCTCGGGGGTATCGCTCAGCACCGCCGGCTTAGCGCCTAAAGATAGTCGTGCATCGCCTGTTTTAGCGCAGCAGCAACCTCTTGGGGCGATGCGACTGAATATCGGCGAAGGTGGCGTGAATTTGCGCCGGGCGCAAACTTTAGCGGCCGCCCGACTTTACCGCCCCAAAAGTGGCTATACTGAATTTCTAGGCCAATATCTCCAAATTTGCAGACGACACAAAGCTGGGGGGGAGGGTATGCTGTGAGGAGGATGTCGTGAAACTCCAGCACAATTTGGACAGGTTGGGTGATTGGGCAGAAACATGGCAAATGCACTATAATGTGGATAAATGTGAGGTTATCCACTTTGGTGGCAAAAATAGGAAGGCAGATTATTATTTGAATGGTAATAGATTGGGAGAAGGGGAAGTGCAAAGAGACCTGGGTGTTCTTGTACACCAGTCGCTGAAGGTAAGCATGCAGGTGCAGCAGGCGGTTAAGAAGGCAAATGGTATGTTGGCCTTCATAGCAAGAGGGTTCGAGTACAAGAACAAGGATGTCTTGCTGCAGTTGTACAGGGCCTTGGTGAGACCACACCTTGAGTATTGTGTGCAGTTTTGGTCGCCTTACCTGAGGAAGGACGTTCTTGCCATGGAAGGAGTGCAGCGAAGATTCACCAGGCTGATACCTGGGATGGCAGAAATGACGTATGAGGAGAGATTGTGTCAATTCAGCTTATACTCACTGGCGTTTAGAAGATTGAGAGGGGATCTCATCAAAACCTATAAAATTCTAGGCCTGGACAGACTAGATGCAGGAAGGATGTTTCTGATGGCCAGGGAGTCCAGAACCAGGGGTCATAGTCTAAGGATAAGGGGTAAGCCATTTAGGACTGAAATGAGGAGGAATTTCTTAACCCAGAGAGTGGTGAACCTGTGGAATTCTCTGCCACAGAGGGCGGTGGAGGCCAGTTCATTAAGTATATTCAAGAAAGAGTTGGATATATTTCTTAAGGCTAAAGGGATCAAGGGATATGGGGAGAAGGCAAGGACCGGGTACTGAATTTGGATGATCAGCCATGATCTCATTGAATGGCGGAGCAGGCTCGAAGGGCCGAATGGCCTACTGCTGCTCCTATCTTCTATGTATCTATGTAACTCCACCCTTGTGCCTTCCTCATTTTGCACATCCAAGAAATGCAGCCTTCCCAGCTAGCGGGTTAACAAGAACAGACAGCCTGCCCAGCCAGTGGGACCGCAGGCGGAAGATTCCATCCTAATATCCTGGCCACAAAGGGACTATCTGGGATGCATCCTTCCATCTGATTCCACCTTTTCGGCTTCCACGTCTTCTGCGCCTTCCTCTTCTGCATCTTCCTCTTCCCTCTGCAAGCGGATGCTGTAAATGTGAAATGACAGCATAAACTGCTGGAAATACTCAGTTGGTCAGGCAGCATGTCGAGCTGAGACGTGGGCCCCGATTTTCTCCCAGCCGTCGGGCGGGTTTTCAAGCGTGTGGGCGGGGAAAATCAAAAAAAAGGGGGGTCGCGACCCCCCCCCCCGCCTGATTCCCCGCCCCATCCGACTTTCGGACCGCCGTTTCTCTCCGACCCGAATCAGTCCCGCCCGACGCTGGTGGGACTGGCCGTCGGGACCCTAATCAGCAATTATTGGCATGTTTAATGCCATTTTACATAAGAACATAAGAACAGAAGAAGTAGGAGCAGGAGTAGGCCATACGGCCCCTCGGGCCTGCTCCGCCATTCAATAGGATCATGGCTGATCTGAACGTAGACTCACGTCCACTTCCCTGCCCGCTCCCCGTAACCCTTAATTCCCTTATCAGCTAGGAAACTGTCTATCTCCGTTTTAAATTTATTTAATGTCGCAGCTTCCGCAGCTCTCTGAGGTAGCAAATTCCATAAATTTACTACCCTCTGAGTGAAGAAGTTTCTCCTCATCTCAGATTTGAAACGGCAGCCCCTTATTCTAAGATTATGCCCCCTAGTTCTAGTCTCACCCATCAGTGGAAACATCCTCCCCGCATCCACCCGATCAAGCCCCCTCACAATCTTATATGTTTCGATAAGATCGCCTCTCATTCTTCTGAATTCCAATGAGTAGAGGCCCAACCTACTCAACCTTTCCTCATACGTCAACCCCCTCATCTGTGGAATCAACTGAGATAACCTTCTCTGAACTGCCTCGAGAGCAAGTATATCTTTTCTTAAATATGGAAACCAAAACTGTACACAGTATTCCAGGCGTGGCCTCACCAGTACCCTGTATAACTGAAGCAAGACTTCCCTGCTTTTATACTCCATCCCCCTTGCAATAAAAGCCAAGATTCCATTGGCCTTCCTGATCACCTGCTGCACCTGCATACTAACTTTTTGTGTTTCATGCACCAGGACCCCCAGATCCCTTTGTACTGCAGCACTTTGCAGTTTCTTTCCATTTAGATAATAACTTGCTCTTTGATTTTTTCTGCCAAAGTGCACAACCTCACACTTTCCAACATTTATATTCCATCTGCCAAATTTCTGCCCACTCACTTAGCCTGTCTATGTCCTTTTGCAGGTTTTTTATGTCCTCCTCACTCACTGCTTTCCCTCCCATCTTTGTATCGTCGGCAAACTTGGATACGTTGCACTTGGTCCCCTCCTCCAAATCGTTAATATAGATTGTAAAGAGTTGGGGTCCCAGCACTGACCCCTGCGGAACACCACTAGTTACTGATTGCCAACCCAAGAATGAACCATTTATCCCAACTCTCTGTTTTCTGTTAGATAGCCAATCTTCCACCCATGCCAGTATATTACCCCCAATCCTGTGATTTTTTATCTTGTGCAGTAATCGTTTGTGTGGCACCTTGTCAAATGCCTTTTGGAAGTCCAAATACACCACATCCACTGGTTCCCCTTTATCCACCCTGTTTGTTACATCCTCAAAGAATTCAAGCAAATTTGTCAAACATGACTTCCCCTTCATAAAACCATGCTGACTCTGTCCAATTAAATTATGCTTATCCAAATGTCCTGTTACTGCTTCCTAAATAATGGATTCCAACATTTTACCAACCACAGATGTTAGGCTAACTGGTCTATAGTTTCCAGCCTTTTGTCTACCTCCCTTTTTAAATAAGGGCATTACATTAGCAGTTTTCCAATCTGCTGGGACCTTTCCTGAATCCAGGGAGTTTTGGAAAATTACCACCAATGCATCTGCTACTTCTCTCAAGACCCTAGGATGTAAGCCATCAGGTCCAGGGGATTTATCCGGCTTAAGTCCCATTATCTTACTGAGTACCATCTCCTTAGTGACCTTTAAGGAGCCCTTGCTATTTTCAAGGGTTTCCCACGCTAAACACGCCTGCGGGGAACCCCGCTGATGAAACCTGGCGTGAAGCACCCCGGCTTGCTTGCTCTCAGCTGCAGGTCATTCAGGAAAGCTGAGATTTAATCGGAGAGCATTTGTATGTTGAAGGACCTTGTTGTTGCAGGCTTGGGGCTACTTGTTCAAGGCTTAGGCACAGCTGTGGAAGGCTGGAGCCTCACACACTTCTCCAATGTGATCTCCTGGGAAGCCCCTCTCGCCACCCTCACTCAGCGCTTCCTCAGTGGGGGCATCTACGAGAAGCATGGGACGCCTTTTTTTCCTTTCCTTCTTGCCATTAGAGGATCTCCAGCAGCAGAGCCGGCAGCAGCAGAACCAGGAACAGCATGACGAGCACCAGGCTGCTGCTCACTCACCTGAAGCTGCACAGGCCAGAAGGGGCCAGCGCTTGGAAGTGGCTTGAGAGCACCTTGCTGCGCATTAGGGGGCCATGGGGACCCGTATCTGCACTGGCAGTCCTACTCAGAAGGACTTCCATGAAGGTCTGGTTTCTCTGTTCAATAGATGGCCATCGCTCCTCAAGAGATGTCATTCTCTTATGAGCACTCACCATGTTTTCCGTACCCTGGCGACTTATCTCCTCCATGGAGGTTGCCAACCTTTCCATGGTGATGCGTTCATGCGCCAATGACTCCACAAAGGCTCTGCTCATGGTCGCTATGGACTCCTCCATTCGCTCCACACTCGCAGCGACCCTGGAGACAAAACCTGCCAGAGACTCCTGCATCTGTGCATGGAGATCCATCACCTCTTCTCTTGCAGATGGACCCAGAGGCAGAGGGTCAACATGCAGCGCAGCTGAGCTGAGCTGGCAGAGTCCTGCGCCCTCCGACGAGGACTCTCCACTGCTGTCCCTGTCTCCAGAATCTGCTGAGGCTCACTTGTGAGCTGTGAAACACCAGGTGACAACACTACTCTATGTCCCGAAGGTCCCCCCGAGGTGTGAGTGTCTGCGCTGGTGCTGGGTGCACTTACTTCTGCTGACGCTGCGCCCTCAGAGGTTGGAGCTTCCTCTGAGGAGTCTGGCTGCACAGCCTCTTCCTCCTCCACAGTGGGGACGAGGGCTCTGGATGGTCCTGTGGGGGAGTAGAGGAAGGAGTTAGAGATGTGATGCCAAGGTTACATGCACATTGGAGTTGGCAGATGTTCATAAGTCCAAATGATGTAGCTTCAGAATCATAACAGCGACTCATGCTATGTCAATGAGAGAGATGGCAAACTATTCTGTCACCAGCTTGCAGGACTGCCCCCGTCTCTCCTTCCCCAACTTCCGCGGCCACATCAGCCCCAACAATTTCCAGCACTCCTTCCTCCCAGGGGGTCAGGTGGGCTACTGAGGGTGGGCCTCCTCCAGTCCTGGCTCGCTCTCTGTTGTGAGTTCTCTTTTCCTGCAATGAGGGAGACAAGTGGAGTTTGAGTGAGAAGGAAGGAGTGAGTGTAGAGATTGCATAGCATAGATACTTAGAGGGAGACAATGATGGTGTGACGCTGCAAGACCAAGGGCCCTCCCTGTGTGTTGTCAGCTGTGTTCAAAGCATCAGAGTGAGAGGGAGTGTGAGGGCTGCATGGTGGAATAGTTATGTGAATGTGAGCATAGAGAGAGAGATGAAATGGGTAAGGGTGCATGGACGATAGCAAAATACTGCAGATGCTGGAAATCCGAAATAACAACAGAAAATGCTGGAAAAACTCAGCAGGTCAGGCAACATCCGTGGAGAGAAATCTGAGTTTGAGTGACTGTGAAGTGGGATGTGGAGGAAGAGAGTGCTAAAGCTGAGTGCTGGTGGGGAAAGGCAATGGGGATCAGGCTGAGGGTGTTGGAAACTTCATTCTTACTTTTCCTGTACGGTGAAGGTCATGGAATCGTTTCTGACACTGTATCCAGGTTCTTCTGGTGACTCCCAGCAAGTTGACATCTGCTGACACCTGCATCCATGCAACCTTGGTCTCAGTGGGAGGCCTCTTCCTGCCTGCCCTAGGGAAGAGGACCTCCCTGTGGGCCCTAACCCCATCCAATAATGCCTGCAGTGAAGCTTCGTCGAATTTTGGAGGCAGCTCGGTGTCTGGCACTGGCCACAGCGGCTGCAGGCTCCTCTGCCATCCTGTATGGTTCGTTTGGAAGCCAACAGAGGAAGCAGTGCTTGCTGTGGACCTTGAAAGCACCATGAGTGATGACATCATACTGTGGGGCTTTCTAACTGGAAATGGACAATTAGCAAGGCTTCCCACATGCTGGGAATTAATTGGCCACTTGAGGGAAAATTGCATGCAGCTGGCTGACCCATTTTTTTTCAGGTCGGAACCCGACATTCGGGGAACCCGAAAATTTCCCGCATGATCCAGAAAATCGGGCCCGTGAATTCTGTTTTTCTCTCCACGGATATTGCGTGATCTGCTGAGTATTCGCAGCATGTTCTGTCTTCTCAAAGGCCTTCATTTACCATCTGAGCCCTATCAAGCATCCAACAGCACTCCCTACACACTTAAAAAACTTTTCACATCTATTGCAGCAAGCCGCCACTCCAATAAAATAAAAAAACAGTTAACCTGGCGTGCTTAGGGCCCACCGCTGAATTGAGCACTAGGGTCGAAGTTCGCATTGTTGCATGCTGATTGACATCACCACGCCACCATTTCTTTTCCAGGGCGCTGCCAGTTACCGGTAGCACAAAGTGGGAGAGGAATATGGCGGCCGTCATGGGAACCGCCACCAGCTGGCAAAAAAGCCGTTGCCACCTTTTTATCACCATTTCATGGCATTACAGAGTGTCGGTAAAGCGATTAATATCTAGTCCATAGAATCATAGAAAGCTACGGCACAGAAGGAGTCCATTCGACCCATCATGTCTATGCTGGCCAAAAAAGAGCTATCCAACCTAATCCCACTTTCCAGCTTTTGGCCCGGAGTCCTGTAGGTTGCAGCACTTCAAGTGCATATCCAAGTACTTTTTAAATGTGATTAGGATTTTTGCCTCTACCACTCTTTCAGACCCCTCCACCCTCTGTGTAAAAAAAGTTCTCCTCAACTCCCCTCTAATCCTTCTACCAATTACTTTAAATCCATGCCCCCTGGTTATTGACCTCTCTGCTAAGGGACATCGGCCCTTCCTATCCACTCTATCTAGCCCCTCATAATTTTATACACCTCAATCAAGTCTCCCCTCAGCCTCCTCTGTTCCAAAGAAAACAACCCCAGCCTATCTAATCTTTCCTCATAGCTAAAATTCTCTAGTCCTGGCAACATCCTCGTAAACCTCCTCTGTACCTTCTCTAGTGCAATCACATCCTTCCTGCAATGTGGTGACCAGAACTATACGCAGTACTCTAGCTGTGACTTAACTAGTGTTTTATACAGTTCAAGCATAACCTCCCTGTTTTTATATTCTATGCCTCGGCTAAAAAAAGAAAGTATTCCGTATGCCTTCTTAACCACCTTATCTACCTGTCCTACCTTCAGGGATCTGTGGACATGCACTCCAAGGTCCCTCTATTCTGCTACACTTCTCAGTATCCTTCCATTTATTGGCCCAGAAATTCAGGTCGCCACGGGTGAGTACGCATGGGGTGCTCACCCGTAAGCCCAATGGAAGTGCCGGTTCCGTGCATGCACTGCGCATGCGCGGGAAACCGGCACTTCTGTTCCCCTGAAAGAAGGGGTTGAGAGGTGGAACGCGTGCGCTGGAGAGGCAGCGTGTGCGCATCGAACTTACGTTTTTTTCCCAGGATTTTCCAGGAGGGTAAGTCTCCAGCAGTTGCACTTTTAAAAAGCAGGCGCAAGGCCTGCTTTTAACAAGGTAAGTGGTGAATTAATTAAAATTAAAACATTTTTTCCACAGGTTTATTATTTTTAAATACTTTAAAGAAAGGTAAGTTTATTTTTAGCCCCGTTAGAAAATGTAATTAATTTTTTCAAAAATTTAAATTATTGTTTAAAATAGATATTTCATGTAATTTATAATTATTTTAAAAGTGTGATTTTTTTTTAATGTATTTGAAGTTTCAGTGATGTTTTGGGGCTTATAGTAGTTATAGGTTTGACAGCTCTTCCTGTCAAACTTATGAATGAAGCATTCCCTGCTACCATTGGCTCTCCATGGCCCACGTGATCCATGGGGATGCATCGAACTAACTGCGCCCCTGGGATATGCAAGCACTGCACGTCGGCAGTTGGAGGAAGCCCAGGATCGGAATCCCACGCGGGCCCAAAGCTCAACGGCCGGCGCGCTAGGTAAGTGCAGGTCGGGGGCTTGCACCCGGGGGAAGCCCCCGACCTGAATTTCTGGGCCATTGTGTATTCCCTTGCCTTGTTATCTCTCCCCAAATGCATTACCTCACACTTCTCAGGATTAAATTCCATTTGCCACTTTGCTGCCCACCTAACCAGTCCATTAATATCTTCCTGAAGTCTATAGCTTTCTTCCTCACTAGCAACCACACGGCCAATTTTTGTATCATCTGCAAACTTCTTAATCATGCCCCCTACATTGAAGACTAAATCGTTGGTAAATACCACAAAAAGCAAGGGACCTAGTACTGAGTCCTGTGGAACCCCGTTGGAAACAGCCTTCCTGTCACAAAAACACCATTACCCTTTGCTTCCTGCCACTGAGCCATTTTGGATCCAACTTGCCACTTTCCCTTGGATCACATGGGCTTTTACTTTTGTGACCAGTCTGCCACATGGGACCTTGTCAAAAGCCTTGCTAAAATCTATGTAGACTACATCAAAATCGCTACCCTCATCAACCCTCCTTGTTAACTCATCAAAAAATTCAATCAAGTTAGTCAGACACAACCTTCCCTTAACAAATCCATACTGACTGTTCTTGATTATTCAATGCCTTTCTAAATGACGGTTAGACCACACCTGAGTACCAAGTACAGTTCTGGGCACCGCACCTTAGAAAGGATATATTGGCCCTCAAAGGAATTCAGCACAGATTCACCAGAATGTTACCAGGGCTCCAAGGGTTAGATTATGAGGAGAGATTACACAAACTAGGCTTTTATTTCCTGGAATACAGAAGGGTACAGGATGGTTTGATTGAGGTTTTTAGAATTTTGAAAGGAATTTATCGGGTAGATAGAGAGAAACCTTTTCCTCTGGTGGGGCAGACTAGCACAAGGGGACATCAGCTTAAAATCAGAGCCAGGCCATTCAGAAGAGAAGTTAGGAAACACTTCTGCACACAAAGGGTGGCAGATGTATGGAACTCTCTTCCACAAAAAGCAATAGATGCCAGCTGAATTAATAATTTAAAATCTGAGATTGGTGGATTTTTGCTAGACAAGGATATACAGGAAACTCTTTGGTATCCGGCACCGAAGCTATTTTTAACAAACAAAAATTAAAAAAATCAAGAAATGTGCAGTATACAGTAATTGGGTACTCACCTACAGAATGTTGTGTTAAATGGATGGTGGAAGATGCTTGATTAAGTACAGTACTGCCAGTTGAGGGTAATCCATAACTCTTTAATTACTTAACAGTAAAACAAAACTTATACAGTAAGCGACTGTATAAAGTACTGTAGTTGACTGTACACTTATTCCAAGTCAGCTGGTTCATCAGGAATATCCATGCCAGCTGGGTCATCAGGATCATGCACTTCAACAGATTCTTCAGGCACTTCCACTGCTTCAACTCTTTTGGAAGCTTTCCTAAACATGTCCTGGATATCTGCTTGCTTAGTGGACTCTTGCCTTTTTTGTAGAAAGGTGGAATGCAGAATATGGAGTTGCATAACTTCTTGGGCAGAGTAGCAAGAATGGCTTTCAGCAAATTGGAGGATTAAAGCAAATCCTTCTGCAGCTTTAGCCCACAAAATCTTCTTTTCTTCAGAAATCTCATCCTCTTCATTTTCCATCTCACTTTCCTTTTCTTTCTTTGGATTCAAAACAGTCTCAATTATTTCATCATCACTTAGCATATGCACAACACCAACTTCTCTATCTGCATCAACCCACTGCTCAATATCACTTTCACTGAGGTTACGTAGAGGGTTTGCTGGGCCTACATTTTTCACCATGCCTGCCATTTCCATTATTGTACTCCTCTTTGTAAAGTCTGTGGGTTGTGCAGTTAATAAATACACAGACTTCAGAAGTAACAAACAAACAGGTCTTTACTATTCAAAGGTCCGGGCGAATCTGCCCCAGCAATCCTGCCACAACACTTATATACTGGTGTGGTCACGATCGGTATTACAGTATACAGAAGCCAAACAAATAGTGCCACACCTAAAGTAGTTCTCTTAAAGGTGAACGGTTACATTCAATAGTTCCCTTAAAGGTAGACGGGTACATACACTACAATCCTCCTTTTTTAGCTTATTACTTACAGAGTCTCCGTTAAACATACATATCTTCAACTTCCTATAAACAAATTACAGATATAATCTCGGTGGAGTCAATGTCATATAAAACAATTTACAGATATAATCTCGGTGGGAACAGTTCACAGGTTCAGTCTCTGCGGAAACAGTTCATAGATTCAGTCTCTGATCTTGACTCGTTCCGAACAACATTTCTTTGGTGTAGCCGGTTCACCTGGCTAGCGTGACTCCTCCATAGCCTTTTTCTTGACGTAACAGCTTGAACTTTCGTCCTGTTGAACCAGCAGTGCGGACTTTTACAACCAACTGGCTGTCTTGACATTTTCCAGTTTTTCAACTAATTTAGCTCCTTTCGTAGTGTCCCGCCTGAGATGGTAGAAGTGCTAGGGCTAGATTTTCAGTTGCTTGCGCCAGCAGTTAGCGCCTTAAGAGAAGTGATTTTCGGGCGCTATGCGTGTAGCGCCCGGGCGCAGCGCAGTTTGCGCCCCGCCCCAAATTAAGTTGCCCGTTAGCGCCGGTGCAAAGTTTAGCGGCCGCCCGGATGCGCGCGCAGAAAATGACATCACATCCTCGTGCAACGCCCTTTGGCCGCCCCGAATCCAAACTTCAGTCGGACCGCCCCATTGTGCGGCTGGCGTCCAGAGCGTTTGTAAAATGGAACGCAACAGACCCTGGGGAGCGCAAATTAAAGGGCACTCCTCATGCACTATAAACGGCAGTCTGCATGTGTTGTGTGCAAGGATCCAGTGTGTTGTTGTGAACGGTGTATTTATGTTTCCCGACACCACCACCACCACCACCACCACCACCACCACCACCACCACCACCACCTCCTCCTCCTCCTCCTCCTCCTCCTCCTCCTCCTCCTCCTCCTCCTCCTCCTCCTCCTCCTCCTCCTCCTCCTCCTCCTCCTCCTCCTCCTCCTCCTCCTCCTCCTCCTCCTCCTCCTCCTCCTCCTCCTCCTCCTCCTCCCAGACTTTGCATTTGAAAAAAATACATGCACCCTTCCCCTTTAAGAGCTCACTGGCACCAGAGTGTCTGCCGTGCGCTGCGCCCGAGCTCGGGTGTTGCGCTCTCCACCGCCGGCTTAGCGCCTAAAGATACTAGTGGAACGCCTCTTTTAGTGCTCCACCAACCTCTTAGGGCGAAGCCACTGAATTTCCGGCAACGGGGCGCTACTTTGGGGCGGGCGATAACTTCGGGCGGGCGCTAAGCTTAGCGCCCCAAAACTGTCTATACTGAAAATCTAGCCCCTTATATTTTAGACAGTTATTATCTTCTGCTTCTTCTTTTTCTTTTCTGCCTTTTTGAAACTCTCGGAGCTCCTTTCTCGGCTGCCAGCTGTAGCGCCACCAACTCTCTATGTTCCTTAGACCTTAAGTGCTTCCTCCAGATTTCAGCACTTTGGGAGTTTTCATCACAAGCTGGGCAGACCACATCCTCGTAATATTCAGTGTCACTCAACAGGTCATGGTAATATTCGGGTTCATCCTGAGTTAGGCCAGCGAGAGAGCCTTCTTCTTCCCCCTCACCCGTCTGGACGTTAGCTGACGGTGGTTCCTTCCCTAGACATCTTTCTTGAAAAGACATATTCATCCCGCTCTTCCTGGGTTGTCTGCCATTCCTTCACTACTGACCTCATTTGTGAGTTCAATACCTTCCCTTCCATCGGGGATTGCGTTATCAGGCTATTTAATCCTTCTACTGAAGCAGCTGTTTCAACATTCTTCTGTTCACATTGACGTGATTCAACGAACTCTTCATAGAGTAAACTGTAACACAAAATCTGTGTTGCCACCTCAGTTATTTCCGTAACTTTTGGGAGCTCCGAATTCCTTCCCTTTGCAGATTGAAGCTCGTGTTCCCATTGTGGAGTCTTGTCTCTCAGCATGTGAAGGAGTTGGCTGACCGTTAACTCTTCCACGGGGACTCTGTGGATCAGAGTCTTCACCATTTCATCCACCTTTCCCTCCAATGCTTTCACCTTCCTTTCCTCTTGTACTTTGGTTTCAAGCGCTCGAAGAAGTTGCGCCTTGATGCTCCCAAGCTCATGTTCAGAGCCCATTCTTACAGTCTCTGTGGTTCTTACAGTTTCCTTCCCTTCCACTGAAAGGATTCCCAGTTGACTCTGCTCTTCAAGTCGTTGAACCTCGGTCATTGCCGCCTCATATTTGTCTTGGGTTTCCTTCAATATTTTTATGAGTTCTTGGACATCTTGTCTTTCATGTTCTGCCATGTCTTTCACCTCTAAATTCTCATCTATGGATGGAACTTCTACCGATGAGTCTGTCTTGGCCTTGACCTCATCAAGAATTTCCTGCAGCCTTTGGACTTCTTGCTCATGTTCAACCTTTAGTTGTTCATATGCTTCTGCTGAAACTAGCTTTTCGGAGGTTGCCGAGTTAGTCCCCTCCAGAATTGTAGCCTGGGCCTGTTCATACTGTTCTTTCAACTTCTCACACTCTGCTTGTAAGGAGTCGTAGAGAAGAACTGGAATAAAATCCCGGCTTCCTGAAGATTCCTCTTCATTTGCTTCTTTCGCAATTTCCTGTTGGAGTTCAGCCAAGGCTGCTATGCTATCTGCCTCTTGAAGTCTCACTGCCATCAAATCTTCTTTATTCTTGCAGTCTATCTCAGTCATTTTCCGTTTATTTTCATTTAACTGAGTGATAAGCTCCTCTTGCAACATGGCCACATTATTCACATCAGGTAAAGAAGCGTTTCTCTTTTCCATGTCCAAGATTTTTTTTTGCATCTCTTTAAGTGCACACTGCGATTCAGCTTCTCTTAACCTTGCCTGCACTAGCTCCGTCTCCAATTGCAGAACAAAATCCTCAGTGTAGCGTGGTTTGCCTTTATGCTGTATCTCTAGATCATGCAAATATTCTAACTCCTGAACATCATAAGGGAGGTGTGATCGGTAATTGGTCATGATGGCTCTATGGTCGCTCTCTGCTTGAGCCAGCAGGTTCTGTTGTCTTTCCAGACTCTCCCATTCGGTGTCATAGAACTTTTTCATTGTTTTCATCTCTTGTACGAGACGGTAACTTAATTGTTCTAATTGTTGTCGTACTTTGAAATAACGTTGAGTTCGAGCTCGGTGTTCCTCCGTAATGCATATGTCTGTGACTTGAACAGACTCAGAATTCTCTGTCTTTATGCACGCCATCGTTTTTCCAACCTTAGTCAGTGAGTTCATGTTAACCTTGTTTTTCATACGTGGGCTGGACTTATCGTCTTCCGGCTCAGAGTCTGAGCTGCTTGTCTGCACCGAGTCCTCACTCGTCATTGCTTGTAGGTAGTGCCATTCCATGTCTATTTTCTTGATCCACTCCCGTCCTAGAAGTGGTGGTCCTCCCTCATGTAGTACATACAAGTTCATTCTTGGGTGTTCTTTACCCCTATCTCTCACCTTGACTCTTATTTTTCCCATGGGGTATACTTTATGCCCCGTGTATGTCTGCAATACGAACTTGGTATCTCTTAAGGGTATGTGTGAGAATAGCCGGTGGTAATCCCCTCGATTTATGACTGATACAGCTGATCCAGTGTCCAACTCCATTTTCACTTGGACTCCAGCTATTTTTAGCATGACCCAGATAGTTTGTAGGTCAGCTTCCTTACTCACATGGTGGATACTCAGACTACCCAGCTCCTGGCCGTTTGGCTCTGAGTCTGGATTCTGTTCGTCTGAACTCTTCTCAGCCCCCTTGTATACCTTGTTGTACTTTTCTTGTGATGGCTTCCTTTGGTTGTTGGTCTTCTTCCCTGACCGGCATACCTTAGCGATGTGACCCAGTTTGCCACATTTCCTACATTCTTGGTTCTTAAACCAGCATTGATTCTGGTCGTGTGTTGTCTTCCCACAACGATAGCATTTTGTTGTACTCGAGGTAATTTGGTCCACCCCGAGCGCCGCCGCCTTTAGTTGCATTTCCGCCGTTCCTTTCGCTGCGGCTTCGTGTGATGCGGCTATAAGGACAGCCCTGTCAAGTGTAAGGTCGTTCTCTTCGAGTAGGCGCTTTTGCGTCCCTTCCTTGGACAATCCGCCTACGAACTTGTCTCACAGTGCCTCTGTCAGATTCCCTCTGAACTGGCAGTATTTCGCTAGCCTACGCAGTTCGACCAAGTATTCTGCGTTGTTTTCGTCTTTCCGTTGCGTTCTTGCATAGAATTTGAATCGTTCAGCCAACATCAACGGTGTGGGGTTCAAGTGGTCCTTCAGAACAACCACAATCTCTTCGAAAGACTGATCCGCCGGTTTAGCTGGTGCTAGTAAATCCTTCAAGAGCCCGTATGTCTTTGCGCCCATCGAGTTTAACAATGTTATCGCCTTGTCGTCTTCCTCTATTTTGTTGGCTTCACAATAGATCTCGATGCGTTCCACGTACGTGGCCCAGTCTTCTATCTCAGAATTAAAATCATTAATATTCCCTCGCTTAGGCATCTTTCTTCTCTTGGGAGCAGCACCAGTATTTCTTTAAGTATTCTTATTTATTTGTTTATATCTAAGATGGCGGTTTTCCCGCGAAAATGGCGGTTTCCCGCTCTTCCTTTCTCTCCCCGCCCCCTTCAATGGCGGTTTCCCGCTTCTGTCGTCTCCTCCGCCTAATGGCGGCTTCCCGCGTTTCTTCCTGGTGGAAGGGGTACGCTTTCCCCCACAGCGGACAGGTTCAGCCGCTGGGCTGGCTCTCGCACAGCTCCCCTTACTCGGCTCTGTCTTTTCCTCCCGCCCGCACGGCTCTACCGGCGCTGGGTACCCCGTTAACGGAGGACAGTTCAGCCGCTGGACTGGCTCTCGCGCAGTCTCTCTCTCCGTACCCGGCTCTGTCGCTCTCTCTCCCGCACGTTCGGTTCTACCGGCCCTGGGTGCCCCGTTGGTGAAGAGCAGTTCAGCCGCTGGACTGGCTCTCGCACAGTCTCTCTCCCCTTGCTCGGCTCTGTCTCTCTCTCCCACCCGCACGGTTCCTGTTCGCCTCCCAGCCCTCTCGCAGACCGGTGTTTCCCTCCCCGGCTGCGGCTGGGTTTCTCTTCCCGCGCCTACTCCCAGTCTCAGCGCTTCGTGGCTGCGGTCGCTGCCCGGCTTTTCCCGCCGATCGAGGTCCGACTGTCTCACGACGCCGTTGGACCCGACTTTCTGACCGGCTCCGTTCCCCCCTCGACCGTGGTCGAGTGCACAGCCCTTATCCTCCGGATATTCTCTACACCTTCCCCTACTCCCAGTCTCTTCGGCCGCCTTGTTTCCTGCTGATCGGCTCACTCCGCACCGTGGTAGAAGGGTAGTCAGTGCCTGTTGCTAATGGAAGCTTTTGTTGCTAAAGTCTTCCTCCTTCCTCCTGCTGCAGCCTCGTGTTTTCTTTCAGCAGCACGACGAGGGCGGTTGCCTCTCTTCGACGCTCTTCGTTGCTTTGGTAGTCTTGCCGCAGGGTACGATCGGACTCGTCGCCACTGTAAAGTCTGTGGGTTGTGCAGTTAATAAATACACAGACTTCAGAAGTAACAAACAAACAGGTCTTTACTATTCGAAGGTCCGGGCGAATCTGCCCCAGCAATCCTGCCACAACACTTATATACTGGTGTGGTCACGATCGGTATTACAGTATACAGAAGCCAAACAAATAGTGCCACACCTAAAGTAGTTCTCTTAAAGGTGAACGGTTACATTCAATAGTTCCCTTAAAGGTAGACGGGTACATACACTACACTCTTGGGACGAACATTGAACCCATGAAATTCCTCCTCTGAAGAAGAACCTTCAGCAAACATTACAGAAGGCCACAATTTGCGCCAGGCTTGCCTCAAAGTGTGACCTTTCACCAAGTTCCAGGAACATGCAACATTAAAGATGGCATCTTTAAGATTGTATTCCTTCTGAAATGCGTGAATATTGTCATCTTGGTTTATCAGTTTATGTAGGAAGTCTTTCTTGTAATGACACTTGAGATTTTGGATAACGCCCTGGTCCAGTGGTTGTATGAGAGAAGTTACATTTGGTGGCAAATTAATGGTGAAAATATTTCCCGAAACCAACTCAGATTCATGCGGATGGGCTCTACAAATATCAACCAATAAAATGCATTTGCAATCTTCAGGTTTCCCTATTTTACGGAAATGTTCCCTCACAGATGGAGCAAAAATATGATGGAACCAATATGCAAAGATTTCCTTATCCACCCAAGCATTTCTTTGAGCTTTGTACTCAACAGGTAAGTGCCTCACATTTTTAAATGCACGAGGATTTTTATACTTCCCAATAACAAGAAGTTTAACCCGGTGTGATCCAGCAGCGTTCACACATGTTAGCACGGTTACACAATCTTTATTTTTCTTGTAACCTGAAGCATTAGCCTCACTAGCCCCAGCAAGCGTTGATTCTGGCAAAAATCTCCAAAATAAGCCAGTTTCATCGGCATTGTATATCTGTGCTGGCGACAAATCACGTTGCTGCACAATCCGATTGAAATAATCGCAGTATTCTTCTGCAGCATCGTGATCAGCTGATTTCTTCTCCCCGGAAATATCGAGTCATCGTATCCCATGCCGTAACTTGAAGCACGTTAGCCATTCCTCGGAGAAAGCACACTTGTCAGTGAGCTCCATCTTTACGTAGAAATCCTTCGCTTTCTCGATTAGCATGGGTCCGGAAAGTGGAACATCCTCTGAGCGCTTAAGAGAAAACCACTCATAAAGTACGGTATCCAGCTCTTCAAGCTTAGGCTTACGAAGCGTACGCCATTTCTCTACACTCTTAGATGTCTCCGAGCTTGAATAAAACTTGAGCAGCTTATCCTTCTGCGATTTGATGTCGTAGATTGTTGACGAACCGATTTTGAATTCATTAATAATGTTGATATGCTTCTCTTCCCTTTCTAGTCGTTGGCATATCTCGATTTTCTGTTTTAAAATTAACACCACTCGCTTCCTTTTGCTTGGCCCAACTTTTGGGAATTCCATAATGCAAGATGGGGGAGATAATTCACAATAAAGATGGAGAGACAGACAGAAAAATGACGGATTGGAAGAGACTACCAGCAGCGCGGGAGACACACAGAAAAATGGCGGATCGGAAGAGACTACCGGCAGCGCGGGAGAGTCAGACTCCTGTTATTGAGGTGTTCAGACCTCCGATGGCGCCAAGAAGCCGAGTAGTGGCAATTTGGAGAACTACCCCCACTGACTAACTCGGCCACCAAGGGAGACTCGGACTCGGACTCGGCAACATTTCCGGTTATTGAAGTGTTGTTTTTGGAGTATGCATTTTGCCGGTTAATAGAGAATTTAGGTGCCGTTTAAACGAGAGTTTCCTGTAAAAGGATACAGAGCCAAGGCAGGCGGATGGAGTTAAGATACAGATCAGCCATGATCTCATAGAATGACGGAATAGCCTCGAGGGGCTGACTGGCCTACTCCTGTTCTTATGTCCCTCTGTTCCTATGGCTCTTTTCTGTTCCTATGGCTCTTTTCTCTAGAAAAGAGAAAACTGAAGGGTGACCTGATAGAGGTCTTTAAGATAATGAAAGAGTTTGATAGGGAAGACATAGAAAAATGTTTCCACTTGTGGGGGAGTCCAAAACTAAAGATCATAAATATATGATAGTGTAGGAACGGAAGTTCCTATCCGAATAATGAAGTTCGACGCAGTGAAACAAAATAACCAAGTTTAATAAACAAACAACTTAACTGGTAAAACTACAGGAGCAGATGTAAACAGGTCTGTGCAGGCCCACAGCCTCTCTAAGACTGCTACTAAATACTGGAAGCTGACGTCATGACGTCATCACGCTCTCCGCGCCAACTGGGGGTCACGTGATCGGCGTCATGACATCATCACGCGAAAATACAAGAAACTACATACAGTTTAAAGGTGCAGTCCACAGCTGCACTACATGGTAGTTAAAGGAATGATTACTGATTGCCCAGTGTCTCTTGGTGGCTCCGCCACAATAGTCACTAATAAATCCAATAGAGAATTCAGGAGAAACTTATTTACCCAAAGAGTGGTAAGAAGCTGGAATGCTCTACCACAGGGAGTGGTTGAGGCAAATAGCATAGATGCATTTAAAAGGAAGCTAGATAAGCAGAGGGAGAAAGCAATAGAAAGATATGTTGATAGGGTTAGACGAAGTGGCATGGGAGGAGGCTCGTGTGGAGCATAAACACCAGCATAGACAAGTTGGTTCGAATGGACTGTTTCTGTGCTGTAGACTCGATGTAATGCCTCTCCCAGAGACTACTGGGTGGGAAGACAATTGGCTCCCCCCAGCTTCCTGCCCACAAGTTAAAATCCACCCTATTAAACTTATTCTCTAAAAGATTTGTAGTATATATTGATATGCTCCATAGCTAATAGACAACCTTTATAAAGGTTTTGCTGAATGGTATGCAGTTTCTTATTATAATGTTATTGGCTGGAATTTCCATGGGGATTCATCCGACCTCCCACCGTTTCTCTGAATTTTCTGCCAAAGTTATGCGGGAAGATTGGAAATTCTGCCCATTACAGAATTCATTGCACAGTGATTTGGTGTACATCCCTTTTAGCGTTTAACTGTATCTCTTAAGTGTATGCACTATTAATGATGGATTATTCACCAATATTTTAAATTTATTCATGATTGGATAAAGAACCTATACCATCCTAACTTACTAATAGAATTACCAAAATACTAAAGATATTGCTCAAGAAGTGAATCTTTTTCTGTTATCCAAATCAAGGTACTTGTTACTTGTTTTTTCTACACACTTGAATGAAACTCTCCTTCTTGCACTTGGCTTTCTTCAGGGTGTGTCATGGAATACTATACGTTACATGCTTGGAGAAGTTCAATATGGAGGACGCGTTACTGACGACTATGACAAACGCCTCCTCAACTGCTTTACCAAGGTAACCCTGCTCTTAAACATTTTACACAGCAATATAGTCATTAAAAAGCGTCTGAGGATTTTTTTGGGGGTGGAGAGTTTCCGCTTTGGGCGCAATGGGCGACCAGTCACAAATTGTACTCAAAATTGCGCACGTTTTAAGAAGTGTTTCCTTTTCTCAAGTTTTTACATAGGATTACATAGGATATACAGCACAGGAGCAGGCCATTCGGCCCAACAAATCCATGGCGGCATTTATGCTCCACTCAAGCCTCCTCCTGTCTTTCCTCAACTAACTCTATCAGCATAACCCTCTATTCCCTTCTCCCTCATATGCTTGTCTAGCCTCCCCTTAAATGCATCTGTACTATTTGCTTCAACCACTCCCTGTGGTAACAAGTTCCACATTCTCACCACCCTCTGGATAAAGAAGTTTCTTCTGAATTCCCTATTTGATTTCTTAGTGACTATCTTATATTGATGGCCTCTAGTTTTGTTCTTCCCCACAAGGGGAAACACTCTCTCTGTATCCACTCTATCAAAACCTTTCATAATTTTATAGACCTCTATTAGGTCACCCCTCAGCCCTCTCTTTTCAAGAGAAAAGCAACCCAAGCAGTTCATCCTTTCCTGATAGGTATAACCTTGCATTTCTGGTATCCTTTTTTGCACCCTCTCCAGTGCCTCTATACCCTTTTTATAATATGGCGACTAGAATTGTACGCAGTACTCCAAATGTGGTCTAACCAAAGTTCGATACAAGTTTAGCATAACTTCACTACTTTTCAATTCTATCCCTCTAGAAATAAACTCTAGTGCTTGGTTTACTTTTTTTTATAGCCTTATTAACCTGCGTCACTACTTTTAGTGATTTGTGTATTTGTACTCCGAGATCCTTTTTAGATTTAGATTCCCCATTTAGATTCTTATTTTCCAAGTAATATGGATTTGAATTTCCACTCAAACTCATTTGCATATCACCAAACGCAAAACCTGCCATGAACCAACACGATTGGTCAGTCTAAAATGTAATTTAAAAAAGAAATTTGCTTTAAAAATATTCCTAGATATATTTAAGAGTGGTAACTTGGAGCAATTTGACTAATACAGCTGAAATTGGGTTTATCATAAAAAAATTAAGTATTTTTAATCAGTGTCAATCCATGCATTGTGAGTAACCCGATTTTATATTACTGAAAAAGACTTAAAAAAAGAGAATCATTTGCTAGTCATATTGGGGTACAATAGTCAATTTCTTAGTAAATTAAAAAAATACAGTCAAAAGCTTTTAAAACATGTCTATTAGTCTCCTTGCACCCAAAGAACCAGCTTAATTTTTAGAGCCTTCTTGAAGGTCTGCAAACGAGTGCAATTAGCAGAAACTCCCAATGGTGATTAAATCACCCTGGGGGTGTGGCCAGTTTTGTGGGTGAGACCGGCTTCTAGCACGATGTTTTTTAAACTAGCGCAAAAAATCACGGAAACTCAATTTGCGCTAAACGTAATTTGCCTTTAAAATTCTGCAACCTTTTGTGGCGATTTTGGGTGAATTGCGCAACCGAGCGGAAACTCTACACCCATATGTTACTTTTCCACTATAAGTGCAAATCCAAAAGCCGTGTGATTGTGGCATTGGTCTTAGTTTTCATGTCTGACAGGAAAACGAAACAGCAAGCATTGAGCTCTGGAACACTATCAATTCCCAATTAGATTGGGATCATAACTTTCATTATGCTTGGTATCTTTGATAGTGTTAAAGGAGAACACAACCCAATTTGACAAATAGGAACATTTTGATAAGAATACATTATTTTTGCCATGTGCTGTTATCTTACCCAGAAATTGTTACAGAAAAATAAACGAATGAAGATCCCCTGAATGTAGAAAGGAGAATGCAGTTCAGAATAATTAGCAGACTGTTATCTTACTGAGTTTTGTAATCACAGCATTCTTGAATAAGATTGGTCCCTTCCTTCAAATCAGAAAGTAGAGAATTTGTAGATAGTAAGACTGCTGGTCCTGGTTCAATCTTTAATAGTCTGTCAATTTATTCTGCTTTGTTGTTTTTGAAGAACTTTCTTGTTGCTTTGGATTCTACTCATCCTAAGTTATTAAATAAAACTGATTAATTTCTCATCAATCCATAGCTTTGTTGTAACCTGAATTGAGTTATCCTCAGTAGTATAGCTATTAACTTAGTTTAAAGCAATAAGTTGTGTTTTATAGCGAAGTATACTTGATGTAACTGTTTTGTGTATGTAGGTGTGGTTCAGTGAGAAGACGTTTGATTCCAAGTTCAACTTTTATACTGGTTATATTATTCCAATATGTGCCCATGTAGACATCTATATGGAGTACATTCAGACACTACCTGCCATTGACACCCCGCAGGTGTTTGGCCTGCACCCAAATGCTGACATCACGTGAGTAGGATACTTGTTAACTCGTATCTAGCCCCTGTGGGCATGGTAAAGATCAGTTGTTATTGTCTCTGTTCCATGGTCTTCTTCTTAGGCAGTCCCTCGGAACTGAGGATGACTTGCTTCCACATTAAAAATGAGTTCTCAGGTGACTGATGAGTCCAATGCGGGACCTACAGTCTCTGTCACAGGTGGGGCAGACGGTGGTTGAAGGGGCGGGTGGGTGGGTTGCTTGGGTTGACGTGCGCTCCTTGCGCTGCTTGCGCTTGGCTTCCGCTTGCTCCAGGCGAAGAGACTGGAGGAGTTCGGCGCCTTCCCGAATGCTTCTCCTCCACTTCGTGCGGTCTTGGGCCAGGGATTCCCAGAGTTGCAATGTGGATTCCGCCCACTAAGGGACACAATGGACATGATCTTCACCGCATGTCAATTACAAGAGAAATGCAGGGAACAGCACCAACCACTGTACATGGCCTTCTTTGATCTCACAAAGGCCTTCAACATTGTCAACCGTGAGGGATTATGGAGTGTCCTCCTCAAATTCGGCTGCCCTCAAAAGTTTGTCACCATCCTCTGCCTGTTTCACGACGACATGCAAGCCGTGATCCTGACCAACGGTTCCACCACAGACCCAATTCATGTACTGACCGGGGTCAAGCAAGGCTGTGTTATCGCACCAACGCTCTTCTCGGTCTTCCTGTTCCATGGTAATAGTGGCGATACAGCCCTTGCTGGATATTAGAGATGTAGTGGGGAGATGTATAAATGCAGAGATCAGGGAAGCATGTAGGAAAATCAATGCAGTTATAATGGGAGGTCTAAACTGTGGTATATTCCATTTAAAACTTTACCACTTAAAGCAGATTATTACTCCTGCTTTTCCAGGCCCAGAAACATAATTAGCAACTTGCGTTTAACAGGTCTCTTCTCTTCCATTGCCCATGGAACTAGCCTGTTACTACCTAAACACTATGGGTAGAGTTAAGGAACAGCAAGGATTTAAGACTCTCGCGGTAGTTGTCCACACTCTTTTTTTATTCATTCATGGGATGTGGGTGTTGCTGGCCCACATTCCATGAATTGCCCATCCCTAATTGCCTTTGAGAAGATGGTGGTGAACCACCTTCTTGAATCACAGCAGTTCGTGAGGTGAAGGTACTCCCACAGTGCTGTTAGGAAGGGAGTTCCAGGATTTTGACCCAGCGATGATGAAGGAATAGCGATATATTTTGGGGAAAAAATGAATCGCGCACCCTTTGGGGTGCTAACTTCACCAGGGCCCTACTTTGAGCACCCCGAATAAATTAGCACCTGGGCAGGGCTGGGACCGATGTCCTGGGGGAGGGTTTAAACTAAAATGGCAGGGGGTTGGGAACCTGAGCGGGGAGAAGAGGAAAGGGAAACAAGGATAAAAGCAAAAGACAGGAAGGAGAAAAACAAAAGTGGCAGACAGAGAAATCAAGGGTTTAAATTAAACATGGCCACAGTAAATAATAATTCTAAAAGATCTAAGAGCGTTAAAAAAACAAGCCTGAAGGCTTTGTGTCTTAACGCGAGGAGCATTCATAATAAGGTGGATGAATTAGCTCTGCAAATAGAGGTAAACGAATATGATATGATTGGGATTATGGAAACATGGATCCAGGGTGGCCAAGGCTGGGAACTCAACATCTGAGTATGATATTCAATATTCAGGAAAGACAGGCAAAAAGGAAAAGGAGGTGGGGTAGCATTGCTGGCTAAAGAGGGGGTTAACACAATTGTAAGGAAGGATATTAGCTCTGATGATGTGGAATCTGTATGGGTAGAACTGAGAAATACCAAGGGGCAGAAAATGTTAGTGGGAGTGGTATATAGACCTCCAAACAGTAATGCGGAGGTCGGGGATGGCATTAAAAGGGAAATTAGAGAAGCGTGCAATAAGGGCACAGCAGTTATCATGGGTGACTTTAATCTATACATAGATTGGGCTAACCAAATTAGTAACAATACTGTGGAGGAGGAATTCCTGGAGTGTATACGGGATGGTTTCCTGGGCCAATATGTCGAGGAACCAACTAGAGACCAGGCCATCTTAGACTGGGTATTATGTAATGAGAAAACAATAATTAGCAATCTTGTTGTGCGAGGCCCCTTGGGTCGGAGCGATCATAATATGATAGAATACTTCATTAAGATGGAGTGTGAAGTAGTTGACTCAGAGACTAGGGTACTGAATTTACATAAAGGAAACTACGATGGTATGAGGCGCGAGTTGGGTAGGATTGGGGAATGTCACTCAAAGGGTTGACGGTGGATAGGCAATGGCAAACATTCAAAGATCGCATGGATGAACTATAGAATTTGTTCATCCCAGTTTGGCATAAAAATAAAACAAAAAAGGTGACTCAACCGTGGCTAACAAGGCAAATTAGGGATAGCATAAGATCCAAGGAGAGGACGTATAAATTGGCCAGAAAAAGCAGTAAACCTGAGGATTGGGAGCAGTTTAGGATTCAACAAAGGAGGACAAAAGGGATTAATTAAGAGGGGGAAAATAGAGTATGAGAGTAAGCTTTCAGGGAACATAAAAACTGACTGTAAAAGCTTATATATGTGAAGAGAAAAAGATTGGTGAAGTCAAGCGTAGGTCCCTTGCAGTCAGAATCAGGGGAATTTATAATGAGGAAGAAAGAAATGGCAGACCAACTAAATACATACTTTGGTTCTGTCTTCACAAAGGAGGACACAAATAACCTCCCAGAGATGTCGGGGAACATAATGAAAGGGAGGAACTGATAGAAATCAGTATTTGTAGGGAAATGGTGTTAGGGAAATTGACGGGATTGAAGGCCGATAAATCCCCAGGGCCTGATAATCTACATCCTAGGGTACTTAAGGAAGTGGCCCTAGAAATAGTAGATGCATTGCTGGTCATCTTCCAAAATTCGATAGACTCTGGAACAGTACCCATGGATTGGCGGGTAGCTAATGTTACCCCACTGTTCAAAAAAGGTGGTAGAGAGAAAACGGGGAATTACAGACTGGTAAGCCTGACATCGGTAGTGGAGAAAATGCTAGATTCCATTATAAAAGATGTAATAGCAGAGCACTTGGAAAACAGTGACCGGATCGGACAAAGTCAACATGGATTTACAAAAGGTAAATCATGCTTGACTAATCTACTGGAATTTTTTGAGGATGTAACTGGTAAAATAGATAAGGGAGAACCAGTGGATGTGGTGTATTTGGACTTTCAAAAGGCTTTCGATAAGGTCCGACATAAGAGATTAGCATGTAAAGTTAAGGCACATGGGATTGGGGGCAAGGTATTGACTTGGATAGTGAACTGGTTGGCAGACAGGAAGCAAAGAGTTGGAATAAACGGGTCTTTTTCCGAGTGGCAGGCAGTGACTAGTGGGGTACCGCAGGGATCGGTCCTTGGACCCCAGCTATTTACAATATCTATTAATGATCTGGACAAGGGAACTAGATGTAATATCTCCAAGTTTGCAGACGACACAAAGCTGGGTGGGCGTGTGTGCTGTGAGGAGGATGCCGAGAAACTCCAGTATGATTTGGACAGGTTGGGTGATTGGACAAAAGCATGGCAGATGCAATATAATGTGGATAAATGCGAGGTTATCCACTTTGGTGTCAAAAACAATAAGGCAGATTATTATCTGAATGGCAATAGATTGGGAGAAGGTGGAGTGCAATGAGACCTGGGCGTCCTTGTGCACCAGTCGCTGAAGGTAAGCATGCAGGTGCAGCAGGCGGTTAAGAAGGCAAATGGTATGTTGGCCTTCGTAGCGAGAGGGTTTGAGTACAGGAACAAGGATGTCTTGCTACAGTTGTACAGGGCCTTGGTGAGACCACATCTTGAGTATTGTGTGCAGTTTTGGTCACCTTATCTGAGGAAGGATGTTCTTGCCATGGAAGGAGTGCAGCGAAGATTCACCAGGCTGATACCTGGGATGGCAGGAATGACGTATGAGGAGAGATTGGGTCGATTGGGCTTGTACTCGCTAGAGTTTAGAAGAATGAAAGGGGATCTCATTGAAACTTACAAAATTCTAACAGGACTAGACAGACTAGGTGCAGGAAGGATGTTCCCGGTGGTCGGGGAGTCCAGAACCAGGGGTCACAGTCTAAGGATAAGGGGTAAGCCATTTAGGACAGAGATGAGGAGGAATTTCTTCACCCAGAGAGTGGGGAACCTGTGGAATTCTCTACCAAAAAAGGCAGTAGAGGCCAGTTCATTAAATATATTCAAGAAAGAGTTAGATATATTTCTTAAGGCTAAAGGGATCAAGGGATATGGGAGAAGGCAGGGACAGGGTACTGAATTTGGATGATCAGCCATGATCTCATTGAATGGCGGAGCAGGCTCGAGGGGCTGAATGGCCTAGTCCTGCTCCTACCTTCGATGTTTCTATGCCCCCGCAACCGAAATTCACCGGTAGCTACCGAAGATCGGGGCCAGGGCGCTAGTGGGGCGCTGCGCATGGTAATGACGTCATCGCAGGCGGCGCAGTGCCGCGGGGCGCCTACGGTTACCACCGCCGCTAACCTCCTGCTGAATTTCACGGGTGGTGCTGGTGGCGCCACGCCCAGGCACTAGTTGCTTTGCACCCCGTTAGCGCCCTAAGAGGGTGCTAACGTGGCGCAAAGCAACTTGTGCCCGGGTGCGGCAATGTTTGCTCCACTCACGAAATTGACAACATTTTGCGGCGGCGCTAAACACTACCGCCACGATCTCCTGCGCCCGCAGATCGTGACGTCAGTCGAGTGTGCAATGCCCCGGTAGCGCCCCGGACCGGACATTGAGTGGCGCCTGCTGCTTTACTGCCTACCGCTAGCAAAGACAGGTTGAGGGGAGCATTTTGCAGTCGGGAAGGGACTGGGGACGCGCTATTTAAAGGCGACCGCTTTCTCCCTTTTTTTGTTGGTGACATTTCTGCACTATGCATTCTGAGTGAGAGAGAGAGACTTCTGGAGAGATTCAATGCTGTGTTGAGGAGTTTTGGGTACTCAGCAGCACTTTGCAGGTTCATTTTGATTTGATCTTCCTTGCATCGATTTAGAAGAGACTATGGGGGTTGCACTCTGAGATCTTTCCCTGGGCCTCTCCATTGTTCTATCCAGCAGATTTGATGTACAGGTCTCTCCAGGCCGAGATTCAGGGTTGCAATGAGCAAGGTGTGGATGGAGAGCAAGAGCGACCCTCCCCTTTAAGAACTGGCTGGCGCCAGTGTGTCTGTGTTCCATTGCTGACTGACATCACATGAGTTTCGCCAGTGCTCTGAGATAGTGCCTCGCTCCCCGGCGTTAGTGCCTTAAGAGAGGTATATAGCCCCTGATTTAGCGCTCCAATCACCTCCAGGGGCGATAGAAGCCAAGTTTGCAGTCGGAGGCGATAATTAGCGCCAGGCGCTAAACTTTGCACCCTGCCGATAATTGCGCCCCAAATGGGGCGATATTGAATTTCTCCTCCTATGACTCTATGGGCTGGATTTTATCAATGGAGGCGAGTAGGAGGCGGGACTTCCACTTTTGGGGTTGTAGCCCTGCCTCCATCGAGTTGTGGCCAACCCACTCGATTTTCCCTTGATTGACCTTGCTGAGCCCGCCCAGCAGGCTCAGCAGGCCAATTAAGGGCCACCCGGCAACAGGTGACATCACAGATTGACATTTCATCTGTCAAGAGCTTTTGACAGATGAAATATCAGCATTTAACAGCTCTTTGAAGCTGTCAAACACTGACAATCTATATTCTAAGTTAATTCCTTCCTCTCAGGCTGATTTAGAGATCTCTCCAGAACAGAAAGCAGAGGCTGCAACTTTTGACAGCTCGCGGCCATTCTGCTTTCTGTGCCAGTGAGATGAGGGACTCCCGAGACCTGAAGGAAGGAAGCCTGCATAGGTAAGTAAAGGTAAGTAAAACTTATTTAAACACTTTACACACACCAAACACACTTACCTCTGCACTCATGCACCCATCACTCACCTGAACACCGGACATCTCGAGCCCTCCAAGTCCTTCAGCCTGATGGTCCGCCTCGCGAACTTGGCGTGGTTTGGAGCTGTCGGGCAGCCCACATTTCAGGGATAAAAATAGGGATTAGGCTAAAAACTGCCTGTTAACTACCTGTTAACAGGCAGTTAATTGGCACTAATCCCCTTCCGGCCTCGAGGAGGCGGGTCCCAGCACAGGTCGGGTATCCGCCTCATGGGAAACGGGCATGCAGGTGGGTTGGGGGCGGGATGGGTTCGTGCCCCCCAATTTCACGATTTTAACACCCCACATGCCTCCACGGCCCTGGAAAATTCTAGCCATATGACTCTATATTTCTAAGTCAGGATGGTGTGCAACTTGTAGGGGAACTTGCAGGTGATGGTGTTCCCATACGCCTGCTGCCCTTGTCCTTCTAGGTGGTAGAGGTTGCGGGTTTGAGTGGTGTTGTTGAAGAAGCCTTCTCAAGTTGCTGCAGTGCATCTTGAAGATGATATACACTGTAACCATGGTGCGCCAGTGGTGGAGGGAGTGAATGTTTAAAGTGGTAGATGGGTTGCCAATCAAGCGGGCTGCTTTGTCCTGGATGGTGTTGACCTTCTTGAGTGTTGTTGGAGTTGCACTCATCCAGGCAAGTGGAGAGCATTCCATCACACTCCTGACTTGTGCCTTGTAGATGGTGGAAAGGCTTCAAGGAGTCAGGAGGTGAGTCACTCATTGCCCCATAACCAGCCTCTGACCTGCTCGTGTAGCCACAGTATTTATGTGGCAGGTCCAGTTAAGTTTCTGGTCAATGGTGACCCCCCAAGAAGTTGATGGTGGGGGATTCGGCAATGGTAATCCGATTGAATATCAAGGATTGGTAGCTAGACTCTCTCTTGTTGGAGATGGTCATTGCCTGGCACTTGTGTGGCGCGAATGTTATTTGCCACTTATCAGTCCAAGCCTGAATGTCATCCAAGTCTTTCTGCATCCGGGCACAGACTGCTTCATTATCTGAGGAGTTGTGAATGGAACTGAACACGATGCAATCACTAGCAAACATCCCCACTTCTGACCTTATAATGAAGGGAAGGTCATTGATGAAGCAGCTGAAGATGGTTGGGCCTAGGACACCGCCCTGAGGAACTCATGCAGCGATGTCCTGGGGCTGAGATGATTGGTCTCCAACAACCACAACCATCTTCTTTTGTGCTAGGTAGGACTCCAGCCAGTGGAGAGTTTTCTCCCAGATTCCCATTGACTTCAATTTTATTAGGGCTCCTTGATGCCACACTCGGTCAAATGCTGCCTTGATGTCAAGGGCAATCACTCTCACTGCACCTTTGTCCATGTTTGGACCAAGTTTGTGTTGAGATCTGGAGCTGAGTGCTCCTGGCAGAACCCAAACTGCACATTATTGGTGAGCCAGTGCTGCTTAATAGCACTATTAATGACATCTTCCATCACTTTGCTGATGATTGAGAGTAGACTGATGGGGCGGTAATTGGCTGGATTGGATTTGTCCTGCTTTTTGTGGACAGGACATATTGGGCAATTTTCCACTTTGTCGGGTGTCATGAATCTTATCATTCATGAAGAAATGACTCATGAAATAACACTGGGCGGGCAGCTGGTGGCGCCGTCCAAGGCGTATAAATAATCGGGCGTGGGCCCAGCTTGCCCAGGACGTTTTTGTAACCAGGAACTAGTGATGTAACTAGAATCTCATGGTTGTGAAACAGTTGATTAAAGCTTTGTTTTATACTCAAACCAAGTGCTTAGTAGTTTTCTTACATCATCGGGTAGATGCCAATGTTGTAGCTGTACTGGAACAGCTTGGCTAAAAGCGCGGCTAGTTCTGGAGCACAAGTCTTCAGCACTACAGCCCAGATGTTGTCGGGGCCCATAGCCTTTGCTGTATCCTGCGTGCTCAGCCGCTTATAGATATCTCGTGGAGTGAATCGAATTGGCTGAATACTGGCTTCTGTGATGGTGGGAATCTCAGGAGGCAGCTGAGATTGGTCATCCACTCCACACTTCTGGCAGAAGATGATTCCAAATGCTTTTGTCTTTTGCACTCATGTGCTGGGTGCCGCCATCATTGAGGATGGGGATATTCATGGAGCCTCCTCCTCCCATTAGTTGTTTAATGGTCCACCACCATTCACGACTGGATGTGGCAGGACTGCAGAGCTTTGATCTGATCCGTTGATTGTGGGATCGCTTAGCCCTGTCTATAGCATGCTGCTTCTGCTTTTTAGCATACATATAGTCCTGTGTTGCAGCTTCCCCAGGTTGGCACCTCATTTTTAGGTACGCCTGCTGCTGCTCCTGGCATGCTCTTCTACACTCGTTATTGAACCAGGGTTGGTCCCCTGGCTTGGTGGTAATGGTAGAGTGAGGGATATGCTGGGCCATGAGCTTACAGATTGTGGTGGAATACAATTCTGCTGCTGCTGATGGTCCACAGCACCTCATGGATGCCCAGTTTTGAGCTGTTAGATCTGTTCTGAATTAGCATGGTGGTAGTATACCACCAGATGGGTTTTTACGACAATCCGATGGTTTCATGGCACTGATACTAGCTTTTTATTCCACATTTACAGGAAACTCTCATTTAAATGGCATCTAAATATCCGGAATTCTCTATTAACCGGCAAAATTCTCACTCCGAAAACAACACCTCAATAACCGGAAATGTTGCCGAGTCCGAGTCTCCCGCGGTGGCCGAGTTAGTCAGTGGGGGTAGTTCTCCAAACTGCCACTACTCGGCTTCTTGGCGCTGTTGGAAGTCTGAACACCTCAATAACAGGAGTCTGACTCTTTGTTTGTTAAAAAGAGCCTCGGTAGATAACCCTCTCCGTCATCCGGAATTTTTAATCAACCAGCACCATCCACCAAAGAGTTTCCTGTATTTAATCAACTGAATTTAAATTCCCCAGCTGCCGTGGTGAGATTTGAACTCACATCTACTGCATTACTAGCCCAGTGACATTATCACTATGCTACCATTCCCAGGAGTAGGGGATGTATAAATACAGAGATCAGGGAAGCATGCAGTAGAAACAATAGTTATAATTGGAGAGTTTAATTTTCGCATAGACTGAGAGAAGCAGAACAGATCAAGTAGTAATTCATCTGAAACAATGGGGTAGATTTTGACTTTTGATTGGCCATCCATTCTGGCAGAGAAGAGACCCCCTGATTTTGAGGCCCGGCACTGCACAGGCTTGAACCAGTTTCTACCCAAAATGGCTATCGGGGTCCTATTTATGTAATTGGACCCCGATTTCCATATTACAAGGGGCCTATTGCATTGCCTGAAGCAGGTGCACACTTTGGGCACTTAGCGGTCGGCCCCTTTCAACATGGAGCCAGATGCATCGCTGATATTAACAGGACGGTAAGGCTACCGACCCCATTTTGAGGCCATTACTGCCTAGTTAATGCCAGATGAGAGCATTCAATGAGTCCTTAACATTGTCTCCGGACCCTATGAAGTCTCATGGCCTCTCGGGTCAAATATGTGCAAGGAAACCTCCTGTTGATTACCACCTACAGCCCTTCTTCAGCAGATGAATCAGTACTCCTCCAAGCTGATTCCCACTTGGAGGAAGCACAGGGAGTAGCAAAGGCACAGAATGTACTCTGGTTGGGGGCTTCAATGTCCATTATCGAGTGGCTCAGCAGTACAACCACTTAACGAGCTGCCTGAGTTCTGAAAAACATAACAGCCAGACTGGGCTAAGAACATAAGAAATCGGAGCAGGAGTCGGCCATTTAACGCTACCGGCCTGCTCCGCCATTCAATAAGATTATGGCTCATCTTCTACCTCATCTCCACTTTCCTGCACTATCCCCATATCCCTTGATTCCCTTAATATTCAAAAATCTATCCATCTCTGTCTTGAATATACTCAACGACTGAGCCTCCACAGCCCTCTGGGATAGAGAATTCCAAAGATTCACCACCCTCTGAGTGAAGAAATTTCTCCTCATCTCAGTCCTAAATGGCCGACCCCTTATTCTGAGTCAGTGACCCCGGTTCTAGACTCCCCAGCCGGGGGAAACATCCTCCAAGCATCGACCCTGCCAAGCCCTGTAAGAATATTGTATGTTTCAATGAGATCACCTCTCATTCTTCTAAACTCTCTGGAGAATATAGGCCTAGTCTACTCAATCTGTCCTCATAGAACAATGCCCCCATCCCAGGAACCAGTCTGGTGAACCTTCGTTGCACTCCCTCGATGGCAAGTATATCCTTCCTTAGGTAAGGAGACCAAAACTGTACATAATACTCCAGGTGTGGTCTCACCAGGGCCCTATATAATTGCAGCAAGACATCTTTGCTCTTATACACAAATCATCTTGTAATAAAGGCCAACATACCATTTGCTTTCCTAATTGCTTACTGTACCTGCATGTTAACTTTCAGTGATTCATGTACAAGGACACCCAGGTCCCTCTGAACACCAGCAATTCCCAATCTCTCACCATTTAAAAAATACTCTACTTTTCTATTTTTCCTACGAAAGTGGATAACTTCACATTTCTCCATATTATATTCCAATTGCCATGTTCTTACCCACTCACTTAGCCTGTCTATATCCCCTTGAAGCCTCCTTGCATCCTCCTCACAACTTACATTCCCAACCAGCTTTGTATCATCAGCAAACTTGGATATATTACGTTCAATCCCCTCATCCAAATCAATCTCACCAGGGCCCTATATAAAAATCCAGTTGTAATAAAGACCAACATACCATTTGCTTTCCTTATGGCTTGCTGTACCTGCATAGATTGTGAATAGCTGAGACCCAAGCACTGATCCTTGCGGTACCCCACTAGTTACAGCCTGCCAACCCGAAAATGACCTGTTTATTCCTACTCTCTGTTTTCTGTCCATTAATCAATCCTCAATCCATGCTAGTATATTACCCCCAATCCCATGATCCCTAATTTTGTTTAATAACCTCTTGTTTGGCATGTTATCAAATGCCTTCTGAAAATCCAAGTACACAGCATCCATTGGTTCCCCCTTATCTATTCTGCTAATTACAACGTCAAAAAACTCTAACAGATTTGTCAAACACGATTTCCCTTTCATAAGTTTGTGTTGACTTTGCCTAATCCTGTTATTATTTTCTAAGTGCCCTGTTACCATGTCCTTAATAATAGATTCTAGCATTTTCCCTACTACTGATGTCAGGCTAACTGGTCTGAAGTTCCCTGTTTTCTCTCTCCCTCCTTTCTTAAATAGTGGGGTTACATTTGCTACCTTCCAAACCGTGGGAACCATTCTAGAGTCTATGAAATTTTGGAAAATGACAACCAATGCATCCACTATCTCGATAGCCACCTCTTTCAAAGCCCTTCCGTGAAGACAGCCCTCTGAGCTCTATTAAACTCATGGCCTTTGTGTCTGTCTTCACGGAAGAAGATGCAAAAAACTTCCCGGAAATAGTAGAGAACCAAGGGTCTAGTGAGAATGAGGAACTGAAAGAAATTAGTATTAGTAAAAAAATAGTACTGGAGAAATTAATGGGACTGAAAGCCGATAAATCCCCTGGACCTGATGGCTTTCATCCTAGGGCTTAGGGTACCAATAACGCTCCCAACCCGCCTCCGAACCATCTTCCCAGGAGGCAGGTCTCCGACTCGCGCAGGGGCCCGTTTCCTAGTGGCGGGAAGGGAATTAGAGCCAATTAATTTGCCTGTTAACAGGTATTAGAGGCAGTTCAGAGTTGATTCACACAGTTGATTTCTGAGATGAGGGGGTTGACTTATGAAGAAAGGTTTACCAGGTTGGGCCTATACTCATTGGAATTTAGAAGAATGAGAGGTGATCTTATTGAAACATATAAGATACTGAGGAGGCTCGACAAGGTAGATACAGAGAGGGTGTTTCCCCTTGTGGGAAAACCTATAACTCAGGGGCATAGTTTCAGAATAAAGGGTCGCCCTTTTAGAACTGAGATGAGGAGGAATTTCTTCTCTCAGAGGGTCGTAAATCTGCGGAATTCTCTGCCCCAGAGAGCCATGGAGGCTAGGTCATTAAATACATTTAAGGTGGAGATAGACAGATATTTACAAGATAAGGGAGTGAAGGGTTATGGGGAGCGGGCAGGGAAGTGGCTTTGAGCCCAAGATCAGCCATGATCCTATTGAATGGCAGAGCAGGCTCGAGGGGCCAAGTGGTCTATTCCTGTACCTATTTCTTATGTTCTTATGAAGCGTCATGCACTGATGTCATCTGACAGCGGCTTTCCCTTAATTGGCTGGCAAGCCCGCATATTCTATTTTCCCTTTCTTTATCAATTTCTTGGTCCTCTTTTGCTGAATTCTAAAATCCTCCAAATCCTCAGGCTTGCTACTCTTTTTGACAAAATTATAAGCCTCTTCCTTTGATCTAATAATATCTTTAACTTCTCTTGTTAGCCACGGTTGGACCAGTTTTCCTGTGGGGTTTTTGTGTATTAATTCTTTAAATGATAGCCATTGCTTCTCTATTGTCATACCTTTCAATGTAGTTTCCCAATCTACCTTAGCCAACTCGCCCCTCATACCTATGTAGTTTGCTTTGTTTAGATTTAAGACCCTGGTTTCGTATTTAGCTAAATCACTTTCAAACTCAATACAAAATTCTATCATATTATGGTTACTCTTCCCTTAAGGCCCCTTTACTACAAGGTTATTAATTAACCCTTTCTCATTAAACAATACTAAATCTAGAATAGCCTGTTCCCTAGTTGGTTCCTCAACATACTCATCTACAAAACAATCTTGCATACGTTCCATGAATTTGTCCTCCAGACTATTACTGCAAATTATGTTTGCCCAGTCTATATGTAAATTAAAGTCCCCCATGATTACTGTATTACCCTTGTTACATGCGCCTCTAATTTCCTGTTTTATACTCTGCCCTACATTACAACTGCTATTTGGGGCCTATAAACAACTCCCATCAATGTTTTCTGTCCCTTGCTGTTTCTTAGCTTCACCCAAACTGATTCTACTTCTTGGTTTTCGGAGCTAAGATCCTTTGGCCTAGAAATTGGGTTGGTAGCGCCGGCGCTGAGCGCCTAAAGAGACCTAGAATTGGGGCGAAGCGCTATGTTGGGGCGAGCGCTATGAAGATAGCGCCAACTCAGATATTGACTATACATTTAGCGCCTGCGCTAAGTGTTTGCGCGCGCCCGCGAGCGCAAGCAGCTCATGACGTCATTTCAGTGTGCAACGCCTTTTAGGAGCGCCTGAGCGCATATTGGGTGGCGCCCGGAGCCTTAGCGCCAACGCTATTAGTGACAGTTCGAGGGAGGGCTAACAGGCCCTTCTCCGAGTAGGGGGGCGCTATTTAAAGGGGACAGCTCTACTGCAGAATCTTCTGCCACTTGGCCTGCTCATTGCGCTCGCTGCTAGAGAGAGTTGGCGAGCTAATGTGGAGCGGAGTTCTGGGATTTGAGCTTTAGAGTACTTGGTACCTTCAACCCTGTCCGAACCACTTGCACCACTACACCTAAAAGCCTTTTGGCCAACTGGCATCGGAATGGGAGCTTGTTTGGAGGGCGACGGACCTCATCTGCACTCTGTGCAGCAGTCATGACGACCTGCCTTGCCCTGCGGGGAGACGGTGGCCGAACTTGCCTATCCCCCCTGCGTTGCTCCATGCCGCTTGGTCCGGCAACTGGTTCATCCTCAGAGCCACCCCCCCTCCCCTCCAGGGGACTACTATCCCCAGTCTGCAGATGTCTCCGCTCCCCGGATTCTGCAACGGCTGGTCCGGATTCCTCCTGGTCCTCGCCTCCGGTGGCACTGGCACTGGCAGCTTCAGCGCGTTGAGCCCGAGTTGGTGCTGCTTCATCTGAAAGTGGGAGGTGGAAGAATGGCTTTAGCAAAAGGACAGGTTTGCTGAAAGGCATGCCAGATTGCGGCAAGGCTCTGACATGGCTGCACACTGAGGATGCATGCTGGCGGGGGGACCAAGTGGAAGGCAACAGGTGGAAAAGGTGAGAGTCTTACCCTCGCTGTTGGTAATGGGGTCGGCAGATGCAGTGGTCACTGGACCAGACAGACGTCCTCCAAGTATCTGGTGCACTCTCTCCTCCAGATCCGTGAGAGTGACCACTTGTGCAGGTCCGCCACCGGTTCGACGCTGCTCCTTTCTAATCTGTGCCATTTTGGACTGCAGGGGAAAGAAGGGGAGGTTCTGTTACATGAGGCCTTGAGACCTCATCGCATGCCCCCCATGGTGCAAGAGCCCTTACATGAGGCCTTGAGACATCTGTCCATGTGTGTGGCCAGAAAGGGCCATGGGTGCATACTGACAGATGGCCATTGGCGCATCATTGCAGCAGGGTGCCCGAAGTCAGCTGCAGATGGAGGGAAGCACAAGTTTGGTAAACCATCACTCACCCTAACGATCCGTGTGAGGTCGTTGAATTTCTTCCTGCACTGAACAGGGGTCCTGGTCGCCATGCTGCTGGAATTCACCCTCACAGCAACCTCCCTCCAAGATCGTCGATAAGCCTTCTGATTTGGCCTCTTGCCATTATCCGGATACAGGACCTCTCGACGGTGTTCAACTGCAGCCACCAAGTGGTCCAGAGCCTCAGTGCTGAAGCGCTCTGCTTTCTGCCTAACCTTCTCCATAATGCACAAGTTTCTAACGCCAGACAAGGGCGAGCGCCGAATCTGAGGCCTTCAGGGCGTTGGGTGTTTAAGCTCAGTCTGACTGACCCGCCCCTTTAAGAGCTGGCCGGCGCCTGTAGGTCTCGTGCTTTCCCGTAATTGAGTTCACCTGCGCTGCACCCGTCCGCGTCGATATTGAGTAGCGCCTGACCTTTTGCGCCTTAAGAGCACCGTGCAACGGCTGAGTTAGCGCCTCAATCCCCTTTGGGGGCGATGCAACCCAATATCGCGCCAGGCGGCGATAAGTTTCGTCTGGCTATAAACTTTGCGCATCGCCAGTTCTAACGCCTCAAGCGGGGCTATACCCAATTTCTAGGCCTTTCTCTCTACTATCTTTATCCCATTCTTTATTATCAGGGCTACCCCTCCTTCTTTTCCATTTTGCCTATCCCTTCTAAAAGTTAAGATTCCTGTAATATTTAGTTACCAACCTTGGCCACTTTGCAACCACGTCTCCATTATGGCTATTAAATCAAACTTGTTAATTTCTATCTGCGCTATTAATTCATCGCGCATTCAGATATAGTGCCTTGAGCTTTGACTTATTTCTATTTTTCCATGATGTCACCTTAGTCACTGATGCCCTATTACCTTTGTTACTCTCTCTGTCCCTTCCTGACCCACTCTGCTTATTTTTACCCAAAACTCTACTCTGCTCTCGAGCCTTGACATTTCTCTCGCTGCTTTTAAATGGACTCTCTCCCAAATCCTCCCACCCCCCCTTCATTAGTTTAAAGCCCTGTCTACTGCCCTAGTTATTCGGTTCGCCAGGACACTGGTCCCAGCCCGGTTTACGTGGAATCCATCCCATCGGAACAGCTCCCACTTTCCCCAGTACTGGTGCCAGAGCCCCATGAACTGAAACCCCTTCCTCTCACACCACTCTGAGCCACGCATTTAAACCTCTAATCTGCTTGTCCCTCTGCCAATTTGCACGTGGCTGAGGTAACAATCCAGAGATTATTACCTTTGAGAGTCTGCTTATTAATTTGGATCCTAGCTCCTCAAATTCCCTCAGCAGAACCTCAGTCCTAGTTCTACCTATGCCGTTGGTTCCTACGTGGACCACGACAACTGGATCCTCCTCCTCCCACTCTAAGTTCTTCTCCAGCCGCGAGGAGATGTCTTTAACCCTGGCAACACAACCTACGGAACTCTCAGGCGCGGCTGCAGAGAACAGTATCTATCCCCCTGTCTATACTGTCCTCTACCACAACTACATTCCCTTTCACTCCCCCCCACTTGAATGGCCTCCTGCACCGTGGTGCCATGGTCAGCTTGCTCATCCATCCTGAAGGCTTTTCCCTCATCCACACAGGCAGCAAGAACCTCATACCTGTTGGACAAGGGCAAAGGCTGAGGCTCCTGCAGCACTGCACCTTTGGTCCTCTTACCTGGCTGAGTTGCAGTCACACCCTCCAGTCCCTGACCACTAACCAGACCTGTACCACTACCTAACCTAAGGGGTGTGACTGCCTGCTGGATCAAAGTGTCCAGATAACTCTCCCCATCTCTGATGCCCTGCAATGCCTGCACCTCAGACTCCAGCTCAATAACTCTGAGCTGAAGCTCCTCAAGATGCAGGCACTTACTGCAAACGTGGTTGTCCGGGATCACAATGCTCTCCACAAACTCTCACTTGCTGCAGTTGCGGCACACCACCTGCACTGTCATCCCTATATGACCTTGTTTTATTTAATTAAATGTAATTACATTTGTAATTTGGTAACTGAGTTTTCAGTGTAGTTTCTTGACTACTTACTTGATCTAGAATAAGTTAAGGGTACTGAAATTAAATATCTACCTGTAACACAAAGCACTACAAGTAGTGTAGGGAAAAAGCAACAACTCCTTCCCCCTCGTCTCCAAATTCCCAATCTTTCCAAATTCCCAAATAAAACACTCTGTTCAAGTCTATTCCATTTAATCCTGCTCTGTGCAGACCGCCTGCAGCGGATGGTGAGAGAACCATCAGAAGGAATAAAATACTTGACCACATCCTCACCAAAAACTAACTATTGCAGAGCATCTGTCCATGACAGTATTAGTAGGAGTCACCACTGCACAGTTCTAGTGGAGACAAGTCCCGCATTCACACTGATGATAGTTGTGTCGTGTGGTACTACCACTGTGCTACATGGGATAGACTTAGAACAGATCTAGCAGCTCAAAACTGGTGATCCATGAAGCACTGTGGGCTATCAGCAGTAATAGAATTGTATTCCACCACAATCTGTAATCTCATGGCCAGCATATCTCTCATGCCTCCATAACTATCATGCCAGATGACCAACACTTGTTCAATGAGGAGTGTAGAAGTGCATGCCGTACCTTGGGAATAAGGTGCCAACCTGGTGAAGTTACAACACATGACTACATGCATGCTAAACAGTGGAAGCAGCATGCTATAGATAGAACTAAGCAATCCCAGAACCAACAGATCCAGTTAAAGCTCTGCAGTCCTGCCACATCTTGTCGTGAATGGTGGTGGACAATTAAGCAACTGATGGGAGGAGGAGGCTCCATAAACATCACCATTATCGATGATGACGGAGCCCAGCACTTTTTTTATTCGTTCATGGGATGTGGGCATCACTGGCAAGGCTGGCATTTATTGCCCATTCCTAATTGCCTTTGAGAAGGTGGTGGTGAGCCGCCTTCTTGAACTGTTGCATTCTGTGTGGTGACGGTACTCCCACAGTGCTGTTAGTAAAGGAGTTCCAGCATTTTGACCCAGCGACGATGAAGGAATGGCAATATATTTCCAAGTCAGGATGGTGTGTAACTTGGAGGTGAACTTGGAGGTGATGATGTTTCCATGGAACTGCTGCCCTTGTCCTTCTAAGTGGAAGAGGTTGCGGGTTTGGAAGGTGCTGCCGAAGAAGCCTTAGCGAGTTGCTGCAGTACATCTTGTAGCTGATAGACACTGCAGATGGTGGATGGGGTGTCAATCAAGTGGGCTGCTTTGTCCTGGAAGGTGTCGAGCTGTTGTTGTTGGAGCTGCAGTCATCCACATGAATGCAAAAGACAAGGCTGAAGTGTTCACAACCACCTTCAGCCAGAAATACCAAGTAGATGATCCTTCTTGGCTTCCTCCTGAGGTCCCGACCATCACAGATGCCAGTCTTCAGCCAATTCGATTCACTCCATGTCATATCAAGAAATGGTTGAGTACACTGCACACAGCAAAAGCTATAGGTTTTGTTGTGTATTTTGAATGTGTATTAGAATTGTCCCACATGGGATACCGTAGTGCTGATTTGCAATGCACTATGGGAAATGTAGTGCATTGAGTGAAGAAGCGCATTGTAAATAAAATGGCCGTTAACTAAACTCTCCACCCCGGAGTCCTTCTTAATTGTTATATAGGTAAGGGTATAAAACCCCTTGAGACACAACAAAACTGGCGACGAGGACGACGGACTTACGCATCACTTTGCACTGGAATCGGCGATGTTTAAAGTAAGAAGTTCCTGTCTTTTCTTAATGGCGCGCCCGCAGTTTAGTGCTGATGCAATCGCCTCATAAAGGTGGCGGTTCGTGTGTTACACAAATAAGAAGGGGGAGAGTAACGATACAGTGAAACGAAGTGGAGGAAAAGGACTGTAAAAATTAAAAAAAAGTGGAGGAAAAGGACTGTAAAAAAAAAAGATAACAAAATGGCTATGCTAACTGGGGCGTTTGGACCACTTGATGAAACTACGGAGCAATGGCGTGCTTATACAGAGCGTTTCGGATTTTTCGTGACTGCAAATGGCATTAAAGATGACGTGAAAGTGGCGACGTTCCTCAGTGTGATCGGAGCAAAAACATTTGGCTTGTTACGGAGTTTGATGCACCCGGATAAGCCATATGATCAGATTGTGGAAGTTTTGGAAACACATTTCGCACCCAAGCCACTGCTGATTGCCGAGAGGTTCAGGTTTCACAAACGAAACCAAGGGGAGGGTGAGTCCATAGCCGAATATGTTGCAGTGCTAAAGAAGCTAACTGAGCATTGTGAGTTTGGTGAAACTCTAAATGACACTGTCCATGATAGGTTTGTGTGTGGATTAAGATGTGAAGCAACACAGAAACGCTTGCTCACGACTGACAAACTGACGCTTAAATCAGCAGTGGAGCTCGCTGTGTCTATGGAGTTAGCAGCTAAAGATGCACAGCTGTTGGGGGCTGCAACAAGAGTGCACAGGGTAGCAGCTACACCGGGTAAGCATGCAAGGGGCGCCAGAGAGTGTTACAGATGTGGAAGGCCAGGTCATCAGCCATCTGACTGCTGGTGTAAAGACCTGACCTGTCGGAAATGTGAAAAGAAAGGACACATTGAACGTGTGTGTAAAGGGCAAAGCAAACAATCCTACACAGAGACACACAAAAACAAACAAGGAAACACATCCAACTGGCGTTCTAAAAAGAAAAACCTACACATGGTGAAACAAGAACAGGAAGACAGTGACACAGACTCTGATGGGGAGCTGAATCTCCATGTGTTAACGGTGAATGGAGGCTCATCAGGCTATGGAGTCACTCCACTACTAGAGGGAATACCGGTCAAAATGGAGCTGGATATGGGGGCCGCTGTCTCCTGGATTTCAGAGGAGCTATTCAAAGAAAAACTGAACCACCTATCACTGACGCCGGCCAAGCTCATCTTAAAGACCTACACTGGGGAAACAGTCCCAATGTTGGGTAAGACAGAGGTCAAGGTGGAGCTTAATGGACAAACCGTGATGCTGCCAGTTTACATGGTCAAGGGTGACTATCCATCCCTGATGGGCAGGCCATGGTTGGAGAAAATTCATCTGGATTGGAAAACAGTGAATGCGGTGTCAGTCGAAGAGGCGGGGCTAGCGGCAGTGTTGACAAAGCATGAGGCTGTCTTTGACGGAGAATTGGGGAGTATGAAGGGGATTACGGTCAAACTCAAGGTGAAGCCTGACAGCCAGCCACGATTCCTGAAGGCCAGGAACGTTCCCTACGCCCTCAGACCAAAGGTGGAGGCTGACCTGGAGCGTCTGGTCAAGATAGGGGTCCTGGTGCCGGTTTCGCACAGTGAGTGGGCCACGCCCGTGGTACCAGTGATGAAGAGTGATGGCATGGTTCGCTTATGTGGAGATTTCAAAGTAACAGTGAATCCTGTGCTCTCAGCTGAACAGTGCCCCCTCCCCATCATTGAAGATCTTTTCGCGGGTCTAGCAGGTGGTCAGAAGTTTAGCAAGATTGATCTATGCCAAGCCTACTTGCAGATGCATGTAGAAGAGGACTCACAGAAGTACCTCACCATCACCACCCACAAGGGCCTCTACAGGTACTGCCGCCTACCCTTTGGTATAACGTCAGCACCAGCATTGTTTCAGCGGGCTATGGACCAGATCTTAAGCGGCATTCCAGGGGTACAATGTTATCTCGGCGATATCCTTGTCACAGGAAAGGACGACAACGAGCATCTGCAGAACCTGACGAAGACACTGAGAAGACTTGAAGAATATGGCTTACGCGTTCGCAAGGACAAATGCGAATTTTTCAAGCCATCAGTGGAGTACCTAGGCCATGTCATCGACGCGGATGGCCTACACACAGCACCGTCGAAAGTGAAAGCCATTGCCGACGCTCCTGCACCTACAAATATCGGCCAGCTGCGGTCATTCTTAGGTCTCCTGAACTATTACAGAAAGTTTATTCCACAGCTGGCATCACTGTTGAAGCCATTACATGAGTTGCTGTGTCAGGGCAAGGCCTGGGCGTGGACGAAGGAGTGCGAAGCTGCATTCAAGAAAGCCAAAGCAGCTTTGACTGACCCCAGGGTGTTGACGCACTTTGACCCGTCGTTGCAGATTCAGCTGGCCTGTGACGCATCACCTTATGGCATTGGCGCGGCCGTGTCCCACATCTTTCCCTCAGGCGAAGAGAAGCCGATTGCATTCGCGTCAAGGTCCCTAAGCAAGGCGGAGGTGAAATACCCGCAGATCGAAAAAGAGGCTTTGGGCATCATCTTTGGAATCAAAAAGTTCCATCACTACTTGTTCGGAAGGAAATTCACCTTGCTGACAGATCATCGTCCTCTGACATCGATCTTTGGTCCACACACAGGAATACCCTCCCTGGCAGCGTGCAGGAAGCAGTGCTGGGCACTGATGTTAAGCGCTCACAATTACAACATCAAATACCGGAGGTCAGCAGCACATGGCAATGCGGACGGATTGTCAAGACTTCTGCTGCCTGTGCCCTCTGAAGGCTGTGAGCAGAAGATTTTCTACTTTGACATGGTGAGCAATGCCCCTGTCACGGCCCGGCAGGTCAAGAAAGAGACCAGAGTGGACCCTACGCTATCCAAGGTGCTGGATCGGGTGATGCGAGGAGACAGATCACGGGTGTCAGATGCACCACCTGAGCTCCTACCTTACCTGTCAAGAGGGAAGGAGTTGTCTGTCGCGTCAGGATGCCTCCTTTGGGGCATGTGAGTGATCATACCACCAAAGCTGCGGAAACATGTCCTCAACGAGCTGCACTCAGGACATTGTGGTATTGTCCGGATGAAGGAGCTGGCACGAAGCTACTTCTGGTGGCCCGGTCTGGATCATGAAATTGAAGTTGAAGCGAAATCATGCCCATCATGCGAGACAACCAGGGATACACCAAGAGCAGCGCCACTGCATCCATGGGAATGGCCGGCGACACCGTGGCAACGGATCCATCTGGACTTCGCGGGACCAGTGGAAGGAGCGATATTCCTGGTCGCGGTGGACTCCCATTCCAAATGGCCAGAGGTTGCAGTAATGTCCACTACCACTACGGAGAAAACCATCGAGACTCTGAGAGAGATGTTCAGGCGATTTGGTCTGCCAGAGCAGATCGTAACCGACAATGGAACACAGTTCACATCCCAGAAAATGGAGGAGTTCCTCAAGAGCAATGGAATCCAGCACACGTCCTCCGCGCCTTATCATTCATCCATGAATGGATTGGCGGAGAGATTTGTCAGAACGCTGAAACGCGTGTTGAAAGCTGCAAGAAGTGATGCTCCTCTAAAGCAGCGCCTGAATGCTTTCTTGCTGAAATACCGAAACACGCCTCATGCTACGACTGGAGCATCTCCTGCATCTACTCATGGGAAGGCAGCTACGGACACGCCTTGACCTGCTGAGGCCAACGTCCACAGAAGCAGTGGTGCACGTCAATCAGCAGGATCAAGTCAGCAGACGAGCTCAGAGGTCCAAAGAACGACACTTTGTGGTGGGGGCAAAGTCCTTGTGTGTAACTACACCACCCCGGAGCGGTGGGTCCCGGCTACGGTCATTCAAAAGACGGGCCCCGTTTCATACCGAGTCCGCACCGGAGACGACCAGACATGGAGACGGCATGTAGACCAGTTACTGCCAAGACAGTCGCCACAGGTAACCCAAGAAACAGAGGATCAAGGACCTGCTGGGGGCTCCAGCAGGGACTGGTCGTCCGACCCTGAGACAGTGGCACCATCCACTCTTGTGCCATCGAGGGAGGAAGCCATGCCTGCAGGGTCAAGGGAGAGCCAGCCAGAGCCTGCTCCTGAGACTAGGCATTACCCCCAAAGAGAAAGGCAGCCTCCAGAGCGCCTTAGTTACAGTTAGTGCTAACCTGTGTGCATGGGGCAGAATAATCCCCAGGGTTAGCGGAATGTAGAGGCAGTCTACCCTCTCTTCCAAAGTTATAGTCATTTTCAGTTATTCTGTTTTGTGGACATTCTATTTTAAGGGGGAGGAAATATGTTGTGTATTTTGAATGTGTATTAGAATTGTCCCACATGGGATACTGTAGTGGTGATTTGCAATGCACTATGGGAAATGTAGTGCATTGAGTGAAGAAGCACATTGTAAATAAAATGGCCGTTAACTAAACTCTCCACCCCGGAGTCCTTCTTAATTGTTATATAGGTAAGGGTATAAAACCCCTTGAGACACAACAGGTTTTGACAACATACTTGCTGTAATGTTGATTACCTTGTGCTCCAGAAATAGCCACGCCTCTAGCCAAGCTGTTCCATTACAGCTACAGTACTGGCATCTACCCAGCAATGTCTGGAGGTAATGTTAAATGTTGAAGATTCCCTGGGCCACTCCCACCTGACTATACCACTGTGTCCCCCACCTCTGGTGTATCTGATATGATTCAGTGAGTATGACTAATCAGGCTGTTCCTTTACTAGTTTGTGAGACAGTTCTTCCAACTTTGGCACCAGTACCCAGATGTTAGTGAGGATGATATTGCAAGGCTGTCTGGGGGGGATGTGCCTTTGTCGTGTCCAAATCCGATGCCTAGGTCGAAGCCAAGTGATCCATCCAGTTTTATTCATTTTATCCTTTTTGTAGTGATTTGATACAGTTTTTTCTAGCAGTTTGAGTTGCTTGCTTGGTCATTTCAGAGGACAGTTAAGTGTCAACCACGTTGGTGTGGGACGGGAGACAGGTTTTGTTTACTAAAGGGCATCAGTGAACCAGTTGGGTTTTTATAATAATCTGACAGCTTTATGGTCACTTTTATCCCAGATTTATTCCAGAACTCACGTTTCTGGACTATTAGTCCAAGCCCCTGGATTACTAGTCCAGTAACATAAACACTACACCACCATGCCCGTTAGTGAGAGTGAGGTGAGAGTGCCTGTCCTTGACATTAAGGCAGCATTCAACTGAGTGTGGCACCAAGGAGTCCTAGTAAAACTGAAGTCAATGGGAATCAGGGGGGAAACTGTCCAGTATTTTGAGTCATGCCTGGCACAAAGGAGGATGGTGGTGGTTGTTGGAAGCCAATCACCTCAGCCCCAGGACATCGCTGCGGGAGTGGCTCAGCGCAGTGACCTAGGCCCAACTATACTCAGCTGCTTCATTAATGCTCTTCCCTCTAACATAATGTCAGAAGTGGGGCTGTTCACTGATGATTCCACAGCGAATTCACAATTCAACATTTCTATTATTAAGCAGTCCATGCCTGAATGCAGCAAGACCTTGACAACATCCAGGCTTCAGCTGATACATGGCAAGTAACATCCATGCCACACAACTTCCTCTATACTCTCTCCAGGGCCTTGACATAAAGTGTGGTGCCCAGAATTGTACACAATACTCCAGCTGAGGCCTAACCGGAGATTTGTAAAGATTTAGCATGACTTTCTTGTTTTTGTATTCAATAACCCTATTTACAAAGCCAAGTATCCCAGATGTTTTCTTAACCTGTCCTGCAATTCCATTTTGGAAGGGGAGGGTGAACAGCCAGTTGTCATGGTGCATATAGGTACCACCGATATAGGTAAAAAACGGGATGAGGTCCTAAAAGCTGAATATAGGGAGTTAGGAGGTAAATTAAAAAATAGGACCACAAAGGTAGTAATCTCAGGATTGCTACCAGTGCCACGTGCTAGTCAGAGTAGAAATAGAAGGATAGTTCAGATGAATACGTGGCTAGAGGAATGGTGCAATGGGGAGAGATTCAAATTCCTGGGACATTGGAACCGGTTCTGGGGGAGGTGGGACCAGTACAAACTGGACGGTTTGCATCTGGGCAGGACCGGGACCGATGTCATAGGGGGAGTGTTTGCTAGTGCTCTGGGGGAGGGTTTAAAATAAAATGGCAGGGGGTTGGGAACCTGAGCAGGGAGACAGAGGAAAGGGAAACAAGGATAGAAGCAAAAGACAGGAAGCAAAAAAGCAAAGGTGGCAGTCAGAGAAATCAAGGGTTTAAATCAAACATGGCCACAGTAAATAATAATTCTAAAAGGGATATGGGGAGAAGGTACGGACAGGGTACTGAATTTGGATGATCAGCCATGATCTCATTGAATGGCGGAGAAGGCTCGAGGGGCCGAATGGCCTACTCCTGCTCCTATCTTCTATGTTTCTATCTGCCCAATCACCCAACCTGTCCAAATCATACTGGAGTTTCTCGGCATCCTCCTCACAGCACACACGCCCGCCCAGCTTTGTGTCATCTGCAAACTTGGAGATATTACATCTAGTTCCCTCGTCTAGATCATTTATATATATTGTGAATAGCTGGGGTCCAAGGACCGATCCCTGCGGTACCCCACTAGTCACTGCCTGCCACTCGGAAAAAGACCTGTTTATTCCAACTCTTTGCTTTCTGTCTGCCAACCAGTTCTCTATCCAAGTAAGTACCTTGCCCCCAATCCCATGTGCCTTAACTTTACACGCTAATCTCTTATGCGGGACCTTATCGAAAGCCTTCTGAAAGTCCAAATACACCACATCCACTGGTTCTCCCTTATCTATTCTACCAGTTACATCCTCAAAAAATTCCAGTAGATTAGTCAAGCACGATTTACCTTTTGTAAATCCATATTGACTTTGTCCGATCCTGTCACTGTTTTCCAAGTGCTCTGCTATTACATCTTTTATAATGGACTCTAGCATTTTCCCCACTACCGATGTCAGGCTTTAATTCCCCGTTTTCTCTCTACCACCTTTTTTGAACTGTGGGGTAACATTAGCTACCCTCCAATCCATGGGAACTGTTCCCGAGTCTATCAAATTTTGGAAGATGACCAGCAATGCATCTGCTATTTCTAGGGCCACTTCCTTAAGTACCCTAGGATGTAGATTATCAGGCCCTGGGGATTTATCGGCCTTCAATCCCGTCAATTTCCCTAACACCATTTCCCTACAAATACTGATTACATTCAGTTCCTCCCTCTCATTGGACCCTATGTTCCCCGACATCTCTGGGAGGTTATTTGTGTCCTCCTTTGAGACAGAACCAAAGTATGTATTTAATTGGTCAGCCATTTCTTTGTTCCCCATTATAAATTCCCCTGATTCTGACTGCAAGGGACCTATGCTTGACTTCACCAATCTTTTTCTCTTCACATATCTATAAAAGCTTTTACAGTAAGTTTTTATGTTCCCTGCAAGCTTACTCTCATACTCTATTTTCCCCATCTTAATTAATCCCTTTGTCCTCCTTTGCTGAATCCTAAACTGCTCCCAATCCTCAGGTTTACTGCTTTTTCTGGCCAATTTATATATCCTCTCCTTGGATCTTATGCTATCCCTAATTTCCCTTGTTAGCCACGGTTGAGTCACCTTTTTTGATTTATTTTTATGCCAAACAGGGATGAACAAATTCTGTAGTTCATCCATGCGATCTTTGAATGTTTGCCATTGCCTATCCACCGTCAACCCCTTGAGTAACATTCCCCAATCAATCCTACCCAACTCGCACCTCATACCATCGTAGTTGCCTTTATTTAAATTCAGGGCCCTAGTCTCTGAGTCAACTACTTTGCTCTCCATCTTAATGAAGAATTCCATCATATTATGATCACTCCGACCCAAGGGGCCTCGCACAACAAGATTGCTAATTAACCCTTTCTCATTACATAATACCCAGTCTAAGATGGCCTGGTCTCTAGTTGGTTCCTCGACATATTGGTCCAGGAAACCATCCCGTATACACTCCAGGAATTCCTCCTCCACAGTATTGTTACTAATTTGGTTAGCCCAATCTATATGTAGATTAAAGTCACCCATGATAACTGCTGTGCCCTTATTGCACGCGTCTCTAATTTCCTATTTAATGCCATCCCCAACCTCCGCATTACTGTTTGGGGGTCTGTATACCACTCCCACTAATGTTTTCTGCCCCTTGGTATTTCTCAGTTCTACCCATACAGATTCCACATCATCAGAGCTAATATCCTTCCTTACAATTGTGTTAACCCCCTCTTTAACCAGCAATGCTACCCCACCTCCTTTTCCTTTTTGCCTGTCTTTCCTGAATATTGAATACCCCTGGATGTTGAGTTCCCAGCCTTGGTCACCCTGGAGCCATGTTTCCGTAATCCCGATCATATCATATTCGTTTACCTCTATTTGCGCAGCTAATTCATCCACCTTATTACGAATGCTCCTCGCATTAAGACACAAGGCCTTCTGGCTTGTTTTTTTAACACTCTTACACCTTTTAGAATTATTATTTACTGTGGCCATGTTTGATTTAAACCCGACTGCTACCTTTGTTTTTCTCCTTCCTGTCTTTTGCTTCTATTTTTGTTTCCCTTTCCTCTGTCTCCCTGTTCAGGTTCCCAACCCCCTGCCATTTTAGTTTAAACCCTCCCCCAGAGCACTAGCAAACACTCCCCCTAGGACATCGGTCCCGGTCCTGCCCAGGTGAAAACCGTCCGGTTTGTACTGGTCCCACCTCCACCAGATCCGGTTCCAATGTCCCAGGAATTTGAATCCCTCCCCCTTGCACCATTCCTCTAGCCACATATTCATCTGAAATATCCTTCTACTTCTACTCTGACTAGCACGTGGCACTGGTAGCAATCCTGAGATTACTACCTTTGAGGTCCTATCCTATGCAGATGAGATTACTACCTTTGAGGTCCTATCCTATGCAGATGCAGTATAATGTGGATAAATGCAAGGTTATCCACTTTGGTGGCAAAAACAGGAAGGCAGATTATTATCTGAACGGCAATAGATTGTGAGAAGGGGAAGTGCAACGAGACCTGGGTGTCCTTGTGCACCAGTCGCTGAAGGTAAGCATGCAGGTGCAGCAGGCGGTTAAGAAGGCAAATGGTATGTTGGCCTTCGTAGTGAGAGGGTTTGAGTACAGGAACAAGGTTGTCTTGCTGCAGTTGTACAGGGCCTTGGTGAGACCACACCTTGAGTATTGTGTGCAGTTTTGATCACCTTATCTGAGGAAGGATGTTCTTGTGAAGGGAGTGCAGCGAAGATTCACTAGACTGATACCTGGGATGGCAGGAATGACGTATGAGGAGAGATTGGGTCGATTGGGCTTATACTCACTGGAGTTTAGAAGAATGAGAGGGGATCTCATTGAAACCTATAAAATTCTAACAGGACTAGACAGACTAGATGCAGGAAGGATGTTCCCGATGGCGGGGGAGTCCAGAACCAGGGGTCACAGTCTAAAGATAAGGGGTAAGCCATTTAGGACAGAGATGAGATGAGGAATTTCTTCACCCAGAGAGTGGGGAACCTGTGGAATTCTCTACCACAGAAGGCAGTTGAGGCCAATTCATTAAATATTTTCAAGAAGGAGTTAGATATATTTCTTAAGGCTAAAGGATCAAGGGATATGGGGAGAAGGCAGGGACAGGGTACTGAGTTTGGATGATCAGCCATGATCTCATTAAATGGCGGAACAGGCTCGAGGGGCCAAATGGCCTACTCCTGCTCCTATCTTCTATGTTTCTATGTTTCTGCCACCTTCAAAGATTTGTGAATATGCATCCTCAACCATCTCCAACAAGAAAGAAAAGAACAACTTGCATTTATATAGCACCTTTCACAATCTCAGAATGTCCAGCATCTTACAGCCATTGAAGTACTTCTGAAGTGCAGTCACTATTGTAATGGAAACGCTGCAGCTAATTTTTGCACAGAAAGGTCCCACAAACAGCAATGTGATAATGAACAAATAACCTGCTTTAGTGACGCTAATTGAGGGATAGATATTGGCCAGAACACTGTGGAGAACTACCCTGCTCTTCTTCGAATATTGCCATAGGATCTTTTATGTCCACCTGAGAGGGCCTCAGTCCAAAAGACAGTATGGTGCTACCTCAGTACTGCACTGAAGTATCAGCCTAGATTTTGTTCTGAAGTCTCTGAAGTGCTTAACCACATCCCCTTGACATTCAATGGTATTATCATTGCCAAATCTAGGTTCTTGCTTTAAGAACCTTAGCTACTCAGATAGGCTTAAGGAGCTGGAACTATTTACTTTAGAGCAGCATAAGCTTAGAGGTTACCTGATAAATGTCTATGAAATAACGAAAGGGCTAGATAGCATCCCTATTGATAGATTATTCCAGTTTAACAGATTGGGGAGGACCAGGGTCATGGGTTTAAACTATGCACAAGTAGGAATAGACTGCCTGTTAGGCAGCTCTTCTTTTCCCAGAGATTAGTGAACCTCTGGAATACATTGCCAGCTGGTGTAATGGGTGCTGACCCTCTGCATGCCTTCAAGAGGGAGCTGGACTGGTTCTTGACTGGGGCAGAGATCGCAACATATAGAAGATAAGAGTCTTCATCGATAAGACTTGGTCCATGTGATCTCCTGGACTGATTTCGATCGCCTGAGAGGGTCAGCGATGAACTTTCCAGAGTATTAGACCCTTATTGGCCCTGAGTTTTTTCTCTGCGGAAGTGCCTAGTCATGATGCTCCAGCTATCCTGAGCGTGGGGCAGGCTTGATGGACCAAATGGTCTTTTCCTTCCCATCAATTATGTATGTTGGAATCCTCCATCTTCAACATGATGGGGTCATGATTGACCAGAAACTCAACTGAACCAGCTACATAAATGTTCTGGCTACTAGAGCTGTGTATTCTGTGGCAAGTGGCTCTCCTCCTGAATACCCAAAGCCTCTCCACTTACAAGGCCCAATTCAGGAGTGTGATGGAATACTGTTCACTTGCATGGATGCTGTAACTGCCACAACACTCAAGAAATTCAACACCATCCAGAACAAGCTGTCCACTTGATCGGCATCCCATCTACCAGCTTAAGCATACATTCCCTCCATACCATGGCTGCAGAGTGTGCTACCTACAGGATGCACTGTAGCAACTCGCCAGGGCTCCTTCAGCAGGACCTCCCAAACCCACGACCTCTGCCACCTAGAAGGATGAGGGCAGCAGTTGCATGGGAACACCATCACCTCCAAGTTCCTCTCAAAGTCACACCATCCTGAGACATATATCACCGTTCCTTCATCATTGCTGGATCAAAATCTTGGAACGTCCTACTTAACAGCATTATGAAAGTACCTTCACCACATGGACTGCAGCGGTTCAAGAAGGTGGGTCACAACCACCTTCTCAAGGGCAAGTAGGGATGGGCAGTAAATGCTGGCCTTGCTATCGAAACACATATCCCAAGATTAAATTCTTAAAGCTATTTTCTTAACAGTGAGAGACTAGGAGCTATGGACAAGCAAAGGGATTTGGGTGTACAGATCACTAAAAACTAGAACACAGGTACAAAATCAAAGGGGTAATGGAATGTGGGCCTTTATCTCACAGGTATTGAAATATAAAATTGAGGAAGTGATGCTTCAGTTATTCACAGCCTTGGTCAGACCCCATCTGGAGTACTACATTCAGTTTTGGGCACCAAGCCTAAGGAAAGATATATTGGCCTTTTAGCGGGTATAGCGCAGATTCACCAGAATAAATACCGAGGCTTAATGGGCTAAGTTATGATGACAAGTTGTATAAACTTAGCTTGTTTTCCCTTGGATTTACAAGGTTGAGAGGTGATCTAATTGATGTGTTTAAAATAATAAAGGGATTTGATAGGGTAAATATAGAGAAAGAATTTCCTCTGTTGAGGGAATCCAGAACAATTTTCCTATAGTGCTGGAGGTGAATTTCCATAAGGCTTCTCCCATTTCATCACCGTAACTCCTGTGGAAGTTCAGCAGAAACCTCATTTACTTGCATAAACATAGGATAGGAACAGGAGTATTCCATTCAGTTCCTGAGCTTCTTCTGCCATTCAATAAGATCATGGCTGATCTGTACCTCAACTCCATTTACCTGCCTTTGACCCATATCCCTTGATATCCTTACCTAACAAAAATCTATTGATCTCAGTCTTGAAAATTTCAATTGATAGAATCTTACAGCACAATATTGTCCGAGCATCCACAACCTTTTGGAGAGCAACATCCAGATTTCCACTACCCTTTGTGTGAAAAAGTGCTTCTTCATTTCACACCTAAATAGCCGAACTTTAAGATTGTGCCCATTTATACTGGATTCCCTCACTATTGGAAATAGTTTCTCTGTATCTACCCTATCAAATTGTTTTATCATTTTAAAGACTTCAATTAGCTCACCCCTCAACCTTCTAAACTCAGGGGAATACATATGTATGGCTTTCTGCTGAAGTTACAGTGGCTAAGTGGGAGAAACCCCCGATAGAAATTTACCCCCGAGGAAATTTTTTAGAGTCACAAGGATGTTGACACAGAAGAGGCTACCAACCTGGCTGCCAAGAAGATGTAGTGATGGAAATTTAGTTAGGAAAATGCTTTAATCTGAGGACAATGTATTATTAATAATCTGTCATAAATATTTCTGGCTGGGAGGCAGGATCCTCGCAATGCTGGGTCACATATTCTTCAGCATTCACAACAGCCAGCCCTTTCTCCTCCAGGGATTCCATTTCCATTCCTTTCTTAACATCAAAGTTACGCAGGGCATAGCAACCACGATGCAAGAGACTGGCTCAGAAATATACTGCAGCGCCCCATCTGATCGATCAAGGCAGCAAAGCCTTTCCTTCAGAACCCCAGCAGTCATCTCAACTACTATGCTAGTTGATGAATGTACCTCATACTAATGGTCAGCTGGCGAGGATGGCACCAGTAGTGGAATCATGAGCCATGCAAACAGGGGCTACTCCTTATTATGAAAATAGTCTAGGGTAAGAAGGTTAGAAAAGACCCAAAAATCAGAGACCTTTTTCTCCCGCCCCTTCCCCCTCCCCTGAAGGCGTTGACTTCTTGCTGATGTACAGTTCCATGGATGCAAGTTATCCATTGGAATCCTGCCTGACTTTTCATGTGAGCTGAATCAGTGAGGCTCAGCAGGCTATTTGGTCACAGGGGCATCACAGTCAACCCCAATTCTGTCCTTATCCAGATCCACTCATGCACTTCCAGCAGGAATCATTGGATAGCAATCAGAGGTGGGAATCCAAGCCAGTTTTCTGCTCCCCAATCCACGGACACTGAGGCTAATTGTAGCTTCCCTAGCCATGCCTTTCCTGAGATTGGCTAACTTCGCAGAGACTAGAGATCAAACTTGTAAACTTCATTGTATGATTTAGCTACTCACTGACTTAACCGTCCGAGGAGCACACAGGAGATTTAAGGTCATTAAAGTCTGACATCACCTGCAGTAAGCTAGAAAACCCAAAACAGACGGCGGATACTAGAAAAGTGGATTCCTGAGTCTTAAAAGACCCTCTCCATTTATTGCCTTCTTTTCCTTCAGGTATCAGAGTAACACTGCGACCGAAATTCTCAACACTATCACCAACATCCAGCCAAAGGAAAGTGCTGGAGGAGGAGGAGAGACTCGAGAAGCCACTGTCTTTAGACTGGCTAGCAATATGCTGACAAAACTGCCTCCAGATTATGTGGCACATGAGGTACTTTACTGTTATGAGTTAAAAGGGTATCACAGGGGGCACTGAGCTCTATCCATATTTGGCCTCTCAAAGGCAAGTGTCGTGTTTTTGGTGTCAGTGATGTGAGTGAGCCACCTTGGAAGGCTCAAAAAATAAACTGTTTTTGGGATCCTCTGTTGGATATCTTAATACTAAAATTAGCATAAAATTGCTGCATTTACTGTCCTAGCAATCAGTCTTACAACAAACTGTAGCCGATTGCAGTTACCTCCAACCTTTCAACCTTTGGAGATTTTTGGCAGCATCAAAAAGATCAGAAAATGTGAACTTCAAACCGAGAAATGTTCCCTTAAATATACACATGTGTGATTACTGGTGCATGGGGTAATTCCAACACTTGAGGCACATTATTCCCGTCTCAACATTGGCTTCTTCCAGTTCAAGCAGGGACTCTTAGGCCACAAAATTCGGCTCCATAGCACCGTTGTTTGGGAACTCCGTGTACCGATTCAGTTACAAAGTGGCGTCCACAGTGCATGCGCACACTTCTAATGTGGGCCGCACGGGACGCCATGTTGGGTAGGGTGTTAGCGCGGGCACAGGGAGCGTGCAGCGGAAGCATGCAGAGAACGCAGATCGTGACGTCAATCAGTATGCAACACTGATTTGATGCCAGCGCTGTCATTTTGGAGCTCAACGCTCCAGCTAATGCTCTCTCTTACAGCGGAACACACATTCAGCAGCAAGAAGGACCCCCCCGCTCCCCAACCAGCGCTATTTAAAGGGATCGTCAACTGCTTACACGTTAGTTACTGATTGATTTCTACTGGCTGTTGCTGAGTTTGTAGAAGTGTTTGGTGCTTTGTACAGTTATCTAAAGTTGCTAAAGTTTACAAGGAGTGGTATGGCAGGTGCTGAAGGACTTTGTCCTGTCTTTAGGATTCTGCACAAACCTCCAAGACATGGGTGCAGTAGTTGGCATTCATAGAATCATAGAATCATAGGAAGTTACAGCACGGAAGGAGGCCATTTTGGCCCATCGTGTCCGCGCCGGCCAACAAAGAGCTATCCAGCCTAATCCCACTTCCCAGCTCTTGGTCCGTAGCCCTGCAGGTTAGAGCATCCCAAGTGCACATCCAATTACTTTTTAAATGTGGTTAGGGTTCCTGCCTCTACCATCCTTTCAGGCAGTGAGTTCCAGACCCCCACATCCCTCTGGGTGAAGAAATTTCCCCTCAAATCCCCTCTAAACCTTCCCCCAATTACTTTAAATCTGTGCCCCCTGGTTTTTGACCCCTCTACTAAGGGAAATAGGTCCTTGCTATGCACTTTATCTATGCCCCTCATAATTTTATACACCTCAATAAGGTCTCCCCTCAGCCTCCTCTGTTCCAAGGAAAACAGACCCAGCCTATCCATCTTTCCTCATAGCTAAGATTCTCTACTCCCGGCAACATCCTTGTAAATCTCCTCTGTACCCTCTCTAGTGCAATCACATCTTTCCTGTAATGTGGTGACCAGAACTGCACACAGTACTCTAGCTGAGGCCTAACTAGTGTTTTATACAGTTGAAGCATAACCCCCCTGCTCTTGTATTCTATGCCACGGCTAATAAAGGCAAGCATTCCGTATGCCTTCTTAATCACTTCATCTACTTGGCCTGCGACCTTCAGGGATCTGTGGACATGCACTCCAAGGCCCCTTTGTTCCTCTACACTACTCAGTGTCCTACCATTTAATGTGTATTCCCTTTCCTTGTTAGTCCTCCCCAAATGCATTACCTCACACTTCTCCGGATTGAATTCCATTTGCCACTGTTCTGCCCACCTGACCAATTTATTGCTATCTTCCTGCAGTCTACGGCTTCCTTCTTCAGGATCAACCACACAGCCGATTTTAGTATCATCATTCCACTTGGCCTACAGCTTGACAGGGAGAATGAGCAGAGGTGACACAGAGCAGGACAAACTGCAGGAAGAGGGAGGATGAGGAGGGGGAGAAGGGCTCTCAGCAGTAGGCCCTGTCCATCTAGGGTGTTCAAGGAGCAATACTCCTACCTGAAATTCAGCAAGGAACAGTGTATCAGACATCTGCGCTTCACCAAGGATGTCCTCACTGAAATCTGCCATCTGGGGTTGGGGGGATCTTTCTGTGATCAGAGCCGGGGGTTGGGGGGATCTTTCTGTGATTGGAGCCGGGTGGGGGGATGTGGGATCTTTCTATGATCGGAGCCGGAGGCTGGGGGGATTGTTCCGTGATCGGAGCCTGGGGTTGGGGGATCTTTCTGTGATCAGAGCCGGAGGTTGGGAGGATCGTTCCGTGATCGGAGCCTGGGTTTGGGGGATCTTTCTGTGATCGGAGCCGGGGGTTGGGGGATCTTTCTGTGATCGAAGCCGGGGGTTGGGGGGGTCTATCTGTGATTGGAGCCGGGGGTTGGGGGATCTTTCTGTGATCGGAGCCGGGGGTTGGGTGGATCTTTCTGTGATCAGAGCCGGGAGGGTGATAATGAAGTGCTCATTTGAGTCCTCTGCAGCAGAACTTGTGCGTGACCTAGCCTTCCGGGGAGCTGGCACCGCGTTACCCTGGCTGCAGGCCACTCATGCCCACAGACTAAGCACATGCAGATCTCGTATCTAAGCTATCCTCTGAAGCAAGCAAAGTGTCAGTATCTGAACTGGTGGCTGCAAGAGTAAAATCAAGTGACAGGCTGGGTCTTCATCATCACTGCCTTCTTCTTCTTCCAGTTCTTGCTCCTGTATCACTGCCTGGCTGGGTTGCAGTTCTTGGGTATCTGTAAGGAGAAAGGCACAAGGGTAAGGTTGTGGTGAAGCAACCTGGAGGGAAGCAAGAGGTGAATGCTTGCACCATCTGCAGGTTGTAAATCAAAAGAGATTATGGGATGAGGAGGAAGTGGGATGTGAGAAGGAGGATTAGGTATGACGATACTCTCATCTTGTATTGGTTCAGCCCCGCCGCTGGCCACTTCAATGATGGCGACCATTGTCTCGTCCATCGGGGTAAGGTCATGCAGCCATGCCTGTGCCCCGCCAGTTAGCTCCTGCTGAAGTCAGTTATGGGCCAACTTGTCCTGCAACAGAGAGGGAAGTGTGTCATTGAGTGTGCTGCAATGTTCTTGGGTGATGTACCTATCATGGTCGAATAACTGACAGTGTGTGCAAGTTGTGAGATGTGGGTGTGAGGCTTGCAGAAGGGCTAAGTGCGTGAGGGGAACTTGAAGCTATGAATGTGAGGTATGAGTCCTGTTTGATAGAGATTGTTGGTAGGTAAGTGATGTGGGTGTGGTGCATTGAGCAGTGTGTGAGACAAGTCATGCAGTTTGTGGGATATGGCATTTAAAGATGAATTCACTGACGTTGACCACTCGTGTGACATCATTGAACTTTTTGCGGAACTGGACCAGGTCCTCGGAGCTTAATTTTTGGCATTGGGACGGTTACCCGATCCCATTGCCTTCTGAGAGTTTGTCTGGAGAGCCTCCTGGCCCCCTGTGGATAGAAGACCTCTCTCCTCCTGTCTATCTCCTCCACCAAAGCCTCCAGTGCAGCATCTGAGAACCTTGGAGCATGCTTTCTCCCCTGTTGCGCCATTAGTCAATGCTCTTGCAGGCCAGACTCTGTTCCCCAGCTACTTCCAGCACCTGCTCCAGCTAGAGTGCACCTCCCCTTTAAGAGGTGCAGTCTGGCTGTAAGTAGTGCAGGCTAGCTCTAAGTGGTCCTAGCCTCACATGAACTTGGGCCCCCTGCTGAGGCGTTCAGCCACTCAATAGCGTGTTTAGCACTACCTCAATGCTTTAATCATTTAGATTACCAGGCAGCACGAAGTTTGCATGCTGGAAGCAATGGCATGGGTTAATCGTGCATCATGATCCCCACGCCCGTTTTCGGGGGCTATCGAATTTAGCCCCCTTAGGGTCCTTGAGCAACTTACCTGCAGTACAATAAATGGTAACTCCAGCAGCACAGCAATTGTATGTGGCATCAGTTAACAAGATTAAAGAAGAATGTTTAACTTCATTGCGTAAGGACCCCCATTCCATAAACAAAAACAAACAAATGTGATCAGCTGTTAAACCAGTCAGCAAGGTACCTTCAGATTATTTTAATAAAGGTTATCTGAAATGGAATTGAAAATGAAGTTACGTGTGACATTCGTCCGAGAACATCCAGTAATTTAGACCCTTAGGGGGAAAAATTCAGTTGGTAGTGCCACCCGTTAACGCCTTAAGAGGGCGCTAAGTGGGGCACAAACCAACTAGCGCCCGGGCGCAGCGATATCTGCGCCTCTCGCAAAATTGACCGGACATTTTGCGCGGCGCTAAACAATACCGCCTGATCTCCTGCGCACGCAGATCTTGACGTCATTCGAGAGTGCAATGCCCTTGGGGTGCCCCAGACCGGAAATTCAGTGGTGCCCCCCTCCTTTCCACCTGGCGCGACCAACGACAGGTTGACTGGAACGCTTCCCAGTTGCTGTGGGGCTGGGGGGGCGTCATTTAAAGGGGGCCTCTTCCTGGCTTTTGTGTGGTAGCCATTTTTGCACCACTCATTCTGAGAGAGAGAGAGAGATTTGGAGAGAGACAAAGAGAGAAAGAGAGACTTCTGCATTGAGTCAACGCTGTCTGAGGTAGTTTTGGCTTCTGACCATAACTTTGCAGGTACTTTGCTTTTTGACCGTCATAACTTTGATTGCCCAGATACTATGGGGGCTGCAATGGATGGGAACGTCGTCCTTCTCCATCACATTCAGAGGGCACAGAGACGCAGAGAGAGAGTGGCAATCATGGCCAGACAGAGGAGGGCCAACAGGCGTCGGTACAGGAGACCTTACCCTCCCAGGGTTTTTCGCCAACAGTTCGCATACATTAACATGTCTGAGGAGCAGTGTTTGCGAAGGCTGCGATTCAGCAAGGAGGTGGTCACTGAGCTCTGCCACCTGCTTCAGTCAGATCTGCAGCCTCAACTGAGGAGCAGGACGTCTCTGTCGGTGGCAGTGAAGATAACAGTGGCTCTCAACTTTTATGCCACCGGCTCCTTTCAATCCGCTACTGGGGACATCGCCAATATCTTCCAGTTCGCGGTGCATTGCTGCATCCGTCAGGTCACAAATGCTCTCTTTAAAAGGAGATGAGAGTACATCTCTTTCCCCATGACCCCGGACAAGCAGCAAGAATGCGCAATGGGCTTTGCAATGATAGCGGGCTTCCCCATGGTGCAGAGCGCCATTGACTGCACCCATGTGGCTTTGCTGGCGCCACAAGAGAATGCCGAGGATTTCCGCAACCGAAAGAGCTTCCATTCCTTAAACGTCCAGTTGGTCTGTGACCACAGACAGCTGATACTCGCTGTCAATGCCCACTTTCCAGGCAGCAGCCACGATGCCTTCATCCTGCGCCAGACTTCTGTGGCAGACCTTTTCGAGGCACCGCTTCACCCAGGAGGTTGGCTTCTCGGGGACAAGGGATATCCTCTGTGCACCTGGCTGATGACCCCGCTCCGTTCGCCCTGCTGAGCTGCGATGCAACGAGAGCCATCAAGCTACCAGGAACGTCTTTGAGCACACAATCGGTGTGCTCAAGCAACGGTTCCACTGTCTGGACCATTCTGGAGGAGCCCTGCAGTACTCGCCTGAGCGAGTCTCCCACTTCGTTGTTGTGTGCTGCATGCTGCATAACCTGGCAATCCTCAGGACCCAGCCAATGCCACCAGACATTGGAGCACCAGCAGAGGAGGAGGAGGAGGAGGAGGATGAGAAGGATGGTCATCAGCAGCACCAAGGCGGGAGGGAGGCACAAAGTGGAAGGGCCGTCCGTCAAAGGCTCACAGCAAGTCGCTTCTAGGCCCCCTCTGAGGGACTGGCTTCTGCCATTCAAACAACCTGAATGAAACCATCACGCAACCCCTAAGCCGGTCAAGACAACAATGAGTGCAAAGACCAAACATGCACATTTTGAATACAGACACTTCTTTATTTCCCAAACTGTGTCTCATTTCCGCATGACAAAGTAATAGAAAGAAACACCAAAAAAAACAGCCATTCACATAACTGGCTCTCACAACCTGGAGACAAGGTCCAAAACAGTAACAAAAATTTGACCACGACCCTCGGCCTTCAATAAAACAATGAAATACTTTTTGCCACACCTCCTACTTTTTGCCCTTCGAGGGTGATCTGCCTCCCTTGCGAAATGGCCCCCTTCCCAACCTGCAGCTCCTCCGTAATGGGACCCCAGTGGCTGGAGCAAGGCTGGGGGAAGGCTGCTGAGTGTCAGAAACTGAGACTGCAGATGCCCTTGAGGGAAGGCCTGGACCAGCTCTGGGCCTGGAGGGCCCGGCTGCTGACTGCTCCAACTCTGCATGGGTGGCAGCAGGCTGTCCTACAGGTGGTAGCAGCTGCAGTGGAGAAGTGACAGCGTTGGCAGCAGGAACGCTGTCATCTTGAGAGAGGACAGCAACTCCCTGCTCGACCGACACACTGGCACTCCCACGGGGCAGCACTTCAGCATGCGGAGCAATCTGCTGGAGCACAGATTGCTGGCCTGCTGCGGCGCGGTGAGAGCCCCGGGGAAATCTGCCGCATCCAGCGAGGGTGGCAGCAGTTAGTGCTCGTGTGGCCTCACTCTGCGTCTGCATGAGACCAGCCACTGACTGCATTGCAGCACTTAGCATTTGCGTGGCAGCTGCCTATGCTACAGCGAAGTGCTCCACACTCCTTGCCAGTGATTCAATGGATTCAGGCATCCTTGCCACTGCAGCCATGAGCTCAGTGTGCCTTTGCTCCGCCTGGACGCTCATTTCAGCGAGGACCCGCTCCTCGTCTGCGTTCAGTGCAGCAGGACTTGAGGCCATACTCTCCATCCGGGGAGAAGGCCCACGAGCTTCACCCTCATCAGACCATTCCCCCCCGCTCCCCTCCAGGGAAGGCATGTCCCCAGTATGGGCATGGGCTGCCTCGGCAGAGGGTTGCGCTGATGGTCTGGCTTCCTCTTCCTCCTCGCCTTCAGCTTCACTCCCAATGGCAGCTTGAGGGCCCGTCTCCTCACCTGGTGAATCACCATCTGAAAGCAGGGAGGTACAAGAGTGGTTTTAGCGTGAGGACAGGGTGGCAGCAAGGGAGACATGAGTGCAGTGATGTACTGATTTGGATTGAAAGTGTCAAAGGCTGCTGTTGTGAGGAACAAGTGGAAGGAGAGAGGACAAAAAGGTGATGACCTTACCATTGCTGGCCAGAACGGGGTCGGCGTCTCCAGTGGCGACGGGACCAAGTATCCAGCTTGCCACAATCCTGTGGACGCGCTGCTCAAGATCGCTGAGGGCTTGAAGGTGAGGCCGCCCTCCACCGGTCCGTTGCTGCTGTCTCCTATTATGAGCCAGCTTGGCCTGCAAGAAAAAGGACGGTGTCTGAGCAAATATGCAGCCATGATCTTGCCTGAAATGCCTCCCATGGTTGAATAGCCCTTACTGTATGCAGCCGTGATCTTGCCTGAAATGCCTCCCATGGTTGAATAGCCCTTACTGTATGCAAAGTGTGGAATGTGCGTGTGTGTTTCATGAAAGGGCCATAGGTGTTGGATGAGTGCTGGGCATTGGGGCTTTCAAGAGCCTCTGGCCATAAAGTGAGGTGGAGATGGAGGGATGAGGAGGTTTTGAAAAAGGCACTCACCCTGACAACCCGAGTGAGGTCGTTGAACTTTTTCCTGCATTGCACAGGGGTCCTAGGCGCCATGCTGCTTGAGGTCACTCTGTGAGCCACCTCCCTCCACGCTTTTTTGTATTCGCTTGGCAAAGGCCTCCTGCCACTCTCTGGGTACAATAGAGATCTTCTGCGCTCCACCGCGCCAACCAGAGCCTCCAAGGCACGCTCGCTGAAGCGCTGTGCTCGCTCCCTGGCCCTCTCCATGGTCCCTGGCTGGAAGATTTCGCCACAGGTCTGTCCAGGCCGAGATTCAAGGTTCCAGTGAGCAGGGTTTGGCTGCAGAGCAAGATCGACCCTCCCCTTTAAGAACTGACCGGCGCCAGTGTGTCTGTGTTCAATCGCTAACTGACAGCACCTGCGCTGCGCCCGCCCTCTGAGGTAGCGCCTCGCTCCTCGGGCTTAGCGCCTTAATAGAGTTGTGTAGCGCCTGATTTAGCGCTCCAATCACCTCCAGGGGCGATAGAGGTGAATTTTGCAGCCGGCGGCGATAATTTGCGCCGGGTGCTAAACTTTGCGCCCAGCCGATATTCGCGCCTCAAAATGGGCGATACCGAATTTCTCCCCCTTATTGTCCAGATAACCCTTTGGTGGGAATTTTTACTTCCCCGCCCAGTACTCACTCCATCCTCGCTTCGTTTTAATTTTATCATGCCTGATTTTTCTGGCAATTGAGACACCCACCTAAGTCAGGCGGAACCCTGATACATTCATGCAAATCAGGTTCGTATAATGTCAATAGGACCCCAAATCATTTTAACCAGGAAGTCAGTGGGCCACCTGACAGCAAGAATTTGGTCTCAAGACCAAAGAGGAAAGTAAGAACATAAGAACATAAGAAATAGGAGCAGGAGTAGGCCATACGGCCCCTCGGGCCTGCTCCGCCATTCAATAGGGTCATGGCTGATCCGAATCTAGACTCACGTCCACTTCCCTGCCCGCTCCCCGTAACCCCTAATTCCCTTATCTGCTCGGAAACTGTCTATCTCCATTTTAAATTTATTTAATGTTGCAGCTTCCACAGCTCTCTGGGGTAGCAAATTCCATAGATTTACTACCCTCTGAGTGAAGAAGTTTCTCCTCATCTTCTCTGAACCGCCTCGAGAGCAAGTATATCTTTTCTGAAATATGGAAACCAAAACTGCACGCAGTATTCCAGGTGTGGCCTCACCAATACCCTGTATAACTGCAGCAAGACTTCCCTGTTTTTATACTCCATCCCCCTTGCAATAAAAGCCAAGATTCCATTGGCCTTCCTGATCATCTGCTGCACCTGCATACCAACTTTTTGTGTTTCATGCACCAGGACCCCCAGATCCCTTTGTACTGTAGCACTTTGCAGTTTCTCTCCATTTAGATAATAACTTGCTCTTTGATTTTTTCTGCCAAAGTGCATAACCTCACACTTTCCAACATTATATTGCATCTGCCAAATCTCTGCCCACTCACTTAGCCTGTCTATGTCCTTTTGCAGGTTTTTTATGTCCTCCTCACTCACTGCTTTCCCTCCCATCTTTGTATCGTCGGCAAACTTGGATATGTTGCACTCGGTCCCTTCCTCCAAATCGTTAATATAGATTGTAAAGAGTTGGGGTGCCAGCACTGACCCCTGCGGAACACCACTAGTTACTGATTGCCAGCCCGAGAACGAACCATTTATCCCAACTCTTTGTTTTCTGTTAGATAGCCAATCTTCCACCCATGCCAGTATATTACCCACAATCCCGTGATTTTTTATCTTGATCAGTAATCTTTTGTGTGGAACCTTGTCAAATGCCTTTTGGAAGTCCAAATACACTACATCCACTGGTTCCTCTTTATCCACCCTGTATGTTGCACCCTCAAAGAATTCGAGCAAATTTGTCAAACATGACTTCCCCTTCGTAAAACCATGCTGACTCTGTCCTATTAAATTATTTTTATCCAAATGCTCTGTTACTGTTTCCTTAATAATGGACTCCAACATTTTTGCCAACCACAGATGTTAGGCTAACTGGTCTATACTTTCCAGCTTTTTGTCTACTTCCTTTCTTAAATAAGGGTGTTACATTAGCAGTTTTCCAATCTGCTGGGACCTTTCCTGAGTCCAGGGAGTTCTGGAAAATGATCACCAATGCATCCACAATCCCTACCGCCACTTCTCTCAAGACCCTAGGATGTAGGCCATCAGGTCTGGGGGATTTATCCGCCTTAAGTCCCATTATTTTACTGAGTACTATTGTATCCGTGTGTTAATGGAGACACGGAATGCAGGAGTTGGTTTAACAGGTGTTTACTGAACAAAGTCTGGAGGTGAACTAAAAGATACAAGACGCTATACAGGCTTATATACCCGAGTGGTCACTACCGGTATTACAGTACACAGGGGCTCTTAAAGGTACATACACTACAATTCCTCCCCTTTTAGATAATTAGTACATAACATTTTAAGTAATCATTAATTAACATGTTTACAAGAACAATAATCTACACATTTGCTGCAGTTAATCAATTATAAGTCAGTCTCTCTGGAGGCTTCCTGACTCGGTCCGGATAACGCCTCGGTGGTGTAGTAGTTTTCGGTGGTGTAGTAGGTTCTTTTGGCAAGGTCGATTCGGCTTGAATGCCAGTGTCGGGTTCATCTGGTTCCAGTATCACCAGATCGGAGGTAGATACTATGGGTATCTCTGCTTCATCATTAGGCGTATAGAGTTGTGGTGTAGGTTGTCCCTTTTCAGATGACTCTATGATCTGGTCAGCATGGCGCCTTATTATGCTTTCTCCAATGTCCACGGTATACATCAGCGGTCCTAGTCGTGTGCAAATAGTTCCAGGCTGCCATTTCTCGGTACGGTAGTCCCGGGCCAAAACTTGTTGACCTATCTGGAAGGTTCTAGTTGGCCTTTCATTCATGCCTTGAAATTGCCGGTTCTCTACGTCCCTTCTGATGTTTGGCTTGATCAAATCCAGCCAGCATCTTAGTCTTCTATTGAAAAACATCATGGCGGGAGTTTGGTTTGTAACCACATGTGTTGCATTCCTGTACGCAAACAAGAAGTTATCTACCTTATGTTGTAGATTTATGTCTTCATTACCCATGGCCTTTATGGCCTTCTTGAAGGTCTGGACAAACCTTTCAGCTAATCCATTGGCGGCGGGATGGTATGGGGCGGACGTGTAGTGCTTAACCCCATTGTTTTTTAAGAACTTCCTGAATTCTTCGGACACAAATTGCGGCTCATTATCAGAACAGATCTGTTCAGGCAGCCCATTCCTGGCAAATATGGTCCTTAATACTGTGATGGTTTTTTCCGTGGTGGTGGAGGACATCTTTATTACCTCCGGCCACTTGGAGTGTGCATCCACCGCGATTAAGAACATTGAGTCCATAAATGGACCAGCAAAGTCGATATGTACCCTTTGCCATGGAGATGAGGGTCACTCCCATGGATGTAGAGGGGCTTGTGGTGGGGCGTTTTGGACCTTCTGGCATCCTAGACAGCTCTTGGTCATTTCTTTGATGTCTCCATCGATACCTGGCCACCACACAAACGCTCTGGCTAGGTTCTTCATTTTCACTCCACCCAGATGCCCCTCGTGAAGCTACTTTAGCACTTTATCCTGGAGTTTGGGTGGAATCACCACTCTGGATCCACACATCAAGGTTCCTCGGCACACTGACAGCTGTTCTCTTCTTTGCGAGAATGCTGGCAACAGTGGTTCGCCATGTGCTGGCCATCCCTTCACCGTTAAATCGTAGACTCATGAGAGAGTCGGGTCATTTCTCGTTTCCTTTTCAATGGTAGAATTTGTTACTGGTAGACATTCCACCATGGTTGAGTGGAACATCTCCACTGGGTCCACTGTAGGTGCCCCTTCTACCGTTGGCAACGGTAGGCGCGATAAACTGTCAGCAAGCCCATGCTGTTTTGATCCTTTGTATTCTATGTCATATTGGTGTGCCCCTAGGAAAAGGGACCACCTCTGTAGCCTTTGCGCTATCATAATGGGAACGCCCTTTTTCGGGTTGAATATGGAGACGAGGGGTTGATGGTCAGTCAACAAGGTAAATTTTTGTCCGTGTAGGTAATGGTTGAATTTCTTCACTCCCCACACCAGGCTGAGTGCTTCCCTGTCGATCTGGGCATAGTTACGCTCAGCTGAGTTCAATGAGCGTGACGCAAAAGCTATCGGCCGCTCCGAGCCATCAGGGAATCTATGCGATAATACCGCTCCTACGCCGTAAGGGGATGCATCGCACGCCAGTCTGATTGGCAGTGATGGGTTGTAATGAGCCAACACTTCCTTGGACGTGATCAAGCCTTTGCATTTATGGAAGGCACGTTTACAGTCTTCGCTCCATTTCCAAATTACTCCCGTTTGTAGCAGTGCATTAAGAGGGTGCAGAACAGTTGACAAGTTCGGTAAAAATTTATGATAGTAATTTATCAATCCCAGGAACGACCTTAATTGTGAGCCATTTTCAGGTGCTGGGGCTTTTATGACCGCTTCAATTTTTTCAGGTGACTTATGCAACCCTTCTTCGTTAATTATATGGCCACAATATTGTAGTGTATGTACCCGTCTACCTTTAAGGGAACTATTGAATGTAACCGTTCACCTTTAAGAGAACTACTTTAGGTGTGGCACTATTTGTTTGGCTTCTGTATACTGTAATACTGACAGTGACCACACCAGTATATAAGTGTTGTGGCAGGATAACTGGGGCAGATTCGCCCTGACCTCTGAATAGTAAAGACCTGTTTGTTTGTTACTCCTGAAGTCTGTGTCGTTATTAACTGTACAACCCACAGACTTTACAGTGGCGACGAGTCCGATCGTACCCTGCAGCAAGACTACCAAAGCAAGAAGAGCGTCAAAGAGAGGCAACCGCCCTCGTCGTTCTGCTGGGAGAAAACACGAGGCTGCAGCAGGAGAAAGGTGGAAGACTTAGCAACAAAAGCTTCCGTCTGCAACAGGCACTGACTACCCTTCTACCACGGTACGGAGTGAGCCGATCAGCAGGGAACAAGGCGGCCGAAGAGACTGTGAGTAGGGGAAGGTGTAGAAGTATCCGGAGGATAAGGGCAGAGCACTCGACCTCGGTCGAGGGGGAGCTGAGCCGGTCAGAAGTCGGGTCCAACGGCGTCGGGTGACAGCCGGACCGCAATTGGCGGGAAAGATCCGGGCGGCGACGAAGCCACGGAGCGCTGAAACCGAGCGTGTGGGAGAGGCAGAGCCGAGCAAAGGAGGCTGCGCGAGAGCCAGCCCAGCGGCTGAACTGTTCTCCACCAACGGGGTACCCAGAGCCGGTAGAACCGAACGTGCGGGAGTGGGAGAGAGACACAGCCGAACAAGGGGAGAGAGACTGCGCGAGAGCCAGTCCAGCGGCTGAACTGTTCTCCACCAACGGGGTACCCAGAGCCGGTAGAACCGAACGTGCGGGGGAGAGAGCGACAGAGCCGGGTACGGAGAGAGAGACTGCACGAGAGCCAGTCCAGCGGCTGAACTGTCCTCCGTTAACGGGGTGTACCCAGCGCCGGTAGAGCCGTGCGGGCGGGAGAGAGAGACAGAGCCGAGTAAGGGGAGCTGTGCGAGAGCCAGCCCAGCGGCTGAACCTGTCCGCTGTGGGGAAAGCGTACCCCTTCCACCAGGAAGAAACGCGGAAAGCCGCCATTAGGCGGCGAAGACGACAGAGGCGGGAAACCGCCATTGAAGTGGGCGGGGAGAGAAAGGAAGAGCGGGAAACCGCCATTTTCGCGGGAAAAACCGCCATCTTAACTGCCATTGAAGTGGGCAGAGAGAGAGAGAGAGAGAGAGAAGGGAAGAGCGGGAAACCGCCATTTTCGCGGGAAAACTGCCATTTTAGAAATAAACAGATAATAAATAATACTTAAAGAAATACTGTGCTGCTCCAAGGAAAGGAAGATGCCTAAGCGAGGGAATATTAACGATTTTAATTCTGAGATAGAAGACTGGGCCACGTACGTGGAACGCATCGAGATCTATTGTGAAGCCAACAAAATAGAGGAAGACGACAAGGCGATAACATTGTTAAACTCGATGGGCGCAAAGACATACGGGCTCTTGAAGGATTTACTAGCACCAGCTAAACCGGCGGATCAGTCTTTCGAAGAGATTGTGGTTGTTCTGAAGGACCACTTGAACCCCACACCGTTGATGTTGGCTGAACGATTCAAATTCTATGCAAGAACGCAACGGAAAGACGAAAGCAACGCAGAATACTTGGTCGAACTGCGTAGGCTAGCGAAATACTGCCAGTTCGGAGGGAATCTGACAGAGGCACTGCGAGACAAGTTCGTAGGCGGATTGTCCAAGGAAGGGACGCAAAAGCGCCTACTCGAAGAGAACGACCTTACACTTGACAGGGCTGTCCTTATAGCCGCATCACACGAAGCCGCAGCGAAAGGAACGGCGCAAATGCAACTAAAGGCGGCGGCACTCGGGGTGGACCAAATTACCTCGAGTACAACAAAATGCTATCGTTGTGGGAAGACAACACACGACCAGAATCGATGCTGGTTTAAGAACCAAGAATGTAGGAAATGTGGCAAACTGGGTCACATCGCTAAGGTATGCCGGTCAGGGAAGAAGACCAACAACCAAAGGAAGCCATCACAAGAAAAGTACAACAAGGTATACAAGGGGGCTGAGAAGAGTTCAGACGGACAGAATCCAGACTCAGATCCAAACGGCCAGGAGCTGGGTAGTCTGAGTATCCACCATGTGAGTAAGGAAGCTGACCTACAAACTATCTGGGTCATGCTAAAAATAGCTGGAGTCCAAGTGAAAATGGAGTTGGACACTGGATCAGCTGTATCAGTCATAAATCGAGGGGATTACCACCGGCTATTCCCACACATACCCTTAAGAGATACCAAGTTCGTATTGCAGACATACACGGGGCATAAAGTATACCCCATGGGAAAAATAAGAGTCAAGGTGAGAGATAGGGGTAAAGTGCACCCAAGAATGAACTTGTACGTACTACCTGAGGGAGGACCACCACTTCTAGGACGGGAGTGGATCAAGAAAATAGACATGGAATGGCACTACCTACAAGCAATGACGAGTGAGGACTCGGTGCAGACAAGCAGCTCAGACTCTGAGCCAGAAGACGATAAGTCCAGCCCACGTATGAAAAACAAGGTTAACATGAACTCACTGACTAAGGTTGGAAAAACGATGGCGTGCATAAAGACAGAGAATTCTGAGTCTGTTCAAGTTACAGACATATGCATTACGGAGGAACACCGGGCTCGAACTCAACGTTATTCCAAAGTACGACAACAATTAGAACAATTAAGTTACCGTCTCGTACAAGAGATGAAAACAATGAAAAAGTTCTATGACACCGAATGGGAGAGTCTGGAAAGACAACAGAACCTGCTGGCTCAAGCAGAAAGCGACCATAGAGCCATCGTGACCAATTACCGATCACATCTCCCTTATGATGTTCAGGAGTTAGAATATTTGCATGATCTAGAGATACAGCATAAAGGCAAACCACGCTACACTGAGGATTTTGTTCTGCAATTGGAGACGGAGCTAGTGCAGGCAAGGTTAAGAGAAGCTGAATCGCAGTGTGCACTTAAAGAGATGCAGAAAAAAAATCTTGGACATGGAAAAGAGAAACGCTTCTTTACCTGATGTGAATAATGTGGCCATGTTGCAAGAGGAGCTTATAGGGGCGAAACTGGAAGAAGCTAAGCAAAGGATGTTGGAACTTGAAACACAGAACCAAATCAGCAGTAACCAGCTATGTCGAGCAGAGAAGGAGTGCTATGGTCTACATGAGAAGGTGCAATATCTCTCAGCCCAGAATAAGGGTCTACTCACTCAGTTAAATGAAAGTAAACGGAAAATGGCTGAGATAGACTGCAAGAATAAAGAAGATTTGATGGCAGTGAGACTTCAAGAGGCAGATAGCATAGCAGCCTTGGCTGAACTCCAACAGGAAATTGCGAAAGAAGCAAATGAAGAGGAATCTTCAGGAAGCCAGGATTTTATTCCAGTTCTTCTCTACGACTCCTTACAAGCAGAGTGTGAGAAGTTGAAAGAACAGTATGAACAGGCCCAGGCTACAATTCTGGAGGGGATTAACTCGGCAACCTCCGTAAAGCTAGTTTCAGTAGAAGCATATGAACAACTAAAGGTTGAACATGAGCAAGAAGTCCAAAGGCTGCAGGGAATTCTTGATGAGCTCAAGGCCAAGACAGACTCATCGGTAGAAGTTCCATCCATAGATGAGAATTTAGAGGTGAAAGACATGGCAGAACATGAAAGGCAAGATGTCCAAGAACTCATAAAAATATTGAAGGAAACCCAAGTCAAATATGAGGCGGCAATGACCGAGGTTCAACGACTTGAAGAACAAATTCAACTGGGAATCCTTTCAGTGGAAGGAAAGGAAACTGTAAGAAACACAGAAACTGTAAGACTGGGCCCTGAACATGAGCTAGGGAGCATCAAGGCGCAACTTCTTCGAGCGCTTGAAACCAAAGTACAAGAGGAAAGGAAGGTGAAAGCATTGGAGGGAAAGGTGGATGAAATGGAGAAGACTCTGATCCACAGAGTCCCCGTGGAAGAGTTAACGGTCAGCCAACTCCTTCACATGCTGAGAGACAAGACTCCACAATGGGAACACGAGCTTCAATCTTCAAAGGGAAGGAATTCGGAGCTCCCAAAAGTTACGGAAATAACTGAGGTGGCAACACAGATTTTGTATTACAGTTTACTCTATGAAGAGTTCGTTGAATCACGTCAATGTGAACAGAAGAATGTTGAAACAGCTGCTTCAGTAGAAGGATTAAATAGCCTGATAACGCAATCCCCGATGGAAGGGAAGGTATTGAACTCACAAATGAGGTCAGTAGTGAAGGAATGGCAGACAACCCAGGAAGAGCGGGATGAATATGAATGTTTGAAGAAGTCTTTTCAAGAAAGATGGTTAGGGAAGGAACCACCGTCGGCTAACGTCCAGATGGATAAGAAGGAAGTAGAAGGGCCTCTCTCTGGCCTAACTCAGGACGACCCCGAATATTACCATGACCTGTTGAGTGACACTGAATATTACGAGGATCTGGTCTGCTCAGTTTGTGATGAAAACTCCCAAAGTGCTGAAATCCGGATGAAGCACTTAAGGTCTAAGGAACATAGAGAGTTGGTGGCGCTACAGCTGGCAGCCGAGAAAGGAGCTCCGAGAGTTTCAAAAAGGCAGAAAAGAAAAAGAAGAAGCAGAAGATAATAACCGTCTAAAATATTATCACTTCTACCATCTCAGGCGGGACACTACGAAAGGAGCTAAATTAGTTGAAAAACCGGAAATTATCAAGACAGCCAGTTGGTTGTAAAAGTCCGCACTGCTGGTTCAACAGGACGAAAGTTCAAGCTGTTACGTCAAGAAAAAGGCTATGGAGGAGTCACGCTAGCCATGTGAACCGGCTACACCAAAGAGATGCTGTTCGGAACGAGTCAAGATCAGAGACTGAATCTATGAACTGTTCCCACCGAGATTATATCTGTAAATTGTTTTATATGAAGTTGAAGATATGTATGTTTAACGGGGACTCTGTAAGTAATAAGCTAAAAAAGGAGGATTGTAGTGTATATACCCGTCTACCTTTAAGGGAACTATTGAATGTAACCGTTCACCTTTAAGAGAACTACTTTAGGTGTGGCACTATTTGTTTGGCTTCTGTATACTGTAATACCGACAGTGACCACACCAGTATATAAGTGTTCTGGCAGGATAACTGGGGCAGATTCGCCCTGACCTCTGAATAGTAAAGACCTGTTTGTTTGTTACTCCTGAAGTCTGTGTCGTTATTAACTGTACAACCCACAGACTTTACAAATATGATATTTGTTTCTGGAAAAATTCGCACTTGGGGCGATTTGCTCATAGGCCCCGTTCTCTCAGCCTAGTGAGCACCTGCTCCAAATTGGCAAGGTGCTCGTTGTCGTTTTCTCCTGTTACAAGGATGTCGTCTAGGTAGCATTGAGTCCTCGGAATCCCTTGCAGGACTTGCTCCATAGCTCTTTGCCAGATAGCTGGAGCTGATGCTACTCTGAAAACCAGTCGATTGTACTGGTACAGGCCTTTGTGTGTGTTTATCGTGAGATACTTTTTAGAGGCCTCCTCAACCTCCATCTGTAGATATGTCTGTGCCAAGTCAATTTTGGTGAAACGTTTCCCTCCGGATAGTGAGGCGAAAATATCTTCTATCCTCGGAAGAGGATACTGTACCATGTGAAGGACCAGGTTTACAGTCACCTTGAAGTCCCCACAGATGCAAATTTTTCTCTGTTCTTCAGATTTATCATTATTCAACGTTTTCTTCATGACCGGGACGATGGGTGTTGCCCACTCGCTCCAATCTACCTTGGATAACACGCCTGCCTTTTCCAAATTCTCCAGCTCTGCCTCGACTGCTGGACGAATTGCGTATGGCACCGGCCTTGCCTTAAAAAACTTGGGAATTGCCGCATCTTCCACTTTTATTGAGGCGGTGACGCCTTTCAAGGTTCCTAGTTCCTGTTGAAACACTTCTTTGGCTTTGGCCAAGATGTCTTTTAATCGTTCAGGTATGACGTCATCATCATTTTTTTTCTTACTGGTCACCGTCAGTGCCTGAATGGAGTGCCAGTCTAAACGTATCTTCCTGATCCATTCACGTCCCAACAGCGGTGGACCACCATCTTGCAGAACGTATAAATACAACTTCTGTATTTCCTTGCCGTTGTATACAACAGGCACCCTTATTTTCCCTCTGGGGTATACTTTCTGCCCCATATATGTCTTCAAGATAATGGATGTGTCTTTCAAAGGTATATGCGGAAATAGCCGCTCGTAATCCCGTCGACTTATGACGGTCAGAGCTGATCCTGTATCTAGCTCCATTTTAACTGGGGACCCCGCTATCGTGAGGGTAACCCAAATGGTCTGGTAATCTTCTTTGGCAATTACATTATGTAATTTGAGACAGCTTAGTCTCTTGTTTCCGGAGTCGCTATCGCTCTTCTGGTCTTCGGAGCTACTGTCCGTCGTCATTTGTACCTTTCTGTACTTTTCCTTATTGATTTTTTTTCTGTCAGTGGATTTTTTGTTTCCAGATCGGCATACACGTGCAATGTGTCCCATCTTTCCGCATTGCCTGCATGCTTTGTCCTTGAACCAGCGGTCCCTCTGGTCATGGGTGGATCTGCCGCAGCGATAACATCTCTCGAAACCCCGTGTCATTTCATGGGTGCCGAAGTCCTGTGGCTTTTGCTGTATCTCTGCAGCTCCTCTTGCTGCTGCTTCGTATGATACAGCCACACTGAAAGCCTTGTCCAGTGTCAAATCTTTCTCAGAAAGTAGCCTTTTCTGTGTTCCTTCACTTAGGAGACCGCAGACGAATTTGTCTCGTAGAGAATCTGCCAGTCCTGCCCCGAATTGGCAGTGCTTTGACAGCTTTCTTAATTCGGTGAGGTAATCAGCGTTACTTTCATTCTTGTGCTGATTCCTCCTGAAGAATTTGAATCGTTCCGCTATCAGCAGCGGTGTTGGGTTTAAGTGCTCCTGTAGGGTATCAACAATCTCCTTAAAATTCTTGTCCATCGGTTTGGCTGGAGTGATTAAGTTTCGTAACAGCCCGTATGTCCTTGCGCCCATCAGATTTAGAAGTACCGATGCCTTTTTTCATCCTCTACTTCATTCGCTGTGCAATATACCTCCACTCTTTCCACATATGTGGTCCAATCCTCTATATTACTATCGAAAGCAGTAATATTGCCAGTCTTAGGCATCCTGAAAATCAAAAATGGCGCCTCCCGCGCTTTTCTTTCTTCCCTGCCGAGAAAAAATGGTGCCTCCCGCGCTTTCCCGCCGCTGCCACTGCTGACAACGCTGTTCTCCGCGGTTTTTATTTACACAGATATTTTTAATAGTTGGAGACTCGTTCCTGCTGGACTCTCTGGGACTTTTCCCTCCCTCTGCTTGGTCCGAGCGCCGACCTGCTTTGCAGCGCCGGCCGTCTCCCGAGTGCTCCACCCTCCGTCTCTGTTTGCCTCCGCCTTCTGACTCGCTGCTCGGCCCCACTGCAGAGCCACCCGATTGAGCCCCAGCCCGCCGCACAGGAAAGATTAGTGCAGTACCTGCCACCAGCCCGGCTAGCTGGTGAAACCACAGTTTTTTATTTGTTTTTTTTTTCTTCGACCTTCGTCTGAGGAATCGATCTCCTTGAGGTGCTGCCGAATTGCAGGTAAGTCCGTTTCCAATTCGTCGCCACTATTGTATCCGTGTGTTAATGGAGACACGGAATGCAGGAGTTGGTTTAACAGGTGTTTACTGAACAAAGTCTGGAGGTGAACTAAAAGATACAAGACGCTATACAGGCTTATATACCCGAGTGGTCACTACCGGTATTACAGTACACAGGCGCTCTTAAAGGTACATACACTACAAGTACCATCTCCTTAGTGATTTTAATCGTGTTTAGCTCCTCCCCCCCCCCCCATTGCCCCCTGTTTGTCCAGTGTTGGGATATTTTTAGTGTCCTCTACTGTAAAGACTGATACAAAATATTTGTTTAGCGTCTATGCCATCTCCATGTTCCCCACCAGTAGTTTCCCGGTCCCATCCTCTAAGGGACCAACGTTCACTTTAGCCACCCTTTTTCTTTTTATATAGCTGTAGAAACTCTTGCTATCTGTTTTTATATTTTTTGCTAGTTTACTTTCATAAGCTATCTTCCCTTTCTTAATTAATCTTTTGGTTATTGTTTGCTGGCTTTTAAATGCTTCCCAATCTTCTATCCTCCCACTAGATTTGGCTACTTTATATGCCCTTGTTTTCAGTCGAATACTATCCTTTATTACTTTACTAAGCCACGGATGGCTGTCTTTTCTTTTACTCCCCTTTTTCCTCAGTGGAATATATTTATCTTGAAAGATGTGAAATATCTCCTTGAATGTAGACCACTGCTCTTGTACCGTCTTACACTTTAATCTGTTTTCCCAGTCCACTTTAGTCAATTCTACTCTCATACCTTCATAGTCTCCTTTATTTAAGCTTAGTACGCTGGTTTGAGATCCAACTCTCTCACCCTCAAACTGAATTTGGAATTCAACCATATTATGGTCACTCATTCCAAGGGGATCCTTAACTAGGACATTTTGTATTAATCCTGTCTCATTACACAGGACCAGATCTAAGATTGCCTGCCCCCTGGTTGGTTCAGTTACATACTGCTCAAGGAACCCATCCCTAATACACTCTATGAACTCTTCCTCAATGCTGCCATGCCCAATTTGATTAGTCCAGTCAATATGAAAGTTAAAATCCCCCATGATTATAGCTGTTCCCTTATTACAAGCCCCAACTATTTCCTGATTTATACTCCGACCAACAGAGTTGCAACTGTTAGGAGGCCTATAGACTACGCCCACTAGTGACTTTTTCCCCTTATTATTCCTTATCTCCACCCAAACTGTTTCACTATCCTGATCCTTTGACCCAATATCATTTCTGACTATTGCAGTGATTCCATCCTTGATTAACATAGCAACCCCACCTCCCTTTCCTTCCTGTCTGTCCTTCCTAATTGTCAAATACCCTTGTATGTTTAGTTCCCAGTCATGATTATCTTGCAGCCATGTTTCCGTAATGGCCACCAGATCATACCCATGTTTAGTTATTTGTACCGTCAACTCGTCAATTTTGTTACGAATGCTGCGTGCATTCAGATAAAGAACTTTCAAATATGTTTTCTGACAATTTATTCCTGCTTTTACCCCTTTTACTACTTTACCTTTATCATTATATACATTCTGTCCCTTCCTGACACGCTCTGGTTTTTAATTCCCCCACTGTTACCTTGCTCTATTGCCTTCTCCGCTGTCATTTTTATTTTTCGCTCTCTTAAAACCTCCCCCCCACTAATTCCCTTTCCTTCAAGTCCCACACGGGAAATGTAGGTCTCCCCTGCACCCGACTCCCCTCTTCCCCCTTCATGTACCGCTGACACTAACATAACCACTGTTTCTCCCCACCAATCCCCCACTTACCTAGGACCCAGCAGGTGGCCTCTGGGCTGCCCAACTTTCTGCCGCTTCCTCTGACTTCCCACCCACTTTGTTAATGAGGCCTGGCCATGACATCAGTTGGCCCTCCCACTACTGTTCCTGGACGGGTTGGCCGCTTGCTAGGCCGCTTTCCCACCCAGGAGTTAAAATTCCCACCTTTATCTCTCTGTTATTACTATTTGTTTGTACCAGAATTCAAGATTGAACAATTGTGTTGTCATATTTATTCCAGTGTGAGGTACAGAGACTGACTTTTCTTTGACTTGGGGCTACACCCGCACTTATTTGCACCAAATTTTGCTTTTAAACACATGAGGCCCGAAATTTCTGAGCCTGGAAGTGCACTATGGTAGCTTGAACAGGGCAGGTTGGCCAGAATTTGGGATCGGACTCAACATTACCGGGCCTCTGACCTTTTTCTAATGTAGAAAAACTGCACTAGAAGTGAGAGTTGGGGCTTCTCGATTCCACACCCCATTCTCACATACTGGCACCAGAAGAGGTGGGACTGGTGGGATGGCATCACCTGCCAGAAATCTCGCCAGTTGGGCCTCCTTTGCCCCAGTGCAAAGTATTGATGATGCAGCTGTAATTGCGTGCTAGGAGAATATTTTGGCGGAAAACGGGGCCCAAATCCTGGTTTTGTAATGGCACTTAATCACCCCGAGTGAATTGAAAGCAGCAATTGTAAAATCCCACCTTTGTTTCAGTTTTGCACATTCTTTGACCATTATGGAGCAGCAAGATGCTACTGAGAAATTCCTGATCCCCTATGGAGCACATCTCAGAAAATACTAGAAATGTTGCAGCCACCAGCCCCCTTCATGCAATGGAGCCTGACCTCAGGAGTTAGGATGGAATCAGGACCAGGGAAGACTGCTGGGCGGAAGTCCCACCCTGCCAGAGTTCTGGCGGTGGAGTGGACTCTCAGCAATTTCTGTTTGCGACAAACAGCAGTCTTCAAAGTATTTGAGCCTGTTTAATCATTTCAAGGTCAAGTATCACAATTCAAATACTGTGAGCTTCTCCTCAGCACCATTGGGTAGTACATATTTCTCAACTACCAGTCCCATGTCTTTTGTAACCAAAAGTGCTGAATTAGTGCTAAATACGATATATCCAAGGGGAGCTTAGTAACTCATCTGTGGTTGAAACTGAATCCAAACCCTCTGGATCTACTGGATTTTCTATCACTCAGCTTTACTGCAATTGATGTATTTACTGCTGTAAAAGGAACATTGTCTAAAATTATCAGTTTCTGTATCACTATTTAGAAAGATAGTAGTGACTGCAAACTGGTTGATCGTGTTGAAAGAACATGTCTGTTTTGATAGGTGAAAGCTCGCCTCCTAAAAATGGGGATTTTGAATTCTATGAATATTTTCCTGCGACAAGAAATTGACCGAATGCAGAAGGTTATTACAATGCTTCGGATCTGTCTGAGTGACTTACAGCTGGCCATAGAGGGAACCATCATCATGAGTGAGGTCAGTGTCATTCCGATATCAACAGGTACAGCTCACACTTTACGTCAGGCACAGCCCAAACATTCTCCGATGTGGCCATGTAGAACAAGGAAATAAAATGGAGATATATTTTAAATTATTTAATTTCATCTCCAGCTGCACATCCTGACCTTACATTGGAAAATTGATTTGGACCATCAACCACCATGGAATAGTTCATCTTTTCTAGTTGAAAAAAAATGGTTCAAGTGTACAATGAATGGAATTGAACTTACATACGGGGGCGCGATTTTTGTCTCTTCACTCCCCCACCGTCCTCATTTGCATTCAAAAATGGAGCAATAATGGGTGTAAAGTAAAACAGCTGTTTGTTCCAACGATTTACTGCTTTTACATCTGGTCAGATTTACCAGGGGATGTTAATCCTGGCAGCTTGAACTCCTGTCAAGTGACTTCATTACAATGCTGACATAATGGTCCAACCTAACTGCCTGACTACCGCCACTTCCTGCTCCCGCATAACAATTATGCATGGTACAAGTCCTGAGGTGGCTATTTCAAACACTGTTTAAAGGGACCCTCACTTGCTCTTGGGTAAAGCTGCAAGGAGCATTCGAAAACATCTTCTTGCAGTAGCTTGTGTGTTTCTAGACCTTAAAGGATTGGAAAGTACTTGTAGTTGCTACTGTAGGTTCGGAATTGTTACGGGGCTTCTGGCATTACAGTTGTCTCTAGATGGAGTCCTTCTAGGAATTACACTCTGAGAGGAGGAGCAGGAGGAAGGAACAAACAGAAGGAGGCCACTTGTAGGAATCCTTCCCCAACAATAGAGGTTATATGCCCAAAACAACATACCAGCACTTTTCTGGACAAGAAAGTACATAAGAAAGCTTCAATTCTCTAAGGAGACAGCGACAGAGTTGTACATAAGAACATAAAAAATAGGAACAGGAGTAGGCCATTTGGCCCTTCGAGCCTGCTCCACCATTCGACTAGGTTAGCTAGGCCTGTAATCACCAGAGTTTAGAAGAATGAGAGGGGATCTCATTGAAAGGTATAAAATTCTGACAGGGCTAGACAGACTGGATGCAGGGAGGATGTTTCCCCTGGCGGTGGGGTCGAGAACAAGGGGTCACAGTCTCACGATACGGGTAGGTCATTTAGGACTGAGATGAGGGGAAATTTCTTCACTCAGAGGGTGGTGAACCTGTAGAATTCTCTACCGCAGAAGGCTGTGGAGGCCAAGTCACTGAATATATTTAAGATGAGATAGACAGATTTCTGTACACTAAAGGCATCAAGGGGTATGGGGAGGGAGGGGGAACATGGTATTGAGATAGGGGATCAGCCATGATCATATTGAATGGCGGAGCAGGCTCGAAGGGCTGAATGGCCTACTCCTGTTCCTATTGTTCTATGTTTCTATTCAATAAGATCATGGCTGATCTTTTACCTCAACTCCACTTTCCTGCACTATCCCCATATCCCTTGATCCATTAATATTCAAAAACCTATCCATCTCTGTCTTGAATATACTCAACAACTGAGCCTCCACAGCCCTCTGGGGTAGAGAATTCCAAAGATTCACCACCCTCTGAGTGAAAAAATGTCTCTTCATCTCAGTCCTAGATGGCCGACCCCTTATTCTGAGTCAGTGACCCCGGTTCTAGACTCCCCAGCCAGGGGAAACATCCTCCCTGCATCTACCCTGTCAAGCCCTGTAAGAATTTTGTATGTTTCAATGAGATCACCCCTCATTCTTCTAAACTCTAGAGAATATAGGCCTCGTCTACTCAATCTCTCCTCATAGGGCAATACCCCAAACCAGGAACCAGTCTGGTGAACCTTTGTTGCACTCCCTCTATGGCAAGTATATCCTTCCTTAGGTAAGGGGACCAAAACTGTACACAATGCTCCAGGTGTGGTCTCAACAGGGCCCTATATAATTGCAGTAAGATGTCTTTACTCTTATACTCAAATCCTCTTATAATAAAGGCCAACATACCATTTGCTTTCCAAATTGCTTGCTGTACCTGCATGTTAACTTTCAGTGATTCATGTACAAGGACACTCAGGTCCCTCTGAACACCAACATTTCCCAATCTTTCACCAATAAAAAAATACTCTGCTTTTCTATTTTTCCGACCAAAGTGGATAACTTTACATTTCTCCTCATTATATTTCATTTGCCATGTTATTGCCCACGCACTTAGCCTGTCGATATCCTCTTGAAGCCTCTTTGCATCCTCCTCACAACTTACATTCCCACCTAGCTGTGTATCATCAGCAAACTTGGATATAATGAGGCAGAAATTCCGGTCCCTACGGGTGGGTACGCGCTGCGTACTTGTCCATAGGGCCAATGGAAATGCCGGTTTTAGGCATGCACTGCGCATGTACTGGAAACCGGCATTTCCGATCTGTCAAGGAAGCTCTTGACAGATCCTCCGGCTGTGCTGGAGCAGGGCCTCTGTGGGCGGAGCGTTCCGTTTTTTGGAAACCCTCCGCCCGCAGAAAACACTTACAATTCTTGAGCCTGGTAAAAGCAGGCTCAAGGCCTGCTTTTACCAGGATAAGAGTTGAAAAAAGTGAAAAAAAAAATTTCCACTGATTTATCATTTAAAAATACTTTAAAGAAAGGAAAGTTTATTTTAAGCCCCGTTAAAAACTTTAATTTTTTTTTAAAAAATAAATTTTTTTGTTTAAATACTTAATTTATGTAATTTAAAGTAATTTTAAAAATGTGATTTAAAAAAAAATTATTTAAAGTTTTACTATGTTTTTGGGGGTGATCTCTATTCATATATTTAACAGGTCTTCCTGTCAAATGATTCCCTTCTCTGATTGGCTCCCCATGGCCCACGTGATCCCAGGGACGCTGTGAACCACCTGCACCTCTGGGCTACGTGGGCCCTGCGCAACGGCAGTTTGGGGAGGCCCAGCAATGGAACTCTGCGCCTCCCGGGAGCCCTCCGGTCCAGGCGCAGATTTTTCCAGATCGCAGCCCTCTGCCCATGGTAGGCCTGCGAACAGAATTTCTGGGCCATTACATTTGGTGCCCTCATCCAAATCATTGATGTAGATTATGAATAGCTGAGGGCCAAGCACTGATCCTGGCGGTATCTCACTAGTTACAGCCTGCCAACCCGAAAATGACCCGTTTATTCCTACTCTCTGTTTTCTGTCCGTTAACCAATCCTCAATCCATGCTAGTATATTAGCCCAAATCCCATGAGCCCTAATTTTGTTTAATAACCTCTTGTGTGGCATCTTATCGAAAGCCTTCTGAAAATCCAAATACACCACATTCAGTTGTTCCCCCTTATTTATTCTGCTAGTTACAACCTCAAAAAAACTCTAACAGATTTGTCAAACACGATTTCCCTTTCATAAATCTGTGTTGACTGTGCCCAATCCCATTATTATTTTCTAAGTGCCCTGTTACTACGGCCTTAATAATAGATTTCAGCATTTTCCCTACTACTGATGTGAGGCTAACTGGTCTATAGTTCCCTGTTTTCTCTCTCCCTCCTTTCTTACATAGTGGGGTTACATTTGCTACCTTCCAATCCATGGGAACCGTTCTATAATCTCTGGAATTTTGGAAAATGACAACCAGTGCATCCACTATCTCTATAGTCACCTCTTTCAAAACCCTAGGATGTAGGCCATCAGGTCCAAGGGATTTATCGGCTTTCAGTCCCATTAATTTCTCCAGTACTACTTTTTTACGAATACTATTTTCTTTCAGTTCCTCATTCTCGCTAGACCCTTGGTTCTTCACTATTTCCTGGAAGATTTTTTGCATCTTCTTCCATGAAGACAGACACAAAGTACTTGCTTATTTCTCGGCCATTTCCTTATTCTCCATTATAATTTCTCCTGTCTCAGCCTGTAATGGACTGACATTTACTTTCGCTAATCTTTTCCTTTTTACATACCTATAAAAGATTTTACAGTCTGTTTTTATGTATCTCGCTAGTTTATTCTCATATTCTATTTTCCCTTTCTTTATCAATTTCTTGGTCCTCCTTTGCTGAATTCTAAAATTCTCCCAATCCTCAGGCTTACTATTTTTGGCAACATTATAAGCCTCTTCCTTTGATCTAACACTATCTTTAACTTTTCTTGTTATCTACATTGGACTAATTTTCCTGTGGGGTTTTTGTGCCTTAAAGGAATGTATATTTGTTGTAAATTATGCATTCATTATTTAAATACTCGCCATTGCTTCTCTACCATCATACCTTTTAATGTAGTTTTCCAATCTACTTTAGCCAACTCGCCCCTCATACCAATGTAGCTTGCTTTGTTTAGATGTAAGACACTAGTTTCAGATTTAACTAAATCACTTCCAAATTCAATATAAAATTCTATCATATTATGGACACTCTTCACTAAAGGCCCCATTACTATGAGGTTATTAATTAACACTTTCTCATTGTACAATACTAGATCTAAAATAGTCTGTTCCCTAGTTGGTTCCTCAACATACTGATCTACAAAACTATCTTGAATACATCCCATGACTTCGTCCTCCGCATTATTACTGCAAATTTGGTTTGCCCAGTCTATATGTAGCTTAAAGTCCCCCATGATTACTGTATTACCCTTGTTACATGCGCCTCTAATTTCCTGATTTATACTCTGCCCTACATTACAACTACTGTTTGGGGGCCTATAAACAACTCCCACCAATGTTTTCTGCCCTTTTCTGTTTCTTTGTTCCACCCAAACTGATTCTACTTCTTGATTTTCGGAGCTAAGATCCTTTCTCTCTACTGTCTTTATCCCATCCTTTATTATCAGGGCTACCCCTCCTCATTTTCCGTTTTGCCTATCTCTTCTAAATGTTAAGTATCCTGGAATATTTAGTTCCCAACCTTGGCCACTTTGCAACCATGTCTCCATTATGGCTATTATACGAAACCTGTTAATTTCTATCTGCGTTATTAATTCAACTATTTTGTTGCAAATGCTTCATGCATTCGCAACAAAATACTCCCTTTACTTACTACAATGAAGTAAAGGGAGCAAATTAAGAGTAGGACATGGCAGGGCAGCTCGGCAGCATGGAGTGCTCCTCTTATGCTATGTGTGAAGTCAGGGACACTTTCGGTGTCCAGGGCGAACACATGTGCAGGAAGTGTTTCCAGCTGCAGCTACTCGAAATCCGCGTTTCAGAGTTGGAGCTGTGGCTGGAGTCACTGTGCAGCATCTGCGAGGCTGAAATCTTCATCGATAGCATGTTTAACGAGGTGGTCACACCGCACGTAAAGAGTGCACAGGCAGACAGAGAATGGGTGACCGCCAGACAGAGTAAAAGAACTAGGAAGGTAGTGCAGGAGTCCCCTCGGTCCATCTCCCTCACCAACAGATTTTCCATTTTGGATACTGCTGGGGGAGATGGTTTCTCAGGGGAATGCAGCAAGAGCCAAGTCCATGGCACTACGAGTGGCTCAGCTGCACAGGAGGGGAGATAAAGAGTGGGAGAGCAATAGTGATAGGGGATTCTATCGTAAGGGGAACAGATAGACGGTTCTGTGGCCGCAGACGTGACTCCAGGATGGTATGTTGCCTCCCTGGTGCCAGGGTCAAGGATGTCACTGAGCGGCTGCAGGACATTCTGAAGGGGGAAGATGAACAGCCAGAGGTCATGGTCCATATCGGTACCAACGACATAGGTAGAAAGAGGGATGAAGTCCTTCAAGCAGAATATAGGGAACTAGGAAATAAATTAAAAAGCAGGACCTCAAAGGTAGTAATCTCAGGATTGCTCCCAGTACCACGTGCTAGCGAGAGCAGAAATAGGAGAATAGATCAGATGACTGCGTGGCTGGAGAGATGGTGTAGGAGGGAGGGATTTAAATTCCTGAGGCATTGGGACCAATTCTGGGGAAGGTGGTGATGTGCCTCAATAAATCCGAGACTCGATGTTAGCGAAACAAAACAAGGCTTTTATTGACTTAGAAGGTAACACACAGAGAAGAATGTATCTTCCATCCAGAGGTCTGCCGTACTGGATGTGCTGCAGGCTGGGCCAGCTTACATAGGAGCCAGGTATGGGCGGAGCCCTACACACAGTACAATACAATGGAAATGAAACTGAAACCAACCACAGTCACAGGCAGAGAAATACTGATGAGTGATGAATGGAATATTTCATCACAGGTGGGACCTGTACAAGCTGGACGGGTTACACCTCGGCAGAACCCGGGCCAACATCCTCGCAGGGGGCATTTGCTAGAGCTGTTGGGAAGGATTTAAACTAGTTTGTCTGGGGGCTGGGAACCTAAGTGTGGGCCCAGAACGGAGAGAAACAAAGCTGGAAGTGCAAGTTAGAAAAGTAGTCAGCAAAACTAGTAGGGAGCCGTAACAAAGGTCAACAGTAAAGAGGGTCAATGTGCAGAAAAATATTAAACTGGCAAAGTTAAAGGCACTTTATCTAAATGCATGTAGCTTTCGCAACAAGGTGGATGAATTAATGGCACTAATAGAAGTAAATGGGTATGATGTAATTGCCATTACAGAGGCATTCTTGCAGGGTAACCAAAGCTGGGAACTGAATGTTCCAGGGTACTCAACATTTACGAAGGACAGACAAAATAGAAAAGGAGGTGGCGTAGTGCTGTTAATAAGGGGTGAGATCGGTACGGTAGAGATAAAAGATCTTGGCTTGGCAGATCGTGATGTAGAACTGGAATCAGTTTGGGTGGAGCTAAGAAACAGCTAAGGGCGGAAAACATTGGTGGGAGTTGTGTATAGGCCACCAAACAGTAATGATAATGTAGGGCACAGTATCAATCAAGAGACTAGAAGTGCATGTAACAAGGGCAATACGGTAATCATGGGGGACTTTAATCTACATACTGACTGGGCAAATCAAATTAGCACTAATGGTGTGGAGGACGAATTCTTGGAATGCATGCGAGATGATTTCCTGGATCAGTATGTGGAAACCAACCAGGGAACAGGCTATTCTGGATCTGATACTGTGTAATGAAAAAGGGCTAATCAATAATCTTGTAGTAAAGGGGCCTTTAGTGACAAGTGACCATAATATGGTTGAATTTTACATTAAGTTTGAGAGTGATGTTGTCCAATCTGAAACTAAGGTCTTCAATCTACATAGAGGAAACTACAAGGGTATGAAGGACAAGTTGGCCATGGTAGATTGGGAGACTACACTGAAAGGTATGAAGGTGGAAATACAATGGCTAACATTCAAGGAAATAATGCATAATTTGCAACAAACATATATTCCTCTAGGGCATAAAAACCCAAAAGGAAAAGTGATCCAACCATGGCTAACAAAAGAAATTAAAGCTAGTATTAAATCAAAGGAGGAAGCTTATAAAGTTGCCAGAGGATTGGGATTGTTTTAGGTATCAGCAAAGGGGAACCAAGAAATTCATAAAGAAAGGGAAAATGGAATATGAGCACAAACTAGCGAAAAATATAAAAACGGATTGTAAAAGCTTCTATGGGTATGTGAAAAGGTAAATGTAGGTCCCTTACAGTCAGAGACGGGAGAATTTATAATGGGGAATGAGGAAATGGCAGTGAAATTAAATAAATACTTTGGGGTAGATTTTCCTTAAGCTGTCGGGAAGGAGGTGGGACTACAACTTTCGGGTTTTAGTCCCGCCTACATCGACGTTCGGCCAATCCACGCGATTTTCCCTTGATTGACCTTGTTAAGCCCGCCCAGCTGGCTCAGCAGGCCAATTAAGGGCCACCCGGCAACAGGTAACGTCACAGACTGAAATTTCATCTGTCAAGAGGTCTTGGCAGATGAAATATCAGTGTTTCACAGCTGTTTGACGCTGTCAAACACTGACAGTCTGACTCCTAACCTGCGTCCTTCTACACAGACTCAGTTAGAACTGTCACCGGCAATGGAAGCTGAAGGCTGTCACTTTTGACAGCTCGCAGCCATTTTGCTTTCAGTGCCGGCTGAGTGATGGGACTCCCGAAACCTAGAGGAAGAAAGGCTGTTAAGGTAAGTACAGGTAATTTAAACTTCTTTACACACTTTAGACACACCAAACACACTTACCTTTGCACTCATGCACACATCACTCACCTGACCACCGACATCGCGACCCCTCCAAGTCCTTCAACCCGACGGCCCGACTCCTCTAACCTGGCGTGGTTTGGAGCCGTCGGGAATCCCACATGGCACCACTCAAAATAGGGATTAGGCTAAAAACTGCCTGTTAACTACCTGTTAACAGGCAGTTAATTGGCACTAATCCCTTCCCGCCTCGGGTCGGCGGGTCCCAGTGCGGGGCGGGTACCCACCTCCTTTGAAACTTACGTGGAGGCGGGTTTTGGGCGGGATGGTGTCGGGACCCCCGAAATCGGGATTTCCCCCCCCCCCCACATGCCTGAAACCCTGCCTGATGGCTCCAGGAAAATCTACCCCTTTGTTTCTGCCTTCACAGAGGAAGACACAAAAAACCTCCCACAAATACGAGAAAACCGAGGGTGTGATGAGAATGAGGAACTTAAAGAAATTATTATTGGTAAAAAAACAGTACTAGCAAAATTAATGGGACTAAAAGTCGGTAAATCCCAAGGACCGGATGACCTACATCCTAGGGTTTTGAAAGAGGTGGTTATTGGAATAGTGGACGCATTGGTTGTCATCTTCCAAAATTCTATAGATTCTGGAACAGTTCCTGCAGATTGGAGGACAGCAAATGTAACCCCGCTATTTAAGAAAGGAGGGAGAGAGAAAACAGGGAACGACAGACCTGTTAGCCTCACATCAGTAGTTGGGAAAATGCTGGAATCTATTTTAAAGGATGCAATAACTGGGCACTTAGAAACTAATAGTAAGATTGGGCAGAGTCAACATGGATTTATGAAAGGGAAATCCTGTTTGACAAACCTATTGGAGTTCTTTGAGGATGTAACGAGTGGAGTAGACAAAGGGGAACCGGTAGATGTGGTGTATCTGGATTTTCAGAAGGCCTTTGATAAGGTCCCACACAAGAGGTTGGTGAACAAAATTAGGGCACATGGAATTGGGGGTAATATACTAGCATGGATTGAGAATTGGTTAACAGACAGAAAACAAAGAGTAGGGATAAACAGGTCTTTTTCAGGATGGCAGGCTGTGATTAGTGGGGCACCGCAAGGATCGGTGCTTGGGCCCCAGATATTCACAATCTATATCAATGATTTGGATGAGGGGTCTAAATGTAACATTTCCAAATTTGCTGATGATACAAAGCTAGGTGGCAGTGTCAGTTATAAAAAGGTTGTGAAGAGGCTTCAAGGGGATCTCGACAGGCTCAGTGACTGGGCGAGAACATGGCAGATGGAATATAATGTGGATAAATGTGAAGTTATCCACTTTGGTAGAAAAAACAGCAAGGCAGAGTATTTCCTAAATGGTGAAAGATTGGGGAATGCTCAAAGGGACCTGGGTGTCCTTGTACATGAGTCACTGAAAGTAAATGTGCAGGTGCAGCAAGCCATTAGGAAGGCAAATGGTATGCTGGCCTTCATTACAAGAGGATTTGAGTACAAGAGTAAAGAAGTCTTAATCCAATTATATTGGGCCTTGGTGAGACCACAGCTGGAGTACTGTGTACAATGTTGGTCTCCTTACCTAAGGAAGGATATACTTGCCATAGAGGGAGAGCAACAAAGGTTCACTAGATTGATTTTTGGGATGGCGGGACTGTCGTATGAGAACAGATTGAGTAAACTAGGCCTGTATTCTCTTGAAATTCAGCAGGATGTTAGCAGCGGCGGTAACCGTTAGCGCCCTGCGGCGCTGCACCGCCGGTGATGACATCATTGTCGTGCGCAGCCCCCCTGCTCGCGGCCCAGTCACGATCTTCCGTAGTGCCCCCTGACTTACTGCCGGACGCTATGCCTGACAGGTTCAGGGGGGCCTACCTGCGGCCGGGGCGGCGCAAATTAAAGTGAAGGTGCCGGGCACATTTTTGTTGCTGGCCACTTGCCAGGACCTGCCCACTTTGCCATCCCTGGCCTTCTGTGCAACCCCCCCCCCCTCACCCGCAGAATGCCAGCTGCGCTCCGTGAGCCCAGCACTTCTCTTGAGTGCCAGGATCTTTTGCCGGCACTCTGATTCCTGGTGGCACAGCTGGGCCCCGGGTCGCGCTGCGCTAGGCCCCTCCCCTTTAATAAGGGGAGGAAGGCCTGCAGTACCACGGCGCGACGTGCCCTGATATTCACTGGCTGTGCCCCAAGAGGGAGGCGGGGCGCTGCCGGTTAATTTTGGGCACGGGGGCGCTAACTTTTTTGGGGCACTAAAAGTAGCGCAAAGTTAGTGCCCCAAAGGGGCCATGACCCAATTTTTCCCCCTTACTCTTTCCTGAATCCTCCCACCCCCACCCCCTTCATTAGTTTAAAGCCCTGTGTACTGCCCTAGTTATTCGGTTCTCAATTATCCAACCTCCCAATCCTCATTGGATACAGGAGTAGTGCTGGAAGACTGGAGGTTTGCTACTGTTATACCACTATTCAAGAAAGGGAGAGAAATAAACCAGGAAACTACAGGCCAATATGTAAGAAGCCCAACAAGGGAGGATTCAGTGCTGGATCTAGTCATTGGGAATGAACCAGAGCAGATAAGAGAAGGAAAAGTAGGGAAACATCTAGGCAATAGTGACCATAATGTAATATGCTTCAAGATAATAATTCAGAAGGACATCAGTATGATGAAGACCAAGGTAATAGATTGGAGAAAAGCTCATTTTGAGGGGCTGAGAATAGAACTTGGGAAAATAAAATGGACAACAACACTGGAAAGCAACAATGTAGAATCGCAATGGGAAACATTTAAAATGGTATTCAACAGAGTCCAGGAAAAATATATTCCTCTAAAAAAAAAGAACAAACTAAACATTAATGAGACACCATGGATGAATAAAGACATAAGGGAAAATTGAGGATATGGAAAGAATACACTAAGTACATGGACAACAGGGGAGAGCATGATCAGGGAGAATATGAAGAGATTAAGAGAGAAGTCAAAAAACAATTCGGAAGGCAAAGAGGAACTATGAAATTAAATTATCAAGGAACATAAAACAAAATAGTAAAATATTCTACAGGCATGTAAATAAAAAAAGGGATGGGAAATTCGGGATGAGAATAAGGAGGATAGATGAGGGTAGTGCATTTGATGTAGTGTATATGGACTTTAGCAAGGCTTTTGATAAGGTTCCACATGACAGACTGGTCACGAAATTAAAAGCCCGTGGGATCCAGGGCAAAGTGTCAAGTTAGATTCAAAACTGGCTTGGAGGCAGTAAGCAGAGGGTAATTGTGAATGGGTTTTGTGACTGGAAGGCTGTTTCCAGTGGTGTTCCGCAGGGCTCAGTACTAGGTCCCTTGCTTTTTGTGGTATATATCAATGATCTAGACTTGAATATAAGGGGTATGATTAAGAAGTTTGCAGATGATACTAAAATCGGCTGTGTGGTTGATACTGAAGAAGGAAGCTGTAGACTGCAGGAAGATATCAATAAATTGGTCAGGTGGGCAGAACAGTGGCAAATGGAATTGAATCTGGAGAAGCGTGAGGTAATGCATTTGGGGAGGGCTAACAAGGAAAGGGAATACACATTAAATGGTAGGACACTGAGTAGTGTAGAGGAACAAAGGGACCTTGGAGTGCATGTCCACAGATCCCTGAAGGTAGCAGGCCAGGAAGATAAGGTGAGATAAGATAAGAAAGATAGGAAAGCATACAGAATGCTTGCCTTTATTAGTCGTGGCATAGAATACAAGAGCAGGGGGGTTATGCTTCAGCTGTATAAAACACTAGTTAGGCCTCAGCTAGAGTACTGCGTGCAGTTCTGGTCACCACATTACAGGATAGATGTGATAGCGCTAGAGTGGGTACAGAGGAGATTTACAAGGATGTTGCTGGGAGTAGAGAATATTAGCTATGAGGAAAGACTGGATAGGCTGGATTTGTTTTCCTTGGAACAGAGGAGGCTGAGGGGAGAAATTATGAGGGGCATAGATAAAGTGGATAGAAAGGACCTACTTCCCTTAGCAGAGGGGTCAAAAACCAGGGGGCACAGATTTAAAGTAATTGGTGGAAGGTTTATCTTATGTTCATTAATAAATAGACATTCTTATTATGAACACAGCTAGCTTTTGCTAGTTACTTTATTGAGCACATGTGGACTAGGTACAGTATCTGTAGAGGCTTCCATCTTGACTGCTGCCTTGTGGGTAGCCTAGTGCCTCATGGGTAATGTAGTCTTAATATATCTACAGCTGGGTAGTGTAGTCTTATACATATAGCTATATACAGCTCAACACAGCTCTACGGCTCTACCTAGTGTCCACTATAGAATGACATGTTAGTGATCATTACATCCCCCTTTCTTTGAGGTTTAACAAAATCAATATCAATCAACTTTCAAGAAAACATTAAAGATAATATCAGTAACACTTTGTTCGTGCTCTATAAACATAAACATTTTCAAAACAGTCAACACATTTTCAAAGCTTTACATTGTACTCAAAGATTAAGTCTATCAGGCTCTTTTACTTCACGTGTGGATCTTCTCAACACGGGTAAGTCTGATGTGTCTTCGTGAGATTGTTCTGGCAGTGAATGACAAGATGCAGTTGCGGCATTGTCATCAATCTGGTCTTGAATAGTCTCTTGTGTTTTTAGGAAGGAACGGCGGTTCCTCCTGAGAATCTGTCCTTCCTCAGTTCTAACAGTGTATGACCTTGGTCCTACTTCCTCAAGATCTGTAGCTTTCCTGTTCCATGGTGCAGGCTTCTTCTTTTTCTTTTTCTCTTTCCACTGCTTAACAACATCTGCTGCGGTTATATCTTTGGACTTTTTCTCCTTGTGTTTTTCCTCTTTGTGCTTTTCTTCCTTTGGCTTCTCTTTGACCTTAAAGTCTTTTTCTTTCTTCTTGGAGAAACTAGGCTTTTTGAAGACATGGCCTTTCATCCTTGATGGGCTCTCTGCTTCATCACCTGAGTCATCTGGTCTGCTTATGGCACAGTTTATACAGTAGACTCTCTTGACCAGTTCTAAGTCCTCACAAGCTTTGTCACCCAATAGTGAATCAAGTCCTTCAGCCACAACAGAAAACATGAGATGATGCACTTTGTCTTTGACTGTCACTTTAAGTCTGCATACACCTAAGCTATCTATTTTCTGACCATTATAGTTCTTCAGTAGCACTGACTTTTTCTGTAGTTTGGGCTTTTATTTCATAGTTTTAATGTCACTCATACTGATTAAGTTTGCTTTTGCCCCAGTGTCCAGTTTCAATGTAACTAATGCTCCATTTATCTGCAGTGGGATCATCCATTTGTCCTCTTTTACTGCATTAACTTTATGTTCAGCATTGTCCATTTCTGAGGGCTGCACATTTTCTGTATCTTTTTTGATATCGTCACATGACACCATTCCTACAAAAAATGTCTCACTTAAATCAGTGTCCTCAATCACATTAACTTGTTGTCCTTTTGTTGTTTTTACTTTTGAAAAGCATTGTTTGGCAAAGTGATTCTTTCCATTACACTTTGTGCACATTTTTCCAAACGCTGGGCATTGTCTTAACTGGTGTTTGTAACCACAGCGTTTACAATTAAAAATGTCATCCTCCGATTGCTTTTCATTTCTGTTCTGCCCACGTTTCTTCGCCTTGTAGGACACAGCACCGACAGCAGCATTATCACTCATTACAATCGCATCATTATTGATTTCACTGAAAGTCTTCACGTGCTTTCGAGCTAGCTCACTGGCTTGGCATATTTTCACTGCATTTTCCAAATTTAGTTCGGTTTCTCTCAACAGACGTTCCCTGACTTTTTTATCATGAATACCAAACACAATCTGGTCACGAATCATGGATGATTTCAGCTCAGAGAAATTACATGTCTGTGCTTTCAGTTTCAGATCAGTTATAAAGCTATCAAAAGTCTCATTTTGCTGCTGTGTCCTTGAACAGAACATGTATCTTTCATAGGTCTCATTCTTTTTGGGAGAGCAATGTGCATCAAATTTTTTTAGCACATCTTCTAATTTTTCTCTGTTCTCCTCTGGATTAAATACAAATGTATTAAATACCTCTATCGCCTGTGGGCCTGCAACCGTAAGCAGCAACGCTATCTTTCTTGCATCTGGCTTTGTACCGAATCCAATGGCTGCAATGTAGAGTTCGAATTGTTGTTTAAAAGTCTGCCAATTGTAGTCGAAAGTTCCTGTGAGTTTCAAACGCTCTGGTGGCTTCAAATTCTCCATTTTGCTTTTCACAATTTTCAGCAGATCTTCACCACCCTGGTACCATCTTATGTTCATTAATAAATAGACATTCTTATTATGAACACAGCTAGCTTTTGTTTGTTACTTTATTGAGCACATGTGGACTAGGTACAGTATCTGTAGAGGCTTCCATCTTGACTGCTGCCTTGTGGGTAGCCTAGTGCCTCATGGGTAATGTAGTCTTAATATATATACAGCTGGGTAGTGTAGTCTTATACATATAGCTATATACAGCTCTACACAGCTCTACGGCTCCACCTAGTGTCCACTATAGAATGACATGTTATTGATCATTACAGTTTAGAGGGGATTTGAGGGGAAATTTCTTCACCCAGAGGGTTGTGGGGGTCTGGAACTCACTGTCTGAAAGGGTGGTAGAGGCAGAAACCCTAACCACATTTATAAAGTACTTGGATGAGCACTTAGGATGCTGTAACCTGCAGGGCTACGGACCAAGAGCTGGGAAGTGGGATTCGGCTGGATAGCTCTTTGTTGGCTGGCGTGGACACGATGGGCCGAAATGGCCTCCTTCCGTGCTGTAACTTTCTATGATTCTATGATTCTAAGGCCACTAAGGGACGGTCAGGATAAAATCACAGGCAGCGATCGCAAAATGACATAAATATTAAATAATTACTTTGCTTCAGTATTTACCAGGGAGACACATCAGGTGGACAGCGGAGTCCAGGACCAGGGGTCACAGTCTAAGGATAAGGGGTAGACCATTTAGGACAGAAATTAGGAGGAATTTCTTCACCCAGAGAGTGGTGAACCTGTGGAATTCTCTACCACAGAAGGCAGTAGAGGCCAGTTCATTAAATATATTCAAGAAGGAGTTAGATATATTTCTTAAGGCTAAGGGGATCAAGGGAATTGGGGAGAAAGCAAGGACAGGGCACTGAATTTGGACGATCAGCAATGGTCACATTGAATGGTGGAGCAGGCTCGAGGGGCCGAATGGCCTACTCTTGCTCCTATCTTCTATGTTTCTATGTTTCTAAGATGCAGGCACTTACTGCAAATGTGGTTGTCCGGGATTACAATGCTCATCACAAACTCCAACATGCTGCAGGTGCAGCACACCACCTGCACTGTCATCCCTATATGACTTTGTTTTATTTAATTAAATTTGTATTTAAGTAACTTCGTTTACAATTTAGTTTCTTGACGGCTTAATTGATCTAGATTATGTTATGGGTAAATGAAATTAAATATCTACCTGTAACACAAAGCTCTTCAAGTAGTGTAGGCAAAAAGCAACAACTCCTTACCCACTTCTCCAAATTCCCACTCTCTCCAAATTCCAAATAAAACACTCTATTTAAGAGCACTCCATTAAATACCACTCTTTGCAGACCACTCTGTGCTTCTGCAGAACTGTTTACATTTATACTCTAGGAACCTCACCTAATTTACAAATATTGGCTCAGCTCCCCCTGCTCTCAGTGATTAGCACCTATTCAAGACAAACACTTACTGACAGTTAACTGCCACTGGCAGGCAGCTTCTGTTAATTACAGTTTTTAAAGTTCTAGGTTAAAATCAAAATGTTAATCTAAATTTCACTTTTTACAGCTACTACTCACCCAATACTTATCAGAGACTCCCACTCTCTCCAAATTTGCAAATAAAACACTCTGTTTAAGTGTGCTCTATGAATCCCGCTCTGTGCAGACCACTCTGTGCTTCTGCAGCTTCTCTTGTACATTCATGTAACTGTAATCCCACATCCCTGGAACCATTCTAGTAAATCTCTCTGTACCATCTCCAACGCTTTCACGTCCTTCCTAAAGTGTGGTGCCCAGAATTGGACACAATCCTCCAGCTATGGCCAAACAAGTATTTTATATAGGTTTAGCAGAACTTCCTGGCTTTTATATTCTATGCCTCTATTTATATTGCCCAGGATGATTTTATTCACTGCTTTGTTAACCTGTCCTGCCATCTTCAAAGATTTGTTCATAAGCTTGTTCAGTTCTCCCTGTACTTGTAAGCCCTTTAAAATGGTATCATTTACAATATATGGTCTCTCCTCATTCTTTGTACCAAAATGGATCTCCTCACACTTCTGTGCATTGAATTTCATCTGCCATGTGTCACCCCATTCCACCAGCTATGTCTTCTTGAAGTCTATTACTATCTTCCTCACTGTTTACTCCAAGTTTCATTTCATCTGCAAATTTCAAAATTTTGCCCTGTACCCCCAAGTACAAGTCATTAATGTCATAGTCATAGAGTCATAACAGCATAGAAGGAGGCCATTCGGCCCATTAAGCCCGTGCCGGCTCTCTGTAGAGCAATCCAGTCAGTCCCATTCCCCCGCTCTATCCCCGTAGCCCTGCAAGTTTATTTCCCTCAAGTGCCTATCCAGTCTCCCCTTGAAAACATTGATTGTGTCCGCTTTCACCACTTCCGTCGGCAGCGAGTTCCAGGTCCTCACCACTCACTGCGTAAAAACATTTTTCCTCACATCCCCCCTGTATCTCTTGCCCAAAACCTTAAATCTGTGTCCCCTAGTCCTTGTACCATTAACTAGTGGGAACATCTTTCCCCGCCTAGCCTATCCAAACCCGTCATAATCTTGTACACCTCTATCAAATCAACCCTCAACCTCCTTTGCTCTAATGAAAACAAATCCAGCTTCTCCAACCTGTCCTTGTAGCTAAGATCCCCCATCCCCAGAACCATTCTGGTAAATCTCCTCTGCACCCTCTCAAGGGTCTTCACATCCTCCCTAAAGTGTGGTGACCAGAACTGGATGCAATACTCCAGTTGTGGCCTAACAGGCGCTTTATAAAGGTTCAGCATAACTTCTCTACTTTTGTACTCAATACCTCTATTTATGAAGCCCAAGATCCTATATGCTTTGTTAACCACTCTCTCAATATGTCCTGCCACCTTCAGGGACCTATGCACATTAACTCCCAGGTCCCTCTGTCCCTGCACACTCTTTAAAACTGTGCCATTAAATATATATTGCCTCTCCCTTCTGCCAAAATGCATCACCTCACACTTCTCTGTATTAAATTCCATCTGTCACTTGTCTGCCCATTCTGCTAGCCTGTTGCAGTCGATTGGTATCATCATCACTGTTTGCCACACCCCCAAGTTTGGTGTCATTGGCAAATTTAGAAATTCTACTCTGTATTCCAATATCCAGGTCATTTATATGTATCAAAAAAAGCACTGGCCCCAGCACTGACCCTTGGGGAACACCATTGTCTACCATCCTCCAGCCTGAAAAACAGCCATTTGCCACAACTCGCTGTTTTCTGTCCTTAAGCCAATTCCTTATCCAAGCTGCCACTGACCCACCTATTCCATGAGCCTCAATTTTGTTAACCAGCCTTCTATGTGGTACTTTGTCAAACGCCTTCCAAAAATCCATGTAGACAACATCCATTGCATTCCCTTCATCGATCCTCTCTGTTACTTCATCAAAAAATTCAATTAGATTAGTCAAACATGATCTTCCTTTTACAAATCCTTGTTGGCTCTCCTTGATTAGCTTAAACCTCTCCAAATGCCCATTAATTTTTTCCTTGATTATTTTTTCTAAAACTTTACCCACCAGTGATGTATATCAAAAACAGCAGTGGTCCTAATACCGAACCATGGCAAATGTTACTGTATACCTTCCTCCTGTCCAAAAAATGGCCATTCACCATAACTCTTTCTATCCCTCTATCCTTCATCCAATTTTGTAACCATGCTGCAACTGTCGCTTTTAATCCATGGGCTTCAAATTTGCTAACAAGCCTAATATGTGGTACTTTATCAAACACCTTTTGAAAGTTCAAATACACAAAACATCAGCTGCACTGTCCTCATCCTCTGTTACCTCATCAAATACTCAATCAAGTTAGTCAAACACGATTGTCCTTAACAAATCCGTGCTGGCTCTCCTCTATTTGTCCATGCTTCTCCAAGTTCAAGAAAGGGTGTAAGGATAAACCCAGCAACTACAGGTCAGTCAGTTTTACCTTGGTAGTGGGGAAGCTTTTAGAAACAATAATCCGGGACAAAATTAACAGCCACTTTGACAAGTGTGGATTAATTAAGGAAAGCCAGCACGGATTTGCCAGCAAAGTTCAAGCCCATGAATAAAAGGGACAGCATGGATATGAAATTGGCTAAGTGACAGACCTGGAGGAAGGTACACAGTGGGGAAGGGGCTTAATTTAAAGGGGCTACAAAGCTCCCCTTATGATGAAAAGAAAATACTCAATTGGCCTAACTATTGTTTGCTGTATACAGAATTGTTTAAATAATTGGATTGAAAATCTTTACTGCACTCCAAAAGCTACAGGACATTTCTCCTTATAGCACAGTGAGGTGTTGTGAGGAAGTTTAGTTGGATGCAGTAGTGCACAATGTTGATGAGAATTTAGATATGGAAGCCATTTCTTGTTTCTGCCTGGCCAGAATCTTCCTGCTAATTACATTTCTCATCAATGCGTTTATTGCATAAATCTCTAACGTGTCAAAAGCCTATAAGAGTCAAAATAAGACAGAACCTGCTGGAAATGCACAGATCAATCAGCAGCTGAAAGAGAATGATGTCCCATATCTGAAACAACCTGTCTTTCTTGTTCAGGTGCTGATGGATCTGCTCCACTGTTTTTACTTCAGATTTCCAGTATTTGTATTTCTGTTTCTTTTTGGGCGCAATCTTGCCAGCCCTGGGGAGGCGGGTATGGAGGCGGGACTGCCAGGAAAATGGCAGAATTTGGGGGCGGGTGCCCAACCTGCCTCCATGCCATCTTGCCAGGAGGCGGGTAGTCGTCCCGTGCCGGGTCCTGTCTCCTTGGAGGCGGGAAGGGATCAAAACCAATTAACTGCCTGTTAACAGGTAGTTAACAGACAGCTTCACAGAGCTGTCAAACGATGGCAATACGTCTGTCAAAAATTTTTGACAAATGAAACGTCATACATTGACGTTCTCTGCAACCAGCTTTCCCTTAATTGGCGGGCTTAAGAAGATCAATCAAGGGAAAATAGCGTGGGTTGGCCACAAGTCGTTGGAGGCGGGACTGAAACCCGACAAGTGGGAGTCTCACCTCCAAAAGCTCCCCATTGGCAAAATCACCCCCTTAGTGTCTGTAAAAAAGGTATGTGCAATCGAATACTGCATTAGTTTAGATCATTTAGATCATTTGTCTGCATCAAGGAGATTCCTGGATTCAATTCAATTCAATTCAATTCAAATTGCTTTATTGGCATGATAAGGTACATCTTATGTTGCCAAAGCATCAAAAAACATTTATGGTTGAACACATAAATGCAGATCTATTCATACAGTGTATAAACAGATATATCCCTGAGTGTATAAATATACATTCGTATCATTTGTATATACTCTTTTCTTAGGTTTACTGGTTGTCCCTCTGTTTATGGCAAGCTGTAACATAGTGTGCCGCTAAGGTTACACAGTTTCTCTGTTCCCCTAGTAGGTATGGGAGTTTTTGGTCGTCATTCAAATTTCTGAATTCAGAGCATATTTGTGTGAATTTTTGGTAGAAATTCTCCCTGATGCCCTGATATTTTCCACAAGCTGTGAGGAAGTGCATCTCTGTCTCCACCACTCCCTGACTGCAGTAAGAGCATATCCTGTCCTCTCTTGGCAGCCGGGTCTGTCTGTGTCTGCCTTTTTCGATGGCCAGGCTATGTTCACTAAGTCTGTACCTTGTCAAGGTTTTTCTCAGTTTGCTATCCTTTACCATGGTCAGGTATTCAGCCATGTTGTATTGTCTGTTTAGGGCCAAGTAGCAATTGAGTTTGTTTTGGGTTTTTGTTGTTTCTGCCCAATATGACAGGTATTTTTCCTTTTGCTTAGTGACAATTGTGTTGGGTCGAATTCTCTGTGCTACGATGTCACTGTCCTGGGGCTGGTTATTGTTAGTAGTGTTAGTGGTTGCTTCACTGAGTCCCAGGACTAGTTGACTGAGGGTATTCTTCTTTATGGTCCTCTCTTGGCATTTCAGGGCTTCGTAATGATAGCAGTGGGGGTTGCTCATTTTTAGGTGTTTCCAAAATTTGGTGGCTCTTTTTTGGATAGTAATTATTAATGGATATTGGCCTAGTTCTGCCCTGCATGCATTGTTTATGGTTTTCCTTTGAGTCCGGAGGATACTTTTACAGAATTCTGCATGTAGGATCTCAATTGGGTGTTTGTCCCATTTTGCAAATTCTTGTTGTGTTAGCGGTCCCCACACCTCACTTCCATAGAGTGCAATTGGTTCAATTACTGATTTAAAAATTTTGAGCCAAATGCTAATTGGGATTTCTATTTGGATTGATCTTTTAATGGCATAGAAAGCCCTTCTAGCTTTCTCTTTCAGTTCATTCACAGCCAGATGAAAATTTCCCGTAGAGCTGATTTTTAAGCCCAAGTATGTGTAGTTAGTGGTTTGTTCAATTTTAGTTGTTCCTAGTGTGAAATTTATTCTGGGTCCCTGATGTCTGGATCTTTGCTGGAACACAAGGACTTTGGTTTTTTGGTGGTTTATTGTCAGGGCCCAGGTCTGACAGAATGACTCCAGCAGATCCAGGTTCTGCTGTAGACCCTCCTTAGTTGGTGACAGCAGAACCAGGTCATCTGCATAGAGGAGGAATTTAACCTTGGATTCATATAGGGTGAGGCTGGGTGCTGTAGATTGTTCAAGTAGTTTTGCCAATTCATTTATGTAAATATTAAAGAGTGTTGGTGAGATGGGCAAGCCCTGTGTCACACCACGCCCCTGTGGGAAGTATTTTGTTTGTTTGTCTCCAATTTTAACTGCACATTTATTGTTTGTATACATTGATTTAATTACATCATATGTTTTTCCCCCTACACCACTTTCAATAAGTTTCAAGAATAGACCGTCATGCCAGATGGAATCGAAAGCCTTCTGGAAATCTATAAAGCAGGCAAAAATGTTGCTTTTGTTTTGATGAACATGTTTGTCAATTAGGGTCTGTAGGGTGAAGATATGATCTGATGTTCTATAGTTTGGTAGGAATCCAATTTGGCTTTTACTCAAGACATTGTGCTCCTCAAGGAAGTTTATAAGTCTTTTGTTTATGATACTACAGAAAACCTTCCCCAGGTTACTGTTTACACAGATGCCTCGATAGTTATTTGGGTCAACTTTGTCCCCACTTTTGTATATGGGCGTTATGAGTCCTTTGTTCCAGATATCAGGGAAGTTGAAGAGTTTCAGTATAGCCAATTTCATTTTATCGTCCGTGTGTTTAATCATCTCGCTTAGGATGCCGTCTGCACCGCAAGCTTTTCCTGGTCGCAGGTCCTTGAGTTTTTCAATTAGCTCTTTTTCAGATATTATGGGGTCTATCGGGTTTTGGTTATCTTTTATGGCAAATTCGAGCTTTGCCAGTTTTTTGCATATTTGGTATTGCCCTGGGCTTAGTGTGTTTTTCTGGTATAATTTTTCAAAATGGTTTTCCCATGTGTCTCCGTTTTGAATGACCAATTCGTCGTGTTGTTTTTTGTGTAATGTATTCCAGTTGTCCCAGAAACAATTGGAATCAATGGATTCCTCAATGGAGATGAGTGTATTCTTAATATACTGCTCTTTCTTGGTTCTGAGTGTGTTTTTGTATTGTGTTAGTGCCTGACAATAAGTAAGGTGTAATTCCTCGTTTCCTGGTTGTCTGTGTTTTTGGTTTGATATTTTTCTGAGTTTTTTCCTCATGTTCTGGCAATCGGAGTCAAACCATTTTTCGTAGTTTTTTGTTTTGGGTTTGTTCTTGTGAACTTTCAAGTTTGACATTGATGCCAAATTATCAAAAATATTATTTAGGTTATTCACTGCCCGGTTTATGCCTTCTTTATTGTGTGTGTATGTATTTTCCAGAAAGGTGTCCAAGAGAGCTTGAGTTGTTTGATTGCTAATTGCTTTCTGGTATTTTTCCGTGCTGTTTTTGGCCCATCTGTAAGATTTTTTAATGTTGTACAGCTTACTGGGTTGTGTTTCTGTGTTGGTTGTTTCTGTCCTTTCAAGATATGCAGTAATTTGACTGTGATCTGACAGTGTTGTTTGTGGTTTGACTGTGAATGTCCTGAAAGAGGATGGGTCCAGATCTGTAATCATATAGTCTACGGTGCTGAAGCCAAGAGGTGAGTAATAGGTGGATCTTCCTAGGAAGTCTCCCAATAACCTATCATTGACAATGTACAGACCCAGGCTTCGACAGAGCTGCAGGAGCTGTTTTCCGTTAGCATTTGTCTGTTTGTCGCAGTTATGCCTGTGTGGATGGGAAGGGAGATCAAAGTGGTTATTCCCAAATATGTAATTATTCCCATGATTATTGGTGAAGTCTGGTTCTTCGCCAGTTCTTGAGTTGAGGTCCCCACAGATCAACACATTTCCCTGGGCCTGGAATTGGATAATCTCCCTCTCTATGTTGGAGAAGGTGTCCTCTTTGAAGTACAGGGATTCTGTCAGGGGGATATAGAGTGTGCAAATGAAAACATCTTTCATGCTAGAGATGACGCCCCTCTTAATTTTGAGCCATAAGTGGTTTTCGCCTTTTTTTATCAATTTAATGTAATTCCTAAGCTCTGCTTTAATCCAAATCAGTATGCCTCCAGATTCTCTGCCCTGGGTTACTCCTGGCAATTTATTGGAGGGGACCACCAGCTCTGTGTACCCAATGGGACAGCCAGTGTGCCCTTCTCCTCTACACCAGGTTTCCTGTAAAAAGATAATATCTAGATCTTTGATCTCATCTAGGAACTCTGGGGTCCCACTCTTCATGCCAAGCATAGAAGAGCGTAGACCTTGGATATTCCAGGTTGAGATATATAAGGATTTCATGCTAAAATTGATCTTTTACTGTGATGGGTTAAAATATGATAAATAGTGATATGTGTTTGTCATGTCTAAATGGGGAAAAAAGAACATTTCAATTGTCTATAAATGCTGAGGATAATTGGTTACAACTTTTTCTAACAACTAGTCCTTATTTTTTCTGATCCATAAGGCGGGAGTGGATGCTGCTGATCGCCTGCATTATGTCTCTTAATGGATTGTCTCTGCCTGTGGTATTGCGTATGCCCTGAGCACCTCTCCCTCTGCCTGGCTGGGGGTGGTCCTGTTCCCCTGTAGGACAGGAGTGGTGCAGGTCCGACATTGTTGTTGTGCGTGGGGATCCTCTCTGGTCCCGGTTGGTGTGGTGGTGGTCTCTGTAGTAGTCCTGGTCTGTATCCCGTTGGTCTTTGGTGATCGGGGGGGGGGGTCCTTTTGGGATCTTGGTGTGGACCCAGTTAAAAGCGACATCCTTCAGGTCCTTCGCAAAGACCGACATTCGATTCCTGTGGATATGGACTTGGTCGTAAAGACATTCCACATCGAGGGTGGGGTGTTGGGCCAGGTGCACGTTATGTTTTAATTCACTGTCTCTTGCTATGCTTGCATTTATCTCGTGGATTATTTTGTTGTTGAAGTCTCTTCTCGGCAATAGTGTGGAAACAGTGATTCTAGTGTTTGGGAAGGTGTCACTTGCCTTCTCAATCACTGATCCGAGCAATGTTGCTACCCTTTTCTGCTGGGCCCTTAGGTCATTTGTGCCAGTGTGTATTATTATGTGTTGGGGGGAGCCTAATTGGGTTTTGGTCAGCCATTCTAGGGCTCTGTCTGTTGTTGGGCACCAGAGCTTTTCTACTTTACGTCTAGGGAAGAGCCTTTTCTCCCACAGGTATTTCCCATTTGAGTCTATGAGTATTAGCCTTGTTGGTGTTTACTGGTTTGTGGCTTTCATCTGGACTCACAGGTTGTGTGTTGGACTGGGGTGGTCGTGTCTGGTGTGTGCGTTCCTCTTGTGAACGGCTCGGCTGTGGTTCCAAAGTGGTGGGGGCAGACTGGGTTTCAGTGTGCTGGTCGGTCTGTGTGGCTCCCCCTGTATTGTGGGTCTGCTGCTGTTGTTCAGTGTGAGAGTGCAGCTGCCCAGTCGGGCTCTGTACTGTCTTATCTCTAGCCTCTGGCTGCTGGGCTAATGCCGCTCTCTCTCCCCTGTGTCTCTCTTTGTCTTTCTGCAGCTCTTTCACCTGCTTCTCAAGTAAGTTCAGATCCCTCCTGTGTCTCTCCCTCTCTTGTTTTTGTTCCTGTTTTATTGCTGAAATGATGTTTTTTCTATGAAGTGCAATGCTCTCTCTCTTTTCCATTGCAGAATTTAACAGATGCCTTGGATAACATTTACGATGCTCGTGTCCCTGCAGTGTGGAAGAGGATTTCCTGGGATTCTTCTACATTGGGATTTTGGTTCACAGAGTTCCTAGAGAGAAATTCACAATTTTCCTCCTGGATCTTTGAGGGCAGGCCCAATGTGTTTTGGATGACAGGGTTCTTTAATCCCCAGGGTAAGTACCAGTAATCTAAAGAGCAGTACACCATGGTACTAAGTGTGAAGCAGTGCTGTCTAAAGATGATTTGCATCATTGACCAATTACAAATTACATTCGGAGATTAATTTAGTTTGTCACCATCTTTGGAAATATAACTCTTTTAATGATGGAATTTCACCATCAGGATCCACTCTTAATAATTACATTTATAAAAAAAATTATGATTAACAAAAATGCTCTTTGAAAAAAAAAATCTTAACAGAAATGAATATCAGCATCAATATTTGTGTGTGTGTAAAATTCAGTTCCCTCCCCCACTGGGCTCAGGAACCTTCCTCCCCATATCACCATTGGCTCTTTAAAACAAACAGAAAAAATCAAAGCAGTATTTCAGTACTGTATCTGGAATAGTGCGTTTGATGTTGGGCACTGCCCCTCAGGAAGGATGTACTGGCCTTGGAGGGGATGCAGTGCAGATTCACCAGACTGATACTATGGTACGGGGTTAAATTATGAGGACAGATTGCATAGACTTGGCTTGAGTATAGGAGATGAAGGGATGAACTGATTGAGGTGTGTAAAATGTTAAAAGGATTTGATGTGTTAAAAGAATTTGATGTGGTAAATACAGAGAAACGCTTTCCTCAGGTATGGGGAATTAAGAATAAGGAGACATAACATTAAAATCAGAGCTAGGCCATTCAGGAGTGTTGTCAGGAAGCACTTCTTCACACAAAGCGTAGTGGAAATCTGGAACTCTCTCCCCCAAAAGGCTGTGGATGCTGGGACAATTTGAGCTTTCAAGATAGATTTTTGTTAAGTAAGAGTATCAGGGGATATGGAGCCAAGGCAGCAGAATGGTGCTGATGTGCAGCTTAGCCATGATCTAATTGAATGGCGGAGCAGGTTCGAGGGATTGAATGGCCTACAGGTGTTCCTAATGTGACGAACTAATCCTGGTACATTGTAACTGGTTGATGTTTAAAAGGGGCCCAAATAGTGAGTCTCTTCTTTTAAATAAAGAGATAGCTGTATTCATTTCCAAACCCATTTCATTGTTACAAAAACAGAGAATTCTGGAAACACTCAGCAAGTCAGGCACTGCACCTGTGGAGAGAAGCAACAAGTCAACGTTTCAGGCATTGCCCTTCATCAGAACCAGAAAATATTACAGATGAAAAGTTTATAGGAAGAAACAGAGCAAGGGAAAGGGAAACGGGAAAGCAAACATATGCACAAGAAAAGAAAGAGAGGAGCTATCAAGTATCAGTGGAGGACAGGAGATGGTTAACTGATCAGCATGATAATAGCGAGTGACAAAAAGATGCACGATGAGAGAAATTAGAAAAATAAAAGATATAAAGGAGGTCCAGAGACTGTGTGAATAGTTAAGGCAAGTTAGTGAAGTTGGAGAGGGGAAGCATGAAAACCTGGTAAAGCAGAGCAGGCTCCAGTGGCCCAGGACTCTGGTGGAAGAAAAAGGCAAGTCAATATGAGAGGTATGGAGCACCCTGCCAACGGTGTACTGATGGGGGATCCCCATCCACTCACTCCCTCCCTGAAGTTGTTGAAGTTAATATTTAGACCAGACGGCTGGAATATGCCGAGTAGAAAGATGATGTGGTGTTCCTCAAGCTTGTAGTGAGCTTAGGTGGCCAAGGACAGAGACAGATCCCCACAGCTACCTATAAATCCAACTGTATTGTGAAGAAATTCTAATCTAACCCAACAGAGCGAGAAAAAAATGTTCTGATGCACTTTAGCAGCTGCTTGTAACTGAACAGAACTAAACTGTGACTAAGTTGCCTGTACAGCAATGTACACAGCATCCAATATAAAATAAAATAAAAACTGGGGAACCGGAGGCAATAATATGTAGCGAGTAATATGTAGTAGGAATATGGCTGCAGAAGGAACAGACTTGCAACTAAATACTGATTATGACATAATCAGAAAGGATAGGGAAGGAAGAAGTGGGGTAGGGAAGCTATACTAATTGGAGATAACATAATGGCAGTTGAAAAAAGCGACATAACTAACAGAAGATTAGAAACAGAAACCATATGGATCAAAATAAGAGATAAGAAAGGATTGTTCATGCTAATAAGGGTATACTACAGACCACCTAATAATGGAAAGGAGGCGGAGGAAGAAATATGTAAGCAAATATGTGAACTTAAGGAAATAAGAATATAAGAATTAGGAGTAGGCCATACGGCACTTGAGCCTGCTCCACCATTCAATAAAATCATTGCTGATCTTCGACCTCAACTCCACACTCCCGCCCGATCCCCATATCTTTTGATTCCCCTAGAGTCCAAAAATCTATCTATCTCAGCCTTGAATATATTCAATGATGCAGCACCACAGCCCTCTGGGGCAGAGAATTCCAAAGATTCACAACCCTCTGAGTGAAGAAATTCCTCCTCACTTCAGTCTTAAATGGCCGACCCCTCTGTTCCAAGGAAAACAATCCCAGCCTATCCAATCTTTCCTCATAGCTAAAGTTTTCCAGTCCTGGCAACATCCTTGTAAATCTCCTCTGCACCCTCTCCAGTGCAATCACATCCTTCCTGTAATGTGGTGACCAGAACTGCACGCAGGACTCAAGCTGTGGCATAACTAGTGTTGTATACAGTTCAAGCATAACTTCCCTGCTCTTATATTCTATGCCTCAGCTAATAAAGGAAAGCATTCCATATGCCTTTTTAACTATTTTATCGACCTGTCCTGCTATCTTTAAGGATCTGTGGACATACACTCCAATGTCCCTCTGTTCCTCCACACCTCTCAGTATCCTCCCATTAATTGTGTATTCCCTTGCCTTGTTGCCCCTCCCCAAATGTATTACCTCACACTTTTCTGGATTGAATTCCAGTTGACACTTTTCTGCCCAACTGACCAGTTCATCAATATCTTCTTTCAGTCTAAAGCTTTCCTCCTCACTGTCAACCACATGGACAAATTTTGTATCATCTACAAATTTCTTTATCATGCCCCCTACATTTAAGTGTTAATCATTAATATACATTACAAAAAATAAGGAACCGAGTACTGAGCCCTGTGGAACCCCACTGAAAAGACTTCCAGTCTCCCTCGGACTATTTGGGGGTCTATAATACACTCCCAGCAGTGTGGTTGCCCCTTTTTTGTTCTTTAGTTCAACCCATATGGCCTAATTTGATGATCTTTCGAACATATCATCCTTCCTCACAGCTGTAATTGTCTCTTTAGTCAATACTGTGATTCCCCCCTCCTTTTTTAACCCCCTCTCTATCTCGCCTGAAAACCCTATAACCAGGAATGTTCAGCTGCCATTCCTGCCCTTCTTTCTGCCGTGTCTCAGTAAAGGCTATAGCATACTCCCACGTGTCTAGCTGTGCCCTCAGCTCATTTCCCTTATTTCCTAGACTCCTTGCATTAAAGTATATACCATTTAGCATTGCCAAACTGCCTTGTTGTCGATTTCCTAGCCCTTGTTTCCTCTGCCTTCCAAACTCGCTTACTAATTTTCTGCCCTCCATTTCCAGCTTTGCTTCTCTCCCTTCTGAAAATACTCTCAGGTTCCCATCCCCCTGTCAAGCTCGTTTAAACCCTTCCCAACAGCACTAACAACCACCACCCCCCTCCCCCGCAAGGATATTGGTCCCGGCTCTGTTGAGGTGCAACCCGTCTGGCTTGTACAGGTTCCACCTCCCCCAGAAATGGTCCCAATGCCTCAAGAATCTAAAGGATTCTAAAGCCGCCCTCCCTCCTGCACCAACTCTCCAGCCACGCATTCATCTGCTCTATCCCCCTATTTCTGTACTCACTAGTACGTGTCACTGGGAGTAATCCGGAGATTACTACCTTTGAGGTGCTGCTTTTTAATCTCTCTCCTAACTCCCTAAAATCTGCCTGCAGGACCTCATCCCTCTTTCTACCTATGTCTACCTTTCTACCTAAATAGCTGAGGCCCAAGAACTGATCTTTGAGGCACCCACTAGTAACAGCCTGTCAACCAGAAAATGACCCGTTTGTCCCTACTCTCTGTTTTCTGTCCGTTAACCAATCCTCTATCCATGCATATAAATGAACCCCAACCCCATGAGCCTTATCTTGCATAACATCCTTTTATGTGGCAGCTTATCGAATGCCTTTTGGAAATCCAAATATACTACATCCACTGGTTCCCCTTTATCTACCCTGCTAGATATAAGTAAAGGACATAGAATAATAATCATGGGAGATTTTAACTACCCCCAAATATACTGGCAAGAAGGTGTATAGGGAATGGAGTTTTTACAATGTTTGCAAGACTTCTTTTCTACCCAGTATATAAAAAGCTCAACAAGAGAGGGAGTGCTGCTGGATCTAGTAATGGAAAAAGAACCAGAACAGATAAAAGAAGTAAATGTAGAGGAACAGCTAGGCAATAATGATCACAGCACAATAAACTTTAAGATAAAGATTGAGAAGGACATAAGTAAAACAAAGACCAAAGTAATAAGTTTGAAAAAAGCTGATTTTAAGGGTATGAAAATGGAACCAAGAAAAATAAACCGGAAAAATGCACTGACAAACAAAGAAGTAGAACAGTAGTGGGAAACATTTAAAATGGTGATCAATAGAGTCCAAGAGAAATATCCCACCACAAAGCAAGAAGAAACCAACCAGTAATGACACACCAAGGATGAATAAAGAAGTAAGGGCAAAATTGAAACTAAAGACAAACACTAAGTACATTGACCACAAAGGACAGGGTGACAAAAGGGAATACGAAAAAGTTAGGATAGAAGTTAAAAAAAATTAGGAAGGCAAAGACAATCTACGAAATTAAATTATCAAGGAATAAAAAAGAAATAGTAAAGTATTCTAAAGACATATAAATAACAAAAGAAGAATCAGGATAGGAATAGAGAAACTAAGGGATACACAGGATAAACTCACAGGTAATGACAGTGAAATGGCAGAAATATTCAATAATTACTTTGCCTCAGTGTTTACCAGCATGGTGGACATGACATTAGAAAAAGAGATCAAAAAGATATAAAGACATTTAGGATAGAAAGGAGGAGATAATTGATAAACTAATCAATCTTAGAGAGGATAAAAACCCTGGTCTGGATGGATTGCATCCATAAATATTATAAGAAGTTAGGGAAGAGATAGCAGAGGCATTATAACGTATATATGAAAATTCATTGGAAAAGGGAATAGTGTCAGAACGCTAGCGGACACTTAATGTGATTCCTATATATAAAATGGGAGATAGAACAAGCCCAGGGAACTATAGACCAATTAGCTTAATGTCGGTGGTAGGAAAGATACTGGAATCCTTAATTAAAGATATAATAGAAATACATCTAGAAACTGAAAATTTAATAAAGAGTAGACAGCACGGATTCCAAAAGGGAAGATCATGCTTGACCAACCTTATTGAATTTTTTGAAGAAGTGACAGAAAAAGTAGATCAGGGTAATGCAGTAGACATTATGGTCTAGAAATTGGAGGTGTTATTGCTGGCCGTTAAGGCCCGTTTTGGAAAAAGAATAGCGGCCGCCTCACTTCCGCCTGCTGCCAGCGGGTCCCACAGCGGCTGCCATTTTTGACTGGGCAGCAGCGTTGCCGATGTCCGCGCTCACTGGGGATATGTAGATTATGCAGATCGTGACATCAGTGAATGTGCAATGCTCACCTGACGTCTGATCTGCCATTTTCGCATTCGTCGCTCCACTTATCGGCCTGTGTTAATTATGACCAGCTGACCAAGTGTTCACAAGCAGGAAGGAGCTTCCAGCAGCGTTATTTAAAGAGATAATCAGCAACAACTTGCAGCTGACATGCTTTTTCAGTTTGACTGGCTCTGTGTAACTTTCAGCAACTCTTACAGCTTTCTAAACTTGTTTCAAGTTTCTAAAGTGACAGGAAGTGTTGGTGCAAGTGGAGAACACCTTCATTCTTATTTAAAGGCTTCTGCTCACAACACTTGCTCACAGTCATGGGGGTTCTACTTGCAGCCCCCCTCGCGCTGGAGTATCTTTGGGAGAAGGAGCGGAGGCAGTGAAGAAGAGGAGTAGGTGCGCGCAGAGGGAGGAGGAGAAGGGCCAGGAGGGCTCTCAACAGGAGGCCTTACCCATCTAGGGTCTTCAGCGAGCACGTCTCTTGTCTCCACTTAAACAAGGAACAGTGTATTAGGAGGTTCTGCTTCACCAAGGAGGTGGTCACAGAACTCTGCCACCTCCTGCAACCAGACCTGCAGCCTCAGAGCAGGGCAACCACAGCTCTCTCAGTGGCTCTCAATTTCTATGTCAGTGGATCCTACCAGTCTGCAGCAGGAGACATAACTAACATCTTCCATTTCCCCATCCATTGCTGCATCCGGGAGGTCATAGAGGCTCTCCACGCCAAGAGAAGGGACTTCATTGTCTTCTCTCTGAACAGAGAGAAGCAGGACAAGCACACAGGATAGCGGGCATCCCCATGATGCAGGGCGCCATCGACTGCACCCACGTAGCTTTGACGGCAGCATATACCAATCCTGAGATCTTCCATAACCGCAAAGACTACCACTCACTTAATGTGCAGTTGGTGTGTGACCACACCCAGCGCTCCTTGATGGTCAATGCCCACTATTCAAGCATCAGTCATGATGCCTGCATCCTACACCAGACCGATGTGTCAGCAATCTTCCAGCCACCACATCAAACTCGAGGGTGGCTGCTCGGAGACAAGGGCTATCCGCTCTCCACCTGGCTGATGACTCCCCTACGCAACCCCACCATTCCTGCCCAGCACTCATATAATGAGAGCCATGCTGCCGCCAGGAACATCATCAAGCAGACCATCGGGGTGCTGGAGCAACGGTTCCGCTGCCTTGACCAATACCCGCCGGAGCGGGTATCCCATTTCGTTGTGATCTGTTGCAAGCTTCACAACTTGGCCATCATGAGGGCACAGCCCTTGCCAGCAGGAATTGCAGGACCACCTCAGGAGGAGGACGAGGGAGATGAGGAGGATGAAGAGGAAAAGGAAGGGGAGCTAAAGGAAGAGGAGGAAGACGAGGCGGAAGGGAGGAGGCAGGCAGCAAATCCCCCTTCTGATAGGCTGTCCATGAACGCCTCATCAGACTCCAATTCCAATGAATGAAACCCCATGTGCTCATTGTTCACCACATCCCCATCAGCCACATCCCCATCATACCATCCCTCTATCATGGAACATCACAGCGTCCTCCTGGGCACAAAGTTGAAATGAAAGCCACCACAAAACACACATTCCAAACATAATTCATAAATTTATAAGTATTCAATTAACAGTACAATATCAACTAATAACCCTGGTGCAATCCCTTAGTGCCTGTCATTGTGTGCCCTTTCCTACTCCACTGCTCCTACGCAGTGCTCCCCCAGTGACTGCAGCATGGCTGGTCGAAGGCTGCTGAGTTTCCATGGGGGAGACTACAGATGGCCTTGCAGGATGACCTCGACCAGCTGTGGACCTAGAAGGCCCGGCTGTAGACTGCACCACCTCGGTATGGGCGGCAGCAGTCTGGGCTGGCTGGCTGACAAGCGGCGGCAAGGGCAATGGCCGAGTGGCAGTGGTGGGAGTAGGAATGTTGTAATCCTGAGAGAGGACAGCAGGGTCCTGCTCAACAGACCCACGGCCACTCCCCCTGGGGTGGAACCTCAGCATTCCTAGCAATCTGTTGGAGGACAGATTGCTGGCCTGCTGCAACACCCTGCAAGCCCCTTTTGTGACTCGTAAACCCAGCCATGCTGGCAGCAGTCTGAGTTTTCACTGTAGCAGTGAGACGTTGAGTTCCTTCCGCCTGTGCTGCATGGAAGCCGCAACATTGCCCATCGCACGCAGCATCATGGCTGGGACCACAAGGTCTCTTCTGGAGTTGTCCATCATTTCCAGTCTGGAAATCATGGGCTCCAAGCTCTGCGCAAAGCCCCATCCAATACTGGAGCCAGACTCCTCCATGCTCCTTGACACTGACAAGAGGATCGCTGGCGGGCTTGCCATTGCACTGAGGATTTTGGTTTGCATGCCCATCACTCTTCTTCTCAAGGCCACCCCATCGAGGTCATCATCTAAGTCGTGTGCATCAGAACTCATGTGCGCCCTCTGGGGAGCTGGCCCCCGAGCTACCTTTCCCCCTGGCCTTGCTGCAGCCCACTCGTGCCCGGTGCCTCACCCTGTGCAGGTCCCACATTTATACTACCCTCTGAATTCTGCGCAGTACCAGTTTCTGAGCTGGTGTCTGCGAGTGTCAAAGTCAGTGACGGTGTGCCTTCGTGTTCTTCTCCACTCTCCTCCATGACTTCGGGGCCAGGCTGTGCTGGTGGCACTTCTTGGTTATCTGAAAGCAGAAAGGCACAAGAGTCAGTTTTGGTGAGGGGAGGGGGGAATGCAAGATATCCATGCATACACCATTAGTAGCTTGTAAGTGAGAAGATATTGTGGGATGAGGGAGAAGTGGGATGTGAGAAGAAGGATTAAGAATGACCATATCGTTTTTGTCCCAAGGGCTTCAACTTTGCCCATTGCCACAGCCTCGGTAACTTCCTGTTCAATGATGTCGAGCACCGTCTCCTCCAGTTGACTCAAGGCCTGTAAAGCAGTTTGGCTGCCTCCTGGCTGCCGCTGCTCGCGGTGGTTGTGCGCCACCTTGGCCTGCAAGAGAAAGTGAAGTGTGGCAGTGAGTGTGGTTGTGAGATGTGGGTGTGAGTGTTGCAGCAGTGGTGGTTGTGAGGTGAAGCTATGATTGTGAGGTATGAGTGGTAATTGGTAGAGATTGTTGGTATGGAGTGCTGGGGGTGTGGTGCATTGAGCAGTGTGTGAGGCTTGTGGTGCAGATGGTGGGATATGGCATTTGCTGAAGCTTTCACTCACCTTGATCTGCCATGTGAGGTCATTAACTTCTTTCACCACTGGATCTGGGGTACGACACTGTTGGCTGTGACATACGCAGCTATCTCTTGCCAGAGCCTTCTGCAAGTGTGCTTTGATGGCTTCCTGCCACCCTGCGGGAACAGGACACCCCTCCTTCTCTCCACTCCCACTACCGATGCCTCGAGAGCCGCATCGGAGAACCTTCTGACACCTTCGCTGTGTTGCTGCTGAGCCATGTCTTCAAACTCCAATTGCAATGAGGTACTGCTGCATCAAAGCACCTCCCCTTCAAGTAGTGGAGAGGGACGAGGCCAAACATTACTGGCCATTAGTCTGCACCTGATATTGGCCCACCTGTTGAGCACTAAGCCAACCAGCAGCGCGTTGAGCAGTGAGATCAGCACTCCAATCATGTAAGTGAGCAGGCAGCACGAATTATGCGTGCTGCCGGCACCACTTTGAACGGGCGCATCCAAAAAAAGCACTGGCCCTTGACGACGCCCGTTTTTGGGCCATATCCAATTTATTGGATTTCCTATAAGGATTCAATAAGGTACCGCATTGTACACTCATGACTAAGGTCAGAACATACGGAGTCAGGTGACAAGGAGCAGAATGGATAGCAAGCTAGCTACAAAACAGAAACCAGAGAGTAGGGGTTAAAGGTAGTTCCTTGGATTGGCAAATGGTGGAAAGTGGTATTCCACAAGGATCGGTGCTGGAGCCACTGTTGTTCACCATTTATATAAACAATTTGGACTCGGGAATCGGAAGTACAATTTCAAAATTTGCCGATGATACCAAATTGGGGGGTGTAGTTAATACAGAGGAGGACTGCGACAAAATACAGGAAGACATTAATTAACTTGCAACACGGGCATGTAATTGGTAAATGAACTTCAATATAGACAGATGCGAGGTAATATATTTCGGTAAGAAGAATAAGGAGGCCACATACTCCTTGGCAAATATGTGTCTAAATGGGGTAGAGGAACAGAGGGAACTTGGGGTAAAGATACACAGATCACTAAAAGTTGCAATGCCATAAAAAAAGCAAACAAAGCACCGGAGTTCATTTCTAGAGGGATAGAATTGAAAAGCAGAGAAGTTATGTTCAACTGGTATAAAACCTTAGTTAGACCACACTTGGAGTACTATGAACAGTTCTGGTCTCCATATTATACAAAGGATGCAGAGGCACTGGAGAAGGTGTGAAAAATATTTACTAGAATGATATCAGAACTGAAGGGTTAAGAACATAAGAAATAGGAGTCGGCCATTTGGCCCCTCGAGCCTGCGCTACCATTCAATAAGATCATGGCTGATCTGATCTTGGCCTCAACTCCACTTTCCTGCCCGCTCCCCATAACCCTTGATTCCCCTATAGTTCAAAAATCTGTCTATCTCCACCTTGAATATATTCAATGACCCAGCCTCCACACCTCTCTGGGGTAGAGAATTCCAAAGATTCGCGACCCTCAGAGGGAAGAAATTCCTCCTCATCTCCGTTTTAAATGGGTGACCCCTTATTCTGAAACTATGCCCCCTAGTTCTAGATTCCCCCATGAGGGTAAACACCCTCCCTGCATCTACCCTGTTAAGCCCCCTCAGACTCTTATATGTTTCAATATAAGATCCCCTCTCATTCTTCTAAACTCCAATGAGTATAGGCCCAACCTGCTCAACCTTTCCTCATAAGACAACCCCTTCATCTCTGGAATTAACCTCGTGAACCTTCTCTGAACTGCCTCCAATGCAAGTATATCCTTCCTTAAATAGGGAGACCGAAACTGTGCAGTACTCCAGGTGTGGTCTCACCAATGCCTGTACAGTTGTAGCAAGACTTCCCTACTTTTATACTCCATTCCCTTTGCAATAAAGGCCAATATTCCATTTGCCTTCCCAATTACTTGCTGTACCTGCATGCTAACTTTTTGTGTTATACCTATCAGGAAAGATTGAACAGGCTGGGGCTCTTTTCTCTGGAAAAGAGAAGACTGAGGGACGGCCTAATAGAGGTCTTCAAGATTATGAAAGTGTTTGATAGGGTAGTTGTAGAGAAGATATTTCCACTTGCGGGTGAGACCCGAACTAGGAGCCATGAATATAAGATAGTCACAATAAATCCAATAGGGAATTCAGGAGAAACTTCTTTACCAGAGAGTGGTTAGAATGTGGAACTCGCTACCATAAGGAGTAGTGGAGGCAAGTAGCATACATGCATTCAAGGGGAAGCTAGATAGGCACATGAAAGAGAAGGGTATGTTGATGGAGTTAGATGAAGAAGGGTGGGAGGAGGCTCGTGTGGAGCATAAACACTGGCATGGATCTATTGGGCTGAATGGCCTGTTTCTGGGCTGTAAATACTTTGTAATACTTTGTAAGTTAGAATTGGAGCGCATTTCACTCCCTGTAAAAGGAGCAAAGCAGGGTTAATATTTATTATATTACATAGAAAAGAAAAGAAATAAACTGCATTTATTCTGTACACAGGATTCTTAACTGCTATGAGACAGGAAGTAACACGTGCACATAAAGGCTGGGCACTGGACAGTGTCACTCTACACAACGAAGTAACAAAACTGATGAAAGATGAGATCAAAGTACCACCCATGGTATGTACGCAGTAATTTATACCCTGTAGTTAGCCCCATGGTTGGAAATTTAAATTTAGATTACATAGAGAGTAAGATTGCCAACTCTGGTGCCACGTATACCTGGAGGTATAATCAGAAGTCTTACAGCCTCCTACAGCCCTGCTGGTCAAGCAGCCATTTTTCCCACCTCCGACATTTTTATATCTAAAAGCGAATGTGTTCCAAGAAAATTTTTAAAACACACAGGGCTAAAAATTTGGTTGCCTTGAAAATTTGCGCGGAGCAGCATGCACACGCTTCTGTGGGCTGCTCTGGATGCCATTTTGTTGAGGGCATTTGTTAGATCCGTGTATTTTTGATGTTGTGTGTCCTTCAATAACTAGACACGAGACTGCAGGAACAATCAACAGGTATTTACTGGCTGAGGGTTACTCTAAAACTAAACGTACAGATCCCTACTCAGGGTTTATATACAGGTGTGGTCACTGCCGGTACGACAGTATACAGGAGCTATAAAAAGTAGTTCTCCCCTTAAAGGTACATACACTACAGCATTAGCTTCGGTGCTGGGAGCGTATGCCGGAAGTATGCAGAGTACACAGATCATGATGTCAATCAGCGGATAACACTGATTTGATGCCAGCACTGCCATTTTTGACATCAACACTGAAGCTACTGCCCTCTCTTAACCTCACACAGCTGAACCTGCGTTCCGCAGTAGCAGGCTAGGAAGCGGAAGGGAGGAGGCAACCCAGATAGCCCCTTTCTGCCCGGGCTGTCCGTGGTCGACTCTTCCGGTTTTGATACCAGAGAACGCAACCCCAATTCCATATTCACCAATACATTACCTCCCCTCTGTTACTGACCATCAGTAGGCCCAGCTTCAGACTGCACCACCTCGGCATGGATGGCCGCAGTCTGAGCTGCTGACAGAGAAGAGCAATGGCACTGGCGGAGTGGCAGGGGTGGGAGGACGAATGTTGTCATCCTGAGAGACACAGCAGGATCGTGCTCCATGGCGCCACTGCCACTCCCCCAGGGCGGCGCCTCACCGTTCCTAGTAATTTGCTGTAGGACAGCTTGCTGGACTGCTGTGACACCCTGCAAGCCCCTTTCCACACTGGTAAACAAAACTATGATGGCAGCAGTCTGTGCTTGCGTGACAGCAATCTGAGCTTGCATGACTTCAACTTGAGCTTCCATTGCAGCACTCAGACATTGGGTGGCTTCTGTTTGTGTTGCAATGGAAGCTGAGACATCGGTCATCAGACGTTGCATGGTGGTTGGGCCCACAAATGTGCCATTGGATCTTCCCACTCCTTCTACACTGGAAAGGATGTGCTCCAAGCTTTGAGTAAAGCCCTGTGCAAGGTTGGAGCTGGACTCCTCTATGCTCCTTGACATTGCATTCAGGCTTTCTGTCAGGCCCACTAATGCACCAAGCATTTTGTTGTGCATACGCATCAGTGTTCCTCTGTAGGCCGCCCCATCGAGGTCCTCATCTGAGTCCATTGCAGCAGAACTTGCGTGTGACTTCACCCCCCAGGAGCTGGCACCTGCACTACCCTTTCCCCCTGCCCTGGCTGCTGCTCACTTGTGCGCACTGACTCACTACATGCAGATCCCACCTCTAAGCTACCCTCTAAAGTCCGCACAGTGCCAGTATCTGAGCTGGTGGCTGCCAGTGTCAGATCGAGTGACGTTGTTTCACCTTCACCATCACTCTCCTCTTCCTCTTCTTGGTGCACCACTGCCTGGCCAATTTTGATTTCTTGGGTCTCTGAAATGAGAAAGGCACAAGGGTACGGTTGTAGTGAGGAGTGGGTGGGGGGAGGTGGCGGGAATACAAGAGGTACATGCTTACACCATGTGCAGCTTGTAAGTCAGAAGAGATTGTAGGATGAGGGGGAAGGTGGGATGTGAGAAGGAGGATTAGATATGAGCATACCGTCATCTTCAATGGTTTCAGCACCACCGCTGCCCATGGCCTCAGTCACAGCCACTCCAATTATGGTGAGCAACGTCTCCTCGAGCAGGGTCAGGATATGGAGGCGTGCCTGTCCCACTCCAGTTAGCTGCCACTGCCAACGGTTGTAAGCCACTTTTTTCTGCAAGAGAGAGGGAAGTGTGTCAGTGAGTGTGGTTGACTGTGTTTGGCTGATGTGGCTGTCATGGTTGAATAGCTGCCAATGTGTGCAAGCTGTGAGATGTGGGTGTGAAGCTTGCAGTAGTGGTAACATAAGAACATAAGAAATAGGGGCAGGAGTAGGCCATTTGGCCCTTTGAGCCTGCTCTGCCATTCAGTAAGATCATGGCTGATCTTCTACCTCACCTCCACTTTCCTGAACTATCCCCATATCCTTTGATTCCCTTAATATTCAAAAATCTATCGATCTCTATCTTGAATATACTCAACGACTGAGCTTCCACAGCCCTCTGGGGTAGAGAATTCCAAAGATTCACCACCCTCTGAGTGAAGACATTTCTCCTCATCTCAGTGCTAAATGGCTGACCTCTTATTCTGAGTCAGTGACCCCTGGTTCTAGACTCCCCAGCCAGGGGAAACATCCTCCCTGCATCTACCCTGTCAAGCCCTGTAAGAATTTTGTATGTTTCAATGAGATCACTCCTCATTCTTCTAAACTCTAGAGAATACAGGCCTCGTCTACTCAATCTCTCCTCATAGGTCAATACCCCATCCCAGGAACCAGTCTGGTGAACCTTTGTTGCACTCCCTCTATGGCAAGTATATCCTTCCTTAGGTAAGGAGACCAAAACTGTACACAATGCTCCAGGTGTGGTCTCACCAGGGCCCTATATAATTGCAGTAAGGCGTCTTTACTCTTATACTCAAATCCTCTTGTAATAAAGGCCAACATACCATTTTCTTTCCTAATTGCTTGCTGTACCTGCATGTTAACTTTCAGTGATTCTATGATACAAGGACACCCAGGTTCCTCTGAACACCAACATTTCCCAATCTCTCACCATTTAAAAAATACTCTGCTTTTCTAATTTTCTTACCAAAGTGGATAATTTCACATTTCTCCACATTATATTCCATTTGCCATATTCTTGCCCATTCACTTAGCCTGTCTATATCCCCTTGAAGCCTCATTGCGTCCTCCTCACAACTTACATTCCTATCCACCTTTGTATCATCAGCAAACTTGGATATATTACATTTGGTCCCCTCATCATTGATATAGATTGTGAATAGCTGAGGACCAAGCACTAATCCTTGCGGTACCCCACTAGTTAAAGCCTGCCAACCCGAAAATGACCCGTTAAGTGTGTAGGGTGAGATGGAGCATATGAATGTGAGGGGTGAGTCGTGATTGATGGAGATTGTTGATAGCTGAGTAATGGGGGTGAATTAAGCAGTGTGTACGGCTAGTGGTGCAATTTGTTGGATATGACATTTGAAGATGAATTCACTGACCTTGACCACTCGTGTGAGGTCTTTGAACTTATTCCGACACTGCAACCAGGTCCTTGGGGCAACACTGTAGGCATTGACCTCCATGGCTATCTGCTCGTAATGCCTTCACAGTGTCTGTCTGAAGGGCCTCCTGGCTCCCTTTGGAAACAGGACTTCTCTCCTCCTCTCCACCGCCTATACTAAGGCCTCCAGTGCTGCGTCTGAGAACCTTGAAGCCCTCTCTCTGGCCACTTGTGCCATTCCTGTATGTTTCCCAGGTGTAATTCCCATTCTTCAATTACTCCCAGCACCTGGTGTCTTAAAACTGCACCATCCCTTTATGAGATGCAGGCTAGCTTTAAGAACTGCAGGCTAGTAATTTCATTGACTTTTCTTCCAATTTCCACCCTTCCCTCACCTTCATATAGTCCATCTCCGATTCTTCCCTTCCCTTCCTCGACTTCTCGATCTCCATTTCTGGGGATAGGCTATCTACAAACATCCACTAGAAGCCCACTGACTCCCACAGCTATCTGGGCTACACTTCCTCCCACCCCGCTTTCTGTAAGGACTCTATTCCGTTCTCAGTTCCTTCATCTCTTTGCACCTGTTCTGACGATGCCACCTTCCATATTAATGCTGCCGATATTCTTCCTTATGCCTCAACCGAGGATTTCCCTCTATTGTGGTTGACATGGTCCTCGACCGTGTCTGTTCCATTTCCTGCACGTCTGCTCTCACCCTTTCCCCTCCCTCCCAGAACCACGATACGTTTCCCCTTGTCCTCACCTTTCACCCCATCAGCCTTCACATTCAACGGATCATCCTGCGCCATTACCGCCACCTCCAGCGTAATCCCACCACCAAACACATCTTCCCCTCCCCTCCCCTTACTGCATTCCGAAGGGACCGCTCCCTCCACGACACCCTGGTCCACTCCTCAATCACCCCCAATACCCACTCCCTTTCCCACGGCACCTTCCCATGCAAGCACCAGCCACATAAATACTGTGGCAACAAGAGCACGTCAAAGGCTAGGTATTCTGCGGCGAGTGTCTCACATCCTGACTCCCCAAAGCCTTTCTACCATCTACAAGGCACAAGTCAGGAGTGTGATGGAATACTCTCCACTTGCCTGGATGAGTGCAGCTCCAACACTCAAGAAGTTCGACACCATTCAGGACAAAGCAGCCCGCTTGATTGGCACCCCATCTACCACCTTAAACATTCACACCCTCCACCACCGGCGTACCATGGCTGCAGTGTGTACTATCTACAAGATGCACTGCAGCAACTCGTCAAGGCTTCTTCAGCAGCACTTCCCAAACCCGCAACCTCTTCCACCTAGAAGGACAAGGGCAGCAGGCGCACAGGAACACCACCAAGTTCCCCTCCAAGTCACACATCATCCTGACTTAGAAATATATCACCGATTCTTCATCGTCGCTGGGTCAAAATCCTGGAACTCCCTCCCTAACAGCACTGTGGGAGTATCTTCACCACATGGACTGCAGCGGTTCAAGAAGGCAGTTCATCACCACCTTCTCAAGGGCAACTAGGAATGGGCAATAAATACTGGACTCGCCAGCGATGCCCACATCCCATAAACAAATAAGAAAAAGCACAGGAGATGCAACACATGTCTTTTTACCTCCTCCCTTCTCACTGTCCAGGGCCTCAAACACTCCTTTCAGGTGGACCATGTGATTTACTTGCACTTCTTGTATTCGCTACCCCTAAAACAGGCATTAGGCCTCTTAAGTATGCTAATTAGAGGCCTAACATCTGTTGTTACTGCTGAAAAGGACAGGTGTCTGGCCTGCACTACTCAGGATTTTTCAGCAGCCCCTGTAGCTGCCAACTAAAAGAAAGTTATTTTTGTTTTTAATAAAATAAAACCTTAGGAGCGCTCCCCCCATCTCCACATTCCTCAGGAACGCCTCTCCCATTGCTCGCTCCAACCTCCCTCCCAGAACTTACCTGTGAGGCAGGAAGCCTAATTTGAGCTGCCTGTGGAGGCACGACTGACACCAGCAGCTCCCCCAAAGACCAATTCCTGACCATCGACTTGTTTGGGCTTCCGATACCACCAATTCTGAGCCCGATAGTGGCCCAGATGGAAATAGAAACATAGGAACATAGAAGATAGGAATAGGTGTAGGCCATTCGGCCCCTCGAACCTGTTCCGCCATTTAATGAAATCATGGCTGATCATCCAAATTCAGTACCCTGTCCCTGTTTTCTCCCCATATCCCTTGATCCCTTTAGCCTTAAGAATTATATCTAACTCCTTCTTGAATATATTTAATGAATTGGTCTCAACCGCCTTCTGTGGTAGAGAATTCCACAGGTTCACCACTCTCTGGGTGAAGAAATTCCTCCTTATCTCAGTCCTAAATCACCCCTTATCCTTAGACTGTGACCCCTGGTTCTGGACTCCCCCGCCATCAGGAACATCCTTCCTGCATCTAGTCTGTCTAGTCCTGTTAGAATTTTATAAGTTTCAATGAGATCCCCTCTCATTCTTCTATTCTTCTAAACTCTAGTGAATACAAGCCCAATCGACACAATCTCTCTTCATACCTCATTCCTGCCATCCCAGGTATCAGCCTGGTGAATCTTCGCTGCACTCCCTCCATGGCAAGAACATCCTTCCTCAGATAAGGCGACCAAAACTGCACACAATACTCAAGGTGTGGTCTCACCAAGACCCTGTACAACTGCAGCAAGACATCCTTGTTCCTGTACTCGAATCCTCTTGCTATGAAGGCCAACATACCATTTGCCTTCTTAACTACCTGCTGCACCTGCATGCTTACCTTCAGCGACTGGTGCACAAGGACACCCAGGTCTCATTGCACTTCCCCTTTTCCCAATCTATTGCTGTTCAGATAAAATCTGCCCCATTGTAAATTTAGCAGTCAGTTGCCAAGGCAGAGAGCTAACAGCACCAGAACCCGAACACACTTCCTCGCACTACCTCAGCTCTATCCACTGAACCTGGTCCCACTTCTGCTTGTGGAAATGTAGTTCAAATGTACAAAAAGCTCCAGATTCTCACTTGAAGCCACGTAACATGCTGCGTTACATTTTACAAAGGTAGCCGTCAGCTTAGGCTCCAGTTGGGTTAATATGACAGTCAAGTGATATTTCATTTTGATTTTACCTTCAGTTTAACATTGCAGCAATTACTTCCCAGCCACCCAGTTTGTCATAAAAACTGAAAATGCAGGAAACACTCAGCAGGTCAGGCAGCATCTGTGGAGGGAGAAACAGAGTTAACGTTTCAGATCGCTGACCTTTCATCAGAAACCTCATTATCTCAGATTTCCAGCATCCACAATATTTTGCTTTTATACCCAGTTCTTGAGCACCTCACCCTCTGGGGGGAATTTTAACCCCAAAAAACAGGTGGTTTGGGGTCTGGTGGCAAGTTAAAGTGTTAAAAATCTGAATCCCAACCAGAGCCCACCTCCAACCCGCCCACTTCCCGTTTTAACGGGGTTGGGGATGGCCAGCCAACCCACTCCCAGGAGGCGGATCGCCTATTTAAATATTATAACAACGCTGGCGTGCCTCAGATTTAACAACCATTTTCAATTTAACTGTGTCTGGTCGGGTTTCGCAGGCCTTGGAGAACCCAAGAGCTAACAGAAGGCAAGGTCTTCCCTCCATGGCCGCCAACCTCATAGTCCCCCAAGCCCGCTCAGCCCGCTTCTACCTCCTTCCCAAGATCCACAAACAGGACTGCCCTGGTAGACCCATTGTTTCAGCCTGTTCTTGCCCCATGGAACTTATCTCTTCCTATCTCGACTCTCCTTTTTCTCCCCTTGTCCAGTCTCTTCCCACCTACATTCGCGACTCTTCCGACGCCCTCCGTCACTTTAACAGTTTCCAGTTTCCTGCCCCATCCGTCTCCTTTTCACTATGGACGTCCAATCCCTCTACACCTCCATCCCCCACCAGGACGGCCTTCGGGCGCTCCGTTTCTTCCTTGAACAGAGGCCCAACCAGTCCCCATCCACCACCACCCTCCTCCGCCTGGCTGAACTTGTTCTCACATTGAACAACTTCCCCTTTGACTCCACTCACTTCCTCCAAATTAAAGGTGTTGCTATGGGAACCCACATGGGCCCTAGCTATGCCTGCCTGTTCATGGGATATGTGGAACATTCTTTGTTCCAGTCCTACTCAGGTCCCCTCCCTCACCTCTTTTTCCGGTACATCGATGACTGTATTGGTGCCGTTTCCTGCTCTCGCCCTGAACTAGATAGGTTCATTCACTTTACTTCCAATTTCCACCCTTCCCTCACCTTCACATGGTCCATCTCCGACTCTTTCCTTCCCTTCCTTGACTTCTCCGTCTCCATTTCTGGCGATCGGCTTTCGACAAACATCCACTACAAGCCCACCGACTCCCACAGCTACCTGGACTACACTTCCTCCCACCCCGCTTCCTGTAAGGACTCTATTCCATTCTCCCAGTTTCTCCATCTCCGCCACGTCTGTTCTGATGATGCCACCTTCCATACCAGTGCTTCCGACATGTCTTCCTTTTTCCTCAGCCGAGGATTCCCCTCTACTGTGGTTGACACGGCCCTTGACCGTGTCCGTTCTATTTCCCGCACTTCTGCTCTCACCCCTTCCCCTCCCTCCCAGAACCATGATTGGGTTCCCCTTGTCCTCACCTTTCACCCCACCAGCCTCCACATTCAACGGATCATCCTCCGCCATTTCCGCCAACTCCAACGTGATCCCACCACCAAATACATCTTCCCCTCACCTCCCCTTTCAGCATTCCGAAGGGACCGCTCCCTCCGCGACACCCTGGTCCACTCCTCAATCACCCCCAACAGCCCTTTGGTGTGCCTCAATAAATCCGAGACTCGATGTTAGCGAAACAAAACAAGGCTTTTATTGACTTAGAAGGTAACACACAGAGGAGAATGTATCTTCCATCCAGAGGTCTGCCGTACTGGATGTGCTGCAGGCTGGGCCAGCTTACATAGGAGCCAGGTATGGGCGGAGCCCTACACACAGTACAATACAATGGAAATGAAACTGAAACCAACCACAGTCACAGGCAGAGAAATACTGATGAGTGATGAATGGAATATTTCATCACATTCACCCCTTCTATAGATTTAGTCTGTTCGGGGGTTTGATAGTCCTCTGCGACCGACGTGGCTGTTGTGGTGCCGCGGGTGTCGGCTGGGTGTCCCCGATGGCCTCCTGGGTCTCTGCCGGGGGTGCCGCCAGGGTTGTTGAAGGGGTAGTTGGTGGGGGTACCGTTGGTCGATGTTCTTCCGGGGGTGATGAAAGAGTAGTGGGTGGGTAAGAGTTGCTGTGGTCGTTGTTGCTGCTGTTGTCGTGGTTGTTGTCGTTACCGGCTGGGGCGACGTCTTTTATGGACACGGTGTCCTCCCTTCCGTCGGCGTGCCGGACATACGCGTATTGGGGGTTGGCGTGGAGTAGGTGCACTGACTCCACGAGAGGGTCCGTCTTGTGGCCCCTCACATGCCTTCGCACGAATACCGGACCTGGGGTGGAGAGCCATGACGGCATGGATACGCCTGAGGTGGATTTCCGGGGAAAGACAAACATTCGCTCGTGAGGCGTGGCATTAGTGGCAGTACACAATAGCGACCATATCGAATGGAGCACATCTGGGAGGACTTCCTGCCAGCGGGAGATAGGGAGGCCTTTGGTCCTTAGAGCTAGAGTGACTGCTTTCCATACTGTCCTGTTCTCTCGCTCCACTTGACCGTTACCCCGGGGGTTGTAGCTGGTGGTACGGCTCGTGGCGATCCCCCTGGACAGCATGTACTGGCGTAGCTCTTCACTCATGAAGGACGCCCCCCTATCCGTATGGATGTAGCTCAGCATACCGAACAGGCAGAACAGGCCGTTGAGGCATTTAATGACCGTGGCGCTGGTCATGTCTGGGCAGGGGAAGGCGAATGGGAAACGAGAGTATTCGTCCACAATGTTCAGGAAGTAAACATTGCGGTCGACGGACGGGAGGGGGCCCTTGAAATCTAAGCTGAGCCGCTCAAAGGGCCGTGTAGCTTTGATTAAGTGGGCTCTATCTGGGCGGTAGAACCGAGGCTTGCACTCAGCGCAAGTGCGACAGTTCCTGGTCAGGGACCGAACTTCCTCAATCGAGTAGGATAAGTTGCAGGACTTTATGAAGTGGAACAGCCGCGTGACCCCTGGGTGGCAGAGGTCATTGTGGAGGGTCTGTAGCCGATCCCCGGTGGCGCTGGCACACATCCCTCGTGAGAGGGCGTCGGGGGATTCGTTAAGGGCCCCTGGCCGGTAAATGATGTCATAATCGAAGGTGGAGAGCTCGATCTGCCACCTCAGAATCTTATCATTTTTAATCTTCCCCCTCTGTTTATTATTGAACATAAACGCTACCGACCGCTGGTCGGTAAGTAGGGTGAAGCGTTTGCCGGCTAGGTAGTGGCGCCAGTGGCGCACTGCCTCCACGATGGCTTGGGCCTCCTTTTCTACGGAGGAGTGTCTGATCTCGGGCCCTTGGAGGGTCCTCGAGAAGAAAGCTACGGGCCGCCCCGCCTGGTTGAGGGTGGCCGGCAAGGCAAAGTCAGACGCATCACTTTCCACTTGAAAGGGAGTGTTCTCGTCCACTGCCTGTAGCGTGGCCCGCTCAATATCCTGCTTAATGCTTTTGAAGGCGGCATGGGCCTCAGCAGAGAGCGGAAAAGAGGATGCTTTCAAGAGGGGGCAGGCTTTGTCGGAGTAGTTGGGGACCCATTGGGAATAATAAGAAAATAACCCCAGGCACCTTTTCAGGGCTTTGGGAGTGTTGGGCAGGGGCAGCTCCCGTAGGGGGCGCAATCGGTCGGGGTCTGGTCTGATTTCCCCATTCTCCACCACGCTGCCTAGTATGCAGAGGCGCGTGGTGTTGTAAACGCACTTGTCCTCGTTGTAGGTGAGGTTTGAGTTTTTGTGCGGTTTTCAGGAACCTCTCGAGGTTCGAGTCGTGATCCTGCTGGTTGTGACCGCAGATGGTGACGTTGTCGAGGTAGGGGAAGGTTGCCTGCAAGTGGTGGTCATCGACCATGCGGTCCATCTCCCTCTGGAAGACCGAGACCCCATTCGTCACCCCAAAGGGGACTCTGAGGAATTGGTAGAGGCGTCCGTTCGCCTCGAAGGCGGTGTACGGGCGGTCCTCTGGTCTGATAGGGAGCTGGTGGTACGCTGACTTGAGGTCGATGGTGGAGAACACCCGGTATTGGGCGATTTGGTTCACCATTTCTGATATGCGGGGTAGCGGGTAGGCGTCTAGTTGGGTGTACCTGTTGATCGTTTGGCTATAGTCAATCACCATCCGTTTCTTCTCGCTACCCCTTACCACCACCACTTGGGCGCGCCACGGGCTATTGCTGCGTTCAATAATGCGCTCTTTCAGGAGCCTGTCTACCTCGGTCGCGATAAACCGCCTGTCCTCCCAGCTGTACCTCCTGCTTTTGGTCGCTATTGGCCGGCAGTTAGGGGTAAGGTTCGCGAATAGCGAAGGCGGCTTTACCTTCAGGGTAGCCAGACCGCACACTGTGAGGGGCGGCTGGGACCCACTGTAATTGAGCGTGATGCTTTGGTGGTAGCACTGGAAATCCAGGCCCAAGATCACGCTCGCACATAGATTCTTCATGATTAATACTTTAAAATGATCGTATACAGTTCCGTTAACGGACAATTGTACCGTGCAGTAACCCATAATGGTTGATGTCTGGGTTTTATCAGCCATAGAGATGGTACCCCGAGTAGGGACCACCTTTAGGGAGAGTTGTTGTACCAGTTCAGGGTGGATAAAACTCTCCGTGCTTCCACTGTCAATTAAACATTTAACCCTGCACCCGTTTACCTCGATGTCCACCATTGATTTGGATAGCGGGTGCGGCCTGGTCTGGTCCACTGTGACCGATGCCACTGTAGGGCCCTGATTGAGACAAGATGGCGTCCACGCTGTCTGCTCACAAGATGGCGGACCCCACGAGGTCGGGCAAGATGGCGTCCAAGATGGCCGCTCCCACGGCGCACACGCGGCGGTGGCGGGTTTTCCGGCAGGGTTCCCTCTGCACACCTTCCCGAAGTGCCCCTTCTTACCGCACTTAAAGCAGGTGGTGCCTTTCGCCGGGCACAGGTTTCTGGTGTGCTTCGGCTGCCCGCAGAAGTAGCAGTTGGGTCCCCGACGCGTCGCGGCTGTCGTAGGGCTTCTGGGGGGAGAGCGGGGCCCCGACGGTGTCGGGCTGCCGGGCGGGGAAGATGCCTTCCAAGATGGCGGCACCCTTGGTGCACACATGGCGGCGTGGACGGCGCGGGCTGAAGAGTAGGCGTCCGAGTTTCTCTGGGCCACATCCAGGGATCGTGCTGTGTCCGCAGCCTGTTTCAGGTCCAATCCCGTTTTTTCCAGCAGTCTCTGCCGGATGTAAGTGGAGCTGAGGCCTGTGATAAAGGCATCGCGAACAAGCTCGTCAGTGTACACTGCGGCTTTTACATCTTGGCACTTGCAGTCTTTGCCAAGCGTTTTCAGGGTGCCTAGGAACTCCTCCACCGATTCCCCAGGTCGCTGTGCGCGAGTAGCGAGCAGATGCCTAGCATACACCTCATTCGTAGGCTGCTGGTAATGCGCCTTTAAGATGTCGCAGGCGGCCGGGTACGTGTCGGCGTCTTGGATGAGGGGGTAAACCCGGTGGCTTACCCAATTCCGTAGAATTCCGAGTTTCATACTCGCAGCGTCCGTAGCGTCTTTGACGGCTGCGGAATTGTCCAGGAAGAATTCCATACACATAAACCAGTGCCCGAAGCGTGCCGATGCGTCCAAAGCATGCTGGTCCAAATCCAAACGTTCAGGTTTCAAGAGTTGATCCATTGTGTTGAAAATTAAGTCAATAAAATTGATGTGCCTCAATAAATCCGAGACTCGATGTTAGCGAAACAAAACAAGGCTTTTATTGACTTAGAAGGTAACACACAGAGGAGAATGTATCTTCCATCCAGAGGTCTGCCGTACTGGATGTGCTGCAGGCTGGGCCAGCTTACATAGGAGCCAGGTATGGGCGGAGCCCTACACACAGTACAATACAATGGAAATGAAACTGAAACCAACCACAGTCACAGGCAGAGAAATACTGATGAGTGATGAATGGAATATTTCATCACACCCTTCTCCTTCACCTGGCACCTTCCCGTGCAAGCGCAGGAGATGCAACACATGCCCTTTTACCTCCTCCCTTCCCACTGTCCAGGGCCCCAAACACCCCTTCCAGGTGAAACAGCGATTTATTTGTACTTCTTGCAATTTAATATACTGTATTCGCTGCTCACGATACGGTCTCCTCTACATTGGGGAGACCAAACGCAGATTGTGCGACCGCTTTGCGGAACACCTCCGTTCAGTCCGTAAGGGTGACCCTGAGCTTCCGGTCGCCTGTCACTTTAATTCACCGCTTCACTCCCACTCTGATCTCTCTGTCCTCGGGCTATTGCATTGTTCCAATGAAGCTCAACGTAAGCTCGAGGAACAGCACCTCATCTTTCGATTGGGCACTTCGCAGCCTGCCGGACTCAACATTGAGTTCAACAATTTCAGATAATTATCCCTGCCCCCATTTTTCATGCAGTATGATTTTTAACACTCCCATTTGCAACATTTTATCTTTCCTGCCTCTTACAAAAGTACAGGATGTTCTTTCAATTCCTTCCTCCCCTCCGAACCCCGCCGCCCCCCCCCCGTCTCTGCACCTGCTTAATATCTGTTACATCTCCAGCTGTTTCCAGTTCTGATGAAGGGTCCCAGACCTGAAACGTTAACTCTGTTTCTCTCTCCACGGATGCTGCCTGGCCTGCTGAGTACTTCCAGCATTTTCTGTTGTTATTTCAGAAGGCAAGGACTGCTGGATCCAAGAGCTAAGTGCGTTTCCACTTTCCTCCTGGATCCTGCAACCCTGCCTAACCCATCCCCGCAATTGGACACCGTCCCCAGGCTTCCGATCGGCTTCCCGGCCTCCTCCCAACCACAATGCCTCTGATCGCTTTACCCCCCCAGTCACCGATGATCTTCAGGCCACCCGCAATGTTCTGTGCTGCCCTCCCCCATCAATCATCCTCTGGCCCCCTGATGTTCTCTGCCTCCCCCACACGCTCCCCCGATCATCCTTCAGCCACCGCCTACCCCTACCCCTCCAATGCGCGAGTCGCCCACTCTCCCGATCATTCTTCAGCCACGGCCTACCACTACCCCTCCAATGCTCGAGTCGCCGACTCTCCCGATCATTCTTCAGCTCTCTATGTTCGAGACCATCCCCCAACTGCTCATCCTACGGCCCCCCCCGATCATTCTCCGCCCCCAATGCTCGAGTCCGGCCTCCCTCGATCATTCTCCAGCCCCCCAATGCTCGAGTCCGGCCTCCCTCGATCATTCTCCGGCCCCCCAATGCACGAGTCCGGCCTCCCTCAATCATTCTCTGGCCCCGATGCTCGAGGCCGGCCTCCCTCGATCATTCTCCGGCCTCCCGATGCTCGAGCCCGGCCTCCCTCGATCATTCTTCGGCCCCCCAATGCTCAAGTCCGGCCTCCCTTGATCATTCTCCGGCCCCCCGATGCTCGAGTCCGGCCTCCCTCGATCATTCTCCGGCCCCGATGCTCGAGTCCGGCCTCCCTCGATCATTCTCCGGCCCCAATGCTCGAGTCCGGCATCCCTCGATCATTCTCCGGCCCCCCAATGCTCGAGTCCGGCCTCCCTCGATCATTCTCCGGCCCCCCAATGCTCGAGTCCGGCCTCCCTCGATCATTCTCCGGCCTCCCAATGCTCGAGTCCGGCCTCCCTCGATCATTCTCCGGCCCCCCAATGCTCGAGTCCGGCCTCCCTCGATCATTCTCTGGACCCAATGCTCGAGTCCGGCCTCCCTCGATCATTCTCTGGCCCCGATGCTCGAGTCCGGCCTCCCTCGATCATTCTCCGGCCCCGATGCTCGAGTCCGGCCTCCCTTGATCATTCTCTGGCCCCGATGCTCGAGTCCGGCCTCCCTCGATCATTCTCCGGCCCCCCGATGCTCGAGTCCGGCCTCCCTCGATCATTCTCCGGCCCCCTGATGCTCGAGTCCGGCCTCCCTCGATCATTCTCCGGCCCCCCGATGCTCGAGTCCAGCCTCCCTCGATCATTCTCTGGCCCCGATGCTCGAGGCCGGCCTCCCTCGATCATTCTCCGGCCCCACGATGCTCGAGTCCGGCCTCCCTCGATCATTCTCCGGCCCCGATGCTCGAGTCCGGCCTCCCTCGATCATTCTCCGGCCCCCCGATGCTCGAGTCTGGCCTCCCTCGATCATTCTCCGGCCCCAATGCTTGAGTCCGGCCTCCCTCGATCATTCTCCGGCCCCCCAGTGCTCGAGTCCGGCCTCCCTCGATCATTCTCCAGCCCCAATGCTCGAGTCCGGCCTCCCTCGATCATTCTCCGGCCCCCAAATGCTCGAGTCCGGCCTCACTCGATCATTCTCCAGCCGCCCAAAGCTCGAGTCTGGCCTCCCTCGATCATTCTCCAGCCCCCCAATGCTCGAGTCCGGCCTCCCTCAATCATTCTCCAGCCCCCCAATGCTCGAGTCCGGCCTCGCTCGATCATTCTCTGGCCCCCCGATGCTCGAGTCCGGCCTCCCTCGATCATTCTCCAGCCCCAATGCTCGAGTCCGGCCTCCCTCGATCATTTTCCAGCCCCAATGCTCGAGTCCAGCCTCCCTCGATCATTCTCAGGCCCCAATGCTCGAGTCCGGCCTCCCTCGATCATTCTCCAGCCCCAATTCTCGAGTCCGGCCTCCCTCGATCATTCTCTGGCCCCGATGCTCGAGTCCGGCCTCCCTCGATCATTCTCTGGCCCCAATGCTCGAGTCCGGCCTCCCTCGATCATTCTCTGGCCCCGAAGCTCGAGTCCGGCCTCCCTCGATCATTCGCCGGCCCACCGATGCTCGAGTCCGGGCTCCCTCGATCATTGTCCGGCCCCCCCAATGCTCAAGTCCGGCCTCCCTCGATCATTCTCCAGCCCTGATGCTCGAGTCCGGCCTCCCTCGATCATTCTCCAGCCCCGATGCTCGAGTCCGGCCTCCCTCGATCATTCTCCAGCCCCCCAATGCTCGAGTCCGACCTCCCTCGATCATTCTCCTGCCCCCCGATGCTCGAGACCAGCCTCCCTCGATCATTCTCCAGCACCCCCGATGCTCGAGTCCGGCCTCCCTCGATCATTGTCCGGCCCCCCCAATGCTCGAGCCCGGCCTCCCTCGATCATTCTCCAGCCCTGATGCTCGAGTCCGGCCTCCCTCGATCATTCTCCAGCCCCGATGCTCGAGTCCGGCCTCCCTCGATCATTCTCCAGCCCCCCAATGCTCGAGTCCGGCCTCCCTCGATCATTCTCCGGCCCCCCGATGCTCGAATCCAGCCTCCCTCGATCATTCTCCAGCACCCCCGATGCTCGAGTCCGGCCTCCCTCGATCATTCTCTGGCCCCCCAGTGCTCGAGTCCGGCCTCCCTCGATCATTATCCAGCCCCCCGATGCTCGAGTCCGGCCTCCCTCGATCATTCTCCAGCCCCGATGCTCGAGTCCGGCCTCCCTCGATCATTCTCCGGCCCCATGATGCTCGAGTCCGGCCTCCCTCGATCATTCTCCAGCCCTCCGATGCTCGAGTCCGGCCTCCCTCGGTCATTCTCCAGCCCTGATGCTCGAGTCCGGCCTCCCTCGATCATTCTCCAGCCCCCCCGATGCTCGAGTCCGGCCTCCCTCGATCATTCTCCAGCCCCCCAATGCTCGAGACCAGCTTCCCTCGGTCATTCTCTGGCCCTGATGCTCGAGTCCGGCCTCCCTCGATCATTCTCCGGCCCCCCGTTGCTTGAGTCCGGCCTCCCTCGATCATTCTCCAGCCCCAATGCTCGAGTCCAGCCTCCCTCGATCATTCTCAGGCCCCAATGCTCGAGTCCGGCCTCCCTCGATCATTCTCCAGCCCCAATTCTCGAGTCCGGCTTCCCTCGATCATTCTCTAGCCCCGATGCTCGAGTCCGGCCTCCCTCGATCATTCTCTGGCCCCAATGCTCGAGTCCGGCCTCCCTCGATCATTCTCTGGCCCCGAAGCTCGAGTCCGGCCTCCCTCGATCATTCGCCGGCCCACCGATGCTCGAGTCCGGCCTCCCTCGATCATTGTCCGGCCCCCCCAATGCTCGAGTCCGGCCTCCCTCGATCATTCTCCAGCCCTGATGCTCGAGTCCGGCCTCCCTCGATCATTCTCCAGCCCCAATGCTCGGGTCCGGCCTCCCTCGATCATTTTCCAGCCCCAATGCTCGAGTCCAGCCTCCCTCGATCATTCTCAGGCCCCAATGCTCGAGTCCGGCCTCCCTCGATCATTCTCCAGCCCCAATTCTCGAGTCCGGCCTCCCTCGATCATTCTCTGGCCCCAATGCTCGAGTCCGGCCTCCCTCGATCATTCTCTGGCCCCGAAGCTCGAGTCCGGCCTCCCTCGATCATTCGCCGGCCCACCGATGCTCGAGTCCGGGCTCCCTCGATCATTCTCCAGCCCCCCAATGCTCGACTCCGGCCTCCCTCGATCATTCTCTGGCCCCAATGCTCGAGTCCGGCCTCCCTCGATCATTCTCTGGCCCCGAAGCTCGAGTCCGGCCTCCCTCGATCATTCTCCAGCCCCGATGCTCGAGTCCGGCCTCCCTCGATCATTCTCTGGCCCCGAAGCTCGAGTCCGGCCTCCCTCGATCATTCTCTGGCCCCAATGCTCGAGTCCGGCCTCCCTCGATCATTCTCTGGCCCCGAAGCTCGAGTCCGGCCTCCCTCGATCATTCGCCGGCCCACCGATGCACGAGTCCGGGTTCCCTCGATCATTGTCCGGCCCCCCCAATGCTCGAGTCCGGCCTCCCTCGATCATTCTCCAGCCCTGATGCTCGAGTCCGGCCTCCCTCGATCATTCTCCAGCCCCGATGCTCGAGTCCGGCCTCCCTCGATCATTCTCCAGCCCCCCAATGCTCGAGTCCGGCCTCCCTCGATCATTCTCCTGCCCCCCGATGCTCGAGACCAGCCTCCCTCGATCATTCTCCAGCACCCCCGATGCTCGAGTCCGGCCTCCCTCGATCATTGTCCGGCCCCCCCAATGCTCGAGCCCGGCCTCCCTCGATCATTCTCCAGCCCTGATGCTCGAGTCCGGCCTCCCTCGATCATTCTCCAGCCCCGATGCTCGAGTCCGGCCTCCCTCGATCATTCTCCAGCCCCCCAATGCTCGAGTCCGGCCTCCCTCGATCATTCTCCGGCCCCCCGATGCTCGAATCCAGCCTCCCTCGATCATTCTCCAGCACCCCCGATGCTCGAGTCCGGCCTCCCTCGATCATTCTCTGGCCCCCCAGTGCTCGAGTCCGGCCTCCCTCGATCATTATCCAGCCCCCCGATGCTCGAGTCCGGCCTCCCTCGATCATTCTCCAGCCCCGATGCTCGAGTCCGGCCTCCCTCGATCATTCTCCGGCCCCATGATGCTCGAGTCCGGCCTCCCTCGATCATTCTCCAGCCCTCCGATGCTCGAGTCCGGCCTCCCTCGGTCATTCTCCAGCCCTGATGCTCGAGTCCGGCCTCCCTCGATCATTCTCCAGCCCCCCGATGCTCGGGTCCGGCCTCCCTCGATCATTCTCCAGCCCCCCAATGCTCGAGACCAGCTTCCCTCGGTCATTCTCTGGCCCTGATGCTCGAGTCCGGCCTCCCTCGATCATTCTCCGGCCCCCCGTTGCTTGAGTCCGGCCTCCCTCGATCAATCTCCAGCCCCAATGCTCGAGTCCAGCCTCCCTCGATCATTCTCAGGCCCCAATGCTCGAGTCCGGCCTCCCTCGATCACTCTCCAGCCCCAATTCTCGAGTCCGGCTTCCCTCGATCATTCTCTAGCCCCGATGCTCGAGTCCGGCCTCCCTCGATCATTCTCTGGCCCCAATGCTCGAGTCCGGCCTCCCTCGATCATTCTCTGGCCCCGAAGCTCGAGTCCGGCCTCCCTCGATCATTCGCCGGCCCACCGATGCTCGAGTCCGGCCTCCCTCGATCATTGTCCGGCCCCCACAATGCTCGAGTCCGGCCTCCCTCGATCATTCTCCAGCCCTGATGCTCGAGTCCGGCCTCCCTCGATCATTCTCCAGTCCCGATGCTCGAGTCCGGCCTCCCTCGATCATTCTCCAGCCCCCCAATGCTCGAGTCCGGCCTCCCTCGATCATTCTCCTGCCCCCCGATGCTCGAGTCCAGCCTCCCTCGATCATTCTCCAGCACCCCCGATGCTCGAGTCCGGCCTCCCTCGATCATTGTCCGGCCCCCCCAATGCTCGAGTCCGGCCTCCCTCGATCATTGTCCAGCCCTGATGCTCGAGTCCGGCCTCCCTCGATCATTCTCCAGCCCTGATGCTCGAGTCCGGCCTCCCTCGATCATTCTCCAGCCCCCCAGTGCTCGAGTCCGGCCTCCCTCGATCATTCTCCGGCCCCCCGATGCTCGAGTCCAGCCTCCCTCGATCATTCTCCAGCACCCCCGATGCTCGAGTCCGGCCTCCCTCGATCATTCTCTGGCCCCCCAATGCTCCAGTCTGGCCTCCCTCGATCATTCTCCAGCCCCAATGCTCCAGTCCAGCCTCCCTCGATCATTCTCCGGCAATAGTACTGAAGTCTTGTGCTCCAGAACTAGCTGCGCCCCTAGCCAAGCTGTTCCAGTACAGCTACAACACTGGCATCTTCCCGGCAATGTGGAAAATTGCCCAAGTATGTCCTGTCTACAAAAAGCAGGACAAATCCGACCCGGCCAATTACCATCCCATCAGTCTACTCTCAATCATCAGCAAAGTGATGGAAGGTGTCGTCGACATTACTATCAAGTGGCACTTACTCAGCAATAACCTGCTAACTGACGCCCAGTTTGGGTTCCGCCAGGGCCACTCAGCTCCTGACCTCATTACAGCCTTGGTCCAAACATGGACAAAAGAGCTGAACTCAAGAGGTGAGGTGAGAGTGACTGCCCTTGACATCAAGGCAGCATTTGATCGAGTGTGGCATCAAGGAGCCCTAGCAAAACTGAAGTCAATGGGAATCAAGGGGAAAACTCCCCATTGGTTGGAATCATACCTAGCACAAAGGAAGTTGGCTGTGGTTGTTGGAGGTCATTCATCTCAATCACATGACATCACTGCAGGAGTTCCTCAGGGCAGTGTCCTAGGCCCAACCATCTTCAGCTGTTTCATCAATGACCTTCCCTCCATCATAAGGTCAGAAGTGGGGATGTGCGCTGATGATTGCACACTGTTCAGCACCATTCGAGACTCGTCAGATACTGACGCAGTCCGTGTCCATATGCAGCAAGACCTGGACAACATTCAGACTTGGGCTGACAAGTGGCAAGTAACATTCGCACCACACAAGTGCCAGACAATGACCATCTCCAACAAGCGAGACTCTAACCATCTCCCCTTGACATTCAATGGCATTACCATCGCTGAATCCCCCACTATCAACATCATGGGGGTTACCATTGATCAGATACTGTGGCTACAAGAGCAGGCCAGAGGCTGGGAATTCTGTGGCGAGTGTCTCACCCCCTGACTCCCCAAAGCCTTTCCACCATCCACAAGTTACAAGTCAGGAGTGTGATGGAATACTCTCCACTTGCCTGGATGAGTGCAGCTCCAACAACACTCAAGAAGCTCGACACCATTCAGGATAAAGCAGCCCGCTTGATTGGCACTCCATCCACCACCTTCAACATTCACTCCCTCCACCACCGGCGCACTGTGGCTGCAGTGTGTACCATCTACAAGATGCACTGCAGCAACTCGCCCAACCTCCTTCAACAGCACCTTCCAAACCCGCGACCTCTACCACTTAGAAGGACAAGGGCAGCAGACGCATGGGAACATCACCACCTACAAGTTCCCTCCAAGCCACACACCATCCTGACTTGGACTTGTATCGCCGTTCCTTCACTGTCGCTGGGCCAAAATCCTGGAACTCCCTTCCTAACAGCATTGTGGGTGTACCCACACCATATGGATGCAGCGGTTCAAGAAGGCGGCTCACCACCGTCTTCTCAAGGGCAATTAGGGATGGACACTAAATGCAGGCCCAGCCAGCGACGCCCGCATCCCATCAATGAATTAAAAAAAAAAAATTCTCCAGCCCCCCGATGCTCGAGTCCGGCCTCCCTCGATCATTCTCCAGCCCCCCCAATTCTCGAGTCCGGCCTCCCTCGATCATTATCCAGCCCCCCGATGCTCGAGTCCGGCCTCCCTCGATCATTCTCCAGCCCCGATGCTCGAGTCCGGCCTCCCTCGATCATTCTCCGGCCCCATGATGCTCGAGTCCGGCCTCCCTCGATCATTCTCCAGCCCTCCGATGCTCGAGTCCGGCCTCCCTCGGTCATTCTCCAGCCCTGATGCTCGAGTCCGGCCTCCCTCGATCATTCTCCAGCCCCCCGATGCTCGGGTCCGGCCTCCCTCGATCATTCTCCAGCCCCCCAATGCTCGAGACCAGCTTCCCTCGGTCATTCTCTGGCCCTGATGCTCGAGTCCGGCCTCCCTCGATCATTCTCCGGCCCCCCGTTGCTTGAGTCCGGCCTCCCTCGATCAATCTCCAGCCCCAATGCTCGAGTCCAGCCTCCCTCGATCATTCTCAGGCCCCAATGCTCGAGTCCGGCCTCCCTCGATCACTCTCCAGCCCCAATTCTCGAGTCCGGCTTCCCTCGATCATTCTCTAGCCCCGATGCTCGAGTCCGGCCTCCCTCGATCATTCTCTGGCCCCAATGCTCGAGTCCGGCCTCCCTCGATCATTCTCTGGCCCCGAAGCTCGAGTCCGGCCTCCCTCGATCATTCGCCGGCCCACCGATGCTCGAGTCCGGCCTCCCTCGATCATTGTCCGGCCCCCACAATGCTCGAGTCCGGCCTCCCTCGATCATTCTCCAGCCCTGATGCTCGAGTCCGGCCTCCCTCGATCATTCTCCAGTCCCGATGCTCGAGTCCGGCCTCCCTCGATCATTCTCCAGCCCCCCAATGCTCGAGTCCGGCCTCCCTCGATCATTCTCCTGCCCCCCGATGCTCGAGTCCAGCCTCCCTCGATCATTCTCCAGCACCCCCGATGCTCGAGTCCGGCCTCCCTCGATCATTGTCCGGCCCCCCCAATGCTCGAGTCCGGCCTCCCTCGATCATTGTCCAGCCCTGATGCTCGAGTCCGGCCTCCCTCGATCATTCTCCAGCCCTGATGCTCGAGTCCGGCCTCCCTCGATCATTCTCCAGCCCCCCAGTGCTCGAGTCCGGCCTCCCTCGATCATTCTCCGGCCCCCCGATGCTCGAGTCCAGCCTCCCTCGATCATTCTCCAGCACCCCCGATGCTCGAGTCCGGCCTCCCTCGATCATTCTCTGGCCCCCCAATGCTCCAGTCTGGCCTCCCTCGATCATTCTCCAGCCCCAATGCTCCAGTCCAGCCTCCCTCGATCATTCTCCGGCAATAGTACTGAAGTCTTGTGCTCCAGAACTAGCTGCGCCCCTAGCCAAGCTGTTCCAGTACAGCTACAACACTGGCATCTTCCCGGCAATGTGGAAAATTGCCCAAGTATGTCCTGTCTACAAAAAGCAGGACAAATCCGACCCGGCCAATTACCATCCCATCAGTCTACTCTCAATCATCAGCAAAGTGATGGAAGGTGTCGTCGACATTACTATCAAGTGGCACTTACTCAGCAATAACCTGCTAACTGACGCCCAGTTTGGGTTCCGCCAGGGCCACTCAGCTCCTGACCTCATTACAGCCTTGGTCCAAACATGGACAAAAGAGCTGAACTCAAGAGGTGAGGTGAGAGTGACTGCCCTTGACATCAAGGCAGCATTTGATCGAGTGTGGCATCAAGGAGCCCTAGCAAAACTGAAGTCAATGGGAATCAAGGGGAAAACTCCCCATTGGTTGGAATCATACCTAGCACAAAGGAAGTTGGCTGTGGTTGTTGGAGGTCATTCATCTCAATCACATGACATCACTGCAGGAGTTCCTCAGGGCAGTGTCCTAGGCCCAACCATCTTCAGCTGTTTCATCAATGACCTTCCCTCCATCATAAGGTCAGAAGTGGGGATGTGCGCTGATGATTGCACACTGTTCAGCACCATTCGAGACTCGTCAGATACTGACGCAGTCCGTGTCCATATGCAGCAAGACCTGGACAACATTCAGACTTGGGCTGACAAGTGGCAAGTAACATTCGCACCACACAAGTGCCAGACAATGACCATCTCCAACAAGCGAGACTCTAACCATCTCCCCTTGACATTCAATGGCATTACCATCGCTGAATCCCCCACTATCAACATCATGGGGGTTACCATTGATCAGATACTGTGGCTACAAGAGCAGGCCAGAGGCTGGGAATTCTGTGGCGAGTGTCTCACCCCCTGACTCCCCAAAGCCTTTCCACCATCCACAAGTTACAAGTCAGGAGTGTGATGGAATACTCTCCACTTGCCTGGATGAGTGCAGCTCCAACAACACTCAAGAAGCTCGACACCATTCAGGATAAAGCAGCCCGCTTGATTGGCACTCCATCCACCACCTTCAACATTCACTCCCTCCACCACCGGCGCACTGTGGCTGCAGTGTGTACCATCTACAAGATGCACTGCAGCAACTCGCCCAACCTCCTTCAACAGCACCTTCCAAACCCGCGACCTCTACCACTTAGAAGGACAAGGGCAGCAGACGCATGGGAACATCACCACCTACAAGTTCCCTCCAAGCCACACACCATCCTGACTTGGACTTGTATCGCCGTTCCTTCACTGTCGCTGGGCCAAAATCCTGGAACTCCCTTCCTAACAGCATTGTGGGTGTACCCACACCATATGGATGCAGCGGTTCAAGAAGGCGGCTCACCACCGTCTTCTCAAGGGCAATTAGGGATGGACACTAAATGCAGGCCCAGCCAGCGACGCCCGCATCCCATCAATGAATTAAAAAAAAAAAATTCTCCAGCCCCCCGATGCTCGAGTCCGGCCTCCCTCGATCATTCTCCGGCCCCCCCAATTCTCGAGTCCGGCCTCCCTCGATCATTCTCCGCCCCCGATGCTCGAGTCCAACCTCCATCGATCATTCTCTGGCCCCGATGCTCGAGTCTGGTCTCTCTCGATCATTCTCCGGCCCCAATGCTCGAGTCCGGCCTCCCTCGATCATTCTCCGGCCCCAATGCTCGAGTCCGGCCTCCCTCGATCATTCTCCGGCCCCAATGCTCGAGTCCGGCCTCCCTCGATCCTTCTCTGGCCCCGATGCTCGAGTGTGGCCTCCCTCGATCATTCTCCAGGCCCCCGATGCTCGAGTCCGGCCTCCCTCGATCATTCTCCGGCCCCCTGTTGCTCGAGTCCGGCCTCCCTCGATCATTCTCCGGCCCCAATGCTAGAGTCCGGCCTCCCTCGATCATTCTCCGGCCCCGATGCTCGAGTCCGGCCTGCCTCGATCATTCTCCAGCCCCGATGCTCGAGTCCGGCCTCCCTCGATCATTCTCCGGCCCCGATGCTCGAGTCCGGCCTCCCTCGATCATTCTCTGCCCCTTATGCTCGAGTCCGGCCTCCCTCGATCATTCTCCGGCCCCCCGTTGCTCGAGTCCGGCATCTCTCGATCATTCTTCTGCCCCAATGCTCGAGTCCGGCCTCCCTCGATCATTCTCCTGCCCCGATGCTCGAGTCCGGCCTCCCTCAATCATTCTCCGCCCCCGATGCTCGAGTCCGGCCTCCCTAGATCATTCTCCGGCCCCCCGTTGCTCGAGTCCTCCGGCCCCCCATTGCTCGAGTCCGGCCTCTCTCGATCATTCTCCGGCCCCGATGCTCGAGTCCGGCCTGCCTCGATCATTCTCCAGCCCCCCGATGCTCGATCCGGCCTCCATCGATCATTCTCTGGCACCGATGCTCGAGCCTGGCCTCTCTCGATCATTCTCCGTCCCCAATGCTCGAGCCTGGCCTCCCTCGATCATTCTCCGGCCCCCCAATGCTCGAGTCTGGCCTCCCTCAATCATTCTCCAGCCCCGACGCTCGAGTCCAGCCTCCCTCAATCATTCTCCGGCCCCTGATGCTCGAGTCCGGCCTCCCTCAATCATTCCCCGGCCCCCCATTGCTCGAGTCCGGCCTCCCTCAATCATTCTCTGGCCCCGATGCTCGAGTCTGGCCTCCCTCGATCATTCTCCGGCCCCGATGCTCGAGTCCAGCCTCCCTCGATCATTCTCCAGCCCCTCAATGCTCGAGTCCGGCCTCCCTCAATCATTCTCCGGCCCCCCAATGCTCGAGTCCAGCCTTCCTCGATCATTCTCCGGCCCCCTGATGCTCGAGTCCGGCCTCCCTCGATCATTCTCCGGCCCCCTGGTGCTTGAGTCCGGCCTCCCTCGATCATTCTCCGGGGGCCCAATGCTTGAGTCCGGCCTCCCTCGATCATTCTCTGGCCCCGATGCTCGAGTCTGGCCTCCCTCGATCATTCTCCGGCCCCCCAATGCTCGAGTCCGTCCTCCCTCGGTCATTCTCCGGCCCCCCGTTGCTCGAGTCCGGCCTCCCTCGATCATTCTCCTGCCCCAATGCTCGAGTCCGGCCTCCCTCGATCATTCTCCGGCCCCGATGCTCGAGTCCGGCCTCCCTCGATCATTCTCCCGCCCCGATGCTTGAGCCCGGCCTCCCTCAATCATTCTCCGCCCCTGATGCTCGAGTCCGGCCTCCCTCGATCATTCTCCGGCCCCCCGTTGCTCGAGTCCGGCCTCCCTCGACCATTCTCCGGCCCAAATGCTTGAGTCCGGCCTCCCTCGATCATTCTCCGGCCCCGATGCTCGAGTCCGGCCTGCCTCGATCATTCTCCAGCCCCCCGATGCTCGATCCGGCCTCCATCGATCATTCTCTGGCACCGATGCTCGAGTCTGGCCTCCCTCGATCATTCTCCGGCCCCCCAATGCTCGAGTCTGGCCTCCCTCGATCATTCTCCAGCCCCGATGCTCGAGTCCGGCCTCCCTCAATCATTCTCCGGCCCCTGATGCTCGAGTCCGGCCTCCCTCAATCATTCCCCGGCCCCCCATTGCTCGAGTCCGGCCTCCCTCAATCATTCTCCGGCCCCGATGCTCGAGTCTGGCCTCCCTCGATCATTCTCCGGCCCCGATGCTCGAGTCCAGCCTCCCTCGATCATTCTCCAGCCCCTCAATGCTCGAGTCCGGCCTCCCTCAATCATTCTCCGGCCCCCCAATGCTCGAGTCCGGCCTTCCTCGATCATTCTCCGGCCCCCTGATGCTCGAGTCCGGCCTCCCTCGATCATTCTCCGGCCCCCTGGTGCTTGAGTCCGGCCTCCCTCGATCATTCTCTGGGGGCCCAATGCTTGAGTCCGGCCTCCCTCGATCATTCTCCGTCCCCCTGATGCTCGAGTCCGGCCTCCCTCGATCATTCTCCGGCCCCTGATGCTCGAGTCCGGCCTCCCTCAATCATTCCCCGGCCCCCCATTGCTCGAGTCCGGCCTCCCTCGATCATTCTCCAGACCCGATGCTCGAGTCCGGCCTCCCTTGATCATTCTCCAGCCCCGATGCTCGAGTCCGGCCTCCCTCAATCATTCTCCGGCCCCTGATGCTCGAGTCCGGCCTCCCTCAATCATTCCCCGGCCCCCCATTGCTCGAGTCCGGCCTCCCTCAATCATTCCCCGGCCCCCCATTGTTCGAGTCCGGCCTCCCTCAATCATTCTCCGGCCCCGATGCTCGAGTCTGGCCTCCCTCGATCATTCTCCGGCCCCGATGCTCGAGTCCAGCCTCCCTCGATCATTCTCCAGCCCCTCAATGCTCGAGTCCGGCCTCCCTCAATCATTCTCCGGCCCCCCAATGCTCGAGTCTGGCCTTCCTCGATCATTCTCCGGCCCCCTGATGCTCGAGTCTGGCCTCCCTCGATCATTCTCCGGCCCCCTGATGCTTGAGTCCGGCCTCCCTCGATCATTCTCCGGGGGCCCAATGCTTGAGTCCGGCCTCCCTCGATCATTCTCTGGCCCCGATGCTCGAGTCTGGCCTCCCTCGATCATTCTCCGGCCCCCCAATGCTCGAGTCCGGCCTCCCTCGATCATTCTCCGTCCCCCTGATACATAAGAACATAAGAACATAAGAAATAGGAGCAGGAGTAGGCCAATTGGCCCCTCGAGCCTGCTCCGCCATTCAATAAGATCATGGCTGATCTGATCCTAACCGCCAATCCACTATGACAGGACTATCTCCTGAATCTAACAGCATTAGACACACGAAAACAGGAGCAGGATCAGGCTACACGGCCCCTGGGCCCGCTCCGCTACCCACAGGGCCATGACCTATCCGAACCTAGACTCATGTCCAAATTCCTGCCCGCTCCCCGTAACCTTTAATTCCCTTTTCTACTAGGAAACTGTCTATTTCTGTTTTAAATTTATGTAATGATGTAGCTTCGACAGCTTTTTGGGGCAGCATATTCCATGGACCTACCACCCTCTGAGTGAAGTAGTTCCTCCTCATCTCAGTTTTGAAAGAGCAGCCCCTTATTCTAAGACTATGCCCCCTAGTTCTAGTTTCACCCATCATCTGGAACATCCTCCCTGCATCCACCCAATCCAACCCCTTCATAATCTTATATGTTTCAATAAGATCGCCTCTCATTCTTCTGAACTCCAATGAGTAGAGTCCCAATCTACTCAACCTCTCCTCATATGTCCATCCCCTCATCCCCGGGATTAATCGAGTGAACCTTCTTTGTACTGACTCGAGAGCAAGTATGTCCTTTCTTAAGTATGGACACCAAAACTGTATGCAGTATTCCAGGTGCGGTCTCACCAACACCTTGTACAACTGAAGCAATACCTCCCTATTTTTATATTCTATCCCCCTAGCAATGAAAGCCAACATTCCATTGGCCTTCTTAATCACTTGCTGCACCTGCATACTAACCTTTTGAGTTTCGTGCACCAGGACCCCCAGATCCCTTTGTACTTCAGTACTTTCAAGTTTCTTGCCATTAAGATAATAACTTGCTCTACGATTTTTCCTGCCAAAGTGCATAACCTCACACTTTTCAGTATTGTATTCCATCTGCCAAATCTCTGCCCACTTACTTAGCCTGTCTATGTCCCCTTGCAGGTTTTTTATGTCCTCCTCACTCACTACTTTCCCTCCCATCTTAGTGTCATCTGCAAACTTTGATGTGTTACACTCGGTCCCCTCCTCCAAATCGTTAATATAGATTGTAAAGAGTTGGGGACCCAGCACTGACCCCTGCGGAACACCACTGGTTACTGATTGCCAGTCTGAATATGAACCATTTATCCCAACTCTCTGCCTTCTGTTAGATAGCCAATCCTCTATCCATGCCAGAATATTACCCCCAATCCCGTGATTTTTTATCTTAAGCAATAATCTTTTGTGTGGCACCTTGTCAAATGCCTTTTGGAAGTCTAAATACACTACGTCCACTGGTTCACCTTTATCCACCCTATATGTTACTTCCTCAAAGAACTCCAGCAAATTTGTCAAACATGACTTCCCCTTCATAAAACCATGCTGACTTTGTCTTATTAAATTATGATTATCCAAATGTCCTGTTACTGTCTCCTTAATAATGGGCTCCAAAATTTTACCTACCACAGATGTTAGGCTAACCGGCCTATAGTTTCCAGCCTTCTGTCTACTGCCCTTTTTAAATAAGGGTGTTACATTAGCAGTTTTCCAGTCTGCCGGGACCTTTGCTGAGTCCAGGGAGTTTTGGAAGATTATTACCAATGCATCCACAATCCCTACCGCCACTTCCCTCAAAACCCTGGGATGTAAGCCATCAGGTCCAGGTGATTTATCCGCCTTGAGTCCCATTATTTTACCAAGTACTACTTCCTTAGTGATTTTAATCGTATTTAGCTCCTCCCCCCCTATAGCCCCCTGCTTGTCAAGTGTTGGGATATTCTTGGTGTCCTCTACTGTAAAGACTGATACAAAATATTCATTCAGTGTTTTTGCCATCTCCATATTTCCCACCATTAATTTCCCGGTCTCATCCTCTAAGGGACCAACATTTACTTTAGCCACCCTTTTTCTTTTTATATAACTATAAAAACTCTTACTATCTGTCTTTATATTTTTTGCTAATTTACTTTCATAATGTATCTTCCCTTTCTTAATCAATCTTTTTGTTATTTTTTGCTGTCTTTTAAAGTTTTCCCAATCCTCTATCCTCCCACTAGATTTGGCTACCTTATATGCCCTTGTTTTTAGTCGAATACTATCCTTAATTTCTTTACTTAGCCACGGATGGCTGTCTTTTCTTTTACACCCTTTTTTTCTCAGTGGAATATACTTTTTTTGGAATTTGTAAAATAACTCCTTAAATGTACACCACTGATCATGTATCGTCTTATCCTTTAACCTATTTTCCCAATCCACTTTACTCAATTCCGCTCTCATACCTTCATAGTCTCCTTTATTGAAGCTTAGCACGCTTGTTTGAGATACAGCCTCCTCACCCTCTAACTGAATATGGAATTCAACCATGTTATGGTCACTCATTCCAAGGGGATCCTTTACTAGGACATTTTTAATTAATCCTGTCTCGTTACACAGGACCAGATCTAAGGTTGCTTGCCCCCTGGTTGGTTCAGTTACATACTGCTCAAGAAACCCATCCCTAATACACTCAATGAACTCATCCTCAAGGCAGCCCTGCCCAATTTGATTCGTCCAATTTATATGATAGTTAAAATCCCCCATAATTATAGATGTTCCCTTATTACAAGCCTCAACTACTTCCTGATTGATACTCCGTCCAACCGAGTTGCGACTGTTCGGAGGCCTATATACTACACCCACTAGTGTTTTTTTCCCCTTATTATTCCTTATCTCCACCCAAACTGTTTCATTATCCTGATCCTTTGACCCAATATCATTTCCCTGTATTACAGTGATTCCTTCCTTTATTAACATAGCCACCCCACCTCCCCTTCCTTCCTGCCTGTCCTTCCTGATTGTTAAATAACCTGGTATGTTTAATTCCCAGGCATTGTCACCCTGCAGCCATGTTTCTGTAATGGCCACAAGATCATACCCATATGTAGCTATTTGTGCCTTTAACTCGTCTATTTTGTTACGAATGCTACGTGCATTCAGATAGAGAACTTTCAAATATGCTTTGTGACACTTAGTTCCTGCTATTGCCCTCCCTCGATCATTCTCCGGCCCCTGATGCTCGAGTCCGGCCTCCCTCAATCATTCCCCGGCCCCCCATTGCTCGAGTCCGGCCTCCCTCGATCATTCTCCAGCCCCAATGCTCGAGTCGGGCCTCCCTCGATCATTCTCCGGCCCCCAATGCTCGAGTCTAGCCTCCCTCAATCATTCTCCGGCCCCGATGCTCGAGTCCGGCCTCCCTCGATCATTCTCCAGCCCCCCGATGCTCGAGTCCGGCCTCCCTCGATCATTCTCCAGCCCCCCGATTCTCAAGTCCGGCCTCCCTCGATCATTCTCCGGCCCCCCGATGCTCGAGTCCGGCCTCCCTCGATCATTCTCCAGCCCCCCAATGCTCGAGTCCGGCCCCCGACAATCTCCCCTGCCCCCCCCAGCCGATCCCTCCTCTCTACGGCCTAGTATCGCAGGCCTAAGCTTCTGCAGCCAGCCAGCCGCTCCATCTGGCTTGCTGCAGGTGGGAAACAGAGGTTTCATAAGCAAATCAGTCTGTGCTAGGATGTTCCGATGAAGCTCAACATAAGCTCGAGGAGCAGCACCTCATCTTTCGATTAGGCACTTTACAGTCTTCTGGACTCGACATTGTGTTCAACAATTTCAGACCATAACCCCATCCTCCATTTTTTCAGGCGGCGGCTGTTGATGATTCTGCCATCCCCATTTGCAACATTTAATCTCTCTTGCCTTCTATCCTAGCACAGACCATTCCTTTTATTCCTTCCTCCCCTCCCCCCACCCTTTCCCTGCCTCCGCACCTGCTTAAAACCTGTTCCATCTCTAACTTTTTCCAGTTCTGATGAAGGGTCACAGACCTGAAACGTTAATTCTGTTTCTCTCTCCACAGATGTTGCCTGGCCTGCTGAGTGTTTCCAGCATTTTCTGTTGTTATTTCAGATTACCAGCATCCGCAGTATTTTGCTATTGTAGAAAATATAGCCAGCGCCAGGGACCCGGGTTCAAATCCAGCCTCGGGCAACTGTCTGTGTGGAGTTTGCACATTCTCCCTGTGTCTGCGTGGGTTTTCTCCGGGTGCTCCGGTTTCCTCCCACAGTCCAAAGATGTGCAGGTTAGGTTGATTTGGCTATGATAAATTGACCCTTAGTGTTAGGGGATTAAATACGTGGGGTTACGGGGATAGGGTGGGATATGTGTCGGTGCAGGCTCGATGGGCCGAAATGGCCTCTATCTGCACTGTAGATTCTGTGAAGCTGTGAAGTTATAGAAAGTTCCTCAGGGATTATGACACCATGCGTTCTTGCTGCAGCTCCTGCGAGACATCCATGACTGTCAGTAAATTGGGAGTTTCCTGTAGCAGTGCTGTGGCTGCTAACTGTTGCTCGAGGCCTGTATTCCACACTCTGCTGCTGATTACTCCAGGGGCTGGATTTTCCTCCGGAGCAGATACACTGCTGCAGGTGGATCGGGCTGGGACTTCTCCCCACCAAACAGTCCCCAAACCCTTTTTCCTGGGCTAGGTGCAGGATGAGCTCCTGGTAGAATATGTGCAACTGCGAGGGAGCAAACCTCAGTGACACTGCAGAGGAACACCCACTGCAGCACCCGAAGGAGCAGGAGACATCATCAAATTGGGCAGAAAACTTAAACAGTTCTTGAAAAGCCACGGCCCTCCAGGAATGTATATGTGATAGAAGAGAGGGAAAGGTGTGGATTACTCAGCCTTCTCCCTCTAACAATGCCATTAGCAGGCTTTCCGCTACTGCCAAGCATGTACTACCAGCCCTCTTCTGATGGTGGCTGGGGTTGGCGGCCCTTGACCAGTTTAAATGCAGAGGGTTGGTCTGTGGGAGGAGGAAAATTCCCAGTTTCCAAATTATGCAACTTTCTTTGTGAGTCCCAGTAGAAGCTGGGGTTGTTCTCTTTAGAGCAGAGAAGGTTAAGAGGAGATTTAATAGAGGTGCTTAAAATCATGAATGGTTTTGATAGAGTAAATAAGGAGAAATGGTTTCCAGTAGCAGAAGGGTCAGTAACCAGAGGACACAGATTTAAGGTAATTGGCAAATGAACCAGAGGCGACGTGAGGAAACCTTTTTTTTTTACACAGAGAGTTGTGATCAGGAAGGCACTGCCTGAAAGGGCGTTGGAAGCAGATTCAATAATAACTTTCAAAAGGGAATTGGATAAATATTTGAAGGGAAAAAAGTTACAAGGCTATGGGGAAAGAGCAGGGAGTGGAACTAATTGAATAGCTCTACCAAAGAGCCGGCACAAGCACGATGGGCCGAAAGCCCTTCTTCAGTGCTGTAAATTTCCATGGTTCTATCTTTCACCCAATATTTTTCAAACATTCATCCTCTGCATGCTTGTTTGGCAGGAGGGAGTGTACATTCACGGCCTTTACCTGGACGGAGCAGGTTGGGACAGGAGAAATACCCGACTGACCGAATCTACTGCCAAGGTTCTCTTTACAATGCTACCCGTCATCTATATATTTGCCATCAATTCCACTGCACCCAAGGATCCCAAACTGTACATCTGTCCAGTCTATAAGAAACCGCAACGCACAGACCTGATGTTCATCACCACCTTCTGTCTGAAAACAAACCAGCCACCCGACCACTGGATCCTGAGAGGGGCAGCCCTGCTCTGTGATATCAAGTAGAACAACAGTCGTTTGAGTTGGGTGGGGAATGTGTTTTAGCACGCGAGATAATTTAACAGTAATGTAGCTGAATTTGGATTTCAAGGCATGTACTTATCTACACCTGCCAGTCAAAATAATAAAAATGTTCACCAATACAAAGGCAATCTGTTCTTTTACTCTTTAATAAATTCATTGAAGGTCTTGAGCTGGTATCATACAGTATCTTATTCCTCAACAGTATACAACTCATTTATTTCACTGACTGTAAGCAGGCCAACAGAATAAATATTGACCAGAACACCAGGGTGAACTAACCTGCTCTTCTTTGAAATAGTGACATGGAATCTTTAATATCTACCTGAGAGGTCAGACGGAGCGTCGCTTTAACGTCGCATCCAAAAGACGGCACCTCCGACAGTGCAGCACTCCATCAGTACTGCACTAAAGTGTCAGCTTGGATTATACGCTCAAGTCTCTGGAGTGAGGCTTGAACCCACACCTTATTACTCAGCGGCGAGAGTGCTACCATTGAGCAATGCTAACACCTATACTGCTGGTGGGACATATAAGGGGTTCCATTCCCTTCCTCCTTACAGGTGAGCGGGAATTTAAAAAGTCAATGAGAAATGAGAAAGCAATAGAGCAGGATAGAGATGGGGGAAATAATAATCAGAGTGTGACAGGAAAGGACAGAATCTTTAAAAATAAGAGTGCAAGAGAAAATGGGGCCAAAACAAGGAGAAATGGCAAAAAGACAAAGTTAAAGGCTCTATATCTGAATGCACGCAACATTCGTAACAAAATAGATGAGTTGACGGCACAAATAGATACAAATGGGTATGATCTGATCGCCATTACACAGACGTGGTTGCAAGGTGATCAGGGCTGGGAACTGAATATTCCAGGTTATTTGACAATTCGGAAGGATAGACAGAAAGGAAAGGGAGGTGGGGTGGCTTTGTTGGTAAAGGATGGGATCAGTGCAGTGGTGAGAAGTGATATTGGCTCAGAAGATCAAGATGTAGAATCGGTTTGGGTGGAGATAAAAATTATTAAAGGGAAAAAGTCTCTGGTGGGCATAGTCTACAGGCCCCCGAACAGTAGCAATACTGTTGGCCAGAGTATAAATCAACAAATAATAGAGGCCTGTAAAAAAGGTACAGTAATAATCATGGGTGATTTTAATCTCCATATTGATTGGACAAATCAAATTGGCCATGATAGCCTTGAGGAGGAGTTCACAGAGTGCATCCGGGATGGTTTCCTAGAACAGTATGTAATAGAACCGACCAGGGAGCAGGCTATCTTGCATCTGGTACTGTTTAATGAGACAGAATTAATAAATGATCTCATAGTAAAGGATCCTCTAGGAAAGAGTGATCATACCATGGTTGAATTGCAAATTCAGATGGAGGGTGAGAAAGTTGTATCTCAAACCAGTGTCCTGATCTTAAACAAAAGCAATTGCAATGCCATGAGGACAGAACTGGCTAAAGTGGACAGGAAAAATAAATTAAAGGGTAAGACATTTGAAATGCAGTGGTGGACATTTAAGCAGATATTTCATAACTCTCAACAAAAATATATTCCAGTGAGAAAGAAAGAGTTTAAGAGAAGGGAGCACCATCCGTGGCTAACTAAGGAAGTAAAGGATGGTATCAAATAGAAAACGAAGGCATACAATGTTGCCAAGATTGGTGGGAGACCAGAGGATTGGGAAACTTTTAAAATCCAGCAAAGGATGACGAAAAAAAAAGAGAGATCAATTATGAGAGTAAACTGGCAAGAAACATTAAAACAGATAGTAAGAGCTTCTACAGGTATATAAAAAGGAAGAGGGTAGCTAAAGTAAATGTTGGTCCTTTAGAGGATGAGACTGGAGAATTAATAATGGGGAACGGGGAAATGGCTGAGACTCTGAACAAATATTTTGTATCCGTCTTCACGGTAGAAGACACTAGCAACATCCCAATAATGGATAATCAAGGGGCCACAGGGAGGGGAGAACTAAAGACAATCACTATCACTGAGGAAATAGTACTTGGTAAAATAATGGGACTAAAAGATGACAAGTCCCCTGGACCAGATGGCCTGCATCCCAGGGTCTTAAAATAAGTGGCTGCAGAGATAGTGGATGCATTGCTTGCAATATACCAAAATTCCCTGGACTCTGGAGAGGTCCCAGCGGATTGGAAAACTGCAAATGTAACACCCCTATTTAAGAAAGGAGGAAGACAGAAAGCAGGAAACTATAGACCAGTTAGCCTAAAATCTGTCGTTGGGAAAATGCTGGAGTCCTTCATTAAAGAAGCAGTAGCAGGACATTTGGAAAATCATAATGCAGTCAGGCAGAGTCAGCATGGTTTTATGAAAGGCAAATCATGTTTAACAAATTTGCTGGAGTTCTTTGAGGAGGTAATGAGCAGGGTGGACAAAGGTGAACCAGTGGATGTGGTGTATTTGGATTTCCAGAAGGCATTCGATAAGGTGCCACATAAAGGGTTACTGCATAAGATAAGAGCTCACGGAATTGGGGGTAATATATTAGCATGGCTAGAGAATTGGCTAACTAACAGAAAGCAGAGAGTTGGGATAAATGGGTCATTTTTTTGGTTGGCAAAAGGTAACTAGTGGGGTGCCACAGGGATCAGTGCTCGGGCCTCAACTATTTACAATTTACATTAATGACTTGGATGAAGGGACTGAGTGTAATGTAGCCAAGTTTGCAGATGATACAAAGATGGGTGGGAAAGCAAATTGTGCAGAAGACTCAAAGAACCTGCAAAGGGATATAGACAGTCTAAGTGAGTGGGCAAACATTTGGCAGATGGAGTTTAATGCGGGAAAGTGCGAGGTTATACACTTTGGCAGGAAAAATAAAAAAGCACATTATTATTTAAATGGAGAGAGATTACAAAATGCTATAGTTCAGAAGGAACTGGGGGTCCTTGTGCGTGAAACACAAAAAGTTAGCATGCAGATACAGCAAGTAATCAAAAAGGCAAATGGAATGTTGGCCTTTATTTCAAAGGGGTTTGGAGTATAAAAGCAGGGAAGTCCTGCTACAACTGTACAGGGTATTGGTGAGAGCACGCCTTGAGTACTGTGTACAGTTTTGGTCTCCTTATTTAAGGGAGGATATACTTGCATTAGAGGCAGTTCAGAGACGATTCACTAGGTTAATTCCAGAGATGAGGGGGTTGACTTATGAGGAAAGGTTGAGCAGGCTGGGCCTATCCTCATTGGAATTTAGAAGAATGAGAGGTGATCTTATTGAAACATATAAGATACTGAGGGGGCTCGACAGGGTAGATGCAGAGAGGATGTTTCCCCTCGTGGGGAAATCTAGAACTCGGGGGCATAGTCTCAGAATAAAGGGTCGCCCTTTTAGAACTGAGATGAGGAGGAATTTCTTCTCTCAGAGGATCGTATATCTGTGGAATTCTCTGCCCCAGAGAGCCGTGGAGGCTGGGTCATTGAATACATTTAAGGTGGAGATAGACAGATTTTTGCAAGATAAGAGAGTGAAGGGTTATGGGGAGCGGGCAGGGAAGTGGCTTTGAGCCCAAGATCAGCCATGATCTTATTGAATGGCGGAGCAGGCTCGAGGGGCCAAGTGGCCTATTCCTGCTCCTATTTCTTAGACCCTGGAATTACTAGAACAGAATACACGCGACAAACAGGTTTTGGCTCAAACTTAAATTTGTTAAATGTAAGAAGTCACACAACACCAGGTTATAGTCCAACAGCTTTATTTGAAATCACAAGCTTTCGGAGCGCTGCTCCTTCGTCAGGTGAAGTGGAGAAATGCATAAAGACACAGCTTATATAGTCAGAGAATCATGTGAGATGTTTACAGGTAACCTTTCCAACTGCCATTTGTCACACCTCGGCAGAGAGATAATCACAGCAATCAAAGGTGTGAATGGTGTCCAAACAGGTCAGTCAGGAAAACATTACATCAAAGAACAATGAGGTGGCGTCACAAGGGGTCAAATATTGCAGATGCTGGGGTCTGTATGAAAAACAAAAAAACAGACAAAAAACATTTTTTTTGCTGGAAATCACAGCAGGTCCGGCCGCATCTGTGTAGAGAGAACAAGCCAATGTCGACTCGAGTCTGGATGACCCTGCGTCAGGTGGGGTTACATGTAACGTGACATGAACCCAAGATCTCGGTTGAGGCCGTCCTCATGGATGCGGAACTTGGCTATCAGTTTCTGCTCGACGATTTTGCGTTGTCGTGTGTCTCGAAGGCCGCCTTGGAGAATGCTTACCCGAAGATCGGAGGCTGAATGTCCTTGACTGCTGAAGTGTTCCCCGACTGGGAGGGAACACTCCTGCCTGGTGATTGTTGCGCGGTGTCCGTCCATCCGTTGTCGCAGTGTCTGCATGGTCTCGCCGATGTACCATGCTCCGGGGCATCCTTTCCTGCAACGTTAGTTTATTGAACCAACAAAACCACAGTACAAACCCCTTTTATGATTGATTTGACTGAAACTTCATTATTACAAACAAGTACAAACCGCTTTATGACTTGACTGAAACTTACAATCGCCCACGTGGCTGGTCATTACCGGTGTAGGTCTGGATCCAGAGATGATCGATCGCCATCCTTCTTCACCTGACTGCAGTGCCCACACTTCAGTGTTGTCCTTTCTTATAGTGTCCCAGTCCTGCTATCACACCCACCTGAGCCTCAGGCGTAGATTCAGTTAACAGCCTGCTGGAATGCTTGCTCTTCACATCTCGTTATCTTGTTCTTCCAATCTCCTGAGCTACGCAGAACTGCAAGGTCAGAGACAACTCCTTATCGCCTCCCCTACTGTTTACACAGCAGAAAGATAATGTGATTCCCCTTACAGTGATGGGCGCTTAGCTCATAGCATTGTTCAGGTGTTAATGCTCCTTCCATTCTTGTCAGGAACTGATCGTTGTTCATAATTGCAGTTAACTTGTGGCATTGTCCAGTAGTTAATGTTCTCCAAACCGATCATGAATCAGGGTTTCAGGTAAGTCATTCTCTCTGTACATTGAGGTTAACTGCTCATGTCCTTCAGACAGGACATACCCAATGGAGGAGTCTGGGATTGTTGGTTAAAAATATGGCTGATTACAACTGTGCTAGGTTATTATTTGAGTAGTCTTTGATGGCTCTCTCAGCTTGGGCACCAGCCCTCAGATGTTAGTAAGGAGAACTTTGAAGGATCAACTAAGGGAGATTGCCTGAGTCTTGTTCCAATATGATATGTGGATCATTGCTGGGAGCCTCCCGACAGTTTTGTGTTAAAGCAAAATGCATGCTCCTGGATCACTAAGGAACTGTTAATCTTGTCCACTTCCAGCCATTAGCAGTCAGCTATGAAACGTCACTAGGTCCCAATTTTAAATGCCCCCATCTACCGGAAACCAAGTGGCAGTTAAAAGACCCCACCGATTCATTCCTGGCATGTCCCCACGTAAACCTGCTCTTTTGAGCAGACGAGCAGGAATCAGGCAGGAAGGAAACAGGACCCTGTTTTAATTCTGCAGATCGGGTCCGATAATGTAATCAGGATCCGATCTACAATATCAACCACAAGCCTGAGCGGGGGTGGTGTGGAGGAAAACAGTGTCAGCTCCCCCATCAGGTGTTAAGTATGTGTATTGTATTGAACAATTAACACAAAGACTTAAACGTATAACTCAAACAGGTCTTTACTGGTTGGAGGTAGGGACTATACATAGGTCTTTACTTCAGGCCCACAGGCGGGAACTGAGGGGGATCAGTACCCACAGTACTATTTATACCCCTATGGCCAGGAGTGGTACTGCGTATCACTACGCCCAACAAGTAGTGCAGTCCTGTCCATAGGTTCAAAGTAGCACACATATTACATACACAACATTCCTCCCTTCCTAGCTTTACAGTCATCTCCCCATTTAACATAACGTAATAACATATATACATATATAACTTCAGGTTTACATAACAGAATAACATAGATACATAGATAACTTCATGTCAAAACAGATCACAGATTCAGTCTCTGCGGAAAACAGTTCACAGATTCAATCTCTGTGGTGGAGTTGGTTCACGTTGCTGGAGTGACTCATTCAATAGTCCTTCCATGGATTTAACAGTTTGAACTTCCGAACTGAATTGGCTCCGTTCGGAGGGACCACGTGTGTGATCTGGTAGAGGTAATAATGGTTCAGATGGGTCATCTTCTGTTTCGACTTTTCCTTTTCTGCTTCTTGGAGACTCTCTGGGCTCCACTGTCAGCTGCCAGCTGCATGCGCAGTTCCTCCTTCTCTCCCTCCTTTTTCCGTAGTAGAGCCACCTTCTCCCGATGTTCCGTAGACTTTCGGTGCTCCTCCATGATTTCTGTATGGTGGGAGTCGAAGTTACAAGTTGGGCAGGACAGGACATAGTAATATTCGGTGTCGTCCTGATCTAGGCCAGCGAGAGGGTCTTCTATTTCCTCCATACCCAGCTGGGCGTTAGCCAGCTTTTGTTCCAAGTCCAGACATCTTTCCTGAAGAGACTTCTTCATGCGTACCTCTTCATCCAGCTTTTTCTGGGCTTTCAGCAAGTCGTTTACTAATGACCTCATTTGAGATTTTACTACTTCAACTTCTTTTGGAGATTGATTGATCGGACTATTCAATCCCTCTACCGGAGCAGCTGTTTCAGCGGTCTGTTGTTCTACGTTGACGTGAGTCAGCGTACTTTTGGCATCCAAGGGCTGCTCTGTTGCAGTCATCTCAGTCTGTGTTGCCACCTCAGCTCTTCCAATAACCTTTGAGAGCTCCAAACCCCTTTCGTTTGAATATTGAAGTTCGTGTTCAAGTTTTTCCCATTTCAGAGTCCTGTCCTTCAGCATATGCAGGAGTTGGCTGACCGTTAACTCCTCTGACATCAGACGTTTTGTGTGCTCCTGCTCCATTTTCTCCATCAGCTGCTTCTGTTGTCTTTCCAGATTCTCCAACTCTATATCAAAGAACTCTTTCGTTGCATTCAACTCTTGCTCACAACGGCGAAGCATTTGTTCTAATTGCTGTTGTAGTTTGAAATGGAGTTGAGTTCGAGCCCGGTGTCCCTCAGAAATGGGCACATCAGTAGACTTGCCAGACTCAGAATCCACAGTTAAACTATGTTGTTGTTGCTCAGTGGAATTCTGTGCTGAAACTTTGTCTTTTGCACCTGAGTTGGGCTTACCATCATCCGTTCCAGAGTCTGGGCCGACTATCTTCACCGAGTTCTCACTCATTATTGTTTGTAGGAAATGCCAGTCCATATTCATTTTCCTAATCCACTCCCGTCCTAGTCGTGGAGAACCTCCTTCAGATATCACATATAAGTCCATTATTTGACTGTCTTCGCCCTTGTGGACCACTGCAACCTCTATTTTCCCGATGGGGTACACTCTTTGCCCCGTGTATGTTTTCAATATAATCCCCGTATCCTGTAGGGGAATATGTTGGAATAACTTTCCGTAATCTTTCTTATTTATGACCGTCAATGCCGATCCAGTGTCCAATTCCAGTTTTACTTGGACTCCTTCTATCTGAAGAGTGACCCAAATTGTCTGGAGGTCTGCACCCTTACCAGCGTTGAGTACTCTTAAGCTAGCCAGTTCATTACAGCTTAAGCTAGCCAGTTCATTACTGCTAGCGTCTGAATCGGACTCCTGTTCGGTCACCTTGTGTACCTTTGCGTATTTTCCTTGCGGTGACTTCTTGTTGCTGGTCTTCTTCCCTGACCTGCATACTCTAGCTATATGTCCAAGCCTACCACAAGTTCTACATTCTTGGTTTTTAAACCAACACTGGTTCTGATCATGCGTTGTCTTTCCACAACGATAACATTTGCCAGAACTCACACCCAATTTGTGTGCACTGAGCTCCGGTGACCGTAGCTGCATTACCGCCGTGCCTCTCGCTGCGGCTTCGTGTGCTGTTGCCATAGTGACCGCCTTCTCAAGCGTCAGCTCATTCTCCTCGAGCAGTCGCTTTTGTGTATCCTGTTTAAATAAACCACACACAAATTTGTCTCGAAGTGCCTCTGTCAGTCCCGTTCCAAACTGGCAATATTTCGCTAATTTACGCAATTCCAGCAAATAATCAGCATTGCTTTCATGCTGTAGCTGCCTTCTGTCGTAAAATTTAAATCGTTCCGCTAGCATCAGCAGCGTGGGGTTTAGATGATCTTTCAGGACAGTAACAATCTCATCGAACGTCTTATCCGCCGGTTCATCTGGTGATAACGTGTTTCAATTGCCCGTATGTCTTCGCACCCATTAAATTTAATAATGTTAAAGCTTTATCTTGGTCATGAATTTTATTGGCCTTACAATAATTTTTTACTCTTTCAACATATATGGCCCAATCTTCGAGGTCACTATCAAAGGTGCTAATATTCCCGTGTTTAGGCATTGTAGATTTGCAATTTCTCAGATTTTATTTTGTTTACTTGTTATCAAAGATGGCGGCTTCCCGCTCTTGCCGTCGTCCTCCGCCCACAAAATGGCGGTTTTCCCACGCTTGGCGGTCTTCACCCGTCCCCCGACGCCGTCTCCCTTCAGCCCCCGAGTGCGGCCCTTATCTTTGGTTCCGATCGCTGGCCCGCGCTGCGCCTCGCACTTGAAGCGGCTCCCGGCCTCTGGCTCACCCGCTCGCGCGGCTCTTGCTTGCTCGCTCCCTCCCGGGCTCTGGCTTACCCGCTCGCGCGTTTCACCGCGGCTCTTATCAGGGATTGCGATCGCCCTTATCTTCTCCAACTTCCCCAGCCCTGTCTTTGCAGCCAACACTGCACGGCTTACCCCACCACCTAGGTTGAACAAGGAAACTGCAGAAAGACTTCTGTCAGTCGCTGGAAGCTGTCAGGATGTTTGCTGCACTCCAGTGCTCAGTCGCTGATGGAGGCTTCAGAGTCCTAAAGCCTGTCGCTTCTAGTGGGGTGGTGATGTTTGAAACCTCTCTTCAACTGCCGCAGGGTAAGAACCTGACTCGTCGCCAGTGTTAAGTATGTGTATTGTATTGAACAATTAACACAAAGACTTAAACGTATAACTCAAACAGGTCTTTACTGGTTGGAGATAGGGACTATACATAGGTCTTTACTTCATGCCCACAGGCGGGAACTGAGGGGAGATCAGTACCCACAGTACTATTTATACCCCTATGGCCAGGAGTGGTACTGCGTATCACTACGCCCAACAAGTAGTGCAGTCCTGTCCATAGGTTCAAAGTAGCACACATATTACATACACAACATCAGGCACAACCTGCTTGGAGCAGCATCCTGCGCCAAATGTTTCACATTTATTTTTCTGGATTTCTTGTGGGGCAGGAGGGTCAAAAGCTCTCCTCCAGGCCTCACAAGCAAGCCTTGCACCGGACAACAGCCCGCCCACGATCACGAAAAGATACTCCAACCCCCGGCTCCGATCACAGAAAGATCCCCCCAAACCCCGGCTCCGATCAAAGGAAGATCACCCCAACCCCAGGCTCCGATCACAGGAAGATCACCCCAACACCCGGCTCCGATCACAGGAAGATCACCCCAACACCCGGCTCCGATCACAGAAAGAACCCTCACCACCCGGCTTCGATCACAGAGAGATCCCCCCAACCCCATGCTCTGATCACAGAAAGATCACCCCAACCCCAGGCTCCGATCACAGAAAGATCCCTCACCACCCGGCTCCGATCACAGAAAGATCCCCCCAACACCCGGCTCCGATCACAGAAAGATCCCCCAAACCCTGGCTCCAATCACAGAGAGATCCCCCCAACCCCCGGCTCTGATCACAGAAAGATCCCCCAAACCCTGGCTCCAATCACAGAGAGATCCCCCAAACCCCCGGCTCTGATCAGAGAAAGATCCCCCCAACCCCAGGCTCCGATCACAGAAAGATCCCCCCAACCCCGGCTCCGATCAAAGGAAGATCACCCCAACCCCAGGCTCCGATCACAGGAAGATCCCCCCGACACCCGGCTCCGATCACAGAAAGATCCCCCCAACCCCGGCTCCGATCACAGAAAGATTCCCCCCAACCCCAGGCTCCGATCACAGGAAGATCCCCCCAACCCCAGGCTCCGATCACAGAATCATCCCCCCAACCCCAGGCTCCGAACACAGAAAGAATCCCCCCAAACCCGGCTCCGATCACAGAAAGATTCCCCCCAACCCCGGCTCCGATCACAGAAAGATTCCCCCCAACCCCAGGCTCCGATCACTGAATCATCCCCCCAACCCCAGGCTCCGAACACAGAAAGAATCCCCCCAACCCCCGGCTCCGATCACAGAAAGATCCCCCCAACCCCCGGCTCCGATCACAGAAAGACCCCCCCAACCCCAGGCTCCGATCACAGAAAGATCCCCCCAACCCCCGGCTCCGATCACAGAAAGATCCCCCCAACCCCCGGCTCCGATCACAGAAAGATCCCCCCAACCCCAGGCTCCGATCACAGAAAGATTCCCCGAACCCCGGCTCGGATCACAGAAAGATCCCCCCAAACCCAGGCTCCGATCAAAGAAAGATCCCCCCAACCCCAGGCTCCAATCACAGAAAGATCCCCCCAAACCCAGGCTCCGATCACAGAAAGATCCCCCCAACCCCCGGCTCCGATCACAGAAAGAGCCCCCAACCCCCCGGCTCCGATCACAGAAAGATCCCCGGCAAACAGGCTCCGATCACAGAAAGATCCCCCCAACCCCAGGCTCCGATCACAGAAAGGTACCCCCAACCCCAGGCTCCGATCACAGAAAGATCCCCCCAACCCCCGGCTCCGATCACAGAAAGATCCCCCCAACACCCGGCTCCGATCACAGAAAGATCCCCCCAACCCCAGGCTCCGACCACAGAAAGATCCCCCAACCCTCGGCTCCGATCACAGAAAGATCCCCCCAACCCCCGGCTCCGATCACAGAAAGATCCCACCAACACCAGGCTCCAATCACAGAAAGATCCCCCAAACCCAGGCTCCGATCACAGAAAGATCCCCCAACCCTCGGCTTCGATCACAGAAAGATCCCCCCAAACCCCAGATCCGATCACAGAGAGATCCCCCCAACCCCAGGCTCCGATCACAGAACGATCCCCCGACCCTCGGCTCCGATCACAGAAAGATCCCCCCAAACCCTGGCTCCGATCACAGAAAGATCTCCCCAAACCCCGGCTCCGATCACAGAAAGATCCCCCCAAACCCCGGCTCCGATCACAGAAAGATCCCCCCCAACCAGGCTCCGATCACAGAAAGATCCCCCCCAACCAGGCTCCGATCACAGAAAGATCCCCCCAAACCCCGGCTCCGATCACAGAAAGATCCCCCAACCCCCCGGCTCCGATCACAGAAAGATCCCCCCGAACCAGGCTCCGATCACAGAAAGGTACCCCCAACCCCAGGCTCCAATCACAGGAAGATCCCCAACCCTCGGCTCCGATCACAGAAAGGTCCCCCCAAACGCCGGATCCGATCACAGCGAGATCCCCCCAACACTTGGCTCCGATCACAGACAGAACCCCCCAACCCAGGCTCCGATCACAGAAAGATCCCCCAACCCTCGGCTCCGATCACAGAAAGATCTCCCCAACCCCCAGCTCCGATCACAGAAAGATCCCCCCAACCCCAGGCTCCGATCACGGAAAGATCCCCCCAACCCCGGCTCCGATCACGGAAAGAACCCCCCAACCCCGGCTCCGATCACGGAAAGAACCCCCCAACCCCGGCTCTGATCACAGAAAGATTCCTCCAAACCCCGGCTCCGATCACAGAAAGATCCCCCCAGCCCCGGCTCTGATCACAGAAAGATCCCCCCAACCTCCAGCTCCGATCACAGAGAGATCCCCCCAAACCCGGCTCTGATAACAGAAAGATCCCTCCAACCCCAGGATCCGATCACAGAAGGATCCCCCAAACCCTGGCTCCGATCACAGAAAGATTCCCCGAACCCCGGCTCGGATCACAGAAAGATCCCCCCAAACCCAGGCTCCGATCACAGAAAGATCCCCCCAACCCCAGGCTCCAATCAGAGAAAGATCCCCCCAAACCCAGGCTCCGATCACAGAAAGATCCCCCCAACCCCAGGCTCCAATCACAGAAACATCCCCCCAAACCCTGGCTCCGATCACAGAAAGATTCCCCGAACCCCGGCTCGGATCACAGAAAGATCCCCCCAAACCCAGGCTCCGATCACAGAAAGATCCCCCCAACCCCAGGCTCCAATCAGAGAAAGATCCCCCCAAACCCAGGCTCCGATCACAGAAAGATCCCCCCAACCCCAGGCTCCGATCACAGAAAGATCCCCCCAACCCCAGGCTCCGATCACAGAAAGGTACCCCCAACCCCCGGCTCCGATCACAGAAGGATCCCCCCAACCCCAGGCTCCGATCACGGAAAGGTACCCCCAACCCCCGGCTCCGATCACAGAAAGATCCCCCCAACCACAGGCTCCGATCACAGAAAGATCCCCCAAACCCCCGGCTCCGATCAGAGAAAGATCCCCCCAACACCCGGCTCCGATCACAGAAAGATCCCCCCAACCCCAGGCTCCGATCACAGAAAGATCCCCCCAACCCCCGGCTCCGATCAGAGAAAGATTCCCCCAACACCCGGCTCCGATCACAGAAAGATCCCCCCAACCCCAGGCTCCGATCACAGAAAGATTCCCCGAACCCCGGCTCGGATCACAGAAAGATCCCCCCAAACCCAGGCTCCGATCACAGAAAGATCCCCTCAACCCCAGGCTCCAATCACAGAAAGATCCCCCAACCCTCGGCTCCGATCACAGAAGGATCCCCCCAACCCCCGGCTCCGATCACAGAAAGATCCCACCAACACCAGGCTCCAATCACAGAAAGACCCCCCCAAACCCAGGCTCCGATCACAGAAATATCCCCCCAACCCCGGCTCCGATCACAGACAGATCCCCCCCAACCCGAGGCTCCGATCACAGAAAGATCCCCCCAACCCGAGGCTCCGATCACAGAAAGGTACCCCCAACCCCCGGCTCCGATCACAGAAAGATCCCCCCAAACCCCGGATCCGATCACAGAGAGGTCCCCCCAACCCCAAGCTCCAATCACAGAAAGATCCCCCCAACCCCCAGCTCCGATCACAGAAAGATCCCCCAACCCTCGGCTTCGATCACAGAAAGATCCCCCCAAACCCCAGATCCGATCACAGAGAGATCCCCCCAACCCCAGGCTCCGATCACAGAACGATCCCCCGACCCTCGGCTCCAATCACAGAAAGATCCCCCCAAACCCTGGCTCCGATCACAGAAAGATCCCCCCAAACCCCGGCTCCGATCACAGAAAGATCCCCCCCAACCAGGCTCCGATCACAGAAAGATCCCCCCAAACCCCGGCTCCGATCACAGAAAGATCCCCCAACCCCCGGCTCTGATCACAGAAAGATCCCCCCCAACCAGGCTCCGATCACAGAAAGGTACCCCCAACCCCAGGCTCCAATAACAGGAAGATCCCCAACCCTCGGCTCCGATCACAGAAAGTTCCCCCCAAACGCCGGATCCGATCACAGCGAGATCCCCCCAACACTTGGCTCCGATCACAGACAGAACCCCCCAACCCAGGCTCCGATCACAGAAAGATCCCCCAACCCTCGGCTCCGATCACAGAAAGATCTCCCCAACCCCCAGCTCCGATCACAGAAAGATCCCCCCAACCCCAGGCTCCGATCACGGAAAGAACCCCCCAACCCCGGCTCCGATCACAGAAAGATCCCCCCAACCCCGGCTCCGATCACAGAAAGATCTCCCCAACCCCCAGCTCCGATCACAGAAAGATCCCCCCAACCCCGGCTCCGATCACGGAAAGAACCACCCAACCCCGGCTCTGATCACAGAAAGATTCCTCCAAACCCCGGCTCCGATCACAGAAAGATCCCCCCAACCCCGGCTCTGATCACAGAAAGATCCCCCCAACCTCCAGCTCCGATCACAGAGAGATCCCCCCAAACCCGGCTCTGATAACAGAAAGATCCCTCCAACCCCAGGATCCGATCACAGAAGGATCCCCCAAACCCTGGCTCCGATCACAGAAAGATCCCCCGAACCCCCGGCTCCGATCACAGAAAGATCCCCCCAACGGTGGCATAGTGGTTAGCACTGTTGCCTCACAGTGCCAGGGACCCGGGTTCGAATCCGGCCTCGGGTGACTGTCTGTGTGGAGTTTGCACATTCTCCCCGTGTTTGCGTGGGTTTCCTCCGGGTGCTCCGGTTTCCTCCCACAGTCCAAAGATGTGCGGGTTAGGTTGATTGGCTATGATAAATTGACCCTTAGTGTTAGGGGGATTAAATACGTGGGGTTACGGGGATAGGGTGGGATATGTGTTGGTGTAGGTGTTACAGGGATCAGGTGGGATATGTGTCGGTGCAGGCTCGATGGGCCGAAATGGCCTCTATCTGCACTGTGGGGTTTATGTGATTATGTTATGTGAACCCGGGGCAGCACGGAGGCATAGTGGTTAGCACTGTTGCCTCACAGCGCCAGGGACCCGGGTTCGAATCCGGCCTCGGGCGACTGTCTGTGTGGAATTTGCACATTCTCCCCGTGTTTGCGTGGGTTTCCTCCGGGTGCTCCGGTTTCCTCCCACAGTCCAAAGATGTGTGGGTTAGGTTGATTGGCTGTGATAAAAAAAAATATATTAAAAAAAATTGACCCTTAGTTTTAGGGGGATTAAATACGTGGGGTTACGGGGATCGGGTGGGATATGTGTCGGCGCAGGCTCGATGGGCCGAAATGGCCTCTATCTGCACTGTGGGGTTTCATTGATTTCTGTGGAACCCCAGGCTCCGATCACAGAAAGATCCCCCCAACCCTCGGCTGCAATCAAAGAAAGATCCCCCTAACTCCAGGCTCCAATCACAGAAAGATTCCCCCCAACCCCGGCTCCGATCACAGAATCATCCCCCCAACCCCAGGCTCCGATCACAGAAAGATTCCACCAAACCCTGGCTCCGATTACGGAAAGATCCCCCCAACCCTGGACATATCACAGAAAGACCCCCCAACCCCGGCTCCGATCACAGAAAGATCCCCCCTACCCCGGCTCCGATCACAGAAAGACCCCCCAACCCCGGCTCCAATCAAAGAAAGATCCCCCCAACCCTGGACATATCACAGAAAGATCCCCCCAACCCCAGGCTCCGATCACAGAAAAATCCCCCCAACCCCAGCTCCGATCACAGAAAGATTCCCCAACCCCAGGCTCCGATCACAGAAAGATCCTCCCAACCCCGGCTCCGATCACAGAAAGATCCCCCCAACCCCAAGCTCCGATCACAGAAAGATCGCCCCAACCCCCGGCTCCGATCACAGAAAGATCCCCCCAACCCCCGGCTCCGATCACAGAAAGATCCCCCCAACCCCCGGCTCCGATCACAGAAAGATCCCCCCAACCCCAGGCTCCGATCACAGAAAGATTCCCTGAACCCCGGCTCGGATCACAGAAAGATCCCCCCAAACCCAGGCTCCGATCACAGAAAGATCCCCCCAAACCCAGGCTCCGATCACAGAAAGATCCCCCGAACCCCAGGCTCCAATCACAGAAAGATCCCCCCAAACCCCGGCTCCGATCACAGAAAGATCCCCCAACCCCCCGGCTCCGATCACAGAAAGATCCCCGGCAACCAGGCTCCGATCACAGAAAGATCCCCCCAACCCCAGGCTCCGATCACAGAAAGGTACCCCCAACCCCAGGCTCCGATCACAGAAAGATACCCCCAACCCCCGGCTCCGATCACAGAAAGATCCCCCCAACCCCGGCTCCGATCACAGAAAGATCCCCGCAACCCCGGCTCCGATCACAGAAAGATCCCCGCAACCCCCGGCTCCGATCACAGAAAGATCCCCCCAACCCCCGGCTCCGATCACAGAAAGATCCCCCCAACCCCGGCTCTGATCACAGAAAGATCCCCCCAACCCCCGGCTCCGATCACAGAAAGATCCCCCCAACACCCGGCTCCGATCACAGAAATATCCCCCCAACCCCCGGCTCTGATCACAGAAAGATCCCCCCAACCCCAGGCTCCAATCACAGAAAGATCCCCCCCAACCCAGGCTCCGATCACAGAAAGATCCCCCAACCCCCCGGCTCCGATCACAGAAAGATCCCCCGCAACCAGGCTCCGATCACAAAAAGATCCCCCCAACCCTCGGCTCCGATCACAGAAAGTTCCCCCCAAACCCCGGATCCGATCACAGCGAGATCCCCCCAACCCTCGGCTCCGATCACAGACAGGTCCCCCAACCCAGTCTTCGATCACGGAAAGATCCCCCCAACCCTGGCCATATCACAGAAAGATCCCCCAACCCCAGGCTCCGACCACAGAAAGATTCCCCGAACCCCGGCTCGGATCACAGAAAGACCCCCCCAAACCCAGGCTCCGATCACAGAAAGATCCCCTCAACCCCAGGCTCCAATCACAGAAAGATCCCCCAACCCTCGGCTCCGATCACAGAAAGATCCCCCCAACCCCCGGCTCCGATCACAGAAAGATCCCACCAACACCAGGCTCCAATCACAGAAAGACCCCCCCAAACCCAGGCTCCGATCACAGAAAGATTCCCCAATCCCCGGCTCCGATCACAGAAAGATCCCCCCAACCAGGAAGCTCCAGAGCGATTTGGACAGACTGGGCGATTGGGCGGATAAATGGCAGATGCACTATAATGTGGACAAGTGCGAAGTTATCCACCTTGGGTGCAGGAACGGGAGGGCAAATTATTATTTAAATGGCAATAGATTGGGAGAGGGGGAAGTACAGAGAGACCTGGGTGTTCTTGTACACCAGTCACTGAAGGCGAGCATGCAGGTGCAACAGGCGGTCAAGAAGGCAAACGGTATGCTGGCCTTCATAGCAAAAGGGTTAGAATACAGGAACAGGGATACCTTGCTGCAGCTGTACAGGGCACTGGTGAGACCACACCTCGAGTACTGTGTACAGTTTTGGTCGCCTCATCTGAGGAAGGATGTTCTTGCCATGGAGGGGGTGCAGCGGCGATTCACCAGGCTGATACCAGGAATGGCGGGAATGACCTATGAGGAGAGACTATGTAGTTTAGGGATGTACACACTGGAGTTTAGAAGATTGAGAGGGGACCTCATAGAAGTGTATAAAATTCTGACAGGTCTAGACAGACTGGATGCAGAAGGAATGTTTCCCTTGGCGGGTGAGAACAGAACTAGAGGACATAATTTAAGGATAAGGGCTAAACCATTTAGGACAGAGATGAGGGGGAATTTCTTCACTCAGAGAGTGGTGAACCTGTGGAACTCATTGCCACAGAGGGCAGTGTACGCCAACTCATTAAATATATTTAAGAGGGAATTAGATATATTTCTACGGGCAAAAGGGGTTAAGGGTTACGGAGAGAAGGCGGGGACGGGATACTGAATTAAAGGATCAGCCATGATCTCATTAAATGGCGGAGCAGGCACGAAGGGCCGAATGGCCTACTCCTGCTCCTATCTTCTATGTAACCCCAGGCTGCAAGCACAGAAATATCCCCCCAAACCCCGGCTCCGATCACAGAAAGATTCCCCAATCCCCGGCTCCGATCACAGAAAGATCCCCCCCAACCCGAGGCTCCGATCACAAAAAGATCCCCCCAACCCGAGGCTCCGATCACAGAAAGGTACCCCCAACCCCAAGCTCCAATCACAGAAAGATCCCCCCAAACCCCGGATCCGATCACAGAGAGGTCCCCCCAACCCCAAGCTCCAATCACAGAAAGATCCCCCCAACCCCCAGCTCCGATCACAGAAAGATCCCCCAACCCTCGGCTTCGATCACAGAAAGATCCCCCCAAACCCCAGATCCGATCACAGAGAGATCCCCCCAACCCCAGGCTCCGATCACAGAATGATCCCCCGACCCTCGGCTCCGATCACAGAAAGATCCCCCCAAACCCTGGCTCCGATCACAGAAAGATGCCCCCAAACCCCGGCTCTGATCACAGAAAGATCCCCCCCAACCAGGCTCCGATCACAGAAAGATCCCCCAACCCCGGCTCTGATCACAGAAAGATCCCCCCGACCCCCGGCTCCAATCACAGAAAGATCCCCCCAACACCCGGCTCCGATCACAGAAATATCCCCCCAACCCCCGGCTCCGATCACAGAAAGATCCCCCCAACCCCAGGCTCCAATCACAGAAAGATCCCCCCCAACCCAGGCTCCGATCACAGAAAGATCCCCCAACCCCCCGGCTCCGATCACAGAAAGATCCCCCGCAACCAGGCTCCGATCACAAAAAGATCCCCCCAACCCTCGGCTCCGATCACAGAAAGTTCCCCACAAACCCCGGATCCGATCACAGCGAGATCCCCCCAACCCTCGGCTCCGATCACAGACAGGTCCCCCCAACCCAGTCTTCGATCACGGAAAGATCCCCCCAACCCTGGCCATATCACAGAAAGATCCCCCAACCCCAGGCTCCGACCACAGAAAGATTCCCCGAACCCCGGCTCGGATCACAGAAAGACCCCCCCAAACCCAGGCTCCGATCACAGAAAGATCCCCTCAACCCCAGGCTCCAATCACAGAAAGATCCCCCAACCCTCGGCTCCGATCACAGAAAGATCCCCCCAACCCCCGGCTCCGATCACAGAAAGATCCCACCAACACCAGGCTCCAATCACAGAAAGACCCCCCCAAACCCAGGCTCCGATCACAGAAAGATTCCCCAATCCCCGGCTCCGATCACAGAAAGATCCCCCCAACCCCAGGCTGCAAGCACAGAAATATCCCCCCAAACCCCGGCTCCGATCACAGAAAGATTCCCCAATCCCCGGCTCCGATCACAGAAAGATCCCCCCCAACCCGAGGCTCCGATCACAAAAAGATCCCCCCAACCCGAGGCTCCGATCACAGAAAGGTACCCCCAACCCCAAGCTCCAATCACAGAAAGATCCCCCCAAACCCCGGATCCGATCACAGAGAGGTCCCCCCAACCCCAAGCTCCAATCACAGAAAGATCCCCCCAACCCCCAGCTCCGATCACAGAAAGATCCCCCAACCCTCGGCTTCGATCACAGAAAGATCCCCCCAAACCCCAGATCCGATCACAGAGAGATCCCCCCAACCCCAGGCTCCGATCACAGAACGATCCCCCGACCCTCGGCTCCGATCACAGAAAGATCCCCCCAAACCCTGGCTCCGATCACAGAAAGATCCCCCCAAACCCCGGCTCCGATCACAGAAAGATCCCCCCCAACCAGGCTCCGATCACAGAAAGATCCCCCCAAACCCCGGCTCCGATCACAGAAAGATCCCCCAACCCCCCGGCTCCGATCACAGAAAGATCCCCCCAACCCCCGGCTCCGATCACAGAAAGATCCCACCAACACCAGGCTCCAATCACAGAAAGACCCCCCCAAACCCAGGCTCCGATCACAGAAAGATTCCCCAACCCCCGGCTCCGATCACAGAAAGATCCCCCCAACCCCAGGCTGCAAGCACAGAAATATCCCCCCAAACCCCGGCTCCGATCACAGAAAGATTCCCCAATCCCCGGCTCCGATCACAGAAAGATCCCCCCCAACCCGAGGCTCCGATCACAAAAAGATAACCCCAACCCGAGGCTCCGATCACAGAAAGGTACCCCCAACCCCAAGCTCCAATCACAGAAAGATCCCCCCAAACCCCGGATCCGATCACAGAGAGGTCCCCCCAACCCCAAGCTCCAATCACAGAAAGATCCCCCCAACCCCCAGCTCCGATCACAGAAAAATCCCCCAACCCTCGGCTTCGATCACAGAAAGATCCCCCCAAACCCCAGATCCGATCACAGAGAGATCCCCCCAACCCCAGGCTCCGATCACAGAACGATCCCCCGACCCTCGGCTCCGATCACAGAAAGATCCCCCCAAACCCTGGCTCCGATCACAGAAAGATCCCCCCAAACCCCGGCTCCGATCACAGAAAGATCCCCCCCAACCAGGCTCCGATCACAGAAAGATCCCCCCAAACCCCGGCTCCGATCACAGAAAGATCCCCCAACCCCCCGGCTCCGATCACAGAAAGATCCCCCCCAACCAGGCTCCGATCACAGAAAGGTCCCACCAACACCAGGCTCCAATCACAGGAAGATCCCCAACCATCGGCTCCGATCACAGAAAGTTCCCCCCAAACGCCGGATCCGATCACAGCGAGATCCCCCCAACACTTGGCTCCGATCACAGACAGAACCCCCCAACCCAGGCTCCGATCACAGAAAGATCCCCCAACCCTCGGCTCCGATCACAGAAAGATCTCCCCAACCCCCAGCTCCGATCACAGAAAGATCCCCCCAACCCCAGGCTCCGATCACGGAAAGAACCCCCCAACCCCGGCTCCGATCACAGAAAGATCCCCCCAACCCCGGCTCCGATCACAGAAAGATCTCCCCAACCCCCAGCTCCGATCACAGAAAGATCCCCACAAACCCAGGCTCCGATCACAGAAAGATCCCCCCAACCCCGGCTCCGATCACAGAAAGATCCCCACAAACCCAGGCTCCGATCACAGAAAGATCCCCCCAACCCCGGCTCCGATCACAGAAAGATCCCCCCAACCCCGGCTCCGATCACAGATAGATCCCCCAACCCTCGGCTCCGATCACAGAAAGATCCCCACAAACCCAGGCTCCGATCACAGAAAGATCTCCCCAACCCCGGCTCCGATCACAGAAAGATCCCCACAAACCCAGGCTCCGATCACAGAAAGATCCCCCCAACCCCGGCTTCGATCACGGAAAGAACCCCCCAACCCCGGCTCTGATCACAGAAAGATCCCCCCAACCTCCAGCTCCGATCACAGAGAGATCACCCCAAACCCGGCTCTGATAACAGAAAGATCCCTCCAACCCCAGGATCCGATCACAGAAGGATCCCCCAAACCCTGGCTCCGATCACAGAAAGATCCCCCGAACCCCCGGCTCCGATCACAGAAAGATCCCCCCAACCCGGGGCAGCACGGTGGCATAGTGGTTAGCACTGTTGCCTCACAGCGCCAGGGACCCGGGTTCGAATCCGGCCTCGGGCGACTGTCTGTGTGGAGTTTGCACATTCTCCCCGTGTTTGCGTGGGTTTCCTCCGGGTGCTCTGGTTTCCTCCCACAGTCCAAAGATGTGCGGGTTAGGTTGATGGGCTACGATAAAATAAAATATATTTAAAAAAATTGACCCTTAGTTTTAGGGGGATTAAATACGTGGGGTTACGGGGATCGGGTGGGATATGTGTCAGCGCAGGCTCGATGGGCCGAAATGGCCTCTATCTGCACTGTGGGGTTTCATTGATTTCTGTGGAACCCCAGGCTCCGATCACAGAAAGATCCCCCCAACCCTCGGCTGCAATCACAGAAAGATCCCCCTAACTCCAGTCTCCACTCACAGAAAGATTCCCCCCAACCCCGGCTCCGATCACAGAATCATCCCCCCAACCCCAGGCTCCGATCACAGAAAGATTCCACCAAACCCTGGCTCCGATTACGGAAAGATCCCCCCAACCCTGGACATATCACAGAAAGACCCCCCAACCCCCGGCTCCGATCACAGAAAGATCCCCCCTACCCCGGCTCCGATCACAGAAAGAGCCCCCAACCCCAGGCTCCGATCACAGAAAGAACCCCCAACCCCGGCTCCGATCAAAGAAAGATCCCCCAACCCTGGACATATCACAGGAAGATCCCCCCAACCCCAGGCTCCGATCACAGAAAAATCCCCCCAACCCCAGCTCCGATCACAGAAAGATTCCCCAACCCCAGGCTCCGATCACAGAAAGATCCTCCCAACCCCCGCTCCGATCACAGAAAGATCCCCCCAACCCCAGGCTCCGATCACAGAAAGATCCCCCCAACCCCAGGCTCCAATCACAGAAAGATCCCCCCAAACCCAGTCTCGGATCACAGAAAGATCCCCCCAACCCCCGGCTCCGATCACAGAAAGATCCCCCGCAACCAGGCTCCGATCACAAAAAGATCCCCCCAACCCTCGGCTCCGATCACAGAAAGTTCCCCCCAAACCCCGGATCCGATCACAGCGAGATCCCCCCAACCCTCGGCTCCGATCACGGAAAGATCCCCCCAACCCTGGCCATATCACAGAAAGATCCCCCAACCCTCGGCTCCGATCACAGAAAGATCCCCCCAACCCCCGGCTCCGATCACAGAAAGATCCCCCCAACACCCGGCTCCGATCACAGAAAGATCCCCCCAACCCCAGGCTCCGATCACAGAAAGATTCCCCGAACCCCGGCTCGGATCACAGAAAGACCCCCCCAAACCCAGGCTCCGATCACAGAAAGATCCCCTCAACCCCAGGCTCCAATCACAGAAAGATCCCCCAACCCTCGGCTCCGATCACAGAAAGATCCCACCAACACCAGGCTCCAATCACAGAAAGAACCCCCCAAACCTAGGCTCCGATCACAGAAAGATCCCCCCAACCCCAGGCTGCAAGCACAGAAATATCCCCCCAAACCCCGGCTCCGATCACAGAAAGATTCCCCAATCCCCGGCTCCGATCACAGAAAGATCCCCCCCAACCCGAGGCTCCGATCACAGAAAGATCCCCCCAACCCGAGGCTCCGATCACAGAAAGGTACCCCCAACCCTCGGCTCCGATCACAGAAAGATCCCCCCAAACCCCGGATCCGATCACAGCGAGATCCCCCCAACACTTGGCTCCGATCACAGACAGAACCCCCCAACCCAGGCTCCGATCACAGAAAGATCCCCCAACCCTCGGCTCCGATCACAGAAAGATCTCCCCAACCCCCAGCTCCGATCACAGAAAGATCCCCCCAACCCCAGGCTCCGATCACGGAAAGAACCCCCCAACCCCGGCTCTGATCACAGAAAGATTCCTCCAAACCCCGGCTCCGATCACAGAAAGATCCCCCCAACCCCGGCTCTGATCACAGAAAGATCCCCCCAACCTCCAGCTCCGATCACAGAGAGATCCCCCCAAACCCGGCTCTGATAACAGAAAGATCCCTCCAACCCCAGGATCCGATCACAGAAGGATCCCCCAAACCCTGGCTCCGATCACAGAAAGATCCCCCGAACCCCCGGCTCTGATCACAGAAAGATCCCCCCAACCCGGGGCAGCACGGTGGCATAGTGGTTAGCACTGTTGCCTCACAGCGCCAGGGACCCGGGTTCGAATCCGGCCTCGGGCGACTGTCTGTGTGGAGTTTGCACATCCTCCCCGTGTTTGCGTGGGTTTCCTCCGGGTGCTCCGGTTTCCTCCCACAGTCCAAAGATGTGCGGGTTAGGTTGATTGGCTATGATAAAAAAAAATATATTAAAAAAAATTGACCCTTAGTTTTAGGGGGATTAAATACGTGGGGTTACGGGGATCGGGTGGGATATGTGTCGGCGCAGGCTCGATGGGCCGAAATGGCCTCTATCTGCACTGTGGGGTTTCATTGATTTCTGTGGAACCCCAGGCTCCGATCACAGAAAGATCCCCCCAACCCTCGGCTGCAATCACAGAAAGATCCCCCTAACTCCAGGCTCCAATCACAGAAAGATCCCCCGCAACCAGGCTCCGATCACAAAAAGATCCCCCCAACCCTCGGCTCCGATCACAGAAAGTTCCCCCCAAACCCCGGATCCGATCACAGCGAGATCCCCCCAACCCTCGGCTCCGATCACAGACAGGTCCCCCCAACCCAGTCTTCGATCACGGAAAGATCCCCCCAACCCTGGCCATATCACAGAAAGATCCCCCAACCCCAGGCTCCGACCACAGAAAGATTCCCCGAACCCCGGCTCGGATCACAGAAAGATCCCCCCAAACCCAGGCTCCGATCACAGAAAGATCCCCCCAACCCCAGGCTCCAATCACAGAAAGATCCCCCCAAACCCCGGCTCCGATCACAGAAAGATCCCCCCAACCCTCGGCTGCAATCACAGAAAGATCCCCCTAACTCCAGGCTCCAATCACAGAAAGATTCCCCCCAACCCCGGCTCCGATCACAGAATAATCCCCCCAACCCCAGGCTCCGATCACAGAAAGATTCCACCGAACACTGGCTCCGATTACGGAAAGATCCCCCCAACCCTGGACATATCACAGAAAGACGCCCCAACCCCGGCTCCGATCACAGAAAGAACCCCCCTACCCCGGCTCCGATCACAGAAAGAGCCCCCAACCCCAGGCTCCGATCACAGAAAGACCCCCCAACCCTGGACATATCACAGGAAGATCCCCCCAACCCCAGGCTCCGATCACAGAAAAATCCCCCCAACCCCAGCTCCGATCACAGAAAGATTCCCCAAACCCAGGCTCCGATCACAGAAAGATCCTCCCAACCCCGGCTCCGATCACAGAAAGATCCCCCCAACCCCCGGCTCCGATCACAGAAAGATCCCCCCAACCACCGGCTCCGATCACAGAAAGATCCCCCCAACCCCCGGCTCCGATCACAGAAAGATCCCCCGAAACCCAGGCTCGGATCACAGAAAGATCCCCCCAACCCCCGGCTCCGATCACAGAAAGATCCCCCCAACCCCCGGCTCCGATCACAGAAAGATCCCCCCAACCCCCGGCTCCGATCACAGAAAGATCCCCCCAACCGCCGGCTCCGATCACAGAAAGATCCCCCCAACACCCGGCTCCGATCACAGAAAGATTCCCCGAACCCCGGCTCGGATCACAGAAAGATCCCCCCAAACCCAGGCTCCGATCACAGAAAGATCCCCCCAACCCCAGGCTCCAATCACAGAAAGATCCCCCCAAACCCCGGCTCCGATCACAGAAAGATCCCCGGCAACGAGGCTCCGATCACAGAAAGATCCCCCCAACCCCAGGCTCCGATCACAGAAAGATCCCCCCAACCCCCGGCTCCGATCTCAGAAAGATCCCCCCAACCCCCGGCTCCGATCACAGAAAGATCCCCCCAACCCCGGCTCCGATCACAGAAAGATCCCCCCAACCCCCGGCTCCGATCACAGAAAGATCCCCCCAACCCCAGGCTCCGATCGCAGAAAGATCCCCCCAACCCCAGGCTCCGATCACGGAAAGATCCACCCAACCCCGGCTCCGATCACAGAAAGATCCCCCCAAACCCAGGCTCCGATCACAGAAAGATCCCCCCAACCCAGGCTCCGATCACAGAAAGATCCCCCAACCCCCCGGCTCCAATCACAGAAAGATCCCCCCAACCCCAGGCTCCAATCACAGAAAGATCCCCCCAAACCCAGGCTCGGATCACAGAAAGATCCCCCCAACCCAGGCTCCGATCACAGAAAGATCCCCCAACCCCCCGGCTCCGATCACAGAAAGATCCCCCGCAACCAGGCTCCGATCACAAAAAGATCCCCCCAACCCTCGGCTCCGATCACAGAAAGTTCCCCCCAAACCCCGGATCCGATCACAGCGAGATCCCCCCAACCCTCGGCTCCGATCACAGACAGGTCCCCCCAACCCAGTCTTCGATCACGGAAAGATCCCCCCAACCCTGGCCATATCACAGAAAGATCCCCCAACCCTCGGCTCCGATCACAGAAAGATCCCCCCAACCCCCGGCTCCGATCACAGAAAGATCCCACCAACACCAGGCTCCAATCACAGAAAGACCCCCCCAAACCCCGGCTCCGATCACAGAAAGATTCCCCAATCCCCGGCTCCGAACACAGAAAGATCCCCCCCAACCAGGCTCCGATCACAGAAAGATCCCCCCAACCCGAGGCTCCGATCACAGAAAGGTACCCCCAAACCCAGGCTCCGATCACAGAAAGATGCCCCAACCCTCGGCTTCGATCACAGAAAGATCCCCCCAAACCCCGGATCCGATCACAGAGAGATCCCCCCAACCCCAGGCTCCGATCACAGACCGATCCTCCGACCCTCGGCTCCGATCACAGAAAGATCCCCCCAAACCCCGGATCCGATCACAGAAGGATCCCCCAAACCCTGGCTCCGATCACAGAAAGATCCCCCCAAACCCCGGCTCCGATCACAGAAAGATCCCCCAACCCCCCCGGCTCCGATCACAGAAAGATCCCCCCCAACCAGGCTCCGATCACAGAAAGATACCCCCAACCCCAGGCTCCGATCACAGAAAGGTACCCCCAACCCCAGGCTACAATCACAGGAAGATCCCCAACCCTCGGCTCCGATCACAGAAAGTTCCCCCCAAACCACGGATCCGATCACAGCGAGATCCCCCCAACACTTGGCTCCGATCACAGACAGAACCCCCCAACCCAGGCTCCGATCACAGAAAGATCCCCCAACCCTCGGCTCCGATCACAGAAAGATCTCCCCAACCCCCAGCTCCGATCACAGAAAGATCCCCCCAACCCCGGCTCCGATCACGGAAAGAACCCCCCAACCCCGGCTCTGATCACAGAAAGATTCCTCCAACCCCCGGCTCCGATCACAGAAAGATCCCCCCAACCCCGGCTCTGATCACAGAAAGATCTCCCCAACCCCCAGCTCCGATCACAGAAAGATCCCCCCAACCCCGGCTCCGATCACAGAAAGATCCCCCCAACCCCGGCTCCGATCACAGAAAGATCCCCCGAACCCCCGGCTCCGATCACAGAAAGATCCCCCCAACCCGGGGCAGCACGGTGGCATAGTGGTTAGCACTGTTGCCTCACAGCGCCAGGGACCCGGGTTCGAATCCGGCCTCGGGCGACTGTCTGTGTGGAGTTTGCACATTCTCCCCGTGTTTGCGTGGGTTTCCTCCGGGTGCTCCGGTTTCCTCCCACAGTCCAAAGATGTGCGGGTTAGGTTGATTGGCTGTGATAAATTGACCCGTACTGTTAGGGGGATTAAATACATGGGGTTACGGGGATCGGGTGGGATGTGTGTCGGTGCAGGCTCGATGGGCTGAAATGGCCTCTATCTGCACTGTGGGGTTTCTGTGATTCTGTGATTCTGTGAAACCCCGGCTCCGATCACAGAAAGATTCCCCAATCCCCGGCTCCGAACACAGAAAGATCCCCCCCAACCAGGCTACGATCACAGAAAGATCCCCCAACCCCCCGGCTCCGATCACAGAAAGATCCCCCGCAACCAGGCTCCGATCACAAAAAGATCCCCCCAACCCTGGCCATATCACAGAAAGATCCCCCAACACTCGGCTCCGATCACAGAAAGATCCCCTCAACCCCAGGCTCCAATCACAGAAAGATCCCCCAACCCTCGGCTCCGATCACAGAAAGATCCCCCCAACACTCGGCTCCGATCACAGAAAGATCCCCTCAACCCCAGGCTCCAATCACAGAAAGATCCCCCAACCCTCGGCTCCGATCACAGAAAGATCCCCCCAACACTCCGCTCCGATCACAGAAAGATCCCCTCAAACCCAGGCTCCAATCACAGAAAGATCCCCCAACCCCCGGCTCCGATCACAGAAATATCCCCCCAAACCCCGGCTCCGATCACAGAAAGATTCCCCAATCCCCGGCTCCGATCACAGAAAGATCCCCCCCAACCCTCGGCTCCGATCACAGAAAGATCCCCCCAAACCCCGGCTCCGATCACAGAAATATCCCCCCAAACCCCGGCTCCGATCACAGAAATATCCCCCCAAACCCCGGCTCCGATCACAGAAAGATTCCCCAATCCTCGGCTCCGATCACAGAAAGATCCCCCCCAACCCGAGGCTCCGATCACAGAAAGATCCCCCCAACCCCCGGCTCCGATCACAGAAAGATCCCCCCAAACCCCGGATCCGATCACAGAGAGGTCCCCCCAACCCCAAGCTCCAATCACAGAAAGATCCCCCCAACCCCCAGCTCCGATCACAGAAAGATCCCCCAACCCTCGGCTTCGATCACAGAAAGATCCCCCCAAACCCCAGATCCGATCACAGAGAGATCCCCCCAACCCCAGGCTCCGATCACAGAACGATCCCCCGACCCTCGGCTCCGATCACAGAAAGATCCCCCCAAACCCCGGATCCGATCACAGAAGGATCCCCCAAACCCTGGCTCCGATCACAGAAAGATCCCCCCAAACCCCGGCTCCGATCACAGAAAGATCCCCCAACCCCCCGGCTCCGATCACAGAAAGATCCCCCCCAACCAGGCTCCGATCACAGAAAGATCCCCCCAAACCCCGGCTCCGATCACAGAAAGATTCCTCCAAACCCCGGCTCCGATCACAGAAAGATCCCCCCAACCCCGGCTCTGATCACAGAAAGATCCCCCCAACCTCCAGCTCCGATCACAGAGAGATCCCCCCAAACCCGGCTCTGATAACAGAAAGATCCCTCCAACCCCAGGATCCGATCACAGAAGGATCCCCCAAACCCTGGCTCCGATCACAGAAAGATCCCCCGAACCCCCGGCTCTGATCACAGAAAGATCCCCCCAACCCGGGGCAGCACGGTGGCATAGTGGTTAGCACTGTTGCCTCACAGCGCCAGGGACCCGGGTTCGAATCCGGCCTCGGGCGACTGTCTGTGTGGAGTTTGCACATCCTCCCCGTGTTTGCGTGGGTTTCCTCCGGGTGCTCCGGTTTCCTCCCACAGTCCAAAGATGTGCGGGTTAGGTTGATTGGCTATGATAAAAAAAAATATATTAAAAAAAATTGACCCTTAGTTTTAGGGGGATTAAATACGTGGGGTTACGGGGATCGGGTGGGATATGTGTCGGCGCAGGCTCGATGGGCCGAAATGGCCTCTATCTGCACTGTGGGGTTTCATTGATTTCTGTGGAACCCCAGGCTCCGATCACAGAAAGATCCCCCCAACCCTCGGCTGCAATCACAGAAAGATCCCCCTAACTCCAGGCTCCAATCACAGAAAGATCCCCCGCAACCAGGCTCCGATCACAAAAAGATCCCCCCAACCCTCGGCTCCGATCACAGAAAGTTCCCCCCAAACCCCGGATCCGATCACAGCGAGATCCCCCCAACCCTCGGCTCCGATCACAGACAGGTCCCCCCAACCCAGTCTTCGATCACGGAAAGATCCCCCCAACCCTGGCCATATCACAGAAAGATCCCCCAACCCCAGGCTCCGACCACAGAAAGATTCCCCGAACCCCGGCTCGGATCACAGAAAGATCCCCCCAAACCCAGGCTCCGATCACAGAAAGATCCCCCCAACCCCAGGCTCCAATCACAGAAAGATCCCCCCAAACCCCGGCTCCGATCACAGAAAGATCCCCCCAACCCTCGGCTGCAATCACAGAAAGATCCCCCTAACTCCAGGCTCCAATCACAGAAAGATTCCCCCCAACCCCGGCTCCGATCACAGAATAATCCCCCCAACCCCAGGCTCCGATCACAGAAAGATTCCACCGAACACTGGCTCCGATTACGGAAAGATCCCCCCAACCCTGGACATATCACAGAAAGACGCCCCAACCCCGGCTCCGATCACAGAAAGAACCCCCCTACCCCGGCTCCGATCACAGAAAGAGCCCCCAACCCCAGGCTCCGATCACAGAAAGACCCCCCAACCCTGGACATATCACAGGAAGATCCCCCCAACCCCAGGCTCCGATCACAGAAAAATCCCCCCAACCCCAGCTCCGATCACAGAAAGATTCCCCAAACCCAGGCTCCGATCACAGAAAGATCCTCCCAACCCCGGCTCCGATCACAGAAAGATCCCCCCAACCCCCGGCTCCGATCACAGAAAGATCCCCCCAACCACCGGCTCCGATCACAGAAAGATCCCCCCAACCCCCGGCTCCGATCACAGAAAGATCCCCCGAAACCCAGGCTCGGATCACAGAAAGATCCCCCCAACCCCCGGCTCCGATCACAGAAAGATCCCCCCAACCCCCGGCTCCGATCACAGAAAGATCCCCCCAACCCCCGGCTCCGATCACAGAAAGATCCCCCCAACCGCCGGCTCCGATCACAGAAAGATCCCCCCAACACCCGGCTCCGATCACAGAAAGATCCCCCCAACCCCAGGCTCCGATCACAGAAAGATTCCCCGAACCCCGGCTCGGATCACAGAAAGATCCCCCCAAACCCAGGCTCCGATCACAGAAAGATCCCCCCAACCCCAGGCTCCAATCACAGAAAGATCCCCCCAAACCCCGGCTCCGATCACAGAAAGATCCCCGGCAACGAGGCTCCGATCACAGAAAGATCCCCCCAACCCCAGGCTCCGATCACAGAAAGATCCCCCCAACCCCCGGCTCCGATCTCAGAAAGATCCCCCCAACCCCCGGCTCCGATCACAGAAAGATCCCCCCAACCCCGGCTCCGATCACAGAAAGATCCCCCAACCCCCGGCTCCGATCACAGAAAGATCCCCCCAACCCCAGGCTCCGATCGCAGAAAGATCCCCCCAACCCCAGGCTCCGATCACGGAAAGATCCACCCAACCCCGGCTCCGATCACAGAAAGATCCCCCCAAACCCAGGCTCCGATCACAGAAAGATCCCCCCAACCCAGGCTCCGATCACAGAAAGATCCCCCAACCCCCCGGCTCCAATCACAGAAAGATCCCCCCAACCCCAGGCTCCAATCACAGAAAGATCCCCCCAAACCCAGGCTCGGATCACAGAAAGATCCCCCCAACCCAGGCTCCGATCACAGAAAGATCCCCCAACCCCCCGGCTCCGATCACAGAAAGATCCCCCGCAACCAGGCTCCGATCACAAAAAGATCCCCCCAACCCTCGGCTCCGATCACAGAAAGTTCCCCCCAAACCCCGGATCCGATCACAGCGAGATCCCCCCAACCCTCGGCTCCGATCACAGACAGGTCCCCCCAACCCAGTCTTCGATCACGGAAAGATCCCCCCAACCCTGGCCATATCACAGAAAGATCCCCCAACCCTCGGCTCCGATCACAGAAAGATCCCCCCAACCCCCGGCTCCGATCACAGAAAGATCCCACCAACACCAGGCTCCAATCACAGAAAGACCCCCCCAAACCCCGGCTCCGATCACAGAAAGATTCCCCAATCCCCGGCTCCGAACACAGAAAGATCCCCCCCAACCAGGCTCCGATCACAGAAAGATCCCCCCAACCCGAGGCTCCGATCACAGAAAGGTACCCCCAAACCCAGGCTCCGATCACAGAAAGATGCCCCAACCCTCGGCTTCGATCACAGAAAGATCCCCCCAAACCCCGGATCCGATCACAGAGAGATCCCCCCAACCCCAGGCTCCGATCACAGACCGATCCTCCGACCCTCGGCTCCGATCACAGAAAGATCCCCCCAAACCCCGGATCCGATCACAGAAGGATCCCCCAAACCCTGGCTCCGATCACAGAAAGATCCCCCCAAACCCCGGCTCCGATCACAGAAAGATCCCCCAACCCCCCCGGCTCCGATCACAGAAAGATCCCCCCCAACCAGGCTCCGATCACAGAAAGATACCCCCAACCCCAGGCTCCGATCACAGAAAGGTACCCCCAACCCCAGGCTACAATCACAGGAAGATCCCCAACCCTCGGCTCCGATCACAGAAAGTTCCCCCCAAACCACGGATCCGATCACAGCGAGATCCCCCCAACACTTGGCTCCGATCACAGACAGAACCCCCCAACCCAGGCTCCGATCACAGAAAGATCCCCCAACCCTCGGCTCCGATCACAGAAAGATCTCCCCAACCCCCAGCTCCGATCACAGAAAGATCCCCCCAACCCCGGCTCCGATCACGGAAAGAACCCCCCAACCCCGGCTCTGATCACAGAAAGATTCCTCCAACCCCCGGCTCCGATCACAGAAAGATCCCCCCAACCCCGGCTCTGATCACAGAAAGATCTCCCCAACCCCCAGCTCCGATCACAGAAAGATCCCCCCAACCCCGGCTCCGATCACAGAAAGATCCCCCCAACCCCGGCTCCGATCACAGAAAGATCCCCCGAACCCCCGGCTCCGATCACAGAAAGATCCCCCCAACCCGGGGCAGCACGGTGGCATAGTGGTTAGCACTGTTGCCTCACAGCGCCAGGGACCCGGGTTCGAATCCGGCCTCGGGCGACTGTCTGTGTGGAGTTTGCACATTCTCCCCGTGTTTGCGTGGGTTTCCTCCGGGTGCTCCGGTTTCCTCCCACAGTCCAAAGATGTGCGGGTTAGGTTGATTGGCTGTGATAAATTGACCCGTACTGTTAGGGGGATTAAATACATGGGGTTACGGGGATCGGGTGGGATGTGTGTCGGTGCAGGCTCGATGGGCTGAAATGGCCTCTATCTGCACTGTGGGGTTTCTGTGATTCTGTGATTCTGTGAAACCCCGGCTCCGATCACAGAAAGATTCCCCAATCCCCGGCTCCGAACACAGAAAGATCCCCCCCAACCAGGCTACGATCACAGAAAGATCCCCCAACCCCCCGGCTCCGATCACAGAAAGATCCCCCGCAACCAGGCTCCGATCACAAAAAGATCCCCCCAACCCTGGCCATATCACAGAAAGATCCCCCAACACTCGGCTCCGATCACAGAAAGATCCCCTCAACCCCAGGCTCCAATCACAGAAAGATCCCCCAACCCTCGGCTCCGATCACAGAAAGATCCCCCCAACACTCGGCTCCGATCACAGAAAGATCCCCTCAACCCCAGGCTCCAATCACAGAAAGATCCCCCAACCCTCGGCTCCGATCACAGAAAGATCCCCCCAACACTCCGCTCCGATCACAGAAAGATCCCCTCAAACCCAGGCTCCAATCACAGAAAGATCCCCCAACCCCCGGCTCCGATCACAGAAATATCCCCCCAAACCCCGGCTCCGATCACAGAAAGATTCCCCAATCCCCGGCTCCGATCACAGAAAGATCCCCCCCAACCCTCGGCTCCGATCACAGAAAGATCCCCCCAAACCCCGGCTCCGATCACAGAAATATCCCCCCAAACCCCGGCTCCGATCACAGAAATATCCCCCCAAACCCCGGCTCCGATCACAGAAAGATTCCCCAATCCTCGGCTCCGATCACAGAAAGATCCCCCCCAACCCGAGGCTCCGATCACAGAAAGATCCCCCCAACCCCCGGCTCCGATCACAGAAAGATCCCCCCAAACCCCGGATCCGATCACAGAGAGGTCCCCCCAACCCCAAGCTCCAATCACAGAAAGATCCCCCCAACCCCCAGCTCCGATCACAGAAAGATCCCCCAACCCTCGGCTTCGATCACAGAAAGATCCCCCCAAACCCCAGATCCGATCACAGAGAGATCCCCCCAACCCCAGGCTCCGATCACAGAACGATCCCCCGACCCTCGGCTCCGATCACAGAAAGATCCCCCCAAACCCCGGATCCGATCACAGAAGGATCCCCCAAACCCTGGCTCCGATCACAGAAAGATCCCCCCAAACACCGGCTCCGATCACAGAAAGATCCCCCAACCCCCCGGCTCCGATCACAGAAAGATCCCCCCCAACCAGGCTCCGATCACAGAAAGATCCCCCCAAACCCCGGCTCCGATCACAGAAAGATCCCCCAACCCCCCGGCTCCGATCACAGAAAGATCCCCCCCAACCAGGCTCCGATCACAGAAAGGTACCCCCAACCCCAGGCTTCAATCACAGGAAGATCCCCAACCCTCGGCTCCGATCACAGAAAGTTCCCCCCAAACGCCGGATCCGATCACAGCGAGATCCCCCCAACACTTGGCTCCGATCACAGACAGAACCCCCCAACCCAGGCTCCGATCACAGAAAGATCCCCCAAACCTCGGCTCCGATCACAGAAAGATCTCCCCAACCCCCAGCTCCGATCACAGAAAGATCCCCCCAACCCCAGTCTCCGATCACGGAAAGAACCCCCCAACCCCGGTTCTGATCACAGAAAGATTCCTCCAAACCCCGGCTCCAATCACAGAAAGATCCCCCCAACCCCGGCTCTGATCACAGAAAGATCCCCCAACCTCCAGCTCCGATCACAGAGAGATCCCCCCAAACCCGGCTCTGATAACAGAAAGATCCCTCCAACCCCAGGATCCGATCACAGAAGGATCCCCCAAACCCTGGCTCCGATCACAGAAAGATCCCCCGAACCCCCGGCTCGGATCACAGAAAGATCCCCCCAACCCGGGGCAGCACGGTGGCATAGTGGTTAGCACTGTTGCCTCACAGCGCCAGGGACCCAGGTTCGAATCCGGCCTCGGGCGAATGTCTGTGTGGAGTTTGCACATTCTCCCCGTGTTTGCGTGGGTTTCCTCCGGGTGCTCCGGTTTCCTCCCACAGTCCAAAGATGTGCGGGTTAGGTTGATTGGCTATGATAAAAAAAAATATATTAAAAAAAATTGACCCTTAGTTTTAGGGGAATTAAATACGTGGGGTTACGGGGATCGGGTGGGATATGTGTCGGCGCAGGCTCGATGGGCCGAAATGGCCTCTATCTGCACTGTGGGGTTTCATTGATTTCTGTGGAACCCCAGGCTCCGATCACAGAAAGATCCCCCCAACCCTCGGCTGCAATCACAGAAAGATCCCCCTAACTCCAGGCTCCAATCACAGAAAGATCCCCCGCAACCAGGCTCCGATCACAAAAAGATCCCCCCAACCCTCGGCTCCGATCACAGAAAGTTCCCCCCAAACCCCGGATCCGATCACAGCGAGATCCCCCCAACCCTCGGCTCCGATCACAGACAGGTCCCCCCAACCCAGTCTTCGATCACGGAAAGATCCCCCCAACCCTGGCCATATCACAGAAAGATCCCCCAACCCTAGGCTCCGACCACAGAAAGATTCCCCGAACCCCGGCTCGGATCACAGAAAGATCCCCCCAAACCCAGGCTCCGATCACAGAAAGATCCCCCCAACCCCAGGCTCCAATCACAGAAAGATTCCCCCCAACCCCGGCTCCGATCACAGAATCATCCCCCCAACCCCAGGCTCCGATCACAGAAAGATTCCACCAAACCCTGGCTCCGATTACGGAAAGATCCCCCCAACCCTGGACATATCAGAGAAAGACCCCCCAACCCCGGCTCCGATCACAGAAAAATCCCCCCAACCCCGGCTCCGATCACAGAAAGATCCCCCCTACCCCGGCTCCGATCACAGAAAGACCCCCCAACCCCGGCTCCGATCAAAGAAAGATCCCCCCAACCCTGGACATATCACAGGAAGATCCCCCCAACCCCAGGCTCCGATCACAGAAAAATCCCCCCAACCCCCGGCTCCGATCACAGAAAGATTCCCCAACCCCAGTCTCCGATCACAGAAAGATCCTCCCAACCCCGGCTCCGATCACAGAAAGATCCCCCCTACCCCGGCTCCGATCACAGAAAGACCCCCCAACCCCGGCTCCGATCAAAGAAAGATCCCCCCAACCCTGGACATATCACAGGAAGATCCCCCCAACCCCAGGCTCCGATCACAGAAAAATCCCCCCAACCCCCGGCTCCGATCACAGAAAGATTCCCCAACCCCAGGCTCCGATCACAGAAAGACCCCCCAACCCCGGCTCCGATCAAAGAAAGATCCCCCCAACCCTGGACATATCACAGGAAGATCCCCCCAACCCCAGGCTCCGATCACAGAAAAATCCCCCCAACCCCCGGCTCCGATCACAGAAAGATTCCCCAACCCCAGTCTCCGATCACAGAAAGATCCTCCCAACCCCGGCTCCGATCACAAAAAGATCCCCCCAACCCCAGGCTCCGATCACAGAAAGATCCCCCCAACCCCCGGCTCCGATCACAGAAAGATCCCCCCAACCCCCGGCTCCGATCACAGAAAGATCCCCCCAACCACCGGCTCCGATCACAGAAAGATCCCCGGCAACCAGGCTCCGATCACAGAAAGATTCCCCGAACCCCAGCTCGGATCACAGAAAGATACCCCCAAACCCAGGCTCCGATCACAGAAAGATCCCCCCAACCCCAGGCTCCAATCACAGAAAGATCCCCCCAAACCCCGGCTCCGATCACAGAAAGATCCCCCAACCCCCCGGCTCCGATCACAGAAAGATCCCCGGCAACCAGGCTCCGATCACAGAAAGATCCCCCCAACCCCAGGCTCCGATCACAGAAAGGTACCCCCAACCCCCGGCTCCGATCACAGAAAGATCCCCCCAACCCCCGGCTCCGATCACAGAAAGATCCCCCCAACCCCCGGCTCCGATCACAGAAAGATCCCCCCAATCCCGGCTCCGATCACAGAAAGATCCCCCCAACCCCCGGCTCCGATCACAGAAAGATCCCCCCAACCCCCGGCTCCGATCACAGAAAGATCCCCCCAACCCCAGGCTCCAATCACAGAAAGATCCCCCCAAACCCAGGCTCGGATCACAGAAAGATCCCCCCAACCCAGGCTCCGATCACAGAAAGATCCCCCAACCCCCCGGCTCCGATCACAGAAAGATCCCCCGCAACCAGGCTCCGATCACAAAAACATCCCCCCAAACCTCGGCTCCGATCACAGAAAGTTCCCCCCAAACCCCGGATCCGATCACAGCGAGATCCCCCCAACCCTCGGCTCCGATCACAGACAGGTCCCCCCAACCCAGGCTTCGATCACGGAAAGTTCCCCCCAAACCCCGGATCCGATCACAGCGAGATCCCCCCAACCCTCGGCTCCGATCACAGACAGGTCCCCCCAACCCAGGCTTCGATCACGGAAAGATGCCCCCAACCCTGGCCATATCACAGAAAGATCCCCCAACCCTCGGCTCCGATCACAGAAAGATCCCCCCAACCCCCGGCTCCGATCACAGAAAGATCCCACCAACACCAGGCTCCAATCACAGAAAGACCCCCCCAAACCCAGGCTCCGATCACAGAAAGATTCCCCAACCCCAGGCTCCGATCACAGAAAGATCCTCCCAAACCCGGCTCCGATCACGGAAAGATCCCCCCAACCCTCGGCTCCGATCACAGAAAGATCTCCCCAACCCCCAGCTCCGATCACAGAAAGATCCCCCCAACCCCAGCTCCGATCACAGAAAGATCCCCCCAACCCCGGCTCCGATCACGGAAAGAACCCCCCAACCCCGGCTCGGATCACTGAAAGACCCCCCCAAACCCAGGCTCCGATCACGGAAAGATCCCCCCAACCCCGGCTCTGATCACAGAAAGATCCCCCCAACCCCCGGCTACGATCACAGAAAGATCCCCCCAACCCCAGGCTCCAATCACAGAAAGATCCTCCCAAAGCCAGGCTCCGATCGCGGAAAGATCCCCCCAACCCCCAGCTCCGATCACAGAAAGATCCCCCCAACCCCAGCTCCGATCACAGAGAGATCCCCCCAACCCCGGCTCCGATCACGGAAAGAACCCCCCAACCCCCAGCTCCGATCACGGAAAGATCCCCCCAACCCCGGCTCCGATCACAGAAAGATACCCCCAACCCCCGGCTCCGATCACAGAAAGATTCTCCCAAACCCTGGCTCCGATTACGGAAAGATCCCCCCAACCCCGGCCATATCACAGAAAGATCCCCCCAACCCTGGCTCCAATCACAGAAAGATTCCCCAACCCCAGGCTCCGATCACAGAAAGATCCCCACAACCCCGGCTCCGATCACAGAAAGATACCCGAACCCTCGGCTCCGATCACAAAAAGATCCCCCAACCCCGGATCCTATCACAGAAAGTTACCCCCAAACCCAGGCTCCGATCACAGAAAGATCCCCCCAACCCCGGCTCCGATCACAGAAACATCCCCCCTACCCCCAGCTCCGATCACAGAAAGATCTCCCCATACCCCGGCTCCGATCACAGAAAGATCCCCCAACCCTCGGCTCCGATCACAGAAAGGTCCCCCCAACCCCGGCTCTGATCACAGAAAGATCCCCCAACCTCCAGCTCCGATCACAGAGAGATCCCCCCAAACCCGGCTCTGATAACAGAAAGATCCCTCCAACCCCAGGCTCCGATCACAGAAGGATCCCCCAAACCCTGGCTCCGATCACAGAAAGATCCCCGCAACCCCAGCTTCGATCACAGATAGATCCCCCAACCCTCGGCTCCAATCACAGAAAGATCCCCCCAACCCCAGGCTCCGATCACAGAAAGATTCCCCGAACCCCAGCTCGGATCACAGAAACATCCCCCCTACGCCCAGCTCCGATCACAGAAAGATCTCCCCATACCCCGGCTCCGATCACAGAAAGATCCCCCAACCCTCGGCTCCGATCACAGAAAGATCCCCCCAAACCCGGCTCTGATAACAGAAAGATCCCTCCAACCCCAGGCTCCGATCACAGAAAGATTCCCCAACCCCAGGCTCCGATCACAGAAAGATCCCCCCAACCCCAGGCTCCGATCACAGAAAGATTCCCCAACCCCAGCTCCGATCACAGAAAGATCCCCCCAACTCCCGGCTCCGATCACAGAAAGATCCCCCCAACCCTCGGCTCCGATCACAGAAAGATCCCCCCAACCCCAGGCTCCGATCACAGAAAGAGCCCCCCAACCCCAGCTCCGATCACAGAAAGATCCCCCCAACCCCCGGCTCTCATCACAGAAAGATCCCCCTAACCCCAGGCTCCGATCACAGAAAGATTCCCCAACCCCCGGCTCCGATCACAGAAAGATCCCCCCAACTCCCGGCTCCGATCACAGAAAGATCCCCCCAACCCCCGGCTCCGATCACAGAAAGATCCCCCAACCCCAGCTCCGATCACAGAAAGATCCCCCCAACCCCCGGCTCTGATCACAGAAAGATCCCCCCAACCCCAGGCTCCGATCACAGAAAGATTCCCCGAACCCCGGCTCGGATCACAGAAAGATCCCCCAAAACCCAGGCTCCGATCACAGAAAGATCCCCCCAACCCCAGGCTCCAATCACAGAAAGATCCCCCGAAACCCAGGCTCCGATCACAGAAAGATACCCCAACCCCCCGGCTCCGATCACAGAAAGATCCCCCCAACCCCAGGCTCCAATCACAGAAAGATCCCCCCAAACCCCGGCTCCGATCACAGAAAGATTCCCCAATCCCTGGCTCCGATCACAGAAAGATTCCCCGAACCCCGGCTCGGATCAGAGAAAGATCCCCCCAACCCCAGGCTCCGATCACAGAAAGATCCCCCCAAACCCAGGCTCCGATCACAGAAAGATCCCCCCAACCCCAGGCTCCAATCACAGAAAGATCCCCCCAACCCCAGGCTCCGATCACAGAAAGATCCCCCCAACCCCCGGCTCCGATCACAGAAAGATCCCCCCAAACCCAGGCTCCGATCACAGAAAGATCCCCCCAACCCCAGGCTCCAATCACAGAAAGATCCCCCCAACCCCGGCTCCGATCACAGAAAGATACTCCAACCCCCCGGCTCCGATCACAGAAAGATCCCCGGCAACCAGGCTCCGATCACAGAAAGATCCCCCCAACCCCCGGCTCCAATCACAGAAAGATCCCCGGCAACCAGGCTCCGATCACAGAAAGATCCCCCCAACCCCAGGCTCCGATCACAGAAAGATCCCCCCAACCCCCGGCTCCGATCACAGAAAGATCCCCCCAACCCCCGCCTCCGATCACAGAAAGATCCCCGCAACCCCAGGCTCCGATCACAGAAAGATTCCCCGAAACCCGGCTCGGATCACAGAAAGATCCCCCCAAGCCCAGGCTCCAATCACAGAAAGATCCCCCCAAATCCCGGCTCCGATCACAGAAAAATCCCTCCAACCCCGGCTCCGATCACAGAAAGATTCCCCAACACCAGGCTCCGATCACAGAAAGATCCCCCCAACACCCGGCTCCGATCACAGAAAGATCCCCCCAAACCCAGGCTCCGGTCACAGAAAGATCCCCCCAACCCCAGGCTCCAATCACAGAAAGATCCCCCCAAACCCAGGCTCTGATCACAGAAAGATCCCCCCAACCAAGGCTCTAATCACAGAAAGATCCCCCCAAACCCCGGCTCCGATCACAGAAAGATCCCCCCAACCCAGGCTCCGATCACAGAAAGATCCCCCAACCTTCGGCTCCAATCACAGAAAGATCCCCCCAACCCCCGGCTCCGATCACAGAAAGATCCCACCAACACCAGGCTCCAATCACAGAAAGACCCCCCCAAACCCAGGCTCCGATCACAGAAAGATTCCCCAATCCCCGGCTCCGAACACAGAAAGATCCACCCAACCAGGCTCCGATCACAGAAAGATCCCCCCAACCCGAGGCTCCGATCACAGAAAGGTACCCCCAAACCCAGGCTCCGATCACAGAATGATGACCCAACCCTCGGCTCCGATCACAGAAAGATCCCCCCAAACCCCGGATCCGATCACAGAGAGATCCCCCCAACCCCAAGCTCCAATCACAGAAAGATCCCCCCAACCCCCAGCTCCGATCACAGAAAGATCCCCCAACCCTCGGCTCCGATCACAGAAAGACCCCCCAACCCCGGCTCGGATCACTGAAAGACCCCCCCAAACCCAGGCTCCGATCACGGAAAGATCCCCCCAACCCCGGCTCTGATCACAGAAAGATCCCCCCAACCCCCGGCTACGATCACAGAAAGATCCCCCCAACCCCAGGCTCCAATCACAGAAAGATCCTCCCAAAGCCAGGCTCCGATCGCGGAAAGATCCCCCCAACCCCCAGCTCCGATCACAGAAAGATCCCCCCAACCCCAGCTCCGATCACAGAGAGATCCCCCCAACCCCGGCTCCGATCACGGAAAGAACCCCCCAACCCCCAGCTCCGATCACGGAAAGATCCCCCCAACCCCGGCTCCGATCACAGAAAGATACCCCCAACCCCCGGCTCCGATCACAGAAAGATTCTCCCAAACCCTGGCTCCGATTACGGAAAGATCCCCCCAACCCCGGCCATATCACAGAAAGATCCCCCCAACCCTGGCTCCAATCACAGAAAGATTCCCCAACCCCAGGCTCCGATCACAGAAAGATCCCCACAACCCCGGCTCCGATCACAGAAAGATACCCGAACCCTCGGCTCCGATCACAAAAAGATCCCCCAACCCCGGATCCTATCACAGAAAGTTACCCCCAAACCCAGGCTCCGATCACAGAAAGATCCCCCCAACCCCGGCTCCGATCACAGAAACATCCCCCCTACCCCCAGCTCCGATCACAGAAAGATCTCCCCATACCCCGGCTCCGATCACAGAAAGATCCCCCAACCCTCGGCTCCGATCACAGAAAGGTCCCCCCAACCCCGGCTCTGATCACAGAAAGATCCCCCAACCTCCAGCTCCGATCACAGAGAGATCCCCCCAAACCCGGCTCTGATAACAGAAAGATCCCTCCAACCCCAGGCTCCGATCACAGAAGGATCCCCCAAACCCTGGCTCCGATCACAGAAAGATCCCCGCAACCCCAGCTTCGATCACAGATAGATCCCCCAACCCTCGGCTCCAATCACAGAAAGATGCCCCCAACCCCAGGCTCCGATCACAGAAAGATTCCCCGAACCCCAGCTCGGATCACAGAAACATCCCCCCTACGCCCAGCTCCGATCACAGAAAGATCTCCCCATACCCAGGCTCCGATCACAGAAAGATCCCCCAACCCTCGGCTCCGATCACAGAAAGATCCCCCCAAACCCGGCTCTGATAACAGAAAGATCCCTCCAACCCCAGGCTCCGATCACAGAAAGATTCCCCAACCCCAGGCTCCGATCACAGAAAGATCCCCCCAACCCCAGGCTCCGATCACAGAAAGATTCCCCAACCCCAGCTCCGATCACAGAAAGATCCCCCCAACTCCCGGCTCCGATCACAGAAAGATCCCCCCAACCCTCGGCTCCGATCACAGAAAGATCCCCCCAACCCCCGGCTCCGATCACAGAAAGAGCCCCCCAACCCCAGCTCCGATCACAGAAAGATCCCCCCAACCCCCGGCTCTGATCACAGAAAGATCCCCCTAACCCCAGGCTCCGATCACAGAAAGATTCCCCAACCCCCGGCTCCGATCACAGAAAGATCCCCCCAACTCCCGGCTCCGATCACAGAAAGATCCCCCCAACCCCCGGCTCCGATCACAGAAAGATCCCCCCAACCCCAGGCTCCAATCACAGAAAGATCCCCCCAACCCCGGCTCCGATCACAGAAAGATACCCCAACCCCCCGGCTCCGATCACAGAAAGATCCCCGGCAACCAGGCTCCGATCACAGAAAGATCCCCCCAATCCCCGGCTCCAATCACAGAAAGATCCCCGGCAACCAGGCTCCGATCACAGAAAGATCCCCCCAACCCCAGGCTCCGATCACAGAAAGATCCCCCCAACCCCCGGCTCCGATCACAGAAAGATCCCCCCAACCCCAGGCTCCGATCACAGAAAGATCCCCCCAACCCCAGGCTCCGATCACAGAAAGATCCCCCCAACCCCCGCCTCCGATCACAGAAAGATCCCCGCAACCCCAGGCTCCGATCACAGAAAGATTCCCCGAAACCCGGCTCGGATCACAGAAAGATCCCCCCAAGCCCATGCTCCAATCACAGAAAGATCCCCCCAAATCCCGGCTCCGATCACAGAAAAATCCCTCCAACCCCGGCTCCGATCACAGAAAGATTCCCCAACACCAGGCTCCGATCACAGAAAGATCCCCCCAACACCCGGCTCCGATCACAGAAAGATCCCCCCAAACCCAGGCTCCGGTCACAGAAAGATCCCCCCAACCCCAGGCTCCAATCACAGAAAGATCCCCCCAAACCCAGGCTCTGATCACAGAAAGATCCCCCCAACCAAGGCTCTAATCACAGAAAGATCCCCCAAACCCCGGCTCCGATCACAGAAAGATCCCCCCAACCCAGGCTCCGATCACAGAAAGATCCCCCAACCTTCGGCTCCAATCACAGAAAGATCCCCCCAACCCCCGGCTCCGATCACAGAAAGATCCCACCAACACCAGGCTCCAATCACAGAAAGACCCCCCCAAACCCAGGCTCCGATCACAGAAAGATTCCCCAATCCCCGGCTCCGAACACAGAAAGATCCACCCAACCAGGCTCCGATCACAGAAAGATCCCCCCAACCCGAGGCTCCGATCACAGAAAGGTACCCCCAAACCCAGGCTCCGATCACAGAATGATGACCCAACCCTCGGCTCCGATCACAGAAAGATCCCCCCAAACCCCGGATTCGATCACAGAGAGATCCCCCCAACCCCAAGCTCCAATCACAGAAAGATCCCCCCAACCCCCAGCTCCGATCACAGAAAGATCCCCCAACCCTCGGCTCCGATCACAGAAAGATCCCCCAACCCTCGGCTCCGATCACAGAAAGATCTCCCCAAACCCCAGCTCCGATCACAGAAAGATCCCCCCAACCCCGGCTCCGATCACGGAAAGATCCCCCCAACCCCGGCTCTGATCACAGAAAGATTCCTCCAACCCCCGGCTCCGATCACGGAAAGATCCCCCCAACCCCAGCTCCGATCACGGAAAGATCCCCCCAACCCAGGCTCTGATCACAGAAAGATTCCTCCTACCCCCGGCTCCGAACACGGAAAGATCCCCCCAACCCCGGCTCTGATCACAGAAAGATTCCTGCAACCCCCGGCTCCGATCACAGAAAGATCCCCCCAACCCCAGGCTCCAATCACGGAAAGATCCCCCCAACCCCGGCTCTGATCACAGAAAGATTCCTCCTACCCCCGGCTCCGAACACGGCAAGATCCCCCCAACCCCGGCTCCGATCACAAAAAGATTCCTCCAACCCCCGGCTCCGATCACAGAAAGATCCCCCCAACCCCCGGCTACGATCACAGAAAGATCCCCCCAAACCCCCAGCTCCGATCACAAAAATGTCCCCCCAACCCCGGCTCCGATCATGGAAAGATCCAGCCAACCCCGGCTCTGATGACAGAAAGATTCCTCCAACCCCCGGCTCCGATCACAGAAAGATCCCCCCAACCCCCGGCTCCGATCACAGAAAGATTCTCCCAAACCCTGGCTCCGATTACGGAAAGATCCCCCCAACCCCGGCCATATCACATAAAGAAACCCCAACCCCGGCTCCAATCACAGAAAGATTCCCCAACCCCGGCTCCGATCACAGAAAGATCCCCCAACCCCAGACTCCGATCACAGAAAGATCCCCACAACCCCGGCTCCGATCACAGAAAGATCCCCGAACACTCGGCTCCGATCACAAAAAGATCCCCCAACCCCAGCTCCGATCACAGAATGATCCCCCAACCCCGGCTCCGATCACGGAAAGATCCCCCCATACCCCGGCTCCGATCACAGAAAGATCCCCCAACCCCCAGCTCCGATCACAGAAAGATCCCCCCAACCCCGGCTCCGATCACGGAAAGATCCCCCCAACCCCGGCCATATCACAGAAAGAACCCCCAACCCCGGATCCTATCACAGGAAGATACCCCCAACCCCACTCCAATCACCGAAAGATTCCCCAACCCCAGGCTCCGATCACAGAAAGATCCCCCCAACCCCGGCTCCGATCACAGATAGATCCCCCAACCCTCGGCTCCGATCACAGAAAGATCCCCCCAATCCCAGGCTCCGATCACAGAAAGATCCCTCCAACCTCGGCTCCGATCACAGAAACATCCCCCCTACCCCCAGCTCCGATCACAGAAAGATCTCCCCATACCCCGACTCCGATCACAGAAAGATCCCCCAACCCTCAGCTCCGATCACAGAAAGATCCCCCCAACCCCGGCTCTGATCACAGAAAGATCCCCCAACCTCCAGCTCCGATCACAGAGAGATCCCCCCAAACCCGGCTCTGATAACAGAAAGATCCCTCCAACCCCAGGCTCCGATCACAGAAGGATCCCCCGAACCCCCGGCTCCGATCACAGAAAGATCCCCCCAACCCGGGGCAGCACGGTGGCATAGTGGTTAGCACTGTTGCCTCACAGCGCCAGGGACCCGGGTTCGAATCCGGCCTCGGGCGACTGTCTGTGTGGAGTTTGCACATTCTCCCCGTGTTTGCGTGGGTTTCCTCCGGGTGCTCCGGTTTCCTCCCACAGTCCAAAGATGTGCGGGTTAGGTTGATTGGCTATGATAAAAAAATATATATTAAAAAAAATTGACCCTTAGTTTTAGGGGGATTAAATACGTGGGGTTATGGGTTCGGGTGGGATATGTGTCGGTGCAGGCTCGATGGGCCAAAATGGCCTCTATCTGCACTGTGGGGTTTCTGTGATTTCTGTGGAACCCCAGGTTCCGATCACAGAAAGATCCCCCCAACCCTCGGCTGCAATCAAAGAAAGATCCCCCTAACTCCAGTCTCCAATCACGGAAAGATCCCCCCAACCCCCGGCTACGATCACAGAAAGATCCCCCCAACCCCGGCTCCGATCACGGAAAGATCCCCCCAACCCCGGCTCTGATCACAGAAAGATTCCTCCTACCCCCGGCTCTGAACACGGAAAGATCCCCCCAACCCCGGCTCTGATCACAGAAAGATTCCTCCAACCCCCGGCTCCGATCACAGAAAGATCCCCCCAACCCCAGGCTCTGAACACGGAAAGATCCCCCCAACCCCCGGCTCCAATCACGGAAAGATCCCCCCAACCCCCGGCTCTGAACACGGAAAGATTCCTCCAACCCCCGGCTCCGATCACAGAAAGATCCCCCCAACCCCAGGCTCCAATCACGGAAAGATCCCCACAACCCCCGGCTCCGATCACAGAAAGATTCCTCCAACCCCCGGCTCCGATCACAGAAAGATCCCCCCAAACCCAGGCTCCAATCACGGAAAGATCCCCCCAACCCCCGGCTCCGATCACAGAAAGATTCCTCCAACCCCCGGCTCCGATCACAGAAAGATCCCCCCAAACCCAGGCTCCAATCACGGAAAGATCCCCCCAACCCCCGGCTCCGATCACAGAAAGATTCCTCCAACCCCCGGCTCCGATCACAGAAAGATTCCTCCAACCCCAGGCTCCAATCACGGAAAGATCCCCCCAACCCCCGGCTCCGATCACAGAAAGATTCCTCCAACCCCCGGCTCTGAACACGGAAAGATCCCCCCAACCCCGGCTCTGATGACAGAAAGATTCCTCCAACCCCCGGCTCCGATCACAGAAAGATTCCTCCAACCCCCGGCTCCGATCACAGAAAGATTCCTCCAACCCCCGGCTCTGAACACGGAAAGATCCCCCCAAACCCGGCTCTGATGACAGAAAGATTCCTCCAACCCCCGGCTCCGATCACAGAAAGAAACCCCAACCCCCGGCTCCGATCACAGAAAGAAACCCCAACCCCCGGCTCCGATCACAAAAAGATCCCCACAACCCCGGCTCTGATCACAGAAAGATTCCTCCTACCCCCGGCTCCAATCACGGAAAGATCCCCCCAACCCCCGGCTACGATCACAGAAAGATCCCCCCAACCCCAGGCTCCGATCACAAAAAGATCCCCCAACCCCGGCTCCGATCACAAAAAGATCCCCCCAACCCCCGGCTCCGATCACAAAAAGATCCCCCAACCCCAGGCTCCGATCACAAAAAGATCCCCCAACCCCGGCTCCGATCACAGAAAGATTCCTCCTACCCTAGGCTCCGATCACAGAAAGATCCCCCCAACCCCGGCTCTGATGACAGAAAGATTCCTCCAACCCCCGGCTCCGATCACAGAAAGAAACCCCAACCCCCGGCTCCGATCACAAAAAGATCCCCACAACCCCGGCTCTGATCACAGAAAGATTCCTCCTACCCCCGGCTCCAATCACGGAAAGATCCCCCCAACCCCCGGCTACGATCACAGAAAGATCCCCCCAACCCCCAGCTCCAATCACAGAAAGATTCCTCCTACCCCCGGCTCTGAACACGGAAAGATCCCCCCAACCCCGGCTCTGATCACAGAAAGATTCCTCCAACCCCCGGCTCCAATCACGGAAAGATCCCCCCAACCCCCGGCTACGATCACAGAAAGATCCCCCCAACCCCGGCTCCGATCACGGAAAGATCCCCCCAACCCCGGCTCCGATCACGGAAAGATCCCCCCAACCCCGGCTCTGATCACAGAAAGATTCCTCCTACCCCCGGCTCTGAACACGGAAAGATCCCCCCAACCCCGGCTCTGATCACAGAAAGATTCCTCCAACCCCCGGCTCCGATCACAGAAAGATCCCCCCAACCCCAGGCTCCAATCACGGAAAGATCCCCCCAACCCCCGGCTCCAATCACGGAAAGATCCCCCCAACCCCCGGCTCCGATCACAGAAAGATTCCTCCAACCCCCGGCTCTGAACACGGAAAGATCCCCCCAACCCCGGCTCTGATCACAGAAAGATTCCTCCAACCCCCGGCTCCGATCACAGAAAGATCCCCCCAACCCCAGGCTCCAATCACGGAAAGAACCCCCCAACCCCCGGCTCCAATCACGGAAAGATCCCCCCAACCCCCGGCTCTGATCACAGAAAGATTCCTCCAACCCCCGGCTCCGATCACAGAAAGATCCCCCCAACCCCCGGCTCCGATCACGGAAAGATCCCCCCAACCCCCAGCTCCGATCACAGAAAGATCCCCCCAACCCCAGGCTCCAATCACGGAAAGATCCCCCCAACCCCCAGCTCCGATCACAGAAAGATCCCTCCAACCCCAGGCTCCAATCACAGAAAGATCCCCCCAACCCCAGGCTCCGATCACAGAAAGATCCCTCCAACCCCGGCTCGGATCACAGAAAGATCCCCCCAACCCCAGGCTCCGATCACAGAAAGATCCCTCCAACCCCAGGCTCCAATCACAGAAAGATCCCCCCAACCCCAGGCTCCGATCACAGAAAGATCCCTCCAACCCCGGCTCGGATCACAGAAAGATCCCCCCAACCCCGGCTCGGATCACAGAAAGATCCCTCCAACCCCGGCTCCGATCACAGAAAGAAACCCCAACCCCGGCTCCGATCACAGAAAGATCCCCACAACCCCGGCTCCGATCACAGAAAGATCCCCCCAACCCCAGGCTCCGATCACAGAATGATCCCCCAACCCCAGGCTCCGATCACGGAGAGATCCCACCATACCCCGTCTCCGATCACAGAAAGATCCCCCAACCCCAGGCTCCGATCACAGAATGATCCCCCAACCCCAGGCTCCGATCACAGAAAGATCCCCCCATTCCCCGGCTCCGATCACAGAAAGATCCCCCAACCCCCAGCTCCGATCACAGAAAGATCCCCCCAACCCCGGCTCCGATCACGGAAAGATCCCCCCAACCCCGGCCATATCACAGAAAGAACCCCCAACCCCGGATCCTATCACAGAAAGATACCCCCAACCCCACTCCAATCACCGAAAGATTCCCCAACCCCAGGCTCCGATCACAGAAAGATCCCCCCAACCCCGGCTCCGATCACAGATAGATTCCCCAACCCCAGGCTCCGATCACAGAAAGATCCCCCCAACCCCGGCTCCGATCACAGATAGATCCCCCAACCCTCGGCTCCGATCACAGAAAGATCCCTCCAACCCCGGCTCCGATCACAGAAAGATCCCCCAACCTCCAGCTCCGATCACAGAGAGATCCCCCCAACCCCGGCTCTGATCACAGAAAGATCCCCCAACCTCCAGCTCCGATCACAGAGAGATCCCCCCAAACCCGGCTCTTATAGCAGAAAGATCCCCCTACCCCCAGCTCCGATCACAGAAAGATCTCCCCATACCCCGGCTCCGATCACAGAAAGATCCCCCAACCCTCGGCTCCGATCACAGAGAGATCCCCCCAAACCCGGCTCTGATCACAGAAAGATCCCCCAACCTCCAGCTCCGATCACAGAGAGATCCCCCCAAACCCGGCTCTGATAACAGAAAGATCCCTCCAACCCCAGGCTCCGATCACAGAAGGATCCCCCAAACCCTGGCTCCGATCACAGAAAGATCCCCCGAACTCCCGGCTCCAATCACAGAAAGATCCCCCCAACCCGGGGCAGCACGGTGGCATAGTGGTTAGCACTGTTGCCTCACAGCGCCAGGGACCCGGGTTCGAATCCGGTCTCGGGCGACTGTCTGTGTGGAGTTTGCACATTCTCCCCGTGTTTGCGTGGGTTTCCTCCGGGTGCTCCGGTTTCCTCCCACAGTCCAAAGATGTGCGGGTTAGGTTGATTGGCTATGATGAAAAAAAATATATTAAAAAAAATTGACCCTTAGTTTTAGGGGGATTAAATACGTGGGGTTATGGGTTCGGGTGGGATATGTGTCGGTGCAGGCTCGATGGGCCAAAATGGCCTCTATCTGCACTGTGGGGTTTCTGTGATTTCTGTGGAACCCCAGGTTCCGATCACAGAAAGATCCCCCCAACCCTCGGCTCCGATCACAGAAAGATCTCCCCAACCCCCAGCTCCGATCACAGAAAGATCCCCCCAACCCCCAGCTCCGATCACAGAAAGATCCCCCCAAACCCAAGCTCCGATCACGGAAAGATCCCCCCAACCCCGGCTCTGATCACAGAAAGATTCCTCCAACCCCCGGCTCCGATCACAGAAAGATCCCACCAACACCAGGCTCCAATCACAGAAAGATCCCCCCAAACCCAGGCTCCGATTACGGAAAGATCCCCCCAACCCCGGCCATAACGCAGAAAGAACCCCAACCCTGGTTCCTATCACAGAAAGATCCCCCCAAACCCGGCTCCAATCACAGAAAGATACCCCAACTCCAGGCTCCGATCACAGAAAGATCCCCCAACCCCCAGCTCCGACCACAGAAAGATCCCCCAACCCCAGGCTCCGATCACGGAAAGATCCCCCCATACCCCGGCTCCGATCACAGAAAGATCCCCACAACCCCGGCTCCGATCACGGAAAGATCCCACCAACACCAGGCTCCAATCACAGAAAGATCCCCCCAAACCCAGGCTCCGATCACAGAAAGATTCCCCAAGCCCCGGCTCCGATCACAGAAAGATCCCCCCAACCAGGCTCCGATCACAGAAAGATCCCCCCAACCCGAGGCTCCAATCACAGAAAGATCCCCCAACCCCAGGCTCCGATCACAGAAAGATCCCCACAACCCCGGCTCCGATCACGGAAAGATCCCACCAACACCAGGCTCCAATCACAGAAAGATCCCCCCAAACCCAGGCTCCGATCACAGAAAGATCCCCCCATACCCCGGCTCCGATCACAGAAAGATCCCCACAACCCCGGCTCCGATCACGGAAAGATCCCACCAACACCAGGCTCCAATCACAGAAAGATCCCCCCAACCCGAGGCTCCAATCACAGAAAGATCCCCCCAACCCCAGGCTCCGATCACAGAAAGATCCCCCCAACCCCCGGCTCCGATCACAGAAAGATTCCCCCAACCCCCGGCTCCGATCACAGAAAGACCCCCCAACCCCCGGCTCCGATCACAGAAAGATTCCCCCAACCCCAGGCTCCGATCACAGAAAGATTCCCCGAACCCCGGCTTGGATCACAGAAAGATCCCCCCAAACCCAAGTTCCGATCACAGGAAGATCCCCCCAACCCCAGGCTCCAATCACAGAAAGATCCCCCCAACCCCAGGCTCCAATCACAGAAAGATCCCCCCAAACCCCGGCTCCGATCACAGAAAGATCCCCCAACCCCCCGGCTCCGATCACAGAAAGATCCCCCCCAACCAGGCTCCGATCACAGAAAGATCCCCCCAACGCCAGGCTCCGATCACTGAAAGGTACCCCCAACCCCAGGCTCCGATCACAGAAAGATCCCCCCAACCCCCGGATCCGATCACAGCGAGATCCCCCCAACCCCGGCTCTGATCACAGAAAGATTCCTCCAACCCCCGGCTCCGATCACGGCAAGATCCCCCCAACCCCAGGCTCCAATCACAGAAAGATCCCCCCAACCCCCGGCTCCGATCACAGAAAGATCCCCCCAACCCCAGGCTCCAATCACAGAAAGATCCCCCCAAAGCCAGGCTCCGATCACAGAAAGATCCCCCCAAAGCCAGGCTCCGATCACAGAAAGATCCCCCCAAAGCCAGGCTCCGATCACAGAAAGATCCCCCAACCCAGCACTGAGGTGCGGCTGACTCATGAGAGGAATGTTATTGGCATGACAGAAGGAAGTGTGGGCTCCTCACAAAGCGCTCGCATGACCATGCCACTACAGAGCCCTCGGTCAGAGACCCACTTTGCAGAGACAACTCAGATGGCCGTTTCAGCCCCTGCACAGCCGCAGGAGGAGCAGACTGTTGAAGACCCCTCCCAGGCACCCAAACCCAGAGGACACTGTTGTGTATGTAATATGTATGCTACTTTAACCCTATGGCCAGGGCAGCACTACTTTGTAGGGCGTAGTGATACCGTAGTACCACTCCTGGCCATAGGGGTATAAATAGTACTGCGGGTACTGATCTCCCCTCAGTTCCCGCCTGTGGGTATGAAGTAAAGACCTAAGTTAAACCCTTCCAAGCTGTCTCTTCCTTTTTGTATCAAGTATATGCGCATACTTTACACTGGCGACTAGGAACGTTCGAACTCACCAGTACAAGGTGCAACAAAGGATCGGTAGCAGTACGGGGAGAGAAGCTTCTTACCAGCCTGCAGAGTCCAGCGTCGACCGAAGGAGGCCGCCCAGTTCAGGAGGAGCGGCAGCAACAGAGCGAGAGAGAGAGGTTCCAGCAGAGGCTGCGGCAGCTGAGAGAAGAGGCTGAACGGGCGTTCCAGCCACGGGGCAAAAGTCCACCCAGGGTCAGGTAAACTGCAATCCTTCCCGGGGAACGCGAGCTGCAAGGGCCAGAACGGGCAGGCGATCTGGGGAACAAACGGAGCCACGAGGACTAGCGGGCCACGAGAGGGGAAGGTCGTTGTAATAGCGGCGGTGGCAATAACGGGAGCTGCAAGAAACAAAAAATAACGAACCTGGAGAGACGTCGTTGACAGCAGAGGGAGAAAAGGCAGGAAAAGCGCCATCTAGTGGACAAAGGGGAAAAGTTTTTCTCTTAGAAAAAAAATAACAGCGCCATCTAGTGGAAAAAGGCGGGAAAACCTCTTCAGTAGTTTTAAAAATGGCTAAAGAAGCTCGGTTGTCAGAATTTGTTGCCGACATAGAAGATTGGGACGCATATGTAGAAAGGCATGAACTTTATTGCATAGTAAACAAGGTGAAAGATGACGAAAAGGCAGCAACCTTATTAAATTCTATGGGGGCAAAAACATACGGTCTGCTGAGGAATCTTCTTACTCCAGAAAAGCCAGCAGACAAAACGTATGCCCAAATTGTTGATACGTTAAAGGAACATTTAAACCCTAAGCCACCATTTATAGCGGAAAGGTACCGCTTTTACAGACGCGACCAAAGGAATGATGAGTCGCAGGCAGCCTATTTGGCTGAGCTCAGACGGTTGTCCAAACATTGCCAGTTTGGAGCCTTTTTGGCGGAAGCGATCAGAGACAGATTTGTCTGTGGCATGTTAAATGAGAGTACACGAAAACGGTTGCTGGCCAAGAAACAGCTCAGCCTAGATCAGGCGATAGAAATAGCATTGGCACATGAAGCAGCAGCACAGGGTGCTGCCCAAATACGACAAAATACAACTGGCTATGACACCCATGAGGTGACATTTCACAAAGGTAAATGCTACCGTTGTGGCAAAACCACCCACGACCAAAGTAATTGTTGGTTTCGTGATAAAATATGCCGGCAGTGTGGGAAAAAGGGGCATATAGCGAAAGTTTGTCGGTCGGGTACGAAACCCAATAGTGGGGGCAATCCGAGCAGTACCAAGGCAAGGACAAAAATACATAAGATATCTGACAGTAGCTCAGACGAGTCACAGGAAGGCACAAAAGCAGAGCCTAAAGGTCTGGGATGTCTCAAGTTATATGGTGTAGACAAAATGGAGGACCACAGCACAATGTGGGTTAAAATGAAGATAGCAGGCGTCGAAGTTAATATGGAGCTGGACACGGGTTCAGCCCTATCAGTAATTAATGAACAAGATTATAACAGGCTGTTCAAATGCATTCCCTTAAAGGATACCGAAATCAAATTAAAAACATATACGGGACAAAAAGTTTACCCGAAGGGAAAAATGCAAGTAACAGTTAAATACAACGGCAGAAAAGTGCCAGGACTTTATTTATACGTCCTACCAAACGGCGGACCACCACTTTTGGGTAGGGAATGGATAAGAAAAATCCATTTCGACTGGAAGTCGATACACGAGATAAAAGTAGAGACCACCAAGGATGATACAAACATTACAAGCAGGCTGTCGAAAATATTGGCAAAAACGCCAGAGGTGTTCCAACAAGGGCTGGGGACCTTAAAGGACATTAGAGCAAAAATAACTATTGCTCAAGACGCAAACCCCAAGTTTTGTAAGGCCATCCGGCCAGCTGTGGAAGCAGAACTGGATGCCTTAGAGAGTGCAGGTGTCCTTACAAAGATTGAGTGGAGTGAGTGGGCCACGCCCATCGTCCCAGTTATAAAGAAATCTGCAAATAACACGCCGGGGGAACCAAAGAAGGTTCGCATTTGCGGGGATTTTAAAATAACTATTAACCCAGTCCTGCACACGGTACAGTATCCGCTGCCGCGGATAGAGGACATATTCGCATCGTTAGCTGGGGGTAGACACTTTACGAAGATTGACCTTTGTCAAGCTTATTTACAGATGGAGGTGGAGCAGGACTCGAAAAAGCTCCTAACGATTAACACCCACAAGGGATTGTACCAGTACAATCGCCTGGTATTTGGTGTGGCGTCCGCCCCAGCCATATGGCAGAGGACCATGGAACAGGTCCTACAGGGCATTCCAGGAACGCAGTGCTACCTGGATGACATCCTGGTGACAGGACAAACGGATAACGACCACCTCGCTAACCTGGAGCGAGTACTTCTGCGGTTGCAACAATACGGACTCAGGGCGAACAAGCAGAAATGTGAGTTTTTCCAGGAACGTATCTCATACTGTGGTCACATTATAGATAAGGAAGGCCTGCATAAGTCCCCGGAAAAGATCGAGGCAGTAGTGAAGGCCCCGCCCCCTGAGAATGTATCTCAGTTACGATCATTCTTAGGCCTTATAAACTATTACCATAAGTTCCTCCCGAACTTATTGTCCATTTTACATCCACTAAATTCATTGCTGCAAAAGGGAGTCTCCTGGAATTGGGACGAAGCGTGTGAGGCTGCTTTTAAAAAGGGTAAACAACTCATTACATCAAAGGAAGTGCTCGCACACTTTGACCCAAAAATGCCAATGAGGTTGGCATGTGACGCCTCCCCGTACGGTATAGGGGCAGTGTTGTCACACAAATTTCCCAATGGAACGGAGAGGCCAATAGCATTTGCCTCAAGGTCGTTAACTACAGCCGAAAGAAACTATGCGCAAATCGACAGGGAGGCCCTCAGTCTGGTGTGGGGTGTAAAAAAATTCCACCGCTATCTACATGGACAACGTTTCACACTACTGACGGATCATCAACCGTTGGTGTCGATATTTAATCCAACAAAAGGGGTGCCCCTGATGACGGCCCAAAGGCTACAGAGATGGTCACTGTTCTTAGGAGCACACCAGTACCTTATCGAATATAAGGGTACCAAACAGCATGGCAATGCGGATGGCCTGTCGCGGCTACCATTGCCTGCAGAGATCGAAGAGATAGTACAGGACCCCGTGGAAATATATCATACGGCGGTTATGGAACACTTGCCCATCACCAGCCAATGTATCGAGCGGGAAACACAGAATGACCCGACACTGGCAAGGGTTTACGAATTGACCGTGAAAGGCTGGCCGGCGCAGGGTGACGCATCATTGCCGGCGTTTTCGGCAAGGAAGGACCAGTTGTCCGTATGCCGGGGCACATTGATGTGCGGAGCCAGGGTGGTGGTCCCTCAAAAATTACAACATAAAGTGTTGCGGGACTTACACGAAGGTCATCTGGGGGGTGTCAAAATGAAAAGCCTCGCCAGAGCCTACGTCTGGTGGCCCGGCATTGACAGGGACATCGAGGAAGTAGCAAAAGCATGCCAAGGGTGCCAGATGGTACAGAACGTACCACCCCAAGCCCCACTACATCCGTGGGAGTGGCCCTCAACGCCATGGCAAAGGATCCACGTGGACTTCGCTGGGCCCTTCATGGATGCGATGTTCCTTATTGTAGTGGACGCCCACTCAAAATGGCCGGAGGTCATAAAGATGTCATCAACGACAGCCGAAAAGACGGTCGCAGCCTTAAGGACCATTTTTGCCCGAAACGGGGTGCCCGAGCAAGTCTGTTCGGACAATGGGCCACAATTTGTGGCAGAAGAATTTCAAGCATTCCTAAAAAGGAATGGAGTGCGACATTATACGTCCGCACCATATCATCCGGCTACAAATGGGCTGGCAGAGCGATTTGTACAGACTTTTAAAAAGGCCATCAAGGCGATGGGGGAGGAAAGGTTGCCACTACAACACAAGGTGGACAATTTCCTATTCGCGTACCGTAATGCTGCACATACGGTGACCAACCAGGCCCCCGCCGTCATGTTCTTTAATAGAAGGTTAAGGTCTCGCCTCGAATTGCTCAGACCAAACATCCGGAGAGATGTGGAAAACCGAGTATTTCGTAGGGCTCCTGACAGACAGACACGGAGCTTCGAGGTGGGGCAGCAAGTGTTGGCCCGTGATTATAGAAATGAAAAGTGGCGGTCTGGTACGATAAAGGCCCGCCAGGGACCTTTGATGTACACAGTGGATACTGGGGACGGCATAATCAGACGACATGCTGATCAACTTGTGGAGTCCAGAAACCCAACTGATTCACTACCTCAAACGTCTCAGCACATTGTTCCAGCGGAATCACGGCCCAGCTCGTCGCTACAGAAGTCTCAGGATGGCGAGGAGTTCAGCACTCCAGTGAGCTCCACGGCACAGGATGTGCCATCAGACACCGACGACTCCAGCGATGAAGTGGTGACGGAAGTACCGCCGCCTACACCGAGACCGACTAGAGAAAGACGTTATCCTAGTCGAGACAGGAGGCCTCCTCAGAGACTGAATCTATAACATGTTTCTTTTTATATGTATATAGGTAGACAACTCTGATGTAAATATGTTATGTATGTTGTGTTACCAAATGTTATTAGCCCTAGTTATGGTGCATCTGTTGACTTAATTGCACGGGTACGTTTTAATTAAAAGGGGAGGAATGTTGTGTATGTAATATGTATGCTACTTTAACCCCATGGCCAGGGCAGCACTACTTTGTAGGGCGTAGTGATACCGTAGTACCACTCCTGGCCATAGGGGTATAAATAGTACTGCGGGTACTGATCTCCCCTCAGTTCCCGCCTGTGGGTATGAAGTAAAGACCTAAGTTAAACCCTTCCAAGCTGTCTCTTCCTTTTTGTATCAAGTATATGCGCATACTTTACAGACACCTGCCAAAGGTGTCTAAGCAAGCGCAGTATCCTAGTCAGCAAGGTGCCTCTACATCTGCTGAAGCCACAGGGGAAGCACCATGTAGAAGCACGCGTAAGAGAAAGATTAAGCACCTATAGTCGCCAGGGGACTCACTTGGGTGATGTTTCTTTTTTTTCTGACTGTTACTGGTATATTTTGTCATGTGTTAAAGATAAATTATGTCAAACAGTTGATTGTGTGACCTATGTGTTCTGGGAAATGGCAAAAGTGCATTGAGGGCTCAGGGCGACTTGCATTTGTAATGCTGTTGGTCGATGAATAAACTTATGGCAGTGTGCATACCCTGGTTGTCAGGCAGCAGTGAACTGGAGGAATGCTGCATTGGACACAACAGGGCATGCAAGGCTCCCCTCGTCCTCCTCCTCCTCCTCTTCCCAGGAAGATCTGCGCTGAGCCACACGGCTGCTACTCCCCCAATTATGAGGACCAGGATGAGAGGGCATAAATGTTTCCCATCCCCTTGTTATAGATTTCATTTGAGGTAACAAGCTTGCAAGCGCACAGTCAAAGTGGCCTGAAATAATTCCATTCATGTCACACTGCAGATGGGTGTCAGTTTGAACAGTTACAAGGTCAGTAGATGTGCAAAATCTTATCCCAAACCTACATTGACTCTGGACCCCTTGAAGTCTCATGGCTTCAGGTCAAGCATGGGTAAGGAAACCATCTGCTGATTCCCTCCTGCTGATTACCGTCCTCCCCCAGCTGATAAATCAGTACTCCTCCATGTAGAACACCACTTGGAGGAATCACTGAGAGTAGCAAGGGCACAGAATGACTTCAATGTCCATCACCAAGAGTGGCTCGGTAGCACCACGACTGACCGAGCTGGCTGAGTGCTGAAGGACATAGCTGCCAGTCTGGGCCTGCGGCCGGTGGTGAGAAAACCAACACAAGGGGAAAAACCTACTCGACCTCGTCCTCACCAATTTAACCTGTCGCAGATGCATCTGTCCAGTCACTGTGGAGACGAAGTACCGTCTTCACACTGAGGACCCCCTCCATCGTGTTGTGTGGCACTACCGTCATGCTAAGTGGGACAGATTCAGAACAGATCTAGCAGCTCAAAACTGGGCATCCATGAGACGCTGTGGGCCATCAGCAGCAGCAGAATTATATTCCATCACAATCTGTAACCTCATGGCCCAGCATATCCCTCACTCTACCATTACCATCAAGCCAGGGGATCAACCCTGGTTCAATAAGGAGTGTAGAAGAGCATGCCAGGAGCAGCACCAGGCGTACCTAAAAATGACTTGCCAACCTGGGGAAGCTGCAACACAGGACTACACGCATGCTAAAAAGAGGAAACAACATGCTATAGTCAGGGCTAAGCGATCCCACAATCAACAGATCAGATCAAAGCTCTGCAGTCCTGCCACATCCAGTCGTGAATGGTGGTGGACCATCAACCAACTAACAGGAGGAGGAGGCCCCATGAATATCGCCATCCTTCATGACGGTGGAGCCCAGCACGTGAGTGCAAAAGACAAGGCTGAAGCGTTTGCAACCATCTTCAGTCAGAAGTGTCGAGTGGATGATCCATATCGGCCTCCTCCTGAGGTCCCCATCACCACAGAAGCCAGTCTTCAGCCAATTCGATTCACTCCACGTGATATCAAGAAACGGCTGAGCACACTGGATACAGCAAAGGCTATGGGCCCCGACAACATCCCGGCTATCATGCTGAAGACTTGTGCTCCAGAACTTGCCGCGCCTCTAGCCAAGCTGTACAGCTACAACACTGGCATCTATCCGACAATGTGGAAAACTGCCCAGGTATGTCCTGTCCACAAAAAGCAGGACAAATCCAATCCGGCCAATTACCAACCCATCAGTCTACTCTCAATTATCAGCAAAGTCATCTAAGGTGTCGTCGACAGTGCTATCAAACGGCACTTACTCACCAACAACCTGTTCACTGATGCCCATTTTGGGTTCTGCCAGGACCACTCGGCTCCAGACCTCATTACAGCCTTGGTCCAAACATGGACTAAGGAGCTGAATTCCAGAGGTGAGGTGAGAGTGACTGCCCTTGACATCAAGGCAGCATTTGACCGAGTGTGGCATCAAGGAGCCCTAGTAAAATTGAAGTCGATGGGAATCGGGGGGAAAACTCTCCACTGGCTGGAGTCATACCTAGCACAAAGAAAGATGGTTGTGATTGTTGGAAGCCAATCATCTCAGCCCCAGGACATCGCTGCAGGAGTTCCTCAGGGCAATGTCCTCGGCCCAACCATCTTCAGCTGCTTCATCAATGACCGTCCCTCCATCATAAGGTCAGAAGTGGGGATGTTCGCTGATGACTGCACAGTGTTCAGTGTCATTCACAACTCCTCAGATAATGAAGCAGTCCGTGCCCACATGCAACAAGACCTGGACGACATTCAGGCTTGGGCTGATAAGTGGCAGGTAACATTCACGCCACACAAGTGCCAGGCAATGACTATCTCCAACAAGCGAGAGTCTAACCACTGCCCCTTGACATTCAACAGCACTACTATCACATAATCCCTCACCATTAACATCCTGGGGGTCACCATTGACCAGAAACCTAACTGGACCAGCCACATAAATACAGTGGCAACAAGAGCAGGTCAGAGGCTGGGTATTCTGCGGTGAGTGTCTCACCTTCTGACTCCCCAAAGCCTTTCCACCATCTACAAGGCACAAGTAAGGGGTGTGACGGAATACTCTCCACTTGCCTGGATGAGTGCAGCTCCAACAACACTCAAGAAACTAGACACCATCCAGGACAAAGCATCCGGCTTGATTGGCACCCCATCCACCTCCTTAAACATTCACTCCCTCCACCACCGGCGTACCGTGGCTGCAGTGTGTACCATCTACAAGATACACTGCCAAGGCTTGTTCGGCAGCACCTCCCAAACCTGTGACCTCTACCACAAAGAAGGACAAGGGCAGCAGGCGCATGGGAACACCACCACCTCCAAGTTCCCCTCCAAGTCACACACCATCCTGACTTAGAAGTATATCGCCGATTCTTCATCGTCGCTGGGTCAAAATCCTGGAACTCCCTCCCTAACAGCACGGTGGAAGTACCTTCACCACACGGACTGCAGCGGTTCAAGAAGGCGGCTCACCACCAGCTTCTCAAGGGCAATTAGGGATGGGCAATAAATGCTGGCCTTGCCAGCGACGCCCACATCCCATGAATGAATTTTTTTTAAATGTCCTCCTGTTCTGTTAATCTCCTCCTCACTGATTACTACATTTCCGAGTTTTGCGTCATCTGCAAACTTTAAAATCATGCCCTGTATACCCAAGTCCAGATTATTAAGAAACATCAAAAAGAGCAGTGGTCCCAACAGCAACCCCTGGGGACACCACTGAAACTTTTTAAGTACCTCTTTATCTTTTTTTATCCTGTCGAATTTCTCTACTACCTCCTCATTTACTGTGACATTGGCAGCATCCTCTTCTTTAGTGAAGACAAATTGATCAAGAAAGGGAAAATGGAATATGAGCACAAACTAGTAAAAAATATAAAAACGGATTGTAAAAGCTTCTATAGGTATGTCTTCTTCTTCTTAGGCAATCTCTCGGAACCAAGGATGACTTGCTTCCACATTAAAAATGAGTTCTCAGGTGACTGATGAGTCCAATGCGGGACCTACAGTCTCTGTCACAGGTGGGGCAGACGGTGGTTGAAGGGGCAGGTGGGTGGGGTGCTTGGGTTGACGTGCGCTCCTTGCACTGCCTGCACTTGGTTTCCGCTTGCTCCCGGTGAAGAGACTCGAGGTGTTCAGCGCCTTCCTGGATACTTCTCCTTCACTTTGTGCGGTCTTAGGCCAGGGATTCCCAGGTGTCGGTGGGGTTGTTACACTTTTTCAAGGAGGCTTTGAGGGTGTCCTTGAAGCGTTTCCTCTGCCCACCTGGGGCTCTCTTGCCGTGCCGGAGCTCCGAGTAGAGCGCTTGTTTTGGGAGTCTCGTATCGGGCATGCGGTCGATGTGACCCGTCCATCAAAGCTTCGATGCTGGGGATGTTGGCCTGAGCAAGAACACTGACATTGGTGCGCCTATCCTGCCAATGGATTTGCAGGATCTTGCAGAGGCAGCGTTGGTGATATATATAGATATGTGAAAAGGAAAAGACTGGCGAAGGTAAATGTAAGTCCTTTACAGTGAGAGATGGGAGAATTTATAATGGGGAATGAGGAAATGGCATGAGAAATTAAATAAATACATTTTTTCTGTCTTCACGGAGGAAGACACAAAAAACCTCCCAGAAATACGAGAAAACCAAGGGTGTGGCGAGAATGAGGAACTTAAAGAAATTTTTCATTTTATTGACATGTAAAATGTTGGCCCAGTAATTCCCTTCCAACTGCGCGAGTACGGTCGGGGTACTTACGCATCTGGCCGGATGAAATGCCGGTTTTCAGCATGCACAGTGCTTTTGGGGAAAACCGGCATTTCCTGTCCTCTGAACGAAGGGGTTCAGAGGCAGAACGCGTGCGACTGCACAGGCAGCGCGTGCGCAGTATAATTCGCCGCTTTCATTACTGCTTTCAGTAAGATCAAGTCCTTACAACTTACACACGAAAAAAGCATGGGTACAGTTGCTCCAGAGGCTGCGGAGGAAGATATTTCTTATCGTGGAGCTTCTGAAAGTATGTATGTCTGTATATATTCCTTTGCGTGTTATGTATATATTCCTTTACTTATGTGTATGAATGTATTATTTAGTTATGACTTTCAGAGAAAGTAACTTATTTGAAAATCATAATTAAAAACATACATTCATACACATTAGTAAAGGAATATAAAACATACATACATATACGTAAAGGAATATATGTGGACATACATACATAACTCATTCTCACATTCCATTCACACAGCCACAATTGCTCCTTCTACCTACCGTTCTGAAAACCCTTTTAAAAAAAAAAAATTTTAACTTTAAAACTTACTTAAAATTTCTTAAAATAACTTCCCTCCCTTTCCCAAACAAAAATATTGCATTTCAGAAGCTCCACGATAAAATGTTTCTTCCTCCGCAGCCAATGAACCACTTTACACTTGCTTTTTTCAAGTGTAACTTCTGAGGACTTACCCTCACGGATTTCATGAATGAAATCTACGAAGTTCACTGCGCAAGCGCTGCCTGTGCAGTCGCACGCGCTCGAGGTCTGGAAATGCCGGCGTTCCCCGCATGCGCTGTTCATGCTGAACGCCGGCATTTCCAACGGCCAGATGCGTGAGTACCCCGAGCGCACTCACGCCTTTGGCCGTGAATTTCTGGCCCAATATATATCAATGATTTGGATGAGGGAACCAAATGTAATATTTTCAAGTTTGCTGACGACATGAAACTAGGTGGGATTGTGAGTTGTGAGGAGGATGCAAAGAGGCTTCAAGGCGATTTAGACAAGTTGAGTGAGTGGGCAAATACATGGCAGATGCAGTATAACATGGATAAATGTGAAGTTATCCACTTCGGTTTGAAAAACAGAAAGGCAGCGTATTATTTAAATGGTGATAGATTGGGAAATGTTGGTGTACAAAGGGACCTGGGTGTCCTTGTACACCAGTCACTGAAACAAACATGCAGGTGCAGCAAGCAGTTAGGAAGGCAAATGGTATGTTGACCTTCATTGCAAGAGGATTTGAGTACAGGAGCAAGGATGTCTTACTACAGTTATACAGGGCCTTGGTGAGACCACACCTGGAGTACTGTGTGCAGTTTTGGTCTCCTTACCGAAGAAAGGATATACTTGCCATAGTACAGCGAAGGTTCACCAGACTGATTCCTGGGATGGCAGGACTGTCGTATGAGGAGAGATTGGGTCGACTAGGCCTGTATTCACTAGAGTTTAGAAGAATGATCTCATTGAAACGTATAAAATTCTGACAGGGCTAGACAGACTGGACGTAGGGAGGATGTTTCCCCTGGCTGGGAGTTCTAGAACGAGGGGTCACAGTCTCAGGATACAGGGTAGGACATTTAGGACTGAGATGAGGAGAAATTTCTTCCCTAAGAGGGTGGTGGACCTGTGGAATTTTCTACCACAGAAGGCTGTGGAGGCCAAGTCACTGAATATATTTAAGAAGGAGATAGATAGATTTCTAGATGCAAAAGGCATCAAGGGTTATGGGGAGAGAGCGGGAATATGGTATTGAGATAGAGGATCAGCCATGATCATATTGAATGGTGGAGCAGGCTTGAAGGGCCGAATGGCCTACTCCAGCTCCTATTTTTCTATGTTTCTATGTTTCAATGGACTTTTTTCAGGTTCACTGGTGGAGGATGAGTCTCTGATTGGAGTCCTGCGGGTAACAAAGGCAACAGCAACTGAAGTTAGTGAGAAGCTGCATGTGGCAGCGGAAACAGAGATAAAGATTAACACTGCACAGGAAGAATACCGGCCAGCAGCCACTCGTGGTAGTATCCTGTACTTCCTCATCACAGAAATGAGCATGGTCAACCTGATGTACCAAACCTCACTTGCACAATTTCTGAAATTATTTGACCTCTCCATGGCCAGGTATGCTTTTCCATAGAGTTGAAAATTACTTCACATTAACTAATGGAAAGTAATGGGGTACATCGCAAAGCAAAGGTTTACCTAGTAAATTGATAGCACACCCGTGTGGGTGTGAGTCTGGCATCATAAATGAACATTAAAAAACTGCAAATGCTGGAAATCTGAAATAAAAACAGAAATGCTGGAAACATGCAGTAGGTCTGTCAGCAAGTTAGAGCAGAGGGGAGAAGAATACCTAGCAGCTTGTGAGTTAGCAGATCAGCAAACTCCTGAGATATGAGCCAAATGTTTTTAGTCAGTATTATTCTGTACCAGGAACCGAGTCAATCCACTGTACCGGGAACAGAATCGGTGCACTGTACCGGGAACCGAGTCCATCCATTGTACCAGGAACCAAATCCGTGCACTGTACTGGGAACCGTGTCTGTGCACTGTACCGGGAATAGAATCCGTGCACTGTACCGGGAACCAAAATCCGTGCACTGTACCAGGAACAGAATCCGTGCAATGTACCGGGAACCAAATCCGTTCACTGTACCGGGAACCGTGTCCATCCACTGTACCGGGAACTGAATCCGTGCACTATACCGGGAACCGAGTCCGTGCACTGTACCAGGAACCGAGTCCGTGAACTGTACCGGGAACAGAATCTGTGCACTGTACCGGGAACAGTGTCCGTGCACTGTACCGGGAACAAAATCCGTGCACTGTACCGGGAACAGAATCCGTGCACTGTGCCGGGAACAGAATCCATGCACTGTACCGGGAACAGTGTCCATGCACTGTACCGGGAACAGAATCTGCGCACTGTACCGGGAACAGAATCTGTGCACTGTACGGGGAAACGAGTCAGTGCACTGTGCCGGGAACAGAATCCGTGCACTGTACCGGGAACAGAATCCGTGCACTGTACCGGGAACAGAACCCGTGCACTGTACCGAGAACAGAATCCGTGCATTGTACCGGGAACAGAAACCGTGCACTGTACCGGGAACAGAATCTGTGCACTGTACCGGGAACAGTGTCCGTGCACTGTACCGGGAACAGTGTCCGTGCACTGTACCGGAACAGAGTCCGTGCACTGTACCGGGAACAGAATCCGTGCACCGTACCAGGAACAGTGTCCATCCATTGTACCGGGAACCAAATCCGTGCACTGTACTGGGAACCGTGTCCGTGCACTGTACTGGGAATAGAATCCATGCACTGTACCGGGAACAGTGTCCATGCACTATAGCGGGAACAAATGCGGGCAATGTACCGGGAACAGAATCAGTGCACTGTACCGGGAACTTTGTCCGTGCACTGTACCGGGAACAGAATCTGTGCACTGTACTGGGAACAGAATCCGTGCCCTGTACAGGAAACCGAGTCCATGCATTGTAGCGGGAACAGAATCCGTGCACTGTACTGGGAACAGAATCCGTGCACTGCACCGGGAACTGAGTTCGTGCACTGTACCAGGAACCGAGTCCATGCACTGTACCGGGAACCGAATCTGTGCATTGTACCGGGAACCGAGTCCATCCACTGTACCGGGAACGGAATCCGTACACTGTACCGGGAACCGAGTCCGTGCACTGTCCTGGGAACAGAATCCTTGCACTGTACCTGGAACAGAATCTGTACATAATACCAGGAACAGAATCCGTGCACTGTACCGGGAACAGTGTCCGTGCACTGTACCGGGAACAGGTCCGTGCACTGTACCGGGAACAGAATCCGTGCACTGTACTGGGAACAGAATCCGTGCACTGTGCCGGGAACAGAATCCGTGCACTGTACCGGGAACAGTGTCCGTGCACTGTACCGGGAACAGAATCCATGCACTGTACCGGGAACAGAATCCGTGCACTGTGCCAGGAACAGAATCCGTGCACTGTACCAGGAACAGTGTCCGTGCACTGTACCGGGAACAGAATCCTTGCACTGTACTGGGAACAGAATCCGTGCACTGTACCGGGAACAGAATTCGTGCACTGTAACGGGAACAGAATCCATGCACTGTACTGGGAACAGAATCCGTGCAATGCACCGGGAACTGAGTTCGTGCACTGTACCGGGAACTGAGGCCACGCATTGTACCGGGAATTGAGTCCATGCAATATACAGGAAACTCAATGATTAGTCGTGATTGTGATTGCTGTTCCACCCAATCAATTACATATTTTGTTTGTGCCCCTATTTTATGTAGAAAGCATGTTTTCTGGATGTCATTTATTCCTCCAATTGAACTGGCTGGACTTTGCAGCTTTTCATGTGTAGTGTTATCATCTATACTTCTCTCATTTATTGGTTTCTATACATGCTATAGGAAAAAATAATTGCAGTTATGTCAATATGCGTTAATATTGCATCATAACCTTAAGTGATGCTTATAATTCATCACTACTACAATCAGTGCCAGACCTGTGACCACCAGTACTCCACCATAATTGTTTCTTTAATCAAAATGCTCTCTCCAGATACAAACAACCTTTGGAAAGACCCAATCTACAGTTGTTCTGCTGTCTTGGTCTCACAGTTTTAGTGTATATATAGTACAAACCTTTTTTTACACCATTATTATAATGTAACAAAAAGCTAAAATGCTGCGGATGCTGGAAATCTGAAATAAAAACAGAAAATACTGGAAAGACTCAGCTGGTCAGGCAACATCTGTGCAGTGAGAAATGTAGGGTTAACATTTCAGGTCAATAACACTTTGTCAGTAATCTGATAAAAAGTTAGCGACCTGAAACGCTAACCCTACATTTGGTAAGACCATACTTAGGTCGGAATTTTCATTATCTAGGCGGGTCCGGTGCGGCCAGTGACCATGGCGGGTCACGACCTCACTGCTGGCTCAATCCTGCTGTAGCAAATGAACTTACTTTAATGGGTCCTATTAAGCCCACCCAGCGCATTTCCCAGCCCAATGAGAGCGAGCAAGTCTGGTGATGTCATTCATGGCGCGTTTTAAGCTGGGATCCTTAAAGGATCATGGCCACATTAAATTTTAAGTTTAATCTAACATAGTGAGTGTTGAATCTTTACTGTACAATAATATACCTGTAATAAGTTATGTATGAGTGACAAAGAAATATTTAAATAATATTATCATTAAGTAATATGACGCCATCTACAAATACAATCAAGAACATAATTTAAAAAGTACATTCATTTGGAAGTTATTGGTGCTTTAGTCACAAATCTATAGACTTTTGTATCAGTAACTGGTACAAATAAAAGTGTGTGTAAAAATAATACATAAAATTAAGCAGATTTTAAATGTAATTATAAAGGGGTGGATTTACAATTTTATGCAAGTTCAGCGGAAGAGCTGCAGAATCCCTGACAAACAGTGCAAGTGGTGCTTACAGTGTGTTTCTGGAATTTCTGCAGCTCTTCCGTTGAAGTTAACAATGGACAAGCGAGAGAACCACCATAGAAATTCACCCTAAAGTCTCAGACTGAAAAATTAAATTAGTCATATTCAGGGACTGAAAGCAAATTGAACCAGTGGGATGGGTGATGAGAATGAAATTGTTACGGTTGATGACTTGATTTAATGTGTAACTGGACAATCAAAGTATACTGTGAGAAAAACCTGACCGGAAACAAAACAAACATTTATTTAAATGGTATAAAAAATTTCATTTTTTATAGTGCAGATCAAATCATTTCAATTACTGTTGAGTTGGAAGGCAACAGGTAAGAATGGCCAGTGAAAAATGTATTTCCCTCAACATCCAGGGTAGCACTTACATCCCTTCAGGAATTTCTGAATTAACATTTCCCAGTAGCTTTTCAAATAGAACAGAATCTCCATCAACCTGTTAGCTGATGTAATCGACATGTTTTCATTTTGGTTTGTTTTCCATACAGTCAAGTAATCAGCTGGAGCAATGGCCACGGAACTCACGCCTCAGGTTGACAGACATGGTTCCCGAGCTGCGTGAATCCTGTGGCCATGCAGGAAAATTGCAAATGTAACACCACTATTCAAGAAAGGAGGGAGAAAGAAAACAGGAAACTACAGGCCAGTTAGCCTGACATCAGTCATCGGGAAAATGCTGGAATCCATTGTTAAGGAAGTGGAACCAGGGAACTTAGAAAAATCATAACATGATTAGGCAAAGTCAACATGGTTTTATGAAAGAGAAATCGTGTTTGACAAATTTATTAGAGTTTTTTGAGGATGTAACTAGCAGGGTAGATAATGGGGAACCAGTGGATATAGTTTATCTGGATTTCCAAAAGGCATTCGATAAGGTGCCACATCAAAGATTATTACACAAGATTAAGGCTCATGGGGTTGGGGTTAACATGGTAGCATGGATAGAGGATTGGTTAACGGACAGAAAACAGAGAGTAGGGATAAACGAATCTTTTTCAGGTTGGCAGGCTGTAACTAGTGGGATGCCGCAAGGATCAGTGTTGGGGCCTCAGCTATTTACAATCTATATTAATGACCTAGATGAAGGGACCGAGTGTAATGTATCCGAGTTTGCTGATGATACAAAGCTGGGTGGGACAGTAAGCTGTGAGGAGAACACAAAGGGCTGAATTTTCCCGAAGCTATCGGGAAGGAGGCGGGACTTCAACTTTCGGGTTTTTGACCCGCCCACATTGACGTCCGGCCAATCCACTCGATTTTCCCTTGATTGACCTTGTTGAGCCCGCCGAGCGGGCTCAGCAGGCCAATTAAGGGCCACCCGGCAATAGGTGACGTCACAGACTGCAATTTCATCTGTCAAGATTTCTGGACAGATGAAATATCAGTGTCTCACAGCTGTTTGAGGCTGTGAAACACTGACAGTCTGATTTCTAAGATGAGTCCTTCTGCGCAGACTCATTTAGAAATCTCAGCAGCACTAAATGCTGAAGACTGTCACTTTTGACAGATCGCAGCCATTCAGCTTTCAGTTCCGGCTGAGTGATGCGCTCCCGACGGCTACAGGAAGAAAGGCTGTGAAGGTAAGTACAGGTAAGTAAAAGTTCTTTACACACTTTAGACACACCAAACACACTTACCTTTGCACTCATGTACCCATCACTCACCTGAGCGCCGACATCGCGACCCCTCCAACTCATTCAACCCGACGGCCCGCCTGCTCTACCTGGCGTGGTTTGGAGCCGTCGGGAAACCCACACGAAACCCCTCAAAATGGGGATTAGGCTAAAAACTGCCTGTTAACTACCTGTTAACAGGCAGTTAATTGGCACTAATCCCTTCCCGCCTGGCTTCGGCGGGTCCCAGTGCGGGGTGGGTACCCGCCGCCCCTGAAACTTACGTGGGGCGGGGTTTTGGGCGGGATGGTGTCGGGACCCCCAAAGTCGGGATATCCCCCCCCCCCCCCCACGCCTGAAACCCTGCCTGACGGCTCCCCGAAAATCTAGCCCTTTCTGCAAAGGGATATAGATAGACTAAGTGAGTGGTGGACAGTAAGGTGGCAGATGGAGTATAATGCAGGGAAATGTGAGGTTATTCACTTTGGTAGGAAGAATAGAAAAACAGAATATTTTTTAAATGATGAGAAACTTTCAAATGTTGGTGTTCAGAGAGATTTGGGTGTCCTTGTGCAAGAAACACAGAAAGCTAGCATGCAGGTACAGCAAGCAATAAGGAAGGCAAATGGCATGTTGGCATTTATTCAAAGGGGGTTGGAGTATAAGAGTAAGGAAGTCTTGCTACAACTGTACAGGGCCTTGGTGAGACCACACCTGGAGTACTGTGCACAGTTTTGGTCTCCTTATCTAAGGAAGGATATAATTACCTTGGAGGCGGTGCAATGAAGGTTCACTAGATTGGTTCCTGGGATGAGAGGGCTGTCCTATGATGAGAGATTGTGTAGAATGGGCCTTTACCCTCTGGAATTTAGAAGAATGAGAGGTGATCTCATTGAAACATACATGATTGTGAAGGGGATTGATAGGGTAGATGCTGAGAGGTTGTTTCCCCTGGCTGGAGTGTCTCGAACTAGGGGGCATAGTCTCAGGATAAGGGGTCGGCCATTTAAGACTGAGATGAGGAGGAATTTCTTCACTCAGAGGGCTGTGAATCTTTGGAATTCTCTGCCTCAGAGGGTTGTGAATCTTTGGAATTCTCTGCCTCAGAGGGCTGTGAATCTTTGGAGTTCTCTGCCTCAGAGGGCTGTGAATGCTGAATCTTTGAGAATATTCAAGGCTGAGATAGATAGACTTTTGGCTCTACGGGAATCAAGAAATATGGAGATTGGGCGGGAAAATGAAGTTGAGGTCGATGATCAGCCATGATCTTATTGAATGGTGGAGCAGGTTGGAGGGGCCGTATGGCCTACTCCTGCTCTTATTTCTTACGTAATTTATAAATGATGGGGGAAAAAGGCTCTTAAGTGCCTGTAAACTACCTCATAATGATTTCAATTGGATACCCCACCTCTGCAGATCGGGTCGGCTCCACGATGACAGACGCGCCTGTGGGAAAGGCACATGGGAGCAAGATGACAGCGGGTTCCCAACTCGCTGTCAAAAATAACAACTTTCCCACCTGACCCGCCACCAATCTCGCCTGCTACCACCCCGGAAAATTCAGCCCTTAGAATACTTTACACAGTTCTGGTCACCATATTTCAAAAAGGATGCAGAGGCACTGGTGAAGGTGCAAAGAAGATTTACAAGGATGATACCAGATTTGTGAGGTTATATCAATCAGGAACGACTGAACAACCTGGGGCTCTTCTTTAATTCAAACAGATGGCTGAGGGGTGACCTGATAGAATTCTTTAAAACTATGAAGGTGTTTGATAGAGTACACATAGAGAAGATATTTCCACTTGTGGGGAATCCAAAGTTTGTGGTCATAGATATAAGATAGTCACGAATCAAACCATTCCGAAATTCAGGAGAAACCTCCGGTTAGAATTCTGGAGTGGTTAGAATGTGGAACTTGAAGTAGTTGAGGCAAAGAAGCGGAAGCTAGATAAATACACAAGGGAGAAAGGAATAAAAGGTTAGCCGATAAGGTTAGATGGAGTGGGGTGGCAGGAGGCTTGTGTGGAGCGTAAACACTGGCACAGACCAGTTGGGTCGAATGGCCTGTTTCTATGCTGTAAATTCTATGTAACTCTATGTACACCATCAGTGTAAATAAATGGAAAGTTTAAACCTCAAGCTCGGCTTTCTATTCTGCCAGTGAAGAAATAGTGAAGATACATTTTACATGAAACTAATCCTGAGTTCTGTCCATCACACTATAATTTTCTTATTTTTTTTCATGCAGATCTAAAAAGTCTCCTGTTGCTTCAAAGAGAATCATCAACATTATTGACTACCTGACCTATGAAGTGTTTAAGTATTCAGTACGTGGTCTTTATGAAACTCACAAGTTCCTTTTCACTTTACTGCTGCCTCTGAAGATTAACCTTGAGCGAGGATACATAAAGCATAATGAATTTCAGACCCTAATAAAAGGTACCACACTTTCTTCAGCTAGAAATAGAGAATTAAATTATGACTCCACTATTCTATTCTGTGTGCTTAAAACAGATGAACAGATTGCAGAACTTGTTTGAGCTTTCTTTAAGCAGCTTAAAAATTCCTGGTGGCCCACTCTGTTGCTGGAGGAGCAGCAAAGCAGAAATTCTGGCCACCGCAGTGACCCAAATCTGGCCTTGTCGCAAATCCCTACTAAGTTGTATATTGGTCGGCAGGCAGCCAATGTCAGTCCAGTGGTGCCAACGGGTGGTGGAAAAAACATTTGGGAAGAATTAAAGACCTGCAGCACTGTAAAGGGGTCACCAGAAGCAAACGGGATTAGGAGAAATGGCGCCTAGGGCAGTTGGCATACAGTAAGCTATGAGCCGATGAGAGGCACACATAGACATTTAACCCTCACAGATGTGCAGAGGAGGGATTATGTATTTGAGATGGTTTGTGCCATACTGAAGGAGATGGTGATGGCCGTGAATGCCACTCCTCTGACTCCAATAACAGCCTCACAATGCAGGAAGACATTTAATGGTCTGACAAGGGCAGCGAAAGTAGGAGAACAGCTTCATCTGTGCCGTGATTGCAGTATCAAACCCTTTGTACTACTACATCATTCCTTGCTCTCACAGTGCTCAGCTGCTGCCCTGCTACCATTGGTCAGTGGCCCCGTCCGACCCCCACATGTCACCCTAAAGTAGACAGTTTGCGGTATATACTGACCCTTCCAAGCCTCACCTCATATGTCCTTGCTTCTTTCCAACTGATATCATCCCCTTCTGTTTTCTGCCTGCTGACAGCGTGTGTTATTATCTAGATGTGTGCCACTCAAAGCCATACGGACCTCGAACCTGCTCCGCCATTCAATAAGATCATGGCTGATCTTCGATCTCAACTCCACTTTCCCGCCCGATCCCCATATTTCTTGATTTCCCAAGAGTCCAAAAATCTATCTCAGTCTTGAATATACTCAACGACTCAGCATTCACAGCCCTCTGGGGCAGAGAATTCCAAAGATTCACAACCCTCTGAGTGAAGACATTCCTCTTCATCTCAGTCTTAAATGGCCGACCCCTTAGCCTGAGACTATACACCCTAATTCTAGTCTCTCCAGCCAGGGGAAACAACCTCTCAGCATCTACCCTGTCAATCCCCTCAGAATCTCATATGTTTCAATGAGATCACGTCTCATTCTTCTAAACTCCAGAGAGTATAGGCCCATTCTACACAATCTCTCATCATAGGACAACCCTCATCCCAGGAATCAATCCAGTGAACCTTCATTGCACCGCCTCTAAGGCAAGTATATCCTTCCTCAGATAAGGAGACCAAAACTGTGCACAGTACTCCAGGTGTGGTCTCACCAAGGCCCTGTACAATTGTAGCAAGACTTCCTTACTCTTATACTCCAACCCCCTTGCAATAAAGGCCAAGATGCCATTTGCCTTCCTATTTGCTTGCTGTACCAGCAGGCTAGCTTTCTGTGTTTCCTGTACAAGGACACCTAAATCTCTCTGAACATCAATATTTCATAGTTTCTCACCATTTAAAAAATATCCTGTTTTTCTATTCTTCCTACCAAAGTGAATAATCTCACATTTCCCCACACTAAGTAATCTGCCACCTTATTGCCCACTCAGTTAACCTGTCTATATCCCTTTGCAGACTCTTTGTGTCCTTCTCACAGCTTACTGTCCCACCTAGGTTTGTATCATCAGCAGACTTGGATACATTGCACTCGATCCCTTCATCTAGGTCATTAATATAGATTGTAAATAGCTGAGGCCCAAACACTGACCCTTGCGGCACCCCACAGCCTGCCAACCGGAAAATGACCAATTTATCCCTACTCTCTGTCTTCTGTCCGTTGACCAATCCTCTATCCATGCTAATATATTACCCCCAACCCCATGTGCCCTTATCTTGCGTAGCAACCTTTTATGAAGTGCCCTGTTACTACTTCCTTAATAATGGATTCCAGCATTTTCCCGACAACTGATGTCAGGCTAACTGTCCTGTAGTACTCTGTTTTCTCTCTCTTTCTCCTTTCTATCTTTCTACATTTGCTACCTTCCAATCCACTGGAACCATTCTAGAATCTGGGGAATTTTGGAAGAACACAACCAATGCATCCACTATCTCTGCAGCCACCTCTTTTCGAACCTGAGAGTGTAGGCCGTCAGGTCCAGGGGATTTGTCGGCTTTTCATCCCATTAGTTTCTCCAGTACTTTTTCTCTACTGGTGTTAATTACTATAAGTTCCTCACTCTCATTAGTCCCTTAGTTCCTCTCTATTTTTGCTGTGCTTTTTGTGTCTTCTACTGTGAAGACAGATACAAAATATTTGTTTAAAGTCTCTGCCATTTCCTTATTCCCCATAATAATTTCACCTGTCTCAGCCTCAAAGGGACCAACGCTTACTTTTGCTACTCTCTTCCTTTTTACATACTTGTAGAAGCTCTTAGAATCTGTTTTTATATTTCTTGCTAGTCTACTCTCATATTCTATTTTTTCTCTTTTTATCAATTTTTTGGTCATTCTTTGCTGGTTTTTAAAACTCTCCCAATCCTCACGCTTACTACTATTCTTCACAACATTATAAGCCTCTTCTCTTAATCTAATGCAATCCTTAACTTCTTTAGTTAGCCATGGATGGATCAATTTTCCTGTGGAGTTTTTATTTCTGAATGGAATGTATATGCGTTGAGAATTTTGGCATATTTCTTTAAATGTTTGCCACTGTTTATCTACCATCATACCTTTTAACCTAATTTCCCAATCTACCATAGCCAACTAGCCCCTCATACCTATGTAATTGGCTTTATTTAAGTTTAAGGGCTAGATTTTCAGTTGCTTGCGCCAGCAGTTAGCGCCTTAAGAGAAGTGATTTTCGGGCGCTATGCGTGTAGCGCCCGGGCGCAGCGCAGTTTGCGCCCCGCCCCAAATTAAGTTGCCCGTTAGCGCCGGCGCAAAGTTTAGCGGCCGCCCGGATGCGCGCGCAGAAAATGACGTCACATCCTCGTGCAACGCCCTTTGGCCGCCCCGAATCCAAACTTCAGTCGGACCGCCCCATTGTGCGGCTGGCGTCCAGAGCGTTTGTAAAATGGAACGCAACACACCCTGGGGAGCACAAATTAAAGGGCACTCCTCCTGCACTATAAAAGGCAGTCTGCATGTGTTGTGTGGAAGGATCCAGTGTGTTGTTGTGAACGGTGTATTTATGTTTTCCTCCTCCTCCTCCTCCTCCTCCTCCTCCTCCTCCTCCTCCTCATCCTCATCCTCCTCATCCTCCTGTTTTCCCCCCCAGACTCTGCCTTTGAAAAAAACACATGCACCCTTCCCCTTTAAGAGCTCACTGGCACCAGAGTGTCTGCCGTGCGCTGCGCCCGAGCTCGGGTGTTGCGCTCTGAACCGCCGGCTTAGCGCCTAAAGATAGTAGTGGAACGCCTCTTTTAGCGCTCCACCAACCTCTTAGGGCGAAGCCACTGAATTTCCGGCAACGGGGCGCTACTTTGGGGCGGGCGCTAACTTCGGGCGGGCGCTAAGGTTAGCGCCCCAAAACTGTCTATACTGAAAATCTAGCCCTAAGACTCTAATTTCGGACTTAGGTATTTCACTCTCAAACTCGACGTGAAATTATATCATATTATGAGCACTCTTCATTAGAGGATCCTTTACTATGAGATTGTCAATTAACCCTGTCTCATTACACAATACAAGATTTAAAATAGCCTGTTCCCTGGTTGGTTGCATGACGTATTGTTCTAGGAAACTACCTCGACTGCATTCCATGAACTTGTCCTGCAGACTACCTTAGCCAATTTGATTTGCCCAGTCTAAATGAAGATTAAAGTCACCCACACTTATTGTATTACCAATGTGAGGGAGATGCACAACAGGGGAATCCCTTGACTTTCAAATAATACCCTCATATAAGGTAGAGCTGCTAAAACTCTTGGCAAGGCACATAGCCCAGGCGATCTATGCCCACTGTCAGTTTGTGGTGACAACCTACTACTTATCTCGACCTCTTGCAACGCCACCTCAACCATACTGTCATTCGCCCTCTCTTCCCCAAAGACATTCACCTGGGAGGAAACTAAGGGGGTTATTTTGGTGAAAGGATGAAAACATATGCTAAGTGGGTACTGTGCTAATAAGACACGCCTGTTTGAAATTTTGGTTTTAGCACGCAGTTTTGCTGGTTACCATAATTTGAACTTGCCTAGAGGCGCTAAAACAGACTCCTGCAGGTTTAGCACTCAAATGCTGATTAGAAGCAATTTTCGTGGCACAGTATATGTGGGCTCCACGCACCCACTTCCACTGAAGGTATGGAGTGAGCTGGCTGACACACAATGGCACGTTTAAGGATGGCTCAGGGACTGAGCGAGAGGGCGCACAGGTTCTCGGACGTGGCACTGGTGGTCCTAGTGGAGGAGGTCCAGAGGAGGAGGGCTGTCCTGTACTCGCAGGGGGGAAGAAGTCCACCTCACCCTCCTGCCCCTTCTGTCCCTCTCTCCTGCAGCAACTGGTGCTGCTCTGCCTGGCCTCATGTCCTCTTCCCATTCCTCCTGCAGACCAAGGGGGGCACCTAACAAGATGCCCATGACAAGCATTCCCTTTCTCCTGGTAACTCCTATAAGGTGTCCAATAAGGTAGAGTAGCACAGCACTCACTCTCTTTATGGAAGTCCTCAAAGAATTTCCGGAGCAAATGTTGATAGAGTCTTGGTGAAGTTTTATCAAACTGTCCCAGAAAGTCTCCCGATGTGTTTCAAAAGTCCTCTTCAAACCTCCAGCAGCAAGTGAACAGAGAAAGCTGAGTATCCTCAGCAACTATTTTTTTACTCCTGTTCAGCTGGTCACTGTTAGGCGAGGGCGTTAGTTCAAATGTTAGCCACCAAAATGCCATGCAGCCTCTTTAATGAGTGCTAGTTAAATTTAAGTTGCAATCAGCCCCTTACCGATACTCCGGGTGGCCGTTCCTAGCAGGCACTTCAACTCCTTTACCAAGATGGCTTATGCGTTAAATGCTGACTAAACCGCGCTGCAGCTCAAGATCCCATCTTGGCCACCTTGGAGACTGTTTAGTGTCTAAAGGATCCATGGAAAATCACCCCCAGACAGTTCAGATGGGCACTTTGTACTGGGTAAAGTACAGAGCACAAGTCATCCAGAGGAGGCAGCAGTGGATATAGAGCTTGGATAGAAGCTCAGGAGTTACATAGGATTACATAGGATATACGGCACAGAAACAGGCCATTCGACCCAACTAGTCCATGCCGGCGTTTATGCTCCACTCGAGCCTCCTCCCATCTTTCCTCATCTAAATTTATCAGCATAACCCTCTATTCCCTTCTCCCTCATATGTTTGTCCTGCCTCCCCTTAAATGTATCTATACTATTTGCTTCAACCACTCCCTGTAGTAGCAAGTTCCACATTCTCACCACTCTTTGGGTAAAGAGGTTCTTCTGAATTCCCTATCAGATTTCTTGGTGACTATCTTATATTGATGGCCTCTAGTTATGCTCTTCCCCACAAGTGGAAACATTCTCTCTGTATCCACTCTATCAAAACCTTTCATAATTTAATATACCTCTATTAGGACACCCCTCAGCCTTCTTTTTTCAAGAGAAAAGAGGCCCACCTGTTCATCCTTTCCTGATATGTATACCCTCGCATTTCTGGTATCTGTTGTGTATGTAACCTGTTCCACCTTAAGAGAGCTTAAGCCTGTTCCACCTTAAGAGATGTACTACTTTCTCAGGCTGCTGTAGACGTAATACCGGGGGTGAACACACCGGTATATAAGCACTGTGCAGTAATCTTGTATTCAGAATAGTCCCTACCTCCAACCAGTAAAGACCTGTTTTTGATTGTTATTAATTAGTCTGTGTCTTAATTAACTAGATAACTCACAGATTTAACACTGGCGACGAGTCTGATTCGGACCCTGCGGCAGTCACTCCACGGCAGCTTCGTCCACAGCCAGGACGTTGCAGAGAGGTTTCCACCCTCTCCACCCCACTGGAAGACATCCTGACCTCGGAGCCTCCATCGGCGACCGTCAGCTTCTTCTCCAGCTTGGTGGTGGGTAAGCCGTTGTCTGAGCCGGGCAGCGACGCGACAGGCAGTCGACCGCGTTGGCCGCACGAACGGGGCTGGGGGAGCCGGAGGAATAGGGCGCGAGAGCCGCTTCGAGCGGGAGGCGTTTCAACAGAGCGATCGCATCTCCTGATAAGGGCCGAGAGCCGCGAGAGCGATCGCATCTCCAGATAAGGGCCGAGAGCCGCTTCGGTCGGGAGCCACTTCGCGATCCAGTGATCGCATCCGCTGATAAGGGCCGCACTCGGGCGATCGCGGCGAAGATAAGGGCCGCACTCGGGGGCTGAAGGGAGACGGCGTCGGGGGACGGGTGAAGACCGCCAAGCGCGGGAAAACCGCCATTTTGTGGGCGGAGGACGACGGCAAGAGCGGGAAGCCGCCATCTTGGATAGCAGTAAAAAAAAAAATCTGAGAAATTGCAAATCTGATAAAGTACTACAATGCCTAAACACGGGAATATTAGTAACTTTGACAGTGACATCGAAGATTGGGCCATATATGTTGAACGAGTTAAAAATTATTGTAAGGCCAATAAAATTCGTGAGGCTGATAAAGCACTAACATTATTAAATTTAATGGGTGCGAAGACATACGGGCAATTGAAACACCTGTTATCACCAGATGAACCGGCGGATAAGACGTTCGATGAGATTGTTACTGTCCTGAAAGATCATCTAAACCCCACGCCGCTGATGCTAGCGGAACGATTTAAATTTTATGACAGAAGGCAGCTACAGCATGAAAGCAATGCTGAATATTTGCTGGAATTGCGTAAATTAGCGAAATATTGCCAGTTTGGAACGGGACTGACAGATGCACTACGAGACAAATTTGTGTGTGGTTTATTTAAACAGGATACACAAAAGCGACTGCTCGAGGAGAATGAGCTGACGCTTGAGAAGGCGGTCACTATGGCAGCAGCACACGAAGCCGCAGCGAGAGGCACGGCAGTAATGCAGCTACGGTCACCGGAGCTCAGTGCACACAAATTGGGTGTGAGTTCTGGCAAATGTTATCATTGTGGAAAGACAACGCATGATCAGAACCAGTGTTGGTTTAAAAACCAAGAATGTAGAACTTGTGGTAGGCTTGGACACATAGCTAGAGTATGCAGGTCAGGGAAGAAGACCAGCAACAAGAAGTCACCGCAAGGAAAATACGCAAAGGTACACAAGGTGACCGAACAGGAGTCCGATTCAGACGCTAGCAGTAATGAACTGGCTAGCTTAAGCTGTAATGAACTGGCTAGCTTAAGAGTACTCAACGCTGGTAAGGGTGCAGACCTCCAGACAATTTGGGTCACTCTTCAGATAGAAGGAGTCCAAGTAAAACTGGAATTGGACACTGGATCGGCATTGACGGTCATAAATAAGAAAGATTACGGAAAGTTATTCCAACATATTCCCCTACAGGATACGGGGATTATATTGAAAACATACACGGGGCAAAGAGTGTACCCCATCGGGAAAATAGAGGTTGCAGTGGTCCACAAGGGCGAAGACAGTCAAATAATGGACTTATATGTGATATCTGAAGGAGGTCCTCCACTACTAGGACGGGAGTGGATTAGGAAAATGAATATGGACTGGCATTTCCTACAAACAATAACGAGTGAGAACTCGGTGAAGATAGTCAGCCCAGACTCTGGAACGGATGATGGTAAGCCCAACTCAGGTGCAAAAGACAAAGTTTCAGCACAGAATTCCACTGAGCAACAACAACATAGTTTAACTGTGGATTCTGAGTCTGGCAAGTCTACTGATGTGCCCATTTCTGAGGGACACCGGGCTCGAACTCAACTCCATTTCAAACTACAACAGCAATTAGAACAAATGCTTCGCCGTTTTGAGCAAGAGTTGAATGCAACGAAAGAGTTCTTTGATATAGAGTTGGAGAATCTGGAAAGACAACAGAAGCAGCTGATGGAGAAAATGGAGCAGGAGCACACAAAACGTCTGATGTCAGAGGAGTTAACGGTCAGCCAACTCCTGCATATGCTGAAGGACAGGACTCTGAAATGGGAAAAACTTGAACACGAACTTCAATATTCAAACGAAAGGGGTTCGGAGCTCTCAAAGGTTATTGGAAGAGCTGAGGTGGCAACACAGACTGAGATGACTGCAACAGAGCAGCCCTTGGATGCCAAAAGTACGCTGACTCACGTCAACGTAGAACAACAGACCGCTGAAACAGCTGCTCCGGTAGAGGGATTGCATAGTCCGATCAATCAATCTCCAAAGGAAGTTGAAGTATTAAAATCACAAATGAGGTCACTAGTAAACGACTTGCTGAAAGCCCAGAAAAAGCTGGATGCAGAGGTACACATGAAGAAGTCTCTTCAGGAAAGATGTCTGGATTTGGAACAAGAGCTGGCTAACGTCCAGCTGGGTATGGAGAAAATAGACGACCCTCTCGCTGACCTGTCGGACGACTCCGAATATTACTATGTCCTGTCCTGCCCAACTTGTAACTTCGACTCCCACCATACAGAAATCATGGAGGAGCACCGAAAGTCTACGGAACATCGGGAGAAGGTGGCTCTACTACAAAAAAAGGAGGAAGAGAAGGAGGAACTGCGCATGCAGCTGGCAGCTGTGGCAGCTGACAATGGAGCCCAGAGAGTCTCCAAGAAGCAGAAAAGGAAAAGTAAAAACAGAAGATGACCCATCTGAACCATTATCACCTCTACCAGATCACACACGTGGTCCCTCCGAACGGAGCCAAATCAGTTCGGAAGTTCAAGCTGTTAAATCCATGAAAGGACTATTGAATGAGTAACGTGAACCGACTACACCACAGAGATTGAATCTGTGAACTGTTTTCCGCAGAGACTGAATCTGTGATATGTTACGTTAAACATGAAGTTATATATGTATATATGTTATTACGTTATGTTAAATGGGGGGGATGACTATAAAGCTAAGAAGGGAGGAGTGTTGCGTATGTAACCTGTTCCACCTTAAGAGAGCTTAAGCCTGTTCCACCTTAAGAGATGTACTACTTTCTCAGGCTGCTGTAGACGTAATACCGGGGGTGAACACACCGGTATATAAGCACTGTGCAGTAATCTTGTATTCAGAATAGTCCCTACCTCCAACCAGTAAAGACCTGTTTTTGATTGTTATTAATTAGTCTGTGTCTTAATTAACTAGATAACTCACAGATTTAACAGTATCATCCTTGTAAATCTTCTCTGCACCCACTCCAGTGCCTCTATATCCTTTTTATAATATGCCGACCAGAACTGCACGCAGTACTCTTAAGTGTGGTCTAACCAAGATTCGATACAGATTTAGCATAACTTCCCTACTTTTCAATTCTATCCCTCTAGAAATAAACCCTAGTGCTTGGTTTGCATTTTTAATGGCCTTGCTAACCTGTGTCGCTACTTTTAGTGATTTGTGTATTTGTACTCCGAGATCCCTTTGTTCCTCTACCCCACCTAGACTCCCGCCCTCCAAGTGATAAGTGACCTCCCTATTCTTCCTACCAAAATGTAATACCTCACATTTATCTGTGTTGAACTTTATTTGCCAATTATTTGCCCATTCTGCAAGTTTATTAATGTCCTCCTGTAATTTGTTGCAGTCCTCCTCAGTATTAACTATTCCCCCAATTTGGTATCATCTGCAAATTTAGAAATGGTGCTTTTGATTCCAAAGTCTAAATCGTTAATTTAAATTGTGAACAGCAGTGGTCCCAGCACTGATCCTTGTGGAACACCACTACCCACCTTCTGCCACTGTGAATAGCTACCCTTTACTCCCACTCTCTGCTTTCTGTCTTGAAGCCAGCTAGCAATCCATTCTGCGACTTGTCCCATGACTCCGCATTCTCTGACCTTATTCATTAAAAGAAGGAAAGAAAGATTTACATTTATATAGCACCTTTCACAACCACCGGACGTCTCAAAGTGCTTTACAGTCAATGAAGTACTTTTTTTTTGAAGCAGAGTCACTGTTGTAATGTCTATTATGGGGTACCTTATCGACGGCCTTTTGAAAATCTAGATAAATGACATCTTCTGCATTACCATTGTCTACTCTCTCTGTTACCTCTTCAGAAAATTCAATAAGGTTGGTCAAGCAAGATTTTCCCTTTTGAAATCCATGCTGACTATTCATTATTATACTTTTCGTTTCTAGATGTTCTTCTATTCTCTTCTTTAGTAGGGATTCCATTATTTTTCCTACCACCGATGTTAAGCTGACTGGTCTATAATTCCCTGGACATGTTCTATCCCCCTTCTTAAATATAGGTGTTATGTTAGCAGCCGCCAGTCCTCTGGCACTACACTTTTTTCCAATGAATTATTAAATATGTGTAGTAATGCATCTGCTATCTCTTCCCTAGATTCTTTTAAAATGCGTGGATGCAATCCATCTGGACCGGGGGTTTTATCCTCTTTGAGTTTGATTAGTTTATTTAATATATCCCCTTTTTTTATTTTAAATGTACTTATCTCATTACTCATCTCATCATCCAATGTCATGTCCACCTGTTCCATCTCTCTGGTAAATACCGAAGCAAAATGATGATTTCATATTTCTGCCATCTCCCTATCATTACCTGTGGTATTGTCCTGTCCATCCATTAATGGCCCTAGTTCCCATCCCAACCTTCCTTTTTTTATTGATGTGCCTGTAAAATATTTTACTATTTTGTTTTGTGTTCCTTGATAATTTAATTTCATAGTTCCTCTTTGCCTCCCTAGTTGTTTTTTTGACTTCTCTCCTAATTCCTTCGTATTCTCTCTTTGCTCTCCCCTGCTGTCCATGTACTTAATGTATGCCTCTTTCCTTACCCTCAATTGTTCCCTTATGTCTTTATTTGTCCATGGAGTCTCATTAGTGTTTAGTTTGTTCTTTCCTTTTAACGGAATATATTTTTCCTGCACTCTGTTGAACACCGTTTTAAATGTTTCCCATTGTCGTTGTTTGCCAATATTGTTGCCCATTTTATCTTCCCAAGTTCTATTCTCAGCCCCTCAAAATCAGCTTTTCTCCAATCTATTAACTTGTTTTTTGTCATTCTTATGTCCTTCTCTATTGTCATCTTAAAGCGTATTATATTATTGGTCACTATTGCCTATATGTTCCCCTACTTTTACTTCTCTTATCTGCTCTGGCTCATTCCCCTTAACACTAGATCCAATACCGAATTCTCCCTTGTTGGGCTTTTTACATATTGGGTTAGAAAGGAGTCCTGTAGACATTGTAGGAACTCTATTCCTTTATCCCCTTTACCTACCTCTTCTGTCCAATTAATATCGGGGTAGTTGAAATCTCCCATGATTATTATTCTATGTTTTTTACTAATTTCTCTCATTTGTCTTATCATTTTTCCTCCATCTCCCTTCCACTATTAGGTGGTCTGTAGACTACGCCTATTAGTGTGATTGATCCTTTATTATCTTTTATCTCTATCCATATGGATTCTATTTTTGTCTTGCTGATATCTGCATCACTTTTTTTCTACTGCCATTATGATATCCCTAATAAGTATAGCTACTCCGTCTCCCCTTTTTCCCTCCCTATCTTTTCTAAATATGTTATTCCCTGCAATGTTTAATTCCCAGTCCTGATTTTTCTGTAGCCATGTCTCAGTAATCCCTACTATGTCTGGTTCCTCCCAATGCATGATTGCCTCCAGCTCCCCTGTTTTATTTCAGACGCTGTGTGCATTGCTGTACAAACAGTTTAACTCATTTTTAATAGGATTTTCTCTCACTTTATGTTTAATCTTCTTTTTAGACTCCTGTTCTATAACTCTATTTGCTCCCTTGCTGTCAATGTCCTCCCTTACTTTATTCTTTCCTATGCTCACTTTTCCAGTTTTGTTTATATTTAGGCTACTTACATTTCTTGTAGGTTCCTCCCCCCTTCTTACTAGTTTAAAGCCTTTGCCACCTCCCTACTTACCCTTTCCGCTAGGAAACAGGTCCCATCCCGGTTCAGGTGGAGCCCACCCCATCGGTACAGCTCCTTCCCATCCCAGAACTTGTGCCAGTGTCCCATGAAAAGGAACCCCTTTTTCCACACCAGCCCTTTAGCCACATGTTAATTCTCCTGATCTGTCTGCTTCTATGACAATTTGCACATGGCTCGGGCAGTAACCCAGAGATTATTACCCTCGAGGTCCTGTTTTTAATTTAGAGCCTAGCTCCTGAAACTCTTTCAGCAGGACCTCCTCCCTGTTCCTACCTATGTCATTTGTTCCAACATGGACCACAACAACTGGATTTACCCCTTCCCTTTCCAAGTTCCTCTCCAGCCGCCATGAGATATCCCTTATCCTGACAACACACCTTCAGGATTCTCGTTCATGGTTGCAGAGGACGCTAGCTATCCCCCTCCCCCTCCCTTATGCATCAGAATGTCTCCAACTCGCACTCCAGCTCAATGACTCTGAGCCAGAGAGATTCGAGATGGAGACATCTCCTGCAGACGTGTTTGCTCGGGACAGCCTCGCCGTCCACAACCTCCCACATGCTGCAACCCAGACACACAACCTGCCCTGCCATATCTTAGACTAGCCATAGTTTATTTACTTAATTAGTTAAAGTCTTTATTCAATGATTATTTATAGTTATATTAAATAGTTTAACAAGTTAAGCTATAAATTTAATACAGTTATAGTTTCCCACTCCCAGCTTAAACCACTATCCTAGGTTAGAGAGAAAAAAAAACCTTAATACTCACCAACTAATCACCTACCAGCTGTCCTGTGGCATCACTCATCGTTACTTTTTTTGGAAATCATTGACAGTTCCGCCGTCCCTGGTGTCTCCAATCAGGTCGGCGTTGTTTCCCCCACTGCTTTATGCTCCGCCGTTCCTGGTGTCTCCAATCGGGTCGGCGCTGTTTCCCCCACTGTTTTATGCTCCGCCGTTCCTGGTGTCTCCAATCAGGTCGGTGCTGTTTCCCCCACTGCTTTATGCTCCGCCGTTCCTGGTGTCTCCAATCAGGTCGGCGCTGTTTCCCCCACTGTTTTATGCTTCACTCCTGGTGTCTCCAATCGGGTCGGCGCTGTTTCCCCCACTGCTTTATGCTTCACTCCTGGTGTCTCCAATCAGGTCGGCGTTGTTTCCCCCACTGCTTTATGCTCCGCCGTTCCTGGTGTCTCCAATCGGGTCGGCGCTGTTTCCCCCACTGCTTTATGCTTCACTCCTGGTGTCTCCAATCAGTTCGGCGCTGTTTCCCCCACTGCTTTATGCTTCACTCTTGGTGTCTCCAATCGGGTCGGCGCTGTTTCCCCCACTGCTTTATGCTTCACTCCCGGTGTCTCCAATCGGGTCGGCACTGTTTCCCCCACTGCTTTATGCTTCACTCCTGGTGACTCCAATCAGGTCGGCACTGTTTCCCCCACTGCTTTATGCTTCACTCCTGGTGTCTCCAATCGGGTCGGCGCTGTTTCCCCCACTGCTTTATGCTCCGCCGTTCCTGGTGTCTCCAATCAGGTCAGTGCTGTTTCCCCCACTGCTTTATGCTTCACTCCTGGTGACTCCAATCAGGTCGGCGCTGTTTCCCCCACTGCTTTATGCTTCGCTCCTGGTGTCTCCAATCGGGTAGACGCTGTTTCCCCCACTGCTTTATGCTTCGCTCCTGGTGTCTCCAATCGGGTAGATGCTGTTTCCCCCACTGCTTTATGCTCCGCCGTTCCTGGTGTCTCCAATCAGGTCGGCGCTGTTTCCCCCACTGCTTTATGCTTCGCTCCTGGTGTCTCCAATCAGGTCGGCGCTGTTTCCCCCACTGCCTTATGCTCCGCCGTTCCTGGTGTCTCCAATCAGGTCGGCGCTGTTTCCCCCACTGCTTTATGCTCCGCCACTCCTGGTGTCTCCAATCAGGTCGGCGCTGTTTCCCCCACTGCTTTATGCTTCACTCCTGGTGTCTCCAATCGGGTCGGCGCTGTTTCCCCCACTGCTTTATGCTTCGCTCCTGGTGTCTCCAATCGGGTAGACGCTGTTTCTCCCACTGCTTTATGCTCCGCCACTCCTGGCGTCTCCAATCGGGTCGGCGCTGTTTCCCCCACTGCTTTATGCTTCACTCCTGGTGTCTCCAATCGGGTCAGCGCTGTTTCCCCCACTGCTTTATGCTTCGCTCCTGGTGTCTCCAATCGGGTAGACGCTGTTTCCCCCACTGCTTTATGCTCCGCCGTTCCTGGTGTCTCCAATCGGGTCGGCGCTGTTTCCCCCACTGCCTTATGCTTCGCTCCTGGTGTCTCCAATCGGGTAGACGCTGTTTCCCCCACTGCTTTATGCTCCGCCGTTCCTGGTGTCTCCAATCAGGTAGACGCTGTTTCCCCCACTGCTTTATGCTTCACTCCTGGTGTCTCCAATCGGGTAGACGCTGTTTCCCCCACTGCTTTATGCTTCACTCCTGGTGTCTCCAATCGGGTAGACGCTGTTTCCCCCACTGCTTTATGCTCCGCCGTTCCTGGTGTCTCCAATCAGGTAGACGCTGTTTCCCCCACTGCTTTATGCTCCGCCGTTCCTGGTGTCTCCAATCAGGTCGGCGCTGTTTCCCCCACTGCTTTATGCTTCACTCCTGGTGTCTCCAATCAGGTCGGCGCTGTTTCCCCCACTGTTTTATGCTTCACTCCTGGTGTCTCCAATCGGGTCGGCGCTGTTTCCCCCACTGCTTTATGCTCCGCCACTCCTGGTGTCTCCAATCAGGTCGGCGTTGTTTCCCCCACTGCTTTATGCTCCGCCGTTCCTGGTGTCTCCAATTGGGTCGGCGCTGTTTCCCCCACTGCTTTATCCTCCGCCACTCCTGGTGTCTCCAATCGGGTAGACGCTGTTTCCCCCACTGCTTTATGCTTCACTCCTGGTGTCTCCAATCAGTTCGGCGCTGTTTCCCCCACTGCTTTATGCTTCACTCCTGGTGTCTCCAATCGGGTCGGCGCTGTTTCCCCCGCTGCTTTATGCTTCACTCCTGGTGTCTCCAATCAGGTCGATGCTGTTTCCCCCACTGCTTTATGCTTCACTCCTGGTGTCTCCAATCGGGTCGGCGCTGTTTCCCCCACTGCTTTATGCTTCACTCCTGGTGTCTCCAATCGGGTCGGCGCTGTTTCCCCCACTGCTTTATGCTTCACTCCTGGTGACTCCAATCAGGTCGGCACTGTTTCCCCCACTGCTTTATGCTTCACTCCTGGTGTCTCCAATCAGGTCGGCGCTGTTTCCCCCACTGCTTTATGCTTCACTCCTGGTGTCTCCAATCAGGTCGGCGCTGTTTCCCCCACTGCTTTATGCTTCACTCCTGGTGACTCCAATCAGGTCGGCGCTGTTTCCCCCACTGCTTTATGCTTCGCTCCTGGTGTCTCCAATCGGGTAGACGCTGTTTCCCCCACTGCTTTATGCTCCGCCGTTCCTGGTGTCTCCAATCAGGTCGGCACTGTTTCCCCCACTGCTTTATGCTTCACTCCTGGTGTCTCCAATCAGGTCGGCGCTGTTTCCCCCACTGCTTTATGCTCCGCCGTTCCTGGTGTCTCCAATCAGGTCGGCGCTGTTTCCCCCACTGCTTTATGTTTCGCTCCTGGTGTCTCCAATCAGGTCGGCGCTGTTTCCCCCACTGCTTTATGCTCCGCCGTTCCTGGTGTCTCCAATCGGGTCGGCGCTGTTTCCCCCACTGCTTTATGATTCACTCCTGGTGACTCCAATCAGGTCGGCGCTGTTTCCCCCACTGCTTTATGCTTCACTCCTGGTGTCTCCAATCAGTTCGGCGCTGTTTCCCCCACTGCTTTATGCTTCGCTCCTGGTGTCTCCAATCAGGTCGGCGCTGTTTCCCCCACTGCCTTATGCTCCGCCGTTCCTGGTGTCTCCAATCAGGTCGGCGCTGTTTCCCCCACTGCTTTATGCTCCGCCGTTCCTGGTGTCTCCAATCGGGTCGGCGCTGCTTCCCCCCACTGCTTTATGCTCCGCCACTCCTGGTGTCTCCAATCAGGTCGGCGCTGTTTCCCCCACTGCTTTATGCTTCACTCCTGGTGTCTCCAATCGGGTCGGCGCTGTTTCCCCCACTGCTTTATGCTTCGCTCCTGGTGTCTCCAATCGGGTAGACGCTGTTTCTCCCACTGCTTTATGCTCCGCCACTCCTGGCGTCTCCAATCGGGTCGGCGCTGTTTCCCCCACTGCTTTATGCTTCACTCCTGGTGTCTCCAATCGGGTCAGCGCTGTTTCCCCCACTGCTTTATGCTTCGCTCCTGGTGTCTCCAATCGGGTAGACGCTGTTTCCCCCACTGCTTTATGCTCCGCCGTTCCTGGTGTCTCCAATCGGGTCGGCGCTGTTTCCCCCACTGCTTTATGCTTCGCTCCTGGTGTCTCCAATCGGGTAGACGCTGTTTCCCCCACTGCTTTATGCTCCACCGTTCCTGGTGTCTCCAATCAGGTAGACGCTGTTTCCCCCACTGCTTTATGCTTCGCTCCTGGTGTCTCCAATCGGGTAGACGCTGTTTCCCCCACTGCTTTATGCTTCACTCCTGGTGTCTCCAATCGGGTAGACGCTGTTTCCCCCACTGCTTTATGCTCCGCCGTTCCTGGTGTCTCCAATCAGGTAGACGCTGTTTCCCCCACTGCTTTATGCTCCGCCGTTCCTGGTGTCTCCAATCAGGTCGGCGCTGTTTCCCCCACTGCTTTATGCTTCACTCCTGGTGTCTCCAATCAGGTCGGCGCTGTTTCCCCCACTGTTTTATGCTTCACTCCTGGTGTCTCCAATCGGGTCGGCGCTGTTTCCCCCACTGCTTTATGCTCCGCCACTCCTGGTGTCTCCAATCAGGTCGGCGTTGTTTCCCCCACTGCTTTATGCTCCGCCGTTCCTGGTGTCTCCAATTGGGTCGGCGCTGTTTCCCCCACTGCTTTATCCTCCGCCACTCCTGGTGTCTCCAATCGGGTAGACGCTGTTTCCCCCACTGCTTTATGCTTCACTCCTGGTGTCTCCAATCAGTTCGGCGCTGTTTCCCCCACTGCTTTATGCTTCACTCCTGGTGTCTCCAATCGGGTCGGCGCTGTTTCCCCCGCTGCTTTATGCTTCACTCCTGGTGTCTCCAATCAGGTCGATGCTGTTTCCCCCACTGCTTTATGCTTCACTCCTGGTGTCTCCAATCGGGTCGGCGCTGTTTCCCCCACTGCTTTATGCTTCACTCCTGGTGTCTCCAATCGGGTCGGCGCTGTTTCCCCCACTGCTTTATGCTTCACTCCTGGTGACTCCAATCAGGTCGGCACTGTTTCCCCCACTGCTTTATCCTTCACTCCTGGTGTCTCCAATCAGGTCGGCACTGTTTCCCCCACTGCTTTATGCTTCACTCCTGGTGTCTCCAATCAGGTCGGCGCTGTTTCCCCCACTGCTTTATGCTTCACTCCTGGTGACTCCAATCAGGTCGGCGCTGTTTCCCCCACTGCTTTATGCTTCGCTCCTGGTGTCTCCAATCGGGTAGACGCTGTTTCCCCCACTGCTTTATGCTCCGCCGTTCCTGGTGTCTCCAATCAGGTCGGCACTGTTTCCCCCACTGCTTTATGCTTCACTCCTGGTGTCTCCAATCAGGTCGGCGCTGTTTCCCCCACTGCTTTATGCTCCGCCGTTCCTGGTGTCTCCAATCAGGTCGGCGCTGTTTCCCCCACTGCTTTATGCTTCACTCCTGGTGTCTCCAATCGGGTAGACGCTGTTTCCCGCACTGCTTTATGCTTCACTCCTGGTGTCTCCAATCAGGTCGGCGCTGTTTCCCCCACTGCCTTATGCTCCGCCGTTCCTGGTGTCTCCAATCAGGTCGGCGCTGTTTCCCCCACTGCTTTATGCTTCACTCCTGGTGTCTCCAATCAGGTCGGCACTGTTTCCCCCACTGCTTTATGCTTCGCTCCTGGTGTCTCCAATCAGGTCGGCACTGTTTCCCCCACTGCTTTATGCTTCACTCCTGGTGACTCCAATCAGGTCGGCGCTGTTTCCCCCACTGCTTTATGCTTCGCTCCTGGTGTCTCCAATCGGGTAGACGCTGTTTCCCCCACTGCTTTATGCTCCGCCGTTCCTGGTGTCTCCAATCAGGTCGGCGCTGTTTCCCCCACTGCTTTATGCTTCACTCCTGGTGTCTCCAATCGGGTCGGCGCTGTTTCCCCACTGCTTTATGCTCCGCCACTCCTGGCGTCTCCAATCGGGTCGGCGCTGTTTCCCCCACTGCTTTATGCTTCACTCCTGGTGTCTCCAATCGGGTCTGCGCTGTTTCCCCCACTGCTTTATGCTTCGCTCCTGGTGTCTCCAATCGGGTAGATGCTGTTTCCCCCACTACTTTATGCTCCGCCGTTCCTGGTGTCTCCAATCGGGTCGGTGCTGTTTCCCCCACTGCTTTATGCTTCGCTCCTGGTGTCTCCAATCGGGTAGACGCTGTTTCCCCCACTGCTTTATGCTCCGCCGTTCCTGGTGTCTCCAATCAGGTCGGCGCTGTTTCCCCCACTGCTTTATGCTTCACTCCTGGTGTCTCCAATCAGGTCAGCGCTAAATCCCCCACTGCTTTATGCTTCACTCCTGGTGTCTCCAATCGGGTCGGCGCTGTTTCCCCCACTGCTTTATGCTTCACTCCTGGTGTCTCCAATCGGGTCGGCGCTGTTTCCCCCACTGCTTTATGCTTCACTCCTGGTGTCTCCAATCAGGTCGGCGCTGTTTCCCCCACTGCTTTATGCTTCACTCCTGGTGTCTCCAATCAGGTCGGCGCTGTTTCCCCCACTGCTTTATGCTTCACTCCTGGTGTCTCCAATCGGGTCGGCGCTGTTTCCCCCACTGCTTTATGCTTCACTCCTGGTGTCTCCAATCAGGCCGGCACTGTTTCCCCCACTGCTTTATGCTTCACTCCTGGTGTCTCCAATCAGGTCGGCGCTGTTTCCCCCACTGCTTTATGCTCCGCCGTTCCTGGTGTCTTCAATCAGGTAGACGCTGTTTCCCCCACTGCTTTATGCTTCACTCCTGGTGTCTCCAATCGGGTAGACGCTGTTTCCCGCACTGCTTTATGCTTCACTCCTGGTGTCTCCAATCGGGTAGACGGTGTTTCCCCCACTGCTTTATGCTCCGCCGTTCCTGGTGTCTCCAATCAGGTAGACGCTGTTTCCCCCACTGCTTTATGCTCCGCCGTTCCTGGTGTCTCCAATCAGGTCGACGCTGTTTCCCCCACTGCTTTATGCTTCACTCCTGGTGTCTCCAATCGGGTCGGCGCTGTTTCCCCCACTGCTTTATGCTTCACTCCTGGTGTCTCCAATCGGGTCGGCGCTGTTTCCCCCACTGCTTTATGCTTCACTCCTGGTGTCTCCAATCAGGCCGGCACTGTTTCCCCCACTGCTTTATGCTTCACTCCTGGTGTCTCCAATCAGGTCGGCGCTGTTTCCCCCACTGCTTTATGCTCCGCCGTTCCTGGTGTCTCCAATCAGGTAGACGCTGTTTCCCCCACTGCTTTATGCTTCACTCCTGGTGTCTCCAATCGGGTAGACGCTGTTTCCCCCACTGCTTTATGCTTCACTCCTGGTGTCTCCAATCAGGTAGACGCTGTTTCCCCCACTGCTTTATGCTTCACTCCTGGTGTCTCCAATCAGGTCGGCGCTGTTTCCCCCACTGCTTTATGCTTCGCTCCTGGTGTCTCCAATCAGGTAGACGCTGTTTCCCCCACTGCTTTATGCTCCGCCATTCCTGGTGTCTCCAATCGGGTCGGCGCTGTTTCCCCCACTGCTTTATGCTTCGCTCCTGGTGTCTCCAATCGGGTAGACGCTGTTTCCCCCACTGCTTTATGCTCCGCCGTTCCTGGTGTCTCCAATCAGTTCGGCGCTGTTTCCCCCACTTCTTTATGCTTCGCTCCTGGTGTCTCCAATCGGGTCAGCGCTGTTTCCCCCACTGCTTTATGCTCCGTTCCTGGTGTCTCCAATCAGGTCGGCGCTGTTTCCCCCACTGCTTTATGCTTCGTTCCTGGTGTCTCCAATCAGGTCGGCGCTGTTTCCCCCACTGCTTTATGCTTCACTCCTGGTGTCTCCAATCAGGTCGGCGCTGTTTCCCCCACTGCTTTATGCTCCGCCGTTCCTGGTGTCTCCAATCAGGTCGGCGCTGTTTCCCCCACTGCTTTATGCTTCACTCCTGGTGTCTCCAATCAGGTCGGCGTTGTTTCCCCCACTGCTTTATGCTTCACTGCTGGTGTCTCCAATCGGGTCGGCACTGTTTCCCCCACTGCTTTATGCTCCGCCGTTCCTGGTGTCTCCAATCAGGTCGGTGCTGTTTCCCCCACTGCTTTATGCTCCGCCGTTCCTGGTGTCTCCAATCAGGTCGGCGCTGTTTCCCCCACTTCTTTATGCTTCGCTCCTGGTGTCTCCAATCGGGTCAGCGCTGTTTCCGCACTGCTTTATGCTCCGTTCCTGGTGTCTCCAATCAGGTCGGCGCTGTTTCCCCCACTGCTTTATGCTTAGTCCCTGGTGTCTCCAATCAGGTCGGCGCTGTTTCCCCCACTGCTTTATGCTCCGCCGTTCCTGGTGTCTCCAATCAGGTCGGCGCTGTTTCCCCCACTGCTTTATGCTTCACTCCTGGTGTCTCCAATCGGGTCGGCGCTGTTTCCCCCACTGCTTTATGCTTCGCCACTCCTGGTGTCTCCAATCAGGTCGGCGTTGTTTCCCCCACTGCTTTATGCTTCACTGCTGGTGTCTCCAATCGGGTCGGCACTGTTTCCCCCACTGCTTTATGCTCCGCCGTTCCTGGTGTCTCCAATCAGGTCGGCGCTGTTTCCCCCACTGCTTTATGCTCCGCCGTTCCTGGTGTCTCCAATCAGGTCGGCGCTGTTTCCCCCACTGCTTTATGCTTCATTCCTGGTGTCTCCAATCAGGTCGGCACTGTTTCCCCCACTGCTTTATGCTTCACTCCTGGTGTCTCAAATCAGGTCGGCGCTGTTTCCCCCACTGCTTTATGCTCCGCCGTTCCTGGTGTCTCCAATCAGGTCGGTGCTGTTTCCCCCACTGCTTTATGCTTCACTCCTGGTGTCTCCAATCAGGTCGGCGCTGTTTCCCCCACTGCTTTATGCTTCACTCCTGGTGTCTCCAATCAGGTCGACGCTGTTTCCCCCACTGCTTTATGCTCCGCCGTTCCTGGTGTCTCCAATCAGGTCGGCACTGTTTCCCCCACTGCTTTATGCTCCGCCGTTCCTGGTGTCTCCAATCAGGTCGGCGCTGTTTCCCCCACTGCTTTATGCTCCGCCACTCCTGGTGTCTCCAATCAGGTCGGCACTGTTTCCCCCACTGCTTTATGCTTCACTCCTGGTGTCTCAAACCTTGGCTTAGAAGTGTAGGACTCTGATCTCAGGGGTCTGCTTGAAAAGTGGAGTTTTCTGACACCACCATTAGGGAAGGCCTTTCAGTTATGAATTGCACCCTGGAGCAAGTCTCAGTTCCAACCTGCATCGGTTCCCCCCAGTACGGAGACATCAAGACCTGTCAGCACCTCCAACGTGCATTCACTACAGGCTTTCGGGTCTTGGCGGACTAATTGGAGAGACTGATGGTGTCCAGCTTCCAAGATTTTCAGGACAGCATCTCTTACCAAACCAGCTTGAAAAACAAGCCATAAAACTTCAAGTAAAATAATTTACCAGATGATCTGAGTTTTGGTTGAGGAAGGTATGTTGACCAGGACACTGGAGAACTATTTTACTAAAGATGAATTCTTTGCCTAATTGTGCAGGTGGAGCAGCCCTTGACCTTAAAGCGAGCCCACAGAAACCTTTCCGCTGGATCCTTGATATGACTTGGTTGAACTTGGTGGAGCTGAGCAAACTCTCTCAATTTGCAGAGATATTGAACCAGGTATTGTAGCTATTTTCTGCTCATGCTCATACAGCACGATTTGGCTCAACAAACAAGCAGAAAGCATTACAGTTCAAACAGGAGACTTCATTTTCCACAGCAAATCCACAAATTAGAAGTTTGGTTTACTACATAAAAATGCCATAATCAAAGTTTTTACTATGACTAATATTATCAGCAGGCTGCATTTATCAATTAATCTGAAGTATTTTTATGCTAATTGTATTTGCATGGGTGGAGAACTGTAGCCCTGAGAAGGCTGGAGAGTGGGAGCAGTGAAGAGCAGTAGCTGTAGAGAGGGTAGAGAAGGATGCAACAACATGTCTTTAGTGGTGCCACAGCTGAGCCTTGAGAACGATGACCAGGAGCTACAGATTGAGACTGAGCCATATACAGCACTGTGCTAGCAGAAACAGTTAAAAGACTGGCATTGAACTGACTGAGTAAAAGAAATAACATATTCAGTAATGGATTTAATTTAACCAGACTTGTTACTTGTGGTTAGAGTAAAATCAGATGACTGTTCCTGTAGCTAAAAAAATGGAAAATGATTTTAAAACATCTGTAAGTGTGGTACTGTCTTGTTTGATTGGATTCACAAAACCTGTTCTTATATTACTTTAGTTCCTGACACATAGGTCTTGCATAGCCAGCTGCAAAAACAAAGTAAATCTGTTCAATTTTCTAAGGCCAACCCTGGAAATACCACGTAATTTTAAAAATGTGTTCCCAGATGCTGGCGTTATAGATTAGGGTAAAGTAATTTGGTATTTCCACCATCTACACGAGTCTCGTGCACAGGAGGCGGCGCACCACCTGGCACTTAACCCAGTATAAAAGTAGCTCAGGTTTGGGTAAAGACAGGACAGAAATCTCTAACAGATTTGTGCCTAAGTGAGGAGGAATCCGTATTATTGTTCCATTCTTGGGAATGGAGCAGGAGAGTTTGTTTTCTCTCTGTATTAGGTGAGATGGACACAGAACTGCTGTGCCCACCTGGGCAGTGGCTCCTCAGGGCTGTGCTGCAGTTACAGTTAGTGATACCATTGGGGCCTGAAAGGACTTGGGCAGGTTCTACAGCATTAAGGCCTAGAAATTCAGTATAGCCACGTTTGGGGCGCTACAGCCGGGCGTACACTAAATTTTGCGCCTGGCGCAACTTAGCGCCACCTTCGCCGATATTCAGTTGCATCGCCCCAAGAGGTTGCTGCTGCGCTAAAGCAGGCGACGCACGACTATCATAAGGCGCTAAGGGTGCTAACACCGAGGGCGGGCGCAGCGCAGGTGCGGGGAGTTTCTGAATGAAGGCAGACACACTGGCGCCGGTCAGCTCTTAAAGGGGGAGGGTCGACTTGTTTGGCTGCCATGCCCTGCACACTGCAGCCCTGAAGCAAGGCCTGACCATTGCTGGTTCATCAGTTCTACGCCCTGGACCATGGGGAAGCCCGCTATTCTTCCAAATCCCATTCCATGCTCTTGCTGCTTGTCCAGGGTCATGGGGAAGGAGATGTACTGACGTCTCCTTCTGAAAAGGGCATTGTTCACCTGGCGGATGCAGCAATGTACCGCGAACTGGGAGATGTTGGCAATGTCCCCAGTAGCGGATTGGAAGGAGACGGTGGCATAGAAGTTGAGAGCCACCGTCACCTTCACTGCCACCGACAGAGACGTCCTGCTCCTCAGATGTGGCTGCAGATCTCTGCGAAGCAGGTGGCAGATCTCAGTGACCACCTCCCTTCTGAATCGCAGCCTCTTAACACACTGCTCCTCAGACATGTTCAGATATGAGAACTACTGTCGGTATACCCTGGGTGGGTAAGACCTCCTGTGCCGACGCCTGTTGGCCCTTCTCCGTCTGGCCATGACTGGCACTCTCTCACGGCATCTCTGATCCCTTTGAATGCAATGCAGAAAGCCAACGTTTCCACCCATTGCAGCCCCCATTATATGTGGCGACTCAAGGCTATGGCACTGAAAGTGAAATCCAACTGCAAAGCTCTGGCCTGAAGCCAGAAGTACCTGTGCGAGCGCTGAGTCAAAGCAGAAAGCTCTCTGCCTTTGTCTCTCTCCAAATATCCATCTGTCACACAGAAGGATTGGCACAAAATGGCTGCCACTTATAATGCAGGAGGAGTCCCCTTTAAATAGCGCCCCCCTCTACCAGTCGCTGGGGGCGCCAGGCGCAAAGAAGGGCGGCGCCACTGAATTTCCGGTTCGGGGCGCACAAAGGGCGTTGCACCATGAAATGACATCAGGATCTGCGCGCGCAGCTGAGCGCACGCAAAGGTTTTGCGCCGCCGCTAAATCTTAACTGAATTTCGCGAGAGGCACAGATCGCGCCGTGACCGGGTGCTAGCCGCTTAACGCCCCACTTCTCCTCCTCCTAAGGTGCTAGCGGCTGGCGCAAACAACTGAATTTCTAGGCCTAAGATTCCTTAAATTTTGGCAGTCATCAGCTATTCATAGAAAGATAACACAACTGTGGGGGGTGATAGCTTGAGGAAAGAAAGTTAGAAATAATGGGTGGATTTTCCCCCAGAGCGATACCTTGTGGTTCTGGGCGGCCATCCAATTGCCCCACCGGAAGGCTGTTCTGTTTTGCGGACTGGGCTTCACTTGCATCAGGCAGGGAATCGAGCACCTCAGGGCAGCTCACCGGCTCTGGACCATCGCAATATCGGGCAGCCTGGCCGTGTAGGATTCACAAAATTCCCACATTTCCCAAGTTATTAAATAAGGGACCCTGAAGGACAAGTTATTAACAAGGGTACCCTAAAAGGAAATGGCTTTTGGACTTTATGGCAAAACCTGCAAGGTTAAAGGCAGGACCCTGCAAACAGCATGTCAAGTTCATAGCTCAAAACTTGACATGCCCGGGCCTGTGGGAGACAGCTTGATTTGTGATTTCAAACCAGACAGCTAAAGGAGACAGAACACGCATTCTTCCCTTTAAAACAAATCAACTCAGGAAGAGGTTTAATCATGCACAAAGTTAAAGCCAGTTCAAACTAACTACCAAGCCAGGAAGACACCGATTTACATTATACATAAACAAACACCAAGACATTAAAAACCATTTAACAATGGGACAACTGCCCAAAAACCAGTTAAGGTGAACGGCTATAATCACCTTAAACGAGCCCACCAAAATTAGACAAAGAACTAGCCCTGATTTGGCGCGCAGATAACGAACTCAGAAATAATATAATTGTAGGCCCACTGGTAACCAAGGGCAAGCAGACAAGCAAGCAGAGAAGGGCATTGTGTTGAAGCGTTGGGGACAAGCAGGCACATGCTCAAGCCCAGGGTTGCTCGAAACTCAAAGAAGCAGACGGAACGTCACGGCGAGGAGGCACGGTGGGGCAGGCTCGACCAAAGATGACTAGGCCGCAACCGTAGCCTTACACGAGGACCGACCACGAGCACCGCGGTAACAAAGGGCTGGGTAAACCATACCTTCAAATCATTACCGCTGCACAGGTAATGATCTAGGCCACCGCGACCGAGCTGACACCGAAGACCACCAGCCGAACCCCAACCACAACAAAACTCAATGACCAGACCACCACCAGAAGAACAAAACCCAAAGTTTTCCACTCTACAAGCGAAAGTACCCAACAAAGACTTTACTCCCTATCTCTAACGGAGAAAAGAAGGTACTCACCCAGACCAATCCACAACCGCGCCCTTACCGCATCTGCGGACTCCACCCAACTGAAGAATCTTCGCAGATTCTAAGACTGGGACCACGTGGCGACGGCAGGCCCCAAAGGACACAAAGAGCGAACCCCAAAATGCAACCGGCTTAATTGACAGGATTCAAACTGTCAAGAAACACTTATTGGTGAGCATAATCCCTGGCTCTTGTAGTGCAATTTAGTTAGGTATTGGGGGTGGGACAAGGGTAGGGGGATTATTAATGTGATTTTCCCTCATTGTGCCGTGTGTTCCCCATTCTTAATTAAGTGTACTTTTGTATGCCTGTAATCACTCCAGTAATTTAAGTGTGTAATTTTAAGTGTGACTCTAAATAAAATACAGTCTTCTTGCACCAAACCAGTTGTCTACTCCAATTCTGTATCACCGCCTGTACCTAAGTCCGGTGTCTAGAACCCAGGGGTGTGGGAGCGATTTGAACTGCTCAAAAACAGTCAGGGGCAAAGCTGACTGCACACACCACCCCCTACAGCCAGACTCCAGTGGCAGTGACCCAGGCTGGGCTTGTGGGGCTGGGAGGAGCACTCGCAGCCCCACAAAAAGAAGGAGGAACTTTCTTTTGGGTCCTCTTTGGCCAGGCCACCAGCTCATACTGGCCAGATTGTGCAGGGCGATCACTCCGGCCAGTTCAGTCCTATTGATGCCATAGGGTGCCGAATTCCACCTTAAATGGGCCCCCCACCCGACTCTGGGTGTCCAGAGGTAGGCCCCGTGAATACTGCCACAGCGGTAATGGGGCGGTAGGTTAATGCCCACCGTCTTGGCGGTGTTACCGCCCTATTCCTGCCAGGCAGAAGAGCTGGAAATTCAGCCCAATAATTCTAAAAATCAAAGTGCTTTAGAAGTAATTATATCTTGAATTTTTTTAAGTTGATTTTTATTGTTTGGGATTTGGTTACAGGTAACTAAGAATGAGAAGGTTTGGAAAGTTTGGTTTGATATGGATGCTCCAGAAGCAACAATAATTCCTAATGGATACAGCGACTCTTTGGACTCATTCTGCAAGCTGTTGCTCATCAGGTGAGTTACACCCAAGACAGCACATTAACCACAGTACAACTAATACTCTGGTTCCCATCTGTTGGTTTACTGTAAGTATATGGCTGCATAGGAACATAGGAACAGGAGTAGGCCGTTCAGCCTCTCGAGCCTGTTCCACCATTCAATGAGATCATGGTTTATCTGTACCTTAATTCCATCTACCTGCCTTGGTAATACCCTTGTCAAACAAAAATCTACCAATCTCCGTTTTGAAATTTTCAATTGACCAATAGCTTTTTGGGGCAGATTTCTACAACCCTTTGCGTGAAGAAGTGCTGCCAGACACCACCCCTGAACAGCCAAGCTCGAATTCGCAGCTTATGTCTGGACATCTCCATCAGAGGAAATAGTTTCTCTCTATCCACCTTATCAACTCCTGTAATGATCTTAAACACCTCAATTAGATCACCCTTCTCTATACTCAAGGGAATACAAGCCCAGTCTATGTAATCAGCAAATGTGAATATGCGGTTCTCTACTCCTTTACCTAAGACATTTATAAATATAGTGAAAAGCCTGCCAATTGGAGTGCATGCCCATTATCCCTACTCTCTGTCTCCTACCCCCGAACCAATTCCCGACCCATGTCAACCGGTTGGCTCCAATTCCATGTGCTCTCATTTTTGTTAATAGTCTCTTTGTGGAACCTTATCGCATGACTTCTGGAAGTCAATATGAATAAAATCTATAGATACTCCCTTGTCTACCACATTATCTCCTGATCTCTGTAACTACCTCCAGCCCTACAACTCTCCGATATCTTGCGCTCTTCCAATTCTGGCCTCCTGCACATCCCCAATTTTAGTCGCTCCACCTTCAACAGCTTGTCCCTTGGCTCTGGAATTCCCACCCTAAGCCTCTCCACTTCTCTACCTTTCTCTCCTCCTTTAAGACGCTCCTTAAAACATACCTCTCACCTTTCCTAATAGATCCTTCTCTGGCTCGGTGTCAAATTTTGTTTGATAACGCTCCTGTGAAGCGCCTTGGGACATTTTAATATGTTGAAGGCGCTTAGAATGATATCAGACTGGGAGGTTATGTCTATCAGGAAAGATTGAACAGGCTGGGGCTCTTCCTCTAGAAAAGAGAAGACTAAGAGGTGACCTGATAGAGGTCTGTAAGATTATGAAAGGGTTTGATAGGATAGACGTAGATAAAATGGGGCTAAATTAGATATCATCAAAGTGATGTAAGGCGTCGCCAACATAGTCAATCTGAGTGTGGAACCTGTTAAATGGAAGATCATAGTCAATGTGAGTGTCGATCCTGCCAAACCGAGGGTAATAGTCAATGTGAGTGTGGAACCTGCTAAACCGAGGGTAATAGTCAATGTGAGTGTGGAACCTGCCAAACCGAGGGTAATAGTCAATGTGAGTGTGGAACCTGCCAAACCGAGGGTAATAGTCAATGTGAGTGTGGAACCTGCTAAACCGAGGGTAATAGTCAATGTGAGTGTGGAACCTGCTAAACCGAGGGTAATAGTCAATGTGAGTGTGGAACCTGCCAAACCGAGGGTAATAGTCAATGTGAGTGTCGATCCTGCCAAACCGAGGGTAATAGTCAATGTGAGTGTGGAACCTGCCAAACCGAGGGTAATAGTCAATGTGAGTGTCAATCCTGCCAAACCGAGGGTAATAGTCAATGTGAGTGTGGAACCTGCCAAACCGAGGGTAATAGTCAATGTGAGTGTGGAACCTGCCAAACCGAGGGTAATAGTCAATGTGAGTGTGGAACCTGCTAAACTGAGGGTAATAGTCAATGTGAGTGTGGAACCTGCTAAACCGAGGGTAATAGTCAATGTGAGTGTGGAACCTGCTAAACCGAGGGTAATAGTCAATGTGAGTGTCGATCCTGCCAAACCGAGGGTAATAGTCAATGTGAGTGTGGAACCTGCTAAACTGAGGGTAATAGTCAATGTGAGTGTGGAACCTGCTAAACCGAGGGTAATAGTCAATGTGAGTGTGGAAACTGCTAAACCGAGGGTAATAGTCAATGTGAGTGTGGAACCTGCTAAACCGAGGGTAATAGTCAATGTGAGTGTGGAACCTGCTAAACCGAGGGTAATAGTCAATGTGAGTGTGGAACCTGCTAAACCGAGGGTAATAGTCAATGTGAGTCTGGAACCTGCTAAACTGAGGGTAATAGTCAATGTGAGTGTGGAACCTGCTAAACCGAGGGTAATAGTCAATGTGAGTGCGGAACCTGCTAAACCGAGGGTAATAGTCAATGTGAGTGTGGAACCTGCTAAACCGAGGGTAATAGTCAATGTGAGTGTGGAACCTGCTAAACTGAGGGTAATAGTCAATGTGAGTGTCGATCCTGCCAAACCGAGGGTAATAGTCAATGTGAGTGTGGAACCTGCTAAACCGAGGGTAATAGTCAATGTGAGTGTGGAACCTGCTAAACCGAGGGTAATAGTCAATGTGAGTGTGGAACCTGCCAAACCGAGGGTAATAGTCAATGTGAGTGTGGAACCTGCTAAACCGAGGGTAATAGTCAATGTGAGTGTGGAACCTGCTAAACCGAGGGTAATAGTCAATGTGAGTGTGGAACCTGCTAAACCGAGGGTAATAGTCAATGTGAGTGTGGAACCTGCTAAACCGAGGGTAATAGTCAATGTGAGTGTGGAACCTGCTAAACCGAGGGTAATAGTCAATGTGAGTGTGGAACCTGCTAAACCGAGGGTAATAGTCAATGTGAGTGTGGAACCTGCTAAACCGAGGGTAATAGTCAATGTGAGTGTGGAACCTGCTAAACCGAGGGTAATAGTCAACGTGAGTGTGGCACCTGCTAAACCGAGGGTAATAGTCAATGTGAGTGTGGAACCTGCTAAACCGAGGGTAATAGTCAATGTGAGTGTGGAACCTGCTAAACCGAGGGTAATAGTCAATGTGAGTGTGGAACCTGCTAAACCGAGGGTAATAGTCAATGTGAGTGTGGAACCTGCTAAACCGAGGGTAATAGTCAATGTGAGCGTGGAACCTGCTAAACCGAGGGTAATAGTCAATGTGAGTGTGGAACCTGCTAAACCGAGGGTAATAGTCAATGTGAGTGTGGAACCTGCTAAACCGAGGGTAATAGTCAATGTGAGTGTGGAAGCTGCTATATCGAGGGTAATAGTCAATGTGAGTGTGTAACCTGCTAAATCGAGGGTAATATTCAATGTGAGTGTGGAACCTGCTAAACCGAGGGTAATAGTCAATGTGAGGGTGGAACCTGCTATATCGAGGGTAATAGTCAATGTGAGTGTGTAACCTGCTAAATCGAGGGTAATAGTCAATGTGAGTGTGGAACCTGCTAAACCGAGGGTAATAGTCAATGTGAGTGTGGAACTTGCTAAACCGAGGGTAATAGTCAATGTGAGTGTGGAACCTGCTAAACCGAGGGTAATAGTCAATGTGAGTCTGGAACCTGCTGAACCGAGGGTAATAGTCAATGTGAGTGTGGCACCTGCTAAACCGAGGGTAATAGTCAACGTGAGTGTGGAACCTGCTAAATCGAGGGTAATACTCAACGTGAGTGTGGAAACTGCTAAACCGAGGGTAATAGTCAACGTGAGTGTGGAACCTGCTAAACCGAGGGTAATAGTCAATGTGAGTGTGGAAACTGCTAAACCGAGGGTAATAGTCAATGTGAGTGTGGAACCTGCTTATCCGATGATAATAGTCGATGTGAGTGTGGAACCTGCTAAACCGAGGGTAATAGTCAATGTGAGTGTGGAACCTGCTAAATCGAGGGTAATAGTCAACGTGAGTGTGGCACCTGCTAAACCGAGGGTAATAGTCAATGTGAGTGTGGAACCTGCTAAACCGAGGGTAATAGTCAATGTGAATGTGGAACCTGCTAAATCGAGGGTAATAGTCAATGTGAGTGTGGCACCTGCTAAACCGAGGGTAATAGTCAATGTGAGTGTGGAACCTGCTAAATCGAGGGTAATAGTCGATGTGAGTGTGGAAGCTGCTAAATCGAGGGAAATAGTCAATGTGAGTGTGGCACCTGCTAAACCGAGGGTAATAGTCAATGTGAGTGTGGAACCTGCTAAATCGAGGGTAATAGTCAATGTGAGTGTGGAACCTGCTAAACCGAGGGTAATAGTCAACGTGAGTGTGGAACCTGCTAAACCGAGGGTAATAGTCAATGTGAGTGTGGAACCTGCTAAATCGAGGGTAATAGTCAACGTGAGTGTGGAACCTGCTAAACTGAGGGTAATAGTCAATGTGAGTGTGGAACCTGCTAAACCGAGGGTAATAGTCAATGTGAGTGTGGAACCTGCTAAACCGAGGGTAATAGTCAATGTGAGTGTGGAACCTGCTAAACCGAGGGAAATAGTCAATGTGAGTGTGGAACGTGCTAAACCGAGGGTAATAGTCAATGTGAGTGTGGAACGTGCTAAACCGAGGGTAATAGTCAATGTGAGTGTGGAACCTGCTAAACCGAGGGTCATCGTAAATGTGAGTGTGGAACCTGCTAAATCGAGGGTAATAGTCAATGTGAGTGTGGAACCTGCTAAACCGAGGGTAATAGTCAATGTGAGTGTGGAACCTGCTAAACCGAGGGTAATAGTCAATGTGAGTGTGGAACCTGCTAAATCGAGGGTAATAGTCAATGTGAGTGTGGAACCTGCTAAACCGAGGGTAATAGTCAATGTGAGTGTGGAACCTTCTCAACCGAGGGTAATAGTCAATGTGAGTGTGGAACCTGCTAAACCGAGGGTAATAGTCAATGTGAGTGTGGCACCTGCTAAACCGAGGGTAATAGTCAACGTGAGTGTGGAACCTGCTAAACCGAGGGTAATAGTCAACGTGAGTGTGGAACCTGCTAAACCGAGGGTAATAGTCAATGTGAGTGTGGCACCTGCTAAACCGAGGGTAATAGTCAACGTGAGTGTGGAACCTGCTAAACCGAGGGTAATAGTCAACGTGAGTGTGGAACCTGCTAAACCGAGGGTAATAGTCAATGTGAGTGTGGAACCTGCTAAACCGAGGGTACTAGTCAACGTGAGTGTGGAACCTGCTAAACCGAGGGTAATAGTCAATGTGAGTGTGGAACCTGCTAAACCGAGGGTAATAGTCAACGTGAGTGTGGAACCTGCTAAACCGAGGGTAATTGTCAACGTGAGTGTGGAACCTGCTAAACCGAGGGTAATAGTCAATGTGAGTGTGGAACCTGCTAAACCGAGGGTAATAGTCAATGTGAGTGTGGAACCTGCTAAACCGAGGGTAATAGTCAATGTGAGTGTGGAACCTGCTAAACCGAGGGTAATAGTCAATGTGAGTGTGGAACCTGCTAAATCGAGGGTAATAGTCAATGTGAGTGTGGAACCTGCTAAACCGAGGGTAATAGTCAATGTGAGTGTGGAACCTTCTCAACCGAGGGTAATAGTCAATGTGAGTGTGGAACCTGCTAAACCGAGGGTAATAGTCAATGTGAGTGTGGCACCTGCTAAACCGAGGGTAATAGTCAACGTGAGTGTGGAACCTGCTAAACCGAGGGTAATAGTCAACGTGAGTGTGGAACCTGCTAAACCGAGGGTAATAGTCAATGTGAGTGTGGCACCTGCTAAACCGAGGGTAATAGTCAACGTGAGTGTGGAACCTGCTAAACCGAGGGTAATAGTCAACGTGAGTGTGGAACCTGCTAAACCGAGGGTAATTGTCAACGTGAGTGTGGAACCTGCTAAACCGAGGGTAATAGTCAATGTGAGTGTGGAACCTGCTAAACCGAGGGTAATAGTCAACGTGAGTGTGGAACCTGCTAAACCGAGGGTAATAGTCAATGTGAGTGTGGAACCTGCTAAACCGAGGGTAATAGTCAATCTGAGTGTGGAACCTGCTAAACCGAGGGTAATAGTCAATGTGAGTGTGGAACCTGCTAAATCGAGGGTAATAGTCAATGTGAGTGTGGCACCTGCTAAACCGAGGGTAATAGTCAATGTGAGTGTGGAACCTGCTAAACCGAGGGTAATAGTCAATGTGAGTGTGGAACCTGCTAAACCGAGGGTAATAGTCAATGTGAGTGTGGAACCTGCTAAACCGAGGGTAATAGTCAATGTGAGTGTGGAACCAGCTAAACCGAGGGTAATAGTCAATGTGAGTGTGGAACCTGCTAAACCGAGGGTAATAGTCAATGTGAGTGGAATCTGCTAAACCAAGGGTAATAGTCACCGTGAGTGTGGAACCTGCTAAACCGAGGGTAACAGTCAATGTGAGTAACAGTCAATGTGAGTGTGGAACCTGCTAAACCGAGAGTAATAGTCAATGTGAGTGTGGAACCTGCTAAACCGAGGGTAATAGTCAATGTGAGTGTGGAACCTGCTGAACCGAGGGTAATAGTCAACGTGAGTGTGGAACCTGCTGAACCGAGGGTAATAGTCAACGTGAGTGTGGAACCTGCTGAACCGAGGGTAATAGTCAACGTGAGTGTGGAACCTGCTAAACCGAGGGTAATAGTCAATGTGAGTGTGGAACGTGCTAAACCGAGGATAATAGTCAACGTGAGTGTGGAACCTGCAAAACCGAGGGTAATACTCAATGTGAGTGTGGAACCTGCTAAACCGAGGGTAATAATCAATGTGAGTGTGGAACCTGCTAAACCGAGGGTAATAGTCAATGTGAGTGTGGAACCTGCTAAACCGAGGGTAATAGTCAATGTGAGTGTGGAACCTGCAAAACCGAGGGAATTAGTCAATGTGAGTGTGGAACGTGCTAAACCGAGGGTAATAGTCAATGTGAGTGTGGAACCTGCTAAACCGAGGGTAATAGTCAATGTGAGTGTGGAACCTGCTAAACCGAGGGTAATAGTCAATGTGAGTGTGGAACCTGCTAAACCGAGGGTAATAGTCAATGTGAGTGTGGAACCTGCTAAATCGAGGGTAATAGTCAATGTGAGTGTGGAACCTGCTAAACCGAGGGTAATAGTCAATGTGAGTGTGGAACCTGCTAAACCGAGGGTGATAGTCAACGTGAGTGTGGCACCTGCTAAACCGAGGGTAATAGTCAACGTGAGTGTGGAACCTGCTAAACCGAGGGTAATAGTCAACGTGAGTGTGGAATCTGCTAAACCGAGGGTAATAGTCAACGTGAGTGTGGAACCTGCTAAACCGAGGGTAATAGTCAACGTGAGTGTGGAACCTGCTAAACCGAGGGTAATAGTCAACGTGAGTGTGGAACCTGCTAAACCGAGGGTAATAGTCAATGTGAGTGTGGAACCTGCTAAACCGAGGGTATTAGTCAATCTGAGTGTGGAACCTGCTAAACCGAGGGTAATAGTCAATGTGAGTGTGGAACCTGCTAAATCAAGGGTAATAGTCAATGTGAGTGTGGCACCTGCTAAACCGAGGGTAATAGTCAATGTGAGTGTGGAACCTGCTAAACCGAGGGTAAAAGTCAATGTGAGTGTGGAACCTGCTAAACCGAGGGTAATAGTCAATGTGAGTGTGGAACCTGCTAAACCGAGGGTAATAGTCAATGTGAGTGTGGAACCTGCTAAACCGAGGGTAATAGTCAATGTGAGTGTGGAACCTGCTAAACCGAGGGTAATAGTCAATGTGAGTGTGGAACCTGCTAAATCGAGGGTAATAGTCAATGTGAGTGTGGAACCTGCTAAACCGAGGGTAATAGTCAACGTGAGTGTGGAACCTGCTAAACCGAGGGTAATAGTCAACGTGAGTGTGGAACCTGCTAAACCGAGGGTAATAGTCAACGTGAGTGTGGAACCTGCTAAGCCGAGGGTAATAGTCAACGTGAGTGTGGAATCTGCTAAACCGAGTGTAATAGTCAACGTGAGTGTGGAACCTGCTAAACCGAGGGTAATAGTCAACGTGAGTGTGGAACCTGCTAAACCGAGGGTAATAGTCAACGTGAGTGTGGAACCTGCTAAACCGAGGGTAATTGTCAACGTGAGTGTGGAACCTGCTAAACCGAGGGTAATAGTCAATGTGAGTGTGGAACCTGCTAAACCGAGGGTATTAGTCAATCTGAGTGTGGAACCTGCTAAACCGAGGGTAATAGTCAATGTGAGTGTGGAACCTGCTAAATCAAGGGTAATAGTCAATGTGAGTGTGGCACCTGCTAAACCGAGGGTAATAGTCAATGTGAGTGTGGAACCTGCTAAACCGAGGGTAAAAGTCAATGTGAGTGTGGAACCTGCTAAACCGAGGGTAATAGTCAATGTGAGTGTGGAACCTGCTAAACCAAGGGTAATAGTCAATGTGAGTGTGGAACCTGCTAAACCGAGGGTAATAGTCAATGTGAGTGTGGAACCTGCTAAACCGAGGGCAATAGTCAATGTGGTTGTGTAACCTGCTAAACCGAGGGTAATAGTCAATGTGAGTGGAATCTGCTAAACCGAGGGTAATAGTCAACGTGAGTGTGGAACCTGCTAAACCGAGGGTAACAGTCAATGTGAGTAACAGTCAATGTGAGTGTGGAACCTGCTAAACCGAGGGTAATAGTCAATGTGAGTGTGGAACCTGCTAAACCGAGGGTAATAGTCAATGTGAGTGTGGAACCTGCTAAACCGAGGGTAATAGTCAATGTGAGTGTGGAACCTGCTAAACCGAGGGTAATAGTCAATGTGAGTGTGGGACCTGCTGAACCGAGGGTAATAGTCAACGTGAGTGTGGAACCTGCTGAACCGAGGGTAATAGTCAACGTGAGTGTGGAACCTGCTGAACCAAGGGTAATAGTCAACGTGAGTGTGGAACCTGCTAAACCGAGGGTAATAGTCAACGTGAGTGTGGAACCTGCTAAACCGAGGGTAATTGTCAACGTGAGTGTGGAACCTGCTAAACCGAGGGTAATAGTCAACGTGAGTGTGGAACCTGCTGAACCGAGGGTAATAGTCAACGTGAGTGTGGAACCTGCTGAACCGAGGGTAATAGTCAACGTGAGTGTGGAACCTGCTAAACCGAGGGTAATAGTCAATGTGAGTGTGGAACGTGCTAAACCGAGGATAATAGTCAACGTGAGTGTGGAACCTGCAAAACCGAGGGTAATACTCAATGTGAGTGTGGAACCTGCTAAACCGAGGGTAATAATCAATGTGAGTGTGGAACCTGCTAAACCGAGGGTAATAGTCAATGTGAGTGTGGAACCTGCTAAACCGAGGGTAATAGTCAATGTGAGTGTGGAACCTGCTAAACCGAGGGAATTAGTCAATATGAGTGTGGAACGTGCTAAACCGAGGGTAATAGTCAATGTGAGTGTGGAACCTGCTAAACCGAGGGTAATAGTCAATGTGAGTGTGGAACCTGCTAAACCGAGGGTAATAGTCAATGTGAGTGTGGAACCTGCTAAACCGAGGGTAATAGTCAATGTGAGTGTGGAACCTGCTAAATCGAGGGTAATAGTCAATGTGAGTGTGGAACCTGCTAAACCGAGGGTAATAGTCAACGTGAGTGTGGAACCTGCTAAACCGAGGGTGATAGTCAACGTGAGTGTGGCACCTGCTAAACCGAGGGTAATAGTCAACGTGAGTGTGGAACCTGCTAAACCGAGGGTAATAGTCAACGTGAGTGTGGAACCTGCTAAACCGAGGGTAATAGTCAATGTGAGTGTGGAACCTGCTAAACCGAGGGTATTAGTCAATCTGAGTGTGGAACCTGCTAAACCGAGGGTAATAGTCAACGTGAGTGTGGAACCTGCTAAACCGAGGGTAATAGTCAATGTGAGTGTGGAATCTGCTAAACCGAGGGTAATAGTCAATGTGAGTGTGGAACCTGCTAAATCAAGGGTAATAGTCAATGTGAGTGTGGCACCTGCTAAACCGAGGGTAATAGTCAATGTGAGTGTGGAACCTGCTAAACCGAGGGTAAAAGTCAATGTGAGTGTGGAACCTGCTAAACCGAGGGTAATAGTCAATGTGAGTGTGGAACCTGCTAAACCGAGGGTAATAGTCAATGTGAGTGTGGAACCTGCTAAACCGAGGGTAATAGTCAATGTGAGTGTGGAACCTGCTAAACCGAGGGTAATAGTCAATGTGAGTGTGGAACCTGCTAAATCGAGGGTAATAGTCAATGTGAGTGTGGAACCTGCTAAACCGAGGGTAATAGTCAACGTGAGTGTGGAACCTGCTAAACCGAGGGTAATAGTCAACGTGAGTGTGGCACCTGCTAAACCGAGGGTAATAGTCAACGTGAGTGTGGAACCTGCTAAACCGAGGGTAATAGTCAACGTGAGTGTGGAATCTGCTAAACCGAGGGTAATAGTCAACGTGAGTGTGGAACCTGCTAAACCGAGGGTAATAGTCAACGTGAGTGTGGAACCTGCTAAACCGAGGGTAATAGTCAACGTGAGTGTGGAACCTGCTAAACCGAGGGTAATTGTCAACGTGAGTGTGGAACCTGCTAAACCGAGGGTAATAGTCAATGTGAGTGTGGAACCTGCTAAACCGAGGGTATTAGTCAATCTGAGTGTGGAACCTGCTAAACCGAGGGTAATAGTCAATGTGAGTGTGGAACCTGCTAAATCAAGGGTAATAGTCAATGTGAGTGTGGCACCTGCTAAACCGAGGGTAATAGTCAATGTGAGTGTGGAACCTGCTAAACCGAGGGTAAAAGTCAACGTGAGTGTGGAACCTGCTAAACCGAGGGTAATAGTCAATGTGAGTGTGGAACCTGCTAAACCGAGGGTAATAGTCAATGTGAGTGTGGAACCTGCTAAACCGAGGGTAATAGTCAATGTGAGTGTGGAACCTGCTAAACCGAGGGCAATAGTCAATGTGGTTGTGGAACCTGCTAAACCGAGGGTAACAGTCAATGTGAGTGTGGAACCTGCTAAACCGAGGGTAATAGTCAATGTGAGTGGAATCTGCTAAACCGAGGGTAATAGTCAACGTGAGTGTGGAACCTGCTAAACCGAGGGTAACAGTCAATGTGAGTAACAGTCAATGTGAGTGTGGAACCTGCTAAACCGAGGGTAATAGTCAATGTGAGTGTGGAACCTGCTAAACCGAGGGTAATAGTCAATGTGAGTGTGGAACCTGCTAAACCGAGGGTAATAGTCAATGTGAGTGTGGAACCTGCTAAACCGAGGGTAATAGTCAATGTGAGTGTGGGACCTGCTGAACCGAGGGTAATAGTCAACGTGAGTGTGGAACCTGCTGAACCGAGGGTAATAGTCAACGTGAGTGTGGAACCTGCTGAACCAAGGGTAATAGTCAACGTGAGTGTGGAACCTGCTAAACCGAGGGTAATAGTCAATGTGAGTGTGGAACGTGCTAAACCGAGGATAATAGTCAACGTGAGTGTGGAACCTGCAAAACCGAGGGTAATAGTCAATGTGAGTGTGGAACCTGCTAAACCGAGGGTAATACTCAATGTGAGTGTGGAACCTGCTAAACCGAGGGTAATAATCAATGTGAGTGTGGAACCTGCTAAACCGAGGGTAATAGTCAATGTGAGTGTGGAACCTGCTAAACCGAGGGTAATAGTCAATGTGAGTGTGGAACCTGCTAAACCGAGGGTAATAGTCAATGTGAGTGTGGAACCTGCTAAACCGAGGGTAATAGTCAATGTGAGTGTGGAACCTGCTATATCGAGGGTAATAGTCAATGTGAGTGCGTAACCTGCTAAACCGAGGGTAATAGTCAATGTGAGTGTGGAACCTGCTAAACCGAGGGTAATAGTCAATGTGAGTGTGGAACCTGCTAAACCGAGGGTAATAGTCAATGTGAGTGTGGAACCTGCTAAATCGAGGGTAATAGTCAATGTGAGTGTGGAACCTGCTAAACCGAGGGTAATAATCAATGTGAGTGTGGAACCTGCTAAACCGAGGGTAATAGTCAATGTGAGTGTGGAACCTGCTAAATCGAGGGTAATAGTCAATGTGAGTGTGGAACCTGCTAAACCGAGGGTAATAGTCAATGTGAGTGTGGAACCTGCTAAACCGAGGGTAATAGTCAATGTGAGTGTGGAACCTGCTAAACCGAGGGTAATAGTCAACGTGAGTGTGGAACCTGCTAAACCGAGGGTAATAGTCAACGTGAGTGTGGCACCTGCTAAACCGAGGGTAATAGTCAACGTGAGTGTGGAATCTGCTAAACCGAGGGTAATAGTCAATGTGAGTGTGGAACCTGCTAAACCGAGGGTAATAGTCAATGTGAGTGTGGAATCTGCTAAACCGAGGGTAATAGTCAATGTGAGTGTGGAACCTGCTAAACCGAGGGTAATAGTCAATGTGAGTGTGGAACCTGCTAAATCGAGGGTAATAGTCAATGTGAGTGTGGCACCTGCTAAACCGAGGGTAATAGTCAATGTGAGTGTGGAACCTGCTAAACCGAGGGTAATAGTCAACGTGAGTGTGGAACCTGCTAAACCGAGGGTAATAGTCAACGTGCGTGTGGAACCTGCTAAACCGAGGGTCATCGTAAATGTGAATGTGGAACCTGCTAAATCGAGGGTAATAGTCAATGTGAGTGTGGCACCTGCTAAACCGAGGGTAATAGTCAATGTGAGTGTGGAACCTGCTAAACCGAGGGTAATAGTCAATGTGAGTGTGGAACCTGCTAAACCGAGGGTAATAGTCAACGTGAGTGTGGAACCTGCTAAACCGAGGGTAATAGTCAATGTGAGTGTGGAACCTGCTAAACCGAGGGTAATACATGAAACTCTCGATTTACCAGCAAAATTCAGGAGTAGGTTCAGGTAAGTTTTACATCATATTAGTGGCCTGTTCCTGGATCTGTGGTCGGAGTTCCTGCACCTGTTGCTAAGCAACAGGGACGCTTGGATCTTGTGGTCGGAGTTCCTGCACCTGTTGCTAAGCAACAGGGACGCTTGGATCTTGTGGTCGGAGTTCCTGCACCTGTTGCTTAGCAACAGGGAAGCCTGGATTTGGTTTTTTTGTTTGTGTACAGAGCTCTGTACCTCTCTGTAATCCGGACTTTTTGATAAACCGGCACCACGCAGGTCCCGTTGGTGCCGGATAAAATAGAGTTTCCTGATAGTGCCTTTTAAAGCTCATGGCATTCTAAAGTGTTTTACAATGAATGAAGTACTTTTGAAGTGTAGCTACTGTTGTAATATAGGACAAGTGGGAGCCAATTTACACACAGCAAGATCCCAAAAACAGTAATGAAATAATGAGCAGATAATCTGTCTTAGTAATGTTGGTTGAGGGATAAATATTGGCCAGGACACCAGAGAAAATTCCCCTGCTCCTCTTCAAATAGGGCTATGGGTTCTTTCACCTCCACCTGAGAGGGCAGACAGGTCCTTGGTTTAACATCTCTTCCGAAAGACGGCACCTCCGACAATGCAGCATTCCCTCAGTACTGCACTGGAGTGTCAGAATAGATTTTGTGCCCAAGTGTCCAGAGTGGGACTTGAATCTTCTCCGATCGAGTCTGTTCACCCAGGACTTGTACTGCATGAGCATACTTGTTTTAAATGTTTGTATCTTGGAGGAATCTGTCTCTGTGTAAGAGTTGTTGCTCCATTGCATGCAACGATGTTGAATGTCCCATTGGCAGATTACATAAGAATTAGGAGCAAGAGTCGGCCATTTGGCCCCTCGAGCCTGCTCTGCCATTCAATAAGATCATGGCTGATCATCAACCTCAAGTCCACTTTCCTGTCCCATCGCCGTAACCCTTGATTCCCCGAGAGTCCAAAAATCTATCTACCTCAGCCTTGAATATACTCAAAGACTCAGCATTCACAGCCCTCTGGGGCAGAGAATTCCAAAGATTCACAACCCTCTGAGTGAAGACATTCCTCTTCATCTCAGTCTTAAATGACCTACCCCTTATCCTGAGACTATGCCCCCTAGTTCTAGACACTCCAGCCAGGGTAAACAACGTCTCAGCATCTACCCTGTCAATCCCCTTCAGAATCTTGTATGTTTCAATGAGATCACCTCTCATTCTTCTAAACTCCAGAGAGTATCGGCCCATTCTCCACAATCTCTCATCATAGGACAGCCCTCTCATCCCAGGAATCAATCCAGTGAACCTTCGTTGCACCGCCTCCAAGGCAAGTACATCCTTCCTTAGATAAGGAGACCAGAACTGTGCACAGTGCTCCAGGTGTGGTCTCACCAAGGCCCTGTACAATTGTAGCAAGACTTCCTTACTCTTATACTCCAACCCCCTTGCAATAAATGCCAACATGCCATTTGCCTTCCTTATTGCTTGCTGTACCTGCATGCTAGCTTTCTGTGTTTCATGCACGAGGACACCCAAATCTCTCTGAACACCAACATTTGTAAGTTTCTCACCATTTAAAAAATATTCTGTTTTTCTATTCTTTCTACCAAAGTGAATAACCTCACATTTCCCTACATTATACTCTGTTAAGTCTGTGAGTTATAATGAGAATTATTACACAGACCACAAGAGTAAATTTTAACAGGTCTTTACTAGTTGAAGGTCAGGGCGGAACTGCCCAATAAATCATTACACAGCACTTATATACCGGTGTGGCCACCACCGGTATTACAGTATACAGCAGCCAAGATAAAGTAGTGCAACCCTTAAAATAGTTCGCTAAAGGTGGAACGGTTACATACACTACAATCCTCCCTTTTTAGGTTAACAGTATATATTCCCATTAAACATAACATCATAACATATATACACAACTTCATGTAAAAACAGTTCACAGATTCAGTCTCTCTGGAGGCTTCCTGACTCGGTCCGGATAACGCCTCGGTGGTGTAGTAGTTTTCGGTGGTGTAGTAGGTTCTTTTGGCAAGGTCGATTCGGCTTGAATGTCAGTGTCGGGTTCATCTGGTTCCAGTATCACCGGATCGGAGGTAGATACTATGGGTATCTCTGCTTCATCATTAGGCGTATAGAGTTGTGGTGTAGGTTGTCCCTTTTCGGATGACGCTATGATCTGGTCAGCATGGCGCCTTATTATGCTTTCACCAATGTCCACGGTATACATCAGCGGTCCTAGTCGTGTGCAAATAGTTCCAGGCTGCCATTTCTCGGTACGGTAGTCCCGGGCCAAAACTTGTTGACCTATCTGGAAGGTTCTAGTTGGCCTTTCATTCATGCCTTGAAATTGCCGGTTCTCTACGTCCCTTCTGATGTTTGGCTTGATCAAATCCAGCCGGCATCTTAGTCTTCTATTGAAAAACATCATGGCGGGAGTTTGGTTTGTGACCGCATGTGTTGCATTCCTGTACGCCAACAAGAAGTTATCTACCTTATGTTGTAGATTTATGTCTTCATTACCCATGGCCTTTATGGCCTTCTTGAAGGTCTGGACAAACCTTTCAGCTAATCCATTGGTGGCGGGATGGTATGGGGCGGACGTGTAGTGCTTAACCCCATTGTTTTTTAAGAACTTCCTGAATTCTTCGGACACAAATTGCGGTCCATTATCAGAACAGATCTGTTCCGGCAGCCCATTCCTGGCAAATATGGTCCTTAATACTGTGTTGGTTCTTTCCGTGGTGGTGGAGGACATCTTTATTACCTCCGGCCACTTGGAGTGTGCATCCACCGCGATTAAGAACATTGAGTCCATAAATGGACCAGCAAAGTCGATATGTACCCTTTGCCATGGAGATGAGGGCCACTCCCATGGATGCAGAGGAGCTTGTGGTGGGGCGTTTTGGACCTTCTGGCATCCTAGACAGCTCTTGGTCATTTCTTCGATGTCTCCATCGATACCTGGCCACCACACGAACGCTCTGGCTAGGTTCTTCATTTTCACTCCACCCAGATGCCCCTCGTGAAGCTCCTTTAGCACTTTATGCTGGAGTTTGGGTGGAATCACCACTCTGGATCCACACATCAAAGTTCCTCGGCACACTGACAGCTGTTCCCTTCTTTGCGAAAATGCTGGCAACAGTGGTTCGCCATGTGCTGGCCATCCCTTCACCGTTAAATCGTAGACTCGTGAGAGAGTCGGGTCATTTCTTGTTTCCTTTTCGATCGTAGAATTTGTTACTGGTAGACATTCCACTATGGTTGAGTGGAACATCTCCACTGGGTCCACTGTAGGCGCCTCTTCTACCGTTGGCAACGGTAGGCGTGATAAACCGTCAGCATTCCCATGCTGTTTTGATCCTTTGTATTCTATGTCATATTGGTGTGCCCCTAGGAAAAGGGACCACCTCTGTAGCCTTTGCGCTGTCATAATGGAAACGCCCTTTTTAGGGTTGAATATGGATACCAACGGCTGGTGGTCTGTCAGCAGTGTAAACTTCTGGCCCTGCAGGTAATGATTAAACTTCTTTACTCCCCACACCAGGCTGAGAGCCTCCCTATCTATCTGAGCATAGTTGCGCTCAGCGGAGGTCAATGATCTGGATGCAAATGCGACTGGCCTTTCCGAGCCATTTGGCAACTTGTGTGAGAGTACTGCTCCAATACCATAAGGAGAAGCATCACAAGCTAAACGAATAGGTAGCATTGGGTTGAAGTGAGCCAACACTTCCTCTGAGGTGATCAATGTCTTGCTTTTGCGAAAGGCCTTCTTACAGTCCTCGCTCCACTTCCATGGTACTTCTTTCTGCAAAAGAGCATTCAGCGGGTGCAGCACCGTGGATAGATTTGGCAGAAACTTATGGTAATAGTTAATCAACCCTAGGAACGATCTCAACTGGGATACATTTTCCGGAGCGGGAGCCTTCACAACAGCTTCGATCTTGTCAGGTGACTTGTGCAGCCCCTCCTGGTCAATGGCATGACCACAGTACGAGATCCGTTTCTGAAAGAACTCACATTTCTGGCGATTAACTCGAAGGCCATATTCCTTCAACCTGGTGAGCACCAGTTTCAAATTTGCAAAGTGTTCCTCATCATCATCTCCTGTAATCAGGATATCGTCCAAGTAACATTGAGTGCTTGGAATTCCCTGTAATACCTGCTCCATGGCCCTCTGCCAAATTGCCGGAGCCAAAGCCACTCCAAAAACCAGTCTATTATATCGATACAAGCCTCTGTGCGTGCTGATTGTGAGATACTGGCGCGACTCTTCCTCAACTTCCATCTGTAAGTACGCTTGCGCCAGGTCTATCTTGGTGAAGCGTTTCCCGCCAGACAATGAAGCAAAGATATCCTCAATCTGCGGAAGCGGATATTGCACCGTGTGAAGCACCGGATTAACTGTGATCTTGAAGTCTCCACAGATGCGGACCTTCCCCGGTTCCCCTGGCTTGTTACTCGATGAACGCTTCATGACGGGAACAATGGGCGTGGCCCACTCACTCCAGTCCACCTTAGACAGTACTCCTGAACGTTCCAGCCCTTCCAGCTCAGCTTCCACAGCAGGTCGTATCGCATACGGTACCGGTCTGGCTTTGAAAAATTTTGGGTTTGCATGTTCTGCAATCTTGATTTTTACCTTAATTCCTCTCAGTGTTCCCAGTCCCTGTTGGAACACCTCTTTAGCCTCATCCAATATTCTGGACAATCGTTCAGGTTTGACATCTTTTTTTCCGGAATCTACCGTTATTGCGTTTAGGGAGTGCCAGTCCATATTTATTTTCCTGATCCACTCCCGTCCCAGAAGTGGTGGACCTCCCTCAGGTAGTACATATAAGTCCATTCCTTGGTGTTCTTTGCCCTTGTGTATCACCTTGACTTTTATCTTTCCGATGGGGTATACTTTTTGCCCCGTGTATGTCTGCAATACTATCTCCGTATCCCGTAGGGGAATATGTTTGAATAACTTTTTGTAATCTTGCTTATTCATGACCGTCAACGCCGATCCGGTGTCCAATTCCATCTTCACTTGGACTCCTGCTATCTGCAGTGTGACCCAGATAGTTTGTCGGTCAGCTTCCTTACTCACGTTGTGAATTCTCAGACTACCCAGTTCCTTGCTGTTGGAGTCTGAATCCGAATTCTGTTCATCCGAACTCTTCTCAGCCACCTTATGTACCTTTCTGCACTTTTCCTGTGGTGACTTTTTGTTGCTGGTCTTCTTTCCTGACCGGCATACTTTAGCTATGTGACCAAGCTTGCCACATTTTCCACATTCCTGGTTTTTAAACCGGCATTGGTTCTGATCGTGTGTTGTCTTTCCACAACGATAACATTTCGTTGAACCCAAAGCCATTTGATCTACGCTGAGTACCGCTGCCTTCAGCTGCATTTCCGCAGTGCCTCTCGCTGCGGCTTCGTGCGATGCTGCAATAGTGACAGCCTTATCAAGTGTAAGATCATTCTCTTCAAGTAGCCGCTTTTGTGTTCCTTCTTTCGACAACCCACACACGAATTTGTCTCTCAGTGCCTCTGTCAGGCTTTCCCCAAACTGGCAGTATTTCGCTAGCTTACGCAGTTCAATTAAATACTCCGCGTTGCTTTCCTCTTTCAGTTGCGTTCTCGCATAAAATTTAAATCGTTCCGCTAACATCAGCGGTGTGGGGTTCAAATGATTCTTCAGGACAGCAACAATTTTAGCGAAAGTCTGATCCGCCGGTTTAGCTGGTGATAGAAGATGCTTCAATAGCCCGTATGTCTTCGCACCCATTGAGTTTAGTAAGGTTAGTGCTTTACCTTCATCTGATATTTTATTTGCCTTACAATGTATCTCTATGTGTTCTACATACGTGGCCCAATCTTCAACATTGGGATCGAAATCGTTGATGTTACCACGCTTAGGCATCCTCGCGATCTTCTTGAGAAACAAAAGAATTATTTTTTTATTTTTTTTTACAAAATGGCAGTTTCCCGCGCTTGTCTTCTTCCCCCGCCTCCGAAAATGGCGGCTTCCTGCGTTTGCCTTTCTCCCCCGCTGGCTGTAATGGCGATTGCCGTATTGCTGCGTTCGCCCTCCCCCAGCGGTTTTCAAATCGCGCCTCCCAGCCCCTCTTGCAGTCTGGTCTTTTCCCCCCCAGCTGCAGCTGAGTTCTCCGCGGTTTTTTTTATTTTCTCCCGCGCCTTACGCTGACCCGGTCGCTGCGCCTCGCGGCCTCGGTAGCTGCCCGGCCTTTTTCACCGCTCGCGGTCGAGCTCTCTCTCGACGCTGTTGCGTCTCCCAGCCCGCTTGCAGCCCGGTCTTTCGCACCGGCTGCGTTTGCATTCACCGCAGCTTCCATGCCTTACGCTGCCCCAGTCTCAGTGCCTCTGGCCCCGACTTCTGTCCGGCTCTTTTCCCCGGCCGTGGTCGAGTTCTCCGCCCTTATATCCTCCGTTTTTTTTATCTCCCCTACTCACAGTCAACGTGGCCGACTTGCTGCTCGTCGCTGATCGGCTTACCCACCACCGTGATAGAAGGGATGATCACTGCCTGTTGCTGATGGAAGGCTTCGTGTCAGAATTCTTCCTTTGCTCTGCAGACCCGAGTCTTTTCTCAGCAGAATGAAGAGGGCGGATGCCTCCTCTCGACGCCCGTTAAACTGCCTTGGATGTATCTCTGCCGCAGGGTAAGATCGTACTCGTCGCCACTGTTAAGTCTGTGTGTTATAGTGAGAATTACTACACAGACCACAAGAGTAAATTTTAACAGGTCTTTACTAGTTGAAGGTCAGGGCGGAACTGCCCAATAAATCATTACACAGCAGTTATATACCGGTGTGGCCACCACCGGTATTACAGTATACAGCAGCCAAGATAAAGTAGTGCAACCCTTAAAATAGTTCTCTTAAAGGTGGAACGGTTACATACACTACATACTCCATCTGCCATCTTACTGCCCACTCACTTAGTCTATCTATATCCCTTTGCAGACTCTTTGGGCTCGATTTTGCCAGCCCTGGGGAGGCGGGTTTGGAGGCAGGACTACCGGGAAAATGGCAGAATTTGGGGGCGGGTGCCCAACCCGCCTCCATGCCATCTTGCCAGGAGGCAGGTAGCCGACCCGTTCCGGGTCCCGGGAAGGGGATTAATGCCAATTAACTGCCTGTTAACAGGCAGTTAACAGGCAGCTTTTTGGCTAATCCCTATTTTGAGCCCTGAAGTGTGGGCTTCCCGACGGCTCCAAACCTCACCAGGGTCAGCGAGGCGGGCCGTCGGTCTGCGGGGGTCGGAAGGGCCGAGATGCCCGGTGTGCAGGTGAGTGATGGGTGCATGTGTGCAGAGGTAAGTGTGTGAGATGTCTGTAAAGTGTTTTAATAAGTTTTACTTACCTTTACTTCTTCCTGCAGGCTTCCTTCCTTCAGGTCTCGGGAGTCCCTCAGCTCACCGGCACAGAAAGCAGAATGGCCGCTGAACTGTCAAAAGCTGCAGCCTTCTGCTGTCTGGTCAGGAAGACTTTCTAATTAAGTCTTGAGTAAAGACACAACTTAGAAGACAGATTGTCAGTGTCTGACAGCTTCACAGAGCTGTCAAACGATGACATTTCATCTATCAAAAGCTCTTGACAGATGAAACGGCACTCGCTGACGTTACCTGTAACTGGCTTTCCCTTAATTGGCCTGCTAAGCCCGCTGGGCGGGTTTAACAAGGTCAATCAAGGGAAAATAACGTGGGTTGGCCACAGGTCAATGGAGGCGGGACTAAAACCTGACAAGTGCGAGTCCCGCCTCCAAAAGCTCCCCATTGACAAAATCCAGCCCTTTGTGTTCTCCTCACAGCTTACTGTCCCACCTAGCTTTGTATCATCAGCAAACTTGGATACATTACACTCGGTCCCTTCATCTAGGTCATTAATATAGATTGTAAATACCTGAGGCCCCAACACTGATCCTTGCGGCACCCCACTAGTTACAGCCTGCCAACCTGAAAAAGGTCCATTTAACTGTACTCTGTATAATGTCCATTAACCAATCCTCTATCCATGCTACTATATTACCCCCAACCCCATGAGCCCTAATCTTGTGTAATAACCTTTTATGTGGCACCTTATCGAATGCCTTTTGGAAAATCAAATATACTACATCCACTGGTTCCACTTTATCTACCCTGCTAGTTACATCCTCAAAAAACTCTAATAAATTTCTCAAACACAATTTCCCTTTCATAAAACCATGTTGACTCTGCCTAGTCATGTTATGATTTTCTAAGTGCCCTGATACCACTTCCTTAACAATGGATTCCAGCATTTTTCCGACGACTGATGTCAGGCTAACTGGCCTGTAGGTCCCTGTTTTTACATAAGAAATAGGAGCAGGAGTAGGCCATACGGCCCCTCGAGCCTGCTCTGCCATTCAATAAGATCATGGCTGATCATCGACCTCAACTCCACTTTCCTGCCCGATCTCCATATCCCTTGATTCCCCTAGAGTCCAAAAATCTATCTATCTCGGCCTTGAATATACTGAAAGATTCAGCATTCACAGCCCTCTGGGGCAGAGAATTCCAAAGATTCACAACCCTCTGAGAGAAGAAATTCCTCATCTCGGTCTTAAATGCCCGACCCCTTATCCTGAGACTATGCCCCCTAGTTCGAGACACTCCAGCCAGGGGAAACAACCTCTCCGCATCTACCCTGTCAATCCCCTTCAGAATCTTGTATGTTTCAATGAGATCACCTCTCATTCTTCTAAACTCCAGAGAGTACAGGCCCATTCTCCACAATCTCTCAGGACAGCCCTCTCATCCCAGGAATCAATCTAGTGAACTTTCATTGCATCGCCTCCAAGGTAAGTATATCCTTCCTTAGATAAGGAGAACAAAACTGTGCACTGTACTCCAGGTGTGGTCTCACCAAGGCCCCGTACAATTGTAGCAAGAGTTCCTTACTCTTATATGCCAATCCCCTTGCATTAAAGGCCAATATGCCATTTGCCTTCCTTATCGAGTGCCTTTTGGAAATCCAAATGTACTACATCTACTGGTTCCCCATTATCTACCCTGCTAGTTACATACTCAAAAAACTCTAATAAATTTGTCAAACACGATTTCCCTTTCATAAAACCATGTTGACTCTGCCTAATCATGTTATGATTTTCTAAGTGCCCTGATATCATTTCCTTAACAATGGATTCCAGCATTTTCCCGACGACTGATGTCAGGCTAACTGGCCTGTAGTTTCCTGTTTTTTCTCTCCCTCCTTTCTTGAATAGCGGGTTACATTTGCTACCTTCCAATCTGCTGGGACCGTTCTAGAATCTAGGGAATTTTGGAAGATCAAAACCAATGCATCCACTATCTCTTCAGCCACCTCTTTTAGAATCCTAAGATGTAGGCCGTCAGGTCCAAGGGATTTGTCGACATTTAGTCCCATTAGTTTCTCTAGCACTTTTCCTCTACTTATATTAATTACGTTAAGTTCCTCACCCTCATTAGACCCTTGGTTCCCCACCATTTTTGCTATGCTTATTGTGTCTTCTACTGTGAAGACAGATACAAAATATTTCTTTAACGTTTCTGCCCTTTCCTTATTCCCCATAATAATTTCTCCTGTCTCAGCCTCTGGGACCAGCGTTTACTTTTGCTACTCTCTTCCTTTTTACATACTTGTAGAAGCTCTTACAATCTGCTTTTATATTTCTTGCTAGTTTTCTCTCATATTCTATTTTTTCCCTTTTTATCAATTTTTTGGTCATCCTTTGCTGGTTTCTGAAACTCTCCTAATCCACAGGCTTACTTTTATTCTTTGCAACATTATAAGTTTCTTTCAATCTAATGCTATCCTTAACTTCTTTAGTTAGACACGGTTGGATCACTTTTCCCATGGAGTTTTTGTTTCTCAATGGACATTACCGCTCATGGTTACCATAGCAGCTGTTGTATCATCTTGTTTCATGTACCTTGGTTCCATTCTGGTTCCAGTCTGTTTAGTTGGACCAGCTTGTCTGACTCAGAGGTAAGAGTGCTACCAACTGAACCACGGCTGACACCTAAGCTGATTAATGCAAGGACAGCTCATTCACATTATTTTCATGCCACACGAAGAGCAGAAGGCTGGACTGCAGGTGATTTTACGGCATGGCAATGAGGGACAGGAGCAGTAAGGCAGGCACAACCATGTGTGCAGAAATATCAGAGAAATGTTTTTCAAATAATGCCACCTTCCCTTTAGCGTTCATTTCAAACATGCTGAAGTGGCTGTCTGATTTAAATGAAAATCAGGTTATGATAAGCTTAGCGCATAGTTTGTGTGCAGACTCCTATCTTCGTTTGCACTAGCTGCCCACATTGGCACACACTGGGCTCATTGAGCATGTCAAAGGCCTCAGGCCTCCATGCCTGACAATGTGGGGAGTGGGTGCCCTATAAATACATCCTATCTATCTGGGCTGTGGGGAGTGGGTGCCCTATAAATACATCCTATCTATCTGGGCTGTGGGGAGTGGGTGCCCTATAAATGCATCCTATCTATCTGGGCTGTGGGGAGTGGGTGCCCTATAAATACATCCTATCTATCTGGGCTGTGGGGAGTGGGTGCCCGATAAATGCATCCTATCTATCTGGGCTGTGGGGAGTGGGTGCCCTATAAATACATCCTATCTATCTGGGCTGTGGGGAGTGGGTGCCCTATAAATACATCCTATCTATCTGGGCTGTGGGGAGTGGGTGCCCTATAAATGCATCCTATCTATCTGGGCTGTGGGGAGTGGGTGCCCGATAAATGCATCCTATCTATCTGGGCTGTGGGGAGTGGGTGCCCTATAAATGCATCCTATCTATCTGGGCTGTGGGGAGTGGGTGCCCGATAAATGCATCCTATCTATCTGGGCTGTGGGGAGTGGGTGCCCGATAAATGCATCCTATCTATCTGGGCTGTGGGGAGTGGGTGCCCTATAAATGCATCCTATCTATCTGGGCTGTGGGGAGTGAGTGTCCTATAAATGCATCCTATCTATCTGGGCTGTGGGGAGTGGGTGCCCGATAAATGCATCCTATCTATCTGGGCTGTGGGGAGTGGGTGTCCTATAAATGCATCCTATCTATCTGGGCTGTGGGGAGTGAGTGTCCTATAAATGCATCCTATCTATCTGGGCTGTGGGGAGTGGGTGCCCTATAAATGCATCCTATCTATCTGGGCTGTGGGGAGTGGGTGCCCGATAAATGCATCCTATCTATCTGGGCTGTGGGGAGTGGGTGCCCTATAAATGCATCCTATCTATCTGGGCTGTGGGGAGTGGGTGCCCTATAAATACATCCTATCTATCTGGGCTGTGGGGAGTGGGTGCCCGATAAATGCATCCTATCTATCTGGGCTGTGGGGAGTGGGTGCCCTATAAATGCATCCTATCTATCTGGGCTGAATTCCACTCAAGCCCCAAAAGTGTAAAGGTAGTGTTCAAATCCAGTGTCCTGAATCCAACCTTTTTAAAGTAAATCTTATCATAAATACTGATTTCACCTGGTTATGTTTGAATTTTTCTGTTTAATTGTTTTATATGTGTTGCAAGTATTATGTTACTAACGGTATATATTCTGTCTGTCAACCACTATGTGAAAAGTATTAAATTAATATCTTTGAGAGTCTTTAAACTTTATGTTTTGCTAAGCCTACATGTGTTTTTCATCCTATCAAGTTCCTCAAGTTATCTTCACAGCAAAGTACCAGAAAGCATGAAGTTTTTACTATGCTAGTTCAGTGTCTTGTCATTATGGAACCTTTTTTCCTTTGTCTAATTATTGGCATTAGCTGGCTGAAGGGGACAGAACATTCATGTTCGTCTGACAGTTACAGTGAGTGAGGTACGATGCCACAATTTAGGGGAGCGGATTATTGCGCACTTACCTTGCGTATGAGAGATTGTGTCGATTGGGCTTATACTCACTGGAGTTTAGAAGATTGAGAGGGGATCTCATCGAAACCTATAAAATTCTGTCAGGCCTGGACAGATTAGATGCAGGAAGGATGTTTCTGATGGCCGGGGAGTCCAGAACCAGGGGTCATAGTCTAAGGATAAGGGGTAAGCCATTTAGGACTGAAATGAGGAGGAATTTCTTCACCCAGAGAGTGGTGAACCTGTGGAATTCTCTGCCACAGAGGGCGGTGGAGGCCAGTTCATTAAATATATTCAAGAAGGAGTTGGTTATATTTCTTAAGGCTAAAGGGATCAAGGGATATGGGGAGAAGGCAGGGACAGGGTACTGAATTTGGATGATCAGCCATGATCTCATTGAATGGCGGAGCAGGCTCGAAGGGCCGAATGGCCTACTCCTGCTCCTATCTTCTATGTTTCTATGTTTCTATGTTTTGTATCTGTCACCAGCTTGGAAAGTATGTTACATAGCAGTGCAACTGTTGTTGTGCCCTTTGCACATCTGTTCTCCACTTTAGTGCATCAGTGTTGAATTCTTCCCTCAGCAGTGAATGAAAAATTCAAAAGTCTTTGATTGAATTATTAATTTGAATTTTCAGGTCATGGTGTCCTGATAGAACTCTCTCACAAGCTCGAAACTACATTTCTGAAGCAATGGGACCGACATATGCAGAGCCGGTGATTCTAAACCTGGAGACAACCTGGGAAGAAAGTGACGTACAAACCCCTCTGATCTGTTTCCTGTCCATGGGATCTGATCCCAGCAATCAGATTGAAGGATTGGCCAAAAAGCTTGAAATTGGTATGGATACAGTCTGAGTAGTGAATACAACTTCCTGCTATCTGTTAGAGTTCCCTGTGTTCCTTTAGAATACTCCATATTCATGTTCATTCAATACTTTACATATGTCAAGGAAACCTCAGGTTGCCAATGGCGAGAATCACTATCAGCAAGTCCCTTGAAGATGTTTTTGCCATAATTAGCATCAGGACAATGTTAGTGTGACTCTCCATTCCTGTGTTGTATAAAGGCACTCTCCCTCGGCTAACTCATCAGTTTCTTCATTGTTATTGGCACCATTACAAGTGACTACTATCCGACTAACTCTATTCACTGCCTTTCATTCATTTCCCACCTAGAAATCAGATACATAGTATATTCATTAAATCTTCAATCGTAGGAAGTACAAACTCCCAGTATCAAGGGCCCGATAACTGTTCTTGTTCAGTCCCCAATGGCCAGCTGTAGAGCAGAATTGGCATCTAACTAGGAACAGGTCACATACTTGTCCTTTTGGTTTGCCAGCTCCATGATTGAAGTATTAAAACATAATTAAGCCGCTCTAAATGTGCACCTCTCACTCTCTTTCAGTATTCTTTATTATCTCTTTTCTGGTTCCTTCTTTATGTCTGTCTCTTTCATCTCTAGTATTTTTCTCTTCCTTGTTCTCTCTCTCTCTTTCTTGTAATGTAAACATTCCTTTTTTTGCTGGCTTTGTAGTCTTTCTCTGTATCTGCTTTTATTTTTATTGAAAACGGTTGATGAAAGGCCAAGAGACATAAAGGGCAGCTTTTCCTGTCCATGCCCGCAACAGTAAACAGGGGCAGCATACCTGTCCAACCCCAGGATCAGCAGGACTTCCATGGCCCATCCCTGGCAGGGCCCGGCATGAGTGTAAGGGGCAGCAAAATGAGATGCAAAATAGGCCTCTTAGGCCTGCAGCTGCCTCTTTGGCTTCAGACTGGCATCTTCTGGCTTCCAATGTCTTGGGGAGTTCCTGAAATTTGAATAAATGTCCATTTCTAAAGTCTTTAACCTGCCCCCAGGACCTTTCTGCATTCTTTGGGTGCCTGGGCATAGCATTGTGCCTGGGCATAGCCCCTGCCCAGTCAGTGAGTGAATGGGGAAATGAGGTGTGAGGCTGGAAACATCCATTCCCACCTCATTTATATTACTCCATCTGGCCTGAGCAGTTCTTGTAGGAGTAGAGACTAATCTCCTTAAATCTCATGAATTTTGTACACTGAAGGTTTGTAACCTTAGGGTTAAGCCACTGCCACAGGCACATCACTAGTAAAACCCTTTAGTCAGTATTTAACTATTATAAGGGTGAACTACAGTTGTTATTTATGTATGGTATGATGCAAAGCTGATAAAAGCTGTGTAAAGGGTAACTGATGCGTTTTCTTTAGATTGTAGGGCCATATCCATGGGGCAGGGACAAGAAGTTCACGCCAGAAAGCTGGTGGCAATGTCTATGCAACAGGTTAGTAAAAATACTTGAATGTTAGTAAATCATAAATAAATTTTATGCCATGTCAGCCACTTTTAATTTTCAATATTCCAAAGATTTTTATGAACATTGTACTCTTCAAGGGGAGGGACATCCCTCCTATGGAGCATTTGTTCTCCTGTCTTGAATTCAGTATCAAATTCAAGCACTCTCAGTTAGCAAGAGCAGAGAGGGCAGATTTTCTGAGTCCTCGCCCATGGTGAAGTCTCTCCCCTGCTGCCAGCATGTGTCAGAAAATAGCAGATGCACTGCTGTGGACTCAAAATCTACCCTTAGCTTTATGTTGCAATGTACTTTAACTTCTGTCTCTTTTAACTCATAATATGGGCATCCAGTTGAAGGCTGAGATTATTATTGCCTTTCTGCACCACAAGGAGCAATTGTTTATCTTACAGCCTGAACACTCCAGTTAGTTCCTGTCTCTCTGTCTTGTACCACTGAAGTTCAGCATGTCTTGTGACTGCACTCAGTAACTGTCCTTTATTATAGCCTGGGACTTAATCGGCTTTGATGGAGTTTACCCCAGAAACATTGAGGTAGATTTTAACTCCAGGCATGGAACAGGTGGGCCCGTTCCTGCTGATGTGAAGACTGAGCCCCTTCAAGGGCCGGGCCTTGTTACCATGCAATCAGTGAGCTGGTGTCCCACCACAGCTTGTCGGCTCCGGGCCGGTGCAATATCAGGCAGTCTGAATGTCGCCCTCACGGGCAGGCAAAAAGCTTTGGGGTGTGGGGGGGGCGGGTGGCGATCGCAGAGTCGGTGGAGCACAGGGCAGCAGAGGCCCACATTAATTTATGGAGTCCAGAGGTGCACTCCTGTTTTGGGACCGCTTCTTCTTCACCGCCTGGTGCAACTGGGTGGAACATTCCGCCCAATTGTACCTCTAAATTACATCAGGGCCTATGTGTGTCATTGGAGCCCGATTTTCATACAGTAAGGAGGCTCCTGCCTGATTCAGGCAAGTGCCTGGCCTGCTCAGTAGAAGGCCTCAATAAGTATGCTGGTGGAGTGATCAGAGGGCAGTAAGTGGCGCACGGTGATTTTAATTCCACTACTGCCATGTTTCCATCGGTCAGCCAAGTTAAATTCAGCCCTATTAACTCCTCTGTTCTCTTCACAGATGCTGCCTGACCTGCTTAGTATTTACAGCATTTTCTATTTTTGTTTCAGGTTTTCAGCATCTGCAGTACTTTTTGTTTTTTGGGACTTGGACCAGGAATTTCCTTGAAGCTGCTCCAGCTCCACCGCCTTAATTTCCCCGGAAGTGTGGCAAAAACCCCTTTTTCGTATGAAAAGGGTTTCCACAGCACCTCCAGCTAAGACACAGCAGTGGAGCGGGAGCCCCTCCGAGGAAATTCACAGCTTTTATCTACTTCAGATAGAAAACTGGCTTATCTCATTTTTACACCATGGGCAGCACGGTGGCATAGTGGTTAGCACTGTTGCCTCACAGCGCCAGGGACCCGGGTTCGAATCCGGCCTCGGGTGACTGTCTGTGTGGAGTTTGCACATTCTCCCCGTGTTTGCGTGGGTTTCCTCCGGGTGCTCCGGTTTCCTCCCACAGTCCAAAGATGTGCGGGTTAGGTTGATTGGCTATGATAAATTGACCCTTAGTGTTCAGGAGATTAAATACGTGGGGTTACGGGGATAGGGTGGGATATGTGTTGGTGTCGGGGTTACGGGGATCGGGTGGGATATGTGTCGGTGCAGGCTCGATGGGCCGAAATGGCCTCTATCTGCACTGTGGGGTTTCTGTGATTCTTCTGTGATTCTGTGAAGCTGAGTCCAAACCTCATTCATTAAATCAGCTTCACATCCAAATCCATGATTTTCTGTGGGGTTCGACCATGGTGCCATGTGCTCCTTTTTCTAATCCACACCTATTTATTAAAGTGTTACTGAGCAATCTAAGGTTTGGAGATTGATCTCAGTCCTATTTATGGTTCCTCCTTGTTTCTTTTGATTTTAACCTCAGCCTGGATAAACTGACTGTTGTTTCTCACACCTCAGGGTGGATGGGTTTTACTACAAAACTGCCATTTCGGATTGGAATTCATGGATGAGCTGTTAGAGACCTTGACCACAAGTGAGAATGTGCACGAGTCTTTCCGAGTGTGGATCACCACCGAGCCACATCCCAAGTTCCCGATCACACTGCTACAGGTTAGTGTTTATGCTGCACGCTGACAGCAGATTGGGAAACAAGTGAAACGGACAGGTTTCCCCAGCCCCCTCCTGATCCTGGTACTGCACTGATCTGCCTCCAAGCTAAGGACTGACCAGGAATTTGATTTCTAAATTTTGAGTTCTTAGAGGATCCTAGATACTTGTATAGCGGGATGACGGCCACGACTGCAACGGTGGGGTCTTTTCCAGGACCAAGAGTGAGGTTGAGGCAAAGTCAGAGGGGCAGTCTCTCAGTTTAGGGAGGCCATACCCCAGCCGTCATCCGCCGGAGGTTTCGCCCCTTACAAGTCAATGCAGAAACTCCAGGAAACACCAAAGGCCTGAAGCAACTGGGTGTCCATCCTTTCCCTGGGGCCTCCACCAGTCTCCCGCCGGAGTTATCGGAGACCAGTAGAACCTGCAAGGAATTTCAGGGCCAGCAAGTTCTAGTTTTTAAGCTATGGGTTTCAGTAATCCCAGTCACAGAAATCTATTCTGATGAAAGGTGACCTTAAACTCACTCCACAGAAACTCTGTTTCTCTCTCCACAGATGCTGCCTGACCTGCTGAGTATTTCCAGCATTTTCTGTTTTTATCTCAAAAATCTATTATCTATTCTGCTTAATTTATTGTTAATGGAATCTGATTTTTAAAACATTAGCCGTGAGAAACGGTACTGCTGAGTTCTTGGACTGGATTCTCCTCTGTGATCCTGCCAAGGTGGGATAGGAAAATGGTGAAAAATAAGGCAAAATCTGTCAATGAGACCTACCGGCACCTCACCACATCAACTTGGATTTTCATCTTTTTTTTTATTCGTTCATGGGATGTGGGCATCGCTGGCAAGGCCAGCATTTATTGCCCATCCCTAGTTGCCCTTGAGAAAGTCATAGAGTCATAGAGTCATAGAGTTTTACAGCACAGAAAGAGGCCCTTCGGCCCATTGTGTCTGCGCCGCCCATCCATCCCTGTCCAGTCTAATCCCATTTTCCAGCATTTGGTCCATAGCCTTGTATGCAATGGTGGTGAGTCACCTTCTTGAACCGCTGCAGTCCGTGTGGTGAAGGTACTCCCACAGTGCTGTTAGGGAGGGAGTTCCAGGATTTTGACCCAGCGGTGATATATTTCCAAGTCAGGATGGTGTGTGACTTGGAGGGGAACTTGGAAGTGGTGATGTTCCAATGCGCCTGCTGCCCATGTCCTTCAGGTGGTAGAGGTTGCGGGTTTGGGAGGTGCTGCCGAAGAAGCCTTGGCGAGTTGCTGCAGTGCATCTTGTAGATGGTACACACTGCATCCACGGTACGCTGGTGGTGGAGGGAGTGAATGTTTAAGGTGGTGGATGGGTTGCCAATCAAGCGGGCTGCTTTGTCTTGGATGGTATCGAGCTTCTTGAGTGTTGTTGGAGCTGCACTCATCTAGGCAAGAGGAGAGTATTCCATCACACTCCTGATTTGTGCCTTGTAGATGGTGGAAAGGCTTTGGGGAGTCAGGAGGTGAGACACTCGCTGCAGAATACCTAGCCTCTGGCCTGCTCTTGCTGCCACAGTATTTATGTGGGTGGTCCAGTTAAGTTTCTGGTCAATGGTGACCCCCCCAGGATATTGATGGTGGGGGATTTGGTGATGGTAATGCCATTGAATGTCAAGGGGCAGTGGTTAGATGCTCGCTTGTTGGAGATAGTCATTGCCTGGCACCTGTGTGGCGTGAATGTTACCTGCCACTTATCAGCCCAAGCCTGAATGTCGTCCAGGTCTTGCTGCATGCGGGCTTCATTATCAGAGGAGTTGCGAATGGCACTGAACACTGTGCAGTCATCAGCGAACATCCCACTTCTGACCTTATGATGGAGGGAAGGTCATTGATTAAGCAGCTGAAGATGTTTGGGCCTAGGACACTGCCCTGAGGAACTCCTGCAGCGATGTCCTGGGGCTGTGATGATTGACCTCCAACCACCACAACCATCTTCTTTTGTGCTCGGTATGACTCCAGCCAGTGGAGAGTTTTCCCCCTGATTCCCATTGACTTCAGTTTTACTAGGGCTCCTTGATGCCACACTGTCAAATGCTGCCTTAATATCAAGGGCAGTCACTCTCACCTCACCTCTGGAATTCAGCTCTTTTGTCCATGTTTGGACCAAGGCTGTAATGATGTCTGGAGCCGAGTGGTCCTGGCAGAACCCAAACAGGGCATCAGTGAACAGGTTATTGGTGAGTGACTGTTGCTTGATAGCACTGTCAACGACACTTTCCTTCACTTTGCTGATGATTGAGAGTGGACTGATGGGGTGGTAATTGGTTGGATTAGATTTGTCCTGCTTTTTGTGGACAGGACATACCTGGGCAGTTTTCCACATTGTCGGATAGATGTCAGTGTTGTAGCTGTACTGGAACAGCTTGGCTAGAGGCGCGGCTAGTTCTGGAGCACAAGTCTTCAGCACGACAGTTGAGATGTTGTCGGGGCCCACAGCCTTTGCTGTATCCAGTGCGCTCAGCCGTTTCTTGATGTCACGTGGAGTGAATCGAATTGGCTGAAGACTGGCTTCTGTGGTGACAGGAACCTTAGGAGTAGGCCGATATGAATCATCTCGTCGGCAATTCTGGCTGAAGATGGTTGCAAACGTTTCAGCTTTGTCTTTTGCACTCGCGTGCTGGGCTCCACCATCATTGAGGATGGGGATATTCATGGAGCCTCCTCCTCCCGTTAGATGTTTAACGATTGGACGTGGCAGGACTGCAGACCTTTGATCTGATCCGTTGACTCCACTTGGCCCTGTGGCATTGCTGCTGGCTGACCCTTCTCCGCCCGCTACATACAAATGTCAGCTGGGAGGCAGGACCTGGGTTCCTGACCCATTCTCACCAAGACATAGAAACATAGACGATAGGAGCAGGAGTAGGCCATTCGGCCCCTCGAGCCTGTTCCGCCATTTAATGAGATCATGGCTGATCATCCAAATTCAGTACCCTGTCCCTGCTTTCTCCCCATTTTCCTTGATCCCTTTAGCCTTAAGAAATATATCTAACTCCTTCTTGAATATATTTAATAAGTTGGCCTCAACTGCCTTCTGTGGTAGAGAATTCCACAGGTTCACCACTCTGGGTGAAGAAATTCCTCCTCATCTCAGTCCTAAATGGCTTACCCCTTATCCTTAGACTGTGACCCCTGGTTCTGGACTCCCCCGCCATCGGGAACATCCTTCCTGCATCTAGTCTGTCTAGTCCTGTTAGAATTTTATCATTTTCAATGAGATCCCCTCTCATTCTTCTAAACTCTAGCGAATATAAGCCTAATCGACCCAATCTCTCTTCATACGTCATTCCTGCCATCCCAGGTATCAGTCTGGTGAATCTTCGCTGCACTCCCTCCATGGCAAGAACATCCTTCCTCAGATAAGGTGACCCAAACTGCACACAATACTCAAGGGGGGAGAAATTCGGTGGGCTGCGCCACCAGTTAGCACCGAAAGAGGGCACTCAGTGGCTTTAGCGCCGCTGGCCACGCCTCCCATGATATTTAGCTGGGGCGCTAATGGCAGCGTTAGCCTGTTGCGCTGCGCCGCCACCGATGACGTCATCGGTGGGCGCAGCGCCCCCCCCTACCGCCCTGATCGCGATATTTGGCAGCGACCGCCTCTGCAGCGCCGCTCGCTAATCGCGCCCAGTTCACGGGGCCTACCTGTGGCGGCAGTGGCGTAAATTAAGGTGGAGGTGCGGGGCGGCCGTTTTTTCGGCGGCCGCCTGCCAGCATCTCCGTCCCCAGCCTCCTGTTCTCCCCCCGCGGCATTGCCGGATGTTTTCCGAGAGCCCAGCACTTCTCCTCAGTGCCGGGCTCTTTTGCCGGCACTCGCGATCGCTCATCGCGCTGGTGCAGGCCACTCCCCCTTAAGAATGGGAGGAAGGCCTGCAGTACCGCAGCGCGCCGTGCCGCAGCGTGTGGCGCTGTGGCACGTTGCGCTGCGATATTCAGTTTCAGCACCCTAAGAGGGACGCGGAGCACCTCGAGCCTCGCCCCATGTCCCTCTTGGGGCGCTCAAGCTGAATTTCCGGCGATCGCTGCTGCTCCAATCGCAGCGCAAAATCTGGCGCCCAGGCGAGCTTGGCGCCCCGTTTGCGGCTCAACCCAATTTCTCCCCCAAGGTGTGGTCTCACCAAGGCCCTGTACAACTGCAGCAAGACATCCTTGCTCCTTTACTCGATCCTCTCGCTATGAAGGCCAACATCCCATTTGCCTTCTTAACCGCCTGCTGCACCTGCATGCTTACCTTCAGCGACTGGTGCACAAGGACACCCAGGTCTCGTTGCACTTCCCCTTTTCCCAATCTATTGCCGTTCAGATAATAATCTGCCTTCCTGTTTTTGCCACCAAAGTGGATAACCTCACATTTATCCACATTATACTGCATCTGCCCAATCACCCAACCTGTCCAAATCATACTGGAATTTCTCGGCATCCTCCTCACAGCACACACGGCCACCCAGCTTTGTGTCATCTGCAAACTTGGAGATATTACATCTAGTTCCCTCGGCTAGATCATTAATATATTGTGAATAGCTGGGGTCCTAGCACTGATCCCTGCGGTACCGCACTAGTCACTGCCTGCCACTCGGAAAAAGACCCATTTATTCCAACTCTTTGCTTCCTGTCTGCCAACCAGTTCTCTATCCAAGTCAGTACCTTACCCCCAATCCCATGTGCTTTAACTTTGCATGCCAATCTCTTATGCGGGACCTTATTGAAAGCTTTCTGAAAGTCCAAATACACCATATCCACTGGTTCTCCCTTATCTAGTCTACCAGTTACATCCTCAAAAAATTCCAGTAGATTAGTCAAGCACGATTTACCTTTTGTAAATCCATGTTGACTTTGCCCGAGCCTGCCACTGTTTTCCAAGTGCTCCGCTATTACATCTTTTATAATGCACTCTAGCATTTTCCCCACTACCGATGTCAGGCTTACCGGTCTGTAATTCCCCGTTTTCTCTCTACCACCTTTTTTAAATAGTGGGGTTACATTAGCTACCCTCCAATCCTTGGGAACTGTTCCAGAGCCTATAGAATTTTGGAAGATGACCAGCAATGCATCTACTATTTCTAGGGCCACTTCCTTAAGTACCCTAGGATGTACATTATCAGGCCCTGGGGATTTATCGGCCTTCAATGCCGTCAATTTCCCTAACACCATTTCCCTACAAATACTGATTTCATTCAGTTCCTCCCTCTCATTAGACCCTATGTTCCCTGACATCTCTGGGGGGTTATTTGTGTCCTCCTTTGTGAAGACAGAACCAAAGTATGTATTTAATTGGTCTGCCATTTCTTTGTTCCCCATTATAAGTTCCCCTGATTCTGACTGCAAGGGACCTACGCTTAACGTCAACAATCTTTTTTTCTTCACATATCTATGGAACTTTTACAGTCAGTTTTTATGTTCCCTGCAAGCTTACTCTCATAGACTATTTTCCCCCTCTTAATTAATCCCTTTGTCCTCCTTTGCTGAATCCTAAACTGCTCCCAATCCTCAGGTTTGCTGCGTTTTCTGGCCAATTTATATGTCCTCTCCTTGGATCTTATGCTATCCCTAATTTCCCTCGTTAGCCACGGTTGAGTCACCTTCTTTGTTTTATTTTTATGCCAAACAGGGTTGAACAAATTCTGTAGTAAGGAAATATAGCAACCAATTTGCACACATGGTCCCACAAACAACAATGAGATAAAGGATCAGATAATCCACTCTAGTGACATAGGTTGACGGATAAAGGTTGGCCAGGACACCGGGAGAACACTGCTTTCCTTCTTGTAATAGTGCTAGGGGACGTTTTACATCCAGTTTTGAGGGCAGACAGTGCCTCGGTTTAATGCCTCATCCAAAAGGTGGCAGCTGTTACAGTGCAGTACTCCCTCAGCCTAGACAGTGCTCTCAAGTCTCTGCAGTGAGGCGTGATCTCAGGACCTTCTGACTCAGAGGTGAGATTGCTACCAGTGAACCAAGCCTAAAAGGGAAGAGGTGGCTGGAATTTAAAGGGTCAGAATAGCCCCAAAGGTCAATGGAGCCTGAACCTTGCAGGAAAAAGATTGGTGAAGTCAAGCGTAGGTCCCTTGCAGTCAGAATCAGGGGAATTTATAATGGGGAACAAAGAAATGGCAAACCAATTAAATACATACTTTTGTTCTGTCTTTACAAAGGAGGACACAAATAACCGTCCAGAGATGTCGGGCAACATAAGGTCTAATGAGAGGGAGGAATTGAATGAAATCAGTATTTGTAGGGAAATGGTGTTAGGGAAATTGATGGCATTGAAGGCCAATAAATCCCCAGGGCCTGATAAGCTACATCCAAGGGTACTTAAAAGTGGCCCTAGAAATAATAGATGCATTGCTGGTCATCTTCCAAAATTCTATAGACTCTGGACTCTGGAATAGTTCCCATGGATTGGAGGGTAGCTAATGTAACCCCACTATTTAAAAAAGGTGGTAGAGAGAAAACGGGGAATTATAGACCGGTAAGCCTGACATCGGTAGTGGGGAAAATGCTAGAGTGCATTATAAAAGATGTAATAGCGGAGCACTTGGACAGTGACAGGCTCGGACAAAGTCAACATGGATTTCCAAAAGGTAAATCGTGCTTGACTAATCTACTGGAATTTTTTGAGGATGTAACTGGTAGAATAGATAAGGGAGAACCAGTGGATGTGGTGTATTTTGACTTTCAGAAGGCTTTCGATAAGGTCCCGCCTAAGAGATTGGCGTGCAAAGTTAAAGCACATGGGATTGGGGGTAAGGTACTGACTTGGATACAGAACTGGTTGGCAGACAGGAAGCAAAGAGCTCAACGTAAGCTCGAGGAACAGCACCTCATCTTTCGATTGGGCACTTTACAGCCTCAACATGGAGATCAACAATTTCAGATAATAATCCCTGCCCCCATTTTTCATGCAGTATGATCTTGCCATTCCCATTTGCAACATTTTCACAGCATGTTCTTTCGATTCCTTCCTCCCCTCCTGAACCCCTCCCCCTGTCTCTGCACCTGCTTAGTATCTGTTACATCTCCAGCTGTTTCCAGTTCTGATGAAGGGTCCCAGACCTGAAATGTTAACCCTGTTTCTCTCTCCACGGATGCTGCCTGGCCTGCTGAGTATTTCCAGCAATTTCTGTTGTTATTTTAGTTGGAATAAACGGGTCTTTTTCTGAGTGGCAGGCAGTGAATAGTGGGGTACCGCAGGGATCGGTGCTAGGACCCCAGCTAGTCACAATATATTAATGATCTAGACGAGGGAACTAGATGTAATATCTCCAAGTTTGCAGATGACACAAAGCTGGGTGGGCGTGTGTGCTGTGAGGAGGATGCCGAGAAACTCCAGTATGATTTGGACAGGTTGGGTGATTGGGCAGATGCATGGCAGATGCAGTATAATGTGGATAAATGCGAGGTTATCCACTTTGGTGGCAAAAACAGGAAGGCAGATTATTATCTGAACGGCAATAGATTGGGAGAAATCAAATCAAATCAAAATCAAATCAACTTTTATTGTCATTGTTAGTGCACAAGTGCAGTACAACGAAATGTAGGCTTGCGGCTCCCGAGAGTGTACATTTGGATTAAGACATTTAAACATTCAACATACATTTGGCTTGTAGTATATTAACATAAACATAACCATAATAAAGTGCATTGGCAGATGTGCAGGCTTTAGAGTTTATTTGTGGAGTTCAGTAGGATGACAGCCCTGGGAAAGAAGCTGTTCCTAAATCTGGTTGTACGGGTGTGAATGCATCTGTAGCGTCTCCCAGATGGCAGGAGGGCGAACAGACTGTGGCTGGGGTGGGTAGGGTCTTTGATGATGGTCCGTGACCTCCGTAGACAGTGTTTCTGGTATATGTGCTCTATGGTCGGTAGCTGGGTGCCGGTAATGCGTTGGGCAGTTTTGACTACCCGCTGCAGGGCTTTCCGGTCATAGTAGCTACAGCTGCCATACCATACTGTGATACAGTTTGTCAGGATGCTCTCTATTGTGCAGCGGTAAAAGTTAGAGAGGATCAGGGGTGACAGATTACATCCCTTCAGCCTCCTTAAGAAATATAGGCGCTGCTGGGCCTTCTTCACCAGAGAGGAGGTGTTGAGGGACCAGGAGAGGTCTTCCGTGATGTGGACTCCGAGGAACTTAAAGCTGTCCACCCTTTCCACCACAGCCCCATTGATGTGGATGGGGGTGTGACTTCCGCCTTTGGACTTCCTGAAGCCCACAATGATTTCTTTTGTTTTCTTGGTGTTAAGGGCCAGGTTGTTATCGGCGCACCACTTCACGAGATGCTGGACCTCCTCCCTGTAGGCTGACTCATCGTTGTTGGTGATCTGGCCTACTACCGTGGTGTCATCCGCAAACTTGATGATGGTGTTGGAACCATGAACAGCCACACAGTCGTGGGTGAAGAGGGAGTAGAGGAGGGGGCTCAGCACACATCCTTGTGGGGCCCCCATATTCAGGGTCGGGGGGGGGAGGTGTGGTTACCTAATTTGACAGACTGGGGTCTGTTTGTTAGGAAGTCCAGGGTCCAGTTGCAGAGGGAAGTGTTCAGGCCAAGAGTTTGGAGTTTGGTGGCCAGCTTGTTGGGGACGATAGTGTTGAATGCTGAGCTGCAGTCTATAAACAGCATTCTGATGTAGGTCTCCTTACCATCTAAGTGATTCAGTGCCGAGTGTAGAGCAGTTGTGATTGCATCCTCCGTTGATCTGTTTGCACGATAGGCAAACTGGTGTTGGTCAAGGGAGGCAGGAACACTGGCTTTAATGTGGGCTAAGACCAGTCTCTCAAAACACTTCATTATGATGGGTGTGAGTGCGACAGGTCGATAGTCGTTCAGGCACGTCACAGCCGTTTGTTTTGGCACAGGAATAATGGTAGCGGTCTTGAAGCATGTACGGACTACTGCCTGGGCCAATGACAGATTGAAGATGGCGGTGAAGACATCAGCCAGCTGATCAGCACATTCTTTGAGTACCCGTCCAGGGATGCTATCCGGTCCAGCAGCCTTTCGTGTGTTCACTCCGCGTAGAACACCCCTTACGTCGGAGGTCGACAGAGTGAGCACCTGGTCTTCCGGGGGTGGCAAGGCTTTGGTAGCCGGCTCCATGTTGTCCCTGTCGAAGCGAGCGTAGAAGTTGTTAAGCTCCTCCGGAAGGGAGGCATCGCTAACCGGGGGACTGGTGTTTTTGCCCTTATAGTCAGTGATGGACTGGATGCCTTGCCACATGCGCCGGGGGTCCGAGTTGAGCAGGGGAAGTGCAACGAGACCTGGGTGTCCTTGTGCACCAGTCACTGAAGGTAAGCATGCAGGTGCAGCAGGCGGTTAAGAAGGCAAATGGTATGTTGGCCTTCATAGCGAGAGGATTCGAGTAAAGGAGCAAGGATGTCTTGCTGCAGTTGTACAGGGCCTTGGTGAGACCACACCTTGAGTATTGTGTGCAGTTTTGGTCGCCTTATCTGAGGAAAGATGTTCTTGCCATGGAGGGAGTGCAGCGAAGATTCACCAGACTGATACCTGGGATGGCAGGAATGACGTATGAGGAGAGATTGGGTCGATTGGGCTTATATTCGCTGGAGTTTAGAAGAATGAGAGGGGATCTCATTGAAACTTATAAGATTCTAACAGGACTAGACAGACTAGATGCAGGAAGGATGTTCCTGATGCCGGGGGAGTGCAGAACCAGGGGTCACAGTCTAAAGATAAGGGGTAAGCCATTTAGGACAGAGATAAGGAGGAATTTCTTCACCCAGAGAGTGGTGAACCTGTGGAATTCTCTGCCACAGAAGGAAGTTGAGGCCAATTCATTAAATATATTCAAGAAGGAGTTAAATATATTTCTTAAGGCTAAAGGGATCAAGGGATATGGGGAGAAAGCAGGGACAGGGTACTGAGTTTGGATGATCAGCCATGATCTCATTAAATGGCAGAGCAGGCTTGAGTGCCCGAATGGCCTGCTCCTATCTTCTATGTTTCTATATTTCTATGTTTCCTTACAATAGTGGCTACATTGCAAAAGTACTTCATTCGCTGTGAAGTGTTTTGCAATGTGCTGAGTATTTGCAAGGTGCTAAATAAATGCAAATTCTTTCTTTCATTAGTTATATCCACAGTTCATTACTTTCATTGTTTACTTGTAGACTAGTTTGCAATCTCCATTGACTATTTTACAGACATCCATCAAGTACACCAATGAGCCCCCTCAGGGAGTGCATGCAGGACTGAAAAGAACATTTACTGGGATCACGCAAGACCAAATAGAATACTCAAACCTACCCATGTGGAAACCACTACTGTATGCAGTCGCTTTCCTGCATACCACTGTCCAGGTAATAGAGCCCAGATATGACTGTGCTATACTCTGATCATGTATTCCAGAATTATACTCATTCAGTGAGTATGATTGACCACATCCCTGAAGGCATGAGAGTTCATATTGTGAAACTGAAGGGGTAATGTTAATCCTACCCACATGGCAGTGAACCGGGCAGGTGGCCAGTTCCTGTTGACATTCCACTGTCTTCAATTTTAACTTGCTCTTCTGAGCAGGCAGCAATGACAGTCGTATGAAGCGTTACAGTCATTCTTTAAATGTGCAGATCAGGGCCCGATGATGTCATTGGGCTCCGACTGCAATTTTAACTGTGGTCTGACCGAGGAAGCCAATGTGGTATACCCACTCGAAATGGGCAGGAAGCAGCAGCTTGTTGGCAGGCAGGCAGAATTAAGGGAGGCAGGAAGTCACCAGCCAGCACCAAAGGGACAACAGCTATCAAGAAGGTAAGTTGCAGGGAAGGAGTTTGAGGAGATGGTGGAGCCCTGGGCACCAGGGCAGGGTAGACTTGAACCTTCCTTGTGGGGTCCAGAGGAGCACTCCTTCTCCTCCTGGCACCACAAGGAAAGTCAAAAAATGTTTTAAATGTACCTGTTTGGGTCCTTTCTGGCTCTGAATTTTAACTGCCACACCCCCGCCCCACCCCACCCTGTAAAGTCTGTAGGTTGTGCAGTAAATAACTTCAGAGACTTTAGAAGTACAAACAAAACAGGTCTTTACTATTCAGAGGTCTGGGCGATTTCTGCCCTAGTTAACGTATCACAACCCTTATATACTGGTGTGGTCACTATCGGTATTACAGTATACATGAGCCAATAAATAGTGCCACCCTGAAGTAGTGCTCTTAAAGGCGAACGGTCACATTCTATAGTTCCCTTAAAGGTAAACAGTTACATACACAACACTCCTCCCTTCCTAGCTTATTACTTACAGAATCCCGTTAAACATACAATCTTCAATTTTATATAAACAGGTTGCAGATATACTCTCGATGGAGTCAACGTCATATAACAATTTACAGATATACTCTCGATGGAGTCAACGTCATATAACTTCATGTTTAACATAACATAATAACATATATAACTTCATGTCAAAACAGATCACAGATTCAGTCTCTGTGGAAAACAGTTCATAGATTCAGTCTCTGTGGTGTAGTCGGTTCACATTGCTGGAGTGACTCATTCAATAGTCCTTCCATGGGTTTAACAGTTTGAACTTCCGAACTGAATTGGCTCCGTTCGGAGGGACCACGTGTGTGATCTGGTAGAGGTAATCATGGTTCAGATGGGTCATCTTCTGTTTTGACTTTTCCTTTTCTGCTTCTTGGAGACTCTCTGGGCTCCACTGTCAGCTGCCAGCTGCATGCGCGGTTCCTCCTTCTCTTCCTCCTTTTTCCGTAGTAGAGCCACCTTCTCCCGATGTTCCGTAGACTTTCGGTGCTCCTCCATGATTTCTGTATGGTGGGAGTCGAAGTTACAAGTTGGGCAGGACAGGACATAGTAATATTCGGAGTCGTCCTGAGCTAGGCCAGCGAGAGGGTCTTCTATGTCCTCCCTACCCAGCTGGACGTCAGCCAGCTTTTGTTCCAAATCCAGACATCTTTCCTGAAGAGACTTCTTCACGTGTTCCGCTTCCTCTAACTTTTTCTGGGCTTTCAGCAAGTTGTTTACTAATGACCTCATTTGTGATTTTAATACTTCAACTTCCTTTGGAGATTGATTGATCGGACTATTCAATCCCTCTACCGGAGCAGTTGTTTCAGCGTTCTGTTGTTCAACCTTGACATGAGTCAGCGTACTTTTGGTATCTAAGGGTTGCTCTGCTGCCATCTTCTCAGTCTGTGTTGCAACCTCGGCTATTTCAATAACTTTTGAAAGCTCCAAACCCTTCTCCTCTGACGATTTAAGCTCATGTTCATGGCCCATTCTTACGGTCTCTGTGTTTCTTACAGTTCCCTTTTCTTCCACTGAAAAGATTTCCAGTTGCATCTGTTCTTCAAGTCGTTGGACCTCGGCCATTGCCGCTTCATATTTATTTTGTGTTTCCTTTAATAATTTAACGAGTTCTTGGACATCCTGTATTCCCTGTTCTGGTATGTCTTCCACCACTAATTTTTTTCCTATGGATTGAATCCCTAACGATGAGTCAGCCTTGGCCTGAAGCTCATCAAACATTTCCTGCAGACTTTGTAATTCTTGCTTATGGTCAACCTTTAGTCGTTCATGTTCTTTCACTAACACGAGCTTTTCGGAAGTTGCCAAGTTAACCCCTTCCAGGATTGTAGTCCGAGCCTGTTCATACTGTTCTTTCAACTCGTTACACTCTGCTTGCAACAAGTCGTAGAGGTGAACTGGAATACCATCCTGACTTCCTGAAGATTCCTCTTCCTTTGGATCGTTCTGTGTATATTCTAGTTCCTGAACAGCCTCAGGGAGATGTGATTGGTACTTGGCCACGATGGCTCTATGGTCGCTCTCTGCTTGAGCGAGCTGTCTCTGTTGTCTTTCCAGGGACTCCCATTCGGTGTCCCAGAACTTTTTCACCTTTTCCATCTCTTGTAGGAGACGGGCACTCAACTGTTCTAATTGTCGTTGTACTTTGACATAACGTTGAGTTCTAGCCCGGTGTTCCTCCGTAATGCATCTGTCTGTAGCTTGAACAGACTCAGAATTCTCTGTCTTTATGCACGCCATCGATTTCCCAACCTTAGTCCGTGAGTTCATGTTAATCTTGTTTTTCATACATAAGCTGGACTTATCGTCTTCCGGCTCGGAGTCTGAGCTGCTTGTCTGCACCGAGTCCTCACTCGTCATTGCTTGTCGGTAGTGCCATTCCATGTCTATTTTCTTGATCCACTCCCGTCCCAGAAGTGGTGGTCCTCCCTCAGGTAGTACGTACAGATACATTCGTGGGTGTTCTTTACCCCTATCTCTCACCTTGACTCGTATTTTTCCCAGGGGGTATACATGATGCCCCGTGTATGTCTGTAATACGAATTTGGTATTTCTTAAGGGTATGTGAGAGAATAGCCGGTGATAGTCCTTTTGGTTGATGACGGATACAGCTGATCCCGTGTCCAGCTCCATTCGTACTTGGACTCCCGCTATTTTTAGTGTGACCCAGATCAACTGTAGATCAGTTACTTTACCCACATGGTGGATTCTCAGACTATCCAGCTCCTGGCTGTTTGGGTCTGAGTCTGAATTTTGTTCGTCTGAACTCTTTTCAGCCACCTGATGCACCTTGTTGTACTTTCCTTGTGGTGGTGGCTTCCTTTGCTTGTTGGTCTTCTTTCCGGACCTGCATACCTTCGCGATGTGACCCAGTTTGCCACATTTCCTGCACTCTTGGTTCTTAAACCAGCACTGATTCTGGTCGTGCGTTGTCTTTCCACAACGGTAGCATTTGGGAGTGCTTGTTGTAATTTGGTCCACCCCGAGTGCCGCCGCCTTTAGCTGCATTTCCGCCGTCCCTTTCGCTGCGGCTTCGTGCGATGAAGCTATGAGGACAGCCCTGTCCAGTGTGAGGTCGTTTTCTTCCAGAAGTCGCTTCTGCGTTCCTTCTTTGGCCAAGCCGCATACAAACTTGTCCCGCAGCGCCTCTGTCAAATTCCCTCCAAACTGGCAGTATTTCGCTAGCTTACGCAGTTCGACTAAGTATTCCGCATTGCTTTCATCTTGCCTCTGGGTTCTGGCGTAAAATTTAAATCGTTCAGCCAGCATCAACGGTGTGGGGTTCAAGTGATCCTTCAACACTGTTACGATCTCTTCGAAGGTCTGGTCCACTGGTTTAACTGGTGCTATTAGATGTTTCAAAAGCCCGTATGTTTTTGCTCCCATCGAATTTAACAAAGTTATTGCCTTGTTGTCATCCTCAATTTCGTTGGCTACGCAATATATTTCTATGCGTTCCACATACGTGGCCCAGTCTTCTATTTCTGCATTAAAGTCATTAATATTTCCTTGCTTAGGCATCTTCTTCTCTTTTTGAGAACAGTACAAGTATTACTTTACTTATTATTAATTTTCTTCTCTCTTCTTGAGAACACACCAGCCTTTCTGAAAAATCTTATTACTTTTCTGAAATTCTTAATAATTTCCAAGATGGCGGTTTCCCGCTTCTTCCTTCTTCTTCAGCGGTTTTCCCCGAAAAATGGCGGCTTTCCCGCGCTTCTCGCTCTCCCCGCCCACTTCAATGGCGGTTTTCCCGCGCTTGGCGGTCTTCACCCGGTCCCCCGACGCCGTCTGTCAGCCCGAGTGCGGTCCTTATCTATAATGCGATCGCTGGATCGCGAAGCGGCTGCCGGCCCTTATCTGTAGATCCGATTGCTCTCGCGGCTCTCGGCCCTTATCTGGAGATGCGATCGCTGGCTTGCAACGCCTCCCGCTCGGCTCTGGCTCCCCCGCTCGCGCGGCTCTCGGCTCTGACACTCCCGCGCCTACTCGCAGGCTCAGCGCTTCGTGGCAGCGGTTGCTGCACGGCTTCTCACATTGCCCGCGGTCCGGCTGTCACCCGACGCCGTTGGACCCGAATGCTTTGCCCTTCTCCTCCAAATACTTCTACCCCGTTTTTTTTTAAAATTTATTTGTTTTAACTACTCACAGTCTCTTCGGCCGCCTTGTTTTAGGCTGATTGGCTCGCTCAAGATGTGGTAGCAGGGTAATCTGTGCCTGTTGCTGCCGCAGCTTTGCTGTTAATCTTCCAGCTTCCAGTAAGTACTATACTTTTAGTAGACGGAGCCTCGTGTTTTCTTTTTGAAGCTCTCTGCTACTGGTTAGTCTTGCCGCAGGGTACGATCGGACTCGTCGCCACTGTAAAGTCTGTAGGTTGTGCAGTAAATAACTTCAGAGACTTTAGAAGTACAAACAAAACAGGTCTTTACTATTCAGAGGTCTGGGCGATTTCTGCCCTAGTTAACGTATCACAACCCTTATATACTGGTGTGGTCACTATCGGTATTACAGTATACATGAGCCAATAAATAGTGCCACCCTGAAGTAGTGCTCTTAAAGGCGAACGGTCACATTCTATAGTTCCCTTAAAGGTAAACAGTTACATACACAACACACCCCACCCCCATCCCCGGCCTGGTTTCCACTAGGCGGGGCGGGGCGGGGGGGTGGGAGGGGAGTAAAAATCAGGCCTCATGTTCCAGAAAATTGTCCTGAATACATTCAAGAAATCCATTGCCTTTACTACTTGAGCTGGTCTGCTCATCCCAGCCTATTTGAAAATTAAAATTTCCCATTATAATCATTGTTTCTGTCACATGCTTCCCTGATCCTCGTATTTGTACATCCTCCTCGCTACATCACAACTATCAGGAAGTCTGTAAGTAACACCCACCAGAGTCTTGTATCATTGCTCTTCCTTAACTCTACCCATATTGTTCCCACTGCCCAACCACCCTTACTGGAATCCCTTCTACCTACTGCTGTAATTGGATCTTTTATCAATATTGCTACTACCCCGAGGCCAGGCAGGTATCACCAGATACTGTATAACAAAGGTGTGGACACAACATTGAAAAGTCCATTGGAAGTCTTTACAAGTGACAGGGTGCTGATTATAATAATATGTAGACTTGGGAACTGAAAAAAAATTAACTTTGATAATGACTTTAAATTGTGGAGCATGACAAATTGTGCTACGGCTTGTGACAGACTGCAGGAAAACATAGATAGGCTAGCAGGATGGGCAGATACACGGCATATGCAGTTCAATGTAGAATAAGGTGAAATAATATATTTTGGAAGGATGAATAGGGAAGGAAAAGCTTTAAGATTGTAAATGGAATAAAGGCACAGCAGGACCTTAGATCTTCTGGATACACAGGTCATTAAAGGTGGCAGTGCAAGTCAATAAGGCCATAAAAAAGGCAAACAGAATCTTTCATTTTGTATCTAGAGGCATAGAATACAAAAGCAAGAAAATAATATTTGACTTTGTGTTTATTTTAAATGAGTTAGCATCGCTCACAGTAATTTCTGAGATTGACATCAAAGGACTGATAAAATTAAGCCTGTTACCACTCCCTTCCCACTAAGCTGAGCTTCCAACCCTATATCCTCGCCATCACAAAGCGCCTACTTCCACCTCCAAAACATCACCTGATTCCACCCCTGCCTCAGCTTATCTGTTGCGGAAACACTCATCCATGCTTTTGTTACCAACAGACTCGACAATCCAATGCTCCCCTGGCTGACCTCCCATCTTCCACCCTCCATAAACTTCAGCTCATCCAAAACTCTGCTGCCCGTATACTAGCCCGCACCAGGCCCTGCTCACCCATCACCCCTGTGCTAGCTGACCTGCATCTTCCTGTTCAAATCCCTCCATGGCCTCATCCCACTCTATCTCTATAACCTTCTCTAGCCAGCCATCGAAGTCCTAAGCTCTGTACCCACTCCCTAAATCTCTCTGTCTCTCCACCTCTTTCCTCCTTTAAGATGCTGCTTAAAACCCTCTTTGACCAAGATTTTAGTCACCTGTCCTAATATATTAGTTAGATTGGTGTCAATTTTTATCTGATTACACTCCTGTGAAGCGCCTTGTGATGTTTTACTACATTAAATGCGCTATATATAAATGCATGTGGTTGTTGTTATGATTTCCAGGAATAAGGAAATACTCACTGTTGTAATTCACTATGTGTAAGGGTTTGAAATCAGTATCTGCAGGAATTATACCATCACATCTAAACTCTGGAAATATAACTTGCTTTTCAGCTGTACTTGTTCAACCTGATTGATTTAGAATTTTACAATAATGAATGAAGTGAAAGTGATTAAATAAGATTTTGTTTTTACTTCCTATTGAATGTTAGGAACGGCGGAAGTTTGGTCCACTGGGGTGGTGTATTCCATATGAGTTTAACTCTTCAGATTTCACAGCCAGTATCCAGTTCATACAGAACCACCTGGACGATTGTGACAAAAAGAAGGTGCGTTTCAATCTGTTTGTATGTGATAATGTTGATTAAGAACATGTAGAAATAACAGTTTTCTCATAACGAATGAATACCTCAGTGTGTGTTGTACTAGAAGAGGGGACAGCAAGTGACACCTTATGTTATATAAAATTACAAAGCGATATTAATAGATTAAGCGAATGGGCAAAACTGTGGCAAATGGCTTTCAATGTAGGCAATTATGAGGCAATCCACTTTGGACCTAAAAAGGATAGAACAGGATACTTTCTAAATAGTGAAAAGTTAGAAACAGTGGAGGTGCAAAGAAACTTGGGGGTTCAGGTCATGAACAGGTACAGAAAATAATCGAAAAGACTAATGGGATGCTGGTCTTTATATCTAGAGGACTAGAATACAAGGGGGTAGAAGTTATGCTGCAGCTATACAAAACTCTGGTTAGACCACACCTGGAGTACTGTGAGCAGTTCCAGGCACCACACCTTAGGAAGGATATATTGGCCTTGGAGGGAGTGCAGCATAGATGTACCAGAATTATACCTGGACTCCAGGGGTTAAATTATGAGGAGTGATTACACAAACTAGGGTTGTATTCTCTGGAATTTAGAAGGTTAAAGTGTGATTTGATCAAAGTTTTCAAGATGATAGGTGCAATGGCAAGGGTTTCCGAGAGCCTCTCGACAATGATCCAGAGCGTGGAGGAGTCCACCTCCAACATTGCACAAGGCTCTGCGTACACTATGGAACCCATCATTTCCAGTCTGGAAAGGATGGTAGACTCCCAGAGAGACCGTGGCAACCCAGACCTGATGCCGCATGTGATGGGCGATCTGGCAGCTTCCATTGCAGCACAGGCGGAAGTGATGCAATGTCTTAGTGCTGTAATGCAGTCTATGCTTGGCGGCATCCAGTCTCAGACTGCTCTCATGCAGTCTCAGCTTGATGCCACACAAGCTCTGACTGCTACCATCGTGGCTGGGTCTACCACTGTCGACCAGGGCTTTCATGGTGTCGCAGCAGGCCAGCAATCTGTGCTCCAACAGATTGTTAGGGATGCTGAGGTGCTGCCCCGGGGGAGTGGCAGTGGGTTTGTGGCAATGTTCCATCTAAGGTGCGCGGGTGTGAGGCCGCGCAGCTATCTGTAAGGTTCCGCGCAGTCAAATTCCCAGGCCGCGCACAGTGGAGAGCAGGAGATGGAGTGGGGGCGGGGCCTAATGACCAAAACATGAGCGGCTGCAGAGAGTGCGGGATAAAGTGCCGCTGGGGGCAGGCCGGGAAGAGAGCTTCATCTGATTGGCTGTCAGCTCTTGTGAAGTGCAGTCTGCGCATGTGGATTGGAGGAAATGACCACGTTTTGGGCCATGGCCGGGTAGGAGTGTTGTGCTCTGTAAGGGTGGGTTCAGAGCAAATGGCCCTTTGTGCAAATGCAAGAAATGCAGAGTGAAGGAAGCGAGGGAAACGCCAGACATGTTTACTGAGACCTGCCAGTGAGAACACTGCTGCCCAGAGAGCAGTCGCTTCAGCACAAACTGCCACAGTAAGTCTCAGGCTGCTCCCAATGTCAGATATTGAAACTCCATCAATTTTACAAACTATTTGTAACAGCTCCATGGAAAAATTCTGATGCCTGATTTAAATGTTGGAGGGTTTCAATGGAATTCTGATTTTTGCAGCGAGGTGAACAGATTGTTTATAAAATGCCATATTCATAGAATCATAGAATGGTTACTGTTGTATCTATGCTTTAATGCATTCAATCAAGCATGTAGATACGTCGAATTAAATCAGAGTCAGGCAGACAGGCTTATAACTGCGATGTTCACTTTATTGCGTAAAATGGCCGACTGCCTTTTCCCGGGTAATTCCCATAATGCAATGCACATTACATTACCGTATTGACTGGTGTCAAACTCGCAATCAATACACGACATCCCCTTTTTCCTTGGAAACAAACTTGCAGTTTACAAACAGTTGCTTACAATAACACTGCATAACTTATTTGGTTTATAAACTTTTTACAAACTTGTGTCTTACCACACAACTAAATAATTCCCAGGTTTAAACATATAACATCACCCATGCAGTTCTCGCACAGTTTATGTTGTGACATAATCAGACAGTCTTTGGGGTTTTCTTTTAACCCTTTGAGGTCTGGCTGTATTGGGTATGTCTGACATGTTGGTGTCAGTTGGGTATTGCCTGTGTCACAGTGGTATGTGTGTCAGGGTCTACTATACTGTCCTCAGTCCCTTGTGTTTCCTCCTGCTCATGGAGTGTCTCCTTTGGTCCATTGGTTCTGTATTTCTTCACAAACGTAGTGTTTCTCGAGTAGTGTGCTCCATCTGGAGATTCTACTACTACTTGACTCCCTGTTTTACTCAAAACTTTGTGGGGTGTGGCATTAAAAGGAGTGGTGAACTTGTCCACTTTGTCCTGCCGTACCAGCACCGTGTCGCCAACTTCCACCTCTGAGTATTGTGTTCTCCGCTGTTCATCTGCGTACAATTTGGACTTGCCTTTTTGTTCTGCATCCCAGTCACGTACTTCCATGTCTGCACGTGACTCTGTGATGTCTGGCAGCTTTCCTCTCATTTTCCGTTTAAAGAGCAGCTCTGCTGGGCTCTTTCCTGTCGTGGCATGGTCAATGCTCCTGTACACAGTCACATATTTTCTAAGTTCACGTTTCTAATCTAGTCCTTCTGACTGAGCAGTTCTGATTCTCTTCATCAGCGATGCATTCTGGCGCTCGACTTCTCCGTTAGCCTGAGCCCATTTTGTTGTCATTTTCAGGTGTTTGATCCCGTTGTTTTCACAGTATTCTTTGAATAATTCAGATCTGAATTGGGGACCATTATCAGATTTGCAGGTGATTGGCAAACCATGACGGCTGAAGATTGACTCTAAACTATCAATAACCTTCTCTGTTGTTGTGGAGGTCATGATGTCGTATTCATAGTAGCGACTATAATAATCAACTGCCACAAGAATGGAGTGGCTGGATGGCAAGGGTCCCGGTAAGTCTATAGCTACATCCTGCCAGGGGCCCTCCGGTAATGGTGTTGGTCTCAACGGTTCAGGTGGGTCGGGTCTGGCTACTATCTGACAGCCGTGGCACGCTTTACAGTGTTTTTCAGCTGCCTTGTCCATGCCAGGCCACCAAACCTTGGTTCTGAGACGTTGCTTTGTTCCAACTATTCCCAAGTGTCCGTCATGTGCTAACACCAGGGCTCGTGCATGTAACACTGTGGGTAGCACGATGCGTGTTCCCCGAAGAACTAGGTACCCCACTACGCACAGCTCGTTTGCAATTGCTGCATAAGCTTTACAGTTCTCAAAATGTCCGTTTGTGATTGCCTTCCGTACCTCAATCAGCTCTGGGTCAGTAGCAGAGGCTTCCTCCACCTCTCTAGTAGTGAGTGCTTTTGGTAGCACGAAGTAGTGATTCAAAGCACTAACCGCCGCCGTGTAGTCTGCTGGCTCTCCTGTGTCCGGTAGAGTCAAAAATATATCCTGGACATCTGGTCCTGCTAGGTTAGAAGTAGAGCTCTTCTCCTCTGCTTTGTGGCACCTGTAGAGGTATCGTCGATAATGAGTCCTTTGCCGTCGGCATAAAGCTCAAAAGACGTTAACCACCTCGTCCATCTTGGACCCAATATGGCTGGCTCGGCAAAGCATGCAAAATTTTGAATGCCGGTCTTCTCCATCCTAGCTAACTAAAACTTGGGCAACTTCCTATCTAAAATGATTCCGTTCGTTATCCTCGTCGCCAATGTTGTATCTATGCTTTAATACGTTCAATCAAGCATGTAGATACGTCGAATTAAATCAGAGTCAGGCAGACAGGCTTATAACTGCGATGTTCACTTTATTGCGTAAAATGGCCGACTGCCCTTTTCCCGGGTAATTCCCATAATGCAATGCACATTACATTACCGTATTGACTGGTGCCAAACTCGCAATCAATACACGACAGTTACAGCACCGAAGGAGGCCATTCAGCCCGTCGAGCCCGTGCCGGCTCTCTGCAAGAGCATTTCAGCTAGTCCCACCCCCCACCCTTTCCCCATAGCCCTGCAAATTTTTTTTCCTTCAGGTACTTATCCAATTCCCTTTTGAAAGCCGTGATTGAGTCTGCCATGTTACTGATCATTACATCCACCACCCTTTCAGGCCGTGCATTCCAGATCCAAACCACTTGCTGCGTAAAAAAGCTTTTCCTCACGTCGCCTTGGGTTCTTTTGCCAATCACCTTAAATCTGTGTCCTCTGGTTCTCGACCCTACTGCCAATGGGAACAGTTTCTCTCTATCTACTCTGTCTTGACCTCTCATGATTTTGAACACCTCTATCAAATCTCCTCTCAATATTCTCTGCTCTAAGGAGAACAACACCAGCTTCTCCAATCTATCCACGTAACTGAAGTCCCTCATCCCTGGAATCATTCTCGTAAATCTTTTCTGCACCCTCTCTAAGGCCTTCACATCCTTCCTAAAGTGTGGTGCCCAGAATTGGACACAATACTCCAGTTGAGGCCGAAACAGTGTTTTATACAAGTTCATCATAATTTCTACGCTTTTGTACTCTATACCTCTACTTATGAAGCCCAGGATCCCGTAAGCTTTTTTACCTGCTTTCTCAACCTGCCCTGCCACCTTCAACGATTTGTGCACATAATACCCCTAGGGGCCTCTGTTCATGCACCCTTTTTAGAATTGTACCCTTTAGTTTATATTGCCTCTCCTCATTCTTCCAACCAAAATGTATCACTTCGCACTTTTCTGCGTTAAGTTTCATCTGCCACGTGTCCGCCCATTTCACCAGCCTGTCTATGTCCTCTTGAAGTCTATCACTATCCTCCTCACTGTTCACTATACTTCCAAGTTTTGTGTCATCTGCAAATTTTGAAATTGTGCCCTGTACTCCCACATCCAAGTCATTAATATATATCAAGAAAAGCAGTGATCCTAGTACCGACCCCTGGGGAACACCACTGTATACCTTCCTCTAGTCCGAAAAACAACCATTCACCACTACACTCTGTTTCTTGTCACTTAGCCTATTCCGTATCCATGCTGCCACTGTCCCTTTTATTCCCCAAAAAAACTTTTAAAAAAATTAAATACATGGGCCTAGAAATTCACTGGCCTTAGCGCCGCTTTTGAGGCGCTAGAGGGCCTAGCGCCGAAGTTATGGCCAGTTTAGAAATTGACAGGGGCCCTAAATCGGCGTTAGGCCGGTAGCGCTGCGCCGGCACCGATGACGTCATCGGTGTGCGCAGCGTCCCGGTTGCCATGGTAACCCGCCCGAACTCGGAAATTGAGTTGCGGCCGCCTCGCCTGTGGCAGCCGCAAGCAACGTTCTGGCAGAGGTGCCTTACAAAACTTTGCGCCGGCGCATTAAAGGCCCCGCGGCGGCCGGCCGCTTTCCCGCCGGCCGCCTGGCCGCAGCTCCCTCCCCGGACTTCCCCCCCCCCCCCCGGAACAGAAGCAAGCCCGGCACTTGTCCGAGGTGTCGGGCTCATTTTTAAAAAGATTATCGCGGGCCGCGGCCGGGTGCAGGCAGCTCCTCCTTAACGGAAGGAGGAGGCCTGCACTTCCCGAGCCTGCCGCACCGCAGCGGGCGCCGCAGCGCCGAAATAGCGCCGCAATGCGGCGCGTGGCGCCAGTTTTGAGGCGCTGAGACCCCTCAGTAGCGCCGGCAGCCGTTTGGGCGCGGCGCTACTGAATTTTTGGCGCGCGCAGGGGGACTTAGCGCCGGCACTAACTTCCGGCGCTAAAGCCCTCGCTGCGCCAAAACCGAATTTCTAGGCCATGAATCTTTAAACAGTCGGGCAGCATTGGTAAGAAAATGCATTAAAATGTAACAGTAGTGCTGATTTCTGTTGACTATCACCAAGCTGTCTCACTTCAGCCATAGTTTGAAATGCCAACAGCTGCTCTGTGAAACGGGGGCGAGACGATTTTAATGGTGAACCTTATGCCGCGAGTGATTGACAGCTGCACCAGCCAATTGAGTGCAGACCGGACATGAAGGGTAGCCAATGGGATTGGAGATGGGCGGTGCCTAGTACAGTGATTGACAGGTCGGATGAGGTGGGAGTATTTTGGAATAACAACAGAAAACGCTGGAAAAACTCAGCAGGCCAGGGCAGCATCTGTGGAGCGAGAAATGGAGTTAACGTTTCAGGTTGAAGGCCCTTCGTCAGAACTGGAAAAAAAGCAGGAAAAGGGATAGATTTTAAAGCAAGTGGGGGCTGGGAAAAGGGGAGGTGTTGAAAGAACAAAAGGGAAGGTCAGAGATAGGATAGAAAGCAGGAGAGATTGCGAGACATTGAGAGACTTAAAGAGATATTCAAGGAACAAAGGATGGCTCTAGATGAAGTGTGAATGGCCCTGGCAGAATGAAGAACAGCTGCCATGTGGGAGGGGAAAAAAAAAGCCCAGACGAAAGTGTGGATTAAAAAAAAAGAAAAGGAAAATATATATATACGGCCCGGCCGCGCCTGAAGCGCTAGGCCCCGCACGGCCGGTATCACAACGGCACCGGGCCTCAGGCGCTAGGCAGCGAGAGGGGAGGGAGGGACAGAGAGAGGGGGAGGGAGGGGAGGGAGGGAGAGGAGAGGGGGAGAGGGAGGGACAGAGAGAGGGGACAGACAGGGGCAGGGAGACCGCGCAGCCCAAAATTGCCCTGGCAACGCCGGGCATCCCCAGCTAGTATATATATATATATATATGTGATAGGGGCCGAGGTTATGATCTGAAATTGTTGAACTCTATGTTGAGTCCAGAGGGCTGTAGAGTGCCTAATTGAAAGATGAGGTGCTGTTCCTCGAGCTTATGCTGAGCTTACGTGGAACAATGCAAGAGGCCGAGGACGGTGAGGTCTGAGTGGGAATGGGGCGGTGAATTAAAGTGACAGGCCACCAGGAGCTCAGGGTCCTCCTTATAGACTGAACGGAGGTGTTCTGCAAAGCGGTCACCCAATCTACGTTTGGTCTCCCCAATGTAGAGGAGACCACATCGTGAGCAGCGAATACAGTATACTAAATTGCAGGAAGTACAAGTAAATCGCTGTTTCACCTGGAAGGGGTGTTTGGGGCCCTGGACAGTGGGAAGGGGGGAGGTAAAAGGGTATGTGTTGCATCTCCTGCGCTTGCATGGGAAGGTGCCGGGCAAAGGGGAAGGGGTGCTGGGTGTGATAGAGGAGTGGACTAGGGTGTCGTGGAGGGAGCGGTCCCTACAGAATGCTGAAAGGGGAGGTGAGGGGAAGATGCATTTAGTGGTGGGATCACGCTGGAGGTGGCGGAAATGGCGGAGGATGATCCGTTGAATGTGGAGGCTGGTGGGGTGAAAGGTGAGGACAAGGGGAACGCTATCGTGGTTCCGGGAGGGAGGGGTAGGGATGAGGGCAGAAGTGCGGGAGATAGAACGGACACGGTTGAGGGCCATGTCAACCACAGTAGAGGGGAATCCTCGGTTGAGGAAAAAGGAAGACATGTCAGAAGCACTGGTGTGGAAGGTGGCATTGTCAGAGCAGATGTGGCGGAGACGGAGAAACTGGGAGAATGGGATAGAGTCCTTACAGGAGGCGGGGTGGGAGGAAGTGTAGTCCAGGTAGCTGTGGGAGTCAGTCGGCTTGTAGTGAATGTTTGCCAATAACCTATCCCCCGAGATGGAGATGGAGACGTCGAGGAAGGGAAGGGAAGAGTCGGAGATGGACCATGTGAAGGTGAGGGAAGGGTGGAAATTGGAAGCAAAGTGAATGACATTTTCTAGTTCAGGGCAAGAGCAGGAGACGGCACTGATACAGTCATCAATGTACCGGAAAAAGAGGTGAGGGAGGGGACCCGAGTAGGACTGGAACAAAGAGTGTTCCACATATCCCACAAAAAGCTAGGATCCATGCGGGTACCCATAGCAACAGCTTTGATTTGGAGGAAATGAGTTGAGTCAAAGGAGAAGTTGTTCAACGTGAGAACAAGTTCAGCCAGGCGGAGGAGGGTGGTGGTGGATGGGGGCAGGTTGGGCCTCTGTTCAAGGAAGAAGCGGAGCGCCCTCAGGCCATCCTGGTGGGGGATGGAGGTGTAGAGGGATTGGACGTCCATGGTGAAAAGGAGGCGGTTGGGGCCGGGAAACTGGAAACTGTTAAAGTGGCGGAGGCTTTTAGTTCAGGGACCAAACTTCAAAGATCGCTCATTTGTGGGGATACATTGTTGAAGTGCATTGTGCAAAGGTTAAAAAATTTACATTTGCAGAGATGTCATGATGGATTCTTCCCTACAGTGTCATATTAGAAATAGAAAGTGGTGAGAATGTGAAACTTCCCCTCTCTCGCTTCCGCTCTCCCTCTCGCTCCCCCTTTCTCTCTCTTCCCCCTCTCTCTCTCTTCCCCCTCTCTTTCTCTTCCTGTCGCTCTTTCCTTTCTCTCCCCCTCTCTATCTCACTTCCCTCTCTCTCCCCCTCCTACCCTCTCTCTCTCTCTCTTCCCCTCTCTCATCCCCTCTCTCTCATCCCCCCCCTATCTCTCTTTTCCCCTCTCTCTCCCCCCTCTCTTCCCTTACTCTCCCCCTCTCCTCCTCTCTCCCCTCCCCCTCTCTGTCTCTTCCCCCTCTCTCCCTCCTGCTCTCTCCCCCTCTCTCCCCTCTCCCCCTCTCTCTCTCTCACCCCCTCTCTCTTCCACTGCTCGCCCCCTCTCTTTCGCCTCTCTCTCCTTGCTCTCCCCTCTCCCCCTGTCTCTCTTCCCCCTCTCTCTCTCACCCACTCTCTCTTCCACTGCTCGACCCCCTCTCTCTTCCGCCTCTCTTTCTCTTTCGCTTCTCTCTCCCCTTGCTCCCTCTTTCTCTCTTCCCCCCTCGCTCTCTCTTCCCCCTTCTCTCTTCCCCTCTCTCTCTCCCACTCACTCTCTCTCTCCCAATCTCTCTCTCTCCGCTCTCTCTCTCTCTTCCCCTCTCTCTTTACTCACTCTCTCTCTCCCAATTCTCTCTCTCTCCGCTCTCTCTCTCTCTTCCCCCTCTCTCTTTACTCACTCTCTCTTCCCCTCTCTCTCCCACTCTCTCTCTCCTCACATCTCGCTCTTCCCCCTCTCTCTCTAACCCCGCTCTCCCTCTCTCAGTCTCTTCCCTCTCTCTTTCTTCCCTTCTCTCTCTCGCTGTTCCCCTTCTCTCTCGCTCTTCCCCCTCCCTCTCTCTCTTTTCCCCCTCTCTCTCTCTTCCCCCCTCTCTCTCTCTTCCCCCGCTCCCACTCTCTCTTCCCCTCTCTCTTTCCACCCCCTCGCGTTCCCTCTTCCCCTTCTCTCTCTCTCTTCACCTCTCTCTCTCTCTTCCCCCTCTCTCTCTGTTCCCCCTCTCTTTCCACCCCCTCGCGCTCTCTCTTCCCCTTCTCTCACTCTCTTCGCCTCTCTCTCTCTGTTCCCCCTCTCTCTCTCTCCTCCCTCTCTTTATCTCTTCACCCCCTCTCTCTCTTCCCCTTATATCTCTCTCTTCACCTCTTTCTCAACCCTTCTATCTCTCACTGCCCCCTCTCTGTCTCTTCCCCTCTCCCCTTCCCCCTCTCTGTCTCTTCCCCCTCTCTCTTTTCCACCTTCTCTCTCTCTCTTCCCCTTCACTCTCTTCTCCCTTTCTTTCTCTCTTCCCCTCTCTTTTCCCCTTCTCTCTCTCTCTCTTCACCTCTCTCTCTCTTCCCCCTCTCTGTCTCTTTCCCCCTCTCTTCCCCCTTTCTCTCTTCCCCTTCTCTCTCTCTCTCTTCCCTGTCTCTCCCCATTCTCTCTCTCTGCCCCTCCTCTCTCTCTCTCTCTTCCCCTCTCTCTCCCTTTCTCTCACTTCCTCTTCTCACTCTCTCTTTCCTCTCTCTTCCCCTCCTCTCTCTGTCCCACTCTCTTTCGCTCTCCCCATCTCTCTCTCTTTCCGCTCTCTCTTCCCCCTCTCTTTCTCCCTTGCCCTCTCTCTCTCTCCCCCTCTCCCACTCTCTCTCCCCATCTCGCTCTTCCCTCTCTCTCTCTACCCTCGCTCTCTCTCGCTCTTCCCCCGCTCTCTCACTCTTCCCCCTCTCTCTCACTCTTCCCCCTCTCTCACTCTTGCCCCTCTCTCTCTCTCTTCCCCTCTCTCTTTCCACCCCTCGCTCTCTCTCTTCCCCTTCTCTCTCCCTATTCACCTCTCTCTCTCTCTTCCCTCTCTCTCTCGCTCTTCACCTCTCTCTCTGTTCCCCCTCTGTCTCTCTCTTCTTCTTCTCTTTCTCTCTTCCCCTCTCTCTGTTACCCCTCTCTCTCTCTCTTCTCCCTCTCTTTATCTCTCCACCCTCTCTCTCTTCTACTTATATCTCTCTCTTCACCTCTCTCTCTCTCTCACCCCTTCCTTCTCTCTCTCTCTCTCTCTTCCCCCCTCTCTCTCTTCCTCCTCTATCTCTCTCTCACCCCTCTCTCTTCTCCCCCTCTCTCTTTTCCCCTTCTCTCTCTCTCTTCACCTCTCTCTCTCCCCCTCTCTCTTCCCACTCTCTCTCTCTTCTCCCCTTTCTCTCTCTTCCCCTTCTCTCTCTCTCTTCACCTCTCTCTTCTTCCCCGTCTCTTCCCGCTCTCTCTCTTCCCCTCCTCTCTCTCTCTTTCTTCCCCCTCACTCTCTCTTCCCTCTCTCTCTCTCTTCCCGCTCTCTCTCTTCCCCTCCTCTCTCTCTCTTTCTTCCCCCTCACTCTCTCTCTTCCCTCTCTCTCTCTCTGCCCTCTCTCTCTTCCCCTCCTCTCTCTCTCTCACTTCCCTCTCTCTCTCTTCCCCTCCTCTCTCTCAAATTCAAATTCAAATTCAAATCGCTTTATTGGCATGATAAGGTACATCTTATGTTGCCAAAGCATCAAAATACATTTATGGTTGAACACATAAACGCAGTTCTATTCATACAGTGTATAAACAGGTATATCCCTGAGTGTATAAATATACATTCGCATTGTTTATATATACTCTTTTCTTAGTTTACTGGTTGTCCCTCTGTTCATGGCAAGCTGTAACATAGTGTGCCGCCAGTGTTACACAGCTTCTCTCCTCCCCCAGTAGGAATGGGAGTTTTTGGTTGTCATTCAGATTTCTGAATTCAGGGCATATTTGTGAGAATTTTTGGTAGCAATTCTCCCTGATGCCCTGATATTTTCCACAGGCTGTGAGGAAGTGCATCTCTGTCTCCACTACTCCCTGACTGCAGTGAGAGCATATCCTGTCTTCTCTTGGCAGCCTGGTCTGCCTGTGTCTGCCTTTTTCGATCGCTAGGCTATGTTCGCTAAGTCTGTACCTTGTCAAGGTTCTTCTCAGTTTGTTATCCTTTACCATGGTCAGGTAATCAGCTATGTTGTATTGTCTGTTTAGGGCCAAGTAGCAATTGAGTTTGTTTTGGGTTTTTGGTGTTTCTGCCCAATATGTCAGATATTTTTCCTTTTGCTTAGCGACGATTGTGTTGGGTCGAATTCTTTGTGTTACCCTGTCACTGTCCTGGGGCTGGTTATTGTTAGTATTGTTAGTAGTTACTTCACTGAGTCCCAGGACTAGTTGACTGAGGGTATTCTTCTTTATGGTCAGCTCTTGGCATTTCAGGGCGTCGTAGTGATAGCATTGGGGGTTGCTCATTTGTAGGTGATTCCAAAATTTGGTGGCTCCTTTTTGGATAGTGATTATTAATGGATATTGGCCTAGTTCCGCCCTGCATGCATTGTTTACTGTTTTCCTTTGAGTCCGGAGGATACTTTTACAGAATTCTGCATGTAGGATCTCAATTGGGTGTTTGTCCCATTTTCCAAATTCTTGTTGTGTTAGCGGTCCCCATACCTCACTGCCATAGAGCGCAATTGGTTCAATTACTGATTTGAAAATTTTGAGCCAAATGCTAATTGGGATTTCTATTTGGATTGATTTTTTGGTGGCATAGAAAGCCCTTCTTGCTTTCTCTTTCAGTTCATTCACAGCCAGTTTGAAGTTTCCCGTAGAACTGATTTTTAAGCCCAAGTATGTGTAGTTATTGGTTTGTTCAATTTTGGTTGTTCCTACTGTGAAATTTATTTTGGGTCCCTGATGTTTGGATCTTTGCTGGAACACAAGGACTTTGGTTTTTTGGGGATTTATTGTCAGGGCCCAAGTCTGGCAGTACGACTCCAGCAGGTCCAGGTTCTGCTGTAGACCCTCCTTAGTTGGTGACAGCAGAACCAGGTCGTCTGCATAGAGGAGGAATTTAACCTTGGATTCTTCCCTTCCCTCACTCTCTTCCCCTCCTCTCTCTCTATTCCCCCTCTCTCCCCTTTCTCTCTCTCTTCCCCTCCTCTCTCTCTCTTTCTCCCCCCTCTATCACTCTCTGCCCTCTCTCTCTCCCCCTCTCGCTCCCCTCTCTCTCTCTCTTCCCCCCTCTCTCTCTCTCCCCCCATCACTCTCTGCCCTCTCTCTCTTCTCCCCTCTCTCCCCCTCTCTCTTCCCTCTCTCTCTCTTCCCCTCCCCTCTCTCTTCTCCTCTCTCTCTCCCACTCTCTCTCTCTCCTCATCTCTCTCTCTTCCCCCTCTCTCTCTTCCCCCTCTCTTTCTCCCTTCCACTCTCTTTCGCCTCTCTTCCTCTTCGCCTGTCTCTCCCACTCTCTCTACCCCCGCTCTCTCTCTCTCGCTCTTCCCCTTCTCTCACTCTTCCCCTCTCTCTCTCTCTTCCCCCCCTCTCTTCCACTCTCCCTTTCCACCCCCTCACTCTCTCTCTTCCCCTTCTCTCTCTCTATTCACCTCTCTCTCTTCCCCCCTCTCTCTCTCTTCACCTCTCTCTCTGTTCCCCCTCTCTTCCTCCTCTCTCTCTGTTCCCCCCTCTCTCTCTCTTCTCCCGCTCTTTATCTCTTCACCCTCTCTCTCTTCCCCTTATATCTCTCTCTTCACCTCTCTCTCAGTTCAGTTCAGTTCAAATGCTTTATTGGCATGAAAGTTTACAGAGAACCATATTGCCAAAGCTTACATAGCAAAAAGGTACAGTTTTCCAACATTCTGTAGGTGTCAATCGATTTGACATTTGTTGGGTATATACAATATTACTTTTAAACAATATTAATTTTAAACAGTCTTTCTACTCTCTCTCACCCCTTCCCTCTCTCTCTTCCCCTCTCTGTCTCTTCCCCCTCTATCTCTCTCTCTCTCTCACCCCCTCTCTCTTTCCCCCTTCTCTCTCTTGCTCTTCTCCCTCCCTTTCTCTCTTCCCTTTCTCTCTTCCCCTTCTCTCACTCGCTTCACCTCTCTCTCTCTCTTCCCCCTCTCTCTCTCTGTTCCCCCTCTCTCCCTCCTCCCTCTCTTTATCTCTTCGCCCCCTCTCTCTTCCCCTTATATCTCTCTTCACCTCTCTCTCTCAACCCTTCTATCTCTCTCTGCCCCCTCTCTGTCTCTTCCCCTCTCTCCCTTCCCCCTCTCTGTCTCTTCCCCCTCTCTCTTTTCCAACTTCTCTCTCTCTCTTCCCCTTCTCTCTCTTCTCCCTTTCTTTCTCTCTTCCCCTCTCTTTTCCCCTTCTCTCTCTCTTCACCTCTCTCTCTCTCCCCCCTCTCTGTCACTTTCCCCCTCTCTCTTCCCCCTTTCTCTCTCTCTTCCCCTTCTCTCTCTCTCTCTTCCCCATCTCTTCCCATTCTCTCTCTCTGCCCCTCCTCCTCTCTCTCTTCCCCCTCTCTCCCCCTCTCTCTCTTTCCCTTTCTCTCTCGCTTCCCCTTCTCACTCTCTCTTCCCCTTCTCTCTCTGTCCCACTCTCTTTCGCTCTCCCCATCTCTCTCTCTTTCCGCTCTCTCTCTTCCCCCTCTGTTTCTCCCTTGCCCTCTCTCTTACCCCCTCTCTCTCTCTCCCCCTCTCTCTCCCACTCTCTCTCCCCATCTCGCTCTTCCCCTCCTGTCTCTCTCTCTCTTCCCCCTCTCTCGTTCTCCCCCCACCCCCTCTATCACTCTCTGCCTTCTCTCTCTCTCTCCCCTCTCTCTCTCTCTTCCCCTCCTCTCTCTCTCTCTTCCCCCTCTCTCATTCTCCTCTTCCCCCTCTATCACTCTCTGCCCTCTCTCTCTCTCCCCCTCCCCCTCCCCTCCTCTCTCTCTCTCTCTTCCCCTCCTCTCTCTCTTCCCCCTCTCTCATTCTCCCCTTCCCCCTCTATCACTCTCTGCCCTCTCTCTCTCTCCCCCTCCCCCTCCTCTCTCTCTCTTCCCCTCCTCTCTCTCTCTCTTCCCCCTCTCTCATTCTCCCCTTCCCCCTCTATCACTCTCTGCCCTCTCTCTCTCTCCCCCTCCCCCTCCCCTCCTCTCTCTCTCTCTTCCCCTCCCCCTCCCCTCCTCTCTCTCTCTCTCTTCCCCTCCTCTCTCTCTCTCTTCCCCCTCTCTCATTCTCCCCTTCCCCCTCTATCACTCTCTGCCCTCTCTCTCTCTCCCCCTCCCCCTCCCCTCCTCTCTCTCTCTCTCTTCCCCTACTCTCTCTCTCTCTCTCTCTCAGTAAGTCTCAGGCTGCTCCTCCAAAAGAAAGGATTTTTTTTTGCAGTTTTCTATAATACCTGTGTTGGGACATCGCCACCGCAGGATCAACTCCATTAAATGCACAAGTTAATTTAGTGTTAAATTGTCTGTTGCTACAAGCAGCGGGAGTAATAAAGAAAGACTTGGGTTTCTGTCGCGCCTTTCACGACCACCGGACATCCCAAAGCGCTTTACAGCCAATGAAGTACTTTTGAAGTGTAGTCACTGTTGTAATGTCGGAAACGCGATAGCCAATTTGCGCACAGCAATCTCCCACAAACAGCAATGTGATAATGACCAGATAATCTGCTTTTGTTTTGTTGATTGAGGGATAAATAATGGCCCAGGACACCGGGGATAACTCCCCTGCTCTTCTTCGGAATAGTACCATGGGATCTTTTACATCCACCTGAGAGAGCAGACTGGGCCTCGGTTTAACGTCTCATCCGAAAGGCGGCACCTCCGACAGTGCAGCACTCCCTCAGTACTGCACTGGAGTGTCAGCCTAGATTTTTGTGCTCAAGTCTCTGGAGTGGGACTTGAAACCACAACCTTGTTCAACAGTGTAAAATATCTCAATTGACAGCTTTGATGTTAACAAGAGAAGCGTTGTGTAGTCCACAAATAATTTTTTTTAATTTGTTTATGGGATGTGGGCGTTACTGGCAAGGCCAGCATTTATTGCCCATTCCTAATTGTCCTTGAGAAGATGGTGGTGAGCCGTCTTCTTGAACCGCTGCAGTCCGTGTGGTGAAGGTACTCCCACAGTGCTGTTAAATAGGGAGTTCCAGGATTTTGACCCAGCAACGATGAAGGATTGGCGATATATTTCCCAGTCAGGATGGTGTGTGACTTGGAGGGGAACATGCAGGTTCCCATGTGCCTGCTGCCCTTGTTCTTCTGGGAGGAAGAGTTTGCGGGTTTGGGAGGTGCTGTCGAAGAAGCCCTGGCAAGTTGCTGCAGTGCATCTTGTAGATGGTACACACTGCAGCCATGGTACACCGGTGCTGGAGGGAGTGAATGTTTAAGGTGGTGGATGGGGAGCCAATCAAGCGGGCTGCTTTGTCCTGGATGGTGTCGAGCTTCTTGAGTGTTGGAGCTGCACTCATCCAGGCAATTGGAGAGTATTCCGTCACACTCCTGACTTGTGCCTTGTAGATGGTGGAAAGGCTTTGGGGAGTCAGGAGGTGAGACATTTGCCGCAGAATACCCAGCCTCTGACCTGCTCTTGTTGCCACAGTTAAGTTTCTGGTCAATGGTGACTCCCAGGATATTGATGGTGGGGGATTCGGATTCGGTGATGGTAATGCTGTTGAATGTCAAGAGACGGTGGTTAGACTCTCGCTTGTTGGAGATAGTCATTGCCTGGCACTTCTGTGGCGCGAATGTTACCTGCCACTTATCAGCCCAAGCCTGAACGTCGTCCAGGTCTTGCTGCATGCTGGCATGGACTGCTTCATTATCTGAGGAGTTGTGAACATCCCTATTTCCGACCTTATGTTGGAGGGAAGGTCATTGATGAAGCAGCTGAAGATGGTTGGGCCTAGAACACTGCCCTGAGGAACTCCTGCAGCGATGTCCTGTGCAACTTATAATAGTGTTCTATTAATGGTGCATAATCAATTTCAATCCTGCAAGGCTTTGCGTGGCTTGTGTAAGGTATTTGCCACCACCGTGTTCCCTATGAGCTTTAGAAACTGCTTTTGAGTATAACGTTAACCGACGAGCACAGATTGCACCATTGAACACTTGCAGGCAGCACGGGAGAGTTTGTGAACTCTTTGGACCTCATTGGACTCGAAGTTAATCCTGCTCCAAAATTGCTGAGTCATGCAGCAGTGTCCCCTGTAACTGCGAGTAAGTTTGATAGGCTTCATATCTTAAGTGCTCCCTCCATAAAACAAACTTGTTAATGTATCAACAACAGAAAATGCTGGAAATACTCAGCAGGTCAGGCAACATCGTGGAGAGAGAAACAGGGTTAACATTTCAGGTTGATGACCCTTCATCAGAACTGGAAAAGATTGGAGAAGTAACAGATATTTAAGCAAGTGCAGGGGCAGGGAAAGGGGGGGAGGTGAGGAAAGAAGAAAAGGTAAGACCTGTGATAGGATGGAAGGCAGGAGAGATTGAAAGACAAAAGGGATGATGATGGTGCAAGGCAAAAGGAGATGGTAATGGGACAAGTTACGAAACAAAAGATGACTCTAGATGAGGTGTAAATGACAATGGCAGAATCATCAGCAGCTGCCATGTGAGAGAGAAAAGAAAACATGGGGGCCGAGGTTATAGTCTGAAATTGTTGAACTCGAAGTTGAGTCCAGAAGGCTGTAAAGTGCCTAATCGAAAGACGAGGTGCTGTTCCTCGAGCTTCTGTTAAGCTTCATTGGAACAGTGTAAGAGGCCGAGGATGGAGAGGTCAGAGTGGGAGTGGAGCGGAGAATTAAAGTGACAGGCGACCGGAAGCTCGGGGTCATGCTTACGGACTGAATGGAGGTGTTCCGCAAAGCGGTCACCCAATCTGCGTTTGGTCTCCCCAATGTAGAGGAGACTGCAACGTGAGCAGCGAATACAGTATACTAAATTGCAAGAAGTACAAATAAATCGCTGTTTCACCTGGAAGGAGTGTTTGGGGCCCTGGACGGTGGGAAGGGAGGGCGGAGGTGAAAGGGCAGGTGTTGCATCGCCTGTGCTCGCATGGGAAGGTGCTGTGGGAAGGGGAAGGTGTTTTGGGGGTGATAGAGGAGTGGACCAGGGTGCCGCAGAGGGAGCGGTCCCTTCGGAATGCTGAAAGGGGAGGGGAAGATGTGTTTGGTGGTGGGATCTGTTAAGTCTGTGTGTTATATTGAGAATTACTACAGAGACCACAAGAGTAAACTTTAACAGGTCTTTACTAGTCGAAGGTCAGGGCGGAACTGCCCAATAAATCATTACACAGCACTTATATACCGGTGTGGTCGCCACCGGTATTACAGTATACAGCAGCCAAGATAAAGTAGTGCAACCCTTAAAATAGTTCTCTTAAAGGTGGAACGATTACATACACTACAATCCTCCCTTTTTAGGTTAACAGTATATATTCCCATTAAACATAACATCATAACATATATACACAACTTCATGTACAAACAGTTCACAGATTCAGTCTCTCTGGAGGCTTCCTGACTCGGTCCGGATAACGCCTCGGTGGTGTGGTAGTTTTCGGTGGTGTAGTAGGTTCTTTTGGCAAGGTCGATTCGGCTTGAATGTCAGTGTCGGGTTCATCTGGTTCCAGTATCACCGGATCGGAGGTAGATACTATGGGTATCTCTGCTTCATCATTAGGCGTATAGAGTTGTGGTGTAGGTTGTCCCTTTTCGGATGACGCTATGATCTGGTCAGCATGGCGCCTTATTATGCTTTCACCAATGTCCACGGTATACATCAGCGGTCCTAGTCGTATGCAAATAGTTCCAGGCTGCCATTTCTCGGTACAGTAGTCCCGGGCCAAAACTTGTTGACCTATCTGGAAGGTTCTAGTTGGCCTTTCATTCATGCCTTGAAATTGCCGGTTCTCTACGTCCCTTCTGATGTTTGGCTTGATCAAATCCAGCCGGCATCTTAGTCTTCTATTGAAAAACATCATGGCGGGAGTTTGGTTTGTGACCGCATGTGTTGCATTCCTGTACGCCAACAAGAAGTTATCTACCTTATGTTGTAGATTTATGTCTTCATTACCCATGGCCTTTATGGCCTTCTTGAAGGTCTGGACAAACCTTTCAGCTAATCCATTGGTGGCGGGATGGTATGGGGCGGACGTGTAGTGCTTAACCCCATTGTTTTTTTAAGAACTTCCTGAATTCTTCGGACACAAATTGCGGTCCATTATCAGAACAGATCTGTTCCGGCAGCCCATTCCTGGCAAATATGGTCCTTAATACTGTGATGGTTTTTTCCGTGGTGGTGGAGGACATCTTTATTACCTCCGGCCACTTGGAGTGTGCATCCACCGCGATTAAGAACATTGAGTCCATAAATGGACCAGCAAAGTCGATATGTACCCTTTGCCATGGAGATGAGGGCCACTCCCATGGATGCAGAGGAGCTTGTGGTGGGGCGTTTTGGACCTTCTGGCATCCTAGACAGCTCTTGGTCATTTCTTCGATGTCTCCATCGATACCTGGCCACCACACGAACGCTCTGGCTAGGTTCTTCATTTTTCACTCCACCCAGATGCCCCTCGTGAAGCTCCTTTAGCACTTTATGCTGGAGTTTGGGTGGAATCACCACTCTGGATCCGCACATCAAAGTTCCTCGGCACACTGACAGCTGTTCTCTTCTTTGCGAAAATGCTGGCAACAGTGGTTCGCCATGTGCTGGCCATCCCTTCACCGTTAAATCGTAGACTCGTGAGAGAGTCGGGTCATTTCTTGTTTCCTTTTCGATCGTAGAATTTGTTACTGGTAGACATTCCACTATGGTTGAGTGGAACATCTCCACTGGGTCCACTGTAGGCGCCTCTTCTACCGTTGGCAACGGTAGGCGTGATAAACCGTCAGCATTCCCATGCTGTTTTGATCCTTTGTATTCTATGTCATATTGGTGTGCCCCTAGGAAAAGGGACCACCTCTGTAGCCTTTGCGCTGTCATAATGGAAACGCCCTTTTTAGGGTTGAATATGGATACCAACGGCTGGTGGTCTGTCAGCAGTGTAAACTTCTGGCCCTGCAGGTAATGATTAAACTTCTTTACTCCCCACACCAGGCTGAGAGCCTCTCTATCTATCTGAGCATAGTTGCGCTCAGCGGAGGTCAATGATCTGGATGCAAATGCGACTGGCCTTTCCGAGCCATTTGGCAACTTGTGTGAGAGTACTGCTCCAATACCATAAGGAGAAGCATCACAAGCTAAACGAATAGGTAGCGTTGGGTTGAAGTGAGCCAACACTTCCTCTGAGGTGATCAATGTCTTGCTTTTGTGAAAGGCCTTCTTACAGTCCTCGCTCCACTTCCATGGTACTTCTTTCTGCAAAAGAGCATTCAGCGGGTGCAGCACCGTGGATAGATTTGGCAGAAACTTATGGTAATAGTTAATCAACCCTAGGAACGATCTCAACTGGGATACATTTTCCGGAGCGGGAGCCTTCACAACAGCTTCGATCTTGTCAGGTGACTTGTGCAGCCCCTCCTGGTCAATGACATGACCACAGTACGAGATCCGTTTCTGAAAGAACTCACATTTCTGGCGATTAACTCGAAGGCCATATTCCTTCAACCTGGTGAGCACCAGTTTCAAATTTGCAAGGTGTTCCTCATCGTCATCTCCTGTAATCAGGATATCGTCCAAGTAACATTGAGTGCTTGGAATTCCCTGTAATACCTGCTCCATGGCCCTCTGCCAAATTGCCGGAGCCGAAGCCACTCCAAAAACCAGTCTATTATATCGATACAAGCCTCTGTGCGTGCTGATTGTGAGATACTGGCGCGACTCTTCCTCAACTTCCATCTGTAAGTACGCTTGCGCCAGGTCTATCTTGATGAAGTGTTTCCCACCAGACAATGAAGCAAAGATATCCTCAATCTGCGGAAGCGGATATTGCACCGTGTGAAGCACCGGATTAACTGTGATCTTGAAGTCTCCACAGATGCGGACCTTCCCTGGTTCCCCTGGCTTGTTACTCGATGAACGCTTCATGACGGGAACAATGGGCGTGGCCCACTCACTCCAGTCCAACTTAGACAGTACTCTTGAATGTTCCAGCCCTTCCAGCTCAGCTTCCACAGCAAGTCGTATCGCATACGGTACCGGTCTCGCTTTGAAAAATTTTGGGTTTGCATGTTCTGCAATCTTGATTTTTGCCTTAATTCCTCTCAGTGTTCCCAGTCCCTGTTGGAACACCTCTTTAGCCTCATCCAATATTCTGGACAATCGTTCAGGTTTGACATCTTTTTTTCCGGAATCTACCATTATTGCGTTTAGGGAGTGCCAGTCCATATTTATTTTTCTGATCCACTCCCGTCCCAGAAGTGGTGGACCTCCCTCAGGTAGTACATATAAGTCCATTTCTTGGTGTTCTTTGCCCTTGTGTATCACCTTGACTTTTATCTTTCCGATGGGGTATACTTTTTGCCCCGTGTATGTCTGCAATACTATCTCCGTATCCCGTAGGGGAATATGTTTGAATAACTTTTTGTAATCTTGCTTATTCATGACCGTCAATGCCGATCCGGTGTCCAATTCCATCTTCACTTGGACTCCTGCTATCTGCAGTGTGACCCAGATAGTTTGTCGGTCAGCTTCCTTACTCACGTTGTGAATTCTCAGACTACCCAGTTCCTTGCTGTTGGAGTCTGAATCCGAATTCTGTTCATCCAAACTCTTCTCAGCCACCTTATGTACCTTTCTGCACTTTTCCTGTGGTGACTTTTTGTTGCTGGTCTTCTTTCCTGACCGGCATACTTTAGCTATGTGACCAAGCTTGCCACATTTTCCACATTCCTGGTTTTTAAACCGGCATTGGTTCTGATCGTGTGTTGTCTTTCCACAACGATAACATTTCGTTGAACCCAAAGCCATTTGATCTACGCTGAGTACCGCTGCCTTCAGCTGCATTTCCGCAGTGCCTCTCGCTGCGGCTTCGTGCGATGCTGCAATAGTGACAGCCTTATCAAGTGTAAGATCATTCTCTTCAAGTAGCCGCTTTTGTGTTCCTTCTTTCGACAACCCACACACGAATTTGTCTCTCAGTGCCTCTGTCAGGCTTTCCCCAAACTGGCAGTATTTCGCTAGCTTACGCAGTTCAATTAAATACTCCGCGTTGCTTTCCTCTTTCAGTTGCGTTCTCGCATAAAATTTAAATCGTTCCGCTAACATCAGCGGTGTGGGGTTCAAATGATTCTTCAGGACAGCAACAATTTTAGCGAAAGTCTGATCCGCCGGTTTAGCTGGTGATAGAAGATGCTTCAATAGCCCGTATGTCTTCGCACCCATTGAGTTTAGTAAGGTTAGTGCTTTATCTTCATCTGATATTTTATTTGCCTTACAATATATCTCTATGCGTTCTACATACGTGGCCCAATCTTCCACATCGGGATTGAAATCGTTGATGTTACCACGCTTAGGCATCCTCGCGATCTTCTTGAGAAACAAAAGAATTATTCTTTTTTTCTTTTACAAAATGGCGGTTTCCCGCGCTTGTCTTCTTCCCCCGCCTCCGAAAATGGCGGCTTCCCGCATTTGCCTTTCTCCCCCCGCTGGCTGTAATGGCGATTGCCGTATTGCTGCGTTCGCCCTCCCCCAGCGGTTTTCAAATCGTGCCTCCCAGCCCCTCTTGCAGTCTGGTCCTTTCCCCCCGGCTGCGGCTGAGTTCTCTGCATTTTTTTATTTTTTATTTTCTCCCGCGCCTTACGCTGACCCGGTCGCTGCGCCTCGCGGCCTCGGTAGCTGCCCGGCCTTTTTCACCGGTCGCGGTCGAGCTCTCTCTCGACGCTGTTGCGTCTCCCAGCCCGCTTGCAGCCCGGTCTTTCGCACCGGCTGCGTTTGCGTTCACCGCGGCTTCCGTGCCTTACGCTGCCCCAGTCTCAGTGCCTCTGGCCCCGACTTCTGTCCGGCTCTTTTCCCCGGCCGTGGTCGAGTTCTCCGCCCTTATATCCTCCGTTTTTTTTTTTTTGGTTATTTTCTCCCCTACTCACAGTCAACGTGGCCGACTTGCTGCTCGTCGCTGATCGGCTTACCCACCACCGTGATAGAAGGGATGATCACTGCCTGTTGCTGATGGAAGGCTTCGTGTCAGAATTCTTCCTTTGCTCTGCAGACCCGAGTCTTTTCTCAGCAGAATGATGAGGGCGGATGCCTCCTCTCGACGCCCGTTAAACTGCCTTGGATGTATCTCTGCCGCAGGGTAAGATCGTACTCGTCGCCACTGTTAATGTGTTATCTCGGCCTTTATATATGAAACAAATATACCAGTCTCGGCCTTTAAATATGAAACAAATATACCAGCCTCGGCCTTTAAATATGAAACAAATATACCAGTCTCGGCCTTTAAATATGAAACAAATACACCAGTCTCGGCCTTTAAATATGAAACAAATATACCAGTCTCGGCCTTTAAATATGAAACAAATACACCAGTCTCGGCCTTTAAATATGAAACAAATATACCAGTCTCGGCCTTTATATATGAAACAAATATACCAGTCTCGGCCTTTATATATGAAACAAATACACCAGTCTCGGCCTTTATAAGTAAAACAAATATACCAGTCTCGGCCTTTATATATGAAACAAATACACCAGTCTCGGCCTTTAAATATGAAACAAATATACCAGTCTCGGCCTTTATATATGAAACAAATACACCAGTCTCGGCCTTTATATATGAAACAAATACACCAGTCTCGGCCTTTATATATGAAACAAATACACCAGTCTCGGCCTTTATATATGAAACAAATACACCAGTCTCGGCCTTTAAATATGAAACAAATACACCAGCCTCGGCCTTTATATCTGAAACAAATACACCAGTCTCGGCCTTTAAATATGAAACAAATACACCAGTCTCGGCCTTTATATATGAAACAAATACACCAGTCTCGGCCTTTATATATGAAACAAATACACCAGTCTCGGCCTTTATATATGAAACAAATACACCAGTCTCGGCCTTTAAATATGAAACAAATACACCAGTCTCGGCCTTTAAATATGAAACAAATACACCAGTCTCGGCCTTTATAAGTAAAACAAATATACCAGTCTCGGCCTTTAAATATGAAACAAATACACCAGTCTCGGCCTTTAAATATGAAACAAATATACCAGTCTCGGCCTTTATATATGAAACAAATACACCAGTCTCGGCCTTTAAATATGAAACAAATACACCAGTCTCGGCCTTTAAATATGAAACAAATACACCAGTCTCGGCCTTTATAAGTAAAACAAATATACCAGTCTCGGCCTTTATATATGAAACAAATACACCAGTCTCGGCCTTTATATATAAAACAAATATACCAGTCTCGGCCTTTATATATGAAACAAATACACCAGTCTCGGCCTTTATAAGTAAAACAAATATACCAGTCTCGGCCTTTATATATGAAACAAATACACCAGTCTCGGCCTTTATAAGTAAAACAAATATACCAGTCTCGGCCTTTAAATATGAAACAAATACACCAGTCTCGGCCTTTATATATAAAACAAATATACCAGTCTCGGCCTTTATATATGAAACAAATACACCAGTCTCGGCCTTTATATATGAAACAAATATACCAGTCTCGGCCTTTATATATGAAACAAATATACCAGTCTCGGCCTTTAAATATGAAACAAATATACCAGTCTCGGCCTTTAAATATGAAACAAATACACCAGTCTCGGCCTTTATATATAAAACAAATATACCAGTCTCGGCCTTTATATATGAAACAAATACACCAGTCTCGGCCTTTATATATGAAACAAATATACCAGTCTCGGCCTTTATATATGAAACAAATATACCAGTCTCGGCCTTTAAATATGAAACAAATACACCAGTCTCGGCCTTTATATATGAAACAAATATACCAGTCTCGGCCTTTAAATATGAAACAAATATACCAGTCTCGGCCTTTAAATATGAAACATATACACCAGTCTTGGCCTTTATAAGTAAAACAAATATACCAGTCTCGGCCTTTATATATGAAACAAATACACCAGTCTCGGCCTTTATAAGTAAAACAAATATACCAGTCTCGGCCTTTATATATGAAACAAATACACCAGTCTCGGCCTCTATATATGAAACAAATACACCAGTCTCGGCCTTTATATATAAAACAAATATGCCAGTCTCGGCCTTTATATATGAAACAAATACACCAGTCTCGGCCTTTATATATGAAACAAATATACCAGTCTCGGCCTTTATATATGAAACAAATATACCAGTCTCGGCCTTTATATATGAAACAAATACACCAGTCTCGGCCTTTATATATGAAACAAATATACCAGTCTCGGCCTTTATATATGAAACAAATACACCAGTCTCGGCCTCTATATATGAAACAAATACACCAGTCTCGGCCTTTATATATGAAACAAATATACCAGTCTCGGCCTTTATATATGAAACAAATACACCAGTCTCGGCCTTTATATATGAAACAAATACACCAGTCTCGGCCTTTATATATGAAACAAATATACCAGTCTCGGCCTTTATATATGAAACAAATACACCAGTCTCGGCCTCTATATATGAAACAAATACACCAGTCTCGGCCTTTATATATAAAACAAATATACCAGTCTCGGCCTTTATATATGAAACAAATATACCAGTCTCGGCCTTTATATATGAAACAAATACACCAGTCTCGGCCTCAATATATGAAACAAATACACCAGTCTCGGCCTTTAAATATGAAACAAATACACCAGTCTCAGCCTTTATATATGAAACAAATATACCAGTCTCGGCCTTTATATATGAAACAAATACACCAGTCTCGGCCTTTAAATATGAAACAAATACACCAGTCTCGGCCTTTATATATGAAACAAATATACCAGTCTCGGCCTTTATATATGAAACAAATACACCAGTCTCGGCCTTTATAAGTAAAACAAATACACCAGTCTCGGCCTTTAAATATGAAACAAATACACCAGTCTCGGCCTTTACATATGAAACAAATACACCAGTCTCGGCCTTTATATATGAAACAAATATACCAGTCTCGGCCTTTAAATATGAAACAAATACACCAGTCTCGGCCTTTATATATGAAACAAATATACCAGTCTCGGCCTTTATATATGAAACAAATATACCAGTCTCGGCCTTTATATATGAAACAAATATACCAGTCTCGGCCTTTATATATGAAACAAATACACCAGTCTCGGCCTTTATAAGTAAAACAAATATACCAGTCTCGGCCTTTATATATGAAACAAATACACCAGTCTCGGCCTTTAAATATGAAACAAATATACCAGTCTCGGCCTTTAAATATGAAACAAATATACCAGTCTCGGCCTTTATATATGAAACAAATACACCAGTCTCGGCCTTTATATATGAAACAAATACACCAGTCTCAGCCTTTATAAGTAAAACAAATATACCAGTCTCGGCCTTTATATATGAAACAAATACACCAGTCTCGGCCTTTAAATATGAAACAAATATACCAGTCTCGGCCTTTATATATGAAACAAATACACCAGTCTCGGCCTTTATAAGTAAAATAAATACACCAGTCTCGGCCTTTATAAGTAAAACCAATACACCAGTCTTGACCTTTAAATATGAAACAAATACACCAGTCTCGGCCTTTATATATGAAACAAATACACCAGTCTCGGCCTTTATATATGAAACAAATACACCAGTCTCGGCCTTTATATATGAAACAAATACACCAGTCTCGGCCTTTATATTTGAAACAAATATACCAGTCTCGGCCTTTATATATGAAACAAATACACCAGTCTCGGCCTTTATATATGAAACAAATATACCAGTCTCGGCCTTTATATATAAAACAAAACATTTGGCCACACCTTCTACTTTTTCCGCTGCAAGGGTGATCCGTTTCGCTTCCGTGACTGGCCCCTGCCCGCCCTGCAGCTCCTCCTCAATGGGACCCCAGTGGCTGCAGCAAGGCTGGGGGAAGGCTGCTGAGGGTCAAATGGTGAGATGGCAGATGCCCTTGGGGGTCGGCCTGGACCAGCTCTAGGCCTGGAGGGACCGGCTGCTGACTGCTCCAACTCTGCTTGGGCGGCAGCAATCTGTCCAACAGCTGGTGGCAGCTGCAATGGAGGAGTGACAGTGTTGGCTACAGGAATGCTGCCAACCTGACAGATCACAGGCACTCCCTGGTCAGTTGATACATTGGCACACGCACGGGCCAGCACTGCAGCATGCGCAGCAATCTGCTGAGGCACAGACTGCTGGGCTGCTGCGGCATGGCGAGTGCCCCGGCAATGCCTGGCCAATCCAGCGAGTGTGGCAGCAGTTAGTGCCCGTGTGGCCCTGGTCTGTGTCTGCATGACAGCAGCCAGTGAATGCATGGCACGACTGAGCACTTGGCTAGAAGCCGCCTGTGAAGCAGCGAAGTCCTGCTGACTCCTAGCCTGTGCTGCCGCGACGTCCTGCAGACTCCTGGCCTGTGCTGCACTGAATTGTTGCAGACTCCTGGCCTGTGCTGCACTGAATTGTTGCAGACTCCTGGCCTGTGCTGCCGCGACGTCCTGCAGACTCCTGGCCTGTGCTGCCCCGAATTCCTGCACACTCCTTGCCAGTGACTCTATGGAGTCAGGCATCCTTGCCATTGCAGCTATGAGCTCAGTGTGCCTGCGCTCAGCCTGGGCGCCCATTTCCGCTAGGAGCCGCACCTCCTCTGCGCTCACCGTAGCAGGACTGGAGGCCGCACTCACCCTCCGGGGAGAAGGCCGCTGAGCTTCCCCACCCCTCCCGCGTTGCTGCAGCCCGCTGGTCCCCGGAGCTACACTATCCTCCGACCCTTCCCCCCTGCTCCCCTCCAGGGAAGACACGTCACCATCATGGCCATGGGCTGCCTCGGCTGAGGGTGTCCCTGATGGGCTGGCTTCCTCTTCCTCCTCCTCTATGTCTGACTCGGACACAGTGCCAGCTTGAGGGGCAGCCTCCTCACCTGGCGAGTCACCATCTGAAAGCAGGGAGGCACAAGAGTTGCTTTAGAGTGAGGACAGGGCGGCAGCGAGGGAGGCATGAGTGCTGCTGTGCTTTGCATTGGTTCGATAGTGGCAAAGGATGCTGGTGTGAGGCGCAAGTGGAAAGGGAGAGGTCAAAAAGGTGATGACCTTACCATTGGTGCCCAGAACAGGGTCAGCATCTCCAGTGGCGACGGGGCCACTCAGCCGGCCTGCCATGATCCGCTCCACTCGCTGCTCAAGGTCGCTCAGCTGTTTCAGGTCAGGACGGCCTCCCCCGGTCTGTCGCTGCTGTCTTCTGTTAATGCGCCAGCTTGGCCTGCAAGAGAAAAGACAGCCTCTAAGTACAGTGTCAAGCCCTGATCTTGCCTACACTGCCTCCCATGGTCGATTAGCCCTGACAGTGTCAAGCCCTGATCTTGCCCGCACTGCCTCCCATGGTCGAATAGCCCTGACAGTGTCTAAAGTCCTGAATGCGCAAGTGCTTTTCATGACAGTCCCATAGCTGCTGGATGAGGGCTGGCCATTAGGGCTTTCAGACCCGTTTGGCTATAAAGTGAGGTGCACATGCAAGGATGAGGAGGATACTGGAAAGGGTACTCACCCTGACAACCCGAGTGAGGTCGTTGAATTTTTTCCGGCACTGGGTTGGTGTCCTGCCAACCACGCTGTTGGACGTGACCCTGTTTGCCACATCCCTCCATGCTTTCCGATATTTGGCAGGCAGCGGCCTCCTGCCACCCTCAGGGAAGAGGATATGGCGCCTGTGGTCCACTGCGCCAACCAGCAGCCTCAGGTCACCCTCGCCGAAGCGCTGTGCTCTCTCCCTGGCCTTCTCCATTCTCCTGGGCGTGGAGCTGTTCCAGAAGCAGTGTTCAGGCCTTGCCTTAGGGCTGCAGCGTGCAGGGCGTGGCAGCCAAGCAATTCCACCCTCTCCCTTTAAGTGCTGACCGGCGCCTGACTGTCTGCCCTCAATGAGCAACTCGCTGCACCTGCGCTGCGCCCGCCTTCGGTGTTTGCGCCCCGGATCGCCGGCTTAGCGCCTAATGATAGTCGTGCATCGCTTGCTTTAGCGCAGCAGCAACCTCTTGGGGCGATGCAACTGAATATCGGCGAAGGTGGCGCTAAGTTGCGCCGGGCGCAAAAGTTAGCGAACGCCATGCTGTAAGCGCCCCAAACGTGGCTATACTGAATTTCTAGACCTAAGAGCTTTGAGTGAGCAAAAGGATGTGCACAGATCACTAAAGCCTAGTACACAGGTACAAAATCAAAAAGGCTAATGGAATCTAGGCCTTTATCTCAAGGGGATTGGAATACAAAGGTGAGGAAGTGATGCTTCAGTTGTACAGAGCCTTGGTCAGACCCCGTGTAGAGTAACTGCATTCAGTTCTGGACCCAAACCTGAGGAAAGATATATTGGCCTTGGAGGTAGTGCAGCGCAGATTCACCAGAAAGAGTTAAATTATGAGGACAAGTTGTGTAAACTTGGATTGTATTCCCTTGGGTTTAGAAGGTTAAGAGCTGATCTAATTGAGGTGTTTAAAATGAAAAATATTTGATAGGGTCGATACAGAGAAACGATTTCCTCTGGTGGGAGAATCCAGAACAATCTCCCTATAATACTGAGTTGATGAATGTACCTCATACTAATGGTCAGCTGGCGAGGATGGCACCAGTAGTGGAATCATGAGCCATGGAAACAGGGGCTACTCCTTATTATGAAAATAGTCCAGGGTAAGAAGGTTAGAAAAGACCCAAAAATCAGAGACCTTTTTCTCCCGCCCCTTCCCCCTCCCCTGAAGGCGTTGACTTCTTGCTGATGTACAGTTCCATGGAGGCAAGTTATCCATTGGAATCCTGCCTGACTTTTCATGTGAGCTGAATCAGTGAGGCTCAGCAGGCTATTTGGTCACAGGGGCATCACAGTCAACCCCAATTCTGTCCTTATCCAGATCCACTCATGCACTTCCAGCAGGAATCATTGGATAGCAATCAGAGGTGGGAATCCAAGCCAGTTTTCTGCTCCCCAATCCACGGACACTGAGGCTAATTGTAGCTTCCCTAGCCATGCCTTTCCTGAGATTGGCTAACTTTGCAGAGACTAGAGATCAAACTTGTAAACTTCATTGTATGATTTAGCTACTCACTGACTTAACCGTCCGAGGAGCACACAGGAGATTTAAGGTCATTAAAGTCTGACATCACCTGCAGTAAGCTAGAAAACCCAAAACAGACGGCGGATACTAGAAAAGTGGATTCCTGAGTCTTAAAAGACCCTCTCCATTTATTGCCTTCTTTTCCTTCAGGTATCAGAGTAACACTGCGACCGAAATTCTCAACACTATCACCAACATCCAGCCAAAGGAAAGTGCTGGAGGAGGAGGAGAGACTCGAGAAGCCACTGTCTTTAGACTGGCTAGCAATATGCTGACAAAACTGCCTCCAGATTATGTGGCACATGAGGTACTTTACTGTTATGAGTTAAAAGGGTATCACAGGGGCACTGAGCTCTATCCATATTTGGCCTCTCAAAGGCAAGTGTCGTGTTTTTGGTGTCAGTGATGTGAGTGAGCCACCTTGGAAGGCTCAAAAAATAAACTGTTTTTGGGATCCTCTGTTGGATATCTTAATACTAAAATTAGCATAAAATTGCTGCATTTACTGTCCTAGCAATCAGTCTTACAACAAACTGTAGCCGATTGCAGTTACCTCCAACCTTTGGAGATTGTTGGCAGCATCAAAAAGGTCAAAAAATGTGAACTTCAAACCGAGAAATGTTCCCTTAAATATACACATGTGTGATTACTGGTGCACGGGGTAATTCCAACACTTGAGGCACATTATTCCCGTCTAAACATTGGCTTCTTCCAGTTCAAGCAGTGACTCTTAGGGTCCTTGAGCAACTTACCTGCAGTACAATAAACGGTAACTCCAGCAACACAGCAATTACATGTGGCATCAGTTAACAAGATTAAAGAAGAAGGTTTAACTTCATTGGTTAAGGACCCCCATTCCATAAACAAAAACAAACAAATGTGACCAGCTGTAAAACCATTCAGCAAGGTACCTTCAGATTATATTAATAAAGATGCTCTGAAACGGAATTGAAAATGAAGTTATGTGTGACATTCTTCCGAGAATGTCCGTTCGCGCTCGCTGGCGCTAAAGTTAGCACCCAGGCGATGTTAGCGCCCCAAAATGGTCGATACCAAATTTTTCCCCCTTATTGTCCAGATAACCCTTTGGTGGGAATTTTAACTTCCCCGCCCGGTAGAGTGGGTGAAATATTCACTCCATTCTCACTCCGTTTTAATTTTAACATGCCTGATTTTTCATGCGATTGAGGCACCCACCGAGATCAGGCTGGATCCTGATACATTCATGCAAATCAGGTTCGTATAATGTCAATAGGACCCCAAATCATTTTAACCAGGAAGTCAGTGGGCCACCTGACAGCAAAAATTTGGTCTGAAGACCAAAGAGGAAAGTAAGTTTAAAACTTCCCTTTCCTTCAAGTCCCACACGGAAAATGTAGGTCTCCCCTGCACCCGACTCCCCTCTTCCCCCTTCATGAACCGCTGACACTAACATAACCACTGTTTCTCCCCACCAATCCCCCACTTACCTAGGACCCAGCAGGTGGCCTCTGGGCTGCCCAACTTTCTACTGCTTCCTCCGACTTCCCACCCACTTTGTTAATGAGGCCTGGCCATGACATCAGTTGGCCCTCCCACTACTGTTCCTGGACGGGTTGGCCGCTTGCTAGGCCGCTTTCCCACCCAGGAGTTAAAATTCCCACCTTTATCTCTCTGTTATTACTATTTGTTAGTACCAGAATTCAAGATTGAACAATTGCGTTGTCATATTTATTCCAGTCTGAGGTAGAGACCGACTTTTCTTATTTGCACCTGTTCTGTCCTCCTCACGACTATGATTCGACAGACAGCTAAACCCTCATCACCAAACAGGAGGCGTTGTTACTTTTAATCCAGTTTAATGACACAGGGTGAAACTACAAGAGAGCAAGAAATTACAACATCAAATAAGGCCGATTGGTCTTACAATCACGATCTGAATACACAAAATAAACGTAGGATAGTAGAACGAAACGTTACCACTATAACTCAACGGTTCTATTACAATTTGAGGTAAATCTGATACAACAATCAAAGGTGTAACACATGAATGCCAGGAGAAAGACTAATAGCCAGCCACATGGAAACTCCACAAAGTGCAATATTTTAACTCATCTGGCCACAAATATCAAGAAATGGTGACATAGATCAAACATAAAGACATCTGATAAAAGGCTACTTACAGACAATGCCAGTCAAAGGGGGAAACTAAGAAGGATGGCGTTAGATACTGTATACATCACCAGCCATGAATTGTGGGCTCCCTCGTGGTTGTGTTTTACTTTCGCTTTCTCATCATGTCACATGACATAAATCAACAATAAGGAGGTAAGTAGTAAAACCACTAGGGGGAGACAAAACACAATACTAAAAGTCTCATAGGGGACATAACAGCACCAAATTTTGCTTTTAAACACATCAGGCCCGAAATTTCTGAGCCTGGAAGTGCACTATGGTAGCTTGAACAGGGCAGGTTGGCCAGAATTTGGGATCGGACTCAACATTACCGGGCCTCTGACCTTTTTCTAATGTAGAAAAATTGCACTAGAAGTGAGAGTTGGGGCTTCTCAATTCCACACCCCATTCCCACATACTGGCACCAGAAGAGGTGGGACTGGTGGGATGGCATCACCTGCCAGAAATCTCGCCAGTTGAGCCTCCTTTGCCCCAGTGCAAAGTATTGATGATGCAGCTGTAATTGCGTGCTAGGAGAATATTTTGGCAGAAAACGGGGCCCAAATCCTGGTTTTGTAATGGCACTTAATCACCCTGAGTGAATTGAAAGCAGCAATTGTAAAATCCCACCTTTGTTTCAGTTTTGCACATTCTTTGACCATTATGGAGCAGCAAGATGCTACTGAGAAATTCCTGATCCCCTATGGAGCACATCTCAGAAAATACTAGAAATGTCGCAGCCACCAGCCCCCTTCATGCAATGGAGCCTGACCTCAGGAGTTAGGATGGAATCAGGACCAGGGAAGACTGCTGGGCGGAAGTCCCACCCTGCCAGAGTTCTGGCGGTGGAGTGGACTCTCAGCAATTTCTGTTTGCGACGAACAGCAGTCTTCAAAGTATTTGAGCCTGTTTAATCATTTCAAGGTCAAGTATCACAATTCAAATACTGTGAGCTTCTCCTCAGCACCATTGGGTAGTACATATTTCTCAACTACCAGTCCCATGTCTTTTGTAACCAAAAGTGCTGAATTATTGCTAAATACGATATATCCAAGGGGAGCTTAGTAACTCATCTGTGGTTGAAACTGAATCCAAACCCTCTGGATCTACTGGATTTTCTATCACTTAGCTTTACTGCAATTGATGTATTTACTGCTGTAAAAGGAACATTGTCTAAAATTATCAGTTTCTGTATCACTATTTAGAAAGATAGTAGTGACTGCAAACTGGTTTATCGTGTTGAAAGAACATGTCTGTTTTGATAGGTGAAAGCTCGCCTCCTAAAAATGGGGATTTTGAATTCTATGAATATTTTCCTGCGACAAGAAATTGACCGAATGCAGAAGGTTATTACAATGCTTCGGATCTGTCTGAGTGACTTACAGCTGGCCATAGAGGGAACCATCATCATGAGCGAGGTCAGTGTCATTCCGATATCAACAGGTACAGCTCACACTTTACGTCAGGCACAGCCCAAACATTCTCCGATGTGGCCATGTAGAACAGGGAAATAAAGCGGACTAAATTAGGCTTTGTAATGCCCGTTTTTGGGTGCTACGCAGCCTACTAATGCTCGAAAATGGAGTCCGAGATGCGCATGCACACTTCTGATGGGAAGTGCTTCAGACGCCATCTTGGTTAAGGGGTTTGCGCACGCGCATGTGCGCACACCTAATGACCACTGGCAGCATGCAGAGCAAGCAGATTATGACACCAGCACTGCCATTTTCAAACACCATGCTCCAGCCAACACTCTGTCTTAACCTCACACAGCTGAACACGATGTTGGTGCAATTGTATGTGTTTTGGGAACTTTCCTATACTTGCCTAAAGTTTCAATAGTCTACAGGGAGTGATCTGGCTGGTGTTGAAATACTTTTTTGTTCATTTAAAAGCTTGTGCTGAAACAAGTTGCTTCCAGACATGGGTGGCCTAGTAGGCCTACCTCTTGGAATTGAGCATGACTGGGAGAATGAACAGAGGCCAAGCAGAGCAAGACAAGCTGCTAGAAGAGGAAGGAGGAGATGGGGAAGGGGGGCTCTCAGCAGGCGGCCATATCCGCCCAGGGTGTTCAGGGAGCAATTTTCTTACCTCAACTTTAGCGACGACCAATGCTTGAGACGTCTTCACTTCACTAAAGAAGTCGTGACTAGAATCTGCCAAAGGCTGCAACTGCAACTGCAACTGCAACCTCAGAGCAAGGCAGGGCAAGGCCCTTTTGGCAGTCAAGGTGACCGTGCCTCTTAACCTTTATGCATCTGGCTCCTTCTGCTGCTGGAGATATAAACAACATCTTGCAGTTTCAGTACAATGCTGCATAAGGGAGGTCACAGAGGCTCTATATACATAGAGAGATAGCTTCATCTCATTCCCACTTGCCAGAGACAATGAACAGCACAGGTTGTGCTTGTTGCATGCATGCGCAAAAAATTGAATCGGGCATGCAGCTGTTAAAGGGCCCATGCACCCAAAAAAGGGAACATTGGTAGCAAAGACACAGAATGCACTCAGGGTGGGGGACTTCAATATCCATCACCAAGAGTGGCTCAGTAGCACCGAGCTGGCCGAGTGCTGAAGGACATAGCTGCCAGACTGGGATAGCGGCAGGTGGTGAGAGAACCAACACGAGGGAAAAACCTACTTGACCTCGTCTGAAGGGATAATTACTAGTCCTAGCCCTTTTCGGGCTACCCCGGATCAGGCGTATTCCCCAGACGTTCACTCTCAACTAAAGTTAGAGGTAGCCAAATCCTAAAGACGCTTAATTGGGTCTAAAGGTCCAGACTATCTCTCCCTAAAGGAATGGAACGACCTGAAGATGTTACCGTCCTCCAGATAGCACTTTTAATAAGTTTAACTAGACTGTAACCTTCCGGATATTATGAGGGTCCAGAAAACTCCCCCAGAATTCTGCAACTCCTCACCAAAGAGTGTACAGAGATTGAGTTTGTGAGTTTGATACAGAAGTACTATGTGAGACAATTCTAAAAATATATAGATTTATTAAAGAACCGACATGCTGGTGATTCAGTCGCCAAATATAAAAGCTTACAATTCTTATTATCAGAGAGCCTTATTCTCAAATCTTAACTTCATTACATGTTTTTACATTTTTTAGTCTTATTCCAGGATATCCACCAAAATCAAATACCTTACAATACCTTGATCCCCGAGATACAAAGAGTTGAAGACTTTACAGAGCTTGCCTCTGAAGCCTGAGAATCGCTTTGCCCCTTCAAGCGAATCTATCTTCCTATTTGAAAGTTCTATATTTATACCCTTTTTTCAGTGGTATGTCCTTTGAAGTTTTCTGCTGATGTAAGCTAATTATCTCTAGTCATTTTTCTGTTGACTTCTATTCTTACAGACAGTTCAGCTGTAGCAAGTAGACTTATGTCTGCTGTGTAGGTGTCTCAAGCTTATCATAAAAAACGGTTGTAACAGATGTAGCTATTTGATGTCATTCTTATCAAAGTCTCCTGTTTGTATCTTTTGCATTTAGAACACCTTATTTAGGATGATCTATGCAATTCTTAATCACCTCAGCTGGTTGTACCACAGACTTCGTGTCTCCTACGTGTTCCAAGTTTAACACAAAAACAATGTGATGGCTGGTGCCTCCAGTGTTTCATTTGATGTCATTTTTATGAAGGCATATGTTTCTTTAATTTTATGTGTTTCTTTCCCGAAGTGTTGGTTTAAAGCACCTAAACTTGGTATGGCTATTGTGTTCTTTCCAAGGCTCAGACTTTTGGGAACCTCCTACCTTCTGCTTCAATAGAGCTATTGTTTCAGTGTCAACAAGTTATCTTATCTCAAAAGCCTGTATGCAGTTTACAGTGCAGTGTCAACAACTTATTTTATCTCAAAAGCTCATATGCCGTTTACAGCTTTAGATTGTTGAGGCTTCCAGATTTTTAAGCCCAGTTTGTCATGTTTAATAAAGTCAGAATATTTCATAAAATTGTGTATTTTTCTGAATAGGTATGGCTCATTCCTTCACACATCCTCACCAATCTACCCACGTAGATACACCTATCCATGGCAGTACTGGTAGGAGTGACCAGCTCACAGTCCTTGTGGAGAAAAAGTCCCGCCTTCACACTGAGGACATCCTCCATCATGTTGTGTGGCACTACCACCGTGCTAAATGGGATTGATTCAGAACAGATCTAGCAGCTCAAAACTGGGCATCAATGAGATGCTGTGGGCCATCAGCAGCAGCAGAATTTGTATTCCACCATAATCTGTAACCTCATGGCCCGGCATATCCCTCACTCTACCATTACCATCAAGCCAGCCTGGTTCAACGAGGAGTGTAGGAGAGCATGCCAGGAGCAGCACCAGCAGTACCTAAAAATGAGGTGTCAACCTAGAGAAGCTGCAACACAGCAGTAGATGCAAGCTAAACAGCGGAAACAGCATGCTATAAACAGAGCTAAGAGATCCCACAACCAACGGATCATATCAAAGCTCTGCAGCCCTGCCATATCCAGTCATGAATAGTGGTGGCCAATTAAACAGCTAACAGAAGGAGGAGCCTCCGTGAATATCCCCATCGTCAATGATGGCGGAGCCCAGCACATGAGCACAAAAGACAAGGCTGAAGCATTTGCAACCATCTTCAGCCAGCTGAATGGATGATCCATTTCGGCCTCCTTGTGAGGTCCTCACCATCACAGAAGCCAGTCTTCAGCCAATTTGATTCACTCCACATAAGCACACTGGATACAGCTGTGGGCCCCAACAACATCCCGGCTGTAGTGCTGAAGACTGGTGTTCCAGAAATAGCCACGCCTCTAGCCAAGCTGTTCCAGTACAGCTACAACACTGGCATCTACCCGACAAAGTGGAAAATTGCCCAGGTATGTCCTGTCCACAAATCCAATCTAGCCAATTACCGCCCCATCAGCCTACTCTCAATTATCAGCAGTGATGGAAGAAGTCATTGACAGTGCTATCAAGCGGCGCTTACTCACTAATAATTTGCTCACCAATGCTCAGTTTAGGTTCCACCAGGACCACTCATCTCCACACCTCATTACAGCCTTGGTCCAAACATGGACAAAAGAGCTGAATTCCAGAGGTGAGGTGAGAATGACTGCCCTTACTGTCAAGGCAGCATTTGACCAAGTGTGGCATTAAGGAGCCCTAGTAAAATTTAAGTCACTGGGAATTGGGGGGAAAACTCTCCACTGTCATACCTAGCACAAAGGAAGATGGTTTGGTTGTTGGAAGCCAACCATCACAGCCCCAGGACATCGCTGCAGAGGTTCCTCAGAGCAGTGTCCTAGGCCCAACCATCTTCAGCTGCTTCATCAATGACCTTCCCTCCATCATAAGGTCAGAAGTGGGGATGTTCACTGATGACTGCACAATGTTCAGTTCCATTCGCAACTCTTCAGAAAATGAAGCAGTCTATGCCCGCAAGCACCAAGACCTGGACAACATTTGAACTTGGGCGGTTAAGTGGCAAGTAACATTCGTGCCACGCAAGTGCCAGGCATTGACAGCCTCCAACAAGAGAGAGTCTAACCACCTTCCCTTGACATTCAATGGCATTACCATCGTCGAATCCCCCATCATCAACATCCTGGGGGGTCACCACTGACAAGAAACTTAACTGGACCAGCCACGTAAATACTGTGGCTACAAGAGCAGGTCAGAGGCTGGATATTCTGTGGTGAGTGTCTCACCTCCTGACTCCCCAAAGACTTTCCACCATCTACAAGGCACAAGTCAGGAGTGTGATGGAATACTCTCCACTTGCCTGGATGAGTGCTGTTCCAACAACACTCAAGAAGCTCAACACCATCCAGGACAAGCAGTCCGCTTGATTGGCACACTATCCTCACTTTAAACATTCACTCCCTCCACCATTGGCGCACATTGTACCATCTACAAGATGCACTGCAGCAACTCGCCAAGGCTTCTTTATCAGCACCTTCCAAACCCACGACCTCTACCACCTAGAAGTACAAGGGCAGCAGATGCATGGGAACACCACCACCTGCAAGTTCCCCTCCAGGACACACACCATCCTGACTGGGAAATATTTGGTGTTCCTTCATCGTCACTGGGTCAAAATCCTGGGATTCCCTCCCTAAGAGCTCTGTGGTAGTACCTTCACCACACGGACTGCAGCGGCTCAAGAAGGCGGCTCATCACCAGAATTAGGGGTGGGCAATAAATACTGGATTTGCCAGCAATGACCACATCCCTTGAATGATTAAGAAAAAAATGCACAGATCAATCAGCAGCTGAAAGAGAATGATGTCCCATACCTGAAACAACCTGTCTTTCTTGTTCAGGTGCTGATGGGTCTGCTCCACTGTTTTTACTTCAGATTTCCAGTATTTGTATTTCTGTTTCTTTTTGTGTTTGTAAATAAGTTATGTGCAGATTGAATACTGCATTAAAAAGAAAGACTTGGATTTCTATCGTGCCTTTCATGATCACCGGACGTCTCAAAGCACTTTACAGCCATGAAGTACTTTTGAAGTGTAGTCACTGTTGTAATGTAGGAAATGCGGCAGCCAATTTGCGCATAGCAAGCTCCCACAAACAGCAATGTGATAATGACCAGATAATGTTTTTTGTGATGTTGATTGAGGGATTAATATTGGCCAGGACACCGGGGATAACTCCCCTGCTCTTCTTCGCCATAGGATATTTTACATCCACCTGAGAGGACAGACAGGGCCTCGGTTTAACATCTCATCCAAAAGACTCCCTCAGTACTGCACTGGAGTGTCAGCCTAGATTTTTGTGCTCAAGTCCCTGGAGTGGGACTTGAACCCACAACCTTCTGACTCAGAGGTGAGAGAGTGCTACCCACGGAGCCACAGCTGACACTAGTTTAGATGATTTGTCTGCGTCAAGGAGATTCCTGGATTCTCTATGAAGTGCAATGCTCTCTCTCTTTTCCATTGCAGAATTTAACAGATGCCTTGGATAACATTTACGATGCTCGTGTCCCTGCGGTGTGGAAGAGGATTTCCTGGGATTCTTCTACATTGGGATTTTGGTTCACAGAGTTCCTGGAGAGAAATTCACAATTTTCCTCCTGGATCTTTGAGGGCAGGCCCAATGTGTTTTGGATGACAGGGTTCTTTAATCCCCAGGGTAAGTACCAGTAATCTAAAGAGCAGTGCACCATGGTACTAAGCATGAAGCAGTGCTGTCTAAAGCTAATTTGCATCATTAACTGATTGTAAATTACATTCGGAGATTAAAACACCCCAAGGGGCTTCTCAGGAGCGTTATCAAACAAAATTGAAAATAAGGATCAGAATTTTGAAATCGAGGCATTGCCAGACTGGGACACAATGTAGGTCAGCGAGCACAGGGGTGAGGGGTGAACGGGACTTGGAGCGAGTTTGGATATGGGCAGCAGAGTTTTGGATGAGTTCAAGTTTATAGAGGGTAGAAGATGGGAGGCCGGCCAGGAGAGTATTGGAATAGTCAAGTCTAGAGGTAACAAAGGCATAGATGAGGGTTTCAGCAGATGAGCTGAGGCAGGGGTGATGTTACGGAGTTGGAAGTAGGCAGTCTTGGTGATGGAGTGGTTATGTGGTTGGAAACTCATCTCAATAGATATGTGAAGAGAAAAAGATTGGTGAAGTCAAGCGTAGGTCCCTTGCAGTCAGAATCAGGGGAATTTATAATGGGGAACAAAGAAATGGCAGACCAATTAAATACATACTTTGGTTCTGTCTTCACAAAGGAGAACACAAATAACCTCCCAGAGGTGTTGGGGAACATAGGGTCTAATGAGAGGGAGGAATTGAATGAAATCAGTATTTGTAGGGAAATGGTGTTAGGGAAATTGACGGGATTGAAGGCTGATAAATCCCCAGGGCCTGATAATCTACATCCTAGGGTACTTAAGGAAGTGGCCCTAGAAATAGTAGATGCATTGCTGGTCATCTTCCAAAATTCTATAGACTCTGGAATAGTTCACATGGATTGGAGGGTAGCTAATGTAACCCCACTATTTAAAAAAGGTGGTAGAGAGAAAACGGGGAATTATAGACCGGTAAGCCTGACATCGGTAGTGGGGAAAATGTTAGAGTCCATTATAAATCATGTAATAGCAGAGCACTTGGAAAACAGTGACAGGATTGGACAAAAGTCAACATGGATTTACAAAAGGTATATCATGCTTGACTAATCTACTGGAATTTTTTGAGGATGTAACTGGTAGAATAGATAAGGGAGAACCAGTAGATGTGGTGTATTTGTACTTTTAGAAGGCTTTCAATAAGGTCCCGCATAAGAGATTGGCGTGCAAAGTTAAAGCACATGGGATTGGGGGTAAGGTACTGACTTGGATAGTGAACTGGTTGGCAGACAGGAAGCAAAGAGTTGGAATAAACGGGTCTTTTTCCAAGTGGCAGGCAGGATTAGTGGGGTGCCGCAGGGATCGGTGCTAGGACCCCAGCTATTCACAATATATATTAATGATCTAGACGAGGGAACTAGATGTAATATCTCCAAGTTTGCAGATGACACAAAGCTGGGTGGGCGTGTGTGCTGTGAGGAGGATGCTGAGAAACTCCAGTATGATTTGGGCAGGTTGGGTGATTGGGCAGATGCATGGCAGATGCAGTATAATGTGGATAAATGCGAGGTTATCCACTTTGGTGGCAAAAACAGGAAGACAGATTATTATCTGAACGGCAATAGATTGGGAGACGGGGAAGTGCAACGAGACCTGGGTGTCCTTGTGCACCAGTCGCTGAAGGTAAGCATGCAGGTGCAGCAGGCGGTTAGGAAGGCAAATGGTATGTTGGCCTTCATAGCGAGAGGATTCGAGTACAGGAACAAGGATGTCTTGCTGCAGTTGTACAGGGCCTTGGTGAGACCACACCTTGAGTATTGTGTGCAGTTTTGGTCGCCTTATCTGAGGAAGGATGTTCTTGCCATGGAGGGAGTGCAGCGAAGATTCACCAGGCTGATACCTGGGATGGCAGGAATGACGTATGAGGAGAGATTGGGTCGATTAGGCTTATATTCGCTAGAGTTTAGAAGAATGAGAGGGGATCTCATTGAAACTTATAAGATTCTAACAGGACTAGACAGACTAGATGCAGGAAGGATGTTCCCGATGGCAGGGGAGTCCAGAACCAGGGGGTCACAGTCTAAGGATAAGGGGTAAGCCATTTAGGACAGAGATGAGATGAGGAATTTCTTCACCCAGAGAGTGGTAAACCTGTGCAATTCTCTACCACAGAAGGCAGTTGAGGCCAATTCATTAAATATATTCAAGAAGGAGTTGGATATATTTCTTAAGGCTAAAGGGATCAAGGGATATGGGGAGAAGGCAGTGACAGGGTACTGAATTTGGATGATCAGCCATGATCTCATTGAATGGCGGAGCAGGCTCGAGGGGCCGAATGGCCTACTCCTGCTCCTATCTTCTACGTTTCTATGTTTCAAGGTCAAATAGGACTCTAAGGTTGTGAATGGTCTGGTTCAATCTCAGACAGCGGCCTGGTAGAGGGATGGAGTTGGGGACTAGGGAACGGAGTTTGTGGCGGGGACCGTAGACAATGGCTTCAGTCTTCCCAATATTTAGTTGGAGGAAATTTCTGCTAATCCAATAGATGTTGGACAAGCAGTGTGACAAATCAGAGACAGTGGAGGGGTGGGTGGTGAGAGGTGGGTGGTGAGATAGAGCTGGGTGTCGTCAGTGTACACGTGGAACGTGATGTTGTGCTTTCGGATGATGTCACCAAGGGGTAGCATGTAGATGAGAAATAGGAGGGGCCAAGGATAGATCCTGGGGGACTCCAGAGATAGCTGTATTCATTTCCAAACCCATTTCATTGTTACAAAAACAGAGAATTCTGGAAACACTCAGCAAGTCAGGCACTGCACCTGTGGAGAGAAACGACAAGTCAACGTTTCAGGCATTGCCCTTCATCAGAACCTGAAAATATTACAGATGAAATGTTTATAGGAAGAAACAGAGCAAGGGAAAGGGAAACGGGAAAGCAAACATATGCACAAGAAAAGAAAGAGAGGAGCTATCAAGTATCAGTGGAGGACAGGAGATGGTTAACTGATCAGCATGATAATAGCGAGTGACAAAAAGGTGCACGATGAGAGAAATTAGAAAAATAAAAGATATAAAGGAGATCCAGAGACTGTGTGAATAGTTAAGGCAAGTTAGTGAAGTTGGAGAGGGGAAGCATGAAAACCTGGTAAAGCAGAGCAGGCTCCAGTGGCCCAGGACTCTGGTGGAAGAAAAAGGCAATTCAATATGAGAGGTATGGCGCACCCTGCCAACGGTGTACTGATGGGGGATCCCCATCCACTCACTCCCTCCCTGAAGTTGTTGAAGTTAATATTTAGACCAGACGGCTGGAATATGCCGAGTAGAAAGATGATGTGGTGTTCCTCGAGCTTAGGTGGCCAAGGACAGAGGCAGATCCCCACAGCTACCTATAAATCCAACTGTATTGTGAAGAAATTCTAATCTAACCCAACAGAGCGGGAAAAAAATGTTCTGATGCACTTTAGCAGCTGCTTGTAACTGAACAGAACTAACCTGTGACTAAGTTAGAATTGGTTCGCATTTCACTCCCTGTAAATGCAGCAAAGCAGGGTTTATATTTATTATATTACACAGAAAGGAAAAGAAATAAACTGCGTTCATTCTGTACACAGGATTCTTAACTGCTATGAGACAGGAAGTAACACGTGCACATAAAGGCTGGGCACTGGACAGTGTCACTCTACACAACGAAGTAACAAAACTGATGAAAGATGAGATCAAAGTACCACCCATGGTATGTACGCAGTAATTTATACCCTGTAATTAGCTCCATAGAAATTTAAATTCAGATTATATGGGGAGTAGGGTTGCCTGAGCATTCTGTTCTAGACTTTTAGTTTGGCTTAAGAGCAACACGCCACAGGCAGTCAGATACTGTCATTGGGATATTGGGGGAGAAATTGGTATGCGACATAAAATAGGCGCAAAGCATACCAATTTAGCCACCTGTGGAGGCACGACTGGCACCAGGAGCTCCCCGAATATGTAGATGAGGCCCAAAGAACAATTCCTGATGATCGTCTTGGTTTGGGCTTCCAATACCACCAATTCTGAGCCAGATAAAAGCCCAGATGGAAATCTGCCCCATTGTAAATTTAGCATTCAGTTCGCAAGGCAGAGCGCTAACACAGCACCAGAACCCGAACACACTTCCTCACACTGCCTCAGCTCTATCCACTGAACCTGGTCCCACTTCTGCTTGTGGAAATGTTGGTCAAATGTACAAAGCGCTCCAGATTCTCACTTGAAGCCACGTAACATGCTACAGTTACATTTTACAAAGGCAGCCGACAGCTTAGGCTCCAGTTGGGTTAATGTGACAGACAAGTGCTATTTTTCACCGTTCCACAGTTCTGATTTTAACTTCAGCTTAACTTTGTTGCTGACTATTGCCTTGATGCGCCTCAATAACTTCAAGGCTCAAAGTTAACTGGATAAAACTAGGCTTTTATTAGCATAGAAAGATGCCTGTGTCTTCACCTAGCATTCTGCTGTTCTGCTGCAAGACAAGCCTGGGCTTGTCTTAAGTAGGGCCAGGTATGGGCGGAGCCGACACACCCAATGGGGAGAAAGGGGGCGGTGCACTATATACAATACAAGGTAAAACACAGGAGCAGGCAATACAATATATGTAGTTAAATACAGAGTCTGATGAATGACATATTTCATCACATTCACCCATTCTACAGATTTAGTCTGTCCGGGGGTGCGATAGTCCTCTGTGACCGACGTAACGGTTGCGGTGCCGCGGGTGCCAGCTGGGTGTCCCAGGTGACCTCCTGGGTCTCTGCCGGGGGCGCCACCGGGGTTGTTGAAGGAGTAGGTGGTGGGGGTACCGTTGGCTGGTGTTCTTCCGGGGGTGATGAAAGAATAGTGGGTGGAGTGGGTGGGTAATAGTTGTTGTGGTTGTTGTCGTTGTTGCTGTTGTTGTTGTAGTCATTGTCATTGTTGCTGTTGTTACCGGCTGGGGCGAGGTCTTTTATGGACACAGTGTCCTCCCGTCCGTCGGCGTGCCGGACATACGCACATTGTGGGTTGGCGTGGAGCAGGTGCACTGGCTCCACGAGAGGGTCCGTCTTGTGGCCCCTCACATGCTTCCGCAAAAGTACCGGACCTGGGGTGGAGAGCCATGACGGTATGGATACGCCTGAGGTGGATTTCCGGGGAAACACAAACATTAGCTCATGAGGCGTGGCATTAGTGGCGGTACACAATAGTGACCGTATTGAGTGGAGCACATCTGGGAGGACTTCCTGCCAGCGGGAGATAGGGAGGCCCTCGGTCCTTAGAGTTAGAGTGACTGCCCTCCATACTGTCCCGTTCTCTCGCTCCACCTGACCGTTACCCCGGGGGTTGTAGCTTGTGGTACGGCTCGTGGCAATCCCCTTGGACAGCATGTACTGGCGTAGCTCTTCACTCATGAAGGACGCCCCCCTATCCGTGTGAATATAGCTTGGCATACCGAACAGGCAGAACAGGCTGTTGAGGCATTTAATGACCGTGGCGCTGGTCATGTCTGGGCAGGGGAAGGCGAATGGGAAACGGGAGTATTCGTCCACAATGTTCAGGAAGTAAACATTGCGGTTGACGGACGGGAGGGGGCCCTTGAAATCTAAGCTAAGCCGCTCAAAGGGCCACGTAGCTTTGATTAGGTGGGCTCTATCAGGGCGGTAGAACCGAGGCTTGCACTCAGCGCAAGTGCGGCAGTTCCTGGTCAGAGACCGAACTTCCTCAATCGAGTAGGGTAAGTTGCAGGACTTTATGAAGTGGAACAGCCGTGTGACCCCTGGGTGGCAGAGGTCGTTGTGGAGGGTCTGTAGCCGATCCCCGGTGGCGTTGGCACACATCCCTCGTGAGAGGGCATCGGGGGATTCATTAAGGGCCCCCGGCCGGTATATGATGTCGTACTCGAAGGTGGAGAGCTCGATCCGCCACCTAAGAATCTTATCATTTTTAATCTTCCCCCTCTGTTTATTATTGAACATAAACGCTACCGACCGCTGGTCGGTAAGTAGGGTGAAGCGTTTGCCGGCTAGGTAGTGCCACCAGTGGCGCACTGCCTCCACGATGGCTTGGGCCTCCTTTTCCACGGAGGAGTGTCTGATCTCGGGCCCCTGGAGGGTCCTCGAGAAGAAAGCTACGGGCCGCCCTGCCTGGTTGAGGGTGGCCGCCAAGGCAAAGTCAGACGCATCACTTTCCACTTGAAAGGGAGTGTTCTCGTCCACTGCCTGTAGCATGGCCCGCTCAATATCTTGCTTAATGCTTTGGAAGGCAGCATGGGCCTCAGCAGAGAGCGGGAAAGAAGATGCTTTCAAGAGGGGGCGGGCTTTATCGGAGTAGTTAGGGACCCATTGGGCATAATACGAGAATAACCCCAGGCACCTTTTCAGGGCTTTGGGAGTGTTGGGCAGGGGCAGCTCCCGTAGGGGGCGCAATCGGTCGGGGTCTGGTCCGATTTCCCCATTCTCCACCACGCTGCCTAGTATGCAGAGGCGCGTGGTGTTGAAAACGCACTTGTCCTCGTTGTAAGTGAGGTTGAGTTTTTGTGCGGTTTTCAGAAACCTCACGAGGTTTGAGTCGTGGTCCTGTTGGTTGTGGCCGCAGATGGTGACGTTGTCGAGATAGGGGAAGGTTGCCTGCAAGTGGTGGTCATCGACCATGCGGTCCATCTCCCTCTGAAAGACCGAGACCCCATTCGTCACCCCAAAGGGGACTCTGAGGAACTGGTAGAGGCGTCCATTTGCCTCGAAGGCGGTGTACGAATGGTCCTCTGGTCTGATAGGGAGCTGGTGGTACGCTGACTTGAGGTCGATAGTGGAGAACACCCGGTATTGGGCAATTTGGTTCACCATCTCGGATATGCGGGGTAGCGGGTAGGCGTCTAGTTGGGTATAGATGTTGACTGTTTGACTATAGTCAATCACCATCCGCTTCTTCTCGCTACCCCTCACCACCACCACTTGGGCGCGCCACGGGCTGTTGCTGCGTTCAATAATGCGCTCCCTCAGGAGCCTGTCTACCTCGGTCGCGATAAACCGCCTGTCCTCCCAGCTGTACCTCCTGCTTTTGGTCGCTATTGGCCGGCAGTTAGGGGTAAGGTTCGCGAATAGCGAAGGCGGCTTTACCTTCAGGGTAGCCAGACCGCACACTGTGAGGGGCGGCTGGGTCCCACCGAAATTTAGCGTGATGCTTTGGTGGTGGCACTGAAAATCCAGGCCCAAGATCACGCTCACACATAAATCCTTCATAATTAACAGTTTCAAATTATTATATACAGTGCCTTTAATGGACAATCGTACCGCGCAGTAACCCGCAATAATCGATATCTGGGTTTTGTCGGCCATAGAGATCGTGCCCTGAGTAGGGACTATAGTTAGAGAGAGTCGTTGTACCAGACCAGGGTGAATGAAGCTCTCCGTGCTCCCGCTGTCAATTAAACATTTAACCTTGCACCCGTTTACCTCGATGTCCACCATCGATTTGGATAGTGGGTGCGGTCTGGACTGGTCCACTGTGATCGACGCCACTGTAGGGCCCTGATCGGGACAAGATGGTGGGCCACACGAGGCCGGGTAAGATGGCGTCCACGATGTCTGCTCGCGAGATGGCAGACCCCACGAGGTCGGACAAGATGGTGTCCAAGATGGCCGCTCCCACGGCGCACACGCGGCGGTGGCGGGTTTGCCTGCGAGGTTCCCGCTGCACACCTTCCCAAAGTGCCCCTTCTTACCGCACTTACAGCAGGTGGTGCCTTTCGCCGGACACAGGTTCCTGGTGTGCTTCGGCTGCCCGCAGAAGTAGTATTTGGGGTCCCGATGTGTCGCGGCGGTCGTAGGGCTTCTGGGGGGAGAGCAGGGCCCCGACGGTGTTGGGCTACCGGGCGGGGAAGATGTCTTCCAACATGGCGGCGCCCTTGGTGCGTACGAGGCGGCGTGGGCCGCGCGGCCTGAAGAGTAGGCGTCAGAGTTCTTCTGAGCCACATCCAGCGATCGCGCTGTATCCACAGTCTGTGTCAGATCTAGGCCCGTTTTCTCTAGCAGTCTCTGCCGGATGTAATTAGAGCGAAGGCCTGTGATAAAGGCATCCCGAATAAGCTCGTCTGTGTATACCGTGGCTTTTACGTCTTTGCATTTGCAGTCTTTGCCAAGCACTTTTAGGGTGACTAGAAAGTCCTCTAGCGACTCTCCGGGTCGCTGTGTGCAGGTAGCAAGCAGATGCCTGGCGTACACCTCATTGGTAGGCCGCTGATAGTGGGCCTTTAGAATGTTGCAGGCATCCAGGTAGGTGGCGGCGTCTTGGATGAGTGGAAAAACCCGGTGGCTTACCCGATTCTGCAGGATCCCGAGTTTCACATCTCCGGTGGCTCTAGAGGCTGTGACGGCTTCGGAGTTGGCCATAAAAAATTCCAAGCACTGGAACCAGTGTCCAAACCGTGCCGATGCATCCGAAGCATGCGGGTCCAAATCCAAGCGTTCCGGTTTCAAAAGTTGATCCATCGTTGAAAGTTTGCTAATAAAATTGATGCGCCTCAATAACTTCAAGGCTCAAAGTTAACTGGATAAAACTAGGCTTTTATTAGCAAAGAAAGGTGCCTGTGTCTTCACCTAGCATTCTGCTGTTCTGCTGCAAGACAAGCCTGGGCTTGTCTTAAGTAGGGCCAGGTATGGGCGGAGCCGACACACCCAATGGGGAGAAAGGGGGCAGTGCACTATATACAAGGTAAAACACAGGAGCAGGCAATACAATATATGTAGTTAAATACAGAGTCTGATGAATGACATATTTCATCACATGCCTTCCAGCTACCCAGTTTTTCAGAATACCCCACTCTCTCACTCTCAAACCCTAACATCACCCTGCCTGCTTGAGCCTTTGTCCTCTCTCAATCCACCACTCGCTCCCAGCACACTGCTCCCTTCCAGGCCTTGGCCCCTCGCAGCAGAGCCAGCAGGAAGAGTTCCTCAGGGATTATGACATCTTGCGTTCTTGCTGCAGCTCCTGCGAGACATCCATGACTGTCAGTAAATTGGGAGTTTCCTGTAGCAGTGCTGTGGCTGCTAACTGTTGCTCGAGGCCTGTATTCCACACTCTGCTGCTGATTACTCCAGGGGCTGGATTTTCCTCCGGAGCAGATACACTGCTGCAGGTGGATCGGGCTGGGACTTCTCCCCACCAAACAGTCCCCAAACCCTTTTTCCTGGGCTAGGTGCAGGATGAGCTCCTGGTAGAATATGTGCAACTGCGAGGGAACAAACCTCAGTGACACTGCAGAGGAACACCCACTGCAGCACCCGAAGGAGCAGGAGACATCATCAAATTGGGCAGAAAACTTAAACAGTTCTTGAAAAGCCACGGCCCTCCAGGAATGTATATGTGACAGAAGAGAGGGAAAGGTGTGGATTACTCAGCCTTCTCCCTCTAACAATGCCATTAGCAGGCTTTCCGCTACTGCCGAGCATGTACTACCAGCCCTCTTCTGATGGTAGCTGGGGTTGGCGGCCCTTGACCAGTTTAAATGCAGTGGGTTGGTCTGTGGGAGGAGGAAAATTCCCAGAGGTCCTTTGAGGGGCAGTGTCCTGGCAATAGGCGTCCCCACCCACTTCCCTCCTTTTTCCGCTGCTATAGTATAGGGAAGGAAAATCCAGCCCAGGTCTCCAGTGCAGACCTTGCTCTGCTGCTTCAGTCTCTCCTCCTCATATTTTTTAAACTGTATAAGTATATATAAATTCCAGCTCTTCCTAGCGACAGCGATCCTTACATTGTGCATTTGTAATTGTTTTAAGAGTGTTATAATGCCAAGCAAACCCTACAAAGATCACAATGATTAATATTGTGCAGCTTTTTAACAGTTTCCAAATTATGCAACGTTCTTTGTGAGTCCCAGTAGAAGCTGGGGTTGTTCTCTTTAGAGCAGAGAAGGTTAAGAGGAGATTTAATAGAGGTGCTTAAAATCATGAACGGTTTTGATAGAGTAAATAAGGAGAAACGGTTTCCAGTAGCAGAAGGGTCAGTAACCAGAGGACACAGATTTAAGGTAATTGGCAAAAGAACCAGAGGCGACGTGAGGAAACCTTTTTTTTTTTACACAGAGAGTTGTGATCAGGAAGGCACTGCCTGAAAGGGCGGTGGAAGCAGATTCAATAGTAACTTTCAAAAGGGAATTGGATAAAGATTTGAAGGGAAAATAGTTACACGGCTATGGGGAAAGAGCAGGGAGTGGAACTAATTGAATAGCTCTACCAAAGAGCCGGCACAAGCACGATGGGCCGAAAGCCCTCCTTCAGTGCTGTAAATTTCCATGGTTCTATCTTTCACCCAATATTTTTCAAACATTCATCCTCTGCATGCTTGTTTGGCAGGAGGGAGTGTACATTCACGGCCTTTACCTGGACGGAGCAGGTTGGGACAGGAGAAATACCCGACTGACCGAATCTACTGCCAAGGTTCTCTTTACAATGCTACCCGTCATCTATATATTTGCCATCAATTCCACTGCACCCAAGGATCCCAAACTGTACATCTGTCCAGTCTATAAGAAACCGCAACGCACAGACCTGATGTTCATCACCACCTTCTGTCTGAAAACAAACCAGCCACCCGACCACTGGATCCTGAGAGGGGCAGCCCTGCTCTGTGATATCAAGTAGAACAACAGTCGTTTGAGTTGGGTGGGGAATGTGTTTTAGCACGTGAGATAATTTAACAGTAATGTAGCTGAATTTGGATTTCAAGGCATTAGCAACTTCCATTTATATAGCGCCTTATAAATATATAACATGTAGTAAAACAATATTAAAGTTAAATATTAATGTTAAATATTGCATTTATATATTTATATAGCACCTTATAAATGTAAATAGAAATGCAATCTGTTCTTTTACTATTTAATAAATTAATTGAATGTCTTGAGCTGGTATCATACAGTATCTTATTCCTCAACACTATACAACTCATTTATTTCACGGATTGTCAGCAGGCCAACAAATAAAAATGGGCGGTAGCAGGACCAAAATCCGAAAAAAAAGCCCCACCAACTTAGCGTTGTGGGCCCACCCGTTCGGCGAATCTCAGTTTAGGCATCCAGTGCTCCCACTGGGAGCAGGTGGGAGCTTCATTAATGCATGCAGATAAAGGGTCAAATGACAGTCAGGACCCCCACCCCCAACCACACCATTTTTGTTTCAACCCACCCCCAGGTTCAGGAGGGACCTATTTCCAGTGATATTAAAAGGGAACCTCCTCTTTGGTCTTTTTTTACTTTCTGTTTTTTTCATTTGGATATTTCCACTCCTCCAAGGAACTCCGGCTTTTGCTGCACCCCCTATAATTCTTTTGGGAATGTGTCTAGTTTGTACTCTAAGCAGATCCTGTTTGAATGCTTCCCATTGTTTGTGCACTGTCCTATTTGCCAATTTTCATTGCTAGTTTCTCTGGGCTAATTTCCTATCAAGTATCATTCACTAGCTTTGTTTCTTCTTTCAATTTTTATATCAAACCTAAATTGTGTTATAGTCACTGTCACCTAGATGTTGCCCTACTCTTACATTACCCACTTTGTGCATTTATGTACAATTCAAACCTCTGTCTATCTGTCCTGACAATCTTCCTCCTTTCGAGCGGCTTCTCTTCCACCCTATATTCCTTCCCATTTCTCTTTATCCTCATCTTGCTTTTTCCCTTCTCCTTGCCATACTAGTTTAAATCCTTTCCCACAGCACTGGTTACTCTCCCTGCCCATCCTGTACCTGCCACCCCGATCCATAACTGGTCCCACTTCCCCACAATCGGAACCTTTCCCTCCTGTTCCATCTATCCAGCAACGCAATTAACTCCCTCATCTGACTATTCTTATATGGGCTAGCATGTGACACCAGGAATAATCCTGAGATTACTACCTTCCTAGTCCTGCTAAAATCTATCTCCCAATTGCTGCAATTCCCTTTTCAGGGCCTCAATTCTATTTCTTCTGATGTCAGTTGTTCCAACGTGAACCACGACTTCTGGCTGATCGCCTTCCACTGCCAGAAACTTTAATACCTTCTTCATATTATCTCTCACCCTGGCCTGAGAGACAACACATCATTTGGGACTCTTAGTTGTGGCTGTTGTCCCCATTACTACTGTGTTTCTGCACTTCACTGATCACTCTTCGGCAACCACTTGCTTCAAGATGTCCTCTTGCGAGTTGGTGTCATTGTCACAGGCATTCAGTTTTGAATATCTGTTTAATTCAGCACTCGTGGATCCCCACAGGACCACCTGGTTAGTCTTCCTACCCTGATAGGTGGTCACCTATTACTCTTCCTCACTAGCTCGCTCGGCCTCTGGGTTTACCACTTCTGAAATGTCTACTCCAACAACCCATCAACATTCCAAATATGACTCAGAAACCTTGAGCGAGTGCAAGCAGATGAAGGCACTTTGTGCACGTGTGGTTATCCCAAACACACGTACTCTGGGTGGGGGACTGCAATGTCCATCACCAAGAGTGGCTCGGTAGCACCTCTGCCGAGCTGGCAGAGTCCTGAAGGACATAGCTGCCAGACTGAGCCTGAAGCAGGTGGTGAGAGACCCAACACGAGGGAAAAACCCACTTGACCTTGCCCTCACCAATCTACCTGTCACAGATGCATCTGTCCAGGACCGTATTGGTAGGAGTGACCACCGCAGTCCTTGTGGAGACGAAGTCCTGTCTTCACACTGAGGACACCCTCCATTGTGTTGTGTGGCACTAACACCGTGCTAAATGGGATACATTTGGATCAGATCTAGCAACTTAAAACTGGGCATCCATGAGACGCTGTGAGCCATCAGCAGCAGCAGAATTGTATTCCATCAAAATCTGTAACCTCATGGCTCAGCATATCCACGGAGAAGTGTGAGGTAATGCATTTGGGGAGGGCTAACAAGGAAAGGGTAGGACACCGAGTAGTGTAGAGGAACAAAGGGACCTTGGCGTGTATGTCCACAGATCCCTGAAGGTAGCAGGCCAAGTAGCTAAGGTGGTTAAGAAGGCATACGGAATGCTTGCCTTTATTAGATGTGGCATAAAATACATAGAAACATAGAAGATAGGAGCAAGCCATTTGGCCCCTCGAGCCTGCTCTGCCATTTAATGAGATCATGGCTGATCATCCAAATTCAGTACCCTGTCCCTGCTTTCTCCCCATATTGCTTGATCCCTTTAGCCTTAAGACATATATCTAACTCCTTCTTGAATATATTTAATGAATTGGCCTCAACTGCCTTCTTTGGTAGAGAATTCCACAGGTTCACCACTCTCTGGGTGAAGAAATTCCTCCTCATCTCTCTCCTAAGTGGCTTACCCCTTATCCTTAGACTGTGACTCCTGGTTCTGGACTCCCCCGCCATCGGGAATATCCTTCCTGCATCTAGTCTGTCTAGTCCTGTTAGAATTTTATAAGTTTCAATGAGATCCCCTCTCATTCTTCTAAACTCCAGCGAGTATAAGCCCAATCGACCCAATCTCTCTTCATACGTCATTCCTGCCATCCCAGGTATCAGTCTGGTGAATCTTCGCTGCACTCCCTCCATGGCAAGAACATCCTTCCTCAGATAAGGCGACCAAAACTGCACACAATACTCAAGGTGTGGTCTCACCAAGGCCCTGTACAACTGCAGCAAGACAGCCTTGCTCCTGTACTCGAATCCTCTCGCTATGAAGGCCAACATACCATTTGCCTTCTTAACTGCCTGCTGCACCTGCATGCTTACCTTCAGCGATTGGTGCACAAGGACACCCAGGTCTCGTTGCATTTCCCCTTCTCCCAATCTATTGCCGTTCAGATAATAATCTGCCTTCCTGTTTTTGCCACCAAAGTGGATAACCTCGCATTTATCTACATTATACTGCATCTGCCATATCACCCAACCTGCCCAAATCATACTGGAGTTTCTCTGCATCCTCCTCACAGCACACACACCCACCCAGCTTTGTGTCATCTGCAAACTTGGAGATATTACATCTAGTTCCCTCATCTAGATCATTAATATATATTGTGAATAGCTAGGGCCCTAGGACCGATCCCTGCGTTACCCCACTCGTCACTGCCTGCCACTCGGAAAAAGAGCCGTTTATTCCAACTCTTTGCTTCCTGTCTGCCAACCAGTTCTCTAGCCAAGCCAATACCTTACCCCCAATCCCATGTGCTTTAACTTTGCATGCTAATCTTCGAAAGCCTTCTGAATGTCCAAATACACCACATCCACTGGTTCTCCCTTATCTATTCTACCAGTTACATCCTCAAAAAATTCCAGTAGATTAGTCAAGCATGATTTACCTTTTGTAAATCCATGTTGACTTTGTCCGATCCTGTCACTGTTTTCCAAGTGCTCTGATATTACATCTTTTATAATGGACTCTAGCATTTTCCCCACTACCGATGTCAGGCTTACCGGTCTATAATTCCCTGTTTTCTCTCTACCACCTTTTTTAAATAGTGGGGTTACATTAGCCACCCTCCAATTCATGGGAACTGTGCCAGAGTCTGTAGAATTTTGGAAGATGACCAGCAATGCATCTACTATTTCTAGGGCCACTTCCTTAGGTACCCTAGGATGTAAATTATCAAAGTGTGGTAAATCAGGTTGGTGAGCTGTAGGCACAAATAGCCACATGGGAATATGATGTTGGGGCAATAACGGATACCTGACTCAAAAAAGGGCAGGATTGGGTTTTAAATATTCCTGGATATAAGGTATTCAGGAAAGATAGGGAAGCAAAGATAGGCGGTGTTGTGGCAGTATTGGTTAAGGAGGCTGTTAGTGCTGGAGAGAGAGGATGTCCTGGAGGGCTCAAGGACAGAATCCACTTGGTTAGAGTTAAGCAACAATAGAGGTGCCATTACACTACTAGATGTATTCTATAGACCACCAACTAGTGGGAAGGATATAGAGGAGCAAATTTGCAGGGAAATTACAGAGAGGTGCAAGAACTATAGAGTAATGATAACGGGGGACTTCCTAATATAGACTGGGATAGTAATGGTGTAAAGGGCAGAGAGGGGGAAGAATTTTGGGTGTGTTCAGGAGAACTTTCTTGCTCAGTACATTTCTGGCCCAACGAGAAAGGAGGCATTGCTGGATCTGGTTCTGGGGAATGAGGTGAGTCAAGTAGAGCAGGTGTCAGTAGGGGAACATTTAGGGAACAGTGATCATAGTATCATAAGGTTTAGATTAGCTATGGAAAAGGACAGGGAGCAAACTAGAGTAAAAATACTTACGGAACTGGCTCGGGTAAATTGGAATCCAAGATTGGCAAGCAAAACTGCAATCGAACAATTCAATTCAATTTTATTTGTCATATATGCAGCAGACGTGTGTACTGCACAATGAAATGTTGATTTTTATGAGTCCTCCCAACATTGGAATAAATATGGCATAACAATGATAAAATACTAATAGAAATACAGGAATAAATAAAACAGTAATAAATAATAATAAATTATACGTTCATGAGTCTTATGGCCTGGGGGTAGAAGCTGTTTCGAAACCTGCTGGTACGAGACCGTATGCTTCGGTATCTCTTACCGGACGGGAGCAGGGCGAAGAGGTTGTGGCTGGGGTGGCTCACGTCTTTAATGATTCTCAGGGCCTTCCCCCGGCACCTCTTGGGGTAGATATCCTGGACAGCAGGTAGTTTAATTCCTATAGTATGTTGTGCAGCTTTCACCACCATCTGTAGAGCCTTGCGGTCTGTGGCGGTACAGTTGCCATACCAGGTGGTGATGCAGCCGAACAGGATACTCTCGATGGTGCACCGGTAGAAGTTGGTGAGAATCTGGGGGGCCATTCCAAATTTCTTCAGTCTCCTGAGGAAGAACAGGCGTTGGCATGCTTTCTTCGTTACGACGTCGATGTGATGTGACCACGTTAAGTCCTCCGTAATGAATACACCCAGGAATTTGAAGCTGCTGACCCTCTCCACCTCAGCCCCTTCGATGTAGATTGGGGTATGTCCCTCCCCCCTGCCGCTTCCTGTAGTCCACGATCATCTCCTTTGTTTTGCTGATGTTGAGGGAGAGGTTGTTGTACTTGCACCATTCTGCTAGAGCTCTTACCTCCTCCCTGTAGCCTGTCTCGTCGCCATCTGTGATCAGGCCTACAACGGTAGTGTCATCAGCAAACTTGATGATGGAGTTGAAGTTGTGTGTGGCCACGCAATCGTGAGTAAACAGGGAGTACAGAAGGGGGCTGAGCACACAACCCTGGGGAGCTCCCGTGTTCAGGATCAGTGTTGAGGAGGTGTTACTGCCTATTTTCACCACCTGGGGTCTGCCCGTCAGGAAGTCCAGGATCCAGTTACATAGGGAGGTGTTAAGTCCTAGCTCACTGAGCTTGTTGACAAGCTTGGAGGGGATAATGGTATTGAATGCTGAACTATAATCAATGAACAACATTCTCACATAGGTGTTCCTCTTATCCAGGTGTGATAAGGCAGTGTGCAGTACAGTGGCGATGGCATCATCCCTAGATCTTTTTGGGCGGTAAGCAAATTGGAGTGGGTCCAGTGTGTCAGTTAGTAAGGAGTTGATGTGGGTTTTGACCAACCTCTCAAAGCACTTCATGATGACAGAAGTGAGTGCTATGGGGTGGTAGTCGTTTAAATAGGTTACTTTTGTTTTTCTGGGGACTGGAATAACCGATGTCATCTTGAAGAAGTGGGGACTGCAGACTGGTACAGTGAATGGTTGAATATATCTGTAAACACGGCTGCCAGCTGGTCAGCGCATGCTCTAAGGACACGCCCAATGGGCTGCCTTTAAAGAGGGGATGGTTTGCGTACAGTCGAGGTACATTCTCAAGAGAGGGAAAGGTAGGACAACTAAAGCCAGAGCTCCCTGGGTGCCGAAAGAGATAGAGAGTAAGATGAAGCAGAAAAAGCGCATATGACAGATGACAGGTTGAGAATACAAGTGAGAATCAGGCTGAATGTAGAAAGTTCAGAGGGGAAGTGAAAAAGAAAATAAGATGGGCAAAGAGAGAGTATGAGAATAGATTGGCAGCTAACATAAAAAGGAATTCAAAAGTCTTCTATAGGCATATAAAATAGTAATCGGGTAGTAAGAGGAGGGGTGGGACTGATTAGGGACCAAAAAGGAGATCTATGCATGGAGGCAGAGGGCGTGGCTGAGGCACTAAATGAGAACTTTGCATCTGTCTTCACCAAGGAAGAAGATGCTGCCAAAGTCATAGTGAAAGAGGAGGTAATGGAGATACTGGATGAGATAAAAATTGATAAAGAGGAGGTACTAGAAAGGCTGGCTGTACTTAAAGTTGATAAGTCACTAGGACCGGATGGGATGCATCCTAGGATGCTGAGGGAAGTGAAGGAGGAAATTGCAGAGGTACTGGCCATAATCTTCCAATCCTCCTTAGATATGGGGGTGGTGCCAGAGGACTAGAGAATTGCAAATGTTACACCCTTGTTCAAAAAATGGTGTAAGGATACACCCAGCAACTACAGCCCAGTCAGCAGTGGGGGAGCTTTTAGAAACGATATTCAGGGACAAAGTTAACAGTCACTTGGACAAGTGTCGATTAATTAAGGAAAGCCAGCATGGATTTGTTAAAGGCAAATCGTGCTAAACTAACTTGTTCAAGTTTTTTGATGGGGTAAGAGAGGGTTGATGAGAGCAATGCGGTTGACGTGGTGTACATGGACTTCCAAAAGGCGTTCGACAAAGTACCACAAAACAGGCTTGCCAGCAAAGTTGAATCCCATGGAATAAAAGGGACAGTGGCAGCATGGATACGGAATTGGCTAAGTGACAGGAAACAGACAGGTGGTTGTTTTTCGGACTGGAGGAAGGTACACAGTGGTGTTCCCCAGGGGTCGGTACTAGGACAACTGCTTTTCTTGATATATATTAATGACTTACACTTGGGTGTACAGGGCACAATTTCAAAATCTGCAGATGACACAAAACTTGGAAGTATAGTGAACAGTGAGGAGGATAGTGATAGACTTCATGAAGACAGACAGGCTGGTGAAATGGGCAGACAAGTGGCAGATGAAATTTAACTCAGAAAAGTGCAAAGTGATACATTTAGGTAGGAAGAACGAGGAGAGGCAATATAAACTAAAGGGTACAATCTTAAAGTGGGTGCATGAACAGAGAGACCTGGGGTATATGTGCACAAATTGTTGAAGGTGGCAGGGTAGGTTGAGAAAGCAGTTAAAAAAGCATACGGGATCCTGGGCTTCATAACTGGAGGCATAGAGTACCAAAGCAAGGAAGTTATCAACAACCTTTATAAAACATTGGTTTGGCCTCAACTGGAGTATTGTGTTCAATTCTGGGCACCGCACTTTAGGAAGGATGTGAAGGCCTTAGACAGGGTGCAGAAAAAATTGATGAGAATGGTTCCAGGGATGAGGGACTTCAGTTACGTGGATAGACTGGAGAAGCTGGGGTTGTTCTCCTTAGAGCAGAGAAAAGTGAGTGGAGATTTGATAGAGGTGCTCAAAATCATGACAAGTCTAGACAGAGTAGACAGACAGAAACTGTTCCCATTGGCAGAAGGGTCGAGAACCAGAGGACACAGATTTAAGGTGATTGGCAAAAGAACCAAAGGCGACATGAGGAAAAACTTTTTTATGCAGCGAGTGGTTAGGATCTGGAATGCGCTGCCTGAAAGGGTGGTGGAGGCAGATTCAATCACGGCTTTCAAAAGGGAATCGGATAAGTACTTGAAGAAAAAAAATTGCAGAGCTACGGGGAGAGGGACTAGCTGAAGTGCTCTAGCAGAGAGCTGGCATGGGCTCGACAGGCCGAATGGCCTCCTTCTGTGCTGTAACCATTCTATGATTAAGCTATGCCCTCATACTAAACTGTTGTTAAAAGTTTTTTTTTTAAACTTGCAGTTATATAGCACATTTAACATAGAGAAACATCCAAAGGTACTTTGCAAGTGTAATCAGAAAAAATTGGATACTGAGCCAAAGGAAAGATAGTAGGAGCGGGTGACTAAAAGCATGGTCAAAGAAGTAGGTTTTGAGGGGAGTCTGAAAGGAGGAAGAGGAGAGGATTCCAGATGGTAAGCCTAAGCAGCTGAAGGGAGAGGGGAGTGATTGCAAAGAGGCCAAAGTCAGAAAAAGAGCTCAGAACAACTTGGTTATTTCACTCCAAGTATCATTTTAGGCCAACTGAACTTCAAGGTTGAACTCCCACTGAGTCTAAACTCCAGTGTACTGGCCTTGCACAGCTAGTTTGTGATGATACTTGGGCCCAGCACAAGCTTCTCAGGCAAGGTGTTGCTCTGGAGTTTGAACATCCCTTTCTGGTGTCCATTGTGTGCTTTAGTAGGGGAAACAACCTTTTAACATCTACCCGTCAAGCCCTCTAAGAATTTTATACGTTTTAATGAGATCACCTCCGATTCTTCTAAACTCCAGAGAGTATAGGCCCATTCTACACAATTTCTCCTCATAGGACAGCCCTCTCATCCCAGGAATCAATCTCACTCGCTCTAAGGCAAGTGTATCCTTCCTTAGGTAAGGAGACCAAAATTGTACACAGTACTCCAGGTGTGGCCTCACCAAGGCCCTGTATAATTGGAGTAAGACATCCTTACTCTTATACTCCAGCCAATGTTCCCTGGAAGCTGCGCTTTGTTCTGCGTGGCCTGTTTCTTTTAATGCGTGGTCCCTTTAAATTTCCGCGCACGCGCAGTATTTACAAAATAAAAGCTGGTGAGCGGCCTGCGCAGGACCTTTGAGATTACTGTGCAGCTGCGTACCTTAGCAGAACATTGACTCCAACCCCCTTGCAATAAAAGCCAACATATCATTTGCCTTCTTAATTGCTTGCTGTACCTGCATGTTAACTTTCTGTACAAGGACACCCAAATCCCTCTGAATGCCTACATCCCCTATCTCTCACATTAAAAAAAAAATTCTGCTTTTCCATTCTTCCTTCCAAAGTGGATAATTTCACACCTCTCCACATTATACTCCATCTGTCACCTTAACCTGTCTACATCCCTTTGCAGACTCTGTGTTCTCCTCAGCTTACTTTCCCACCTAGCTTTGTATCATCTGCAAACTTGGATATATTACACTCTTATTTAAGTCCCTGATAGTTTGTAAATAGCTGAGGCCCAAGCACGGATTTTTGCAACACTCCACCAGTTACACCCTCCCATCTCAAAAATGACCTGTTTATCCATACTGTTTTCTGTCCGTTAACCAATCCTCAGTCCATGCTAATATATTACCCCCAATCACATGAGCCCTAATCTTGTACAACAACCTCTTGTGTGGCACCTTATCGAATGCCTTCTGAAAATATAAATATGCTACATCCACTAGTTCCTCCTTATCTACCCTGCTAGTTACACTCTCAAAATACTAAAATTTGTCAAGCACGATTTCCCTTTTCTTAAAACTGTGTTGACTCTGTCAAATTATATTGTAAGAAGTCACACAACACCAGGTTATAGTCCAACAGCTTTATTTGAAATCACAAGCTTTCGGAGCGCTGCTCCTTCGTCAGGTGATTTCAAATAAAGCTGTTGGACTATAACCTGGTGTTGTGTGACTTCTTACATTTGTCCACCCCAGTCCAACTCCGGCATCTCCACACCAAATTATATTGTGATTGCCCAAGTGCCCTGTTTAATAGATTCGAGCATTTTTCCTACTACTGATTTCAGGCTAACTGGTCTATAGTTCCGTTTTCTCTCTTCCTTCTTTCTTGAATAGCGGGGTGACATTTGCTATCTTCCAATCCACGGTGACCGTTCTAGAATCTAAGGAATTCTGAAAGATCAAAACCCATGCATCTACTATCTCTGCAGCCAACTCTTTTAAAACCCTAGTAAGCCATCGGGTCCAGGGGATTTGTCAGCTTTTAGTCCCATTAATTTCTCCAGCTCTTTTTGTGTACTAATATTAATTACTTTTACTTCATCACTCTTACTAGACCCTTGGTTCCCCACTATTTCTGGTATGTTCTTTGCCTCTTCTCCTGTGAAGACAGATACAAAATATTTGTTTAATGTCTCCACCATTTCCTTATTCCCCATTATTTCTCCTGTCTCTGCCTGCAAGGGACCCACATTTACTTTCACTAATCTCTTCCTTTTTACGTACTTGTATAAGCTCATAAGAAATAGGAGCAGGAGTATGCCATTTGGCCATTCAATAAGATCATAACTGATCTTCGACCTCAACTTCACTTTCCTGCACTATCCCCATATCCAAAAATCTATTGATCTCTGTCTTGAATATATGCAAGAGCCCCCAAAGCCCTCTGGAGTAAAGAATTCCAAAGATTCACCATCCTCCAAGTGAAATTTCTCATCTCAGTCCTAAATGGCCGACCCCTTATTCTGAGACTGTGACCCCTGGTTCTAGACTCCCCAGCCAGGGGAAACATCCTGCATCTACCCTGTCACGGCCTGTAAGAATTTTGTATGTTTCAATGAGATCACCTCTCATTCTTCTAAACTCTAGAGAATATAGGCCTAGTCTACTCAATCTCTCCTCATAGGACAATCCCCCCATCCCAGGAACCAGTCTGGTGAACCTTTGTTGCACTCCCTCTATGGCAAGTATATCCTTCCTTAGGTAAGGAGACCAACATTGTACACAATGCTCCAGGTATCCTCTTGTAATAAAGGCCAACATACCATTTGCTTGCTGTACCTGCATGTTAATTTCAGTGATTCGTGTACAAGGGCACCCAGGTCCCTCTGAACACCAACATTTCTCAATCTCTCACCATTTAAAAATTACTCTGCTGTTCTACTTTTCCTACCAAAGTGGATAATTTCACATTTCTCCACATTATATTCCATTTGCCACTCACTTAGCCTGTCTATATCCCCTTGAAGCTTCCTTGCATCCTCCTCACAACTTACATTCCCACCCAGCTTTGTATCATCAGCAAACTTGGATATATTACATTTGGTCCCCTCATCCAAATCATTGATGTAGATTGTGAATAGCTGAGGCCCAAGCACTGATCCTTGCGGTACCCCACTAGTTACAGCCTGCCAACCCGAAAATGACCCGTTTATTCCTACTCTCTGTTTTCTGTCCGTTAACCAATCCTCAATCCATGCTAGTATATTACCCCCAGTCCCATGAGCCCTCATTTTGTTTTTGTTTAATAACCTCTTCCAATGTTTTTATATTTCTTGCTAGTTTACTCTCGTATTCTATTTTCTCCCTCTATCAATTTCTTGGTCATCTTTTGCTGATTTTTAAACCCCCCCCTCCCCAGCTTACTCCTCTTTTCGGCAACATTAGAAGCCTCTTCTTTTAATCTCAAACTATCCTTCACTTTTTTAGTTAACCATGGTTTTTCCACTTTTCCAGTGGAGTTTTTATTCCTCAAGGGAATGTACATTTGTTGAGAATTGTGAATTATTTCTTTAAATGCTTGCCATTGCTTATTAACCGTCGTATCTTTTAATCTAATTTCCCAATCTACCTTCGCCAATTCGCTGTTCATTCCTGTGTAATTGGCTTGGTTTAAATTTAAGACCCTAGTTTCGGATTTAACCACATCACTCTCAAACTTAATATGAAATTCTATCTCTCTTCCCCAGAGGATCCTTTACTACAAGAATATTAATTAACTCTGTCTCAATACACAACACTAGATCTAAAATAGCCTGTTCCCTAGCTGGTTCCTCAACATATTGTTCTAGAAAACTGCCTCGAATGTATTCCACGAACTCGTCCTCCAAACTATTTTTGCCAATTTGGTTTGCCCAGTCTATATGAAGATTACAGCCCCCCATGTTTATTGCATTACCCTTGTTCCACAAGCTCCCACATGCTGCAGATCCAACACACCTCCTGCACGGTCATCTCCATCGAACCTGGTTTTATATATTTAATTCATTAAAGTTTTAAGTAATTAATTTACTTAGATTAATTAGTTTAAAAAACTAAAATAAACCAACTAGTTAAAATTAATGTAATAAAGTATTAGTTATAGATTCCTAGTTTACACCACTCCCCTAGCTCAGAGAGCAAAACAATGTATTCCTCACCAACCAATCCCCAACCTGCTGCCATGTGACATCACCGGGTCCAGTCGTCCTTTAGCCCAGCCCAATGGACACGACTGGAAAATCGCCGCTTTTTGAAATGATACCAGTTCATTATCTCTGGTCCTTACCTTATTACTCTACATTTATTTATAGGCAATTACTTTTTAGTCTCAAGTTTTTTTTTTAAACACACTAACTTGTACTAAGCGCTAAAATACTGAACAAAATGTTAAATACTTGTACTTACTGCCTCAAGCTTACACAAACCACAAGTATTAAAAGTAAAAAGGAACACCCCCTTCCCCTCTGCACCAAATTCCCACTCTCCCCAAATTCTCAATTTCCCACTCCATTTACGCTGCACTCCTCACGTCGCGATCTGTGGTTTTGCTGTTTCAGCAGATACCTTCTACTTTTAGACACCTTTTCAGCCACACCTAAGTTACAACTTCAGAAGTAAATGCAATCAACTTGCACTTGAGTACAGGAACTTTGACATATAAAAGTTTATTTTCTATATTTTGAAATGTCATCAAAAATAAATGCACTGATTGAGCACCATGCTGATGTAAAGATGAGATAATGTGGCACATAGATTTTCACTGATTTGATACACTTGGTTTAAGCGTTTCTTATCCAGTTATAAAAAGAAATAACTCTGAGTTTGAATCTTTGGATGCTCAGTTGTTGAGTACATTCAAGACTGAGATCGATAGACTTTTGTGCACTAAGGGAATCGGGATATTGGGATAGGGCGGGAAAGTGGAGTTGACGTAAAAATTCAGCCATGATCTTACTGAATGGCGGCGCAGGCTCAATGGGCCGTATGGCCTACTCCTGCTCCTCTTTCTTATGTTCTAAAGGGCCACTGCTGCCTATGGACCATGACCAAGTACCCATTCATCATGCATCAACATGGACAGGTCGATTGTGAGGTGGTTCAAAGCAGAGCCCAATCCTGTCCTCTGGATAGCTTTCAGGAATAGGAACCCAAGCTGATTCCCCCTGGGGTGCAAAGGCCAACTACTGCGGACCAAACCAGAAATTAAACCAGGCTCCTGTTTTTTCAGTCAGTTCCACACTGGCCAATGCATTTCCCCCACAAATTCATTGACATACAAGTTAATTACTATTATTTTCCACATAAAATCAATCTTTTTCCCCTCCAAGATGGCGGTCAAACACATCCCTAGATCTTCACCTCTAACCAGAGGTCACGTGTTGTGAAACTTGGTCTTGATTTGTCCTTTCTGAGAAGGATCACCCCAACCGAGAGAAACTTACACAGCAGCAGTATTATATCCTCCCCATTGGCACAACAGGCTGCCCAAAGGCAAGCCACTTTTTAAAAGTTAAAACCTGGTCACCACACAAATGATGTAAAAAGACACAGCTATTATTAAAAGGATTATTAAAGTAATTAATGAAATCCTTTAATTGTTATGGGTGCTTGAAACCAGATATAATCGTCATGGCCATAGCTTGCTGTCTGTTCCTCAGCTGAAGTGAGGCCCATGGTATCACATGCCAGGCTAATAACCAGCTTCCTGGTGCGGTTTGGAACTCTGTAGTTCAGTTTGGGTCGGAACCACTGTATCCCACAGTCCCTGTGACCTTGGACAAGAAGCACAGTGTTCATCAGAGGAATAGATTTCAACTCATTGAAGAGGTCCTCGACAAAGAGTGTGTGGAAAAGTTTCCGGATGCAGGAGACTGTTTTCAAGCTCTCCTCAGTACTGCCGAAGGCAACCCGCTCCATGTTGATCTCATACATTTCCTTCGGATTGACTACACTGCCGCCCAACAGGATGTGAACGCAAGGAACCAGCGTCAGCATAAACATCGCCTCCAAGTTCTGGAAAACTTCATCTAGCTCCGACAGCACCCGCTGAGACTTTTTGCAGTTATTTTGTTCATTCCTTCTCGATCGTGATAACATGGAACTGTCAGCCTAGCAGGGTAAAAACAGAATGTGATAATCCTGTATACACGCCTGTAACACAGAGATGAACACAAGTTTTCACTTATAGTTCTAAACCACTTTAACCAGTTATAGCAACAGAAAAGAGGCAGTGACAACAAAACCCTTGTTTAGAAGCATTAACCATCTCCAGTCAGCACTAACTGCACGGTCACTGATATTTCCTCTGCCCACTGAAACTAGAAATGTGGTTGTATGACTGACCAATAAGAGGTACAATTCTATGGGGTAGTGCAACAGGCCACAACCTCTTGTCCAGAGCCTTGGCTGATGACTTCAACAGCGCTGCCAATCTGCAATTGGTGAACTGCTGACGATCGGGTAAAACAACTTGTATTTATATCTTAGCATCTTAACGTAGAAAAAACTCCCCAAAGCACTTTAGAGGTGCAAGGAAAAAACGGACGCTGGGCCAAAGGAGGATATTAGGAGGGCTGACCAAAAACTTAATAGAGCTGTGGATTAAGGACAGTCTTAAAGGAGGAGAGGGAGGTGGCGAGGCAGAGTGGTTTAGGGAGGGATTCCAGTGCTTGGGGCCTTCAGTGGTTGACAGCATGACTGCCAATTTGGGGGGGGGGGGGGGGGGGGCGGTGGGAGAATTGGACGTGGGTGGAGGATCTAAAGTTGAGGGGATGGACAAGATGCCAGAGTTAGGGAACAGTCATATAGGGATGTAAGAAGTTAAAGAGATAAGGAGGGGAAAAGCAATGGAGAAATTGAAGGACAGAAATTTTAAATCAGTGGCATTAAGGGACTGGGAGCCAATGTAGCAAGGACAGGAGTTATGGGCGAGCGGATAGGGCCCATTAGGGACAAAAGTGGCAATCTGTGTGTGGAGCCGGAAGATGTAGGAGGGGTTCTAAATGAATTTTTTGCATCTGTTTTCACTATGGAGAGGGACGATGTAGACATAGAAATAGGGCGGGGGGACTGTGATATGCTCGAACATATTAACATCGAGAGGGAGGAGGTATTGCCGGTTTTAGCAGGCCTAAAAATGGATAAATCCCCAGGCCCGGACGAAATGTATCCCAGGCTGCTGTGTGAGGCAAAGGAAGAGATTGCGGGGGCTCTAACACATATATTCAGAACCTCTCTGGCCACAGGGGATGTGCCAGAGGACTGGAGAACCGCTAATGTAGTACCATTATTCAAGAAGGGGAGTAGGGAAAAACCGGGGAACTACAGGCCAGTGAGCCTAACATCAGTGGTAGGAAAATTATTGGAAAAAATTCTGAGGGACAAAATTAGTCTCCACTTGGAGAGGCAAGGATTAATCAGGGATAGTCAACATGGCTTTGTCAAGGGAAGATCATGTCTGACTAATTTGATTGAATTTTTTGAGGGGGTGACTAGGTGTGTGGATGAGGGTAACGCAGTGGATGTGGTATACATGGATTTCAGTAAGGCCTTCGATAAAGTCCCGCACGGGAGACTGGTCAAGAAGGTAAGAGCCCATGGAATCCAGGGTGCCTTGGCACATTGGATACAAAACTGGCTTAGTGGCAGAAGGTGATGGTCGAAGGTTGTTTTTGTGACTGGAAGCCTGTGGCCAGTGGGGTACCACAGGGATCGGTGCTGGGTCCCCTGCTGTTTGCGGTCTACATTAATGACTTGGATATGAATGTAAAAGGTATGATCAGTAAGTTCGCAGATGATACAAAAATTGGTAGGGTGGTAAATAGCGAGGAGGGTAGTCTCAGTCTGCAGGACGATATAGATGGGTTGGTCAGATGGGCGGAACAGTGGCAAATGGAATTTAACCCGGAAAAGTGCGAGGTGATGCACTTTGGGGGGACTAACAAGGCAAGGGAATACACAATGAATGGAAAGACCCTAGGCAAGACGGAGGGCCAGAGGGATCTGGGTGTGCATGTACATAGATCCCTGAAGGCGGCGGAACAGGTGGATAAGGTGGTAAAAAAGGCATATGGGATACTTGCCTTCATTAGCCGAGGCATAGAATATAAGAGCAAGGAGGTTATGATGGAGCTGTACAAAACACTGGTTAGGCCACAGCTGGAATACTGTGTGCAGTTCTGGTCGCCACACTACAGGAAGGATGTGATAGCTTTGGAGAGGGTGCAGAGGAGATTCACCAGGATGTTACCAGGGCTGGAGCGCTTCAGCTATGAAGAGACTGGGCAGATTGGGGTTGTTTTCCTTGGAGCAGAGGAGGCTGAGGGGGGACATGATTGAGGTGTACAAAATTATGAGGGGCATAGATAGGATGGATACTAAGGAGCTTTTTCCCTTAGTAGAAGGGTCAATAACTAGGGGGCATAGATTTAAGGTAAAGGGCGGGAGGTTTAGAGGGGATTTGAGAAAGAACTTTATCACCCAGAGGGTGGTTGGAGTCTGGAACTCACTGCCTGAAAGAGTGGTAGAGGCAGGAACCCTCACAACATTTAAGAAGCATTTGGATGAGCACTTGAAATACCATAGCATACAAGGCTACGGACCAAATGCTGGAATATGGGATTAGATTAGACAGGGCTTGATGGCCGGCGCGGACACGATGGGCCGAAGGGCCTCTATCCGTGCTGTATAACTCTATGACTCTAAATTGAAGGACAGAAATTTTAAATCAGTGGCATTAAGGGACTGGGAGCCAATGTAGCAAGGACAGGAGTTATGGGCGAGCAGGACCAGTGTGGGATAGGGAACAGGCAGCAGAGTTCTGGATGAGCTCAAGTTTACAGAGGGTGTAGGATGGAAGGTTGTGTCTGACCAAGGTATGGATGAGTTACAGCAGATGGGCTGAGGCAGGGACAGAGGTGGATGATGTTAGAGGTGAAAAATCGGTGCTCTCTGTGCTGAAGGGGACACTGACATTTTGAACAATATGGTTCCACTATAGAGGTCTCAGGATGTGGATGATGCCGTCAAGGTCACATTTATTGCCCATCCCGAGTAGGTGGTGGGCAATGATTCCTGTAATTTTTTGGCGCATGCGTGTTTTCTGCATTGAAAAGCTGCTGCGCGGGATCCCTGGAATGTTGCGTGGCCGCACGGCTTACTGGGAACGTTGGTGGTGGGAGGTCTCATCATTGAACCTCTGTAGTCCTTATGGGGATGACGTTCCCACAATGGCGTTAGGTGAGGAATTCCACGATATTGACCAAGCTACATTGAAGAAATGGCAATGTATGTCAAAGTCAGGATGGTGTGTGACGGATGCACTTTCCTGTACTTCTCGGTGGTAGAGGTCACAGGAGGGAGGTACTGTCTAAATAACCTCGGTGAGTTGCTGCAATGCATACCATGGACCGCACATAATGCAGCCTTGGTGCACTGGTAATGGAGGGAGTGGATAGTGAGCCTAGTGGCAGGGAAACCAATCAAGTAAACTGCTCTGTTCTGGATGGTGTCGAGTTTCTTGAGTATAGTTGCACCTCTACCTGGTAAATGGTAGAGGCTTTCAGGGGTCAGGAGGAGAGCCACTTAACTCAGAATATCCAGCATCTACCCCACTTCTATGGTGGGTTCAGTTAAGCTTCTGGTCAACGGTGACCCCCAAGATGTTGATGGTGAGGGACTCGGTGATGGTGATGCTACTGAAGGTCAGGAAGAGACGGCTGAGTTCTCACTTGTTGGAGATGGTCATTACCAGGCACTTAAGTAGCACAAATGTCAAGCCAAGCTGGGTTGTTTTCTAGGTCCTGCTGAAGGATGACATTGGCTGTTTAATTATCAGAGGAGTTGTGAACAGTTCTAATCACTGTGGAATCACGGCTGGTCTGAGGATACTCCCCCAAGGGACTCCTGCAGTGATGTCCTCTGTCAACAATGACCAGGTATGTGTCCAACCACTGGAGGGTTTACACTTTGACCCCTGCTGATCTCAGTTTTGCTCGTGCCCCTTTGTGCATACTCGGTCAAATGCTCACTTGATGCTGAGGGCAGTTACTCTCACCTCTCCTGTGGAATTCAGCTCTTGTTAACATGTCTGGATCAAGGCTGTGATGTGGTCTGGAGCCAAGTGGCTCTAGTGGAACTTGAACTGGAAAAACACTCACAGATTCCGTCCTTCCAAGTTCAGGTTACATGGAGAAAACATTTTCAGCTACACAAAACCAGGTTAATGATGGGAGTGACTAGAGATGAACAAACCAGGTTAATGATGAGAGTGACTAGAGATGAACAAACCAGGTTAATGATGAGAGCGACTAGAGATGAACAAACCAGGTTAATGATGGGAGTGACTAGAGATGAACAAACCAGGTTAATGATGGGAGTGACTAGAGATGAACAAACCAGGTTAATGATGGGAGTGACTAGAGATGAACAAACCAGGTTAATGATGGGAGTGACTAGAGATGAACAAACCAGGTTAATGATGGGAGTGACTAGAGATGAACAAACCAGGTTAATGATGGGAGTGACTAGAGATGAACAAACCAGGTTAATGATGGGAGTGACTAGAGATGAACAACAACAACCAGGTTAATGATGGGAGTGACTAGAGATGAACAACAACAAACCAGGTTAATGATGGGAGTGACTAGAGATGAACAAACCAGGTTAATGATGGGAGTGACTAGAGATGAACAAACCAGGTTAATGATGGGAGTGACTAGAGATGAACAAACCAGGTTAATGATGGGAGTGACTAGAGATGAACAAACCAGGTTAATGATGGAATGACTAGAGATGAACAAACCAGGTTAATGATGGAATGACTAGAGATGAACAAACCAGGTTAATGATGGGAGTGACTAGAGATGAACAAACCAGGTTAATGATGGGAGTGACTAGAGATGAACAAACCAGGTTAATGATGGGAGTGACTAGAGATGAACAAACCAGGTTAATGATGGAATGACTAGAGATGAACAAACCAGGTTAATGATGGAATGACTAGAGATGAACAAACCAGGTTAATGATGGGAGTGACTAGAGATGAACAAACCAGGTTAATGATGGGAGTGACTAGAGATGAACAAACCAGGTTAATGATGGGAGTGACTAGAGATGAACAAACCAGGTTAATGATGGGAGTGACTAGAGATGAACAAACCAGGTTAATGATGGAATGACTAGAGATGAACAAACCAGGTTAATGATGGAATGACTAGAGATGAACAAACCAGGTTAATGATGGGAGTGACTAGAGATGAACAAACCAGGTTAATGATGGGAGTGACTAGAGATGAACAAACCAGGTTAATAATGGGAGTGACCAGAGATGAACAAACCAGGTTAATGATGGGAGTGACTAGAGATGAACAACAACAAACCAGGTTAATGATGGGAGTGACTAGAGATGAACAACAACAAACCAGGTTAATGATGGGAGTGACTAGAGATGAACAACAACAAACCAGGTTAATGATGGGAGTGACTAGAGATGAACAAACCAGGTTAATGATGGAATGACTAGAGATGAACAAACCAGGTTAATGATGGGAGTGACTAGAGATGAACAAACCAGGTTAATGATGGAATGACTAGAGATGAACAAACCAGGTTAATGATGGAATGACTAGAGATGAACAAACCAGGTTAATGATGGAATGACTAGAGATGAACAAACCAGGTTAATGATGGAATGACTAGAGATGAACAAACCAGGTTAATGATGGGAGTGACTAGAGATGAACAACTTGAATTTCTATAGCGCCTTTAATGCAGTAAAACGTCCCCAGGAGCGATTATCAAACCAAATTTCACACCGAGCCACATAAGGAGATATTCGGGCAGATGACCAAAGCTTGGTCAAAGAGGTAGGTTTTAAGGAGGGTCTTAAAGGAGGAAAGAGAGGTGGCGAGGCAGAGAGGTTTAGGGAAGGAATTCCAGAGCTTAGGGCCTATAGGGGCAGCTGAAGATCCGGCTGCCAACGATGGATTGATAGAAATCGGGAATGTGCAAGAGGCCAGAGTTGTAGGAGTGCAGAAATCTTGGGAGGGCTGGAGGAGGTTACAGAGATAGAGAGGGACGAGGCCACGAAGGGATTCGAAAACAAGGATGAGAATTTTAAAATTGAGGCGTTGATTACATTAAATTAAAACATACCTGGTTTCTAAAGTGACCGTGTTCTTGTGATTTCCCTCTTCCCCACCACCAATTTATGATCTGGGCTACTCCAAAGGTTGGTGGAAGAAAAAAGTCCATCTCCATTCTTCAAACTAAAACCGCTAAATAAATACTGGAAAGTCTCCATGGTAACCAGACAGACAACAAAAGCCTGTATGTATGGAATTTCTCCAGCAGACGTTCCAAGCACCGAACTCCTAAGGGTGCAATTGATCCCAATTACAGCCACTGACTGAGCTAGAGTCTGACTGTGCTCATTTCTTCCAAAGACAGATGGCAAAGGCAACAGATGGCCTCAAAGAACAGCAGCCAGTTTACACAGACTCCAATCTCACAATTCCAGGTATGAAGAGTGCCCAAAGGACCCTAAACCTGCTCCAAGTCTAGTGAGTTCACTTGAAACCATGACTAGATTTCATGCTTAAAAATAAAAATGCTGTATCTATATACTGTACTGCATTCTAAAGGAATCCTGCCCCAGTACAGTCTGCATTCCATCAAATTCTCTTTCTCAAACTAGGACTCTAAAATACAATAATCTACCATCTTATTTTGGACAAGCAAAATTCCTTGTAAAGAGTTACATTTTAAATGAAGAGCCCATAGTGCAGGACGAGACCAAGGCCAAACCAGAAAATATTTTATCTCGATAAAATCTTCTGCATACTTCCACAGAACTCAAACACATAACATGCAACATCACCTCCAAGACCGTTTGTAAAGGAGCTGACATTGTGATGGAGAACAGATGGCAGAGAGGAAAGATATTTCAGACACAAGCACTCTACAATGCATACTTCAATTTGCACCCCCTTTAGATTTACATTTTATCACTTTACATTAGTGTAAAAGTTAACTTGTATGCAGTACAAAAATTGTGATTTTATCAAACTGAAATTTAAGCTTAGATTTTTTTTAAACTTAAAGAAACTGCAAGTCAGGTGGCAGTTAACAGCTGTCTAGTGACCTGACTGTTCAGTAGATTCAGTGCAGCTGGGAATTACTGGCCAGTTGAACGTGGTTGGCGTCTGAAAGGTATTTATTAGAGGGAATACTTGCAAGAGCACAGTAACATGAGCTGGTAAAAGAGTGAACTGGACATTAAAATGGGAAATTTGGTGAGAGTGGAAATTAAGTGCAGAGAGGGAAGGAAGTAAATTAACCGAGGGACTAAAGCAAGAGAAAAAAAAGAGGGAAAGGGGAATTCAAGAAATTTAATTGAGGGGGTTATCTTCATCTTCTTTTTCTTAAGGTCATTATTTTAACTCAAAAATGCTGTCAAGTTGCACAAGAATGGAATACTTTGTGTGCTGCAGGTGTTGTTTGTTTCCAGGCTTAGATTCTGGAGGGATTTAAGAGAACATAAGAATTAGGAGCAGGAGTCGGCCCCTCGAGCCCGCTCCGCCACACGGCCCCTCGAGCCCGCTCCGCCACACGGCCCCTCGAGCCCGCTCCGCCATTCAATGAGCCCGTGGCTGATCTTCCACCTCATCTCCACTTTCCCATCCGATCCCCATATCCCTCGATTCCCTTAATATCCAAAAATCTATCCATCTCTGTCTGGAATATACCCAATGACTGAGCCTCCACAGCCCTCTGGGGTAGAGAATTCCAAAGATTCACTACCCTCTGAGTGAAGACATTTCTCCTCATCTCAGTCCTGAATGGCCGACCCCTTATTCTCAGACTGTGACCCCTGGTTCTAGACTCCCCAGCCAGGGGAAACATCCTCCCTGTATCTACCCTGTCAAGCCCTGTAAGAATTTTATGTTTCAATGAGATCACCTCTCATTCTCCTAAACTCCAGAGAATATAGACCTAGTCTACTCAATCTCTCCTCATAGGACAATCCCTCTCATCCCAGGAATCGGTCCGGTGAACCTTCGTTGCGCCCCCTCTAAGGCAAGTATATCCTTCCTTAGGTACGGGGACCAAAACTGTGCACAGTGCTCCAGGTGTGGTCTCAATTGTAGCAAGACTTCCTTACTCTTGTACCCCAACCCCCTTACAATAAAGGCCAACATACTTTTTGCCTTCCTAATTGCTTGCTGTACCTACATGTTAACTTTCTGTAGTCCCCCGTTTTCTCTTTCCCTCCTTTCTTGAATAGCAGTTTTACATTTGCGACCTTCTGGGACCGTTCCTGAATCTAGGGAATTTTGGAAGATCACAACCAATGCATCCACTATCTCTGCAGCCACCTCTTTTAGAACCCTAGGATGTAGGCCGTCAGGTCCAGGGGATTTGTCAGCTTTTAGTCCCATTAATTTCTCCCATACTTTTCTTGACTAATATTAATTACTTTAAGTTCCTTACTCTTATTAGACCCATAGAACCCCACTATTTCTGGAATGTTTTGTCTTCTACTGTGAAGACAGATACATTTTTGTTTTATTTTATTCATTCAGGGGATGTGGGCATCGCTGGCAAGGCCAGCATTTATTGCCCATCCCTAGTGGCCCTTGAGAAGGTGGTGGTGAGCCACCTTCGTGAACCGCTGCAGTCTATGTGGTGAAGGTACTCCCACAGTGCTGTTAGGGAGGGAGTTCCTAGATTTTGACCCAGCGACTATGAAGGATCGGCGATATTTTTCCAAGTCAGGATGGTGTGTGACTTGGAGGGAAACTTGGAGGTGGTGGTGTTCCCATGCACCTGCTGCACTTGTCCTTCTAGGTGGTAGAGGTCGCGGGTTTGGGAGGTGCTGCCGAAGAAGCCTTGGCGAGTTGCTGCAGTGCATCTTGTAGATGGTACACACTGTAGCCACGATACACCGGTGGTGGAGGGAGTGAATGTTTAAGGTGGTGGATGGGGTGCCAATCAAGCGGGCTGCTTTGTCCTGGATGGTGTCGAGCTTCTCGAGTGTTGTTGGAGCTGCACTCACCCAGGCAAGTGGAGAGTATTCCATCACACTCCTGACTTGTGCCTTGCAGATGGTGGAAAGGCTTTGGGGAGTCAGGTGAGACACTCTCCACAGAATACCTCTGACCTGCTCTTGTAGTCACAGTATTTATGTGGCTGGTCCAGTTAAGTTTCTGGTCAATGATGACCCACAGGATGTTGATGGTGGGGGAAATCGGCAATGGTAATGCCGGTGAACGTCAAGTGGCGGTGGTTAGACTCTCTCTTGTTGGAGATAGTCATTGCCTGGCACTTGTGTGGCGCAAATGTTACTTGCCACTTATCAGCTCAAGTCTGAATGTCGTCCAGGTCTTGCTGCATGTGGGCATGGACTGCTTCATTAACTGAGGAGTTGCAAATGGAACTGAACACTGTGCAATCATCAGCAAACATCCCCACTTCTGACCTTATGATGGAGGGTAGGTCATTGATGATAGCTGAAGATGGTTGGGCCTTTCACGTCTCTACCATTTCCTTAATCCCCATTATAATTTCTTCTGTCTCAGCCTCTAAGGGACCCACGTTTACTTTTGCTACTCTCTTCCTTTTTACATACTTGTAGAAGCTCTTTAAATGTTTTTATATTTCTTGCTAGTTTACTCTCATATTCTATTTTCTCCCTCTTCATCAATTTTTTGGTCATCCTTTCCTAGTTTCTAAAACTGCTCTTCTTGGCAACAATATAAGCCTTTTCTTTTAATCTAATACTATCCTAACTTTAGTTAGCCATGGATGGATCGCGTTTCACACAGAGTTTTTATTTCTCAATGTAAGGTATATTCGTTGAGAATTATGACATTTTTCTTTAAATGTTTGTCATTGCTTATCTACCATCATACCTTTTAATCTAATTTCTCAATCTACCTTAGGCAACTCGCCCCTCATACCTATGTAATTGGCTTAATTTAAGTTTAATACTCGGTTTATGACTTAAGTACGTCACTCTCGTACTCAATGTGCAATTCTTATTATGATCACTGTTCCCCAGAGGATCCCTTACGATGAGATTACTAATGAACCCTGTCTCATTACACAAGACAACATCTAAAATAGCCTCTTCCCTGGTTGCTTCCACTATATAGTTTTAGGAAACTGTCTCTAATGCATTCCATGAAACCGTCCTCCAAATTCATCTACAGCAACTGCAAGCTGGTCAGCCTTAGTGATCGACTGGCCACACATCAAAATATTAGAGAGGAAGAAGATTCAGGCCTCAGCTGTCTACAATCTAGATCAAAGACTTAGATGAGGGGACTGAGTGTAATGTATCCAAGTTTGCTGACAATACAAAGCTAGGTAGGAAAGTAAGTTGTGAGGAGGCTGCAAAGGGATATAGACAGGTTAAGCGAGTTGGCAAACATGGCAGATGGAATATGTGAAGAAATGTGAAGTTTTCCACTTTGGTTGGAAAAATAGAAAAGCAGAATAGTTTTTAAATGGTGAGAAATGTTGCTATTCAGAGATACCTGGGAGTCCTTGTACACAAATCACTGAAAGTTAACATGCAGGTAAAACAAGCAATTAGGAAAGCAAATGGTATGATAGCCTTTATTACAAAAAGATTGGCGTAAAAGAGATAAAAGTGGTCTTACTGCAATTATATCGGGCCTTGGTGAGACCACACCTGGAGTACTGTGAACAGTTTTGGTCTCCTTATCTAAGGAAGGATATATTTGCCTTAGGGGAAGTGCAATGAAGGTTCACTAGTCTGATTCCTGGGATGGGGTGATTGTCCTATGAGGAGTGATTGAGGAGACTAGGCCTATATTCCCTAAAATTTATAAGAATGAGAAGTGATCTCATTAAAATATATAAAATTCTTACAGGGCGTGACAGGGTAGATGAGGGAGGATGTTTCCCCTGGCTGGGGAGTCTAGAACCAGGGGTCACAGTCTCAGAATAAGGGGTCAGCCATTCAGGACTGAGCTGAGGAGAAATTTCTTCACTGAGAGGGTGGTGAATCTTTGGAATTCTCTGCCCCAGAGGGCTGTGGAGGCTCAGTCGTTGGGTACATTCAAGGCCAACATCGATAAATTTTTGGATATTAAGGGAATCGAGAAATATGATCTTATTGAATGGCGGAGCAGGCTCAAAGGGCCGAATGGCCTACTCCGGCTCCTCGTTCTTATTTCATAGATGCGGTATTAGAGAAGCCCACGGTGGGGGTTGGAATAGGAAAGGAGACCCTGGAACGTAGAGCAGAAGGGTAGGTTTCGGTTAGAAAGGGGGCCAGAAGTTGCGGTCAGGTAGTTGGGCAGAAGCTGTCATCCCTGGTGCTATCCAATAGTTTCTCTCCTCTGCCAAGAGATGATGTGGAGACTCAAGAGTTGGCTATGACAGGCGAGAACGTGCCATGAGGCAATCCAGTAGCCTGTCAGGGAAGGAGATAGCGTAGCAGACAAGTTGTGGTATATGGGGATTTGATAATTTGGTTTACAGATAGAATCTGTACAAACCAGACCCAGAAAAACAAAAGGTATGTTACCTCCCATGTGCACAGATCGAGGATCTGATGTCCCGGGTTCAGAGTGCTGAAGGGAGCAGGTGAGGAACCAATTCTTGTGGTCTATGTGGGAACCAATAACATAATAAGTAGATATAGACCAGAGGTCCTGGTGCTAAATTTAGGGCATTAGGAAGGAAGCTTAAAGGAAGGACCTCAATTGTAGTGTTTTCTGAAATATTACCCATGCCACATGCTCATGAAGAGACAGTAATTAGGAAGACCAACTCATGGCTAAGGCTTTGGTGTAAGAAATCTGGGTTTCAGTTCCTCAAATAATTGGACATCTTTTGGAATAGGGGGAGCCTATACAGACTGGATGGGCTTCACCGAAACAAGAGGGGTAGTGGTGTTGGCAGGCAGAATAGATAGAATGGTGGGAGTGTTTAAACAAGACACGATAGGTGTAAGAGAGCAACCTTAAGGTTTATCAGTGAAAATACAAATCAAACTTTAATAAGTCTAATTCCAATGGTGAGAGATAAGCAAAATAAAAATATTAATAAAGTAAATCGGAAAGGTAAAAAGCTTTGGAGTTGTTCAAACAGCTTATTTGTCATACTTCTTGATTTGGAAGATCTTACAGGGGGTTGAGAGATTGGACATCATTAATATCAGAGACATGCTGGAATGATTCCAATCAATGGGATATATATCTGGAAGGATAGAAATTGTTTAGAAGAGACTGTATCAGGAGTAAAGGAAGTGGTGTAGCAGTATATATAAACTCCAAAATTGATGCACAAGTGAGAAAGGATATAAAAAAGGAAAGCCCAACACAGAATCAGTCTGGGTTGAATGAATAGATGTTAAGAGGTAAGCTATCACTGGGGGTATGCTGTAGACCTCCAGGCCACAGTGAAAGTCTTGATCTGGAACTGTGAGATGAGATAAGGAAGGCGACTAGTAAGGGACCAACAATACAGGAAACTTTGTGCTATCCGGCACCGACGGGACCGAGCTGTTGCCGTCCCATCAAAACTGCCGGACAAACCAGCGCTAATGTTGAAACATACGGAGATTTTGAGCTCCGTATCTGGCAACAAACCCTGTTGCTTCAGCTTCTAAACAGTCGGCCGTACCTTGCAAGCGTCTCTGTAGCTTAGCAACAGCTTCAGCGAGACCTTGACTGGTGAAAAAAAAGCAACGAAAAGAAAAAAAAACGAATGAAACGGCTCCTGATTTTTGCCGGTGGCTCGAGCATTCCGGACAGTTAACCTCCGGATAAACCAAAGTTTCCTGTAGTAGGGGGAGATTTGATCTTACCAAAAATTGACTGGGACAATAATGTCTCTACTGGTAAGACAGGGAAATGATTTCGAGAGTTAATGGAAGACTATTTTATGACTCTGTTTGTAAATGAGCCAACAAGGAGAATAATCCTGAATCTCATTGAGTAATAGGGGCGATCAAATCTCCAACACAAAGGTGGGTGAGGCTTTAAAGTACCAGCGATCAGAATGTGAGCACATTTGGCATTACAAGAATTGGAGAGGTTACCAAAACAAAACCACCAAATTTTAAGAGGGCCAACTTTAAGTGCTTGAGAAGTCTGTCAGTGGGCCTGGAAGGTTTGCATGGCTAGTGGAGGAACTATTGAGTTACATAGAATTACACAGAATTTACAGCATAGAAACAGGCCATTCGATTGATGCCAGTATTAATGCTCCACATGTGCCTCCTAGGAACAGCAGTAGGCCATTCAGCCCCTCGAGCCTGCTCTGCCATTCAGTGAGATCATGGCTGATCTGTGACCTAACTCCATATACCTACCTTTGCCTCTTAATACCTTTGGTTAACAAAAACTAGCAATCTCGGATTTTAAGTTAACAACTGATCTAGCATCAATTGATGTCCGCGGAAGGAAGTTCCAAACTTCTACTACCCTTTGTGTGCAGAAGTGTTTCCTAATTTCACTCCTAAAAGGCCTAGCTCTAATTTATAGACTATGTCCCCTAGTCTTAGCAGAAATTTCCTCCAATTAAATATTGGGAAGACTGAAGCCATTGTTTTCGGTCCCCACCACAACCTCCGTTCCCTAGCCACTGACTCCATCCATCTCCGTAACATCTCTCTGAGGCTGAACCACACTGTTCGCAACCTTGGGGTCATATTTGACCCTGAAATGAGCTTCCGACCACATATCCGCGGCATAGCAAAGACCACCTACTTCCACCTCCGTAACATATCCCGTCTCTGCTCCTGCCTCAGCTCATCCGCTGCTGAAACTCTCATCCATGCCTTTGTTACCTCTAAACTTGACTATTCCAACACACTCCTGGCTGGCCTCCCACATTCTACCCTATGTAAACTTGAGGTCATCCAAAACTCGGCTGCCTGTGTCCTAACTCGCACCAAGTCCCGTTCACCCCTCATCCCTGTGCTCGCTGACCTACATTGGCTCCCGGTTAAGCAGCGCCTCGATTTCAAAATTCTCATCCTTGTTTTCAAATCCCTCCATGGCCTCACCCCTCCCTATCTCTGTAATCTCCTTCAGCCCCACTACCCCCTGAGATATCTGCGCTCCTCTAATTCTGACCTCTTGAGCATCCCTGATTATAATTGCTCAACCATTGGTGGCCATGCCTTCTGTTGCCTCGGCCCTAAGCTCTGGAATTCCCCCGATAAACCTGTCCGCCTCGCGACCTCTCTTTCCTCCTTTAAGTCGCTCCTTAAAACCTATCTCTTTGACCAAGCTTTTGGTCATAAGAGTCATAACGGCACAGAAGGAGGCCATTCGGCCCATCGAGTCCGTGCCGGCTCTCTGTAGAGCAATCCAGTCATTCCCATTCCCCTGCTCTATCCCCGTAGCCCTGCAAGTTTATTTCCCTCAAGTGCCTATCCAGTCTCCCCTTGAAAACATTGAGTATCTCCGCTTCCACCACTTCCGTCAGCAGCGAATTCCAGGTCCTCACCACTCGCTGCGTATAAGTTTTTCCTCACGTTCCCCCTGTATCTCTTGCCCAAAGCCTTAAATCTGTGTCCCCTAGTCCTTGTACCATCAACTAGTGCGAACAGCCTTTCCCTGTCCAGCCTATCCAAACCCATCATAATCTTGTACACCTCTATCAAATCAACCCTCAACCTCCTTTGCTCTAATGAAAACAAATCCAGCTTCTCCAACCTGTCCTTGTAGCGAAGATCCCCCATCCCCAGAACCATTCTGGTACATCTCCTCTGCACCCTCTCAAGTGCCTTCACATCCTTCCTAAAGTGTGGTGACCAGAACTGGACGCAATACTCCAGTTGTGGCCTAACCAGCACTTTATAAAGGTTCAGTATAACTTCTCTACTTTAGTACTCAATACCTCTATTTATGAAGCCCAAGATCCCGTATGCTTTGCTAACCACTCTCTCAATATGTCCCGGCACCTTCAGGGACCTATGCACATTAACTCCCAGGTCCCTCTGTCCCTGCACACTCTTCAAAACTGTGCCATTAAGTGTATATTAGCAGGATATCCACTGGCAGGATAGGCACACCAATGTCAGTGTTCTTGCTCAGGCCAACATCCCCAGCATCGAAGCTTTGACCACGCTCGATCAGCTCTGATGGACGGGTCGCATGCCCGATATGAGACTCCCAAAACAAGCGCTCTACTCGGAGCTCCGACACGGCAAGAGAGCCCCAGGTGGGCAGAGGAAATGCTTCAAGGACACCCTCAAAGCCTCCTTGAAAAAGTGCAACATCCCCTCCGACACCTGGGAACCCTGGCCCAAGACCGCTCAAAGTGGAGGAAGGCGGTGAACATCTCGAGTCTCTTTGCCGGGAGCAAGCGGAAGCCAAGCGCAAACAGCGGAAGGAGCGCACGTCAACCCAAGCACCCCACCCACCCACTCAACCACCGTCTGCCCCACCTGCGACAGAGGCTATCGGTCCCGCATTGGACTCATCAGTCACCCGAGAACTCATTTTTAGTGTGGAAGCAAGTCATCCTCGGTTCCGAGGGACTGCCTAAGAAGAGAAGAATTGCCTCTCTGTTCCTTCTGCCAAAATGCATCACCTCACACTTCTCTGTATTAAATTTCATCTGCCACTTGTCTGCTCATTCTGCTGGCCTTTCTATGTCCTGTTGTAGTCGATTGGTATCATCCTCGCTGTTTGCCACACCCCCAAGTTTGATGTCATCGGCAAATTTAGAAATTCTACTCTGTATTCCAATATCCAGGTCATTTATATATATCAAAAAAGCAGTGGCCCTAGCACTGACCCTTGGGGAACACCACTGTCTACCATCCTCCAGTCTGAAAAACAGCCATTTACCACAACTCGCTGTTTTCTGTCCTTAAGCCAATTCCTTCTTCAAGCTGCCACTGACCCACCTATTCCATGAGCCTCAATTTTGTTAACCAGCCTTCTATGTGGTACTTTGTCAAATGCCTTCCTAAAATCTATGTAGACAACATCCATTGCATTCCCTTCATCAATCCTCTCTGTTACTTCATCAAATAATTCAATTAGATTAGTCAAACACAATCTGCCTTTTACAAATCCATGTTGGCTCTCCTTAATTAGTTTAAACCTCTCCAAGTGCCTGTTAATTTTTTCCTTGATTATTGTTTCTAAAACGTTACCCACCACTGATGTTAAACTGACCGGCCTGTAGTTACTAGGATTGTCCTTACACCCTTTCTTGGTGTTGCACGGAGCAGTCCCGTGCAATAAAGTTTTAAGTAGGTTCACGGACTCCCAGGTCGCCTGCCTTTTCTGCGGCCTGGAGGAGTCCGTGTTTCACGTGTACACAGAGTGAGAGAGGTTGCAGCCCCTCTTTCACTACTTGAAGGGGCTGCTCCTCGATTTTTGGCTGCACTTCAGTCCCACGCTCTTGATCTACGGTCACCCGGTGCGGAGGGGAGCGGGCAGGTTGGAGGACCTCCTCGTGGGACTGCTCCTGGGCCTGGCCAAAAAAGCCATTAATTGGTCCAGGCAGCGGGCGGTCATTCAGCCCGATTGCCTGCCTCTCTTCCGTGGCCACGTTCGTGCCCGGGTGGCCCTGGAGATGGAGCACGCGGTGTCCGCCGGCACGCTTGAGTACTTCCGCGACCGGTGGGCGCCCCGGGGACTGGAGTGCATCATCACCCCGACCAACACAATTTTAATTTAAGTTGTTAAGGTTCATTTAAAGTTTTGTTAATTTACAGTTAATTTGTTTATGCACCTACCAAAAGAGTACACCCTTTCTTGGTGTTGCACGGAGCAGTCCCGTGCAATAAAGTTTAAAGTAGGTTCACGGACTCCCAGGTCGCCTGCCTTTTCTGCGGCCTGGAGGAGTCCGTGTTCCACGTTTATATAAAACTAGCTGGGGGAGCCCGGCGTTGGCAGGGCTGTTTTGGGCCGGGCGGTTTAAATCGAGTCCCAGGCTTTCGGCCCTGTCTCTGTGAATCTGCTGCCGGGCAACATTTCTACCTTTTAATACCTTCAAAGATGAAAGTGAAAGTAGTTATAAAACGTTTTTGGTAAATCTTATGTTATTTTTAAAAGAGATACTAACTTTTTCGAAGCTGGATTAGCAGATTTTGAGCTGGAAGTAGTTGAAGCAATGGCTGCCCGATGCCAGAGTTCAAAATGATTAGTCCCGCCCACAGACGCAGCGATTGGCCAACCATCAGGCGACTGAACTGTAGGATTGGTGAATCATGACGGCACAGGATTGGTCGAACCTTGACGTCAGTCAATCAATGCTAATTAGCAGATAGAGTGTTTAATTTTGAAGGTTTTTTGCATAACGCGCGAACAATTTTTGTCCGACCGAAAAGTAAATACGCTTACGACCGTCCTGGAAGGGTAAGCTTTCTTTGGAGGTAACGCGCGCGTAGGTACGCTCTATAACTTTTGAGCGTATAGCCGGACAGACAAAACGCAAGGAACCACTTTATATAGATAGATAGAAGAGAGAAGATAGAAGAAGAAAAGATAGATAGAAGAAGAAAATGAGAGGTTGCAGCCCCTCTTCCACTATTTGAAGGGGCTGCTCCTCGATTTCTGGCTGCACTTCAGTCCCACGCTCCTGATCTTTGGTCATCCAGTGTGGGGGGAGCGGGCAGATTGGGAGACCTCCTTGTTGGACTGCTCCTGGGCCTGGTGGCCATCAACTGGTCCAGGCAGCGGGCTATCGAGGGGGTCGTTCGGCCCGACTGCCTGCCTCTCTTCTGTGGCCACATTTGCGCCTGGGTGGCCCTGGAGATGGAGCACGCGGTGTCCGCCGGCACACTCGAAGCCTTCTGCGACTGATGGACACCGCAGGGACTGGAGTGCATCAACACCCCCGGAAACTAAATTTTAATTTAATTTGTAAAGTTTAATTTAGTGTTTTATTAGTTACAGTATTTTTGTTTATGGGTGGCTCAAAAAGAGTACACCTTTCTTGAACATCTGCCCTAATTTATCCTTATTGTGGCTCGATGTCAGATTTTGTTTATTACACCCCTGTGAAGCGCCATGGGACGTTTTACTACGTTAAAGGCGCTGTATAAATACAAGTTGTTGCTCTTGTTTTATAATATGGAGCCAAGAACTGTTCACAGTACTCCAAGTGTGGTCTAACCTAAAGCAGGGCGAACGTTTCAGGTCAGTAACCCGTCAGATAACCTTGCACACACAGCCAGTGTCGGAATACTCACCGGAGGACGCTCTCTCCTGCTGAAGAAGGCTAGTTGTTCGTAGGGTAGCGGCAGCTGCTGCCTCTGGTACAGAAGGTGTTTCAGGAGCTCACACACCAACCGGCAGCAGCTCTTCGGAGTCACCTGGCCGGGGAAAAGCACCGGTAGCTGTGTCTCTGGGTCAGCCCCGAGCCTGGAGCCACTCACCGGCACCAAACCCTTCCCCTGACACACCAGCGGCTGGGCCTCGGCCTCTGCCCGGCGCCTGGAAACAATCCTCGGCTCCCCGGTCCGGCTCTTCCCCTCCGGCTGTAACTCACTCTGACCGCACGCTGCTCCCGGCCCTTCTCCGGGCAGCGGCTTCGCCCCAAATTCAACACTGCTGGATTCCGGGGATTCCCCCGGATCACTGACCCCGGGCCCTGGCTCCAGCCCCTGTCCCGGATCACTGACCCCGGGCCCTGGCTCCAGCCCCTGTCCCGGATCACCGACCCCGGGCTCCAGCCCCTGTCCCGGATCACCGACCCCGGGCCCTGGCTCCAGCCCCTGTCCCGGATCACCGACCCCGGGCTCCAGCCCCTGTCCCGGATCACCGACCCCGGGCTCGAGCCCCTGTCCCGGATCACCGACCCCGGGCTCCAGCCCCTGTCCCGGATCACCGACCCCGGGCTCCAGCCCCTGTCCCGGATCACCGACCCCGGGCTCCAGCCCCTGTCCCGGATCACCGACCCCGGGCTCCAGCCCCTCTCCCGGATCACCGACCCCGGGCTCCAGCCCCTCTCCCGGATCACCGACCCCGGGCTCCAGCCCCTGTCCCGGATCACCGACCCCGGGCTCCAGCCCCTCTCCCGGATCACCGACCCCGGGCTCCAGCCCCTGTCCCGGATCACCGACCCCGGGCTCCAGCCCCTGTCCCGGATCACCGACCCCGGGCTCCAGCCCCTGTCCCGGATCACCGACCCCGGGCTCCAGCCCCTGTTCCGGATCACTGACCCCGGGCTCGAGCCCCTGTCCCGGATCACCGACCCCGGGCTCCAGCCCCTGTCCCGGATCACTGACCCCGGGCCCTGGCTCCAGCCCCTGTCCCGGATCACTGACCCCGGGCCCTGGCTCCAGCCCCTGTCCCGGATCACCGACCCCGGGCTCCAGCCCCTGTCCCGGATCACCGACCCCGGGCTCCAGCCCCTCTCCCGGATCACCGACCCCGGGCTCCAGCCCCTGTCCCGGATCACCGACCCCGGGCTCCAGCCCCTGTCCCGGATCACCGACCCCGGGCTCCAGCCCCTGTCCCGGATCACCGACCCCGGGCTCCAGCCCCTGTCCCGGATCACCGACCCCGGGCTCCAGCCCCTCTCCCGGATCACCGACCCCGGGCTCCAGCCCCTCTCCCGGATCACCGACCCCGGGCTCCAGCCACTCTCCCGGATCACCGACCCCGGGCCCCAGCCCCTCTCCCGGATCACCGACCCCGGGCTCCAGCCCCTGTCCCGGATCACCGACCCCGGGCTCCAGCCCCTCTCCCGGATCACCGACCCCGAGCCCCAGCCCCTCTCCCGGATCACCGACCCCGGGCTCCAGCCCCTCTCCCGGATCACCGACCCCGAGCCCCAGCCCCTCTCCCGGATCACCGACCCCGGGCTCCAGCCCCTCTCCCGGATCACCGACCCCGGGCTCCAGCCCCTCTCCCGGATCACCGACCCCGGGCTCCAGCCCCTCTCCCGGATCACCGACCCCGGGCTCCAGCCCCTCTCCCGGATCACCGACCCCGGGCTCCAGCCCCTCTCCCGGATCACCGACCCCGGGCTCCAGCCCCTCTCCCGGATCACCGACCCCGGGCTCCAGCCCCTCTCCCGGATCACCGACCCCGGGCCCCAGCCCCTCTCCCGGATCACCGACCCCGGGCTCCAGCCCCTCTCCCGGATCACCGACCCCGAGCTCCAGCCCCTGTCCCGGATCACGGGCCCCGGGTTGCGGCTCTGTCGCCATTTCGAACCTCCCGCTGCGTTACTCGGGGCTGCGCGCGCAGACCGCGGCCGTTCCTGTTCAAATCTCCCGCCGGCACAATGCACCCGCGGCCATCTTTGATGCTGGCACAAAGTTAAACAGTAATTATTGATATAATAAACAATGCGTTTTATTTTTTCAGTCAAACATATTTATTTAAATATGGTAGTACTTGTTACAACACATCAATTACATAATAAATCCATTGCATTCTTTAGCCGCAATAAAACAAAGACTTAAAAACAGCTTTCGGATTAACGGTACAAATGCTGTGGTAAATTTTACCCACTAATCAACAGTTTAACAATACAGGTACCCATAGTGAAAAAACAATTTTACACCAGTCCTATTGGCAATCTAGCAACTCTTCATTTTACAATACGTTTTATTAATTGATTGATGATTTCATAATTTAATGGACAATTTCTGCCATTTACTTACTTTAAATGGGTGTTGTCTAAGGCGCCATCTTTGACGAGAGCGGGAGGAGAGAGGGCGCGGGCCGGTCGGCCATGAGCCTCAGGGTTTATTTCTGCGGCAGTATCCGCGGCGGGCGGCAAGATGTGGAAATCTACTCCCGGATCATCGGCTTTATCAGCAAATTCGGGAAGGTTCTGACAGAGCACGTCGGCGACTCGCAGATAAACCAGAAAGGTTATTGAAAGCGCGGCCATTCTGCTCAATCTGCCGTGTGTGGAGCAACTGAGGGCAGCGACAAGAAACTTCATCCTCCCCGAAAACTCTTCATCCTCCCCGAAAACTCTTCATCCTCCCTGAAAACTCTTCATCCTCCCTGAAAACACCTCGCCCTCCCCGAAAACTCCTCATCCCTCCCCGAAAACTCCTCATTCTCCCCGAAAACACCTCATCCTCCCCGAAAACACCTCATCCTCCCCGAAAACTCCTCATTCTCCCCGAAAACTCCTCATTCTCCCCGAAAACTCCTCATCCTCCCCGAAAACTCTTCATCCTCCCGGAAAACTCTTCATCCTCCCGGAAAACTCCTCATCCTCCCCGAAAACACCTCGCCCTCCCCGAAAACTGCTCATCCTCCCCGAAAACACCTCATCCTCCCCGAAAACTCCTCATTCTCCCCGAAAACACCTCATCCTCCCCGAAAACACCTCATCCTCCCTGAAAACTCTTCATCCTCCCCGAAAACACCTCATCCTCCCCGAAAACTCCTCATCCTCCTCGAAAACTCCTCATCCTCCCCGAAAACACCTCATCCTCCCCGAAAACTCATCCTCCCCGAAAACTCTTCACCCTCCCCGAAAACACCTCATCCTCCCTGAAAACTCTTCATCCTCCCCGAAAACTCCTCATCCTCCTCGAAAACACCTCATCCTCCCTGAAAACTCTTCATCCTCCCCGAAAACTCCTCATCCTACTCGAAAACTCCTCATCCTCCCCGAAAACTCTTCATCCTCCCGGAAAACTCCTCATCCTCCCCGAAAACACCTCATCCTCCCCGAAAACTCCTCATCCTCCTCGAAAACTCCTCATCCTCCCCGAAAACACCTCATCCTCCCCGAAAACTCATCCTCCCCGAAAACTCTTCACCCTCCCCGAAAACACCTCATCCTCCCTGAAAACTCTTCATCCTCCCCGAAAACTCCTCATCCTCCTCGAAAACACCTCATCCTCCCTGAAAACTCTTCATCCTCCCCGAAAACTCCTCATCCTACTCGAAAACTCCTCATCCTCCCCGAAAACTCTTCATCCTCCCGGAAAACTCCTCATCCTCCCCGAAAACACCTCATCCTCCCCGAAAACTCATCCTCCCCGAAAACTCCTCATTCTCCCCGAAAACACCTCATCCTCCCTGAAAACTCTTCATCCTCCCCGAAAACTCCTCATCCTCCTCGAAAACTCCTCATCCTCCCCGAAAACACCTCATCCTCCCCAAAAACACCTCATCCTCCCCGAAAACTCTTCATCCTCCCCGAAAACTCCTCATCCTCCTCGAAAACTCCTCATCCTCCCCGAAAACTCTTCATCCTCCCGGAAAACTCCTCACCCTCCCCGAAAACTCCTCACCCTCCCCGAAAACTCCTCACCCTCCCCGAAAACTCCTCACCCTCCCCGAAAACTCCTCATCCTCCCCGAAAACTCTTCATCCTCCCCGAAAACTCCTCACCCTCCCCGAAAACTCCTCACCCTCCCCGAAAACTCCTCATCCTCCCCGAAAACTCCTCATCCTCCCCGAAAACTCCTCATCCTCCCCGAAAACTCCTCATCCTCCCCGAAAACTCTTCACCCTCCCCGAAAAGTCTTCATCCTCCCCGAAAACTCCTCATCCTCCCCGAAAACTCCTCATCCTCCCCGAAAACTCCTCATCCTCCCCGAAAACTCCTCATCCTCCCCGAAAACTCCTCATCCTCCCTCGACACCCCCTCCCCATCTCCGTCTGACACCCCCCTCCCCATCTCCGTCTGACACCCCCCGCCCCATCTCCGTCCGACGCCCCCTCCCCATCTCCGTCCGACGCCCCTCCCCTCCCCATCTCCGTCCGACGCCCCCTCCCCCCCCCACATCTCCGTCCGACACCACCTCCCCTCCCCATCTCCGTCCAACACCCCCCTCCCCTTCCCATCTCCATCCAACACCCCCCTCCCCTCCCCATCTCCGTCCGACACCCCCCTCCCCTCCACATCTCCATCCAACACCCCCCTCCCCTCCCCACCTCCGTCCGACACCCCCTCCCCTCCACATCTCCGTCCGACACCCCCTCCACTCCACTCCCCTCCCTTCCACATCTCCGTCCGACACCCCCTTCCACATCTCCATCCCACACCCCTTTCCACATCTCCATCCCACACCCCCTCCCCATCTCTGTCCGACTCCCCATCTCCGTCCGACGCCTCCTCCCCATCTCCGTCCAACACCCCCTCCCCTCCCCATCTCCGTCCGACACCCCCTCCCCTCCCCATCTCCGTCCGACACCCCCTTCCCTCCACATCTCCATCCAACACCCCCCTCCCCTCCCCATCTCCATCCAACACCTCCCCATCTCCGTCCGACACCCCCCTCCCCATCTCCATCCAACACCCCCCTCCCCTCCCTATCTCCATCCAACACCCCCCTCCCCATCTCCGTCCGACACCCCCTCCCCTCCACATCTCCGTCCGACACCCCCTCCCCTCCACATCTCCGTCCAACTGCCCCCCCTCCCCATCTCCGTCCGACACCCCCTCCCTTCCACATCTCCGTCCGACACCCCCTCCCCGCCACATCTCCGTCCGACACCCCCTCCCCTCCACATCTCCGTCCAACTCCCCCCCCCTCCCCATCTCCGTCCAACTCCCCCCCCCCCCCCCCCCCCCCAGCTCCGTCCAACACCCCCCTCATCTCCGTCCGACACCCCCCATCCCTCCTCATCTCCGTCCGACACCCCCCATCTCTCCTCATCTCCGTCCGACACCCCCTCCCCTCCACACCTCCGTCCAACTCCCCCCCTCCCCTCCACATCTCTGTCCAACACCCCCCTCCCCTCCCCATCTCCGTCCAACACCCCCTCCCCTCCCCATTCCCATCTCCATTTAAGAAAAGGAACATGGAACCTTTTTCTGCCTCAGTAATAGATCACCTGTTTACACTCGACAGTCAATTTGCTTATTTTATTTTCAGTTGTTCTGAAAAGCTCGGGTTCATTCTCCATCTGGTTTCCCCACAGGCGAGGATGGAGTGAAGACTAAAGATAAATACATCCATGATCGAGATTTGGAGTGGCTGCGGGAGGCTGATGGTGAGCTCAGTGTGTATATACGAGATGTTACTCCCCTTCTAGGACCGCAGTCTGGGCTCTGGATTTTTCAGGTTGTGAGGATATTGCTTTTTCAGTCTCCGAGGGGCCCACTTCATGTGGAGTGAGCAGCACAAAGCTAATGTCACAGCTTTGAAAGAAATGAAAGATCTGCAGCCTGTGCTGAGTTAGGTGGGACAGAAAAGCCACGGCTAAGTAGTGAGATTTGTAGCAGGAACCCTGACTAATTTGTGCTCGCCATACTCCAGGGTCAGTGATGCCAGTTAGCAACACAGGAACAGGAGTAGGTCATTCACCCAGTGAGTGGATGGTGTTGGGATACAGATCAGCCATGATCTCATTGAATGGCAGAACGGGCTCGAGGGGCTGAATGCCCTCCTGCTCCTCTATTCCTTTAACTTGGTTAATTGCTTTTTGTACCTGTCCATTGGTTTTTAATGAAGTGTACCTGGACTCTCAAATCTCTTTGCTCCTCTACAGATTCTCACCATTTAGAAAATTCTCCGATTTATCTTTCTTGGGTCTGTAGTGGATGTCCTCGCACTTCCCCACATTGAACCCCATCACTTTTGCCCATTCACTTTATCTATGTCCCCCTTTGTAACTTCCTGCTCCCGTCCACAACTTCGTGCCAACTGTACACCTCAATACATGCTCTCTATTCCTTCATCCAAGTCATGGATATAATAAAATATATATAGCTGAGGCCCCACTACAGATCCCCGGGGAACACAGCAGTTGTAAAACCCTATTGTCATCCTGGCTGAGGTAGGTTAACCGAGGTCAAAACCTGCAACCTCCTTATTCTGCATGTCTTAACTTAGTACGCACTGAGAGGGATGATTATTAAGTTGATTTCTATGCAGTGTTCTCTAACTTGCGCAGAGTTATAGGTTCTTGTGTGTAATCAAATGCCTTTCTCCTCGGCAGTGATAGTGGCAGAGGTCACCCAACCATCCTTAGGTGTTGGTTATGAAATTGGAAGGGCCATAGCCATGAACAAGAAGATTCTGTGTCTGTTCCGAGCATCGTCGAAACATGGTGAGTATCTGCGATGTGAATAAATGGAAAATCTTTAATCACGTACCAGGGGCTTGAGCCCTTCAATCCATGTTCCTCAATATGGAAAGAAATGTGAGCTCTGCTTAGACTTATAAATTGGCTTTCTGAACCAGTATCAATTGTTCTCTTTCCCCATCCTGCTTACTTTACAATCTTATAATGACCCCACCTCCCCCACAAAAGAAAGCACTACTTGCACCAGACAATATACATCAAGGTCGCTCCTGCACTCTCAATGCCCAGGATTTGTAAACTCATTACTGCTCCAGCTTTAATAAATATTTTTCCAAATATAACACTAACTGTCCTGAATGCCACAATGAATTCGAACCCACAGCTGCAGTGTGTGTAACTGTAGCTGCTTGACTTGCTAATGAAACTGTGTGGAAGGGCATATTGGTCCTCCCAAAGCCAAGATGGCAGCCTCCACCAGTGATGCTCTGATTGGCAGTGGGACATGTGAACAGTGAGAACTGACTAACTTTTCTTCATTCCTTGTGCCTCCTCACTGAAATCAAAGTTCTCCATGTGTAGGATTGCAGGTGTTTATGTAGTGTTGCTTGTTAATGCATTGACAATGTCAAAAAATGCAAATCAGATTGACCTTGGTTTTTATTGTTTCAGTAAGTCTAGGAAAGTGACACGTACTCAAGCTTGAGACGTGTATAAATTTTCTACTAAGTATGGATCCAATCAGCAAACTTTAAACAAAAAGCATAGTCCTCTGCGAATGATGTGATCCCTGGGTACTCGAAAATGGCCCCAAGCTGTAATATGGCCTGCCGCTCTATTCAGTGGCCCTGGCTGCAGGATGTTGGCGGAGCTGGATTCAGTGCTGTTCACGCTCCTTCTCTTGCTTTCTATCCAAGAGAATGCTGCTATCCTATTTTCTGCACAATGCCAGAGTAGTAACAGAACTTGGGAAAACCCAATTGGTTCACTTATGACCTTAAGGAACGATACCTGCCACCCTACTCGGTCAGTGCTACACACGACTCAGTGGGTCAGCTGTGGCTCAGTGTGTAGCACAATCGCCTGAGTCAGAAGGTTGTGGGTTCAAGCCCCACTCAAGACTTGAGCACAAAATCTAGGCTGACACTGCAGTGCAGTACTGAGTGAGTGCTGCACTGTCAGAGGTGACATCTTTCGAATGAGATGTTAAACCGAGGCCCCGTCTGCCACTCTCAGGTGGATGTAAAAGATCCCATGGCACTATTTCAAAGAAGGGCAGGTGATTTTTCCCTGGGGTCCTGGACAACATTTATCTCCTTGCTCTTTGTGGGACCTGGCTGCCACATTTCCCTACATTATAACAGTGACTATGTTAAAAGGGTTAACTAACCTCTTGGAGGTATGAAGCACTTTGGTTGTCCTGAGGACGTGAAAGACATTATATAAGTGCCACTTCTTAGTCCCACACTAGTAGTTGACTGTTAATACCTTCTGAAGTGATGCAGCAAGCCACTCGATTATAAAAATAAAAGACCCACCACGAGATGGGCAATAAATGCAGCCTCGTAACATTGCCCACATCCCAAGATTGAAGTTGAATTATTTGATAGAAATATTGATCCTGTGGATTTTGTTTTCCCGGGGGAGGTACTTGATTGAAAGCACAAGCTCACAGGATAGATGAAACACATGCACAGACCCTGCACCCCATCATTAAAGTGGCATTTGAGTTACGCAGGACAAGGCATTGATTGCGATTGCAGCCCTCAACAAAACGTTTAGTAAGGCCTTCCACAATGGCGCAGCAGGGTTAGGCAATGAGTTGTTGAGCTATACAGATCAAGACTGTCCCAGCCTCAACCTCTGGTGTCTGCTGAGTATGAGTGTACCACCTAGCATCCCATGGAAGTTAGATAACGTTTCTGCCCCAGGTCACTATCCAGCTTCCTCTGCTGCAAGTACAATTGAGTGCTGGATGGAGCTTGGCTGAGATGCCCTGTGCTAAGGCAAAGGCTTCTGACACTCACGTGAATAATGGCGACAAGGTACTGGGGGTGACGGATGCCTGGGGAACAGAACCTCATCAAGGTGTTGCACACCTTCAGGTAGTTAGTAACACTGCTTACTTCACGTTTAACTGCACCGTTACCTCTGGAATCCCCCAAGGGCTCCTTGGCCCCCTTCTATTTCTCATCTACATGCTACCTCTCAGCAATATCATCCGAAAACAGATCAGGTTCCCCATGTACACTGACAATACTCAGTTCTCTCACCACCAGCTCTGTGGATCCCTCCACTGTCCGATTTGTCACACCGCTTGTCTTACATCCAATATTGGATGAGCCGAAATTTCTTCCAACTAAATATTAAGACCGAACCCATTGTCTTTGGCCACTGTTTCCATCCCTGCCAACTGACTGAAGCTGAGCCAGACCATTTGCAACCTTGGTGTTGTGTTTGACCCTGAGATGAGCTTCCAACCACAAAGGCTGCCTATTTCCACCTCCGTAACATTGCCCAACCCCAACCCTGCCTCTGCTTATCTGCTGCTGAAACCCTTATCCATGACGTCGTTACCTCGAGACTTGACTTGACGATGCCAAGGCTCTCCTGGCCGACCGCCCATCTTCCACCCTCCGTAAACTTGTGCTCATCCAAAACTCCAATTCTCGTTCACCCATCACCCTTGTGCTCGCTGACTTATACTAGCTCCTGGTCTGACAACTCTATTTTAAAATCCTCATCCTTGTTTTCAAATCCCTCCCGCCCTACAAGCCTTTGAGTTATCGGCACTCCTCCAATTCTGGCCTCTTGCATATCCCCGGTTTGAATTGCTCCGCCATTGGCGGCCGTGCTTTCAGCTGCCGAGGATAAATTATAAGCTCTGGAATTCCCTCCCTAAATCTCTCTACCTCTCTCCTCCTTTTAAGATGCTCCTTAAAACTTCGCTCTTTGCCCAAGCTTTGGTCATCTCTCCTGATCTCTCCTGTAGCTCGGTGTCAGTGTTTTTAATGGTATCACTCTTGTTGAGTGCCTTGGGATGTTCTGCTACGTTAAATGCGCTATATAAATGTAAGGTTGTTACAGTACGAGCAAAAGTAATTCCACGCATGAGTTTAAAAGTTACAGAAATTGACAGGAGGTGGTTGTTTATCAAACCATTTGTGTCTCACAGTTCTCTCAGCAATGATCCGAGGGGCAGAGAACGGAATAAACTTCCAAGTGAAGGATTACTCGGAGGAGGAAGTGGAAATGATTCTACAACAATATTTTGAGAAGCATCTACAAGCATGAGTGATGTCACTGCCCACCAGTTACTTCCTAAAAGAAGTGGGAGTCCAATCCTGTGCTGATAATGCTAACTATTGCTGCCTTGTACTCTACATACACAAATAAAAATCTCAGCCTTTCAAATTGCAGTGTGAGATCTCAGAGGACAATTTGCTGCTCTGTTTTGGCAACCCTCCTGTCAACATGTGGTATTAACATTTTTTGAGATGTGGACAACACTGGCATGGTCACATTTACTGCCCAAACATAACACCTTCAAAATGTAAAGGAGTCCTGATAAAGTCTAAAGTATAAATGGAACTTATTTAAAAGTAGTTGATTTTAATGCATTGCTCATAATCAAAATAAACATTTTTCTGTTGGAGTCAAGTAGGACTGCCCGACACTTCTGACAGACCAGAAGGTGGGCAGATCCAATCAAAGAAAGGAAGGACTTACATCTATATAATGCCTTTCATGTTCTCGGGACATCCCAAAGCACTTCACATACAATGTGTTACTGTTGCAATATAGGCAAACGTGGGGGCCAATTCTGGCCCAGCAAGATCCCACAAACAGCAAATGAGATAAGTGAGCAGATAATCTGTTTTGGTGGTGTTGGCCAGGACTACGGGTGGAGGCGTGAAACGTAAGAGGTGACGTGTTCGTGAGACATGAAGAAACCACATCTTAAGAAATGCAACAGATTTTTATTGCCCTATTGGAGAGCACGAAGATGAGGATGAAATGATTGAGGTACAGCAGTGCGGTGGTTATGATACTGGACCACCAGTCCAGAGGTCCAACCACACCATGACATTTTTGGAAATTAAATTCAATGCAAGGCACTCAAATGACCACAAAAGCTGCTGGATTGTGGTGAACATCAATATGCCAAACAGTCGAGACAAACAGATGATATCCATCACTGCTCAGTACTGGTTTTCTAGTCGTTCGCTATGCTCACATCTTCATTGCTAACAATGCTCCGCTGGTCTAGAATCACCCAACACATCAATAACATTGAGAAACCTCGCTAAAACCTTAGACAAGAAGAAAAACACGAATGCTGCAAATGTGAAGTTGTAAAAAAAAAAGCTGGGAGATTCAGCAGGTCCATCAGCAAAGTTAACATTTCAGGTGGGATCCTTCATCAGAAATGTTACCTCATCTTTCTCCTTCAGATATGCACTTCCAGTAACACAATCTGTACTTTATATAGCAGCCATAATATAGTTAAACATCCCAAACTGCTTGACAAGGGAGTCGATCAGACACTGAGCATGAAGTGGGAGAGGTATGGCGAGGTGACTGAAGGTGTGAGAGAAGTATGGCGAGGCTAAGGGACTTGAGGAAGAGAATCCCAACGTGTAATGAGACAGTAGGAATGCTTTGATACCAAAGATGGAGTAAAGGGATGGTGGTGACATAGTAATCTGGATGCAGAAGAGCGAGCTGGCATTCAAGACTGGAGGAGGTTGCAGAGGTAGGTGGAGTAAGGCCTTGGAAGAATTTGTAAACAAATGAGGATTTTGAAATCAATATACTGCAGGTGGGTAGAATGTGGAAATTGGAGAGGATAGAGGAGTGGGATTTAGTTTGGGATGGGATGTGGGCAGCAAATTCCTGGATGAGTTGGAGTTTGTTTAGGTTACAGCTTGGGAGGCAGCTCGGAAAGTTGAAAAAGCTAAAACGAGGTGATAAAGGTAGATGGGTGCTTTAGTGGCAGTGGAGGTGAGGTAGTGACAGAACTGGGTAATATTTCAGAGGTTTTGGGGATGTACTGAAAGACCTTTAATGGAGAAAGTTAGGTTAGGGTTAAACACATTTTAAACACAGTTCCTTAGAGTTTTACAACAGAAAAATTCTCATTTTCTCTGATTTTATTAGGTTAAACAAAAAAACCATCGGAAGGGGAGGAAAAACAAACCCAATTCTATACTTTAGAAGAAAGTGTTTTATTTTCATAACTTGCATAACTGGAATTTGTCAGAAAGATAGAACATTATATGTGAACAACAGAAGCTTTCAGCTAAGTAGAGGCTTTGCTGCCCTTTGTTCTTTTTTTTTGCTGAATACAGCGTACATCTCCCAGAACCAGCTCAGTAGTGGTTTATCACCGTGTGAGATGTTAAGTTAAATATATTTAACAAAATAAAAGAAAAAAAGACATCCTCAGAATGTCTCCTTAGTTGTGTGTTTTTTTTTAAAAACCTGAACACCAAAAAAACGTTCTTTTTAAAACAGGAAAAGAGAAGCCAGTTGACCAGAACAAAAAGAAAATAGATGGTTCTGTGTTCAGCGCGCACTAGGATATTTTCATCTGACTACTGTGAGCTACATTTCATTTAATTTTTTTTTTTAATTGTCCACTTATTCAGAATATATATATATATATATATATATATATAAAAAAATCTCAACCCTTTAGTCATAAACATCGTCGTCTTCCAGGTAAAAGAAATCTCTCTCTAGGTTCTCCGATTCATCATCTGAAAAATCATCTTCATCAATATCTTCATCCTCATCATACGTGTCGTGCCACTCCGGGACATACTCATCATCATCATCATATTCTCCATCCTCTTCCTCAGTTTGATTGCCCGACTTCACACTGCACAGTAAACAGAAGGAGTTAATATTTTATACATGCCCTGCACTGTATGGCAAGACTGCTAATGGAGATCATGGACACATTCCTCAGCTCCTAACAGATACCTTTTCTTATTTCAAGGATAACTGCACAAGATTTCTTTGAAGAGAATGTTTAAAGCACAAAAAAATCAAACCTCATTGCTCTGCCTCCAGCTGCACTGGGACCAATTCATAATTACATTATACCATTAAAATCATATTTTAATATAGAACATACAACACAATATGAATATTAAATGTTGGTGAATATCAGGAGGTAAATTTTTACGGTATGAATAGAATGTTACGAAGACCCATAGAACATGAATTACCGTTGGCTTCACAGGTGGAATATAAATCATGAGTCAGTTACCAGGTGGAAAATGAATTAAGCTCCACCTATATCTGCTTATTTATGATAATTGTACAGGTTCAGTATGGTGTGTGCTGCTAAATTGTGCAGTTTTTCAGTAAAACATGAATAAATGACAGCCAATTTTGGTCACCATTTGCTTTTTTTGTGGGTTCAAGTCCCACTCCAGAGACTTGAGCACATAATCTAGGCTGACACTTCAGTGCTGCACTGCCGGAGGTGCTGACTTCGAAGAAGAGCAGGGGAGTTCTCTGGTGTGCTGGCCAATATTTATATCTCAAACAACATCACTAAAAAACAGATTATCTGGTAATTATCTCATTACTGTTTGTGTAAGCTTGCACAAATTGGCTCCCACATTGCCTACAATACAACTGTGACTATACTTAAAAAATATTCCATTAGTTGTAAAGCGCTTTGGGAGGTCCTGAGATTGTGAAAGGCACTATATAAATGCAAGTCTTTCTTTTTCAGGCCTCAAGAGTTGAATAGATTTCTGCAGAAACCTTAGCTCTCATTCCAATCTGCTGTTCTACTTAAAACAATGGGCAGCCAGGAATGCAGGGAGCAAGAAATGAGTGCAAAAGTATGCATCAGAAGCAGGAAGACGGTGAGCCGAACTGGAAAGTCACTGGCATATTAAATTAAAAATAATGAACTTTGAATTTTAAAAAGGGCGATACTTAGCAGAAATGGTGCTCATTTGTAGTTTTTCTTAAAATCCCTGTCCCTCCTTCAATAATAGATATGGTACTTTTTTTTTTAGCTTTGGGACGTCCCGAGGTCATGAAAGGTGCTATATAAATGCAAGTCTTTCTCTTATTCTGTAAACTGTCTTGCCTGTGTACCATGGCTTCATTATGGTCTTAATCCAGTGGCCCTGATCATGTTTGTCATCAATTTATGATCATCTCAATAAGGGAACAGACTTAGAAGAGCTTTTCCATACTACAGCTTGCAGAACACTGACCTCGCTGTAATCTGGCCTGTAGAATCCCACTGAGTATCATTGGCTTTCAAAGATGTTTAATTCCCTTTACGGTTACAAAACTCCCCATCTCTGTAACCTCCTCCAGCCCTACAATTCCATCCCTAAACTCTCTGTTCCTGACTCCTGCATGTTGTGCACCTCCCCCTTCCTTTGCTCCACCATTGGTAGCCAATCCTACAGTTGCCTAATTACCTCCACCTCTCTCAAAGAAGGTCTTAAAGAAGACCCCCCCTTAAAACCCACCTCTTTGACCATGCTTTTCGTCTTTCCCAATATCTCTTCCTCTGGTTCAGCATGTATTCTTTTGATTCTGTCTCTGTGAAGCACCTTGGACCTTTCTTTATGTTTAAGGTGCTGTATAAATGCAAGTTCACTAACTCTGATTTTCCATCCCAATGGTTCAGATCACAAATTCACCACATGAGCAATCACAGGTCAGAATACCTTTTTTTATTTATTGCACATGGGTGTTGCTGGCAAGGCTGGAATTTATAGCCCATTCCCAGTTGCCCTGGTTTGATACAACTGAGTGGCTTGATAGGCCACTTCAGAGGACAATGAATCAACTCTCTTGGTGTGGGAGTGGAGTCACATATAGGCCCGACCGGGCAAGGACAGCAGGTTCCTTCCCTGAAGGACATTAGTGAACCAGTTGGGTTAGGAACACAGAAACGCATGAACAGGAGTAGGCCATTTAGCCCCTTGAGCCTGTTCCGTCATTTAATGAGATCATGGCTGATCTGTATCTTAACTCCATCTACCCACCTTGGTTCCATAACCCAATTTTAAGGTTATGCCCTCTTGCTCTTGACTTGGCAATTTCCTCCAACTTATTAATATTGGGAAGACCAAAGTCAATGTCTTCAGTCCCCGCTACAAACTCGATTCCCTAGCCACCGACTCCATCCCTCTTCCTGGTAACTGTCTGAGGCTGAACCAGACTGTTCGCAAACTTGGTGTTCTATTTGACGCCATGAGTTTCCGACCACATATCTGCGCCATCACGAAGACTGTCTATTTTCACCTCCGTAATTTCGCCGACTCCACCCTTTCCTCAGCTTATCTGCTGCTGAAACCCTCATCCACTCCTTGTGGTACCAAGTTCCACATTCTAATAACTCTGCACAAAGAGGTTACTCCTGAATTCCCTATTGGATTTATTAGTGACTATCTTATATTTATGGCCCCTAGTTCTGGGCTCGCCCACAAGTGGAAACATCTTCTCTATGTCTACCCTATCAAACCCTTTCATAACCTCTATCAGGTCACCCCTTAGTCTTCTCTTTTCTAGAGAAAAGAGCTCCAGACTGTTCAATCTTTCCTGATAGGTAGAACCTTGCAGTTATGGTAACCTCGCAGTTATGGTAACCTCGCAGTTATGGTAACCTCGCAGTTATGGTAACCTCGCAGTTATGGTAACCTTTGCAGTTATGGTAACCTCGCAGTTATGGTATCATCCTAGTAATTTTTTTTTGTACCTTCTCCAGTGTCTCTATATCCTTGTTACAATATGGTGACCAGAACCACAGTACTCCCAAGTGTGGTCTAACCAAGGTTCTATACAAGTTTAACATAATTTCTCTGCTTTTCAATTCTCTCACTATAGAAACAAGCCCCAGTGCTTTGTCTGCTTTTTTATGGCCTTATTAACCTGCATCGCTACTCTTAGTGATTTGTGTATCTGTACCCCCATTTAGACACTTATTTCCCTAGGAGTATGTGGTCTCCTTATTCTTCCTACCAAAATGTCTCACTTCACACTTTCACAAGTTCATTTGCCAATTACATGCCCATTCTGTAAGTTTGTTAATGTCTTCCTGTATTTTGTTGCTGTCCTCCTGTAATAACTACATCTCCCAATTTGATGTCATCTGCAAATTTTGAAATTGTACTTCTGATCCGAGTCCAAATCATTTATGGAAATAGTGAACAGTGATCCCAGCACCGATCCTTGTGGAACACCACTTCCCACCTTTGCCAGTCTGAGTAACTACCTTTAACACCTTCTCTCTGTTTTGTAGTCAGCTTGCTATCCATTCTGCTACTTGTCCCCTGACTCTACATGTTCTGACCTTAGACATGAGTCTAATATCCTTATCGAAGGCCTGTTGAAAATCCAAATATATTACATATATTGCAATACCCTTGTCTTCTTCAATTAATTCAATGCGGTTGGTCAAGCATGACTTTCCCTTTTGAAATCCATGCTGACTATTCTCTATTATATTTCAGTTTCTAGATGTTTTTCTATTACATCTTTGAGTAAGGATTCCATTATCTTTCCTACCATCAACATTAAGCTAATTGGTCTATAGTTCCCTGGAATTGTTCTACCTCCCTTTTTAAATACAGGAATCAAATTAGCTGTCTGCCAGTCCTCTGGCACTATTCCCTTTTCTAATGAGTTTTTATATAACTGTGATAGTGTCTCTGCTATTCTTCCCTTACTTCTTTTAATACGCACGGATGCAACCATCTGGACCAGGGGTTTTATCCTCTCCAAGTTTGATTAGTTTATCAATTATCTTCCCCCTTTCTATCTTAGTGTCTTTGTATCTTTTTTGATTTCTTCTAATGTTAGTCTCCCTGGTAAATACTGAGGCAAAGTCATTATTTAATATTTCTGCCATTTTGCTGTCATTACCTGTGAGTTTATCATGTGTATCGCTTAGTGGCCTAATCCCTAATGTGATTTTTCTTTTGTTATTTATGTGTCTGTACAATATTTTACTATTTCCTTTTATATTCCATGATAATTTAATTTTGCAGATTCTCTGCCTTCCAAATTATTTTTTTGACTTCTAACCTTTATCGTATTCCCTTTTGTCAGCCTCTCCTTTGTTGTCTATGTACTTAGCCTTTTTCCTTGATTTTTCAATTTTTCCCTTATTTCTTTATTCAGCCATAATGTATCATTACTGCCTAGTTTGTTCTTGCTTTTTAGTGGATATATTTCTCCTGGACTCTCGATCACCGTTTTAAATGTTTCCTACTGCTGTTCTATTTCTTTGTCAGTAAATCTTTCCAGTTTCTTTTCCTAGTTCCATTCTCATCCCTTAAAATCTGCTATTTTCCAATTTATTACTTTGGTCTTTGTCTTACTTATGTCCTTCTCAATCGTCATCTTAAACCTTATGTTGTGATCACTATTGCCTAGATGTTCCCATATGTTTACTTCTCTTATCTGTTCTTGTTCATTTCCCATTACTAGATCCAGCAGTGCTCTCTCTCATGTTGAGTTTTTTTACATACTGAAAAGGGAATCCTGCACATATTGTAAAAACTCCATTCCCTGTACCCCTTTCACAACCGATCCCTTATCTTTTAGTTATGTCCCTTTTTTCTACTGCCATTATGTTATCTCTAATTAATACAGCGACCCTCCCCCCCCCCAGCCCCGCCCTGCTTCCTTCCCTATTGTTTGATTATGTTATAGCCTGCAATATTTAGTCGAGGTCTCTTGCAGTTGCTCAACCCATAACATTCTAACCCAGAGGTGACAGTGCTACCAATTGAGCTGAAGTGACCATTTTATTTCTAAATTAATTGATTTATTACAAAATGATGTTATGAGCAGTCTATAACATTGTAGAAATCCTGCATTGAGCTGTCAAAGATGTCAATATCATCGAGGAAAGGATGATTATTCTACACAGAAATGTAAATAGGTTACTCAGAAAAAGAAACAGCACCATCATGTATAATTCATTCCTTCCTTCCTTCAGTCCTTACCTTGGTCTCCACTCTCCCTCCCCTAACTGCTCTCTTCCCTGCAGCCCTACTCAGTGTGTGGCGATCCTATCGAAGAAAAGGATACTACTTGCTGTAGTAATCTTCAGGGTTTGGGTTGAGCTCTTCACCTATAGGATTTGTCACCCAATCATATGGTAGCTCAGCATTAGCCCGAGCTGAACGAGGATACTTTTGTAATCATGTGTTGCAGATGCCTGAGGCTCACGACCTGATAATTACTGCATGGAACACTAAATGGCCTCTGTGTGTTCCTACAATTCAGTTTGGACTAGAGAAAACCACCTGCCTTTCACTGTGTGGGTGTCATTGAACTAACTTTCATACAAACTGACACATTCACTGATCGTGGTCAGAATTTAATTCTTTTAAATTCTAAGCAATTTATTCTCTCTCCCTTTAAGTGTCAGTCAATTGTTTAACAACTTGGAATTATCTTCTGCTCATAACTGAAAACAGCAGGCCTGAGGCTGGAGCCCATGGAATTCAAGATGTATAAAATATTCGAAACAAACCCGTCACGGAATTGTTCTACCGCAACATATGTCTGTACTATCCAAACAGCTACTGTTCCTGGGCTACATGAGACAGGACAATCTGCTAGACCCAATTAAACAAAGACTTGAAGTTGGAACCTCATGGCTTTATCTTAAAACCCCAGTAATAAGTTGGTTGAGTACTTGGGGCTGAAGTCATCCCACTAACAGCAGGCGATGGTAACCTTCTAAATCAAAGATCACAAAGAGACACCGGGCATAACACTCCCCAGTAGAAAGGGTAAAGTGTGTGCAGAACCAAGTTTGATCCGCCAGAGTTAACAAGACCTCCTTAGAGGTGAAACTTGTTGATAGTAACTAAAGGGAGGTTTCAAAGACAAACATCTCGTTTCACAATGAGCCCTCCCAAAGGCAGAGGTGGTGTGGGGGGGGGGGGGGGGCTGGGGTGGTGTGGGGGAAGATACTTCAATGTTTGCAAAATCCAAATTTGTCTTCCTTTGGGATTAACAAGCCCTACTTTAAGTCGAACTGCCACCTACACTTAACAAGGCAGGCACACAAAAGGAGAGCCATAAAGTGTGCTGGAAACAAATTGAGCCCGACCGCAATTAATCCCTTTTAGAAGACAATGATTTGGAACACAAACGCAGCAATCATTCTTCATCCCACATACAGCAATCAGATGAGTCACCAGTTAATCTGCTTTTCATGGTATTGGTTGAGGGATAAATGTTAGCCAGAACACTGTTCCTCTTCCAATGGTCACAGGATGAACCCCCTGTTCCTCTCCCAATAGTCACAGGATGAACCCCCTGTTCCTCTTCCAATAGTCACAGGATGAACCCCCTGTTCCTCTCCCAATAGTCACAGGATGAACCCCCTGTTCCTCTTCCAATGGTCACAGGATGAACCCCCTGTTCCTCTTCCAATAGTCACAGGATGAACCCCCTGTTCTTCTTCCAATAGTCACAGGATGAACCCCCTGTTCCTCTTCCAATAGTCACAGGATGAACCCCCTGTTCCTCTTCCAATAGTCACAGGATGAACCCCCTGTTCCTCTTCCAATAGTCACAGGATGAACCCCCTGTTCCTCTTCCAATAGTCACAGGATGAACCCCCTGTTCCTCTTCCAATAGTGTCACAGGATGAACCCCCGGTTCCTCTTCCAATAGTCACAGGATGAACCCCCTAGGTGGTAGAGGTCACGAGTTTGGGAGGTGCTGCCGAAGAAGCCTTGGCGAGTTGCTATATTGCATCTTGTAGATGGTAATCAAGCGGGCTGCTTTGTCCTGGATGAGTGTCAAGCTTCTTGAGTGTTGTTGGAGCGGGTCATTGCCTGGCACTTGTGTGGCGCGAATGTTACTTGCCACTTGTCAGCCCAAGCCTGAATGTTGTCCAGGTCTTGCTGCATGCGGACATTATCTGAGGAGTTGTGAATGGCGTTGAATACTGTGCAGTCATCAGCGAATATCCCCACTTCTGACCTTATGTTGGAGGGAAGGTCACTGATGAAGCAGCTGAAGGAGGTTAGGCCTAGCGCACTGCCCTGAGGAACTCCTGCAGCGATATCCTAGGGCTAAGATGATTGGCCTCCAACAATCACCACCATCTTCCTTTGTGCTAGATATGACTCCAGTCAGTGGGGAGTTTTCCCCCAAAGTGGTAAGCCGGCTTTTAAATTGAAAAAACTGTGCATGCGCGGAACTTTAGGGAACATTGCCTCTGCACCCAATTTTTCTACGGCAGCTGTTGATGATTCTGCTATTCCCGTTTTCACCTCTTCTAGACCCAACTTTTGTTTCTTTACTTTTCCCATTACCATCTCCTTTTGCCTTGCACCATCCTCCCTTTTGTCATTTAATCTCTCCTGCCATCCACCCCATCACAGACCTTTCCTTTTGTTCTTTCCTCCCCTTCCCCCTTTTCCTGCCCTTGCACTTGCTTAAAACCTGTTATATCTCTGACTTTTTCCAGTTCTCACGAAAGGTCATTGACCTGAATCGTTCTCTCCACAGATGCTGCCTGACCTGTTGAGTATTTCCAGCATTTTCTGTTTTTATCCTCAGCTTTAATACATGCATTATCTGTTGTAATATTACTTTGCACTAGGGCTTTGGCCTTTGGATTTCGTCTCCACAAAGCAGTGGCAGGAGGATGAGGAGCAGGCCGAGAGCGGAGCTGAATTAAAGCAGCAGTCGCATTGAGAGGATAAAGAGTGCCCGAGAGCGGAGCTGAATTAAAGCAGCGGTCACATTGAGAGGATGAGGAGCGGCCGAGAGCGGACCTGAATTAAAGCAGCGGTCACATTGAGAGGATAAAGAGCAGCCTGAGAGCGGAGCTGAATTAAAGCAGCGGTCACATTGAGAGGATAAAGAGCAGCCTGAGAGCGGAGCTGAATTAAAGCAGCAGTCGCATTGAGAGGATGAAGAGCGGCCCGAGAGCGGAGCTGAATTAAAGCAGCGGTCACATTGAGGGGATAAAGAGCGGCCCGAGAGCGGAGCTGAATTAAAGCAGCAGTCGCATTGAGAGGATAAAGAGCGGCCCGAGAGCGGAGCTGAATTAAAGCAGCAGTCGCATTGAGAGGATAAAGAGCGGCCCGAGAGCGGAGCTGAATTAAAGCAGCGGTCACATTGAGAGGATAAAGAGCGGCCCGAGAGCGGAGCTGAATTAAAGCAGCAGTCGCATTGAGAGGATAAAGAGCGGCCCGAGAGCGGACCTGAATTAAAGCAGCGGTCACATTGAGAGGATAAAGAGCAGGCCGAGAGCGGACCTGAATTAAAGCAGCGGTCGCATTGAGAGGATAAAGAGCGGCCCGAGAGCGGACCTGAATTAAAGCAGCGGTCGCATTGAGAGGATAAAGAGCAGCCTGAGAGCGGAGCTGAATTAAAGCAGCGGTCACATTGAGAGGATAAAGAGCAGGCCGAGAGCGGAGCTGAATTAAAGCAGCAGTCGCATTGAGAGGATAAAGAGCGGCCCGAGAGCGGAGCTGAATTAAAGCAGCAGTCACATTGAGAGGATGAGGAGCAGGCCGAGAGCGGACCTGAATTAAAGCAGCGGTCACATTGAGAGGATAAAGAGCGGCCCGAGAGCGGAGCTGAATTAAAGCAGCAGTCGCATTGAGAGGATAAAGAGCAGGCCGAGAGCGGACCTGAATTAAAGCAGCGGTCGCATTGAGAGGATAAAGAGCGGCCCGAGAGCGGAGCTGAATTAAAGCAGCGGTCGCATTGAGAGGATAAAGAGCGGCCCGAGAGCGGAGCTGAATTAAAGCAGCGGTCACATTGAGAGGATAAAGAGCAGGCCGAGAGCAGAGCTGAATTAAAGCAGCGGTCACATTGAGAGGATAAAGAGCGGCCCGAGAGCGGACCTGAATTAAAGCAGTGGTCACATTGAGAGGATAAAGAGCAGCCCGAGAATGGACCTGAATTAAAGCAGCAGTTGCATTGACAGGATAAAGAGCGGCCCGAGAGCGGAGCTGATTTGATGCAGCGGTCGCATTGAGAGGATAAAGAGCAGGCCGAGAGCGGAGCTGAATTAAAGCAGCAGTCGCATTGAGAGGATAAAGAGCGGCCCGAGAGCGGAGCTGAATTAAAGCAGCGGTCACATTGAGAGGATAAAGAGCGGCCCGAGAGCGGAGCTGAATTAAAGCAGCGGTCGCATTGAGAGGATAAAGAGCAGGCCGAGAATGGACCTGAATTAAAGCAGCAGTCGCATTGAGAGGATAAAGAGCGGCCCGAGAGCGGAGCTGATTTGATGCAGCGGTCGCATTGAGAGGATGAAGAGCGGCCTGAGAGCGGAGCTGAATTAAAGCAGCGGTCGCATTGAGAGGATAAAGAGCGGCCTGAGAGCGGAGCTGAATTAAAGCAGCGGTCGCATTGAGAGGATAAAGAGCGGCCCGAGAGCGGAGCTGATTTAATGCAGCGGTCACATTGAGAGGATAAAGAGCGGCCGAGAGCGGAGCTGAATTAAAGCAGCGGTCACATTGAGAGGATAAAGAGCGGCCCGAGAGCGGAGCTGATTTAATGCAGCGGTCGCATTGAGAGGATAAAGAGCGGCCCGAGAGCGGAGCTGAATTAAAGCAGCGGTCACATTGAGAGGATAAAGAGCAGGCCGAGAGCGGACCTGAATTAAAGCAGCGGTCACATTGAGAGGATAAAGAGCAGGCCGAGAGCGGACCTGAATTAAAGCAGCGGTCGCATTGAGAGGATAAAGAGCGGCCCGAGAGCGGAGCTGATTTGATGCAGCGGTCACATTGAGAGGATAAAGACCGGCCCGAGAGCGGACCTGATTTAAAGCAGCGGCGAGGCTCCAATTCAAAAATAACAAAATCAGAGTGACATCACAGGAGAGCAGGTAGATAATTGGTTGGTGAGATTTACAGCTTTTTTTTGCTCTCTAAGTTAGGGAAGGGGATTAAATTAATAGCTGATAAACTAACTTGTTAGTACTTATTAAATGAATGACTTAAACTAGATAAAATATTCAAACAATAAAACTAAAATATCGATTGAATAAAAGCTTTAACTAATTAATTCATAAATAAAACAAGGTTAGAGATGGCAGGGCAGGTGGTGTGTGGTAACTGCAGCATGTGGGAGTCTGGAGAGCATCGCGATCCCGAGCAGCCACATCTGCAGCAAGTGTCTGCAACTCGAGGAACTTCGGCTCAGAATTGTTCAGCTGGAGGACGAGCTGCAGACATTGCGATGCATCAAGGAGGGGGAGTGTTACCTGGACACTTTGTTCCAGGAGGCAGTCACACCCTTTAGGTGAAGTAGTACTTTAGAGTTCATCAGTGATCAGGGACAGGACTGTGTGACTGCGAGTCAGGAAGGTATGGGGACCCAGGATGTAGTGATGGAAGAGCCTCAGCCCTGGACCTTGTCCAACAGCTACGAGGTACTTTCTACTTGTATGGATGAGGAAAAGGACTGCAGGGAGGATGGGGAAACTGACCACGGCACCGTGGTACAGAGGGCCATCCAAGTGCGGGGAGAAGGAAGGAATGTGGTAGTAGTAGGGGACAGTATAGTCAGAGGGATAGATACTGTTCTCGGCAGCCGCGAAAGAGAGTCCCAAAGGCTGTGTTGCCTGCCCGGTGCCGGGGTTAAGGAAATCTCCTCGCGGCTGGAGAACAACTGGGAGTGGGAGGGGAGGATCCAGTTATCGTGGTCCATGTAGGAATCAACGACATAGGTAGAACTAAGAATGAGGTTCTGCTGAGGGAGTTTGAGGAGCTAGGGTCTAAATTAATAAGCAGAACCTCAAGGTTAATAATCTCTGGATTACTACCTGAGCCACGTGCAAATTGGCAGAGGGTCAAGCAGATCAGAGAGTTAATTGCGTGGCTCAAAGAGTGGTGTGGGAAGAAGGGGTTTCAATTCATGAGGCACTGGCACCGGTACTGGGGAAAGAGGGAGCTGTTCCGCCGGGACGGGCTCCACTTAAACCGGGCTGAGACCAGCGTCCTGGCGAATCGAATAACTAGGGCTGTAGATAGGGCTTTACACTAAAAAAAAGTGGGAGGGGGGGGAAAGAGGGGCCAGGTGAGGGGAAATTTAGAAATCTAAAGAGAAAGGTCAAGGCAATACAGCAGTGTAGCGATTTGGGTAAAAATAAGCAGAGTGTGACAGGAAGGGACAGAGTTTAATGGTAGCAGTGCAGCAGAGAATAAGGTCAAAGCAGGGAATAATGGTAAAAAATGTAAATTAAAGGCTCATTATCTGAATGCACGAAGCATTCGTAACAAGATAGACGAACTAGTGGCACAAAGAGAGATAAATGGGTTTGATCTAATAGCCATACAGAGACGTGGTTGCAAGGTGACCAAGGTTGGGAACTAAATGTTCCAGGGTACTTGACGTTTTGATAAGACAGGCAGAATGGAAACGGAGGGGGGGGTAGCCCTGATAATAAAGAATGACACAAGGACAGCAGAGAGAAAGGATCTCGGCTCAGAAGATCAGGAAGTAGAATCAGTATGGGTGGAGATAAGCAATAACAAGGGACATCAAACACTGGTGGGAGTAGTATATCGGCCTCCTAACAGTAGCTATACCATTGGACAGAATATTAATCAAGAAATAGTAGGAGCTTCTCACAAAGGTAATTCAATAATCGTGGGGGACTTAATCTTCATATAGACTGGACAAATTAAATTGGCAAAGGTAGTCTGGAGGACGAGTTCATGGAATGCATTCAGGACAGTTTCCTAGAACAATATGTCATGGAACCAACCAGGGAATGGGCTATTTTAGATCTTGTATTGTGTAATGAGACAGGGTTAATTAGCAATCTCATAGTAAAGGATCCTCTGGGGCAGAATGATCATAATATGATAGAATTTCACATTAAGTTTGAGAGTGACTTGCCGAAGTCCAAAACTAGAGTCTTAAACTTAATTAAAGCCAATTACATAGGTATGAGGGGCGAGTTGGCCTAGGTAGATTGGAAAAATAGATTAAAAGGTATGGTGGTAGATAAGCAGTGGCTAGCATTTAAAGAAATATTTCATAATGCTTAACAAAAATACATTCCATTGAGAAACAAAAACTCCACGGGAAAATTGATCCAACCGTGGCTAACTAAAGAAGTTAAGGATAGCATTAGATTGAAAGAAGAAGCTTATAATGTTGCGAAGAATAGTAGTAAGCCTGAGGATTGGGAGAGTTTCAGAAACCAGCAAAGGATGACCAAAAAATTGATTAAAAGGGGAAAAAATAGAATACGAGAGAAAACTATCAAGAAATATAAAAGCAGATTGTAAGAGCTTCTACAAGTATGTAAAAAGGAAAAGAGTAGCAGAAGTAAACATTGGCCCCTTAGAGGCTGAGACAAGAGAAATTATTATGGGGAATAAGGAAATAGCTGAAACATCAAACAAATATTTTGTATCTGTCTTCACAGTAGAAGACACAAAAAGCATACCAAAAATGGTGGGGAACCAAGGGTCTAATGAGGGTGAGGAACTTAACGTAATTAATATAAGTAGAGAAAAAGTACTAGAGAAATGAATGGGACTAAAAGCCGACAAATCCTCTGGACCGGACAGCCTACATCCTAGGGTTCTAAAGGAGGTGGCTGAAGAGATAGTGGGGATGCATTGGTTTTGATCTTCCAAAATTTCCTAGATTCTAGAACGGTCCCAGCGGACAGGAAGGTAGCAAATGTAACACCGCTGTTCAAGAAAGGAGGGAGAGAGAAAACAGGAAACTACAGGCCAGTTAGCCTGACATCAGTCGTCGGGAAAATGCTGGAATCCATTGTTAAGGGAGTGGAACCAGGGCACTTAGAAAATCATAACACGATTAGGCAGAGTCAACATGGTTTTATGAAAGGGAAATCGTGTTTAACACATTTATTAGAGTTTTTTGAGGATGTAACTAGCAGGGTAGATAAAGGGGAACCAGTGGATGTAGTATATTTGGATTTCCAAAAGGCATTCGATAAGGTATCACATAAAAGGTTATTACACAAGATTAAGGCTCATGGGGTTGGGAGTAATATAGTAGTGTGGCGGAATCACCAGAGGATTACGGACAATTGTATATAATTCCTTTTACAGCAATGTAGTACAGCTGGGGCTGCACCTTTCATGTATCTGTTAACTGTACTAGGGCTTCTTTCCTGTACTCCACGTGATGACGTCATGCCGTCCGTCACGTGATCTCTCAACGGCGGGCAGAACGGGATGACGTCATGACGTCAGAGCTTGGAACCTTCTAGCAGTAGAGCTCGGAACCTTCTAGCAGTAGAGCTCGGAACCTTCTAGCAGTTGAGCTCGGAACCTGCTAGCAGTTTCCAGAGAGGCTTTCAAGCAGACCAGACCTATTTGCATTGTATCCTACAGTTTCCTGTACAGCTTAGTTTGTTCATTAAATTTTATTGTTTTTGATTTTCTGAGTTGATCTCAATTCTTCGGCTAGGAACCCCAGTTCCTACATTGGTGACCCCGATTTCTTCGAACAATTTTCATTGAAGTTACATCATGGACACGAACGCCGTCACCCTCAAACTGCCGCAATTTTGGGAGCAACCGGCCGCGTGGTTTTTCCAGGCGGAAGCCCAATTTGCAATCCGGGGAGTAGCAGCGGATTCGGCCCATTATTATTACGTGGTCTCCGCCCTCGACAGCGCCACGGCCTCGCGGGTCGTCAGCCTCCTCGAGAGTCCACCGAACGATGGCAAGTACGAAGCTTTAAAAGCACGTTTACTGCAGATTTTCGGTCTGTCCAAGTCGGAGCGCGCTCGCAGACTTATCTCCATGCCCGGCCTCGGGGACTCAAAACCCTCAGAGCTCATGAGCCAAATGCTCACGCTTTTGGGCTCGGAATCGCAATGTTTTCTGTTCCGCGAGCTGTTTCTCTGTCAACTACCAGAGCCAGTACAGATGGCCTTGGCCAATTCCGCGATCACAGATTTTGCTGAACTCGCCGCGGAAGCGGATAAAATATTTACCGTCTCACAACAATCTTGTGCAGCCACGAGGCGCCCATCCCCCACAAGAGCGAATCCTCCTCCTCCTCCTGCAGGCTGGTGTGCATACCACGCTTGTTTCGGCGCGAAGGCCAGAAATTGCCGTCCGCCCTGCAGTTTCTCACCAAAAAAAAAACCTACCTCAAACCAGCGGTTTCTGAGAAGATCAATAAGGCCTAAGGGACGCGCCGGAGTTGCGATGGCCGTCGGGTCCGCAGGGAAACTCCTATACATTACAGATTCCCTGTCAGGGCGACGTTTTCTCTGTGATACTGGCTCCCAGTGCAGTATCCTACCAGCGTTGAAGCTAGATCTTCAATCCGGCGGTCAAGGTCCCCCCCTCGAGGCAGCCAATGGTGCGGCCATTCCCACGTTCGGAAAGCGTAGGGTCCAGTTGAGTTTTGGCGGCCAACGTTTTGTTTGGGAGTTCATCACGGCGAAAGTCTCACAGGCCATCCTGGGGGCAGATTTCTTCTGCGCAAACGGGTTTCTCGTCGACGTCCGACACTGCCGGCTAATCAGTGCCTCCTCTTTTCACTCGGTCCTCTGCCACCGAAGCACTGCGATGTCTTGGTCAGTTGCCTGTGCAGTCCCATCTCCAAATGAGTTCTCTCGTCTTCTCAGTGAGTTCCCTGAGCTCACCAGGCCCACATTTTCTTCTTCAGTCGCGAGGCACGGTGTGGCGCACCACATTACCACAACAGGATCCCCCGTTTATGCGACAGCTCGAAGGCTGGAACCTGGTAAACTCGCGGCCGCCAAGGCGGAGTTCCATACAATGGAACGCCTGGGTATTATTCGACTTTCGAATAGTCCTTGGTCCTCGCCATTACACATTGTTCCTAAGCCGGGCGGCGGATGGCGACCATGCGGCGACTACAGACGCCTGAATGAGGCTACCACACCGGATCGGTACCCAATTCCTCACATTCAGGGTTTTTCAGCCCATCTGGCAGGGAATTCCATCTTTTCCAAAGTAGACCTCGTCCGAGGCTATCATCAAGCGCCCGTGCATCCTCAGGACGTCCCCAAAACTGCCGTCATCAAACCTTTCGGGCTCTTTGAGTTCCTTCGTATGCCGTTTGGGCTGAAGAATGCAGCACAAGCCTTCCAACGTCTCATGGATACCGTGTTGCGTGATCTGCCGTTCATCTTCGTCTACCTAGACGACATTCTTATTGCCAGTAACAGCACAAAAGAACACATTACGCACTTGCATACCCTTTTTTCTCGTCTCAGCCATTATCTACCCGGCCAAGTGCCAGTTTGGGTTGCACAGCATTGATTTCCTGGGACACAGAATCACCTCAGAAGGCGCCGTCCTGCTGGCCACGAAGGTGGAAGCAGTCACCTCGTTCCCTCTTCCTCAGACCGTCAGGGCCCTCCAGGAATTTCTGGGAATGGTCAATTTTTATCATCGGTTCGTCCCCAAGGCGGCACTGTTGATGCAACCTTTGTACGAGGCCCTCGGAGGTAAATCGGGCAAAGACCCGATCGATTGGACACCCCAGATGGACCAGACTTTCCTCGACACTAAGAACGCTTTGGCTGCTGCGACCATGTTGGCACATCCCCTTCCGGGCGCAACCATTGCCCTTACCACCGACGCATCTGATTATGCCATCGGGGCAGTACAGGAGCATGGGTCGACGGCACATGGCAACCACTGGCTTTCTTCAGCCACCAATTGCGGAAGAATGAACGCAAGTATAGTACTTTTGATAGGGAGTTGTTGGCACTGTTTCTGGCCATCCGCCATTTTCGCTTCCTACTGGAAGGACGCCCATTCACGGCTTTTGTAGACCACAAGCCACTTACTTTTGCGATGGCCAAGACAGCGGAACCATGGTCGGCACGGCAACGTCGTCATCTTACGTATATATCTGAATTTACAACCGACATACATGTCTCGGGCAAAGACAACCTGGTGGCGGATTGTCTCTCCCGCGCCCAGCTCCACGCAGTACACCTGGGAGTCGACTATGTTGGTTTGGCAAAAGAACAGAAGGCAGACCCTGAAGTGCAGGCATACCGGGCCGCACCTTCCAGCTTACAAGTGGCTGATGTCAGTTTCCAGGCCACAGGGACCACACTCCTGTGTGACATCTCGATGGGCATCCCACGTCCAATCGTTCCAGTCAAATGGCGCAGGAGAATTTTCAACACTATCCACGGGTTGTCACACCCTGGCATGAGAGCGTCACGACTCATGGCAAAGAAATTCGTCTGGAAGGGCGTGCATCTCGACATCCGTGACTGGACCAATACCTGTGTGAGTTGCCAGAAGTCCAAGATACAATGCCATGTTAAGGCCCCAGTCGCCACTTTTCCGGTTCCGGAGCGTCGATTCGACCATATGCACGTGGACCTGGTTGGTCCTCTCCCTTCCTCTCGCGGGTACACTCACCTCCTCACCGTAGTAGACCGCACCACCAGGTGGCCAGAGGCAATTCCTTTGGTTGCCACCACAGCGGCAGACGTCTCCAGAGCCTTCATCTCGTCGTGGGTAGCTCGGTTCGGGGTACCGGCTGACATCTCCTCCGACCGGGGGCCTCAATTTACCTCTGAGCTTTGGAACGCTGTAGCTCAAGGTTTGGGCACCAAGCTTCATCGTACCACCGCCTACCATCCACAGGCGAACGGTCTGTGTGAAAGATTCCACAGGTCCCTTAAAGCCGCACTGCGTGCTAGTCTCCGTGGGCCTAGTTGGGTGGACAGGCTCCCTTGGGTGCTGCTAGGTCTTCGCACGGCGCCTGAGGACGACCTGCATTCTTCTTCAGCAGGGCTGGTTTACGGCCAACCACTCAGAGTGCCTGGCGATTTTCTTCCTCCTCACACGGAACCCTGGTCCCCAGCTCAGCAGCTCGTCAGCCACCAGGAAGCGGCTAGGAATTTCATCCCAGTGCCTACGTCGCATCATGACCTGCAGCGCTCCCATGTCCCGGTGGATCTTAAGAGCGCAGAATACGTGTTCATTCGGCAGGATGCTCGCAAAAACCCACTCAAACCGCCTTACACAGGTCCGTTCCACGTCATCTCGTCAGGTGACAAGTCCTTCACAGTCGACGTCGGCGGTAAGCCTGACCACATCTCCATCGACCGGTTGAAACTGGCGCATCTGGATCTGAGCGAACCAGTCGTCACCGCTCAGCCGCCTCGTCGTGGTCGTCCACCGTCGACTGCCGGTCCAGTACAGCCACAGTCATCCACCAAGTCGCCAGTGCCTGCCTCACCGGGTCGACCACAGCCGGCCTCCTCTTCTCCTCCGCCTGCGGAGTCATCCCAACCACAGCCAACGGCCAGTTCGTCTTCTCGCGCTCCGTTCCAGCTGCCGGGGTATCGCAGTCGGTCGGACAGACTCCTCAGACCCCCTTCTCGCCTTACCTTCTCTGTTAAAAGCAATTCTGGGGGGGCGCATGTGGCGGAACCACCAGAGGATTACAGACAATTGTATATAATTCCTTTTACAGCAATGTAGTACAGCTGGGGCTGCACCTTTCATGTATCTGTTAACTGTACTAGGGCTTCTTTCCTGTACTCCGCGTGATGACGTCATGACGTCCGTCACGTGATCTCTCAACGGCGGGAAGAACGTGATGACGTCAGAGCTCGGAACCTTCTAGCAGTAGAGCTCGGAACCTTCTAGCAGTTGAGCTCGGAACCTGCTAGCAGTTTCCAGAGAGGCTTTCAAGCAGACCAGACCTATTTGCATTGTATCCTACAGTTTCCTGTACAGCTTCGTTTGTTCATTAAATTTTATTGTTTTTGATTTTCTGAGTCGATCTCAAATTCTTCGGCTAGGAACCCCAGTTCCTACAGTAGCATGGATAGAGGATTGGTCAACGGACAGAAAACAGAGAGTAGGGATAAACGGATCTTTTTCAGGTTGGCAGGCTGTAACTAGTGGAGTGCTGCAAGAATCCGTGTTGGGGCCTCAGCTATTTACAATCTATATTAATGACCTAGATGAAGGGACCGAGTGTAATGTATCCAGGTTTGCTGATGATACAAAGCTAGGTGGGACAGTAAGCTGTGAGGAGAACACAGAGTCTGCAAAGAGATACAGATGGACTAAGTGAGTGGGCAGTAAGGTGGCAGATGGAGTATAATGTGGGGAAATGTGAGGTTATTCACTTTGGTAGGAAGAATAGAAAAACAGAATATTTTTTAAATGGTGAGAAACTTTCAAATGTTGGTGTCGAGAGAGATTTGGGTGTCCTCGTGCAAGAAACACAGAAAGCTAGCATGCAGGTACAGCAAGCAATAAGGACGGCAAATGGCCTTTATTGCAAGGGGGTTGGAGTATAAGAGGAAGGAAGTCTTGCTACAATTGTACAGGGGCCTTGGTGAGACCACACCTGGAGTACAGTGCACAGTTCTGGTCTCCTTATCTAAGGAAAGATATACTTGCCTTGGAGGCAGTGCAACAAAGGTTCACTGGATTGATTCCTGGGATGAGAGGGTTGTCCTATGAGAGATTGTGTAGAATGGGCCTATACTCTCTGGAGTTTAGAAGAATGAGAGGTGATCTCATTGAAACATACAAGATTCTGAAGGGGATTGACAGGGTAGATGCTGAGAGGTTGTTTCCCCTGGCTGGAGTGTCTCGAACTAGGGGGCATAGTCTCAGGATAAGGGGTCGGCCATTTAAGACTGAGATGAGGAGGAATTTCTTCACTCGGAGGGTTGTGAATCTTTGGAATTCTCTGCCCCAGAGGGTTGTGGATGCGGAGTCTTTGAGTATATTCAAGGCTGAAATAGATATTTTTGGACTCTAGGGAAATCAAGGGATATGGAGATCGGGCAGGAAAGTGGATTTGAGATCGATGATCAGCCATGATCTTATTGAATGGCGGAGCAGGCTCGAGGGGCCGTATGGCCTACTCCTGCTCTTATTTATTATGTTCTTATTATGTTCTTAAAAGATAAAGCTGAAGCGTTTGCAACCATCTTCAACCAGAAGTGCAGAGTGGATGATCCATTTCGGCCTCCTCCTGAGGTCCCCACCATCACAGAAGCCAGTCTTCAGCCAATTTGATTCACTCCACATGATATCAAGAAACGGTCGAGTGCACTGGATACAGCAAAGGCTATGGGCCCCAACAACATCACGGCTGTCGTGCTGAAGATTTGTGCTCCAGAACTAGCCGCGCCTCTAGCCAAGCTGTTCCAGTACAGCTATAACACTGGCATCTATCCGACAATGTGGAAAACTGCCCAGGTATGTCCTGTCCACAAAAAGCAGGAGAAATGCAATCCGGCCAATTACTGCCCCATTAGTCTACTCTCAACCATCAGCAAAATGACGGAAGGTGTCATCGACAGTGCTATCAAGCAGCACTTACTCACCAATAACCTGCTCACTGATGCCCAGTTTGGGTTCCGCCAGGACCACTCGGCTCCAGACCTCATTACAGCCTAGGTCTAAACATGGACAAAGGAGCTGAATTCCAGAGGTGAGGGGAGAGTGACTGCCCTTGGCATCAAGGCAGCATTTGACCGAGTGTGGCATCAAGGAGCCCTAGTAAAACTGAAGTCAATGGGAATCGGGGGGGAAATGCTCCACTGGCTGGAGTCATACCTAGCACAAAGGAAGATGGTTGTGGTGGGTGGGGGTCACTCATCACAGCCCCAGAACATCGCTGCAGGAGCTCCTCAGGGCAGTGTCCTAGGCCCAACCATCTTCAGCTGCTTCATCAAAGACCTTCCCTCCATCATAAGGTCAGAAGTGGGGATGTTCGCTGATGACTGCACAGTATTCAGTGCCATTTGCAACTCCTCAGATAATGCAGTCCATGCCCGCATGCAGCAAGACCTGGACGACATTAAGGTTTGGGCTGATAAGTGGCAGGTAACAAGTGCCAGGCAATGACTATCTCCAACAAGTGAGTGTCTAACCAAAGCCCCTTGACATTCAACTGCATTACCATTGCCGAAATCCCCTCCGGGGGGTCACCACTGACGAGAAACTTAACTGGACCAGCCACGTAAAAACTGTGGCAACAAGAGCAGGTCAGAGGCTAGGTATTCTGCGGCGACTGTCTCACCTCCTGACTTCCCAAAGCCTTTGCACCATCTACAAGGCACAGCTCAGGAGTGTGATGGAATACTCTCCACTTGCCTGGATGAGTGCAGCTCCAACAACACTCAAGAAGCTCAACACCATCCAAGACAAAGCAGCCCACTTGATTGGCACCCCATCCACCACCTTAAACATTCACTCCCTCCACCACCGGCGTACCATGGCTGCAGTGTGTACCATCTACAAGATGCACTGCAGCAACTCACCAAGGCTTCTTCGGCAGAACCTCCCAAACCTGCGACCTCTACTACCTAAAAAGACAAGGGCAGCAGGCGCAATGGAACCCGACCACCAGCAAGTTTGCCTCCAAGTCACACACCATCCTGACTTGGAAGTATATTGCCGTTCCTTCATCGTTGCTGGGTCAAAATCCTGGAACTCCCTCTCTAACAGCACTGTGGGAGTACCTTCACCACATGGCCTGCAGCGGTTCAAGTAGGCAGCTCACCACCAGCTTCTCAAGGGCAACTAGAGATGGGCAATAAATATAGCTGAATATAGGGAGTTAGGAGGTAAATTAAAAAACAGGACCTCAAAAGGTAGTAACCTCAGGACCGCTACCAGTGCCACGTGCTAGTCAGAGTAGAAATAGAAGGATATTTCAGATGAATACATGGCTAGAGGAATGGTGCAAGGGGGAGGGATTCAAATTCCTGGGACATTGGAACCGGTTCTGGGGGAGGTGGGACCAGTACAAACTGGACGGTTTGCACCTGGGCAGGAACGGAACTAATGTCCTAGGGGGAGTTGGGGAGGGTTTAAACTAAAATGGCAGACAGTTGGGAACCTGTGCAGGGAGACAGAGGAAAGGGAAGCAAGGATAGAAACAAAAGACAGGAAGGAGAAAAGCAAAAGTGGAAGGCAGAGAAATCAAGGGTGTAAATCAAACAGGGCCACAGTAAATAATAATTCTAAAAGGACTAAGAGTGTTAAAAAATCAAGCCTGAAGGCTTTGTGTCTTAATGCAAGGAGCATTCGTAATAAGGTGGATGAATTAGCTGTGCAAATAGATGTAAACGGATATGATATAATTGGGATTACGGAGACCTGGCTCCAGGGTGACTAAGACTGGGAATTCAACATCCAGGGGTATTCAATATTTAGGAAGGACAGGAAAAAAGGAAAAGGAGGTGGGGTAGCATTGCTGATTAAAGAGATTAACACAATAATAAGGAAGGATATTAGCTCTGATGATGTGGAATCTGTATGGGCAGAGCTGAGAAATACCAAGGGGCAGAAAACATTAGTGGGAGTTGAATACAGACCCCCAAACAATAATGCTGAGGCTGGGGATGGCATTAAACGGGAAATTAGAGACGCGTGCAGTAAGGGCACAGCAGTTATCATGGGTGACTTTAATCTACATATAGATTGGGCTAACCAAATTAGTAACAATATTGTGGAGAAGTAATTCCTAGAGTGTATGCGGGATGGTTTCCTGGACCAATATGTCGAGGAACCAACTAGAAATCAGGCCATCTTAGACTGGGTATTATGTAATGAGAAAGGATTAATTAGCAATCTTGTTGTGCGAGGCCCCTTGGGGAGGAGCGATCATAATATGATAGAATTCTTCATTAAGATGGAGAGTGAAGTAGTTGACTCAGAGACTAGGGTCCTGAATTTAAATAAAGGAAACTGCGATGGTATGAGGCACGAGTTGGCTAGGATGGATTGGGGAACGTTACTTAAAGGGTTGACGGTGGATAGGCAATGGCAAACCTTTAAAGATCGCATGGATGAACTACAGAATTTGTTCATCCCTGTTTAGCATAAAAATAAAACAAAAAAGGTGACTCAACCGTGGCTAACAAGAGAAATTAGGGATAGCATAAGATCCAAGGAGAGGACATATAATTTGGCCAGAAAAATCAGCAAACCTGAGGATTGGGAGCAGTTTAGGATTCAGCAAAGGAGGACAAAGGGATTAATCAAGAAAGGGAAAATAGATTATGAGAGTAAGCTTGCAGGGAACATAAAAACTGACTGTAAAAGCTTCTATAGATATGTGAAGAGAAAAAGATTGGTGAAGTCAAGCGTAGGTCCCTTGCAGTCAGAATCAGGGGAATTTATAATGGGGAACAAAGAAATGGCAGACCAATTAAATACATACTTTGGTTCTGTCTTCACAAAGGAGGAGAGGGAGGAATTGAATGAAATCAGTATTTGTAGGGAAATGGTGTTAGGGAAATTGACGGGATTGAAGGCCGATAAATCCCCAGGGTCTGATAATCTACATCCTAGAGTACTTAAGGAAGTGGCCCTAGAAATAGTAGATGTGTTGCTGGTCATCTTCCAAAATTCTATAGACTCTGGAACAGTTCTCATGGATTAGAGGATAGCTAATGTAACCCCACTATTTAAAAAAGGTGGTAAAGAGAAAACGGGGAATTATAGACCAGTAAGCCTGACATCGGTAGTAGGGAAAATGCTAGAGTCCATTATAAAAGATGTAATAGCAGAGCACTTGGAAAACAGTGACAGGATCGGACAAAGTCAACATGGATTTACAAAAGATAAATCATGCTTGACTAATCTACTGGAATTTTTTGAGGATGTAACTGGTAGAATAGATAAGGGTGAACCAGTGGATGTAGTGTATTTGGACTTTCAGAAGGCTTTCGATAAGGTCCCGCATAAGAGATTAGCGTGCAAAGTTAAAGCACATGGGATTGGGGGTAAGGTACTGTCGATGATAGAGAACTGGTTGGCAGACAGGAAGCAAAGAGTTGGAATAAGCGGCTCTTTTTCCGAGTGGCAGGCAGTGACTAGTGGGGTACTGCAGGGATCGGTGCTAGGACCCCAGCTATTCACAATATATATTAATGATCTAGACGAGGGAACTAGATGTAATATCTCCAAGTTTGCAGACGACACAAAACTGGGTGGGCGTGTGTGCTGTGAGGAGGATGCAGAGAAACTCCAGTATGATTTAGACAGATTGGGTGATTGGGCAGATGCACGGCAAATGCAGTATAATGTGGATAAATGTGAGGTTATCCACTTCGGTGGCAAAAACAGGAAGACAGATTATTATCTGAACGGCAATAGATTGGGAAAAGGGGAAGTGCAACGAGACCTGGGTGCCCTTGTGCACCAGTCGCTGAAGGTAAGCATGCAAGTGGTTAAGGCGGCAAATGGTATGTTGGCCTTCATAGCGAGAGGATTTGAGTACAGGAGCAAGGATGTCTTGCTGCAGTTGTACAGGGCCTCGGTGAGACCACACCTTGAGTATTGTGTGCAGTTTTGGTCAACTTATCTGAGGAAGGATGTACTTGCCATGGAGAGAGTGCAGCGAAGATTCACCAGACTGATACCTGGGATGGCAGGAATGACGTATGAGAGATTGGGTCGATTAGGCTTATATTCGCTAGAGTTTAGAAGAATGAGAAGGGATCTCATTGAAACTTATAAAATTCTAACAGGACTAGACAGACTAGATGCAGGAAGGATGTTCCCGATGGTTGGGGAGTCCAGAACCAGGGGTCACAGTCTAAGGATAAGGGGTAAGCCATTTAGGACTGAGATGGGGAGGAATTTCTTCACCCAGAGAGTGGTGAACCTGTGGAATTTTCTACCACACAAGGCAGTTGAGGCCAATTAATTAAATAATTCAAGAAGGAGTGATATATATTTCTTAAGGCTAAAGGGATCACAGGATATGGGGGGAAAGTAGGGACAGGGTACTGAATTTGGATGATCAGCCATGATCTCATTAAATGGCGGAGCAGGCTCGAGGGGCCGAATGGCCTACTCCTGCTCCTATCTTCTATGTTTCTATGGGCCTTGCCAACGACGCCCACATTGCATGAACGAATATAAAAAACCTCTATGGTGCAGGGCACAGTAAAATAGCACACTGTCCTTTCACTTCTGGAGCTGTGCTGGCTGGTAGAGTCCCAAGTGAAGTTCATTTAGGCCAGTCTCAACTCAGCTGTTCGATTCCACAGTCTCACAACAGAACGATCCACAACTTATAATTGGCAAATGAAATTCAACACAGATAAATGTGAGGTATTACATTTTGGTAGGAAGAATAGGGAGGTCACTTATTACTTGGAGGGCGGGAGTCTAGGTGGGGTAGAGGAGCAAAGGGATCTCGGAGTGCAAATACACAAATCACTTAAAATAGCGACACAGGTCAACAAGGACATAAAAAAGCAAACCAGGCACTAGGGTTTATTTCTAGAGGGATAGAATTGAAAAGTAGGGAAGTTATGCTAAACTTGTATCGCACCTTGGTTAGACCACACTTGGAGTACTGCGTACAATTCTGGTCGCCACATTATAGAAAGGGTATAGAGTCACTGGAGAGGGTACAGAGAAGATTTACAAGTATGATACCAGAAATGCGAGGGTATACATATCAGGAAAGAATGAACAGGCTGGGTCTCTTTTCGCTTGAAAAGAGAAGGCTGAGAGGTGACCTAATAGAGATCAATAACATTTTGAAAGGTTTTGATAGTGTGGATACAGAGTGTGTTCTTCTCGACCTGTCTGCAGCCTTTGACACGATTGACCACACCATCCTCTTCCGTGTCCAGCTGGGTGGGACTGCACTCGCCTGGTTCCATTCTTATCTAGCCAGTCATAGCCAGGGAATCACCTGCAATGGCTTCTCTTCCAGCTTCCACACCGTTACCTCTGGGGTCCCCCAAAGATCTATCCTTGGCCCCCTCCTGTTTCTCATTTACATGCTGCCCCTCGACAACATCATCCGAAAACACGACGTCAGGTTCCACGTGTACACACGACACCCAGCTCTACCTCACCACCACCTCTCTCGACCCTCCCACTGTCTCTGATTTGTCACACTGCTTGTCCGACATCCAATACTGGATGAGCAGAAATTTCCATCAACTAAATATTGGGAAGATCGAAGCCATTGCCGTTGGTCCCCGCCACAAACTCCCTGGCAACTGTTTGAGGCTGAATCAGACGGTTCGTAACCTTGATATTGTATTTGACCCCGCGATGAGCTTCCGATGACATATCATCTCCATCACGAAGACCGCCTACTTCCACCTCCGTAACATCACCCCACTCCGCCTCGCCTCAGCTCATCTGCTGCTGAAACCCTCATCCATGCCTTTGTTACCTCCAGACTTGACAATTCCAACACACTCCTGGCCGGCCTCCCACATTCCACCCTACGTAAACTTGAGCAACTCTGCTGCCCGTATCCTATCTCGCACCAAGTCCTGTTCACCCATCACCTGGAGAAAAGTTTTGCTCATCCAGAACTGGATGTCGGACAAGCAGTCTGATAATTTAGAGACCATGGAGGGGTCGAGAGATGAGGTAGTGAGGTAGAGCTGGTGTCGTCAGCGTACACGTGGAAACTGACGCTGTGTTTTCGGATGATGTCGCCAAAGGGCAACACGTAGATGAGAAATAGGAGGGGCCAAGGATCGATCCTTGGGGGACACCAGAGGTAATGATGCGGGAGCGGGAAGAGAAGCCGTTGCAGGTGATTCTCTGGCTACAATTAGATAGCTAAGAATGGAACCAGGCGAGTGCAGTCCTACCCAACTTGACAACAGTGGAGAGGTCAACCGTGTCAAAGGCTACAGATAAGTCAAGAAGGACGCGGAGCAATAGATTATCTTTGTCACAGTCACAAAGGATGTCATTTGTGACTTTGATGAGAGCCGTTTCGGTACTGTGGCGGAAACTTGATTGGAGGGATTCAAACATGGAATTGCGGGAAAGATGGACACGGATACGGATTTGGGAAACGACAACACGTTGAAGGACTTTGGAGAGGAAAGGGAGTTGGAGATGGGGCGGTAGTTTGCAAGGACGGGGGGGAATCAAGGGTTAGTTTTTTGAGAGGGGTGATGACGACAGATTTGAGGGAGAGGGGGACAGTACCTGAAGAGAGAGAACTGTTAACAATGTCAGCTAACATGGGAGCCAGAAAAGGAAGTTGGGTGGTCAGCAGTTCCGTGGGAATAGGGTCGAGGGAGCAGAAGATGGGTCTCATGGATAAGATTCGCATGGAGAGGTCATGAGGGGAGATCGGAGAGAAACTGGAGAAAGAGGTGAGTTCAGGGCTGGGGCAGGGGAGAACCTTAGAGGAAGTTTGGTCCAGTGGGCTAGGGGAAAGAAGGGAAGTGGCAGAGGCAGCTGAATGGATGGTCTCAATCTTAGAGACAAAGAAGTCGCTTCTCACACTTGTTATCGGATAAATGTGAGGTTACCCACTTTGGTGGCAAAAACAGGAAGGCAGATTATTATCTGAATGGCAATAGATTGGGAGAAGGGGAAGTGCAACAAGACCTGGGTGTCCTTGTGCACCAGTCGCTGAAGGTAAGCATGCAGGTGCAGCAGGCGGTTAAGAAGTCAAATGGTACGTTGGCCTTCGTAGCAAGAGGGTTCAAGTACAGGAACAAGGATGTCTTGCTACAGTTGTACAGGGCCTTGGTGAGACCGCACCTTGAGTATTGTGTGCAGTTTTGGTCGCCTTACCTGAGGAAGGACGTTCTTGCCATGGAAGGAGTGCAGCGAAGATTCACCAGGCTGATACCTGGGATGGCAGGAATGACGTATGAGGAGAGATTGTGTCGATTGGGCTTATACTCACTGGAGTTTAGAAGATTGAGAGGGGATCTCATCGAAACCTATAAAATTCTGTCAGGCCTGGACAGACTAGATGCAGGAAGGATGTTTCTGATGGCCGGGGAGTCCAGAACCAGGGGTCACAGTCTAAGGATAAGGGGTAAGCCATTTAGGACTGAAATGAGGAGGAATTTCTTCATCCAGAGAGTGGTGAACCTGTGGAATTCTCTGCCACAGAGGGCGGTGGAGGCCAGTTCATTAAATATATTCAAAAAAGAGTTGGATATATTTCTTAAGGCTAAAGGGATCAAGGGATATGGGGAGAAGGCAGGGACAGGGTACTGAATTTGGATGATCAGCCATGATCGCATTGAATGGCGGAGCAGGCTCGAAGGGCCGAATGGCCTACTCCTGCTCCTATGTTTCTATGTAAGGGTGGAGGAGACAGGGGAGAGGGGTTTAAGAAGACGGTTAGCAGTAGAGAATAGGAGCTGGGGTTTATCTTTGCATTCCAGAATGATCTAGTCCTGGGGAATGAAGTGGGTCAAGTGGAGAATGTCACAGTTGGAGAGCATTTCGGGAATAGTAATCATAGTATCGTAAGGTTTAGATTAGTTATGGAGAAGGACAAGGATTAATCTAGAATAAAAATACTTAACTGGAGGAGGGCTAATTTCAGCGAATTGAGGAGGGATCTGGCCCTGGTAAATTGGAATCAAAGACTTTAAGGTAAAAATTTAATGGAGCAAAGGGCGGTCTTTAAAGAGGAGATGGTTTGGGTACAGTTGAGATACATTCCCACGAGGGGGAAAGGGAGGGCAACCAAAGCCAGAGCTCCGTGGATGACGAAGGAGTTGCAGAGTAGGATGTAGCAGAAAAAGGGGGCGAATGAGCGATGTCAGCTTGATAACACAAGGGAGAATCAGGCTGAATATAAAAAGTACAGAGGAGAAGTGAAAAAGGAAATAAGAGGGACGAAGCGATAGCACGAGAATAGATTGGCAGTTAACATAAAGGGGAATCCAAAGGTCTTCTATAGGCATATTAACAGTTAAAGAGTGATAGAGGAGCGTTGGGGCCGATTAGGGACAAAAATGGAGAACTATTGGTAGAGGCAGAAGGCATGGCTGAGGTACTAAATAAGTACTTGGTATGTATTGGTGTTTACCAAGGAAGAGGAGTTTGCCAAAACTATGGTAAGTCCCTAATCGGCCCCAACGCTCCTCTGACACTCTTTAACTGTTAATATGCTTATAGAAGACCTTTGGATTCCCCTTTATGTTAACACCTTGCTCCGGCAGAGAGACAAGTACAAGGCTTCATGGCAGCACCCTCGCTCCAAGCACTGGCATCTGCTGGACTACGTCATCGTCCGAGCGAGGGACCGTAAGGACGTCCGCATCACCCGCGCCATGACAGGAGCTGACGACTGCTGGACAGACCACCGCCTAATCCGCTCTGTCATCTCCATCAATGTAGACCCAAAACAGCGGCGGCAACAGAAACAATGCTGCAGGAAAATCAATGCTGGAGCACTCAAAACCCCGCTAAGAAAGCCGTTCCATCACGTGATCCCCCACTGGCGGGAAAACGTGATGACGTCATGACGTCAGCCACAGGACTGCAGGGGCAGTCCTCGTGGAGCCTCCAGAGAGAGCAGACCTACATTCGATGTTATCCTGCAGTTTCTTGTTAAAACCTGTTTGTTCCATTAAAGTTCGTTTTGTTTGATCGCCTGAGTAGAACTCAGTCTTTTAGTTAGGAACCCACGTTCCTACAATGGTCTATTTCTCAGTATGCCCATAACACCATGGTCCATTTCTCAGTGTTTCCCCATAACACCATGGTCTATTTCTCAGTGTCTGCTCCATAACACCATGGTCCATTTCTGTGTTTCCCCATAACACCATGGTCTATTTCTCAGTGTCTGCTCCATAACACCATGGTCCATTTCTGTGTTTCCCCATAACACCATGGTCTATTTCTCAGTGTTTCCCCATAACACCATGGTCTATTTCTCAGTGTCTGCTCCATAACACCATGGTCTATTTCTCAGTGTTTCCCCATAACACCATGGTCTATTTCTCAGTGTTTCCCCATAACACCATGGTCTATTTCCCAGTGTCTCCCCATAACACCATGGTCTATTTCCTCAGTGTCTCCCCATAACACCATGGTCTATTTCTCAGTATGCCCATAACACCATGGTCTATTTCTCAGTATGCCCATAACACCATGGTCTATTTCTCAGTATGCCCATAACACCATGGTCTATTTCGCAGTGTTTCCCCATAACACCATGGTCTATTTCCTCAGTGTTTCCCCATAACACCATGGTCTATTTCTCAGTGTTTCCCCATAACACCATGGTCTATTTCTCAGTATGCCCATAACACCATGGTCTATTTCGCAGTGTTTCCCCATAACACCATGGTCTATTTCTCAGTGTTTCCCCATAACACCATGGTCTATTTCTCAGTGTTTCCCCATAACACCATGGTCTATTTCCTCAGTGTCTGCTGCATAACACCATGGTCTATTTCTCAGTGTTTCCCCATAACACCATGGTCTATTTCTCAGTGTTTCCCCATAACACCATGGTCTATTTCTCAGTGTTTCCCCATAACACCATGGTCTATTTCTCAGTATGCCCATAACGCCATGGTCTATTTCTCAGTGTCTGCCCCATAACACCATGGTCTATTTCTCAGTGTTTCCCCATAACACCATGGTCTATTTCTCAGTATGCCCATAACACCATGGTCTATTTCTCAGTGTCTGCCCCATAACACCATGGTCTATTTCTCAGTGTTTCCCCATAACACCATGGTCTATTTCTCAGTGTTTCCCCATAACACCATGGTCTATTTCTCAGTGTTTCCCCATAACGGTGGCATAGTGGTTAGCACTGTTGCCTCACAGCGCCAGGGACCCGGGTTCGAATCCGGCCTCAGGCGACTGTGTGGAGTTTGCACATTCTCCCCGTGTTTGCGTGGGTTTCCTCCGGGTGCTCCGGTTTCCTCCCACAGTCCAAAGATGTGCGAATTAGGTTGATTGGCTATGATAAATTGACCCTTAGTGTTAGGGGGATTAAATACATGGGGTTACGGGGATAGGGTGGGATATGTGTTGGTGTAGGGGTTACGGGGATCGGGTGGGATATGTGTCGGTGCAGGCTCGATGGGCCGAAATGGCCTCTATCTGCACTGTGGGGTTTCTGTGATAACACCATGGTCTATTTCTGTGTTTCCCCATAACACCATGGTCTATTTCTCAGTGTCTGCCCCATAACACCATGGTCTATTTCTCAGTGTCTGCCCCATAACACCATGGTCTATTTCTCAGTGTTTCCCCATAACACCATGGTCTATTTCTCAGTGTTTCCCCATAACACCATGGTCTATTTCTCAGTGTTTCCCCATAACACCATGGTCTATTTCTCAGTGTTTCCCCATAACACCATGGTCTATTTCTCAGTGTTTCCCCATAACACCATGGTCTATTTCTCAGTGTTTCCCCATAACACCATGGTCTATTTCTCAGTGTTTCCCCATAACACCATGGTCTATTTCTCAGTGTTTCCCCATAACACCATGGTCTATTTCTCAGTGTCTGCCCCATAACACCATGGTCTATTTCTCAGTGTCTGCCCCATAACACCATGGTCTATTTCTCAGTGTTTCCCCATAACACCATGGTCTATTTCTCAGTGTTTCCCCATAACACCATGGTCTATTTCTCAGTGTTTCCCCATAACACCATGGTCTATTTCTCAGTGTTTCCCCATAACACCATGGTCTATTTCTCAGTGTTTCCCCATAACACCATGGTCTATTTCTCAGTGTTTCCCCATAACACCATGGTCTATTTCTCAGTGTCTGCCCCATAACACCATGGTCTATTTCTCAGTGTCTGCCCCATAACACCATGGTCTATTTCTCAGTGTTTCCCCATAACACCATGGTCTATTTCTCAGTGTTTCCCCATAACACCATGGTCTATTTCTCAGTGTCTGCCCCATAACACCATGGTCTATTTCTCAGTGTCTGCTCCATAACACCATGGTCTATTTCTCAGTGTTTCCCCATAACACCATGGTCTATTTCTCAGTGTTTCCCCATAACACCATGGTCTATTTCTCAGTGTTTCCCCATAACACCATGGTCTATTTCTCAGTGTCTGCCCCATAACACCATGGTCTATTTCTCAGTGTCTGCTCCATAACACCATGGTCTATTTCTCAGTGTTTCCCCATAACACCATGGTCTATTTCTCAGTGTTTCACCATAACACCATGGTCTATTTCTCAGTGTTTCCCCATAACACCATGGTCTATTTCTCAGTGTCTGCCCCATAACACCATGGTCTATTTCTCAGTGTTTCCCCATAACACCATGGTCTATTTCTCAGTGTTTCCCCATAACACCATGGTCTATTTCTCAGTGTCTGCCCCTTAACACCATGGTCTATTTCTCAGTGTTTCCCCATAACACCATGGTCTATTTCTCAGTGTCTGCCCCTTAACACCATGGTCTATTTCTCAGTGTTTCCCCATAACACCATGGTCTATTTCTCAGTATGCCCATAACACCATGGTCTATTTCTCAGTGTTTCCCCATAACACCATGGTCTATTTCTCAGTGTTTCCCCATAACACCATGGTCTATTTCTCAGTGTCTGCCCCATAACACCATGGTCTATTTCTCAGTGTTTCCCCATAACACCATGGTCTATTTCTCAGTGTTTCCCCATAACACCATGGTCTATTTCTCAGTGTTTCCCCATAACACCATGGTCTATTTCTCAGTGTCTGCCCCATAACACCATGGTCTATTTCTCAGTGTCTGCCCCATAACACCATGGTCTATTTCTCAGTGTCTGCCCCATAACACCATGGTCTATTTCTCAGTGTCTGCCCCATAACACCATGGTCTATTTCTCAGTGTTTCCCCATAACACCATGGTCTATTTCTCAGTGTCTGCCCCATAACACCATGGTCTATTTCTCAGTGTTTCCCCATAACACCATGGTCTATTTCTCAGTGTCTGCCCCATAACACCATGGTCTATTTCTCAGTGTTTCCCCATAACACCATGGTCTATTTCTGTGTTTCCCCATAACACCATGGTCTATTTCTCAGTGTTTCCCCATAACACCATGGTCTATTTCTCAGTATGCCCATAACACCATGGTCTATTTCTCAGTGTTTCCCCATAACACCATGGTCTATTTCTCAGTGTCTGCCCCATAACACCATGGTCTATTTCTGTGTTTCCCCATAACACCATGGTCTATTTCTCAGTGTCTGCCCCATAACACCATGGTCTATTTCTCAGTGTCTGCCCCATAACACCATGGTCTATTTCTCAGTGTTTCCCCATAACACCATGGTCTATTTCTCAGTGTCTGCCCCATAACACCATGGTCTATTTCTCACTCCGTGCATTACCCCAGGATGCTCTTGGACTTACTCTTTGGTGGAATCGGATGGCACTGTGTTTGAAAGGTCTGTGGATTGAACTTCATTCTGATCGACTCCCTGCTTTGGCTGAAACCCCACTCTGAAATCCTGAAATTGCAGATTTCACATCAATTATTTCATGTAAATTTCTTTCAGACACTTGCAACACAAACAAACCCTGACAACACTGTATTGCAACTAGGGATCATTAGATTTCAGACTCACACCGTCTCAGCCTATACTGAACTCTCCCCTAATGTAACTGCATGGAGTTTCATTGTAATGGCATCATGAGTTGAAAATGCTGTCTTTGTGTCCCTGGAGTAGTTCATGTTAGCTGTGAACAAAAGAGGTGCCAGTTTCTCAGCCAGGGTCTTAGGCGCCTTTTAATTTCCAACCCTATTAAGATGTAACCGTTTTGGGGAAAATGGGGAAATAAACAATTTCATTTATTAACTGAAGTAGTCATTCTTTATGAGTGCGCCTAGGCAGTGTGTGTTGGTAGAATATTCACCCGTGAGAGACATCACAACCTCGCCTCACCATACGCACACTTTCCAGCAATTACTGGATAGTTATCAGGAGAGGGAGCCTTTATTCCCTTGCATAGCCTGGGGTCTCAGACGCCTGTGGGGCATGACCCTCCCTGTACTATTGACTGACAGTGTCTGCTCAGATTTCAAAAGAAGCAGTGTGTTTGGTGCAAACAGAACTCTGCTCTGAGCACAGTGGCGTGTGAAAAAAAAAATGCATTTATATAGTGCCTTTCACGATCACCGGACATCCCAAAGTGCTTTACAGCCAATTAATTACTTTTTGAAGTGTAGTCACTGTTGCAATGTTGGAAATGCGGCAGCCAATTTGTGCACACCAAGGTTCCACAAACAGCAATGTGATAATGACCAGATAATTTGTTTTAGTGATGTTGATTGAGGGATAAATATTGGCCAGGACACTGGGGATAACTCCCCTGCTCTTCTTCAAAATAGTGCCATGGGATCTTTTACGTCCACCTAAGGGAGCAGACGGGGCCTCGGTTTAACGTCTGATCCGAAAGACAGCACCTCTGACAGTGCAGCACTCCCTGATTCAGAGGCGAGAGTGATAGCCACTGAGCCACAGCTGACACACTTGTGGGACTATAGCAGGTAATAGCACTGGAACACAGCCCAATGAAGCTCATTCAGCGAAGCTCAGAACTCAACCACACCATCATGGGAAGGATCCCAGGAGAGGCCAGGCACTACTTCCAGGGAAAAGTGGTTATATCCAAGGAACAGTTAGCTCTTCCATATTGAATGTCAGCTGGTTAGAGTGGCACTGGTACACGCTGGGAATCAGTTACATGCCTTCCTTTCCTGTGTGGCTTGGGAAGGCCAGCAAGGGCATAGAAAAAATTCCTTTCCAAAAGGGAACCTTCACATTTATAACACACATCCAAACATTTTGCTTGCTGCTGCAGACCAACTTTGTTCTGCTGCTTTATTGCAGCACTAATTACCTGTGTTGAGTGCTGGAGGATGGCGAGCAGCCTCTCTTGTATCCTGCGGATCAGTTCCAGCCCCGTGTTTAAGTGTTCTGGTTTCAGCAGGCGAATACAGGAAGCCAGGTCCGTACACTGCAGCAGCGTCTCCTCTGAGAAAGACAAGATAATGTTTCAGATAGATACAGACACCTCTCACCCGCTTAGCAACAACTTGCATTTATATAGCGCCATTAACGCAGTAAAACGTCCCAACGCGCTTTACAGGAGCGTTATCAGACAAAATGTGACACCGAGCCACATAAGGAGATGTTAGGGCAGGTGACCAAAAGCTTGGTCAGAGGTAGGTTTTAAGGAGTGCCTTAAAGCAGGAAAGAGAGGTTGAGAGACGGAGAGGTTTAGGGAGGGAACTCTAGAACTTAGGGCCTAGTCAGCTGAAGGCACGGCCGCTGATGGTGGAGCGATTAAAATCGGGGACATGCAAGAGGCCAGAATTGGACAGAGATAATAACATAAGATCATGGCTGAACTTCTACATCAACTCCACTTTCCCACCCTATTCCCCCCATCTCGGAAGGTTGTCAGGCTGGAGGAGGTTACAGAGAAAGGGAGGGGCGGGGCCATGGAGGGATTTGAACACGGGGATGCGAATTCTGCCCTCTGTAGTTCTGAGAGTACAGTGGAACCTCAATTATCTGGCTTAATAATGTAGGGGATCACAACATGCCAAAAAGCCCATGTATTTGGTCTGATTGAGTGTTTTAGCTGCTGAATGGTCTATCTAGATTCTCTAATCAAGTTTCCAACATGTGCAGAGAAAACCCACAATTTTCCATTTTAAAAAGGAGATATTTTGGGGGCAAATGATGGCAACCCAACTGCTGCTGGTCTCTCAGATCTGAAGCCTCGACTCCCACTGGAGCTGAGCTGATAGGAAATTCCATCATGTACAAGATATGAAGGAACAACAATTTATCCTGCAGGTCAAGAACCCCAGAGCCTTTTGAAAATGAGTTCAAAACACTCAATTACTTTCCAGCTGGTTAATGCAATAGTAAGCCACAAGCCTGATTTAACCCTTGCGGATAATTGAGGGGTGCAGATACGCATATATGCAAAGGATCGAGGTTCCATGGTGTAGCTGAAAAGAATAGTATTCAGGATCAGTGACGCACTGCCTTTAACCAGACTAGGTGCAATAATATTCAACAAGCATGGAAAGATTTGGAATTTGAGGAAGTTTGCTGATATACAGGAGCTCCCCTGTTGACTCAATGAGAAATCTTCCATTTATATAGTGCTTTATTATTGCATCTCTCAAAAACATCTCAAAGCACTTTAGGTACAATTACTTCGCAGCGTAGTCACTGTTTTTATGTAGGTGATCTATTCTGTACACAAGATCCCGCGTACAGCAATGAGATCAATGACCACTTAATCTCTTTTTGGTGGTGGTGGTTGAGGGATAAATATTGGCTAGGACACCAGGAGAACTCCCTGCTTTTTCAGATGGTGCCACGGGACCTTTAACATCCACCTGAACAGGCACTTAGGGCCTTGGTTTAACATCTCATCCAAAACATGGCACATCTAACAATGCTGCAACTCCCTCAGTATCGCACGGTCACCAGCCTAAATTATGCGCTCAAATCCTGGAGTGCAGTAAAACCAACCTGAAGTGCGAGGTTGATGCGGAGGTTTGGAACTACACCAAAGACTTGAAGAGTGAGCTGATCTCAATATCCTGGGCTACAAAAGGAATTCAAGTTAGGAATCCCTGTGTCTGCGTGGGTTTCCTCCGGGTGCTCCGGTTTCCTCCCACAGTCCAAAGATGTGCAGGTTAGGTTGATTTGGCTATGATAAATTGACCCTTAGTGTTAGGGGATTAAATACGTGGGGTTACGGGGATAGGGTGGGATATGTGTCGGTGCAGGCTCGATGGGCCAAAATGGCCTCTATCTGCACTGTAGATTCTGTGATTAATCCTGCTCTGGACTGCTGTACAGTGACCCTTGATGGAAAGTGTATGCGTGAGTACACAATCAGGCTCAGATGTAAAGCCATCCACATCTGAATAGCCTCACACACTATTTAGCCTCGCGCAGGAGTATGCAAGTCCTCGGGATGAGGGCAACACTAGCAAGGTTGCATTTATTGCCCATCACTAGCTCCTCTGAATTACAGACCGGTAAGCCTGACATTGGTAGTGGGGAAAATGCTAGAGTCCATTATAAAAGATGTAATAGCAGAGCACTTGGAAAACAGCAACAGGATCGGACAAAGTCAACATGGATTTACAAAAGGTAAATGGTGCTTGACTAATCTACTGGGATTTTTTGAGGATGTACCTGGTAAAATAGATAAGGGCGAACCAGTGGATGTGGTGTATTTGGACTTTCAGAAGGCTTTCAATAAGGTCCTGCATAAGAGATTAGCGTGTAAAGTTAAGGCACATGGGATTGGGGGCAAGGTATTGACTTGGATAGAGAACTGGTTGGCAGACAGAAAGCAAAGAGTTGGAATAAACGGGTCTTTTTCCGAGTGGCAGGCAGTGACTAGTGGGGTACCGCAGGGATCAGTCCTTGGACAATATATATTAATGATCTAGACAAAGGAACTAGATGTAAGATCTCCAAATTTGCAGACGACACAAAGCTGGGTGGGTGTGTGTGCTGTGAGGACGATGCCGAGAAACTCCAGGATGATTTGGACAGGTTGGGTGATCGGGTAAAAGCATGGCAGATGCAATATAACGTGGATAAATGTGAGGTTATCCACTTTGGTGGCAAACACAGGAAGGCAGATTATCTGAATGGCAATAGATTGGGAAAAGGGGAAGTGCAACGAGACCTGGGTGTCCTTGTGCACCAGTCGCTGAAGGTAAGCATGCAGGTGCAGCAGGCGGTTAAGAAGGCAAATGGTATGTTGGCCTTCGTAGCGAGAGGGTTTGAGTACAAGAACAAGGATGTCTTGCTGCAGTTGTACAGGGCCTTGGTGAGACCACATCTTCAGTATTGTGTACAGTTTTGGTCGCCTTATCTGAGGAAGGATGTTCTTGCCATGGAAGGAGTTCAGCGAAGATTCACCAGGCTGATACCTGGGATGGCAGGAATTACGTATGAGGAGAGATTGGGACGATTGGGCTTGTACTCGCTGGAGGGGATCTCATTGAAACTTATAAAATTCTGACAGGACTGGACAGACTAGATGCAGGAAGGATGTTCCCGATGGTTGGGGAGTCCAGAACCAGGGGTCACAGTCTAAGGATAAGGGGTAGGCCATTTAGGACAGAGATGAGGAGGAATTTCTTCACCCAGAGAGTGGTGAACCTGTGGAATTCTCTACCACAGAAGGCAGTAGAGGCCAATTCATTAAATATATTCAAGAAGGAGTTAGATATATTTCTTAAGGCTAAAGGGATCAAGGGGTATGGGGAGAAAGCAGGGACAGGGTACTGAATTTGGATGATCAGCCATGATCGCATTGAATGGCAGAGCAGGCTCGAGGGGCTGAATGGCCTACTCCTGCTCCTATCTTCTATGTTTCTATGGTAACAGGCCTACTTATGGAAAATACTAATTGTTTTTACACTGAGAGGATACTTCAGAGAGCAGTCAACCATGTAATGTCAGACTGGAGTCACATGTAAGGCAGACTGCATATGGGTGATAGGTTCCATCCCTAAAGGACACAAGGGATCAAACTGGATTTTTACAACAATCCAACAGTTTTCATGGTTATTTTTCTGGTACCAGCTCAAAAATGACCAGATCTATTCTCATTAATTCTCTGTTGGCCAACCTCCCATCTTCCACCCTCCATAAACTTCAGCTCATCCAGAATTCTGCTGCTCGTATGCTAACTCGCACCAAGTCCCGTTCACCCATCACCCCGTGCTCTCTCACCTTCACTGGCTCCCAAAAATCTCATCCTCAAGTCCCTCCATGGCTTTGCTCCAAGTCTGGCCTCTTGTGCATCCCTGACGTCCTTCACCCCACCATTGGCGGCCGTGCCTTCAGCTGCCTGAGCCTAAGCTCTGGAATTCCCTCCTTAAATATCTCTGCCTGGCTCTCTTCCTAAAACCTGACGCTTTCACTAAGCATTTGGTCCTAATGTCTCCTTCTTTGGCTCGGTGTCAGTTTTTTTGTCCAATTACATTCCTGTGAAGTGCCTTGGGACGTTTTATTACGTTAAAAGTGCTATATAAATGCAAGTTGTTGCTGTAAGTGGTAGCCGCTACTGTACATAAGCAATTTTATTTTTACTCACTTCCTCTCAAACTTGCCATCTTATGCTGCAAAATGGTTCCGTGGATATCAGCCATCTCCCCAAGCCACAGTCTACTGGTCATTCTTTACAGACAGTCCTACACAGCACATGTCGACAAGCTATTTGACTGTGGGGGGGAGGGAGGGCGAAAGGGGTTCATGTCAATTTCATACGGCAGCTCATGGCTAAATGCTCAATTTCTAATCGAGTTGTTTATGGATACTGAAGTCATAAACCAGGGGACAAAGAGCAGAGATTAATGGTGTACTTCAACTCATGACTGGTGCCATGTGAAGACTGAAGGTGTAAGGGTTTTACCTGCTGCCTGTACCCTTGAGGGAGGAGAGAAAGTAACCGTGAGGAAATGAGGCTTCAAATAATTCATTAAGAAAATGTTTTCCTCGAATTACAGTGTGCATTTCACCACGTGGGCACACACACACACACACCACACACCACACACACACACACCACACCACACACACACACACACCACACCACACACACACACACCACACACACACACACACACCACACACACACACACACCACACACACACACACACACACACCACACACCACACACACACACACACCACACACCACACACACACCACACACACACCACACACCACACACACACACCACACACACACACACACCACACACACACACACTCCACACACACACACACACACCACACACACACACAACACACACACACACACACACACACACACACCACACACACACCACACACACCACACACCACACACACACACACCACACACACACACACACCACACACACACACACCCACACACCACACACACACACCACACAACACAACACACAACACACACACACACACCACACCACACACACACACACCACACACCACACACACACACACCACACACACACACACACACAACACACACAATCCACAGCATTAGGCAAGCTCAGAATAAAAATGATCTTCCGACAGACTCTCAGTGAAAGTAGTCAGTCAGTAGATAAATTTGAAAGGGAGCTGGGCCCGACAGCGATTTTCAGAGCTGCGCTGTGAGTGCCGGATCCTGCCATCACTAACTTCTAGAGGGAGAGAGTTAGAGATATTAAATGCACTAGATTTATTTTCTAGAAGTAGGAGAAAGAACCGGGTATTCCTTAAAGTGGGAATCAATGTGTGATTGGGGGATGAGGGAAGAGAATAGATCACTATACCTCGCTCAGTTTCCCTTCCTTCTATAATGATCAAACTATTAAAGACCAAGTTTGGTGTCACCCAAACACTATTTTTTGACCAGCTAGTCACCTTTCACTCTTTTTAAACTTGGTGGTGTCAGGCATAAGGGGCTTTGCCCCTCCACTTGGGGGGTCTCAATTCAAAATCTAGATGTAGGAAGTTAGACTTGGGGACATTACATTAGCACTTCATTCAGGAAAGGTTTACAAGAGGGTCAAAGGATCTGGATAATGAAACAGTTTGGGTGGAGATAAGGAATAATAAGGGGAAAAAAACACTAGTGGGTGTAGTATATAGGCCTCCGAACAGTCGCAACTCGGTTGGACGGAGTATCAATCAGGAAATAGTTGAGGCTTGTAATAAGGGAACATCTATAATTATGGGGGATTTTAACTATCATATAAATTGGACGAATCAAATTGGGCAGGGCTGCCTTGAGGATGAGTTCATTGAGTGTATTAGGGATGGGTTTCTTGAGCAGTATGTAACTGAACCAACCAGGGGGCAAGCAACCTTAGATCTGGTCCTGTGTAACGAGACAGGATTAATTAAAAATGTCCTAGTAAAGGATCCCCTTGGAATGAGTGACCATAACATGGTTGAATTCCATATTCAGTTAGAGGGTGAGGAGGCTGTATCTCAAACAAGCGTGCTAAGCTTGAATAAAGGAGACTATGAAGGTATGAGAGCGGAATTGAGTAAAGTGGATTGGGAAAATAGGTTAAAGGATAAGACGATACATGATCAGTGGTGTACATTTAAGGAGTTATTTTACAAATTCCAAAAAAGTATATTCCACTGAGAAAAAAAGGGTGTAAAAGAAAAGACAGCCATCCGTGGCTAAGTAAAGAAATTAAGGATAGTATTCGACTAAAAACAAGGGCATATAAGGTAGCCAAATCTAGTGGGAGGATAGAGGATTGGGAAAACTTTAAAAGACAGCAAAAAATAACAAAAAGATTGATTAAGAAAGGGAAGATAGATTATGAAAGTAAATTAGCAAAAAATATAAAGACAGATAGTAAGAGTTTTTATAGTTATAGAAAAAGAAAAAGGGTGGCTAAAGTAAATGTTGGTCCCTTAGAGGATGAGACCGGGAAATTAATGGTGGGAAATATGGAGATGGCAAAAACACTGAATGAATATTTTGTATCAGTCTTTACAGTAGAGGACACCAAGAATATCCCAACACTTGACAAGCAGGGGGCTATAGGGGGGGAGGAACTAAATACGATTAAAATCACTAAGGAAGTAGTGCTTGGTAAAATAATGGGACTCAAGGCAGATAAATCACCTGGACCTGATGGCTTACATCCCAGGGTTTTGAGGGAAGTGGCGGTAGGGATTGTGGATGCATTGGTAATAATCTTCCAAAACTCCCTGGACTCAGCAAAGGTCCCGGCAGACTGGAAAACTGCTAATGTAACACCCTTATTTAAAAAGGGCAGTAGAGAGAAGGCTGGAAACTATAGACCGGTTAGCCTAACATCTGTGGTAGGTAAAATTTTGGAGTCCATTATTAAGGAGACAGTAACAGGACATTTGGATAATCATAATTTAATAAGACAAAGTCAGCATGGTTTTATGAAGGGGAAGTCATGTTTGATAAATTTGCTGGAGTTCTTTGAGGAAGTAACATACAGGGTGGATAAAGGTGAACCAGTGGACGTAGTGTATTTAGACTTCCAAAAGGCATTTGACAAGGTGCCACACAAAAGATTATTGCTTAAGATAAAAAATCACAGGATTGGGGGTAATATTCTGGCATGGATAGAGGATTGGCTATCTAACAGAAGGCAGAGAGTTGGGATAAATGGTTCATATTCAGACTGGCAATCAGTAACCAGTGGTGTTCCGCAGGGGTCAGTGCTGGGTCCCCAACTCTTTACAATCTATATTAACGATTTGGAGGAGGGGACCGAGTGTAACACATCAAAGTTTGCAGATGATACTAAGATGGGAGGGAAAGTAGTGAGTGAGGAGGACATAAAAAACCTGCAAGGGGACATAGACAGGCTAAGTAAGTGGGCAGAGATTTGGCAGATGGAATACAATACTGGAAAGTGTGAGGTTATGCACTTTGGCAGGAAAAATCGTAGAGCAAGTTATTATCTTAATGGCAAGAAACTTGAAAGTACTGAAGTACAAAGGGATCTGGGGGTCATAGAGTCATAGGCCTAGAAATTGAGTTGCCTTAGCGCCGCTTTTGCGGCGCTAGAGGGTCTAGCGCTGCAATTGGCGCCGGCGCCGAAATTGCCTGGGGCCCTTCCGCCGCGCTAGACCGGTAGCGCTGCGCCGGCACCGATGACGTCATCGGTGTGCGCAGCGTCCCGGTTGCCATGGCGACGGGCCCCAGCGCCGAAATTCAGTTGCGGCCGTCTCGCCCGTGGCAGCCGCAACTAAGACTCTGGCAACAGAGTCTTACCTGACTTTGCGCCGGCGCATTAAAGGCCCCGCGGCGGCCGGCCGCTTTCCCGCCGGCCGGCCGCTTTCCCGCCGGCCGCCTGGCCGCAGCTCCCTCCCCGGACTTCCCCCCCCCCCCCGGAACAGAAGCAAGCCCGGCACTTGTCCGAGGTGCCGGGCTCATTTTTAGAACGATTTTCGCCGGCCGCGGCCGGGTGCAGGCAGCTCCTCCTTAAGGGAAGGAGGCCTGCACTTCCCGAACCTGCCGCACCGCAGCGGGCGCCGCAGCGCCGGAATAGCGCCGATATTCAGCACGTAGCGCCAGTTTTCAGGCGCAAACACCTCTCAACAGCGCCGGCAGCCGTTTGGGCGCAGAACTATTGAATTTTGGGCCCGACCAGCGCGACTTAGCTCCGGCACTAACTTCCGGCGCTAAAGCCCTGGCTGCGCCAAAACTCAATTTCTAGGCCATAGAGTTTTACAGCACAGAAAGAGGCCCTTCGGCCCATCGTGTCTGCGCCGCCCATCCATCCCTGTCCAGTCTAATCCCATTTTCCAGCATTTGGTCCATAGCCTTGTATGCAATGGCATTTCAAGTGCTCATCCAAATGCTTCTTGAATGTTGTGAGGGTTCCTGCCTCCACCACCCTTTCAGGCATTGAGTTCCACATTCCAACCACCCTCTGGGTGAAAAAGTTCCTCCTCAAATCCCCTCTAAATCTCCTGCCCCTTACCCTGAATCTATGCCCCCTTGTTATTGACCCCCCCACTAAGGGGAAAAGTTCCTCTTTATCTACCCTATCTATGCCCCTCATTATTTTGTACACCTCAATCAGGTCCCCCCTCAGCCTTCTCTGCTCCAAGGAAAACAACTCCAGCCTGTCCAGCCTCTCTTCATAGCTGAGGCGCTCCATCCCAGGTAACATCCTGGTGAATCTTCTCTGCACCCTCTCCAAAGCAATCACATCCTTCCTATAGTGAGGCGACCAGAACTGCACACAGTACTCCAGCTGTGGCCTCACCAGCGTTTTGTACAGCTCCATCATAACCTCCCTGCTCTTATATTCTATGCCTCGGCTAATGAAGGCAAGTATCCCATATGCCTTTTTAACCACCTTATCTACCTGCTCCGCTGCCTTCAGGGATCTATGTACATGTACACCAAGGTCCCTCTGACCCTCTGTACTTCCTAGGGTCCTACCACTCATTGTGTATTCCCTTGCCTTATTTGTCCGTCCAAAATGCATCACCTCGCACTTTTCAGGGTTAAATTCCATTTGCCACTTTTCCGCCCATCTGACCAACCCGTTTATATCGTCCTGTAGCCGGAGGCTTTCCTCCTCGCAATTTACCACCCCACCAATTTTCGTGTCATCTGCGAACTTACTGATCATACCTTTTACATTTTCATCCAAATCATTTATGTAGATCACAAACAATAAGGGACCCAGCACCGATCCCTGAGGTACCCCACTGGACACAGGCTTCCAGTCACAAAAGCAACCTTCGACCATCACCCTCTGCCTCCTGCCACTCAGCCAGTTTAGGATCCAACGCGCCAAGGCACCCTGGATCCCATGGGCTCTTACCTTCTTGACCAGTCTCCTATGCGGGACTTTGTCAAAAGCTTTACTGAAGTCCATGTACACCACATCCACAGCATTTCCCTCATCCACCCCACTAGTCACCCCCTCGAAAAATTCGATCAGATTTGTTAGACATGATTTACCCTTAACAAAGCCATGCTGACTATCCCCGATTAATCCTTGCCTCTCCAAGTGGAGATTAATTTTGTCCCTCAGAATTTTTTCCAATAATTTCCCCACCACAGATGTTAGACTCACTGGCCTGTAATTCCCTGGTTTATCCCTGCTACCCTTCTTGAATAATGGTACTACGTTAGCTGTTCTCCAGTCCTCTGGTACATCCCCTGTGGCCAGAGAGGTTCTGAAAATTAGTGTCAGAGCCCCTGCAATCTCCTCCCTTGCCTCCCACAGCAGCCTGGGATACATCTCGTCCGGGCCTGGGGATTTATCCACTTTTTGGCCCGCTAAAACCGCTAGCACCTCCTCCCTCTCGATGCTAATATGTTCAAGTATGTCACAGTCCCCTTGCCCGATTTCTATGTCTGCATCGTCTTTCTCCATAGTGAACACAGATGCAAAAAATTCATTTAAAACCCCGCCTACATCCTCTGGCTCTACACACAGGGTCCTGGTGCACGAAACTCAAAAGGTTAGTATGCAGGTGCAGCAAGTGATTAAGAAGGCCAATGGAATGTTGGCTTTCATTGCTAGGGGGATAGAATATAAAAATAGGGAGGTATTGCTTCAGTTGTACAAGGTATTGGTGAGACCGCACCTGGAATACTGCATACAGTTTTGGTGTCCATACTTAAGAAAGGACATACTTGCTCTCGAGTCAGTACAAAGAAGGTTCACTCGATTAATCCCGGGGATGAGGGGATGGACATATGAGGAGAGGTTGAGTAGATTGGGACTCTACTCATTGGAGTTCAGAAGAATGAGAGGCGATCTTATTGAAATATATAAGATTATGAAGGGGTTGGATCGGGTGGATGCAGGGAGGATGTTCCAGATGATGGGTGAAACTAGAACTAGGGGGCATAGTCTTAGAATAAGGGGCTGCTCTTTCAAAACTGAGATGAGGAGGAACTACTTCACTCAGAGGGTGGTAGGTCCATGGAATATGCTGCCCCAAAAAGCTGTCGAAGCTACATCATTACATAAATTTAAAACAGAAATAGACAGTTTCCTAGTAGAAAAGGGAATTAAGGGTTACGGGGAGCGGGCAGGAATTTGGACATGAGTCTAGGTTCGGATAGGTCATGGCCCTGTGGGTAGCGGAGCGGGCCCAGGGGCCGTGTAGCCTGATCCTGCTCCTGTTTTCGTGTGTCTAATGCTGTTAGATTCAGGAGATAGTCCTGTCATAGTGGATTGGCGGTTAGGATCAGATCAGACATGATCTTATTGAATGGCGGAGCAGGCTCGAGGGGCCAATTGGCCTACTCCTGCTCCTATTTCTTATGTTCTTATGTTCTAAGAGTAACAAAATAGTGATAAATTTGTACAAAACATTAATTAGGTCACAGTTAGAATACAATGTGTAATTTTGGGCACCCCATTGTAGAAAGGACATTAAAGTCACAGAGAGCCTCGAGTGTAGATTCACCAGGATGATGCCAGGGGAGACTCGACGTACTGGAACTATTTCCCTCTGCAGCAGACCAGGCTCAGAGGAGATTTAAGAAAGGTTTATGAAAATTATGTTTTAATAGAGTGAATAGGCAAAGACTATTTCCTCTGGGGAGTCAGTGACAAGGGGTTATCAAGTTAAAATGGTCAGAGAATGAGGAGAGATTGGGAGACAGTTCTTTACACAGGTTTCTGAAGCATGGAATGCTTTGCCACAGGGAATGGCTGAGGCACAGATCATTGGACCTTTAATGGGAAAATTGGATAAATACTTGACGCAGAGGAAGATACAAAGCTACGAGGGGAGAACAGGGCAGTGGGAGCAATTTTGGATTTCGCTCGCAGAGCCAGCACAAACGTGACAGGCCAAGAGGCCTCCTTCTGTACTGAAAACTTCCACAGTTCCCAAAGTAATGAGAAGCCCAAAGACAATTTTTTTTCTTCTTCAAATTTAAACAAAACTTGCATCTGTTAGTACATGAATTGGACTCACCCAGAAGGATCTGGAGGGCATTAGTGTGCAGCTCTAAGTTCTCTGTCTGCTGTTCCATTATATCCATCTTCTCAGTGTCCTGATTATAGTAACTGTACACACAAGAATAGGCCAACACCTGATAAAAACAGACACAAGCAGTGTTGAGGTAAGAGAGCTACAGAGAGGCAACACAAGTGGAAAGAGGCTGACAAACAATTCACTGACCCTGCATCGCTCTCACTATAGGTGGTCTCATACCAACCTTTCCTTACAGCCACTCGTTTGTAACTGGGTAAACTTCCAGACACCGGTCCCGGGTGTAGTTCCAGACACCGGTCCCGGGTGCAGTTCCAGACACCGGTCCCGGGTGCAGTTCCAGACACCGGTCCCGGGTGCAGTTCCAGACACCGGTCCCGGGTGTAGTTCCAGACACCGGTCCCGGGTGTAGTTCCAGACACCGGTCCCGGGTGTAGTTCCAGACACCGGTCCCGGGTGTAGTTCCAGACACCGGTCCCGGGTGTAGTTCCAGACACCGGTCCCGGGTGTAGTTCCAGACACCGGTCCCGGGTGTAGTTCCAGACACCGGTCCCGGGTGTAGTTCCAGACACCGGTCCCGGGTGCAGTTCCAGACACCGGTCCCGGGTGTAGTTCCAGACACCGGTCCCGGGTGTAGTTCCAGACACCGGTCCCGGGTGCAGTTCCAGACACCGGTCCCGGGTGCAGTTCCAGACACCGGTCCCGGGTGCAGTTCCAGACACCGGTCCCGGGTGTAGTTCCAGACACCGGTCCCGGGTGTAGTTCCAGACACCGGTCCCGGGTGTAGTTCCAGACACCGGTCCCGGGTGTAGTTCCAGACACCGGTCCCGGGTGTAGTTCCAGACACCGGTCCCGGGTGTAGTTCCAGACACCGGTCCCGGGTGTAGTTCCAGACACCGGTCCCGGGTGCAGTTCCAGACACCGGTCCCGGGTGCAGTTCCAGACACCGGTCCCGGGTGTAGTTCCAGACACCGGTCCCGGGTGCAGTTCCAGACACCGGTCCCGGGTGCAGTTCCAGACACCGGTCCCGGGTGTAGTTCCAGACACCGGTCCCGGGTGTAGTTCCAGACACCGGTCCCGGGTGTAGTTCCAGACACCGGTCCCGGGTGTAGTTCCAGACACCGGTCCCGGGTGTAGTTCCAGACACCGGTCCCGGGTGTAGTTCCAGACAACGGTCCCGGGTGTAGTTCCAGACACCGGTCCCGGGTGTAGTTCCAGACACCGGTCCCGGGTGCAGTTCCAGACACCGGTCCCGGGTGTAGTTCCAGACACCGGTCCCGGGTGTAGTTCCAGACACCGGTCCCGGGTGCAGTTCCAGACACCGGTCCCAGTTCCAGACACCGGTCCCGGGTGCAGTTCCAGACACCGGTCCCAGTTCCAGACACCGGTCCCAGTTCCAGACACCGGTCCCGGGTGCAGTTCCAGACACCGGTCCCGGGTGCAGTTCCAGACACCGGTCCCGGGTGCAGTTCCAGACACCGGTCCCGGGTGCAGTTCCAGACACCGGTCCCGGGTGCAGTTCCAGACACCGGTCCCGGGTGCAGTTCCAGACACCGGTCCCGGGTGCAGTTCCAGACACCGGTCCCGGGTGCAGTTCCAGACACCGGTCCCGGGTGTAGTTCCAGACACCGGTCCCGGGTGTAGTTCCAGACACCGGTCCCGGGTGTAGTTCCAGACACCGGTCTCGGGTGTAGTTCCAGACACCGGTCCCGGGTGTAGTTCCAGACACCGGTCCCGGGTGTAGTTCCAGACATCGGTCCCGGGTGCAGTTCCAGACACCGGTCCCGGGTGCAGTTCCAGACACCGGTCCCGGGTGTAGTTCCAGACACCGGTCCCGGGTGTAGTTCCAGACACCGGTCCCGGGTGTAGTTCCAGACACCGGTCCCGGGTGTAGTTCCAGACACCGGTCCCGGGTGTAGTTCCAGACACCGGTCCCGGGTGTAGTTCCAGACACCGGTCCCGGGTGTAGTTCCAGACACCGGTCCCGGGTGTAGTTCCAGACACCGGTCCCGGGTGCAGTTCCAGACACCGGTCCCGGGTGCAGTTTCAGACACCGGTCCCGGGTGCAGTTTCAGACACCGGTCCCGGGTGTAGTTCCAGACACCGGTCCCGGGTGCAGTTCCAGACACCGGTCCCGGGTGCAGTTTCAGACACCGGTCCCGGGTGCAGTTTCAGACCACACCTGAGCCCAGTCCCCTTATCAGGCCTCCTTACACATGTGACTTTTAGCAGGTCTCAGTGGATAGCAATACGGAGCAGGAATCCTGGCTAATGTTTCCATCCTTAGCTCAGGAGTGCGGGGCTAAATGTCAGTCTTCCAGCACTGCCTTGGGAGAGATCAGCAAACTCCACTTTAATCAGGAATCACAAAAATACTCACCAATTGGTCACATATAGTGTAATATTTGGTTGTTACACTTAAGTGTCCCAGTGAGAGAATGAGAATGGTTGATAGCCAACATTCTCCACTGTACTGTTGCACACTAAGGTTGTCACTGACCATGCCCTGACTGTACAACAGCAACTCATGGCCCATGTCTACTGATTAATCACCAGGTTGTGAGTTAAGAGGAGGAAGTTAGTCTAAAGAGCTGTCCGGTGGGCTCTCACCTTCCTTGCCTGAGCAAGCATCTTACACGCATCGATAACAAACGTCAGGGACTTCATTTGCAAGGCTTCATTGATCGCAGAGACCTTTGCTTCCAAACTAATGGCAAAGTCCTGTAACAAATAAAAATATTTTAAAATTATAGACTGGATGCAGAATCTCCTACTAACCAGCTCAATAAATTTGTGGTCACACTGGCAGAATAATTCAGTGCCTCCTATGGGCACCATCAGGCATAAAGGGCAAGCACACACTGAACATCCGAGTTCTTCCTCCCCCGAGCCCGATCCCCCCCCCCCCAACGGCTTCAACTAAACCCCAACAAAGCCCGCACCCCCCACCGTCAATCTAGCACACTACCCACCACCCTCAACCAAGCCACACACCCCCCAAAACCGAGCTCCACTAGTTTATCTTCTCTATCAAAATATTTTAAATACCTCAATTGGATCACTTCTCAACTTTCTAAATTCCAGGGAATGCAACCCAAGTTTTATGTAAGCTATCCTCACATCTTAACCCTTTAAGCCCTGGTATTATTCTGGTGAATCTGTGCTGCATCCCCTCCAAGACCAATATATCTTTCCTGAGGTGTGGTGCCCAGAACTGAACGCAGAACGATGGGGTCTGACCAAGGCTCTGTCCAACTGAAGTACCACTTCCTCCCCTTTATAGTCCAGCTCCCTTGAGATAAAGGCCACTATTTCAATAGCCACCAGACCAGATTCATTGAATGACTGCAATCTGGACCAAGCTCCATGGGGAACGTGTTAGAAATCATTCTTCCACTGTAAAGGTCTCTTAACCTCCTCTGTCGCAGTTTCCCATTTTAACTGAGAATTCTAGTATGGAGTTAGTCACATCGGAAGTTTCTTCATTCAAGGCATGTGTACAAGCTCTGCTCACTCACCCGTGCCTGATGGTGAAAAGTGCATCTCTCATTATAATCGTGAAACCGCTTCTCTTGCCGTGCTGCCTTACTGACCTGTGCAAAGGCACAAACATTTCATACTTAAAGCTTCATTCAAAAAAACACTTCAAATTCAAAAGTGCCCGACAGGCTGGAGGATAGAGCAGGGAACTGTAACTCCTCTGAATTATCATATCGCCAACTGTTACTCTTTGTACAATCATCAGGCTTCAAAAAGCCAAGCCTGCTGTCTCCTGATCACCTCTTGATTTACCTCATCTTTTCCAATCTTGGTGGGTGTCTTGCACAATGGGACCTTGTCCTGGGTTTCTCAATGATCAGAAGGGGAGATATCTACACATGTTAAACGTACTGATCGCAGCCGGAGAAATCACTCTGCAGAATTCCACTCCTGGCTCTCCTGAAGTGAGGGGAGGTGCAGCAGAAATGAATTTGGCTGTGTGTGGGGGAAGGCCTCGAGAAGCCCAATATAAATAAGAATTCGCCAGCTGAAGAATTATACACAAATGTGACCACTAGCCGGTGACACAGCACATTAGCAGAATATATTTCCCGAAAAGACTATCCAGTTATCTCCCAGCCAGCTCTCAATGGTTCAGTTGGCAGGTGTACCATGTAGCATGGCTCCATCTTAAGCAATACAGATCAGGAGGGCACGTGACTCGAGCGCCGATTTCTATTGAGTTAGCTGATCTCAGGCAGATGTTGTAGGGGAGCTACAGTGGTCAGAGTTACCCTGGGCTTTGGGCTGGGGAACAAGAGACACCAGCCAGCCTTCCACTCCCAAGGGTTATCCAGATGAGAATAGGATCAGACTGTGCTGCGAGGCGCTCCACAGTCGAACAGTCACTCGGGCCAGGTACCAGGAGGCTGGCAGCACCTGCAGAACAGTTCGGTCGTATAAAACCGCACCTTCCAATGGGGGAAGGAGGGGAAAGTACAGGTGAGAAAATAAATTAAAAGTGAAGAGATTAAATATGTGCATTAGGAACAGAATCATGAAAGACATTTTGGCAGCAATCATTGGGAGACCCAAAATTCAGTGGCACGACATTCAAAAATGCACTGTTCACTCACACCCGCCCCACCACCCACGTACACATACACGTCTAAGAGAAACATTTCTGTGTTACTGTGACTCCGAACGTTGTGCTGACGGAGTTTGATCTCACCATGGCTGAGCAGTTGTAGTAATCTTTGTGTGTTGGCTTCCATGGCTTTAGGCACCGCCAGCAAAATCCATGATTACACTTGGCACATGTCATGCTGTAAAAGATACAGAACGGAGTCCTGAATCAGGTGTACAAGAGCTCAACTTAGTTACTCGACATCTAACCCCCTTCGTTATCGCCCCATTCTTACTGAACTCCTCCCAACGGTGCACAAAGTCCTGAGTGCTGTGACCTTCTACTTGAAGCTTACATTTGTCTACTGATAGATTCATTCAAATCAGATTACAATACGGAGCCCCCGGTCACCTAGAAGTCACACTCCCACCTTCCACAGCCAAACAGCAGAGTGTTTCAAGGGTGGTCAGTCATGTGTTGGTGAATCGGATCTGTTTCATGGGTTTCCCAAAGCCGTTAAACACCTCACAATAGGGAAGTGCTGAATGGCAGGGAAGTGCTGAATGGCAGAGCAGACCCGAGGGGCTGAATAGCCTCCTCCTGTTTCTAATGTTCTTATGTGAAGATCAAAGGGCTTATATTTAAAAAGAGACATTCATGTATACATTGACTCACTGGAGGCAGCCCTCGTTCTTCTCAATCTGGGCATGGCAGCTTGGGCAGCGTTTGGAGATTAGTTTTGCCAGGTGTTTGCTTTGTGCTTCCATTGTCATTCCCTCGTAGTACCCACCGTCATCCATCCACTGGGACATGTGGCTGCAACTGGCAGGGTAGTGAGCCTAGATTAAGCAGAGGACAGGGGGAGGCAGGATCAGAGACTGTAGCTAGACTCCGTGACTCCAGTATTTAAATTTTAGAAAACAAACACCCATGACACAGCATCAGCTGAGGAGTCACAAATGCAAATTCATCATAAGTTTAAATTCCAGGCAAAAGGTTCCAAACTTCACCAGAAAAGCTGCTCTAATTAGACCAGGTGACAGTATCTTGTGACACACTCTCAAACCGAGTCCCCACAATGCGCCTCCTCCTCCCTATTACTTACACAACCTTGCCCTTCCCCACCCACACAATATCCCTCTGCATTACCAACTCCCCAACCTTGCCCTCCGCACGATCACCCACACAATATCCCTCTGCATTACCAACTCCCCAACCTTGCCCTCCGCACGATCACCCACACAATATCCCTCTGCATTACCAACTCCCCAACCTTGCCCTCCCTACTACCATCCTGTAGCGGTTGTGTCAGTGTCCCCAGGACGAAGGAGGGGTCAGCCAGGGTTCGTAGTCCTCATCACCATCCAGTGACTTGCTGGAAGTAGGCCCAGTAGTGGTCCCCACCCCGTTACAGCTTGTCAGAATTCTTTGCCTGAGCCCCAGACGATGGATGAGAACTTGGCTGCAGTACTGGATGGTCATCAGACTCCTGTGGAACTACAATCTGGCACAATTTAGTGCCTTCAGGAGAAATGGGGAAATGCTGGAGGCGAGGAGGGGGGGGGGGGGGGAAGCGTTTTAAAGCCACAGGCAGGTGCGATGTTTAAGAGAATAAGAACTACATTCAAAATGATCAGAGTACAAGGAAATAAAAGCTTAATTTTGCTTGAAAAAGTAGCATTTTCCATGTAGCTTTGAACTGACTCGAGAGAAACACGCAGGAGCACTGACACTTCAGTGTAGTAAGTACAGGAAACTTTTGATTAACCAGCCCCTAAATAACCGGAATGCTCTATCCACCGGCAAAATTCAGGAGTCGGTTCAGGTAACTTTTTTTTACTTTTATTACTTTTTTTTACTCCATTTGTTGCTGTGCAAGGGTGTAGCTGAAGCTGTTGCTAAGCTACAGAGATGCTTACAACTTGTGCCGATTGTTTTAGCAACAGGGTTTGTTGCTTTATACGGAGCTCTGAGCTCCGTATCTTTTACTATAGCGTTCGGTTATCCGGAATTGTTGATGAACCGGCACCATGTCGGTCCCGTCCGTGCCCGATACCAGAAAGTTTCCTGTAGTGGAACTCACCAACACACCACATGGCTCGATCCAAACCTCAGCCTTACCCTCACAGGGAGTGACCAGGCTGAGAACAGGCAACCCCACCGAGAGGAAAGAGAAGAATCACTCATGACCCACTCACTCACAGCTGTTGGTGTCCAGATCAAAGGCAACATTGGGAGCAAGTGCCTCTCAGCACTTCTGACCAGGAAGACCGAGTAAAGAGGGAACTTACGAGAGGGAGAAAAAAACTTGCCTTTTATCGTGCCTTTCACGACCGCAGGACGTCCCAAAGCGCTTTACAGTCAATGAAGTACTTTTGAAGTGTAATCACTGTTGTAATGTAGGAAATGTGGCAGCCAATTTGTGCACAGCAAGGTCCCACAACAGCAATGTGAGAATGTCCAGATAAACTGTTTCACTGATGTTAGTTGAGGGATGAATATTGGCCAGGACACCTGGGAGAGCGCCCCAGCTCTTCTTCAAAATAGTGCTGGGGGACCTTTTACATCCACCCGAGAAGGTACATGGGGCTTCGGTTTAACTCCTCACCCAAAAGACGGCACCTCCAACAGTGCAGCACTCTCTGAGTACTAGATTTCAGAGAGAGAGAGAGCATTAATAATACATATTTACCTCTGGGAAGTTACAGGAGAAGCAGGAGGACCAGCAGCACTTGGAACAGGTGCCGACACTGCCAATTCCCTCCTTACACAGAATCTGATCACAGCCTTGGGGATTGGTGCACCAAGTCAGGTTTGAACAGCATTCCACATACCCTCGCAGCAGTGTTTTAGAATACTGTAGAAGAGGAGAAAAAGCAGCATCAGGTCAGTGCCTCAGGGTCAGTACCTCAGGGGCAGCAGCTCAGGGTCAGCAGCTCAGGGGCAGCAGCTCAGGGTCAGTACCTCAGGGGCAGCAGCTCAGGGGCAGCAGCTCAGGGTCAGTACCTCAGGGGCAGTACCTCAGGGGCAGCAGCTCAGGGTCAGTACCTCAGGGGCAGCAGCTCAGGGGCAGCAGCTCAGGGGCAGCAGCTCCAGACCGCAATATACCAAAAAAAAATCACCTGCCATTTAATTCACCCCTTGAATCTTTACTGAGCGTGCACCTTCTCCACCTTTTAGATGATGCTTTGTCTTTCTGATATCTGCAGATTTCAGTGCATTGGTCTATATTTTCAAACTAAGGTCTCTATTTGCTACATATTTGCATGGCAGTGGTACTCTGCACTACCAGAAACCAACATTACCTGTCAGGATATTTGAGACTGCTTTAAACTTGCTTGTCTGACCAGGCCCTACTAACATGTGCAGTCAAGTCTCAATAAACTTGCACCGAGTTTGCCATATTGCATCATTTCTATTTATTAAACACCACGGGACACAACTTAAAGTTTGGCGAGTCAGGCTTCAAGAAGTGAAGTTAGGCGGCACTTCATTGAAAGCTACAAATCATCAGAGGAGACAACGGGGGTGGACGGTATTTCTTTTTAATTTATTCATTCTCAGAACATGTGTGTCACTGGCAAGGCCAGCATTTATTGCCCATCCCTAATTGCCCTCGAGAAAGTGGTGGTGAGCCGACTTCAGAACCACTGTGATGAAGGTACGCTCATGGTGCTGTTAGGGAGGAGATCCAGGATTTTAGCCCAGCGACGATCTATAGAAGGGTTTCCGATAGAAGGGTTTCTGTAGAAGGGTTTCGACCCGAAACGCTGACTCTGTTTCTCTCTCCACGGATGTTGCCTGGCCTGCTGAGTTTTTCCAGCGTTTTCTATTGTTATTTCGGATTTCCAGCATCCACAGTATTTTGCTATCGATATATTTCCAAGTCAGGATGGTGTGTGACTTGGAGGGGAACTTAGAGGTGGTGATGTTCCCATGCGCCTGCTGCCCTTGTCCTTCGAGGTGGAAGAGGTCGTGGCTAACGAAGGAAGTTAAGGATGGTCTCAAATTGAAAGAAAAGGCATACAATGTTGCGAAGATTAGTGGTAGGCCAGAAGATTGGGAAATTTTTAGAAACCAGCAAAGGATGACTAAAAAAATTATAAAGAGAGAGAAAATAGACTATGAGAGTAAACTAGCAAGAGATGTAAAAAGAGAGTAAGAGTTTTACAAGTGTAAAAAAAGGAAGAGAGTAGCTAAAGTAAATGTTGGTCCCGGAGAGGATGAAATTGGGGAATTAATAATGGGAAACAAGGAAATGGCAGAAAATTTGAACAAATATTTTGTATCTGTCTTCACGGTAGAAGACACTAAAGCATCCCAATAATAGTAGATAAACAAGGGGCAAAAGGGAGGGAGGAACTTAAAACAATCACTATCATTAGAGAAAATGTACTAGGCAAACTAACGGGACTAAAGGCTGACAAGTCAGAGAGTCATACAGCACAGAGAGGCCCTTCGGCCCATCGCGTCCACGCCAGCCATCAAGTCCCCCAAACCTGATGGCCTGCATCCTAGGGTCTTAAAAGAGATGGCTGCTGAGATAGTGGATGCAATGGTTGTGATCTTCCAAAATTCCCCAGATTCTGGAAAGGTCCCAGCAGATTGGAAAACCGCAAATGTAATGACCCTATTCAAGAGAGGGAGACAGAAAGCAGGAAACTATCGGCCAGTTAGCCTAACATCTGTCATTGGGAAAATGCTGGAATTCATTATTAAGGGAGTAGTAGCAGGACATTTAGAAAATCAAGCATAGTCAACATGGTTTTATGAAAGGGAAATTGTGTTTGACAAATTTATTAAGAGTTCTCTGAGGATGTAATGAGCAGGGTGGATAAAGGGGAACCAGTAGATGTCGTGTATTTGGATTTCCAAAAGGCATTCAATAAGGTGCCACATAAAAGGTTACTGCACAAGCTCATGGGGTTGGGGGTAATATATTAGCATGGATAGAGGATTGGCTAACTAACAGAAAACAGAGAGTTGGGATAAATGGGTCATTTTCAGGTTGACAAACTGTAACTAGTGGGGTGCCGCAGGGATCAGTGCTGGGGCCTCAACTATTTACAATCTATATTAATGACTTGGCTGAAGGGACCGAGTGTACTGTTGCCAAATTTGCTGACGATACAAAGATAGGTGGGTTAGCAAGTTGTGAGGAGGACACAGAGTCTGCAAAGGGATATAGATAGGTTAAGTGAGTGGGCAAAAATTTGGCAGATGGAGTATAATGTGGGAAAATGTGAGTTTATCCACTTTGGTATGAAGAATAGAAAAGCAAATTATTATTTAAATGGAGAGAGATTACATAATGCTGCGGTACAGAGAGATCTGGGGGTCCTCGTACATGAAACACAAAAAGTTAGCATGCAGGTACAGCAAGTAATTAGGAAGGCAAATGGAATGTTGGCTTTTATTGCAAGAGGGATGGAGTATAAAAGTAGGGAAGCCCTGCTACAACTGTACAGGGCGTTGGTGAGACCACACCTGGAGTACTGCGTACAGTTTTGGTCCCCTTATTTAAGGAGGGATATACTTGCATTGGAGGCAGTTCAGAGAAGGTTCACTAGGTTGATTCCTGAGATGAAAGGGTTGTCTTATGAGGAAAGGTTGGGCTTATACTCATTGGAGTTTAGAAGAATGAGAGATGATCTTATTGAAACATATAAGATTCTGAGGGGGTTGGACAGGGTGGATGCTGAGAGGATGTTTCCCCTCATGGGGGAATCTAGAACAAAGGGGCATAGTCTCAGAACAAGGGGTCGCCCATTTAAGACGGAGATTAGAAGGAATTTCTTCTGAGAGGGTTGTGAATCTGTGGAATTCTCTACCCCAGAGCGCTGTGGAAGCTGAGTCCGTGAATATATTCATGGCAGCGATAGACAGATATTTGAGCTACAGGGGAGTCAAGGGTTTGTGGGGAACAGGCAGGGAAGTGGAGTTGAGGCCAAGATCAGATCAGCCATGATCTTACTGAATGGCGGAGCAGACTCGAGGGGCCAAATGACCTACTCCTGCTCCTATTTCTTATGTTCTTATGTTTGGGAGGTGCTGTCGAAGAAGCCTTGGCGAGAAGCTGCAGTGCATCTTGTACACGGTACACACTGCAGATACGGTACACCGGTGGTGGAGGGAGTGAATGTTTAAGGTGGTGGATGGGCTGCCGGTCAAGCGGGCTGCTTTGTCCTGGATGATGTTAAAGCTTCTTGTGTGTTGTTGGAGCTGCACTCTCCTGACTTGTGCCTTGTAGGTGGTAGAAGGCTTTGGGGAGTTAGGAGGCGAGTCACTCGCCGCAGAATACCCAGCCTCTGACCTGCTCTTGTACCTACAGTATTTATGTGGCTGGTCCAGTTAAGTTTCTGGGTAATGGTACATGTAGTTTGGAGTGAGAATTGGACACATTATTAAACAGAAAAGGGATTGAGGAAAATGGAGGCAAGGTAACTGGTGGGGTGAATCCATCAAAAGAGGACAGACATCCTGGACCCAATGGCCATTTCCTGTTAACATTTCTTCAGGAACAGTGAATGCAAAACACTAGTATATCACGATCTCATGTTTGTGTGTAACTGAAATGAATGGGAGGTGATCACACACTAGGATCAATAACTGGAGTGAATGGGAGGTGATCACACACTCGGATCAATAACTGGAGTGAATGGGAGGTGATCACACACTAGGATCAATAACTGGAGTGAATGGGAGGTGATCACACACTAGGATCAATAACTGGAGTGAATGGGAGGTGATCACACACTAGGATCAATAACTGGAGTGAATGGGAGGTGATCACACACTAGGATCAATAACTGGAGTGAATGGGAGGTGATCACACACTAGGATCAATAACTGGAGTGAATGGGAGGTGATCACACACTCGGATCAATAACTGGAGTGAATGGGAGGTGATCACACACTAGGATCAATAACTGGAGTGAATGGGAGGTGATCACACACTAGGATCAATAACTGGAGTGAATGGGAGGTGATCACACACTAGGATCAATAACTGGAGTGAATGGGAGGTGATCACACACTAGGATCAATAACTGGAGTGAATGGGAGGTGATCACACACTAGGATCAATAACTGGAGTGAATGGGAGGTGATCACACACTAGGATCAATAACTGGAGTGAATGGGAGGTGATCACACACTAGGATCAATAACTGGAGTGAATGGGAGGTGATCACACACTAGGACCAATAACTGGAGTGAATGGGAGGTGATCACACACTAGGATCAATAACTGGAGTGAATGGGAGGTGATCACACACTAGGATCAATAACTGGAGTGAATGGGAGGTGATCACACACTAGGATCAATAACTGGAGTGAATGGGAGGTGATCACACACTAGGATCAATAACTGGAGTGAATGGGAGGTGATCACACACTAGGACCAATAACTGGAGTGAATGGGAGGTGATCACACACTAGGACCAATAACTGGAGTGAATGGGAGGTGATCACACACTAGGATCAATAACTGGAGTGAATGGGAGGTGATCACACACTAGGATCAATAACTGGAGTGAATGGGAGGTGATCACACACTCGGACCAATAACTGGAGTGAATGGGAGGTGATCACACACTAGGATCAATAACTGGAGTGAATGGGAGGTGATCACACACTAGGATCAATAACTGGAGTGAATGGGAGGTGATCACACACTAGGATCAATAACTGGAGTGAATGGGAGGTGATCACACACTAGGATCAATAACTGGAGTGAATGGGAGGTGATCACACACTAGGATCAATAACTGGAGTGAATGGGAGGTGATCACACACTAGGATCAATAACTGGAGTGAATGGGAGGTGATCACACACTAGGATCAATAACTGGAGTGAATGGGAGGTGATCACACACTCGGATCAATAACTGGAGTGAATGGGAGGTGATCACACACTAGGATCAATAACTGGAGTGAATGGGAGGTGATCACACACTAGGATCAATAACTGGAGTGAATGGGAGGTGATCACACACTAGGACCAATAACTGGAGTGAATGGGAGGTGATCACACACTAGGACCAATAACTGGAGTGAATGGGACGTGATCACACACTAGGATCAATAACTGGAGTGAATGGGAGGTGATCACACACTAGGATCAATAACTGGAGTGAATGGGAGGTGATCACACAGTAGGATCAATAACTGGAGTGAATGGGAGGTGATCACACACTAGGATCAATAACTGGAGTGAATGGGAGGTGATGTCCAATATTGGCAAACAATGATTTAGAACCGCAATGGGAAACATTTAAAACTGTGTTTGACAGAGTCCAGGAAAAATATAATCCGCTAAAAAGCAAGAACAAGCTAAACACTAATGAGACACCTTGGCTGAATAAAGACATAAGGGAAAAAATTGAAGGTTAGGAAAGAGGCATACATGAAGCACATGGACAGCAGGGGAGAGCATGATTAGGGAGAATACGAAGAGATTAGGAGAGGTCAAAAAAACAATTAGGAAGGCAAAGCGGAACTATGAAATTAAATTATCAAGGAACATCACACAAAATAGTAAAATATTCTACAGGCACGTAAATAAATAAAAAGGCAGTCAGGATGAGAATAGGACCACTAAGGGACGGTCAGGATAAAATCACAGGCAGCAATAGCAAAATGGCAGAGATATTAAATAATTACTTTGCTTCAGTGTTTACCAGGGAGACAGATCAGGTGGACATGATATAACCTCATTTACAATAAAAAGGAGAAATATTAAATAAACTAATCAAAGTCAAAGAGGATAAAACCCCTTGTTTGGACAGATTCCATCCACACATTTTAAAACAATCTATGGAAGAGATAGCAGAGGCACTATTACACATATTTAATAATTTGTTAGAAAAAGGTGTCGTGCCAGAGGACTGGCGGCTGCTAACATAATACCTATATTTAAGAAGGGAGATAGAACTTCCAGGGAACTATAAACTAGTCAGCTTAATATCAGTGGTAGGAAAAATAATGGAATCCCTACTAAAGGAGAAAATAGAAGAACATCTAGAAACCAAAAATATAATAATGAATAGTCAGCATGGATTTCAAAAGGGAAAGTCTTGCTTGACCAACCGCACTGAATTTTTTGAAGAGGTAACAGAGAGTTGACAAGGGTAATGTAGTAGATGTCATTTATCTAGATTTGCAAACGGCCTTCGATAATGTACCACATAATAGACAAGTGAATATGGTCAGAGCATGCGGAGTCAGCGGGCAAGTCGCAGAATGGATAGCTAGCTGGCTTCAGGACAGAAAGCAGAGAGTTGGGGTAAAGGGTAGCTCTTCACAGTGGCAGAAGGTGGGTAGTGGTGTTCCACAAGGATCAGTGCTGGGACCACTGCTGTTCACAATTTACATTAACAATTTAGACTTTGGAATCAAAAACACAATTTCTAAATTTGCGGATGACACCAAACTTTTTTTGGGGGGGAGACAGTCAATACGGAGCAGGACTGCAACAAATTATAGGAAGACAGTAATTAACTTACAGAATGGGCATATAATTGGCAAACGAATTTCAACACAGATAAATGTGAGGTGTTACATTTTGGTAAGAAAAATAGGGAGGTCACATTACTTAGAAAATAGGAATCTAAATGGGGTAGAAGAGCAAAGGGATCTCCGAGTACAAATACACAAATCACTAAAAGTAGCGACACAGGTTAACAAGGCCATAAAAAACCAAGCACTGGGGTTTAGTTCTAGAGAGATAGAATTGAAAAGTAGGGAAGTTATGCTAAACCTGTATCGAACCTTGGTTAGACCACACTGGAGTACTGTGTACAATTCTGGTCGCCATATTATAAAAATTTTATAGAGGCACTGGAGAGGGTGCAGAGAAGATTTACAAGGATGATACCAGAAATGCGAGGGTATACATATCAGGAAAGGATGAACAGGCTGGGTCTCTTTTCTCTTGAAAAGAGAAGGCTGAGGGGTGACCCAATCGGGGCCTTTAAAATGATCAAAGGTTTTGATAGAGTAGATACAGAGAGAACGTTTCCACTTGTAGGGAAGAGCATAACTAGAGGCCACCAATATAAGATAGTCACCAAGAAATCCAATAGGGAATTCAGAGGAAACTTCTTTACCCAGAGAGAGGTGAGAATGTGGAACTCACTACCACAGGGAGTGGTTGAAGCGAATCGTATAGATGCATTTAAGGGGCGGTTAGATAAGCATATGAGGGAGAAGGGAATAGAGGGTTATGCTGATCGAGTTAGATGAGGAAAGGACAGGACGAGGCTCGAGTGGAGCATAAACGCCGGCATGGACTGGTTGGGCCGAATGGCCTGTTTCTGTGCTGTATATCCTATGTAATCCCAGGGATTCACTACAAATAGTGGCACCACTCTCAGGGCCCACCTAATATAACTTTCAAACGACTGTGTTAACCACCCAAAGGAAAACTCTGCCATTTATTGCAGAAAACTAATAGCTTTTACATTTCTCATACTGCTGTGAATCAATGCAGAAAAATACAGAAGAAGATTGGAATTCGAGAGACTGTGCCTGCAGGATATAGCACCCTGCACCCCAGACAGGAATCTGATGACTTCGCGGACCCCTGAGATCTCATTGCACACCTTCATTGTTGAATACCCACATTTTAAAAAAGCAGTTTGCCTTAAAAAAAAACTAGGTCTTTGAAGAAAGTCTAAAATGGGAGTCAATTGAACTGAGGGAAAGTCTTATTAATTACATTTATATTTCAATTATCAATGAACTAATGTCTTACCTTGGCTGCAATTTCACTGTCAGATATAATAGAGGAGATAAACTCATTAGTTGGCTGTGCGGGGCAGTCGGAGATTGGGCAAGTACAATTCTGCACCAGGTTCTGCTCAATTCTCGTCATTAAATACTCTTTCCAGCAGGACTGAGGACACAAAGATCAAGACCACATCAAAATACAACTAGTAACCCAGATCAGAATCATTGTTCTGCTTCATTCAGGTCCCTGGTGTCAGAAGGGCTGCGAAGAACAACTGGATAAAGTAGGGTTCTTCAGGCCCCAAGAGACAGCTCAGAAGGAATCTTTATAGAGGTATCAAGGGGTATGGGGAGAGAGTGGGAATATGGTATTGAGATAGATCAGCCACGATCATATTGAATGGTGGAGCAGGCTCGAAGGGCCGAATGCCCTACTCCTGCTCCTATTTTTCTATGTATATGAAATATGTAAAAGGACAGAATGCCATTTCGAAACAATATGTTCACATCCGCCACAGGACCAGGGCAGCTTCAAGCTCGAACGGCAAACTTAAGACAGACACCAGGAAGCATAACTTTACACAGCTGGAATGTGTTGCCAAGACCAGCGGTGGGAGGGGGAAGCCAAGGTTTGTGCTCCTGATCACTATCCAGCAACCCCTGCTGGAAGGTGCATTTGGGGGATGTCAAGCGAGGACAAAGTAGGCTTTACTGTGACCCCCATCCCCCTGGGATAGCTTACTGCCATGCACCATTTTGACTCACAAATGAAGAATGGCCACTTGTGTGTGGTACCATTATGCAGCTGTGGAACTGTAACCAAGCGCGAGTCAATGTCGTTGGGAAAGAAGAGGGGAGGGAGGAACAGAACACAAAATTGGGGGGGCAATTAAAAAACCTAATTCTCATTTGTAAATTAATCTACATCACTGATGTGATAAAACGGCTCCAATTGTCTATGAAACATTCTGTCTATCAATAAATTACAGTACTGCAGTCCCATCCACCCATTCTCCCTGTCCTCACATTGTTTGCTGCCACAATGAACCTTTAAACCAGTAAGAAACAGTCGCAAGCTTTTCAATCCATGATCAGCTATTGAACATAGACTGGGCAGCAGGGCCATTCCCACAGCTCCTACTCTCAGCCACCATGGACAATCCTATTTCTGAACAGCCGTACATCCGACAGAGTAGCTCAGACGAAGCAAGTCTGAATTTTAGTTAAGGCTAGGATTCAAACTCACAACAGTTAGGAGTCCAGTATAGCAACAAGAGCTGAAATGAGCTCTTATTCTGGCTGAGCTGAAAACACACTGCCCTACACTTTCTTCCTCCTCCTGTGGGGCTCGATACCTCGCTCAGTCTTCCCTTCCCTCCTACAATCTACAGGCTTGCAAAACCCAACGTGCCATCACCTGATGACTACCTTATCTTCCCCACTAACTCGTCAATCTCGGTGGTGCATTGCACTGTGTAGGTCTTCACCCAGCTTTCTAATAGAAAGGTACAAACCCTGCAATGTTGACACAACATCCTGCAACTGAGTGTAACTGGACTCACCTTACAGCAGTAGTGCATGCAGCAAAGGGTGGGAGCAGCTTCACTTTCATTAGCAAGTAGGTTTAGACAAACGGGGCACTGGGTGATGGGGATGCTGGGAGTTTGCGGGTTCCGGACCTGAAGCCCCGCCACCAACAAGAGGACCTCACGATCTTCAGCATATCGCTGCACCAGCAAGTCAACGTTCCACTTGCTGTGCATAAGTAAGTGCTGCGCCACATCGGTGGAGATACTGAGCGTGTCCGCTACCTGCAGGACAGTCTGGCTCATCAGTTGCTGCACCTCCTCTTGGCTCATGGTCCGCCCCATTGACATGAGCACCGTCTCCAGCACTCCTCCTTCCGAACTCGGTGACCCAGCCTCAAAACCGCCGTCAAAGCTTAGAACAAACCAAAAAAAGAGCCAATTTAACCCTATGAGCACTGAGTGATCAGTGCAGATTCCAAACTATCGGCCACATATATTCCAACGTCTTAAGCGGAACAGATTTCTAATGCTGGATTTAAAGTTTAAGGTGCTGTTGTTGGATGAAATGTTCAGCTGGGGTCCAGTCTGGCTATACAGGTGGCCGTAAAGGAGCAGGGCATTCCCCCAGTGTTCTGGCCAACATCCATCCTTCAACCACCACCACTACAACTGATTCACTGGTCCTATACCTCAATGCTGTTTGCGGGACCTTGTTGTGCGCAATTTGGTTGTAGTGCTGGCCTACAAAACAACAGTGACTAAACATAGAAACATAGAAGATAGGAGCAGGAGTAGGCCATTCGGCCCCTCGAGCCTGCTCCGCCATTTAATGAGATCATGGCTGATCCTCCAAATTCAGTACCCGGTCCCTGCTTTCTCCCCATATCCCTTGATCCCCTTAGCCTTAAGAAATATATCCAACTCCTTCTTGAATATATTTAATGAACTGGCCTCCACTGCCCTCTGTGGTAGAGAGTTCCACAGGTTCACCACTCTCTGGGTGAAGAAATTCCTCCTCATCTCAGTCTTAAATGACTTACCCCTTATCCTTAGACTGTGACCCCTGGTTCTGGACTCCCCCGCCATCGGGAACATCCTTCCTGCATCTAGTCTGTCTAGTCCTGTTAGAATTTTATAAGTTTCAATGAGATCTCTTCTCATTCTTCTAAACTCTAGTGAATATAAGCCTAATCGACCCAATCTCTCTTCATACTACATTTTTTAAACCCACTGGCTGTGAAGCACATTGGGAGATGAAGACGTGAAAGGCGCTGTATAAATGCAAGTTCAATTATTTGTTCTTTGTGGTCTCTAAGGAAAACCGCCGATTTAGGGACAATTTTGTGACTAGGAACTGAATTGAGGCAGCTCACATTTGCTTCCCCTGAGGGTTTGAGTTTAACCAGCGAGTAGCTCAGCCTTACAGAACAAAAAAGGCATGAGGTTTGATCCACAGTTTGTGCGGTGTTCACCGATCTCAGTCAGGGCAGCAGCAGGGGTGCTTTAATTGGGCTCAATTGTGGAAAGTGCTGGAGTACGGACACTGGCCGAGTCCAGGAACGGCTTCATCTTCAAAACAAACTTGCAAGGGATATCAAAGCCAACAGCAACACTTTTATACATATATTAAGAGAAAGAGTGATGAAGGGACTGTGGACCTATTAGAGACAGAGAAGACTATAATAAACAATAAGGAAATGTCAGACTCGTTAAATGAATACTTTGTATCCATTTAGACAATGGAGGAAGAGGATAAAATACAAGCAGCAATGTTCTCTAAGCTGCGCGGCCAGCGCTCTGGCGGGACCGCGCAACCGGCTCACCGGCTTTTAAATGGAAAAACTGCGCATGCGGGAAATTTTGAATGGGCTGCGCAGCCCCCCAAAAATTAGAGGGAACATTGACTAGTGGTACAAGGGAACCTAAAAATAAGTCAAGGGGAGTAACTTAGTGAATTTAATACAAGTATTTTTTTTGATGGCAATGGAGAAAATAATGGGACTTAAGATAGACAAATCTCTTTTCCACCCCACAGTATTAAAAGAAATAGGTAAGGAGTCATAATTTTTCAAAGTTCTCCAGATTCAGGAGTTGTGCCTTTGGGCTGGAAAGTTGCAAATGTCACTCCATTATTTAAAGGAGGGAGAAACCAGATAACTACAGACCTGTCAGTTTAACAACAGTGGTGTAGACGTTACTGGACTCTTTCAACAGTGACTGAACACTTGGGCAAAGAGAGTCAGTGTGGATTTGTGAAGGGTGGGTCATAATCAGATCAGCCATGATCTTATTGAATGGCGGAGCAGGCTCGAGGGGCCGATTGGCCTACTCCTGCTCCTATTTCTTATGTTCTTATGTCTGTTCTTATGTTCTTATGTCTGACTGATCTAATTAAATTTTGAGGTCACTAACATGGTGGATAGGGGAGTGTCTATGGATGTGGCCCATATGGACCTCCAAAAGGCATTTGATAATGTTCCGCATAAGAGATTAGCAACAAAAAAGAAAGCGCACGGAATTGGAGGTGACTTTGTGGTTGGTAATTGGTTGGAATGTAAGAGACAGCGAGTAGAATAAAGGGTTCGCTCTCTCAGCGATCTGTACTGGGGATTCAGCTTTTCACCATATATATTAATGACTGGATGGAGGAAGAGAGAGTTGTATATCCAAGTTTGCAGATGACATTAAGTTAGGAGGCACAGTAAGTTGTATAGATGATTGCAGGAGGTTACAATGGGACATAGGCAGACTAAGTGAGTGGGAAAAACTAAGGCAGATGGAGTTCAATATGGGGAATTGTGAGGTCATCCAAGTTGATCCAGGAAAGACAAATCAGAATGTTTTCTTAATGGTGAGAGACTAGGAACTGCTTAGGAGTAAAGGGATTTGGGTGTCCAGGTGTATCCTTTATCTCAATAGGGTTGGAATACAAAAGTGATTCAATTTTCCAGAGCCTTGGTTAGACCCTATCTGGAGGACTACATTCAGTTTTGGGCATCATACCCCAGGAAAGATATATTGGCCTTGTAGGGGGTACAGTGCAGGTTGATATCAGGTTAAATTATGAGGACAGGTTGCATGAACTTGCATTGTATTTCCTTGAGATTAGAAGGTTGAGGGGGTGATCTAATCAAGTTCTTTAAAATGATAAAGAAGTTCAATAGGGTAGATTCAGAAAAAAGTATTTCCTCTGGTGGGGAATCCAGAACAAGGGGATATAATTTAAAATTAGAGTGAGGCCATTAACGAGGGAAATCAGGAAGCACGTTCTCACACAAAGGTTAGTGTAACTCTGGAACTCGCTCTCCCTATGGATGCAGGGTCACTTGAAATTTTCAAGACCGAGTTCGATAGATTTTTGTTAGGTAAGGGCATCAAGGGATATGGAGCAAAGTCAGGTAAATGGAGCTGAAGTATAGACTAGCCATGATCTAACTGAATAGCAAACAGTCTTGAGGGGGGAGAATGGCTTACTTCTCTTCCTATGATGCCCGCACAAAGTCAAATAGCCTATCAACCCTCACTGTTGTAACTCACCTGAAAAATGGCCACTTGGATGAGATGGGAACACCTGTAGAATTATACCCAACTAGGTGGTGAGAAAATTGGCAAAGAAACAACTTGCCCGAGCTTATTTCACACATTCCAGGGAGGAGAGCCGGTCTGGGCTTGGTTTGAAACCAGGGCCAGAGTTGAAAGGCCAGTGTCTACCCTACAATACCACCCGATCTCTCCTCTCAAGCCCCACAAGAGCATTTAAAACCATTTCACTTTTGGTTAAGTGTTGGAGAGGGAGTTCATATATCATCTGCCACAGACACTACCAAAATAAAATAAAAACAAAAGAGAGGGCAATTAGATGATCAAAAATTTGCAAAGAACATTTTATTACAACATTGGTTGAAATGAAACAATCTAATCCCAGACTATGGTACAAACATCTGTTACTGCATCAATGCAGGAGACACGAGCTGACACACAGAGCTGTTTTGGCGACCAGGTCCAATAAAGCAGTTACATCGTTCCTGTTGTAATGCACTGTTTGGTTGGCTCCCCAATAGCATGAATCCAATCCTGATAAATGCACATTTTCCGAGATCCAATTTTTCTCCTAACGGTTCTGCACGACTGTCTGCCAGGCCCAACCTATTGCATACAGCAGGACTCCAACTGTGTGTGTTACGCTGCAATTAATGGTTATATCTGCAAACTAGTGACCTGAGAGCAGCAGAAGCAAGAGAGATTATTGTACATAATATTATCAATTGTTTTTCTCCATATTTAAACTACCCTGGAAACCAGACTGTCCCAATGGCTCTGCTGAGTTTACTCAGTGAGTAGCTGAGTCATTTTGTCTGTGTGGAGTTACCCGATCTCAGCTAGCTCAACAGTGAGGGGGCACGTTGAGCCTCAGCGAACCTGGGTTGCGGAGGGGAGCGGGAGGAAAAATAAAACGGCCAGAGTTCTCTCTCATGTATGACAAATAGCTACTTTCTCAAGGTACCACAGGGCTGCAGGTGCCTGTCAATTCATACCAAGAGATAGCACCTTCAGGAGAGAAGAAATGGGAAACCTTTCACCCCCATTTTGCACAGGTGACATTTTGTGCTGTTAGTTGGAGATAGCCTGTTTTGTTCCGTTCTATTCTGCCTCTTACTGAAGGCTGTCTACCTTAATGGAAGACAGTCCAGTTAAAAACACTGAAAACTTTTTTTTATGGTTGACAGCAACTGACCAATCAGTCCAAAAGTAGAAGATACGCGTCACAATTAAGAAACTAAAAGCTGGAGAGTGTCCGCCCCAAACCCATAAAATGCAATGTTTCCCTTACTGAAGATCTGTTATAGCCACAGGCTAAAGGTGCAATCTGGTAGAAAAAGCAAGCAGTCACAGTCAGTCGCACAAATGAAGTTAATCGATACATGGACGTAGACCACTGGTGTTTTGGCGTTACCTAAATACCGATCGATTCCCTTTGTCGTTGCTGTTTGACCCAGTGTCTTTTGACCCAAGTTTTCGGAATATTATGTGCGCTTGTCCCTTCCGTGGGGTTGTCGGGTCCTCAAGTACGTACTCCAGAATGTGAGGGTTGTCCTCATTGCGCCTGATGTAACCCTTGTTGATAAGGTGCATGATACAGGACAGAACATCCATATTGCTGCAGTTAAAGTGAAGGAACTTATGTGCTAAACTCGACTCCTGGTTCTGACACCTGTCAATCACCTGCAAATGGTTCAGTGACACAAAATAAGAAACAGTTCTTCAAAATGACAGTACAATCTGCAGGTTTACTCAGATACCTAAAGTAGCCCATTTGTTCTGAAGGAACAGCTTTGTCAATTAATCTGGACATGCACTTTGTGGCCCTGTAGCCAGAGTCTTGAGTGTTTAACAAGATTTAACTCGCCTGTCAAGCTCCCCCGATAGCTCAGTTGGTAAGTGAAAATCCCAGTGTGGCACGAAGCCATATAGGTCAGAAAGGTTCCAGATTAAATCTCTAGTCTCCCGAGTGAATTGCGTTCAAACAGGCCAGCAACTGGTGCCCCAAAAGTGGCCTCCATGCCCTTGGTTTGGAATTTGGAAGAAATTTGCCAGAGTTTCCACTCTGGTCGGAAAGTGTATATTTGTGGACAGGCTGCGGTACTTTGTCGACACTCACTAGGGCAAACACAATGAGTGGCTGCCTGAGTGAGATGTCAAAGAACAGTTGGTGCCTGCAGAACTGTACCTCGGTGACTCAAACATCCAGTCGTTCATGGAAGTGTATACTCCACTTCAGGGAAGCTGGGAAACCTGAACCTTCCTACACCAGCCAACATCTGGAGTCAAGGTGGACAACCTGTGTCCAAACCTTCACCGCTGCCACTCAAACTGGATGCTGCACGATGACAAGTCTTCCTCCAATGGGCAGGTGCTGCTCTCCACTTGCTCCACACTGCAGCACAACTGACATTGGGAACGCAGAATGCTATGGGGTCACGGGCTGAAACCTGTGTCTCCAAGCAAACTCCACACTTTACTTAAAGTTGTATAGACTAGCAACAGCAGACGGCATATCCCATTAATTATTACAGTGCATTTGTTAACTAAAATGTAAAACTGTCCTCATGAACTCAAGTATAGCTGCTGTTTCCCACTGACTCACTGGGTAAATACATTTTTCAGTGTCCTATTAAGCTGAACACACCAGAAAGGTCCCAGGTTCGATTCCCTGGTTTTCAAATGAGCTGATTTTAGCTAGAGTAGCACTGGGGGTTTCTACAACTCCCTCAGCTCTCAGGACTATTAAAGGAGGGGTAGTGAGGAGTCTGGGGAGGAGGTTCCTACTGTTTGCTTGCTGTCCTCTGACCTTCTGGAGAAAGAGGATGGGCTCAGCCACAGCAGTGATGCCCACCAATTAATGTTTGTAATCATTCCCAGGATGTGGGTGTCACTGGCAAGGCCAGCATTTATTGCCCATCCCAAGTTTTCCCTGAGAAAGTGGTGGTGGGCATTCTTCTGTGTAGTGCCTTGCTAGGTCACTTCACCCCGGGGGGCAGCAGTGAAGTGTCAACCACCTTGGTGTAGGACTGGTCACGTATCGAGCAGACTGGGAATGGACAGCAGGTTTCCTTCCCTAAAGGACATTAGTGAACCAGTTAAGTTTTTTAACAATCTGACAGCTTCATGGTCACTTTTACTGATGCAAGCTTTTTATTTCCAGATTTCTAAACTGGATTCAATTTCTCAAACTGTCAGTGAGATTTGAACTAACATTCTCTAAATTATTAATTCAGGCCTCTGGATGACTAATCCAGTAACATAACCACCACACTACAGTATCCTCAATATTCACGGTTTGGTTCACACATGAAGAATGGCCACTTAGGTGAGACAGTGAAGGGCAACCAAGCACCTGTGAAAGGTAACACTTCCAGGAGAGGGACAAGAGAAACAATATTGGTGGCGGGGGGGGGGGGGGGGGGGGCGGGTGAATATTGGCTACTGGGACTGATCTAAAGGGTTAAGATGATGGTTATAAACCATCTTTTATACTTCATGGTAACATCACAGCCCTCAGTATGATTACAATCTGATGGTCACTCCCAGGTTAATTACCTTGAAGACGAGGTTATCAATGTGAAGCTCCTTCTCCAATTTCATGATCTGTACAATCATGCAGTAGATAACGTTCCTCTTGCGTTCCAATGTGCTAGCAGCATCTTCATCCACATTTAAATAGGTTTGTTTTGGGAGCAGCGAGCAGTACTGGTTATTCGCCGATCCTCTGGCCAACACCTTGTCATTCAGCCTCAGGATCCCTACAAGAAGACAGAGGTTGGGAATGAGAAGCACAGCTCTGAAATTAACTCTATACCAGACTGAGATTTCCTATAAACCTCTTTAGAACCTGGTTTCGAACCAGCCTTTATCCCTGGAATATGGGTTTGAATGTAGCCCACTGAAAGGATGGGCGTCTCACTTCAATACAGGAGGCTCTTAAGCCAGATAACTTCAGCCCAGCTCCGGGTAAACATCAACCCATAACACAAAACTGGCCATCAGCTGGCACGGATTAGCATTTACAGGAGCTTTAACATGCACTCAACCCATATTATATATAGCCCAAGTGTAAAATGGTTACATTCCCAGTACTGATGTCAATCTCCTTAATAAGCACAAAACAATAATTAAAACACGCCTCTGACAGCAGGTTTCAACACTGGAGAGTGTAAGTGAAGCTTGAGTGAGGCTGCAGTCATTTTAAGTAAAGGTTGCAATTCCTTTTTTAAAATAAAAACTCACTGAGAGCGACGTTAGTCCTGGGAACGGGAACACTTTCCATTCTGGTTTCCTAGTGTAAGCATCAAATACTCCCAGGCCAGGTACAGTACAGAATAAAGCATTACCCCTATTTTGCCTCAACAATATACCTCAGTCCCAACTGACATTTTTCCATTTCCCACACTAAACGTCTTCGGTTTGCCGACACCGTGATCCTCTCATACAGGTGAGTGACATAGGTCGTATCTGCTCAACCTCCTGTGATCTCATTATAGAGGTGAGTGATATAGGTCGTATGTGCTGATCTCCTGTGATCCTGTCATACAGGTGAGTTATAAAGGTCGTATGTGTAGAGGAACAAAGGGACCTTGGAGTGCATTTCCACAGATCCCTGAAGGTAGCAGGCCAGGTAGATAAGGTGATTAAGAAGGCATACGGAATGCTTGCCTTTATTAGCCGTGGCATAGAATACAAGAGCAGGGGGGGTTATATTTCAACTGTATAAAACACTAGTTAGGCCTCAGCTAGAGTACTGCGTGCAATTCTGGTCACCACATTACAGGAAAGATGTGATTGCACTCTAGAGGGTACAGAGGAGATTCACAAGGATGTTGCCGGGAGTAGAGAATCTTAGCTATGAGGAAAGACTGGATAGGCTGGGTCTGTTTTCCTTGGAACAGAGGAGGCTGAGGGGAGACCTTATTGAGGTGTATAAAATTATGAGGGGCATAGATAAACTGGATAGAAAGGACCTATTTCCCTTAGCAGATGGGTTAAAAAACAGGGGGCACAAATTTAAAGTAATTGATGGAAGGTTTAGAGGGGATTTGAGGGGAAATGTCTTCACCCAGAGGGATGTGGGGGTCTGGAACTCCCTGCTTGAAAGGATGGTAGAGGCAGGAACCCTAACCACATTTAAAAAGTACTTGGATGAACACTTGGGATGCTCTAACCTGCAGGGCTACGGACCAAGAGCTGGGAAGTGGGTTTAGGCTGGATAGCTCTTTGTTGGCCATGCGGACACGATGGGCCAAAATGGCTTCCTTCCGTGCTGTAACTTTCTATGATTCTATGTGCTGACCTCCTGTCATGGAGGTGAGTGATATAGGCCGTATGTGCTCACCTCCTGTGATCTCGTTAGAGGTGAGTGATATAGGTCGTATGTGCTGACCTCCTGTGATCCTGTCATAGAGGTGAGTGATATAGGTCGTATGTGCTGACCTCCTGTGACCCTGTCATAGAGGTGAGTGATATAGGTCGTATGTGCTGACCTCCTGTGACCCTGTCATAGAGGTGAGTGATATAGGTCGTATGTCCTGACCTCCTGTGACCCTGTCATACAGGTGAGTGATATAGGTCGTATGTCCTGACCTCCTGTGATCCTGTTATAGAGGTGAGTGATATAGGTCGTATGTGCTGACCTCCTGTGATCCAGTTATAGAGGTGAGTGATATAGGTCGTATGTCCTGACCTCCTGAGGTCCCGTTAGAGGTGAGTGATATAGGTCGTATGTCCTGACCTCCTGTGATCCAGTTATAGAGGTGAGTGATATAGGTCGTATGTGCTCACCTCCTGTGACCCTGTCATAGAGGTGAGTGATATAGGTCGTATGTCCTGACCTCCTGTGATCCAGTTATAGAGGTGAGTGATATAGGTCGTATGTGCTCACCTCCTGTGATCCGGTCATAGAGGTGAGTGATATAGGTCGTATGTGCTGACCTCCTGTGATCCAGTTATAGAGGTGAGTGATATAGGTCGTATGTGCTCACCTCCTGTGACCCTGTCATAGAGGTGAGTGATATAGGTCGTATGTCCTGACCTCCTGTGATCCTGTCAGAGGTGAGTGATATAGGTCGTATGTCCTGACCTCCTGTGATCCAGTTATAGAGGTGAGTGATATAGGTCGTATGTGCTCACCTCCTGTGATCCGGTCATAGAGGTGAGTGATATAGGTCGTATGTGCTGACCTCCTGTGATCCAGTTATAGAGGTGAGTGATATAGGTCGTATGTCCTGACCTCCTGTGATCCAGTTATAGAGGTGAGTGATATAGGTCGTATGTGCTCACCTCCTGTGATCCAGTTATAGAGGTGAGTGATATAGGTCGTATGTGCTCACCTCCTGTGATCCAGTTATAGAGGTGAGTGATATAGGTCGTATGTCCTGACCTCCTGTGACCCTGTCATAGAGGTGAGTGATATAGGTCGTATGTCCTGACCTCCTGTGATCTAGTTATAGAGGTGAGTGATATAGGTCGTATGTGCTGACCTCCTGTGATCCAGTTATAGAGGTGAGTGATATAGGTCGTATGTCCTGACCTCCTGTGATCCTGTCATGGAGGTGAGTGATATAGGTCGTATGTGCTGACCTCCTGTCATAGAGGTGAGTGATATAGGTCGTAGGTCCTGACCTCCTGTGATCCTGTTATAGAGGTGAGTGATATAGGTCGTATGTGCTGACCTCCTGTGACCCTGTCATAGAGGTGAGTGATATAGGTCGTAGGTCCTGACCTCCTGTGATCCTGTCATAGAGGTGAGTGATATAGGTCGTATGTGATGACCTCCTGTGATCCTGTTATAGAGGTGAGTGATATAGGTCGTATGTGCTGACCTCCTGTCATACAGGTGAGTGATATAGGTCGTATGTCCTGACCTCCTGTGATCCTGTCATAGAGGTGAGTGATATAGGTCGTATGTCCTGACCTCCTGTGATCTTGTCAAAGAGGTGAGTGATATAGGTCGTATGTGCTGACCTCCTGTGACCCTGTCATAGAGGTGAGTGATATAGGTCGTATGTCCTGACCTCCTGTGACCCTGTCATAGAGGTGAGTGATATAGGTTGTATGTGTTGACCTCCTGTGATCCTGTCATAGAGGTGAGTGATATAGGTCGTATGTCCTGACCTCCTGTGATCCAGTTATAGAGGTGAGTGATATAGGTCGTATGTCCTGACCTCCTGTGATCCTGTCATAGAGGTGAGTGATATAGGTCGTATGTCCTGACCTCCTGTGATCCTGTCATAGAGGTGAGTGATATAGGTCGTATGTGCTGACCTCCTGCGATCCTGTTATAGAGGTGAGTGATATAGGTCGTATGTGCTGACCTCCTGTGATCCTGTCATAGAGGTGAGTGATATAGGTCGTATGTGCTGACCTCCTGTGATCCTGTCATAGAGGTGAGTGATATAGGTCGTATGTGCTCACCTCCTGCGATCATGTCAGCAGGATCCACAGTGTTGATCTCAGTAGAGCTGCTGACCTCAGAATCAATAGAGGCTTCCTGATTCAGTTCACGGCTCACCAGCTTCAGATACTTGTTTAAATAGGTAGGATCTATGCTGATTAAGTCAGGAGCTGCACTGACATCAGTGCTGTGGTGACTGCCAACAGCATGTGCTGGAGATGAGCGTGTACTACCTAGCATCCGGGGAGCCAAGTCCCTGGAGTTACAAGGTGTGCGGGGAAAGCAGTCAAGATTAGGTGCAGCACAAACTGATCTTGCTGACAGGATCTGATCTGAAACAAAGATATTGCTGGCAGCCCCAATTCCTGTTACTCTCCCACTATCTGCAAAAAATTTTGGATCGTCGAGAACATGGTGAATGGGAGCACAGATAATCACAGCTTTACTGTACATCTATCGGCCGATGAGAAACAGCAATGGAAGTAGAAAATCTGGACATCCTTGTCGCATCACCCACTCCCTGATGTCGTACAGCTGTAGAATTCCACTCTGCTACTAGCTTATTCAGCAAGGTCATTTTGCCTCGCACCATCATCCCTTTTGTCATTTAATCTCTCCTGCCTTCCACCCAATCACAGACCTTCCCTTTTGTTCTTTCCTCCCCTCCCCCCTCTCCCTGCCCCCACACTTGCTTAAAAACCTGTTATATCTCAAGCTTTTTCCAGTTCTGACGATGGGTCATCGACCTGAAACATTAACTCTGTTTCTCTCTCCACAGATGCTGCCTGGTCTGCTGTGCATTTCCAGCATTTTCTGTTTTTATTTCAAAAGTCATTAGCAGCTTTCAAAATAAACTGTTTATTTTTTAATGGCAGTATATTGCAAATAAATACAGTCCTGCATTAGCTTCCTGCACAAATGAATGGTGGGGTATGGAACTGAGCACTGAACCAGAGGGTCCCAGGCATGATCGATCGCTACTCTGTCTGAAGTTAGGTGATTTAAGCTGGGGCAGCATTTGGGGCTCAGCAATTCAGTTGAGCAAGCCTGGGCTAGGGAAAGTAAAACCACATTTATTTTTAAATTCAGCCACCATTCTGTTCACCGTCCAGCAATTCCTGATGGAAAACATACATGTGGATGCTGAGTGCGGCTAGAATCAGGTCTGTCTGTGGTTCTCACCGCGGGTGTCGGCGGGAGGCGCGAGCGGGAAGCTTGAAAAAGCTTCAGAGACCCAGGTAAGGCCTCAGACCGCGGGTGTCGGTAGGAGGCGCGAGCGGGAAGCTTGAAAAAGCTTCAGAGACCCAGGTAAGGCCTCAGACCGCGGGTGTCGGTGGGAGGCGCGAGCGGGAAGCTTGAAAAAGCTTCAGAGACCCAGGTAAGGCCTCAGACCGCGGGTGTCGGCGGGAGGCACGAGCGGGAAGCTTGAAAAAGCTTCAGAGACCCAGGTAAGGCCTCAGACCGCGGGTGTCGGCGGGAGGCGCGAGCGGGAAGCTTGAAAAAGCTTCAGAGACCCAGGTAAGGCCTCAGACCGCGGGTGTCGGCGGGAGGCGCGAGCGGGAAGCTTGAAAAAGCTTCAGAGACCCAGGTAAGGCCTCAGACCGCGGGTGTCGGTGGGAGGCGCGAGCGGGAAGCTTGAAAAAGCTTCAGAGACCCAGGTAAGGCCTCAGACCGCGGGTGTCGGCGGGAGGCGGGAGCAGGAAGCTTGAAAAAGCTTCAGAGAGCCTCAGACCGCGGGTGTCGGCGGGAGGCGGGAGCAGGAAGCTTGAAAAAGCTTCAGAGACCCAGGTAAGGCCTCAGACCGCGGGTGTCGGCGGGAGGCGCGAGCAGGAAGCTTGAAAAAGCTTCAGAGACCCAGGTAAGGCCTCAGACCGCGGGTGTCGGTGGGAGGCGCGAGCAGGAAGCTTGAAAAAGCTTCAGAGACCCAGGTAAGGCCTCAGACCGCGGGTGTCGGCGGGAGGCGCGAGCGGGAAGCTTGAAAAAGCTTCAGAGACCCAGGTAAGGCGTACCAGTCTCCAGTCTCGGACCTCAGAGGGAAGGAGAGAGGTAAAAAGTAATCCAAGTGTGACGTCACCAGAAAGCGGGTAAGTGATTGAGTATTTCTCTCTTTTGAAGCTTAAACTCTGTGGTTTCTAGAATCGGGGCAGAGGGTATTTAAGAATAATATTAATAAATTTAATTAATTACATAGAATGGGAGAACAGGTGATGTGTTGCTGCTGCAATATGTGGGAGCTGGTGGACACCATTGATGCTCACGGTGATCACATTTGCAGTAAGTGTTGGTTGCCCGAGGAATTCCGGCTCCGTGTTGAAGAGCTGGAGTCCGAGCTTCAAACACTGAGACACATCAGGGAGGGGGAGAGTTACCTGGACTCTGTGTATCACGAGGTATTCACACCAATTAGATTAATTAATTCAGCTGTGGTCCGTGGCCAGGGTCAGGATGGTGTGACTAGAAGTGAGGCAGGTACGGGGATCCAGGAGGTAGTGTTGGAGGAGCCGCAGCCCTTGCTCTTGTCCAACAGGTTCGAGGCTCTTACTCCCTGTGAGGATGGGAACGGGGACTGTGGGGAGGATGAGCAACCCGGCCACAGCACCGTGGAGCGGGGGGCCATTCAAGTGGGGGGAGATAAAAGGAATGTTGTAGTGGTAGGGGATAGTATCGTTAGGGGGATAGATAGAGTTCTTTGCAGCCGAGAGCGAGAGTCCCGAAGGCTGTGTTGCCTGCCTGGTGCCAGGGTTAAGGACATCTCCTCTGGGCTGGAGAGAAACTTGGAGTGGGAGGGGGAGGATCCAGTTGTCGTGGTCCATGTTGGTACCAACGACATAGATAGGACAAGGAAGGAGGTTCTGCTGAGGGAGTTTGAGCAGCTAGGGGTCAAATTAAAAAGCAGAACCACAAGGGTAATAATCTCTGGATTACTACCTGAGCCACGTGCAAATTTGGCTAGGGTAAATAAAATTAGAGTTAAATACGTGGCTCAAAGCCTGGTGTGGGAGAAATGGGTTTTGCTTCCTGGGACACTGGCATCAGTACTGGGACAGGAGAGAGCTGTTCTGTTGGGACGGACTTCACTTGGCCAGTGCTGGGACTAGAGTCCTGGCGAATCGAATAACTAGGGCTGTAGAGAGGGCTTTAAACTAATTAATGGGGGGGAGGTTTTAAGAGAGCGAAAAATAAAAATGACAGCGGAGAAGGCAATAGAGCAAGGTAGCAGTGGGGGAATTAAAAACCAGAGCGTGTCAGGAAGGGACAGAATGTATAATGATAAAGGTAAAGTAATAAAAGGGGTAAAAGCAGGAATAAATTGTCAGAAAACATATTTGAAAGTTCTTTATCTGAATGCACGCAGCATTCGTAACAAAATTGACGAGTTGACGGTACAAATAACTACACATGGGTATGATCTGGCGGCCATTACGGAAACATGGCTGCAAGATAATCATGACTGGGAACTAAACATACAAGGGTATTTGACAATTAGGAAGGACAGACAGGAAGGAAAGGGAGGTGGGGTTGCTATGTTAATCAAGGATGGAATCACTGCAATAGTCAGAAATGATATTGGGTTAAAGGATCAGGATAGTGAAATAGTTTGGGTGGAGATAAGGAATAAGAAGGGGAAAAAGTCACTAGTGGGCGTAGTCTATAGGCCTCCTAACAGTGCAACTCTGTTGGTCGGAGTATAAATCAGGAAATAGTTGGGGCTTGTAATAAGGGAACAGCTATAATCATGGGGGATTTTAACTTTCATATTGACTGGACTAATCAAATTGGGCATGGCAGCCTTAAGGAAGAGTTCATAGAGTGTATTAGGGACGGGTTCCTTGAGCAGTATGTAACTGAACCAACCGGGGGGCAGGCAGTCTTAGATCTGGTCCTGTGTAATGAGACAGGATTAATAAAAAATACCCTAGTAAAGGATCCCCTTGGAATGAGTGACCATAATATGGTTGAATTCCAAATTCAGTTTGAGGGTGAGACAGTTGGATCTCAAACCAGCGTACTGAGCTTAAATAAAGGAGACTATGAAGGTATGAGAGTAGAATTGACTAAAGTGGACTGGGAAAACAGATTAAAGTGTAAGACGGTACAAGAGCAGTGGTCTACATTCAAGGAGATATTTCACATCTTTCAAGATAAATATATTCCACTGAGGAAAAAGGTGAGTAAAAGAAAAGACAGCCATCCGTGGCTTAGTAAAGTAATAAAGGATAGTATCCGACTGAAAACAAGGGCATATAAAGTAGCCAAATCTAGTGGGAGGATAGAAGATTGGGAAGCATTTAAAAGCCAGCAAACAATAACTAAAAGATTAATTAAGAAAGGGAAGATAGATTATGAAAGTAAACTAGCAAAAAATATAAAAACAGATAGCAAGAGTTTCTACAGCTATATAAAAAGAAAAAGGGTGGCTAAAGTGAACGTTGGTCCCTTAGAGGATGGGACCGGGAAACTAGTGGTGGGGAACATGGAGATGGCAAAGACGCTGAACAAATATTTTGTATCAGTCTTTACAGTAGAGGGCACTAAAAATATCCCAACACTGGACAAACAGGGGGCAATGGGGGGGGGGGGGGGGGGAGGAGCTAAAGACGAATAAAATCACTAAGGAGATGGTACTCAGTAAAATAATGGGACTTAAGGCGGATAAATCCCCCGGACCTGATGGCCTACATCCTAGGGTCTTGAGAGAAGTGGCGGTAGGGATTGTGGATGCATTGGTGATTATTTTCCAGAACTCCCTGGACTCAGGAAAGGTCCCGGCAGATTGGAAAACTGCTAATGTAACACCCTTATTTAAGAAGGGAAGTAGACAAAAAGCTGGAAACTATAGACCAGTTAGCCTAACATCTGTGGTTGGCAAAATGTTGGAGTCCATTATTAAGGAAACAGTAACAGAGCATTTGGATAAACATAATTTAATAGGACAGAGTCAGCATGGTTTTATGAAGGGGAAGTCATGTTTGACAAATTTGCTCGAATTCTTTGAGGATGTAACATACAGGGTGGATAAAGGGGAACCAGTGGATGTGGTGTATTTGGACTTCCAAAAGGCATTTGACAAGGTTCCACACAAAAGATTACTGATCAAGATAAGAAATCACGGGATTGGGGGTAATATACTGGCATGGGTGGAAGATTGGCTATCTAACAGAAAACAAAGAGTTGGGAATAAATGGTTCATTCTCGGGCTGGCAATCAGTAACTAGTGGTGTTCCGCAGGGGTCAGTGCTGGGACCCCAACTCTTTACAATCTATATTAACGATTTGGAGGAAGGGACCGAGTGCAACATATCCAAGTTTGCCGACGATACAAAGATGGGAGGGAAAGCAATAAGTGAGGAGGACATAAAAAACCTACAAAAGGACATAGACAGGCTAAGTGAGTGGGCAGAGATTTGGCAGATGCAATATAATGTTGGAAAGTGTGAGGTTATGCACTTTGGCAGAAAAAACCAAAGAGCAAGTTATTATCTAAATGGAGAGAAACTGCAAAGTGCTACAGTACAAAGGGATCTGGGGGTCCTGGTGCATGAAACACAAAAAGTTAGTATGCAGGTGCAGCGGGTGATCAGGAAGGCCAATGGAATCTTGGCTTTTATTGCAAGGGGGATGGAGTATAAAAACAGGGAAGTCTTGCTGCAGTTATACAGGGTACTGGTGAGGCCACACCTGGAATACTGTGTGCAGTTTTGGTTTCCATATTTAAGAAAAGATATACTTGCTCTCGAGGCGGTTCAGAGAAGGTTCACTCGGTTGATTCCGGAGATGAGGGGGTTGACGTATGAGGAAAGGTTGAGTAGGTTGGGACTCTACTCATTGGAGTTCAGAAGAATGAGAGGCGATCTTATCGAAACATATAAGATTGTGAGGGGGCTTGATCGGGTGGATGCGGGGAGGATGTTTCCACTGATGGGTGAGACTAGAACTAGGGGGCATAATCTAAGAATAAGGGGCTGCGCTTTCAAAACTGAGATGAGGAGAAACTTCTTCACTCAGAGGGTAGTAAATCTATGGAATTTGCTACCCCAGAGAGCTGTGAAAGCTGCAACATTAAATAAATTTAAAATGGAGATAGTCAGTTTCCTAGCAGATAAGGGAATTAGGGGTTACGGGGAGAGGGCAGGGAAGTGGACGTGAGTCTAGATTCGGATCAGCCATGATCCTATTGAATGGCGGAGCAGGCCCGAGGGGCCGTATGGCCTACTCCTGCTCCTACTTCTTATGTTCTTATTATGTTCACCACAGTTTAACAGTCTGCTGACCCTCAGTCTAGATTACTACATGCACGAGGTACTGCTCACACCAGTATCAAAAGCAGGAGTCAACACCTTCAGAACAGAAGGGAGGAAACTGGAAAGAATGAAACACTTCTCTTATACAGTAACTACATCTCTTACAATAGTATGGTGCAGGAACGCTAGAATTCTTTGATGGGCTAATGCTACAGTGAACAGGGATGGTGGAGCTGGTGGAGTGTACGTACCTTTGAGTCGATTTTGGTCAGTGCCTGGTTGTATGAGGATGTCATTTTCTCCTATCAGAGGTTCCAGTGCATGACTGACCAGAACTGGGGACAAGCCAGTCGATTTTAAGATGGTCTCCATAGGAAGTTCCTTACAGGTAAAAATCAAAAAAGAGTAAAACGTTTGAACCCTAGAATCTTGCAGCACAGGAGACCTATTATTATAGAATGGATACAGTGCAGGAGGCCATTCGGCCCATCGTGCCTGTCCCACTTCTTTGAAAGAGCTTTCCAGTTAGTCCCACTCCCTTGCCCTTTCCCCGCAGCCCTGCACATTTATCCTTTTCAAGTATTTATTTCATTCCCTTTTGAAAGTCAATATTGAATCTGCTTCCACCAGTCTTTCAGGCAGTGCATTCCCGATCATAACAGCTCGCTGCGGAAAGACATTTCTCCTCATCTCCCTCTGGTTCCTTTGCCAATGATCCTAATTCTGTGTCCTCTGGTTACTGACCCTCCTGGCAGTGGAAAACCTGAATTACTCCATCAAAACCCTTCATCAGCAAATCTCCTCTTAACCTTCTGTGCTCGGAGGAGAACAATCCCAGCTTCTCTAGTGTCTCCACATAAGTGAAGTCCCACATCCCTGGTACCATTCTACTAAATCTCCTCTGTACCCTCCAAGGCCTCGACATCCTTCCTAAAGTGAGGTGCATAGAATAGGACACAATACTCCAGCTGCGACCTAACCAGTGATTGATCAAGGTTTAGCATAACTTTCTTGATTTTGTACACTATGTCTATATTTACAAAGCCAAAGATCCCTCTGCTTTTTTAACTGCCTTATCAACTTGTCCTGCCACCTTCAAAGATTGGTGTACATACACCTCCCCCCCCAATCCCGCAGGTCCCTCTGTCCCTGCACCCCCCTTTACAATTGTACCATTTATTTATATAATCAGGTCAGCACTGTTAAACTTTGCTTTTCAAGACAAGACTTTGTGAAGGTTACACATTGTTCGAAGCAGAACTCTAATTACACTGAAATGCTCCCTTCACAATGTTAAATATAATCGGCATTCCAGGGAAATGGCCACACTTTTACAACGGATGTTGCCATAGTCACAACCCAACACATGAAGAATTCAAACAGAAATTGTAAACCTCTCAACATTTCAATATAGAATCGATTTGTTCATTGTTTATATTCAGAGGGCTATGACACAATCATATTTTATCAATATTATTTTACTTTAAGGGTTTTTTTTATACATAAATTACATTAAGAATGTATTAAAAAAGGTCAACACCAAATAAGTAGTCAAAACATTTCTATTCACATGTCACAGCAACAGACCAATTAGTTACTAAAATCAATCGCTGAAGGAAAATTGCACACTAAATATCTCTTTAAAAAGTGCAATAAAACTGCTTACACAACTGCTTCTTGTGTAACGAGGTCTATGCGATTTATTCAAAATATGTTAGAATGTGATCTCACCATTAACAGTAAAGAAGTGGTCAGTTATGAGCAAGTTTAAGATACAGGGCACACATATGGGTGTCGTGTACAAGAGATGTCTGCATTACTGAGAATCAGCAATGATGGAGCATAACTTTGAAAACGCTTTCCTTCAGTATGGACAGTGCTGGCTTACCTCCTGTTCATTAAACTGCAGCAGGATGTACATTTGCAGAGTGGACACATGCAAGGTCAGCGACCCGTAGGAGATGACAGCATGTCCCAGCCATGTCCACTGTAACCGGCGAGGCTTTGTGCTGCTGAACCCGTATACATTCTGACCTGGGAGTGGAAGGATAGAAATCAGAGACTGGACCTTGTAATAATGGATTCTGGCGCACCTCTACTACACACAAAAACTGGCATTTCTACAACTCTCCTCATGTGCAGGGTGTAGGAAGAATTTTTGAAGCACTTTATGCCAAGAGTGAATGCTGAATAGGACAGGGAAAGGAAAAAGAGGTGGTTTGGGTGGGGGACAAAAGGCATGGGTATTAAAGCAGGTCTGGAGTTGGGGACTTGACTGGCGTTCCAGAGGGCAAGAGCATAGGGGCTCAATGAGTAGTCACCAGCAGTAGAGCAGAGGGGGTGGAGACAAGGGGAAGCCTGGAGTTAATGAGCAGGGCTGTAAGGGAGGTCACAAGATAGGGTGGAACAAGGCCACAGAAGTACTTGAAACTGAGGACAAGAATTCTGAAGTCAACTCACTGGGTCACAGGGAGGTCATTAAAGCTTCAAGAGGACAGAGATGATACGAGTGTTGCATCAAAATAAAGTGGCCTAATTTGCCTTTCTTCCCATGCATTATTTATTTTAATTATTGCCTTGATTAGACTTTTCTGAAATACAGACACCATGGGAGCGTCTCACCTCCATGTAACATCGCCTTTGGTAGCCCAAATTCAAATCTAGGAACTCACTGTGGAAGGATCATCGATTCGAACCGGTGTTCCTCGCACTGCTTCACTCACGTATTATATCACTGCATCCTCACAAGAGGGTAATCGAAACTGTATCAGGAGCCTTGACAGCTATTCAGTGGGAAAAGTCAGTCTCGGATGGGGAGGTGAGGAGTTTCCTTCCAAGATTTGGCTCACTGCTTGAGATTGTACAAACTGGGGACTTGTTTAGTACACGCAGACTGAAATTTAGAGAAAACTCATGGGAAAGTGTCCCAAGCAGCAGGAGCCAAGTTAGAATCCTACAGCACAGAAGGTCGTAATTCGGCCCATTGTGCCTGTGCCGGCTCTTTGAAAGAGCTCTCCAATTAATCACACGCCCCCACTCTTTCCCCATAGCCCTGCAAATATCAGCTTTTCAAGCACATTCATCTTAGCTCTTGTATTAGACAGCAATGTAACGACTGGCTCTAGGCAGCAGGTTTTTAATTCATTTGGGTTCAACTGCTGTAATTGCGCTTTTTTTTTTCTTTTTAGTTCCATGCACAAAAGAGAACATTTTTGGATTTGATTCATATACTAACTATTAGTGTAGAAATCGGAAAACTCCTCCAGGAAACTGCTGAGGGCAGATGGGAAGAACGTCCTGGGATCACCTTGATAACAGAGAGATGATATGGACCAACAACGCGGAGAAAGCACCAGGACTTTCAAATCCGTTTCCTCTTCTGCTATGGATGGCTGGTCTTCCGTCATCTGCATAAGACAAGAACGTTCACTGTAAAACTTACACCTCAGCAACAACTTCTTGCATTTATCCAGCACCTTTAATGTAGTGAAACGTTCCACAGCACTTCACAGGAGCCTCATCAAACAAAATTTGACACCGAGCCATATAAGGAGATATTACATCGAATATCCAGCATAGAAACAGGCCGTTCGGCCCAACTAGCCTGTGCTGGGGTTTATACTCCACACGGGACTCCTCCCATTCCATCTGCCTCATCTCAGCCCTTCAGCAAATTCAATTCCTTTTCTCTCATGGACTTGTCTAGTTTCCTTTTAAAAGCATCCAAGTTATTTGCCTCAACCACTTCCTGTGGTCGTGTTTCATAGAAGATAGGAGTAGGCCATTCGGCCCTTCGAGCCTTTCACATTCTAACCACTCCGAGTAAAGAAAGGTCTCCTTATTTCCCAATTAGATTTATCTTGTATTTATGGCCCCTAGTTTTTGGATTCTCCAAGTGAAAACATTCTCTCCACAGCTAACCCTGTCCAACCCATTCATCATTTTAAAGACCTCTATCAGGTCTCCTTTAAGCCTTCTCTTTTCTAAAGAATAAAGCCCCAACTTGTACAAACTTTCCCGATAGCTGTAATCTCTCAGTTCTGGTACCATCCTTGTAAATCTTTTTTGCACTTCCTCCAGTGCTTCTATGTCCTTTCTATGGTATGGAGACCAGAACTGTGCGATTAGGACAGGTAACCAAAAGCTTGGTCAAAGCAGTAGGTTTTAAGGAGCATCTTAAGGAGAGCTTTAGGGAGGGAATACCACAGCTTAGGGCCTAGGCAGCTGAATGCACAGCCGCCAATGGTGAAGCAATTAAAATCGGAGATGGGCAAGAGGCCAGAATTGGAGGAACGCAGAGATCTCGGAGGGTTGTAGGGCTGAAAAAGGTTGTAGGGAGGAGCGAGGCCATGGAGGGATTTGAGAACAAGGATGAGTGTTTAAAATCGAGGTGTTGCTGGACCGTGAGCCAATGGAGGTCAGTGAGCACTTGGGTGATGGGTCAACAGAATTTGGTGCGTGTTAGGATATGGGCAGCAGCGTTTTGGATCAGGTTTACAGAGGGTGCAAGTGAGAGGCCTGCCAGGAGTGCGTTGTAATAGTCGAATCTAGAGGTAACAAAGGCATGGATGTGCGTTTCAGCAGATGGGCTGAGGCAGGGGCAGAGACAGGCGATGTTACAGAGGGGCAAGTAGGCGGTCTCACTTATGCCACAGATATGTTTGTGGCGGGGACCGAAGACAACGGCTTCAGTCTTCCCAATATTTAATTGGAGGAAATTTATTTTCATTGAATACAACAACAACAACTTGTATTTATATAGGGCCTTTAACGTCGTAAAACGTCCCAAGGTGCTTCACAGGAGTGTTATAAGACGAAAAAATTGACACCGATCCACATAAGAAATTAGGGCAGATGACCAAAAGCTGGGTCAAAGAGTTAGGTTTTAAGGAGCATCTTAAATGAGGAAAGCGAGGTAGAGTGTCGGTGAGGTTTAGGGAGGGAGTCCCAGAGCTTAGGGCCTAGACAGCTGAAGGCTCAGCCACCAAAGGTTGAGCGATTATAATCAGGGATGCTCAAGAGGGCAGAATTAGAGGAGTGCAGATATCTCTGGGGGGGGGGGGGGGGTGGAGTAGATTACAGAGATAGGGAGGGGCGAGGCCATGCAGAGATTTGAAAACAAGGATGAGAATTCTGAAATCAAGGCGCTGCTTAACCGGGAGCCAATGTAGGTCAGCGAGCACAGGGGTGATGGGTGAACGGGACTTGATGCGAGTTTGGACACGGGCAGCCAAGTTTTAGATGACCTCAAGTTTACGTAGGGTGGAATGTGGGAGGCCAACCAGGAGTGCGTTGGAATTGTCAAGTCTAGAGGTGTAACAAAGGCATGGGTGAGGGTTTCGGTAGCAGATGAACTGAGGCAGGGACGGAGACGGGCAATGTTACTTAGTTATGCCACGGATATGTGGTCGGAAGCTCACTTGAAGGTCAAAAATGACACCAAGGTTGCGAACAGTGTGGTTCAGCCTCAGAGAGATGTTAGGGAGAGGGATGGAGTCGGTGGCTAGGGAACGGAGTTTGTGGCAGGGCCCGAAGACAATGGCTTCGGTCTTCCCAATATTTAATTGGAGGAAATTTCTGCTCATCCAGTACAGGATGTCGGACAAGCACGGTGTCAATTTAGAGACTGTGGAGGGGTTGAGAGAAGTGCTGAGGTAGAGCTGGGTGTCATCAGCATACATGTGGAAACTGATGCCATGTTTTCGGATGATGTCGCCAAGGGGCAGTATCATGAATCTTAAAATGACTCGTGAAGTAACACTGGGCGGCCAGCTGGTGGCGCCGTCCAAGGAGTATAAATACTCGGGCATGAGCCCAGCTTGCTCGGGATGTTTCTGTAACCAGGAACTAGCGATTGTAACTAGAAATCTCATGGTTTTGAAACAGTTGATTAAATTGATGTAAAAAGACTACTGCGCCTTGTTTTATACTCAAACCAAATGCTCAGTAGTCGTTTTACATCAGGCAGCAGATAGATGAGAAATAGGAGGGGGCCAGGATAGAATACTGGATGTCACCAAGCAGCATGACAAATCAGGCAGTGAAGGGGTCGAGAGAGGTCGAACTGGGTGTCATCAGCGTATATGTTGCATTTTCAGACATCAAGGCACAAGGTGGGCAGGCAGTGCTGACGATTGGAGTAAAATACAGGCAACCGGTGCATGCTGAGAGGGAAGGTGCATTGTACCTCTTAAAGGAACACTCCATAAGGCTCATACCTTGACTGTCCAAATACAATTTTACAAAGCATTAAGCATGAATTTTCAATCAGAATCCCAATCAGGGCACCATTTGCAATGGCTAGGTGCTAAAATACAAAAGCACTGAGCAAGAAAGCTGCTGGATGCTAAAGCTGAGAAGAAGTGTCATTATTTTAGTGCCTCTCCTTGAAAGCACCATCAGGACAGAGTTTTGACTGGACCAGCCACATGATGCAATTTAAAGAACACTCGCTTACATTTTAAATTAGATACAAGTAATATTTTTTGCAGGTGAATAGTAGAGATCAAAGGCATCGTAGGGCCTAAACAAGGGATGTTTTCATCAAGTACACATACTTCTCTCATCCATATTACAAGGCATTTTTTAATTAAGTGTCACACTTAGTCATCCCTGCCCATTCTCAACTTTACAATTACTAACCCCTTTACTGTCCATCTCAGTTAGCCAAACACTGGATTCAAGGCAATGAGGCTTGTTTTATCTGTACCAGAGTCGCATTTCCCAAAAATGAGGTCATTTCTTTAAAGTCATCAAGAATTTTTTTGTCACAAGTTTTTATGGAGTTTAAAATATGCTCCTGCAATAGAACGACAAGATGCATTTAATGCTAAGTACAGCTCATTAGGATGGGGAAACCTTTATAAAACTATACAGCTATTACACATCTAACAAGTGTCTTCAAATATGGTGCATCAATTTAATGTTATAGGCCTGAGTGGACAAAGAAAACATTTGCTCGACAGCTTCTGCTACTGAATGTACCACTGCCGGGTGTCCCACTGCCGGGTGTCCCACTGCGGCGCGTCCCACTGAGGCGCGTCCCACTGCGGCGCGTCCCACTGCGGCGCGTCCCACTGCGGCGCGTCCCACTGAGGCGCGTCCCACTGCGGCGCGTCCCACTGCGGCGCGTCCCACTGAGGCGCGTCCCACTGCGGCGCGTCCCACTGCCGGCGCGTCCCACTGAGGCGCGTCCCACTGCGGCGCGTCCCACTGCGGCGCGTCCCACTGCGGCGCGTCCCACTGAGGCGCGTCCCACTGCGGCGCGTCCCACTGCGGCGCGTCCCACTGAGGCGCGTCCCACTGAGGCGCGTCCCACTGAGGCGCGTCCCACTGAGGCGCGTCCCACTGCGGCGCGTCCCACTGAGGCGCGTCCCACTGCGGCGCGTCCCACTGAGGCGCGTCCCACTGAGGCGCGTCCCACTGCGGCGCGTCCCACTGAGGCGCGTCCCACTGAGGCGCGTCCCACTGAGGCGCGTCCCACTGAGGCGCGTCCCACTGCGGCGCGTCCCACTGCGGCGCGTCCCACTGCGGCGCGTCCCACTGCCGGCGCGTCCCACTGCGGCGCGTCCCACTGCGGCGCGTCCCACTGCGGCGCGTCCCACTGAGGCGCGTCCCACTGAGGCGCGTCCCACTGCGGCGCGTCCCACTGCGGCGCGTCCCACTGCGGCGCGTCCCACTGCGGCGCGTCCCACTGCGGCGCGTCCCACTGCGGCGCGTCCCACTGCGGCGCGTCCCACTGCGGCGCGTCCCACTGAGGCGCGTCCCACTGAGGCGCGTCCCACTGAGGCGCGTCCCACTGCGGCGCGTCCCACTGAGGCGCGTCCCACTGAGGCGCGTCCCACTGCGGCGCGTCCCACTGAGGCGCGTCCCACTGAGGCGCGTCCCACTGAGGCGCGTCCCACTGAGGCGCGTCCCACTGAGGCGCGTCCCACTGCGGCGCGTCCCACTGAGGCGCGTCCCACTGCGGCGCGTCCCACTGAGGCGCGTCCCACTGAGGCGCGTCCCACTGAGGCGCGTCCCACTGCGGCGCGTCCCACTGCGGCGCGTCCCACTGAGGCGCGTCCCACTGCGGCGCGTCCCACTGAGGCGCGTCCCACTGCGGCGCGTCCCACTGCGGCGCGTCCCACTGCGGCGCGTCCCACTGAGGCGCGTCCCACTGCGGCGCGTCCCACTGAGGCGCGTCCCACTGCGGCGCGTCCCACTGAGGCGCGTCCCACTGCGGCGCGTCCCACTGAGGCGCGTCCCACTGCGGCGCGTCCCACTGAGGCGCGTCCCACTGAGGCGCGTCCCACTGAGGCGCGTCCCACTGCGGCGCGTCCCAGTGCGGCGCGTCCCAGTGCGGCGCGTCCCACTGAGGCGCGTCCCACTGAGGCGCGTCCCACTGCGGCGCGCCCCACTGCGGCGCGTCCCACTGAGGCGCGTCCCACTGAGGCGCGTCCCACTGAGGCGCGTCCCACTGCGGCGCGTCCCACTGAGGCGCGTCCCACTGCGGCGCGTCCCACTGAGGCGCGTCCCACTGAGGCGCGTCCCACTGAGGCGCGTCCCACTGCGGCGCGTCCCAGTGCGGCGCGTCCCAGTGCGGCGCGTCCCAGTGCGGCGCGTCCCACTGAGGCGCGTCCCACTGCGGCGCGTCCCACTGCGGCGCGTCCCACTGAGGCGCGTCCCACTGAGGCGCGTCCCACTGAGGCGCGTCCCACTGAGGCGCGTCCCACTGAGGCGCGTCCCACTGCGGCGCGTCCCAGTGCGGCGCGTCCCACTGAGGCGCGTCCCACTGCGGCGCGTCCCACTGCGGCGCGTCCCACTGAGGCGCGTCCCACTGCGGCGCGTCCCACTGCGGCGCGTCCCACTGCGGCGCGTCCCACTGCGGCGCGTCCCACTGCGGCGCGTCCCACTGCGGCGCGTCCCACTGCGGCGCGTCCCACTGAGGCGCGTCCCACTGCGGCGCGTCCCACTGCGGCGCGTCCCACTGAGGCGCGTCCCACTGAGGCGCGTCCCACTGAGGCGCGTCCCACTGCGGCGCGTCCCAGTGCGGCGCGTCCCACTGAGGCGCGTCCCACTGCGGCGCGTCCCACTGAGGCGCGTCCCACTGAGGCGCGTCCCACTGCGGCGCGTCCCACTGAGGCGCGTCCCACTGCGGCGCGTCCCACTGAGGCGCGTCCCACTGCGGCGCGTCCCACTGAGGCGCGTCCCACTGAGGCGCGTCCCACTGAGGCGCGTCCCACTGAGGCGCGTCCCACTGCGGCGCGTCCCACTGCGGCGCGTCCCACTGCGGCGCGTCCCACTGCGGCGCGTCCCACTGAGGCGCGTCCCACTGCGGCGCGTCCCACTGCGGCGCGTCCCACTGCGGCGCGTCCCACTGCGGCGCGTCCCACTGCGGCGCGTCCCACTGCGGCGCGTCCCAGTGCGGCGCGTCTCACTGAGGCGCGTCCCACTGAGGCGCGTCCCACTGCGGCGCGTCCCACTGAGGCGCGTCCCACTGCGGCGCGTCCCACTGCGGCGCGTCCCAGTGCGGCGCGTCCCACTGAGGCGCGTCCCACTGCGGCGCGTCCCACTGAGGCGCGTCCCACTGCGGCGCGTCCCACTGCGGCGCGTCCCACTGAGGCGCGTCCCACTGAGGCGCGTCCCACTGAGGCGCGTCCCACTGCGGCGCGTCCCAGTGCGGCGCGTCCCACTGAGGCGCGTCCCACTGCGGCGCGTCCCACTGCGGCGCGTCCCACTGAGGCGCGTCCCACTGCGGCGCGTCCCACTGAGGCGCGTCCCACTGCGGCGCGTCCCACTGAGGCGCGTCCCACTGAGGCGCGTCCCACTGAGGCGCGTCCCACTGCGGCGCGTCCCACTGCGGCGCGTCCCACTGCGGCGCGTCCCACTGCGGCGCGTCCCACTGAGGCGCGTCCCACTGAGGCGCGTCCCACTGAGGCGCGTCCCACTGAGGCGCGTCCCACTGCCGGCGCGTCCCACTGAGGCGCGTCCCACTGAGGCGCGTCCCACTGAGGCGCGTCCCACTGCGGCGCGTCCCACTGAGGCGCGTCCCACTGAGGCGCGTCCCACTGAGGCGCGTCCCACTGAGGCGCGTCCCACTGAGGCGCGTCCCACTGAGGCGCGTCCCACTGAGGCGCGTCCCACTGAGGCGCGTCCCACTGAGGCGCGTCCCACTGAGGCGCGTCCCACTGAGGCGCGTCCCACTGCGGCGCGTCCCACTGAGGCGCGTCCCACTGAGGCGCGTCCCACTGCGGCGCGTCCCACTGAGGCGCGTCCCACTGCGGCGCGTCCCACTGCGGCGCGTCCCACTGCGGCGCGTCCCACTGAGGCGCGTCCCACTGAGGCGCGTCCCACTGCGGCGCGTCCCACTGAGGCGCGTCCCACTGCGGCGCGTCCCACTGAGGCGCGTCCCACTGAGGCGCGTCCCACTGCGGCGCGTCCCAGTGCGGCGCGTCCCACTGCCGGCGCGTACCACTGCCGGCGCGTACCACTGCGGTGTGTACCACTGGGGTGTGTACGTGACTGATGTGGGAGCACATGGGTTTTCACACAGCAGTGGAGGATAACCAAGTGAACAAGTCGCCTTGCTTAGTCGAATTACTGTTGTTTTAGACTTTGGTCAGACCCACTGGACACTACCCAATACTTCATTTTTGTGCCATTCAGTCCAGCAACAGATTCCTTAATTATATTTTCACCCACCCAACTTTTAAGCAGAACACATCAAGTCGAGGTAACCTGGGGGTCACTTCTGCTCGAAATGGAAAGGGGCAAAAGTCAGTAAGATCTGGCATCAACTCACTGTGTATCGCAACAGGTCGAGTCTGGAGGCAAGATTGCCGCTATAGACCCAAAGAAGCTGAGAGAAGTGATTTAACCTCAAGTCATATCATTAACCCAGGGCACATCAACTCAGATACCTCACACAATTTCCATCTGCAGCTTCTCTAAGCTATTTCCTTCTGAAACAAAATTCTTTAAAAAAAAAAGGAAATATATCGATTTGTTTTGAAAGGACTGTTGATGATGAGACTCCCTCTGACCCTTCTTCTAAGTATTAGTTGGATATCCCACACTCACTTCGTCATCTAGGTCCTCCAGTTTCTTGTCGAGCTGCTGCAGCCTGTAGAGGTGGAACTCCTGCTGCAGCTCGGCCGACTCGGTCAGATTCTTCAGCATCTGCTGAGGGTACCTACTGGGGAAACAGGTTCCGATGTGATCGATCACGGCTCGCTCCAGCCACACTTTCCCCTGGCCCAGTAGCCGATCCGCCAGGTAGTATCTGTCAAAGAGAAACAGCAGCTCAGAGACGAAAACTGCACCAAAGAGTTAATTTTAAGATTTTTTTCCATTGCCCATCCCTAGTTGACCTCCAAGTGGTGGCGAGCCTTATTCTTGAACTGCTGCAGTCCGTGTGATGAAGGTACTCCCACAATGCTGTTAGGTGGGGAGTTCCAGGATTTTGACCCAGGGACAATGAAGGAATGGTGATATATGTCCAAGACAGGATTGTGTGCGACTTGCAGGAGATGGTGTTCCCAAGCACCTGCTGCCCTTGTCCTTCTAGGTGGTGGAGGTCGCGGGTTTGGGAGGTGCTGCCGAAGAAGCCTTGGTGAGTTGCTGCAATGCATCTTGTAGATGGTACACACGTTGGTGGAGGGAGTGAATGTTTAAAGTGGTGGATGGGGTGCCAATCAGGCAGACTGTTTTGTCCTGAATAGGGTCGAGCTTCTTGAGTGTTGTTGCAGCTGCACCATCCAAATAAGTGGCGAGTATTCCATCACACTCCTGATTTGTGCCTTGGGGAGTCAGGAGGAGAGCCACTCACCACAGAATACCCAGCCTCTGACCTGCTCTAGTAACCATGGCTTTTGTGTGACTGGTCCAGTTGAGCTTCTGGTCACTAGTGATCCCCCAGGATGTTGAAGATGGGGATTTGACGATGGTAATGCCATTAAATGTCATGGGGAGGTGGTTATGCTCTTTCTTGTTGGAGATGGACATTGCCTGGCACTGATGTGGCACGAATGTTACTTGCCACTTATCAGCACAAGCCTGGATGTTGTCCAGGCCTTGCTGCTTGTGGGCATGGACTGCTTCATTATCTCAGGAATTGCAAATAGAGCTGAACACTGTGCAATCAGCGAACAGCTACCAAACTGCTGGGAACTTGAACCGATAACTAAGGCATCATTTCCCTCATTATCACCATTTCCGTAATCCATTCTCATTACCTGTAGAAATGTTCAAAAATGTTGGCTAGCTCGAGTCCTGAGAGGAACAGCATGGGCTCCAAGAACTGCTGCAGCTGGTTTAGTGTTTCCATGTTACTCGAGTTCATCTCACTTTCTTGGATGCGTTGATCAATGTACTGTGCAAACCGCTCGCTGACCTAAAGAACAGAGCGTTACATTTAGGACAAGGACTTCACCAATTAGGAAACATTCCACATGTGCCCTCATCACCTTAATCACTATCTCTCCTCCTGCCCTCTGTGAGCTCATCTTGTCCATGACACACATCACCAGCTCTCTTGACCCCATTCTCACTGATCTGCTGACCACCCAACTACCCTTCCTGTCCCCCATTAGTAACTAACATTGTAAATGGTTCCCTTTCCTCAAGTACTCTCCCCCTCCCTTTCAAAACTGCTATCACCCCCCTTCCTCAAAAACACCACCCTCGACCCCTCTGTCCTTACAAACTACCACCCCATCTCCAACATCCTTTTCCTAGGATTACATAGGATATATGGCACAGAAACAGGCCATTCGGCCCAACCAGTCCATGACGGCATTTATGCTCCACTCGAGCCTCCTCCCGTCTTTCCTCATCTAAATCTATCAGCATAACCCTCTCTTCCCTTTTCCCTCATATGTTGTCTAGCCTTCCCTTAAATGCATCTTTACTATTCACTTCAACCACTCCCAGTGGTAGCGAGTTCCACGTTCTCTTCTGAATTCCCTATTGGATTTCTTGGTGACTATCTTATGTTGATGGCCTCCAGTTATGCTCATCCCCACAAGTGGAAACATTCTCTCTGTATCCACTCGATCAACATTTTTCATCATTTTATAGACCCCTATTAGGTCACCCATCAGCCTTTTTTCCAAGAGAAAAGAGACCCAGCCTGTTCATCCTTTTCTGATAGGTGTACCCTCGCATTTCTGGTATCATCCTTGTAAATCTCCTCTGCACCCTCTCCAGTGCCTCTATATCCTTTTTATAATATGGCGACCAGAATTGTACACAGTACTCCAAGTGTGGTCGAACCAAGGTTCGATACAAGTTTAGCATAACTTCACTACTTTTCAACTCTATCTCTCTAGAAATAAACCCTAGTGCTTGGTTTGCTTTTTATTTTTTAAATAGCCTTGCTAACCTGTGTCGCTACTTTGTGATGTGTATTTGTACTCGGAGATCCCTTAGCTCCTCTACCTCACCTAGACTCGCACCCTCCAAGTAATAAGTGACCTCCCTATTCGTCCTACCACAATGTAATGCCTCAATTTCCTCTCCAAATGCCTTGGACGTGTTGTCGCCTCGCAAATCCGTGCCTATCTTTCCCACAACTCTATGTTTGAGTCTCTGCAATTAAGTTTCAATCACTGCCACGGCACTGAAACTGTCCTGATCTCTAGTCCAGGATGAGCTGGAATTTCCTCTCATTAAACATTGGACAGACCCAAGCCATTGTTTTCTGCCCCCACCACAAACTCCATACTGTTGTCACCAATTCCATCCCCCTCCCCGGCCACTTTCTCAGGTTGAACCAGACGATTCGTAACACGTGTCCTATTTGATCCCAAGCTGGCCTCCCGACCCCATATCCTCCCCTAATTCTACCTCAGTAACATTGCCAGTCGCTGCCCCTGCCTCAGCCCATCTCCTGCTGTAACCCTCATTCACACCTTGGGCACCTCTTGACTATCCTCCCCTAATTCTACCTCAGTAACATTGCCAGTCTCTGCCCCACCTCAGCCCATCTCCTGCTGTAACCCTCATTCACGCCTTGGTTACCTCCTGACTATCCTCCCCTAATTCTACCTCAGTAACATTGCCAATCTCTGCCCCACCTCAGCCCATCTCCTGCTGTAACCCTCATTCACACCTTGGGCACCTCTTGACTATCCTCCCCTAATTCTACCTCAGTAACATTGCCAGTCTCTGCCCCACCTCAGCCCATCTCCTGCTGTAACCCTCATTCACGCCTTGGTTACCTCCTGACTATCCTCCCCTAATTCTACCTCAGTAACACTGCCAATCTCTGCCCCACCTCAGCCCATCTCCTGCTGTAACCCTCATTCACACCTTGGGCACCTCCTGACTATCCTCCCCTAATTCTACCTCAGTAACATTGCCAGTCTCTGCCCATCGCCTGCTGTAACCCTCATTCACACCTTGGGCACCTCCTGACTATCCTCCCCTAATTCTACCTCAGTAACATTGCCAGTCTCTGCCCCACCTCAGCCCATCTCCTGCTGCAACCCTCATTCACACCTTGGGCACCTCCTGACTTGACTATTCCAATACTCTCCTGCCTGGCCTCCCATCCACTTCCCTCCATAAACTTGAGCTTCTCTAAATACTGCAGCCCATCTCCAATCCTGTACACTTATCACCTATCCTCGCTGACCTAGCTTGGCTCCCAGTCCAACAATGCCTCCAATCCATGTCGAAATCTTACACAAAGGCAAAATACTGCAGATGCTGGAAATCTGAAAATGCAGGTCAGACAGCATCCGTGGAGACAAACAGTTGACGTTTCAGATTGATGATCGTTCATCGACCTGAAAAGTGAACGCTCTTTCTCTCTTCACAGATGCTGTCTGACTTGCTGAGTATTTCCAGCATTTTCTGCACTTATGTCTAAATCTCTTCATGGCCTCCCCCTCCATATTTCTGTAATTTTCTCGAGCCTTACAACTCCCCTCCCCCAGAACTCTGCCTTCTTCCAGCTCTGGCCTTTTGTGCATACCCCACTCCCTTCGCACCACCATTGGCAACCGTGCCTTCAGCCATCTAGGCCTCGTGCTCAGGCGTTCCCTCAATAAACCTCTCAGCCTCTCCTTCTTTAAGAGCCTCCATAAAAGCCATCTCTTTGACCAGGCTTTTAGTCACCCCTCCTAATATTTCCATCTTTAATTCGGTTTCTGAAGGGCCTTGTGATGTTTTTCTATGTGAAAGGCATTATATAAATGCAAGTTGTTGTGAAATATGATGGGAAACTACTTCTTGTTTAGCCATTCTAAATCAATTTTTAAGTGAACATACGTCCACAGTGGTTAAAGAAAAAACTACCAAGCCAGTTAGCAGTCTCGCAATTCTGATCTGAAATGTGGAAAAATAATGACGACGACATAAATCAGCACAGACTGTGCAGGATTAGTATGAGAAGGCAAATATTACAGGAATAGTAATAGAAGGCAAATACTACAAAGAAAATTCATTCACTGAACGATAAACGTGTAATTCCAACTGTCTGTCACATGAGGGCGCATTTCTACATCTGTCACCAGGAGGTGCAATAACTTCACTGATACGGCACAAAGTACAGAACAGAACAACTCCTTCCATTCACACAAATCAGGCCTACAGACCAAAAGCTGTTTTTATCCTGCAGCAGAGGTTGGGGGAATGCAAGCTAAAAGGGACAATCCCAGACTTTAGCACAGATAGTACAGCTGGTCTAACTGTGTCACTCCCTGTCTTTACCAGTGATAGTACGGCAGGTCTAACTGTGTCACTCCCTGTCTTTACCAGTGATAGTACAGCAGGTCTAACTGTGTCACTCCCTGTCTTTACCAGTGATAGTACAGCAGGTCTAACTGTGTCACTCCCTGTCTTTACCAGTGATAGTACGGCAGGTCTAACTGTGTCACTCCCTGTCTTTACCAGTGATAGTACAGCAGGTCTAACTGTGTCACTCCCTGTCTTTACCAGTGATAGTACGGCAGGTCTAACTGTGTCACTCCCTGTCTTTACCAGTGATAGTACAGCAGGTCTAACTGTGTCACTCCCTGTCTTTACCAGTGATAGTACAGCAGGTCTAACTGTGTCACTCCCTGTCTTTACCAGTGATAGTACGGCAGGTCTAACTGTGTCACTCCCTGTCTTTACCAGTGATAGTACAGCAGGTCTAACTGTGTCACTCCCTGTCTTTACCAGTGATAGTACAGCAGGTCTAACTGTGTCACTCCCTGTCTTTACCAGTGATCGTACAGCAGGTCTAACTGTGTCACTCCCTGTCTTTACCAGTGATGGTACAGCAGGTCTAACTGTGTCACTCCCTGTCTTTACCAGTGATAGTACAGCTGGTCTAACTGTGTCACTCCCAGTCTTTACCAGTGATAGTACAGCAGGTCTAACTGTGTCACTCCCTGTCTTTACCAGTGATAGTACAGCTGGTCTAACTGTGTCACTCCCAGTCTTTACCAGTGACAGTACAGCAGGTCTAACTGTGTCACTCCCTGTCTTTACCAGTGATAGTACAGCAGGTCTAACTGTGTCACTCCCTGTCTTTACCAGTGACAGTACAGCAGGTCTAACTGTGTCACTCCCTGTCTTTACCAGTGATGGTACAGCAGGTCTAACTGTGTCACTCCCTGTCTTTACCAGTGATGGTACAGCAGGTCTAACTGTGTCACTCCCTGTCTTTACCAGTGATAGTACAGCAGGTCTAACTGTGTCACTCCCTGTCTTTACCAGTGATGGTACAGCAGGTCTAACTGTGTCACTCCCTGTCTTTACCAGTGATAGTACGGCAGGTCTAACTGTGTCACTCCCTGTCTTTACCAGTGATAGTACAGCAGGTCTAACTGTGTCACTCCCTGTCTTTACCAGTGATAGTACAGCAGGTCTAACTGTGTCACTCCCTGTCTTTACCAGTGATAGTACAGCAGGTCTAACTGTGTCACTCCCTGTCTTTACCAGTGATAGTACAGCAGGTCTAACTGTGTCACTCCCTGTCTTTACCAGTGATAGTACAGCAGGTCTAACTGTGTCACTCCCTGTCTTTACCAGTGACAGTACAGCAGGTCTAACTGTGTCACTCCCTGTCTTTACCAGTGATAGTACGGCAGGTCTAACTGTGTCACTCCCTGTCTTTACCAGTGATAGTACAGCAGGTCTAACTGTGTCACTCCCTGTCTTTACCAGTGATAGTACAGCAGGTCTAACTGTGTCACTCCCAGTCTTTACCAGTGATAGTACAGCAGGTCTAACTGTGTCACTCCCTGTCTTTACCTGTGTCACTCCCTGTCTTTACCAGTGATAGTACAGCAGGTCTAACTGTGTCACTCCCTGTCTTTACCAGTGATGGTACAGCAGGTCTAACTGTGTCACTCCCTGTCTTTACCAGTGACAGTACGGCAGGTCTAACTGTGTCACTCCCTGTCTTTACCAGTGATAGTACAGCAGGTCTAACTGTGTCACTCCCTGTCTTTACCAGTGATAGTACAGCAGGTCTAACTGTGTCACTCCCTGTCTTTACCAGTGACAGTACAGCAGGTCTAACTGTGTCACTCCCTGTCTTTACCAGTGATAGTACAGCAGGTCTAACTGTGTCACTCCCTGTCTTTACCAGTGATAGTACAGCAGGTCTAACTGTGTCACTCCCTGTCTTTACCAGTGATAGTACAGCAGGTCTAACTGTGTCACTCCCTGTCTTTACCAGTGATAGTACAGCAGGTCTAACTGTGTCACTCCCTGTCTTTACCAGTGATAGTACAGCAGGTCTAACTGTGTCACTCCCTGTCTTTACCAGTGATAGTACAGCAGGTCTAACTGTGTCACTCCCTGTCTTTACCAGTGATAGTACAGCAAGTCTAACTGTGTCACTCCCTGTCTTTACCAGTGATAGTACAGCAGGTCTAACTGTGTCACTCCCTGTCTTTACCAGTGATAGTACAGCAGGTCTAACTGTGTCACTCCCTGTCTTTACCAGTGATAGTACAGCAGGTCAAACTGTGTCACTCCCTGTCTTTACCAGTGATAGTACAGCAGGTCTAACTGTGTCACCCCCTGTCTTTACCAGTGATAGTACAGCAGGTCAAACTGTGTCACTCCCTGTCTTTACCAGTGATAGTACAGCAGGTCTAACTGTGTCACTCCCTGTCTTTACCAGTGATCGTACAGCAGGTCTAACTGTGTCACTCCCTGTCTTTACCAGTGATAGTACAGCAGGTCTAACTGTGTCACTCCCTGTCTTTACCAGTGATAGTACAGCAGGTCTAACTGTGTCACTCCCTGTCTTTACCAGTGATAGTACAGCAGGTCTAACTGTGTTACTCCCTGTCTTTACCAGTGATAGTACAGCAGGTCTAACTGTGTCACTCCCTGTCTTTACCAGTGACAGTACAGCAGGTCTAACTGTGTCACTCCCTGTCTTTACCAGTGACAGTACAGCAGGTCAAACTGTGTCACTCCCTGTCTTTACCAGTGATAGTACAGCAGGTCTAACTGTGTCACTCCCTGTCTTTACCAGTGACAGTACAGCAGGTCTAACTGTGTCACTCCCTGTCTTTACCAGTGACAGTACAGCAGGTCTAACTGTGTCACTCCCTGTCTTTACCAGTGATAGTACAGCAGGTCTAACTGTGTCACTCCCTGTCTTTACCAGTGATAGTACAGCAGGTCTAACTGTGTCACTCCCTGTCTTTACCAGTGATAGTACAGCAGGTCTAACTGTGTCACTCCCTGTCTTTACCAGTGATAGTACAGCAGGTCTAACTGTGTCACTCCCAGTCTTTACCAGTGATAGTACAGCAGGTCTAACTGTGTCACTCCCTGTCTTTACCAGTGATAGTACAGCAGGTCTAACTGTGTCACTCCCTGTCTTTACCAGTGATAGTACAGCAGGTCTAACTGTGTCACTCCCTGTCTTTACCAGTGATAGTACAGCAGGTCTAACTGTGTCACTCCCTGTCTTTACCAGTGATAGTACAGCAGGTCAAACTGTGTCACTCCCTGTCTTTACCAGTGATAGTACAGCAGGTCTAACTGTGTCACTCCCTGTCTTTACCAGTGATAGTACAGCAGGTCTAACTGTGTCACTCCCAGTCTTTACCAGTGATAGTACAGCAGGTCTAACTGTGTCACTCCCTGTCTTTACCAGTGATAGTACAGCAGGTCTAACTGTGTCACTCCCTGTCTTTACCAGTGATAGTACAGCAGGTCTAACTGTGTCACTCCCTGTCTTTACCAGTGATAGTACAGCAGGTCTAACTGTGTCACTCCCTGTCTTTACCAGTGATAGTACAGCAAGTCTAACTGTGTCACTCCCTGTCTTTACCAGTGATAGTACAGCAGGTCTAACTGTGTCACTCCCTGTCTTTACCAGTGATAGTACAGCAGGTCTAACTGTGTCACTCCCTGTCTTTACCAGTGATAGTACAGCAGGTCTAACTGTGTCACTCCCTGTCTTTACCAGTGATAGTACAGCAGGTCTATTGATTGATTGATCAGTGGTGTCCAATCACTATCCAAAAAAGAGCCACCAAATTTTGGAATCACCTACAAATGAGCAATCCCCAATGCTATCACTACGACGCCCTGAAATGCCAAGAGCTGACCATAAAGAAGAATACCCTCAGTCAATTAGTCCTGGGACTCAGTGAAGTAACTACTAACAATACTAACAATAACCAGCCCCAGGACAGTGACAGGGTAACACAAAGAATTCGACCCAACACAATCGTCGCTAAGCAAAAGGAAAAATATCTGACATATTGGGCAGAAACAACAAAAACCCAAAGCAAACTCAATTGCTACTTGGCCCTAAACAGACAATACAACATAGCTGATTACCTGACCATGGTAAAGGATAACAAACTGAGAAGAACCTTGACAAGGTACAGACTTAGCGAACATAGCCTAGCGATCGAAAAAGGCAGACACAGGCAGACCAGGCTGCCAAGAGAGGACAGGATATGCTCTCACTGCAGTCAGGGAGTGGTGGAGACAGAGATGCACTTCCTCACAGCTTGTGGAAAATATCAGGGCATCAGGGAGAATTTCTACCAAAAATTCTCACAAATATGCCCTGATTTCAGAAATCTGAATGACGACCAAAAACTCCCATTCCTACTGGGAGAGGAGAGAAGCTGTATAACACTGGCGGCGCACTATGTTACAGCTTGCCATGAACAGAGGGACAACCAGTAAACTAAGAAAAAAATATATATAGACAATGCGAATGTATGTTTATACACTCAGGGATATACCTGTTTATACACTGTATGAATAGAACTGCGTTTATGTGCTAAACCATAAATGTATTTTGATGCTTTGGCAACATAAGATGTGACTTATCATGCCAATAAAGCGATTTAAATTGTAATTGTAAAATTGGTGTGTGGGGGGCGGTGTGTGTGTGTGTGTGTGTGTGTGTTGATGCCCCAGGTGTAGTTTTCAGCAGTAAAACAATGATACATTTCAGGGGTTGGGATTTGCCTTATCTGGAAGGGATTTGTCTTTTTTTTCCAAAGATGAAAACCACCACCCAAAAAAATATATATTTATAATGAAACTAAAATGGGTAAAAATGGATTTTAGTGAGGATACGCAGAGCGATCACCGAGGTCAATATAAGGGCTTACTGTTTGACCATGGAGTCCTCACTGATTGCGTGATGTCTTTTAACTACACCACTAGGTCAATAATGCAAATGATTATACAACTGCATCTACTTGTTCCTCCCAATCTCCTAACATGGTCTCCTACAGTTTCTTCCTCCACTCTCACTGTACTGACATCCACTTATCGCACCATTGCCTCCTCGACACTATTCCCAGGACCTCAGGACTGTGCACCTCACCTTCAGCCTGCCCTTGCACCATTGGCAGGCTGTTAAAATCGAAGCCTCGTGGCACCTCCTCAGACCTCGTCTTCCCTTGATGCTGACCCAACTCTGGGTCTTGACTCTACCTCTCGGCTTCTCAACAAAAAATCTTGCCAAGCTTTGCAGAACAGAATGTACCAGGAGTGAACCCAATTGTACGCTAGAGGATTTTATTTTTAAATACAGATTTTGCTTTTAGAATGAGCAGTCTGCACACCAGCTTTATACTGGAGCTAGAGGCCATAAATCCAAGATAGTTACTAACAAATCCAATAGGGAAATAAGAAGAAATGTCTTTACTCAGAGTGGTTAGAATGTGGAACTCGCTACCACAGGAAATGGTTGAGGCAAATAGCTTAGATGCTTTCAAAAGGAAACTAGATGAGTACGAGAGAATAGGGAATAGAAAGACATGGTGAAAGGCTGAGATGAGGCGGATGGAATGGGAGGAGACGCGTGTGAAGTCTGAACACCAGCACAGACTGGCTGGGCAGAATGGTCTGTTTCTGTGCTGGATATTCCATCTAATTCTGTGTAAAGCGGTCAGCCTGTCTGCTGGTGGCTCTGCAAGATGTTGCAATTGAGTCCTTCCAGAAGGGGAGGCTTTAGCTGCAACGGTGAGCTGTGCAAGCGTGAGGAGGCAGCATTTTCACTTACGTGCATGGCGGTGAGGTGGGATAGCTGGAGGAGTGCTGCTGAGAAGCCCTTGCGCAGTGCTAATACAAAAGCCATCTGCTGCCCAAACAGTTCCTCCATGGCATTCTTCAACTTCAGATACATGTCCCTGTAGCGCTCGACAAAATCAGGAGAGTTCCATGCTCCATCCAGGAATCGTTTCACCTAACAGCAAGAAACGCCGTCAGAAACAAATGGTGAAAGGCACATGCACACGGTGTGGGGTCAGTAAAAATACAACTACATACCTTCTCTTAAATATTAACAGTTTCACCCATATTCCTATATTACACAATGAATTAAAGCAACACTCCATGAAATGAGCCATACCACAGGTTATTGGTTATAGGTGAAGGTGAATTTCACCAGCATTTCATCTTTACTTTTCAATTCACAAATGGTTAACCAACGCATATTCAACCCCATCTCATTTTGGGGGGGGGGGGGGCAGGGCGGGGGACACGGGGGGCTATGGTACTCGAGTAACGAAACTGCTTGTGTACTCTACACATCTCCCAAGTTCAATGTCAAGGTGGAGTAAAAATGTTACTGCCCTTCCAGTGAGCATCTCACGTCAACCCAGCTCAGTGAGTAGCACGGTCACACGAGTCAAGCCCCACTGATAGGCTTCAGCATATAGTCTAGGCTGACACTGCAGTGCTGCATTGCCAGAAGGCTTCAGCATATAGTCTAGGCTGACGCTGCAGTGCTGCATTGCCAGAAGTGCCCTGCTTCAAATTAGTTCTCCTGGTGTTTTTGCTAACAATCCTCCATCAACTAACTCTGCCAAGAAGGGACTGGCTGGTCATTGTCTCAATGTTTGTGAGATCTGCTGTGTGCAAATGGTTACTGCACTTCAGAGTAATTCATTGGATGTGAAGGGCGATGAGAAGTACCTGCGAGATGTGGCAAGTGCTATATCAATGAAAGTCTTTCTTCCATGAGGAAAGCCTGTGTTCCTTCATTTAACACTTCTGTGGACTTTCATCATAACTGTAACAGACTGAAAGGATGTCCATGCTTAGTGGGCCACTGCTACCTTTACTTCAGATAAGCAGACTTCTGGTGGTTAGGACCAGTTGGTGGCAGTTTGCTGGGAGAATGCTTTTGAAATAGTGCTGCAGTTTACGTCACTAAGCCCTTCCCTTCCCTATTCTTCCCTCCTTACTCAACACTAAGGTTCGCAAGAATTTCGGAAAATTTCTACAGCCCCCGAAGATTATTTTTTTTGATTAAAGAAAACCTGGGTGGAATATACCTTAAAAACCCAGGGTATCAAAATGGCTGTCAGGCCTCGTGGCAGAAGACAAAGACAGCCTGCCTGAATATCTCCCATCGCTGGCTGACAAAAGGATTTGAAAACACCAGCCTGTGTGAATATGTTGAAGTACTTGAAACTGTCAATCAACTGCAGTTTAGGAAGTTTCACTCACAGGACAAAGGGTTGTTTGTTTATAGGCCCGTTACAATGTTGACTCAAGGGCTTAAGTACTTAAAGCTGTCAATCAGTTGCAGTTGGGCGGTGACCGCAGGACAATGGATTGTTTACAAAAGCACTTGAGTGCTGTTGACTGAACACTTAAGGATTCAGTGGGACATTTCAAACTGGTCGCAAACCAGTTAAAATGAATGGGTAACACATTCAAACCCATTACAGTCAATGGGGACAGTTCGGTCCCTTTTGTATAGCCCAGATGCATCCAGGTTTGGGCGCGAAGACAACGGCTCCCAATGGGGTATAAAGATAGCCCCGCAGGAAGCCATTCTCTCTCTCTCTGCCGCCTCGCCTCCGTGCCCTGCCTACAAGGGGAACAGCTCAACAGCCCGCCCAAAGAAGTGGAATACCAGCAGTTACTTTTGAATTACTGGGGTATCTCTACTTCGGGGCGGTGAAGAATCCAAGACAGACCGCAGGGGCACGGAGCAGGCGTTCACTGGTGAGCATAAGCTTTCTGGCCCATTACAAGGCAACCTAGATAGGTATTAGGGGTGGGAATTAAAAGGGGGATTTTGTTAAATAGTAATTTTAGTCAATTTTCCCTCGATGTGTCTGTTTCTCCTCCCATTAAGCAAAAGTGTGCCGTATTAAGTAAAAGTACGCTGTATTAAGTAAAGGTGTGCTGTATTAAGCAAAGGTGTGCTGTATTAAGTATAGGTGTGCTGTATTCACTATTATTTTCACTGTACAGCAATTTATTCTTTATTTCAATAAATACTGGTCTTCTTTGCACCTAACCACGAGTCTCGTTTTGTCTACATCGCTACTGAAATAAGTCCGGCGGTCAGAACTAGAAAGGGGAGTGATTCGAAACCGCACGGGGCTCTGGAGCAGCTCAGATACTTCTGACTGGCCAGAGACAATAACCCCATTACACCAAAAACACACACCCTTATATTTTCTACAACACCGGTTTTCCAATTCCTACTTTTACAGTTCCTTGGTTACAATGCCACTTTCCTGCCCCCACATTAGCACTATTTGAACTCTATTTGAACTCATGGCATACAACACCCTTACCTGTTGCTGTACAACTCCATGCCAGCACTGTGCTATCCCAGAGATGCTGCTGGGCTTGCTCACCGGCGGCCCTTTTGCAGACCCACAGGTGCTGCTGCTGTCTTTTGATTTGTTTTTGCCATCTGCAACACAAATGCAACATGTTTACATGACACTGCCCGACTCCAGATGACTTTCATCTGTTATTTTAAAATGCCCTTGGAACTGTAGCCCAGTTTCAGAGAGACTCACTAAACAGGAGTTCAAGGCAACAGGACCTTCCCCACCCCACACCAAAACCTTGCAAGTCACCTTCGATTCTCTACTGCACAGAACCTTTGACCTGAGCCAGGGCTTTCCCTGCTGGGTCACTCGGGTATACTTGGCAGCCAGTAACAAGCAGCATTGGTGGAGCTCTGGAAGCAGGAAGGCCACCCACCACATCCTGACAGCAGGAAGTCTGTAACTCAGCAACACAAAGATCAGGGAGAGCAAAGAAAGTTTGTGCCTCACTCAAAATTCAATGAACGGAACTTTGGGGCGGGAGAGGGTTTAACCCAAGAAGTGGTGACATGCTGCGTGATGGGCTTACAAGTTAGTTCAGAGAATGCTGCAATAATTACTAATAACTGAAGAGAAATCACCGCAATTATAGACACTCAGGCTCAGCACAGCATCATTTTAATTGTGTTCTAAAGGCAAAGATCCACACCAGAGTATACAGCTGTCCCCAGTCTCTATCTTCTCTTCACTGTGCTGCTCTTGTTTGAGGGTAGTTGTGTGCTCCACCCAAGACACACAGCCGAGACTCCCTATTTGACATTTCGTCTCCCTCCCTCGAGGAGCCTGCCTGGAATGGGAAGCTCAGTGCCGAAGGAGACTGAATCTACACCCAATGCTCCAACAACTCACCCGAGTGCTACAACCTGCTTTGCCATCTTCTCAAAAATCTTTTTTGTGCTCATCAAAATGAAGATCGTTGGTGCCGAGGAATGGAACTCCTCCAATGTTGGACACCTAGTGTAAACATCAAGCAGTCCTAGTGTAGCCTTAGCACAGCCAGAGTACAGCTCCCTCGACTTTGCCCCAACAGGTGTCTGAGCCCCAGTTCAGAGGGGCCTCCCCTATGACATGGACACTTTCCCATTGCCTGCATCGACAATCCCACGACCTCCAAGTGCAGAATGAGAAGTTGTTTTGTGAGGGCCAGCTAAGCCAGAATCATATACCATATACAATACTGTACACAGGTCGCTGTGATTTCGCCTGGCGTGGAGATAAATTACAGGTACAAAAACCGCAGTGCAACTACATAGTAATAATACTATGTGAACTATTCTTTCCTGGCCGATTACTACCAGCTGCTCTATTGCAGTACCGAGGAAAATCAAACTAAGATAAAAATGTGGTATATCGACAATCAGTGAATTTGCTCAGAGTCAGAAGGGTAAATATTCAGATTCAGCTCCACAAGGCATTCATGATAGCAATATTTTTGGCACAAAAAGCCCCTTCAGTTTAACACTTAATCCCCACTGACAACTTATAAACCCATTGCCAAAGGTACTGCAGAGTGGAGAGGCAGTGCAGGTACTATGATGGGTAATATAAGTAACGTCAACAGTGACTGTACTTCAGAACAATTCATTTTACAGGAACGCTTTGGACATGAGAGATGTGATTAAGGACAATATAAATACAATTTTGCTCTGTCTTTCTAAAACCACAGTCCAGTTTTGTAATATGTCCATGGAAGCTAAAGAAAAACCCAATACTGTACATACTAAGTTTTCCACAATTCCACCAGTTCTGACAAAAGGTCATCGACCCGAGACGTTAACCCTGTTTCTCTCGCCACAGATGATGCCTCACCGGCAGTTTGTGTTTTTATTTCAGATTTCCGACATCCGCAGTATTTTACATAAGAACATAAGAAATAGGAGCAGGAGTAGGCCAATCGGCCCCTCGAGCCTGCTCCGCCATTCAATAAGATCATGGCTGATCTGATCCTAACCGCCAATCTACTATCACAGAACCATCTCCTGAATCTAACAGAATTAGACACACGAAATAGGAGCAGGATCAGGCTACACGGCCCCTGGGCCCGCTCCACTACCCACAGGGCCATGTCCGATCCGAACCTAGACTCATGTCCAAATTCCTGCCCGCTCCCCATAACCCTTAATTCCCTTTACTTCTAGGAAACTGTCTATTTCTGTTTTAAATTTATGTAATGATGTAGCTTCTACAGCTTTTTGGGGCAGCATATTCCATGGACCTACCACCCTCTGAGTGAAGTAGTTCCTCTTCATCTCAGTTTTGAAAGAGCAGCCCCTTATTCTAAGACTATGCCCCCTAGTTCTAGTTTCACCCATCATCGGGATCATCCTCCCCGCATCCACCCGATCCAACCCCTTCACAATCTTACATGTTTCAATAAGATCGCCTCTCATTCTTCTGAACTCCAATGAGTAGAGTCCCAATCTACTCAACCTCTCCTCATATGTCCATCCCCTCATCCCCGGGATTAACCGAGTGAACCTTCTTTGTACTGACTCGAGAGCAAGTATGTCTTTTCTTAAGTATGGACACCAAAACTGTATGCAGTATTCCAGGTGCGGTCTCACCAATACCTTGTACAACTGAAGCAATACCTCCCTATTTTTATATTCTATCCCACTAGCAATGAAAGCCAACATTCCATTGGCCTTCTTAATCACTTGCTGCACCTGCATACTAACCTTTTGAGTTTCGTGCACCAGGACCCCCAGGTCCCTTTGTACTACAGTACTTTCCAGTTTCTTGCCATTAAGATAATAGCTTGCTCTACGATTTTTCCTGCCAAAGTGCATAACCTCACACTTTCCAGTATTGTATTCCATCTGCCAAATCTCTGCCCACTTACTTAGCCTGTCTATGTCCCCTTGCAGGTTTTTTATGTCCTCCTCACTCACTACTTTCCCTCCCATCTTAGTATCATCTGCAAACTTTGATATGTTACACTCGGTCCCCTCCTCCAAATCGTTAATATAGATTGTAAAGAGTTGGGGACCCAGCACTGACCCCTGTGGAACACCACTAGTTACTGATTGCCAGTCTGAGAATGAACCATTTATCCCAACTCTCTGCCTTGTTAGATAGCCAATCCTCTATCCATGCCAGAATATTACCCCCAATTCTGTGATTATTTATCTTAAGCAATAATCTTTTGTGTGGCACCTTGTCAAATGCCTTTTGGAAGTCTAAATACACTACGTCCACTGGTTCCCCTTTATCCACCCTATATGTTACTTCCTCAAAGAACTCCAGCAAATTTGTCAAACATGACTTCCCCTTCATAAAACCATGCTGACTTTGTCCTATTAAATGATGATTATCCAAATGTCCTGTTACTGTCTCCTTAATAATGGACTCCAAAATTTTACCTACCACAGATGTTAGGCTAACCGGTCTATAGTTTCCAGCCTTCTGTCTACTGCCCTTTTTAAATAAGGGTGTTACATTAGCAGTTTTCCAGTCTGCCGGGACCTTTGCTGAGTCCAGGGAGTTTTGGAAAATTATTACCAATGCATCCACAATCCCTACCGCCACTTCCCTCAAGACCCTAGGATGTAAGCCATCAGGTCCAGGTGATTTATCCGCCTTGAGTCCCATTATTTTACCGAGTACCACTTCCTTAGTGATTTTGATCGTGTTTAGCTCCTCCCCCCCCCATAGCCCCCTGTTTGTCCAGTGTTGGGATATTCTTAGTGTCTTCTACTGTAAAGACTGATACAAAATATTCATTCAGTGTTTTTGCCATCTCCATATTTCCCACCATTAATTTCCCGGTCTCATCCTCTAAGGGACCAACATTTACTTTAGCCACCCTTTTTCTTTTTATATAACTATAAAAACTCTTACTATCTGTTTTTATATTTTTTGCTAATTTACTTTCATAATCTATCTTCCCTTTCTTAATCAATCTTTTTGTTATTTTTTGCTGTCTTTTAAAGTTTTCCCAATCCTCTATCCTCCCACTAGATTTGGCTACCTTATATGCCCTTGTTTTTAGTCGAATACTATCCTTAATTTCTTTACTTGGCCACGGATGGCTGTCTTTTCTTTTACACCCTTTTCTTCTCAGTGGAACATATTTTTTTTGGAAGTTGTAAAATAACTCCTTAAATGTACACCACTGATCATGTATCGTCTTACCCTTTAATCTATTTTCCCAATCCACTCTACTCAATTCCGCTCTCATACCTTCATAGTCTCCTTTATTCAAGCTTAGCACGCTTGTTTGAGATCCAACCTCTCACCCTCTAATTTAATATGGAATTCAACCATGTTATGGTCACTCATTCCAAGGGGATCCTTTACTAGGACATTTTTAATTAATCCTGTCTTGTTACACAGGACCAGATCTAAGGTTGCTTGCCCCCTGGTCGGTTCAGTTACATACTGCTCAAGAAACCCATCCCTAATACACTCAATGAACTCATCCTCAAGGCAGCCCTGCCCAATTTGATTTGTCCAATTAATATGATAGTTAAAATCCCCCATAATTATAGATGTTCCCTTATTACAAGCCTCAACTATTTCCCGATTGATACGCCGTCCAACATAGTTGCAACTGTTCGGAGGCCTATAGACTACACCCACTCGTGTTTTTTTCCCCTTATTATTCCTTACCTCCACCCAAACTGTTTCATTATCCTGATCTTTTGACCCAATATCATTTCTCTGTATTAGTGATTCCTTCCTTTATTAACATAGCCACCCCACCTCCCCTTCCTTCCTGCCTGTCCTTCCTGATCGTTAAATAACCTGGTATGTTTAATTCCCAGGCATTGTCACCCTGCAGCCTGTAGGATTCGCAAAATCCAGAAAATACAGTCTAGATTGGTATAACCCCTGAAATGGCCACATTGTGAGAACACAAGATGGAGTTGGCAGTTCTCATGGCTCAGTTCAAAAGGACACACCAGCAGTATCTTACAGCAGCCTGAGTCATCACCGATTAGAAGATTCCAGAACTTACTGCTATTGATATGATAATATGGTTACAGCAGTAATGAACTCGTAAACAAAAGTATTTGCACCTGGAGGTGCGCTAATTGCTAGCAAAACGCAAACCCATCTCTGAAATCGCTGAGAACAGAAAAAAAACATTATCTGTACCAAACTCAGAGGGACACAGGACAGATCCCATCAGTTTCATTTACAAGACATTAAAATAAAGTACTTGCTTTTGTCAAAGCAGCCTGCCCATTACCTTGACAAAAGAAAACCCCTGATTTGGCGCCGAGATAAGGGCTAGGAAACAGTATAACTGTTGAGGGAAATTCTAACAGGCTAGATTCATTCAGTGAGATTCAGACAGATTCAAAACACAGTTTCATACAGGAGCACCAAGGTCAAGGACAGTTTTAAAAACCCTGGTGAGGTTCGAGGAGCACAGAGGGCCCACAAGATTGTGCAGGAGAGCAGATTCAGGAGTTCAGTCCAGATCCAAGACCATCAGGAGTTCGAAGGCCGAGTGGAGAGGAGACGGTTCGAGGAGTTCGGAGGACTTTCAAGATTGTGCAGGAGAGCGGGTTCAGGAGCAGGTCCCATGAGGAAGATCGGAGATCCCGGATGTCACAGGAGTACCAAGATTAAGGACGGTTTTAAAACTCTGGTGAACATAAAGGCCCAACTCTACCTAACTGACATAGTCGAGGTATATTTTAGCAACGGGAGGGTTTGTAACATTAAGGGTTTTGTAATTCAGGAGTGTGATTTATCCCTCGATGTGTCCGTGCGCTTTTCCCACCCCCGTTTTAGTATACCGCTGATTAAGAATTGTTGTATGATTTAAGATAGGCAAAGTTATTCCTTGTGTGTTAAATTTTAGTTCCCATTGGGAGATGTGCTAATGATTTTTGTCTAAATTAATTCTTGCATTCTCTGTGTTTATTCTCCTTGAAAATAAAGATATTTCTGATTTAAAACTCACCTTGTCTCACCTGATCCATTTGTCTTCCGAGTCACAAGTTGGGCCACACATCAACGTTGTCTGGCAATAAGCCCAGTGTCTGGAACCGGTGAGGGGGGAGCGCTTCGGAACCGCTCACAAGCAGTGCGAAATCAAAACCGATCTAGCACACCATAAGCTCGTTAAAACGACCCCTTACAGAATGGCGACCCAGATGGGACACTGGCTACAGAAACCTTGTGTGGTGGACAAAGACTCGGGTGAGACAGATGTTATGGAAGATAGGTTAGCCTCCTACGTGTGTGGTAAAGTAAATGTAGTGAAAAAATGGGTGTATGACCTGTTAGGAGCCGAGCGTCCCCTAAAGGCAGCCGCCCAGTGGACGGCTAGTAAAGAGCACCGCAAGGGCATTGAGAAAGCGGTGTGGCTTATGTGCTATAAAAAGCAGGTTCTGGTACTGGACCACGCGCTGGCCAGTAAAGAAACCAAGATTAAGCATTTGTCCCAAGAGCTGCAGGAAAAGGTTGCAGCGGAAGGGAAAGTGTTAGTGGCTCTGGAGGCCATAAGCCAAGAGAGGGCAGCGATGGTCCGGGACCATCGGGGGAAGGTAGAAAGGTTGGAGGGCAAGATAGCTGAGCTGGAGGGGAGCGCTAGGTTCAGGGTAGAACACGTAGAGTATCAGGCAAGAGAATCCAGGGAGAAAGAGGAGATTAAAAACGGAGATTAGCCGCCTTACAGGGGAACTGAAGGCACAGGAGGAAAAGGTAGGCGAAGTAAAAGCGGCCTATAAGCTGGCCTGCGCTCAAGGGTTTGAGGAGGCAGACCACGGCCCCTGTAGGCAGGAAATAGAAAGCCTGAATCTGGCATTGGCCAGGGCAAAGGGGATGATATGCCTCATTAGCCCCAAGGTCGGCCAGGCTGAGTTCAACGGTAACCCAAGCAGGGAAGTCCCGCAGGCAGCCCCCAGAACAAAACGGGTTAGGGAACCAGAGTTTTCACAGCCACCACCCCTAGCCCCTAGTTTTCCAGAGGTCTGGGATCAGGAGGGGGTGGAGGATGAAGAACCCAAGGTAGACCAGGGTAGCCCGAGAGAGAATCAGGGACCGGGACCGGTGTACCCCGTGACACAACGGAGGTACGGACCACCCGGTGACGACGGGGAACCTGGGGACCTCCAGAACCAATTCCTGGTGCCACACGGTGTGCAACAATTGCGCTCCATGGTGAGCTACGTCCTCAAGCTCACCATGAAGGGGGACCCTTCTCTTCACTTTAGGGAGATAGAGCAAGCGGCCTGTGTTAACGACTGCGACGAGGCAGAGAAGGCCAAGATGTTGTTCTCCCTGGGTAGCGATCTCCTCCAGACGCTACCCGATGGGTGTAAGAGGGGTCAGGAAAATTATGGCCGGCTGAAGGACGAGATCCTGGAGGCCATGGGGATGAACGAGGGGAGTCCGTTCACCCGGGTGGAGAAAACAGTCCAGCTCCCCGGGGAATTCCCACAGGCGTTCGCGGACAGGCTGTGGCCAGTCTATCAGGATGCGTGCCCGGGAATGCCGGCGCGAGCGCGCCTGAACGGGGAACAGTTAGTTCACTGGCTAAGGTGCCTTATGAACAACTCCCTGCCCCGTGTTCGAATGCAGGCAATGGCCTGGTTCGACCCCCGAAACCCTCTGACCACGGAGGCGACGGTAATCCGCCAACTCACTGTCACCTTTAGAAACGGGAGGGATAGTGAGACACCCCAGCAAAAAGGGGAGGTTTGTGAGGTCAGGCCTGGTGACCAGCCCCGTAAAGAGTGGCGCCAGGAAGGGAGCCATCCCAACCAAAGCAGGCAAACGTGCTGCGGTTGCGGGAAGGAGGGGCATTGGCACAGGGACTATAAGAATCCCTGGAAGGACACAAGGGAAAAGGTTCCCACAGCCCCAGTCCAAAAGGCAGAGACAGAAATTGCTCCCGCTGGGATCGAGTCATTTTTAGAGGCCACGCGGTCTCTTCTGACTGGCCAGAGAAGTACAGCTGCTGTAGTTCCCTCCCCCACCTCTGCCCCCCCACAATGACTAGAGCCAGCGCAGCCTGTCGACCTGTGTCCCCCAGAAAGACATGCACAGGAAAAGACCTCCAGTAAAATGGAGGAATACCTGCGGTGCCAGGTTGCGGAGGCTAAGTTAGTTGAGCAGGCTTTAAGGGAGGAGAACGCTAGGTTAACAGCGAGGGCTGGCAGTTTAGAGGGTCAGCTAAAGGTTTTTTAAATGGTTCATGAAGATTTTCAGCCACCAGCAGCGGGTGGTGAGGGGATACCTGCCCCCAGTACAGGAGTGGGTAGGGAAGAGGAGATAAAACTAGATTACTGGCTAGCTGCCAGGTATATTAAACAGTGCAAGCTGTTTAAGCCGGAGGCAGGGAAACAGACAGCAGGGGCTGAAAAGGCCAGTAAAGAGTTAAACGCTGTAGGGGAGCTGCAGCCACAGGTCACACAGGCTGGACGTGCAGCCTGCGTGAGGGGAGGAGTGGTCTCATCTAAACGGGAGACTCCGCCATTGTTCTGGGACCCAGGAGGGGAGGAGCCGGAGGTCTTAGGTCCTGTCCCTGGTTACCCAGAAGGGGAGGAGCCAGAGGTCCCAGGTCCTGTCCCCGATCACCCAGAAGGGGAGGAGCCGGAGGTCCCAGGTCCTGTCCCTGGTCATAATGAAGCCGAGTCGGAGGACGAAGGTCCCGCCCCCGACTGCGGCGAAGGGGAGGAGCCGGAGGTTTTAGGTCTTGCCCCTGTGTAGCATTAGAGAGGTGGCGTCTGGGGGCGGGGACTCTCAACCTGGAGTCCCAGGTAGCAAAGAGGTGCCTGCCGCTGACCCAGAGCCTAGGGAGGCGGAGTCTGCGGGAGGAAGCCCACAGCCGGCAGTCGTGGGGAAGCCACGAACTGCAGCCAGGGCCAAAACTCCAGCCAAGGGTCCGACCCATGAGGAAACCTCATATGTGGTGACCGTCAGACGGTCAGATAGAAAACCGCAACCGAAGGAGGTCTGGTCGCCGGTTTTCACAAAAGGAAACCCCCGTAAGAAAGCTGCGGGAAGTTTAAACAGTCCACAGCCAGCAGCCACGGGCTGCCTGGGACTAGCAGCTGAGACTGATGTGGGAACGCCGCAAGGGGAGGCCTGCGACAGTCCCCGCAGATTATAAGCTGGCCGTCCGGAGACGGGCGGCAGATGTACATAGATATATATAGTTTTGGAGAATAAGGTTTAGTTATTGTTATTTTAGAATGAATGTATAAGGTATTCCATTGGATTGTTTTGTACATTGGATGGTTTTGTATTATTGAAATAAGATTATGTTACGACTCTAGGCGAGTCTGTACATTGTTTGAATGTTTTCTCCGATAGGAGATGTTTACTCAACTTCATTGTCGGAATGAGGAAAGTGCGTGGGCGAGGTACACTCCATAGTAAGGTAAACTACGGTAAAGGTCAGTTGGGGAGGGAACGGATTTGTGCACACCCAAAGACACATGATACAAAGACGATTTGAGATGTTCATTGTATCACAGGGGGGACTGTAGGATTCGCAAAATCCAGAAAATACAGTCTAGATTGGTATAACCCCTGAAATGGCCACATTGTGAGAACACAAGATGGAGTTGGCAGTTCTCATGGCTCAGTTCAAAAGGACACACCAGCAGTATCTTACAGCAGCCTGAGTCATCACCGATTAGAAGATTCCAGAACTTACTGCTATTGATATGATAATATGGTTACAGCAGTAACGAACTCGTAAACAAAAGTATTTGCACCTGGAGGTGCGCTAATTGCTAGCAAAACGCAAACCCATCTCTGAAATCGCTGAGAACAGAAAAAAAAACATTATCTGTACCAAACTCAGAGGGACACAGGACAGATCCCATCAGTTTCATTTACAAGACATTAAAATAAAGTACTTGCTTTTGTCAAAGCAGCCTTGACAAAAGAAAACCCCTGATTTGGCGCCGAGATAAGGGCTAGGAAACAGTATAACTGTTGAGGGAAATTCTAACAGGCTAGATTCATTCAGTGAGATTCAGACAGATTCAAAACACAGTTTCATACAGGAGCACCAAGGTCAAGGACAGTTTTAAAAACCCTGGTGAGGTTCGAGGAGCACAGAGGGCCCACAAGATTGTGCAGGAGAGCAGATTCAGAAGTTCAGTCCAGATCCAAGACCATCAGGAGCTCGAAGGCCGAGTGGAGAGGAGACGGTTCGAGGAGTTCGGAGGACTTTCAAGACTGTGCAGGAGAGCGGGTTCAGGAGCCGGTCCCATGAGGAAGATCGGAGATCCCGGACGTCACAGGAGTACCAAGATTAAGGACGGTTTTAAAACTCTGGTGAGCATAAAGGCCCAACTCTACCTAACTGACATAGTTGAGGTATATTTTAGCAACGGGAGGGTTTGTAACATTAAGGGTTTTGTAATTCAGGAGTGTGATTTATCCCTCGATGTGGCCGAGCGCTTTTCCCACCCCCGTTTTAGTATACCACTGATTAAGAATTGTTGTATGATTTAAGATAGTCAAAGTTATTCCTTGTGTGTTAAATTTTAGTTCCCATTGGGAGACGTGCTAATGATTTTTGTCTAAATTAATTCTTGCATTCTCTGTGTTTATTCTCCTTGAAAATAAAGATATTTCTGATTTAAAACTCACCTTGTCTCACCTGACCCATTTGTCTTCCGAGTCACAAGTTGGGCCACACATCAAGGTTGTCTGGCAATAAGCCCAGTGTCTAGAACCGGTGATGGGGGAGCGCTTTGGAACCGCTCACGAGCAGTGCGAAATCAAAACCGATCTAGCACACCATAAGCTCGTTAAAACGACCCCTTACAAGCCATGTTTCTGTAATGGCCACAAGATCATACCCATATGTAGTTATTTGTGCCATTAACTCGTCTATTTTGTTACGAATGCTACGTGCATTCAGATAGAGAACTTTCAAAGATGTTTTGTGACACTTAGTTCCTGCTTTTGCCCTTTTTATTACTTTACCTTTTACTCCATACCTTCTGCCCCTTCCTGACACGCTCTGGTTTTTAATTTCCCCACTGCTACCTAAGTCTATGACCTTCTCTGTTGTCATTTTTATTATTTGCTCTCTAGGAACCTCCCCCCCACTAGTTAGTTTAAAGCCCTCTCTACAGCCCTAGTTATATGATCCGCCAGGACTCTAGTCCCAGCACTGGCCAAGTGAAGCCCGTCCCAACGGAACAGCTCCCTCCTGCCCCAGTACTGGTGCCAGTGTCCCAGGAAGCAAAACCCATTTCTCCCACACCAGTCTTTGAGCCACGCATTTAACTCTCTAATTTTATTTGTCCTAGCCAAATTCGCTCGTGGCTCAGGTACCCTTGAGGTTCTGTTTTTTAATTTGACCCCTAGCTGTTCATACTCCTTTAACAGAACCGGCTTCCTAGTCCTATCTACGTCGTTTGTACCAACATGGACCACGACAACTGGATCCACCCCCTCCCACTGCAAGTTTCTTTCCAGCCCAGAGGAGATGTCCTTAACCCTGGCACCGGGTAGGCAACACAGCCTTCGGGGCTCTTGCTCTCGGCTGCAGAGAACTCTATCTATCCCCCTAATAATACTATCCCCTACCACTACAACATTTCTAGTTACTCCCCCCTCTTGAATGGCCCCCCATTCCACGGTGCTGTGGCCAGGTTGCTCATCCTCCCTGCAGTCCCTGCTCCCGTCCCCACAGGGAGTAAGAACCTCGAACCTGCTGGACAAGAGCAAGGGCTGCGGCTCCTCCAGCTCTACCTCCTGGATCCCCGTACCTGCCTCACTCGTAGTCACACCATCCTGTCCCTGACCATGGGCTACATCTGAATTACTTAACTTCATAGGTGTGACCACCTCCTGATAAAGAGTGTCCAGGTACTTCTCCCCCTCCCTGATGTGTCAGTGTCTGAAGCTCAGACTCCAGCTCATCAACACGGAGCTGGAGTTCCTGTAGCAGCAGACACTTGTCACAGACGTAATCACCGTGAGCCTCAATGGGGCTCACCGGCTCCCACATCTCGCAACAGTAACACATCACCTGCTCCATTCTATGTAATTCATTAAATTTTTTATTGTTAGTTATGGACACCTTCTGCCCGATTATCGATGCTAGTATCCCCTTTAATTAATTGGATTTAATTTAAATCAATCCCTCTAATGACACCAGTTAAATGGTTTACCAACAGTCACTCTGCACCAGAAAGGCCTCATTAACTACAACCCAGAGTTAAAGTTTGAAAAGAGCACCTAACACCCCACTTACCCTAACTCACACACTTACCCAAACTCACAGCACTCTCTGCTGACTCGCACTCAGTGCTTGCTTGCGCTAGCCTGGTCTTTTTATACTGTTTGTTTGTTTACAGCCAAATGAGTCACCCCTGCTGATTGGTTAGAAAACTGGTTTCCACTGCCTGCTGTGCCAATTTACTCCTACTGCAGTGTAACCTTGTTTTACTCTTAAACCAACAGAATCCCAAATATTTAACTTTTCCCCTTTACTTTTGCTTTTGTACTGGGTTTTCCAGTGATGTCTGCACTATATCCTTAACAACACAGGTACGGTAGTCTAGTAGTTATGGTACTTGGACTAGAACTCCAGAGGTTGTGAACTCGAACCACACCATGGCACGTGGGGAAATTGAATTCATTCTGATTTGTGGTCTGGCACTAGATAAAATAACTATAAATTGTCGGAAAAACCCAACTGGATCGCTAATGTCCTCCACGGAAGGGCCGACATACGACTCCAGTCCCACATTACATTGTTGACTCTTAAAACCCTCAGAGCAACTAGAGATGGGCAATAAATGAGGCCTTGCCAGCGTCGCCCACATTCCAAGAACAAAAAAAAGATTTAAATAGTATTCACGGCCAGTACTCTTACCAGGTTTAGTGGCTGGTTTCAGCTCCTCTATTTCCAACCGGCTGGTATCTACGTGAACCAGAAGGTGACAAAGACGCCGAACCCTGGAATTGAATATGGCAGCCCGGCCTTTTCCCCGCTTCGAGATCTCGGAATTCTCCAGGTATTCACTCAGTAGCCAGGATAACGGGCTAGGATTAGTGTTGTCTGAAGCAGGACAAATGCAGAGTTATAACCATGACATCAAAATAAATATGCAAGACAGCAATTTACATGCAACTGGATCAGCTAAACCTTTGCTATTAAGAGCAAGTACTGTGTTGTCACGATGTGTATTTAGTGCATTAGCACCAATATACTATGGACAGAGGAGAATAAAACACGAAACCCAACGCTCTTCAATGGCATGTGATACTTCAATAGTGTGTGACACTCTTAATTCATCACCTCAAATTGTTCCCACCACCAGTGATAAACACCACAGAATGCTACAGCACAGAAACAGGCCATCTGGCCCATCAAGTCTGTGCCACCTAATCTAATCCCACTGCCCTGCTCATTCCCGACACTCCAATATTCCACTTATTCAAGCAACTGTTTAATTCCTTTTTAAACAAATTTATGGGCTCTGCTTTAACAACAGTTTGCAGCAGATAATTTTACTTCCTAATCACCATCTATGTAAAGAGGTTTTATCTAACTTCACATTTACTTGTTATTTTATCCTCAGTTTGTGCCTTCTCGTTACTGGGATAGGTTCTGTGACACGAGGGTGGCAAAGGAAAATAAAAAACACATTGTTGAAGTCCGTGTGTTATAAAGTTCCTAGTCCATAACCTTGGTTTGTGATATGTACCTAAAGCTGTGATACTGAATACAATGGGATTGATCAAGGCCTCCCAACAAGTCCGTCCCAATGCTTCAGCTGCCTCTGCATCTGGAAGGAAACGATCGGCGAACATCTGCTCATGTCGCAAAGCGTTGTTCAGCCTGTGAAGAAACAGAGCTACTCACTTTCCATTCATCTATTACAAATACAAATCACGCTGATTGATTTAAGGCATTGCACAAAGTACATTCCTCAGGATTACACTTCAGTACTGAAAGGGATGTGTTTTTATTCATTACTGGCAGATATCCCATGGCATTGCTCATGGTAGTCAGGGGTTACACTTTATAAAGGTGCAGAAGTGGCAGAGAGGTAACCATCTCCAATGAATTTGGAAAAAAGTTTGTAGGACGTCTCCCAAACACTGAAGTATTTTTTGATTGGTTCTGGGAATCTTACCTAGAGCAGATAAATATATCTCTCCATATAGTTTAAGGTGAAACATATCAAATTTAGTTGAATCCTTTCTTATTTTCATCCTTCCTTTCTTTACCAATTATCTCTGCAACAGTATTCACTCATGGGATGTGGGCGCATTGGCAAGGCCAGCATTTCTTGCCCCTCCCTAACTACCCTCGAGAAGGTGGTGGGGAGCCGCCGCCTTGGCTTGCTGGACCATTTCAGAGGGCAGTTAAGAGTCAACCACATTGCTGTGAGTCTGGAGTCACATGTAGGCCAGACCAGGTAAGGACATTAGTGAACCAGATGGGTGTTTACAACAATCTGCTAATTTCATGGTCACCATTACTGATACTAACTTTTTTATTCCAGATTTATTTAATTAAATTTAAATTCCCCATGGGATTATGAACTCATGTCTCGGGATCATTAGTCCAGGCCTCTGGATTACTAGTCCAGTAACATAACCCACTATGTTACCGTTCCCCTGTATAATATACCAGAACTTCTTGGTATATAAAAATTAAATTCAGGAGTTTAATTCAGAACATTCCTCCAAACTTCAATAATATCGTAATCCTTCCGAAAGCTGCTACTTGCGTGCATGAGAAATCATTAAGTTCTCAATATAAAATAAAAGAAAGGCAGCAGTAAGATAACAGTACAAAAAATAAACATTCCACTTTGAAAATGCCTTTATTTACAGATTCATTGTCACAATGCTGTGAAAATAATCCCTCAAATATATTAACGTAGATTTTTTTGCAGGGAAGTTCTCTCAGGAAAAGTTCAAGAGTTTAGGATTTTTGATGCATTACAGAAAAAAATCAGGTTACTTTCTCCATTCAATAAATGGGGGCCTTCATATAATAATTTCCATTGGAGTGGCAAGACATACAAACAGCAGGATCTGTGAATGGCCAGTATTGCTGTCAAACATGTCTAGACAGTGTAAACACACTTGGAAACTAGAAGTGACAGGCTACTACCCAGTTTAGTCTCTTCAGCTAACAGTGATTGGTCTACAAACCCACATGCATGTGAGGCTGGAACCTTCTTACATAGTGACAGAAAACTGGCAGTTCTAACAAAGAAATTGCTATTGCAAAGCTAAGTTATATCACAAGCTCTTATTGCTAATAGCTAATCCATTGGTCACATGCAGGATAGTAGAATGCAGGAAGATATTAATGGACTGGTCAAGTGGGCAGAGCAGAGGCAAATGGAATTCAATCTAGAGAAGTGAGAGATAATGCATTTGGGGAGGGCTAACAAGGCAAGGGAATACACATTAAATGGTAGGATATTGAGAACTGTAGAGGATCAGAGAGACCTTGGAGTGCATGCCCACAGATCCCTGAAGGTAGCAGGACAGGTAGATAAGGTGGTTAAGAAGGCATATGGGATACTTTCCTTTATTAGCCGAGGCACAGAATATAAGAGCAGGGAGGTTATGCTAGAACTGTATAAAACACTAGTTAGGCCACAGTTAGATTACTACGTACAGTTCTGGTCAGCACATTACAGGAAGGATGTGATTGCACTAGAGAGGGTACAGAGGAGATTTACGAGGATGTTGCCAGGACTGGAGAATTTTAGCTATGAGGAAAGAATGGATAGGCTGGGGTTGTTTTCTTTGGAACAGAGAAGGTTGAGGGGAGACTTAATTGAGGTGTATAAAATTATGAGGGGCCTAGATAGAGTGGATAGGAAGGACCTATTTCCCTTAGCGGAGAGGTCAATAACCAGGGGGCACAGATTTAAAGTAATTGGTAAAAGGATTAGAGGGGAGTCGAGGAGAAAATCTTTCACCCAGAGAGTGGTGGGTGTCTAGAACTCACTGCCTGAAAGGGTGGTAGAGGCAGAAACCCTCATCAAATTTAAGAAGTACTTGGATATGCACTTGAAGTGCTGTAACCTGCAAGGCTACAGACCAAGAGCTGGATCGCTCTTTTTCGACCAGTGCATACACAATGGGCCGAATGGCTTCCTTCTGTGCCATAAATTTCTATGACTATGATTCTGTGCATGCACTTTCCATAGGTGTTAAAACAAATTGCAACATCCCCACTGCTGTTGCTGCTGTTAAATTGACACAAAGTACAATTAACATTGGGGCATTTTATTCTGTAATCCTTAAGTGTATCCAGCTGCAGCTACTGACAGACCGCATTGCGGCGCTGGAGCTGCGATTGGATACATAGTGGAGCATTTGCGATGCTGAGCACATCGTGGATAGCACGTTTAGGGAGTTAGTCACACCGCAGGTAAAGGCTGCACAGGCAGGAAGGGAATGGGTGACCACCAGGCAGAGTAGTAGGCGCAGGCAGGTAGTGCAGGGGTCCCCTGTGGCCATCCCCCTTTCAAACAGATATACCACTTTCGATATTGTTGAGGGGGATGGCTTATTGGGGGAAGGCAGCAGCAGCCAACTTCCTGACACCATGGGTGGTCCTGCTGCACAGGACGGGAGGAAAAAGAGCGGGAGAGCTATAGTGACAGGGGATTCTATTGTAAGGGGAATAGATAGGCGTTTCTGCGGCCGCAAACGAGACTCCAGGATGGTATGTTGCCTCCCTGGTGCAAGGGTCAAGGATGTCTGAGCGGCTGCAGGGCATTCTGGAGGGGGAGGGTGAACAGCCAGTTGTCATGGTGCATATAGGTACCAACGATATAGGTAAAAAACGGGATGAGGCCCTAAAAGCGGAATACAGGGAGTTAGGAGGTAAATTAAAAAATAGGACCTCAAAGGTAGTAATCTCAGGATTGCTACCAGTGCCACGTGCTAGTCGGAGTAGAAATAGAAGGATATTTCAGATGAATACGTGGCTGGAGGAATGGTGCAAGGGGGAGGGATTCAAATTCCTGGGACATTGGAACCGGTTCTGGGGGAGGTGGGACCAGTACAAACTGGACGGTTTGCACCTGGGTGGGACCGGAACCGATGTCCTAGGGGGGAGTGTTTGCTAGTGCTGTTGGGGAGGGTATAAACTAAAATGGTAGGGGGTTAGGAACCTGTGCAGGGAGACAGAGGAAAGGGAAGCAAGGATAGAAACAAAAGACAGGAAGGAGAAAAGCAAAAGTGGAAGGCAGAGAAATCAAGGGTGTAAATCAAATAGGGCCACAGTAAATAATAATTCTAAAAGGACTAAGTGTTAAAAAATCAAGCTTGAAGGCTTTGGCCTAGAAATTGGGTATAGCCCCGCTTGAGGCGTTAGAACTGGCGATGCGCAAAGTTTACAGCCAGACGAAACTTATCGCCGCCTGGCGCGATATTGGGTTGCATCGCCCCCAAAGGGGATTGAGGCACTAAATCAGCCATTGCACAGTGCTCTTAAGGCGCAAAAGTTCAGGCGCTACTCAATTTCGCCGCGGACGGGCGCAGCGCAGGTGAACTCAATTACGGGAAAGCACGAGACCTCCAGGCGCCGGCCGGCTCTTAAAGGGGTGGGTCAGTCAGCCTGAGCTTCAACACCCAACGCCCTGTAGGCCTCAGATTCGGTGCTCGCCCTTGTCTGGCGGTACAAACTTGTTCATCATGGAGAAGGTTAGGCAGAGAGCAGAGCGCTTCAGCACTGAGGCTCTGGACCACTTGGTGGCTGCAGTTGAACACCGTCGAGAGGTCCTGTATCCGGATAATAGCAAGAGGCCGAATCAGAAGGCTTATCGACGATCTTGGAGGGAGGTTGCTGTGAGGGTCATCTCCAGCAGCATGGTGACCAGGACCCCTGTTCAGTGCAGGAAGAAATTCAACAACCTCACACGGATCGTTAGGGTGAGTGATGGTTTACCAAACTTGTGCTTCCCTCCATCTGCAGATGACTTCGGGCACCCTGCTGCAATGATGCGCCAATGGCCATCTGTCAGTATGCACCCATGGCCCTTTCTGGGCACACACATGGACAGATGTCTCAAGGCCTGATGTAAGGGCTCTTGCACCATGGGGGCATGCGATGAGGTCTCAAGGCCTGATGTAAGGGCTCTTGCACCATGGGGGGCATGCGATGAGGTCTCAAGGCATCGTGTAACAGAACCTTCCCTTCTTTCCCCTGCAGGCCAAGCTGGCGAAGATTCGAAAGGAGCAGCGTCGAACCGGTGGCGGACCTGCACAAGTGGTCACTCTCACGGATCTGGAGGAGAGAGTGCACCAGATACTTGGAGGACGTCTGTCTGGTCCTGTGACCACTGCATCTGCCGACCCCATTACCGACAGCGAGGGTAAGACTCTCAGCTTTTTCACCTGTTGCCTTCCACTTGGTCCCCCCGCCAGCATGCATCCTCAGTGTGCAGCCATGTCAGAGCCTTGCCGCAATCTAGCATGCCTTTCAGCAAAGCTGTCCTTTTGCTAAAGCCACTCTTCCACCTCCCACTTTCAGATGAAGCAGCACCAACTCGGGCTCAACGCGCTGAAGCTGCCAGTGCCAGTGCCACCGGAGGCGAGGACCAGGAGGAATCCGGACCAGCCGCAGCAGAATCCGGGGAGCTGAGACATCTGCAGAGTGGGGATAGTAGTCCCCTGGAGGGGAGGGGGGGGTGGCTCTGAGGATGAACCAGTTGCCGGACCAAGCGGCATGCAGCAGCGCACAGGGGATAGGCAAGTTCGGCCACCGTCTCCCCGCAGGGCAAGGCAGGTCGTCATGACTGCTGCACAGAGTGCAGATGAGGTCCGTCACCTGGCTGAGATGAGCAAACAGGCCCGGGTCAGACACACGGAGCTGACGGCTGCAGTGGAGAAGATGCCTGAGTCAATAGATTCATTGGCTAGGAGTATGTTGGACTTCGGGGCAACAATGGAGAGGACTCTGCAGGGCTTTGGGGCAACAATGGACAGGACTCTCCAGGTGTTCGGGGAAACTATGGACAGGTCTATCCAGGGCTTCGGGGCCACAATGGACAGGACTATCCAGGGCTTCGGCCCAACAATGGAGAGGACTGTCCATGGCTTTGAGTCGGCAATGGAAAGGACTGTTCAGGGCTTCAGACAATCCCTGGAAAGGTCTGTGCAGGGCTTGTCCAAGGCAGTGGAGCGGTCGGCACCTGCCTTGTCCGAAGCCATGGGAAGAACTGTCCAGGCCTTCTCCGAAGCACTGGCACACAGGTCCTCACTATTGCCACGCAGTCACTTGCTGGGCTCCTCCACAGCCAGATTGACGCAACGCAATCTCTCACTGCAGCCACCCTCTCTGAATCAGATAGGATCACCCCGGGCCCTTCCACTCCCGTACAAGGTCAGGAATCAGTGGAGCATGCGATTGTGGCGGATGAGCCGAGCCGCTCCCCTCAGATAGCCAGTGTGTCGTCCGACCATGGTGCAGGTGTCCTCTCTCGGCAGCAGAGCATTGCACATGCCAGCGCTGGGACGCCTGCATTGCAGCTGCCACCACCTGCAGGCCACACTGCTCCCAGCCATGGTCACAGCAAGCATCCTGCGTCCGCACCCTCAAAGCCCAGAGGTCGGCCAGGCCGTCCCTCAGGGGCTTCTGCGCTTCCAGACAGTCAGGAGGCGCCCCCCAGCCTTGAGCCCGCCACTGGGGTCCAATTACGGAGGAGCAGCAGGGAGGGAAGGGGCCGGGCGCAGAAGAGAAGTCGTTCTCCCTCAAGGGGCCAGTTGTACGGGGAGGTGCTGAGACGTTTGTTTGTCCAAATTCAGGGACACCCTCACCTGCTGTTATATTTGCTGAGGTTTGTTGAGTTTTGCGGCTTGGCCAAACAGTTAACAGTTATTTTGAAAGTTATGGTTTGTGCTCACATTACGTTGTTTAGCTGTAATGAAAGACTTTTGTGTCAATAAACAGAAGTTTCAATGTTGCATGGTGCATGTGACTACTTTCAGTGATGCTGGCATTCAGAGGCCCTGAAACATCCAAAATGCGCATGAGTTAAGACTCTCATCATTCCGCCACAGGGGTGTCGACACGAGTCCAGAGGAGCCTCTGACGAATGGACCTTCCACTTTCAGCAGCCCTTCCATCTTCCTCCTCCTCCTCCGCCTGCTCTTCCTCCTCCTCCGCCTGCTTGTGCAGGGTCCGAGGGAAGGTAATGAATTGACGCGGTCGCCTATAAAGGGCATCTGTCACTTGCCGGATGCAACAGCGGACTGCAGCCTGAGCAACAGTCGCATTGTCCCCAATGGATGACTGAAAGGATCCGTTGCCATAAAAATGGAGGGCATCAGTCAGTTTAGCCATAACGGACAGAGAGGTTCTGCAGCGTTCACGCGGCTGCAGATGCTGACCAAGCAGGTAGCACAGATCAGTAACAATGTCCCTCCAGATTCGCAGCCTTCGCAAACACTGCTCCTCCGACATGTCAAGGCTTGTCACCTGCTGCCTAAAGACCCTCGCAGCATCCCGTCGGATTGGGCGGCCTCCATTGCCCCTCCTCATTCTGGCCAATCCCGGCCCTCTCTCCTGCCGTCTCTCTGCCCCTTCACAGTGTTGGGCGATGAGGCCGTCGCCCTCCAAACAAGCTCCCATTCCGATGCCAGTTGGTCAAAAGGCTTTTAGGTGTAGTGGTGCAAGTGCTTCGGACAGGGTTGAAGGTCCCAAGTACTGTAAAGCTCAATTCCCAGAACTCCGCTCCACATTAGCTCGCCAACTCTCTCTAGCAGCGATCGCAATGAGCAGGCCAAGTGGCAGAAGATTCTGCACTAGAGCTGTCCCCTTTAAATAGCGCTGCCCTACTCCGAGAAGGGCCTGTTAGCCCTCCCTCGAACTGTCACTAATAGCGCTGGGCGCTAAGGCTCCGGGCGCCACCCAATATGCACTCAGGCGCTCCTAAAAGGCGTTGCACACTGAAATGACGTCATGAGCTGCTTGCGTTCGCGGGCGCGCGCAAACACTTAGCGCAGGCGCTAAATGTATAGTCAATATCTGAGTTGGCGCTATCTTCATAGCGCTCGCCCCAACATAGGGCTTCGCCCCAATTCTAGGTCTCTTTAGGCGCTCAGCGCTGGCGCTACCAACCCAATTTCTAGGCTTTTGTGTCTTAATGCGAGGAGCATTCGTAATAAGGTGGATGAATTAGCTGCGCAAATAGATGTAAACGGATATGATATAATTGGGATTACGGAGACATTGCTCCAGGATGACCAAGTCTAGGAATTCAACATCCAGGGGTATTCAATAGTCAGGAAGGACAGGAAAAAAGGAAAAGGAGGTGGGGTAGCATTGCTGGCTAAAGAGATTAACACAATAGTAAGGAAGGATATTAGCTCTGATGATGTGGAATCTGTATGGGCAGAGCTGAGAAATACCAAGGGGCAGAAAACATTAGTGGGAGTTGTATACTGACCCCCCAAATAGTAATGCTGAGGGTGGGGATGGCATTAAACGGGAAATTAGAGATGCACGCAATAAGGGCACAGCAGTTATCACGGGTGACTTTAATCTACATATAGATTGGGCTAACCACATTAGTAATAATACTGTGGTGGATGAATTCCTAGATTGTATACAGGATGGTTTCCTGGACCAATATGTCGAGGAACCAACTAGAAATCAGGCCATCTTAGATTGGGTATTATGTAATGAGAAAGGATTAATTAGCAATCTTGCTCTGCGAGGCCCCTTGGGGAGGAGCAATCATAATATGATCGAATTCTTCATTAAGATGGAAAGTGAAGTAGTTGACTCAGAGACTAGGGTCCTCAATTTAAATAAAGGAAACCACGATGGTATGAGGCACGAGTTGGCTAGGATGGATTGGGGAACGTTACTTAAAGGGTTGACGGTGGATAGGCAATGGCAAACATTTAAAGATCGCATGGATGAACTACAGAATTTGTTCATCCCTCTTTGGCATAAAAATAAAACAAAAAAGGTGACTCAACCGTGGCTAACAAGGGAAATTAGGGATAGCATAAGATCCAAGGAGAGTACATATAATTTGGCCAGAAAAAGCAGTAAACCTGAGAATTGGGAACAGTTTAGGATTCAGCAAAGGAGGACAAAGGGATTAATTAAGAAAGGTAAAATAGAATATGAGAGTAAGCTTGCACGGAACATAAAAACTGACTGTAAAAGCTTCTATAGATATGTGAAGAGAAAAAGATTGGTGAAGTCAAGCGTAGGTCCCTTGCAGTCAGAATCAGGGGAACTTATAATGGGGAACAAAGAAATGGCAGACCAATTAAATACATACTTTGCTTCTGTCTTTACAAAGAAGGACACAAATAACCTCCCAGAGATGTCGGGGAACATAGGGTCTAATGAGAGGGAGGAATTGAATGAAATCAGTATTTGTAGGGAAATGGTGTTAGGGAAATTGATGGGATTGAAGGCTGATAAATCCCCAGGGCCTGATAATCTACATCCTAGGGTACTTAAGGAAGTGGCCCTAGAAATAGTAGATGCATTGCTGGTCATCTTCCAAAATTCTATAGACTCTGGAATAGTTCACATGGATTGGAGGGTAGCTAATGTAACCCCACTATTTAAAAAAGGTGGTAGAGAGAAAACGGGGAATTATAGACCGGTAAGCCTGACATCAGTAGTGGGGAAAATGCTAGAGTCCATTATAAAAGATGTAATAGCAGAGCACTTGGAAAACAGTGACAGGATCGGACAAAGTCAACATGGATATACAAAAGGTAAATCATGCTTGACTAATCTACTGGAATTTTTTGAGGATGTAACTGGTAGAATAGATAAGTGAGAACCAGTCGATGTGGTGTATTTGGACTTTCAGAAGGCTTTCCATAAGGTCCCGCATAAGAGAATAGCATGCAAAGTTAAAGCACACGGGATTGGGGGTAAGGTACTGACTTGGATAGAGAACTGGTTGGCAGACAAGAAGCAAAGAGTTGGAATAAACGGGTCTTTTTCCGAGTGGCAGGCAGTGACTAGTGGGGTACCGCAGGGATCAGTGCTAGGACCCCAGCTATTCACAATATATATAAATGATCTAGACGAGGGAACTAGATGTAATATCTCCAAGTTTGCAGACGACACAAAGCTGGGTGGGCGTGTGTGCTGTGAGGAGGATGCAGAGAAACTCCAGTATGATTTGGGCAGGTTGGGTGGTTGGGCAGATACATGGCAAATGAAGTATAATGTGGATAAAAGCGAGGTTATCCACTTCGGTGGCAAAAACAGGAAGACAGATTATTATCTGAACGGCAATAGATTGGGAAAAGGGGAAGTGCAACGAAACCTGGGTGTCCTTGTGCACCAGTCGCTGAAGGTAAGCATGCAGGTGCAACAGGCGGTTAAGAAGGCAAATGATATGTTGGCCTTCGTAGCGAGAGGATTTGAGTACAGGAGCAAGGATGTCTTGCTGCAGTTGTACAGGGCCTTGGTGAGACCACACCTGAGTATTGTGTGCAGTTTTGGTCACCTTATCTGAGGAAGGATGTTCTTGCCATGGAGGGAGTGCAGCGAAGATTCACCAGACTGATACCTGGGATGGCAGGAATGACGTAGGAGGAGAGATTGGGTCGATTAGGCTTATATTCGCTAGAGTTTAGAAGAATGAGAGGGTATCTCATTGAAACTTATAAAATTCTAACAGGGCTAGACAGACTAGATGCAGGAAGGATGTTCCCGATGGCAGGGGAGTCCAGAACCAGGGGTCACAGTCTAAGGATAAGGGGCAAGGCATTTAGGACAGAAATGAGGAGGAATTTCTTCACCCAGAGTGGTGAACCTGTGGAATTCTCTACCACAGAAGGCAGTTGAGGCTAATTCATTAAATATATTCAAGAAGGAGTTGGATATATTTCTTAGGCTAAAGGGATCAAGGGATATGGGGAGAAAGCAGGGACCGGGTACTGAATTTGGATGATCAGCCATGATCGCATTGAATGGCGGAGCAGGCTCGAGGGGCCGAATGGCCTACTCCTGCTCCTATCTTCTATGTTAAATTGTATTCCAGGCAATGAAGAGGACACACAGAGGCACACACAAACACGTTCTTCCCTTCTATCATACTACAAAAGCATTAAAAAACAGTTTCACTAACAAAACATGCCTTGTCTACTTTGATACAATAATTGCAGAATTACAAAACCTGAATTGCAGAATAAGTCTAGTTGCCTGTGGGAGGGGCCTAGCTATTTCAAATATAAACATCTTGTTCGATTGGTCCAAATATATGTCTGATTGGCTGCTTTCTTATGAGTTCAACAATTAATAAAATGTTCTTGGTCATGGCCATTTTTTGAAATATATTTCTCAGCTGTTGTTGTTCAAATTGGAAAATCTGTTTAAAACCTTCAGAGAGATATGGTGAGGCCAGAGGCATTCCGTGGAATCTTGAAGGAGCATACCTCCGCACAAGATTATCTACAATATATAGTTTAGAGCAATACTCGGTACTATTTGTTATTATCATGACAGTTAAGCTTAATAACTACTATAAGATCGACAGTATCATTGCTACTGTCCAATAAATCAGTTTGGCGGTTATAGCCTAAGCTACAGTCTAGTAAACTGTTTACACTGCCAACTTCCACACATCAAAAAATTACATGAGAGAACACGATAAAAAGCCATAAAGTTGAAATGCAACCCCTGGGCACACTAGAAATGACTGAAACGTTGAGCCAGTAAAAGTATACTGACATAGGGAGCGAGAGCTCACCCAGAAGACTGGCTCGACACACTGAATCACCCCCAAAATTATCAACTAAAGACCACAACACAACAGCACCTACAGTTCCAAAATAAACCAAAAGGAAAAAATGGCAGATGCCGGAAAATAAACAAAAGCTGAAAATGTTGGAAACACTCAGCAGGTCAGAGAGCGTCTGTGGAGAGAACAGACGGGTTAACATTTCAAGTGAGGACCCTTCGTCAGGACAGTATAGAAAGAGGGTTCACACCTGAAACGTTAACTCGTCCTTCTCTCCACAGACGCTCTCTGTCCAACATTTTCTATTTTTCTACTACATTTCCCAACATGGATTCCGATTCCCTTTTTAAGTTTGGTGTGAATGCAGCAGTGGAATGTTATGGTACCACACTTGTTGACAAATCTATTAGAGTTTTTTGAGAATGTAACTAGCAGGGTAGATAAAGGGGGACCAGTGGATGTAGTGTATCTGGATTTTCAAAAGGCATTTGATAAGGTGCCAGACAAAAGGTGTTACACAAGATAAGGGCTCATGGGGTTGGGGGTAATATACTAGCATGGATTGAGGATTGGTTAATGGACAGAAAACAGAGAGTCGGAATAAACGGGTCATTTTCAGGTTGGCAGGCTGTAACTAGTGGGGTGCCGCAAGGATCGGTGCTGGGGCCTCTTTACAATCTATATCAATGACCTAGATGAAGGGACCGAGTGTAATGTATCCAAGTTTGCTGATGATACAATGCTAGGTGGGACAGTAAGCTGTGAGGAGAACACAGAGTCTGCAAAGGGATATAGATAGACTAAGTGAGTGGGCAGTAAGGTGGCAGATGGAGTATAATGTAGGGAAATGTGAGGTTATTCACTTTGGTAGGAAGAATAGAAAAACAGAGTATTTTTTAAATGGTGAGAAACTATTAAATGTTGGTGTTCAGAGAGATTTGGGTATCTTTATACACGAAACACAAAGTTAACATGCAGGTACAGCAAGCAATTAGGAAGGCAAATGGCATGTTGGCCTTTATTGCAAGGGGGTTGGGGTACAAGAGTAAGGAAGGCTTACTACAATTGTACAGGGCTTTGGCGAGACCTGGAGTATGGTGCACAGTTTTGGTCTCCATACCTAAGGAAGGATATACTTGCTTTGGAGGCGGTGAAATGAAGGTTCACTAGATTGACTCCTGGAATGAGAGGGCTGTCCTACAAGGAGAGATAGAGTAGAATGGGCCTATACTCTCTGGAGTTTAGAAGAATGAGAGGAGATCTCTTGAAACATTTAAGATTCTGAGGGGGATTAACAGGGTAGATGCCGAGAGGCTGGTTCCCCTGGCTGGAGAGTCTAGAACTAGGGAGCATAGTCTTAGAATAAGGGGTCACCCATTTAAGACTGAGATGAGGAGAAATTTCTTCACTCAGAGGGTTATGAATCTTTGGAATTCTCTAGCCCAGAGGGCTGTGGATGATCAGTCGTTGGGTATATTCAAGGCTGAGATCGATAGATGTTTGGACTCTAAGGGAACGAAGGGATATGGGATCAGGCAAGAAAGTGTTGAGGTCGAAGATCAGCCATGACGCTATTGAATGGCAGAGCAGGCTCGAGGGGAGCATAAGGACATAAGAATTAGGAGCCTTATGTTCGCCGGGTCACTTACTTGTTGAAAAGCTGCAGCAGCTGCATCCTGTCCTCCTGAATCTCCTGACACCAGGTGTGAGCCTTTGTTGTGTAGAAGAGGTAAGTCCGACAGCAAAGCTGCTCCTTGAACACTGGCCAGAAGGTTGGCTTTGGCCCCAGAACTTCAAATCCATGAACACGAGTATCAATACCACCCTGATTTAGGAAAATAAATGATTAACGAGACATAGCAGCTCTGCTCTGACTACTCCACTGCTGCACAGCAAGTGTGAATCGCAGTAAATGAAGAAATCGGAGAATATATGAAAGTCATTTTTTTTTTAAATTGTGTTAAGAAATGCTTCATTGCTATTTCATCAATAATCACACAAATAATATATTCTAAGGGTCCCAAATAGTCAGAGGATGTACCTGCTGGCATCGCTTGATCCGGATTTGGATAATTGCCCAGTAACGAGTCATATTCTCCAGCAGTAAAACGCGGCTGGCAGTGGGCGCGACATTCACCTGCAAAATAAAGGCAGGGTCAGCAAGTGGAAGATGACTGAACCAGGATGTGTTGCATCACAGGCTATTCCTTAATACACAACTGCACTGTTGAAAACCAAATGCTAATAGTTAAAAAGACTCAGCACCTCTCTCAGAAACAATGCAGTGCTCACAATGAAATAATGTTTAGTGCAGCAACTTATGCAGATAAAGCAACAGCCATTTGGCACACAGCAGGATCCCATCAACAGCAGTGACATGAATGACAAGCTCATTCTTGGTGTTGATTGAGGGAGAAATGCTGGTCGGGATCCCAGGAGAAGGCTGTGCTGTTCCTGCATTGTCATCGGATTTTTAACATCCACCTAAATCCCAATGGGCAGAGGGACCTCATCCACCTAAATCCCAATGGGCAGAGGGACCTCATCCACCTAAATCCCAATAATGGGCAGAGGGACCTCATCCACCTAAATCCCAATGGGCAGAGGAACCTCATCCACCTAAATCCCAATGGGCAGAGGGACCTCATCCACCTAAATCCCAATGGGCAGAGGGACCTCATCCACTTAAATCCCAATAATGGGCAGAGGGACCTCATCCACTTAAATCCCAATAATGGGCAGAGGGACCTCATCCACCTAAATCCCAATAATGGGCAGAGGAACCTCATCCACCTAAATCCCAATAATGGGCAGAGGGACCTCATCCACCTAAATCCCAATAATGGGCAGAGGGACCTCATCCACCTAAATCCCAATGGGCAGAGGAACCTCATCCGCTTAAATCCCAATAATGGGCAGAGGAACCTCATCCACCTAAATCCCAATGGGCAGAGGAACATCATCCACCTAAATCCCAATAATGGGCAGAGGAACCTCATCCACCTAAATCCCAATGGGCAGAGGAACCTCATCCGCTTAAATCCCAATAATGGGCAGAGGGACCTCATCCACCTAAATCCCAATGGGCAGAGGAACCTCATCCACCTGAATCCCAATAATGGGCAGAGGAACATCATCCACCTAAATCCCAATAATGGGCAGAGGAACCTCATCCGCTTAAATCCCAATAATGGGCAGAGGAACCTCATCCACTTAAATCCCAATAATGGGCAGAGGAACCTCATCCACCTGAATCCCAATAATGGGCAGAGGAACCGCATCCACCTGAATCCCAATAATGGGCAGAGGAACCTCATCCGCTTAAATCCTAATAATGGGCAGAGGGACCTCATCCACCTAAATCCCAATAATGGGCAGAGGAACCTCATCCACCTAAATCCCAATAATGGGCAGAGGGACCTCATCCACCTAAATCCCAATGGGCAGAGGGACCTCATCCGCTTAAATCCCAATAATGGGCAGAGGGACCTCATCCACCTAAATCCCAATAATGGGCAGAGGAACCTCATCCACCTAAATCCCAATAATGGGCAGAGGGACCTCATCCGCTTAAATCCCAATAATGGGCAGAGGGACCTCATCCACCTAAATCCCAATAATGGGCAGAGGAACCTCATCCACCTAAATCCCAATAATGGGCAGAGGAACCTCATCCGCTTAAATCCCAATAATGGGCAGAGGAACCTCATCCGCTTAAATCCCAATAATGGGCAGAGGGACCTCATCCACCTGAATCCCAATAATGGGCAGAGGAACCTCATCCACCTAAATCCCAATAATGGGCAGAGGGACCTCATCCACCTAAATCCCAATAATGGGCAGAGGAACCTCATCCACCTAAATCCCAATAATGGGCAGAGGAACCTCATCCACCTAAATCCCAATAATGGGCAGAGGAACCTCATCCACCTAAATCCCAATAATGGGCAGAGGAACCTCATCCACCTAAATCCCAATAATGGGCAGAGGAACCTCATCCACCTAAATCCCAATAATGGGCAGAGGAACCTCATCCGCTTAAATCCCAATAATGGGCAGAGGAACCTCATCCACCTAAATCCCAATAATGGGCAGAGGGACCTCATCCGCTTAAATCCCAATAATGGGCAGAGGAACCTCATCTGCTTAAATCCCAATAATGGGCAGAGGAACCTCATCCACCTAAATCCCAATAATGGGCAGAGGAACCTCATCCACCTGAATCCCAATAATGGGCAGAGGAACATCATCCATCTAAATCCCAATAATGGGCAGAGGAACCTCATCCACTTAAATCCCAATAATGGGCAGAGGAACCTCATCCACCTAAATCCCAATAATGGGCAGAGGGACCTCATCCGCTTAAATCCCAATAATGGGCAGAGGGACCTCATCCACCTAAATCCCAATAATGGGCAGAGGAACCGCATCCACCTAAATCCCAATAATGGGCAGAGGAACCTCATCCGCTTAAATCCCAATAATGGGCAGAGGAACCTCATCCGCTTAAATCCCAATCATGGGCAGAGGGACCTCATCCACCTGAATCCCAATAATGGGCAGAGGAACCTCATCCACCTAAATCCCAATAATGGGCAGAGGAACCTCATCCACCTAAATCCCAATAATGGGCAGAGGAACCTCATCCACCTAAATCCCAATAATGGGCAGAGGGACCTCATCCGCTTAAATCCCAATAATGGGCAGAGGAACCTCATCTGCTTAAATCCCAATAATGGGCAGAGGGACCTCATCCACCTAAATCCCAATGGGCAGAGGGACCTCATCCACCTAAATCCCAATAATGGGCAGAGGAACCTCATCCGCTTAAATCCCAATAATGGGCAGAGGAACCTCATCCACTTAAATCCCAATAATGGGCAGAGGGACCTCATCCGCTTAAATCCCAATAATGGGCAGAGGAACCTCACCCACCTAAATCCCAACAATGGGCAGAGGAACCTCATCCACCTAAATCCCAATAATGGGCAGAGGAACCTCATCCACCTGAATCCCAATAATGGGCAGAGGAACCTCATCCGCTTAAATCCCAATAATGGGCAGAGGGACCTCACCCACCTAAATCCCAATAATGGGCAGATGAACCTCATCCACTTAAATCCCAATAATGGGCAGAGGGACCTCATCCAACTAAATCCCAATAATGGGCAGAGGAACTTTTTTTTTGTTTTTGTTTTTATGGGATGTGGACGTCGCTGGCAAGGCCAGCATTTATTGCCCATCCCTAATTGCCCTTGTGAAGGTGGTGGTGAGCCGCCTTCTTGAACCGCTGCAATCCGTGTGGTGAAGGTACTCCCACAATGCTGTTAGGTAGCGAGTTCCAGGATTTTGACCCAGCGATGATGAAAGATCGGCGATATACTTCAAAGTCAGGATGGTGTGTGGCTTGGAGGGGAGCTTGGAGATGATAGTGTTCCCATGCGCCTGCTGCCCTTGTCCTTCTAGGTGGAAAAGGTCGCGTGTTTGGGAGGTGCTGCCGAAGAAGCCTTGGCAAGTTGCAGCAGTGCATCTTGTAGATGGTACACCCGGCATCCAAGCTACGTCGGTGCTGGAGGGAGTGAATGTTTAAGGTGGTGGATGGGGTGCCAATCAAGCAGGCTGCTTTATCCTGGATGGTGTTGAGCTTCTTGTGTTGTTGGAGCTGCACTCATCCAGGCAATTGGAGAGTATTCCATCACACTCCTTACTTGTGCCTTGTAGATGGTGGAAAGGCTTTGGGGAGTCAGGAGGTGAGACACTCGCCGCAGAATACCTAGCCTCTGACCTGCTCTTGTTGACACAGTATTTATGTGGCTGGTCCAGTTAAGTTTCTGGTCAATGGTGACCCCCAGGATGTTGGTGGTGGGGGATTCGGCGATGGTAATGCCGTTGAATGTCAAGGGGAGGTGGTTAGACTCTCGCTTGTTGGACATAGTCATTGCCTGGCACGTGTGTGGCGCGAATGTTACCTGCCACTTATCAGCCCAACCCTGAACATCGTCCAGGTTTTGTTGCATACGGGCATGGACTGTTTAATTATCTGAGAAGGTGTGAAAGGCGCTGAACACTGTGCAGTCATCAGTGAACATCCCCATTTCTGACCATATGTTGGAGGGAAGGTCATTGATGAAGCAGCTGAAGATGGTTGGGCCGATGACACTGCCCTGAGGGTCTCCCGCAGCGATGTCCTGGGGCTGTGACGATTGGCCTTCAACTACCACAACCATCTTCCTTTGTGCTAGGTATGATTCCAGCCAGTGGAGAGTTTTCCCCCTGATTCCCATTGACTTCAGTTTTACTAGGGCTCCTTGATGCCACACTCTGTCAAATGCTGCCTTGATGTCAAGGACAGTCACTCTCACCTCACCTCTGGAATTCAGCTCCTTTGTCCATGTTTGGACCAAGGCTGTAATGAGGTCTGGAGCCGAGTGGTCTTGGCAGAACCCAAACTGGGCATCAGTGAGCAGGTTATTGGTAAGTGCCGCTTGCTAGCACTGTCGATGACACCTTCCATCACTTTGCTGATGATCGAAAGTAGACTGATGGGGTGGTAATTGGCCGGGTTGGATTTGTCCTGCTTTTCGTGGCCAGGACATGCCTGGGCAGTTTTCCACATTGTCGGATAGATGCCAGTGTTGTAGCTGTACTGGAACAGCTTGGCTAGAGGCGCGGCTAGTTCTGAAGCACAAGTCTTCAGCATGATAGCCGGGATGTTGTCGGGGCCCATAGCCTTTGCTGTATCCAGTGAGCTCAGCCGTTTCTTGATATCACGTGGAGTGAATTGAATTGGCTGAAGACTGGCTTCTGTGATGGTGGGGACCTCAGGAGTAGGCACTCGGCACTTCTGGCTGAAGATGGCTGCAAATGCTTCAGCCTTGTCTTTTGCACTCACGTGCTGGGCTCCACCATCATTGAGGATGGGGATATTCATGGAGCCTCCTCCTCCCCCCATTAGTTGTTTAATGGTCCACCACAATTCGCGACTGGATGTGGCAGGACTGCAGAGCCTTGATCTGATCCATTGGTTGTGGGATCTATAGCATGCTGCTTCCACTTTTTAGCATGTATGTAGTCCTGTGTTGCAGCTTCCCAGGTTGGCACCTCATTTTTAGGTACACCTGGTGCTGCTCCTGGCATGCTCTTCAACACTCCCTATTGAATCAGGGTTGGTCCCTGGCTTGATAATAATGGTAGGGCGAGGGATATGCTGGGCCATGAGGTTACAGATTGCGGTGGAATACAATTCTGCTGTTGCTGATGGCCCACAGCGTCTCATGGATGCCCAGTTTTAAGCTGCTAGATCTGTTCTGAATCTATCCCATTTAGCACGGTGGTAGTGCCACACAACACACAGGAGGGTGTCCTCAGTATGAAGACGGGACCTCATCTCCACAATGACTGTGCGGTGGTTACTGCTACCAATACTGTCATGGGCATCTGCGACAGGTAGACTGGTGAGGGCGAGGTCAAGTAGGTTTTTCCCTCGTGTTGGTTCTCTCACCACCTGTCGCAGGCCCAGACTGGCAGTTATGTCCTTCAGGACTCGGCCAGCTCGGTCAGTAGTGGTGCTACTGAGCCACTCTTGGTGATGGACATTGAAGCCTCCCACTCAGAGTACATTCTGTGCCCTTGCTACTCTCAGTGCTTCTTCCAAGTGGTGTTCAACATGGAGGAGTACTGATTCATCAGCTGAGGGAGAGTGGTAGGTGGTAATCAGCAGGAGGTTTCCTTGCCCATGCTTGACCTGAAGCCATGAGACTTCATGAGGTCCAGAGTCAATGTTGAAGATTCCCAGGGCCACTCCTTCCCGACTGTATACCACTGTGCCACCATCCCTGGTGGGTCTGTCCTTCCGGTGGGACAGGACATACCCAGGGATGGTGATGGAGGAGTTCGGGACATTGGCTGAAAGGTATGATTCTGTGAGTATGACTATGTCAGGCTGTTGCTTGACTAGTCTGTGGGACAGCTCTCCCAATTTTGGCACAAGTCCCCAGATGTTGGTGAGGAGGACTTTGCAGGGTGTACTGTTATCGTGTCCATAGCTGGTGCTGAGGTCGATGTCAGGTGGTCCGTCCAGTTTCATTCTTATTATTGTGTTTCGTAGCGCTTTGTTATAACCGAGTGGCTCGCTAGGCCATTTCAGAGGGCAGTGAAGAGTCAGCCACGTTGCTGTGGGTCTGGAGTCACATATAGGCCAGACCAGGTAAGGACGGCAGATTTCCTTCCCTAAAGGACATTAGTGAACCAGATGGGTTTTTACGACAATCCGATAGTTTCATGGTCACCATTGCTGATACATGCTTTTTATTGCAGATTTATTTAATTTAACTGAATTTAAATTCCCCAGCTGCCGTGGTGGGATTTGAACTCACACTTCTGGATCATTAGTCCAGGCGTCTGGATTACTAGCCCGGTGACATTACCACTACCGTCCCCTACCGCATCCACCTAAACCCCAATAATGGGCAGAGGAACCTCATCCACCTAAATCCCAATAATGGGCAGAGGAACCGCATCCACCTAAATCCCAATAATGGGCAGAGGAACCTCATCCACCTGAATCCCAATAATGGGCAGAGGAACCTCATCCACCTGAATCCCAATAATGGGCAGAGGAACCTCATCCACCTAAACCCCAATAATGGGCAGAGGAACCTCATCCACCTAAATCCCAATAATGGGCAGAGGAACCTCATCCACCTGAATCCCAATAATGGGCAGAGGAACCTCATCCACCTAAATCCCAATAATGGGCAGAGGAACCTCATCCACCTAAATCCCAATAATGGGCAGAGGAACCTCATCCACCTAAATCCCAATAGTGGGCAGAGGAACCTCATCCACCTAAATCCCAATAATGGGCAGAGGAACCTCATCCACCTGAATCCCAATAATGGGCAGAGGAACCGCATCCACTTAAATCCCAATAATGGGCAGAGGAACCTCATCCACCTGAATCCCAATAATGGGCAGAGGGACCTCATCCACCTGAATCCCAATAATGGGCAGAGGAACCGCATCCACTTAAATCCCAATAATGGGCAGAGGAACCTCATCCACCTGAATCCCAATAATGGGCAGAGGAACCGCATCCACTTAAATCCCAATAATGGGCAGAGGAACATCATCCACCTGAATCCCAATAATGGGCAGAGGGACCTCATCCACCTGAATCCCAATAATGGGCAGAGGGACCTCATCCACCTGAATCCCAATAATGGGCAGAGGAACCGCATCCACTTAAATCCCAATAATGGGCAGAGGAACCTCATCCACCTGAATCCCAATAATGGGCAGAGGAACCGCATCCACTTAAATCCCAATAATGGGCAGAGGAACCTCATCCACCTGAATCCCAATAATGGGCAGAGGGACCTCATCCACCTGAATCCCAATAATGGGCAGAGGAACCGCATCCACTTAAATCCCAATAATGGGCAGAGGAACCTCATCCACCTGAATCCCAATAATGGGCAGAGGAACCGCATCCACTTAAATCCCAATAATGGGCAGAGGAACATCATCCACCTGAATCCCAATAATGGGCAGAGGGACCTCATCCACCTGAATCCCAATAATGGGCAGAGGGACCTCATCCACCTGAATCCCAATAATGGGCAGAGGAACCGCATCCACTTAAATCCCAATAATGGGCAGAGGAACCTCATCCACCTGAATCCCAATAATAGGCAGAGGAACCTCATCCACCTAAATCCCAATAATGGGCAGAGGGACCTCATCCACTTAAATCCCAATAATGGGCAGAGGAACATCATCCACCTAAATCCCAATAATGGGCAGAGGAACCTCATCCACCTAAATCCCAATAATGGGCAGAGGAACCTCATCCACCTAAATCCCAATAATGGGCAGAGGGACCTCATCCACCTGAATCCCAATAATGGGCAGAGGAACCTCATCCACCTAAATCCCAATAATGGGCAGAGGAACCTCATCCACCTAAATCCCAATAATGGGCAGAGGAACCTCATCCACCTGAATCCCAATAATGGGCAGAGGAACCTCATCCACCTAAATCCCAATAATGGGCAGAGGAACCTCATCCACCTTAATCCCAATATTGGGCAGAGGAACCTCATCCGCTTAAATCCCAATAATGGGCAGAGGGACCTCATCCACCTGAATCCCAATAATGGGCAGAGGGACCTCATCCACCTAAATCCCAATAATGGGTAGATGAACCTCATCCACCTGAATCCGAATAATGGGCAGAGGAACCTCATCCACCTAAATCCCAATAATGGGCAGAGAACCTCATCCACCTTAATCCCAATAATGGGCAGAGGAACCTCATCCACCTAAATCCCAATAATGGGCAGAGGGACCTCATCCACCTGAATCCCAATAATGGGCAGAGGAACCTCATCCACCTGAATCCCAATAATGGGCAGAGGAACCTCGTCCACCTGAATCCCAATAATGGGCAGAGGAACCTCATCCACCCGAATCCCAATAATGGGCAGAGGAACCTCATCTACCTGAATCCCAATAATGGGCAGAGGAACCTCATCCACCAATATCCCAATAATGGGCAGAGGAACCTCATCCACCGAAACCCCAATAATGGGCAGAGGAACCTCATCCACCTGAATCCCAATAATGGGCAGAGGAACCTCATCCACCTAAATCCCAATAATGGGCAGAGGAACCTCATCCACCTAAATCCCAATAATGGGCAGAGGAACCTCATCCACCTAAATCCCAATAATGGGCAGAGGAACCTCATCCACCTAAATCCCAATAATGGGCAGAGGAACCTCATCCACCTGAATCCCAATAATGGGCAGAGGAACCTCATCCACCTAAATCCCAATAATGGGCAGAGGAACCTCATCCACCCGAATCCCAATAATGGGCAGAGGAACCTCATCCACCTGAATCCCAATAACAGGCAGAGGAACCTCATCCACCTGAATCCCAATAATGGGCAGAGGAACATCATCCACCCAAATCCCAATAATGGGCAGAGGAACCTCATCCACCTAAATCCCAATAATGGGCAGAGGAACATCATCCACCTAAATCCCAATAATGGGCAGAGGAACCTCATCCACCTGAATCCCAATAATGGGCAGAGGAACCTCATCCACCTGAATCCCAATAATGGGCAGAGGAACCTCATCCACCTAAATCCCAATAATGGGCAGAGGGACCTCATCCACCTAAATCCCAATAATGGGCAGAGGAACCTCATCCACCTAAATCCCAATAATGGGCAGAGGGACCTCATCCACCTAAATCCCAATAATGGGCAGAGGAACCTCATCCACCTAAATCCCAATAATGGGCAGAGGAACCTCATCCACCTAAATCCCAATAATGGGCAGAGGGACCTCATCCACCTAAATCCCAATAATGGGCAGAGGAACCTCATCCACCTGAATCCCAATAATGGGCAGAGGAACCTCATCCACCTAAATCCCAATAATGGGCAGAGGAACCTCATCCACCTAAATCCCAATAATGGGCAGAGGAACCTCATCCACTTAAATCCCAATAATGGGCAGAGGAACCTCATCCACCTAAATCCCAATAATGGGCAGAGGGACCTCATCCACCTAAATCCCAATAATGGGCAGAGGGACCTCATCCACCTGAATCCCAATAATAGGCAGAGGAACCTCATCCACCTAAATCCCAATAATGGGCAGAGGGACCTCATCCACCTGAATCCCAATAATAGGCAGAGGAACCTCATCCACCTAAATCCCAATAATGGGCAGATGAACCTCATCCACCTGAATCCCAATAATGGGCAGATGAACCTCATCCACCTAAATCCCAATAATGGGCAGAGGAACCTCATCCACCTAAATCCCAATAATGGGCAGAGGAACCTCATCCACCTGAATCCCAATAATGGGCAGAGGAACCTCATCCACCTAAATCCCAATAATGGGCAGAGGAACCTCATCCACCTGAATCCCAATAATGGGCAGAGGAACCTCATCCACCTAAATCCCAATAATGGGCAGAGGAACCTCATCCACCTAAATCCCAATAATGGGCAGAGGAAGCTCATCCACCTGAATCCCAATAATGGGCAGAGGAACCTCATCCACCTGAATCCCAATAATGGGCAGAGGAACCTCATCCACCTAAATCCCAATAATGGGCAGAGGAACCTCATCCACCTGAATCCCAATAATGGGCAGAGGAACCTCATCCACCTTAATCCCAATAATGGGCAGAGGAACCTCATCCGCTTAAATCCCAATAATGGGCAGAGGGATCTCATCCACCTGAATCCCAATAATGGGCAGAGGGACCTCATCCACCTAAATCCCAATAATGGGTAGATGAACCTCATCCACCTGAATCCCAATAATGGGCAGAGGAACCTCATCCACCTAAATCCCAATAATGGGTAGATGAACCTCATCCACCTGAATCCCAATAATGGGCAGAGGAACGTCATCCACCTAAATCCCAATAATGGGCAGAGGAACCTCATCCACCTTAATCCCAATAATGGGCAGAGGAACCTCATCCACCTAAATCCCAATAATGGGCAGAGGGACCTCATCCACCTGAATCCCAATAATGGGCAGAGGAACCTCATCCACCTGAATCCCAATAATGGGCAGAGGAACCTCGTCCACCTGAATCCCAATAATGGGCAGAGGAACCTCATCCACCTGAATCCCAATAATGGGCAGAGGAACCTCATCCACCTGAATCCCAATAATGGGCAGAGGAACCTCATCCACCTAAATCCCAATAATGGGCAGAGGAACCTCATCCACCCGAATGCCAATAATGGGCAGAGGAACCTCATCCACCTGAATCCCAATAATGGGCAGAGGAACCTCATCCACCTATATCCCAATAATGGGCAGAGGAACCTCATCCACCTAAACCCCAATAATGGGCAGAGGAACCTCATCCACCTGAATCCCAATAATGGGCAGAGGGACCTCATCCACCTAAATCCCAATAATGGGCAGAGGGACCTCATCCACCTGAATCCCAATAATGGGCAGAGGGACCTCATCCACCTAAATCCCAATAATGGGCAGAGGAACCTCATCCACCTAAATCCCAATAATGGGCAGATGAACCTCATCCACCTGAATCCCAATAATGGGCAGATGAACCTCATCCACCTAAATCCCAATAATGGGCAGAGGAACCTCATCCACCTAAATCCCAATAATGGGCAGAGGAACCTCATCCACCTGAATCCCAATAATGGGCAGAGGAACCTCATCCACCTAAATCCCAATAATGGGCAGAGGAACCTCATCCACCTAAATCCCAATAATGGGCAGATGAACCTCATCCACCTGAATCCCAATAATGGGCAGATGAACCTCATCCACCTAAATCCCAATAATGGGCAGAGGAACCTCATCCACCGAAATCCCAATAATGGGCAGAGGAACCTCATCCACCTGAATCCCAATAATGGGCAGAGGAACCTCATCCACCTAAATCCCAATAATGGGCAGAGGAACCTCATCCAACTAAATCCCAATAATGGGCAGAGGAACCTCATCCACTTAAATCCCAATAATGGGCAGAGGAACCTCATCCACTTAAATCCCAATAATGGGCAGAGGAACCTCATCCACCTAAATCCCAATAATGGGCAGAGGAACCTCATCCACCTAAATCCCAATAATGGGCAGAGGAACCTCATCCACCTAAATCCCAATAATGGGCAGAGGAACCTCATCCACCTGAATCCCAATAATGGGCAGAGGAACCTCATCCACCTGAATCCCAATAATGGGCAGAGGAACCTCATCCACCTGAATCCCAATAATGGGCAGAGGAACATCATCCACCTGAATCCCAATAATGGGCAGAGGAACCTCATCCACCTAAATCCCAATAATGGGCAGAGGAACCTCATCCACCTAAATCCCAATAATGGGCAGAGGAACCTCATCCACCTAAATCCCAATAATGGGCAGAGGAACCTCATCCACCTAAATCCCAATAATGGGCAGAGGAACCTCATCCACCTGAATCCCAATAATGGGCAGAGGAACCTCATCCACCTAAATCCCAATAATGGGCAGAGGAACCTCATCCACCTAAATCCCAATAATGGGCAGAGGAACCTCATCCACCTAAATCCCAATAATGGGCAGAGGAACCTCATCCACCCGAATCCCAATAATGGGCAGAGGAACCTCATCCACCTAAATCCCAATAATGGGCAGAGGAACCTCATCCACCTAAATCCCAATAATGGGCAGAGGAACCTCATCCACCTGAATCCCAATAATGGGCAGAGGAACCTCATCCACCTGAATCCCAATAATGGGCAGAGGAACCTCATCCACCTGAATCCCAATAGTGGGCAGAGGAACCTCATCCACCTGAATCCCAATAATGGGCAGAGGAACCTCATCCACCTTAATCCCAATAATGGGCAGAGGAACCTCATCCGCTTAAATCCCAATAATGGGCAGAGGGACCTCATCCACCTGAATCCCAATAATGGGCAGAGGGACCTCATCCACCTAAAGCCCAATAATGGGTAGATGAACCTCATCCACCTGAATCCCAATAATGGGCAGAGGAACCTCATCCACCTAAATCCCAATAATGGGTAGATGAACCTCATCCACCTGAATCCCAATAATGGGCAGATGAACCTCATCCACCTAAATCCCAATAATGGGCAGAGGAACCTCATCCACCTTAATCCCAATAATGGGCAGAGGAACCTCATCCACCTAAATCCCAATAATGGGCAGAGGAACCTCATCCACCTAAATCCCAATAATGGGCAGAGGAACCTCATCCACCTAAATCCCAATAATGGGCAGAGGGACCTCATCCACCTGAATCCCCATAATGGGCAGAGGAACCTCATCCACCTGAATCCCAATAATGGGCAGAGGAACCTCGTCCACCTGAATCCCAATAATGGGCAGAGGAACCTCATCCACCTGAATCCCAATAATGGGCAGAGGAACCTCATCCACCTGAATCCCAAAAATGGGCAGAGGAACCTCATCCACCTAAATCCCAATAATGGGCAGAGGAACCTCATCCACCCGAATCCCAATAATGGGCAGAGGAACCTCATCCACCTGAATCCCAATAATGGGCAGAGGAACCTCATCCACCTATATCCCAATAATGGGCAGAGGAACCTCATCCACCTAAACCCCATTAATGGGCAGAGGAACCTCATCCACCTGAATCCCAATAATGGGCAGAGGAACCTCATCCAACTAAATCCCAATAATGGGCAGAGGAACCTCATCCACCTAAACCCCATTAATGGGCAGAGGAACCCCATCCACCTGAATCCCAATAATGGGCAGAGGAACCTCATCCACCTAAATCCCAATAATGGGCAGAGGAACCTCATCCACCCGAATCCCAATAATGGGCAGAGGAACCTCATCCACCTGAATCCCAATAATGGGCAGAGGAACATCATCCACCTAAATCCCAATAATGGGCAGAGGAACCTCATCCACCTGAATCCCAATAATGGGCAGAGGAACATCATCCACCTAAATCCCAATAATGGGCAGAGGAACATCATCCACCGAAATCCCAATAATGGGCAGAGGGACCTCATCCACCTAAATCCCAATAATGGGCAGATGAACCTCATCCACCGAAACCCCAATAATGGGCAGAGGAACCTCATCCACCTAAATCCCAATAATGGGCAGAGGAACCTCATCCACCTGAATCCCAATAATGGGCAGAGGAACCTCATCCACCTAAATCCCAATAATGGGCAGAGGAACCTCATCCACCCGAATCCCAATAATGGGCAGAGGGACCTCATCCACCTGAATCCCAATAATGGGCAGAGGAACCTCATCCACCTAAATCCCAATAATGGGCAGAGGAACCTCATCCACTGAAATCCCAATAATGGGCAGAGGAACCTCATCCACCTAAATCCCAATAATGGGCAGAGGAACCTCATCCACCTGAATCCCAAAAATGGGCAGAGGAACCTCATCCACTTAAATCCCAATAATGGGCAGAGGGACCTCATCCACCTAAATCCCAATAATGGGCAGAGGAACCTCATCCACCTAAATCCCAATAATGGGCAGAGGAACCTCATCCACTTAAATCCCAATAATGGGCAGAGGGACCTCATCCACCTAAATCCCAATAATGGGCAGAGGGACCTCATCCACCTGAATCCCAATAATGGGCAGAGGAACCTCATCCACCTAAATCCCAATAATGGGCAGAGGAACCTCATCCACCTAAATCCCAATAATGGGCAAAGGGACCTCATCCACCTGAATCCCAATAATGGGCAGAGGAACCTCATCCACTTAAATCCCAATAATGGGCAGAGGGACCTCATCCACCTAAATCCCAATAATGGGCAGATGAACATCATCCACCTAAATCCCAATAATGGGCAGAGGGACCTCATCCACCTGAATCCCAATAATGGGCAGAGGAACCTCATCCACCTAAATCCCAATAATGGGCAGAGGAACCTCATCCACCTAAATCCCAATAATGGGCAGAGGGACCTCATCCACCTGAATCCCAATAATGGGCAGAGGAACCTCATCCACTTAAATCCCAATAATGGGCAGAGGGACCTCATCCACCTAAATCCAAATAATGGGCAGAGGAACCTCATCCACCTAAATCCCAATAATGGGCAGAGGAACCTCATCCACCTAAATCCCAATAATGGGCAGAGGAACATCATCCACCTAAATCCCAATAATGGGCAGAGGAACCTCATCCACCTAAATCCCAATAATGGGCAGAGGAACCTCATCCACCTGAATCCCAATAATGGGCAGAGGGACCTCATCCACCTAAATCCCAATAATGGGCAGAGGGACCTCATCCACCTAAATCCCAATAATGGGCAGAGGAACCTCATCCACCTAAATCCCAATAATGGGCAGAGGAACCTCATCCACCTAAATCCCAATAATGGGCAGAGGGACCTCATCCACCTAAATCCCAATAATGGGCAGAGGGACCTCATCCACCTAAATCCCAATGGGCAGAGGAACCTCATCCACCTAAATCCCAATGGGCAGAGGAAACTCATCCACCTGAATCCCAATAATGGGCAGAGGGACCTCATCCACCTAAATCCCAATAATGGGCAGAGGAACCTCATCCACCTAAATCCCAATAATGGGCAGAGGAACCTCATCCACCTAAATCCCAATAATGGGCAGAGGGACCTCATCCACCTGAATCCCAATAATGGGCAGAGGAACCTCATCCACCTGAATCCCAATAATGGGCAGAGGAACATCATCCACCTGAATCCCAATAATGGGCAGAGGAACCTCATCCACCTAAATCCCAATAATGGGCAGAGGAACCTCATCCACCTAAATCCCAATAATGGGCAGAGGAACCTCATCCACCTAAATCCCAATAATGGGCAGAGGAACCTCATCCACCTGAATCCCAATAATGGGCAGAGGAACCTCATCCACCTGAATCCCAATAATGGGCAGAGGAACATCATCCACCTAAATCCCAATAATGGGCAGAGGAACCTCATCCACCTAAATCCCAATAATGGGCAGAGGGACCTCATCCACCTAAATCCCAATAATGGGCAGAGGAACCTCATCCACCTAAATCCCAATAATGGGCAGAGGAACCTCATCCACCTAAATCCCAATAATGGGCAGAGGAACCTCATCCACCTAAATCCCAATAATGGGCAGAGGAACCTCATCCACCTAAACCCCAATAATGGGCAGAGGAACCTCATCCACCTAAATCCCAATAATGGGCAGAGGGACCTCATCCACCTAAATCCCAATAATGGGCAGAGGAACCTCATCCACCTAAATCTCAATAACGGGCAGAGGAACCTCATCCACCTAAATCCCAATAATGGGCAGAGGAACCTCATCCACCTAAATCCCAATAATGGGCAGAGGGGCCTCATCCACCTAAATCCCAATAATGGGCAGAGGGGCCTCATCCACCTAAATCCCAATAATGGGCAGAGGAACCTCATCCACCTAAATCCCAATAATGGGCAGAGGAACCTCATCCACCTAAATCCCAATAATGGGCAGAGGAACATCATCCACCTAAATCCCAATAATGGGCAGAGGAACCTCATCCACCTCAATCCCAATAATGGGCAGAGGAACCTCATCCACCTGAATCCCAATAATGGGCAGAGGAACCTCATCCACCTGAATCCCAATAATGGGCAGAGGAACCTCATCCACCTAAATCCCAATAATGGGCAGAGGAACCTCATCCACCTGAATCCCAATAATGGGCAGAGGAACCTCATCCACCTAAATCCCAATAATGGGCAGAGGAACCTCACCCACCTGAATCCCAATAATGGGCAGAGGAACCTCATCCACCTAAATCCCAATAATGGGCAGAGGAACCTCATCCACCTAAACCCCAATAATGGGCAGAGGAACCTCATCCACCTAAATCCCAATAATGGGCAGAGGAACCTCATCCACCTAAATCCCAATAATGGGCAGAGGAACCTCATCCACCTAAATCCCAATAATGGGCAGAGGAACCTCATCCACCTAAATCCCAATAATGGGCAGAGGAACCTCATCCACCTAAATCCCAATAATGGGCAGAGGAACCTCATCCACCTGAATCCCAAAAATGGGCAGAGGAACCACATCCACCTGAATCCCAATAATGGGCAGAGGGACCTCATCCAGTTAAATCCCAATAATGGGCAGAGGAACCTCATCCACCTAAATCCCAATAATGGGCAGAGGAACCTCATCCACCTAAATCCCAATAATGGGCAGAGGAACCTCATCCACCTAAATCCCAATAATGGGCAGAGGAACCTCATCCACCTAAATCCCAATAATGGGCAGAGGAGCCTCATCCACCTGAATCCCAATAATGGGCAGAGGAACCTCATCCACCTAAATCCCAATAATGGGCAGAGGAACCTCATCCACCTAAATCCCAATAATGGGCAGAGGAACATCATCCACCTAAATCCCAAAAATGGGCAGAGGAACCTCATCCACCTAAATCCCAATAATGGGCAGAGGAACCTCATCCACCTAAATCCCAATAATGGGCAGAGGAACCTCATCCACCTGAATCCCAATAATGGGCAGAGGGACCTCATCCGCTTAAATCCCAATAATGGGCAGAGGAACCGCATCCACCTGAATCCCAATAATGGGCAGAGGGACCTCATCCACCTAAATCCCAATAATGGGCAGAGGAACATCATCCACCTGAATCCCAATAATGGGCAGAGGAACCTCATCCACCTAAATCCCAATAATGGGCAGAGGAACCTCATCCACCTGAATCCCAATAATGGGCAGAGGAACCTCATCCACCTGAATCCCAATAATGGGCAGAGGAACATCATCCACCTAAATCCCAATAATGGGCAGAGGAACATCATCCACCGAAATCCCAATAATGGGCAGAGGGACCTCATCCACCTAAATCCCAAAAATGGGCAGATGAACCTCATCCACCGAAACCCCAATAATGGGCAGAGGAACCTCATCCACCTAAATCCCAATAATGGACAGAGGGACCTCATCCACCTGAATCCCAATAATGGGCAGAGGGACCTCATCCACCTGAATCCCAATAATGGGCAGAGGGACCTCATCCACCTAAATCCCAATAATGGGCAGAGGAACATCATCCACCTAAATCCCAATAATGGGCAGAGGAACATCATCCACCTGAATCCCAATAATGGGCAGAGGAACATCATCCACCTAAATCCCAATAATGGGCAGAGGAACATCATCCACCTAAATCCCAATAATGGGCAGAGGAACCTTATCCACCTGAATCCCAATAATGGGCAGAGGAACATCATCCACCTAAATCCCAATAATGGGCAGAGGAACGTCATCCACCTAAACCCCAATAATGGGCAGAGGGACCTCATCCACCTAAATCCCAACAATGGGCAGAGGAACCTCATCCACCTGAATCCCAATAATGGGCAGAGGAACCTCATCCACCTGAATCCCAATAATGGGCAGGGGAACCTCATCCACCTGAATCCCAATAATGGGCAGAGGAACCTCATCCACCTAAATCCCAATAATGGGCAGAGGAACCTCATCCACCTAAATCCCAATAATGGGCAGAGGAACATCATCCACCTAAATCCCAATAATGGGCAGAGGAACATCATCCACCTGAATCCCAATAATGGGCAGAGGAACATCATCCACCTAAATCCCAATAATGGGCAGATGAACCTCATCCACCTAAATCCCAATAATGGGCAGAGGAACATCATCCACCTAAATCCCAATAATGGGCAGAGGAACCTCATCCACCTGAATCCCAATAATGGGCAGAGGAACATCATCCACCTAAATCCCAATAATGGGCAGAGGAACGTCATCCACCTAAACCCCAATAATGGGCAGAGGGACCTCATCCACCTAAATCCCAACAATGGGCAGAGGAACCTCATCCACCTGAATCCCAATAATGGGCAGAGGAACCTCATCCACCTGAATCCCAATAATGGGCAGGGGAACTTCATCCACCTGAATCCCAATAATGGGCAGAGGAACCTCATCCACCTGAATCCCAATAATGGGCAGAGGAACCTCATCCACCTGAATCCCAATAATGGGCAGAGGGACCTCATCCACCTAAATCCAAATAATGGGCAGAGGAACCTCATCCACCTAAATCCAAATAATGGGCAGAGGAACCTCATCCACCCGAATCCCAATAATGGGCAGAGGAACCTCATCCACCTGAATCCCAATAATGGGCAGAGGGACCTCATCCACCTGAATCCCAATAATGGGCAGAGGAACCTCATCCACCTAAATCCCAATAATGGGCAGAGGAACCTCATCCACCTGAATCCCAATAATGGGCAGAGGAACCTCATCCACCTGAATCCCAATAATGGGCAGAGGAACCTCATCCACCTAAATCCCAATAATGGGCAGAGGAACCTCATCCACCTAAACCCCAATAATGGGCAGAGGAACCTCATCCACCTGTATCCCAATAATGGGCAGTGGAACCTCATCCACCGAAATCCCAATAATGGGCAGAGGAACCTCATCCACCTAAATCCCAATAATGGGCAGAGGAACCTCATCCACCTAAATCCCAATAATGGGCAGAGGAACGTCATCCACCTAAATCCCAATAATGGGCAGAGGAACCTCATCCACCTGAATCCCAATAATGGGCAGAGGAACCTCATCCACCCGAATCCCAATAATGGGCAGAGGAACCTCATCCACCTGAATCCCAATAATGGGCAGAGGAACCTCATCCACCTAAATCCCAATAATGGGCAGAGGAACCTCATCCACCTAAATCCCAATAATGGGCAGAGGAACCTCATCCACTTAAATCCCAATAATGGGCAGAGGAACCTCATCCACCTAAATCCCAATAATGGGCAGAGGAACCTCATCCACCTGAATCCCAAAAATGGGCAGAGGGACCTCATCCACCTAAATCCCAATAATGGGCAGAGGAACCTCATCCACTTAAATCCCAATAATGGGCAGAGGGTCCTCATCCACCTAAATCCCAATAATGGGCAGAGGAACCTCATCCACCTAAATCCCAATAATGGGCAGAGGAACCTCATCCACTTAAATCCCAATAATGGGCAGAGGGACCTCATCCACCTAAATCCCAATAATGGGCAGAGGGACCTCATCCACCTGAATCCCAATAATGGGCAGAGGAACCTCATCCACCTAAATCCCAATAATGGGCAAAGGGACCTCATCCACCTGAATCCCAATAATGGGCAGAGGAACCTCATCCACTTAAATCCCAATAATGGGCAGAGGGACCTCATCCACCGAAATCCCAATAATGGGCAGATGAACATCATCCACCTAAATCCCAATAATGGGCAGAGGGACCTCATCCACCTGAATCCCAATAATGGGCAGAGGAACCTCATCCACCTAAATCCCAATAATGGGCAGAGGAACCTCATCCACCTAAATCCCAATAATGGGCAGAGGGACCTCATCCACCTGAATCCCAATAATGGGCAGAGGAACCTCATCCACTTAAATCCCAATAATGGGCAGAGGAACCTCATCCATCTAAATCCCAATAATGGGCAGAGGGACCTCATCCACCTGAATCCCAATGGGCAGAGGAACCTCATCCACCTAAATCCCAATGGGCAGAGGAACCTCATCCACCTGAATCCCAATAATGGGCAGAGGGACCTCATCCACCTAAATCCCAATAATGGGCAGAGGGACCTCATCCACCTAAATCCCAATGGGCAGAGGAACCTCATCCACCTAAATCCCAATGGGCAGAGGAACCTCATCCACCTGAATCCCAATAATGGGCAGAGGGACCTCATCCACCTAAATCCCAATAATGGGCAGAGGGACCTCATCCACCTAAATCCCAATGGGCAGAGGAACCTCATCCACCTAAATCCCAATGGGCAGAGGAACCTCATCCACCTGAATCCCAATAATGGGCAGAGGGACCTCATCCACCTAAATCCCAATAATGGGCAGAGGAACCTCATCCACCTGAATCCCAATAATGGGCAGAGGAACCTCATCCACCTAAATCCCAATAATGGGCAGAGGAACCTCATCCACCTAAATCCCAATAATGGGCAGAGGAACCTCATCCACTTAAATCCCAATAATGGGCAGAGGAACCTCATCCACTTAAATCCCAATAATGGGCAGAGGAACCTCATCCACCTAAATCCCAATAATGGGCAGAGGAACCTCATCCACCTGAATCCCAATAATGGGCAGAGGAACCTCATCCACCTGAATCCCAATAATGGGCAGAGGAACCTCATCCACCTAAATCCCAATAATGGGCAGAGGAAACTCATCCACCTAAATCCCAATAATGGGCAGAGGGACCTCATCCACCTAAATCCCAATAATGGGCAGAGGAACATCATCCACCTAAATCCCAATAATGGGCCGAGGAACCTCATCCACCTAAATCCCAATAATGGGCAGAGGAACCTCATCCACCTAAATCCCAATAATGGGCAGAGGAACCTCATCCACCTAAATCCCAATAATGGGCAGAGGAACCTCATCCACCTAAATCCCAATAATGGGCAGAGGAACCTCATCCACCTAAATCCCAATAATGGGCAGAGGAACCTCATCCACCTAAATCCCAATAATGGGCAGAGGAACCTCATCCACCTAAACCCCAATAATGGGCAGAGGAACCTCATCCACCTAAATCCCAATAATGGGCAGAGGGACCTCATCCACCTAAATCCCAATAATGGGCAGAGGAACCTCATCCACCTAAATCCCAATAATGGGCAGAGGAACCTCATCCACCTAAATCCCAATAATGGGCAGAGGAACCTCATCCACCTGAATCCCAATAATGGGCAGAGGAACCTCATCCACCTGAATCCCAATAATGGGCAGAGGAACCTCATCCACCTGAATCCCAATAATGGGCAGAGGAACATCATCCACCTGAATCCCAATAATGGGCAGAGGAACCTCATCCACCTAAATCCCAATAATGGGCAGAGGAACCTCATCCACCTAAATCCCAATAATGGGCAGAGGAACCTCATCCACCTAAATCCCAATAATGGGCAGAGGAACCTCATCCACCTGAATCCCAATAATGAGCAGAGGAACCTCATCCACCTGAATCCCAATAATGGGCAGAGGCACCTCATCCACCTAAATCCCAATAATGGGCAGAGGAACCTCATCCACCTAAATCCCAATAATGGGCAGAGGGACCTCATCCACCTAAATCCCAATAATGGGCAGAGGAACATCATCCACCTAAATCCCAATAATGGGCCGAGGAACCTCATCCACCTAAATCCCAATAATGGGCAGAGGAACCTCATCCACCTAAATCCCAATAATGGGCAGAGGAACCTCATCCACCTAAATCCCAATAATGGGCAGAGGAACATCATCCACCGAAATCCCAATAATGGGCAGAGGAACCTCATCCACCTAAATCCCAATAATGGGCAGAGGGACCTCATCCACCTAAATCCCAATAATGGGCAGAGGAACCTCATCCACCTAAATCCCAATAATGGGCAGAGGAACCTCATCCACCTAAATCCCAATAATGGGCAGAGGAACCTCATCCACCTAAATCCCAATAATGGGCAGAGGAACCTCATCCACCTAAGCCCCAATAATGGGCTGAGGAACCTCATCCACCTAAATCCCAATAATGGGCAGAGGGACCTCATCCACCTAAATCCCAATAATGGGCAGAGGAACCTCATCCACCTAAATCCCAATAATGGGCAGAGGAACCTCATCCACCTAAATCCCAATAATGGGCAGAGGAACCTCATCCACCTGAATCCCAATAATGGGCAGAGGAACCTCATCCAGCTGAATCCCAATAATGGGCAGAGGAACCTCATCCACCTAAATCCAAATAATGGGCAGAGGGACCTCATCCAGCTAAATCCCAATAATGGGCAGAGGAACCTCATCCACCTGAATCCCAATAATGGGCAGAGGAACCTCATTCACCTAAATCCCAATAATGGGCAGAGGAACCTCACCCACCTGAATCCCAATAATGGGCAGAGGAACCTCATCCACCTAAATCCCAATAATGGGCAGAGGAACCTCATCCACCTAAACCCCAATAATGGGCAGAGGAACCTCATCCACCTAAATCCCAATAATGGGCAGAGGGACCTCATCCACCTAAATCCCAATAATGGGCAGAGGAACCTCATCCACCTAAATCCCAATAATGGGCAGAGGAACCTCATCCACCTAAATCCCAATAATGGACAGAGGAACCTCATCCACCTAAATCCCAATAATGGGCAGAGGAACCTCATCCACCTAAATCCCAATAATGGGCAGAGGAACCTCATCCACCTAAATCCCAATAATGGGCAGAGGAACCTCATCCACCTGAATCCCAATAATGGGCAGAGGAACCTCATCCACCTAAATCCAAATAATGGGCAGAGGGACCTCATCCACCTAAACCCCAATAATGGGCAGAGGAACCTCATCCACCCGAATCCCAATAATGGGCAGAGGAACCTCATCCACCTGAATCCCAATAATGGGCAGAGGGACCTCATCCACCTGAATCCCAATAATGGGCAGAGGGACCTCATCCACCTAAATCCCAATAATGGGCAGAGGAACCTCATCCACCTAAATCCCAATAATGGGCAGAGGAACCTCATCCACCTAAATCCCAATAATGGGCAGAGGAACCTCATCCACCTAAATCCCAATAATGGGCAGAGGAACCTCATCCACCTAAATCCCAATAATGGGCAGAGGAACATCATCCACCTAAATCCCAATAATGGGCAGAGGAACCTCATCCACCTAAATCCCAATAATGGGCAGAGGAACCTCATCCACCTAAATCCCAATAATGGGCAGAGGAACCTCATCCACCTGAATCCCAATAATGGGCAGAGGGACCTCATCCGCTTAAATCCCAATAATGGGCAGAGGAACCGCATCCACCTGAATCCCAATAATGGGCAGAGGGACCTCATCCACCTAAATCCCAATAATGGGCAGAGGAACATCATCCACCTGAATCCCAATAATGGGCAGAGGAACCTCATCCAACTAAATCCCAATAATGGGCAGAGGAACCTCATCCACCTGAATCCCAATAATGGGCAGAGGAACCTCATCCACCTGAATCCCAATAATGGGCAGAGGAACCTCATCCACTTAAATCCCAATAATGGGCAGAGGAACCTCATCCACCTAAATCCCAATAATGGGCAGAGGAACCTCATCCACTTAAATCCCAATAATGGGCAGAGGGACCTCATCCACCTAAATCCCAATAATGGGCAGAGGAACCTCATCCACTTAAATCCCAATAATGGGCAGAGGAACCTCATCCACTTAAATCCCAATAATGGGCAGAGGAACCTCATCCACCTGAATCCCAATAATGGGCAGAGGAACCTCATCCACCTAAATCCCAATGGGCAGAGGAACCTCATCCACCTAAATCCCAATAATGGGCAGAGGAACCTCATCCACCTGAATCCCAATAATGGGCAGAGGAACCTCATCCACTTAAATCCCAATAATGGGCAGAGGAACCTCATCCACCTAAATCCCAATACTGGGCAGAGGGACCTCATCCACCTAAATCTCAATAATGGGCAGAGGAACCTCATCCACCTGAATCCCAATAATGGGCAGAGGAACATCATCCACCTAAATCCCAATAATGGGCAGAGGAACATCATCCACCGAAATCCCAATAATGGGCAGAGGGACCTCATCCACCTAAATCCCAATAATGGGCAGATGAACCTCATCCACCGAAACCCCAATAATGGGCAGAGGAACATCATCCACCTAAATCCCAATAATGGGCAGATGAACCTCATCCACCTGAATCCCAATAATGGGCAGAGGAACATCATCCACCTAAATCCCAATAATGGGCAGAGGAACATCATCCACCGAAATCCCAATAATGGACAGAGGGACCTCATCCACCTGAATCCCAATAATGGGCAGAGGGACGTCATCCACCTGAATCCCAATAATGGGCAGAGGGACCTCATCCACCTAAATCCCAATAATGGGCAGAGGAACATCATCCACCTAAATCCCAATAATGGGCAGAGGAACATCATCCACCTGAATCCCAATAATGGGCAGAGGGACCTCATCCACCTAAATCCCAATAATGGGCAGAGGAACATCATCCACCTAAATCCCAATAATGGGCAGAGGAACATCATCCACCTAAATCCCAATAATGGGCAGAGGAACCTCATCCACCTGAATCCCAATAATGGGCAGAGGAACATCATCCACCTAAATCCCAATAATGGGCAGAGGAACGTCATCCACCTAAACCCCAATAATGGGCAGAGGGACCTCATCCACCTAAATCCCAACAATGGGCAGAGGAACCTCATCCACCTGAATCCCAATAATGGGCAGAGGAACCTCATCCACCTGAATCCCAATAATGGGCAGGGGAACCTCATCCACCTGAATCCCAATAATGGGCAGAGGAACCTCATCCACCTAAATCCCAATAATGGGCAGAGGAACCTCATCCACCTAAATCCCAATAATGGGCAGAGGAACATCATCCACCTGAATCCCAATAATGGGCAGAGGAACATCATCCACCTAAATCCCAATAATGGGCAGATGAACCTCATCCACCTAAATCCCAATAATGGGCAGAGGAACATCATCCACCTAAATCCCAATAATGGGCAGAGGAACCTCATCCACCTGAATCCCAATAATGGGCAGAGGAACATCATCCACCTAAATCCCAATAATGGGCAGAGGAACGTCATCCACCTAAACCCCAATAATGGGCAGAGGGACCTCATCCACCAAAATCCCAACAATGGGCAGAGGAACCTCATCCACCTGAATCCCAATAATGGGCAGAAGAACATCATCCACCTAAATCCCAATAATGGGCAGAGAAACGTCATCCACCTAAACCCCAATAATGGGCAGAGGGACCTCATCCACCAAAATCCCAACAATGGGCAGGGGAACCTCATCCACCTGAATCCCAATAATGGGCAGAGGAACCTCATCCACCTGAATCCCAATAATGGGCAGAGGGACCTCATCCACCTAAATCCCAATAATGGGCAGAGGGACCTCATCCACCTAAATCCAAATAATGGGCAGAGGAACCTCATCCACCTAAATCCAAATAATGGGCAGAGGAACCTCATCCACCTAAATCCCAATAATGGGCAGAGGAACCTCATCCACCTGAATCCCAATAATGGGCAGAGGAACCTCATCCACCTAAATCCCAATAATGGGCAGAGGAACCTCATCCACCTAAACCCCAATAATGGGCAGAGGAACCTCATCCACCTAAATCCCAATAATGGGCAGAGGAACCTCATCCACCTAAATCCCAATAATGGGCAGAGGGACCTCATCCACCTAAACCCCAATAATGGGCAGAGGAACCTCATCCACCTGAATCCCAATAATGGGCAGAGGAACCTCATCCACCTGAATCCCAATGATGGGCAGAGGAACCTCATCCACCTAAATCCCAATAATGGGCAGAGGAACCTCATCCAGCTAAATCCCAATAATGGGCAGAGGAACCTCATCCACCTAAATCCCAATAATGGGCAGAGGAACCTCATCCACCTTAATCCCAATAATGGGCAGAGGAACCTCATCCACCTGAATTCCAATAATGGGCAGAGGAACCTCATCCACCTAAATCCCAATAATTGGCAGAGGGAACTCATCCACCTGAATCCCACTCATAGGCAGAGGAACCTCATCCACCTGAATCCCAATAATGGGCAGAGGAACCTCATCCACCTAAATCCCAATAATGGGCAGAGGAACCTCATCCACCTGAATCCCAATAATGGGCAGATGAACCTCATCCACCTGAATCCCAATAATGGGCAGAGGAACCTCATCCACCTAAATCCCAATAATGGGCAGAGGAGCCTCATCCACCTAAATCCCAATAATGGGCAGAGGAACCTCATCCACCTAAATCCCAATAATGGGCAGAGGAACCTCATCCACCTGAATCCCAATAATGGGCAGAGGAACCTCATCCACCTGCATCCCAATAATGGGCAGAGGAACCTCATCCACCTGAATCCCAATAATGGGCAGAGGAACATCATCCACCTGAATCCCAATAATGGGCAGAGGAACCTCATCCACCTAAATCCCAATAATGGGCAGAGGAACCTCATCCACCTAAATCCCAATAATGGGCAGAGGAACCTCATCCACCTGAATCCCAATAATGGGCAGAGGAACCTCATCCACCTGAATCCCAATAATGGGCAGAGGAACCTCATCCACCTAAATCCCAATAATGGGCAGAGGAACATCATCCACCTAAATCCCAATAATGGGCAGAGGAACCTCATCCACCTAAATCCCAATAATGGGCAGAGGGACCTCATCCACCTAAATCCCAATAATGGGCAGAGGAACCTCATCCACCTAAATTCCAATAATGGGCAGAGGAACCTCATCCACCTAAATCCCAATAATGGGCAGGGGAACCTCATCCACCTAAATCCCAATAATGGGCAGAGGGACCTCATCCACCTGAATCCCAATAATGGGCAGAGGAACCTCATCCACCTAAATCCCAATAATGGGCAGAGGGACCTCATCCACCTAAATCCCAATAATGGGCAGGGGAACCTCATCCACCTAAATCCCAATAATGGGCAGAGGAACCTCATCCACCTAAATCCCAATAATGGGCAGAGGAACCTCATCCACCGAAATCCAAATAATGGGCAGAGGAACCTCATCCACCTGAATCCCAATAATGGGCAGAGGAACCTCATCCACCTGAATCCCAATAATGGGCAGAGGAACCTCATCCACCTAAATCCCAATAATGGGCAGAGGAACCTCATCCACCTAAATCCCAATAATGGGCAGAGGAACCTCGTCCACCTAAATCCAAATAATGGGCAGAGGAACCTCATCCACCTAAATCCCAATAATGGGCAGAGGAACCTCATCCACCTGAATCCCAATAATGGGCAGAGGAACATCATCCACCTAAATCCCAATAATGGGCAGAGGAACATCATCCACCTAAATCCCAATAATGGGCACATGAACCTCATCCACCTAAATCCCAATAATGGGCAGAGGAACCTCATCCACCTAAATCCCAATAATGGGCAGAGGAACCTCATCCACCTGAATCCCAATAATGGGCAGAGGGACCTCATTCACCTAAATCTCAATAATGGGCAGAGGAACCTCATCCACCTGAATCCCAATAATGGGCAGAGGAACATCATCCACCTAAATCCCAATAATGGGCAGAGGAACATCATCCACCTAAATCCCAATAATGGGCAGAGGAACCTCATCCACCTAAATCCCAATAATGGGCAGAGGAACATCATCCACCTAAATCCCAATAATGGGCAGAGGAACCTCATCCACCTGAATCCCAATAATGGGCAGAGGAACCTCATCCACCTGAATCCCAATAATGGGCAGAGGAACATCATCCACCTAAATCCCAATAATGGGCAGAGGAACATCATCCACCTAAATCCCAATAATGGGCAGAGGAACCTCATCCACCTAAATCCCAATAATGGGCAGAGGAACATCATCCACCTAAATCCCAATAATGGGCAGAGGAACCTCATCCACCTGAATCCCAATAATGGGCAGAGGAACCTCATCCACCTGAATCCCAATAATGGGCAGAGGAACCTCATCCACCTGAATCCCAATAATGGGCAGAGGAACCTCATCCACTTAAATCCCAATAATGGGCAGAGGAACCTCATCCACCTGAATCCCAATAATGGGCAGAGGAACCTCATCCACCGAAATCCCAATAATGGGCAGAGGAACCTCATCCACCTAAATCCCAATAATAGGCAGAGGAACCTCATCCACCTAAATCCCAATAATGGGCAGAGGAACCTCATCCACCTGAATCCCAATAATGGGCAGAGGAACCTCATCCACCTAAATCCCAATAATGGGCAGAGGAACATCATCCACCTAAATCCCAATAATGGGCAGAGGGACCTCATCCACCTAAATCCCAATAATGGGCAGAGGAACCTCATCCACCTAAATCCCAATAATGGGCAGAGGAACCTCATCCACCTGAATCCCAATAATGGGCAGAGGAACCTCATCCACCTAAATCCCAATAATGGGCAGAGGAACCTCATCCACCTAAATCCCAATAATGGGCAGAGGAACCTCATCCACCTAAATCCCAATAATGGGCAGAGGAACCTCATCCACCTAAATCCCAATAATGGGCAGAGGAACCTCATCCACCTAAATCCCAATAATGGGCAGAGGAACATCATCCACCTAAATCCCAATAATGGGCAGAGGAACCTCATCCACCTAAATCCCAATAATGGGCAGAGGAACCTCATCCACCTGAATCCCAATAATGGGCAGAGGAACCTCATCCACCTGAATCCCAATAATGGGCAGAGGAACCTCATCCACCTAAATCCAAATAATGGGCAGAGGGACCTCATCCAGCTAAATCCCAATAATGGGCAGAGGAACCTCATCCACCTGAATCCCAATAATGGGCAGAGGAACCTCATCCACCTAAATCCCAATAATGGGCAGAGGAACCTCACCCACCTGAATCCCAATAATGGGCAGAGGAACCTCATCCACCTAAATCCCAATAATGGGCAGAGGAACCTCATCCACCTAAATCCCAATAATGGGCAGAGGGACCTCATCCACCTAAATCCCAATAATGGACAGAGGAACCTCATCCACCTAAATCCCAATAATGGGCAGAGGAACCTCATCCACCTAAATCCCAATAATGGGCAGAGGAACCTCATCCACCTGAATCCCAATAATGGGCAGAGGAACCTCATCCACCTAAATCCAAATAATGGGCAGAGGAACCTCATCCACCTAAATCCCAATAATGGGCAGAGGAACCTCATCCACCTGAATCCCAATAATGGGCAGAGGGACCTCATCCAGCTAAATCCCAATAATGGGCAGAGGAACCTCATCCACCTGAATCCCAATAATGGGCAGAGGGACCTCATCCACCTAAATCCCAATAATGGGCAGAGGAACATCATCCACCTAAATCCCAATAATGGGCAGAGGAACCTCATCCACCTAAATCCCAATAATGGGCAGAGGAACATCATCCACCTAAATCCCAATAATGGGCAGAGGGACCTCATCCACCTAAATCCCAATAATGGGCAGAGGAACATCATCCACCTAAATCCCAATAATGGGCAGAGGAACCTCATCCACCTAAATCCCAATAATGGGCAGAGGAACCTCATCCACCTAAATCCCAATAATGGGCAGAGGAACCTCATCCACCTAAATCCCAATAATGGGCAGAGGAACATCATCCACCTAAATCCCAATAATGGGCAGAGGAACCTCATCCACCTAAATCCCAGTAATGGGCAGAGGAACCTCATCCACCTGAATCCCAATAATGGGCAGAGGAACCTCATCCACTTAAATCCCAATAATGGGCAGAGGAACCTCATCCACCTAAATCCCAATAATGGGCAGAGGAACCTCATCCACCTAAATCCCAATAATGGGCAGAGGAACCTCATCCACTTAAATCCCAATAATGGGCAGAGGGACCTCATCCACCTAAATCCCAATAATGGGCAGAGGAACCTCATCCACTTAAATCCCAATAATGGGCAGAGGAACCTCATCCACTTAAATCCCAATAATGGGCAGAGGAACCTCATCCACCTGAATCCCAATAATGGGGAGAGGAACCTCATCCACCTAAATCCCAATGGGCAGAGGAACCTCATCCACCTAAATCCCAATAATGGGCAGAGGGACCTCATCCACCTAAATCTCAATAATGGGCAGAGGAACCTCATCCACCTGAATCCCAATAATGGGCAGAGGAACATCATCCACCTAAATCCCAATAATGGGCAGAGGAACCTCATCCACCTGAATCCCAATAATGGGCAGAGGGACCTCATCCACCTAAATCCCAATAATGGGCAGAGGGACCTCATCCACCTAAATCTCAATAATGGGCAGAGGGACCTCATCCACCTAAATCCCAATAATGGGCAGAGGAACACCATCCACCTGAATCCCAATAATGGGCAGAGGAACATCATCCACCTAAATCCCAATAATGGGCAGAGGAACCTCATCCGCTTAAATCCCAATAATGGGCAGAGGAACCTCATCCACCTAAATCCCAATAATGGGCAGAGGAACCTCATCCACCTGAATCCCAATAATGGGCAGAGGGACCTCATCCACCTAAATCCCAATAATGGGCAGAGGAACCTCATCCACCTAAATCCCAATAATGGGCAGAGGAACATCATCCACCTAAATCCCAATAATGGGCAGAGGAACCTCATCCACCTGAATCCCAATAATGGGCAGAGGAACATCATCCACCTAAATCCCAATAATGGGCAGAGGGACCTCATCCACCTAAATCCCAACAATGGGCAGAGGAACCTCATCCACCTAAATCCCAATAATGGGCAGAGGAACCTCATCCACCTGAATCCCAATAATGGGCAGAGGAACCTCATCCACCTAAATCCCAATAATGGGCAGAGGAACCTCATCCACCTAAACCCCAATAATGGGCAGAGGAACCTCATCCACCTAAATCCCAATAATGGGCAGAGGAACCTCATCCACCTAAATCCCAATAATGGGCAGAGGAACCTCATCCACTTAAATCCCAATAATGGGCAGAGGAACCTCATCCACCTAAATCCAAATAATGGGCAGAAGAAGCTCATCCACCTAAATCCCAATAATGGGCAGAGGAACCTCATCCACCTGAATCCCAATAATGGGCAGAGGAACGTCATCCACCTAAATCCCAATAATGGGCAGAGGAACCTCATCCACCTAAATCCCAATAATGGGCAGAGGAACCTCATCCACCTAAATCCCAATAATGGGCAGAGGAACCTCATCCACCTGAATCCCAATAATGGGCAGAGGAACCTCATCCACCTGAATCCCAATAATGGGCAGAGGAACATCATCCATCTAAATCCCAATAATGGGCAGAGGAACCTCATCCACCTGAATCCCAATAATGGGCAGAGGAACCTCATCCACTTAAATCCCAATAATGGGCAGAGGGACCTCATCCACCTAAATCCCAATGGGCAGAGGAACCTCATCCACCTAAATCCCAATAATGGGCAGAGGAACCTCATCCACTTAAATCCCAATAATTGGCAGAGGAACCTCATCCACTTAAATCCCAATAATGGGCAGAGGAACCTCATCCACCTGAATCCCAATAATGGGCAGAGGAACCTCATCCACCTAAATCCCAATGGGCAGAGGAACCTCATCCACCTAAATCCCAATAATGGGCAGAGGAACCTCATCCACCTTAATCCCAATAATGGGCAGAGGAACCTCATCCACCTAAATCCCAATAATGGGCAGAGGATCCTCATCCACCTGAATCCCAATAATGGGCAGAGGAACCTCATCCACCTAAATCCCAATAATGGGCAGAGGAACATCATCCACCTAAATCCCAATAATGGGCCGAGGAACCTCATCCACCTGAATCCCAATAATGGGCAGAGGAACATCATCCACCTAAATCCCAATAATGGTCAGAGGGACCTCATCCACCTAAATCCCAATAATGGGCAGAGGAACCTCATCCACCTAAATCCCAATGATGGGCAGAGGAACCTCATCCACCTAAATCCCAATAATGGGCAGAGGAACCTCATCCACCTGAATCCCAATAATGGGTGGAGGGACCTCATCCACCTAAATCCCAATAATGGGCAGAGGAACCTCATCCACCTAAATCCCAATAATGGGCAGAGGAACCTCATCCACCTGAATCCCAATAATGGGTAGAGGGACCTCATCCACCTAAATCCCAATAATGGGCAGAGGATCATTATCCATCTAAATCCCAATAATGGGCAGAGGAACCTCATCCACCTGAATCCCAATAATGGGCAGAGGAACATCATCCACCTAAATCCCAACAATGGGCAGAGGAACCTCATCCACCTAAATCCCAATAATGGGCAGAGGAACCTCATCCACTTAAATCCCAATAATGGGCAGAGGAACATCATCCACCTGAATCCCAATAATGGGCAGAGGGACCTCATCCACCTAAATCCCAATAATGGGCAGAGGAACCGCATCCACCTAAATCCCAATAATGGGCAGAGGAACCTCATCCACTTAAATCCCAATAATGGGCAGAGGAACATCATCCACCTGAATCCCAATAATGGGCAGAGGGACCTCATCCACCTAAATCCCAATAATGGGCAGAGGAACCTCATCCACCTAAATCCCAATAATGGGCAGAGGGACCTCATCCGCCTAAATCCCAATAATGGGCAGAGGAACCTCATCCACCTGAATCCCAATAATGGGCAGAGGAACCTCATCCACCTAAATCCCAATAATGGGCAGAGGAACCTCATCCACCTGAATCCCAATAATGGGCAGAGGAACCTCATCCACCTAAATCCCAATAATGGGCAGAGGAACCTCATCCACCTAAATCCCAATAATGGGCAGAGGAACCTCATCCACCTAAATCCCAATAATGGGCAGAGGAACCTCATCCACCTAAATCCCAATAATGGGCAGAGGAATCCCACCCACCTAAATCCCAATAATGGGCAGAGGAACCTCACCCACCTAAATCCCAATAATGGGCAGGGGAACCTCATCCACCTAAATCCCAATAATGGGCAGAGGAACATCATCCACCTAAATCCCAATAATGGGCCGAGGAACCTCATCCACCTGAATCCCAATAATGGGCAGAGGAACATCATCCACCTAAATCCCAATAATGGTCAGAGGGACCTCATCCACCTAAATCCCAATAATGGGCAGAGGAACATCATCCACCTAAATCCCAATAATGGGCAGAGGAACCTCATCCACCTAAATCCCAATGATGGGCAGAGGAACCTCATCCACCTAAATCCCAATAATGGGCAGAGGAACCTCATCCACCTGAATCCCAATAATGGGTGGAGGGACCTCATCCACCTAAATCCCAATAATGGGCAGAGGAACCTCATCCACCTAAATCCCAATAATGGGCAGAGGAACCTCATCCACCTGAATCCCAATAATGGGTAGAGGGACCTCATCCACCTAAATCCCAATAATGGGAAGAGGATCATTATCCATCTAAATCCCAATAATGGGCAGAGGAACCTCATCCACCTGAATCCCAATAATGGGCAGAGGAACATCATCCACCTAAATCCCAACAATGGGCAGAGGAACCTCATCCACCTAAATCCCAATAATGGGCAGAGGAACCTCATCCACCTAAATCCCAATAATGGGCAGAGGAACCTCATCCACCTAAATCCCAATAATGGGCAGAGGAACATCATCCACCTAAATCCCAATAATGGGCAGATGAACCTCATCCACCTAAATCCCAATAATGGGCAGAGGAACCTCATCCACCTAAATCCCAATAATGGGCAGAGGGACCTCATCCACCAAAATCCCAATAATGGGCAGAGGAACCTCATCCACCTAAATCCCAATAATGGGCAGAGGGACCTCATCCACCTAAACCCCAATAATGGGCAGAGGAACCTCATCCACCTAAATCCCAATAATGGGCAGAGGGACCTCATCCACCTAAATCCCAATAATGGGCAGAGGAACCTCATCCACCTGAATCCCAATAATGGGCAGAGGGACCTCATCCACCTAAATCCCAATAATGGGCAGAGGAACCTCATCCACCTGAATCCCAATAATGGGCAGAGGAACCGCATCCACCTAAATCCCAATAATGGGCAGAGGAACCTCATCCACTTAAATCCCAATAATGGGCAGAGGAACATCATCCACCTGAATCCCAATAATGGGCAGAGGGACCTCATCCACCTAAATCCCAATAATGGGCAGAGGAACCGCATCCACCTAAATCCCAATAATGGGCAGAGGAACCTCATCCACTTAAATCCCAATATTGGGCAGAGGAACATCATCCACCTGAATCCCAATAATGGGCAGAGGGACCTCATCCACCTAAATCCCAATAATGGGCAGAGGAACCTCATCCACCTAAATCCCAATAATGGGCAGAGGGACCTCATCCGCCTAAATCCCAATAATGGGCAGAGGAACCTCATCCACCTGAATCCCAATAATGGGCAGAGGAACCTCATCCACCTAAATCCCAATAATGGGCAGAGGGACCTCATCCACCTGAATCCCAATAATGGGCAGAGGGACCTCATCCACCTAAATCCCAATAATGGGCAGAGGAACCTCATCCACCTAAATCCCAATAATGGGCAGAGGAACCTCATCCACCTAAATCCCAATAATGGGCAGAGGAACCTCATCCACCTGAATCCCAATAATGGGCAGAGGAACCTCATCCACCTAAATCCCAATAATGGGCAGAGGAACCTCATCCACCTAAATCCCAATAATGGGCAGAGGAACCTCATCCACCTGAATCCCAATAATGGGCAGAGGAACCTCATCCACCTAAATCCCAATAATGGGCAGAGGAACCTCATCCACCTAAATCCCAATAATGGGCAGAGGAACCTCATCCACCTAAATCCCAATAATGGGCAGAGGAACCTCATCCACCTAAATCCCAATAATGGGCAGAGGAATCCCACCCACCTAAATCCCAATAATGGGCAGAGGAACCTCACCCACCTAAATCCCAATAATGGGCAGGGGAACCTCATCCACCTAAATCCCAATAATGGGCAGAGGAACCTCATCCACCTAAATCCCAATAATGGGCAGAGGAACCTCATCCACCTGAATCCCAATAATGGGCAGAGGAACCTCATCCACCTGAATCCCAATAATGGGCAGAGGAACCTCATCCACCTAAATCCCAATAATGGGCAGAGGAATCCCACCCACCTAAATCCCAATAATGGGCAGAGGAACCTCACCCACCTAAATCCCAATAAAGGGCAGAGGAACCTCATCCACCTGAATCCCAATAATGGGCAGAGGGACCTCATCCACCTAAATCCCAATAATGGGCAGAGGAACCTCATCCACCTAAATCCCAATAATGGGCAGAGGAACCTCATCCACCTAAATCCCAATAATGGGCAGAGGAACCTCATCCACCTGAATCCCAATAATGGGCAGAGGAACCTCATCCACCTAAATCCCAATAATGGGCAGAGGAACCTCATCCACCTAAATCCCAATAATGGGCAGAGGAATCCCACCCACCTAAATCCCAATAATGGGCAGAGGAACCTCACCCACCTAAATCCCAATAATGGGCAGAGGAACCTCATCCACCTAAATCCCAATAATGGGCAGAGGAACCTCATCCACCTAAATCCCAATAATGGGCAGAGGAACCTCATCCACCTAAATCCCAATAAAGGGCAGAGGGGCCTCATGCACCTCAATCCCAATAATGGGCAGAGGGAACTCATCCACCTAAATCCCAATAATGGGCAGAGGGGCCTCATCCACCTAAACCCCAACAATGGGCAAAGGAACCTCATCCACCTAAATCCCAATAATGGGCAGAGGGATTTTATCCAACTCAACCATCGTAATGGGCAAAGGGGTTTCAGTTTAACATATACAAAGGACACCATCTCCACAAAATGCAGCATGCTCTCAGAACTCCACTAGTGTCAGCCTATGTTAGGAGCTTAAACTCACAGCCTTCCACCTCCAGAGGCAGGAATCTGCCAACTGAACCGTACTGCCCCATGGACCAGTTACCTTGTCTGACTGTAATAATGTTCGTTCAACATTAGCAAATCACATCAAAGATTGGCCTGGTCGCACTTATGATGTAACCATGTCAATCATCAGAGCTCCAGATCTCGAGCTGATGAAATGCCCTCTGAAGGTGGCTTTCAACAAATCATAGGCCAATTTTCCTACACAGTGGATGTGATCTGGGAGGAAGTGATTATAAGAGGTAAGGAACGCTTCACTCAATGGCTCAGTGGGTTTCTCTGAAATATGGAGTCCAACATTCCAGATTCGAATAACCAGTATGGTGGTCAGGGCACTATAATGTTAGCATCAACACCTCAGGGTAGGCTAGGGAGGGAGGGGAAAATGAGCCATGGGTCAATTATTATTCAGTGACCCCTCCATTTGTGAAGGTTGGGTGAGGACATCATTGGGCTGGTTGTGGAGCTGTTCGCGGTCAAACAGCCTGCTAACACTAATTGTCTTGGCTCATACATGTAAAATGGCCACCAGTTAATTGGCCTTTTTTTAAAACTAGTTTTGTGGTATTCCACCTAGGAAGAGAGCCAGATCCAGTCTAGAAAAAAAAGGCTGTGTGACACTGTAATCTACATTAATCAGCCCAGAGCCAGAGGGATTACATGGCTCTTTCACCCAGAACTAGCAGATTTGAGGGGCTCTACTGGAGTCTTGCTGCCACTGCCCTCAATCAATGGTAGTCAGGCAGTAGATAGGCCCTTGACATCCGTCAAATACTAGTGATCCACAGCACAGGGTGTGCCTCCAAAGTGAGCATTAGTGCTGAGGAACAGACTGCCGCCCATCAGTCCCAAGACGAGAGACCAGACTGCTGCGCTAGACTCAGTATGAATTGCAAGGGCCTCATAGCTACAAGTCTGTTTTTTCTTTTGGAAAATTCCATGGAGAGAATCCTGTGATGGCAGGATTTAGGGATCTGTGCCAATGCATCACTGGAACATGCAAACTTAAATGGGAAAAATAATAAACCACATCCCCAAATTGAAAGTTAATGCCAAAGAAGCTTCAAAAAGGAAAATAAAACTACTGGCCCAATGTGTCAGAATCACATTAAGCAGTGCTGAACTCGCTCCATGGATCTTCCAAGTGGACGACTGCCTGTTTGTGGGTGTGTGAAAGCTGAAGAGCAGGAAGCATCAGAAATTAAACCTTTGAGTATTTTCCGGCTTTTCAAATCTGCACTTTTGATAATCGACATCTGTCAAGTGTAAAGAAAAAGGACAGAAACACAAGAAACCACAGGAGATTTTTTAAGTGTTCACTGAATGAATTGTAAAAATGTTTTGTATCAGAAGCTATAACTATGTCCTCACAGGATTTATCTGGTTTGGCCTCACTGGCTGGAGAGCGCTGGTCTTAGTAACTCACTGTGTTTAGTTCTGTATTGATGTTACTGGGATCATCCCCTCCCATCACCACCACACGTGCCGGCATGTAACTGGAGTCCTCACTCGCAACTACCAAGGTCAGCTGTCTGTAACACAAGATAAAAGACCACTCATCAGCAGACTGCAACTGCAGTCAAAAACATTTTGTACCAAATATGTATACATGTGGCTACTTATGCATGGGTTTATACTGCACAAGTAATCCGAGGTCACTTTTTTTTTCTTAATTTCCCACTCTAATTGAGCGATTTGGATGATTTCACAAACCTTTACACCAGAGAAATTCAAGGACTGGATTCTTAAATGTCTCATTAAAAATGGTAGGTGGCTCGCAACATTCTATTTCAAAATGCATTGAAAGCTCCCAGGGAAATCCCATTAAAAAAAAGTGTCCACATTTACCTGCAATATTCGTCATTAAGATGGAGAGTGAAATAGTTGACTCAGAGACTAGGGTCCTGAATTTAAATAAAGGAAACTACGATGGTATGAGGCGCGAGTTGGCTAGGATGGATTGGGGAACGTTACTTAAAGGGTTGACGGTGGCTAGGCAATGGCAAACATTTAAAAATCGTATGGATGAACTACAGAATTTGTTCATCCCTGTTTGGCATACAAATAAAACAAAAAAGGTGACTCAACCGTGGCTAACAAGGGAAATTAGGGATAGCATAAGATCCAAGGAGAGGACATATAAATTGGCCAGAAAAAGCAGCAAACCTGAGGATTGGGAGCAGTTTAGGATTCAGCAAAGGAGGACAAAGGGATTAATTAAGAGGGGGGAAAATAGAATATGAGAGTAAGCTTGCAGGGAACATAAAAACTGACTGTAAAAGCTTCTATAGATATGTGAAGAGAAAAAGATTGGTGAAGTCAAGCGTAGGTCCCTTGCAGTCAGAATCAGGGGAATTTATCATGGGGAACAAAGAAATGGCAGACCAATTAAATGCATACTTTGGTTCTGTCTTCACAAAGGAGGACACAAATAACCTTCCAGAGATGTCGGGGAACATAGGGTCTAATGAGAGGGAGGAATTGAATGAAATCAGTATTTGTAGGGAAATGGTGTTAGAGAAATTGACGGCATTGAAGGCTGATAAATCCCCAGGGCCTGATAATCTACATCCTAGGGTACTTAAGGAAGTGGCCCTAGAAATAGTAGATGCATTGCTGGTCATCTTCCAAAATTCTATAGACTCTAGAATAGTTCCCATGGGTTGGAGGGTAGCTAATGTAACCCCACTATTTTAAAAAGGTGGTAGAGAGAAAATGGGGAATTACAGACCGGTAAGCCTGACATCGGTAGTGGGGAAAATGCTAAAGTCCATTATAAAAGATGTAATAGCAGAGCACTTGGAAAACAGTGACAGGATCGGACAAAGTCAACATGGATTTACAAAAGGTAAATCATGCTTGACTAATCTACTGGAATTTTTTGAGGATGTAACTGGTAGAATAGATAAGGGAGAACCAGTCGATGTGGTGTATTTGGACTTTCAGAAGGCTTTCGATAAGGTCCCGCATAAGAGATTGGCGTGCAAAGTTAAAGCACATGGGATTGGGGGTAAGGTACTGACTTGGATAGAGAACTGGTTGGCAGACAGGAAGCAAAGAGTTGGAATAAGCGGGTCTTTTTCCAAGTGGCAGGCAGTGACAAGTGAATCAGTACTCCTCCATGTGGAACTCCACTTGGAAGAAGCACCGAGAGTAGTAAGGGCACAGAATGTACTCTGGGTGGAGGACTTCAATGTCCATCACCAAGAGTGGCTTGGTAGCACCACTACTGACCGAGCTGGCCGAGTCCTGAAGGACACAGCTGCTAGTCTGGGCCTGCGACACGTGGTGGGAGAACCAACACAAGGGAAAAACCATGACATAGAAACATAGAAGATAGGAGCAGGAGTAGGCCATTCGGCCCCTCGAGCCTGTTCTGCCATTTAATGAGATCATGGCTGATCATCCAAATTCAGTACCCTGTGCCTGCTTTCTCCCCATATCCCTTGATCCCTTTAGCCTTAAGAAATATATCTAACTCCTTCTTGAATATATTTAATAAGTTGGCCTCAACTGCCTTCTGTGGTAGAGAATTCCACAGGTTCACCACTCTGGGTGAAGAAATTCCTCCTCATCTCAGTCCGAAATGGCTTATCCCTTATCCTTAGACTGTGACCCCTGGTTCAGGACTCCCCCGTCATCGGGAACATTCTTCCTGCATCTAGTCTGTCTAGTCCTGTTAAAATTTTATAAGTTTCAATGAGATTCCCTCTCATTCTTCTAAACTCTAGCGAATATAAGCCTAATCGACCCAATCTCTCCTCATACGTCATTCCTGCCATCCCAGGTATCAGTCTGGTGAATCTTCGCTGCACTCCCTCCATGGCAAGAACATTCTTCCTCAGATAAGGCGACCAAAACTGCACACAATACTCAAGGTGCGGTCTCACCAAGGCCCTGTACAACTGCAGCAAAACATCCTTGCTCCTGTACTCGAATCCTCTCGCTATGAAGGCCAACATACCATTTGCCTTCTTAACCACCTGCTCCACCTGCATGCTTACCTTCAGCGACTGGTGCACAAGGACACCAAGGTCTCGTTGTACATCCCCTTTTCCCAATCTATTGCCGTTCAGATAATAATCTGTTTTCCTGTTTTTGCCACCGAAGTGGGTAACCTTGCATTTATCCACATTATACTACATCTGCCATGCATCTGCCCAATCACCCAACCTGTCCAAATCATAATGGAGTTTCTCTGCATCCTCCTCCTCAGCACACACGCCCACCCAGCTTTGTGTCATCTGCAAATTTGGAGATATTACATCTAGTTCCCTCATCTAGATCATTAATATATATTGTGAATAGCTGGGGTCCTAGCGCCGATCCCTGCGGTACCCCACTAGTCACTGCCTGACACTTGGAAAAAGACCCGTTTATTCCAACTCTTTGCTTCCTGTCTGCCAACCAGTTCTCTATCCAAGTCAGTACCTTACCCCAATCCCATGTGCTTTAACTTTACGTGCTAATCACTTATGTGGGACCTTATCGACAGTATTGGTAGCAGTGACGAAGTCCCGTCTTCACACTGAAGACACCCTCCATCGTGTTGTGTGGCACTACCACTGTGCTAAATGGGATAGAGATTCAGAACAGATCTAGCATCCATGAGGTGCTGTGAGCCAACAGCAGCAGCAGAATTGTATTCCACCACAATCTGTAACCTCATGGCCCGGCATATCCCTCACTCTACCATTACCATCAAGCCAGGGGACCAACCCAAGCCAGCATTTACTGCCCATCGCTAATTGCCCTCGAGAAGGTGGTGGTGAGCCGCCTTCCTGAACTGCTGCAGTCCGTGTGGTGAAAGTACTCCCACAGTGCTGTTAGGGAGATAGTTCCAGGATTTTGACCCAGCAACAATGAAGGATCGGTGATATACTTCTAAGTCAGGATGGTGTGCGACTTAGAGGGGAACTTGGAGGTGGGGGTGTTCCCATGCACCTGCTGCACTTGTCCTTCTAGGTGGAAGGGGTCGCGGGTTTGGGAGGTGCTGCTGAAGAAGCCTTGGCGAGTTGCTGCAGTGCATCTTGTAGATGGTACACACTGCAGCCACGGTACGCCGGTGGTGGAGAGAGTAAATGTTTAAGGTGGTGGATGGGGTGCCAATCAAGCCGACTGCTTTGTCCTGGATGGTGTCGAGCTTCTTGAATGTTGTTGGAGCTGCACTCATCCAGGCAAGTGGAGAGTATTACATCACACTCCTGACTTGTGCCTTGTAGATAGTGGAAAGGCTTTGGGGAGTCAGGAGGTGAGACACTCACCGCAGAATACCTAGCCTCTGACCTGCTCTTGGTGTCACAGTATTTATGTGGCTGGTCCAGTTAAGTTTCTTGTCAATGGTGGCCCCCCAGAATGTTGATGGTGGGAGATTTGCGATGGTAATGCCGTTGAATGTTAAGGGGCAGTGGTTAGACTCTTGCTTGTTGGAGATAGTCATTGCCTGGCACTTGTGTGACTCGAATGTTACCTGCCACTTATCAGCCCAAGCCTGAACGTCAGCCAGGTCTTGTTGCATGCTGGCACAGAGTGCTTCATTATCTGAGGAGTTGCAAATGGCACTGAACACTGTGGACATATATGGGGGGACGAGAGAGACTGCAGAGGAAAATATACTTTAAAAATGCTGGTCTAACAGTGTCATTGTATAGTATGCACAGGACCGGCTAATACACTGAGTGGCTCTAGTTTGAGTCCCTGCACACACGTACCTGATGACCACCCCTTTGTGCATGTAGATGTTAATGTAATGGGACCCTGTGCTGCCGTTCGATTCCCAGTAGGTTTTGGTGTTCTTGTCAGTCAGCTTGCTCGCTCTGTGATGATTGGAGGACACCTCCACCTTCTCCCAACACTTGTCCTCTTTCAGCTCCACACTGGAACCTACAGAATGACGAACCACAAGAAGGAAGGAATATAGTAACCAGCAGCCAGGGAAACAACCTACAGAATGCCTCAGCAGGGTTAAAATACATTTAGGTTTGAACAAAATTACTTGAAGACAGTATAAATACAGGATAAGAGACTGCTGGCAATGATCAAATCAAGTGGCCGTGATGATTTCCTAAGGCAGATCAGTAGCTGCTCAAGTGGTCCATAAATGTCACCACCAGAATCCTAAGATTGAACCGTCTCCTCCAAATACTCTGCTAGTCATTGGATATTCTGAAAACAAAGACCCCAAATATAACCAGGAGTTGTCACTAGGATTAAGAGTGTTGGTACTAATAGTCCAGAACAATGATTACACTTAAGCCAATATGCACTACATGTGGCAATACATCGGAGTGTTACACTTAATTCACGACTTTACTACCACCACGAGTGACAAACCTGTAACGACTGCTGGGCATTTTTCACAGTTCAGGTAAACATAACCCAAAAATTTCACCCACATTACCCTTCACTGAAATCCAAATGACAATATTGGAAAACATACAAATCATCCAATCAGCATTTCGTTACTTTGTAATACTTTATACAAATGCAACCAATTGGGGCTGAACAATGTGGGTTTTGTTAAAAGAGAAATCCTAGGGTTTTCCATCGATGTGTTTCAGGGAGGGAGGGAGATCAGAGGCAAGTTCAGAGTTTTCCATCATGGAATTCATTTCCTCTCAGGAGCCCAACTACACTGGGGAGATCCCACAATAGTACAACCTGTACCTCAGTATGTCAAAATCAAAAAATTCACTGAACTGAATGAAGTTTTCTCATGTTGCTGATAATGACGGCCAAATTATGGGCAATTATGCAATTCAGACTTTGCTAGGTTCAGAATGCCCCAAAATCATCTCAAGTAGGATCATAACTTTGTGAGAGGGGGAACGTTTATCCCATTACCCAGCTGGACACTCATCCTGGGCCCAGCTACATTCTCATCCACTCTGCCATCCAGTTCCCCAATCTTTCTAGCTTGATCCAAAAATTAAAAAATAATCACATTTTGAGCATTATTCCACAGCAGCCACCACCCTGTCAAACTGAACACAGATCCTCAACGAAGGACTCACAGCTGCACAGAGACCAGGACAACTTTCCTATATTTAGCATACTGGAGCAAAGTGAGCTGGAGACTGAAATACTTATTACAGCAGAAATTCATCTATGAAACATTAACATTTATATTGTCTCTTTTATGGTTTCCAAGCAACAGTGTGAAAATCTAACATCTGGTATCAGCGACCAGCAATGTATTGTATTACTGGAAACTTTGTGCTATCCGGAGGTGAGCTATCCGGCAATCTGGAGTCACCGGCAAAAATCAGCAGCCGTTTTTTATTCTTTTTGTTTGTTTTTTTTGCTTTGTTTGAACAGTCAAGCTGTGCAAGGTCTGTAGCTATAGCAACAGCTTCAGCTACAGAGCTTTAGGGCCACACCCGAGTGTTTAGAAGCTGTTGCTAAGCAAGTGTTTGTTGTCAAATACGGAGATAAGAATCTCCGTATCTCTCAACATTAACTCTGGAGAGTACGGCAGTTTTGGGGCAACGGCAGCTGCTCGGTCCCGTGGGTGCCGGATAGCACAAAGTTTCCTGTACTGTGTGACCTAAAGAACCTGCTTACTATCATAATCGTAACTCAAATGCCCACAAAGTAATTTTCATAAACTGAAAATGTTATCAAAGAATTTCAGTATCTTTTATGAATCGGAACATTGTAAGAGACAAGGCTAGGAAATACATAGAGATAGGAACAGGAGTAGGCCATTCGGCCCTTCGAGCCTGCTCCGCCATTCAATGAGATCATGGCTGATCTTCGTCTGAGATCATAGCTGATCTTACCAGTTCAGTACCCCGTCCCCGCCTTTTCTCCGTAACCCTTAATCCCCTTAGCCTTCAGAAATATATCCAATTCTCTCTTGAAAATATTTATTGAATTAGCCTTCACAGCCCTCTGTGGCAGGGAATTCCACAGGCTCACCACTCTTTGAGTGAAGAAATTCTTCCTCATCTCTGTTTTAAATGATTTGCCCGCTATTTTTAGACTGTGGCCCCTGGTTCTGTGCTCCCCGGCCATTGGAAACATTCTCTCTGAATTCAGCCTGTCCAGGCCTGCCATAATTTTATATGTTTCGATGAGATCCCCTCTCAATCTTCTAAACTCCAGTGAGTACAAGCCCAAACTATTTAATCTCTCTTCGTAGGTCATTCCCGCCATTCCAGGTATCAGCCTGGTGAATCGTCGTTGCACTCTTTCCATGGCAAGAACATCCTTCCGCAGATGGGGCGACCAAAACTGTACACAATACTCCAGATGCGGTCTCACCAGCACCTTGTACAGCTGTAGTAAGGTATCCCTATTCCTATACTCGAACCCCCTTGATATGAAGGCCAACATACCATTTGCCTTCTTAATCGCCTGTTGCACCTGCATGCTCTCCTTCAGTGACTGGTGCACAAGAACACCCAGGTCCCTCTGCACTTCCCCATCTCCCAATCTATTGCCATTTAGATAATAATCTACCCTCCTGTTTTTACCCCCAAAGTGGATAACCTCGCATTTATCCACATTATAGTGCATCTGCCACGTATCCGCCCATTCCCCCAACCTGTCCAAATCGCACTGTAGCCTCCTGACATCCTCATCAGAGCCCACCCCTCCTCCTAGTTTAGTGTCGTCAGCGAATTTGGAAATATTGCATCCAATTCCCTGATCCAGATCATTTATATATATTGTGAACAGCTGGGGTCCCAGGACAGATCCTTGCGGCACCCCGCTGGTCACTGCCTGCCACTCCGAAAACGAGCCGTTTATTCCAACTCTCTGTTTTCTATCTGCCAGCCAGTTCTCTATCCACGTTAATACTTTGCCCCCAATCCCATGAGCCTTAATTTTGCATGATAATCTTTTGTGTGGAACCTTATCGAAGGCTTTCTGGAAGTCAAGGTACACCACATCCACTGGCTCTCCCCCATCTATTCTACCAGTTACCTCCTCAAAAAATTCCAGCAGATTAGTCAAACACGATTTACCCTTTGTAAATCCATGTTGACTCTGTCCGATCCTTTCCCCATTTGTCAAGTGCTCCGCTATTTTATCCTTAATAATGGACTCTAGCATTTTGCCCACAACCGATGTAAGGCTTACTGGTCTATAATTCCCTGCTTTCTCTCTACCCCCCTTTTTAAATATTGGGGTAACATTAGCTACCCTCCAATCCACGGGTACTGTTCCCGAGTCAATGGAGTTCCGGAAGATGATCCTTAGAGCATCTGCTATCTCCAGGGCCACCTCCTTAAGTACCCTAGGATGTAGTTTATCAGGCCCCGGGGATTTGTCGGCCTTCAGTCCCCTCAACTTACCCAACACCATATCCCTAGAGATACTAATTTCTGTCAGCTCCTCCCTCTCATTAGTCCCTATGTTTGCCGATATTCCTGGGAGGTTATTTGTGTCCTCCTTTGTGAATACAGAACCAAAGTATGAGTTTAATTGGTCTGCCATTTCCTTATTCTCCATTATATATTCTCCCGAATCGGACTGCAAGGGACCGACTTGGGATTTTACCAGTCTTTTCCTCCTGATATACCGATAAAAGCTTTTGCAGTCTGTCTTTATGTTTGCTGCAAGTTTACTTTCGTATTCTATTTTCCCCTTCCTGATTAATCCCTTTGTCCTCTTTTGCTGTATCCTGTACTGCCCCCAATCTTCCGGTCTGGTGCTTTTTTTTGCCAGTTGATATGCCCTTTTTTTTGATTTTATGCTGTCCCTAATTTCCCTCGTTATCCACGGTTGAGTCACCTTTTTAGGTTTATTTTTATGCCAAACCGGTATAAACATGTTCTGGAATTCTTCCATTCTATCTTTGAATGCTTGCCATTGTCTATCCACTGTCAATCCCCCCAGAAACACCACCCAATCAATCTTACCCAATTCCCGTCTCATACCCTCGTAATTCCCTTTATTTAAGTTCTGGACCTTAGTCTCTGATTCAATTTCCTCACTCTCCATCTCGACTGAGAGCTCGATCATATTATGATCGCTCTGACCCAAGGGGCCTCGTACAAGAAGATTGCTGATAAGTCCCTTCTCATTGCACAATACCCAGTCTAAAATGGCCTGATCTCGAGTCGACTCCTCGACATATTGGTCCAGATAACCGTCCCGAAAACATTCCAGGAATTCCTCCTCCTCAGAATTTTTACTAATTTGGGTAGTCCAATCAATATGTAAATTAAAGTCACCCATGATGACAGCTGTGCTCTTATCGCACGCTTCTCTAATTTCCCTTTTTATGCCTTCCCTCACCTCCATATTACTATTTGGAGGCCTATATATCACACCCACTAACGTTTTCCTCCCCTTGCTATTTCTCATTTCTACCCATACAGATTCCGTTTCATCCGAGTTAATATCCTTCCTTTCCATTGCATTAATCCCCTCCTTTACCAGCAATGCTACCCCACCTCCCCTACCTTTTTGCCGATCCTTCATTGAAAGTCACTGCAATCCATCTGACCAGTCTCTAAAAGGAATAATCCTCAATTGCCCACTCAAACATCGATCCAATTCTCCCTTAAAAAATGTTTACATTTACCTGCCACTTTGCGTAGTCCATTCCACACATTCACCATCCTCTGAATAAAGCAGTTAAATCTAAACTGTCTATTTGCACACTTTCTAATTCTGACCACATGTCTGCTGTTTCCAGCATTTTGGGGAAATCTCAATTATTCGAGTTCAATTTATCTAATCCCTTAAGAATCCGGAATACTCTCCCGAGCGTTCTCTTCTCCAGAATAAACAATCCAGGTTCTTCACCAGCTCAGATGCCTTAAGCGAGGTACAGTTTGCCCCTTTTCTGCTCTGCTTTCAATGTCTGGATATCCTTGCTGTAACATGGCAATTGGAATTGTACACAGTACTTAAGGTGCGGTCATACACCAGTGCCGAGCTATTCACTTCTATTTACTGTAACCTCGAGCTATTCACTTATTTTCCACTGTTTATTTCCCTTCCTTAGGCTCATTACCTTGTATTTGACCCCATTAAATGCAGTTTGACATTCATGAGCCCACCTTACCTAGCCACAACCCATTGTTCCAGACCTGTTCCCTGTAGTTTCAAACCCCTCCCAATTTGTCATCTTAAACCTGACAGCTTTGTTTCTGTCCCCACTGTATACACCGTAAACAGCAGCAGCAATGCAATTGATTACACTGCTATGGAGCTGCTGATAAAAGTGCTAAAGGGCTCCACGCAAACAGCTTTACATTTCTAAAACACAAGAATGCAGAATAGGCAAACTAGACCTTGTGTTTATGCCATCCACAAGGCATATCATTCAAACCTAAAGAGTTAAACCTGATTACAAACACATGAGGAAAGCCAAGGGTTATTTGCAAGAGTTGGGTTAAAGGAGTCAAGTCAGTAAGGTGGGAAATCCGAATCCCTATTTCTTCACTTTGGACCCAATGAAGTTGTTTACACTGTGCGTTTTATTCCTGCCTATGTCCCAGAACTATCGCTGGTAAATCTTGTCCAAAACAGTGGCTGTTAGTTAGAAGAACAAACGTTTTTAAGAATGTGGCCCGAAACAGTGAATAGATCAAGTTCACTGACCCACCTTTTCACTGTCCCTTAACCCCTCTCTCAGAAACCAATGCTGGTGCCTATTTATACAGTCTGGTATAAATGGTGAAAAGCTACAAACAGTGGATGTCCAAAGAGACTTGGGGGTCCAACTACATAGATCATTAAAATGTCATGAACAGGTACAGAAAATAATTTAAAAGGCTAATGGAATGCTGGCCTTTATATCTAGAGGACTAGAATACAAGGGGGTAGAAGTTATGCTGCAGCTGTACAAAGCCCTGGTTAGACCACACCTGGAGCACTGTGAGCAGTTCTGGGCACCACACCTTAGCAAGGATATATTGGCCTTGGAGGGAGGGCAGCGTAGGTTTACCACAATGATACCTGGACTTCAAGGGTTAAGTTATGAGGATATAGTAAACAAATTAGGGTTGTATTCCATAGAATTTAGAAGGTTAAGGGGTGATCTGATCGAAGTTTTCAAGATATTAAGGGGAACAGATAGGGTAGATAGAGAGAAACTATCTCTGCTGGTTGGGGATTCTAGGACTAGGGGGCATAGTCTAAAAATTAGAGCCAGACTTTTCAAGAGTGAAATTAGGAAACACTTCTACACACAAAGGGTGGTAGAAGTTTGGAACACTCTTCCGCAAACGGCTGTTGATGCGAGATCAATTGTTAATTTTAAATCCGAGATTGATAGTTTTTGTTAACCAAAGGTATTAAGGGATATGGGCCAAAGGTAGGTACACGGAGTTAGGTCGCAGGTCAGACATGATCTCATTGAATGGCGGAGCAGGCTCGAGGGGCTCAATGGCCTTCTCCTGTTCCTATGTTCTGCTTCAGTCAGCTATGATAACGTACAACACAACTGACCTTCTGGCTGTAAAAGCTCCACCCAACTTCCTTTCTTACTCCGAATGTTTAATCCTGGCCCCTGTATCAGACCCCGTTTCTAAAATCAGCCATTTAGCGGGATGAATTTGTTGTCAGTTCCTTTTTTAATCTCAGGTCATCTCCAAGTTTCCTCTTTCCAAAGAAAATAAGTCTGATTTCCTTAAACTTTCACCACATCATTTGTTGAGCTCCATGGAATTTAATGTTGGGATTACATGGATTGTGAAAGCAGTTTGTTAACAATGAAGTTCAACTACACGCACACTTACTTCTGTCAGAGAAGTAGAAAAGCACATAATTCCTGCTACCCAGAGTCACCCTATTGTTGCTTTTATTTAACCTTTCGAGGCAATAATATCCGGCCCTATGATTAGGTGGCCAGAACTTCCAGGTGGGTCTGACCAACGGCGGTAATAAAAAATCTCTTCAGAATATGGATTCTGTTAGTTACAAACATTGCCATCAAATACTTCCTGCTAATCTGTTATGAGACACTGCTTGCTATAACAACCATCCAATCGGGGGTTGAACTCCATGGAATTTAATGTTGGGATTACATGGATTGTGAAAGCAGTATGTTCCAATGAAGTTCAACTACACGCACACTTATTCCTGTCAGAGAAGTAGAAAAGCAAAACTGGGATTATATTAGAATATCTTCATTTCAGCAAGAAATTAAAGTAGAAAAGGGATGCTCTCTTTCAGCCCCACGCGTAATTTAAACTTGCCGTGATTCAGTCTGTTATCATTGAGCCGTTCGGACAGACCTTGACAGAGGTTCCTCAGGAATACATCAAAGAAAGGGATATTGATTGGCTGATGGCTTCGTCTATGCTCCTCAATTTGTCCCAAAACCATCTGCAAGTGGGAGTTGAAAAAATCAAATACATGTACTTGAAGTGCAGAATGAGAAAAGCCCATTCAGCCCATCAATCTCAGTTCTTTCCACAGACTGTCATGAACACAACTTAAGCACATGCCCGCACCACCCCCACCCACCCCCCGCCTATAATTATTAAACACTCAACTACAATTCCATTTTGCTGGAAGGGAGGGAGGGAAAAAACATGAAAAACATCTTCAAGAGTGACGAGGTTTTTCAGAAACTTCATCTTCACTCACACATGCAGTAGCTAAAGACACTGTAGTATAACGCCAAAACATACAGACCTCCTCCTTGAATGGATTAGTGGGTATGGTACTGAGCCACCTACACCAGGAAAGTCCCAGGTTCAATTGCTGGTCTGTGCTGAGTTAGCTCATCTCAGCTGGGGAGGGGGGGCAGGGTAGGGTCTCACAGACAGAGCTGGGGAAAGAATAAATTGCAGCAATTTTTCCCCAATGCTGATTTACTCTTCACTAAGCCATCCTAGAGATCCCTGGACAGATATCAGGCGAGAATAGGATCGGGCTTGACTGCCTGGGTGAAATGACTTGTCAACCCATTGCCTAAACTCATCTGGGCAAGGTACTGGAAGGGCAGCCAGCACCCAGTGGAATAGTGCTCCATAGCAAGAATCAACACCTTTATGAGAGGATGGGAGAAAAGCAATTGAAAGGAGAGCAGCAGCGAACAACCCCACTTACCTGTATACATCCAGCCAAGATACTGGTGGTCATTTTCTTGTACAGGCTGGCGTATTTCTCACAGTCACTGACCAGATCTCGGAGTTCTGCAGCCAGCAGTAAAGCTGAACTGTGTTTGTCCAGTGCCTTTGACAGCGTCTCCTTTGACCCAAGCCGACACATGACTACTGCATAATCCTTGTTCACCGTTGCAAGCCTGTGCAGAAACCTAATGAAATCCTGCAGCACCTGAAGGCAAAGAGAATAGAAACATTTCAATTACCTGTAACTGGGAGGATTTTAATCCAAACGATCAGCTTCCCCTGTGGCTCAATGCACTGCCTGGTGAGATACCGAGACCAGGAAGATCGACAGATATTAGCCAGAGTTCCCAATCCCAAACATCGGGAAATGATCTGTGCTGGAAAGAGGGTGTCTGTGGAGGTTGTCAAATGCAGATGGGATGGGGCTTGAATAGCCTGGTGGCACTGTCAAAGTCAACATATCGGTAAGGTGGCATCCCCAATATCCAGCAGGAGTCCTCGTCTTCAAGAGATATGGGGATAAAAAGCAGAATGGGACTCGACAGTGGTGTCCTTCCATGAGTGAAGAGCTACTGCTGCTGACTGTCCAGCAATAGGTACACTCGGGAGGGTGTCTACCACCACAGTTAAACTGTACCGCAGCACTTTCTGGGGAGGGGTGGAACTGCTCACAATTCAGGCCGGAAAGAAATTCTACTGGGACAGTCTTGACACATTTTAAACTGTAGAAGTTTGAGGCCAGGGCTTGAGGGTGAGGTTTTACCCTGAGGTGGCTTAGGATTTGATCAAATCTGAACTTGCACATGGTATTGCCACCGACATGGCTAGTAAGGTTGACATGGTTTAAGGCATGTGTCATCTTGTATGAGATTATTAAGTCCTTACTTCTTGGTCACCATTTATGGGAAGCATAAACTATCGGATACAAACCACCTGGTCTTTTGTTCCCGTTATATGAACAGAAAAAGGCTGAAGAGTGCACCTTCTCCATTGCCAAGAATGCAAAAATCATTCATATACAGGTAGAAGCAAATCAAAAATACTACAACTGTTATACCACCAGTGGACAGGTTGACAGATTCCTACAGTTTCTAGTATCATTTGACCAAAACTACAAAAGAATTGCATTACCCAGTAATCACTCTCTCAGGAAGGCAGACTCAGTAAGAGAGCTTTATTAATGAGTAATGGTTGATGGGTGTTTTTGTGACTGGAAGGCTCCTTCCAGTGAGGTTCTGCAGGGCTCAGTACGAGGTCCCATGCTTTTTGTGGTATATATCAATGATTTAGACTTCAATGTAGGGGGCATGATTAAGAAGTTTGCAGATGATACAAAAATTGTCCGTGTGATTGATAGTGAGGAAGAAAGCTGCTGACTGCAGGAAGATATCAATGGACTGGTCAGGTGGGCAGAAAAGTGGCAAATGGAATTCAATCTGGAGAAGTGTCATAAGAGTCATAATGGCACAGAAGGCGGCCATTCGGCCCATCGAGTCCATGCCGGCTCTCTGTAGACCAATCCAGTCAGTCCCATTCCCCCGCTCTATCCCCGTAGCCCTGCAAGTTTATTTCCCTCAAGTGCCTATCCAGTCTCCCCTTGAAAACATGGAGTGTCTCCGCTTCCACCACTTCCGTCAGCAGCGAGTTCCTGGTCCTCACCACTCGCTGCGTAAAAAAGTTTTTCCTCACATCCCCCCTGTATGTCTTGCCCAAAACCTTAAATCTGTGTCCCCTAGTCCTTGTACCATCAACTAGTGGGAACAGCCTTTCCCGTCTAGCCTATCCAAACCCATCATAATCTTGTACACCTCTATCAAATCAACCCTCAACCTCCTTTGCTCTAATGAAAACAAATCCAGCTTCTCCAACCTGTCCTTGTAGTTAAGATTCCCCCATCCCCAGAACCATTCTGGTAAATCTCCTCTGCACCCTCTCAAGGGCCTTCACATCCTTCCTAAAGTGTGGTGACCAGAACTGGATGCAATACTCCAGTTGTGGCCTAACCAGCACTTTATAAAGGTTCAGCAGAACTTCTCTACTTTAGTACTCAATACCTCTATTTATGAAGCCCAAGATCCCGTATGCTTTGTTAACCACTCTCTCAATATGTCCTGCCACCTTCAGGGACCTATGCACATTAACTTCCTGGTCCCTCTGTCCCTGCACACTCTTTAAAACTGTGTCATTAAGTGTATATTCCCTCTCCCTGTTCCTTCTGCCAAAATGCATCACCTCACACTTCTCTGTATTAAATTCCATCTGCCACTTGTCTGCCCATTCTGCTAGTCTTTCTATGTCCTGTTGCAGTCGATTGGTATCATCATCACTATTTGCCACACCCCCAAGTTTGGTGTCAGACAAATTTAGAAATTCTACTCTGTATTCCAATATCCAAATGATTTATATGTCTCAAAATAAGCAGTGGCCCCAGCACTGACCCTTGGGGAACACCAGTCTACCATCCTCCAGTCTGAAAAACAGCCATTTACCACAACTCACTGTTTTCTGTTCTTAAACCAATTCCTTATCCAAGCTGCCACTGACCCACCTATTCCATTAGCCTCAAACTTGTTAACCAGCCTTCTATGTGGTACTTTGTCAAACGCCTTCTGAAAATCCATGTAGACAACATCCATTGCATTCGCTTCATCAATCATCCCTGTTACTTCATCAAAAAATTCAATTAGATTAGTCAAACACGATCTGCCTTTTACAAATCCGTGTTGGCTCTCCTTAATTAGCTTAAACTTCTCCAAGTGCCCGTTAATTTTTTCCTTGATTATTGTTTCTCAAACTTTACCCACCACTGGTGTTAAACTGACCAGTCTGTAGTTACTAGGACTGTCCTTACACCCTTTCTTGAACAATGGTGTCACATTTGCCACTTTCCAATCCTCAGGCACCTCCCCCGCATCTAGGGAAGATTGGAAAATGATGGCAAGCACTTCCGCTATCCCCTCCCCCAATTCCCTTAGCAATCTGGGATGCAAGCCAGCTGGGCCAGGAGACTTATCCACTCTAAGCATACCCAGCCTTTCTAGTACATCCTGTCTTATCAATTTTCACCCCTTCCATTGCTTCCACCTTTTCCACGTCTACCGATATTTTGTCAGCATCCACCTCCTTAGTAAACACCGATACAAAGTACTCATCGAGTATTCTAGCCTTGCCCTGTGCCTCTAAGCATACATCACCTTCTATGTCCCTAATAGGCCCCATCCCACCTCTTACTACCCGCTTACTGTTTACATGCTGGTAGAAGATTTTTGTGTTCCCTTTTATGCTAACCGTCATTCTACTCTCATACTCTCTCTTTGCCAACCTTATTTCATCTTCACTTCCCCTCTCAACTTACTGTATTTGGTCTGGCTCTCCCTTGAAGAATTCACCTGACATTCACCATACACCCTCTTTTTTTGTTTCATCATACTCTCAATCTCCCTCGTCATCCAAGGAGCCCTTGCTTTGGTTCCCTTACCCTTCATTGGCTGTAAAGCACTTTGAGATGTCCGGTGGTCGTGAAAGGTGCTATATAAATGCAATTCTTTATTTTCTTTTTCCCTCTTGTTGGAATGTACCTAGCCTGTACTTGGAACATCTCCTCCTTAAAGATCACATATTGTTCCGTTACAGTTTTTCCCGTCAGTCTTTGGTTCCATTTTACCCTGGCGAGATCCTTTCGCATCCCATTGAAGTTAGCCCTATTCCAGTTTAGAAGTTCCACTCTAGATTGTTCCTTGCTCCTCTCCATTGCTAATCTGAATCTTATGATATGATGATCACTCGTACCCAAGTGTTCTCCCACAGACACTTGGTCGACCTGGCCCACCTCATTCCCCAGCACCAGATCCTGCAATGCCTCCTTCCTAGTTAGGCCAAGAACATACTGGTCAAGGAAATTCTCCTGAACACATTTCAGAAATTCCTCCCCCTCCTTTCCCTTTACCCTAGCATTATCCCAATCGATATTTGGGTAATTAAAGTCCCCCAATATCACCACTCTATAACTCTTGCATATCTCTGCGATTTCCCTGCAGATTTGCTCCTCTACCTCCCCCTCTCACTATTTGGAGGCCTGTAGAATACCCCCAATAGCGTGATGAAACCCTTTTTGCTCCTCAACTCTAACCAAGTGGATTCTGTCCTTGTCCCCTCAAGAACATCCTCCCTTTCCAACACTACAATGTCTTCCTTAATCAGCATTGCCACCCCACCTCTCTTTTTTCCTTCCCTATCTTTTCTGAACACCTTGTACCCTTGAATATTAAGTGCCCAGTCCTCACTGTTTTTAAGCCACGTTTCCGTTATTGCCACATCATCATATTGCCACACGGCTAATTGTGCTTGTAGCTCACCAACCTTACTCACCACACTTTATGCGTTTACATACATGTATTCTAAACCCATTTTTGAATTTTTCGTAGTCTTTCTTAGTCTTCTCCTATCTAATATGGTACTACTTCCACCTCCAGCACTACCTTGCCCTCCAGTACCATCCAACACACTCACTCAGTGTGAGGTAATGCATTTGGGGAGGGATAACAAGGTAAAGGAATACAAAGTAAATTGTCAGATACTGAGAAGTGTAGAGGAAGAGAGAGACCTTGGAGTGCATGCCCACATAATTCCTCGAATATATTAACGTAGATTTTTTTTGCAGGGAAGTTATCTCAGGAAAAGTTCAAGAGTTTAGGATTTTTGATGCGTTACAGAAAAAAATCAGGTTACTTTCTCCATTCAATAAATGGGGGCCTTCATATAATAATTTCCATTGGAGTGGCAAGACATACAAACAGCAGGATCTGTGAATGGCCAGTATTGCTGTCAAACATGTCTAGACAGTGTAAACACACTTGGAAACTAGAAACATAGAAGATAGGAGCAGGAGTAGGCCATTCGGCCCTTCGAGCCTGCTCCGCCATTCAACGAGATCATGGCTGATCATCCAAACCCTAGCACCCGGTCCCTACACCAACAGCCATCCCACCCAAGCCCGATCCCGTAACCCCACGTATTTAATCCCCCCTAACACTAAGGGCCAATTTTTATCATGGCCAATCAACCTAACCCGCACATCTTTGGACTGTGGGAGGAAACCGGAGCACCCGGAGAAAACCCACGCAAACACGGGGAGAATGTGCAAACTCCACACAGACAGTCACCCGAGGCCGGATTTGAACCCGGGTCCCTGGCGCTGTGAGGCAACAGTGCTAACCACTATGCCACCGTGCTGCCCCACAGGCTACTACCCAGTTTAGTCTCTTCAGCTAACAGTGATTGGTCTACAAACCCACATGCATGTGAGGCTGGAACCTTCTTACATAGTGACAGAAAACTGGCAATTCTAACAAAGAAATTGCTATTGCAAAGCTAAGTTATATCACAAGCTCTTATTGCTAATAGCTAATCCATTGGTCACATGCAGGATAGTAGAATGCAGGAAGATATTAATGGACTGGTCAAGTGGGCAGAGCAGAGGCAAATGGAATTCAATCTAGAGAAGTGTGAGGTAATGCATTTGGGGAGGGCTAACAAGGCAAGGGAATACACATTAAATGGTAGGACACTGAGAAGTGTAGAGGATCAGAGAGACCTTGGAGTGCATGCCCACAGATCCCTGAAGGTAGCAGGACAGGTAGATAAGGTGGTTAAGAAGGCATATGGGATACTTTCCTTACAATAGCAAAATACTGCAGATGCTGGAAATCTGAAATAACAACAGAAAATGCTGGAAACACTCAGCAGGTCAGGCAGCATCCGTGGAGAGAGAAACAGAGTTACCGTTTCGGGTCAATGACCCTTCGTCAGAACTGGAAAAGGTTACAGATGTAACAGATTTTTAAGCACGTGTGGGGCAGGGACAGCGAGGAGGGGAGGAAAGAACGAAGGGAAGGTCTGTGATAGACTGGTAGGCAGGAGAGATTAAAAGACAAAAGGGTGATGGTGCAAGACAAAAGGAGATGGTAATGGGACAAGATAAGAAACAAAAGATGACTCTAGAGGAGGTGTAAATGGCAATGGCAGAATGATCGACAGCTGCCATGTGAGGAAAAAAAAGAGGGGGAAAAATATAGGGGATACTTTCCTTTATTAGCCGAGGCATAGCATACAAGAGCAGGGAGATTGACCCTTCATCGAACTGTATAAAACACTAGTTAGGCCACAGCTAGAGTACCGCGTGCAGTTCAGGGCAGCATATTACAGGAAGGATGTGATTGCACTAGAGAGGGCACAGAGGAGATTTACAAGGATGTTGCCAGGACTGGAGAATTTTAGCTATGAAGACAAGACTGGAAAGGCTGGGATTGTTTTCTTTGGAAGAGAAGAGGCCGAGGGGAGACTTAATTGAGGTGTACAAAATTATGAGGGGCCTAGATAGAGTGGAAAGGAAGGACCTATTTCCCTTAGCGGAGAGGTCAATAACCAGGGGGCACAGATTTAAAGTAATTGGTAGAAGGATTAGAGGGGATTTGAGGTGAATGTTTTTCAGCTCGAGAGCGGTGGGGGTCTGGAACTCACTGCCTGAAAAGGCGACAGAGGCAGAAACTCTCATCACATTGAAAAAGTATCTGGAAATGCACTTGAAGTGCCGTAACATACAAGGCTACGGACCAAGAGCTGGAAAGTGGGATTATGCAGGATAGCTCTTTTTTGGCCGGCACAGACATGATGAGCCAAATGGTCTCCTCCTGTGCCGTAAATTTCTATGATACTACCAGTTGAATTGATGCTAAGAGAGTGTAACTAACAGTTGAACTAGCTCAGTAAGAGAGAGCATCTCACAGTTGAATTTTATGTTAATATGATGATACCAAATGAATTTTCCGTAGCATCACACTGCCAGAAAGACGGCTATCAGGCTTTTATATAATTGCTGTTATATGGAATATAATTTATATGATTGAGAAATCTGGATAATGGGCTAAACACACAAAGCCGGGATTGAAAAGTGGAGCGAGGGGGGAAGGTGAGGTGATAGGTTGATGCCAAGCTTGAGTGTTAAAAGCCTATTGATTATAGGAGGAAGGGGAGCGTGTAAGGTATGGAGTTCCACCACACCTGGGGAGGACTGAGGTGGAGTTAGAGACAGTGTATTGAGTCTTGAGCTCAGCACTGTGCCAATACTGACAGACGAGAAGCACAGTTTACAGTATTTGTGGCTTAGGAAGAACAAGAGGAGCAGTGACCACAGCAGTATTAATAATAATAAAAACTACAAAGGTTTTCATCATACCTCTCGGTCATTACTGTAGGCTGTCATGGATGACAAACATGGTTCAATACTTTCGTGCCAGGGCAACAGGTCTTCCAGATAATTATCCAAAAACTTGCTCAGAATTCTAAAAAAAAAATCAAGACCCCAAACAGGAGAAGTTATTCAGGAATGACCTTCTGACTTCACCAGTCCCCATCAAAAAGAGGCAGCATTTCAATTACTAGTCTCCGTATTTACTGGCCTTTGCTGAATTGGTGAGAACCTCAATTTCAAATCAAAGTCTGCTTTTTACCTTCCACCGTAGGGTAGCTGGCAAATCCATTATGTGGGGTCATGGTAAGTCACACTGAACAGAAGGTTTCAAACTCACTTCCTAACCTACACTGAGTTAGCTGATCTGACAGAGCAGAATTTGGGCAGCTGTAACTGATGTCAATAGTCCAAGGCTAGGGAGAGGATGGTGAGCAGACAAACGGTCAGCTACCAGGGCCCTCACTGCTTCTCACCATCCAGTGGCTGCTGGAAGGTGTGCTTGTGAATGCGGACACTGATTGGGCTCACCAACGTGGCTGATGTATTGGAAGGCTGCTGACACCTATTGACCTGCACCCCAGATAAGAGTCGGCAGCTACAGAAATGGAGAAAATAAGACACAAAAAAAAATCAAATTCAAAAGAAAGTCAGTGCTCTTAGCCAAAGCTCCAAAAACTCCAATTCACAGGATTGGTTTCCAGGTTACACCACAAGTTTCACTTGCAGCTCATCCACTCCATTCTCCCTCCTACTGCTGGCTATTAGAATGTCCCCGGGGTTGGTCATTTGTTACAATTCACACCAAAGGGCACAGAATGTCAGGGTATTCAAATCTCTGATTTAACAAACCTCCAGGTACCGTTTGACCAGCAAGAGCAAGCGATTCATACACACACACTTTGGGAGGGTGAAGGGAAGTTTATTGAGAGGGGCAGTGGGCTAGCACGTGTGTCAGCTGTGGCTCAGTGGGTAGCACTCTTGCCTCGGAGTCAGAAGGTTGTGGGTGCAAGTTCCACTCCAGAGACGTCAGCACAAAAATCTAGGCTGACCCTCCAGTCCTGAGGGAGTTTTGAACTGTCGGAGGTGCTGTCTATTCGGGAGCTTGCTGTGAACAACTTGGCTGCTGTGTTTCCTACATCACAACAGTGACTACACTTCAAAAGTACTTCATTGGCTGTAAAGCGCTTTGGAACGTCATGAAAGGCATAAATGCAAGTCTTTCTTTCTTTCACGTGTGAACTACTGCCCAGACAAGGAGGATAAATGTGTCTCTCTCGGTTAGAAAGTTCATATATGAAATGAGTCTGGGGAATATCAACCTGCTTCTTGGTGGTTATAACCCCACATTTAGCAATAGGCAAGAAGCTAAGCAGATTATTGGTGCGGTAAGTGTGGCGGGGGCAGGGGGGAGGAACTAATGCAAGCAGGAGATATCCTTCTGTGGTTGGGGCAGAAACACCTTGTTCTGCCAGAGTGGAGGGAGCGTTACTCTGTATCTGGCCGAGGTACTCCAGCGCACCATCACATACCGAACGATAGCCTGTTGCACAGCCTTTTCGGAGCGGAATTGGTCCAATCCCTGCACCAGCGACTGGAAGGCTTCCTTATCCTTCATGATGTCTGCGATCTGAGATTCCAGCCCGGTTGTCTCATCACAGATCCAGCGCTCCAGTGAAAGAATGATCTCTTTGGTGCCGCTCCGCTCCTTTAAGCTCACCAGCAGCATCTTCAGCTCGGCATCCTTCAGGTTTAAGGCCTCCTTCGATTCTGAAGCATTTAATCATAATTTCACCATTGCCCAACCAGTCAATAAGTAATCCATGCAGGGAATTAACAGCTATTATTCAAAATATTTCAAAATTATATTGTAATTAAAACATGAGTCACTGAGGATAATTATTACATTTCAGCTCCTTCCCCCATTAGAGATTCACTCAACTGGAGGGACATTAAACCAGAATCTCAAGGTGCAAAGCTACTTTCATGAATGGGAAATTTCAGATAAATCCTAGATACGACATTTGGAAATTATATTTTCCCATCAACTTTGGGTCAAATATCCCACACCTCCAACTTGGTCAACAGTGATCAGTCTTCTTCATGGCTACAAATCACATTTTGAGCATCAGTTAACATTAAGAAATATTGACCGTCAACAGAGAGCAAAAAGTGTCCAACACCTTAAGCGGCAAAACTGACAAATAGCGCTCCTCAGCGACTAATCTTAAGACAGCAGTTCAATATAAAACTGCATTGGTTGCAGCAACTTCCAATTACATAGCCGTTAACGTACAAAAACTTCCCAAGAGACTTTACGGGAGACATGATCAGACAAAATGGATGACAAGTCAAAGGGGGCGACCAAACACTTGGTCTAAGAGGCAGGTTTTAATGAGGATCTTAAAGGAGGAGAGGGAGGTGGAGAGGCAGGGGGTTTAGGTGGGGAATTCCAGAGCACAGGACCAGGTGGTTGAAGTTACCATCGGGTGAGCGTGGGGGAGATACACAAGAGGCCAGAGTTAGATTTCTGGGGGGAGGGGAAAGAGGAGGGTTATAGGCAGAGTGGGAGGAGCAAGGCCACCAAGGGATTTAAACGCAAGGATGATGTAGTGTATGTACCCGTCTACCCTTAAGGAAATTATTGTATGTAACCGTTCACCTTTAAGGGAACTACTTTAAGTGTGGCACTACTTGTTTGGCTTCTGTATACTGTAATACCGACAGTGACCACACCAGTATATAAGTGTTGTGACAGGATAACTGGGGCAGATTCGCCCGGACCTTCGAATAGTAAAGACCTGTTTTGTTTGTTACTTCTGAAGTCTGTGTATTTATTAACTGCACAACCCACAGACTTTACAGTGGCGACGAGTCCGATCGTACCCTGCGGCAAGATTACCAAAGCAAGAAGAGCATCGAAGAGAGGCAACCGCCCTCCTCGTGCTGCTGGAAGAAAACACGAGGCTGCAGCAGGAGAAAGGTGGAAGACTTTAGCAACAAAAGCTTCCGTCTGCAACAGGCACTGACTACCCTTCTACCACGGTACAGAGTGAGCCGATCAGCAGGGAACAAGGCAGCCGAAGAGGCTGTGAGTAGGGGAAGGTGTAGAGAATATCCGGAGGATAAGGGCAGAGCACTCGACCTCGGTCGAGGGGGAGCTGAGCCGGTCAAAAGTCGGGTCCAACGGCGTCGGGTGACAGCCGGACCGCGATCGGCGGGAAAAATCCGGGCAGCGACCGCAGCCACGAAGCGCTGAGCCTGTGAGTAGGCGCGGGAAGAGAAACCCAGCCGCAGCCGGAGAGGGAAACACCGGTCTGCGAGAGGGCTGGGGAGGCGAACGGGAACCGTGCGGGTGAGAGCCGGGGGCGGAGAGAGAGACTGCGAGGAGCCAGTCCAGCGGCTGAGCTGTTCTCCACCAACGGGGTACTCAGAGCCGGCAAAACCGAACGTACGGGAGTGGGAGAGAGACACAGCCGAAAACGGGGTGAGAGACTGCACGAGAGCCAGTCCAGCGGCTGAACTGTCCTCCGTTAACGGGGTGTACCCAGCGCCGGTAGAGCCGTGCGGGCGGGAGAAGACAGAGCCGAGTAGGGGGAGCTGTGTGAGAGCCAGCCCAGCGGCTGAACCTGTCCGCTGAGGGGAAAGCGTACCACTTCCACCAGGAAGAAACGCGGGAAGCCGCCATTAGGCGGAGGAGCCGACAGAAGCGGGAAACCGCCATTGAAGTGGGCGGGGAGAGAAAGGAAGAGCGGGAAACCGCCAAATTCGCGGGAAAAGCCGCCATCTTAGAAAAAAAAATACATAAGAATTTAAAGAAATATTTGTGTTGTACCCAAAGAAAGGAAGATGCCTAAGCGTGGGGACAGCAACGATTTTAACTCCGAAATAGAAGACTGGCCCACGTACGTGGAACGTATTGAGATACATTGTAAGGCTAACAAAATAGCTAAGGAGGAAAAAGCTGTAACCTTACTTAACATGATGGGTGCGAAAACATTCGGGTTGTTGAAACATCTTCTCTCTCCAGCTAAACTGGCGGATCAGACTTTCGAGGATATAGTAGCGGTGCTGAAGGATCACTTGAACCCCACACCGTTGAAGCTGGCTGAACGATTCAGATTCTATGCGAGAACACAGAAGAAAGACGAAAGCAACGCGGAATACTTGGTCGAACTGCGGAGGCTAGCGAAACACTGCCAGTTCGGAGGGAATCTGACAGAGGCACTGCGAGACAAGTTCGTATGTGGATTGTCCAAAGAAGGGACGCAAAAGCGACTACTGGAAGAGAACAACCTCACACTTGACAGGGCTGTCCTTATAGCCGCATCATACGAAGCCGCAGCAAAAGGAACGGCGGTAATGCAGCGGAAGGCGGTGGCACTAGGGGTGGACCACATCACCTCGAGGACTACGAAATGCTATCATTGTGGGAAGACAACACACGACCAGAAGCGTTGCTGGGGTAAAAACCAAGAATGCCGGAAATGTGGCAAGATCGGGCACATAGCTAAAGTGTGCCGGTCAGGAACGACGTACAACAATAACGAGTCCTCACAAAAATGGTACAGAAAGGTACAAGAGGCGACTAGGAAGAGTCTGAAGGAACAGAAGTCGGACTCACACTCCAAATGCAAAGGACTGGACAGTCTGAGAATCCACAACGTGAGCAATGAAGCTGACCGACAAACTATCTGGATAACGTTACAGATTGAGAAGGTCCAAGTAAAAATGGAAGTGGACACCGGATCGGCGTTGACGGTCATGAATAAGCATGACTATAAGAAATTTTTCAAGCATATTCCACTACGGGATACGGAACTAGTACTACAGACATACACGGGGCACAAAGTATTCCCCATCGGAATGATAGAAGTCAAGGTGAGATACAAGGATAAAGATCATCACCGGTTGGACCTGTATGTATTGCCTGAGGGAGGACCACCACTCCTGGGACGGGAGTGGATCCGAAAAATAAAATTGGACTGGCAGTCCCTAAACACCATGACGGTGGATTCCGAAAAAGAGGATGTCAAACCTGAACGGTTGTCCAGAATATTGGACGAAGCTAAGGAGGTATTCCAGCAAGGACTGGGAACGCTGCGAGGTATTAAAGCAAAGGTTAAGATTGCAGAAAATGCAAGCCCAAAGTTTTTTTAAGGCCAGATCAGTTCCTTACGCAATACGACCAGCAGTGGAGGCAGAACTGGAAGAACTTGAACGATCAGGGGTTCTGTCAAAAGTGGACTGGAGTGAGTGGGCCACGCCCATTGTTCCCGTCATGAAGTCCTCACCGAGTAATAAGCCTGGGGGACCGGGGAAGGTCCGTATCTGCGGAGATTTCAAGATTACTGTGAATCCGGTGCTTCACACGGTACAATACCCGCTTCCGCGGATTGAAGACATCTTTGCTTCGTTGGCTGGAGGGAAACATTTCACGAAAATAGATCTGGCTCAAGCATATCTACAGATGGAGGTCGAGGAAGAGTCACGCCAGTACCTCACCATCAACACTCACAGAGGCTTGTATCGCTACAATAGACTGGTCTTTGGGGTAGCTTCGGCGCCAGCAATTTGGCAGAGGGCCATGGAACAGGTGTTACAAGGAATTCCAAGCACGCAGTGCTACTTAGATGACATTTTAATCACGGGAAAAGATGAGGAAGAACACCTCACGAATTTGAAACTGGTACTCACCAGGTTGAAGGAGTATGGCCTTCGGGTTAATCGCAAGAAGTGTGAGTTCTTCCAAAAACGGATCTCATACTGCGGTCATGTCATTGACCGAGAGGGACTGCATAAGTCACCCGAAAAGATAGAAGCGGTTGTGAAGGCCCCCGCCCCAGGAAACGTATCACAGTTAAGATCATTCTTGGGGTTGATTAATTACTATCACAAGTTTCTGCCAAATTTATCCACGGTACTGCATCCGCTGAATGACCTGTTGCGGAAAGAAACACCATGGAAGTGGAGTGAGGAATGCAAAAAGGCTTTTCGCAGAAGCAAGGAGTTGATTACCTCTGAAGAAGTGTTGGCTCATTTCAACCCAGCATTACCCCTTCGTCTAGCTTGCGATGCTTCCCCGTACGGAATTGGGGCAGTACTCTCGCATAGGCTACCAAATGGCTCGGAAAGGCCAGTGGCTTTCGCGTCCTGATCATTGACACCCGCGGAGCGAAATTACGCCCAAATAGATAGGGAGGCCCTCAGTCTTGTGTGGGGCGTGAAGAAATTCAACCATTACCTACAATGTAAAAAGTTCACATTGCTGACAGACCACCAGCCGTTGGTGTCCATATTCAACCCAAATAAGGCCGTTTCCACCATGACAGCACAAAGGTTACAAAGGTGGTCCGTGTTACTTGGGGCACACCAATACGAAATTGAGTACAAAAGGTCTAAACAGCATGGAAATGCTGATGGGTTGTCACGCTTGCCATTGCCGATGGTAGAAGAAGCGAGTATAGTGGACCCAGTAGAGTTGTTCCACTCATCCATAGTGGAGTGTCTACCGATAACAAACTCAATGATTGAGAATGAGACAAGGAATGACCCGACTCTTTCACGAGTCTATGATGTAACGGTGGAGGGATGGCCAGCACAGAGCGAACCAACACTGCAAGCATTTGCACAGAGGAAAGAACAACTGTCAGTGTGTCGAGGAACCCTGATGTGTGGATCTAGAGTGGTGATTCCACCCAAACTCCAAAAGAAGGTGCTAAAGGAGCTGCACGAAGGACATCTGGGGGGAGTAAAGATGAAAAATCTAGCAAGAGCGTTTGTGTGGTGGCCAGGCATTGATAAGAGACATAGAGGAGATCACGAAGAACTGCCTAGGATGTCAGAGGGTTCAGAATGCGCCACCACAGGCTCCTCTGCACCCATGGGAGTGGCCCTCATCTCCCTGGCAAAGAGTACACATCGACTTTGCTGGTCCATTTATGGACTCGATGTTCCTAATAGCGGTAGATGCCCACTCCAAGTGGCCAGAAGTAATTAAGATGACCACCACCACGACGGAAAAAACCATCACGGTGTTAAGGACTATGTTTGCTCGGAATGGCCTGCCAGAACAGATCTGTTCTGACAATGGACCGCAATTTGTATCTGAGGAATTTAAGAAATTCTTAAAGAGCAATGGGGTTAAACATTACACGTCAGCCCCATACCATCCCGCCTCCAATGGATTGGCTGAAAGGTTTGTCCAGACCTTCAAGAAGGCCGTAAAGGCCATGAGTAATGAAGACATAAGTTTACAGCATAAGGTGGATAGTTTTTTGTTGGCATACCGAAATGCAACCCATGCGGTCACGAATCAAACTCCCGCGATGATGTTTTGTAATAGACGCCTACGATGTCGGCTGGATTTACTCAAACCAAACGTCAGAAGGGACGTAGAGAACCTGCAATTCCAGGGCATGAATGAAAGGGCCACTAGATCCTTCCAGACCGGTCAACGAGTGTTGGCCCGGGACTATCGTACTGAGAAATGGCAGCCTGGAACGATTGGAAAAAGGCTAGGCCCGTTGATGTACACTGTGGACATTGGAGACAATATAATAAGGCGCCATGTTGACCAGATCATAGGGTCCGCCACAAATGGGCCCCCGACTTCACCACCTTACCCGGATAAGGTTGAGACGGAGTTACCCAGAACACCTACGTCCGGTCTGGTAGTTCTGGAGTCAGAGGAACCTGACACTGTGCTTCGAGCCGATTCAACTTTACCAGAAACACCTGCTAGCCCGCTTGAAATGACGACACCACTGCGGCGTTACCCGGACAGAATCCGGAAACCTCCCGAAAGACTGAATCTATGAACTGTCTTAAATAAATCTGTATATATATATATATATATATATGTGATAATGTATGTCCACTATGGACTCAGTATGTTGAAAGCTAAAAAGGGAGGATTGTAGTGTATGTACCCGTCTACCCTTAAGGAAATTATTGTATGTAACCGTTCACCTTTAAGGGAACTACTTTAAGTGTGGCACTACTTGTTTGGCTTCTGTATACTGTAATACCGACAGTGACCACACCAGTATATAAGTGTTGTGACAGGATAACTGGGGCAGATTCGCCCGGACCTTCGAATAGTAAAGACCTGTTTGTTTGTTACTTCTGAAGTCTGTGTATTTATTAACTGCACAACCCACAGACTTTACAGATGAGAATATTAAATTGGTGGACCGGGAGCGTTTTGGATGAGTTTAAGTTAATGGAAGTTGAAGGATGGTAGATGGACAGGAGAACACTGGAATAGTCGTCTAGAGGTGACAAAGGTATGGATCAGTGTTTCAGCCGCAGATGGGCTGAGGTGGGGTGGAAGCAGGAGATGTTAGAGGTGAAAGTCTTTGTGATGGAAAGGTTGCGGGGTCAGAAGTTCAGCTTGTGATCGAGTACGACGCCAAGGTTGCGAACAGTCTGGTTCAGCCTAACTCAGGCAAAGGGATGGAATCAGTAGCGAGGGAAGAGTTTATCGTTGGGGCTGCAGGAAATTGTGGCTCATCCAAGACTGAATGTCGGCCAAGCAGTCTGACAACACAAAGAAAGTGGAAGGGTCAAGCAAGGTGGTGGAGAGGTAGAGGTGGGTGCGGTATATGTGGAAGCTGACCATGTCTGCAGATGTTGCCAAGACACAGCTTGTAGGAAGAGGAGGGGGCCAAGGAAAGATCCTTGGGGTTGGTTCTCTGCAGGTGGGGAGGGCGGAGACAGAAGAGATGACATTGCCGGAGACGTTTTAAAAATAGACTAGCTGGTCATTCATTTAATTTGTTGTTTGTGTAACTTTGTTGTGTGCAGATTGTTGTTTTGTAAGCAAATGCAACAGCCAATGACTGCACTCAAAAATATTTTCATTGGCTGTCGTGTTCTTGGGGACGTCATGCAAATGTAATAGAAATTGCACTTATATAGCGCTTTTCTCTGTTTTCCAAAGAATGGCCAAACGTCAACATTTCTCATTTTACTTCTACTGCTGATGCCCAGAGTCAGCAATATCCTGTACTCATGGTGCAGGAAACTTTGGTTTATCCGGAGGTTATATGTCCGGAATACTCGATCTAACGGCAAAAATCAGGAGCCGTTTTCTATATGTTTTTTTAGTTCTCGTTGCTTTTTTTTCCCCAGTCAAGCACTGCAAGGTCTGTAGCTATAGCAACAGCTTCAGCTACAGACGCTTGCAGCTGCAGCCGACTGTTTTGAAGCTGTTGCTAAGCAACAGGGTTTGTTGATTCACACGGAGCTTCTCAGTTCTGTATGTTTAAACATTAACACTGGTATGGCCGGCACTTTTGATGTTACGGCACCAGCTCGGTCCCGTCAGTGCCGGATATCAGAAAGTTTCCTGTATGTGGCACAATGGACTGAAGAATGGAAACAGCTCACTTGAATATTATAGGAGAATCAAGTCGTCTAGGTAACGAGACTGAGCAAACACGACATTTAAGTAGTTATTCTGGGTTTAACGGTATTTTAAAGCACCATCATCCTTTACCTTTGTTCTCAATTCCAGTGGAGAGCTTGTGGTTGAGAGAGATGTTACTGAGGGCCATGATAGCCAGCATCTGCTGATGACTGCCGGTGGAGCTGCTCCCGTTTCCAATACAGCTATATAGGATTGGGCAGATGTCACAAGATACCAACAACTCGGCAAGGCTTTTGTGATTAGAAACAAGCATAATGACAATTAACAAGCCATCCTGAACCGCAGAGGAGCACCTGGAGAGGAAGAAGAATCAGAAGGCAATCAAGGGATAAAATATCACTTGGTTAAGGGGCTAAGATCCATCTCATTCTACATCACTGCAATGTCATGTTAGCATCTACTAATGATTAACTTCTACACAATTCAGAGCTCAATCCAACAATGGACAATACAATTTTTAGGAACAATGTATTAGCATCCAAGGCTGTGAGCGAAACATGCATATAGAGTGTAACATTTTCAGTTCAAAGGGTAGCTTCAACACTACTTGAATGATGGAATTTCTAATCTAGTTGCTTCATTCAATAACCATTCCAAATATTAATAACTAAAGTTGCTAATTTCACTGCCTAGTTGAGAGCCAAGGCACACAGACCCAAGGTCCTGATTAGGGGACTACGATTGGCCACAGCACTCTTGACGTGGGGGAAAGTAAAAGAGAAAAAAAATAACTCCCACCAGAAAGCACATGTGCAGACACTGGGCAAGGATATCCATGGTTCATTTGTTGGTCCTTCCACATTGAATAGCCTGCAAACAGTTATCAGAAATGCTCACACTTGAAGCTACATGAGCAAGCTACCAGAGGGTGACCAGCATCCAGAGAGGAGTATCCCAACAGTTCCCCTGCTTTCGGGAGAGAAAGGCGGGGGGGAAATGAAGAGACAAAGTGCAGTCCCCATCTAGCGTAGTGCCATTACGATTTAAGGAAATACATAGTTATGAGCAAAGAGATAAAATTCTCAACTTGGAAAAAAAAAATCTGAAAGGGTGCATGATGAGGAGAGATAAAAGCCAATGAAAGAGCGTGTCCTGAGGAACTCTCCTTACCCCGAGGTGGTCATCATTTTCGCTACAGCAGCAGGGATAACACTGAGCAGTCCTTTGGAATCCTGGGTAGAGGCTGAGCCAATGCTGGCAAAGATCTCAAGGATGATCTGAGCATCGGCGTCAGCAAGGTGAGGCCGAACACTTTTAGTGCGCATGTCATACTTGCTGGCTCCAGTCAGGATCTTAAGGGTCTGTGGAGACAAACACCAACTTTGTGTCCGGTTTTACTAAAAACTGAATCAAACAAATAAAACCAGTGAAGCGTATTGGGGAGAGGGCATCACTGAAGGTTACTAGTTTTAAAAGAAAAAGACTTGCATTTCTATAGCGCCTTTCACAACCTCAGGACATGCCAAAGTGCTTTACAGCCAATGAAGTACTTTTCAAGTGCACTCATTGTTGTAATATAGGAAACGCAGCAGCCAATTTGCGCACAGCAAGCTCCCATAAACAGCAATGAAATAATGACCAGGTAATCTGTTTTAGTGATGTTGGTTGAGGGATAAATATTAGCCAGGACACCGAGGATAACTCCCCTGATCTTCTTCGAAATAATGCCATGGGGTCGTTTACGTCCACCTGAGAGAGCAGAAGGAGCCTCGGTTTAACGAATCATCTGAAAGACGGCACCTCCGACAGTGATGGGCTCCCTCAGTACTGCACTGGAGTGTCAGCCTAGGTTTTGTGCTCAAGACACTGGAGTGGGACTTGAACCCACGACCCTCTGACTCCGTGCTACCACTGAGCCACAGCTGGTCCACTGACACTGTCCAGATCAGTTGTCCTTCCCTTATGTTATCTGTATGGTCGACAAAATCAACTTTAAAACCTGTAAAATATCACAGAAAGCAACCCAGTCCAGAAGATCCAAATATTGATCACTTTAGGATTGCCCTCAGATTCCAACTACCCAGCACCACATCCCATACACTGAAGGCAACTTTCAACCAAGCCAAGAGGGATCACTAATGCTGCCAATCTGAAATAAACCATGTGCTGATAGCATCAGTATATATAAAACAAAACAACTACTGGCAATGCAGGGCCGGTTGATACCTTCATCACAGCTCATCCGTTTTACCCCATCTTTCAGCTGCTGATTATTTTTGCCATTTGTGCTGTTCAATCAGCTGCTGAAAGATGGGGTAAAACGGATGAGCTGTGATGAAGGTATCAACCGGCCCTGCATTGCCAGTAGTTTTTTTCTTTTAAATATACTGATGCTATCAGCACATTTTCTGTTGCACTCACACACAAGACCAGAAATGCATGTCTCTTTTGGGGAGATGCCATCTTATCTGCAGGTCATAAACTTCCTTCGGTTTTCCTCCCAGCAAATCAAATTTGTCAAAGCTGGTTGTCCTGGCAGCACCACACTAGTGCACTGCTGCCAGCTGATGCTCCTCGCCCCTCCTGCAGAGCCGATTCTCCCTCCTGACTCTCAACTCAAGTGCAAGCTCCCACTGCCAATTTGAAATGAGTAACAACCCAGCAGGATCGACAGAGGGAGATTTAAAACCAGCAGCAGGAGCCAGAATTGAACCCTGGAGGGGGAGCTGCCATTTAAATATCTCAGCGCTGGAACCAACAGTGGCTAGGGATGCATTAATTGAACTGAGAAAGAGATCACAGATTTGTGGATTCCAGCTGACATGAAGCACACAATTAGGATGTGTATGAGCTTTATACAAAAGTTACGGATTTTTCAGCTGGAATTGTGGGGGTCTTGTACCAGAGTATATACGGTGATTTGGCCTGGTTAAATAGGTAGAATATTAAATATATATGATGGAGGATAAGCCATCAACCTGAAACCTTAACTCTGAGAAAATTGCCATCTGGGCTGGGAGAGAAAGCAGTGCATCCATCTGTAAATGTTGTATTCTATTTTAATCTCAATAGGTGTGCCCCTGGGGGAGGAACCATAGGGCAATCAGCAACTTCAGGAGAGGAAGGGGAAAGAGGGAAACAAATCCTGAATTAGGTGCTTAACTTACTGCCAGAGCGGCCTGCTGAATGAGTGCAGAATTCTTGTGCTCTTGCATACAGGACAGAACACTCTTGATTCCTCCTTCTGTGGCAAACAGTGCTCTCCAGTCGTATCGCTGCATCAGGATGTAAAGCAGCCGCAAGCAGGTGACAACCAGGGGCTTCTCCTTGGACAGATTGCTCAGTTCTTCCACCAGCACTTTGATCAGTTTGTCCCTTTGGTTGAGGCCTGAATCCACTTTAAGAGGCAGCTTCTCCCGTGAGCTGTCCTCCTCCAGCATTTTAGTAATGAACTTGAAACCTGCCACCTGCAAACCTATATCGGAGCTTGACTTCTTCATGATCTCCACTACCTCCCCCATCTTCTCCAAATTAGTCTTACGTCCAGTCACCTTCGGGCAGTTGAACACTAAAGAAAAAAAAATTCCTTTTAGTTCATGTCAGTTTCAAAGAGCTGACATCAAAGCACAAACATTGAGTGTGGTAGCCTGGCAGTTATGTACTGGACTAGCAACCAGAGGTCAGGAGGTCCAAATCCCAGCGTACCTAGTCATGGGCTAGCACCAGAATAGAAAATAACCATGAAAGCTGCGAAAAATGTCATAAAATCCCAACTATCCTTCGAGGAAGGGGAGCTGCCACCCCTGCCTGCTGTGACCTACATGCACACCCAGCCCCACACTATGTGCATGACTCGTTCTTCCCTCAGGGTGACTTGGGATGGGCAATAGATGCAGCCTTCCAGAGTCACCCACATTCCAAAACAAATAATAATACATCAGTGACCCAGTGGATCTTCATTCTCATGAAAAAGCACCAGGCACCTGAGTGAGGAATCAGGAGCTTGAACCAACACCGTCACTCTCTACAGTTCACTCACTGAGTGAGGAATCAGGAGCTTGAACCAACACCGTCACTCTCTACAGTTCACTCACTGAGTGAGGAATCACGAGCTTGAACCAACACCGTCACTCTCTACAGTTCACTCACTGAGTGAGGAATCACGAGCTTGAACCAACAGTCACTCTCTACAGTTCACTCACTGAGTGAGGAATCAGGAGCTTGAACCAACACCGTCACTCTCTGTGGTTCACTCACTGAGTGAGGAATCACGAGCTTGAACCAACACCGTCACTCTCTGTGGTTCACTCACTGAGTGAGGAATCACGAGCTTGAACCAACACCGTCACTCTCTACAGTTCACTCTCTGAGTGAGGAATCAGGAGCTTGAACCAACACCGTCACTCTCTGTGGTTCACTCACTGAGTGAGGAATCACGAGCTTGAACCAACACCGTCACTCTCTGTGGTTCACTCACTGAGTGAGGAATCAGGAGCTTGAACCAACACCGTCACTCTCTACAGTTCACTCACTGAGTGAGGAATCACGAGCTTGAACCAACACCGTCACTCTCTGTGGTTCACTCACTGAGTGAGGAATCAGGAGCTTGAACCAACACCGTCACTCTCTGCAGTTCACTCACTGAGTGAGGAATCAGGAGCTTGAACCAACACCGTCACTCTCTACAGTTCACTCACTGAGTGAGGAATCACGAGCTTGAACCAACACCGTCACTCTCTGTGGTTCACTCACTGAGTGAGGAATCAGGAGCTTGAACCAACACCGTCGCTCTCTACAGTTCACTCTCTGAGTGAGGAATCAGGAGCTTGAACCAACACCGTCACTCTCTGTGGTTCACTCTCTGAGTGAGGAATCACGAGCTTGAACCAACACCGTCGCTCTCTACAGTTCCAGCAGTGGGCTGTGTCAATTACTGAATCACTACTTTAATTGCTCTGGTTCTGTAATTAGAAAATCAGATCCCGACACCCCACCTGCAGCAGATACTCTCACCTTTGAGTTTCTCTTCAAGATCATCTGGTAACTCCAACTCCTCCATCCTGCCCATCTCAGTCAGCTGCACAACATCATTTTTGTTTGAAGTGGCTGCGGTGTTTGCGAGGTCTGGAGAAACTTCTTTTTTGGCTTTCTTTGACTGGGAGGCAGATGATCCAGAGATCATGCCAGTGGTGCCAGTTAGGGAGGGGTACTCGATGTTGGTTAGTGCGCCAGTGAGGTTATCCTGATCAATCCCTTTTCTCTTCAAGTAGTGTTTGGTATAAACATGAGAGCACTCCAGGTCATTCAGGTAGGCCGCCGGGCAATATGGCCTCAAGAACTGAAGCAGCTTCTGTGCATGCTCCACTGGTACAGTCAACTGAATCAACACACTCTCATCCATTACTGAAATCTGCAGAGGGGAATCAAAATGGGCACATAAAAATTATTAGTATTTGTTCACAGCTATTATAACTTTATAAGAAGACATGCTGATTTTGCTATCAGTGTATGCCACCTTATAGACCATTTTAACTGTTGTTTAATAAAACATGAAGTTCTTTGTTATGGCATTTTATTGGAGTTCCTTCCAGCGTTATACACACTGTAAAGCAAGGCACGGAGCCAGACGGACCAAGATCACTGACGATGCTGAGCTTGCTGATTTCAACCAGGGAAGCTGAAGGGTTGCTGCAATTGGCCTCCGAACCCCTGAATTTGTTTTTTGGGGTGGGGTGGGGTGGAGGAGTGGACGACAATCAGCCGTGATCCCCACTTCTGATCATCATCCAGTAAACCTGCTGCGAAGTGTGTATGTTAAAAGATCAGGTGAAGACAGGATTCGGCTCGACTGTCATATGACCCACAGCCAACATCACTGAACAGGATCACTTAAAAAAGAATCAGTGAGCACCCATGGATTCACAACCCAATGCAAGTTAGCATCTTCAGGAAACAACGGCAGAATGTGAGGGGAGGAGAGAAGACAACAAACACAGGGCCGCAAAAATCATTTGATCACCATAACCTTTTGTTTACTCAGATACCAAAATCCAACCCAGAAAATGTGAAATCTGCCACCTTTGTGAGTGACTCACGGAAGACATAAAAATCTAGAGCTCAAGCTCTATAATCCAGAAAGAAGGTGGGTACCTAGTTTTATAAATATTAAATAGTATAATAAAGACAAATCGAGATTACTACTTCAAATTAATTCAAGAGAATAGGCTCACAGGAAACATATTTAAGTTAATGAAAAGTAAATTTAAAATTAGGACGATCATCTTTCCAGAGACTGATAAACAGTTAGAATAAGGTACCAGGTGGGGTAGTAGAGATGTGCTGTCACATGAGAGAGGGCACTCGGGATCACAAAGATAACAAACAGGAAGTGCAGTTGAGCAAGACCATCAGTGCATCGAGCTCATCCTCCCACTTGAACATTCATTCCCCCGATCACAACGTCTAACTATCTCTTGAATGATTCCATTACCCGTTCCAGGTGTAGGGAAGGAGCTCTGATGGTCAAAATGACCTTTGCTCATCCTTGACTTTGCTTATGAATATCAGAATGTCCCACTATCTCAGGTAAGAGTGGTGTACTGCAGCAGAACTGATGTTGTACATGCATGTGTCGATACAGCCAAACCCCGCCGCCCCACGCCATCACTCTGCTCTCTCACCTGATCCTCCAGGTTCTGTCTGATGATGTCGACAGCCTCCTGCTGCTGTTTTGGTTCCAACTTCTTGATGAAGAAAAGTACCTCCCACCATTCAGAGCGACTGAGAGTAGAGCAATCCTCGGAAATGCTCTCGGATAGATAAGGCAGGGAGTACAACCCACCGGGGGGCTTATGGAAAAATGTCTGGGCAACTGAAAAACATAATTAAAAAAAAAATCAGGTGATATGCCCACCACCTTTGAAAAAAGTGAATGGATTTTCTGAAGATTCACATTCCACTCACATCAGGATAAAACCAGTCTTCGAGATAGGCTAATTCATTGTCAAGATTATAAAGGGAATTCACCGTGCAAAAAGGGTTCAAATATGGAGGAACGCAAAACAAAAATCGGAAGTAAGATGGATGGACAGGACTATGTCACTCAAAGGAGAACAGACTTCCAGAATCACAAAGGAGACCCAATGAAACAGACAACATAGACTCGGTTCGAACGGCAACTAGATTTGTTTCAGGGGAAGAGTGAGAAGAGTAAACTTGCATTTATATAGGGCTCGCTCTCCCTCACCACCCCCCCAGGCTCGCCGCCCCCCCCTCACCACCCTCCCAGTCTCACCACCCCCCATTCTCTCCCCCTCACCACACCCCCAGTCTCTCTCCCACCCCCCATTCTCTCCCCCTCACCACCCCCCCAGTCTCACCCCCCCTCACCACCCCCCCCTCACCACCATCCCGTCTCTCTCTCCCCCCACCCCCCCAGTCTCTCTCCCCCCACCCCCCCAGTCTCTCTCTCCCCCCCACCCCCCCAGTCTCTCTCTCCCCCCACCCCCCCAGTCTCTCTCTCCCCCCACCCCCCCAGTCTCTCTCTCCCCCCACCCCCCCAGTCTCTCTCTCCCCCCCACCCCCCAGTCTCTCTCTCCCCCACCCCCCCAGTCTCTCTCTCCCCCCACCCCCCCAGTCTCTCTCTCCCCCACACCCCCAGTCTCTCTCTCCCCCCACCCCCAGTCTCTCTCTCCCCCCCACCCCCAGTCTCTCTCTCCCCCCACCCCCAGTCTCTCTCTCCCACCCCCCAGTCTCTCTCTCCCACCCCCCAGTCTCTCTCTCCCACCCCCCAGTCTCTCTCCTCACCACCCCCCCAGTCTCTCTCCCACCCCCCACTCTCTCTCTCTCCTCCTCACCACACCAGTCTCTCTCCCAACCCCCACTGTCTCTCTCCCCCCCAGTCTCTCTCTCCCACCCCCCAGTCTCTCCCTCACCACCCCCCCAGTCTCTCTCCCACCCCCCACTCTCTCTCTCTCTCTCCTCACCACACCAGTCTCTCTCCCAACCCCCCACTGTCTCTCTCTCGCCCTCTCCCCCGTCTCTCGCCTCTCTCCCCCCCGTCTCTCGCCCTCGTCCCCCGTCTCTCGCCCTCTCCCCCCCGTCTCTCGCCCTCTCCCCCCCGTCTCTCGCCCTCTCCCCCGTCTCTCGCCCTCTCCCCCCCCCGTCTCTCGCCCTCTCCCCCGTCTCTCGCCCTCTCCCCCCGTCTCTCTCCCTCTCCCCCCCGTCTCTCTCCCTCTCCCCCCCCCGTCTCTCTCTCTCTCTCCCTCCCGTCTCTCTCTCTCCCCCCCCCGTCTCTCTCTCTCCCCCCCCCCGTCTCTCTCTCTCTCTCTCCCCCCCCCCTCTCTCTCTCTCTCTCCCCCCCCCGTCTCTCTCTCCCCCCCCGTCTGTCTCTCTCTCTCCCCCCGTCTCTCTCTCTCCCCCCGTCTCTCTCTCTCTCTCTCTCCCCCGTCTCTCTCTCTCCCCCCGTCTCTCTCTCTCTCTCCCCCGTCTCTCTCTCTCTCCCCCCGTCTCTCTCTCTCTCTCTCCCCCGTCTCTCTCTCTCTCCCCCCCGTCTCTCTCTCTCTCTCCCCCCCGTCTCTCTCTCTCTCCCCCCCGTCTCTCTCTCTCTCTCCCCCCCGTCTCTCTCTCTCTCTCCCCCCCCGCTCTCTCTCTCTCCCCCCACCGTCTCTCTCTCTCTCTCCCCCCCGTCTCTCTCTCTCTCTCCCCCCCGTCTCTCTCTCTCTCCCCCCCCCGTCTCTCTCTCTCTCTCCCCCCCCGTCTCTCTCTCTCTCTCTCCCCCCCCCGTCTCTCTCTCTCTCCCCCCCCCGTCTCTCTCTCTCTCTCCCCCCCGTCTCTCTCTCTCTCTCCCCCCCCGTCTCTCTCTCTCTCTCCCCCCCGTCTCTCTCTCTCTCTCCCCCCCGTCTCTCTCTCTCTCTCCCCCCCGTCTCTCTCTCTCTCTCCCCCCCGTCTCTCTCTCTCTCTCCCCCCCGTCTCTCTCTCTCTCCCCCCCCGTCTCTCTCTCTCCCCCCGTCTCTCTCTCTCTCCCCCCCGTCTCTCTCTCTCTCCCCCCCGTCTCTCACTCTCTCTCCCCCCGTCTCTCTCTCTCTCTCTCCCCCCGTCTCTCTCTCTCTCTCCCCCCCCGTCTCTCTCTCTCTCTCTCCCCCCCCCGTCTCTCTCTCCAATTCCAATTCCAATTCAATTAAAATGCTTTATTGGCATGAAGTTTACAGAGAACCATATTGCCAAAGCTTACATAGCAAAAAGGTACAGTTTTCCAACATTCTGTAGGTGTCAATCGATTTGACATTTGTTGGGTACATACAATATTACTTTTAAACAATATTAATTTTAAACAGTCTTTGTACTTCATTTGGTACGTTCAATATTAATTTTAAACAGTCTTAATTTTAAACAGTCCTCAGGTTGTGACATGTTGTTACATATTTGGCCCCAAGGTATGGTCTGTCTCCTTCTCCTAGGACTAATCTCAATTTTGACAGATCATCCAATTCCTTGAAATCTGGGTTGTTTTGGCTTAGCTTGTTGAATAATATGTTTCTTGATGTGTTGAATTTTTCGCATTTTAGGAGGAAATGCATTTCTGGTTTCAACCTCGCCAGCCAGACATTGATCGCATATTCTATTCTCTCTAGGCTGCCAGGATTTCTTGTATCTGCCTTTTTCAATTTCCAGTTGGTGGTCGCTTAGTCTGTACCTGGTGAGGGTCTGTCTCTGTTTTGTGTCTCTGATGGTCGTGAGGTAGTCTGCCAGTTTATATTCTCTTTTTAGGGCCCGGTAACATTCTAATCTGCTTTGGCTTTCGGTTATTTTGTTCCAATGTTCCAGGTAGGTTTCTTTGCATTTTTTAATGATTTGGTTCACTCGGATTGGTGTTTGGGCGGCTGTGTGGTCTGGGGCTGGTCAGGGTCCGGCTGAGTACTTAGTTTCCGTAGCAGCTGACTCAGGGGACTCTTTTCTGGGTTTAGCTCTTGGTCTGAAAGGCTTTGAAATGAAGGGTGTCTGGGGAGCTAGATTTGAGGTGATTTAGGAAGTTTAGTGCTCGTTTTTGGATGTTTATTATCAGTGGGTATCTGCCTAGTTCGGCTCTGCATGCATTTGTTGGCGTTTTCCTTTGGGTGCGAAGGATGCTTCGGCAGAATTCTGCATGTAGGGCTTCTATTGTATGTTTTTCCATTTAGTGTAGCTTTGGTGATTTAGCGGGCCCCATACTTCACTACCGTACAGTGCAATGGGCAGGATTATGCTGTCAAATATTTTGAGCCAGATTTTGATTGGGATTTGGATGTTGTAGAATTTTCTTTTTATTGCATATAGGGCTCTTCGGGCTTTTTCTTTTAGTGCATTCACTGCTATGCTGAAGCTCCCTGATGCTGTAATAGTTAGACCAAGGTAGGTGTAGCTCATAGTGTGTCCTATAGTGATATCACTGAGGGTAAACTGGTATTTGTTTTCCTGACATCTGGGCCTTTTTTGAAAAATCATGATGTTGGTTTTCTTTAGATTTACTGTTAGAGCCCAATTTTGGCAGTATTTGTCGAGTAGGTCTAGTTGTTGCTGTAATCCCTGTTCTCTCCCCCGTCTCTCTCTCTCTCTCCCCCCCCCGTCTCTCTCTCTCTCTCTCTCCCCCCCCCCCCGTCTCTCTCTCTCTCTCCCCCCCCCCCGTCTCTCTCTCTCTCTCCCCCCCCCGTCTCTCTCTCTCTCTCCCCCCCCGTCTCTCTCTCTCTCTCTCCGCCCCCCCGTCTCTCTCTCTCCCCCCCCCCGTCTCTCTCTCTCTCTCCCCCCCCCCCGTCTCTCTCTCTCCCCCCCCGGGTCCTCTCTCTCCCCCCCCCGTCTCTCTCTCTCTCTCTCCCCCCGTCTCTCTCTCTCTCACCCCCCCCCCCGTCTGTCTCTCTCTCCCCCGCCGTCTCTCTCTCTCTCTCCCCCCCGTCTCTCTCTCTCTCCCCCCCATGTCTCTCTCTCTCCCCCCATCTCTCTCTCCCCGTCTCTCTCTCTCTCTCTCTCTCCCCCCCGTCTCTCTCTCTCCCCCCCGTCTCTCTCCCCCCCCAGTCTCTCTCTCCCCGTCTCTCTCTCTCCCCCCGTCTCTCTCTCTACACCCCCGTCTCTCTCTCTCTCCCCCCCGTCTCTCTCTCTCTCTCTCTCTCCCTCTCTCTCTCCCCCGTCTCTCTCTCTCTCTCTCCCCCCCCCCCCCCGTCTCGCTCTCTTCCCCCCCCCCGTCTCGCTCTCTCCCCCCCCCCGTCTCTCTCTCTCCCCCCCCCCCCCGTCTCTCTCTCTCTCTCTCCCCCGTCTCTCAATTCAATTCAATTGAATTCAATTCAAATCGCTTTATTGGCATGATAAGGTACATCTTATGTTGCCAAAGCATCAAAATACATTTATGGTTGAACACATAAACGCAGATCTATTCATACAGTGTATAAACAGATAAATCCCTGAGTGTATAAATATACATTCGCATAATTTATATATACTCTTTTCTTAGGTTTACTGGTTGTCCCTCTGTTTATGGCAAGATGTAACATAGTGTGCCGCTAGTGTTACACAGTTTCTCTCTTCCCCTAGTAGGTATGGGAGTTTTTGGTCGTCATTCAAATTTCTGAATTCAGGGCATATTTGTGAGAATTTTTGGTAGAAATTCTCCCTGATGCCCTGATATTTTCCACAGGCTGTGAGGAAGTGCATCTCTGTCTCCACCACTCCCTGACTGCAGTGACAGCATATCCTGTCCTCTCTTAGCAGCCTGGTCTGCCTTTTTCGATTGCCAGGCTATGTTCACTATGTCTGTACCTTGTCAAGGTTTTTCTCAGTTTGTTATCCTTTACCATGGTCAGGTGCTCAGCCATGTTGTATTGTCTGTTTAGGGCCAAGTAGCAATTGAGTTTGCTTTGGGTTTTTGTTGTTTCTGCCCAATATGACAGGTATTTTTCCTTTTGCTTAGTGCCAATTGTGTTGGGTTGAATTCTCTGTGCTACAATGTCACTGTCCTGGGGCTGGTTATTGTTAGTAGTGTTAGTGGTTGCTTCACTGAGTCCCAGGACTAGTTGACTGAGGGTGTTCTTCTTTATGGTCCTCTCTTGGCATTTCAAGGCTTCGTAATGATAGCAGTGGGGGTTGCTCATTTTTAGGTGTTTCCAAAATTTGGTGGCTCTTTTTTGGATAGTAATTATTAGTGGAAATTGGCCTAGTTCTGCCCTGCATGCATTGTTTATGGTTTTCCTTTGAGTCCGGAGAATACATTTACAGAATTCTGCATGTAGGATCTCAATTGGGTGTTTGCCCCATTTTGCAAATTCTTGTTGTGTTAGTGGTCCCCACACTTCACTGCCATAGAGTGCAATTGGTTCAATTACTGATTTGAAAATTTTGAGCCAAATGCTAATTGGGATTTCTATTTGGATTGATCTTTTAATGGCATAGAAAGCCCTTCTAGCTTTCTCTTTCAGTTCATTCACCGCCACTTTGAAATTTGCCCGTAGAGCTGATTTTTATGCCCAAGTATGTGTAGTTAGTGGTTTGTTCGATTTTAGTTGTTCCTAGTGAGAGATTTATTTTGGGTCCCTGATGTCTGGATCTTTGCTGGAACACGAGGACTTTGGTTTTTTGGAGGTTTATTGTCAGGGCCCAGGTCTGACAGACCGACTCCAGCAGATCCAGGTTCTGCTGTAGACCCTCCTTAGTTGGTGACAGCAGAACCAGGTCGTCTGCATAGAGGAGGAATTTAACCTTGGATTCATATAGGGTGAGGCCGGGTGCTGTAGATTGTTCAAGTAGTTTTGCCAATTCATTTATGTAAATATTAACAGAGTGTCGGTGAGATTGGCGAGCCCTGCGTCACCCCCCGCCCCTGTGGGAAGTATTTTGTTTGTTTGTCTCCAATTTTAACTGCACATTTGTTGTTTGTATACATTGATTTAATTACATCATATGTTTTTCCCCCTACCCCGCTTTCGATAAGTTTCAGGAATAGACCGTCGTGCCAGATGGAATCGAAAGCCTTCTGGAAATCTATAAAGCATGCGTAGATTTGCTTTTGTTTTGATGAACGTGTTTGTCAATTAGGGTCTGTAGGGTGAAGATATGATCTGATGTTCTATAGTTTGGCAGGAATCCAATTTGGCTTTTACTCAAGACATTGTTGCTCCTCAGGAAGTTTATAAGTCGTTGGTTTATGATATTACAGAAAACCTTCCCCAGGTTACTGTTTACACAGATGCCCTCGATAGTTATTTGGGTCACCTTTATCCCCACTTTTGTATATGGGCGTTATGAGTCCTTTGTTCCAGATATCAGGGAAGTAACCGACACTCAGAACCAAGTTGAAGAGTTTCAGTATAGCCAATCTCATTTTATCGTCCGTGTGTTTAATCATCTCGCTTAGGATGCCGTCTGCCCCACAAGCTTTTCCTTGGTCGCAGGTCCTTGAGTTTTTCAATTAGCTCTTTTTCAGATATTATGGGGTCTATCGGGTTTTGGTTATCTTTTATGGCAGATTCTAGCTTTGCCAGTTTTTTCGCATATTGGTATTGCTCTGGGCTTAGTGTGTTTTTCTGGTATAATTTTTCAAAATGGTTTTCCCATGTGTCTCCGTTTTGAATGGCCAATTCATCGTGTTGTTTTTTGTGTAATGTATTCCAGTTGTCCCAGAAACAATTGGTAATCAATGGATTCCTCAATGGAGATGAGTGTATTCTTAATATACTGCTCTTTCTTGGTTCTGGAGTGTGTTTTTGTATTGTGTTAGTGCCTGACAATAAGTAAGGCGTAATTCCTCGTTTTCTGATTGTCTGTGTTTTTGGTTTGATATTTTCCTGAGTTTTTTCCTCATGTTCTGGCAATCGGAGTCAAACCATTTTTCGTAGTTTTTTGTTTTGGTTTGTTAAGTTTGACATTGATGCCAAATTATCAAAAATATTATTTAGGTTATTCACTGCCCGGTTTACGCCTTCTTTATTGTGTGTGTATGTATTTTCCAGAAAGGTGTCCAAGAGAGCTTGAGTTGTTTGGTTGCTAATTGCTTTCTAGTATTTTTCCGTGCTGTTTTTGGCCCATCTGTAAGATTTTTTAATGTTGTACAGTTTACTGGGTTGTGTTTCTGTGTTGGTTGTTTCTGTCCTTTCAAGATATGCAGTAATTTGACTGTGGTCTGACAGCGTCTCTCTCTCTCTCTCCCCCGTCTCTCTCTCTCTCCCCCCCCTCTCTCTCTCTCCCCCCCCTCTCTCGTCTCTCTCTCTCTCTCTCCCCCCCGTCTCGCTCTCACCCCCCCTCTCTCTCTCTCCCCCCGTCTCTCTCTCTCTCCCCCCGTCTCTCTCCCCCCATCTCTCTCTCTCTCCCCCATCTCTCTCTCTCTCCCCCCATCTCTCTCTCTCTCCCCCATCTCTCTCTCTCCCCCCATCTCTCTCTCTCTCCCCCATCTCTCTCTCTCTCTCTCTCCCCCATCTCTCTCTCTCTCTCTCTCCCCCATCTCTCTCTCTCTCTCTCTCCCCCATCTCTCTCTCTCTCTCTCTCCCCCATCTCTCTCTCTCTCTCTCCCCCATCTCTCTCTCTCTCTCTCCCCCCCATCTCTCTCCCCCCCATCTCTCTCTCTCTCCCCCCCATCTCTCTCTCTCTCCCCCCCCATATCTCTCTCTCTCTCTCCCCCCCATCTCTCTCTCTCTCCCCCCCCATCTCTCTCTCTCTCCCCCCCCATCTCTCTCTCCCCCCCATCTCTCTCTCCCCCCCATCTCTCTCTCCCCCCCATCTCTCTCTCCCTCTCTCCCCCCGCCGTCTCTCTCTCTCTCTCCCCCCATCTCCCTCTCAATTAAAATTAAAATTCAAATTCAAATCGCTTTATTGGCATGACAAGGTACATCTTATGTTGCCAAAGCATCGAAAAACATTTATGGTTGAACACAAACGCAGATCTATCCATACAGTGTATAAACAGATATATCCCTGAGTGTATAAATATACATTCGTATAATTTGTATATACTCTTTTCTTAGATTTAATGGTTGTCCTTCTGTTTATGGCAAGCTGTAACATAGTGTGCCGCTAAGGTTACACAGTTTCTCTGTTCCCCTAGTAGGTATGGGAGTTTTTGGTTGCCATTCAAATTTCTGAATTCAGGGCGTATTTGTGTGAATTTTTGGTAGAAATTCTCCCTGATGCCCTGATATTTTCCACAAGCTGTGAGGAAGTGCATCTCTGTCTCCACCACTCCCTGACTGCAGTGAGAGCATATCCTGTCCTCTCTTGGCAGCCGGGTCTGTCTGTGTCTGCCTTTTTCGATGGCCAGGCTATGTTCACTAAGTCTGTACCTTGTCAAGGTTTTTCTCAGTTTGCTATCCTTTACCATGGTCAGGTATTCAGCCATGTTGTATTGTCTGTTTAGGGCCAAGTAGCAATTGAGTTTGTTTTGGGTTTTTGTTGTTTCTGCCCAATATGACAGGTATTTTTCCTTTTGCTTAGTGACAATTGTGTTGGGTCGAATTCTCTGTGCTACGATGTCACTGTCCTGGGGCTGGTTATTGTTAGTAGTGTTAGTGGTTGCTTCACTGAGTCACAGGACTAGTTGACTGAGGGTATTCTTCTTTATGGTCCTCTCTTGGCATTTCAGGGCTTCGTAATGATAGCAGTGGCGTTTGCTCATTTTTAGGTGTTTCCAAAATTTGGTGGCTCTTTTTTGGATAGTAATTATTAATGGATATTGGCCTAGTTCTGCCCTGCATGCATTGTTTACGGTTTTCCTTTGAGTCCGGAGGATACTTTTACAGAATTCTGCATGGAGGATCTCAATTGGGTGTTTGTCCCATTTTGCAAATTCTTGTTGTGTTAGCGGTCCCCACACCTCACTGCCAGAGAGTGCAATTGGTTCAATTGCTGATTTAAAAATTTTGAGCCAAATGCTAATTGGGATTTCTATTTGGATTGATCTTTTAATGGCATAGAAAGCCCTTCTAGCTTTCTCTTTCAGTTCATTCACAGCCAGATGAAAATTTCCCGTAGAACTGATTTTTAAGCCCAAGTATGTGTAGTTAGTGGTTTGTTCAATTTTAGTTGTTCCTAGTGTGAAATTTATTCTGGGTCCCTGATGTCTGGATCTTTGCTGGAACACAAGGACTTTGGTTTTTTGGTGGTTTATTGTCAGGGCCCAGGTCTGACAGAATGACTCCAGCAGATCCAGGTTCTGCTGTAGACCCTCCTTAGTTGGTGACAGCAGAACCAGGTCATCTGCATAGAGGAGGAATTTAACCTTGGATTCATATAGGGTGAGGCCGGGTGCTGTAGATTGTTCAAGTAATTTTGCCAATTCATTTATGTAAATATTAAAGAGTGTCGGTGAGATGGGCGAGCCCTGCGTCACACCACGCCCCTGTGGGAAGTATTTTGTTTGTTTGTCTCCAATTTTAACAGCACATTTATTGTTTGTATACATTGATTTAATTACATCATATGTTTTTCCCCCTACACCACTTTCAATAAGTTTCAAGAATAGACCGTCGTGCCAGATGGAATCGAAGCCTTCTGGAAATCTATAAAGCAGGCAAAAATTTTGCTTTTGTTTTGATGAACATGTTTGTCAATTAGGGTCTGTAGGGTGAAGATATGATCTGATGTTCTATAGTTTGGTAGGAATCCAATTTGGCTTTTACTCAAGACATTGTGCTCCTCAAGGAAGTTTATAAGTCTTTTGTTTATGATATTACAGAAAACCTTCCCCAGGTTACTGTTTACACAGGTGCCTCGATAGTTATTTGGGTCAACTTTGTCCCCACCTTTGTATATGGGCGTTATGAGTCCTTTGTTCCAGATATCAGGGAAGTAACCGACACTCAGAACCAAGTTGAAGAGTTTCAGTATAGCCAATTTCATTTTATCGTCCGTGTGTTTAATCATCTCGCTTAGGATGCCGTCTGCACCGCAAGCTTTTCCTGGTCGCAGGTCCTTGAGTTTTTCAATTAGCTCTTTTTCAGATATTATGGGGTCTATCGGGTTTTGGTTATCTTTTATGGCAATTTCTAGCTTTGCCAGTTTTTCGCATATTTGGTATTGCTCTGGGCTTAGTGTGTTTTTCTGGTATAATTTTTCAAAATGGTTTTCCCATGTGTCTCCGTTTTGAATGGCCAATTCGTCGTGTTGTTTTTTGTGTAATGTATTCCAGTTGTCCCAGAAACAATTGCAATCAATGGATTCCTCAATGGAGATGAGTGTATTCTTAATATACTGCTCTTTCTTGGTTCTGAGTGTGTTTTTGTATTGTGTTAGTGCCTGACAATAAGTAAGGCGTAATTCCTCGTTTTCTGGTTGTCTGTGTTTTTGGTTTGATATTTTTCTGAGTTTTTTCCTCATGTTTTTTCCTCTCTCTCTCCCCCCCCGTCTCTCTCTCTCTCAATTCAATTCAATTCAAATCGCTTTATTGGCATGACAAGGTACATCTTATGTTGCCAAAGCATCAAAAAACATTCATGGTTGTACACAAAAATACAGATCTATCCATACAGTGTACAAACAGATATATCCCTGAGTGCATAAATATACATTCATATATAATTTGTATATACTCTTTTCTTATATTTAGTGGTTGTCCCTCTGTTTATGGCAAGCTGTAACATAGTGTGCCGCTAAAGGTTACACAATTTCTCTCTTCCCCTAGTGGATATGGGAGTTTTTGGTCGTCATTCAAATTTCTGAATTCCGGGCATATTTTTGTGAATTTTGGGTAGAAATTCTCCCTTATGCCCTGATATTTTCTACAAGCTGTGAGGAAGTGCATCTCTGTCTCCACCACTCCCTGACTGCAGTGAGAGCATATCCTGTCCTCTCTTGGTAGCCGGGTCTGCCTGTGTCTACCTTATTCTATCGCCAGGCCATGTTCACTAAGTCTGTACCTTGTCAAGGTTTTTCTCAGTTTGCTATCCTTTACCATGGTCAGGTAATCAGCCATGTTGTATTGTCTGTTTAGGGCCAAGTAGCAATTGAGTTTGCTTTGGGTTTTTGTTGTTTCTGTCCAATATGACAGGTATTTTTCCTTTTGCTTAGCGACGATTGTGTTGAGTTGAATTCTTTGTGTTACGCTGTCACTGTCCTGGGGCTGGTTATTGTTAGTAGTTACTTCACTGAGTCCCAGGACTAGTTGACTGAGGGTATTCTTCTTTATGGTCCTCTCTTGGCATTTCAGGGCTTCGTAATGATAGCATTGGGGGTTGCTCATTTCTAGGTGTTTCCAAAATTTGGTGGCTCTTTTTTGGATAGTGATTATTAATGGATATTGGCCTAGTTCTGCCCTGCATGCATTGTTTACGGTTTTCCTTTGGGTCCGGAGGATACTTTTACAGAATTCTGCATGGAGGATCTCAATTGGGTGTTTGTCCCATGTTGCAAATTCTTGTTGTATTAGCAGTCCCCACACCTCACTGCCATAGAGTGCAATTGGTTCAATTACTGATTTGAAAATTTTGAGCCAAATGCTAATTGGGATTTCTATTTGGATTGATCTTTTAATGGCATAGAAAGCCCTTCTTGCTTTCTCTTTCAGTTCATTCACAGCCAGATGAAAATTTCCCATAGAACTGATTTTTAAGCCCAAGTATGTGTAGTTAGTGGTTTGTTCAATTTTGGTTGTTCCTAGTGTGAAATTTAATATGGGTCCCTGATGTCTGGATCTTTGCTGGAACACAAGGAGTTTGGTTTTTTGGGGATTTGTCAGGGCCCAGGTCTGGCAGCACAACTCCAGCAGATCCAGGTTCTGCTGTAGACCCTCCTTAGTTGGTGACAGCAGGACCAGGTCATCTGCATAGAGGAGGAATTTAACCTTGGATTCATATAGGGTGAGGCCGGGTGCTGTAGATTGTTCAAGTAGTTTTGCCAGTTCATTTATGTAAATATTAAAGAGTGTCGGTGAGATGGGCGAGCCCTGCATCACCCCCCGCCCCTGTGGGAAGTATTTTGTTTGTTTGTCTCCAATTTTAACTGCACATTTGTTGTTTGTATACATTGATTTAATTACATCATATGTTTCTCCCCCTACCCCGCTTTCGATAAGTTTCAGGAATAAACCGTCGTGCCAGATGGAATCGAAAGCCTTCTGGAAATCTATAAAGCATGCGTAGATTTTGTTTTGTTTTGATGAACGTGTTTGTCAATTAGGGTCTGTAGGGTGAAGCTTTGATCTGATGTTCTATAGTTTGGCAGGAATCCAATTTGGCTTTTACTCTCTCTCCCCGTCTTTCTCTCTCTCTCTCTCCCCGTCTTTCTCTCTCTCTCCCCATCTTTCTCTCTCTCTCTCTCTCCCCGTCTTTCTCTCTCTCTCTCCCTCCCCCCGTCTTTCTCTCTCTCTCTCCCCCCCCCGTCTTTCTCTCTCTCTCCCCGTCTTTGTCTCTCTCTCTCTCCCCGTCTTTCTCTCTCTCTCCCCGTCTTTCTCTCTCTCTCTCTCTCTCCCCGTCTTTCTCTCTCTCCCCGTCTTTCTCTCTCTCTCTCGCCCCGTCTTTCTCTCTCTCTCCCTCCCCGTCTTTCTCTCTCTCTCTCTCCCCCCGTCTTTCTCTCTCTCCCTCCCCCCGTCTTTCTCTCTCTCTCTCCCCCCGTCTTTCTCTCTCTCTCTCTCCCCGTCTTTCTCTCTCTCTCTCTCCCCGTCTTTCTCTCTCTCTCTCTCTCCCCGTCTTTCTCTCTCCCCGTCTTTCTCTCTCTCTCTCTCCGTCTTTCTCTCTCTCTCTCTCCGTCTTTCTCTCTCTCTCTCCCCGTCTTTCTCTCTCTCTCTCTCTGTCTCCCTCTCTCTCTCTCTCTCTCCCCCCCCCCGTCTTTCTCTCTCTCTCTCTCCCCGTCTTTCTCTCTCTCTCTCTCCCCGTCTTTCTCTCTCTCTCTCTCCCAGTCTTTCTCTCTCTCTCTCTCTCCCCGTCTTTCTCTCTCTCTCTCTCTCTCTCCCCGTCTTTCTCTCTCTCTCTCTCTCCCCGTCTTTCTCTCTCTCTCTCTCTCCCCGTCTTTCTCTCTCTCTCTCTCCCCGTCTTTCTCTCTCTCTCTCTCTCCCCGTCTTTCTCTCTCTCTCTCTCTCTCTCCCCGTCTTTCTCTCTCTCTCTCTCTCCCCGTCTTTCTCTCTCTCTCTCTCTCCCCGTCTTTCTCTCTCTCTCTCTCCCCCCGTCTTTCTCTCTCTCTCTCCCCGTCTTTCTCTCTCTCCCTCCCCCCGTCTTTCTCTCTCTCTCCCCGTCTTTCTCTCTCTCTCCCCGTCTTTCTCTCTCTCCCCGTCTTTCTCTCTCTCTCTCTCTCTCCCCGTCTTTCTCTCTCTCTCCCCGTCTCTCTCCCTCCCCGTCTCTCTCTCTCCCTCCCCGTCTTTCTCTCTCTCTCTCGTTCTCGCCCCCGCCCCGTCTCGCTCTCGCCCCCGTCTCGCCCTCGCCCCCGCCCCGCTCTCGCCCCCGCCCCGTCTCGCTCTCGCCCCCGCCCCCGTCTCGCCCTCGCCCCCGTCTCGCTCTCGCCCCCGCCCCCGTCTCGCCCCCGTCTCGCTCCCGCCCCCGCCCCGTCTCGCTCTCGCCCCCGCCCCCGTCTCGCTCCCGTCTCCGTCTCGCTCTCGCTCCCGCCCCCGTCTCGCTCCCGTCTCGCTCTCGCCCCCGCCTCGCTCTCCTCTCGCTCCCGCCCCCGCCCCGCTCTCGCCCCCGTCTCGCTCCCGCTCCCGCCCCGTCTCGCTCTCGCTCCCGCCCCCGTCTCGCTCTCGCTCCCGCCCCCGTCTCGCTCTCGCTCCCGCCCCCGTCTCGCTCTCGCCCCCGTCTCGCTCTCGCTCCCGCCCCCGTCTCGCTCTCGCTCCCGCTCCCGCCCCCCTCTCGCTCTCGCCCCCCGCCCCCGTCTCGCTCTCGCCCCCGTCTCGCTCCCGCCCCCGCTCCCGCCCCCGTCTCGCTCTCGCTCCCGCCCCCGTCTCGCTCTCGCTCCCGCCCCCGCTCCCGCCCCCGTCTCGCTCTCGCTCCCGCCCCCGTCTCGCTCTCGCTCCCGCCCCCGTCTCGCTCCCGCCCCCGTCTCGCTCCCGCCCCCGTCTCGCTCCCGCCCCCGTCTCGCTCCCGCCCCTGTCTCGCTCTCGCTCCCGTCCCCGTCTCGCTCTCGCTCCCGTCCCGCTCTCGCCCCGTCTCGCTCTCGCTCCCGCCCCGTCTCGCTCTCGCCCCCGTCTCGCTCCCGCCCCCGTCTCGCTCTCGCTCCCGCCCCCGTCTCGCTCTCGCTCTCGCTCCCGCCCCCGTCTCGCTCTCGCTCCCGCCCCCGTCTCGCTCCCGTCTCGCTGTCGCTCCCGCCCCGCTCCCGCCCCCGTCTCGCTCTCGCTCCCGCCCCCGTCTCGCTCTCGCTCCCGCCCCCGTCTCGCTCTCGCTCCCGCCCCCGTCTCGCTCTCGCTCCCGCCCCCGTCTCGCTCTCGCTCCCGCCCCCGTCTCACTCTCGTCCCCGTCTCGCTCTCGCTCCCGCCCCGTCTCGCTCTCGCTCCCGCCCCGTCTCGCTCTCGCTCCCGCCCCGTCTCGCTCTCGCTCCCGCCCCGTCTCGCTCTCGCTCCCGTCCCCGTCTCGCTCTCGTCCCCGTCTCGCTCTCGCTCCCGCCCCGTCTCGCTCTCGCTCCCGCCCCCGTCTCGCTCCCGCCCCCGTCTCGCTCTCGCTCCCGTCTCGCTCCCGCCCCCGTCTCGCTCCCGTCCCCGTCTCGCTCTCGCCCCCCTCTCGCTCCCCGCCCCCGCCCCCGTCTCGCTCTCGCTCCCGCCCCCGTCTCGCCCCCGTCTCGCTCTCGCCCCCGCCCCCGTCTCGCTCTCGCCCCCCGCCCCGTCTCGCTCTCGCCCCCCGCCCCCGTCTCGCTCTCGCCCCCCGCCCCGTCTCGCTCTCGCCCCCGCCCCCGTCTCGCTCCCGCCCCCGCCCCGCTCTCGCCCCCGCCCCCGCCCCGTCTCGCTCTCGCCCCCGCCCCCGTCTCGCTCTCGCCCCCGCCCCGCTCCCGTCTCGCTCCCGCCCCCGTCTCGCTCCCGCCCCCGTCTCGCTCTCGCCCCCGCCCCGCTCCCGTCTCGCTCTCGCTCCCGCCTCGCTCTCGCTCCCATCTCGCTCTCTCTCCCTCCCCCCCAGTCTCTCTCTCTTCCCCTCGTCTCTCTCTCTCTCTCTCCCTCCCCCCCCAGTCTCTCGCTCCCCCCGTCATTCTCTATCCCTCCCCGTCACTCTCTCTCCCTCCCCCCGTCACTACATAAGAACATAAGAAGTAGGAGCAGGAGTAGGCCATACGGCCCCTCGGGCCTGCTCCGCCATTCAATAGGATCATGGCTGATCCGAACCTAGACTCACGTCCACTTCCCTGCCCGCTCCCCATAACCCTTAATTCCCTTATCAGCAAGAAACTGTATCTCCGTTTTAAATTTATTTAATGTCGCAGTTTCCATAGATTTACTACCCTCTGAGTGAAGAAGTTTCTCCTCATCTCAGTTTTGAATGGGCAGCCCCTTATTCTTAGATTATGCCCCCTAGTTCTAGTCTCACCCATCAGTGTAAACATCCTCACCGCATCCACCCGATCAAGCCCCCTCACAATCTTATATGTTTCGATAAGATCGCCTCTCATTCTTCTGAACTCCAATGAGTAGAGTCCCAACCTACTCAACCTTTCCTCATACGTCAACCCCCTCATCTCCGGAATCAACCGAGTGAACCTTCTGTGAACTGCCTCAAGAGCAAGTATATCTTTTCTTAAATATGGAAATCAAAACTGTACGCAGTATTCCAGGTGTGGCCTCACCAGTACCCTGTATAACTGAAGCAAGACTTCCCTGCTTTTATACTCCATCCCCCTTGCAATAAAAGCCAAGATTCCATTGGCCTTCCTGATCACCTGCTGTAACTGCATACTAACCTTCTGTGTTTCATGCACCAGGACCCCCAGATCCCTTTGTACTGTAGCACTTTCTTGCCATTTAGATAATAACTTGCTCTTTGATTTTTTTTCTGCCAAAGTGCATAACCTCACACTTTCCAACCTTATATTCCATCTGCTAAATTTCTGCCCACTCACTTAGCCTGTCTATGTCCTTTTGCAGGTTATTTATGTCCTCCTCACTCACTGCTTTCCCTCCCATCTTTGTATCGTCTGCAAACTTGGATACGTTGCACTTGGTCCCCTCCTCCAAATCATTAATATAGATTGTAAAGAGTTGGGGTCCCAGCACTGACCCCTGCGGAACACCACTAGTTACTGATTGCCAACCCGAGAATGAACCATTTATCCCAACTCTGTTTTCTGTTAGATAGCCAATCTTCCACCCATGCCAGTATATCACCCCCAATCCTGTGATTTTTTATCTTGTGCAGTAATCGTTTGTGTGGCACCTTGTCAAATGCCTTTTGGAAGTCCAAATACACCACATCCACTGGTTCCCCTTTATCCACCCTGTTTGTTACATCCTCAAAGAATTCAAGCAAATTTGTCAAACATGACTTCCCCTTCATAAAACCATGCTGACTCTGTCCAATTAAATTATGCTTATCCAAATGTCCTGTTACTGCTTCCTTAATAATGGACTCCAACATTTTACCAACCACAGATGTTAGGCTAACTGGTCTATAGTTTCCAGCCTTTTGTCTACCTCCCTTTTTAAATAAGGGCGTTACATTAGCTGTTTTCCAATCTGCTGGGACCTTTCCTGAATCCAGGGAGTTTTGGAAAATTACCGCATCCGCAATCCCTACCGCTACTTCTCTCAAGACCCTAGGATGTAAGCCATCAGGTCCAGGGGATTTATCCGCCTTAAGTCCCATTATCTTACCGAGTACCATCTCCTTTGTTCAGCGTATTTGCCATCTCCATGTTCCCCACTACTAATTTCCCGGTCTCGTCCTCTAAGGGACCAACATTCACTTTAGCCACCATTTTACTTTTTATATAACTGTAGAAACTCTTGCTATCTGTTTTTATATTTTTTGCTAGTTTACTTTCATAATCTATCTTCCCTTTCTTAATTAATCTTTTAGTTATTCTATGCTGGCTTTTAAATGCTTCCCAATCTTCTATCCTCCCACTAGATTTGGCTACTTTATATGCCCTTGTTTTCAGTCGGATACTATCCTTTATTACTTTACTTAGCCACGGATGGCTGTCTTTTCTTTTACGCCCCTTTTTCCTCAGTGGAATATATTTTTCTTGAAAGCTGTGAAATATCCCCTTGAATGTACACCACTGCTCATGTACCGTCTTACACCTTAATCTATTTTCCCAGTCCACTTTAGTCAACTCTGCTCTCATACTTTCATAGTCTCCTTTATTTAAGCTTAGTACGCTGGTTTGAGATCCAACCTTCTCACCCTCAAACTGAATTTGGAATTCAACCATGTTATGGTCACTCATACCAAGGGGATCCTTTACTAGGACATTTTTTATTAATCCTGTCTCATTACACAGGACCAGATCTAAGATTGCCTGCCCCCTGGTTGGTTCAGTAACATACTGCTCAAGGAACCCGTCCCTAATGCACTCTATGAACTCTTCCTCAAGGCTGCCCTGCCCAATTTGATTTGTCCAGTCAATATGAAAGTTAAAATCTCCCATGATTATAGCTGTTCCCTTATTACAAGCCCCAATTATTTCCTAATTTATACTCCGACCAACAGTTAGGAGGCCTATAGCCTACGCCCACTAGTGACTTTTTCCCCTTATTATTCCTTATCTCCACCCAAACTGTTTCACTATCCTGATCCTTTGACCCAATATCATTTCTCACTATTGCAGTGATTCCATCCTTTATTAACATAGCCACCCCACCTCCCTTTCCTTCCTGTCTGTCCTTCCTAATAGTCAAATACCCCTGGATGTTTAGTTCCCAGTCATGGTCACCTCGCAGCCATGTTTCTATAATGGCCACCAGATCATACCCATGTGTAGTTATTTGTACCGTCAACTCGTCTATTTTGTTACGAATGCTGCTTGCATTCGGATAAAGAACTTAATATGTTTTGTGACAATTTATTCCTGCTTTTACCCCTTTTACTACTTTACCTTTATCTTTATATATTCTGTCCCTTCCTGACACGCTCTGGTTTTTAATTTCCCCACTGCTACTTTGCTCTGTTGCCTTCTCCGCTGACATTTTTATTTTTCGCTCTCTTGAAACCTCCCCCCCACTAATTAGTTTAAAGCCCTCTCTACAGCCCTAGTTATTCGATTCACCAGGATTCTAGTCCCAGCACTGGCCAAGTGAAGTCTGTCCCAACGGAACAGCTCTCTCCTGTCCCAACGGAACATCTCTCTCCTGTCCCAGTACTGGTGCCAGTGTCCCAAGAAGCAAAACCCATTTCTCCCACACCAGTCTTTGAGCCATGCATTTAACTCTCTGATTTTATTTACCCTAGCCAAATTTGCTCGTGGCTCAGGTAGTAATCCAGAGATTATTACCCTTGTGGTTCTGCTTTTTAATTTGGCCCCTAGCTGCTCATACTCCCTCAGCAGAACCTCTTTCCTTGTCCTATCTACGTCATTGGTACCAACATGGGCCATGACAACTGGAGCCTCCCCCTCCCACTCCAAGTTTCTCTCCAGCCCAGAGGAAATATCCTTAACCCTGGCACCGGGCAGGCAACACAACCTTCGGGACTCTCGCTCTCGGCTGCAAAGAACCCTATCTATCCCCCTTATGATACTATCCCCTACCACTACAACATTTCTTTTTACTCCCCCCATTTGAATGGCCCCCCGTTCCACGGTGCTGTGGCCAGGTTGCTCATCCTCTCTGCAGTCCCTGCTCCTGTCCTCACAGGGAGTAAGAGCCTCGAACCTGTTGGACAAGGGCAAGGGCTCTTCCAACACTACCTCCTGGATCCCCGTACCTGCCTCACTCATAGTCACACCCTCCTGTCCCTGACCACGGACTACATCTGAATTAGTTAATCTAATTGGTGTGACTACTTCCTGGAACACAGAGTCCAGGTAACTCTCCCCCTCCCTGATGTGTCTCAGTGTTTGAAGCTCGGACTCCAGCTCATCAACACGGAGCCGGAATTCCTCGAGCAGCCAACACTTACTGCAAATGTGATCACCGTGAGCATCAATGGTGTCCACCAGCTCCCAGATATTGCAGCAGTAACACATCACCTGTGCTCCCATTCTATGTAATTAATTTAATTTATTAATATTATTTTTAAATACCCTCTGCCCCGATTCTAGATGATGAATATCACACCTTAGAAACTATAAACCACAGAGTTTAAGTTTAAAAAGAGAGAAATACTCACCAACCAATCACTTATCTGCTTTCTGGTGACGTCACACTTCGATTTCTTTTTACTTCTCTCCTTCCCTCTGAGTTCCGAGTTCGGAGACTGGTACGCCTTACCTGGTCTCTGGAGCCTTTTACAGCCCCGCTGCTGCCGCTGAAATTCCCGCCGACGCTCTCAGGCCTTACCTGGTCTCTGGAGCCTTTTATAGCCCCGCTACTGCCACTGAAATTCCCGCCGACGCTCTGAGGCCTTACCTGGTCTCTGGAGCCTTTTATAGCCCCGCTCTGCCGCTGAAATTCCCGCTGACGCTCTGAGGCCTTACCTGGTCTCTGGAGCCTTTTATAGCCCCGTTGCTGCCGCTGAAATTCCCGCTGACGCTCTGAGGCCTTACCTGGTCTCTGGAGCCTTTTATAGCCCCGCTACTGCCACTGAAATTCCCGCCGACGCTCTGAGGCCTTACCTGGTCTCTGGAGCCTTTTATAGCCCCGCTGCTGCCGCTGAAATTCCCGCCGACGCTCCTCCCCCCCTAGCCCCCTGTTTGTCCAGTGTTGGGATATTTTTAGTGTCCTCTACTGTAAAGACTGATACAAAATATTTGTTCAGCGTTTTTGCCATCTCCATGTTCCCCACCACTAATTTCCCGGTCCCATCCTCTAAGGGACCAACGTTCACTTTAGCCACCCTTTTTCTTTTTATATAGCTGTAGAAACTCTTGCTATCTGTTTTTATATTTTTTGCTGGTTTACTTTCATAATCTATCTTCCCTTTCTTAATTCATCTTTTAGTTATTCTTTGCTGGCTTTTAAATGCTTCCCAATCATCTATCCTCCCACTAGATTTGGCTACTTTATATGCCCTTGTTTTCAGTCAGATACTGTCCTTTATTACTTTACTTAGCCACGGATGGCTGTCTTTTCTTTGATGCCCCTTTTTCCTCAGTGGAATATATTTTTCTTGAAAGTTGTGAAATATCTCCTTGAATGTAGACCACTGCTCATGTACCGTCTTACACCTTAATCTATTTTCCCAGTCCACTTTAGTCAACTCTGCTCTCATACCTTCCTAGTCTCCTTTATTTAAGCTCAGTATGCTGGTTTGAGATCCAACTCTCTCACCCTCCAACTGAATTTGGAATTCAACCATGTTATGGTCACTCATACCAAGGGGATCCTTTGCTAGGACATTTTTTATTAATCCTGTCTCATTACACAGGACCAGATCTAAGATTGCCTGCCCCCTGGTTGGTTCAGTAACATACTGCTCAAGGAACCCGTCCCTAATACACTCTATGAACTCTTCCTCATGGCTGCCCTGCCCAATTTGATTTGTCCAGTCAATATGAAAGTTAAAATCCCCCATGATTATAGCTGTTCCCTTATTACAAGCCCCAACTATTTTCTGATTAATACTCCGGCCAACAGAGTTGCAACTGTTAGGAGGCCTATAGACTACACCCACTAGTGACTTTTTCCCCTTATTATTCCTTATCTCCACCCAAACCGTTTCACTATCCTGATCCTTTGACCCAATATCATTTCTCACTATTGCAGTGATTCCATCCTTTATTAACATAGCCACCCCACCTCCCTTTCCTTTCTGTCTGTCTTTCCTAACTGTCAAATACCCTTGTATGTTTAGTTCCCAGTCATGGTCACCTCGCAGCCATGTTTCTGTAATGGCCACCAGATCATACCCACGTGTAGTTATTTGTACCGTCAACTCGTCTATTTTGTTACGAATGCTGCTTGCATTCAGATAAAGAACTTTTAAATATGTTTTGTGACAATTTATTCCTGCTTTTATCCCCTTTACTACTTTACCTTTATCCATTCTGCCCCTTCCTGACACGCTCTGGTTTTTAATTCGCCCACTGCTACCTTGCTCTATTGCCTTCTCCGCTGACATTTTTATTTTTTGCTCTCTTGAAACCTCCCCCCACTAATTAGTTTAAAGCCCTCGCTCTCCCTCCCCCCGTCACTCGCTCTCCCTCCCCCCGTCACTCGCTCTCCCTCCCCCCGTCACTCGCTCTCCCTCCCCCCGTCACTCGCTCTCCCTCCCCCCGTCACTCGCTCTCCCTCCCCCCGTCACTCGCTCTCCCTCCCCCCGTCACTCGCTCTCCCTCCCCCCGTCACTCGCTCTCCCTCCCCCCGTCACTCGCTCTCCCTCCCCCGTCACTCGCTCTCCCTCCCCCCGTCACTCGCTCTCCCTCCCCCCGTCACTCGCTCTCCCTCCCCCCGTCACTCGCTCTCCCTCCCCCCGTCACTCGCTCTCCCTCCCCCGTCACTCGCTCTCCCTCCCCCCGTCACTCGCTCTCCCTCCCCCGTCACTCGCTCTCCCTCCCCCGTCACTCGCTCTCCCTCCCCCCGTCACTCGCTCTCCCTCCCCCCGTCACTCGCTCTCCCTCCCCCCGTCACTCGCTCTCCCTCCCCCCGTCACTCGCTCTCCCTCCCCCCGTCACTCGCTCTCCCTCCCCCCGTCACTCGCTCTCCCTCCCCCCGTCACTCGCTCTCCCTCCCCCCGTCACTCGCTCTCCCTCCCCCCGTCACTCGCTCTCCCTCCCCTGAATAATCAGAGCGCGGGATTCTCTCACTGAAAGGTGAATAATCAGAGCGAGGGATTCTCCCACTGAAAGGTGAGTAATTGGAGCGCGGGAGATTCTCTCACTGAAAGGTGAGTAATCAGAGCGCGAGAGATTCTCCCACTGAAAGGTGAATAATCGGAGCGAGGGATTCTCTCACTGAAAGGTGAATAATCAGAGCGCGAGAGATTCTCTCACTGAAAGGTGAATAATCGGAGCGAGGGATTCTCTCACTGAAAGGTGAATAATCGGAGCGAGGGATTCTCTCACTGAAAGGTGAATAATCAGAGCGAGGGGTTCTCTCACTGAAAGGTCAAAGTTCAAGGGAGAAAGCCAAACTCCTCCTGGCATTACAAAGCATCCCATCAACCATTGGAACACACTTCAAGAGCTGTAATTTGGATGGTCTGAGGTCACAAGTCTCACAAAACGATTTGTAAAAAAAACTCACAAACGAGTCTGCCTGGATTCCCAGGGTCAGTGTGTATTGGGGCCCGCCCCTGCTCTAGCTACTGTCTAGTTCTCTGCACGGCATTTCAATTCAACTGCCCGCAAGCTCGGGATCAGTGTGCGCGTGCATCCGCGCACCCTAGTGCACTTCAACTGCACTTATCAAATCCCAACTGTCCAGCCTTTGGCCCCCCCATTCACCACATTTCTGCAGCTACCGATCTGCTCAACCACACCCTCACCACCACCTTGGTGCCCTAGTCCCTATTAAAACAATGACTCTCTCTCACCCTGACCTTTCCCCTGGTACGACCCTCATCTCCGCTCCGTTAAGTCCAAGGGACGCAGACTTGAACGGATATGGCGGACAACTGGTTTAGCCATTCATTGCCAGATCTGGCTGAACCACATAAAGCATTACCGGATCCTGGTCTCATCTGCCAAAATTGCTCACTAGTCCAGAATCATTCTGGAATGCAAAGATAAACCCCGGCCTCTATTCTCTACTGCTAACCGTCTTCTTAAACCCCTCTCCCGCCTCCTCCACCCTCACCTCCGACAACAAGTGTGAGGAGCTCATGGACTTCTTTGTCTCTAAGATTGAGACCATCCATTCAGCTGCCTCTGCCACTTCCCTTCCTTCCCCTAGCCCACCAGGCCAAACATCCTCTAAGGTTCCCCCTGCCCTAGCCCTGAACTTGCATCTTTCTCCAGTTTCTCTCCGATCTCCCCTCATGACCTCTCCGTGCTCACCTTGTCCATGAGACCCACTTCCTGCTCCCTCGACCCTATTCCCACCAAACTGCTGACCACCCAACTTCCTTTTCTGACTCCCATGTTAGCCGACATTGTTAACGGTTCTCTCTCTTCAGGTACTGTCCCCCTCTCCCAAAAACAACCCTGACCGCCTCGGTCCTTGCAAACTACCGTCCCATCTTCAACCTCCCTTTCTTCTCCAAAGTCCTTGAACGTGTTGTCGCTTCCCAAATCAGTGCCCATCATTCCCGCAATTCCATGTTAGAATCCCTCTATTCAGGTTTCCGCCCTTGCCACAGTACCGAAACAGCTCTCAAAGGCACAAATGACATCCTTTGTGACTGTGACAAAGGTAAACTATCCCTCCTCGTCCTTCTTGACTTGTCTGCAGCCTTTGACACGGTTGGCCACTCCGTCCTCCTCCAATGCCTCTCCACCGTCGACCAGCTGGGTGGGACTGCACTCGCCTGGCTCCATTCTAATCTATCTAATCGTAGCCAGAGAATCACCTGCAATGGCTTCTCTTCCGCATCGTTACCTCTGGTGTCCCCCAAGGATCTATCCATGGCCTCCTCATATTTCTCATCTACATGCTGCCCCTTGGTGACATCATCTGAAAACACTGTCAGTTTCCACATGTACATCCAGTTCTACCTCACCACTACCTCTCTCGACCCCTCCACGGTCACTAGTTCTGGATGAGCAGAAATTTTCTCCGATTAAATATTGGAAAGACCGAAGCCATTGCTTTCAGTCCACGCCACAAACTTCGCTCCCTAGCCACTGGCTCCATCCCTCTCCCTAACTTCTGTCTGAGGCTGAACCACACTACTCGCAACCATATTTGATCCTGAAATCAGCTTCCGACCACATATCCGTGGCATAACTAAGATCGCCTATTTCCACCTCCGTAACATCGTCCGTCTCTGCCCTTGCCTCAGCTCAAACCCTCAGCCATGACTTTGTTACCTCTAGACTTGACGATTTCAATGCACTACTGGCTGGCCTCCCACATTCTACCCTACGTAAACTTGAGATCATCCAAAACTCGGCTGCTCGTGCCCTAACTCGCACCAAGTCCCGTTCGCCCATCACCCCTGTGCTCACTGACCTACATTGCCTCCTAGTTAAGCAACACCTCGATTTGATACTAAAATTGGCTGTGTGGTTGATAATGAAGAAGGAAGCTGTAGACTGCAGGAAGATATCAATGAACTGGTCAGGTGGGCAGAACAGTGGCAAATGGAATTCAATCCGGAGAAGTGTGAGGTAATGCATTTGGGGAGGGCTAACAAGGAAAGGGAATACACATTAAATGGTAGGACAGTGAGAAGTGTAGAGGAACAAAGGGAACTTGGAGTGCATGTCTACAGATCCCTGAAGGTAGCAGGCCAAGTAGATAAGGTGGTTAAGAAGGCATCTTAATCATACCCCCTATATTCAAGTCTAGATCATTGATATATACCACAAAAAGCAAGGGACCGAGTACTGAGCCCTGCGGAACCCCACTGGAAACAGCCTTCCAGTCACAAAAACACCCACCGACCATTACCCTCTGCTTCCTGTCTCTGAGCCAGTTTTGAATCCAACTTGACACTTTGCCCTGGATCCCATGGGTTTTTAACTTCATGGCCAGTCTGCCATGAGGAACCTTATCAAAAGCCTTGCTAAAGTCCATATAAACTACATCAAGCACACTACCCTCGTCACCTCCTCTAAAAATTCAGACACAATCTTCCCTTAACAAATCCGTGTTGACTATCCTTGAGTAATCCAGCACTCATATTCTGGGCTTGGAATTACGACTGGGCTGCAAAAGGGAAAGCAACAGTTGCTGAAGTTCACTCCTAACTGCTAGAACTACCAGTGAGGTAAGATGCTGCAACCACCAGTGAGGTAAGATGCTGTAACCACCATTCAGCGAGGTAAGATGCTGCAACCACCAGTGAGGTCGGAGCTGGAATCACCATTCACAGTGAGGTCGGAGCTGGAATCACCATTCACAGTGAGGTCGGAGCTGGAATCACCATTCACAGTGAGGTCGGAGCTGGAATCACCATTCACAGTGAGGTCGGAGCTGGATTCACCATTCACAGTGAAGTCGGAGCTGGATTCACCATTCACAGTGAGGTCGGAGCTGGAATCACCATTCACAGTGAAGTCGGGGCTGGAATCACCATTCACAGTGAGGTCGGAGCTGGAATCACCATTCACAGTGAGGTCGGAGCTGGATTCACCATTCACAGTGAGGTCGGGGCTGGAATCACCATTCACAGTGAGGTCGGAGCTGGAATCACCATTCACAGTGAGGTCGGAGCTGGATTCACCATTCACAGTGAAGTCGGAGCTGGATTCACCATTCACAGTGAGGTCGGAGCTGGAATCACCATTCACAGTGAGGTCGGAGCTGGAATCACCATTCACAGTGAAGTCGGGGCTGGAATCACCATTCACAGTGAGGTCGGAGCTGGAATCACCATTCACAGCGAGGTCGGAGCTGGAATCACCATTCACAGCGAGGTCGGAGCTGGATTCACCATTCACAGTGAGGTCGGAGCTGGAATCACCATTCACAGCGAGGTCGGAGCTGGATTCACCATTCACAGCGAGGTCGGAGCTGGATTCACCATTCACAGTGAGGTCGGAGCTGGAATCACCATTCACAGCGAGGTCGGAGCTGGATTCACCATTCACAGCGAGGTCGGAGCTGGATTCACCATTCACAGTGAGGTCGGAGCTGGAATCACCATTCACAGTGAGGTCGGAGCTGGATTCACCATTCACAGTGAGGTCGGAGCTGGAATCACCATTCACAGTGAGGTCGGAGCTGGAATCACCATTCACAGTGAGGTCGGAGCTGGAATCACCATTCACAGTGAGGTCGGAGCTGGAATCACAATTCACAGTGAGGTCGGAGCTGGATTCACCATTCACAGTGAGGTTGGAGCTGGATTCACCATTCACAGTGAGGTCAGACTGCTGGAATCACCATCCAGTGAGGTTGTTTTTTTATTCGTTCATGGGATGTGGGCGTTGCTGGCAAGGCCACATTTATTGCCCATCCCTAATTGCCCTCGAGAAGGTGGTGGTGAGCCGCCTTCTTGAACCGCTGCAGTCCGGATGGTGAAGGTACTCCTGCAGTGCTGTTAGGGAGGGAGTTCCAGGATTTTGATCCAGCGACGATGAAGGATCAGCGATATATTCCCAAGTCAGGATGGTGTGTGACTTGGACGGGAATTTGGAGGTGGTGGTGTTCCCATGCGCCTGCTGCCCTTGTCCTTCTAGGTGGAAGAGGTTGCGGGTTTGGGAGGTGCTGCCGAAGAAGCCTTGGCGAGTTGCTGCAGTGCATCTTGTAGATGGTACACACTGAGTGAATGTTTAAGGTGGTGGATGGGGTGCCAATCAAGCGGGCTGCTTTGTCCTGGATGGTGTCGAGCTTCTTGAGTGTTGTTGGAGCTGCACTCATCCAGGCAAGTGGAGAGTATTCCATCACACTCCTTACTTGTGCCTTGTAGATGGTGGAAAGGCTTTGGGGAGTCAGGAGGTGAGACACTCGCTGCCGAATACCTAGCCTCTGACCTGCTCTTGTTGCCACAGTATTTATGTGGCTGGTCCAGTTAAGTTTCTGGTCAATGTTGACCCACAGGATGTTGATAGTGGGGGATTCGGCGACGGTAATGCCGTTGAATGTCAAGGGGCGGTGGTTAGACTCTCACTTGTTGGAGATAGTCATTGCCGCCTGGCACTTGTGTGGCCTGAATGTTACCTGCCACTTATCAGCCCAAGTCTGAACGTCGTCCAGGTCTTTTTGCATGCGGGCATGGACTGCTTCATTATCTGAGGAGTTGTGAATGGCGCTGAACATTGTGCAGGCATCAGTGAACATCCCCATATCTGACATTATGTTGGAGGGAAGGTCATTGATGAAGCAGCTGAAGATGGTTGGGCCTAGAACACTGCTCTGAGGTATGATGTGTCCATGCTGTTGTCAGGGGGCTGGCGAAAGATCTACTCACAACAGCCCTCGTGAGGTGCTCCTGCTGTTCACCTAGTGAAGGCTTAAACCCACACTTGTCAGTTGTCTAACAACCAAATGTTTTAATATTTGTTCTTGAATTCAGACAACACTGATAAGGCAGTATTTATTACCCATCCCTGGTGCCTACGGAATAGAGACACATGTAGGTCAGACCGGGTAGGGGTGCCAAGCCCCTCCCTGAATGACATTAGTGACCCTGTTGAGTTTTTGTGACACCTGCCAGCTTTCATTGTCATTTTGCTGGTGCCAGATTTATTGAACTCAATTTCACAACTGGCCACGGTGAGGTTTGCACACACGATATTCAGGCTGCCAGCCACACTGCGATGCAGAATTGTGTAGAGTTACAGAAAGTTTTACAGCACGGAAACAGGCCATTCAGCCCAACAGGTCCATGCCGGTGTTTGTGCTCCACATTACTTTATCTCACCCAGTCAACATATTCCTTTCCCCCTTAAATGCATCGATGCTAATCGCTTCAACCACTCCATGCAGTAGCGAGCTCCACATTCTCACCACTCTGAGGGAAGAACCACCAGCGGTTTAGTGGATGAAGGCACCATCTAGTGCCAGAACATCCCGTGCGCTTCACCACTTGCTCCACGTTAACTGGCCTCACCTGGTGTAGCAGTCAGGATTTCACAATTGGCTGCAGGGATCTGGGCTAGGAAGGGGTCAAACCAGTCGCAGCTCCTGTGCCTGCTCACTATCCGGTGACTCCTGCTGGGTGCTACATTTACAAGTAATTCCCGCTGGGAACAGCAGCAACTTCAGCTGCAGTTCCCTTCAAAACTCATTCGCCTCCGAACACCACCTCTCAAAGAGAAATGGCCACATGTGCGAGTGCTGCTGGTGCCCTTGGGACCCTGTAAATCACACCAACAGGATAGTGAGGGAGAAAAGTTATAGGGGGGGGGGGGGGGGGGGGAAAGGAAGGAAAGGAATTCTGAAGAGCTAAGAGATGTCTCTGCAGGATTGATTGTACAACCGGACACACTGGTGAATTCCATGTCCTAACACACTTCTATGTTCCTATGGTGCTGCGTGCCATTCGAAATGATTGATTTTACGTGCTCACACATTTACCTGTTGTTAGTTTAAGGTTTTCAGCCAGGGAAGAAGCTTTCTCCTGCGATTCCTTCTCCACCTGCCCACTTGATCCATCCCCAATGATCTCAATCATGTGCCAGTGCACCCAATATGTTCTGTTCAGCTGGTGCCAGAAAACCTGGAGAGAGAGAGGAATGTGGTTTCATTGAGGGGAAGGTCCAGTCATTTCTCCTCCGTTGTAATCCCCAAAACAGTGCTTGGAGCATCAGCATGAAAAACAGCCAAGTCTTTAGAGCCTGATTTTTACCCTCTCGCTAATCATTTCATAGGTCTGTCATGTATCGACTAAACCTAGTCTACCTCCAGTAAGACATCCTGAACCTTGCAATCATTTCTCTATTTGCTGCTTCGATCTCAGTCAGCTAGTAGGAGCCCAAATGTCCCAGATACGTTTTATCACAATAACTACTGTAGACTCTCTCCATAGACTGAATATATGTAGACTGGTAAGGAAAAGCTGAATCTCCAGAATAAGGCACCTCATCAGTTAAGCAGAAACATCAATACAACCAGAGAAGAGAAATTCCTACAACTTAGTCCCTCCGTTTTTCAATTAACTATACTTCCTGGCAAGTCTGCTTTACAATACATCGAGACCAAACAGCCATCCCAAACAACAACTGACAGCAACCTGGACAAATTCAAGGTTCAAAATGTAATGCTGGGCTAGCTGCAAAACGCAACCCCGATCATCACTTTTGCTCATCTGTATTCCAGCCAACAGCAGCTTGCTTGAGATTCACAATCCAACACTGGCATTTCAGTATTCTGTTTCAATTTCATCACCTCAAAAATATCCATTGTGCATTGACTTTGATGCTTTCCTGTAACAGAAAAGACAGCGAGATTACTGCTCATCGAGAAAAAAACCTAGGCTGCACTGCAAGCACCAGAGGGCTGGATGTGACGCTCTCTGGGGCTTGGAGTATAGAGGCTGCACTGCAAGCACCAGAGGGCTGGATGTGACGCTCTCTGGGGCTTGGAGTATAGAGGCTGCACTGCAAGCACCAGAGGGCTGAATGTGACGCTCTCTGGGGCTTGGAGTATAGAGGCTGCACTGCAAGCACCAGAGGGCTGGATGTGACACACTCTGGGGCTTGGAGTATAGAGGCTGCACTGCAAGCACCAGAGGGCTGGATGTGACGCTCTCTGGGGCTTGGAGTATAGAGGCTGCACTGCAAGCAACAGAGGGCTGGATGTGACGCTCTCTGGGGCTTGGAGTATAGAGGCTGCACTGCCAGCACCAGAGGGCTGGATGTGACGCTCTCTGGGGCTTGGAGTATAGAGGCTGCACTGCAAGCACCAGAGGGCTGGATGTGACGCTCTCTGGGGCTTGGAGTATAGAGGCTGCACTGCAAGCAACAGAGGGCTGAATGTGACGCTCTCTGGGGCTTGGAGTATAGAGGCTGCACTGCAAGCAACAGAGGGCTGGATGTGACGCTCTCTGGGGCTTGGAGTATAGAGGCTGCACTGCAAGCACCAGAGGGCTGAATGTGACGCTCTCTGGGGCTTGGAGTATAGAGGCTGCACTGCAAGCAACAGAGGGCTGGATGTGACGCTCTCTGGGGCTTGGAGTATAGAGGCTGCACTGCCAGCACCAGAGGGCTGGATGTGACGCTCTCTGGGGCTTGGAGTATAGAGGCTGCACTGCAAGCACCAGAGGGCTGGATGTGACGCTCTCTGGGGCTTGGAGTAGAGGCTGCACTGCAAGCACCAGAGGGCTGGATGTGACGCTCTCTGGGGCTTGGAGTATAGAGGCTGCACTGCAAGCACCAGAGGGCTGGATGTGACACTCTCTGGGGCTTGGAGTATAGAGGCTGCACTGCAAGCACCAGAGGGCTGGATGTGACGCTCTCTGGGGCTTGGCGCATAGAGGCTACACTGCAAGCACCAGAGGGCTGGATGTGACGCTCTCTGGGGCTTGGCGTATCGAGGCTGCACTGCAAGCACCAGAGGGCTGGATGTGACACACTCTGGGGCTTGGAGTATAGAGGCTGCACAGCAAGCACCAGAGGGCTGGATGTGACACACTCTGGGGCTTGGAGTATAGAGGCTGCACTGCCAGCACCAGAGGGCTGGATGTGACGCTCTCTGGGGCTTGGAGTATAGAGGCTGCACAGCAAGCACCAGAGGGCTGGATGTGACGCTCTCTGGGGCTTGGAGTATAGAGGCTGCACTGCAAGCACCAGAGGGCTGGATGTGACACACTCTGGGGCTTGGAGTATAGAGGCTGCACTGCCAGCACCAGAGGGCTGGATGTGACGCTCTCTGGGGCTTGGAGTATAGAGGCTGCACAGCAAGCACCAGAGGGCTGGATGTGACGCTCTCTGGGGCTTGGAGTATAGAGGCTGCACAGCAAGCACCAGAGGGCTGGATGTGACGCTCTCTGGGGCTTGGAGTATAGAGGCTGCACTGCAAGCACCAGAGGGCTGAATGTGACGCTCTCTGGGGCTTGGAGTATAGAGGCTACACTGCAAGCACCAGAGGGCTGGATGTGACGCTCTCTGGGGCTTGGAGTATAGAGGCTGCACTGCAAGCACCAGAGGGCTGGATGTGACACACTCTGGGGCTTGGAGTATCGAGGCTGCACTGCAAGCACCAGAGGGCTGGATGTGACGCTCTCTGGGGCTTGGAGTATAGAGGCTGCACTGCAAGCACCAGAGGGCTGGATGTGACGCTCTCTGGGGCTTGGAGTATAGAGGCTGCACTGCAAGCACCAGAGGGCTGGATATGACGCTCTCTGGGGCTTGGCGTATAGAGGCTGCACTGCCAGCACCAGAGGGCTGGATGTGACGCTCTTTGGGGCTTGGAGTATAGAGGCTGCACTGCAAGCACCAGAGGGCTGGATATGACGCTCTCTGGGGCTTGGCGTATAGAGGCTGCACTGCCAGCACCAGAGGGCTGGATGTGACGCTCTCTGGGGCTTGGAGTATAGAGGCTGCACTGCCAGCACCAGAGGGCTGGATGTGACGCTCTCTGGGGTTTGGCGTATAGAGGCTGCACTGCCAGCACCAGAGGGCTGGATGTGACGCTCTCTGGGGCTTGGAGTATAGAGGCTGCACTGCAAGCACCAGAGGGCTGGATATGACGCTCTCTGGGGCTTGGCGTATAGAGGCTGCACCGCCAGCACCAGAGGGCTGGATGTGACGCTCTCTGGGGCTTGGAGTATAGAGGCTGCACTGCAAGCACCAGAGGGCTGGATGTGACGCTCTCTGGGGCTTGGAGTATAGAGGCTGCACTGCAAGCACCAGAGGGCTGGATGTGACGCTCTCTGGGGCTTGGCGTATAGAGGCTGCACTGCCAGCACCAGAGGGCTGGATGTGACGCTCTCTGGGGCTTGGCGTATAGAGGCTGCACTGCAAGCACCAGAGGGCTGGATATGACGCTCTCTGGGGCTTGGCGTATAGAGGCTGCACTGCCAGCACCAGAGGGCTGGATGTGACGCTCTCTGGGGCTTGGCGTTTAGAGGCTGCACTGCAGCTTAAAGTCAGAGAATACTAAGGAATTGGAAAGTGACCAATCCATCACCAACATTTTACAAGTGTCGTGAAAACTCGAGATTCTTCTGACCAACAACTTGCATTTATATAGCACCTTTAACGTAGTAAAGCGCATTTACAGGAGCTTTATCAAATAAAATTTAACAGAGCTACATAAGGAGATATTACGACAGGTGACCAAAAGCTTGGGAAAAGAAGGAGGTTTTAAGGCGTTTCTTAAAGGAGGAAAGGGAGAGAGGTGGAGAGGTTTAGGGAGGGAACTCCAGAACTTAGTGACAAGGCAGCTAAAGGCATGGCCACCAATGGTGGAGCGATGAAAATCAGGGATGCGCAAGAGGCCAGAATTGGAGGAGCGCGGAGATCTCAGAGGGTTGCAGGGCTGGAGGAGGTTAGTGAGATCGGGAGAGGCAAGGCCATGGAGGGATTTGAAAACAAGGATGAGTTTTAAAAATTGAGGCGTTGCCAGACAGCGTGCCAACGTAGGTCAACGAGCACAGGGGTGAGGGGTGAACGGGACTTGGTGCGAGTTAGGATATGGGCAGCAGAGTTTTAATTTGCTCAAGTTTAGAGGGTGCAAGGTGGGAGACCCGCCAGGGTCATTAAAGCCTGCAGTTGGCCGACATGTCCTGTGGCCAGTTTTCACTTCTGCTGCAGTTAGATTTGTTGCAAACTTCTGGTGTGAGGGTTTCAGGTCCGGAAAAAGTTCTCACCATTCACTCTGGGGTGAAAGCTGTCACCTCGGCCCCTCACATCGTACCTCGGGGCTATAAATCAGCATCAGGCTGGCACAAACCTCCTGTTTCTATTGCCCACTTCTCCCCTAAAGCTGTCACCTCGGCCCCCTCACATCGTACCTCGGGGCTATAAATCAGCATCAGGCTGGCACAAACCTCCTGTTTCTATTGCCCACTTCTCCCCTAAAGCTGTCACCTCGGCCCCCTCACATCGTACCTCGGGGCTATAAATCAGCATCAGGCTGGCACAAACCTCCTGTTTCTATTGCCCACTTCTCCCCTAAAGCTGTCACCTCGGCCCCCTCACATCGTACCTCGGGGCTATAAATCAGCATCAGGCTGGCACAAACCTCCTGTTTCTATTGCCCACTACTCTCCTAAAGCTGTCACCTCGGCCCCCTCACATCGTACCTCGGGGCTATAAATCAGCATCAGGCTGGCACAAACCTCCTGTTTCTATTGCCCACTTCTCCCCTAAAGCTGTCACTCATGCTGTAGTACAGTTCCATTGGTGCCAGATGTTAGCCAGTGCCTCACCCCAGTACCTCTTTAGTCTGGCTCTGTGACGTGGCACTGGGCAAGAGCCCTATACCACAAGGATTAAAAACACCACAAGTGCCTCCCTCAAGAGGAGGGCCCCACTAATACAGATGGCCCAGTCAGACTAAATATCCGTATATCATTTTAAAACAATGATTGGCTCCCAGTCCGGCAATGCCTCGATTTTAAATTTCTCATCCTTGTTTTCAAATCCCTCCAATGGCCTCGCCCTCCGTATTACTAGGATATCCAGCACAGAAACAGGCCATTGGGCAACCAGTCCATGCCGGTGTTTATGCTCCACTCAAGCCTCCCCGTCTTTCCTCATCTAACTAGCAGCAGAACCCTCGGCTCCCTTCTCCTGTACACACTTATCTAACCGCCCCTTCAATGTATCGATACGATTCGCTTCAACCACTCCCTGTGGTAGTGAGTTCCACATTCTCACCACTCTCTGGGTAAAGAAGTTTCCTCTGAATTCCCTATTGGATTTCTTGGTGACTATCTTATATTGATGGCCTCTAGTTAAGCTCTTCCCCACAAGTGGAAACACTCTCTCTGTATCCACTCTATCAAAACCTTTCATAATTTCATAGACCTCTATTAGGCCTTTTTTCAAAGAGAAAAGAGACCCAGCCTGTTCATTCTTTCCTGATATGTATACCCTCGCATTTCTGGTGTTATCCTTGTAAATCTTCTCTGCACCCTCTCCAGTGCCTCTATAAAATTTTTATAATATGGGGACCAGAATTGTACACAGTACTCTAAGTGTGGTCTAACCAAGGTTCGATACAGGTTTAGCATAACTTCCCTACTTTTCAATTCTATCCCTCTAGAAATAAACCCTAGTGCTTGGTTTGCTTTTTATGGCCTTGTTAACCTGTGTCGCTACTTTTAGTGATTTGTGTATTTGTACTCCGAGATCCCTTTGCTCTTCTACCCCATTTAGATTCCTATTTTATAAGTAATATGTGACCTCCCTATTTTTCTTACCAAAATGTAATGATAATCTACATCCCCGGGTACTGAAGGAAGTGGCCCTAGAAATAGTAGATGCATTGCTGATCATCTTCCAACATTCTATAGACTCTGGAACAGTACCCATGGATTGGAGGGTAGCTAATGTAACCCCACTATTCAAAAAAGGTGGTAGAGAGAAAACGGGGAATTATAGACCGGTAAGCCTGTCATCGGTAGTGGGGAAAGTGCTAGAGTCCATTATAAAAGATGTAATAGCAGAGCACTTGGAAAACAGTGACAGGATCGGACAAAGTCAACATGGATTTACAAAAGGTAAATCGTGCTTGACTAATCTACTGGAATTTTTTGAGGATGTAACTGGTAGAATAGATAAGGGAGAACCAGTGGATGTGGTGTATTTGGACTTTCAGAAGGCTTTCGATAAGGTCCCACATAAGAGATTAGCGTGTAAAGTTAAAACACATGGGATTGGGGGCAAGGTATTGACTTGGATAGAGAACTGGTTGGCAGATGAGTGCAGCTCCAACAACACTCAAGAAGCTCGACACCATTCAGGATAAAGCAGCCCGCTTGATTGGCACTCCATCCACCACCTTCAACATTCACTCCCTCCACCACCGGCGCACTGTGGCTGCAGTGTGTACCATCTACAAGATGCACTGCAGCAACTCGCCAAAGCTCCTTCAACAGCACCTTCCAAACCCGCGACCTCTACCACTTAGAAGGACAAGGGCAGCAGACGCATGGGAACATCACCACCTACAAGTTCCCCTCCCAAGCCACAAACCATCCTGACTTGGACCTGTATCGCCGTTCCTTCACTGTCGCTGGGCCAAAATCCTGGAACTCCCTTCCTAACAGCATTGTGGGTGTACCTACACCATAGGGACTGCAGTGGTTCAAGAAGGCGGCTCACCACCATCTTCTCAAGGGCAATTAGGGATGGGCACTAAATGCAGGCCTAGCCAGCGACGCCCACATCCCATCAATGAATAAAAGAAAACTCCAGGATGATTTGGACAGGTTGGGTGATTGGGCAAAAGCATGGCAGATGCAATATAACGTGGATAAATGCGAGGTTATCCACTTTGGTGGCAAAAACAGGAAGGCAGATTATTATCTGAATGCCAATAGATTGGGAGAAGGGGAAGTGCAACGAGACCTTAGTGTCCTTGTGCACCAGTCGCTGAAGGTAAGCATGCAGGTGCAGCAGGTGGTTAAGAAGGCAAATGGTATGTTGGCCTTCGTAGCGAGAGAGTTTGAGTACAGGAACAAGGATGTCTTGCTGCAGTAGTACAGGGCCTTGGTGAGACCACACCTTGAGTATTGTGTGTAGTTTTGGTCGCCTTATCTGAGGAAGGATGTTCTTGCCATGGAGGGAGTGCAGCGAAGATTCACCAGGCTGATACCTGGGATGGCAGGAATGATGTATGAGGCGAGATTGGGACGATTAGGCTTGTACTCGCTGGAGTTTAGAAGAATGAGAGGGGATCTCATTGAAACTTATAAAATTCTAACAGGACTAGACAGACTAGGTGCAGGAAGGATGTTCCCGATGGTCGGGGAGTCCAGAACCAGGGGTCACAGTCTAAGGATAAGTGGTAGGCCATTTAGGACAGAGATGAGGAGGAATTTCTTCACCCAGAGAGTGGTGAACCTGTGGAATTCTCTACCACAGAAAGCAGTTGAGGCCAATTCATTAAATATATTCAAGAAGGAGTTAGATATATTTCTTAAGGCTAAAGGGATCAAGGGGTATGGGGAGAAAGCAGGGACAGGGTACTGAATTTGGATGATCAGCCATGATCGCATTGAATGGCGGAGCAGGCTCGAGGGGCCGAATGGCCTACTCCTGCTCCTATATTCTATGTTTCTATGTTTTAATACCACACATTTATCTGTGTTGAATTTCATTTGCCAATTATATGCCCATTCTGCAAGTTTATTAATTTTTTGCGTAATTTGTTGCAGACCTCCTCAGTATTAACTATCCCCGCCAATTTGGTGTCGCCCACAAATTTAGAAATTGTGTTTGTGATTCGAAAGTTTAAATCGTTCATATAAATTGTGAACAGTGGTCCCTGCACTGATCCTGGTCAGACCCCACTTCCCACCTTCTGCCACTCTGAATAGCTGCCCTTTACTCCCATTCTCTGCTTTCTGTTTTGAAGCCAGCGAGCTATCCATTCTACTACAAGGACAGGTTAGAGAAGCTGGATTTGTTTCCATTAGAGCAAAGGAGGTTGAAGCAGTTACATTTGTTGGGGGTGTTATCCATGAACTAACATGGAATATATAAAGCAGCAATTGGAGAAGCAGTTTGTCAGTATGTATCCTGTTTGCTGTTGAAGACAGACATTTATGCAACGTTTTCTTTCATTTACATTAGGTTTCTTCCAGAAGTTCTACAGAAAACTCATTCTGGTTTAGGCTTTAAAAAGTATTGTTTTGTCTTTGAACAGCTGCACCGTGGTTCTCAGGAGTGAACTTTGTCCATCACAATCAGGAAAGGTGCGCCTGAGCGTGTGGTTCCAGATCACAGGGCCTGAATCTAAAGGAGGGATTTTATAGCTGCATGCCTTTACTGCTCTAATCTCTCCAGTAGTGGGAACACAAGACCAGAACTGGATCGGCTAAAACGGCCACCGTAGTTTAACAAATTCAAACAATGAAGAATTAAACTGCTGTGCTAGTTACATATACATTATTATGCAGCACTTTCTGAAGCAATGGCCGAGAATAATACAGCACAGGAGGCCATTTGGCCCATCGTGCCAGTGCTGGCTCTTTGAAAGAGCTTCCCAATTAGTCCCACTCACCTTTCCTTTCCTCAGAGCCTTGAAATTTTCTCCCTTTCAAGTATTTATCCAATTCCCTTTTGAAAGTCATGAACAGATACAGAAAATAATCAAAAAGCCTAATGGAATGCTGGCCTTTATATCTAGAGGACTAGAATACAAGGGGGTAGAAGTTATGCTGCAGCTGTACAAAGCCCTGGTTAGACCACACCTGGAGCACTGTGAGCAGTTCTGGGCACCACACCTTAGCAAGGATATATTGGCCTTGGAGAGTGTGCAGCGTAGGTTTACCAGAATGATACCCGGACTCCAAGGGTTAAAATACAAGGAGAGATTCTTTTTTATTCATTCACAGGATGTAGGCGTCACTGGCAAGGCCAGCATTTATTTCCCACCCCTAATTGCCCTTGAGAAGGTGGTGGTGAGCTGCCTTCTTGAACCGCTGCAGTCCGTGTGGTGAAGGTACTCCCACAGTGCTGTTAGGGAGAGAGTTCCAGGATTTTTGTGGAAACGTACCCCTTATTGGAATACAGTCTGATGAATTAAAATGGTGTCTGGAACCTTTCAGTGTAAATAGAATGGGCACAAAATGGCTTCGTGTAAGGGATGATTGCTTTTAGTTTAGGTGAGACCGGAAAGGGGTACTTCAGCCTTAGTTTGCAGAGATGGCAGTTCCGCTCTGAAACAATTTAGATTGTAGAACAATAAAGGTCATGTAATGTCAGCTGTCCTTTGATAATCAATTGGTATCTGAGCAGTGCTCAATCACGGTTTGACAACTCAAATTGACCTAGGCTATAGTAAACAAACACCGGCCCTTGAGGTCCGATGGTTAGATCAAAAGACAGATCGTAAAAGAATGGGCTTTGATGTTGTGATAAGATTATAGATAAGGTGTCTTCAAAAGAATGTGATTGAAGGGTAATGTGTTGCTAAGGGAAATTGTGTAGTAACTGATGAGTTTGTACTTTTTGAAGTGTATATAACCTGTAACTTTTTGGGAGTCCGTAGCTCTCGCTCCTAGCTGGTATTCCAGACTCGGCTGAGTTCTGGGTAGTCGAGCAGAACCGAGTGCTTCGGCCGATAAAGAATAAAAGACTATTCTTTGAGAAAACAGTGTTCGAGTCGATTATTGTTGAACCAGATTGACGCCTAAAAGAATCCAGATCGTCATTTGGTGTCAGAAGTGGGATTTCAACGGATGATCACCGAGAAAGAGCGAACCAAGAACCGAACTAGTCTTGGACGCGAGCGGAGGAAATGGGCCCCCAGAGTGAGTATAGTTAAATTTTACCACTTTGGTTTTCCTCTGATCCGTAAGTCCGATAAAAGTTTGGCCACTCGCTAACTCTCGTGTGGTGTCCCGACGAAATCCGGGTCAATCTGGCGAATACTGTGTAAACTTAGGAAATAAGTGTCCAAGTCGAGTAACGCGACAACCTCGTATATCACTTGGTCCGCTCAGGCTCCGATTGGACTAAAAAGTAGATAAGTAGTGACTTTAGATTCCAAGAGAGAAGAGAAAAAGAATACTTGAAAGAGAGTAAAAAAGAGAGTCGGGGACTCTAGAGCTCGAGCAACTTGTACTCGGGGAGTGCAAGATAAGGGTCGTATAAGTAGAATAATTAGGCTAAGAATACCTGTACCAGGCGGTGACAGAGGCTAAATTTACGATTAGAATAATTAGGGTTTAAGAATACCTGTACCAGGCGGTGACAGAGGCTAAAATTACGATTAGAATAATTAGGGTTTAAGAATACCTGTACCAGGCGGTGACAGAGGCTAAAATTACGATTTGACGAATATAGACGACTCACTGTGTATTTTTGTTTGGTCTAACTGTTGTACTTATTGTATTGTGGTGTTTAGTTTTGTGTGCCGGTATCTGTGAAACATATGAGATAATTGTAAAACGTAACTCTTCTAATCCTGAAAAGGAGCCCTTAGTGTAAGAACCATGGGTAATTACCTAGACACAACGAGTGACGAGGGCAGTGCCCTACGAACATTATGCGACCAATATCCGGACAAAGCCCAACAATTGAGACAACTCTCAGGGGGTTTAAATAAAGAGTTAGGCAGCGAACAATGGCCTCTAGGGGGTCCCAAAAGTTTAGAAATGGTTAAGCGAACTCAAGAAATGATTTGGAAAAAGAACATGGGAAGTAAGACTAAAAAACTAATTGGACTCTGGCGACAGTACTGCCAAGAAATTAAAGACAGTTCCCTATTAGCCAGCTGGCAAGGGAATGCTGTTAAATTAGGAATAAAGTTAACCGAAGGAGGGAATCTTAAACCCGTTGAAGTACTTAAGAGAGAATGTGCTCATGGGAAAAGGTCAAAATCTGAAGAGGCGCCAAATAAAAAGGATCAAAATGAACTACGTAGTTCAATGGTTGGCCTTAGGTTGACAGAGGGAGATGGAGAAGATGAGGACTTAGATAATTGGACATACAGAACCCCTACTGCGCCACCTCCTCAGCCACCCCAGTACAACTATATTTACCCCCCCCCCTTCCAACGTCGGCCACACCACCGACGTCTAATATTACTCCTCCAGTAACCCTCTCCGTAAATAGTCCCCCATTCACTCCAGGAATACCCCCAACTACCTCAACCGTTGGGGCCACAGGTTTTACTGATCACATAAGTGGTCGGACCCGGTTACAAATGGCAGGACAGACAGGCCCTGTGCCCAATTATACTCCTACCCGGAGTGACAAGAAGAAAAAGAAGGAAAACAAACGGATAAACAAGAAAAGATTCAGACAGTTAGTACAACATAAGTCCACTCAGGAATACAACACTGAGTCATGTAGTGACTTTACCGATTCAGAAAATGATTTATCACCTTCTGATGATCATGAGTCAGAATCCAAAAATCATTCCGGTAACCCACCTAGGAACCTTCCAGTGAGAAAAATGCCAAACCCAGATCAGGCTGCTGCCGCAGCTCACCCCACCATAGATGTATTCTTCCCATGGAAGCCTAATGAATTAATATCTATCCTAACTAATGCGCCGGATCGCCTCAAAGCGCCTCAAAAATTTGTGGACTTTTTACGAACCACCATTCAGGTGTACAACGCTGAATCCCGAGATTTATGGGCTTTAATCCAACAAGTACTGACCCCCTCGGAACATCAGGCAGTGGCTGGGAATGGTTAATTATTGTCGACAGTGGATACCTAATATTGCAGTATTAACCAAACTTCTGACTCCCTACACGACTAAAGAGGGAGAGTTTGAGCTGGAACCGGAGGCAGAGAAAGCATTTGAGGAATTAAAACAGGATCTGGTCCAAGCACCAGCCCTTGGACGACCCCTGTATGATAGGCCATTCCAGTTATATTGCACAGTAATGAACGATTGCTCAACAGCAGTATTGACCCAGAAGCATGGAGATAAGAATCGACCAGTAGCTTATTATTCATCAAAACTGGATCCGGTAGCTCTAGGATATCCCTATTGCACCCAGATCCTTACAGCCATCTACAACAGTCTACAGTCAGCTGCTAACATGACACTTCAGCAGGACATTACTGTGTATAGCTCTCACTCAGTCACTGCGTTATTGGGGCAATTGCAGACCCAACACCTGACTACTGCCAGGCAAAATAAGTACGAAATATACTTATTGAACAATCCCAGGCTCACATTTAAACACTGTAGCACTATCAACCCTGCCAGTTTCCTTGCACATCCGCCCTCCGAGAGTGATGAACCAAGCCATGATTGCTTACACCTCATTAAAGAAGATACCTCAGTCCGACCTGATTTGTCTGACACTCCTATTGCAGATCCCGATATTAACATGTATACGGATGGCAGTTCTTCTGTTGATGAGGTGGGAAAACGAATTTCTGGTTATGCAATTGTAAATCAGGAAGGTGTCACCTTCGAATCAGCAGCCTTTGAATCCCCTTTTTCTGCCCAGCAAGCCGAACTGTTTGCACTCATACGAGCTTGTACTTTGGGAGAAGGATTACGAATCAATGTATATACTGACTCTAGATATGCCTTTGGAGTAGTTCATGATTTTGGACAATTGTGGAAAAATCGAGGATTTCTGACCTCTTCGGGCAGTTTGATCTCTCACCGTCAGTTAGTCTCAGATCTCTTGCAAGCCCTTTTACTCCCCAAACAGATAGCGGTGATCAAATGCTCTGCCCATACCACTGGCCAAAGCCCGGTAGATACAGGAAATCGCCGCGCTGATGAGGCGGCCAAAAATGCTTCTAGGAGTCACCAAATGATTGTGCCCCAAATGATGAGGCAGACTAAAAATTCAAAAAAGAATCAGTCTCCCTCGGAAAAACTAATGCCAACCATCCAAGAGGTGATTAAGTTGCAGGAGGACGCTCCTGATAGTGATAAGCATTTGTGGAGAGAATTGGGATGTGTATATAACCCTGTATTACAACTCTGGACTACTCCCGCAGAACAGACTTGTATGTCTGATGAGCTAGCTTTATGGGTTATTGAATGTGTACACTTTGCAACTCATTGTGGTGCCAGGGCAGTTAGTGATTTGCTCCTAAGTACTTGGTGGCATCCAAGACTTCAGGCTATAGCACAGAACATTAGCGATCGATGCCTGATTTGTCAACAACACAACCCCGGAACGGGAGTGCCTTGCGAATGGGGAAAAACCCCTTTGCCTGAGGGTCCCTTTGAGACCCTGCAAATGGACTACATTGAGTTGGAAAGATGTCAGTGTTACAAATATGTACTTGTCATTGTGGATGTATTCAGTAAATGGATCGAGGCATATCCAACCACAGACAATAAAGCCTCTACTGTTGTTAAGGTATTGCTGAGAGAGATCATACCTCGGTATGGTATTCCAACTCGGTTAAGTTCTGACAATGGTCCTCATTTCACTGCCCAAGTGAACAAGGAACTTTGTACTCAGTTGAACATTCATCAGCAATTGTATTGTGCTCATCGACCACAAGCTGCAGGACTTGTCGAAAGGGCCAATCAGACTCTGAAGAACAAACTTGCTAAATTGGTAGCCGAAACCGGCTCCACTTGGTTGAAATTGCTTCCGGTAGCTCTCTTTCAAAGTCGCACTACACCAGCGGGTAAAGCACGACTTACACCTGCTGAGATTATCTACGGTCGACCACTCAAGACTCCCTGGAACCAAAATGCTCCTACCACGGTGCATTTTCACCATATGACTGAGGAAATGACAACCTATGTCTTGGCTCTTACTAAGGTTTTGCGCGGGTTCCATTCACAGGTCCGTGCTGCATATGGTGAATTTCCTGACTTATCTGGTTCTCTAAAAATTGAACCAGGTTCGTATGTGCTGGTTAAGAACTGGACCCGTAAAAGTCTAGATCCAAGGTGGGAAGGTCCCTATCAGGTCTTACTAACAACTCCAACTGCAGCTAAGGTCGAGGGAAGAAGCGCATGGGTGCACTTCCACCACTGTAAACCGGTACTTCCACCACCACCGTAAATTGATTGGAGAAACCAATCAAAAGGGGGGGGGAGAAGATGATCAGTAATCAGTACAGTATATAGTAGATTTTACAGTATACACAGTATAAGACAGTAGCAATATTTAATTAATCTTTAATTTTTAAATTTTTACTTTTAAGTTTTAATTTTGATCTTGTGTGAGCTCTTTGTTTTCCAGATTAATAGTTAATAAGTAGTATCGATTGATCATCAAGAGTCAAGATGAGGACTTTATTACTGCTTCTGAGCGTTATCCTGCTCACGGGCGCCCGGGGCGTTCAATCGACTAAAGAAATGTAAGAAAACCACACCTGGAAAAACAGTCCACCTGTGCCGAGGAGATATTCTCCAGTGCAAAGACAAGAATCTTAAAGCTTTCAGATCCTGGAACGTGACTAAATGGGACTTCTGTACTGGACTATTAAAACAGGAACATCGTGAAGTACATTTGGACAATAGAAATAGATGGGGTTTGCCATGCTGGCACCAAAAATGTAAATTTGATTTTACTTGTAGGACTAACTCGGAAAAAGGAAAAGAATCGTGGATGATGTATAATGGAGGATGTTACAGAAAGGTACTAGTTAAAGACCCATGGTTGCAGGAAAGGGATCCACCGAGACGCTCAGGATCTAGAAAGAAAAGGGAAATTAGGAAAAGGAGGGAGTTACGTACCAACACCTTTTTGTACATGTCCTATGAATATGCCAAAAGCAGTAACCTAACACGCTGTTGGGTCTGTAGTCATATTCCCATTCATAGTAAAGGAGGGATTCCCTTGAGACCCATCCCGTTCAATGCCTCAGAGATGGCAGAATGGGTCATGCGCCAGAACGCCAGCGGCGATTATAACGATTCATACAACCAGGAAGGTGACAGGGATAAATGGATGTCGGCAGGTTATGACTTAACCACTTTCCAAGGGTGGTATCAGCCTAATTATAATCGGAATAGACAGCCTCCAGCCTTTGTTCCTGTTAATACCTCAGGGGTTGGTGGGCCGGAGGGGCCAATATGTTTAACGAAGAATGTGTCCGGCGGTACAGAAGTAGGACGCAGTAAATGTTTTCAAGAGGTTAACATAACGGAATGTAAACTCACTGAAGGCTGTGGCCAAGGGTTCTTCCAATTCAATCATACCGGAGCCCCCAATAGAACACACGGGGGACCGTGGGAAGGGGAGGAAATCAGATGGAGGTGGAGGGTTCGTAAGTCACTAGGTAATAATCTAACTGCGTATAATGGGACCTAATTTATATGTGGTCACAGAGCCTACCCATGGTTACCCCGGAATTGGACGGGTTCGTGTTACTTAGGTTATGTAGTACCCTACATTCACTACTTGAATGAGATTGGGGAACACCATGAATTTAAGAAATCCAGGACCATAAGAGAGCTAGGAGCTTTTCAAAGATTCTTTGGTGTAGTAAACCCTCCCTATGGAATAATGACCTTGATGGATGAAACAAGGAACCTGGCAAGGCTAATAGAGATAGTTGCCAATGACACTGAGGAAGCTCTAGCAGAAATGAGTGCCGAAATGGTAGCCATTAGAACAGTAGCCCTCCAGAATTGAATGGCCTTAGATTATCTCCTTGCAGCACAAGGAGGAACCTGTGCCTTGATAGGAAGTGAGTGCTGTACTTATATCCCTGATCGTTCGGAAAATGTAACCAACATTGTCAAACATATCCGGGACGCAGTAAGTCAGTATAAGAAACCTAAGCCCGGGCTGTGGCTGGTTTGATTGGATCCTTGGAGGATGGCTGGGATCAATGGGACAGACTCGGCTACATGGGTTAGTGGTGGTACTTGCAATAATCATGTGCATTTTTCTGGCTTTCACGCTGATTTACTGTTGCTGCAATAGATTAGGAGCAACTGTAATTCCAAGTCAAATGGTACAAAGGAAATCACCTGATGAAGAAACTGAATTACTGAATATAGAGGGTGAAGCGAGTGAGATGGTAAAGGAGCAAGTTGAGAAAGAATTAATGGAGGAGGAGTATAATAGACTCAGTAAGGTAGAGATGGACCAGTATGATGAAGCTCAGAATCACTGGGTATCTTAGATGGTTATCATGGAATGATAAAAGGGGGGAATGTGGAAACGTACCCCTTATTGGAATACAGTCTGATGAATTAAAATGGTGTCTGGAACCTTTCAGTGTAAATAGAATGGGCACAAAATGGCTTCGTGTAAGGGATGATTGCTTTTAGTTTAGGTGAGACCGGAAAGGGGTACTTCAGCCTTAGTTTGCAGAGATGGCAGTTCCGCTCTGAAACAATTTAGATTGTAGAACAATAAAGGTCATGTAATGTCAGCTGTCCTTTGATAATCAATTGGTATCTGAGCAGTGCTCAATCACGGTTTGACAACTCAAATTGACCTAGGCTATAGTAAACAAACACCGGCCCTTGAGGTCCGATGGTTAGATCAAAAGACAGATCGTAAAAGAATGGGCTTTGATGTTGTGATAAGATTATAGATAAGGTGTCTTCAAAAGAATGTGATTGAAGGGTAATGTGTTGCTAAGGGAAATTGTGTAGTAACTGATGAGTTTGTACTTTTTGAAGTGTATATAACCTGTAACTTTTTGGGAGTCCGTAGCTCTCGCTCCTAGCTGGTATTCCAGACTCGGCTGAGTTCTGGGTAGTCGAGCAGAACCGAGTGCTTCGGCCGATAAAGAATAAAAGACTATTCTTTGAGAAAACAGTGTTCGAGTCGATTATTGTTGAACCAGATTGACGCCTAAAAGAATCCAGATCGTCATTTTGACCCAGCGACGATGAAGGAGCGACGATATATTTCCAAGTCAGGATGGTACCTGAAGAAAAGGAGTCAATAATAATGGTGTGAGTGCCACGTTGGGTGGTTGAGTTGTCAGGAGTTGAGTGGTGAGGAGATTGAGGAGGCAGGAGGTGGGTTTCCTAGAGAGTATGAGTGCAGAGAGGGCATGGGGAAGATATGGAGGAACGAGAATATTTAGATTTGTAATAATGGTCTGTGTCCATGCTGTGGTCAGGAAGGTCACAGAATGTGTGTGCTCATAGTGATGCTAATCATGAGGAGTCTTACCACCTAGTACTTAAACTCATGCTGGTTATTTTTCTGATGACTAACTTAATATCCTCCTTGAGGGTAGGGCCGGGCGGGGGGGGGGGGGGGGGGGGGGAGGAGGAAATAAGAGGTAAGCGGGGTGCCTTTGGGTGATTCACCTGACAATGGAGGACTGCAACCAAGTCAGCCCTCTCTGGAAATCAAATACCTGGGCCAGGCGGAGTCGGCAGCAGGGAGCTTACTAGTGCTGTGTGCTGGTAAGCTGCATGGTTTCAAATGATTGAATGCCAACAGTACACAGTCCTCGCCCCTCCCTTAAAAATAAAAACACCTTTGACCCATCTCTCCTCTCCAAATATTGCTCCCATTATATTGCTCTCTCCAAGGTCCTCACGTGCTTCATTAGCTCCCAGCCCCCCTCTCTCGCACAAACCCCTCCAGTCCGGCTTCGACCGTACTCGCAGCACCCCGGCCGGCAGCCCTGGCCAAAGCCATGACTGCCATGCTCTCTGACCAGGGCGTGTTATTCCTCTTTGCCCTCACTGCACCACCCTCCTCCATGGTCTAGTTTAGGTTCTCTGAACTTAAGAGAACAGAATTGTCTCCCTACAAGAGGAGTGTATGCACTACATAGGGCAAACAGAAACAGAAACCCGACCTGGGTGGATTGCTAAATAGCCTAAGTAAGATGATGGGTTTTAGTTTAGATCAGATACATTCCCCGTCCTCTTTGGAAGTGCTTTGCCTCCTCTTGGCAACTGCCCAGTGACACAATTGAAAGCAGAAGCTGACTGTACGAGGAATCCCAAGCATTTCATCACTCGGGTGTTACCATGTGCTGGGAGTATTCCAGAGATTAACCTCCAAGCAAGACACCAGTGTGACTATGGCTATTAATAAAACATTGGTATCACTGCACTAGACAAACACACTTTCCTCCTGATTTTCCTTTTTCAACTCCTTGTTCTATAACGTCACCTTCACCAGACAAGAGAAACAGGCAAATGATTGAGCAAAAGGGTCTTTCCCACCCTGCTGCTCCAGGCTTAGCTGGCATCAGTTATTTCAAAAGGAATTACTCTGAACTTTCCAAGCACTCTCGAGACAGCCATTATTCAGCCTTAAAAAGCAGGGTGAACATTTTTTTTACAAAAGCAAAATACTGAAATAAAAACATAAAATGCTGGAAATGCTCAGCAGATCAGGCAGCATCTGTGGAGAGAGAAACAGTTTGTTGTATGAATGACCAAACGGAGCCTTTGGAAAATGGTAAATCAGGCAAAGCAAACAAAATGACAGAGTGTCAATAAATAACCTGGGCTGCACACAGCCCTCAAAGCAATGTACTGGCGATTTATTCGAAATTTACCGAGTCTGATTAATACACTCGACCAGTCACATCAACTTTGCCATGGCAATGCAATGAGGGGATCAAAGGTCATCCTGAATTCACATCTATAATGCTCTGAAAACATGCTGTAGATTCAGTGCTTCATATTGAAAGAATGAGGGCTAACTTTTTACATTTTAACTTTCTAGAAAATCAATTAACTGATCTAAGGCAGAGAACAGGGAAGTTTCTGTAATAAATGTCCCCCATTAATAAGGTCACGACTGTAATAAAGGCAGGCGAGGGTACCCTGGCAATTTTCCAGCCACCCTACAATATGACACCCAAGGGCTACTGTCTGGAGGACCGAACTCGGACCTGACCCAACATTCCCAATGCACACTTCCCAGCCAGGCAAACAAAACAGCAAGAGGGCTGGATTATTGTCTCAAGTTTCGGAGGCCCATTGCACCACTGGAGCAAAGACCTGTAACCTCATCACAGACTGGTTCTGTGGCTCAGTGACGAAGGCCTGTAACCTCAGCACAGACTGGTTCTGTGGCGAAGGCCTGTAACCCCATCACAGACTGGTTCTGTGGCTCAGTGGCGAAGGCCTGTAACCTCATCACAGACTGGTTCTGTGGCTCAGTGGCGAAGGCCTGTAACCTCATCACAGACTGGTTCTGTGGCTCAGTGGCGAAGGCCTGTAACCTCAGCACAGACTGGTTCTGTGGCGAAGGCCTGTAACCCCATCACAGACTGGTTCTGTGGCTCAGTGGCGAAGGTCTGTAACCCCATCACAGACTGGTTCTGTGGCTCAATGGCGAAGGCCTGTAACCTCATCACAGACTGGTTCTGTGGCTCAGTGGCGAAGGCCTGTAACCCCATCACAGACTGGTTCTGTGGCGAAGGCCTGTAACCCCATCACAGACTGGTTCTGTGGCTCAATGGCGAAGGCCTGTAACCTCATCACAGACTGGTTCTGTGGCTCAGTGGCGAAGGCCTGTAACCCCATCACAGACTGGTTCTGTGGCTCAGTGGCGAAGGCCTGTAACCTCATCACAGACTGGTTCTGTGGCTCAGTGACGAAGGCCTGTAACCTCAGCACAGACTGGTTCTGTGGCTCAGTGGCGAAGGCCTGTAACCTCAGCACAGACTGGTTCTGTGGCTCAATGGCGAAGGCCTGTAACCTCAGCACAGACTGGTTCTGTGGCTCAATGGCGAAGACCTGTAACCTCATCACAGACTGGTTCTGTGGCTCAGTGGCGAAGGCCTGTAACCTCATCACAGACTGGTTCTGTGGCTCAGTGGCGAAGGCCTGTAACCTCAGCACAGACTGGTTCTGTGGCTCAATGGCGAAGGCCTGTAACCTCAGCACAGACTGGTTCTGTGGCTCAATGGCGAAGACCTGTAACCTCATCACAGACTGGTTCTGTGGCTCAGTGGCGAAGGCCTGTAACCTCAGCACAGACTGGTTCTGTGGCTCAGTGGCGAAGGCCTGTAACCTCATCACAGACTGGTTCTGTGGCTCAGTGGCGAAGGCCTGTAACCTCAGCACAGACTGGTTCTGTGGCTCAATGGCGAAGGCCTGTAACCTCATCACAGACTGGTTCTGTGGCTCAATGGCGAAGGCCTGTAACCTCAGCACAGACTGGTTCTGTGGCTCAATGGCGAAGGCCTGTAACCTCATCACAGACTGGTTCTGTGGCTCAATGGCGAAGGCCTGTAACCTCAGCACAGACTGGTTCTGTGGCGAAGGCCTGTAACCTCATCACAGACTGGTTCTGTGGCTCAATGGCGAAGACCTGTAACCTCATCACAGACTGGTTCTGTGGCTCAATGGCGAAGGCCTGTAACCTCAGCACAGACTGGTTCTGTGGCTCAATGGCGAAGGCCTGTAACCTCATCACAGACTGGTTCTGTGGCTCAATGGCGAAGGCCTGTAACCTCAGCACAGACTGGTTCTGTGGCGAAGGCCTGTAACCTCAGCACAGACTGGTTCTGTGGCGAAGGCCTGTAACCTCATCACAGACTGGTTCTGTGGCTCAATGGCGAAGACCTGTAACCTCATCACAGACTGGTTCTGTGGCTCAATGGCGAAGGCCTGTAACCTCAGCACAGACTGGTTCTGTGGTTCTGTGGCGAAGGCCTGTAACCTCATCACAGACTGGTTCTGTGGCTCAATGGCGAAGGCCTGTAACCTCATCACAGACTGGTTCTGTGGCTCAATGGCGAAGGCCTGTAACCTCAGCACAGACTGGTTCTGTGGCTCAGTGGCGAAGGCCTGTAACCTCAGCACAGACTGGTTCTGTGGCTCAGTGGCGAAGACCTGTAACCTCAGCACAGACTGGTTCTGTGGTTCTGTGGCGAAGGCCTGTAACCTCAGCACCGAAGGCCTGTAACCTCAGCACAGACTGGTTCTGTGGCTCAGTGGCGAAGGCCTGTAACCTCAGCACAGACTGGTTCTGTGGCTCAGTGGCGAAGGCCTGTAACCTCATCACAGACTGGTTCTGTGGCTCAGTGGCGAAGGCCTGTAACCTCATCACAGACTGGTTCTGTGGCTCAGTGGCGAAGGCCTGTAACCTCAGCACAGACTGGTTCTGTGGCTCAGTGGCGAAGGCCTGTAACCTCATCACAGACTGGTTCTGTGGCTCAATGGCGAAGGCCTGTAACCTCATCACAGACTGGTTCTGTGGCTCAGTGGCGAAGGCCTGTAACCTCAGCACAGACTGGTTCTGTGGCTCAGTGGCGAAGGCCTGTAACCTCATCACAGACTGGTTCTGTGGCTCAATGGCGAAGGCCTGTAACCTCAGCACAGACTGGTTCTGTGGCTCAGTGGCGAAGGCCTGTAACCTCAGCACAGACTGGTTCTGTGGCGAAGGCCTGTAACCTCAGCACAGACTGGTTCTGTGGCTCAGTGGCGAAGGCCTGTAACCTCAGCACAGACTGGTTCTGTGGCTCAGTGGCGAAGGCCTGTAACCTCATCACAGACTGGTTCTGTGGCTCAGTGGCGAAGGCCTGTAACCTCATCACAGACTGGTTCTGTGGCTCAATGCCAAATCAGGTGGTGCATTCCGACACTGAGGCACCAGGGGGCTTCGTTTTCAAATTTCACAACAAATTCTAACAACTGTTCCGATCTTTGGATGGAAACCTCCCTGTAGCACTGTACCCGTCACTCAGAGTTTACTACAGTGCTTCATGGCTCAAAACAACTTGCATTTATACAGCGCCTTTAACGGAGTAAAACGTCCCAACCCCAGTTTATAGCCACAAAGGTGGCATACAGAACATTTCTAGGGTGAGAGAAAAGTAGCAGCAGCCAAATTTTACAGCAATTAACATTAATAAAGCTGGAAAATTCATATAACCATCAAATATTACAGCAGGTGCTGTCTCTCAAAGGTCTATTTACCTCGACCCAGAACCCAGTCCTCTTCACGTACCCTTTTACCTTTTTTAAATATTTATCCACTTCCTTTTTATAAGCTATTAAGGATTCTGCTTTCATCACAGTTTCTGGTACCTTTAAACCAAAACCACATAGAAACATAGAAGATAGGAGCAGTAGTAGGCCATTCGGCCCCTCGAGCCTGCTCCGCCATTCAATGCGATCATGGCTGATCATCCAAATTCAGTACCCTGTCCCTGCCTTCTCCCCATATCCCTTGATCCCTTTAGCCTTAAGAAATATATCCAACTCTTTCTTGAAGATATTTAATGAATTGGCCTCAACTGCCTTCTGTGGTAGAGAATTCCACAGGTTCACCACTCTCTGGGTGAAGAAATTCCTCCTCATCTCAGTCCTAAATGGCTTACCCCTTATCCTTAGACTGTGACCCCTGGTTCTGGACTCCCCCGCCATCGGGAACAGCCTTCCTGCATCTAGTCTGTCTAGTCCTGTTAGAATTTTATAAGTTTCAATGAGATCCCCTCTCATTCTTCTAAACTCTAGCGAATATTTTGTGAAAGCTTTGATGGTGTTCCTCAATCTATTGTGGGAAAGTGTAAACTGAAGTCAATAATTGCAGTTCTTGCACAGTGACCTTTCAGAAATCCCGCTCTCCTCTCCCTCAATGGTTCAGTGAGTTTTCCTGGTGACTAGCTGTACCATACAGAACAATAAGACCCCATGCTCAATCTCCAGTCTATGCCGAGCTAGCAGTTGTTTGATGACGATGGATGTGTGGAATGGACTGACCAAGGAGACAATGGAGGAAGATAATATGGGAAAATGTAAGTGAGAATTAGATATATGTTGATGGTTGGGAGGAGGAGCATAAACAGTGGCATGGACTAGTTGGGCCAAAGGCCTGTTTCTGTGCTGTAAATGTTATGCCGTTCTATGTAAGGGTGTGGCCAGTGCTTTTGCAAGCAGCTAGATAGATCGCAGTCTTGTCTGGTCCTGTGCTTCCCCATGTTCTCTCAATTGGCAGTAGTGCCCCTGGGGAGGGAGGGCAGTTAAGGCTAGCCTGTTGACATCCACCATCGCCCCTCACATGAACAGGCACCTGTGGAACTGTATCTCAGCAAGGAATCAATGCCTTCAGGAGAGGACAACATAAGTTGGTAAGAGGGGAAAAAAGTTGCACTTCTGATGGGATATTTTGCTGTACTTTGGTGCTTTGCTGGTTATGGAGCCATTGTGGTCACTTAACAACAGTCGAGCTGTCAAGACTCACCATGCCTGGAGGTCACCAGAGTCATTCTGGAAGCACAGGTTTAGGTAGGTGTGCGACTGAAACTGAAAGGCCACATCACCTCCTGACTCCAGCAGTGCCAATATTGTTGGGGGAATGGTGCATAACTGAACTCCTTTTATGAACTGGAGCCGAAGGGGCGTTTCTTTAAGGAAAAACAACTCTATAGATTGGGGAGACATTCTGATCTGGATTCAAGGCTCTCAACAGGCCCGGCTGTTGCAATTAGAACAGGCATCATCGTTCTGCAGGATACACACGGTTGATAAACACTACAGACACATTCCACAGGTGTCAGTTAGTGCGAAAGGCATCGAGGAATGGTGAATCTTGCTCGGCATTGATATCGATCAACTTTAAGCTCGAGTCAAGCAGGACAGACTGAGTAGAATCGGTCTCGAGCAAGGAACTGGAAAAAACAGCAAATCTAGCCACAACTCCGGGAATTGAAAACTTGCCAATACAATCGTTATTAAGCATACAGAAAACTCTTTGCAAAAGACCAAAACACTGATAAAACTATTTCTCTTTTTCCTGACAACAGAAGAGAATCATGGTGTGGTTCTGAACAGGACTGGGAAGGTCACCTGATCAACATGCCCTCTCTATAGGACACCAAACTCTTAAAGGAACAGTATCAGAAGGCTTTCTCTTCATCTGATGGCAATGTACCGGAGGTATGCTTTGTTTTCCCCTTAATTTTCTCCCATCATGGAGGCACTCGTGATATAGTTTAACAGGCACCAGTCAGCCTCCTATACCTCACAAGTGGCCACACTATTCCCCCAAGGGAGGCCGCCAGAAGAGCCCAATGATCTCCTCTATAGACCCATAGACATGTACTTTCCAAAGGAGGACACTGAACAATGATCAAAAGGGGGAACCACGGCTGACTTTTTCCTCACTAGTCCAAGGGTGCAGGTCAATAGGATCAGCTAACAGCACAGATCGAGGATTAAGCCTGGGACTTTTCTGGTGTGCACAGCTCAATTTAAACCAATTAACCCACGGGGGTAGAATCAAAGTATACTTAATTTGCTTTTATATTGGTCTTCAGCCGACAGCTCCTGTAACAAGGGCCTTGCGCAGCCAGCAGCACAGTCAAAATAAACCTACTGGATTATTTTGCTTTTAAAAATGATGGCCAGAAAAACCCATTCTTTTTACTGTGCTTCTGATGGTAGCATTGTGCTTTTGTGGTGAAAATCATCTCTCACATTCTCCAGAGGGACGGTGAGATGCAATGGCTGAACATCACTGCACACAGGCTAAAATATCCTGGTGTCAGTGGGTGCATGGAAAGGTGAGCCCCCGCAGTGCAGCCCATGTACCGGGTAAATGTGGGGCAGCAGCAAAGTTATCCCCTTCCCCCAGACTTGGGCTGCAATACAGGTTTGTAAGCTCGCTTTCATCTGCAGTGTTGGAGATGCTGTCCTTCAATGAGATATTAAACCAAGGTCCTGTCTACCTATTTGGATGGGCATTAAAGATCCCATTACACACTCCTTGCCAACATTACTCCCTCAACCAACACAACAAAACAACGATGTACTGGTTATTCGCGTCATTGCTGTTTGTCGGATTTTGCTGCCCACTTTTTAAAAAACAAACAATTCACGTGAAACCCTTTGAGACGTTTCTCAGGCAGGATGAGCCTTACAAAAAGGTACATTTGTTTTGCCTTTGATCTGATCATGTAGCAAAATGCTAAAATATACGTAAGCCGGAGTTGGAAGTGCGGACAGTACAGTAACAGAAGGCCTGGATTTCTTCAACTCACTAAAAGACTCAAGACATTAACAGGCACAGTGATTACATGATCAAGAAAAGTGTGATGCTGGTAACCTAAAACAGAAACCCAAAAGAACAGTTCCAATGAGGAACATAGGAACAGGAGGAGGCCAATAATCCCCTCGAGCCTGTTCCGCCATTCAATGAGATCACAGATCTCACAGATCTCACAGAAACCCCACAGTGCAGATAGAGGCCATTTCGGCCCATCGAGCCTGCACCGACACATATCCCACCCGATTCCCGTAACCCCTACACCAACACATATCCCACCCTATCCCCGTAACCCCATGTATTTAATCCCCCTAACACTAAGGGTCAATTTATCATGGCCAATCAACCTAACCTGCACATCTTTGGACTGTGGGAGGAAACCGGAGCACCCGGAGGAAACCCACGCAAACACGGGGAGAATGTGCAAACTCCACACAGACAGTCACCCGAGGCCGGATTCGAACCCGGGTCCCTGGCGCTGTGAGGCAACAGTGCTAACCACTATGCCACCGTGCAGGGCTGATCTGTGTCCTAACTTTTTAGGATTTTTATTCCTTCAGATGCTGACTAACCCACTGCGTATTTCCACAATGTTCTCGTTATTTCAGTCCAATTACTACTTTTTCCTAATTTCAATAATGGCTGAAAAGCATCTTAGCCAAGTTGTACTTCCTCCAAACACACCACTGGTACATCAAGCACATCCTTACCTGCACAGGGGGAGTGCCATCATTGCTGTACCTAAACTCGCCTTCATCTCCACAACTGACTTGTTCGTAATCCTCCAGCATTTTCACAGTCATGCCCGCCTTTAAATTCTCCTGGATATATTCCACGTAGCTGCTCCGGCTGGCAAAGTTTGAGCGGGTTTTGTAAGCAGTGGCTGTTTTTTTCCGTGGCTGGGGTATCAGTAGGCTACTGGCAGTCATGCTCCGTGGCTGGAATATCGATTTAATGTTCCTGGGCTGTTCTTCGCCTATCGATCCCATCGTGTGATCAGGCTGTTTATTCCGGTCCCAGCCCATGACACGGACTAATTCAGAAATCAGGTTTGCCATCGCCATGGTGAATTCAAACTCACGCAGCAGCCGAGTCTGTTCTGGCACATGCAAGGCAGTGCAGTCCTGGCGCTCTCCACTCACATCTTGCCCACTGTTATTTAACTTGTCCATCAGCGAGGTGACACACAGATAGCGTTTTACCAAAGAAAACAAAAGTTTCCCGGGAATCTGAAATGGGTAAATCAAAGAGAATGAATTACAGTGTATACGAGGTGAATGCTACATTGACTGTATTGTGGAATTCAGCCCATTTACATGGTGTGCCTGGTGCCAACCACCAGCGGCAAAGGATAAACGGTGCCTGCTTGAAATGAAATGCAACTTCCATTCCTGGCCACAAAGGTGATGCATTTGTTGAGGAAGGTTTCTACAAGTCATCAACGACTGTATGGAGCGCATTGAACAAAGAAAAACACTGCAAGGCACTCCACAAAGGTTAATCAAAGAAACGGACGCCAAGCCAATGGGGACATTAGGAGAGGGAATGGTCTTAAAAGAAGAAAGGGAGATGGAGGTGGAGATAAAGAGGTTTAGGAGAGAATTTCAGAGTGTGGGGCAGGGTGCTGAAGGCATGGCCACCGATGGTGGGGTGGGGGTGAAGAGTCAAGGAACAGAGTGTTCTTCAGGCAGGGGGGGGTTATGGCTGGAGGAGGTTAGAGAGATGGGGAGGAGCAAAGCCAGCTAGCACAGGGGAAATGGGCAAGAAGAACTTGGTACCAGATAGGATGTGGGCCGCAGATCTTTAAATGAGCTGAATTTTACGGAGGGTGAAAGATCGGAGGCCGAGCAGGAGAGCACTGGACTATCTGAGTCTGGAGCTGACAAAGACATGGATGAGGGTTTCAACGGCAGATGGGCTGAGGCAGGGCGGCGACAGGTGAAGTTACACAGGAAGATTTTTTGTAATGGAGAGGATATAGCCGGAAACTCAGCTCAGGGTCAAATAGGACACTGAGGTAGTTAACAGTCTGGTTCGGCCTGAGAACGTGGCTAAGCAGGGGATGGAGTCAGTGGAAATGTATGGAGTTTGTGACTGGGGAGAAGATGATGATTTCGATCTTACCAATGTTTAACTGCAGAAACCTAGGCTGATCCAAGACTGAATGTCAGACATGTAGTCTGACAACACAGAGGCAGTGGAGTGCTCAAGGGGTAGAGGAGAGGTAGACCTGTGTGCTGTCAGCATACATGTGGAAGCGGACTCCATGTCTGCCTATGATGTTGTCAAGGGACAGCATGTAGATGAGGAAGGGGACAAATCGAGGAAAGATCCTTGGGGACTCGGGAGGCAACTGTATGGGAGTGGGAAGAGAAGCCATTGCTGTAAGTGCTCTGGCTATGAATGGAACCAAGCAAGGGCAATCCTACTGAGCTGGGCAATGGAGAGGCAGCATTCCGGGAGGATGGCGTGGTCGATCATGTCGAATGCTTCAGAGAAGGCGAGGAGGGATAATGCACCCTTGCTTGAGAGGAAATCACGTGCGTCTTTGGTTAGGGCAGTTCCAGTGCTGTGGCAGGGACTGAAGTCTGACTGGAGTGGTACAAACGTGGAGTTGCAGGAAAGGCGAGTATGGATTTGGAAGGGTAAAACCCGTTCAAAGTGAGGAGAAAGGGAGGTTAGAGATGGGGTGGTAATTGGCAAAAATAGAAGGGTCGAGGGTGGGTTTTTTGAGATGGGTGTGTTAACAGCGGTCTTGGAAAGGAGGGGGACAGTCGATGGGAAGGAAGAACCATTTACAATGTTAGGTGGCATGAGGAACAGGAAGGGAAGTTGGGTGGTCAGCAGTTTAGTGCAAATGAGCTTAAGGGAGCACAAGGTAGGTCACATGAACAAGATAACCTCAGAAAGAGCACAAGGGGCTGGCATCAGATATGCTCAAGTCTGCACCTTTGGACTTGAGGAAGCGAAGATGGGACCACTCCAAGGGGAGTGATCAGCATGGGTGTTAGTAAAGGTTCGACTGGGGAAAGGGCATCAAAGGTGGAGGAGGGTCGAGCACATCAATGGTTGCATAAGTATCGTGGCGAATGGAGGGTTAAAGCCCAGGCAGTTGGTGGTTTGAAAGCACAGCTTTCAGAGTTTTTTTGCCTCCAGGGAAAACAGAATGGAGTGGGATCAGAAGGTGGCGAGGGGGAAAAGTGGTTGGAGATGGGATTGTCGGAGATCAAGACAAGGCGGGTAGAGAGGTCATGGTCGAAGAGGTGACCGTGAATATGGAGCGGAAAGTTTGAGAGTCTGAGGTTGGGGTCGAATAGCGGGAACTTGACCTCGCAGCCTGTTGTGCTACATGTAACTTGACAAAGTGCCTGAAATGGGAAAATGCTCCAATTCTTGAGCACTAACATTGCTTATCTTGATGAGCACAAAATTCACTTTACAAAATTCTTTGCTATAACTTTATCTTTACATGAAAATAAAGCAGCACCAGAGCGAGTTTAGTGAGGAGGTAGGTGCTGTGAAAGAACGCGACCCGGGTTCAAATACAATCGGCAACGTCAGATCCAACAGCTTCTGCCGTTTCCGAAATTACAACAGTGACTACACGTCAAAAGTACTTCATTGGCTGCAAAGTGCTTTAAGACGTTGAGGTCGTAAAAAGCGTTATATAAATCATAGAATAGCACAGCACAGGAGGAGGCCATTCAGCCCATCAAGTTTACGCCTGCTCTTTTCAAGAGCAATCCAGTATTTCTCCAATTCCCTTGTGAAGACGACTATTGACTCTGTATCCAACATCCTATCAGGCAGTGCATTCCAAATCCCAACAACTCGTGTAAAAATCTTTTTCCTCGTGTCTCCTCTGGTTCTTTTGCCAATCACCTTAAATCTGTGCCCTCTGGTTATCGACCCTTCCGCCATTGGAAACAGTGATTCTGTTTTTACTCCATCTAAACTCTTCTGGATTTTAAACACGTCTATCAAATCTCCTCTTAGACTTCTCTGCTCCAAGGAGAATAACCACAGCTTCTCCAGTCTATCCACATAACTGTAATCCCTCATTCTTGGAACCATTCCAGTAAATCTTTTCTGTACCCTCTCCAAAGACTTCACATCCTTCCTAAAGTGTGGTGCCCAGAATACTCCAGCTGGGGCCAAACCAGTGTTTATACAGGTTTCGCATAACTTCCTGGCTTTTGTACTCTATGCCTCTATTTATAAAGCCCAGGATCCCATATGCTTTATAAACTGCTTTGTTAACCTGTCCTGCCACCTTCAAAGATTTATGCACGAACACACCCCGGTCTCTCGGTTCCTGCACCCCCAGGTCTCTCTCGGTTCCTGCACCCCCAGGTCTCTCTCGGTTCCTGCACCCCCAGGTCTCTCTCGGTTCCTGTACCCCCAGGTCTCTCTCGGTTCCTGTACCACCAGGTCTCTCTCGGTTCCTGCACCCCCAGGTCTCTCTCGGTTCCTGCACCCCCAGGTCTCTCTCGGTTCCTGCACCCCCAGGTCTCTCTCGGTTCCTGTACCCCCAGGTCTCTCTCGGTTCCTGTACCCACAGGTCTCTCGGTTCCTCCACCCCCAGGTCTCTCTCGGTTCCTCCACCCCCAGGTCTCTCTCGGTTCCTGCACCCCCAGGTCTCTCTCGGTTCTTGTACCCCCAGGTCTCTCTCGGTTCCTGTACCCCCAGGTCTCTCTCGGTTCCTGTACCCCCAGGTCTCTCTCTCTTCCTGTACCCCCAAGTCTCTCTCGGTTCCTGTACCCCCAGGTCTCTCTCGGTTCCTGTACCCCCAGGTCTCTCTCGGTTCCTGTACCCCCAGGTCTCTCTCGGTTCCTGTACCCCCAGGTCTCTCTCGGTTCCTGTACCCCCAGGTCTCTCTCGGTTCCTGTACCCCCGGGTCTCTCTCGGTTCCTGTACCCCCGGGTCTCTCTCGGTTCCTGTACCCCCGGGTCTCTCTCGGTTCCTGTACCCCCAGGTCTCTCTCGGTTCCTGTACCCCCAGGTCTCTCTCGGTTCCTGTACCCCCAGGTCTCTCGCGGTTCTTGAAACCCCCAGGTCTCTCTCGGTTCCTGTACCCCCGGGTCTCTCGCGGTTCCTGTACCCCCAGGTCTCTCTCGGTTCCTGTACCCCCAGGTCTCTCTCGGTTCCTGTACCCCCGGGTCTCTCTCCGTTCCTGTACCCCCAGGTCTCTCTCGGTTCCTGTACAGCCAGGTCTCTCTCGGTTCTTGTACCCCCAGGTCTCTCTCGGTTCCTGTACCCCCAGGTCTCTCTCGGTTCCTGTACCCCCAGGTCTCTCTCGGTTCTTGTACCCCCAGGTCGCTCTCGGTTCTTGTACCCCCAGGTCTCTCTCGGTTCCTGCACCCCCAGGTCTCTCTCTGTTCCTGTACCCCCAGGTCTCTCTCGGTTCTTGTACCCCCAGGTCTCTCTCGGTTCTTGTACCCACAGGTCTCTCTCGGTTCTTGTACCCACAGGTCTCTCTCTGTTCTTGTACCCCCAGGTCTCTCTCGGTTCTTGTACCCCCAGGTCTCTCTCGGTTCTTGTACCCCCAGGTCTCTCTCGGTTCTTGTACCCCCAGGTCTCTCTCGGTTCTTGTACCCCCAGGTCTCTCTCGGTTCTTGTACCCCCAGGTCTCTCTCGGTTCCTGTACCCCCAGGTCTCTCTCGGTTCTTGTACCCCCAGGTCTCTCTCGGTTCTTGTACCCCCAGGTCTCTCTCGGTTCTTGTACCCCCAGGTCGCTCTCTGTTCCTGTACCCCCAGGTCTCTCTCGGTTCTTCTACGCCCAGGTCTCTCTCTGTTCCTGTACCCCCAGGTCTCTCTCGGTTCTTGTACCCCCAGGTCTCTCTCGGTTCCTGCACCCCCAGGTCTCTCTCTGTTCCTGTACCCCCAGGTCTCTCTCGGTTCCTGTACCCCCAGGTCTCTCTCTGTTCCTGTACCCCCAGGTCTCTCTCGGTTCTTGTACCCCCAGGTCTCTCTCGGTTCTTGTACCCCCAGGTCTCTCTCGGTTCTTGTACCCCCAGGTCCCTCTCGGTTCCTGTACCCCCAGGTCTCTCTCGGTTCCTGTACCCCCAGGTCTCTCTCGGTTCTTGCACCCCCAGGTCTCTCTCGGTTCCTGTACCCCCAGGTCTCTCTCGGTTCTTGTACCCCCAGGTCTCCCTCGGTTCTTGTACCCCCAGGTCTCTCTCTGTTCCTGTACCCCCAGGTCTCTCTCGGTTCTTGTACCCCCAGGTCTCTCTCGGTTCCTGTACCCCCAGCTGTCTCTCGGTTCTTGTACCCCCAGGTCTCTCTCGGTTCTTGTACCCCCAGGTCTCTCGCGGTTCCTGTATCCCCAGGCCTCTCTCAGTTCTTGTACCCCCAGGTCTCTCTCGGTTCCTGTTCCCCCAGCTCTCTCTCGGTTCTTGTTCCCCCAGGTCTCTCTCCGTTCCTGTACCCCCAGGTCTCTCTCTGTTCTTGTACCCCCAGGTCTCTCTCGGTTCCTGTACCCCCAGGTCTCTCTCGGTTCCTGTACCCCCAGGTCTCTCTCGGTTCCTGTACCCCCAGGTCTCTCGCGGTTCTTGGACCCCCAGGTCTCTCGCGGTTCCTGTACCCCCAGGTCTCTCTCGGTTCCTGTACCCCCAGGTCTCTCTCGGTTCCTGTACCCCCGGGTCTCTCTCGGTTCCTGTACCCCCAGGTCTCTCTCGGTTCTTGTACCCCCAGGTCTCTCTCGGTTCCTGTACCCCCAGGTCTCTCGCGGTTCTTGAAACCCCCAGGTCTCTCTCGGTTCCTGTACCCCCGGGTCTCTCTCGGTTCCTGCACCCCCAGGTCTCTCTCGGTTCCTGTACCCCCAGGTCTCTCTCGGTTCCTGTACCCCCGGGTCTCTCTCGGTTGCTGTACCCCCAGGTCTCTCTCGGTTCCTGTACAGCCAGGTCTCTCTCGGTTCTTGTACCCCCAGGTCTCTCTCGGTTCCTGTACCCCCAGGTCTCTCTCGGTTCCTGCACCCCCAGGTCTCTCTCTGTTCCTGTACCCCCAGGTCTCTCTCGGTTCTTGTACCCCCAAGTCTCTCTCGGTTCTTGTACCCACAGGTCTCTCTCGGTTCTTGTACCCACAGGTCTCTCTCTGTTCTTGTACCCCCAGGTCTCTCTCGGTTCTTGTTCCCCCAGGTCTCTCTCGGTTCTTGTACCCCCAGGTCTCTCTCGGTTCTTGTACCCCCAGGTCTCTCTCGGTTCCTGTACCCCCAGGTCTCTCTCGGTTCTTGTACCCCCAGGTCTCTCTCGGTTCTTGTACCCCCAGGTCTCTCTCGGTTCTTGTACCCCCAGGTCGCTCTCTGTTCCTGTACCCCCAGGTCTCTCTCGGTTCTTCTACCCCCAGGTCTCTCTCTGTTCCTGTACCCCCAGGTCTCTCTCGGTTCTTGTACCCCCAGGTCTCTCTCGGTTCCTGCACCCCCAGGTCTCTCTCTGTTCCTGTACCCCCAGGTCTCTCTCGGTTCTTGTACCCCCAAGTCTCTCTCGGTTCTTGTACCCACAGGTCTCTCTCGGTTCTTGTACCCACAGGTCTCTCTCTGTTCTTGTACCCCCAGGTCTCTCTCGGTTCTTGTACCCCCAGGTCTCTCTCGGTTCTTGTACCCCCAGGTCTCTCTCGGTTCTTGTACCCCCAGGTCTCTCTCGGTTCCTGTACCCCCAGGTCTCTCTCGGTTCTTGTACCCCCAAGTCTATCTCGGTTCCTGTACCCCCAGGTCTCTCTCGGTTCCTGTACCCTCAGGTCTCTCTTGGTTCCTGTACCCCCAGGTCTCTCTCTGTTCCTGTACACCCAGGTCTCTCTCGGTTCTTGTACCCCCAGGTCACTCTCTGTTCTTGTACCCCCAGGTCTCTCTCGGTTCTTGTACCCCCAGGTCTCTCTCGGTTCCTGTACCCCCAGGTCTCTCTCGGTTCCTGTACCCCCAGGTCTCTCTCGGTTCTTGTACCCCCAGGTCTCTCTCGGTTCTTGTACACCCAGGTCTCTCTCGGTTCTTGTACCCCCAGGTCTCCCTCGGTTCTTGTACCCCCAGGTCTCTCTCTGTTCCTGTACCCCCAGGTCTCTCTCGGTTCTTGTACCCCCAGGTCTCTCTCGGTTCCTGTACCCCCAGCTGTCTCTCGGTTCTTGTACCCCCAGGTCTCTCTCGGTTCTTGTACCCCCAGGTCTCTCACGGTTCTTGTACCCCCAGGTCTCTCGCGGTTCCTGTATCCCCAGGCCTCTCTCAGTTCTTGTACCCCCAGGTCTCTCTCGGTTCCTGTGCCCCCAGCTCTCTCTCGGTTCTTGTTCCCCCAGGTCTCTCTCGGTTCCTGTACCCCCAGGTCTCTCTCTGTTCTTGTACCCCCAGGTCTCTCTCGGTTCCTGTACCCCCAGGTCTCTCTCGGTTCCTGTACCCCCAGGTCTCTCTCGGTTCCTGTACCCCCAGGTCTCTCGCGGTTCTTGGACCCCCAGGTCTCTCGCGGTTCCTGTACCCCCAGGTCTCTCTCGGTTCCTGTACCCCCAGGTGTCTCTCGGTTCTTGTGCCCCCAGGTCTCTCTCGGTTCTTGTACCCCCAGGTCTCTCTCGGTTCTTGTACCCCCAGGTCTCTCTCGGTTCTTGTACCCCCAGGTCTCTCTCGGTTCTTGTACCCCCAGGTCTCTCTCGGTTCTTGTACCCCCAGGTCTCTCTCGGCTCTTGTACCCCCAGGTCTCTCTCTGTTCCTGTACCCCCAGGTCCCTCTCGGTTCCTGTACCCCCAGGTCTCTCTCGGTTCCTGTACCCCCAGGTCTCTCTCGGTTCTTGTATCCCCAGGTCTCTCTCGGTTCCTGTACCCCCAGGTCTCTCTCGGTTCCTGTACCCACAGGTCTCTCTCGGTTCCTGTACCCACAGGTCTCTCTCGGTTCCTGTACCCCCAGGTCTCTCTCGGTTCCTGTACCCCCAGGTCTCTCGCTGTTCTTGTACCCCCAGGTCTCTCTCGGTTCTTGTACCCCCAGGTCTCTCGCTGTTCTTGTACCCCCAGGTCTCTCTCGGTTCTTGTACCCCCAGGTCTCTCTCGGTTCTTGTACCCCCAGGTCTCTCTCGGTTCTTGTACCACCAGGTCTCTCTCGGTTCTTGTTCCCCCAGGTCTCTCTCGGTTCTTGTACCCCCAGGTCTCTCTCGGTTCCTGTACCCCCAGGTCTCGCTCTGTTCTTGTACCCCCAGGTCTCTCTCGGTTCTTGTACCCCCAGGTCTCTTTCGGTTCCTGTACCCCCAGGTCTCGCTCGGTTCTTGTACCCCCAGGTCTCTCTCTCTTCCTGTACCCCCAGGTCTCTCTCGGTTCTTGTACCCCCAGGTCTCTCTCTGTTCTTGTACCCCCAGGTCTCTCTCGGTTCTTGTACCCCCAGGTCTCTCTCGGTTCCTGTACCCCCAGGTCTCTCTCGGTTCTTGTACCCCCAGGTCTCTCTCGGTTCCTGTACCCCCAGGTCTCTCTCGGTTCTTGTACCCCCAGGTCTCTCTCGGTTCCTGTACCCCCAGGTCTCTCTCGGTTCTTGTACCCCTGGGTCTCTCTCTCTTCCTGTACCCCCAGGTCTCTCTCGGTTCTTGTACCCCCAGGTCTCTCTCTGTTCTTGTACCCCCAGGTCTCTCTCTCTTCCTGTACCCCCAGGTCTCTCTCGGTTCTTGTACCCCCAGGTCTCTCTCTGTTCCTGTACCCACAGGTCTCTCTCGGTTCTTGTACCCCCAGGTCTCTCTCGGTTCTTGTACCCCCAGGTCTCTCTCGGTTCCTGTACCCAGAGGTCTCTCTCGGTTCCTGTACCCCAGGTGTCTCTCGGTTCCTGTACCCCCAGGTCTCTCTCGGTTCCTGTACCCCCAGGTCTCTCTCGGTTCCTGTACCCCCAGGTCTCTCTCGGTTCTTGTACCCCCAGGTCTCTCTCGGTTCCTGTACCCCCAGGTCTCTCTCGGTTCCTGTACCCCCAGGTCTCTCTCGGTTCTTGTACCCCCAGGTCTCTCTCGGTTCTTGTACCCCCAGGTCTCTCTCGGCTCTTGTACCCCCAGCTCTCTCTCTCTTCCTGTACCCCCAGGTCTCTCTCGGTTCTTGTACCCCCAGGTCTCTCTCCGTTCCTGTACCCCCAGCTCTCTCTCGGTTCTTGTACCCCCAGGTCCCTCTCGGTTCCTGTACCCCCAGGGGTCTCTCGGTTCCTGTACCCCCAGGTCTCTCTCGGTTCCTGTACCCCCAGGTCTCTCTCGGTTCCTGTACCCCCAGGTCTCTCTCGGTTCTTGTACCCCCAGGTCTCTCTCGGTTCCTGTACCCCCAGGTCTCTCTCGGTTCTTGTACCCCCAGGTCTCTCTCTCTTCCTGTACCCCCAGGTCTCTCTCGGTTCCTGTACCCCCAGGTCTCTCTCGGTTCTTGTACCCCCAGGTCTCTCTCGGTTCTTGTACCCCCAGGTCTCGCTCGGTTCTTGTACCCCCAGGTCTCGCTCGGTTCTTGTACCCCCAGGTCTCGCTCGGTTCTTGTACCCCCAGGTCTCGCTCGGTTCTTGTACCCGCAGGTCTCGCTCGGTTCTTGTACCCCCAGGTCTCGCTCGGTTCTTGTACCCCCAGGTCTCTCTCCGTTCTTGTACCCCCAGGTCTCTCTCGGTTCTTGTACCCCCAGGTCTCTCTCCGTTCTTGTACCCCCAGGTCTCTCTCCGTTCTTGTACCCCCAGGTCTCTCTCGGTTCTTGTACCCCCAGGTCTCTCTCGGTTCTTGTACCCCCAGGTCTCTCTCGGTTCCTGTACCCCCAGGTCTCTCTCGGTTCTTGTACCCCCAAGTCTATCTCGGTTCCTGTACCCCCAGGTCTCTCTCGGTTCCTGTACCCTCAGGTCTCTCTTGGTTCCTGTACCCCCAGGTCTCTCTCTGTTCCTGTACACCCAGGTCTCTCTCGGTTCTTGTACCCCCAGGTCACTCTCTGTTCTTGTACCCCCAGGTCTCTCTCGGTTCTTGTACCCCCAGGTCTCTCTCGGTTCCTGTACCCCCAGGTCTCTCTCGGTTCCTGTACCCCCAGGTCTCTCTCGGTTCTTGTACCCCCAGGTCTCTCTCGGTTCTTGTACACCCAGGTCTCTCTCGGTTCTTGTACCCCCAGGTCTCCCTCGGTTCTTGTACCCCCAGGTCTCTCTCTGTTCCTGTACCCCCAGGTCTCTCTCGGTTCTTGTACCCCCAGGTCTCTCTCGGTTCCTGTACCCCCAGCTGTCTCTCGGTTCTTGTACCCCCAGGTCTCTCTCGGTTCTTGTACCCCCAGGTCTCTCACGGTTCTTGTACCCCCAGGTCTCTCGCGGTTCCTGTATCCCCAGGCCTCTCTCAGTTCTTGTACCCCCAGGTCTCTCTCGGTTCCTGTGCCCCCAGCTCTCTCTCGGTTCTTGTTCCCCCAGGTCTCTCTCGGTTCCTGTACCCCCAGGTCTCTCTCTGTTCTTGTACCCCCAGGTCTCTCTCGGTTCCTGTACCCCCAGGTCTCTCTCGGTTCCTGTACCCCCAGGTCTCTCTCGGTTCCTGTACCCCCAGGTCTCTCGCGGTTCTTGGACCCCCAGGTCTCTCGCGGTTCCTGTACCCCCAGGTCTCTCTCGGTTCCTGTACCCCCAGGTGTCTCTCGGTTCTTGTGCCCCCAGGTCTCTCTCGGTTCTTGTACCCCCAGGTCTCTCTCGGTTCTTGTACCCCCAGGTCTCTCTCGGTTCTTGTACCCCCAGGTCTCTCTCGGTTCTTGTACCCCCAGGTCTCTCTCGGTTCTTGTACCCCCAGGTCTCTCTCGGCTCTTGTACCCCCAGGTCTCTCTCTGTTCCTGTACCCCCAGGTCCCTCTCGGTTCCTGTACCCCCAGGTCTCTCTCGGTTCCTGTACCCCCAGGTCTCTCTCGGTTCTTGTATCCCCAGGTCTCTCTCGGTTCCTGTACCCCCAGGTCTCTCTCGGTTCCTGTACCCACAGGTCTCTCTCGGTTCCTGTACCCACAGGTCTCTCTCGGTTCCTGTACCCCCAGGTCTCTCTCGGTTCCTGTACCCCCAGGTCTCTCGCTGTTCTTGTACCCCCAGGTCTCTCTCGGTTCTTGTACCCCCAGGTCTCTCGCTGTTCTTGTACCCCCAGGTCTCTCTCGGTTCTTGTACCCCCAGGTCTCTCTCGGTTCTTGTACCCCCAGGTCTCTCTCGGTTCTTGTACCACCAGGTCTCTCTCGGTTCTTGTTCCCCCAGGTCTCTCTCGGTTCTTGTACCCCCAGGTCTCTCTCGGTTCCTGTACCCCCAGGTCTCGCTCTGTTCTTGTACCCCCAGGTCTCTCTCGGTTCTTGTACCCCCAGGTCTCTTTCGGTTCCTGTACCCCCAGGTCTCGCTCGGTTCTTGTACCCCCAGGTCTCTCTCTCTTCCTGTACCCCCAGGTCTCTCTCGGTTCTTGTACCCCCAGGTCTCTCTCTGTTCTTGTACCCCCAGGTCTCTCTCGGTTCTTGTACCCCCAGGTCTCTCTCGGTTCCTGTACCCCCAGGTCTCTCTCGGTTCTTGTACCCCCAGGTCTCTCTCGGTTCCTGTACCCCCAGGTCTCTCTCGGTTCTTGTACCCCCAGGTCTCTCTCGGTTCCTGTACCCCCAGGTCTCTCTCGGTTCTTGTACCCCTGGGTCTCTCTCTCTTCCTGTACCCCCAGGTCTCTCTCGGTTCTTGTACCCCCAGGTCTCTCTCTGTTCTTGTACCCCCAGGTCTCTCTCTCTTCCTGTACCCCCAGGTCTCTCTCGGTTCTTGTACCCCCAGGTCTCTCTCTGTTCCTGTACCCACAGGTCTCTCTCGGTTCTTGTACCCCCAGGTCTCTCTCGGTTCTTGTACCCCCAGGTCTCTCTCGGTTCCTGTACCCAGAGGTCTCTCTCGGTTCCTGTACCCCAGGTGTCTCTCGGTTCCTGTACCCCCAGGTCTCTCTCGGTTCCTGTACCCCCAGGTCTCTCTCGGTTCCTGTACCCCCAGGTCTCTCTCGGTTCTTGTACCCCCAGGTCTCTCTCGGTTCCTGTACCCCCAGGTCTCTCTCGGTTCCTGTACCCCCAGGTCTCTCTCGGTTCTTGTACCCCCAGGTCTCTCTCGGTTCTTGTACCCCCAGGTCTCTCTCGGCTCTTGTACCCCCAGCTCTCTCTCTCTTCCTGTACCCCCAGGTCTCTCTCGGTTCTTGTACCCCCAGGTCTCTCTCCGTTCCTGTACCCCCAGCTCTCTCTCGGTTCTTGTACCCCCAGGTCCCTCTCGGTTCCTGTACCCCCAGGTCTCTCTCGGTTCCTGTACCCCCAGGTCTCTCTCGGTTCCTGTACCCCCAGGTCTCTCTCGGTTCCTGTACCCCCAGGTCTCTCTCGGTTCTTGTACCCCCAGGTCTCTCTCGGTTCCTGTACCCCCAGGTCTCTCTCGGTTCTTGTACCCCCAGGTCTCTCTCTCTTCCTGTACCCCCAGGTCTCTCTCGGTTCCTGTACCCCCAGGTCTCTCTCGGTTCTTGTACCCCCAGGTCTCTCTCGGTTCTTGTACCCCCAGGTCTCGCTCGGTTCTTGTACCCCCAGGTCTCGCTCGGTTCTTGTACCCCCAGGTCTCGCTCGGTTCTTGTACCCCCAGGTCTCGCTCGGTTCTTGTACCCGCAGGTCTCGCTCGGTTCTTGTACCCCCAGGTCTCGCTCGGTTCTTGTACCCCCAGGTCTCTCTCCGTTCTTGTACCCCCAGGTCTCTCTCGGTTCTTGTACCCCCAGGTCTCTCTCCGTTCTTGTACCCCCAGGTCTCTCTCCGTTCTTGTACCCCCAGGTCTCTCTCGGTTCTTGTACCCCCAGGTCTCTCTCGGTTCTTGTACCCCCAGGTCTCTCTCGGTTCCTGTACCCCCAGGTCTCTCTCTGTTCTTGCACCCCCTTTAAAATTGTACCATTTAGTGTGTATGGTCTCTCCTCATTCTTCCTACCAAAACGTATCACCTCACACTTCTCTGTGTTGAATTTCATCAGCCATGTGTCCGCCCATTCCACCAGCCTGTTTATGAACTCGAAGTAAGTTTCTATCTTCCTCACTCTTTCCAAGTTTTGTGTCATCTGCAAATTTTGAAACTGTGCCCTGTACCCCCAAGTCCAAGTCATTAATGTGTATCAAAAACAGCAGTGGTCCTAGGCCTGAACCCTGGGGAACTCCACTGTATACTTCCCTCCAGTCCAAAAAACAGCCGTTCACCGCAACTCTCAGTTTTCGGTCCCTTAGCCAATTTTGTATTCATGCTGCTACTGCCCCTTTTATCCCAGGAGCTCCAATTTTACTAACAAGTCTAATATGTCGTACAATATCAAATGCCTTTTACACAATATAATTATATTTACATATGCACAATATCCATATACACAACAGCAACTGCTATGCCCTCATCCACCCTCTGTTATCTCATCAAAAAAATTCAATCAGGTTAGTCAATAAGAGAAGTAAAAGTAGGGGAATATCTAGGCAATAGTGACCATAATATAATACGCTTTAAGATAATAATTGAGAAGGACATAGGTACGACAAAGACCAGGGTAATAGATTGGAGAAAAGCTGATTTTGAGGGGCTGAGAATAGAACTTGGGAAAATAAAATGGACAACAGTATTGGCAAACAATGATGTAGAACAGCAATGGGAAACATTTTAAAAGGTGTTCAATAGAGTCAAGGAAAAATATATTCCACTAATAAACAAGTAGTAGTTAAACACTAATGAGACACCATGGATGAATAAAGTCATAAGGGAAAAATTGAGGGTAAGGAGAGAGGAGTCCAGAACCAGGGGTCACAGTCTAAGGATAAGGGGTAGGCCTTTTAGGACAGAAATGAGGAGGAATTTCTTCACCCAGAGAGTGGTGAACCTGTGGAATTCTCTACCACAGAAGGCAGTAGAGGCCAATTCATTAAATATATTCAAGAAGGAGTTGGATATATTTCTTAAGGCTAAAGGGATCAAGGGGTATGGGGAGAAAGTACTGAACTTGGATGATCAGCCATGATCACATTGAATGGCGGAGCAGGCTCGAGGGGCCGAATGGCCTACTCCTGCTCCTATCTTCTATGTTTCTATACATTAAGTACATGGACAGCAGGGGAGAGCATGATAAGGGAGAATATGAAGGGATTAGGAGATAAATCAAAAAAACTATTAGGAAGGCAAAGAGAAACTATGAAATTAAATTATCAAGGAACATCACACAAAATAGTAAAATATTTTACAGGCACATAAATAAAAAAAGGACGGTCGGGATGGGATTAGGGCCACAAAGGGATGGCGAGGATAATACCGCAGGCAGCAATAGAGAGATGGCAGAGATATTATATAATTACTTTGCTTCAGTATTTACCAGGGAGATAGAACAGGTGGAGATGACATCGGATGATGAGTTTAATAATGAGTTAACTGCATTTAAAATAAAACAAGGCGATATACTAAATAAACTAATCAAACTCAAAGAGGATAAAACCCCTGGTCTGGACGGATTACATCCGCGCATTTTAAAAGAATCTAGGGAAGAGATAGCAGAGACATTACTACACATATTTAGTAACTCATTAGAAAAAGGTGTAGTGCCTGAGGACTGGTGGCTAGCTAATGTAATACCTATATTTAAGAAGGGAGATAGAACATGTCCAGGGAACTATAGACCAGTCAGCTTAACACGGTGGAAGGAAAAATAATAGAATCCCTACTAAAGGAGAAAAATAGAAGAACCTCCAGAAATGAAAAATAATAATAAACAGTCAGCATGGATTTCAAAAGGGAAAGTCTTGCTTGACCAACCTCATTGAATTTTTTGAATAGGTAACAGAGAGAGTAGACAAGGGTAATGCAGTAGATGTAATTTATCTAGATTTCCAAAAGGCCTTCGATAAGGTACCACATAATAGACTGATGAATAAGGTCAGGGAATGCAGAGTCAGGGAACAAGTAGCAGAAGGGATAGCTAGCTGGCTTCAAGACCGAAAGCAGAGAGTAGGGGTAAAGGGTAGCTATTCAGAGTGGCAGAAGGTGGGTCGTGGTGTTACACAAGGACCAGTGCTGGGACCACTGTTGTTCACAATTTATATTAACGATTTAGACTTTGGAACCAAAAACACAATTTCTAAATTTGCGGACAACACCAAATTGGGGGATATAGCCAATGCTGAGGAGGTCTGCAACAAATTACAAGACGACATTAATAAACTTGCAGAATGGGCATATAATTGGCAAATGAAATTCAACACAGATAAATGTGAGGTGTTACAGTTTGGTAACAAAAATAGGGAGGTCACATATTACTTGGAAAGTAAGAATCTAAATGGGATAAAGGAACAAAGGAATCTAGGAGTACAAATACATAAATCACAAAGTATCGACAGGTTAAAAAGGCCATAAAAAAAGTAAACCAAGCACTAGGGTTTATTTCTAGAGGGATAGAATTGAAAAGTTGCGAAGTTATGCTAAACTTGTATCAAATCTTGGTTAGACCACACTTATGGAGTACTGTGTGCAATTCTGCTCGTCATATTATAAAAAGGATGTAGAAGCACTGGAGAGGGTTCAGAGAAGATTTACAAGGATGATACCAGAAATGCGAGGGTACATCTATCAGGAAAGGATGAACAGGCTGGGTCTCTTTTCTCTTGAAAAAAGGCTGATGGGTGACCTAATAGAGGTCTTTAAAATCATGAAAGGTTTTGATAGAGTGGATACAGAGAGTGTCTTTTCACTTGTGGGGAAGAGCAAAACTAGAGGCCATCAATATAAGATAGTCACTAAGAAATCAAATAGGGAATTCAGAAGAAGCTTCTTTACCCAGATGGTGATGAGAATGTGGAACTCGCTACCACAGGGTTGAAGTGAATCGTATAGATGCATTCAAGGGGCGGTTAGCTAAGCATGAGAGGGAGAAGGGAATAGAGGATTATGCTGATAGGGTTAGAAAGAAAGAAAAGACTTGCATTTATATAGCACCTTTCATGACCACCGGACATCCCAAAGCGCTTTCCAGCCAATTAAATATGTTTTGAAATGTTATCACTGTTGTAATGTAGGAAACGCGGCAACCAATTTGCGCACAACAAGCTCCCACAAACAGCAATGTGATAATGACCAGATAATCTGTTTTTAGTGATGTTGATTGAGGGATAAATATTGGCCTGGACACCAGGGATAACTCCCCTGCTCTTCTTTGAATAGTGCCATGGGATCTTTTACATCCACCTGAGGGAGCAGACTGCTTAACGTCTCATCCGAAAGACGGCGCCTCCGACAGTGCAGCACTCCCTCAGTACTGCACTGGAGTGTCAGCCTAGATTTTTGTGCTCAAGTCTCTGGAGTGGGACTTGAACCCACAACCTTCTGACTCAGAGGTGAGAGAGCGCTACCCACTGAGCCACAGCTGACACACAAGATGAGGAAAGACGGGAGGAGGCTCGAGTGGAACATAAACACCATCATAGACTGGTTGGGCCGAATGGCCTGTTTCTGTGCTGTATATCCTATGTAAAACACGATTTACCCGTAACAAATCCGTGCTGGCTTTCCTTTATTAGTCCATACTTGTCCAAGTGGCTGCTAATTTTCTCCCGGATTATTGTTTCTGAAAGCTTCCCCGCCACCGACGTTAAACTGACTGGCCTGTAATCGCCAGGTTTATCCTTCTCCCCTTTTTTGAACAAGGGTGTAAATGCAAGTCCCTTTCTTTCTTTCGGGAATGCTTTCATTGCGATAATCAGGAACATGAAACAATGGGGAAATAAATGAAGTTACCTGAGGAAGGTGAATTCCTTCAAATGAGATTCCATGTTCTTCAGAGGAAGTGGTTTCTGCGAACAATTCCAACAGGGTGTAACGATTGTCAAAATCCATGTGCTGCTCAATCCCATCCTGCTGGCTGAGTGAGAGCAGAACATATGCCCGGCTACCTACAACAGAACACAGCACATCTAAACAAGGAGCCCAAAACCATCCTGAATTCAGAAAGCATCAACTTGTTTTGTTTACATAACAATCAGTGGACTCCAACAATTAATGCGAAACACTGACATTTATGAAAGGTGTACAAATATGCACAAGTCTTTCCTTCTTTAAATACTAGGCTGATACTAGAAAGAGAACTGAACAGAAAATGTTTGAAATACACAGTACATCAGTCAGCATGTCATGACATCTCGTGTGTAAACCCTCATCAGAACTGAATGAAAGATGACCAGGCAGCAAGGTTGGAAACACAGAAAAAGGGGAGGGGTGGGGGGGGGGGGGGGGGGGGGGGAAGAGGGAAAGCATTCATGGATATCCCAATCATTAACAGGGCTGAATAACCTGAAAACTGGAATACAATGCATCAGATTAACCTTTGTAAAGTTTTTTTTTAAATTCATTTTATGGGATCTGGGTGTCACTGGCAAGGCTAGCATTTCTTGCCCATCCCTAGTTGCCCGAGAAGGTGGTGGTGAGCGGCCTTCTTGACCCGCAAGATGGTACTCCCACAGTGCTGTTAGGTAGGGAGTTCCAGGATTTTGACCCAGCAACGATGAAGGATCGGCGATGTACTTCTAAGCCAGGATGGTGTGTGACTTGGAGGGGAACTTGGAGGTGGTGGTGTTCCCATGCGCCTGCTGCCCTTCTAGGTGGAAGAGGTTGCGGGTTTGGGAGGTGCTGCTGAAGAAATCTTGGTGAGTTGCTGCAGTGCATCTTGTAGATGGTACACACTGCAGCCACGGTACGCCGGTGGTGGAGGGAGTGAATGTTTAAGGTGGTGGATGGGGTGCCAATCAAGCGGGCTGCTTTGTCCTGGATAGTGTCAAGCTTCTTGACTGTTGTTGGAGTTGCACTCATCCAGGCAAGTGGAGTATTTCATCACACTCCTTACTTGTGCCTTGTAGATGGTGGAAAGGCTTTGGGGAGTCGGGAGGTGAGACACTTGCCGCAGAATACCTAGCCTCTGACCTGCTCTTGTTGACATAGTATTTATGTGGCTGGTCCAGTTAAGTTTCTGGTTAATGGTGACCTCCAGGATGTTGATAGTGGGGGATTCGGCGATGGTAATGCCGTTGAATGTCAAGGGGAGGTGGTTAGACTCTCGCTTAGAGTCATAGATTTATACAGCACAGAAAGAGGCCCTTCGTCCCATTGTGTCAGTGGCGACCATCAAGCTCTCTCTATTCTAATCCCATTTTCCAGCACTTGGTCCGTAGCCTTGTATGCTATGGCGTTTCAAGTGCTTGTCTAAATGCTTCTTGAATGTTGTGAGGGCTCCTGCCTCTACCACCCTCTCAGGCAGTGAGTTCCAGATTCCAACCACCCTCTGGGTGAAAAGGTTTTTCCTCAAATCCCCTCTAAACCTCCTGCCCCTTACCTTGAAACTATGCCCCCTGGTTATTGACCCCTCTACTAAGGGGAAAAGTTCCTTTCTATCTACCCTATCTATGCCCCTCATAATTTTGTACACCTCAATTAGGTCCCCCCTCAGCCTTCTCTGCTCCAAGGAAAACAACCCCAGCCTGTCCAGTCTCTCTTCATAGCTGAAGCGCTCCAGCCCAGGTAACATCCTAGTGAATCTCCTCTGCACCGTCTCCAATGCAATCACATCCTTCCTATAGTGCGGCGACCAGACCTGCACACAGTATTCCAGCTGTGGCCTAACTAGCATTTTGTACAGCTCCATCATAACCTCCCTGCTCTTATATTCTATGCCTCGGCTAATGAAGGCAAGTATCCCATATGCCTTTTTAACCACCTTATCTACCTGTCCTGCTGCCTTCAGGGATGTACATGCACACCAAGGTCCCTCTGATCCTCTGTCCTTCCTAGAATCCTACCATTCATTGTGTATTCCCTTGCCTTGTTAGTCCTCCCAAAATGCATCACCTCACACTTTTCAGGGTTAAATTCCATTTGGCCCATCTGACCAGCCCGTCTATATCGTCCTGTAGCCTGAGGCTTCCCTCCTCGCTATTTACCACTCCACCAATTTTCATGTCATCTGCGAACTTACTGATCATACCTTCTACATTCATATCTAAATCATTAATGTACACTACACACAGCAAAGGGCCCAGCACCGATCCCTGCGGTAACCACTGGACACAGGCTTCCGGTCACAAAAACAACCTTCGACCATCACCCTCTGCCTCCTGCCACTAAGCCAATTTTGGATCCAATGTGCCAAATTGCCCTGGATCCCATGGGCTCTTACCTTCTTGACCAGTCACCCATGCGGGACTTTGTCAAAAGCCTTACTGAAGATAGTCATTGCCTGGCACTTGTGTGGTGCGAATGTTACCTGCCACTCATCAGCCCAAGCCTGAACGTCGTCCAGGTCTTGCTGCATGTGGGCACGGACTGCTTCATTATCTGAGGAGCTGTAAATGGTGCTGAATACTGTGCAGTCATCAGCGAACATCCCCATTTCTGACCTTATGATGGAGGGAAGGTCATTGATGAAGCAGCTGAAGATGGTTGGGCCTAGGACACTGCCCCGAGGAAGTTGTGGCTTTCAAAGTCATCATTTGTGGGTCTGTTGACATGCACAATGTAGTGCTGAACTCAGTATAATGACCCGGGCAGCAATGATACGATCGATCTCCGAGGGCTGGTATGCTCGGAGTTCTGTGCTTCCCCCCCGCCTTCATTTTCTACCCATACAAGGTGGTGTGTTGAGCTGGGATGCCTAGAAAGTGGGCCACAAGGACCAAAGATTTGGGGGGGGGGGGGGGGGGGGCGGCGGGGAGGCAAGTCAGCCTCTCAGCAGCTAGCTCGAGAGATCCATTTGCCAACATCTGGCAATAGGTCAACTTTCTGTTGCTGAGAATTTTAAAAATTGCAAATATTGGAAATCTGAAATAAAAATGTGAAATAATTGAACTGCATACACAGCTGGTTTGTCAGCATCTGTAAACAGAAAAGACAGGTTGAGTGATTCACTTTGTTTTTAACTGACAGATTGCTGTATATTTCCAGTGTTTCCCGTTTCATTTTGCTGTGCCCGCTAGCCACTCTGCACCACCTGACAAGGTGACTGACACTCGCCCAAACTGGACCTGCCAAAACCTCAGTCCTGATGTAAGTTCGTTAAAAATGCAGCTTTCTGCTCTATGCAGTAACTACAGGGCTGCAATAAACTACAACTCAAAGTTACAATTTTAAAACCAAGCTATCGCAGTAGCGATCAGCTGCACATCACATCAGGCAGGAAGGGAAAGTGAGGCGGGAACACCCAGAGCACAGTTAAGAGGTCTGGACATAACTAGTGATTCACCGCACAAAGAGACATGCACCCAGCTCAAAATGTTATTCAATGGTCAGTAAAGCATCTTATCACCTGGCTGGAATACATCATCCAGCCCGAGATACAACAGCCATAACAACGCATGAAGTAACCATTTTGGCAGGGTGACTCATACAGCCAACTATTTGCCTCTCAAAGGCTCTTTGTTAGATCCTGCAACTGCCCAATCATCCACTTATTTCCTGATGATTACATTAACTCATTTGAATAGACAATAGCCAGTTAACTTTAATCTGCAGTAGGTTTATTAGACTATTTCTCTACCGCTGATTTAGCACTGAATAGAACAGAAGGCCACACAGAAAGGAACAGAACTTTTTTTTAACCTTAAGGGAATTCTGAAAAGAACAGCATAATTCCCGAATAAAAACAGAAAATGCTGGAAACACTCAGCCGGTCAGGCAGCATCTGTGGAGAGAGAAACAGAGTTAATGTTTCAGGTCGATGACCTTCCATCAGAACTGGAAAAAGGTCGCAGACATGAACGTTAACTTGGTTTCTCTCTCCACAGATGCTGCCTGACCGGCTGAGGGTTTTTTAATATTTGTTCATGGGATGTAGGTGACGCTGGCAAGGCCAGCATTTATTGCCCATCCCTAGGTATTTCCAGTATTTTGCTTTGCTTTGAGAGTCGAATTCCCAATACCGCTGCCTCCCATTCCCGTGCTCTTTTGCAGAGTATCAACACGGTATAGTTAACTAATCAAAGACACGAGAGAGCAGCAGCCCTGGTCTTGCTACTTGGTCGAGTCTGAATTCATGGGAGAGCACAATCTCCTTACAAACCAAACCATTATCCAGTAACCGCTGCGCATACAGTAACGACACAGACTTCACTGGAGGACAGGGTCAGACTCAGCTGTTAAATGGCCAGGTGACACGCGATGTTGGGGCTCTCAACTGGAGAATGGCGACTTGGAACAGTACCGGAAGGTTGTCGTCTCCCTTCGACTCATACCCAGCAAAAGCTGGCGCTCAACAAAAGTGAGTGGCAAACTGGAAGGGAGGGAGAGAACAGGCATTACCGATTGGGGATAGAATTCCACAGCAAGGGCAGATACGACTGAAGGCATGGCCTCTAATGATTGGGCAGCTGGTGGGGGGGGCACAATAGGCCTAAGTGGGGGAAAGGAGAGTTCTGGGGGAGAGGGAGGGCTGGAGGTTACAGAGAGGGGTGAGGCCTTGAAGGGATTTAAACATGTAAATCTTAAGTTTGAAGCATTTGGGCAACAAGGAGTCAATCTAAGTCAGCAAGAGAGGGGTGAATGGGTGTCTAGGATCTGGTGCCAGATAGGATACGGGCAGCAGGTTTTTGGATAAGCTTCAGTTTACAGAGCATGAGGGATGGGAGGCCGACCAGGAGAGCATTGGAATAGTCAAGTCCGGAGGTGACAAAAGGCATGGAGGAGGGTTTCAGCAGCAGATTGGCTGAGGTGGGCGATGTCACGGAGATGGAGGTCGGAAGCTCAGCTTGGAATCGATTCTTTGAGGGATGAAACACAGTCCATAAACTCTTAAAAGGGAATTAGATCGATTCTTCAAATGGATCAATAGCGTGTGGAGACAAAGAAGAAAATACCAGCACGGACTTGATAGACCTTATGGTCTGTTTCTGTATTGTTTCGAGTATCACTGCTCATTTGTTTGCAGCAAACATAAAGACAGACTGCAAAAGCTTTTATCGGTATATCAGGAGGAAAAGACTGGTAAAATCCCAAGTCGGTCCCTTGCAGTCCGATTCGGGAGAATATATAATGGAGAATAAGGAAATGGCTGACCAATTAAACTCATACTTTGGTTCTGTATTCACAAAGGAGGACACAAATAACCTCCCAGGAATATCGACAAACATAGGGACTAATGAGAGGGAGGAGCTGACAGAAATTAGTATCTCTAGGGATATGGTGTTGGGTAAGTTGAGGGGACTGAAGGCCGACAAATCCCCGGGGCCTGATAAACTACATCCTAGGGTACTTAAGGAGGTGGCCCTGGAGATAGCAGATGCTCTAAGGATCATCTTCCGGAACTCCATTGACTCGGGAACAGTACCCGTGGATTGGAGGGTAGCTAATGTTACCCCAATATTTAAAAAGGGGGGTAGAGAGAAAGCAGGGAATTATAGACCAGTAAGCCTTACATCGGTTGTGGGCAAAATGCTAGAGTCCATTATTAAGGATAAAATAGCGGAGCACTTGACAAATGGGGAAAGGATCGGACAGAGTCAACATGGATTTACAAAGGGTAAATCGTGTTTGACTAATCTGCTGGAATTTTTTGAGGAAGTAACTGGTAAAATAGATGGGGGAGAGCCAGTGGATGTGGTGTACCTTGACTTCCAGAAAGCCTTCGATAAGGTTCCACACAAAAGATTATCATGCAAAATTAAGGCTCATGGGATTGGGGGCAAAGTATTAACGTGGATAGAGAACTGGCTGGCGGATAGAAAACAGAGAGTTGGAATAAACGGCTCGTTTTCGGAGTGGCAGGCAGTGACCAGCGGGGTGCCGCAAGGATCTGTCCTGGGACCCCAGCTGTTCACAATATATATAAATGATCTGGATCAGGGAATTGGATGCAATATTTCCAAATTCGCTGACGACACTAAACTAGGAGGAGGGGTGGGCTCTGATGAGGATGTCAGGAGGCTACAGTGCGATTTGGACAGGTTGGGGGAATGGGCGGATACATGGCAGATGCACTATAATGTGGATAAATGCGAGGTTATCCACTTTGGGGGTAAAAACAGGAGGGTAGATTATTATCTAAATGGCAATAGATTGGGAGATGGGGAAGTGCAGAGGGACCTGGGTGTTCTTGTGCACCAGTCACTGAAGGAGAGCATGCAGGTGCAACAGGCGATTAAGAAGGCAAATGGTATGTTGGCCTTCATATCAAGGGGGTTCGAGTATAGGAATAGGGATACCTTACTACAGCTGTACAAGGTGCTGGTGAGACCGCATCTGGAGTATTGTGTACAGTTTTGGTCGCCCCATCTGCGGAAGGATGTTCTTGCCATGGAAAGAGTGCAACGGCGATTCACCAGGCTGATACCTGGAATGGCGGGAATGACCTACGAAGAGAGATTAAATAGTTTGGGCTTGTACTCACTGGAGTTTAGAAGATTGAGAGGGGATCTCATCGAAACATATAAAATGATGGCAGGCCTGGACAGGCTGAATTCAGAGAGAATGTTTCCAATGGCCGGGGAGCACAGAACCAGGGGCCACAGTCTAAAAATAGCGGGCAAATCATTTAAAACAGAGATGAGGAAGAATTTCTTCACTCAAAGAGTGGTGAGCCTGTGGAATTCCCTGCCACAGAGGGCTGTGAAGGCTAATTCAATAAATATTTTCAAGAGAGAATTGGATATATTTCTGAAGGCTAAGGGGATTAAGGGTTACGGAGAAAAGGCGGGGACGGGGTACTGAACTGGTAAGATCAGCTATGATCTCAGACGAAGATCAGCCATGATCTCATTGAATGGCGGAGCAGGCTCGAAGGGCCGAATGGCCTACTCCTGTTCCTATCTCTATGTTTCTATGTTTCTATACAACCTGCACTTTACACAACAGCAAGGCCGTCTCATGGTGGGATCTGAACGCAACCTCACATTACTAGCCCAGCACCAAATCTATGAGGTTACCGTGCCCATTTGTGCACGAAAGTGCTACCAGCCTTGGGTTAAAAGAAATATGCTTTGTACTATTTATTTCCCAATTGACATTAATAATGCCATTGTTTTTGTATGTAGACATTTTGCTCCACATAGTGCATTTAACCAGGATTTCAATGTAGAAATCATATGCAATGCCAAGGTACTGCAAAGTAAATGGTTACCCAAGTACAGGAACAGCTAGGTTAGGGAGGGAATGTGGCTAGAGGTATGGTTTGAGGGGGAAGATTCAAGGGGTAAGCACTTCTGGTTCCAGTGAATGAGATACACCAATGAGACAGCTTACAGCTGAACAGAGCTGGGACCAATATCCTAGTGAGGCGGTTAATTCGAACTGGAAGGGAATGGTTTAAACTGATATGTGAAGGGCTAACAAAAAGGTAGAGTGGGTAGCTTGGAAGAGAAAGTCAGCTTTAGGTGTACAGGACATGAGGAAGTATAAAGGTTGAAAGAGGCTACACACAAGACAAGATGGTAAAACAAGAACGCAGTGTGAAGGAATAGCCATGGTTCAGGGAAATACACGATACTATGAACAGATTTCTAATATTAATAAAAGACATACTGGGTTTAAAAGACACACGTCTCAGCAGAAAGGCTGTAAACAGAAATACAGGCTTCTGAGAAAAGATCAGTTGATGATAAAGTTATAAACAAGCTTTGAAATGGGAATTCGTTAAATATTCTAAAACAATGAAAGATTGAAGCAAACCATTGGTGGTTCCGAAAGGTCTATGGTTTGCAACGAACACAATGGGAAGACCCAATTTAGGTGTTACAAGTTGACAAGATAAAACAGAAATACAAACAAAAGAGGCATGTGCCTTTGAAACATGACATCAAGTAAAGAAACCTGCTGGTCAAATAGCTTTATGTTAAACTTGGATGACAGGAAACACGATTAAATATGCAACCAATTGAGATAGCTAGAAAACAAGTAAACACACAGTTAAAGTGGTTTTGATTTACATACAGTAAAAACCATACCAACAAGACTTTGAAGATATAACTTCAATAGATGACACCAAGCAATTGCATTGTGTTTGTATTCAACTTGAAGCAGAATGGAGTCAAAATGTCTGCTAAAAAGCAGCTACGCCAATATTAAGAAATGAATGAAGAATCTTCGGTAAGAAAGGCATCAAACAGAAACCATAGCTGTCATTGTTTTTATGATGGTTTTTGGAACACCTAAAAGTAGAGAAATAACTATGCATGCAATAGTCGAATTGATAGTAACATAGAAAGCATTCAAACAGAGGGATCAATAAAGACAATTAGCTGACATCAGCAGAGAACATCAAAGAAGAAACCAATGCCAAAAGGGTATAAAAATAAGACCTTTTTAACAGAAAGTCAGAATTCGCTGAACAGGCAGGGCGTTTCTCAACTTTCCAGAGGCATCTCTAAGTTTTTAACTATGAGTCTCGGGTATATCAAAGTGATTGATTTTTGGTGGAGCTTCTGGATTTAGGAATAAGTAAGAAATAAGAAATATAAAGAAGTAAAGATTTGAGAATCAGGATCTCTGAGAAATAAGAAATGTAAGCTAATTGTACTTTGAATTGTTAATGTTGCGACTGATTTAACAGTTGTTAACTGAATGCCGGCTCTTAAATAAAACGATATATTTTTAGAATTGTCTCAGTGAATCTGTATAGACTCGCGAACCCACAAATTCTGTACACTCTTTTGTAAGGAGTTGCAGAAATCTGGGGGATATTCCGGACCCTTATAATATCCGGAAGGTTACAGTCTAGTTCAACTTATTAAAAGTACTATCCGGAGGATGGTAACGTCTTCAGTCGTTCCTTTCCTTTAGGGAGAGATAACCTGAACCTTTAGACCCATTTAAGCATCTTATGGAATTCGGCTATCTCTTAACTTAAGTTGAGAGTGAATGTCTGGGGAATACGCCTGATCTGGGATGGCCCAAAAGGGCTAGGACTGTAATTAACCCTTCAGGAGGAGGAAAAGGGGGGGGGGGGGGAAATGGAAAAACGAAGGGAATCCAAACTAAAATGTTAATGCAAGTAAAACAAAAATTGGGGAACAAGGCACTGATTAAAAATGAAAATCATAACATAATAGCAATAACTAGCATGGCTGCAGATAGGTCCGGATTCCCAATGAAATAAACCTGGTTATAAAACTTTCAGAAAGGATAAGGGAGTGAGAGACAGGGGAGCAGCAGTGGTATTCGAAGCAAGATATAGATATCGTAGCGATGGTGCAATAGTTCATGGGTTCAAATTCCACCATAGCAAGTTGGGACATTTATAAATCAGATCATTTATGAGCGAGCACAAAAAACTGATCAAGAAAGCTGCCAGACTCACTAATGTCCTTCAGAAAAGGGAACACATCACCCTTGGCTAGTCCTGTAACTCTCATCCCGCAATATGTGGCTGACTCGAAGTTCTCCAAAGTAACCCAAGTCATTTTGTTGTATAAATAAGGCAGCCCACCACTGCTCAAGGATGGGCAATAAGTGCAGCTTTGGCAGCATCACCCCCACCCGGAGAATAAATTAAAACACAATCATAGCTTTACAACAGAAGGATTTCAATAGAAATGTAGCCTGCACGGATTTACACGGGCAGTCAACAAATCGCTTTTTCTATAATAAACAAGCTATCCCGAGTCCATGTGGGAAGGTGTGTCCATAACAAGGTAAATCTGCTGAAGAATTCCACAACATTCTTCACATAGCAACAGGAGGACTGAGTGCTAGTGTGTGTAACTGGACAGAAACAAAGCATTACTGACAGATTCCCCGAGTACTCTGGCCTTGATTTACCCTCACCACCCAATAGTGTGGGGAGTGAAGATTTCACTAGTGTACCAGGAAAACAAATAACACACCAAGAAGCAGATATGGAAAGTAGAAATTGGATAAAAGTGTTAATAAAAATCATTTGACATCACAGCACTTTTGCTCAATACATACAGACAACTGCAGACTGCATTTACTTCAGGACACTTTTAAAGACTGCGCATTAACCAGCTACAAGGTTTTGTTAGTCTGCTCAAGTCTATTTGATAAATGTAACAATGCACTATGTGCAGTTTGGGGCAACCATTAAGGAAAGGGCATTAAAGCCATAAAACCATACAGTGTAGATTCCCCGGGGATGGGAAACTATTGTAATGAATGGAGACTTCAAATACTGGGACTATTTAGCAGAAAATGCAAAGAGGAGATTCAATGGAGGCTTCTGAAATGATAAAGTGTTTTGAATAGAGATAATCTATTTCCATTGATTGTGGAGGGACTGACGAGGAGACATCAATTCAAAATCATCACCGAGGGCAAGAGGAGAAACCAGGAGAAATTGGGTTGTTTGGAGCATGGAAGGTTCATTACAGAGTAGTTGAGGCAAAGGCCACTGCATCTTTTAAGGGAAAATTGGATACATATTTGAAGCAGAGGAAGATGCAGGAAGAGCGCTGGCAGTGGGATTAGTTTTGGCTTACAGCCACAGTAGGCCAAATGACCACCTGTGCTGGAAACTCCTATGGTTACTCCTTCAATCAAATCTTTTGAATCTATCCCAGAATTTCTCACTTCTGGGCATGAGATCTTCACTATGATCCAAGGTGTAACAGAGTGTATATTTACCCCGCCCCCAAATGTGGATTTACGATCTTGACATCAGCAAGACGCCCACAGCAGAAGCTTGGCCCTGCTCTGCAAGGAGGGAGGACAGTGTGGTAGCCATCACCTCTAGCCCCGTCCTGCACTTCCCAGCATCGCTCAGAAGCACAGGGACCAAATCAAATTTGCAATGAGCTAGAACTACAGCATGCATTTCCTTTTCGGGTAGTGTAATCGATTCTGAGCAACCACCTCAACTTTCATCTGTCCCAATCCTTGGCTGCCTCTGTCTTCCTCCCGAAACATCTGGACTGAAATCACAGAAGTGGCACTGAAGTACTGATTCGACAGCATCGAGGGCTTCGACGGCATCGACGGCTTCGACAGCATCGAGGGCTTCGACATCAATTGAATCAACAACACTGGAAGTCTTGTCTTTATAATTTACTTTAATGCCTCAACACACGAGGATTTCATCCCCCAATATAAATACGCCATTTCCCAATGTGCAATCTTATTGCACCTTCCACCCCCACTGCTACTTCAGCATAGGAACAGTAAGTTGTGTAAATGGGCGCAGGAAGTTACATAGACAGATTCAGCTTTCGGTTAAACTGTGGAAGATGGAGTTCAATATGGGGAAGCGTGAGGTCATCCACTTTGCATCGGAGACAAACAAATCAGAATATTTTCTTAATGGCAACAGACTGGAAACTGTGGAGGAGCAAAGCGATTTGGATGCCCGGCTATCCAGATCACTAAAAGCACAGCTTCAAAAAGTATTGAAAAAGATGAATGGAATAGTGGCCTTGATCTCAGGGGGCTGGACTAGAAAGGTGAGGGAGTGGTGCTTCAGTTGGTCAGAGCCTTGGTCAGACCCCATCTGGAGTAACTGCATTCAGTTCTGGGCACCACATCTCAGGAAAGATATTTTGGCCTTGGAGGGGTACAGCACTGATTCAACAGAATGATACCAGGGCTTGAAGGGTTAAATTGAGGACAAGTTGCATAGAAACATAGAAGATAGGAGCAGGAGTAGGCCATTCGGCCCCTCGAGCCTGCTCCGCCATTCAACGAGACCATGGCTGATCATCCAAATTCAGTACCCTGTCCCTGCCTTCTCCCCATATCCCTTGATCCCTTTAGCCTTAAGAAATATATCCAACTCCTTCTTGAATATATTTAATTAATTGGCCTCAACTGCCTTCTGTGGTAGAGAATTCCACAGGTTCACCACTCTCTGGGTGAAGAAATTCCTCCTCATCTCTGTCCTAAATGGCTTACCCCTTATCCTAGACTGTGACCCCTGGTTCTGGACTCCCCCGCCATCGGGAACATCCTTCCTGCATCTAGTCTGTCTAGTCCTGTTAGAATTTTATAGGTTTCAATGAGAAACTCTGCTTGTATTCACTCAAGTTTAGAAGGTTGAACAGTGACCTAATTAAAGTTTTAAAAGAATAAAAAGGATTCAATATTGTAAATACAGAGAAACTATTTCCTCTGGTTGATGGTTCCAGATCAACGGGGCACAATGGCCTCGAGCTCAACTGAAATCAGGAAGCACTCGCTCACACAAAGGGTAGTGGAAATTTGGAGTTCTCCCCCCCCCCCCCGAAAAGATTGTGGATGGGTCAATTGAAAATTACAAGACTGAGATCTTTATTAGGCATGGGTATCAAGGGATATAGATCAATGGTGGGTAAATGGAGCGGAGGTAAATATTGAATGCCGTACAGGCGAGAGGGGCTGAATGGTCTACTCCTGTTCTAATGTTCCTGCGGAAACACTTTTCAGTCGTCACAGATTCAATGGCAATCACTAACCAACCCAGTACACTGGTGACCAACCCACCCAGACCTCAGGTCAGGGAGCTGCTGGTGAGGGAGGGGGTAGAAACGGGGCAATCACTAGCCAACCCAGTACACTGGTGACCAACCCACCCAGACCTCAGGTCAGGGAGCTGGTGAGGGAGGGGGTAAACGGGGCAATCACTAGCCAACCCAGTACACTGGTGACCAACCCGCCCAGACCTCAGGTCAGGGAGCTGCTGGTGAGGGAGGGGGTAAACGGGGCAATCACTAACCAACCCAGTACACTGGTGACCAACCCACCCAGACCTCAGGTCAGGGAGCTGCTGGTGAGGGAGGGGGTAAACGGGGCAATCACTAACCAACCCAGTACACTGGTGACCAACCCACCCAGACCTCAGGTCAGGGAGCTGCTGGTGAGGGAGGGGGTAAACGGGGCAATCACTAGCCAACCCAGTACACTGGTGACCAACCCACCCAGACCTCAGGTCAGGGAGCTGCTGCTGGGGGAGGGGGTAGAAACGGGGCAATCACTAACCAACCCAGTACACTGGTGACCAACCCACCCAGACCTCCGGTCAGGGAGCTGCTGGTGAGGGAGGGGGTAAACGGGGCAATCACTAACCAACCCAGTACATTGGTGACCAACCCACCCAGACCTCAGGTCAGGGAGCTGCTGGTGAGGGAGGGGTAGTAACGGGGCAATCATTAACCAACCCAGTACACTGGTGACCAACCCGCCCAGACCTCAGGTCAGGGAGCTGCTGGTGAGGGAGGGGGTAGAAACAGGGTAAAGTACGTTTTTTTCTAAAAAGGAAAATTTAACAGCACCTCATTTAGTCTCTTTTCAACCTACACTATGAACCTGTGCCATCATCTAGATTTATCAGGAGAAACACTAGGATAAAGACAATTCAGCTCTTACTGACCAAGAATTTCAAAATTCAGTGTCACAGCGATGCAAAACCAAGCGTCCAGCAAACATGCTCTTTACACAAACTAGAGCCGAGAGTTAAAGGGCTTGGTAGAGTTTAGGACCACTCAAGGAAACACTATTTAAAATATACACACACTTCATCGGGACATACAAAAAATTATCGATTCCCCGTTACCATACTTCACAATTTGAAGAGCTTTCAGATGATTGTTAGCAGGGAGACATTATTTCTGTACTGTACTCTTCCACCAGTTTGTTGGCCACAGTTGGCCTACGATGTAATGGGAAAGGCTCCAAAGACAATATTTGAATTGCTGAACAAATCATAAGGCCCTAGCATTCCTTTTCTAATGTGGGAATACCCACTTATTTTCTACTTTAAGCAGACATTCAACATCTTCAGACCCCTATTAAAGTGTCCTCCAAGAAACTGAATCCTCTTCAAGAAAGCTATTTCCCACCTTAAGAGGTCCAACCAGGTTAAGGTCCCTGCCCTTGAAGTTACACTGGTGACATCTCTAACGGGGGGAGCTGCCTGCATCACAGAGCAGCTCCATTCATTTCCACAATGGGCAGGGAATGCAACTTCAGACGTGTCTGGGAGCTGCTCCACCCTGGGGAAACATACCACCAGCCCAGTGCAGACTGGGCCCAGCCAGTCAGCTAATTCAGCATTTTCTCCACACACCAAGGAATGTATTTCTAATTATACTCAATTTAGACACTGGGAAAGTACTTTGAACAAGGAGTGCACCCCTCGGGTTTTCTTTCATCTAGTCCACTTAGAAGAAATTGCTGCAAAGATACAGCACTGAATGTAGCCATTGCTCCCCTAAAACGGGTCGGGAAAAGGGAGTACAATGGGCGAGCAGAGTTTCTTTTCTGGCAGCCTGTTGTCGGATCATTTCACAAAGTTTCTGAAACAATTATATTTTAACCACTCCAGGGAAATACTGTACAACTGTTGAATTGTGCACAAGAAATATTCTGCAGGATAGGGGCTGCACATTTAAATGCCAAACATTAAATCTCATTTCAACCTCTGCCTTTCCATACAATTGAATATTTTCACAGGCAGGAACTCCTATTAAAATAATAGTGTGGAAATAACCAGTTCTACAGCAAGCTCTTTGGATTAGGTGACTTTTACCTGTAGCTTGCCTCCTGAAGACACAGATTATCCAATGGAGATTATCCATTCGCGATGTCATGGGCATCAGTCATCCTACAGTAAGTCAAACCTTCACTTTCTATCTGAACCCAGGACAGTGAATGACAAGAAGCCACTCACTGTCCTGACATGCACTTCCCAGCAGAGGGACCACGAGCAGAATCGTTTTCTCCACCTTAGCCCAGCAGCACTGAGCCCAGTTGTACCAGTCCAACCACTGCCCTGGCTGAGGGCATCGAACTCTAATTAAACTGGGGAATGGAACTTGGATGCCTCAGTGTCCCCACCCCATAACGCATCGATCCACTAAGCCATCAGTGAATTACTTGGAATAAAAACAGAAAATGCTGGAAACTGGCAGCATCTGTGGGGAAGAGAAGCAATGTTACCGTTTCAGGTCGATGGCCTTTGTCAGTGATCTCTCCACAGATGCTGCCTGACCTGCTGAGTATTTCCAGCATTTGCTGCTTTTATTTCAGATTCCCAGCATGCACAGTATTTTGCTTTTGTATCAGTGAATTACATGGATTTTACTGCATCAGAAATCACAAGGCAAGTTTATGGAAGCATATTTCTACTTCCATTTTTAATGCAAGAGTTAAGGTTAGAGTGCCTCAGATCTTTTCTCCCATCAAGGGGGGGGCGGAAGGTAAATAAAAAGCAAAAAGTGCACTTATTTGTTCCCTCTCTTCCATGAACAGCCACTCACTGCTCAGGTCCTGAAGTGTAACAGTATGCACAGAATCCGATCAAGAGATGCTGATCCAGGTTCACCTGGACTGGTGACACTAACAGCTGCTCAGCAATTATAGATCACAAACTTAAAGTGAAGGAAAGTGCAAACATATTCTTCACCAAAAAAAACACAAACTAAGTGAGCAGCGGGTAGCCTGGTGCTGCTCTTTAATTTGCCAGTGATATGTATTACATGGAAGTGAGCGGGAAGCTTTCCTGCAGCCTGCTGCGATCATGCTGATAATCAGCTGGCTGCTGCTTTCTTGCAGCATTTCAAGGTAATTATCCCTGCAATAGGAGCCATGGTGCCACCTAATTAAATCACACAGCCAGCTCCAGACAATTCTCATCCAAAAGATCTTGCTATAGAACTGATTAGTTCACAGTGCCCAAGTGTTTCCAGAGGCATCAATCCACAAAAGGCACCCAATTGCATGGAGTAGGCGGAGAAGTGGAGGTTGTGGAGATTTAAAATTTAGGACACGAATCCACCACTCCTGCCCGACAAATTGTTTACTGCTCACAATTTGGTTTTAGAAGGTCTATTTATTGTTGGTTTTGTTAGAACCAGCAGGACTAATGAGATGATTTGTGACAAAGTGCTAATTCCATATACATTCCTTTCCGTGTAAGTAAAGGAGGTCTAGGTATGAAAGCAAAAAAATGAAATATTGACCCTCATCCTACCCACTTGCTAACAGACTCCAGCATGCCTGAGTGTAGATCCACAGTTCAATAGCTAGTCTTTAACCTGTTAGCCAATCTCAGTTGTGGTGGAGGCACTACAATTGTCCACGATCATCAGATATTTCTGGGGTGGCGGGGGCGAAGAGGCAGGGTTGCCATTCATGCTCTTGATAACTATCCATTGACAACATTCTGGGAGTCGACGGGTAGACGCGAGGTAACTGTGGAATTATGTAGGAAGTCACACAACACCAGGTTATAGTCCAACAGCTTTATTTGAAATCACAAGCTTTCGGAGCGCTGCTCCTTCGTCAGGTGAAGTGAAGAGAAGCATACAGGCACAGCATATATAGTCAGAGAAAACTGCCAGATGATTATAGGTAATCTTTCTAACTGCCCTTTATCACACCTCGGCAGAGAGATAATCACAGCAATCAAAGGTGTGAATGGTGTCCAAACAGGTCAGTCAGGAAAACATTACATCAAAGAACAATGAGGTGGGGTCACAAGGGGTCAAATGTTGCAGATGCTGGGATCTGTATGAAAAACAGAAAAAAAACAAAAAACTTTGCTGGATATCACAGCAGATGCCCCGGCGCATGGTACATCGGCGAGACCATGCAGACACTGCGACAACGGATGAACGGACACCGCGCAACAATCGCCAGGCAGGAGTGTTCCCTCCCAGTCGGGGAACACTTCAGCAGTCAAGGACATTCAGCCTCCGATCTTCAGGTAAGCATTCTCCAAGGCGGCCTTCGAGACACACGACAACGCAAAATCGTCGAGCAGAAACTGATAGCCAAGTTCCGCACTCATGAGGACGGCCTCAACCGGGATCTTGGGTTCATGTCACGCTACATGTAACCCCACCTGACATAGAGTCATCCAGACTCGAGTCGTCGTTGGCTTGTTCTCTCTGCACAGATGCACGGTGGCATAGTGGTTAGCACTGTTGCCTCACAGCGCCAGGGACCCGGGTTCGAATCCGGCCTCGGGTGACTGTCTGTGTGGAGTTTGCACATTCTCCCCGTGTTTGCGTGGGTTTCCTCCGGGTGCTCCGGTTTCCTCCCACAGTCCAAAGATGTGCGGGTTAGGTTGATTGGCTATGATAAATTGACCCTTAGTGTTAGGGGGATTAAATACGTGGGGTTACGGGGATAGGGTGGGATATGTGTTGGTGTAGGGGTTACGGAGATCGGGTGGGATATGTGTCGGTGCAGGCTCGATGGGCCGAAATGGCCTCTATCTGCACTGTGGGGTTTCTGTGATTTCTGTGATTTCTGAGATGCGGCTGGACCTGCTGTGATTTCCAGCAAAGTTTTTTGTTTTTTTTCTGTTTTTCATACAGACCCCAGCATCTGCAACATTTGACCCCTTGTGACCCCACCTCATTGTTCTTTGATGTAATGTTTTCCTGACTGACTGTTTGGACACCATTCACACCTTTGATTGCTGTGATTATCTCTCTGCCGAGGTGTGATAAAGGGTAGTTCGAAAGATTACCTATAATCATCTGGCATTATTCTCTGACTATATATGCTGTGCCTGTGTGCATCTCTTCACTTCACCTGACGAAGGAGCAGCGCTCCGAAAGCTTGTGATTTCAAATAAAGCTGTTGGACTATAACCTGGTGTTGTGTGACTTCCTACATTTGTCCACCCCAGTCCAACACCGGCATCTCCACACTGTGGAATTACACTGAGCTGCAATGGCCCACCGGCACTTCCTATCCCGACAAGAAAAACTAGAAAGACTTGCATTTCTATCGTGCCTTTCCCAACATCCCAAAGCACTTTACAGTCAATGAAGTACTTTTGGAGTGGAGTCACTGTTGCAATGTGGGAAACGCGGCAGCCAATTTGTACACAGCAAGCTCCCACAAACAGCAATGTGATAATGACCAGATCATCTGTCTTACTGATGTTGATTGAAATAAACATATTGGCCAGGGCTCCTCTTCGAAGTAGTGCCATGGGATCTTTTACATCCACCTGAGAGAGCAGAGAGAGCCTCGGTTTAACGTCTCATCCGAAAGACGGCACCTCAGACAGTGCAGCGCTCCCTCAGTACTGCACTGGAGTGCTAGCCTAGATTCTTGTGCTCAAGTCTCTGCAGCGGGGCTTGAACCCACAACCTTCTGACTCGGAGGCAAGTGTGTTGCCCACTGAGCCAGGGCTGACATGCACAGAGGGCTGTCAAGAGTCATGGGACTGTACCAAGGCACAAGTCACTGGCTTCAAGAGACACCTAAATGAAAGTTTTGGTAACAGATGAACTTTAGTATTGTGTAGAGGAACGTGTGCATGCCTCTTCATTCACTGGAGCTCCCGCCTATTTCAGAAGCAGTGCAAAAGTCACAAGTAAAAGCATATAATCTTTCCATTACTGATTACACAAGACATATTTATATTGCAGCTCCACTTGCTGTAGAAACTGTGCCATTTATATTCAAAGGCAGTTCATACAGCACTGGATCCCAATGTAAACAACTGTGCCAATACAAGTACAAAAGCAAAATACTGTGGATGCTGGAAATCTGAAATAAAAACAGAAAATGCTGGAGATACTCAGCAGGTCAGGCAGCATCTGTGGAGAGAGAAACAGAGTTAACGTTTCAGGTCGATGACCTTCCATCAGAACTCTGTTTTTCTCTCCACAGATGCTGCCTGACCTGCTGAGTGTTTCCACCATTTTCTGTTTTGTGCCAATGCAAGGACATTTGTTTCAAATCTCACACTTCTTTTTTGTTGGGGACTACAGGTGTTACATTCCTCAGCATCAGCGGACGGTACTAGACAGGTCAGTGTGATCAAAATTGCTTCACTAGGCTGTGTGAGGTGGACATAAAAACAGCCCAGAGACCAATCGAACCGATCTGATGCCCTGAGGGTTTCACTGCCATCACAGGAATCTGGGGCTATCACTTCCTTAGGTGGTGCCCACTCCTGCTTCACTTCGGACGGCACAGCTGCCTTTGGCTCCAAAGGCGAAAAATTAAATAGTGTATAAATCTCCACCGCAAAAGACAGCAGGTGCCACAGGGAACCACACCTTATTCCTGGAAATCTAATTATAGTGCTAATGGGGTACAAAGTCATCAGAGTTCATTTCATGCAGATAAAGCAAACAATGAGCGTTACACTCTCTACCAAAGAAGATTTTTAAAACGCAAAACCTCCTTTAACGGACTTGCACCAAATGCAAATTTTAATCAAAAAAATATCGTGTGCTAAAGGTCATCAGTTCAACTGTAGATCGTTTTCCCCTCACCAACTTTCACATCTCCTGCCCTCTCCTGAGAATACTGGCTCTTTGCTTCAATATGGTTTCACAGAGACTAGCAGGCTGTTCAAGCTCAAAGGGGCAGCACGGCCCATTTTCTCCCAGTCCTCAACCCACATCTACACGCACACTTAAAGCAGAGTTCACCGGATAGCGATCAGGAGCAATTAGCCTGGACTATTGTCTCCTCCTTAATCAAGGGGCGGTGAGGCCAATTGAAGCATCACTACCACTGCCCCAGTTAAGATCATTAACTCACCACAAACAGACAGAATAATGACGATCTTACTGCTACTCACTGGATAAACTATCAGTCATCGAGACTAGGTCAGTTCACAATCCTACGATTAACCCCGCCTTAGCTTACTGTGCAACTGCAAGAATGTATGAAATGTAGAATTTTGGATTGTGTAGCAAGCTCAGCAGCTTAATGACAGTCCAGGTAATAAAAAAATTAACATCCTCAAGTACAAAAGAATTTCAAAAGTGTCAGCTGTGGCTCAGTTAGTAGCACTTGCCCAGAACAGATAATCGAGGCTGACACGCCAGTGCAGTGCTGAGGGAGTGCTGCACTGTCGGAGGTGCCGTCTTTCAAATGAGCCGTTAAACCGAGGCCCCATCTGCTCTCTCAGGTGGACACAAAAGATCCCATGGCACTATTTGGAAGAGCAGTAGGGGAGTTCTCCCCGGTGTCCTGGCCATTGTTTATCCTCAACCAACATCACTAAAACAGATGATCTGGTCATTGTCACGCTGCTGTTTGTGGGAGCTTGCTGTGCACAAACTGGCTGCTGTATTTCCTACATTACAACAGTGACTCCACTTCAGTAGTACTTCATTATCTGTAAAGCGCTTTGGGATGTCCTGAGGTCGTGAAAGGCACTGTATTAAATGCAAGGCTTTCTTTCTTTGTTACAATCAGGGGAGTGGGCAGAAGTCACTTTCAGCTGATTATCGAAATGTTTACATTGTGGAATTCGTTCCGGTGAGTTGGCCAGGGAGGATGGAGGCAGAATTCAGGGAACTGGCAGCAACACAAACTGCGCGCACACAATGTGCAGTTGTCCAAAAGCTATGATCACAGCTTCTAGCTGCTGGCCCTCCCCAATGATCATACAAGCCACAATGTGAAAGTACATTACTAGTTTGTACGGGTGGGCGGAGCCCAAACAAAATGGTGGCCCTCCCCAATGATCATACAAGCCACAATGTGAAAGTACATTACTAGTTTGTACGGGTGGGCGGAGCCCAAACAAAATGGTGGCCCTCCCCAATGATCATACAAGCCACAATGTGAAAGTACATTACTAGTTTGTACGGGTGGGCGGAGCCCAAACAAAATGGTGGCCCTCCCCAATGATCATACAAGCCACAATGTGAAAGTACATTACTAGTTTGTACGGGTGGGCGGAGACCAAACAAAATAGTGGCCCTCCCCAATGATCATACAAGCCACAATGTGAAAGTACATTACTAGTTTGTACGGGTGGGCGGAGCCCAAACAAAATGCTGGCCCTCCCCAATGATCATACAAGCCACAATGTGAAAGTACATTACTAGTTTGTACGGGTGGGCGGAGCCCAAACAAAATGGTGGCCCTCCCCAATGATCATACAAGCCACAATGTGAAAGTACATTACTAGTTTGTACGGGTGGGCGGAGACCAAACAAAATAGTGGCCCTCCCCAATGATCATACAAGCCACAATGTGAAAGTACATTACTAGTTTGTACGGGTGGGCGGAGCCCAAACAAAATGCTGGCCCTCCCCAATGATCATACAAGCCACAATGTGAAAGTACATTACTAGTTTGTACGGGTGGGCGGAGCCCAAGCAAAATGGTGGCCAGCCACTTCTGCGTTTGCCTCCAGAGGCAGGCGTGTCGATTCCTTTATATTACGGAGCTGCCTGTAAAGGTTCTGGTCAGCTCCTTCACACGATGGAGCTCCCTCCTGTCTCTGGCAGCACTCAATACAAACACACCACAGTTCAGCGGTCACAAGAGATTTAACCCAGCGTGGACAAGTTTCAACTCGAGCCCTCAAAAGCCCAGTTAAACTCTCATGTTGTACGTTGAAGTTGAGGCCAGACTTATCAGCTACCTGATAAATGTCCAAACACTTCGTTCTCGGATATTTTAATTTAAATGTGATCACATCAGCATACAAACGTATTGTGCTACAATAGTCTTAATCACATCACCTTAAGGTTGATTTAAAAAAAATCATGGTGTATGTCAAACAGACTAACAGACAAGAGTGAGGTCTGAACTTCTGTAACAAAAGCAAAATACTGCGGATGCTGGAAATCGGAAATGAAAACAGAAAATGCTGGAAAGGCTCAGCAGGTCAGGCAGCTATGGTGCTTTTGTGCTAAAACAGCCTCTCGTGCTGAACCGTTTTTAAAAATTCGAGCCAACACTGGTGAGGGAAAGCTTTTAATGAGTCAAACTTTCCTGTTCCATACAATGCCACAACTATCCATTTAAGGTTCAGCACAAGTACAAGTTTAGCAACAGGACAGTATTACACAAACCGCAACAGAACATTACATCGCAAACAGAAAAAAGCAGGTTTTATAACTTTCAATCAGGACTTTAGATACTTCAAATGTGATTTAAAGATCAGCTTCAGGTAGTTGCATTTTCAAAAGCTGGTGCTTTGTCTTGGTCTCTGGGGCAGCCAATATTCTTCACTGTTCAAAGTTTACCAAACAGGCTACTTAGGAGTAGGTAGGTTGCTTGCAATGTAAACATCCAGGATACAAGTGCATTGTCTCAAGGGAATTATTGATTCTTTGAATGACTATGGGTAATTTATTTGCAAATTCCAGCCACTGTCCCTCAGATTTTTGTTTTTATGGTGGGAAGAGTATAGTTCACTCTTACCTGCTTAAATCTTACAAATGGTTAATAACTTACCTGCCTGACTACTTAGAAAACAAATGTATTCAAATTAATCAGTGTCTATTTCAAAGAAAATTAAAGCCAGGAATGTGTCTGGACAGCAGCCCTAGGATTCACAATCCTCTACTTTAACTGCTTGCACCATACTGACATGAACAGGAGTCTCATGATCTTTATCATGGAATGGTTCAATAGACAATGCAGTTCAAAGTTATTAAAAGGAACTGAACGTTCAGGACTTCTTATTTTGAAATAGTTTACATATTAAATCAAATATTTTGCTGCCAGTTTTCTGCAGTGTGTGTCTACTTCTGTGAAATTATTCCACTCGTACATAAATTAAAATGAGTTTTAGCCTGAATCCAACATCTTAGTGCGATATGGGCCTCCTATAAAAGTGGGCAGGAGAACGTGATGGGAAGTGCATATAAACCCTGGTGCAGAAAGTCATGGTAACACAAAGACTGAGCCCTGTGGGACGTTATCTCCGTCACTGCCCGCCCTTTTCTCTTATTTCTCCTCAGGATGTGGGAAACACTGGCAAGGCCACAATGATTGCCCATCTCTAGCTATGGGGAGGCGGTTGCAGTGGTGGTCCTTCATCATAGCAATTGTCTATTTTTACAACCAAGTGGCTTGCTGGGCCACCAGAGAATAAGGCTGAACGTTTCAGCCCACAGGAGTTGCAAGGGTTGGTTTTGGAAACTATCTTATTGATGCGAACGCCAGTTACTAAGAAGTATTGGGAGAGCACCCAAGTGGTTCCACACAAAGTATCAGTTCCAGACTTAAAGTAAAATGGCACACTGACATGACAAATTAAATTGGGTAATCTACATTTCCTGACTCATTAAGATTATATTGCAGAGAGAGAGGCACTGCAGTAGAATCACAATATTAATAAGTCCACTGCTAACAAACCGTGCTACTCTGTCTGGCAAAGCAAATGGCCGACTTTTGAGCTCTAAATTCCAAGACAGACACCATTCCAGGTAATCGAAGAAACATTCGGTCACTCCTGATTAAATATTGCAGTGAAATTAATCCTTTCATTAATGGCCAAAAATATCTGAATTTGTCATGGGAGAAAATGCTAATTTCTAAATTTTAAATAAGCTAAAGGAAAAAAAAACTCCCAGTTAGTTGGAGGAAACAATCATGAAGGGCGATTCTGGCTGGCTTCAAAGAGTCACACACTGAATGCAAGGGATGCCCTGGCCACTGCCAACAAACGGCACTCTCAGATGACAGGCCACAGAGCAATCCCAGTCCCACTTTAGCTTTGCTGTGCTGGGATGATTATTAGATAAATAGAAAAGGGCTTCAAAAGTCTACGCTGATTAATTTAAAATAAATTTGCTGAAAAAAATTCAAATTATGCAATTGAATGAAAATGGTGCAGAAACATGTCACTTACCCAGCAACTCAAGAGAAAGCTCTCTGAATTAACAGCAGCCTGCTGCATTCTCTGTACTAACAAAGTCTGAGGACCAGAAAACAAGCCCCCATCTAGTTAACAGTCTGCATTAGCAGTCGATGGCCACTGCAACATGTTCACTGAAAGAAGTACTGGTCTTTGATCATTTTTTCTTGTCGGATTTGGAGTGAAAACTCTGCTGGTGCTCTCTCGACACCTCCCTGCAATTCCTAGCATTGATCAGCTCATTGCACCATTCGTCACAACTCGATTGCCAGGGGTCAATCCCATCTTAGTTGTCTGGTCTCCTCTCGAATCCCCATTTTTAATGATTGCTCATCCTCCGACTCTTTTTCCATGAATCAGGCGTTGAGACCTGTTCTTCCCACTCTGCTCGTTATCACTGACCTTATCCAAAATTATATCATCTTTTGCTAACTAATGGAATATGCAATCTGACAGAAGCTGATTAATATAGAATGGTTCAAGTCTTCAAAACTTCTCATCCTGTAGAAGAACACAAAGCCTTCGATCTCCTTAGAAGGACAATGAAAACCTTCATTCAATTCTTTATAGTCAATTTCTTCACTTCTCTTCTTAGTCTGATCAACAGCAATACCTCCCAACATTACCAGCTCCATCGTTCATCTCCGTCCCCCGACATTACTAGCTCCATCGTTCATCTCCGTCCCGACATTGCTGACTCCATCGTTCACCTCCGTCCCAACATTGCTGACTCCATCGTTCACCTCCGTCCCGACATTGCTGACTCCATCGTTCACCTCCGTCCCCCGACATTACTGACTCCATCGTTCACCTCCGTCCCCCGACATTGCTGACTCCATCGTTCACCTCCGTCCCGACATTGCTGACTCCATCGTTCACCTCCGTCCTGACATTGCTGACTCCATCGTTCACCTCCGTCCCCCGACATTACTAGCTCCATCGTTCACCTCCGTCCCCCGACATTGCCGACTCCATCGTTCACCTCCGTCCCCCGACATTGCCGACTCCATCGTTCACCTCCGTCCCCCGACATTGCTGACTCCATCGTTCACCTCCGTCCCCCGACATTGCCGACTCCATCGTTCACCTCCGTCCCCCGACATTGCCGACTCCATCGTTCACCTCCGTCCCCCGACATTGCCGACTCCATCGTTCACCTCCGTCCCCCGACATTGCTGACTCCATCCTTAACCTCCGTCCCCCGACATTGATGACTCCATCCTTAACCTCCGTCCCCCGACATTGCCGACTCCATCCTTAACCTCCGTCCCCCGACATTGCTGACTCCATCCTTAACCTCCGTCCCCCGACATTGCCGACTCCATCGTTCACCTCCGTCCCCCGACATTGCTGACTCCATCGTTCACCTCCGTCCCCCGACATTGCCGACTCCATCCTTAACCTCCGTCCCCCGACATTGCCGACTCCATCGTTCACCTCCGTCCCCCGACATTGCTGACTCCATCGTTCACCTCCGTCCCCCGACATTGCCGACTCCATCGTTCACCTCCGTCCCCCGACATTGCTGACTCCATCGTTCACCTCCGTCCCCCGACATTGCCGACTCCATCGTTCACCTCCGTCCCCCGACATTGCCGACTCCATCGTTCACCTCCGTCCCCCGACATTGCCGACTCCATCCTTAACCTCCGTCCCCCGACATTGCTGACTCCATCGTTCACCTCCGTCCCCCGACATTGCCGACTCCATCCTTAACCTCCGGCCCCCGACATTGCTGACTCCATCCTTAACCTCCGTCCCCCGACATTGCCGACTCCATCGTTCACCTCCGTCCCCCGACATTGCTGACTCCATCGTTCACCTCCGTCCCCCGACATTGCCGACTCCATCCTTAACCTCCGTCCCCCGACATTGCTGACTCCATCGTTCACCTCCGTCCCCCGACATTGCTGACTCCATCGTTCACCTCCGTCCCCCGACATTGCCGACTCCATCCTTAACCTCCGTCCCCCGACATTGCTGACTCCATCCTTAACCTCCGTCCCCCGACATTGCTGACTCCATCCTTAACCTCCGTCCCCCGACATTGCTGACTCCATCCTTAACCTCCGTCCCCCGACATTGCTGACTCCATCGTTCACCTCCGTCCCCCGACATTGCCGACTCCATCCTTAACCTCCGTCCCCCGACATTGCTGACTCCATCCTTAACCTCCGTCCCCCGACATTGCTGACTCCATCCTTAACCTCCGTCCCCCGACATTGCTGACTCCATCCTTAACCTCCGTCCCGACATTCCTGACTCCATCCTTAACCTCCGTCCCCCGACATTGCCGACTCCATCGTTCACCTCCGTCCCTCGACATTGCTGACTCCATCCTTAACCTCCGTCCCCCGACATTGCCGACTCCATCGTTCACCTCCGTCCCTCGACATTGCTGACTCCATCCTTAACCTCCGTCCCCCGACATTGCCGACTCCATCGTTCACCTCCGTCCCTCGACATTGCTGACTCCATCCTTAACCTCCGTCCCCCGACATTGCTGACTCCATCCTTAACCTCCGTCCCCCGACATTGCCGACTCCATCGTTCACCTCCGTCCCCCGACATTGCTGACTCCATCCTTAACCTCCGTCCCCCGACATTGCCGACTCCATCGTTCACCTCCGTCCCCCCGACATTGCTGACTCCATCCTTAACCTCCGTCCCCCGACATTGCTGACTCCATCCTTAACCTCCGTCCCCCGACATTGCTGACTCCATCCTTAACCTCCGTCCCCCGACATTGCTGACTCCATCCTTAACCTCCGTCCCCCGACATTGCCGACTCCATCCTTAACCTCCGTCCCCCGACATTGCTGACTCCATCCTTAACCTCCGTCCCCCGACATTGCCGACTCCATCGTTCACCTCCGTCCCCCGACATTGCTGACTCCATCGTTCACCTCCGTCCCCCGACATTGCTGACTCCATCCTTAACCTCCGTCCCCCGACATTACTGACTCCATCCTTAACCTCCGTCCCCCGACATTGCCGACTCCATCCTTAACCTCCGTCCCCCGACATTGCTGACTCCATCGTTCACCTCCGTCCCCCGACATTGCTGACTCCATCCTTAACCTCCGTCCCCCGACATTACTGACTCCATCCTTAACCTCCGTCCCCCGACATTGCTGACTCCATCCTTAACCTCCGTCCCCCGACATTACTGACTCCATCGTTCACCTCCGTCCCCCGACATTGCTGACTCCATCGTTCACCTCCGTCCCCCGACATTACTGACTCCATCCTTAACCTCCGTCCCCCGACATTGCCGACTCCATCCTTAACCTCCGTCCCCCGACATTACTGACTCCATCCTTAACCTCCGTCCCCCGACATTGCTGACTCCATCCTTAACCTCCGTCCCCCGACATTGCTGACTCCATCCTTAACCTCCGTCCCCCGACATTACTGACTCCATCCTTAACCTCCGTCCCCCGACATTGCCGACTCCATCGTTCACCTCCGTCCCCCGACATTACTGACTCCATCGTTCACCTCCGTCCCCCGACATTGCCGACTCCATCCTTAACCTCCGTCCCCCGACATTGCCGACTCCATCCTTAACCTCCGTCCCCCGACATTGCTGACTCCATCCTTAACCTCCGTCCCCCGACATTGCTGACTCCATCCTTAACCTCCGTCCCCCAACATTGCTGACTCCATCGTTCACCTCCGTCCCCCGACATTGCTGACTCCATCCTTAACCTCCGTCCCCCGACATTGCTGACTCCATCCTTAACCTCCGTCCCCCGACATTGCTGACTCCATCCTTAACCTCCGTCCCCCGACATTGCTGACTCCATCCTTAACCTCCGTCCCCCGACATTGCTGACTCCATCGTTCACCTCCGTCCCCCGACATTGCTGACTCCATCGTTCACCTCCGTCCCCCGACATTGCCGACTCCATCCTTGTCCCCCGACATTGCTGACTCCATCGTTCACCTCCGTCCCCCGACATTGCCGACTCCATCCTTAACCTCCGTCCCCCGACATTGCTGACTCCATCCTTAACCTCCGTCCCCCAACATTGCCGACTCCATCGTTCACCTCCGTCCCCCGACATTGCTGACTCCATCCTTAACCTCCGTCCCCCGACATTGCCGACTCCATCGTTCACCTCCGTCCCCCGACATTGCCGACTCCATCCTTAACCTCCGTCCCCCGACATTACTGACTCCATCCTCCTTAACCTCCGTCCCCCGACATTGCTGACTCCATCCTTAACCTCCGTCCCCCGACATTGCTGACTCCATCCTTAACCTCCGGCTCCCGACATTGCTGACTCCATCCTTAACCTCCGTCCCCCGACATTGCGGACTCCATCCTTAACCTCCGGCCCCCGACATTGCTGACTCCATCCTTAACCTCCGTCCCCCGACATTACTGACTCCATCGTTCACCTCCGTCCCCCGACATTACTGACTCCATCCTTAACCTCCGTCCCCCGACATTGCCGACTCCATCGTTCACCTCCGTCCCCCGACATTGCCGACTCCATCCTTAACCTCCGTCCCCCGACATTACTGACTCCATCCTCCTTAACCTCCGTCCCCCGACATTGCTGACTCCATCCTTAACCTCCGTCCCCCGACATTGCTGACTCCATCCTTAACCTCCGTCCCCCGACATTGCCGACTCCATCCTTAACCTCCGGCCCCCGACATTGCTGACTCCATCCTTAACCTCCGTCCCCCGACATTACTGACTCCATCCTTAACCTCCGTCCCCCGACATTACTGACTCCATCCTTAACCTCCGTCCCCCGACATTGCTGACTCCATCCTTAACCTCCGTCCCCCGACATTGCTGACTCCATCCTTAACCTCCGTCCCCCGACATTGCCGACTCCATCCTTAACCTCCGTCCCCCGACATTACTGACTCCATCCTTAACCTCCGTCCCCCGACATTACTGACTCCATCCTTAACCTCCGTCCCCCGACATTGCCGACTCCATCCTTAACCTCCGTCCCTCGACATTGCCGACTCCATCCTTAACCTCCGTCCCCCGACATTGCCGACACCATCCTTAACCTCCGTCCCCCGACATTGCCGACTCCATCCTTAACCTCCGTCCCCCGACATTGCCGACTCCATCCTTAACCTCCGTCCCCCGACATTGCTGACTCCATCCTTAACCTCCGTCCCCCGACATTGCTGACTCCATCGTTCACCTCCGTCCCCCGACATTACTGACTCCATCCTTAACCTCCGTCCCCCGACATTGCCGACTCCATCCTTAACCTCCGTCCCCCGACATTACTGACTCCATCCTTAACCTCCGTCCCCCGACATTACTGACTCCATCCTTAACCTCCGTCCCCCGACATTGCCGACTCCATCCTTAACCTCCGTCCCCCGACATTGCTGACTCCATCCTTAACCTCCGTCCCCCGACATTACTGACTCCATCGTTCACCTCCGTCCCCCGACATTGCCGACTCCGTCCTTAACCTCCGTCCCCCGACATTGCTGACTCCATCCTTAACCTCCGTCCCCCGACATTGCTGACTCCATCGTTCACCTCCGTCCCCCGACATTGCCGACTCCGTCCTTAACCTCCGTCCCCCGACATTGCTGACTCCATCCTTAACCTCCGGCTCCCGACATTGCTGACTCCATCCTTAACCTCCGTCCCCCGACATTGCTGACTCCATCGTTCACCTCCGTCCCCCGACATTGCCGACTCCGTCCTTAACCTCCGTCCCCCGACATTGCTGACTCCATCCTTAACCTCCGTCCCCCGACATTGCTGACTCCATCGTTCACCTCCGTCCCCCGACATTGCTGACTCCATCGTTCACCTCCGTCCCCCGACATTGCTGACTCCATCGTTCACCTCCGTCCCCCGACATTGCTGACTCCATCGTTCACCTCCGTCCCCCGACATTGCTGACTCCATCGTTCACCTCCGTCCCCCGACATTGCTGACTCCATCCTTAACCTCCGTCCCCCGACATTGCTGACTCCATCCTTAACCTCCGTCCCCCGACATTGCTGACTCCATCCTTAACCTCCGTCCCCCGACATTGCTGACTCCATCCTTAACCTCCGTCCCCCGACATTGCTGACTCCATCCTTAACCTCCGTCCCCCGACATTGCTGACTCCATCCTTAACCTCCGTCCCCCGACATTGCTGACTCCATCCTTAACCTCCGTCCCCCGACATTACTGACTCCATCCTTAACCTCCGTCCCGACATTGCCGACTCCATCCTTAACCTCCGTCCCCCGACATTGCTGACTCCATCGTTCACCTCCGTCCCGACATTGCTGACTCCATCCTTAACCTCCGTCCCCCGACATTGCTGACTCCATCGTTCACCTCCGTCCGGACATTGCTGACTCCATCCTTAACCTCCGTCCCCCGACATTGCTGACTCCATCGTTCACCTCCGTCCCGACATTGCTGACTCCATCCTTAACCTCCGTCCCCCGACATTGCTGACTCCATCGTTCACCTCCGTCCGGACATTGCTGACTCCATCCTTAACCTCCGTCCCCCGACATTGCTGACTCCATCCTTAACCTCCGTCCCCCGACATTGCTGACTCCATCGTTCACCTCCGTCCCGACATTGCTGACTCCATCCTTAACCTCCGTCCCCCGACATTGCTGACTCCATCGTTCACCTCCGTCCGGACATTGCTGACTCCATCCTTAACCTCCGTCCCCCGACATTGCTGACTCCATCGTTCACCTCCGTCCCCCGACATTGCTGACTCCATCCTTAACCTCCGTCCCCCGACATTGCTGACTCCATCCTTAACCTCCGTCCCCCGACATTGCTGACTGCATCCTTAACCTCCGTCCCCCGACATTACTGACTCCATCCTTAACCTCCGTCCCCCGACATTGCTGACTCCATCCTTAACCTCCGTCCCCCGACATTGCTGACTCCATCCTTAACCTCCGTCCCCCGACATTGCTGACTCCATCCTTAACCTCCGTCCCCCGACATTGCTGACTCCATCCTTAACCTCCGTCCCCCGACATTGCCGACTCCATCCTTAACCTCCGTCCCCCGACATTGCTGACTCCATCCTTAACCTCCGTCCCCCGACATTACTGACTCCATCGTTCACCTCCGTCCCCCGACATTACTGACTCCATCCTTAACCTCCGTCCCCCGACATTGCTGACTCCATCGTTCACCTCCGTCCCCCGACATTACTGACTCCATCGTTCACCTCCGTCCCCCGACATTGCTGACTCCATCCTTAACCTCCGTCCCCCGACATTGCTGACTCCATCGTTCACCTCCGTCCCCCGACATTGCTGACTCCATCGTTCACCTCCGTCCCCCGACATTGCCGACTCCATCCTTGTCCCCCGACATTGCTGACTCCATCGTTCACCTCCGTCCCCCGACATTGCCGACTCCATCCTTAACCTCCGTCCCCCGACATTGCTGACTCCATCCTTAACCTCCGTCCCCCAACATTGCCGACTCCATCGTTCACCTCCGTCCCCCGACATTGCTGACTCCATCCTTAACCTCCGTCCCCCGACATTGCCGACTCCATCGTTCACCTCCGTCCCCCGACATTGCCGACTCCATCCTTAACCTCCGTCCCCCGACATTACTGACTCCATCCTCCTTAACCTCCGTCCCCCGACATTGCTGACTCCATCCTTAACCTCCGTCCCCCGACATTGCTGACTCCATCCTTAACCTCCGGCTCCCGACATTGCTGACTCCATCCTTAACCTCCGTCCCCCGACATTGCTGACTCCATCGTTCACCTCCGTCCCCCGACATTGCTGACTCCATCCTTAACCTCCGTCCCCCGACATTGCCGACTCCATCCTTAACCTCCGGCCCCCGACATTGCTGACTCCATCCTTAACCTCCGTCCCCCGACATTACTGACTCCATCGTTCACCTCCGTCCCCCGACATTACTGACTCCATCCTTAACCTCCGTCCCCCGACATTGCCGACTCCATCGTTCACCTCCGTCCCCCGACATTGCCGACTCCATCCTTAACCTCCGTCCCCCGACATTACTGACTCCATCCTCCTTAACCTCCGTCCCCCGACATTGCTGACTCCATCCTTAACCTCCGTCCCCCGACATTGCCGACTCCATCCTTAACCTCCGGCCCCCGACATTGCTGACTCCATCCTTAACCTCCGTCCCCCGACATTACTGACTCCATCCTTAACCTCCGTCCCCCGACATTACTGACTCCATCCTTAACCTCCGTCCCCCGACATTGCTGACTCCATCCTTAACCTCCGTCCCCCGACATTGCTGACTCCATCCTTAACCTCCGTCCCCCGACATTGCCGACTCCATCCTTAACCTCCGTCCCCCGACATTACTGACTCCATCCTTAACCTCCGTCCCCCGACATTACTGACTCCATCCTTAACCTCCGTCCCCCGACATTGCCGACTCCATCCTTAACCTCCGTCCCTCGACATTGCCGACTCCATCCTTAACCTCCGTCCCCCGACATTGCCGACACCATCCTTAACCTCCGTCCCCCGACATTGCCGACTCCATCCTTAACCTCCGTCCCCCGACATTGCCGACTCCATCCTTAACCTCCGTCCCCCGACATTGCTGACTCCATCCTTAACCTCCGTCCCCCGACATTGCTGACTCCATCGTTCACCTCCGTCCCCCGACATTACTGACTCCATCCTTAACCTCCGTCCCCCGACATTGCCGACTCCATCCTTAACCTCCGTCCCCCGACATTACTGACTCCATCCTTAACCTCCGTCCCCCGACATTACTGACTCCATCCTTAACCTCCGTCCCCCGACATTGCCGACTCCATCCTTAACCTCCGTCCCCCGACATTGCTGACTCCATCCTTAACCTCCGTCCCCCGACATTACTGACTCCATCGTTCACCTCCGTCCCCCGACATTGCCGACTCCGTCCTTAACCTCCGTCCCCCGACATTGCTGACTCCATCCTTAACCTCCGTCCCCCGACATTGCTGACTCCATCGTTCACCTCCGTCCCCCGACATTGCCGACTCCGTCCTTAACCTCCGTCCCCCGACATTGCTGACTCCATCCTTAACCTCCGGCTCCCGACATTGCTGACTCCATCCTTAACCTCCGTCCCCCGACATTGCTGACTCCATCGTTCACCTCCGTCCCCCGACATTGCCGACTCCGTCCTTAACCTCCGTCCCCCGACATTGCTGACTCCATCCTTAACCTCCGTCCCCCGACATTGCTGACTCCATCGTTCACCTCCGTCCCCCGACATTGCTGACTCCATCGTTCACCTCCGTCCCCCGACATTGCTGACTCCATCGTTCACCTCCGTCCCCCGACATTGCTGACTCCATCGTTCACCTCCGTCCCCCGACATTGCTGACTCCATCCTTAACCTCCGTCCCCCGACATTGCTGACTCCATCCTTAACCTCCGTCCCCCGACATTGCTGACTCCATCCTTAACCTCCGTCCCCCGACATTGCTGACTCCATCCTTAACCTCCGTCCCCCGACATTGCTGACTCCATCCTTAACCTCCGTCCCCCGACATTGCTGACTCCATCCTTAACCTCCGTCCCCCGACATTGCTGACTCCATCCTTAACCTCCGTCCCCCGACATTACTGACTCCATCCTTAACCTCCGTCCCGACATTGCCGACTCCATCCTTAACCTCCGTCCCCCGACATTGCTGACTCCATCGTTCACCTCCGTCCCGACATTGCTGACTCCATCCTTAACCTCCGTCCCCCGACATTGCTGACTCCATCGTTCACCTCCGTCCCGACATTGCTGACTCCATCCTTAACCTCCGTCCCCCGACATTGCTGACTCCATCGTTCACCTCCGTCCGGACATTGCTGACTCCATCCTTAACCTCCGTCCCCCGACATTGCTGACTCCATCCTTAACCTCCGTCCCCCGACATTGCTGACTCCATCGTTCACCTCCGTCCCGACATTGCTGACTCCATCCTTAACCTCCGTCCCCCGACATTGCTGACTCCATCGTTCACCTCCGTCCGGACATTGCTGACTCCATCCTTAACCTCCGTCCCCCGACATTGCTGACTCCATCGTTCACCTCCGTCCCCCGACATTGCTGACTCCATCCTTAACCTCCGTCCCCCGACATTGCTGACTCCATCCTTAACCTCCGTCCCCCGACATTGCTGACTGCATCCTTAACCTCCGTCCCCCGACATTACTGACTCCATCCTTAACCTCCGTCCCCCGACATTGCTGACTCCATCCTTAACCTCCGTCCCCCGACATTGCTGACTCCATCCTTAACCTCCGTCCCCCGACATTGCTGACTCCATCCTTAACCTCCGTCCCCCGACATTGCTGACTCCATCCTTAACCTCCGTCCCCCGACATTGCCGACTCCATCCTTAACCTCCGTCCCCCGACATTGCTGACTCCATCCTTAACCTCCGTCCCCCGACATTACTGACTCCATCGTTCACCTCCGTCCCCCGACATTACTGACTCCATCCTTAACCTCCGTCCCCCGACATTGCTGACTCCATCGTTCACCTCCGTCCCCCGACATTACTGACTCCATCGTTCACCTCCGTCCCCCGACATTGCTGACTCCATCCTTAACCTCCGTCCCCCGACATTGCTGACTCCATCGTTCACCTCCGTCCCCCGACATTGCTGACTCCATCGTTCACCTCCGTCCCCCGACATTGCCGACTCCATCCTTGTCCCCCGACATTGCTGACTCCATCGTTCACCTCCGTCCCCCGACATTGCCGACTCCATCCTTAACCTCCGTCCCCCGACATTGCTGACTCCATCCTTAACCTCCGTCCCCCAACATTGCCGACTCCATCGTTCACCTCCGTCCCCCGACATTGCTGACTCCATCCTTAACCTCCGTCCCCCGACATTGCCGACTCCATCGTTCACCTCCGTCCCCCGACATTGCCGACTCCATCCTTAACCTCCGTCCCCCGACATTACTGACTCCATCCTCCTTAACCTCCGTCCCCCGACATTGCTGACTCCATCCTTAACCTCCGTCCCCCGACATTGCTGACTCCATCCTTAACCTCCGGCTCCCGACATTGCTGACTCCATCCTTAACCTCCGTCCCCCGACATTGCTGACTCCATCGTTCACCTCCGTCCCCCGACATTGCTGACTCCATCCTTAACCTCCGTCCCCCGACATTGCCGACTCCATCCTTAACCTCCGGCCCCCGACATTGCTGACTCCATCCTTAACCTCCGTCCCCCGACATTACTGACTCCATCGTTCACCTCCGTCCCCCGACATTACTGACTCCATCCTTAACCTCCGTCCCCCGACATTGCCGACTCCATCGTTCACCTCCGTCCCCCGACATTGCCGACTCCATCCTTAACCTCCGTCCCCCGACATTACTGACTCCATCCTCCTTAACCTCCGTCCCCCGACATTGCTGACTCCATCCTTAACCTCCGTCCCCCGACATTGCTGACTCCATCCTTAACCTCCGTCCCCCGACATTGCCGACTCCATCCTTAACCTCCGGCCCCCGACATTGCTGACTCCATCCTTAACCTCCGTCCCCCGACATTACTGACTCCATCCTTAACCTCCGTCCCCCGACATTACTGACTCCATCCTTAACCTCCGTCCCCCGACATTGCTGACTCCATCCTTAACCTCCGTCCCCCGACATTGCTGACTCCATCCTTAACCTCCGTCCCCCGACATTGCCGACTCCATCCTTAACCTCCGTCCCCCGACATTACTGACTCCATCCTTAACCTCCGTCCCCCGACATTACTGACTCCATCCTTAACCTCCGTCCCCCGACATTGCCGACTCCATCCTTAACCTCCGTCCCTCGACATTGCCGACTCCATCCTTAACCTCCGTCCCCCGACATTGCCGACACCATCCTTAACCTCCGTCCCCCGACATTGCCGACTCCATCCTTAACCTCCGTCCCCCGACATTGCCGACTCCATCCTTAACCTCCGTCCCCCGACATTGCTGACTCCATCCTTAACCTCCGTCCCCCGACATTGCTGACTCCATCGTTCACCTCCGTCCCCCGACATTACTGACTCCATCCTTAACCTCCGTCCCCCGACATTGCCGACTCCATCCTTAACCTCCGTCCCCCGACATTACTGACTCCATCCTTAACCTCCGTCCCCCGACATTACTGACTCCATCCTTAACCTCCGTCCCCCGACATTGCCGACTCCATCCTTAACCTCCGTCCCCCGACATTGCTGACTCCATCCTTAACCTCCGTCCCCCGACATTACTGACTCCATCGTTCACCTCCGTCCCCCGACATTGCCGACTCCGTCCTTAACCTCCGTCCCCCGACATTGCTGACTCCATCCTTAACCTCCGTCCCCCGACATTGCTGACTCCATCGTTCACCTCCGTCCCCCGACATTGCCGACTCCGTCCTTAACCTCCGTCCCCCGACATTGCTGACTCCATCCTTAACCTCCGGCTCCCGACATTGCTGACTCCATCCTTAACCTCCGTCCCCCGACATTGCTGACTCCATCGTTCACCTCCGTCCCCCGACATTGCCGACTCCGTCCTTAACCTCCGTCCCCCGACATTGCTGACTCCATCCTTAACCTCCGGCTCCCGACATTGCTGACTCCATCCTTAACCTCCGTCCCCCGACATTGCTGACTCCATCCTTAACCTCCGTCCCCCGACATTGCTGACTCCATCGTTCACCTCCGTCCCCCGACATTGCTGACTCCATCGTTCACCTCCGTCCCCCGACATTGCTGACTCCATCGTTCACCTCCGTCCCCCGACATTGCTGACTCCATCGTTCACCTCCGTCCCCCGACATTGCTGACTCCATCCTTAACCTCCGTCCCCCGACATTGCTGACTCCATCCTTAACCTCCGCTCCCGACATTGCTGACTCCATCCTTAACCTCCGTCCCCCGACATTGCTGACTCCATCCTTAACCTCCGTCCCCCGACATTGCTGACTCCATCGTTCACCTCCGTCCCCCGACATTGCTGACTCCATCGTTCACCTCCGTCCCCCGACATTGCTGACTCCATCGTTCACCTCCGTCCCCCGACATTGCTGACTCCATCGTTCACCTCCGTCCCCCGACATTGCTGACTCCATCCTTAACCTCCGTCCCCCGACATTGCTGACTCCATCCTTAACCTCCGTCCCCCGACATTGCTGACTCCATCCTTAACCTCCGTCCCCCGACATTGCTGACTCCATCCTTAACCTCCGTCCCCCGACATTGCTGACTCCATCCTTAACCTCCGTCCCCCGACATTGCTGACTCCATCCTTAACCTCCGTCCCCCGACATTGCTGACTCCATCCTTAACCTCCGTCCCCCGACATTACTGACTCCATCCTTAACCTCCGTCCCGACATTGCCGACTCCATCCTTAACCTCCGTCCCCCGACATTGCTGACTCCATCGTTCACCTCCGTCCCGACATTGCTGACTCCATCCTTAACCTCCGTCCCCCGACATTGCTGACTCCATCGTTCACCTCCGTCCGGACATTGCTGACTCCATCCTTAACCTCCGTCCCCCGACATTGCTGACTCCATCGTTCACCTCCGTCCGGACATTGCTGACTCCATCCTTAACCTCCGTCCCCCGACATTGCTGACTCCATCCTTAACCTCCGTCCCCCGACATTGCTGACTCCATCGTTCACCTCCGTCCCGACATTGCTGACTCCATCCTTAACCTCCGTCCCCCGACATTGCTGACTCCATCGTTCACCTCCGTCCCGGACATTGCTGACTCCATCCTTAACCTCCGTCCCCCGACATTGCTGACTCCATCGTTCACCTCCGTCCCCCGACATTGCTGACTCCATCCTTAACCTCCGTCCCCCGACATTGCTGACTCCATCCTTAACCTCCGTCCCCCGACATTACTGACTCCATCGTTCACCTCCGTCCCCCGACATTGCTGACTCCATCCTTAACCTCCGTCCCCCGACATTGCTGACTCCATCCTTAACCTCCGTCCCCCGACATTGCTGACTCCATCGTTCACCTCCGTCCCCCGACATTGCTGACTCCATCCTTAACCTCCGTCCCCCGACATTGCTGACTCCATCCTTAACCTCCGTCCCCCGACATTACTGACTCCATCCTTAACCTCCGTCCCCCGACATTACTGACTCCATCCTTAACCTCCGTCCCCCGACATTGCCGACTCCATCGTTCACCTCCGTCCCCCGACATTACTGACTCCATCGTTCACCTCCGTCCCCCGACATTGCTGACTCCATCCTTAACCTCCGTCCCCCGACATTACTGACTCCATCGTTCACCTCCGTCCCCCGACATTGCTGACTCCATCCTTAACCTCCGTCCCCCGACATTGCTGACTCCATCGTTCACCTCCGTCCCCCGACATTGCTGACTCCATCCTTAACCTCCGTCCCCCGACATTACTGACTCCATCCTTAACCTCCGTCCCCCGACATTGCTGACTCCATCCTTAACCTCCGTCCCCCGACATTGCTGACTCCATCCTTAACCTCCGTCCCCCGACATTGCTGACTCCATCCTTAACCTCCGTCCCCCGACATTGCTGACTCCATCGTTCACCTCCGTCCCCCGACATTGCTGACTCCATCCTTAACCTCCGTCCCCCGACATTACCGACTCCATCCTTAACCTCCGGCCCCCGACATTGCTGACTCCATCCTTAACCTCCGTCCCCCGACATTACTGACTCCATCCTTAACCTCCGTCCCCCGACATTACTGACTCCATCCTTAACCTCCGTCCCCCGACATTGCTGACTCCATCCTTAACCTCCGTCCCCCGACATTGCCGACTCCATCCTTAACCTCCGTCCCCCGACATTACTGACTCCATCCTTAACCTCCGTCCCCCGACATTACTGACTCCATCCTTAACCTCCGTCCCCCGACATTGCCGACTCCATCCTTAACCTCCGTCCCCCGACATTGCTGACTCCATCCTTAACCTCCGTCCCCCGACATTGCCGACTCCATCCTTAACCTCCGTCCCCCGACATTGCTGACTCCATCGTTCACCTCCGTCCCCCGACATTGCCGACTCCGTCCTTAACCTCCGTCCCCCGACATTGCTGACTCCATCGTTCACCTCCGTCCCCCGACATTGCTGACTCCATCGTTCACCTCCGTCCCCCGACATTGCTGACTCCATCCTTAACCTCCGTCCCCCGACATTGCTGACTCCATCGTTCACCTCCGTCCCCCGACATTGCTGACTCCATCGTTCACCTCCGTCCCCCGACATTGCTGACTCCATCGTTCACCTCCGTCCCCCGACATTGCTGACTCCATCGTTCACCTCCGTCCCCCGACATTGCTGACTCCATCCTTAACCTCCGTCCCCCGACATTGCTGACTCCATCCTTAACCTCCGTCCCCCGACATTGCTGACTCCATCCTTAACCTCCGTCCCCCGACATTGCTGACTCCATCCTTAACCTCCGTCCCCCGACATTGCTGACTCCATCCTTAACCTCCGTCCCCCGACATTGCTGACTCCATCCTTAACCTCCGTCCCCCGATATTGCTGACTCCATCCTTAACCTCCGTCCCCCGACATTGCTGACTCCATCCTTAACCTCCGTCCCCCGACATTGCTGACTCCATCCTTAACCTCCGTCCCCCGACATTGCTGACTCCATCGTTCACCTCCGTCCCCCGACATTGCTGACTCCATCCTTAACCTCCGTCCCCCGACATTGCTGACTCCATCGTTCACCTCCGTCCCCCGACATTGCTGACTCCATCCTTAACCTCCGTCCCCCGACATTGCCGACTCCATCCTTAACCTCCGTCCCCCGACATTACTGACTCCATCGTTCACCTCCGTCCCCCGACATTACTGACTCCATCGTTCACCTCCGTCCCCCGACATTACTGACTCCATCGTTCACCTCCGTCCCCCGACATTGCTGACTCCATCCTTAACCTCCGTCCCCCGACATTGCTGACTCCATCGTTCACCTCCGTCCCCCGACATTGCTGACTCCATCCTTAACCTCCGTCCCCCGACATTACTGACTCCATCGTTCACCTCCGTCCCCCGACATTGCTGACTCCATCCTTAACCTCCGTCCCCCGACATTGCTGACTCCATCCTTAACCTCCGTCCCCCGACATTGCTGACTCCATCCTTAACCTCCGTCCCCCGACATTGCTGACTCCATCCTTAACCTCCGTCCCCCGACATTGCTGACTCCATCCTTAACCTCCGTCCCTCGACATTGCTGACTCCATCCTTAACCTCCGTCCCCCGACATTGCTGACTCCATCCTTAACCTCCGTCCCCCGACATTGCTGACTCCATCCTTAACCTCCGTCCCCCGACATTGCCGACTCCATCCTTAACCTCCGTCCCCCGACATTGCTGACTCCATCGTTCACCTCCGTCCCGACATTGCCGACTCCATCCTTAACCTCCGTCCCCCGACATTACTGACTCCATCGTTCACCTCCGTCCCCCGACATTACTGACTCCATCCTTAACCTCCGTCCCCCGACATTGCCGACTCCATCCTTAACCTCCGTCCCCCGACATTGCTGACTCCATCCTTAACCTCCGTCCCCCGACATTGCTGACTCCATCGTTCACCTCCGTCCCCCGACATTGCTGACTCCATCCTTAACCTCCGTCCCCCGACATTGCTGACTCCATCCTTAACCTCCGTCCCCCGACATTGCCGACTCCATCGTTCACCTCCGTCCCCCGACATTGCTGACTCCATCCTTAACCTCCGTCCCCCGACATTGCTGACTCCATCGTTCACCTCCGTCCCCCGACATTGCTGACTCCATCCTTAACCTCCGTCCCCCGACATTGCTGACTCCATCCTTAACCTCCGTCCCCCGACATTACTGACTCCATCCTTAACCTCCGTCCCCCGACATTGCCGACTCCATCCTTAACCTCCGTCCCCCGACATTGCTGACTCCATCCTTAACCTCCGTCCCCCGACATTACTGACTCCATCGTTCACCTCCGTCCCCCGACATTGCCGACTCCGTCCTTAACCTCCGTCCCCCGACATTGCTGACTCCATCCTTAACCTCCGGCTCCCGACATTGCTGACTCCATCCTTAACCTCCGTCCCCCGACATTGCTGACTCCATCGTTCACCTCCGTCCCCCGACATTGCCGACTCCGTCCTTAACCTCCGTCCCCCGACATTGCTGACTCCATCCTTAACCTCCGTCCCCCGACATTGCTGACTCCATCGTTCACCTCCGTCCCCCGACATTACTGACTCCATCCTTAACCTCCGTCCCCCGACATTGCTGACTCCATCGTTCACCTCCGTCCCCCGACATTGCCGACTCCGTCCTTAACCTCCGTCCCCCGACATTGCTGACTCCATCCTTAACCTCCGTCCCCCGACATTGCTGACTCCATCGTTCACCTCCGGCTCCCGACATTGCTGACTCCATCCTTAACCTCCGTCCCCCGACATTGCTGACTCCATCGTTCACCTCCGTCCCCCGACATTGCCGACTCCGTCCTTAACCTCCGTCCCCCGACATTGCTGACTCCATCATTAACCTCCGGCTCCCGACATTGCTGACTCCATCCTTAACCTCCGTCCCCCGACATTGCTGACTCCATCCTTAACCTCCGTCCCCCGACATTGCTGACTCCATCCTTAACCTCCGTCCCCCGACATTGCTGACTCCATCCTTAACCTCCGTCCCCCGACATTGCTGACTCCATCGTTCACCTCCGTCCCCCGACATTGCTGACTCCATCGTTCACCTCCGTCCCCCGACATTGCTGACTCCATCGTTCACCTCCGTCCCCCGACATTGCTGACTCCATCGTTCACCTCCGTCCCCCGACATTGCTGACTCCATCGTTCACCTCCGTCCCCCGACATTGCTGACTCCATCCTTAACCTCCGTCCCCCGACATTGCTGACTCCATCCTTAACCTCCGTCCCCCGACATTGCTGACTCCATCCTTAACCTCCGTCCCCCGACATTGCTGACTCCATCCTTAACCTCCGTCCCCCGACATTGCTGACTCCATCCTTAACCTCCGTCCCCCGACATTGCTGACTCCATCCTTAACCTCCGTCCCCCGACATTGCTGACTCCATCCTTAACCTCCGTCCCCCGACATTACTGACTCCATCCTTAACCTCCGTCCCCCGACATTGCTGACTCCATCGTTCACCTCCGTCCCGACATTGCTGACTCCATCCTTAACCTCCGTCCCCCGACATTGCTGACTCCATCGTTCACCTCCGTCCGGACATTGCTGACTCCATCCTTAACCTCCGTCCCCCGACATTGCTGACTCCATCGTTCACCTCCGTCCCCCGACATTGCTGACTCCATCCTTAACCTCCGTCCCCCGACATTGCTGACTCCATCCTTAACCTCCGTCCCCCGACATTGCCGACTCCATCCTTAACCTCCGTCCCCCGACATTACTGACTCCATCGTTCACCTCCGTCCCCCGACATTGCTGACTCCATCCTTAACCTCCGTCCCCCGACATTACTGACTCCATCGTTCACCTCCGTCCCCCGACATTGCTGACTCCATCCTTAACCTCCGTCCCCCGACATTGCTGACTCCATCCTTAACCTCCGTCCCCCGACATTGCTGACTCCATCCTTAACCTCCGTCCCCCGACATTGCTGACTCCATCGTTCACCTCCGTCCCCCGACATTGCTGACTCCATCCTTAACCTCCGTCCCCCGACATTGCTGACTCCATCGTTCACCTCCGTCCCGACATTGCCGACTCCATCCTTAACCTCCGTCCCCCGACATTACCGACTCCATCCTTAACCTCCGGCCCCCGACATTGCTGACTCCATCCTTAACCTCCGTCCCCCGACATTACTGACTCCATCCTTAACCTCCGTCCCCCGACATTACTGACTCCATCCTTAACCTCCGTCCCCCGACATTGCTGACTCCATCCTTAACCTCCGTCCCCCGACATTGCCGACTCCATCCTTAACCTCCGTCCCCCGACATTACTGACTCCATCCTTAACCTCCGTCCCCCGACATTACTGACTCCATCCTTAACCTCCGTCCCCCGACATTGCCGACTCCATCCTTAACCTCCGTCCCCCGACATTGCCGACTCCATCCTTAACCTCCGTCCCCCGACATTGCTGACTCCATCGTTCACCTCCGTCCCCCGACATTGCCGACTCCGTCCTTAACCTCCGTCCCCCGACATTGCTGACTCCATCGTTCACCTCCGTCCCCCGACATTGCTGACTCCATCGTTCACCTCCGTCCCCCGACATTGCTGACTCCATCGTTCACCTCCGTCCCCCGACATTGCTGACTCCATCGTTCACCTCCGTCCCCCGACATTGCTGACTCCATCCTTAACCTCCGTCCCCCGACATTGCTGACTCCATCGTTCACCTCCGTCCCCCGACATTGCTGACTCCATCCTTAACCTCCGGCCCCCGACATTGCTGACTCCATCCTTAACCTCCGTCCCCCGACATTGCTGACTCCATCGTTCACCTCCGTCCCCCGACATTGCTGACTCCATCGTTCACCTCCGTCCCCCGACATTGCTGACTCCATCCTTAACCTCCGTCCCCCGACATTGCTGACTCCATCCTTAACCTCCGTCCCCCGACATTGCTGACTCCATCCTTAACCTCCGTCCCCCGACATTGCTGACTCCATCCTTAACCTCCGTCCCCCGATATTGCTGACTCCATCCTTAACCTCCGTCCCCCGACATTGCTGACTCCATCCTTAACCTCCGTCCCCCGACATTGCTGACTCCATCCTTAACCTCCGTCCCCCGACATTGCTGACTCCATCCTTAACCTCCGTCCCCCGACATTACTGACTCCATCCTTAACCTCCGTCCCCCGACATTGCTGACTCCATCCTTAACCTCCGTCCCCCGACATTGCTGACTCCATCGTTCACCTCCGTCCCGACATTGCCGACTCCATCCTTAACCTCCGTCCCCCGACATTGCTGACTCCATCCTTAACCTCCGTCCCCCGACATTGCTGACTCCATCCTTAACCTCCGTCCCCCGACATTGCTGACTCCATCGTTCACCTCCGTCCCGACATTGCCGACTCCATCCTTAACCTCCGTCCCCCGACATTGCTGACTCCATCCTTAACCTCCGTCCCCCGACATTGCTGACTCCATCGTTCACCTCCGTCCGGACATTGCTGACTCCATCCTTAACCTCCGTCCCCCGACATTGCTGACTCCATCGTTCACCTCCGTCCCCCGACATTGCTGACTCCATCCTTAACCTCCGTCCCCCGACATTGCCGACTCCATCCTTAACCTCCGTCCCCCGACATTACTGACTCCATCGTTCACCTCCGTCCCCCGACATTACTGACTCCATCGTTCACCTCCGTCCCCCGACATTACTGACTCCATCGTTCACCTCCGTCCCCCGACATTGCTGACTCCATCCTTAACCTCCGTCCCCCGACATTGCTGACTCCATCGTTCACCTCCGTCCCCCGACATTGCTGACTCCATCCTTAACCTCCGTCCCCCGACATTACTGACTCCATCGTTCACCTCCGTCCCCCGACATTGCTGACTCCATCCTTAACCTCCGTCCCCCGACATTGCCGACTCCATCCTTAACCTCCGTCCCCCGACATTGCTGACTCCATCCTTAACCTCCGTCCCCCGACATTGCTGACTCCATCGTTCACCTCCGTCCCCCGACATTGCTGACTCCATCCTTAACCTCCGTCCCCCGACATTGCCGACTCCATCCTTAACCTCCGTCCCCCGACATTGCTGACTCCATCGTTCACCTCCGTCCCGACATTGCCGACTCCATCCTTAACCTCCGTCCCCCGACATTACTGACTCCATCGTTCACCTCCGTCCCCCGACATTGCTGACTCCATCCTTAACCTCCGTCCCCCGACATTGCCGACTCCATCCTTAACCTCCGTCCCCCGACATTGCTGACTCCATCCTTAACCTCCGTCCCCCGACATTGCTGACTCCATCCTTAACCTCCGTCCCCCGACATTGCTGACTCCATCCTTAACCTCCGTCCCCCGACATTGCTGACTCCATCCTTAACCTCCGTCCCCCGACATTGCTGACTCCATCGTTCACCTCCGTCCCCCGACATTGCTGACTCCATCGTTCACCTCCGTCCCCCGACATTGCTGACTCCATCCTTAACCTCCGTCCCCCGACATTGCTGACTCCATCCTTAACCTCCGTCCCCCGACATTGCTGACTCCATCCTTAACCTCCGTCCCCCGACATTGCTGACTCCATCCTTAACCTCCGTCCCCCGACATTGCTGACTCCATCCTTAACCTCCGTCCCCCGACATTGCTGACTCCATCGTTCACCTCCGTCCCCCGACATTGCTGACTCCATCCTTAACCTCCGTCCCCCGACATTGCTGACTCCATCGTTCACCTCCGTCCCCCGACATTGCTGACTCCATCCTTAACCTCCGTCCCCCGACATTACTGACTCCATCCTTAACCTCCGTCCCCCGACATTGCCGACTCCATCCTTAACCTCCGTCCCCCGACATTGCTGACTCCATCCTTAACCTCCGTCCCCCGACATTGCTGACTCCATCCTTAACCTCCGTCCCCCGACATTGCTGACTCCATCCTTAACCTCCGTCCCCCGACATTGCTGACTGCATCCTTAACCTCCGTCCCCCGACATTGCTGACTCCATCGTTCACCTCCGTCCCCCGACATTGCTGACTCCATCCTTAACCTCCGTCCCCCGACATTGCTGACTGCATCCTTAACCTCCGTCCCCCGACATTGCTGACTCCATCGTTCACCTCCGTCCCCCGACATTGCTGACTCCATCCTTAACCTCCGTCCCCCGACATGGCTGACTCCATCCTTAACCTCCGTCCCCCGACATTGCTGACTCCATCCTTAACCTCCGTCCCCCGACATTGCTGACTCCATCCTTAACCTCCGTCCCCCGACATTGCTGACTCCATCCTTAACCTCCGTCCCCCGACATTGCTGACTCCATCCTTAACCTCCGTCCCCCGACATTGCCGACTCCATCCTTAACCTCCGTCCCCCGACATTGCTGACTCCATCGTTCACCTCCGTCCCCCGACATTGCTGACTCCATCCTTAACCTCCGTCCCCCGACATTGCTGACTCCATCGTTCACCTCCGTCCCCCGACATTGCTGACTCCATCCTTAACCTCCGTCCCCCGACATTACTGACTCCATCCTTAACCTCCGTCCCCCGACATTGCCGACTCCATCCTTAACCTCCGTCCCCCGACATTGCCGACTCCATCCTTAACCTCCGTCCCCCGACATTGCTGACTCCATCCTTAACCTCCGTCCCCCGACATTGCTGACTCCATCGTTCACCTCCGTCCCCCGACATTGCTGACTCCATCCTTAACCTCCGTCCCCCGACATTGCTGACTCCGTCCTTAACCTCCGTCCCCCGACATTGCTGACTCCATCGTTCACCTCCGTCCCCCGACATTGCTGACTCCATCCTTAACCTCCGTCCCCCGACATTACTGACTCCATCCTTAACCTCCGTCCCCCGACATTGCCGACTCCATCCTTAACCTCCGTCCCCCGACATTGCTGACTCCATCCTTAACCTCCGTCCCCCGACATTACTGACTCCATCCTTAACCTCCGTCCCCCGACATTACTGACTCCATCCTTAACCTCCGTCCCCCGACATTACTGACTCCATCCTTAACCTCCGTCCCCCGACATTACTGACTCCATCCTTAACCTCCGTCCCCCGACATTGCTGACTCCATCGTTCACCTCCGTCCCCCGACATTACTGACTCCATCCTTAACCTCCGTCCCCCGACATTGCTGACTCCATCGTTCACCTCCGTCCCCCGACATTGCTGACTCCATCCTTAACCTCCGTCCCCCGACATTACTGACTCCATCCTTAACCTCCGTCCCCCGACATTACTGACTCCATCCTTAACCTCCGTCCCCCGACATTGCTGACTCCATCCTTAACCTCCGTCCCCCGACATTACTGACTCCATCGTTCACCTCCGTCCCCCGACATTGCTGACTCCATCCTTAACCTCCGTCCCCCGACATTGCTGACTCCATCGTTCACCTCCGTCCCCCGACATTGCTGACTCCATCCTTAACCTCCGTCCCCCGACATTGCTGACTCCATCCTTAACCTCCGTCCCCCGACATTACTGACTCCATCCTTAACCTCCGTCCCCCGACATTACTGACTCCATCCTTAACCTCCGTCCCCCGACATTGCTGACTCCATCCTTAACCTCCGTCCCCCGACATTACTGACTCCATCGTTCACCTCCGTCCCCCGACATTGCTGACTCCATCCTTAACCTCCGTCCCCCGACATTGCTGACTCCATCGTTCACCTCCGTCCCCCGACATTGCTGACTCCATCCTTAACCTCCGTCCCCCGACATTGCTGACTCCATCGTTCACCTCCGTCCCCCGACATTGCTGACTCCATCCTTAACCTCCATCCCCCGACATTGCTGACTCCATCCTTAACCTCCGTCCCCCGACATTGCTGACTCCATCCTTAACCTCCGTCCCCCGACATTGCTGACTCCATCCTTAACCTCCGTCCCCCGACATTACTGACTCCATCCTTAACCTCCGTCCCCCGACATTGCTGACTCCATCCTTAACCTCCGTCCCCCGACATTGCTGACTCCATCCTTAACCTCCATCCCCCGACATTGCTGACTCCATCCTTAACCTCCGTCCCCCGACATTACTGACTCCATCCTTAACCTCCATCCCCCGACATTGCTGACTCCATCCTTAACCTCCGTCCCCCGACATTGCTGACTCCATCCTTAACCTCCGTCCCCCGACATTATTGACTCCATCCTTAACCTCCGTCCCCCGACATTGCTGACTCCATCCTTAACCTCCGTCCCCCGACATTACTGACTCCATCCTTAACCTCCGTCCCCCGACATTACTGACTCCATCCTTAACCTCCGTCCCCCGACATTGCTGACTCCATCCTTAACCTCCGTCCCCCGACATTGCTGACTCCATCCTTAACCTCCGTCCCCCGACATTGCTGACTCCATCCTTAACCTCCGTCCCCCGACATTGCTGACTCCATCCTTAACCTCCGTCCCCCGACATTGCTGACTCCATCGTTCACCTCCGTCCCCCGACATTGCCGACTCCGTCCTTAACCTCCGTCCCCCGACATTGCTGACTCCATCGTTCACCTCCGTCCCCCGACATTGCTGACTCCATCGTTCACCTCCGTCCCCCGACATTGCTGACTCCATCGTTCACCTCCGTCCCCCGACATTGCTGACTCCATCGTTCACCTCCGTCCCCCGACATTGCTGACTCCATCGTTCACCTCCGTCCCCCGACATTGCTGACTCCATCCTTAACCTCCGTCCCCCGACATTGCTGACTCCATCCTTAACCTCCGTCCCCCGACATTGCTGACTCCATCCTTAACCTCCGTCCCCCGACATTGCTGACTCCATCCTTAACCTCCGTCCCCCGACATTGCTGACTCCATCCTTAACCTCCGTCCCCCGACATTGCTGACTCCATCCTTAACCTCCGTCCCCCGACATTGCTGACTCCATCGTTCACCTCCGTCCCCCGACATTGCCGACTCCATCCTTAACCTCCGTCCCCCGACATTGCTGACTCCATCCTTAACCTCCGTCCCCCGACATTGCTGACTCCATCCTTAACCTCCGTCCCCCGACATTGCTGACTCCATCGTTCACCTCCGTCCCGACATTGCTGACTCCATCCTTAACCTCCGTCCCCCGACATTGCTGACTCCATCGTTCACCTCCGTCCGGACATTGCTGACTCCATCCTTAACCTCCGTCCCCCGACATTGCTGACTCCATCGTTCACCTCCGTCCCCCGACATTGCTGACTCCATCCTTAACCTCCGTCCCCCGACATTGCCGACTCCATCCTTAACCTCCGTCCCCCGACATTACTGACTCCATCGTTCACCTCCGTCCCCCGACATTACTGACTCCATCGTTCACCTCCGTCCCCCGACATTGCTGACTCCATCCTTAACCTCCGTCCCCCGACATTGCTGACTCCATCCTTAACCTCCGTCCCCCGACATTGCTGACTCCATCGTTCACCTCCGTCCCCCGACATTACTGACTCCATCCTTAACCTCCGTCCCCCGACATTGCTGACTCCATCCTTAACCTCCGTCCCCCGACATTGCTGACTCCATCCTTAACCTCCGTCCCCCGACATTGCTGACTCCATCCTTAACCTCCGTCCCCCGACATTGCTGACTCCATCCTTAACCTCCGTCCCCCGACATTGCTGACTCCATCCTTAACCTCCGTCCCCCGACATTACTGACTCCATCCTTAACCTCCGTCCCCCGACATTGCTGACTCCATCCTTAACCTCCGTCCCCCGACATTACTGACTCCATCGTTCACCTCCGTCCCCCGACATTGCTGACTCCATCCTTAACCTCCGTCCCCCGACATTGCTGACTCCATCGTTCACCTCCGTCCCGACATTGCCGACTCCATCCTTAACCTCCGTCCCCCGACATTACTGACTCCATCGTTCACCTCCGTCCCCCGACATTGCTGACTCCATCCTTAACCTCCGTCCCCCGACATTACTGACTCCATCGTTCACCTCCGTCCCCCGACATTACTGACTCCATCCTTAACCTCCGTCCCCCGACATTGCCGACTCCATCCTTAACCTCCGTCCCCCGACATTGCTGACTCCATCCTTAACCTCCGTCCCCCGACATTGCTGACTCCATCCTTAACCTCCGTCCCCCGACATTGCTGACTCCATCGTTCACCTCCGTCCCCCGACATTGCTGACTCCATCGTTCACCTCCGTCCCCCGACATTGCTGACTCCATCCTTAACCTCCGTCCCCCGACATTGCTGACTCCATCCTTAACCTCCGTCCCCCGACATTGCTGACTCCATCCTTAACCTCCGTCCCCCGACATTGCTGACTCCATCGTTCACCTCCGTCCCCCGACATTGCTGACTCCATCCTTAACCTCCGTCCCCCGACATTGCTGACTCCATCCTTAACCTCCGTCCCCCGACATTGCTGACTCCATCCTTAACCTCCGTCCCCCGACATTACTGACTCCATCCTTAACCTCCGTCCCCCGACATTGCCGACTCCATCCTTAACCTCCGTCCCCCGACATTGCTGACTCCATCCTTAACCTCCGTCCCCCGACATTGCTGACTCCATCCTTAACCTCCGTCCCCCGACATTGCTGACTCCATCCTTAACCTCCGTCCCCCGACATTGCTGACTCCATCCTTAACCTCCGTCCCCCGACATTGCTGACTCCATCGTTCACCTCCGTCCCCCGACATTGCTGACTCCATCGTTCACCTCCGTCCCCCGACATTGCTGACTCCATCGTTCACCTCCGTCCCCCGACATTGCTGACTCCATCGTTCACCTCCGTCCCCCGACATTACTGACTCCATCCTTAACCTCCGTCCCCCGACATTGCTGACTCCATCCTTAACCTCCGTCCCCCGACATTGCTGACTCCATCCTTAACCTCCGTCCCCCGACATTGCTGACTCCATCGTTCACCTCCGTCCCCCGACATTGCTGACTCCATCGTTCACCTCCGTCCCCCGACATTGCTGACTCCATCCTTAACCTCCGTCCCCCGACATTGCCGACTCCATCCTTAACCTCCGTCCCCCGACATTGCTGACTGCATCCTTAACCTCCGTCCCCCGACATTGCTGACTCCATCCTTAACCTCCGTCCCCCGACATTGCTGACTCCATCCTTAACCTCCGTCCCCCGACATTGCTGACTCCATCGTTCACCTCCGTCCCCCGACATTGCTGACTCCATCCTTAACCTCCGTCCCCCGACATTACTGACTCCATCCTTAACCTCCGTCCCCCGACATTGCCGACTCCATCCTTAACCTCCGTCCCCCGACATTGCTGACTCCATCCTTAACCTCCGTCCCCCGACATTACTGACTCCATCCTTAACCTCCGTCCCCCGACATTACTGACTCCATCGTTCACCTCCGTCCCCCGACATTGCTGACTCCATCCTTAACCTCCGTCCCCCGACATTGCTGACTCCATCCTTAACCTCCGTCCCCCGACATTGCTGACTCCATCCTTAACCTCCGTCCCCCGACATTGCTGACTCCATCCTTAACCTCCGGCCCCCGACATTGCTGACTCCATCCTTAACCTCCATCCCCCGACATTACTGACTCCATCCTTAACCTCCATCCCCCGACATTGCTGACTCCATCCTTAACCTCCGTCCCCCGACATTACTGACTCCATCCTTAACCTCCGTCCCCCGACATTACTGACTCCATCCTTAACCTCCGTCCCCCGACATTACTGACTCCATCCTTAACCTCCGTCCCCCGACATTGCTGACTCCATCCTTAACCTCCGTCCCCCGACATTGCTGACTCCATCCTTAACCTCCGTCCCCCGACATTACTGACTCCATCCTTAACCTCCGTCCCCCGACATTGCCGACTCCATCCTTAACCTCCGTCCCCCGACATTGCTGACTCCATCCTTAACCTCCGTCCCCCGACATTGCTGACTCCATCCTTAACCTCCGTCCCCCGACATTGCTGACTCCATCCTTAACCTCCGTCCCCCGACATTGCTGACTCCATCCTTAACCTCCGTCCCCCGACATTGCTGACTCCATCGTTCACCTCCGTCCCCCGACATTGCCGACTCCATCCTTAACCTCCGTCCCTCGACATTGCTGACTCCATCCTTAACCTCCGTCCCCCGACATTGCTGACTCCATCCTTAACCTCCGTCCCCCGACATTGCTGACTCCATCCTTAACCTCCGTCCCCCGACATTGCTGACTCCATCCTTAACCTCCGTCCCCCGACATTGCTGACTCCATCGTTCACCTCCGTCCCCCGACATTGCCGACTCCATCCTTAACCTCCGTCCCTCGACATTGCTGACTCCATCCTTAACCTCCGTCCCCCGACATTGCTGACTCCATCCTTAACCTCCGGCCCCCGACATTGCTGACTCCATCCTTAACCTCCGGCCCCCGACATTGCTGACTCCATCGTTCACCTCCGTCCCCCGACATTGCTGACTCCATCCTTAACCTCCGTCCCCCGACATTACTGACTCCATCCTTAACCTCCGTCCCCCGACATTGCTGACTCCATCGTTCACCTCCGTCCCCCGACATTGCTGACTCCATCCTTAACCTCCGGCCCCCGACATTACTGACTCCATCCTTAACCTCCGTCCCCCGACATTGCCGACTCCATCGTTCACCTCCGTCCCCCGACATTGCTGACTCCATCCTTAACCTCCGTCCCCCGACATTACTGACTCCATCCATAACCTCCGTCCCCCGACATTGCTGACTCCATCGTTCACCTCCGTCCCCCGACATTGCTGACTCCATCGTTCACCTCCGTCCCCCGACATTGCTGACTCCATCCTTAACCTCCGGCCCCCGACATTGCTGACTCCATCTTTAACCTCCGTCCCCCGACATTGCCAACTCCATCGTTCACCTCCGTCCCCCGACATTGCTGACTCCATCCTTAACCTCCGTCCCCCGACATTGCTGACTCCATCCTTAACCTCCGTCCCCCGACATTGCTGACTCCATCCTTAACCTCCGGCCCCCGACATTACTGACTCCATCCTTAACCTCCGTCCCCCGACATTGCCGACTCCATCCTTAACCTCCGTCCCCCGACATTACTGACTCCATCGTTCACCTCCGTCCCCCGACATTGCTGACTCCATCCTTAACCTCCGTCCCCCGACATTGCTGACTCCATCGTTCACCTCCGTCCCCCGACATTGCTGACTCCATCCTTAACCTCCGTCCCCCGACATTGCTGACTCCATCCTTAACCTCCGTCCCCCGACATTGCTGACTCCATCCTTAACCTCCGTCCCCCGACATTGCTGACTCCATCCTTAACCTCCGTCCCCCGACATTGCTGACTCCATCCTTAACCTCCGTCCCCCGACATTGCCGACTCCATCCTTAACCTCCGTCCCCCGACATTACTGACTCCATCCTTAACCTCCGTCCCCCGACATTGCCGACTCCATCCTTAACCTCCGTCCCCCGACATTGCCGACTCCATCCTTAACCTCCGTCCCCCGACATTGCCGACTCCATCCTTAACCTCCGTCCCCCGACATTGCCGACTCCATCCTTAACCTCCGTCCCCCGACATTACTGACTCCATCCTTAACCTCCGTCCCCCGACATTGCCGACTCCATCCTTAACCTCCGTCCCCCGACATTACTGACTCCATCCTTAACCTCCGGCCCCCGACATTGCCGACTCCATCCTTAACCTCCGTCCCCCGACATTGCCGACTCCATCCTTAACCTCCGTCCCCCGACATTACTGACTCCATCCTTAACCTCCGTCCCCCGACATTGCTGACTCCATCGTTCACCTCCGTCCCCCGACATTGCTGACTCCATCCTTAACCTCCGTCCCCCGACATTGCTGACTCCATCCTTAACCTCCGTCCCCCGACATTGCTGACTCCATCCTTAACCTCCGTCCCCCGACATTACTGACTCCATCGTTCACCTCCGTCCCCCGACATTGCCGACTCCATCCTTAACCTCCGTCCCCCGACATTGCTGACTCCATCGTTCACCTCCGTCCCCCGACATTGCTGACTCCATCCTTAACCTCCGGCCCCCGACATTGCTGACTCCATCCTTAACCTCCGTCCCCCGACATTGCCGACTCCATCGTTCACCTCCGTCCCCCGACATTGCCGACTCCATCCTTAACCTCCGTCCCGACATTGCTGACTCCATCGTTCACCTCCGTCCCCCGACATTGCTGACTCCATCCTTAACCTCCGTCCCCCGACATTGCCGACTCCATCCTTAACCTCCGTCCCGACATTGCTGACTCCATCCTTAACCTCCGTCCCCCGACATTGCCGACTCCATCCTTAACCTCCGTCCCCCGACATTGCCGACTCCATCCTTAACCTCCGTCCCCCGACATTGCTGACTCCATCCTTAACCTCCGTCCCCCGACATTGCTGACTCCATCGTTCACCTCCGTCCCCCGACATTGCTGACTCCATCCTTAACCTCCGTCCCCCGACATTGCTGACTCCATCGTTCACCTCCGTCCCCCGACATTACTGACTCCATCCTTAACCTCCGTCCCCCGACATTGCCGACTCCATCCTTAACCTCCGTCCCCCGACATTACCGACTCCATCCTTAACCTCCGTCCCCCGACATTGCTGACTCCATCGTTCACCTCCGTCCCCCGACATTGCCGACTCCGTCCTTAACCTCCGTCCCCCGACATTGCCGACTCCATCGTTCACCTCCGTCCCGACATTGCTGACTCCATCCTTAACCTCCGTCCCCCGACATTGCCGACTCCATCCTTAACCTCCGTCCCCCGACATTGCTGACTCCATCCTTAACCTCCGTCCCCCGACATTGCTGACTCCATCCTTAACCTCCGTCCCCCGACATTGCCAACTCCATCCTTAACCTCCGTCCCCCGACATTGCTGACTCCATCCTTAACCTCCGTCCCCCGACATTGCTGACTCCATCCTTAACCTCCGTCCCCCGACATTACTGACTCCATCCTTAACCTCCGCCCCCCGACATTACTGACTCCATCGTTCACCTCCGTCCCCCGACATTGCTGACTCCATCCTTAACCTCCATCCCCCGACATTACTGACTCCATCCTTAACCTCCGCCCCCCGACATTACTGACTCCATCGTTCACCTCCGTCCCCCGACATTGCTGACTCCATCCTTAACCTCCGTCCCTCGACATTGCTGACTCCATCCTTAACCTCCGTCCCCCGACATTGCTGACTCCATCCTTAACCTCCGTCCCCCGACATTGCTGACTCCATCCTTAACCTCCGTCCCCCGACATTGCCGACTCCATCCTTAACCTCCGGCCCCCGACATTGCCGACTCCATCCTTAACCTCCGTCCCCCGACATTGCTGACTCCATCCTTAACCTCCGTCCCCCGACATTGCCGACTCCATCCTTAACCTCCGGCCCCCGACATTGCCGACTCCATCCTTAACCTCCGTCCCCCGACATTGCTGACTCCATCCTTAACCTCCGTCCCCCGACATTGCTGACTCCATCGTTCACCTCCGTCCCCCGACATTGCTGACTCCATCGTTCACCTCCGTCCCCCGACATTGCTGACTCCATCGTTCACCTCCGTCCCCCGACATTGCTGACTCCATCCTTAACCTCCGTCCCCCGACATTGATGACTCCATCGTTCACCTCCGTCCCCCGACATTGCTGACTCCATCCTTAACCTCCGTCCCCCGACATTGCCGACTCCATCCTTAACCTCCGTCCCCCGACATTGCCGACTCCATCCTTAACCTCCGTCCCCCGACATTGCTGACTCCATCCTTAACCTCCGTCCCCCGACATTGCTGACTCCATCGTTCACCTCCGTCCCTCGACATTGCTGACTCCATCCTTAACCTCCGTCCCCCGACATTACTGACTCCATCCTTAACCTCCGTCCCCCGACATTGCCGACTCCATCCTTAACCTCCGTCCCCCGACATTACTGACTCCATCGTTCACCTCCGTCCCCCGACATTGCTGACTCCATCGTTCACCTCCGTCCCCCGACATTGCTGACTCCATCGTTCACCTCCGTCCCCCGACATTGCTGACTCCATCCTTAACCTCCGTCCCCCGACATTGCTGACTCCATCCTTAACCTCCGTCCCTCGACATTGCTGACTCCATCCTTAACCTCCGTCCCCCGACATTGCCGACTCCATCGTTCACCTCCGTCCCCCGACATTGCTGACTCCATCGTTCACCTCCGTCCCCCGACATTGCTGACTCCATCCTTAACCTCCGTCCCCCGACATTGCCGACTCCATCCTTAACCTCTGTCCCCCGACATTGCTGACTCCATCGTTCACCTCCGTCCCCCGACATTGCTGACTCCATCGTTCACCTCCGTCCCCCGACATTACTGACTCCATCCTTAACCTCCGTCCCCCGACATTACTGACTCCATCGTTCACCTCCGTCCCCCGACATTACTGACTCCATCCTTAACCTCCGTCCCCCGACATTGCTGACTCCATCCTTAACCTCCGTCCCCCGACATTGCTGACTCCATCCTTAACCTCCGTCCCCCGACATTGCCGACTCCATCCTTAACCTCCGTCCCCCGACATTGCTGACTCCATCCTTAACCTCCGTCCCTCGACATTGCTGACTCCATCCTTAACCTCCGTCCCTCGACATTGCTGACTCCATCCTTAACCTCCGTCCCCCGACATTGCTGACTCCATCCTTAACCTCCGTCCCCCGACATTACTGACTCCATCCTTAACCTCCGTCCCTCGACATTGCTGACTCCATCCTTAACCTCCGTCCCTCGACATTGCTGACTCCATCCTTAACCTCCGTCCCCCGACATTGCTGACTCCATCCTTAACCTCCGTCCCCCGACATTGCTGACTCCATCCTTAACCTCCGTCCCCCGACATTGCTGACTCCATCCTTAACCTCCGTCCCCCGACATTGCCGACTCCATCCTTAACCTCCGTCCCCCGACATTGCTGACTCCATCGTTCACCTCCGTCCCCCGACATTGCTGACTCCATCCTTAACCTCCGTCCCTCGACATTGCTGACTCCATCGTTCACCTCCGTCCCCCGACATTGCTGACTCCATCCTTAACCTCCGTCCCTCGACATTGCTGACTCCATCCTTAACCTCCGTCCCCCGACATTGCTGACTCCATCCTTAACCTCCGTCCTGACATTGCTGACTCCATCCCTCGACAAACCTGGCCTGGCTGACTGCCAGTGGAACGGCCACATTTCCGTTGTTGAAACTGCCTACAAGAGCCTCTTTTATGCAAATCTCTTTGTTTCCCTTCAACTTACCTCTCCCTCCAGGACATGGTCACTATTCCCAATGTGGAGTGGCTCTACTACCTCTTGCATTCCTGAACCGAACGCAAGAAGCTTCTCAGCTGATGGGGGATTCCTCTCTCCCCTCCGGCCCCTCTCATTCTATCACAATCTTTCTCAATTTGCTGTTTTACTGATATAACGATGATTGCTCCGCTGAACGTCACTCTCGTTACTCCAAATACGTCAGTGCACACTCGGCCTGCTCTCTCTATCCTCTTCATTGTGATGAAGTCAAGACTGATTGCCAGATCTGAAAAATATGCCTCTCCTTCCCTAGCTCAGAATGTACTACTGCCTACAATCGTCAGGCTGTTAAACCCAATCTTAGTATTACCAGTTACCGATTTGCTTTTGTCTTTTTGTAATGTTTTATCCCCTCGTGGCATCGGACACTATGGGCCTTGGCTCTTCATTCGGATTCCTCAATCAACAAAAAAACGGAACCATACGCCTGGTTAAAAACGGTTAACATTTGCTGATTGATTTTTAGCCGTATTATATTGCACCAAATACAGGAAACTCTCTTTTAACCGGCAGCTAAATATCCGGAAATCTCTCTTAACTGGCAAAGTTCAGGAGTAGGTTCAGCTAAGTTTTCCTATATATTAGTGGCCGTGTAACCGGGGTTCCTGGACCTGTGGCCGTGTAACCGGGGTTCCTGGATCTGTGGCCGTGTAACCGGGACTCCTGCACCTGTAGCCGTGTAACCGGGGTTCCTGGATCTGTGGCCGTGCAACAGGGACTCCTGGATCTGTGGCCATGTAACCGGGACTCCTGGATCTGTGGCTGTGTAACCGGGGTTCCTGGATCTGTGGCCGTGTAACCGGGGCTCCTGCACCTGTGGCCGTGCAACAGGGACTCCTGGATCTGTGGCCGTGTAACCGGAGTTCCTGGATCTGTGGCCGTGTAACCGGGACTCCTGCACCTGTGGCCGTGCAACAGGGACTCCTGGACCTGTGGCCGTGCAACAGGGACTCCTGGATCTGTGGCCGTGTAACCGGAGTTCCTGGATCTGTGGCCGTGTAACCGGGACTCCTGCACCTGTGGCCGTGCAACAGGGACTCCTGGATCTGTGGCCGTGTAACCGGGGCTCCTGCACCTGTGGCCGTGTAACCGGGGCTCCTGCACCTGTGGCCGTTTAACCGGGGCTCCTGGATCTGTGGCCGTGTAACCGGGGTTCCTGGATCTGTGGCCGTGTAACCGGGGCTCCTGCACCTGTGGCCGTGTAACCGGGACTCCTGGATCTGTGGCCGTGTAACCGGGGTTCCTGGATCTGTGGCCATGCAACAGGGACTCCTGCACCTGTGGCCGTGTAACCGGGGCTCCTGCACCTGTGGCCGTGTAACCGGGACTCCTGGACCTGTGGCCGTGTAACTGGGACTCCTGGATCTGTGGCCGTGCAACAGGGACTCCTGGATCTGTGGCCGTGTAACAGGGACTCCTGGATCTGTGGCCGTGCAACAGGGACTCCTGGATCTGTGGCCGTGTAACCGGGGTTCCTGCACCTGTGGCTGTGCAACCGGGGTTCCTGGATCTGTAGCCGTGCAACAGGGACTCCTGCACCTGTGGCCGTGTAACAGGGACTCCTGGATCTGTGGCCGTGTAACAGGGACTCCTGGATCTGTGGCCGTGTAACAGGGACTCCTGGATCTGTGGCCGTGCAACAGGGACTCCTGCACCTGTGGCTGTGCAACCGGGGCTCCTGCACCTGTAGCCGTGTAACCGGGGTTCCTGGATCTGTGGCCGTGCAACCGGGGTTCCTGCACCTGTAGCCGTGCAACAGGGACTCCTGCACCTGTGGCTGTGTAACCGGGGCTCCTGCACCTGTGGCCGTGTAACCGGGGTTCCTGCACCTGTAGCCGTGTAACCGGGGCTCCTGCACCTGTGGCCGTGTAACCGGGGCTCCTGCACCTGTGGCTGTGTAACCGGGGTTCCTGGATCTGTGGCCGTGCAACCGGGGCTCCTGGATCTGTGGCCGTGTAACCGGGGTTCCTGGATCTGTGGCCGTGTAACCGGGGCTCTCGTACCTTGGCAAGTATACCTCCCTGTAATCCAGACTTTTTGATCAACCGGCACCACGCCGGTCCCGTCGGTGCCGGATAAAAAAGAGTTTCCTGTAAAGCTCTTTGCTGGGACACCAGACTTCATGGTGAAAACCTTTTCCAAGATCTTTGCTAGTGGTAAGCTATAATGAGCTACAAGAAATCTTGAAGTAGTGCATTCGGACAGTGTGCGTCAGGCATTAACAAGTGATGTCACATAGATGTATGCCCATGACAACTAGAGACAGCAAAGGCCCCATCTGAGCAGTAGATTCAGGAGGAGACAGCAAAGGCCCCATCTGAGCAGTAGATTCAGGAGGAGGCAGCAAAGGCCCCATCTGAGCAGTAGATTCAGGAGGAGGCAGCAAAGGCCCCATCTGAGCAGTAGATTCAGGAGGAGGCAGCAAAGGCCCCATCTGAGCAGTAGATTCAGGAGGAGGCAGCAAAGGCCCCATCTGAGCAGTAGATTCAGGAGGAGGCAGCAAAGGCCCCATCTGAGCAGTGGATTCAGGAGGACGTGGCAAAGGCCCCATCTGAGCAGTAGATTCAGGAGGAGGCAGCAAAGGCCCCATCTGAGCAGTAGATTCAGGAGGACGTGGCAAAGGCCCCATCTGAGCAGTGGATTCAGGAGGAGGCAGCAAAGGCCCCATCTGAGCAGTGGATTCAGGAGGACGTGGCAAAGGCCCCATCTGAGCAGTGGATTCAGGAGGAGACAGCAAAGGCCCCATCTGAGCAGTAGATTCAGGAGGAGGCAGCAAAGGCCCCATCTGAGCAGTAGATTCAGGAGGAGACAGCAAAGGCCCCATCTGAGCAGTAGATTCAGGAGGAGGCAGCAAAGGCCCCATCTGAGCAGTAGATTCAGGAGGAGACAGCAAAGGCCCCATCTGAGCAGTAGATTCAGGAGGAGGCAGCAAAGGCCCCATCTGAGCAGTAGATTCAGGAGGAGGCAGCAAAGGCCCCATCTGAGCAGTAGATTCAGGAGGAGACAGCAAAGGCCCCATCTGAGCAGTAGATTCAGGAGGAGGCAGCAAAGGCCCCATCTGAGCAGTAGATTCAGGAGGAGGCAGCAAAGGCCCCATCTGAGCAGTAGATTCAGGAGGAGGCAGCAAAGGCCCCATCTGAGCAGTAGATTCAGGAGGAGACAGCAAAGGCCCCATCTGAGCAGTGGATTCAGGAGGAGGCAGCAAAGGCCCCATCTGAGCAGTAGATTCAGGAGGAGGCAGCAAAGGCCCCATCTGAGCAGTGGATTCAGGAGGAGGCAGCAAAGGCCCCATCTGAGCAGTGGATTCAGGAGGAGACAGCAAAGGCCCCATCTGAGCAGTAGATTCAGGAGGAGGCAGCAAAGGCCCCATCTGAGCAGTAGATTCAGGAGGAGGCAGCAAAGGCCCCATCTGAGCAGTAGATTCAGGAGGAGGCAGCAAAGGCCCCATCTGAGCAGTAGATTCAGGAGGAGGCAGCAAAGGCCCCATCTGAGCAGTAGATTCAGGAGGAGACAGCAAAGGCCCCATCTGAGCAGTAGATTCAGGAGGAGGCAGCAAAGGCCCCATCTGAGCAGTAGATTCAGGAGGAGACAGCAAAGGCCCCATCTGAGCAGTAGATTCAGGAGGAGGCAGCAAAGGCCCCATCTGAGCAGTGGATTCAGGAGGAGACAGCAAAGGCCCCATCTGAGCAGTAGATTCAGGAGGAGGCGGCAAAGGCCCCATCTGAGCAGTAGATTCAGGAGGAGGCAGCAAAGGCCCCATCTGAGCAGTAGATTCAGGAGGAGGCAGCAAAGGCCCCATCTGAGCAGTAGATTCAGGAGGAGACAGCAAAGGCCCCATCTGAGCAGTGGATTCAGGAGGAGGCAGCAAAGGCCCCATCTGAGCAGTAGATTCAGGAGGAGGCAGCAAAGGCCCCATCTGAGCAGTAGATTCAGGAGGAGGCAGCAAAGGCCCCATCTGAGCAGTGGATTCAGGAGGAGACAGCAAAGGCCCCATCTGAGCAGTAGATTCAGGAGGACGTGGCAAAGGCCCCATCTGAGCAGTAGATTCAGGAGGAGACAGCAAAGGCCCCATCTGAGCAGTAGATTCAGGAGGAGGCAGCAAAGGCCCCATCTGAGCAGTAGATTCAGGAGGAGGCAGGAAAGGCCCCATCTGAGCAGTAGATTCAGGAGGACGTGGCAAAGGCCCCATCTGAGCAGTAGATTCAGGAGGAGACAGCAAAGGCCCCATCTGGGCAGTAGATTCAGGAGGACGTGGCAAAGGCCCCATCTGAGCAGTAGATTCAGGAGGAGACAGCAAAGGCCCCATCTGAGCAGTAGATTCAGGAGGAGACAGCAAAGGCCCCATCTGAGCAGTGGATTCAGGAGGAGGCAGCAAAGGCCCCATCTGAGCAGTGGATTCAGGAGGAGACAGCAAAGGCCCCATCTGAGCAGTAGATTCAGGAGGAGGCAGCAAAGGCCCCATCTGGGCAGTAGATTCAGGAGGAAACAGCAAAGGCCCCATCTGAGCAGTAGATTCAGGAGGAGGCAGCAAAGGCCCCATCTGAGCAGTAGATTCAGGAGGAGGCAGCAAAGGCCCCATCTGAGCAGTAGATTCAGGAGGAAACAGCAAAGGCCCCATCTGAGCAGTAGATTCAGGAGGAGGCAGCAAAGGCCCCATCTGAGCAGTAGATTCAGGAGGAGGCGGCAAAGGCCCCATCTGAGCAGTGGATTCAGGAGGAGGCAGCAAAGGCCCCATCTGAGCAGTAGATTCAGGAGGAGGCGGCAAAGGCCCCATCTGAGCAGTAGATTCAGGAGGAGACAGCAAAGGCCCCATCTGAGCAGTAGATTCAGGAGGAGACAGCAAAGGCCCCATCTGAGCAGTAGATTCAGGAGGAGGCAGCAAAGGCCCCATCTGAGCAGTGGATTCAGGAGGAGGCAGCAAAGGCCCCATCTGAGCAGTAGATTCAGGAGGACGTGGCAAAGGCCCCATCTGAGCAGTAGATTCAGGAGGAGGCAGCAAAGGCCCCATCTGAGCAGTAGATTCAGGAGGAGGCAGCAAAGGCCCCATCTGAGCAGTAGATTCAGGAGGAGACAGCAAAGGCCCCATCTGAGCAGTAGATTCAGGAGGACGTGGCAAAGGCCCCATCTGAGCAGTAGATTCAGGAGGAGGCAGCAAAGGCCCCATCTGAGCAGTAGATTCAGGAGGAGGCAGCAAAGGCCCCATCTGAGCAGTAGATTCAGGAGGAGGCAGCAAAGGCCCCATCTGAGCAGTAGATTCAGGAGGAGACAGCAAAGGCCCCATCTGAGCAGTAGATTCAGGAGGAGGCAGCAAAGGCCCCATCTGAGCAGTAGATTCAGGAGGAGACAGCAAAGGCCCCATCTGAGCAGTAGATTCAGGAGGAGGCAGCAAAGGCCCCATCTGAGCAGTGGATTCAGGAGGAGGCAGCAAAGGCCCCATCTGAGCAGTAGATTCAGGAGGAGGCAGCAAAGGCCCCATCTGAGCAGTAGATTCAGGAGGAGGCAGCAAAGGCCCCATCTGAGCAGTGGATTCAGGAGGAGGCAGCAAAGGCCCCATCTGAGCAGTGGATTCAGGAGGAGGCAGCAAAGGCCCCATCTGAGCAGTGGATTCAGGAGGAGGCGGCAAAGGCCCCATCTGAGCAGTAGATTCAGGAGGAGGCAGCAAAGGCCCCATCTGAGCAGTGGATTCAGGAGGAGGCAGCAAAGGCCCCATCTGAGCAGTGGATTCAGGAGGAGGCAGCAAAGGCCCCATCTGAGCAGTGGATTCAGGAGGAGGCAGCAAAGGCCCCATCTGAGCAGTAGATTCAGGAGGAGGCAGCAAAGGCCCCATCTGAGCAGTGGATTCAGGAGGAGGCAGCAAAGGCCCCATCTGAGCAGTGGATTCAGGAGGAGGCAGCAAAGGCCCCATCTGAGCAGTAGATTCAGGAGGAGGCAGCAAAGGCCCCATCTGAGCAGTAGATTCAGGAGGGGGCAGCAAAGGCCCCATCTGAGCAGTGGATTCAGGAGGAGACAGCAAAGGCCCCATCTGAGCAGTGGATTCAGGAGGAGGCAGCAAAGGCCCCATCTGAGCAGTAGATTCAGGAGGAGGCGGCAAAGGCCCCATCTGAGCAGTAGATTCAGGAGGAGGCAGCAAAGGCCCCATCTGAGCAGTGGATTCAGGAGGAGGCAGCAAAGGCCCCATCTGAGCAGTGGATTCAGGAGGACGTGGCAAAGGCCCCATCTGAGCAGTAGATTCAGGAGGAGGCAGCAAAGGCCCCATCTGAGCAGTAGATTCAGGAGGAGACAGCAAAGGCCCCATCTGAGCAGTAGATTCAGGAGGACGTGGCAAAGGCCCCATCTGAGCAGTGGATTCAGGAGGAGGCAGCAAAGGCCCCATCTGAGCAGTAGATTCAGGAGGAGACAGCAAAGGCCCCATCTGAGCAGTAGATTCAGGAGGACGTGGCAAAGGCCCCATCTGGGCAGTAGATTCAGGAGGAGGCAGCAAAGGCCCCATCTGAGCAGTAGATTCAGGAGGAGGCAGCAAAGGCCCCATCTGAGCAGTAGATTCAGGAGGACGTGGCAAAGGCCCCATCTGGGCAGTAGATTCAGGAGGAGGCAGCAAAGGCCCCATCTGAGCAGTAGATTCAGGAGGAGGCAGCAAAGGCCCCATCTGAGCAGTAGATTCAGGAGGAGGCAGCAAAGGCCCCATCTGGGCAGTAGATTCAGGAGGAGGCAGCAAAGGCCCCATCTGAGCAGTAGATTCAGGAGGAGGCAGCAAAGGCCCCATCTGAGCAGTAGATTCAGGAGGACGTGGCAAAGGCCCCATCTGGGCAGTAGATTCAGGAGGAGGCAGCAAAGGCCCCATCTGAGCAGTAGATTCAGGAGGAGGCAGCAAAGGCCCCATCTGAGCAGTAGATTCAGGAGGAGGCAGCAAAGGCCCCATCTGGGCAGTGGATTCAGGAGGAGGCAGCAAAGGCCCCATCTGAGCAGTGGATTCAGGAGGAGGCAGCAAAGGCCCCATCTGAGCAGTAGATTCAGGAGGGGGCAGCAAAGGCCCCATCTGAGCAGTAGATTCAGGAGGAGGCAGCAAAGGCCCCATCTGAGCAGTGGATTCAGGAGGAGGCAGCAAAGGCCCCATCTGAGCAGTAGATTCAGGAGGGGGCAGCAAAGGCCCCATCTGAGCAGTAGATTCAGGAGGAGGCAGCAAAGGCCCCATCTGAGCAGTAGATTCAGGAGGAGGCAGCAAAGGCCCCATCTGAGCAGTAGATTCAGGAGGAGGCAGCAAAGGCCCCATCTGAGCAGTAGATTCAGGAGGAGACAGCAAAGGCCCCATCTGAGCAGTAGATTCAGGAGGAGGCAGCAAAGGCCCCATCTGAGCAGTAGATTCAGGAGGAGGCAGCAAAGGCCCCATCTGAGCAGTAGATTCAGGAGGAGGCAGCAAAGGCCCCATCTGAGCAGTAGATTCAGGAGGAGGCAGCAAAGGCCCCATCTGAGCAGTAGATTCAGGAGGAGGCAGCAAAGGCCCCATCTGAGCAGTGGATTCAGGAGGAGGCAGCAAAGGCCCCATCTGAGCAGTAGATTCAGGAGGAGACAGCAAAGGCCCCATCTGAGCAGTAGATTCAGGAGGGGGCAGCAAAGGCCCCATCTGAGCAGTAGATTCAGGAGGACGTGGCAAAGGCCCCATCTGAGCAGTAGATTCAGGAGGAGGCAGCAAAGGCCCCATCTGAGCAGTAGATTCAGGAGGAGGCAGCAAAGGCCCCATCTGAGCAGTAGATTCAGGAGGAGACAGCAAAGGCCCCATCTGAGCAGTAGATTCAGGAGGAGGCAGCAAAGGCCCCATCTGAGCAGTAGATTCAGGAGGAGGCAGCAAAGGCCCCATCTGAGCAGTAGATTCAGGAGGAGGCAGCAAAGGCCCCATCTGAGCAGTAGATTCAGGAGGAGGCAGCAAAGGCCCCATCTGAGCAGTAGATTCAGGAGGAGGCAGCAAAGGCCCCATCTGAGCAGTGGATTCAGGAGGAGGCAGCAAAGGCCCCATCTGAGCAGTAGATTCAGGAGGAGACAGCAAAGGCCCCATCTGAGCAGTAGATTCAGGAGGGGGCAGCAAAGGCCCCATCTGAGCAGTAGATTCAGGAGGACGTGGCAAAGGCCCCATCTGGGCAGTAGATTCAGGAGGAGGCAGCAAAGGCCCCATCTGAGCAGTAGATTCAGGAGGAGGCAGCAAAGGCCCCATCTGAGCAGTAGATTCAGGAGGAGGCAGCAAAGGCCCCATCTGGGCAGTAGATTCAGGAGGAGGCAGCAAAGGCCCCATCTGAGCAGTAGATTCAGGAGGAGGCAGCAAAGGCCCCATCTGAGCAGTAGATTCAGGAGGAGGCAGCAAAGGCCCCATCTGAGCAGTAGATTCAGGAGGAGGCAGCAAAGGCCCCATCTGGGCAGTAGATTCAGGAGGACGTGGCAAACAGCCAGACAATTTCCCACTGGGAATGATTCAGAAACATCAAGTGCCACCCCCAGGCAATAACATGTGAAAACAGGATGGCTCAGCATGGAAGAAAACTCAATGACAAACAGAAGACAAAGAAAGAATTGGAAAATGAAAAAACATAATATGGAGAACAATGAAACATCGTAAATACAGATGGCACTAAAATGGAGAATCCATTTGGTGGGTGGGTGGGCAGTTAGACTGCATAACTGTGGGGTAGAAGTCTGGTTTTATTACTGTTGCCTCGTTTACAGCACACATATATCTCGGTTGCAGTTGTACTGCTACAGCAAATTTATATTGCAAAATGTCAATAGCCAGGAACATTGTAAGATGAATAGTCATTCTGCTTCCCTTCAGAAAAGGAAGGGCTCGTCTCACACTCACCATGAACTACACCCAGTTTCTAGAGTGTTTTTTTTATAAACTGCACAATGACTTATTAGTACGTGACTGTACAAGAAGGTGCTTGAAGATGGTTAGTTCAAACAATCGCTTGCTACTTTGTTAAGGATATCTATCAGTTTTTGAAGGAACAAGCCACATGTCAGATACAGAAACATGCAATTAAAAACACGAAACTGCACACAGCATTATAAATAAAAAGTCAGCCCTGTTGAAAGAAAAAGTAAAAAAAGATAATCAAGGAGGAAATAGAAGGAAAAATCATAGGACACAATCCCTTTAGGACTTTCCTTTACAGCAGCTTCACAAACCACCGGTTTCTCTCCTCTCCCCGAGAGAGAAAATAAGCTGATACAACACCAGGAATTTTATACAACTATATACTGTACTACTAAAAGTCCAAGTTATCTACATTAGGGAGAAACAGGAAGACACGAATTAAAGCAGGAATGTTAGATCTTCAATTACTGCTAACACACAACCTGAAACCTTCCCACAAGATCATTTTAGAGGAAACCCCGCCACACATGGTGACAAAGTCAACCACAGACTTGTACAGCACAGAAGGAGGCCATTCAGTGCAGCACGCTCTCGGAAAGAGAGTTACACTTCCAACAGAACGGATTTCTCCTTGTTTGACAATTTTTTCTCCCCTTGTCCAGTCTCTTCCCACCAATATCCACGACTCTTCCAACGCCCTCCATCACTAACAGTTTCCAGTTTCCTGGCCCCAAGCGTCACCTTTTCACGATGGACGTCCAATCCCTCTACACCTCCATCCCCCACCAGGATGGCCTGAGGGCGCTCCGCTTCTTCCTTGAACAGAGGCCCAACCAGTCCCCATCCACCACCACCCTCCTCCGCCTGGCTGAACTTGTTCTCACATTGAACAACTTCTCCTTTAACTCCACTCACTTCCTCCAAATCAAAGGTGTTGCTATGGGAACCCGCATGGGCCCTAGCTATGCCTGCCTTTTCGTGGGATATGTGGAACATTCTTTGTTCCAGTCCTACTCAGGTCCCCTCCCTCACCTTTTTCCGGTACATTGATGACTGTATTGGTGCCGTTTCCTGCTCTCACCCTGAACTAGATAAGTTCATTCACTTTGCTTCCAATTTACACCCTTCCCTCACCTTCACATGGTCCATCTCCAACTCTTCCCTTCCCTTCCTCGACTTCCATGCCTCCATTTCTGGGGATAGGCTATTGACCAACATCCACTATAAGCCCACTGACTCCCACAGCTACCTGGACTGCACTTCCTCCCACCCCGCTTCCTGTAAGGACTCTATTCCATTCTCAGTGTCTCCACCGCAGCTGTTCCGACGATGCCACCTTCCACACCAGTGCTTCCGATATGTCTTCCTTTTTCCTAAACTGAGGATTCCCCTCTACCGTGGTTGACACGGCCCTCGACTGCGTCCATTCCATTTCCCGCACTTCTGCTCTCACCCCTTCCCCCCCTCCCAGAACCACGATAGGGTTCCCCTTGTCCTCACCGTTCACCCCACCAGCCTCCACATTCACCAGATCATCCTCCGCCATCTCCAGCGTGATCCCACCACCAAACACATCTTCCCCTCCCCTCTCAGCATTCTAAAGGAACCGTTCCCTCCGTGACACCTTGATCCACTCCTCAATCACCTCCAACACCCCCTCCCCTTCCCACGGCACTTTCCCATGTAAGCGCAGGAAATGCAACACCTGCCCTTTCACCTCCCCCCTTCCCACCATCCAGAGCCCCAAACACTCCTTCCAGGTGAGACAGCGATTTACTTGTACTTCTTGCAATTTATTCGCTGCTCACGATGTGGTCTCCTCAACACTGGGGAGACCATACGCAGATTGGGTGACCGCTTTGCAGAACACCTCTGTTCAGTCCGTAAGGGTGACCCCGAGCTTCTGGTCACCTGTCACTTTAATTCACCGCCCCATTCCCACTCAGACCTCTCCATCCTCGGCCTCTTACACTGTTCCGATGAAGCTCAACGTAAGCTCGAGGAACAGCGCCTCATCTTTCGATTAGGTACTTTACAGCCTTCTGGACTCAACATCAAGTTCAACAATTTCAGACTATAACCTCGGCCCTACTTTTTCCAGATGGCAGCTGTTGATGATTGTGCCATTCCCATTGACCCATCTTTCGTTTCTTTACTTGCCCCATTACCATCTCCTTTTGCTTTGTACAATCATACCTTTTGTCATTTAATCTCTCCTGCTCTCCGCCCTATCACAGACCTTCCTTTTTGTTCTTTCCTCTGCTCCCCCCTTTCCCTGTTTCTGTACTTGTTTAAAACCTGTTACATCTCTAACTTTTTCCAGTTCTGATGAAGCGTCATCGACCTGAAACGTTAACTCTGTTTCTCTCTCCACAGATGCTGCCTGACCTGCCGAGTATTTCCAGCATTTTCTGTTTTTATTACACTTCCATTCCCTGTCTTTTTCTGATGCTCTTCACAATTTTTCTTTTTCAAATATTTATTTGGTTCCCTTTTAAAAGCCATGATGAACCCTGCTTCTGCCATTTCGGGTGGGACATCCCATGTTCTACACAAGTCCTAACTGTGCTCGCCATTCTTTTGATAACCTTAAATTTATGCCCTCCAGTTATCGACTCACTGACCAGTGGAAATAGTTGTTGCCGGTTTACCATGTCAGAACCCCTCATTATTTTGAATATCACTATCATTCCCCTCCTAACCTTGTGTGTTCTGAGTGAGTGAGACAACAGTGCCATCCTCGATCTTCTGTACAGTGTCAGCTGATGCCCTGCTGTCTTATGGGCAGGGCCTTTGATGTCCCTGGTTAGTTCATGTGATAACCAACCTATATCTAACCCAAGTAGAAGTGAAAGCGCCTGAAAGAACTGCCAAAGGTTATGGAAATCAGTGGCTCCTGAAAGACGTGCCTAATCAAAGGGGGAAGAATGTGGCTTTTGCTCTAGCTCTTGCCAACACTACTTTAATGCAGGCTGAAGAGTTAAGGTAGCAACTGGAAATACTTGTAAAAATCAGTAGACTCCAATACCTTACCCAACCTATGAGGAAGTGAATGCCACACTGCACACCAGAAACTGGTCTTCCCAACCACCAACCACAGCAAATCCGCAAGTTTACTTGTGGTATGCAGCTAGCAGTGCAAGATGCTTACAGATCTTGGTGCACTGCAGCAACTGTTATAAAGTTATGCACAATAGTGCATGTGGGACTGAAGCAAATTAACCCAACAGTGGCGAAACACTAAATTAACACCAGCTATCTACAAATTTTAGATTTTGAGACATTCAATTTATATAAAGCAAACGCACTCATCAAGATTTACACAGACAATTCCAGTGACATTTCTGGAGCTTTGAGAAGAAAAAGTGAAACGGTCTGTTGTTTGTACACCCCTTGAATAGGTGCGAGCCACCTGGGTCTGCTCCAGAGAAAGGGTCCCTGCTCCAAATTGAAGGCAATATTTCCCGAACTTCGCAACATTAATATTAATGAGGTTGGGGGGGGGGGGGGGGGAGGGGGAGGGAGAGCGAGAGCAAGCGAGCGAATAGATATGAACACCCATTTTCTCAGTTTGGTAAATCATATCTGGTCTAAGCTGCAAATAAGTTGGCTGGAAAATGTGATAAAAGAAATCCTCAAGTTCATCCCTGCGGCACCCCATCTGTAAGTTCAGCTTTCTACAAAGTATGAACCTAGCCACTGATGGAATACTGCTGTCATTTTGAAGGAACGACATTGCCCTTTGGTCCTGGAGTTAATATAATCCTAAACCCACAGAGCATCACACTCAATGAAATGGCCTACTGCAATACCAGAGTCATCGTCCAATCATACAATCTTACAGCACAGAAGGAGGCCATTCAGCCCATCATATCTGTGCCGGCTTTTAGAAAGAGCTAGCTGATTAGTCCCACTCCACCGCTCTTTCCCTTAACCCTGCAAATTTTTCAAATATATATCAAATTCCTTTTTGAAAGTTATTATTGAATCTGCTTACGCCACCCTCTCAGGCAGCGCATTCCAGAGCAGAACTCGGTGTGTAAAAATCACTCTCTTCGCACCTCTGGTTCCTTTGCCAATCACCTTAAAAATATTTGACCAGGCTGTTAGATCGCCACAATATTTTTGCCACCAACATTAACACCTTTGTTTATCCAAGGAGCACAGGAGCTCCTGCACTGCACCTCAAGGTTTTCTATCAATCAAAAATGCAGCACAAGATATTAGGTGTAGTTTATAGACCACTTCTACCTGTGGGGCTCTTTCCCAGATGGTGTTGCCATCGGCAGCTCTATCCTTTATACACTGAAGTTCAACGGCACAGTCACCCATCACTTACTAAACCAGAACTTGTTGGAGTACACATCAGGGCATAGAATGACATCGAATTTACAGCACAGATACAGGCCATTCAGCCCAACAGGTCTATAGAGTCAGAGCACAGTAACAGGCCATTCGGCCCAACAGGTCTATAGAGTCATACAGCACAGAAACAGGCCATTCAGCCCAACAGGTCTATAGAGTCAGAGCACAGAAACAGGCCATTCAGCCCAACAGGTCTATAGAGTCAGAGTCAGAGCACAGAAACAGGCCATTTGGCCCAACAGGTCTATAGTCATAGGGCACAGAAACAGGCCATTCAGCCCAACAGGTCTATAGAGTCATAGAGCACAGAAACAGGCCATTCGGCCCAACAGGTCTATAGAGTCATAGAGCACAGAAACAGGCCATTCAGCCCAACAGGTCTATAGAGTCAGAGCACAGAAACAGGCCATTCGGCCCAACAGGTCTATAGAGTCAGAGTCAGAGCACAGAAACAGGCCATTCGGCCCAACAGGTCTATAGAGTCATACAGCACAGGTACAGGCCATTCGGCCCAACAGGTCTATTGAGTCATACAGCACAAATACAGGCCATTCGGCCCAACAGGTCTATTGAGTCAGAGCACAGAAACAGGCCATTCAGCCCAACAGGTCTATAGAGTCATACAGCACAGAAACAGGCCATTCAGCCCAACAGGTCTATAGAGTCATAGGGCACAGAAACAGGCCATTCAGCCCAACAGGTCTATAGAGTCATACAGCACAGAAACAAGCCATTCAGCTCAACAGGTCTATAGAGTCATACAGCACAGAAACAGGCCATTCAGCCCAACAGGTCTATAGAGTCATACAGCACAGAAACAGGCCATTCAGCTCAACAGGTCTATAGAGTCATACAGCACAGAAACAGGCCATTCAGCCCAACAGGTCTATAGAGTCATACAGCACAGAAACAGGCCATTCAGCCCAACAGGTCTATCGAGTCAGAGCACAGAAACAGGCCATTCGGCCCAACAGGTCTATAGAGTCATACAGCACAGAAACAGGCCATTCAGCCCAACAGGTCTATAGAGTCAGAGCACAGAAACAGGCCATTCGGCCCAACAGGTCTATAGAGTCATACAGCACAGAAACAGGCCATTCGGCCCAACAGGTCTATAGAGTCATACAGCACAGAAACAGGCCATTTGGCCCAACAGGTCTATAGAGTCATACAGCACAGAAACAGGCCATTCGGCCCATCAGGTCTATAGAGTCAGAGTCATAGAGCACAGAAACAGGCCATTCGGCCCAACAGGTCTATAGAGTCATACAGCACAGAAACAGGCCATTCAGCCCAACAGGTCTATAGAGTCATACAGCACAGATACAGGCCATTCAGCCCAACAGGTCTATCGAGTCATACAGCACAGAAACAGGCCATTCGGCCCAACAGGTCTATAGAGTCAGAGCACAGAAACAGGCCATTCAGCCCAACAGGTCTATAGAGTCATACAGCACAGAAACAGGCCATTCAGCCCAACAGGTCTATAGAGTCATACAGCACAGAAACAGGCCATTCGGCCCAACAGGTCTATAGAGTCATACAGCACAGAAACAGGCCATTCAGCCCAACTGATCTATAGAGTCATACAGCACAGAAACAGGCCATTCAGCCCAACAGGTCTATAGAATCATACAGCACAGAAACAGGCCATTCGGCCCAACAGGTCTATAGAGTCAGAGCACAGAAACAGGCCATTCGGCCCAACAGGTCTATAGAGTCATACAGCACAGAAACAGGCCATTCGGCCCAACAGGTCTATAGAGTCAGAGCACAGAAACAGGCCATTCAGCCCAACAGGTCTATAGAGTCAGAGCACAGAAACAGGCCATTCGGCCCAACAGGTCTATAGAGTCATACAGCACAGAAACAGGCCATTCAGCTCAACAGGTCTATAGAGTCATACAGCACAGAAACAGGCCATTCGGCCCAACAGATCTATAGAGTCAGAGAGTCATAGAGCACAGAAACAGGCCATTCGGCCCATCAGGTCTATAGTGTCATACAGCAGAAACAGACCATTCAGCCCATCAGGTCTATAGTCATACAGCACAGAAACAGGCCATTCAGCCCAACAGGTCTATAGAGTCATACAGCACAGAAACAGGCCATTCGGCCCAACAGGTGTTAATGCTCCACACGAGCCTCCTCCCACTCTATTTATTTCATCTCCTTCTAGTCCTTTCTCCCTGAAGTGTTTTTCTAGGTTCCCGTTAAATGCATCTATGCTACTTGCCTCAACTACTCTGTGGTAGCGAGTTCCACATTCTCACCACTCTCCGAGTGAAGAAGTTCCTCCTGAATTCCCAGTTGGATTTATTAGTGACTATCTTATATTTATGGCTCCTAGTTCTGGACTCCCCACAAGTGGAAACATCTTTTCTATGTCTACCCTATCATAATTTCAAAGACTTAAGGACAATAATCTTCAACCTGTGCGATTTGTTTCCTGTCCACGGTGAAGGACAGGAAAAGGTCCGCAGTCTGCTGACATACTTCTATATTCCACCAGACTCTCCCAAACTGCTACTTCCTCCCAAACAACATCTGACCTACTGCGCGTTTCAATCTCAAACTACCTGCTGAGCAATCACATCGAATCATGGCCATCCAAATACTATGAAAGCACCTGTGGTCTATGAGCCTGCTGGAGTAGAATATATACCATAGGGTGTGACAATTACATTCAGGGCAAAACAGGCCTTTCAAATCTATGCCCATTTGATCTTATATAAAATGTGCACAAGTCTTTAGTTCACACAGATAATACAGGCAGTATGATGGCTGTGAAAGAGATTTCATCTTGTATAAAATGTGCACAAGTCTTTAGTTCACACAGATAATACAGGCAGTATGATGGCTGTGAAAGAGATTTCATCTTGTATAAAATGTGCACAAGTCTTTAGTTCACACAGATAATACAGGCAGTATGATGGCTGTGAAAGAGAGATCTCAAATGCAGAGAAATTAGGCAGAAGTTGCATTTCTAGGGAAAGCAGTTGGTGATCTGGGTGAGCTGAATTGTGAAGGGACAATTCCACAAGAGCTGCGTTCACTATGGTTTCCGCTACAACAGGTTGTGTCACCGTATTTAAAAGAAATGGTGGAGCAGGGAGGAAAGGATTGCTACTGACAATAAAGTAATGATACGAACAGAGAAATAATGACTGCTGAAGCTTGTTGGAGGGAGAGAAGGACAGGAAAGGAGTAGGGTGCAAGTGTGCAAATCAGCGACAGTAAAATTAGAATGTGCACAGTTCATGCAAAGAGATGGTCAGTAAATTATAGAAATAGAAGAAAATTAGATTGATGCGGGAGACCCGAGAAGCTGGGAGTGTTAGCGTTAAAGCCGAGAAGGTTAAAGGGAGATTTAATAGAGGTGTCCAAAATTCTGAGGTTTTTGATAGAGTTGATCGGGAGAAATTGTTTCTACTGGCAGGAGGGTCGGTAACCAGAGCACACAGATTTCAGTTAGAGTTGATCGGGAGAAACTGTTTCTACTGGCAGGAGGGTCAGTAACCAGAGCACTCAGATTTCAGTTAGAGTTGATCGGGAGAAACTGTTTCTACTGGCAGGAGGGTCGGTAACCAGAGCACACAGATTTCAGTTAGAGTTGATCGGGAGAAACTGTTTCTACTGGCAGGAGGGTCGGTAACCAGAGCACACAGATTTCAGTTAGAGTTGATCGGGAGAAACTGTTTCTACTGGCAGGAGGGTCGGTAACCAGAGCACTCAGATTTCAGTTAGAGTTGATCGGGAGAAACTGTTTCTACTGGCAGGAGGGTCGGTAACCAGAGCACACAGATTTCAGTTAGAGTTGATCGGGAGAAACTGTTTCTACTGGCAGGAGGGTCGGTAACCAGAGCACTCAGATTTCAGTTAGAGTTGATCGGGAGAAACTGTTTCTACTGGCAGGAGGGTCAGTAACCAGAGCACACAGATTTCAGTTAGAGTTGATCGGGAGAAACTGTTTCTACTGGCAGGAGGGTCGGTAACCAGATTTCAGTTAGAGTTGATCGGGAGAAACTGTTTCTACTGGCAGGAGGGTCGGTAACCAGAGCACTCAGATTTCAGTTAGAGTTGATCGGGAGAAACTGTTTCTACTGGCAGGAGGGTCAGTAACCAGAGCACTCAGATTTCAGTTAGAGTTGATCGGGAGAAACTGTTTCTACTGGCAGGAGGGTCGGTAACCAGAGCACTCAGATTTCAGTTAGAGTTGATCGGGAGAAACTGTTTCTACTAGCAGGAGGGTCAGTAACCAGAGCACTCAGATTTCAGTTAGAGTTGATCGGGAGAAACTGTTTCTACTGGCAGGAGGGTCGGTAACCAGAGCACTCAGATTTCAGTTAGAGTTGATCGGGAGAAACTGTTTCTACTGGCAGGAGGGTCAGTAACCTGAGCACTCAGATTTCAGTTAGAGTTGATCGGGAGAAACTGTTTCTACTGGCAGGAGGGTCAGTAACCAGAGCACTCAGATTTCAGTTAGAGTTGATCGGGAGAAACTGTTTCTACTAGCAGGAGGGTCAGTAACCAGAGCACTCAGATTTCAGTTAGAGTTGATCGGGAGAAACTGTTTCTACTAGCAGGAGGGTCGGTAACCAGAGCACTCAGATTTCAGTTAGAGTTGATCGGGAGAAACTGTTTCTACTGGCAGGAGGGTCGGTAACCAGAGCACTCAGATTTCAGTTAGAGTTGATCGGGAGAAACTGTTTCTACTGGCAGGAGGGTCGGTAACCAGAGCACTCAGATTTCAGTTCGAGTTGATCGGGAGAAACTGTTTCTACTGGCAGGAGGGTCAGTAACCAGAGCACTCAGATTTCAGTTAGAGTTGATCGGGAGAAACTGTTTCTACTAGCAGGAGGGTCAGTAACCAGAGCACTCAGATTTCAGTTAGAGTTGATCGGGAGAAACTGTTTCTACTGGCAGGAGGGTCGGTAACCAGAGCACTCAGATTTCAGTTAGAGTTGATCGGGAGAAACTGTTTCTACTGGCAGGAGGGTCGGTAACCAGAGCACTCAGATTTCAGTTAGAGTTGATCGGGAGAAACTGTTTCTACTAGCAGGAGGGTCGGTAACCAGAGCACTCAGATTTCAGTTAGAGTTGATCGGGAGAAACTGTTTCTACTGGCAGGAGGGTCGGTAACCAGAGCACACAGATTTCAGTTAGAGTTGATCGGGAGAAACTGTTTCTACTGGCAGGAGGGTCGGTAACCAGAGCACTCAGATTTCAGTTAGAGTTGATCGGGAGAAACTGTTTCTACTGGCAGGAGGGTCGGTAACCAGAGCACTCAGATTTCAGTTAGAGTTGATCGGGAGAAACTGTTTCTACTAGCAGGAGGGTCGGTAACCAGAGCACTCAGATTTCAGTTAGAGTTGATCGGGAGAAACTGTTTCTACTAGCAGGAGGGTCGGTAACCAGAGCACACAGATTTCAGTTAGAGTTGATCGGGAGAAACTGTTTCTACTGGCAGGAGGGTCGGTAACCAGAGCACTCAGATTTCAGTTAGAGTTGATCGGGAGAAACTGTTTCTACTGGCAGGAGGGTCAGTAACCAGAGCACTCAGATTTCAGTTAGAGTTGATCGGGAGAAACTGTTTCTACTAGCAGGAGGGTCGGTAACCAGAGCACTCAGATTTCAGTTAGAGTTGATCGGGAGAAACTGTTTCTACTGGCAGGAGGGTCGGTAACCAGAGCACTCAGATTTCAGTTCGAGTTGATCGGGAGAAACTGTTTCTACTGGCAGGAGGGTCAGTAACCAGAGCACTCAGATTTCAGTTAGAGTTGATCGGGAGAAACTGTTTCTACTGGCAGGAGGGTCGGTAACCAGAGCACTCAGATTTCAGTTAGAGTTGATCGGGAGAAACTGTTTCTACTAGCAGGAGGGTCGGTAACCAGAGCACTCAGATTTCAGTTAGAGTTGATCGGGAGAAACTGTTTCTACTGGCAGGAGGGTCGGTAACCAGAGCACACAGATTTCAGTTAGAGTTGATCGGGAGAAACTGTTTCTACTGGCAGGAGGGTCGGTAACCAGAGCACTCAGATTTCAGTTAGAGTTGATCGGGAGAAACTGTTTCTACTGGCAGGAGGGTCAGTAACCAGAGCACTCAGATTTCAGTTAGAGTTGATCGGGAGAAACTGTTTCTACTGGCGGGAGGGTCGGTAACCAGAGCACTCAGATTTCAGTTAGAGTTGTTCGGGAGAAACTGTTTCTACTGGCAGGAGGGTCAGTAACCAGAGCACTCAGATTTCAGTTAGAGTTGATCGGGAGAAACTGTTTCTACTGGCAGGAGGGTCGGTAACCAGAGCACTCAGATTTCAGTTAGCTGGCAAAAGAACCAGGTGGGAGAAGAGGAATTGGATAAACCCTTGAAAAGGAAAAATTTGCAGGGCTATACGGAAAGAACAGGGCCGCAGAACTAATTGGATCGCTCTTTGAAAGAGCTGGCCCGAGCAGGATGGGCCGAATGGCCTCCTTCTGTCCTATATGATTTTATGAAATAGTAAAAGAAATGATTAATGCAGAGAAACAAACTATATTATTTTCCGTTTACCTTACATCATACATGATTCACCGTAATAGTTTTCTGTCCAACTCAGTAGGGCGTCTATACTTTTATGTTAATACTGAGCCCTGTCACAGGAAGAAGTATACGCATCATAAAGTTTTTATTATAGAAAGAGGGAGTATCCATAGCTGGGCACTCGGGATGCAAAGAGCAATTTGTATGAGTACCTCTCTTAGAAAAGTTTTAAAAAGCCACCACATTGTGATATGGGAATTCCCTTCTGTAAGCACCTGTACACTTATTCCAGTCTCTGAGACCCACAACAGTCAAAGTGCTGATACATCTATCCTCGCTGCAGTTTTGTCTGGGTGTACTCTTTATGTTAGACATTTCTCTTTAAGTACAGCACATGGTGTTACTTTCATGGCCAAATACTGATCCTATAATCAAAGAGTCAGACCATTCCCAAAGGAATTACTAAGTCATACAGTACTGGATACTCCTGGTTAAACTACAAACATCCTACCTGCATCATGTGAAGCGAGAGCCCGGAGCATCTTCCCAGCACTCCTGCGTGTCTGTGTTTCCTTGTTACAGAGTAATTCCATAAGCACATCCAAAGCTCCCGTCTCTTTGAACACCCCTACCAGCGAGCCAATACTAGCATAGGCACTCAGAACATGGATTGTGTGCGAAATATTCAAGGATGAGTCTGGTCCAGATTTGCGAGACATCTGTCGCCTCGCTCTTTGCACCAAATGCTTAACGTCCTCCTTCATGTCAAGTAACTCTACATCGTCAAACGTGACATCAGAGTCTGCGCTCACTGTGCACGATCTGGCACTTGGCTCCTGTTCCTCTTTCACTCTCTGGCCCTCAGGTTTCCGTTTCCCAAGGAGCGTAGGACAGTTAGCATATACGTCTTCAGCTGACATCCACATCAAAATATTGTCCACTTTGTTGTCGCTAGATGAACTGTTTCCTCCATTACTGCTGCTGCCTCCGCCTCCACTGTCATCTATAGTCAGCACATTCCAGCGAATGAGATACTCTGTAAGACCGTCGTGTGAGCGACGCTGTCGGATCAGTTCTTCTGGATACGCCTGTATTTTGGGTCCCAGCTGGACCAGAAGGTTTTTGCTGCGCCGTTCACCCATTGTGTTAGTACCTGCACAGAAAGCGACAATTACAGTTACAGCAAAGCATTTTCAATACTTAACTGACGTCATCCACCAAATGTGAAATACTTGCTACTAGGATCCCATGTCTGACTAAATGGTCACACCTTACTGGAATCATTCTACTGCAACTGTATGATTTATTTTTAAACACAACGAATTTATGGTTCTTCTGCAGATCTGATATTAGTTGCAGGTTTTTGACAAGCACAGGAAGAATGGCTAAGTATGTGTGCAATCTTGCCAACGTAAGGATATGCTGAATAACTCAACCTCAACTTGACAAGACAATGTGCACAAAGTTCATTTCAGCAATTACAATTCACCAGGATTCGTCAAGTGAACCGAATCAGTAGGAATGAGAGGTTTCCAGTGATAGGAACAAGCGGCCCACACAACACTCATATATGGCTTGATTAACTACATTACAGGAAACTCTTTTTTATCCGGCACCGACGGGACCGGCGTGCTGCCAGTTGATCAAAAAGTCCGGATTACAGAGAGGTATACTTACTAAGGTACGAGAGCCCCGTACACGGCCACAGATCCAGGCGTCCCTGTTGCATGGCAACAGGTGCAGGAACCCCGGTTACACGGCCACAGATCCAAGCATCCCTGTTGCATGGCAACAGGTGCAGGAACCCCGGTTACACGGCCACAGGTCCAAGCATCCCTGTTGCATGGCAACAGGTGCAGGAACCCCGGTTACACGGCCACAGATCCAAGCATCCCTGTTGCATGGCAACAGGTGCAGGTACCCCGGTTACACGGCCACAGATCCAAGCATCCCTGTTGCATGGCAACAGGTGCAGGAACCCCGGTTACACGGCCACAGAGCCAGGCATCCCTGTTGCATGGCAACAGGTGCAGGAACCCCGGTTACACGGCCACAGATCCAAGCATCCCTGTTGCATGGCAACAGGTGCAGGAACCCCGGTTACACGGCCACAGATCCAAGCATCCCTGTTGCATGGCAACAGGTGCAGGAACCCCGGTTACACGGCCACAGAGCCAGGCATCCCTGTTGCATGGCAACAGGTGCAGGAACCCCGGTTACACGGCAACAGGTGCAGGAACCCCGGTTACACGGCCACAGATCCAGGAACCCCGGTTACACGGCCACTAATATGAAGTAAAACTTACCTGAACCTACTCCTGAATTTTGCCGGTTAAGAGAGATTTCCGGTTATTTAGGTGCTGGTAAAAAGCGAGTTTCCTGTACTACAATAAATAAACCTTTTTAAAATTAAAAATGCATTTTTACAAACAAAGGTTGTTGACTTAGTGCAGGACTCTCTGACAGAGGACGGGATTGAGGAAGGCTACAAGATGACACGATATTTAAAACTCTGGGGCCAGCCAGATGGGCTGCGATTCCTGTAGTGTCTTACCACTTATACCTCCACACTTATCACGGACAGCCACCTATACTGGGCAAATGGCACCAACCATCTGCCATTACCTCGGAAGTCAATTACAAAGGCGCCACTTATAACATGTAAATGTGCCGGCTATTCCAGGCGTTCGGGTTCGGGCGCCTCCAGCACACTACACAGGCTGAAAAGAAAAAGATAATAATAATCAGCCTTTTACATTGTATGTTTCACGGGGTCAGAATTGGTGCAGCTTAGAGAATATTACAAATATCGGCCATTTCCTGCGACAGTATTGCCATTTACAAGTGTGGTTACAATTAGGGCTCAAACAGTGAGAAAGGCTGAAAAGTTCTCACTCTGGAACTAAAACAAAGAAGTCGTTTTAATTAAAAGGAACTTTCAGTGGTTAAAATTTCAGTAATATGTTCTCTCAGGATTTACCATCCATTCTTAGATAGAGTGTGCTGGCGAGGTGTCTAACCATCGAGGGCATCACACCTGAGCCTAAACCTGCCCTTACCTGCACACTTTACACTGGGAATTACTGAATGTCTGGGCCAGGAGTCATACTAGGAACCAGGATACTGTACTTCTGAGAATATCATTTTGAGAAACAGAAACCAGAAACTGTAAAAGCAGCAGAGAAGTAAAAAGGGCTAACCGGATCTTTAATTGTTAACGAGGCTGGCACCCATGATGTTACCCCTTGCTGATAGAAACAATGTAGCAGAAACTGTTTAGACTTTAGTGATTGCAAACACATTACCATAATGTTGAGGTGATCGTAACACATTACCATAATGTTGAGGTGATCGTAACACATTACCATAGTGTTGAGGTGATCGTAACACATTACCATGATGTTTACTTAGCTGTAACCCATTCAGTAAAATGTGACTTCTTTATTTCAAACTGCCAGACCAGGAAATCCAATTAAATGTATACATGCACAGCTCATGATTGGTGCAGAATGTACGAGGTGTTAATGCTCTCTCAAAAGCAGGGATAAAAATGTAGCACGCTGTATGAGAAATAGCTTGCTCTGTTGGGTTCGTTAGACTCTTGCAGGAGTCGGTGCTGACATTTCAGAGTAAGACTCCGCGGGTAATAAATCGTTTGAATTCTCCAGTTGTTCGACTCAGTGTTTGCTGAACCAGACTGAGGGTGAAAGAATCCGTTCTATCACTTCCAAAAGCACAGCTGCATACACACCTCTCGGGAAATAATACTCTTTAATATTTAATAGTTAGCTGGTGCATTTTGCAACAATCTCATGAATAAACAGTTTTACATTAGATGACTAAAACTGGCTTCAGTTAGAAAACACTACTACTTTTGGCATGTATTGCAAAATTTACTGAAATATAAAAGCAACATTCATGTTAAAATACCTCAGCTTTGGGTTCTTTTTACATAAAGGTAAATGGAAATTACGAGGTCTTAAATTAGCATCGAGGTAGTCTGTGCAAACGCCGAGGTAGTCTGTGCAAACGCCGAGGTAGTCTGTGCAAACGCCGAGGTAGTCTGTGCAAACGCCGAGGTAGTCTGTGCAAACGCCGAGGTAGTCTGTGCAAACGCCGAGGTAGTCTGTGCAAACGCCGAGGTAGTCTGTGCAAACGCCGAGGTAGTCTGTGCAAACGCCGAGGTAGTCTGTGCAAACGCCGAGGTAGTCTGTGCAAACGCCGAGGTAGTCTGTGCAAACGCCGAGGTAGTCTGTGCAAACGCCGAGGTAGTCTGTGCAAACGCCGAGGTAGTCTGTGCAAACGCCGAGGTAGTCTGTGCAAACGCCGAGGTAGTCTGTGCAAACGCCGAGGTAGTCTGTGCAAACGCCGAGGTAGTCTGTGCAAACGCCGAGGTAGTCTGTGCAAACGCCGAGGTAGTCTGTGCAAACGCCGAGGTAGTCTGTGCAAACGCCGAGGTAGTCTGTGCAAACGCCGAGGTAGTCTGTGCAAACGCCGAGGTAGTCTGTGCAAACGCCGAGGTAGTCTGTGCAAACGCCGAGGTAGTCTGTGCAAACGCCGAGGTAGTCTGTGCAAACGCCGAGGTAGTCTGTGCAAACGCCGAGGTAGTCTGTGCAAACGCCGAGGTAGTCTGTGCAAACGCCGAGGTAGTCTGTGCAAACGCCGAGGTAGTCTGTGCAAACGCCGAGGTAGTCTGTGCAAACGCCGAGGTAGTCTGTGCAAACGCCGAGGTAGTCTGTGCAAACGCCGAGGTAGTCTGTGCAAACGCCGAGGTAGTCTGTGCAAACGCCGAGGTAGTCTGTGCAAACGCCGAGGTAGTCTGTGCAAACGCCGAGGTAGTCTGTGCAAACGCCGAGGTAGTCTGTGCAAACGCCGAGGTAGTCTGTGCAAACGCCGAGGTAGTCTGTGCAAACGCCGAGGTAGTCTGTGCAAACGCCGAGGTAGTCTGTGCAAACGCCGAGGTAGTCTGTGCAAACGCCGAGGTAGTCTGTGCAAACGCCGAGGTAGTCTGTGCAAACGCCGAGGTAGTCTGTGCAAACGCCGAGGTAGTCTGTGCAAACGCCGAGGTAGTCTGTGCAAACGCCGAGGTAGTCTGTGCAAACGCCGAGGTAGTCTGTGCAAACGCCGAGGTAGTCTGTGCAAACGCCGAGGTAGTCTGTGCAAACGCCGAGGTAGTCTGTGCAAACGCCGAGGTAGTCTGTGCAAACGCCGAGGTAGTCTGTGCAAACGCCGAGGTAGTCTGTGCAAACGCCGAGGTAGTCTGTGCAAACGCCGAGGTAGTCTGTGCAAACGCCGAGGTAGTCTGTGCAAACGCCGAGGTAGTCTGTGCAAACGCCGAGGTAGTCTGTGCAAACGCCGAGGTAGTCTGTGCAAACGCCGAGGTAGTCTGTGCAAACGCCGAGGTAGTCTGTGCAAACGCCGAGGTAGTCTGTGCAAACGCCGAGGTAGTCTGTGCAAACGCCGAGGTAGTCTGTGCAAACGCCGAGGTAGTCTGTGCAAACGCCGAGGTAGTCTGTGCAAACGCCCGAGGTAGTCTGTGCAAACGCCGAGGTAGTCTGTGCAAACGCCGAGGTAGTCTGTGCAAACGCCGAGGTAGTCTGTGCAAACGCCGAGGTAGTCTGTGCAAACGCCGAGGTAGTCTGTGCAAACGCCGAGGTAGTCTGTGCAAACGCCGAGGTAGTCTGTACAAACGCCGAGGTAGTCTGTACAGGCAAATTAATGTCACTACACAAACACCAGATCTTGAATGTGCATTTTTCAGAACGATTTCTTTGTACAGTTTAGCATAAAGCGAGATTCGATCAGCTGGACAGTAATCACTCACTTCTGGCGAAGTTTTTTGGGTCCAAGGATTTGAATAGCTCCCCCAATTGCTCACAGGAGGAATGACCTTTGTACAAGGTTCAGAGGGCTCCAATGACGGGAGTAACGACTTTTAGAGAAGGAAAAGTGGAGAAGATGTGAGGGGGAAGAATTCGGAATCTAAAGCAGAAACCAATGACCATCCAGAGCAAATTCAAATCACCCAACAAAATGAGCATCGAAATGTGACATTCCAGTGATTACACTGATGGGATCAGCAGATATTCTGCTGGAATTGGAGACTTTGAGCCAATTACCACATTAATCTTCCTCTGTGCAAGCTCCCTATCCCAGCACAAAAACAGACAATTCCTCCGAAATTTTAATAGCTTCTACTTTTTGAGGCATTAGCTCCCTTACTGGTGGGTATGGTTTCACTCACCCTCCAGTACCTCACTTAAACGGCCATTATGCAAGAAAGATCTGAGTGAGGGTTGGCAGAATTCCCTACAGAAGAGACTGTCCCAGTAGAACCTGACCCTGTCAACCACACAGGCTTACTTCTAGTAGAAGTCGCTGAGAGCCCACCCTAAACCTGTAGCCAATTGAAGCACCCCTCCTGGATAATATGAGGACAAGCAAAACTGTAAACCTGAAACTCTCAACCCTGGTGAGCAAATTCAGCAGCTGGCCACATCCATTTGCTCTGGTTCTCGATTGGGGGCTCTAAGATTTCTCTCCTGGTGGATTTCCATACAACAAAACTTGAAGTACCATCACGTTTGTGGCTGCTGTGTTATATAACAGTTCACTAGAGTCTCAGTGCTGCGCCTATTTTAAGGTTAGATGATAATTTGTGCATGTTGGCCCAGACGTTTGTGACCATGGTCCATAAGTATGTGGCCATGATTAGGAATCCTGTAAAAACCACCCGCTGTGGTCAGCAAGAAATCTGGGGGAAAGGCTTCACCCGCGGTCAGGAATCTCTGGATCCAATACCTTGAAGCCTTCAGCAACCCTCGCATTAAACACATCTGTGGCAGAGGGGTCGGGAAAGAAAGACTTGCATTTATCGAGAGAAACAGTTAAGCAGTGATGCAATTCTTATTTGTCCTTGAGCAATGTGAGGTGAACGAGTCTTTTCTAAATAACATTATCCAGTCTCCCAAAAACAATTACATCATTGTTCAGGTACGTCTTCCTTAACTTACTCAACAGTGTTTTATCAATGACTAACGTTAAGTAACACCCTTACAGAACAGACTCAGTTCCTGGAATACTGCAGAAGTCAAGTGACACCACATGGATAAGCAAAGCTCGAGCAGTTTGCTCATCCATTGGGCCTACAAGGGTAGCCTCATAGCTTCAAACGCAGGTTCCGATCGGAGTTTGAAAAATATCTTCACAAACAATATATCAGAATCCTTCATGCAATTTGAAGCAAGCATGTCCCCTTCCCTTGTCAAATTAATGTTTTTCCAGCATAACTACAAGAATTTTTTAATAAACAAATTTTAAAAATGAAGTATTCCCTCCACATTAACGCTAGTATGATAAATATGAGGATTAAAGATGCTGCCTGACTCAAAGTTGATAGAGTACATCACCTTTGTGCCACAGGTTTTTCACTGCTTGTAATTTACTGTTAGCAAATCCTCCCACCGATTGCAATTTTCTAAATGGAGAACTCAAAATTTCATGTATACGGTCATGTGATCGTATTCAGCTAGGCATCCTGTAGTCTGACGAGTGAACTCTTCACTCGTTGTCGCAGATACTAACCCGTGAGTATAGGCTTCAGTTGCACAGCCCAATAACCAACAGCTCCTTGAACTGGGGTAAGAGTACAACTTTAATCCTGGATCACTGCCAATTGCACGTACATTAGGAAATCCAATTAAGGTCATTAGAAAGAGTAGATAATACAGCCCAAGATTTTCATTTTCAACAATCCAATCCTCCCACAAAAAGAAACAAGGAAGGACAGTGAAAGACCTGGCACTAAACAATCCCAAATCATTCTGTGCAACATGAGCTTCAGATCTAAGGTCAGACAGCTTTCCACAATAAAGGAAAGCCAGAAAGTCTGCATCACAAAACTTTACCATAGTCCAGCCACAGCAGAACAGGCTAGGCAGTCTGTGTCTGAATGTTTTTCCTAGGGATCAATGCATCCCGTCAGGATTATCACTCTTATTTTGCAAAGACATAGTGGGCATCACTGTCCAGCGTGTGCTGTACTTCCCTTCTTTCTCATTCGGAATTTTTACTTGCTTCATTATTGCCATCTGTCCCATTTCCACTACAGGCAGGGAGAGAGATTTACACTCATGGAAATTGCCCACAGTGCTCAGCAAGAATGAACCCACTCCATCCAGACTTGCTACAAAGGAGGAGTTTCACTCTGGCTGAGCAGACTGGCTAAGTTCAGCACTAGTTAGTATAAAACGCACTCTCATTAAAGGGGGTAACCCTGTTAAAGTTTAACAGGCCATGTGTGATACTGACTACAGAATGTTGGGTTCAATACACCAATACCAACCACGCATTACTTGGCTGATGTATTCAAGGGTGACAACTTTACCACTACACAAAGTACATTCATGGCATGCGTCCTCTTAAAATACTGGGTTACTTATGTATAAAAGTTCACCATCCTCTATAACAAAAACCACCCAGTATCACGAGCTTTAAAACAGGTATCCCAAATACAGTACTAATTCAGTGACCCACGACCTCTGACAGAAACCCAAACTACAACCCTGTAAAATTTAAACCACCATTTAAACACCCTGCCAACTGCTCTCATGACAACTGCAGCAGATTAGAATTTAGTATAATCTCAGAACAGGGCATCACTTATCAGATCTTAATTAACAACATTCCTGGGGCTCCAGTTCGTCACAGCTCGAAACACTGCTGCCAAATGGCATGCAGACAATATACTGAGCAAACAGCTCCAAAACCAACAGGCCAAGGGGTGAAGCTGAAATGTACAATAAAGAATGCAGTCTTGATAAAACTGTCAGCAGCATAAGTGATGTAGTAAATTTTACGACTGCATTTGTTGGGGGGGGGGGGGGGGGGGGCGGGGGGTCAGCCAGGTATCTGGTATATGTGGAAACCCTCTCTGTTTAACAGTCTCCTTACAAACTCCTGAGAGGGGTACTGCTGGGATTTGTTTAACCAGGTAAAAACATGCAACATAAGACACAGCGCTGGTTATGTTTTCCATTAGTTGGTGATTTGACACTGATGACCATCAGTTTGAGTCCTCAGTAAGCAGAGAAAAGATGCCAAGACCACCTCAGGTTGCAAAGGAAGCAACATATCTCACAGTAAAGTGCAAGTGCATAGCCACCAGCTTCGTGACCACAGCATGAACACACTACACCAAACAGAGGATCCAGCAGCTGGAGGTGCATACTCTGACAGCAGCAACCCTAACCCTGAGTGTATGCTCGCCCCCAGCAGCTGTCGCCCCCAGCAGCTGTCGCCCCCAGCAGCTGTCGCCCCCAGCAGCTGTCGCCCCCAGCAGCTGTCGCCCCCAGCAGCTGTCGCCCCCAGCAGCTGTCGCCCCCAGCAGCTGTCGCCCCCAGTAGAAGTTTCCTCAGCAACTATACAAAGGATATCCACTTTTATCATGAAAGAACCTACACATGACAATTTGCAACATGATTGCTACCTTGATGTTCAATGTTTAAATAATGAGTTTAGTGCCTTATTGTTCTATCTGCAGATTTAGCTTGCTTTAGTGTATATTTTTTTCTTGTATTAAACAATTTGTAGCTTAGCCTGAGAAATATTTCATCTTTTTCTGTCTCTGAGAAATCAAGAGTATACAGTTGGTATTCTGCACTATTTGTGGTATTACCCAGTGGTAATTGGGTAGGTTGTTGGCCATAAGGCAGATTACATCCCATTCTCAACACTCCGTTTATAAGACACATATAATCTGCCTTCGAAAGCTGTGTTTAGCAGTGTGCATGAAGAGTGTTGGGAGAGTGCAAAAGTAGTCGCACTCTTTTTTGCAGATGATACTGAGGTGCTGGCAGATTTATTTGGGTGTGTGTTTGTCACTAAGTTGAACAATGAACTAGATCAAATCTGACATGAACAATAATTCCAGCCAGTTATCTAACTGCGCTGCCTATAGGCTCTCCAACTAAAAGGACAAAGGAACAGAAACAGCAGCCGTGGATCCATCTAAAAATCTCAGAGCACAAGCCTCACTACAATTCAAACAAAAGTAAACAATACAAATCTTAGAACTTGAAACCAGTCAGGTCCCACAATTCTTTCCTAATCACCTGGCAGACACACCCCAAGTGTCCCTTTCCATGCCATCCAATGCATTATTACTGAAGACATCAAATAAGATGGATGACAGTGGACAACCTTTCACGAGAAACAGGTTCTGTGCATTCCTTATCTACCTTTATGTTGAAGCTGACTACATTATCATCACATCCAGACCCTCTTAATACTTAGTCTCACTCCATAACAGGAAGGCACTGCCTGAACAGTCCTGGCATACAAGAGGAAGTGAATGGACTTGAGCTTTAGTATGTGTTCCTGTGCTGGCACTATCCCACACCAATAAATAATATGGTTTCCTCATTTGGTGTGCATCCAACCCCTTTCATTGCCGTGATTCATTTTGTTCAGTCTCCGGAGTATTTGTTAAATCACTGCAAATACCTGGAGATGCGCAGGGAGATGAGCTACAACCAGCACCTAACCAGACCATATCCAAGACATCAACAGTAATACATCATTACAGAAGGATTCTCTTTGTTCATGTTACACGGAGATGCTCACCACTCCAGACAATGGTGAACAAACAAGATTCCAACCTCCTCCACAGCATTTCCTCCTTTGACCCACAACTCCTTTACAACTCTATGTTGATCCAACTTTTGGTCTTGTGTACACCAATAACCATCCCCCCTTCGCCCCACCATTAGCAGCCTTGCCTTTAGCTGTCTGGGTCCCACTCTAGAATGTCCTCCCTAAACCTCTGCACCTTGCCTGCTCCACTCTCCTCCTGCAATTCTACCACTTTGACCAGGCTTTTCATCAACCCTCCCAATATCGCCTTCTTTGGTCCAGCGTTCCGTTTTTCTGTTTACAATTCTGTTAAGCATATTCACTTGTGAGGGAATCCAAAATTAGGAGCCATAAATATGATGGTCACTAATAAATCCAATAGGTAATTCAGGAGAAACGTCTTTACCCAGAGAGTTTGGAGAATGCGGAACTCAATACCACAGGGGGGAGTTGAGGCAAGTCGCACAGATGCATTTATGAGAAAGCTAAATAAGTACACAAGGGAGAAAGGTTATGCCGATAGAGTGAGATGAAGAGGGGTAAAAGGAGGCTCGTGTGGAGCAAACACACCAACATGGACCAGATGGGCCAAATAGCCTGTTTCTGTGCTGCACATTCGATGTCATTCTATGAAGTGCCTCACAACACTTTTCCACATTAAAGGCCCTATATAACTAAGTTGTGGAGGACAAGATCTGACTTTGCCATGGTGCCCGCATGGTCAAATAACCTGCCAACGCTCACTGTCAAGGCTAATAAATAAGGAATGGCTCCCTAAGTGCAGCATCAGTGAACAGTCAGCACTGTGGAACCTTATCCATGAACGAATCAGCACATTCCGGAGAGATGGGGATAACAAAAGAACGTAAGAAATAGGAGCAGTAGGCCATACAGCCCCTCGAGCCTGCTCCACCATTCAATATGATCACAGCTGATCATCGACCTCAGCTCCACTTTCCCGCCCAATCTCCATAGTCTTTGATTCCCTGAGAGTCCAAAAATATCTATTTCAGCCTTGAATATACTCAAAGACTCAGCATCCACAGCCCTCTGGGGCAGAGAATTCCAAAGATTCACAACCCTCTGAGTGAAGACATTCCTCCTCAGCTCGATCTTGTGGCCGACCCCTTATCCTGAGACTATGCCCCCTAGTTCTAGACACTCCAGCCAGGGGAAACAACCTCTCAGCATCTACCCTGTCAATCCCCTTCAGAATCTTGTATGTTTCAATGAGATCTCCTCTCATTCTTCTAAACTCCAGAGAGTTTAGGCCCATTCTCCACAATCTCTCATCATAGGACAGCCCTCTCATCCCAGGAATCAATCCAGTGAACCTTCATTGCACCGCCTCCAAGGCAAGAATATCCTTCCTTAGATAAGGAGACCAAAACTGTGCACAGTGCTCCAGGTGTGGTCTCACCAAGGCCCAGTACAATTGTCCCGAATGCATTCCATGAACTTGTCCTCCAGACTACCTTTGCCAATTTGATTTGTCCAGTCTATATGAAGATTAAAGTCCCCCACGATTATTGCATACCTTTTTTACAAGCTCCTACTATTTCTTGATTAATAACATGTAGAAGAAAAGAATTTGAGCGTTGTGCAAAGCTTCTACTGAAACATCAACCCATCCAACACACAAAACTGCGCCAGCTCCATTCTAAATTACACATTAAACTTTAAGGATCATTTGCACCATAACTGCTTCACAAATGTTCCAGACAGGAAAATTTAATCTCACAACTGCTGCCATGAATTTAAGGGCCCAGCTAGTAAAACATTAATGAAAAGCTTACGGCATGTTCATAGTATCAGCATCATTCTCTACCCCCACCCCCAACTGCACTCCCCTTTATCGAGCTGAAATTGACAGTGACCAATTCTGCAGTGCCTCTATCTCAATTCCATAATCTTGTGCTCCCGCAGACATCATTATCCGTTAAACACTCCCAGGTATTGCAATGGAGCCGTTCAGATCAATTCAAATTAATTTCAATTAACCATAAAACTTTATCAAACCACATATGCAGTTCCCACTGAGTCAACAGTACAAGAATCAAATAATACTTTGTACACTATGTCCCCAGTCCATTTAAATTCTGGTGTATTTCTGATGAAAATCCCTATCTATCGAGTTAAAAACACTCCACTTGCCCCCCACCCTACTCCAAGCCACCCCTCTCCCGCCCATCTCTGCTCCAAAACCTCAACATGCCATCACCACAAACTCACAATTTGTCACGTTTTTACTAGAAGCCTCTAGTAATACTGTAATCTACATTTTAATAACTTCATACAACTTTACTTCCTCGTGCACTGCCAAAGCTGTTGTCATCACATAACCTTTATTGGAGAGATGGTGGGATGCAAGTTGTGGATTTCTTCAAATGTCAGATCGTCTAACAACTCAGAATCTGAAACCAGAAGCCCATTCAGACTTGACATCTAAACTTCAGGAATCAAATAATGGGCCAAAATGAAGAGGAGGTTGGTGCAGCAACAAGGACCTTTGCCAGATATCGGAGCAGCATTTTGGATACAATGTCAAAACATGCTTGTGACGCAATATTGCATCAATTGAATTTACAGACCAATTTGAAGACACAGAACATCTTGGCCAATCGACTAGACACTTGCGCACATACTCAGATCAAATACTGCACTGAAACACTGTGTGCTTCAATTTAAGGGCTCAAATTGTTGAACTCATCAATTCAAGGCTCCAATTCTTTTGTAACATTCATCAGTACTTTTTCCTCGAATTTCCCTTATTATGTTAAGGAAACAATTCCCCCATTTGTTCCCTTCCTACCCAGAAACACCAATTCTTCCCAGGGGGCAAATCCATAGGTGCCAGGTGCCCTCTGGCACTTCACCCATGTGGCCATCCTTCAGTTGGACAATCACAGCTGAGCCCAATTCTGTCCTCAACCAATATCCACACAGGGACAATTTCTAACCGTGTCCTCAAAATGGAGTCAGTCAGATTGAATGCTGGGAAAGCTACGGCTAATTAAATCATGAAGGCTTACACAGACAGAACATTCCTTACCAATGACAGAAGAGTGCAGCTAATTATGATTCTAAGGTTAATAAATAATTGTTGGTTCCTGTCGCATGACTTCTTTGATAATTGGCAAGAAAGGGTTAGTTCACTCAGTAACTTATGCGGATCCTGATGGGAGGCCGGTTGTGTAAATGCTAATACAGGGTACAATCCAAACTGGTCGATGCAAGACAGTTCAGTGAAATAAATTTAAGCATCATTAACTCCTAGGCATAAACTTTCAGCTGTGGCTCAGTGGGTAGCACTCTCTCACCTCTGAGTCAGAAGGTCGTGGGTTCAAGTCCCACTCCAGAGACTTGAGCACAAAAATCTAGGCTGACACTCCAGTGCAGTGCCGAGGGAAATCTGCACTGTCGGAGGTGCCGTCTTTCGGATGAGCCGTTAAACCGAGGCCCCGTCTGCTCTCTCAGGTGGATGTAAAAAGATCCCACAGCACTATTTCAAAGAGCAGTAGGGGAGTTATCACCGGTGTCCTAGCCAATATTTATCCCTCAATAAACATCATTAAAACAGATTATCTGGTCATTATCACATTGCTGTTTGTGGGAGCTTGCTGTGTGCAAATTGGCTGCTGCGTTGCCTACATTACAACAGTGGCTACACTTCAAAAAGTACTTCATTGGCTGTAAAGTGCTTTCAGGCGGCCTGAGGTCGTGAAAGGTGCTATAAAAATGCACGTCTTTCTTTCTTAAAATGTGTGGTAAACCACAGACAGTTCCTTGAAAAGGTGAAGGGTTAAGGATTTATGTGGTGTCCTTGATGAAGATTCTTGTCAGAGTACCAATCCCAGTTTCTTACACCTTACTTCATCACCCACCCTGCAACCCAAACTAGTAGAGACATACCAAAATTAATTCTATGATTCTCTCACTACAGTACAGCTGAAGTCAGCTAATGCAGCACAAAGAAGCAATTAAACAAGCCCATTCTTGGTCTACACTATACACTTTTCTACCAGACTCAACCATCAGGGTAGTTTTTATTTTGCTAAACTATGCCAGTACATGCTTGCTAAACGCCAATTGGCCCAGAAATTCGGGTGCCCACACGTGAGTACGCGCTGGGTGCTCACACGTAGGCCTAATGAAAGTGCCGGTTTCGTGCATGCACTGCGCGTGCGCGGGAAACCGGAACTTCCGTTCCCTTGAAAGGGGTTGAGAGGTGGAACGCGTGCGCCGGAGAGGCAGTGTGTGCGCATCGAACTTACGTTTTTATTGCAGGTTTCTCCGGGAAGGTAAGTCTCCAGCAGTTACACTTTTAAAAAGCAGGCGCAAGGCCTGCTTTTAACAAGGTAAGTGATGAATTAATTAAAATTAAAACATTTTTTCCACAGGTTTATTATTTTTAAATACTTTAAAGAAAGGTAAGTTTATTTTTAGCCCCGTTAGAAAATGTAATTAATTTTTTCAAAAATTTAAATTATTGTTTAAAATAGATATTTCATGTAATTTATAGTTATTTTAAAAATTATCATTTTTTAAAAATATATTTGAAGTTTGAGTGATGTTTTGGGGCTTATAGTATTTATAGGTTTGACAGCTCTTCCTGTCAAATTTATGAATGAAGCATTCCCTGCTACCATTGGCTCCCCATGGCCCATGTGATCCCAGGGGACACTTTGAACTAACTGCGCCCCTGGGATACGCAAGCACTGCGCGCCGGCAGTTGGAGGAGGCCCAGGATCGGAATCCCACGCGGGCCCACAGCTCAACGGCCGGCGTGCAAGGTAAGTGCAGGTCGGAGGCTTGCACCCGCAGGAAGCCCCCGACCCGAATTTCTGGGCCAATTTAAAGAATGCACACAAGTCATTCCACTAATTTGTAGCTTTCACAAAAAAAAAATCACAGAATGCAATCTTTAAAACATCACTTGCACCTCTATCGTGCTCGAGTGCAGGAAGACATCTCAAAGCACTTTACATTGAGAACAAGTCAAATCCCCGAATCCTGTAAATAACAGAATTTTACTCAATCATAATTCTATTAACCTAATTTATCGATGGATGGAATTACAGAATCCAGTCCATTTAGTCCCTCGAGCCTGTTCCACCATTCAGTGAGATCACATAACTTCATATACCTGCCCATATCCCTTAAAACCTTTGGTTAACAAAAATCTATCAATCTCAGATTTAAAATTAATTGATCTAGCATCAATTGCTGTTTGCGGAAGAAAGTTCCAAACTTCTTTGTGTGCAGAAGTGTTTCCCAATTTCACTCTTGAAAGGGCTGGTTCTAATTTTTAGGCTATGTTCCCTAGTCCTAAAATCCCCAATCAGCAGAAATAGTTTCTCTCTGTCTACCCTATCTGTTCTCCTAAATATCCTGAAAACTTCGATCAAATCACCCCTTAACCTTCTAAATTCCAGGGAATACAACCATATTTGTGTAATCTCTCCTCACAATTTAACCCTTGGAATCCAGGTATCATTCTAATAAATCTACGCTGTACTCCCTCCAAGACCAATATATCTAAAGTGTGGTGCCCAGAACTGAACACAGTGCTCCAGATGTGGTTTTACCAGGGCGTTGTATAGCTGTAGTATTACTTCTACCTCCTTGTATTCTAGTCCACCAGATATAAAGGCCAACATTCCATTAGCCTTTTTCATTACTTTTTGTACCTGTCCATGACATTTTAATGATCTATGTACCTGGACCCCCACTGCTTCTAGCTTTTTTACCATTTAGAAAGTACTCTGATCTATGTCCAAAGTGGATGACCTCACACTTGCCTATATTGAAATCCATTTGCCACAGTTTTACCCATTCACTTAATCTATTGGTATCTCTTTGTAATTTTATGCTTCCATCTACACTGCTTATAATGCCACGTAACATTGGTAAAGTCCCATAATCTCGCATAGTAAAAACAGAATTTCATCTTTCAGTCGCCATAAACCTATGGCCTTGCACATACCGGATACACGGCTGAATTTGCACCTTTATTCTACTCATGCTATTTTACCATTGATTGAGACTATTTTTGCAAGAATCCATTGCCTGACATTTCTGACGAGCGAATTTGGCTAGGATAAATAAAATTAGAGAGTTAAATGCATGGCTCAAAGACTGGTGTGGGAGAAATGGGTTTTGCTTCCTGGGACACTGGCACCAGTACTGGGACAGGAGGGAGCTGTTCCGTTGGGACGGACTTCACCTGGCCAGTGCTGGGACTAGAATCCTGGCGAATCATATAACTAGGGCTGTAGAGAGGGCTTTAAACTAATTAGTGGGGGGGAGGTTTCTAGAGAGCAAATAATAAAAATGACAACGGAGAAGGTCATAGACCTAGGTAGCAGTGGGGGAATTAAAAACCAAAGAGTGTCAGGAAGGGACAGAATGTATGGAGTAAAAGGGGAAAAAGCAGGAACTAAGTGTCACAAAACATATTTGAAAGTTCTTTATCTGAATGCACGTAGCATTCGTAACAAAATGGACGAGTTGACAGCAGAAATAACTACATATGGATATGATCTTGTGGCCATTACAGAAACATGGCTGCAGGGTGACCATGACTGGGAATTAAACATACAAGGGTATTTAACAATCAGGAAGGACAGGCAGGAAGGAAGGGGAGGTGGGGTGGCTATGTTAATAAAGGAAGGAATCACTGTAATACAGAGAAATGATATTGGGTCAAAAGATCAGGATAATGAAACAGTTTGGGTGGAGATAAGGAATAATAAGGGGAAAAAAACACTGGTGGGCGTAGTCTATAGGCCTCCTAACAGTTGCAACTCTGTTGGGAGTGGGTGGAGGCGGAGCTGAGCGGCAGAGCGACTACAAGAGGCCCCAGAGGCTCAGGTAGGCCCCAGTGCGGCATCGGCAGCGGGCGGAGCTGAGCGGCAGAGCGACTACAAGAGGCCCCAGAGGCTCAGGTAGGCCCCAGTGCGGCATCGGCAGCGGGTGGAGGCGGAGCTGAGCGGCAGAGCGACTACAAGAGGCCCCAGAGGCTCAGGTAGGCCCCAGTGCGGCATCGGCAGCGGGTGGAGGCGGAGCTGAGCGGCAGAGCGACTACAAGAGGCCCCAGAGGCTCAGGTAGGCCCCAGTGCGGCATCGGCAGCGGGTGGAGGCGGAGCTGAGCGGCAGAGCGACTACAAGAGGCCCCAGAGGCTCAGGTAGGCCCCAGTGCGGCATCGGCAGCGGGTGGAGGCGGAGCTGAGCGGCAGAGCGACTACAAGAGGCCCCAGAGGCTCAGGTAGGCCCCAGTGCGGCATCGGCAGCGGGTGGAGGCGGAGCTGAGCGGCAGAGCGACTACAAGAGGCCCCAGAGGCTCAGGTAGGCCCCAGTGCGGCATCGGCAGCGGGTGGAGGCGGAGTCGGGACCAGCGGGAGCAGCGAGGAGGAGCTCGGGAGAAAACCCGGCGACCAGCGAGGCCCGAGACCAGTCGGGAGCAGTGAGTCGGAGCCCGGTATAAAAACCGGAGAGAGGCGAGGCCCGAGACCACAGCTGGGGCAGTCGGGAGAGCAGGAGGCCAGTAACTGCTGGGGCAGTCGGGAGAGCAGGAGGCCAGTAACTGGTGAGTTTAAAAGCTCACCTTTCGCGGGCTTTTTCTTTCACAGCTGGTGCAGTCGGGAGAGCAGGAGGCCAGTAACTCTTATATAGGTGGAGCTGTTGCTAAACCCGAAACACTACAGTGTAGTGTCTCCCACCCTTCCACCTCCTCTAACCTTTTAGGGGTTAGGGGAAGTTGAAAAGGTAGGTTCAATTTATTTTATTTCAGGAGCCTAACCTAGGTGGAAAAGGTTCCAGGACAGGAGGCGGCAGTGAAAATACAACACCAGAAAACAGGTAGGTGACTGGTTGGTGAGTACTTTCACAAACTTATTCTAAGTAGAATTCAATAATTAAGCTAAATCGTAGTAAATAAAAGGGTATTGTAAGGGTTAAGTCATGGAAGGGCAGCTCGGACCCGTGTCATGCTTCTCCTGTGCCATGTGGGAAATCAGGGACACTGTCCCTGACAACGATGTGTGCAGGAAGTGTGTCCAGCTGCAGCTCCTAGCAGACCGCATGGCGGCGCTGGAGCTGCGAATGGACTCACTCTGGAGCATACGCGATGCTGAGGATGTTGTGGATAGCACATTCAGTGAGTTGGTCACACCGCAGGTAAAGGCTAGCTCAGACAGTAAATGGGTGACCAAAAGGCAGGGTAAAGGCAGGAAGGTAGTGCAGGAGTCACCTGCGGTCATCTCCCTCCAAAACAGGTTTACCGTTTTGGGTACTGTTGGGGGAGATGACTTATCAGGGGAAGGCACCAGCAGCCAGGTTCAGGGCACCATGACTGGCTCTGCTGCACAGAAGGGCGGGAAAAAGAGGGATAGGGCTATAGTGATAGGGGATTCAATTGTAAGGGGGATAGATAGGAGTTTCTGTGGCCGAGACCGAGACTCCAAGATGGTATGTTGCCTCCCTGGTGCAAGGGTCAAGGATGTCTCGGAGCGGGTGCAGAGCATTCTGAAGGGGGAGGGGGATCAGCCAGTTGTCGTGGTACATGTAGGTACCAACGATGTAGGTAAAAAGAGGGAGGAGGTCCTACAAGCTGAATTTAGGGAGTTAGGAGCTAAATTGAAAAGTAGGACCTCAAAGGTAGTAATCTCTGGATTGCTACCAGTGCCACGAGCTAATAAGTTTAGAGAGAGTAAGATAGATAAGCTAAATACGTGGCTTGAGCAGTGGTGCAAGGGAGAGGGATTTAAATTCTTGAGGCATTGGAACCAGTTCTTGGGGAGGAGTGACCTGTACCAAGGGGACGGTCTACACCTGAACTGTGAGGGAGCCGATGTCCTCGGGGTAATATTTTCTAGGGCGGTTCGGGAGGATTTAAACTAATTTGGCAGGGGGATGGGAACCTAGGTAGTGGAAAAGAGGGAAGTCATATGAAGTTAGAAATAGATGGTAGAAAGGTGAGAAGCAATAAGCAAAGGAGAGAAACACAAAGGGCCAAACTAATTCATAATGAGAGTGTGAAAAAAGCAAGCCTGAAGGCTTTGTATCTTAATGCTAGAAGCATTAGGAACAAGGTGGATGAATTAGTTGTGGAAATAGAGGTAAACAAGTATGATTTGATTGGGATTACAGAAACGTGGCTGCAGGGTGGGCAAGGCTGGGAACTTAACATCCAGGGATATACAATATTTAGGAAGGATCGGCAAAAAGGTAGGGGAGGTGGGGTAGCATTGCTGGTAAAGGAGGGGATTAATGCAATGGAAAGGGAGGATATTAACTCGGATGAAACGGAATCTGTATGGGTAGAAATGAGAAATAGCAAGGGGAGGAAAACGTTAGTGGGTGTGATATATAGGCCTCCAAATAGTAATATGGAGGTGAGGGAAGGCATAAAAAGGGAAATTAGAGAAGCGTGCGATAAGAGCACAGCTGTCATCATGGGTGACTTTAATTTACATATTGATTGGACTACCCAAATTAGTAAAAATTCTGAGGAGGAGGAATTCCTGGAATGTTTTCGGGACGGTTATCTGGACCAATATGTCGAGGAGCCGACTCGAGATCAGGCCATTTTAGACTGGGTATTGTGCAATGAGAAGGGACTTATCAGCAATCTTCTTGTACGAGGCCCCTTGGGTCAGAGCGATCATAATATGATCGAGCTCTCAGTCGAGATGGAGAGTGAGGAAATTGAATCAGAGACTAAGGTCCAGAACTTAAATAAAGGGAATTACGAGGGTATGAGACGGGAATTGGGTAAGATTGATTGGGTGGTGTTTCTGGGGGGATTGACAGTGGATAGACAATGGCAAGCATTCAAAGATAGAATGGAAGAATTCCAGAACATGTTTATACCGGTTTGGCATAAAAATAAACCTAAAAAGGTGACTCAACCGTGGATAACGAGGGAAATTAGGGACAGCATAAAATCAAAAAAAAGGGCATATCAACTGGCAAAAAAAAGCACCAGACCGGAAGATTGGGGGCAGTACAGGATACAGCAAAAGAGGACAAAGGGATTAATCAGGAAGGGGAAAATAGAATACGAAAGTAAACTTGCAGCAAACATAAAGACAGACTGCAAAAGCTTTTATCGGTATATCAGGAGGAAAAGACTGGTAAAATCCCAAGTCGGTCCCTTGCAGTCCGATTCGGGAGAATATATAATGGAGAATAAGGAAATGGCAGACCAATTAAACTCATACTTTGGTTCTGTATTCACAAGGGAGGACACAAATAACCTCCCAGGAATATCGACAAACATAGGGACTAATGAGAGGGAGGAGCTGACAGAAATTAGTATCTCTAGGGATATGGTGTTGGGTAAGTTGAGGGGACTGAAGGCCGACAAATCCCCGGGGCCTGATAAACTACATCCTAGGGTACTTAAGGAGGTGGCCCTGGAGATAGCAGATGCTCTAAGGATCATCTTCCGGAACTCCATTGACTCGGGAACAGTACCCGTGGATTGGAGGGTAGCTAATGTTACCCCAATATTTAAAAAGGGGGGTAGAGAGAAAGCAGGGAATTATAGACCAGTAAGCCTTACATCGGTTGTGGGCAAAATGCTAGAGTCCATTATTAAGGATAAAATAGCGGAGCACTTGACAAATGGGGAAAGGATCGGACAGTCAACATGGATTTACAAAGGGTAAATCGTGTTTGACTAATCTGCTGGAATTTTTTGAGGAAGTAACTGGTAAAATAGATGGGGGAGAGCCAGTGGATGTGGTGTACCTTGACTTCCAGAAAGCCTTCGATAAGGTTCCACACAAAAGATTATCATGCAAAATTAAGGTTCATGGGATTGGGGGCAAAGTATTAACGTGGATAGAGAACTGGCTGGCGGATAGAAAACAGAGAGTTGGAATAAACGGCTCGTTTTCGGAGTGGCAGGCAGTGACCAGCGGGGTGCCGCAAGGATCTGTCCTGGGACCCCAGCTGTTCACAATATATATAAATGATCTGGATCAGGGAATTGGATGCAATATTTCCAAATTCGCTGACGACACTAAACTAGGAGGAGGGGTGGGCTCTGATGAGGATGTCAGGAGGCTACAGTGCGATTTGGACAGGTTGGGGGAATGGGCGGATACGTGGCAGATGCACTATAATGTGGATAAATGCGAGGTTATCCACTTTGGGGGTAAAAACAGGAGGGTGGATTATTATCTAAATGGCAATAGATTGGGAGATGGGGAAGTGCAGAGGGACCTGGGTGTTCTTGTGCACCAGTCACTGAAGGAGAGCATGCAGGTGCAACAGGCGATTAAGAAGGCAAATGGTATGTTGGCCTTCATATCAAGGGGGTTCGAGTATAGGAATAGGGATACCTTACTACAGCTGTACAAGGTGCTGGTGAGACCGCATCTGGAGTATTGTGTACAGTTTTGGTCGCCCCATCTGCGGAAGGATGTTCTTGCCATGGAAAGAGTGCAGCGGCGATTCACCAGGCTGATACCTGGAATGGCGGGAATGACCTACGAGGAGAGATTGAATAGTTTGGGCTTGTACTCACTGGAGTTTAGAAGATTGAGAGGGGATCTCATCGAAACATATAAAATTATGGCAGGCCTGGACAGGCTGAATTCAGAGAGAATGTTTCCAATGGCCGGGGAGCACAGAACCAGGGGCCACAGTCTAAAAATAGCGGGCAAATCATTTAAAACAGAGATGAGGAAGAATTTCTTCACTCAAAGAGTGGTGAGCCTGTGGAATTCCCTGCCACAGAGGGCTGTGAAGGTTAATTCAATAAATATTTTCAAGAGAGAATTGGATATATTTCTGAAGGCTAAGGGGATTAAGGGTTACGGAGAAAAGGCGGGGACGGGGTACTGAACTGGTAAGATCAGCTATGATCTCAGACGAAGATCAGCCATGATCTCATTGAATGGCGGAGCAGGCTCGAAGGGCCGAATGGCCTACTCCTGTTCCTATGTTAATCAGGAAATAGTTGGGGCTTGTAATAAGGGAACAGCTATAATTATGGGGGATTTTAACTTTCATATTAACTGGACAAATCAAATTGGGCAGGGCTGCCTTGAGGATGAGTTCATTGAGTGTATTAGGGATGGGTTTCTTGAGCAGTATGTAACTGAACCGACCAGGGGGCAAGCAACCTTAGATCTGGTCCTGTGTAATGAGACAGGATTAATTAAAAATGTCCTAGTAAAGGATCCCCTTGGAATGAGTGACCATAACATGGTTGAATTCCATATTCAATTAGAGGGCGAGAAGGTTGGATCTCAAACAAACGTACTGAGCTTGAATAAAGGAGACTATGAAGGTATGAGAGTGGAATTGATTAGAGTGGACTGGGAAAATAGATTAAAGGGTAAGACGGTACATGATCAGTGGTGTACATTCAAGGAGTTATTTTACAACTTTCAAAAAAATATATTCCACTGAGGAAAAAAGGGTATAAAAGACAGCCATCCTTGGCGGAGTAAAGTAATAAAGGATAGTATCCGACTAAAAACAAGGGCATATAAGGTAGCCAAATCTAGTGGGAGGATAGAAGATTAGGAAGTCTTTAAAAGACAGCAAAAAATAACTAAAAGATTGATTAAGAAAGGGAAGATAGATTATGAAAGTAAATTAGCAAAAAATATAAAAACAGATAGCAAGAGTTTCTATAGTTATATAAAAAGAAAAAGGGTGGCTAAAGTAAATGTTGGTCCCTTAGAGGATGAGACCGGAAAATTAGTGGTGGGGAACATGGAGATGGCAAAAACGCTGAACAAATATTTTATATCAGTCTTTACAGTAGAGGACACTAAGAATATCCCAACACTGGACAAACAGGGGGCTATAGGGGGGGAGGAGCTAAACACGATCAAAATCACTAAGGAAGTGGTACTCGGTAAAATAATGGGACTTAAGGCGGATAAATCCCTTGGACCTGATGGCTTACATCCTAGGGTCTTGAGGGAAGTGGCGGTAGGGATTGTGGATGCATTGGTAATAATTTTCCAAAACTCCCTGGACTCAGCAAAGGTCCCGGCAGATTGGAAAACTGCTAATGTAACACCCTTATTTAAAAAGGGCAGTAGACAGAAGGCTGGAAACTATAGACCGGTTAGCCTAACATCTGTGGTTGGTAAAATTTTAGAGTCCATTATTAAGGAGACAGTAACGGGACATTTGGATAAACATAATTTAATAGGACAAAGTCAGCATGGTTTTACGAAGGGGAAGTAATGTTTGACAAATTTGCTTGAGTTCTTTGAGGACGTAACATACAGGGTGGATAAAGGGGAACCAGTGGACGTAGAGTATTTAGACTTCCAAAAGGCATTTGACAAGGTGCCACATAAAAGATTATTGCTCAAGATAAAAAATCACAGGATTGGGGGTAATATTCTGGCATGGGCAGAAGATTGGCTGTCTAATAGAAAGCAGAGAGTTGGGATAAATGGTTCATTCTCAGACTGGCAATCAGTAACTTGTGGTGTTCCGCAGGGGTCAGTGCTGGGTCCCCAACTCTTTACAATCTATATTAACGATTTGGAGGAAGGGACCGAGTGTAACATATCAAAGTTTGCAGATGATACAAAGATGGGAGGTAAAGTAGTGAGTGAGGAGGACATAAAAAACCTGCAAAGGGACATAGACAGGCTAAGTAAGTGGGCAGAGATTTGGCAGATGGAATATAATACTGGAAAGTGTGAGGTTATGCACTTTGGCAGGAAAAATCGTAGAGCAAGTTATTATCTTAATGGCAAGAAACTGGAAAGTACTGTAGTACAAAGGGATCTGGGGGTCCTGGTGCACGACACTCAAAAGGTTAGTATGCAGGTGCAGCAGGTGATCAAGAAGGCCAATGGAATGTTGGCTTTTATTGCTAGGGGGATAGAATATAAAAACAGGGAGGTATTGCTGCAGTTGTACAAGGTATTGGTGAGACCACACCTGGAATACTGCATACAGTTTTGGTGTCCATACTTAAGAAAAGACATACTTGCTCTCGAGGCAGTACAAAGAAGGTTCACTCGGTTAATCCCGGGGATGAGGGGGTTGATATATGAGGAGAGGTTGAGTAGAATGGGACTGTACTCATTGGAGTTCAGAAGAATGAGAGGCGATCTTATTGAAACATTATAAGATTGTGAAGGGGCTTGATCGGGTGAATGCGGTGAGGATGTTTCCAATGATGGGTGAAACTAGAACTAGGGGGCATAATCTTAGAATAAGGGGCTGCTCTTTCAAAACTGAGATGAGGAGAAACTTCTTCACTCAGAGAGTAGTAGGTCTGTGGAATTTGCTACCCCAGAAAGCTGTGGAAGCTACATCATTAAATAAATTTAAAACAGAAATAGACAGTTTCCTAGAAGTAAGGGGAATTAGGGGTTACGGGGAACGGGTAGGAAATCGGACATGAGGCTAGGTTTGGATCGGTCATGGCCCTGTGGGTGGTGGAGCGGGCCCAGGGGCCGTGTAGCCTGGTCCTGCTCCTACTTCTTGTGTTCTAATTCTGTGTTAGATTTCAGGAGATGGTTCTATTCACAGGGATTAGTGAAGACCTCGGGAACAGGCTGCCAGCTAGGAGTCCTTCAAGAGTAAATTGGGCCTGTTCCTGGCTGGGGTGGAGATCCCCTCTTACAGAAGGTAAGTACTGTAGGAAATACAGGGACAGAGTGATCTCCTGGACGAGTTTCGATCGCCTAGATGGGTCAGAGAGGAATTTCCCAGATTTTTTCTCCCAAATTGGCCATTGGGTTTTTTATCTGGTTTTTCGCCTCTCCCGGGAGATCACATGGGTTCGGGTGGGATGGAGAGTGAAAGTAGATTTGAGGTTAGGATCAGATCAGCCATGATCTTATTGAATGGCGGAGCAGGCTCGAGGGGCTGATTGGCCTACTCCTGCTCCTATTTCTTATGTTCTTAATCAGTTTGAATGCAATACATAAATACATTTAACAAAAACAGCTTACACTACAAATATGAACTAGCTTCCCTGACTAAACACAGCCCACTCATATTAGTTACCCCCAGCTGGTTTACAGTAGGTTTCATACGTGACTGGATTCCCTGTGCTCAAGGGTCAGTTCTATCTGAAATAACAACAGATAATGCTGGAACCACTCAGCAGGTCAGGCAGCATCGAGGAGAGAGAAAGAGAGTCAATGTTTCGGGTCCAGCCCTTGGTCAGAACTGGAAAGGGTTAGGGAGGAGAGATTTTTAAGCAGGGGCAGGGAGGAGGGGAGGAAAGAACAAATGGGTGGTCTGTGATAGGATGGAAGGCAGGAGAGATTGACCGACAAAAGGGATGATAGTGCAAGGCAAAAGGAGAGGTAATGGGACAAGTTAACAAAAGATGGCTCTCGATGATGTGTGAATGATGATGGCAGCAACATTAACAGCTACCATGTGAGGAAACAAGAGGAAAAAAATAAAGAAATACAGGGGCCAATTTATAGTCTGAAATTGTTGAACTTTTTAAAATATATTTATATATTTCTTAAGGCTAAAGGGATCAAGGGATATGGGGAGAAGGTAGGGACAGGGTACTGAATTTGGATGATCAGCCGTGATCGCATTAAATGGCGGAACAGGCTCAAGGGGCTGAACGGCCTACTCCTGCTCCTATCTTCTATGTTTCTATCTCGATGTTAAGTCCAGAAGGCTGTAAAGTGCCTCTGTTCTATCTGTATTGACATTGGAAATACAAATTCACATTCTCCCCCCCACCCCTGCCAAAAGCCAAGGAATTCTTCTATTCAAATGTTAGTGTTGATATCAGCTCTCCACATTCTTGATCTTCCTTTCCTCATTTCTGAGAAAACATCAGAGGCCCTCATGATCTTCTCCAAACAGGCATCATTAATGACCAATTCACTGATGTTACCTCACAAGCAGCATCAATAATGCAGGGGAAGATCCCCAACAAATCAAGAGCAAATGGACAAAAAGATTCAATCAAAAAGTTAATGAACGCCGCCCCCTCCCTGCTGAATACACAAACTCTCTGGCCTTTGGCACCCGTTCTCTCCCCCTCCCTCTGCAGGTGTTGATTCTCTGCTGGGTGACTCACAGCTGAATCCAATCCTCTCCCAGTTAGGCACATACGTGTACTTTCCAGCCCAAGTCACCGGAGAGCTCGCGAGCATTTTAACGAATTTACTTCCGTCCTAGTCTAATGGTGCTGACATCAACTATAGCATTTCTACCTCATCAACTAATATCAGATAACTCAGACCCAAGATTGACTGTTTTGCATCAGTCAGTACTTTAACCACAAGGGCACCATGGAATTCCTGGCACATATTCAAGGCAACATTTGCAAAATAGGTCAAATTCGAATCCCAACCTGTACCAAAATAATCTCGATAGGCTTTAGCAGCATTGAGTTCCGTAGACCCAGGCTTCGTTCTAAACCCAGACTATCCCAGAACTTGACATCAAGGTTGGAAAAAGTCACGGCACCACAGGTCTGTAGCTGAATTTACTTCTATGTTGAGTTTCTGCTCTTGATGATGAGCCAGTGACTCCTGCTTGAGTGCCGGCATCGACTGTCGTACCGAACAGCCCAGTAAGCTGCTGCCACTCACCGCCACTGCCATCAGCTGCCAGCTTCATGCTGAGTTCCCTCCACACCCCTCTCCTCTTTCAAGACCCTCCTTAAAAACCCACCTCTTCCACCAAGTTTTTTGCTACTCCTCCTTACATCTGCTTCTTTGACTCGACATTCACTTTTTTCTTATGCGTCTGAAGCGCCTTTGCTTTTTTCTACATTAAAAGCCCTATACAAATGCTGTTGGGTCACCCATTGAGAATGATCATTTGGATGGATGGGGGAGGTACGAGAGAGCAATTGATACCTGTGGTACTGTACTCCAGCAAGAGTCAGCATATTTACAGAGAAGAAATTGAGGGGAGAATTTTTTTTTTTTATCTACATATGCAAGAGACCAAAAATGTGTTAATCTAACGACATAATCGAAACATTTCCTGTGCATGTATGAGTCACATGATGCACCAATTCAGTCGGGGTGTCTCACTGCTTCCACACTAAGGCTGTCATTGATAGGTGCCACATCCAGTCAGCTCCTGCTCATTACTACTCCGCAGTCCAACCTCCCACTCGCACTGGTTTTCTTTGTATACACTTAGTTGCTCTCCCGAGTCATTACTTCCAGATACTCAGGTCTGGAGCACGGTCGGAGTAGCTATTAAACCAAAGGCCTTTACATTGGCTCGTCCCGTCAAGGCCGCTGCTCAGGTACGCACTGTGGGGAAGTGACCTAAACAGGAACATCTGCTAATGGAAGGTTCTTTAGATTGGCAGCTGTTTACACATTCTTAGTTCCAGCCCTTTGGGAGATGCCAGATCCTAAGACTGACAGACTCGTGAAATCCAAAGCTGTTATATGTCAAACAAACCTATAACCAGATTTAGGTTATTCAGGTGAACCTCTTGTCCTCGCTGCCCCCATACCTAGAAACATAGAAGATAGGAGCAGGTGTAGGCCATTCGGCCCCTCGAGCCTGCTCCGCCATTCAATGCGATCATGGCTGATCATCCAAATTCAGTACCCTGTCCCTGCCTTCTCCCCATATCCCTTGATCCCTTTAGCCTTAAGAAATATATCTAACTCCTTCTTGAATATATTTAATGAATTGGCCTCAACTGCCTTCTGTGGTAGAGAATTCCACAGGTTCACCACTCTCTGGGTGAAGAAATTCCTCCTCATCTCTGTCCTAAATGGCTTACCCCTTATCCTTAGACTGTGACCCCTGGTTCTGGACTCCCCCGCCATCGGGAACATCCTTCCTGCATCTAGTCTGTCTAGTCCTGTTAGAATTTTATAAGTTTCAGTAAGATCCCCTCTCATTCTTCTAAACTCCAGCAAATATAAGCCCAATCGATCCAATCTCTCCTCATACGTCATTCCTGCCATCCCAGGTATCAGTCTGGTGAATCTTCGCTGCACTCCTTCCATGGCAAGAACATCCTTCCTCAGATAAGGTGACCAAAACTGCACACAATACTCAAGATGTGGTCTCACCAAGGCCCTGCACAACTGCAGCAAGACATCCTTGCTCCGTACTCAAACCCTCTCGCTACGAAGGCCAACATACCATTTGCCTTCGTAACCGCCTGCTGCACCTGCATGCGTACCTTCAGCGACTGGTGCACAAGGACACCCAGGTCTCGTTACACTTCCCCTTCTCCCAATCTATTGCCGTTCAGATAATAATCTGCCTTCCTGTTTTTGCCACCAAAGTGGATAACCTCGCATTTATCCACATTATATTGCATCTGCCATGCATCTGCCCAATCCCCGATCCTCCCTCCCTCTCTGTATTCGCCGGGCCTCCCTCCCTCTCTCTCTCTCTCTCTATCCCCCCCCCGGGCCTCTCTCTCTCTCTCCCACCCCCGGGCCTCTCTCTCTCTCTCTCCCCGGGCCCCCCTCTCTCTCCCTATCCCTGGGCCCCCCTCTCTCTCTCTCACTCACTCACTTCGGGCCCCCCTCTCTCTATCCCTGGGCCCCTCTCTCTCTCTCCCCGGGCCCCTCTCGCTCTCTCTCTCCCTCTCTCCCCGGGCCCCCCTCGCTCTCTCTCTCCCCGGGCCTCTCTCTCTCTCCCCGGACCCCTCTCTCTCTCTCTCTCTCTCTCTCTCACTCACTCTCCCCGGGCCCCTCTCTCTCTCTCCCCCCGGACCTCTCTCTCTCTCTCTCTCCCTCTCTCTCACTCTCCTCGGGCCCCCCCCTCTCTCTCTATCCCTGGGCCCCTCTCTCTCTCTCTCCCCGGGCCCCCCTCGCTCTCTCTCTCCCTCTCTCCCCGGGCCCCTCTCGCTCTCTCTCTCCCCGGGCCCCTCTCTCTCTCTCACTCTCCCCAGGCCCCCCTCTCTCTCTCTCGCTCTCACCCTCCCCAGGCCCCCCTCTCTCTCTCTATCCCTGGGCCCCTCTCTCTCTCTCTCTCTCCCCGGGCCCCTCTCTCTCTCTCGCTCTCCCCGGGCCCCTCTCGCTCTCTCTGGGCCCCTCTCGCTCTCTCTCTCTCTCTCCCTGGGCCCCTCTCTCTCTCTCTCTCTCTCCCCCCGGGCCCCTCTCGCTCTCTCCGGGCCCCTCTCGCTCTCCCCGGGCCCCTCTCGCTCTCTCTCTCTCTCTCACTCTCCCCAGGCCCCTCTCTCTCTCTCTATTCCTGGGCCCCTCTCTCTCTCTCTCTCCCCGGGCCTCTCTCTCTATCTATCTATCCCCGGGCCCCTCTCGCTCTCTCTCCCCCTGGGCCCCTCTCGCTCGCTCTCTCTCTCCCCGGGCCTCTCTCTCTCTCTCTCCCCTCCCCCCCCAGTCTCTCTCTCTCTCCCCCCCAGTCTGTCTCTCTCTCATAAGAACATAAGAAATAGGAGCAGGAGTAGGCCAATTGGCCCCTCGAGCCTGCTCCGCCATTCAATAAGATCATGGCTGATCTGATCCTAACCGCCAATCCACTATGACAGGACTATCTCCTGAATCTAACAGAATTAGACACACGAAAACAGGAGCAGGATCAGGCTACACGGCCCCTGGGCCCGCTCCGCTACCCACAGGGCCATGACCGATCCGCACCTAAACTCATGTCCAAATTCCTGCCCGCTCCCCGTAACCCTTAATTCCCTTTTCTTCTAGGAAACTGTCTATTTCTGTTTTAAATTTATGTAATGATGTAGCTTCGACAGCTTTTTGGGGCAGCATATTCCATGGATCTACCACCCTCTGAGTGAAGTAGTTCCTCCTCATCTCAGTTTTGAAAGAGCAGCCCCTTATTCTAAGACTATGCCCCCTAGTTCTAGTTTCACCCATCATCTGGAACATCCTCCCCACATCCACCCGATCCAACCCCTTCACAATCTTATATATTTCAATAAGATCGCCTCTCATTCTTCTGAACTCCAATGAGTAGAGTCCCAATCTACTCAACCTCTCCTCATATGTCCATCCCCTCATCCCCGGGATTAACCGAGTGAACCTTCTTTGTACTGACTCGAGAGCAAGGAGAGCAAGTATGTCTTTTCTTAAGTATGGACACCAAAACTGTATGCAGTATTCCAGGTGCGGTCTCACCAATACCTTGTACAACTGAAGCAATACCTCCCTATTTTTATATTCTATCCCCCTAGCAATGAAAGCCAACATTCCATTGGCCTTCTTAATCACTTGCTGCACCTGCATACTAACCTTTTGAGTTTCGTGCACCAGGACCCCCAGATCCCTTTGTACTTCAGTACTTTCCAGTTTCTTGCCATTAAGATAATAGCTTGCTCTACGATTTTTCCTGCCAAAGTGCATAACCTCACACTTTCAGTATTGTATTCCATCTGCCAAATCTCTGCCCACTTACTTAGCCTGTCTATGTCCCTTTGCAGGTTTTTTATGTCCTCCTCACTCACTACTTTCCCTCCCATCTTGGTATCATCTGCAAACTTTGATATGTTACACTCGGTCCCCTCCTCCAAATCGTTAATATAGATTGTAAAGAGTTGGGGACCCAGCACTGACCCCTGCGGAACACCACTGGTTACTGATGCCAGTCTGAGAATGAACCATTTATCCAACTCTCTGCCTTCTGTTAGATAGCCAATCCTCTATCCATGCCAGAATATTACCCCCAATCCCGTGATTTTTTATCTTAAGCAATAATCTTTTGTGTGGCACTCCCCCCAGTCTCCCCCCCCCCCCCCAGTCTCTCTCTCTCTCCCCCCCCCCCCGCCCAGTCTCTCTCTCTCTCTCCCCCCCCCAGTCTCTCTCTCTCTCTCCCCCCCCCAGTCTCTCTCTCTCTCTCTCTCCCCACCCAGTCTCTCCCGCTCTCTCTCTCCCCCTCTCTCTCTCTCTCTCTCCCCCCCCCAGTCTCTCCCTCTCTCCGGGCCACTCTCTCTCCCCCCCCAGTCTCTCTCCCTGGGCCCTCTCTCTCTCTCCCCGGGCCTCCCTCTCTCTCTCTCTCTCCCCCGGGCCTCCCTCTCTCCCCGGGCCCCTCTCTCCCCGGGCCCCTCTCTCTCAATTCAATTCAATTCAAATCGCTTTATTGGCATGATAAGGTACATCTTATGTTGCCAAAGCATCGAAAAACATTTATGGTTGAACACATAAACGCAGATCTATCCATACAGTGTAATAAACAGATATATCCCTGAGTGTATAATATATACATTCATATAATTTTTATATACTCTTTTCTTATATTTAGTGGTTGTCCCTCTGTTTATGGCAAGCTGTAACATAGTGTGCCGCTAAGGTTACACAATTTCTCTCTTCCCCTAGTAGGTATGGGAGTTTTTTGGTCGTCATTCAAATTTCTGAATTCAGGGCATATTTTTGTGAATTTTGGGTAGAAATTCTCCCTGATGCCCTGATATTTTCCACAAGCTGTGAGGAAGTGCATCTCTGTCTCCACCACTCCTGACTGCAGTGAGAGCATATCCTGTTCTCTCTTGTCAGCCAGGTCTGTCTGTGTCTGCCTTTTTCGATAGCCAGGCTATGTTCACTAAGTCTGTACATAGTCAAGGTTTTTCTCAATTTGCTATCTTTTACTGTGGTCAGATATTCAGCCATGTTGTATTGTCTGTTTAGGGCCAAGTAGCAATTGAGTTTGTTTTGGGTTTTTGGTGTTTCTGCCAATATGACAGATATTTTTCCTTTTGCTTAGTGACAATTGTGTTGGGTCGAATTCTCTGTGCTACGATGTCACTGTCCTGGGGCTGGTTATTGTTAGTAGTGTTGGTGGTTGCTTCACTGAGTCCCAGGACTAGTTGACTGAGGGGTATTCTTCTTTATGGTCCTCTCTTGGCATTTCAGGCTTCGTAATGATAGCAGTGGCGTTTGCTCATTTTTAGGTGTTTCCAAAATTTGGTGGCTCTTTGTTTGGATAGTAATTATTAATGGATATTGGCCTAGTTCTGCCCTGCATGCATTGTTTACGGTTTTCCTTTGAGTCCGGAGGATACTTTTACAGAATTCTGCATGGAGGATCTCAATTAGGTGTTTGTCCCATTTTGCAAATTCTTGTTGTGTTAGTGGTCCCCACACCTCACTGCCATAGAGTGCAATTGGTTCAATTACTGATTTGAAAATTTTGAGCCAAATGCTAATTGGGATTTCTATTTGGATTGATTTTTTAATGGCATAGAAAGCCCTTCTTGCTTTCTCTTTCAGTTCATTCACAGCCAGATTGAAAATTTCCTGTAGAACTGATTTTTAAGCCCAAGTATGTGTAGTTAGTGGTTTGTTCAATTTTGGTTGTTCTCCCACTCTCCCCGGGTCTCTCTCTCTCTCTCCCCGGGCCCCCCTCTCTCTCTCTCTCTCTCCCCCCCGCCCCCCCCCCGGGCCTCTCTCTCTCTCTCTTCCCCGCACCCCCCCCCGGGCCTCTCCCTCTCTGCGCCCCCCCCCCCCGGGCGCCTCTCTCTCTCCCTGGGTCGCTCTCTCTCTCAAACCCCCCCCGGCCTCTCTCCTCTCTCTCTCTCTTCCCCCCCCCCCCCCCCCCCCGGGGCCTCTCTCTCTCGCCCCCCCCGGGCCTCTCTCTCTCTCAAACCCCCCACCGGGCCTCTCTCTCTCTCTATCCCCGGGCCTCTCTCTCTCTCTCTCTCTATCCCCGGGCCTCTCTCTCTCTATCCCCGGGCCTCTCTCTCTCTCTCTCTCTATCCCCGGGCCTCTCTCTCTCTCTCTCTCTCTCTCTCTCTATCCCCGGGCCTCTCTCTCTCCCCGGGCCTCCCTCTGTCTCTCTCTCTATCCCCGGGCCTCCCTCTCTCTCTCTCTCCCCGGGCCTCTCTCTCTCTCTCTATCCCCGGGCCCCTCTCTCTCTCTCTATCCCCGGGCCTCTCTCTCTCCCCGGGCCTCCCTCTCTCTCTCTCTCTCTCTCCCCGGGCCTCCCTCTCTCTCTCTCTCTATCCCCGGGCCTCCCTCTCTCTCTCTCTCTCTCCCCGGGCCTCTCTCTCTCTCTCCGCTCCTCTATCCCCGGGGCCCCTCTCTCTCTCTCTATCCCCGGGCCTCTCTCTCTCTCTATCCCGGGCCTCTCTCTCTCTCTCTCTCTATCCCCGGGCCTCTCTCTCTCTCTCTCTCTCTCTCTATCCCCGGGCCTCCCTCTCTCTCTCTCTCTATCCCCGGGCCTCTCCTCTCTCTCTCTATCCCCGGCCTCTCTCTCTCCCGGCCTCCCTCTCTCTCTCTCTCTATCCCCGGGCCTCTCTCTCTCTCTCTATCCCCGGGCCTCTCTCTCCCCGGGCCTCTCTCTCTCTCTCTCTCTCCCCCGGGCCTCTCTCTCTCTCTATCCCCGGGCCTCTCTCTCTCTCTATCCCCGGGCCTCTCTCTCTCTCTATCCCCGGGCCTCCCTCTCTCTCTCCCGGGCCTCCCCTCTCTCTCTCCCCCGGGCCTCCCTCTCTCTCTCCCCGGCCTCCCTCTCTCTCTCCCCGGGCCTCCCTCTCTCTCTCCCCGGGCCTCCCTCTCTCTCTCCCCGGGCCTCCCTCTCTCTCTCCCCGGGCCTCCCTCTCTCTCTCCCCGGGCCTCCCTCTCTCTCTCTCTCTATCCCCGGGCCTCTCTCTCTCTCTCTCTCTCTCTACTATCCCCGGGCCTCTCTCTCTCCCGGGCCTCCCTCTCTCTCTCTCTCTCTCTCCCCGGGCCTCCCTCTGTCTCTCTCTCTATCCCCGGGCCTCCCTCTCTCTCTCTCTCTCCTCTCTCCCCGGGCCTCTCTCTCTCTCTCTCTATCCCCGGGCCCCTCTCTCTCTCTCTATCCCCGGGCCTCTCTCTCTCTCTCCCCGGGCCTCTCTCTCTCTCTCTCTCTCTCTATCCCCGGGCCCCTCTCTCTCTCTCTCTCTATCCCCGGGCCTCTCTCTCTCCCCGGGCCTCCCTCTCTCTCTCTCTCTCTCTCCCCGGGCCTCCCTCTCTCTCTCTCTCTCTCTCTATCCCCGGGCCCCTCTCTCTCTCTCGCTCTCTATCCCCGGGCCTCTCTCTCTCTCTCTATCCCCGGGCCTCTCTCTCGCTCTCTCTCTCTCTCTCTATCCCCGGGCCTCCCTCTCTCTATCCCCGGGCCTCCCTCTCTCTCTCTCTCTATCCCCGGGCCTCTCTCTCTCCCTCCCCAGGCCTCTCTCTCTCCCTCCCCGGGCCTCTCTCTCTCTCTTTCTCTATCCCCGGGCCCCTCTCTCTCTCGCTCTCTATCCCCGGGCCTCTCTCTCTCTCTCTCTATCCCCGGGCATCCCTCTCTCTATCCCCGGGCCTCCCTCTCTCTTTCTATCCCCGGGCCTCTCTCTCCCTCTCCCCGGGCCTCTCTCTCTCCCTCCCCCCGGGCCTCTCTCTCTCCCTCCCCCCGGGCCTCTCTCTCTCCCCGGGCCTCTCTCTCTCTCGCTCTCTCTATCCCCGGGCCCCTCTCTCTCTCGCTCTCTATCCCCGGGCCTCCCTCTCTCTCTCTCTCTCTATCCCCGGGCCCCTCTCTCTCTCGCTCTCTATCCCCGGGCCTCTCTCTCTCTCTCTCTATCCCCGGGCCTCTCTCTCTCTCTCCCCGGGCCCCTCCTCTCTCTCTCTCTCTCCCTCTCCCTCTGTCTCTCCCCGGGCCTCTCTCTCTCTCGCTCTCTCTATCACCCGGGCCTCCCTCTCTCTCGCTCTCTCTATCCCGGGCCTCTCTCTCTCTCTCTCTCTCTATCCCCGGGCCACTCTCTCTCTCTATCCCCGGGCCCCCTCTCTCTCTCTCTCTCTATCCCCGGGCCTCTCTCTCTCTCTCTCTCCGGGCCTCTCTCTCTCTCTCTCTCTCTCTATCCCCGGGCCCTCCCTCTCTCTCTCTATCCCCGGGCCCTCTCTCTCTCTATCACCGGGCCTCTCTCTCTCTCTATCTCCGGGCCTCTCTCTCTCTCTCTCTATCCCGGGCCTCCCTCTCTCTCTCTATCCCCGGGCCTCTCTCTCTCTATCCCCGGGCCTCCCTCTCTCTCTCTATCCCCGGGGCCTCTCTCTCTCTATCACCGGGCCTCTCTCTCTCTCTATCTCCGGGCCTCTCTCTCTCTCTCTCTATCCCCGGGCCTCCCTCTCTCTCTCTATCCCCGGGCCTCTCTCTCTCTATCCCCGGGCCTCTCGCTCTCTATCCCGGGCCTCTCGCTCTCTCTCTCTCTCTCTCTCTCTCCATCCCCGGGCCTCTCTCTCTCTCTCTCTATCCCCGGGCCTCTCTATCCCCGGGCCTCTCTCTCTCTCTCTCTCTCTCTCTCTATCCCCGGGCCTCCCTCTCTCTCTCTATCCCCGGGCCTCTCTCTCTCTCTCTATCCCCGGGCCTCTCTCTCTCCCCGGGCCTCTCTCTCTCTCTCTCTCTCCCCGGGCCTCTCTCTCTCTCTATCCCCGGGCCTCTCTCTCTCTCTCTCTATCCCCGGGCCTCTCTCTCTCTCTATCCCCGGGCCTCCCTCTCTCTCTCCCCGGGCCTCCCTCTCTCTCTCCCCGGGCCTCCCTCTCTCTCTCCCCGGGCCTCCTCTCTCTCTCCCCGGGCCTCCCTCTCTCTCTCCTCCCCGGGCCTCCCTCTCTTCTCTCCCCGGGCCCTCCCTCTCTCTCTCCCCGGGCCTCCCTCTCTCTCTCCCCGGGCCTCCTCTCTCTCTCCCCGGGCCTCCCTCTCTCTCTCCCCGGGCCTCCCTCTCTCTCTCCCCGGGCCTCCCTCTCTCTCTCTCTCTATCCCCGGGCCTCTCTCTCTCTCTCTCTCTCTCTATCTATCCCCGGGCCTCTCTCTCTCCCGGGCCTCCCTCTCTCTCTCTCTCTCTCTCCCCGGGCCTCCCTCTGTCTCTCTCTCTATCCCCGGGCCTCCCTCTCTCTCTCTCTCTCTCTCTCCCGGGCCTCTCTCTCTCTCTCTCTATCCCCGGGCCCCTCTCTCTCTCTCTATCCCCGGGCCTCTCTCTCTCTCTCCCCGGGCCTCTCTCTCTCTCTCTCTCTCTCTATCCCCGGGCCCCTCTCTCTCTCTCTCTCTCTCTCTCGGGCCCCCGGGCCTCCCTCTCTCTCTCTCTCTCTCTCTCCCCGGGCCTCCCTCTCTCTCTCTCTCTCTCTATCCCCGGGCCCCTCTCTCTCTCTCGCTCTCTATCCCCGGGCCTCTCTCTCTCTCTCTATCCCCGGGCCTCTCTCTCGCTCTCTCTCTCTCTCTCTATCCCCGGGCCTCCCTCTCTCTATCCCCGGGCCTCCCTCTCTCTCTCTCTCTATCCCCGGGCCTCTCTCTCTCCCTCCCCAGGCCTCTCTCTCTCCCTCCCCGGGCCTCTCTCTCTCTCTTTCTCTATCCCCGGGCCCCTCTCTCTCTCGCTCTCTATCCCCGGGCCTCTCTCTCTCTCTCTATCCCCGGGCATCCCTCTCTCTATCCCCGGGCCTCCCTCTCTCTTTCTATCCCCGGGCCTCTCTCCCCCTCTCCCCGGGGCCTCTCTCTCTCCCTCCCCCCGGGCCTCTCTCTCTCCCTCCCCCCGGGCCTCTCTCTCTCCCCGGGCCCCTCTCTCTCTCGCTCTCTCTATCCCCGGGCCCCTCTCTCTCTCGCTCTCTATCCCCCGGCCTCCCTCTCTCTCTCTCTCTCTATCCCCGGGCCCCTCTCTCTCTCGCTCTCTATCCCCGGGCCTCTCTCTCTCTCTCTCTATCCCCGGGCCTCTCTCTCTCTCTCCCCGGGCCCCTCCTCTCTCTCTCTCTCTCCCTCTCCCTCTGTCTCTCCCCGGGCCTCTCTCTCTCTCGCTCTCTCTATCCCCGGGCCTCCCTCTCTCTCGCTCTCTCTATCCCCGGGCCTCTCTCTCTCTCTCTCTCTCTCTCTCTATCCCCGGGCCACTCTCTCTCTCTATCCCCGGGCCCCCCTCTCTCTCTCTCTCTCTATCCCCGGGCCTCTCTCTCTCTATCCCCGGGCCTCTCTCTCTCTCTCTCTCCGGGCCTCTCTCTCTCTCTCTCTCTCTCTCTATCCCCGGGCCTCCCTCTCTCTCTCTATCCCCGGGCCTCTCTCTCTCTATCACCGGGCCTCTCTCTCTCTCTATCTCCGGGCCTCTCTCTCTCTCTCTCTATCCCCGGGCCTCCCTCTCTCTCTCTATCCCCGGGCCTCCCTCTCTCTCTCTATCCCCGGGCCTCTCGCTCTCTCTCTCTCTCTCCATCCCCGGGCCTCTCTCTCTCTCTCTCCATCCCCGGGCCTCTCTCTCTCTCTCTCTCTCTCTCTCTCTCTCCATCCCCGGGCCTCTCTCTCTCTCTCTCTCTCTATCTATCCCCGGGCCTCTCTCTCTCTCTCTCTCTCCCTCTCCCCGGGCCCCTCTCTCTCCCTCTCCCCGGGCCTCTCTCTCTCACTCCCCGGGCCTCTCTCTCTCACTTCCCCGGGCCTCTCTCTCTCACTCCCCGGGCCTCTCTCTCTCACTCTCTCTCTCCACGGGCCTCCTCTCTCTCACTCTCCCCGGGCCTCTCTCTCTCTATCCCCGGCCTCTCTCTCTCTCTCTCTCTCTCTCTCTCTATCCCCAGGCCCCTCTCTCTCTATCCCCGGGCCTCTCTCTCTCTCTCTATCCCCGGGCCTCTCTCTCTCTCTCTATCCCCGGGCCCCTCTCTCTCCGGGCCTCTCTCTCTCTCAATTCAATTCAAATGCTTTATTGGCATGAAAGTTTACAGGGAACCATATTGCCAAAGCTTACATAACAAAAAGTACAGTTTTCCAACATTCTGTAGGTGTCAAACAATTTTGACCTTCGTTGGGTACATACGATATTAGTTTAAACAATATTAATTTTAAGTCGTTGAACATCGTTGGGTACATTCTCCGGTTGTGACATGTTGTTACATATTTGGCACCAAGGTATTGGTCTGTCTGCTTCTCCCAGAACTAATCTTAATTTTGACAGGTCATCCAATTCTTTGAAATCTGGGGTTGTTTGGCTGAGCTTGTCAAATAATATGTTTCTTGTTGTGTTGAATTTTTCGCATTTTAGGAGGAAATGCATCTCTGTCTCAACCTCGCCGGCCAGACATTGATCACGTATTCTATTCTCTCTAGCTGCCAGGATTTCTTGTATCTTCCTTTTTCAATTGCCAGTTGGTGGTCGCTTAGTCTGTACTTGGTGAGGGTCTGTCTCTGATGTCGAGAGATAGTCCGGCCAGTTTATATTCTCTTTATAGGGCCCGGTAACATTCTAATCTGCTTTGGCTTTTGGTTACATTGTTCCAATGTTCCAGGTAGGTTTCTTTGCATTGTTTAATGATTTGGTTCACTCGGATTGGTGTTTGGACGGCAGTGTTGGTCTGGGACTGGTCAGGGTCCGGCTGAGTAGGAGTACTTAGTTTCAGTAGCAGCTGACTCAGGGGACTCTTTTCTGGGTTTAGCTCTTGGGTCTAGAAGGCTTTAAAATGAAGGGTGTCTGGGGAGCTAGATTTGAGGTGATTTAGGAAGTTTAGTGCTCGTTTGTGGATGTTTATTATCAGTGGGTATCTGCCTAGTTCGGCTCTGCATGCATTTGTTAGTGTTTTCCTTTGGGTGCGAAGAATGCTTCGGCAAAATTCTGCATGTAGGGCTTCTATTGTGTGTTTTTCCCATTTAGTGTAGCTATGGTGATTGAGCGGGCCCCATACTTCACTACCGTACAGCGCAATGGGCAGGATTATGCTGTCAAATATTTTGAGCCAGATTTTGATTGGGATTTGGATGTTGTAGAATTTTCTTTTTATTGCATATAGGGCTCTTCGGGCTTTTTCTTTTAGTGCATTCACTGCTATGCTGAAGCTCCCTGATGCTGTAATGGTTAGACCAAGGTAAGTGTAGCTCATAGTGTGTCCAATGATGGTATCACTGAGAGTAAACTGGTATTTGTTTTCCTGACACCTGGGCCTTTTTTGAAAAATCATGATGTTGGTTTTCTTTAGATTTACTGTTAGGGCACAATTTTGGCAGTATTTGTCGAGTAGGTCTAGTTGTTGCTGTAATCCCTGTTCTGTGGGAGACAGCAGAACCAGGTCGTCCGCATAGAACAGGGATTTCACTTCTCCATCCAGGAGACAGAGACTCTCTCTCTCTATCCCCGGGCCTCTCTCTCTATCCCCGGGCCTCCCTCTCTCTCTCTATCCCCGGGCCTCCCTCTCTCTCTCTCTATCCCCGGGCCTCTCTCTCTCTCTCTCTCTCTCTCTATCCCCGGGCCTCTCTCTCTCTCTCTCTCTCTCTCTATCCCCGGGCCTCTCTCTCTCTCTCTGGGCCCCTCTCTCTCTCTATCCCCGGGCCTCTCTCTCTCTCTCTCTATCCCCGGGCCTCTCTCTCTCTCTCTATCCCCGAGCCTCTCTCTCTCTCTCTCTCTCTATCCCCGGGCCTCTCTCTCTCTCTCTATCCCCGGGCCTCTCTCTCTCTCTCTATCCCCGGGCCTCTCTCTCTCTCTCTATCCCCGGGCCTCTCTCTCTCTCTCTATCCCCGGGCCTCTCTCTCTCTCTCTATCCCCGGGCCTCTCTCTCTCTCTATCCCCGGGCCTCTCTCTCTCTCTCTCTCTCTATCTATCCCCGGGCCCCTCTCTCTCTCTCTATCCCCGGACCTCTCTCTCTCCCCGGGCCTCTCTCTCTCTCTCTCTCTCTCTCTCCCCGGGCCTCTCTCCCTCTCTATCCCCGGGCCTCTCCAATTCCAATTCCAATTCAAATGCTTTATTGGCATGAAAGTTTACAGAGAACCATATTGCCAAAGCTTACATAGCAAAAAGGTACAGTTTTCCAACATTCTGTAGGTGTCAATCGATTTGACATTTGTTGGGTACATACAATATTACTTTTAAACAATATTAATTTTAAACAGTCTTTGTACTTCAGTTGGTACGTTCAATATTAATTTTAAACAGTCTTACTTTTAAACAGTCCTCAGGTTGTGACATGTTGTTACATATTTGGCCCCAAGGTATGGTCTGTCTCCTTCTCCCAGGACTAATCTCAAATTTGACAGGTCATCCAATTCCTTGAAATCTGGGGTTGTTTGGCTTAGCTTGTTGAATAATATGTTTCTTGATGTGTTGAATTTTTCGCATTTTAGGAGGAAATGCATTTCTGTTTCAACCTCGCCGGCCAGACATTGATCGCATATTCTATTCTCTCTAGGCTGCCAGGATTTCTTGTATCTGCCTTTTTCAATTTCCAGTTGGTGGTCGCTTAGTCTGTACCTGGTGAGGGTCTGTCTCTGTTTTGTGTCTCTGATGGTCGTGAGGTAGTCTGCCAGTTTATATTCTCTTTTTAGGGCCCGGTAACATTCTAATCTGCTTTGGCTTTCGGTTATTTTGTTCCAATGTTCCAGGTAGGTTTCTTTGCATTGTTTAATGATTTGGTTCACTCGGATTGGTGTTTGGACGGCTGTGTTGGTCTGGGGCTGGTCAGGGTCCGGCTGAGTACTTAGTTTCAGTAGCAGCTGACTCAGGGGACTCTTTTCTGAGTTTAGCTCTTGGGTCTGAAAGGCTTTGAAATGAAGGGTGTCTGGGGAGCTAGATTTGAGGTGATTTAGGAAGTTTAGTGCTCGTTTTTGGATGTTTATTATCAGTGGGTATCTGCCTAGTTCGGCTCTGCATGCATTTGTTGGCGTTTTTCTTTGGGTGCGAAGGATGCTCTCTCTCTCTCTCTCTCTATCTATCCCCGGGCCTCTCTCTCTCTCTATCCCCGGGCCTCTCTCTCTCTCTATATCCCCGGGCCCCTCTCTCTCTCTATATCCCCGGGCCCCTCTCTCTCTCTCTATCCCCGGGCCCCTCTCTCTCTCTCTATCCCCGGGCCCCTCTCTCTCTCTCTATCCCCGGGCCCCTCTCTCTCTCTCTCTCTCTATCCCCGGGCCCCTCTCTCTCTCTCTCTCTATCCCCGGGCCTCTCTCTCTCTCTCTCTATCCCCGGGCCTCTCTCTCTCTCTCTCTCTCTATCCCCGGGCCTCTCTCTCTCTCTCTCTCTCTCTATCCCCGGGCCTCTCTCTCTCTCTCTATCCCCGGGCCTCTCTCTCTCTCTCTCTATCCCCGGGCCTCTCTCTCTCTCTCTCTCTCTCAATCTATCCCCGGGCCTCTCTCTCTCTCTCTCTCTCTCTATCCCCGGGCCTCTCTCTCTCTCTCTCTCTCAATCTATCCCCGGGCCTCTCTCTCTCTCCCCGGGCCCCTCTCTCTATCCCCGGGCCTCTCTCTCTCTCTCTCTCTATCCCCGGGCCTCTCTCTCTCTCTCTCTCTCTCTATCCCCGGGCCTCTCTCTCTCTCTCTCTCTCTATCCCCGGGCCTCTCTCTCTCTCTCTCTCTATCCCCGGGCCTCTCTCTCTCTCTCTCTATCCCCGGGCCTCTCTCTCTCTCTCTCTATCCCCGGGCCTCTCTCTCTCTCTTTCTCTATCCCCGGGCCTCTCTCTCTCTATCCCCGGGCCTCTCTCTCTCTCTCTCTCTATCCCCGGGCCTCTCTCTCTCTCCCCGGGCCTCTCTCCCTCTCCCCGGGCCTCTCTCCCTCTCCCCGGGCCTCTCTCCCTCTCTATCTCTCTCTATCCCCGGGCCTCTCTCTCTCTCTCTCTCTATCCCCGGGCCTCTCTCTCTCTCCCCGGGCCCCTCTCTCTCTCTCTCTCCCCGGGCCCCTCTCTCTCTCTATCCCCGGGCCTCCCTCCCTCTCTCTCTCTCTCTCTCCCTCCCTCCCCGGGCCTCCCTCTCTCTCTATCCCCGGGCCCCTCTCTCTCTCTCTATCCCCGGGCCCCTCTCTCTCTCTCTCCCTCCCCGGGCCTCTCAGTTCAGTTCAGTTCAGTTCAAATGCTTTATTGGCATGAAAGTTTACAGAGAACCATATTGCCAAAGCTTACATAGCAAAAAGGTACAGTTTTCCAACATTCTGTAGGTGTCAATCGATTTGACATTTGTTGGGTATATACAATATTACTTTTAAACAATATTAATTTTAAACAGTCTTTCTACTTCATTTGGTACGTTCAATATTAATTTTAAACAGTCTTACTTTTAAACAGTCCTCAGGTTGTGACATGTTGTTACATATTTAGCCCCAAGGTATGGTCTTTAGTCACTCTCTCTCTCTCTCTCTCTCAGTTCAGTTCAGTTCAAATGCTTTATTGGCATGAAAGTTTACAGAGAACCATATTGCCAAAGCTTACATAGCAAAAAAGGTACAGTTTTCCAACATTCTGTAGGTGTCAATCGATTTGACATTTGTTGGGTATATACAATATTACTTTTAAACAATATTAATTTTAAACAGTCTTTCTACTTCATTTGGTACGTTCAATATTAATTTTAAACAGTCTTACTTTTAAACAGTCCTCAGGTTGTGACATGTTGTTACATATTTAGCCCCAAGGTATGGTCTGTCTCCTTCTCCTAGGACTAATCTCAATTTTGACAGATCATCCAATTCCTTGAAATCTGGGGTTGTTTGGCTTAGCTTGTTGAATAATATGTTTCTTGATGTGTTGAATTTTTCGCATTTTAGGAGGAAATGCATTTCTGTTTCAACCTCGCCAGCCAGACATTGATCGCATATTCTATTCTCTCTAGGCTGCCAGGATTTCTTGTATCTGCCTTTTTCAATTTCCAGTTGGTGGTCGCTTAGTCTGTACCTGGTGAGGGTCTGTCTCTGTTTTGTGTCTCTGATGGTCGTGAGGTAGTCTGCCAGTTTATATTCTCTTTTTAGGGCCCGGTAACATTCTAATCTGCTTTGGCTTTCGGTTATTTTGTTCCAATGCTCCAGGTAGGTTTCTTTGCATTTTTTAATGATTTGGTTCACTCGGATTGGTGTTTGGACGGCTGTGTTGGTCTGGGGCTGGTCAGGGTCCGGCTGAGTACTTAGTTTCAGTAGCAGCTGACTCAGGGGACTCTTTTCTGGGTTTAGCTCTTGGGTCTGAAAGGCTTTGAAATGAAGGGTGTCTGGGGAGCTAGATTTGAGGTGATTTAGGAAGTTTAGTGCTCGTTTTTGGATGTTTATTATCAGTGGGTATCTGCCTAGTTCGGCTCTGCATGCATTTGTTGGCGTTTTTCTTTGGGTGCGAAGGATGCTTCGGCAGAATTCTGCATGTAGGGCTTCTATTGTGTGTTTTTCCCATTTAGTGTAGCTTTGGTGATTTAGCGGGCCCCATACTTCACTACCGTACAGTGCAATGGGCAGGATTATGCTGTCAAAAATTTTGAGCCAGATTTTGATTGGGATTTGGATGTTGTAGAATTTTCTTTTTATTGCATATAGGGCTCTTCGGGCTTTTTCTTTTAGTGCATTCACTGCTATGCTGAAGCTCCCTGATGCTGTAATAGTTAGACCAAGGTAGGTGTAGCTCATAGTGTGTCCTATAGTGGTATCACTGAGGGTAAACTGGTATTTGTTTTCCTGACATCTGGGTCTTTTCTGAAAAATCATGATGTTGGTTTTCTTTAGATTTACTGTTAGAGCCCAATTTTGGCAGTATTTGTCGAGTAGGTCTAGTTGTTGCTGTAATCCCTGTTCTGTGGGAGACAGCAGAACCAGGTCGTCCGCATAGAACAGGGACTTCACTTCTCCATCCAGGAGACGGAGACCTGGTGACTCGCTTTGCTCCAGCATGTCTGCTAATTCATTTATGTATATGTTGAACAGGGTCGGGCTCAAATTGCAGCCCTGCCGGACGCCTCTTCTCTGGGTGAAGAAATCGGTGCGTTTGTCTCCAATTTTGACCCCGCATTTGTTTTTCAGATACATTGATTTAATAAGGTCATAGACTTTGCCCCCTATTCCACACTGAAGAAGTTTATAATAGAGCCCTTCGTGCCATATAGAGTCAAAGGCTTTCTTGAAGTCGATGAAACAGGCGAATATTTTCCCATTTTTTGTTTGGTGTTTATGTTTTTCAATGAGGGTGTGAAGGGTATAGATATGGTCGGCGGTGCGGTGTTTTGGAAGAAAGCCTATTTGGTTTTTTCTGAGGATATTATGTTTGTTAAGAAAATCAAGTAATCTACTATTTAGAATACTGCAGAATAACTTCCCTAGACAACTGTTGACACAGATGCCGCGGTAGTTATTTGGGTCTGATTTGTTTCCACTTTTATATATGGGGGAGATTAGTCCTTGGCACCAGATATCGGGAAAACAGCCTGAGCGTAATATGATGTTGAATAGTTTGAGTATCGCACCCTGCATCTCCATATTGCTGAACTTTAGCATTTCATTTTTGATGTTGTCTGGGCCACAGGCTTTCTTTAGGTGGAGAGATTTTGTTTTTGTGGCCAGTTCTTTCCATGTGATTGGGGAGTCTAGAGGGTTTTGGTTGTCTTTAATTGTTGCTTCTAATGTGTGGAGTTTTTCTGTGACCTGATGTTGACTTGGGTTTGTTTTGTTTTTTGGGATGTCTTTGTAGAGGTTTTCAAAATGTGTTCTCCAGATGTCGCCATCTTGGATTGGTAATGCTTGCAATTGTGTTGTACTCGGGTTATTCCACATTTCCCAGAATTGTTTTGGATTGGTGGAGTTTTCAATTTCTTCGAGTATTTTGTGGGTATAGTTTTGTGTTTTGTTCCTAATGGTGTGTTTATATCTTTTGAGGGTTTCATTGTATCTAGTACGTAGGTCCGGATTGTTTGGTTGCCGATGCTTTTGGTTTGATATTTTTCTCAGGTCTTTTCTGGCATTTTTGCATTCGTGGTCAAACCATTTCATATTTTTATTTTGTCTTTTGTGATGCTTCCTCTTCTGTTTCACGAGGTCGGCTTTTACAGCTGCCTCATGGAAGATCATATTTATATCCTCTATGGCCGTGTTTACACCATCTCTGGTGATCTCATATAGATTTTCTTTAAATTTTGAAATTTTACTTGTGAGATCAGGTGAATTTAGTGCTGTGATGAATTTATCTCCACTGTCTGGGGCCCATCTGTATGTCTGGTTTATTTTATGTAGCTTACTGTGTACCTTATACTTGTCTGTCCTGCCAAGGTACACATTTATTTGGTTATGGTCTGAGAGGGGGGATTGCTGCCTGACAGTGAATGCGTTGATATCGCAGGGGTCCAGGTCAGTGATTGTATAGTCCACCACACTAGACCCAAGAGTTGAGGAGTATGTGAGTCTCCCTAGGGAGTCCCCTCTGAACCTACCATTAACTATGTACAGGCCTAAGGCTCGGCAGAGTTGCACTACCTCCCTACCGCTTTTATTTATTTCACGATCAAGGTTGTTCCGATTTGCGATGGCTGGTGTGACATCTAAAGGGGTCTGGCCAAACACATGGTTGTTTCCCTGTGGGTCTATGAAGTCAGGTTCACAACCGGTCCTTGCATTTAGGTCCCCACATATTATCACCTTTCCTTGGGCCTGGAAATGGCTGATTTCCATGTGGAGAGTATCAAATAACTCCTCTTCGAAATATGGCGAATCTATTGGAGGTATGTAGATCGCACATAAGTAAACATCTTTTTTTGCTATTCCTATATTTTTATCTAGTTTTAGCCATACGTGTGATTTCCCCTGTTTTACCGGTGAGATGTGTTTGTCCAGTTCTCCCTTATACCACACCAATATTCCCCCGGAGGTTCTGCCCTTGCGTGTTTTAGTCTCTCTCTATCCCCGGGCCTCTCTCTCTCTCTCTATCCCCGGGCCTCTCTCTCTCTCTCTCTCTCTCTATCCCCAGGCCTCTCTCTCTCTCTCTCCCCGGGCCCCTCTCTCTCTCTATCCCCGGGCCTCTCTCTCTCTCTCTCCCCGGGCCTCTCTCGCTCTCTCTCCCCGGGCCCCTCTCTCTCTCCCCCCGGGCCTCTCTCTCTCTCTCCCCGGGCCTCTCTCTCTCTCTATCCCCGGGCCTCTCTCTCTCTCTATCCCCGGGCCTCTCTCTCTCTCTATCCCCGGGCCCCTCTCTCTCTCTCTCTATCCCCGGGCCTCTCTCTCTATCCCCGGGCCTCTCTCTCTCTCTCTATCCCCGGGCCTCTCCAATTCCAATTCCAATTCCAATTAAAATGCTTTATTGGCATGAAAGTTTACAGAGAACCATATTGCCAAAGCTTACATAGCAAAAAGGTACAGTTTTCCAACATTCTGTAGGTGTCAATCGATTTGACATTTGTTGGGTACATACAATATTACTTTTAAACAATATTAATTTTAAACAGTCTTTGTACTTCATTTGGTACGTTCAATATTAATTTTAAACAGTCTTAATTTTAAACAGTCCTCAGGTTGTGACATGTTGTTACATATTTGGCCCCAAGGTATGGTCTGTCTCCTTCTCCTAGGACTAATCTCAATTTTGACAGATCATCCAATTCCTTGAAATCTGGGGTTGTTTGGCTTAGCTTGTTGAATAATATGTTTCTTGATGTGTTGAATTTTTCGCATTTTAGGAGGAAATGCATTTCTGTTTCAACCTCGCCAGCCAGACATTGATCGCATATTCTATTCTCTCTAGGCTGCCAGGATTTCTTGTATCTGCCTTTTTCAATTTCCAGTTGGTGGTCGCTTAGTCTGTACCTGGTGAGGGTCTGTCTCTGTTTTGTGTCTCTGATGGTCGTGAGGTAGTCTGCCAGTTTATATTCTCTTTTTAGGGCCCGGTAACATTCTAATCTGCTTTGGCTTTCGGTTATTTTGTTCCAATGTTCCAGGTAGGTTTCTTTGCATTTTTTAATGATTTGGTTCACTCGGATTGGTGTTTGGGCGGCTGTGTTGGTCTGGGGCTGGTCAGGGTCCGGCTGAGTACTTAGTTTCCGTAGCAGCTGACTCAGGGGACTCTTTTCTGGGTTTAGCTCTTGGGTCTGAAAGGCTTTGAAATGAAGGGTGTCTGGGGAGCTAGATTTGAGGTGATTTAGGAAGTTTAGTGCTCGTTTTTGGATGTTTATTATCAGTGGGTATCTGCCTAGTTCGGCTCTGCATGCATTTGTTGGCGTTTTCCTTTGGGTGCGAAGGATGCTTCGGCAGAATTCTGCATGTAGGGCTTCTATTGTATGTTTTTCCCATTTAGTGTAGCTTTGGTGATTTAGCGGGCCCCATACTTCACTACCGTACAGTGCAATGGGCAGGATTATGCTGTCAAATATTTTGAGCCAGATTTTGATTGGGATTTGGATGTTGTAGAATTTTCTTTTTATTGCATATAGGGCTCTTCGGGCTTTTTCTTTTAGTGCATTCACTGCTATGCTGAAGCTCCCTGATGCTGTAATAGTTAGACCAAGGTAGGTGTAGCTCATAGTGTGTCCTATAGTGATATCACTGAGGGTAAACTGGTATTTGTTTTCCTGACATCTGGGCCTTTTTTGAAAAATCATGATGTTGGTTTTCTTTAGATTTACTGTTAGAGCCCAATTTTGGCAGTATTTGTCGAGTAGGTCTAGTTGTTGCTGTAATCCCTGTTCTGTGGGAGACAGCAGAACCAGGTCGTCCGCATAGAACAGGGATTTCACTTCTCCATCTAGGAGACGGAGACCTGGTGACTCGCTTTGCTCCAGCATGTCTGCTAATTCATTTATGTATATGTTGAACAGGGTCGGGCTCAAATTGCAGCCCTGCCGGACGCCTCTTCTCTGGGTGAAGAAATCGGTGCGTTTGTCTCCAATTTTGACCCTCTCTCTCTCTCTCTATCCCCGGGCCTCTCTCTCTCTCTCAATCTATCCCCGGGCCTCTCTCTCTCTCTCTATCCCCGGGTCTCTCTCTATCCCCGGGCCCCTCTCTCTATCCCCGGGCCTCTCTCTCTCTCTCTCTATCCCCGGGCCTCTCTCTCTCTCTCTATCCCCGGGCCTCTCTCTCTCTCTCTCTCTCTATCCCCGGGCCTCTCTCTCTCTCTCTCTCTCTATCCCCGGGCCTCTCTCTCTCTCTCTCTCTCTATCCCCGGGCCTCTCTCTCTCTCTCTATCCCCGGGCCTCTCCAATTCCAATTCAAATGCTTTATTGGCATGAAAGTTTACAGAGAACCATATTGCCAAAGCTTACATAGCAAAAAGGTACAGTTTTCCAACATTCTGTAGGTGTCAATCGATAAAAAATCTCTCTCTCTCTATCCCCGGGCCTCTCTCTCTCTCTATCCCCGGGCCTCTCTCTCTCTCTCTATCCCCGGGCCTCTCTCTCTCTCTATCCCCGGGCCTCTCTCTCTCTCTATCCCCGGGCCTCTCTCTCTCTCTCTCTCTCACTCCCCGGGCCTCTCGCTCCCTGAGGTAACTTCCACCCGATTTCGTGTCTCTCTCACTCACCCTCTCTCGGTGTCCGGGCCCCGGGTCTCTCTCTCGCTCGGTCTCTGGGCCTCTCTCTCTCTCGGTGTCCGGGCCCCGGGTGTGTCTCTCTCGCTGTGTCGCTCGGTCTCTGGGCCTCTCTCGGTGTCCGGGCCCCGGGTCTCTCGCTCGGTTTCTAGGCCTCTCTCCGTGTCCGGGTCTCTCTCTCTCTCTGAGGTAATTTCCACCCGGTTCCGTGGCGCAGAAACGGACGCCGGTACCCGCGCTACGGGCCGCCTCCCAGGACAGGCGGCACCAAAACGCGGCCGACTCGAAATCTGCCAGGAACAGCAGCCAGAGGGCGCAATCACCGAGAGAGAGAGTGTGAGAGAGAGAGAGTGTGTGAGAGAGGGAGAGAGAGAGTGAGTGAGTGTGTGTGTGAGAGAGAGAGAGAGTGTCCTGGGACTCAGTGAGTAACTACCAACACTACTAACAATAACCAGCCCCAGGACAGTGACAGCAACACAAAGAATTCGACCCAACACAATCGTCGCTAAGCAAAAGGAAAAACATCTGTCATATTGGGCAGAAACAACAAAAACCCAAAGCAAACTCAATTGCTACTTGGCCCTAAACAGACAATACAACATGGCTGATTACCTGACCAGGGTAAAGGATAGCAAAATGAGAAAAACCTTGACTATGTACAGACTTAGTGAACATAGCCTGGCGATTGAAAAAGGTAGACACAGGCAGACCCGGCTACCAAGAGAGGACAGCATATGCTCTCACTGCAGTCAGGGAGTGGTGGAGACAGAGATGCACTTCCTCACAGCGTGTAGAAAATATCAGGGCATAAGGGAGAATTTCTACCCAAAATTCACAAAAATATGCCCGGAATTCAGAAATTTGAATGACGACCAAAAACTCCCATACCTACTAGGGGAAGAGAGAAATTGTGTAACCTTAGCGGCACACTACGTTACAGCTTGCCATAAACAGAGGGACAACCACTAAATATAAGAAAAGAATATATAAAAATTATATGAATGTATATTTATACACTCAGGGTTCGTATCTGGCTTCGTTTCACTGAGTGTTTCAGTCCGCCTATAGAAAGATTGGAAAAGTATAAGTTGAGGGTCCATGTGAAAGACACAATATCCAGTTCAGGTCGCAAGGTGGTCCTATTGCCAGCCCCTGTGTTACATTGTTGTATAAATAGATGTTGGGCAGTGGGCACACTGCTGAACATATGATCCTCAAACCGCTTACAGGAGTGACCAGCATTGCTGTGCCTGGGTATATTTAAGACAGACCCAAAATATATAACAAACAATCATTGTCAGCTTCAATTCACTTGGAGAATGTTTACAGGCAACCATGGGGGAGGGGGGAATTCAGGGAACAATAAATGCCCATCGTTCTATGCCCAGACAGGTCAGTGAGTTCTGGTGAGGAGATGCCCTCCAGAAGTGTAATATGTGAAGTGACGCAACAGAGGGCAGTGACAGATCGCTCAGCAACACTGCTGGGCCATCCCCTGGCCTAAACCCTCTGAAAGCAAGGATTCCTTCAAAAGTCAGCCTTGGTAAGGGCCCATCACAGGTAAACTGGTAGCTCTTCTCTCAACATCCACCATCTCCAATAAAACATACAACATTCATTCACCTTTTCTTCACCGTGCAGTTTGCCATTCACTTATTGTGGAGAACACAAGTAGTAACTCAAGTTCTGTGATTGTAAACATCGCCAGATGACAGTAGCAGTGACCATGTGCAGAACTCACCGCAAGAATCAGCAATGAGCCTAAACCCTGGCTGCAGTGGTTGATCAGCTCCTTGTGGATGCCGCACACTATTGTCCTGGTCTCAACTATCCTGCAGGTGATGCTCCAGGTCTGTGCTGAGACCTTGGTCCATGGAAACATCGGCAGGATGCATCATTACAATCTCGGGTTTATAGCGTTGCTCTGTCCCGATTATATTTTATGAACACCCAGACTATATCATAGATTCCCTATTAATATCATGTGGACTCAATGTTTATATCGTTATGACTCTCTGATTATATCGTATGCACCCGCTGATTATATTGACTGGACTCTCTGATTATATCGTATGCACCCGCTGATTATATTGACTGGACTCTCTGATTATATTGAATGGACTCTCTGATTATATTGAATGGACTCTGATCATATTGAATGGACTCTCTGATTGTATTGAATGGACTCAATGATTATATTGAATGGACTCTCTGATTATATTGAATGGACTCTCTGATTATATGAATGGACCCTGATTATATTGAATGGACTCTCTGATTATATTGAATGGACTCTCTGATTATATTGAATGGACTCTCTGATTATATTGAATGGACTCTGATTATATTGAATGGACTCACTGATTATATTGAATGGACTCTCTGATTATATTGAATGGACACTGATTATATTGAATGGACTCTCTGATTATATTGAATGGACTCTCTGATTATATTGAATGGACTCTCTGATTATATTGAATGGACTCACTGATTATATTGAATGGACTCTCTGATTATATTGAATGGACTCTGATTATATTGAATGGACTCTGATGATATTGAATGGACTCTCTGATTATATTGAATGGACTCTGATTATATTGAATGGACCCTGATTATATTGAATGGACTCTCTGATTATATTCAATGGACTCTCTGATTATATTGAATGGACTCTCTGATTATATTGAATGGACTCTCTGATTATATTGAATGGACTCTCTGATTATATTGAATGGACTCTCTGATTATATTGAATGGACTCTCTGATTATATTGAATGGACTCTCTGATTATATTGAATGGACTCTCTGATTATATTGAATGGACTCTCTAATTATATTGAATGGACTCTCTGATTATATTGAATGGACTCTGATTATATTGAATGGACTCTCTGATTATATTGAATGGACTCTCTGATTATATTGAATGGACTCTCTGATTATATTGAATGGACTCTGATTATATTGAATGGACTCTGATTATATTGAATGGACTCTCTGATTATATTGAATGGACTCTCTGATTATATTGAATGGACTCTCTGATTATATTGAATGGACTCTCTCATTATATTGAATGGACTCTCTGATTATATTGAATGGACTCTGATTATATTGAATGGACTCTGATTATATTGAATGGACTCTGATTATATTGAATGGACTCTGATTATATTGAATGGACTCTCTGATTATATTGAATGGACTCTCTGATTATATTGAATGGACTCTCTGATTATATTGAATGGACTCACTGATTATATTGAATGGACTCTGATTATATTGAATGGACCCTGAATATATTGAATGGACTTACTGATTATATTGAATGGACTCTCTGATTACATTGAATGGACTCTGATTATATTGAATGGACCCTGATTATATTGAATGGACTCTCTGATTATATTGAATGGACTCTGATTATATTGAATGGACTCTCTGATTATATTGAATGGACTCTGATTATATTGAATGGACCCTGATTATATTGAATGGTCTCTCTGATTATATTGAATGGACTCACTGATTATATTGAATGGACTCTCATTATATTGAATGGACCCTGATTATATTGAATGGACTCACTGATTATATTGAATGGACTCACTGATGATATTGAATGGACTCTGATTATATTGAATGGACCCTGATTATATTGAATGGACTCTAATTATATTGAATGGACTCTCTGATTATATTGAATGGACTCTGATTATATTGAATGGACTCTCTGATTACATTGAATGGACTCTCTGATTATATTGAATGGACTCTCTGATTATATTGAATGGACTCACTGATTATATTGAATGGACTCTCTGATTATATTGAATGGACTCTCTGATTATATTGAATGGACCCTGATTATATTGAATGGACTCTCTGATTATATTGAATGGACTCACTGATTATATTGAATGGACTCTCTGATTGCATTGAATGGACTCTCTGATTATATTGAATGGACTCACTGATTATATTGAATGGACTCTGATTATATTGAATGGACTCTCTGATTATATTGAATGGACTCTCTGATTCTATTGAATGGACTCTCTGATTATATTGAATGGACTCACTGATTATATTGAATGGACTCTCTGATTATATTGAATGGACTCTCTGATTATATTGAATGGACTCACTGATTATATTGAATGGACTCTGATTATATTGAATGGACTCTCTGATTATATTGAATGGGCTCACTGATTATATTGAATGGACTCTCTGATAATATTGAATGGACTCTCTGATTATATTGAAAGGACTCACTGATTATATTGAATGGACACTGATTATATTGAATGGACTCTCTGATTATATTGAATGGACTCTCTGATTATATTGAATGGACTCACTGATTATATTGAATGGACTCTGATTATATTGAATGGACCCTGAATATATTGAATGGACTTACTGATTATATTGAATGGACTCTCTGATTACATTGAATGGACTCTGATTATATTGAATGGACCCTGATTATATTGAATGGACTCTCTGATTATATTGAATGGACTCTGATTATATTGAATGGACTCTCTGATTATATTGAATGGACTCTGATTATATTGAATGGACCCTGATTATATTGAATGGACTCTCTGATTATATTGAATGGACTCACTGATTATATTGAATGGACTCTCATTATATTGAATGGACCCTGATTATATTGAATGGACTCACTGATTATATTGAATGGACTCACTGATTATATTGAATGGACTCTGATTATATTGAATGGACCCTGATTATATTGAATGGACTCTAATTATATTGAATGGACTCTCTGATTATATTGAATGGACTCTGATTATATTGAATGGACTCTCTGATTACATTGAATGGACTCTCTGATTATATTGAATGGACTCTCTGATTATATTGGATGGACTCACTGATTATATTGAATGGACTCTCTGATTATATTGAATGGACTCTCTGATTATATTGAATGGACCCTGATTATATTGAATGGACTCTCTGATTATATTGAATGGACTCACTGATTATATTGAATGGACTCTCTGATTGCATTGAATGGACTCTCTGATTATATTGAATGGACTCACTGATTATATTGAATGGACTCTGATTATATTGAATGGACTCTCTGATTATATTGAATGGACTCTCTGATTCTATTGAATGGACTCTCTGATTATATTGAATGGACTCACTGATTATATTGAATGGACTCTCTGATTATATTGAATGGACTCTGATTATATTGAATGGACTCTCTGATTATATTGAATGGACTCACTGATTATATTGAATGGACTCTCTGATTATATTGAATGGACTCTCTGATTATATTGAATGGACTCACTGATTATATTGAATGGACTCTGATTATATTGAATGGACTCTCTGATTATATTGAATGGACTCTCTGATTATATTGAATGGACTCTCTGATTAAATTGAATGGACTCACTGATTATATTGAATGGACTCTCTGATAATATTCAATGGACTCTCTGATTATATTGAATGGACTCACTGATTATATTGAATGGACTCTGATTATATTGAATGGACTCTCTGATTTCTTGAATGGACTCTCTGATTATATTGAATGGACTCTCTGATTATATTGAATGGACTCTCTGATTATATTGAATGGACTCTCTGATTATATTGAATGGACTCACTGATTATATTGAATGGACTCTGATTATATTGAATGGACCCTGATTATATTGAATGGACTCACTGATTATATTGAATGGACTCTCTGATTATATTGAATGGATTCTGATTATATTGAATGGACTCACTGATTATATTGAATGGACTCTCTGATTATATTCAGTGGACTCTGATTATATTGAATGGACTCTCTGATTATATTGAATGGACTCTGATTATATTGAATGGACCCTGATTATATTGAATGGACTCTCTGATTATATTGAATGGACTCTGATTATATTGAATGGACACTCTGATTATATTGAATGGACTCTGATTCTATTGAATGGACCCTGATTATATTGAATGGACTCTCTGATTATATTGAATGGACTCACTGATTATATTGAATGGACTCTGATTATATTGAATGGACCCTGATTATATTGAATGGACTCACTGATTATATTGAATGGACTCACTGATTATATTGAATGGACTCTGATTATATTGAATGGATCCTGATTATATTGAATGGACTCTCTGATTATATTGAATGGACTCTGATTATATTGAATGGACTCTCTGATTATATTGAATGGCCTCTCTGATGATATTGAATGGACTCTCTGATTATATTGAATGGACTCTGATTATATTGAATGGACTCTCTGATTATATTGAATGGACTCTCTGATTATATTGAATGGACTCTCTGATTATATTGAATGGACTCTGATTATATTGAATGGACTCTCTGATTATATTGAATGGACTCTCTGATTATATTGAATGGACTCTGATTATATTGAATGGACTCTGATTATATTGAATGGACTCTCTGATTATATTGAATGGAATCTCTGATTATATTGAATGGACTCTCTGATTATATTGAATGGACTCTCTAATTATATTGAATGGACTCTCTGATTATATTGAATGGACTCTGATTATATTGAATGGACTCTGATTATATTGAATGGACTCTGATTATATTGAATGGACTCTCTGATTATATTGAATGGACTCTCTGATTATATTGAATGGACTCTCTGATTATATTGAATGGACTCACTGATTATATTGAATGGACTCTGATTATATTGAATGGACCCTGAATATATTGAATGGACTTACTGATTATATTGAATGGACTCTCTGATTACATTGAATGGACTCTGATTATATTGAATGGACCCTGATTATATTGAATGGACTCTCTGATTATATTGAATGGACTCTGATTATATTGAATGGACTCTCTGATTATATTGAATGGACTCTGATTATATTGAATGGACCCTGATTATATTGAATGGACTCACTGATTATATTGAATGGACTCACTGATTATATTGAATGGACTCTGATTATATTGAATGGACCCTGATTATATTGAATGGACTCTAATTATATTGAATGGACTCTCTGATTATATTGAATGGACTCTGATTATATTGAATGGACCCTGATTATATTGAATGGACTCTAATTATATTGAATGGACTCTCTGATTATATTGAATGGACTCTGATTATATTGAATGGACTCTCTGATTACATTGAATGGACTCTCTGATTATATTGAATGGACTCTCTGATTATATTGAATGGACTCACTGATTATATTGAATGGACTCTCTGATTATATTGAATGGACTCTCTGATTATATTGAATGGACCCTGATTATATTGAATGGACTCTCTGATTATATTGAATGGACTCACTGATTATATTGAATGGACTCTCTGATTGCATTGAATGGACTCTCTGATTATATTGAATGGACTCACTGATTATATTGAATGGACTCTGATTATATTGAATGGACTCTCTGATTATATTGAATGGACTCTCTGATTCTATTGAATGGACTCTCTGATTATATTGAATGGACTCACTGATTATATTGAATGGACTCTCTGATTAAATTGAATGGACTCACTGATTATATTGAATGGACTCTCTGATTATATTCAATGGACTCTCTGATTATATTGAATGGACTCACTGATTATATTGAATGGACTCTGATTATATTGAATGGACTCTCTGATTTCTTGAATGGACTCTCTGATTATATTGAATGGACTCTGATTATATTGAATGGACTCTGATTATATTGAATGGACTCTCTGATTATATTGAATGGAATCTCTGATTATATTGAATGGACTCTCTGATTATATTGAATGGACTCTCTAATTATATTGAATGGACTCTCTGATTATATTGAATGGACTCTGATTATATTGAATGGACTCTGATTATATTGAATGGACTCTGATTATATTGAATGGACTCTGATTATATTGAATGGACTCTCTGATTATATTGAATGGACTCTCTGATTATATTGAATGGACTCTCTGATTATATTGAATGGACTCACTGATTATATTGAATGGACTCTGATTATATTGAATGGACCCTGAATATATTGAATGGACTTACTGATTATATTGAATGGACTCTCTGATTACATTGAATGGACTCTGATTATATTGAATGGACCCTGATTATATTGAATGGACTCTCTGATTATATTGAATGGACTCTGATTATATTGAATGGACTCTCTGATTATATTGAATGGACTCTGATTATATTGAATGGACCCTGATTATATTGAATGGACTCTCTGATTATATTGAATGGACTCACTGATTATATTGAATGGACTCTCATTATATTGAATGGACCCTGATTATATTGAATGGACTCACTGATTATATTGAATGGACTCACTGATTATATTGAATGGACTCTGATTATATTGAATGGACCCTGATTATATTGAATGGACTCTAATTATATTGAATGGACTCTCTGATTATATTGAATGGACTCTGATTATATTGAACGGACTCTCTGATTACATTGAATGGACTCTCTGATTATATTGAATGGACTCTCTGATTATATTGAATGGACTCACTGATTATATTGAATGGACTCTCTGATTATATTGAATGGACTCTCTGATTATATTGAATGGACCCTGATTATATTGAATGGACTCTCTGATTATATTGAATGGACTCACTGATTATATTGAATGGACTCTCTGATTGCATTGAATGGACTCTCTGATTATATTGAATGGACTCACTGATTATATTGAATGGACTCACTGATTATATTGAATGGACTCTGATTATATTGAATGGACTCTCTGATTATATTGAATGGACTCTCTGATTCTATTGAATGGACTCTCTGATTATATTGAATGGACTCACTGATTATATTGAATGGACTCTCTGATTATATTGAATGGACTCTGATTATATTGAATGGACTCTCTGATTATATTGAATGGACTCACTGATTATATTGAATGGACTCTCTGATTATATTGAATGGACTCTCTGATTATATTGAATGGACTCACTGATTATATTGAATGGACTCTGATTATATTGAATGGACTCTCTGATTATATTGAATGGACTCTCTGATTATATTGAATGGACTCTCTGATTAAATTGAATGGACTCACTGATTATATTGAATGGACTCTCTGATTATATTCAATGGACTCTCTGATTATATTGAATGGACTCTCTGATTATATTGAATGGACTCTCTAATTATATTGAATGGACTCTCTGATTATATTGAATGGACTCTGATTATATTGAATGGACTCTGATTATATTGAATGGACTCTGATTATATTGAATGGACTCTGATTATATTGAATGGACTCTCTGATTATATTGAATGGACTCTCTGATTATATTGAATGGACTCTCTGATTATATTGAATGGACTCACTGATTATATTGAATGGACTCTGATTATATTGAATGGACCCTGAATATATTGAATGGACTTACTGATTATATTGAATGGACTCTCTGATTACATTGAATGGACTCTGATTATATTGAATGGACCCTGATTATATTGAATGGACTCTCTGATTATATTGAATGGACTCTGATTATATTGAATGGACTCTCTGATTATATTGAATGGACTCTGATTATATTGAATGGACCCTGATTATATTGAATGGACTCTCTGATTATATTGAATGGACTCACTGATTATATTGAATGGACTCTCATTATATTGAATGGACCCTGATTATATTGAATGGACTCACTGATTATATTGAATGGACTCACTGATTATATTGAATGGACTCTGATTATATTGAATGGACCCTGATTATATTGAATGGACTCTAATTATATTGAATGGACTCTCTGATTATATTGAATGGACTCTGATTATATTGAACGGACTCTCTGATTACATTGAATGGACTCTCTGATTATATTGAATGGACTCTCTGATTATATTGAATGGACTCACTGATTATATTGAATGGACTCTCTGATTATATTGAATGGACTCTCTGATTATATTGAATGGACCCTGATTATATTGAATGGACTCTCTGATTATATTGAATGGACTCACTGATTATATTGAATGGACTCTCTGATTGCATTGAATGGACTCTCTGATTATATTGAATGGACTCACTGATTATATTGAATGGACTCTGATTATATTGAATGGACTCTCTGATTATATTGAATGGACTCTCTGATTCTATTGAATGGACTCTCTGATTATATTGAATGGACTCACTGATTATATTGAATGGACTCTCTGATTATATTGAATGGACTCTGATTATATTGAATGGACTCTCTGATTATATTGAATGGACTCACTGATTATATTGAATGGACTCTCTGATTATATTGAATGGACTCTCTGATTATATTGAATGGACTCACTGATTATATTGAATGGACTCTGATTATATTGAATGGACTCTCTGATTATATTGAATGGACTCTCTGATTATATTGAATGGACTCTCTGATTAAATTGAATGGACTCACTGATTATATTGAATGGACTCTCTGATTATATTCAATGGACTCTCTGATTATATTGAATGGACTCACTGATTATATTGAATGGACTCTGATTATATTGAATGGACTCTCTGATTTCTTGAATGGACTCTCTGATTATATTGAATGGACTCTCTGATTATATTGAATGGACTCTCTGATTATATTGAATGGACTCACTGATTATATTGAATGGACTCTGATTATATTGAATGGACCCTGATTATATTGAATGGACTCACTGATTATATTGAATGGACTCTCTGATTATATTGAATGGATTCTGATTATATTGAATGGACTCACTGATTATATTGAATGGACTCTCTGATTATATTCAATGGACTCTGATTATATTGAATGGACTCTCTGATTATATTGAATGGACTCTGATTATATTGAATGGACCCTGATTATATTGAATGGACTCTCTGATTATATTGAATGGACTCTGATTATATTGAATGGATCCTGATTATATTGAATGGACTCTCTGATTATATTGAATGGACTCTGATTATATTGAATGGACTCTCTGATTATATTGAATGGACTCTCTGATTATATTGAATGGCCTCTCTGATGATATTGAATGGACTCTCTGATTATATTGAATGGACTCTGATTATATTGAATGGACTCTCTGATTATATTGAATGGACTCTCTGATTATATTGAATGGACTCTCTGATTATATTGAATGGACTCTGATTATATTGAATGGACTCTCTGATTATATTGAATGGACTCTCTGATTATATTGAATGGACTCTGATTATATTGAATGGACTCTGATTATATTGAATGGACTCTCTGATTATATTGAATGGACTCTCTGATTATATTGAATGGACTCTCTGATTATATTGAATGGACTCTCTAATTATATTGAATGGACTCTCTGATTATATTGAATGGACTCTGATTATATTGAATGGACTCTGATTATATTGAATGGACTCTGATTATATTGAATGGACTCTGATTATATTGAATGGACTCTCTGATTATATTGAATGGACTCTCTGATTATATTGAATGGACTCTCTGATTATATTGAATGGACTCACTGATTATATTGAATGGACTCTGATTATATTGAATGGACCCTGAATATATGGAATGGACTTACTGATTATATTGAATGGACTCTCTGATTACATTGAATGGACTCTGATTATATTGAATGGACCCTGATTATATTGAATGGACTCTCTGATTATATTGAATGGACTCTGATTATATTGAATGGACTCTCTGATTATATTGAATGGACTCTGATTATATTGAATGGACCCTGATTATATTGAATGGACTCTCTGTTTATATTGAATGGACTCACTGATTATATTGAATGGACTCTCATTATATTGAATGGACCCTGATTATATTGAATGGACTCACTGATTATATTGAATGGACTCACTGATTATATTGAATGGACTCTGATTATATTGAATGGACCCTGATTATATTGAATGGACTCTAATTATATTGAATGGACTCTCTGATTATATTGAATGGACTCTGATTATATTGAATGGACTCTCTGATTACATTGAATGGACTCTCTGATTATATTGAATGGACTCTCTGATTATATTGAATGGACTCACTGATTATATTGAATGGACTCTCTGATTATATTGAATGGACTCTCTGATTATATTGAATGGACTCACTGATTATATTGAATGGACTCTGATTATATTGAATGGACTCTCTGATTATATTGAATGGACTCTCTGATTCTATTGAATGGACTCTCTGATTATATTGAATGGACTCACTGATTATATTGAATGGACTCTCTGATTATATTGAATGGACTCTGATTATATTGAATGGACTCTCTGATTATATTGAATGGACTCACTGATTATATTGAATGGACTCTCTGATTATATTGAATGGACTCTCTGATTATATTGAATGGACTCACTGATTATATTGAATGGACTCTGATTATATTGAATGGACTCTCTGATTATATTGAATGGACTCTGATTATATTCAATGGACTCTCTGATTAAATTGAATGGACTCACTGATTATATTGAATGGACTCTCTGATTATATTCAATGGACTCTCTGATTATATTGAATGGACTCACTGATTATATTGAATGGACTCTGATTATATTGAATGGACTCTCTGATTTCTTGAATGGACTCTCTGATTATATTGAATGGACTCTCTGATTATATTGAATGGACTCTCTGATTATATTGAATGCACTCACTGATTATATTGAATGGACTCTGATTATATTGAATGGACCCTGATTATATTGAATGGACTCACTGATTATATTGAATGGACTCTCTGATTATATTGAATGGATTCTGATTATATTGAATGGACTCACTGATTATATTGAATGGACTCTCTGATTAAATTGAATGGACTCACTGATTATATTGAATGGACTCTCTGATTATATTGAATGGACTCACTGATTATATTGAATGGACTCTCTGATTATATTGAATGGACTCTCTGATTATATTGAATGGACTCACTGATTATATTGAATGGACTCTGATTATATTGAATGGACTCTCTGATTATATTGAATGGACTCTCTGATTATATTGAATGGACTCTCTGATTAAATTGAATGGACTCACTGATTATATTGAATGGACTCTCTGATTATATTCAATGGACTCTCTGATTATATTGAATGGACTCACTGATTATATTGAATGGACTCTGATTATATTGAATGGACTCTCTGATTTCTTGAATGGACTCTCTGATTATATTGAATGGACTCTCTGATTATATTGAATGGACTCTCTGATTATATTGAATGCACTCACTGATTATATTGAATGGACTCTGATTATATTGAATGGACCCTGATTATATTGAATGGACTCACTGATTATATTGAATGGACTCTCTGATTATATTGAATGGATTCTGATTATATTGAATGGACTCACTGATTATATTGAATGGACTCTCTGATTATATTCAATGGACTCTGATTATATTGAATGGACTCTCTGATTATATTGAATGGACTCTGATTATATTGAATGGACCCTGATTATATTGAATGGACTCTCTGATTATATTGAATGGACTCTGATTATATTGAATGGACTCTCTGATTATATTGAATGGACTCTGATTCTATTGAATGGACCCTGATTATATTGAATGGACTCTCTGATTATATTGAATGGACTCACTGAATATATTGAATGGACTCTGATTATATTGAATGGACCCTGATTATATTGAATGGACTCACTGATTATATTGAATGGACTCACTGATTATATTGAATGGACTCTGATTATATTGAATGGACTCTCTGATTATATTGAATGGACTCTGATTATATTGAATGGACTCTCTGATTGTATTGAATGGACTCTCTGATTATATTGAATGGACTCTCTGATTATATTGAATGGACTTTCTGATTATATTGAATGGACTCTGGTTATATTGAATGGACTCTCTGATTATATTGAATGTACTCTCTGATTATATTGAATGGACTCTCTGATTATATTGAATGGACTCTGATTATATTGAATGGACTCTCTGATTATATTGAATGGACTCTCTGATTATATTGAATGGACTCTGATTATATTGAATGGACTCTGATTATATTGAATGGACTCTCTGATTATATTGAATGGACTCTCTTATTATATTGAATGGACTCTCTTATTACATTGAATGGACTCTCTAATTATATTGAATGGACTCTCTGATTATATTGAATGGACTCTGATTATATTGAATGGACTCTGATTATATTGAATGGACTCTCTGATTATATTGAATGGACTCTCTGATTATATTGAATGGACTCTCTGATTATATTGAATGGACTCACTGATTATATTGAATGGACTCTCTGACTTTATTTAATGGACTCTGATTATATTGAATGGACTCTCTGATTATATTGAATGGACTCTGATTAAATTGAATGGACTCTCTGATTATATTGAATGGACTCTCTGATTATATTGAATGGACTCTCTGATTATATTGAATGGACTCACTGATTATATTGAATGGATTCTCTGATTATATTGAATGGACTCTGATTATATTGAATGGACTCTCTGATTATATTGACTGGACTCTCTGATTATATTGAATGGACTCTCTGATTATATTGAATGGACTCTCTGATTGTATTGAATGGACTCTCTGATTGTATTGAATGGACTCTCTGATTATATTGAATGGACTCTCTGATTATATTGAATGGACTCTCTGATTATATTGAATGGACTCTGGTTATATTGAATGGACTCTCTGATTATATTGAATGGACTCTCTGATTATATTGAATGGTCTCTCTGATTATATTGAATGGACTCTAATTATATTGAATGGACTCTCTGATTATATTGAATGGACTCTGATTATATTGAATGGACTCACTGATTATATTGAATGGACTCTGATTATATTGAATGGACTCTCTGATTATATTGAATGGACTCTCTGATTATATTGAATGGACTCTCTGATTATATTGAATGGACTCTGATTATATTGAATTGACTCTCTGATTATATTGAATGGACTCTCTGATTATATTGAAAGGACTCTCTGATTATATTGAATGGACTCTCTGATTATATTGAATGGACTCTGATTATATTGAATGGACTCTGATTATATTGAATGGACTGTGATTATATTGAATGGACTCTGATTATATTGAATGGACCCTGATTATATTGAATGGACTCTCTGATTATATTGAATGGACTCTCTGATTATATTGAATGGACTCTCTGATTATATTGAATGGACTCTCTGATTATATTGAATGGACTCTCTGATTATATTGAATGGACTCTGATTATATTGAATGGAATCTCTGATTGTATTGAATGGACTCTCTGATTATATTGAATGGACTCTCTGATTATATTGAATGGACTCTCTGATTATATTGAATGGACTCTGGTTATATTGAATGGACTCTCTGATTATATTGAATGTACTCTCTGATTATATTGAATGGACTCTCTGATTATATTGAATGGACTCTGATTATATTGAATGGACTCTCTGATTATATTGAATGGACTCTCTGATTATATTGAATGGACTCTGATTATATTGAATGGACTCTGATTATATTGAATGGACTCTCTGATTATATTGAATGGACTCTCTTATTATATTGAATGGACTCTCTGATTACATTGAATGGACTCTCTAATTATATTGAATGGACTCTCTGATTATATTGAATGGACTCTGATTATATTGAATGGACTCTGATTATATTGAATGGACTCTCTGATTATATTGAATGGACTCTCTGATTATATTGAATGGACTCTCTGATTATATTGAATGGACTCACTGATTATATTGAATGGACTCTCTGACTTTATTTAATGGACTCTGATTATATTGAATGGACTCTCTGATTATATTGAATGGACTCTGATTAAATTGAATGGACTCTCTGATTATATTGAATGGACTCTCTGATTATATTGAATGGACTCTCTGATTATATTGAATGGACTCACTGATTATATTGAATGGATTCTCTGATTATATTGAATGGACTCTGATTATATTGAATGGACTCTCTGATTATATTGAATGGACTCTCTAATTATATTGAATGGACTCTCTGATTATATTGAATGGACTCTGATTATATTGAATGGACTCTGATTATATTGAATGGACTCTCTGATTATATTGAATGGACTCTCTGATTATATTGAATGGACTCTCTGATTATATTGAATGGACTTTCTGATTATATTGAATGGACTCTGATTAAATTGAATGGACTCTCTGATTATATTGAATGGACTCTCTGATTATATTGAATGGGCTCTCTGATTATATTGAATGGACTCACTGATTATATTGAATGGACTCTCTGATTATATTGAATGGACTCTCTGATTATATTGAATGGACTCTCTGATTATATTGAATGGACTCTAATTACATTGAATGGACTCTCTGATTATATTGAATGGACTCTGATTATATTGAATGGACTCACTGATTATATTGAATGGACTCTGATTATATTGAATGGACTCTCTGATTATATTGAATGGACTCTCTGATTATATTGAATGGACTCTCTGATTATATTGAATGGACTCTGATTATATTGAATGGACTCTCTGATTATATTGAATGGACTCTCTGATTATATTGAAAGGACTCTCTGATTATATTGAATGGACTCACTGATTATATTGAATGGACTCTCTGATTATATTGAATGGACTCTGATTATATTGAATGGACTCTCTGATTGTATTGAATGGACTCTCTGATTATATTGAATGGACTCTCTGATTATATTGAATGGACTCTCTGATTATATTGAATGGACTCTCTGATTATATTGAATGGACTCTCTGATTGTATTGAATGGACTCTCTGATTATATTGAATGGACTCTCTGATTATATTGAATGGACTCTCTGATTATATTGAATGGACTCTCTGATTATATTGAATGGACTCTGATTATATTGAATGGACTCTCTGATTGTATTGAATGGACTCTCTGATTATATTGAATGGACTCTCTGATTATATTGAATGGACTCTCTGATTATATTGAATGGACTCTGGTTATATTGAATGGACTCTGATTATATTGAATGGACTCTGATTATATTGAATGGACTCTGATTATATTGAATGGACTCTGATTATTTTGAATGGACCCTGATTTTATTGAATGGACTCTCTGATTATATTGAATGGACTCTCTGATTATATTGAATTGACTCTCTGATTATATTGAATGGACTCTCTGATTATATTGAATGGACTCTCTGATTATATTGAATGGACTCTCTGATTATATTGAATGGACTCTCTGATTATATTGAATGGACTCTGATTATATTGAATGGACTCTGATTATATTGAATGGACTCTGATTATATTGAATGGACTCTGATTATATTGAATGGACTCTGATTATTTTGAATGGACCCTGATTTTATTGAATGGACTCTCTGATTATATTGAATGGACTCTCTGATTATATTGAATTGACTCTCTGATTATATTGAATGGACTCTCTGATTATATTGAATGGACTCTCTGATTATATTGAATGGACTCTGATTATATTGAATGGACTCTCTGATTGTATTGAATGGACTCTCTGATTATATTGAATGGACTCTCTGATTATATTGAATGGACTCTCTGATTATATTGAATGGACTCTGGTTATATTGAATGGACTCTCTGATTATATTGAATGGACTCTCTGATTCTATTGAATGGACTCTCTGATTATATTGAATGGACTCTGATTATATTGAATGGACTCTCTGATTATATTGAATGGACTCTCTGATTATATTGAATGGACTCTGATTATATTGAATGGACTCTGATTATATTGAATGGACTCTCTGATTATATTGAATGGACTCTCTGATTATATTGAATGCACTCTCTGATTATATTGAATGGACTCTGATTATATTGAATGGACTCTCTGATTATATTGAATGGACTCTCTGATTATATTGAATGGACTCTCTGATTATATTGAATTGACTCTGATTATATTGAATGGACTCTCTGATTATATTGAATGGACTCTCTGATTATATTGAATGGACTCTCTGATTTTCTTGAATGGACTCCCTGATTATATTCAATGGACTCTCTGATTATATTCAATGGACTCTCTGATTATATTGAATGGACTCTCTGATTATATTGAATGGACTCTCTGATTATATTGAATGGACTCTCTGATTATATTGAATGGACTCTCTGATTATATTGAATGGACTCTCTGATTATATTGAATGGACTCTCTGATTATATTGAATGGACTCTGATTATATTGAATGGACTCTGATTATATTGAATGGACTCTGATTATATTGAATGGACTCTCTGATTATATTGAATGGACCTCTCTGATTATATTGAATGGACTCTCTGATTATATTTAATGGACTCTCTGATTATATTGAATGGACTCACTGATTATATTGAATGGACTCTGATTATATTGAATGGACTCTGATTATATTGAATGGACTCTGATTATATTGAATGGACTCTCTGATTATATTGAATGGACTCACTGATTATATTGAATGGACTCTCTGATTATATTGAATGGACTCTCTGATTATATTGAATGGACTCACTGATTATATTGAATGGACTCTGATTATATTGAATGGACTCTCTGATTATATTGAATGGACTCTCTGATTATATTGAATGGACTCTCTGATTATATTGAATGGACTCACTGATTATATTGAATGGACTCTCTGATTATATTGAATGGACTCTGATTATATTGAATGGACTCTCTGATTATATTGAATGGACTCTGATTAAATTGAATGGACTCTCTGATTATATTGAATGGACTCTCTGATTATATTGAATGGACTCTCTGATTATATTGAATGGACTCACTGATTATATTGAATGGACTCTGATTATATTGAATGGACTCTCTGATTATATTCAAACAGAATCACAGAAACCCGACAGTGCAGATAGAGGCCATTTCAGCCCATCGAGCCTGTACCGACACATGTCCCACCCGATCCCCGTAACCCCTACACCAACACATATCCCACCCTATCCCCGTAACCCCACGTATTTAATCCCCCCAACATTAAGGGTCAATTTATCATAGCCAAACAACCTAACCTGCACATCTTTGGACTGTGGGAGGAAACCGGAGCACCGGGAGTAAACCCACGCAAACACGGGGAGAATGTGCAAACTCCACACAGACAGTCGCCCGAGGCCAGATTCGAACCCGGGTCCCTGGCGCTGTGAGGCAACAGTGCTAACCACTATGCCTTGAATGGACTCTCTGATTATATTGAATGGACTCACTGATTATATTGAATGGACTCTCTGATTATATTGAATGGACTCACTGATTATATTGAATGGACTCTGATTATATTGAATGGACTCTCTGATTATATTGAATGGACTCTCTGATTATATTGAATGGACTCACTGATTATATTGAATGGACTCTGATTATATTGAATGGACTCTCTGATTATATTCAATGGACTCTCTGATTATATTGAAAGGACTCTCTGATTATATTGAATGGACTCTATGATTATATTGAATGGACTCTCTGATTATATTGAATGGACTCTCTGATTATATTGAATGGACTCTGATTATATTGAATGGACTCTGATTATATTGAATGGACTCTGATTATATTGAATGGACTCTGATTATATTGAATGGACCCTGATTATATTGAATGGACTCTCTGATTATATTGAATGGACTCTCTGATTATATTGAATTGACTCTCTGATTATATTGAATGGACTCTCTGATTATATTGAATGGACTCTCTGATTATATTGAATGGAATCTGATTATATTGAATGGACTCTCTGATTGTATTGAATGGACTCTCTGATTATATTGAATGGACTCTCTGATTATATTGAATGGACTCTCTGATTATATTGAATGGACTCTGGTTATATTGAATGGACTCTCTGATTATATTGAATGGACTCTCTGATTATATTGAATGGACTCTCTGATTATATTGAATGGACTCTGATTATATTGAATGGACTCTCTGATTATATTGAATGGACTCTCTGATTATATTGAATGGACTCTGATTATATTGAATGGACTCTGATTATATTGAATGGACTCTCTGATTATATTGAATGGACTCTCTGATTATATTGAATGGACTCTCTCATTATATTGAATGGACTCTCTAATTATATTGAATGGACTCTCTGATTATATTGAATGGACTCTGATTATATTGAATGGACTCTGATTATATTGAATGGACTCTCTGATTATATTGAATGGACTCTCTGATTATATTGAATGGACTCTCTGATTATATTGAATGGACTCACTGATTATATTGAATGGACTCTCTGATTATATTGAATGGACTCTGATTATATTGAATGGACTCTCTGATTATATTGAATGGACCCTGATTATATTGAATGGACTCTCTGATTATATTGAATGGACTCTCTGATTATATTGAATGGACTCTCTGATTATATTGAATGGACTCTAATTACATTGAATGGACTCTCTGATTATATTGAATGGACTCTGATTATATTGAATGGACTCACTGATTATATTGAATGGACTCTGATTATATTGAATGGACTCTCTGATTATATTGAATGGACTCTCTGATTATATTGAATGGACTCTCTGATTATATTGAATGGACTCTGATTATATTGAATGGACTCTCTGATTATATTGAATGGACTCTCTGATTATATTGAAAGGACTCTCTGATTATATTGAATGGACTCTCTGATTATATTGAATGGACTCTGATTATATTGAATGGACTCTGATTATATTGAATGGACTGTGATTATATTGAATGGACTCTGATTATATTGAATGGACCCTGATTATATTGAATGGACTCTCTGATTATATTGAATGGACTCTCTGATTATATTGAATGGACTCTCTGATTATATTGAATGGACTCTCTGATTATATTGAATGGACTCTGATTATATTGAATGGAATCTCTGATTGTATTGAATGGACTCTCTGATTATATTGAATGGACTCTCTGATTATATTGAATGGACTCTCTGATTATATTGAATGGACTCTGGTTATATTGAATGGACTCTCTGATTATATTGAATGTACTCTCTGATTATATTGAATGGACTCTCTGATTATATTGAATGGACTCTGATTATATTGAATGGACTCTCTGATTATATTGAATGGACTCTCTGATTATATTGAATGGACTCTGATTATATTGAATGGACTCTGATTATATTGAATGGACTCTCTGATTATATTGAATGGACTCTCTTATTATATTGAATGGACTCTCTGATTACATTGAATGGACTCTCTAATTATATTGAATGGACTCTCTGATTATATTGAATGGACTCTGATTATATTGAATGGACTCTGATTATATTGAATGGACTCTCTGATTATATTGAATGGACTCTCTGATTATATTGAATGGACTCTCTGATTATATTGAATGGACTCACTGATTATATTGAATGGACTCTCTGACTTTATTTAATGGACTCTGATTATATTGAATGGACTCTCTGATTATATTGAATGGACTCTGATTAAATTGAATGGACTCTCTGATTATATTGAATGGACTCTCTGATTATATTGAATGGACTCTCTGATTATATTGAATGGATTCTCTGATTATATTGAATGGACTCTGATTATATTGAATGGACTCTCTGATTATATTGAATGGACTCTCTAATTATATTGAATGGACTCTCTGATTATATTGAATGGACTCTGATTATATTGAATGGACTCTGATTATATTGAATGGACTCTCTGATTATATTGAATGGACTCTCTGATTATATTGAATGGACTCTCTGATTATATTGAATGGACTTTCTGATTATATTGAATGGACTCTGATTAAATTGAATGGACTCTCTGATTATATTGAATGGACTCTCTGATTATATTGAATGGACTCTCTGATTATATTGAATGGACTCTGATTATATTGAATGGACTCTGATTATATTGAATGGACTCTGATTATATTGAATGGACTCTGATTATATTGAATGGACTCTGATTATTTTGAATGGACCCTGATTTTATTGAATGGACTCTCTGATTATATTGAATGGACTCTCTGATTATATTGAATTGACTCTCTGATTATATTGAATGGACTCTCTGATTATATTGAATGGACTCTCTGATTGTATTGAATGGACTCTCTGATTATATTGAATGGACTCTCTGATTATATTGAATGGACTCTCTGATTATATTGAATGGACTCTCTGATTATATTGAAAGGACTCTCTGATTATATTGAATGGACACTCTGATTATATTGAATGGACTCTGATTATATTGAATGGACTCTGATTATATTGAATGGACTCTGATTATATTGAATGGACACTGATTATATTGAATGGACCCTGATTATATTGAATGGACTCTCTGATTATATTGAATGGACTCTCTGATTATATTGAATGGACTCTCTGATTATATTGAATGGACTCTCTGATTATATTGAATGGACTCTCTGATTATATTGAATGGACTCTGATTATATTGAATGGACTCTGATTATATTGAATGGACTCTCTGATTGTATTGAATGGACTCTCTGATTATATTGAATGGACTCTCTGATTATATTGAATGGACTCTCTGATTATATTGAATGGACTCTGGTTATATTGAATGGACTCTGATTATATTGAATGGACTCTGATTATATTGAATGGACTCTGATTATATTGAATGGACTCTGATTATTTTGAATGGACCCTGATTTTATTGAATGGACTCTCTGATTATATTGAATGGACTCTCTGATTATATTGAATTGACTCTCTGATTATATTGAATGGACTCTCTGATTATATTGAATGGACTCTCTGATTATATTGAATGGACTCTCTGATTATATTGAATGGACTCTCTGATTATATTGAATGGACTCTGATTATATTGAATGGACTCTGATTATATTGAATGGACTCTGATTATATTGAATGGACTCTGATTATATTGAATGGACTCTGATTATTTTGAATGGACCCTGATTTTATTGAATGGACTCTCTGATTATATTGAATGGACTCTCTGATTATATTGAATTGACTCTCTGATTATATTGAATGGACTCTCTGATTATATTGAATGGACTCTCTGATTATATTGAATGGACTCTGATTATATTGAATGGACTCTCTGATTGTATTGAATGGACTCTCTGATTATATTGAATGGACTCTCTGATTATATTGAATGGACTCTCTGATTATATTGAATGGACTCTGGTTATATTGAATGGACTCTCTGATTATATTGAATGGACTCTCTGATTCTATTGAATGGACTCTCTGATTATATTGAATGGACTCTGATTATATTGAATGGACTCTCTGATTATATTGAATGGACTCTCTGATTATATTGAATGGACTCTGATTATATTGAATGGACTCTGATTATATTGAATGGACTCTCTGATTATATTGAATGGACTCTCTGATTATATTGAATGCACTCTCTGATTATATTGAATGGACTCTGATTATATTGAATGGACTCTCTGATTATATTGAATGGACTCTCTGATTATATTGAATGGACTCTCTGATTATATTGAATGGACTCTGATTATATTGAATGGACTCTCTGATTATATTGAATGGACTCTCTGATTATATTGAATGGACTCTCTGATTTTCTTGAATGGACTCCCTGATTATATTCAATGGACTCTCTGATTATATTCAATGGACTCTCTGATTATATTGAATGGACTCTCTGATTATATTGAATGGACTCTCTGATTATATTGAATGGACTCTCTGATTATATTGAATGGACTCTCTGATTATATTGAATGGACTCTCTGATTATATTGAATGGACTCTGATTATATTGAATGGACTCTGATTATATTGAATGGACTCTGATTATATTGAATGGACTCTCTGATTATATTGAATGGACCTCTCTGATTATATTGAATGGACTCTCTGATTATATTTAATGGACTCTCTGATTATATTGAATGGACTCACTGATTATATTGAATGGAATCTGATTATATTGAATGGACTCTGATTATATTGAATGGACTCTGATTATATTGAATGGACTCTCTGATTATATTGAATGGACTCACTGATTATATTGAATGGACTCTCTGATTATATTGAATGGACTCTCTGATTATATTGAATGGACTCACTGATTATATTGAATGGACTCTGATTATATTGAATGGACTCTCTGATTATATTGAATGGACTCTCTGATTATATTGAATGGACTCTCTGATTATATTGAATGGACTCACTGATTATATTGAATGGACTCTCTGATTATATTGAATGGACTCTGATTATATTGAATGGACTCTCTGATTATATTGAATGGACTCACTGATTATATTGAATGGACTCTCTGATTATATTGAATGGACTCTCTGATTATATTGAATGGACTCACTGATTATATTGAATGGACTCTGATTATATTGAATGGACTCTCTGATTATATTGAATGGACTCTCTGATTATATTGAATGGACTCTCTGATTATATTGAATGGACTCACTGATTATATTGAATGGACTCTCTGATTATATTGAATGGACTCTGATTATATTGAATGGACTCTCTGATTATATTGAATGGACTCTGATTAAATTGAATGGACTCTCTGATTATATTGAATGGACTCTCTGATTATATTGAATGGACTCTCTGATTATATTGAATGGACTCACTGATTATATTGAATGGACTCTGATTATATTGAATGGACTCTCTGATTATATTCAAACAGAATCACAGAAACCCGACAGTGCAGATAGAGGCCATTTCAGCCCATCGAGCCTGTACCGACACATGTCCCACCCGATCCCCGTAACCCCTACACCAACACATATCCCACCCTATCCCCGTAACCCCACGTATTTAATCCCCCCAACATTAAGGGTCAATTTATCATAGCCAAACAACCTAACCTGCACATCTTTGGACTGTGGGAGGAAACCGGAGCACCGGGAGTAAACCCACGCAAACACGGGGAGAATGTGCAAACTCCACACAGACAGTCGCCCGAGGCCAGATTCGAACCCGGGTCCCTGGCGCTGTGAGGCAACAGTGCTAACCACTATGCCTTGAATGGACTCTCTGATTATATTGAATGGACTCACTGATTATATTGAATGGACTCTCTGATTATATTGAATGGACTCACTGATTATATTGAATGGACTCTGATTATATTGAATGGACTCTCTGATTATATTGAATGGACTCTCTGATTATATTGAATGGACTCACTGATTATATTGAATGGACTCTGATTATATTGAATGGACTCTCTGATTATATTCAATGGACTCTCTGATTATATTGAAAGGACTCTCTGATTATATTGAATGGACTCTATGATTATATTGAATGGACTCTCTGATTATATTGAATGGACTCTCTGATTATATTGAATGGACTCTGATTATATTGAATGGACTCTGATTATATTGAATGGACTCTGATTATATTGAATGGACTCTGATTATATTGAATGGACCCTGATTATATTGAATGGACTCTCTGATTATATTGAATGGACTCTCTGATTATATTGAATTGACTCTCTGATTATATTGAATGGACTCTCTGATTATATTGAATGGACTCTCTGATTATATTGAATGGAATCTGATTATATTGAATGGACTCTCTGATTGTATTGAATGGACTCTCTGATTATATTGAATGGACTCTCTGATTATATTGAATGGACTCTCTGATTATATTGAATGGACTCTGGTTATATTGAATGGACTCTCTGATTATATTGAATGGACTCTCTGATTATATTGAATGGACTCTCTGATTATATTGAATGGACTCTGATTATATTGAATGGACTCTCTGATTATATTGAATGGACTCTCTGATTATATTGAATGGACTCTGATTATATTGAATGGACTCTGATTATATTGAATGGACTCTCTGATTATATTGAATGGACTCTCTGATTATATTGAATGGACTCTCTCATTATATTGAATGGACTCTCTAATTATATTGAATGGACTCTCTGATTATATTGAATGGACTCTGATTATATTGAATGGACTCTGATTATATTGAATGGACTCTCTGATTATATTGAATGGACTCTCTGATTATATTGAATGGACTCTCTGATTATATTGAATGGACTCACTGATTATATTGAATGGACTCTCTGATTATATTGAATGGACTCTGATTATATTGAATGGACTCTCTGATTATATTGAATGGACCCTGATTATATTGAATGGACTCTCTGATTATATTGAATGGACTCTCTGATTATATTGAATGGACTCTCTGATTATATTGAATGGACTCTAATTACATTGAATGGACTCTCTGATTATATTGAATGGACTCTGATTATATTGAATGGACTCACTGATTATATTGAATGGACTCTGATTATATTGAATGGACTCTCTGATTATATTGAATGGACTCTCTGATTATATTGAATGGACTCTCTGATTATATTGAATGGACTCTGATTATATTGAATGGACTCTCTGATTATATTGAATGGACTCTCTGATTATATTGAAAGGACTCTCTGATTATATTGAATGGACTCTCTGATTATATTGAATGGACTCTGATTATATTGAATGGACTCTGATTATATTGAATGGACTGTGATTATATTGAATGGACTCTGATTATATTGAATGGACCCTGATTATATTGAATGGACTCTCTGATTATATTGAATGGACTCTCTGATTATATTGAATGGACTCTCTGATTATATTGAATGGACTCTCTGATTATATTGAATGGACTCTCTGATTATATTGAATGGACTCTGATTATATTGAATGGAATCTCTGATTGTATTGAATGGACTCTCTGATTATATTGAATGGACTCTCTGATTATATTGAATGGACTCTCTGATTATATTGAATGGACTCTGGTTATATTGAATGGACTCTCTGATTATATTGAATGTACTCTCTGATTATATTGAATGGACTCTCTGATTATATTGAATGGACTCTGATTATATTGAATGGACTCTCTGATTATATTGAATGGACTCTCTGATTATATTGAATGGACTCTGATTATATTGAATGGACTCTGATTATATTGAATGGACTCTCTGATTATATTGAATGGACTCTCTTATTATATTGAATGGACTCTCTGATTACATTGAATGGACTCTCTAATTATATTGAATGGACTCTCTGATTATATTGAATGGACTCTGATTATATTGAATGGACTCTGATTATATTGAATGGACTCTCTGATTATATTGAATGGACTCTCTGATTATATTGAATGGACTCTCTGATTATATTGAATGGACTCACTGATTATATTGAATGGACTCTCTGACTTTATTTAATGGACTCTGATTATATTGAATGGACTCTCTGATTATATTGAATGGACTCTGATTAAATTGAATGGACTCTCTGATTATATTGAATGGACTCTCTGATTATATTGAATGGACTCTCTGATTATATTGAATGGACTCACTGATTATATTGAATGGATTCTCTGATTATATTGAATGGACTCTGATTATATTGAATGGACTCTCTGATTATATTGAATGGACTCTCTAATTATATTGAATGGACTCTCTGATTATATTGAATGGACTCTGATTATATTGAATGGACTCTGATTATATTGAATGGACTCTCTGATTATATTGAATGGACTCTCTGATTATATTGAATGGACTCTCTGATTATATTGAATGGACTTTCTGATTATATTGAATGGACTCTGATTAAATTGAATGGACTCTCTGATTATATTGAATGGACTCTCTGATTATATTGAATGGACTCTCTGATTATATTGAATGGACTCTGATTATATTGAATGGACTCTGATTATATTGAATGGACTCTGATTATATTGAATGGACTCTGATTATATTGAATGGACTCTGATTATTTTGAATGGACCCTGATTTTATTGAATGGACTCTCTGATTATATTGAATGGACTCTCTGATTATATTGAATTGACTCTCTGATTATATTGAATGGACTCTCTGATTATATTGAATGGACTCTCTGATTGTATTGAATGGACTCTCTGATTATATTGAATGGACTCTCTGATTATATTGAATGGACTCTCTGATTATATTGAATGGACTCTCTGATTATATTGAAAGGACTCTCTGATTATATTGAATGGACACTCTGATTATATTGAATGGACTCTGATTATATTGAATGGACTCTGATTATATTGAATGGACTCTGATTATATTGAATGGACACTGATTATATTGAATGGACCCTGATTATATTGAATGGACTCTCTGATTATATTGAATGGACTCTCTGATTATATTGAATGGACTCTCTGATTATATTGAATGGACTCTCTGATTATATTGAATGGACTCTCTGATTATATTGAATGGACTCTGATTATATTGAATGGACTCTCTGATTGTATTGAATGGACTCTCTGATTATATTGAATGGACTCTCTGATTATATTGAATGGACTCTCTGATTATATTGAATGGACTCTGGTTATATTGAATGGACTCTGATTATATTGAATGGACTCTGATTATATTGAATGGACTCTGATTATATTGAATGGACTCTGATTATTTTGAATGGACCCTGATTTTATTGAATGGACTCTCTGATTATATTGAATGGACTCTCTGATTATATTGAATTGACTCTCTGATTATATTGAATGGACTCTCTGATTATATTGAATGGACTCTCTGATTATATTGAATGGACTCTCTGATTATATTGAATGGACTCTCTGATTATATTGAATGGACTCTGATTATATTGAATGGACTCTGATTATATTTAATGGACTCTGATTATATTGAATGGACTCTGATTATATTGAATGGACTCTGATTATTTTGAATGGACCCTGATTTTATTGAATGGACTCTCTGATTATATTGAATGGACTCTCTGATTATATTGAATTGACTCTCTGATTATATTGAATGGACTCTCTGATTATATTGAATGGACTCTCTGATTATATTGAATGGACTCTGATTATATTGAATGGACTCTCTGATTGTATTGAATGGACTCTCTGATTATATTGAATGGACTCTCTGATTATATTGAATGGACTCTCTGATTATATTGAATGGACTCTGGTTATATTGAATGGACTCTCTGATTATATTGAATGGACTCTCTGATTCTATTGAATGGACTCTCTGATTATATTGAATGGACTCTGATTATATTGAATGGACTCTCTGATTATATTGAATGGACTCTCTGATTATATTGAATGGACTCTGATTATATTGAATGGACTCTGATTATATTGAATGGACTCTCTGATTATATTGAATGGACTCTCTGATTATATTGAATGCACTCTCTGATTATATTGAATGGACTCTGATTATATTGAATGGACTCTCTGATTATATTGAATGGACTCTCTGATTATATTGAATGGACTCTCTGATTATATTGAATGGACTCTGATTATATTGAATGGACTCTCTGATTATATTGAATGGACTCTCTGATTATATTGAATGGACTCTCTGATTTTCTTGAATGGACTCCCTGATTATATTCAATGGACTCTCTGATTATATTCAATGGACTCTCTGATTATATTGAATGGACTCTCTGATTATATTGAATGGACTCTCTGATTATATTGAATGGACTCTCTGATTATATTGAATGGACTCTCTGATTATATTGAATGGACTCTCTGATTATATTGAATGGACTCTGATTATATTGAATGGACTCTGATTATATTGAATGGACTCTGATTATATTGAATGGACTCTCTGATTATATTGAATGGACCTCTCTGATTATATTGAATGGACTCTCTGATTATATTTAATGGACTCTCTGATTATATTGAATGGACTCACTGATTATATTGAATGGAATCTGATTATATTGAATGGACTCTGATTATATTGAATGGACTCTGATTATATTGAATGGACTCTCTGATTATATTGAATGGACTCACTGATTATATTGAATGGACTCTCTGATTATATTGAATGGACTCTCTGATTATATTGAATGGACTCACTGATTATATTGAATGGACTCTGATTATATTGAATGGACTCTCTGATTATATTGAATGGACTCTCTGATTATATTGAATGGACTCTCTGATTATATTGAATGGACTCACTGATTATATTGAATGGACTCTCTGATTATATTGAATGGACTCTGATTATATTGAATGGACTCTCTGATTATATTGAATGGACTCTGATTAAATTGAATGGACTCTCTGATTATATTGAATGGACTCTCTGATTATATTGAATGGACTCTCTGATTATATTGAATGGACTCACTGATTATATTGAATGGACTCTGATTATATTGAATGGACTCTCTGATTATATTCAAACAGAATCACAGAAACCCGACAGTGCAGATAGAGGCCATTTCAGCCCATCGAGCCTGTACCGACACATGTCCCACCTGATCCCCGTAACCCCTACACCAACACATATCCCACCCTATCCCCGTAACCCCACGTATTTAATCCCCCCAACATTAAGGGTCAATTTATCATAGCCAAACAACCTAACCTGCACATCTTTGGACTGTGGGAGGAAACCGGAGCACCGGGAGTAAACCCACGCAAACACGGGGAGAATGTGCAAACTCCACACAGACAGTCGCCCGAGGCCAGATTCGAACCCGGGTCCCTGGCGCTGTGAGGCAACAGTGCTAACCACTATGCCTTGAATGGACTCTCTGATTATATTGAATGGACTCACTGATTATATTGAATGGACTCTCTGATTATATTGAATGGACTCACTGATTATATTGAATGGACTCTGATTATATTGAATGGACTCTCTGATTATATTGAATGGACTCTCTGATTATATTGAATGGACTCACTGATTATATTGAATGGACTCTGATTATATTGAATGGACTCTCTGATTATATTCAATGGACTCTCTGATTATATTGAAAGGACTCTCTGATTATATTGAATGGACTCTATGATTATATTGAATGGACTCTCTGATTATATTGAATGGACTCTCTGATTATATTGAATGGACTCTGATTATATTGAATGGACTCTGATTATATTGAATGGACTCTGATTATATTGAATGGACTCTGATTATATTGAATGGACCCTGATTATATTGAATGGACTCTCTGATTATATTGAATGGACTCTCTGATTATATTGAATTGACTCTCTGATTATATTGAATGGACTCTCTGATTATATTGAATGGACTCTCTGATTATATTGAATGGAATCTGATTATATTGAATGGACTCTCTGATTGTATTGAATGGACTCTCTGATTATATTGAATGGACTCTCTGATTATATTGAATGGACTCTCTGATTATATTGAATGGACTCTGGTTATATTGAATGGACTCTCTGATTATATTGAATGGACTCTCTGATTATATTGAATGGACTCTCTGATTATATTGAATGGACTCTGATTATATTGAATGGACTCTCTGATTATATTGAATGGACTCTCTGATTATATTGAATGGACTCTGATTATATTGAATGGACTCTGATTATATTGAATGGACTCTCTGATTATATTGAATGGACTCTCTGATTATATTGAATGGACTCTCTCATTATATTGAATGGACTCTCTAATTATATTGAATGGACTCTCTGATTATATTGAATGGACTCTGATTATATTGAATGGACTCTGATTATATTGAATGGACTCTCTGATTATATTGAATGGACTCTCTGATTATATTGAATGGACTCTCTGATTATATTGAATGGACTCACTGATTATATTGAATGGACTCTCTGATTATATTGAATGGACTCTGATTATATTGAATGGACTCTCTGATTATATTGAATGGACCCTGATTATATTGAATGGACTCTCTGATTATATTGAATGGACTCTCTGATTATATTGAATGGACTCTCTGATTATATTGAATGGACTCTAATTACATTGAATGGACTCTCTGATTATATTGAATGGACTCTGATTATATTGAATGGACTCACTGATTATATTGAATGGACTCTGATTATATTGAATGGACTCACTGATTATATTGAATGGACTCTCTGATTATATTGAATGGACTCTCTGATTATATTGAATGGACTCTGATTATATTGAATGGACTCTCTGATTATATTGAATGGACTCTCTGATTATATTGAAAGGACTCTCTGATTATATTGAATGGACTCTCTGATTATATTGAATGGACTCTGATTATATTGAATGGACTCTGATTATATTGAATGGACTCTGATTGTATTGAATGGACTCTGATTATATTGAATGGACCCTGATTATATTGAATGGACTCTCTGATTATATTGAATGGACTCTCTGATTATATTGAATGGACTCTCTGATTATATTGAATGGACTCTCTGATTATATTGAATGGACTCTCTGATTATATTGAATGGACTCTGATTATATTGAATGGACTCTCTGATTGTATTGAATGGACTCTCTGATTATATTGAATGGACTCTCTGATTATATTGAATGGACTCTGATTATATTGAATGGACTCTCTGATTGTATTGAATGGACTCACTGATTATATTGAATGGACTCTCTGATTATATTGAATGGACTCTCTGATTATATTGAATGGACTCTAATTACATTGAATGGACACTCTGATTATATTGAATGGACTCTGATTATATTGAATGGACTCACTGATTATATTGAATGGACTCTGATTATATTGAATGGATTCTCTGATTATATTGAATGGACTCTCTGATTATATTGAATGGACTCTCTGATTATATTGAATGGACTCTGATTATATTGAATGGACTCTCTGATTATATTGAATGGACTCTCTGATTATATTGAAAGGACTCTCTGATTATATTGAATGGACTCTGATTATATTGAATGGACTCTGATTATATTGAATGGACTCTGATTATATTGAATGGACCCTGATTATATTGAATGGACTCTCTGATTATATTGAATGGACTCTCTGATTATATTGAATGGACTCTCTCATTATATTGAATGGACTCTCTGATTATATTGAATGGACTCTCTGATTATATTGAATGGACTCTGATTATATTGAATGGACTCTCTGATTGTATTGAATGGACTCTCTGATTATATTGAATGGACTCTCTGATTATATTGAATGGACTCTCTGATTATATTGAATGGACTCTGGTTATATTGAATGGACTCTCTGATTATATTGAATGGACTCTCTGATTATATTGAATGGACTCTCTGATTATATTGAATGGACTCTAATTATATTGAATGGACTCTCTGATTATATTGAATGGACTCTGATTATATTGAATGGACTCACTGATTATATTGAATGGACTCTGATTATATTGAATGGACTCTCTGATTATATTGAATGGACTCTCTGATTATATTGAATGGACTCTCTGATTATATTGAATGGACTCTGATTATATTGAATGGACTCTCTGATTATATTGAATGGACTCTCTGATTATATTGAAAGGACTCTCTGATTATATTGAATGGACTCTCTGATTATATTGAATGGACTCTGATTATATTGAATGGACTCTGATTATATTGAATGGACTCTGATTATATTGAATGGACTCTGATTATATTGAATGGACCCTGATTATATTGAATGGACTCTCTGATTATATTGAATGGACTCTCTGATTATATTGAATGGACTCTCTGATTATATTGAATGGACTCTCTGATTATATTGAATGGACTCTCTGATTATATTGAATGGACTCTGATTATATTGAATGGACTCTCTGATTGTATTGAATGGACTCTCTGATTATATTGAATGGACTCTCTGATTATATTGAATGGACTCTCTGATTATATTGAATGGACTCTGGTTATATTGAATGGACTCTCTGATTATATTGAATGTACTCTCTGATTATATTGAATGGACTCTCTGATTATATTGAATGGACTCTGATTATATTGAATGGACTCGCTGATTATATTGAATGGACTCTCTGATTATATTGAATGGACTCTGATTATATTGAATGGACTCTGATTATATTGAATGGACTCTCTGATTATATTGAATGGACTCTCATATTATATTGAATGGACTCTCTGATTACATTGAATGGACTCTCTAATTATATTGAATGGACTCTCTGATTATATTGAATGGACTCTGATTATATTGAATGGACTCTGATTATATTGAATGGACTCTCTGATTATATTGAATGGACTCTCTGATTATATTGAATGGACTCTCTGATTATATTGAATGGACTCACTGATTATATTGAATGGACTCTCTGACTTTATTTAATGGACTCTGATTATATTGAATGGACTCTCTGATTATATTGAATGGACTCTGATTAAATTGAATGGACTCTCTGATTATATTGAATGGACTCTCTGATTATATTGAATGGACTCTCTGATTATATTGAATGGACTCACTGATTATATTGAATGGATTCTCTGATTATATTGAATGGACTCTGATTATATTGAATGGACTCTCTGATTATATTGACTGGACTCTCTGATTATATTGAATGGACTCTCTGATTATATTGAATGGACTCTCTGATTGTATTGAATGGACTCTCTGATTGTATTGAATGGACTCTCTGATTATATTGAATGGACTCTCTGATTATATTGAATGGACTCTCTGATTATATTGAATGGACTCTGGTTATATTGAATGGACTCTCTGATTATGTTGAATGGACTCTCTGATTATATTGAATGGACTCTCTGATTATATTGAAAGGACTCTCTGATTATATTGAATGGACTCTCTGATTATATTGAATGGACTCTGATTATATTGAATGGACTCTGATTATATTGAATGGCCTCTGATTATATTGAATGGACTCTGATTATATTGAATGGACCCTGATTATATTGAATGGACTCTCTGATTATATTGAATGGACTCTCTGATTATATTGAATGGACTCTCTGATTATATTGAATGGACTCTCTGATTATATTGAATGGACTCTCTGATTATATTGAATGGACTCTCTGATTATATTGAATGGACTCTCTGATTATATTGAATGGAATCTGATTATATTGAATGGACTCTCTGATTGTATTGAATGGACTCTCTGATTATATTGAATGGACTCTCTGATTATATTGAATGGACTCTCTGATTATATTGAATGGACTCTGGTTATATTGAATGGACTCTCTGATTATATTGAATGGACTCTCTGATTATATTGAATGGACTCTATGATTATATTGAATGGACTCTATGATTATATTGAATGGACTCTCTGATTATATTGAATGGACTCTCTGATTATATTGAATGGACTCTGATTATATTGAATGGACTCTGATTATATTGAATGGACTCTGATTATATTGAATGGACTCTGATTATATTGAATGGACCCTGATTATATTGAATGGACTCTCTGATTATATTGAATGGACTCTCTGATTATATTGAATTGACTCTCTGATTATATTGAATGGACTCTCTGATTATATTGAATGGACTCTCTGATTATATTGAATGGAATCTGATTATATTGAATGGACTCTCTGATTGTATTGAATGGACTCTCTGATTATATTGAATGGACTCTCTGATTATATTGAATGGACTCTCTGATTATATTGAATGGACTCTGGTTATATTGAATGGACTCTCTGATTATATTGAATGGACTCTCTGATTATATTGAATGGACTCTCTGATTATATTGAATGGACTCTGATTATATTGAATGGACTCTCTGATTATATTGAATGGACTCTCTGATTATATTGAATGGACTCTGATTATATTGAATGGACTCTGATTATATTGAATGGACTCTCTGATTATATTGAATGGACTCTCTGATTATATTGAATGGACTCTCTGATTATATTGAATGGACTCTCTAATTATATTGAATGGACTCTCTGATTATATTGAATGGACTCTGATTATATTGAATGGACTCTGATTATATTGAATGGACTCTCTGATTATATTGAATGGACTCTCTGATTATATTGAATGGACTCTCTGATTATATTGAATGGAGTCACTGATTATATTGAATGGACTCTCTGATTATATTGAATGGACTCTGATTATATTGAATGGACTCTCTGATTATATTGAATGGACTCTGATTAAATTGAATGGACTCTCTGATTATATTGAATGGACCCTGATTATATTGAATGGACTCTCTGATTATATTGAATGGACTCTCTGATTATATTGAATGGACTCTCTGATTATATTGAATGGACTCTAATTACATTGAATGGACTCTCTGATTATATTGAATGGACTCTGATTATATTGAATGGACTCACTGATTATATTGAATGGACTCTGATTATATTGAATGGACTCACTGATTATATTGAATGGACTCTCTGATTATATTGAATGGACTCTCTGATTATATTGAATGGACTCTGATTATATTGAATGGACTCTCTGATTATATTGAATGGACTCTCTGATTATATTGAAAGGACTCTCTGATTATATTGAATGGACTCTCTGATTATATTGAATGGACTCTGATTATATTGAATGGACTCTGATTATATTGAATGGACTCTGATTGTATTGAATGGACTCTGATTATATTGAATGGACCCTGATTATATTGAATGGACTCTCTGATTATATTGAATGGACTCTCTGATTATATTGAATGGACTCTCTGATTATATTGAATGGACTCTCTGATTATATTGAATGGACTCTCTGATTATATTGAATGGACTCTGATTATATTGAATGGACTCTCTGATTGTATTGAATGGACTCTCTGATTATATTGAATGGACTCTCTGATTATATTGAATGGACTCTGATTATATTGAATGGACTCTCTGATTGTATTGAATGGACTCACTGATTATATTGAATGGACTTTCTGATTATATTGAATGGACTCTCTGATTATATTGAATGGACTCTAATTACATTGAATGGACACTCTGATTATATTGAATGGACTCTGATTATATTGAATGGACTCACTGATTATATTGAATGGACTCTGATTATATTGAATGGATTCTCTGATTATATTGAATGGACTCTCTGATTATATTGAATGGACTCTCTGATTATATTGAATGGACTCTCTGATTATATTGAATGGACTCTCTGATTATATTGAAAGGACTCTCTGATTATATTGAATGGACTCTGATTATATTGAATGGACTCTGATTATATTGAATGGACTCTGATTATATTGAATGGACCCTGATTATATTGAATGGACTCTCTGATTATATTGAATGGACTCTCTGATTATATTGAATGGACTCTCTCATTATATTGAATGGACTCTCTGATTATATTGAATGGACTCTCTGATTATATTGAATGGACTCTGATTATATTGAATGGACTCTCTGATTGTATTGAATGGACTCTCTGATTATATTGAATGGACTCTCTGATTATATTGAATGGACTCTCTGATTATATTGAATGGACTCTGGTTATATTGAATGGACTCTCTGATTATATTGAATGGACTCTCTGATTATATTGAATGGACTCTCTGATTATATTGAATGGACTCTAATTATATTGAATGGACTCTCTGATTATATTGAATGGACTCTGATTATATTGAATGGACTCACTGATTATATTGAATGGACTCTGATTATATTGAATGGACTCTCTGATTATATTGAATGGACTCTCTGATTATATTGAATGGACTCTGATTAAATTGAATGGACTCTCTATATTGAATGGACTCTCTGATTATATTGAATGGACTCTCTGATTATATTGAATGGACTCTCTGATTATATTGAATGGACTCTCTGATTATATTGAATGGACTCTGGTTATATTGAATGGACTCTCTGATTATGTTGAATGGACTCTCTGATTATATTGAATGGACTCTCTGATTATATTGAATGGACTCTAATTATATTGAATGGACTCTCTGATTATATTGAATGGACTCTGATTATATTGAATGGACTCACTGATTATATTGAATGGACTCTGATTATATTGAATGGACTCTGATTATATTGAATGGACTCTCTGATTATATTGAATGGATTCTCTGATTATATTGAAAGGACTCTCTGATTATATTGAATGGACTCTCTGATTATATTGAATGGACTCTGATTATATTGAATGGACTCTGATTATATTGAATGGACTCTGATTATATTGAATGGACTCTGATTATATTGAATGGACCCTGATTATATTGAATGGACTCTCTGATTATATTGAATGGACTCTCTGATTATATTGAATGGACTCTCTGATTATATTGAATGGACTCTCTGATTATATTGAATGGACTCTCTGATTATATTGAATGGACTCTGATTATATTGAATGGAATCTCTGATTGTATTGAATGGACTCTCTGATTATATTGAATGGACTCTCTGATTATATTGAATGGACTCTCTGATTATATTGAATGGACTCTGGTTATATTGAATGGACTCTCTGATTATATTGAATGTACTCTCTGATTATATTGAATGGACTCTCTGATTATATTGAATGGACTCTGATTATATTGAATGGACTCTCTGATTATATTGAATGGACTCTCTGATTATATTGAATGGACTCTGATTATATTGAATGGACTCTGATTATATTGAATGGACTCTCTGATTATATTGAATGGACTCTCTTATTATATTGAATGGACTCTCTGATTACATTGAATGGACTCTCTAATTATATTGAATGGACTCTCTGATTATATTGAATGGACTCTGATTATATTGAATGGACTCTGATTATATTGAATGGACTCTCTGATTATATTGAATGGACTCTCTGATTATATTGAATGGACTCTCTGATTATATTGAATGGACTCACTGATTATATTGAATGGACTCTCTGACTTTATTTAATGGACTCTGATTATATTGAATGGACTCTCTGATTATATTGAATGGACTCTGATTAAATTGAATGGACTCTCTGATTATATTGAATGGACTCTCTGATTATATTGAATGGACTCTCTGATTATATTGAATGGACTCACTGATTATATTGAATGGTTTCTCTGATTATATTGAATGGACTCTGATTATATTGAATGGACTCTCTGATTATATTGAATGGACTCTGATTAAATTGAATGGACTCTCTGATTATATTGAATGGACTCTGATTATATTGAATGGACTCTCTGATTATATTGAATGGACTCACTGATTATATTGAATGGATTCTCTGATTATATTGAATGGACTCTGATTATATTGAATGGACTCTCTGATTATATTGAATGGACTCTCTAATTATATTGAATGGACTCTCTGATTATATTGAATGGACTCTGATTATATTGAATGGACACTGATTATATTGAATGGACTCTCTGATTATATTGAATGGACTCTCTGATTATATTGAATGGACTCTCTGATTATATTGAATGGACTCTCTGATTATATTGAATGGACTCTGATTAAATTGAATGGACTCTGATTATATTGAATGGACTCTCTGATTATATTGAATGGGCTCTCTGATTATATTGAATGGACTCACTGATTATATTGAATGGACTCTCTGATTATATTGAATGGACTCTCTGATTATATTGAATGGACTCTCTGATTATATTGAATGGACTCTAATTACATTGAATGGACTCTCTGATTATATTGAATGGACTCTGATTACATTGAATGGACTCTCTGATTATATTGAATGCACTCTGATTATATTGAATGGACTCTCTGATTATATTGAATGGACTCTCTGATTATATTGAATGGACTCTCTGATTATATTGAATGGACTCTGATTATATTGAATGGACTCTCTGATTATATTGAATGGACTCTCTGATTATATTGAAAGGACTCTCTGATTATATTGAATGGACTCTCTGATTATATTGAATGGACTCTGATTATATTGAATGGACTCTGATTATATTGAATGGACTCTGATTATATTGAATGGACTCTGATTATATTGAATGGACCCTGATTATATTGAATGGACTCTCTGATTATATTGAATGGACTCTCTGATTATATTGAATGGACTCTCTGATTATATTGAATGGACTCTCTGATTATATTGAATGGACTCTCTGATTATATTGAATGGACTCTGATTATATTGAATGGACTCTCTGATTGTATTGAATGGACTCTCTGATTATATTGAATGGACTCTCTGATTATATTGAATGGACTCTCTGATTATATTGAATGGACTCTCTGATTATATTGAAAGGACTCTCTGATTATATTGAATGGACACTCTGATTATATTGAATGGACTCTGATTATATTGAATGGACTCTGATTATATTGAATGGACTCTGATTATATTGAATGGACACTGATTATATTGAATGGAACCTGATTATATTGAATGGACTCTCTGAATATATTGAATGGACTCTCTGATTATATTGAATGGACTCTCTGATTATATTGAATGGACTCTCTGATTATATTGAATGGACTCTCTGATTATATTGAATGGACTCTCTGATTATATTGAATGGACTCTCTGATTATATTGAATGGACTCTCTGATTATATTGAATGGACTCTGATTATATTGAATGGAATCTCTGATTGTATTGAATGGACTCTCTGATTATATTGAATGGACTCTCTGATTATATTGAATGGACTCTCTGATTATATTGAATGGACTCTGGTTATATTGAATGGACTCTCTGATTATATTGAATGTACTCTCTGATTATATTGAATGGACTCTCTGATTATATTGAATGGACTCTGATTATATTGAATGGACTCTCTGATTATATTGAATGGACTCTCTGATTATATTGAATGGACTCTGATTATATTGAATGGACTCTGATTATATTGAATGGACTCTCTGATTATATTGAATGGACTCTCTTATTATATTGAATGGACTCTCTGATTACATTGAATGGACTCTCTAATTATATTGAATGGACTCTCTGATTATATTGAATGGACTCTGATTATATTGAATGGACTCTGATTATATTGAATGGACTCTCTGATTATATAGAATGGACTCTCTGATTATATTGAATGGACTCTCTGATTATATTGAATGGACTCACTGATTATATTGAATGGACTCTCTGACTTTATTTAATGGACTCTGATTATATTGAATGGACTCTCTGATTATATTGAATGGACTCTGATTAAATTGAATGGACTCTCTGATTATATTGAATGGACTCTCTGATTATATTGAATGGACTCTCTGATTATATTGAATGGACTCACTGATTATATTGAATGGATTCTCTGATTATATTGAATGGACTCTGATTATATTGAATGGATTCTCTGATTATATTGAATGGACTCTGATTAAATTGAATGGACTCTCTGATTATATTGAATGGACTCTGATTATATTGAATGGACTCTCTGATTATATTGAATGGACTCACTGATTATATTGAATGGATTCTCTGATTATATTGAATGGACTCTGATTATATTGAATGGACTCTCTGATTATATTGAATGGACTCTCTAATTATATTGAATGGACTCTCTGATTATATTGAATGGACTCTGATTATATTGAATGGACTCTCTGATTATATTGAATGGACTCTCTGATTATATTGAATGGACTCTCTGATTATATTGAATGGACTCTGATTAAATTGAATGGACTCTCTGATTATATTGAATGGACTCTCTGATTATATTGAATGGGCTCTCTGATTATATTGAATGGACTCACTGATTATATTGAATGGACTCTCTGATTATATTGAATGGACTCTCTGATTATATTGAATGGACTCTCTGATTATATTGAATGGACTCTAATTACATTGAATGGACTCTCTGATTCTATTGAATGGACTCTGATTACATTGAATGGACTCTCTGATTATATTGAATGCACTCTGATTATATTGAATGGACTCTCTGATTATATTGAATGGACTCTCTGATTATATTGAAAGGACTCTCTGATTATATTGAATGGACACTCTGATTATATTGAATGGACTCTGATTATATTGAATGGACTCTGATTATATTGAATGGACTCTGATTATATTGAATGGACACTGATTATATTGAATGGAACCTGATTATATTGAATGGACTCTCTGAATATATTGAATGGACTCTCTGATTATATTGAATGGACTCTCTGATTATATTGAATGGACTCTCTGATTATATTGAATGGACTCTCTGATTATATTGAATGGACTCTCTGATTATATTGAATGGACTCTCTGATTATATTGAATGGACTCTGATTATATTGAATGGAATCTCTGATTGTATTGAATGGACTCTCTGATTATATTGAATGGACTCTCTGATTATATTGAATGGACTCTCTGATTATATTGAATGGACTCTGGTTATATTGAATGGACTCTCTGATTATATTGAATGTACTCTCTGATTATATTGAATGGACTCTCTGATTATATTGAATGGACTCTGATTATATTGAATGGACTCTCTGATTATATTGAATGGACTCTCTGATTATATTGAATGGACTCTGATTATATTGAATGGACTCTGATTATATTGAATGGACTCTCTGATTATATTGAATGGACTCTCTTATTATATTGAATGGACTCTCTGATTACATTGAATGGACTCTCTAATTATATTGAATGGGCTCTCTGATTATATTGAATGGACTCTGATTATATTGAATGGACTCTGATTATATTGAATGGACTCTCTGATTATATTGAATGGACTCTCTGATTATATTGAATGGACTCACTGATTATATTGAATGGACTCTCTGACTTTATTTAATGGACTCTGATTATATTGAATGGACTCTCTGATTATATTGAATGGACTCTGATTAAATTGAATGGACTCTCTGATTATATTGAATGGACTCTCTGATTATATTGAATGGACTCTCTGATTATATTGAATGGACTCTCTGATTATATTGAATGGACTCTCTGATTATATTGAATGGACTCTGGTTATATTGAATGGACTCTCTGATTATGTTGAATGGACTCTCTGATTATATTGAATGGACTCTCTGATTATATTGAATGGACTCTAATTATATTGAATGGACTCTCTGATTATATTGAATGGACTCTGATTATATTGAATGGACTCACTGATTATATTGAATGGACTCTGATTATATTGAATGGACTCTGATTATATTGAATGGACTCTCTGATTATATTGAATGGACTCTCTGATTATATTGAAAGGACTCTCTGATTATATTGAATGGACTCTCTGATTATATTGAATGGACTCTGATTATATTGAATGGACTCTGATTATATTGAATGGACTCTGATTATATTGAATGGACTCTGATTATATTGAATGGACCCTGATTATATTGAATGGACTCTCTGATTATATTGAATGGACTCTCTGATTATATTGAATGGACTCTCTGATTATATTGAATGGACTCTCTGATTATATTGAATGGACTCTGATTATATTGAATGGACTCTCTGATTATATTGAATGGACTCTCTGATTATATTGAATGGACTCTCTGATTATATTGAATGGACTCACTGATTATATTGAATGGACTCTCTGACTTTATTTAATGGACTCTGATTATATTGAATGGACTCTCTGATTATATTGAATGGACTCTGATTAAATTGAATGGACTCTCTGATTATATTGAATGGACTCTCTGATTATATTGAATGGACTCTCTGATTATATTGAATGGACTCACTGATTATATTGAATGGTTTCTCTGATTATATTGAATGGACTCTGATTATATTGAATGGACTCTCTGATTATATTGAATGGACTCTGATTAAATTGAATGGACTCTCTGATTATATTGAATGGACTCTGATTATATTGAATGGACTCTCTGATTATATTGAATGGACTCACTGATTATATTGAATGGATTCTCTGATTATATTGAATGGACTCTGATTATATTGAATGGACTCTCTGATTATATTGAATGGACTCTCTAATTATATTGAATGGACTCTCTGATTATATTGAATGGACTCTGATTATATTGAATGGACTCTGATTATATTGAATGGACTCTCTGATTATATTGAATGGACTCTCTGATTATATTGAATGGACTCTCTGATTATATTGAATGGACTCTCTGATTATATTGAATGGACTCTGATTAAATTGAATGGACTCTGATTATATTGAATGGACTCTCTGATTATATTGAATGGGCTCTCTGATTATATTGAATGGACTCACTGATTATATTGAATGGACTCTCTGATTATATTGAATGGACTCTCTGATTATATTAAATGGACTCTCTGATTATATTGAATGGACTCTAATTACATTGAATGGACTCTCTGATTATATTGAATGGACTCTGATTACATTGAATGGACTCTCTGATTATATTGAATGCACTCTGATTATATTGAATGGACTCTCTGATTATATTGAATGGACTCTCTGATTATATTGAATGGACTCTCTGATTATATTGAATGGACTCTGATTATATTGAATGGACTCTCTGATTATATTGAATGGACTCTCTGATTATATTGAAAGGACTCTCTGATTATATTGAATGGACTCTCTGATTATATTGAATGGACTCTGATTATATTGAATGGACTCTGATTATATTGAATGGACTCTGATTATATTGAATGGACTCTGATTATATTGAATGGACCCTGATTATATTGAATGGACTCTCTGATTATATTGAATGGACTCTCTGATTATATTGAATGGACTCTCTGATTATATTGAATGGACTCTCTGATTATATTGAATGGACTCTCTGATTATATTGAATGGACTCTGATTATATTGAATGGACTCTCTGATTGTATTGAATGGACTCTCTGATTATATTGAATGGACTCTCTGATTATATTGAATGGACTCTCTGATTATATTGAATGGACTCTCTGATTATATTGAAAGGACTCTCTGATTATATTGAATGGACACTCTGATTATATTGAATGGACTCTGATTATATTGAATGGACTCTGATTATATTGAATGGACTCTGATTATATTGAATGGACACTGATTATATTGAATGGAACCTGATTATATTGAATGGACTCTCTGAATATATTGAATGGACTCTCTGATTATATTGAATGGACTCTCTGATTATATTGAATGGACTCTCTGATTATATTGAATGGACTCTCTGATTATATTGAATGGACTCTCTGATTATATTGAATGGACTCTCTGATTATATTGAATGGACTCTGATTATATTGAATGGAATCTCTGATTGTATTGAATGGACTCTCTGATTATATTGAATGGACTCTCTGATTATATTGAATGGACTCTCTGATTATATTGAATGGACTCTGGTTATATTGAATGGACTCTCTGATTATATTGAATGTACTCTCTGATTATATTGAATGGACTCTCTGATTATATTGAATGGACTCTGATTATATTGAATGGACTCTCTGATTATATTGAATGGACTCTCTGATTATATTGAATGGACTCTGATTATATTGAATGGACTCTGATTATATTGAATGGACTCTCTGATTATATTGAATGGACTCTCTTATTATATTGAATGGACTCTCTGATTACATTGAATGGACTCTCTAATTATATTGAATGGACTCTCTGATTATATTGAATGGACTCTGATTATATTGAATGGACTCTGATTATATTGAATGGACTCTCTGATTATATTGAATGGACTCTCTGATTATATTGAATGGACTCTCTGATTATATTGAATGGACTCACTGATTATATTGAATGGACTCTCTGACTTTATTTAATGGACTCTGATTATATTGAATGGACTCTCTGATTATATTGAATGGACTCTGATTAAATTGAATGGACTCTCTGATTATATTGAATGGACTCTCTGATTATATTGAATGGACTCTCTGATTATATTGAATGGACTCACTGATTATATTGAATGGACTCTGATTATATTGAATGGATTCTCTGATTATATTGAATGGACTCTGATTATATTGAATGGATTCTCTGATTATATTGAATGGACTCTGATTAAATTGAATGGACTCTCTGATTATATTGAATGGACTCTGATTATATTGAATGGACTCTCTGATTATATTGAATGGACTCACTGATTATATTGAATGGATTCTCTGATTATATTGAATGGACTCTGATTATATTGAATGGACTCTCTGATTATATTGAATGGACTCTCTAATTATATTGAATGGACTCTCTGATTATATTGAATGGACTCTGATTATATTGAATGGACTCTGATTATATTGAATGGACTCTCTGATTATATTGAATGGACTCTCTGATTATATTGAATGGACTCTCTGATTATATTGAATGGACTCTCTGATTATATTGAATGGACTCTGATTAAATTGAATGGACTCTCTGATTATATTGAATGGACTCTCTGATTATATTGAATGGGCTCTCTGATTATATTGAATGGACTCACTGATTATATTGAATGGACTCTCTGATTATATTGAATGGACTCTCTGATTATATTGAATGGACTCTCTGATTATATTGAATGGACTCTAATTACATTGAATGGACTCTCTGATTATATTGAATGGACTCTGATTACATTGAATGGACTCTCTGATTATATTGAATGCACTCTGATTATATTGAATGGACTCTCTGATTATATTGAATGGACTCTCTGATTATATTGAATGGACTCTCTGATTATATTGAATGGACTCTGATTATATTGAATGGACTCTCTGATTATATTGAATGGACTCTCTGATTATATTGAATGGACTCTGATTATATTGAATGGACTCTCTGATTATATTGAATGGACTCTCTGATTATATTGAAAGGACTCTCTGATTATATTGAATGGACTCTCTGATTATATTGAATGGACTCTGATTATATTGAATGGACTCTGATTATATTGAATGGACTCTGATTATTTTGAATGGACTCTGATTATATTGAATGGACTCTCTGATTATATTGAATGGACTCTCTGATTATATTGAATGGACTCTGGTTATATTGAATGGACTCTCTGATTATATTGAATGTACTCTCTGATTATATTGAATGGACTCTCTGATTATATTGAATGGACTCTGATTATATTGAATGGACTCTCTGATTATATTGAATGGACTCTCTGATTATATTGAATGGACTCTGATTATATTGAATGGACTCTGATTATATTGAATGGACTCTCTGATTATATTGAATGGACTCTCTTATTATATTGAATGGACTCTCTGATTACATTGAATGGACTCTCTAATTATATTGAATGGACTCTCTGATTATATTGAATGGACTCTGATTATATTGAATGGACTCTCTGACTTTATTTAATGGACTCTGATTATATTGAATGGACTCTCTGATTATATTGAATGGACTCTGATTAAATTGAATGGACTCTCTGATTATATTGAATGGACTCTCTGATTATATTGAATGGACTCTCTGATTATATTGAATGGACTCACTGATTATATTGAATGGACTCTGATTATATTGAATGGATTCTCTGATTATATTGAATGGACTCTGATTATATTGAATGGATTCTCTGATTATATTGAATGGACTCTGATTAAATTGAATGGACTCTCTGATTATATTGAATGGACTCTGATTATATTGAATGGACTCTCTGATTATATTGAATGGACTCACTGATTATATTGAATGGATTCTCTGATTATATTGAATGGACTCTGATTATATTGAATGGACTCTCTGATTATATTGAATGGACTCTCTAATTATATTGAATGGACTCTCTGATTATATTGAATGGACTCTGATTATATTGAATGGACTCTGATTATATTGAATGGACTCTCTGATTATATTGAATGGACTCTCTGATTATATTGAATGGACTCTCTGATTATATTGAATGGACTCTCTGATTATATTGAATGGACTCTGATTAAATTGAATGGACTCTCTGATTATATTGAATGGACTCTCTGATTATATTGAATGGGCTCTCTGATTATATTGAATGGACTCACTGATTATATTGAATGGACTCTCTGATTATATTGAATGGACTCTCTGATTATATTGAATGGACTCTCTGATTATATTGAATGGACTCTAATTACATTGAATGGACTCTCTGATTATATTGAATGGACTCTGATTACATTGAATGGACTCTCTGATTATATTGAATGCACTCTGATTATATTGAATGGACTCTCTGATTATATTGAATGGACTCTCTGATTATATTGAATGGACTCTCTGATTATATTGAATGGACTCTGATTATATTGAATGGACTCTCTGATTATATTGAATGGACTCTCTGATTATATTGAATGGACTCTGATTATATTGAATGGACTCTCTGATTATATTGAATGGACTCTCTGATTATATTGAAAGGACTCTCTGATTATATTGAATGGACTCTCTGATTATATTGAATGGACTCTGATTATATTGAATGGACTCTGATTATATTGAATGGACTCTGATTATTTTGAATGGACTCTGATTATATTGAATGGACTCTCTGATTATATTGAATGGACTCTCTGATTATATTGAAGGGACTCACTGATTATATTGAATGGATTCTCTGATTATATTGAATGGACTCTGATTATATTGAATGGACTCTCTGATTATATTGACTGGACTCTCTGATTATATTGAATGGACTCTCTGATTATATTGAATGGACTCTCTGATTGTATTGAATGGACTCTCTGATTGTATTGAATGGACTCTCTGATTATATTGAATGGACTCTCTGATTATATTGAATGGACTCTCTGATTATATTGAATGGACTCTGGTTATATTGAATGGACTCTCTGATTATGTTGAATGGACGCTCTGATTATATTGAATGGACTCTCTGATTATATTGAATGGACTCTAATTATATTGAATGGACTCTCTGATTATATTGAATGGACTCTGATTATATTGAATGGACTCACTGATTATATTGAATGGACTCTGATTATATTGAATGGACTCTGATTATATTGAATGGACTCTCTGATTATATTGAATGGACTCTCTGATTATATTGAAAGGACTCTCTGATTATATTGAATGGACTCTCTGATTATATTGAATGGACTCTGATTATATTGAATGGACTCTGATTATATTGAATGGACTCTGATTATATTGAATGGACTCTGATTATATTGAATGGACCCTGATTATATTGAATGGACTCTCTGATTATATTGAATGGACTCTCTGATTATATTGAATGGACTCTCTGATTGTTTGAATGGACTCTCTGATTATATTGAATGGACTCTCTGATTATATTGAATGGACTCTGATTATATTGAATGGAATCTCTGATTGTATTGAATGGACTCTCTGATTATATTGAATGGACTCTCTGATTATATTGAATGGACTCTCTGATTATATTGAATGGACTCTGGTTATATTGAATGGACTCTCTGATTATATTGAATGTACTCTCTGATTATATTGAATGGACTCTCTGATTATATTGAATGGACTCTGATTATATTGAATGGACTCTCTGATTATATTGAATGGACTCTCTGATTATATTGAATGGACTCTGATTGTATTGAATGGACTCTGATTATATTGAATGGACTCTCTGATTATATTGAATGGACTCTCTTATTATATTGAATGGACTCTCTGATTACATTGAATGGACTCTCTAATTATATTGAATGGACTCTCTGATTATATTGAATGGACTCTGATTATATTGAATGGACTCTGATTATATTGAATGGACTCTCTGATTATATTGAATGGACTCTCTGATTATATTGAATGGACTCTCTGATTATATTGAATGGACTCACTGATTATATTGAATGGACTCTCTGATTATATTGAATGGACTCTGATTAAATTGAATGGACTCTCTGATTATATTGAATGGACTCTCTGATTATATTGAATGGACTCTCTGATTATATTGAATGGACTCACTGATTATATTGAATGGTTTCTCTGATTATATTGAATGGACTCTGATTATATTGAATGGACTCTCTGATTATATTGAATGGACTCTGATTAAATTGAATGGACTCTCTGATTATATTGAATGGACTCTGATTATATTGAATGGACTCTCTGATTATATTGAATGGACTCACTGATTATATTGAATGGATTCTCTGATTATATTGAATGGACTCTGATTATATTGAATGGACTCTCTGATTATATTGAATGGACTCTCTAATTATATTGAATGGACTCTCTGATTATATTGAATGGACTCTGATTATATTGAATGGACTCTGATTATATTGAATGGACTCTCTGATTATATTGAATGGACTCTCTGATTATATTGAATGGACTCTCTGATTATATTGAATGGACTCTCTGATTATATTGAATGGACTCTGATTAAATTGAATGGACTCTCTGATTATATTGAATGGACTCTCTGATTATATTGAATGGGCTCTCTGATTATATTGAATGGACTCACTGATTATATTGAATGGACTCTCTGATTATATTGAATGGACTCTCTGATTATATTGAATGGACTCTCTGATTATATTGAATGGACTCTAATTACATTGAATGGACTCTCTGATTATATTGAATGGACTCTGATTACATTGAATGGACTCTCTGATTATATTGAATGCACTCTGATTATATTGAATGGACTCTCTGATTATATTGAATGGACTCTCTGATTATATTGAATGGACTCTCTGATTATATTGAATGGACTCTGATTATATTGAATGGACTCTCTGATTATATTGAATGGACTCTCTGATTATATTGAAAGGACTCTCTGATTATATTGAATGGACTCTCTGATTATATTGAATGGACTCTGATTATATTGAATGGACTCTGATTATATTGAATGGACTCTGATTATATTGAATGGACTCTGATTATATTGAATGGACCCTGATTATATTGAATGGACTCTCTGATTATATTGAATGGACTCTCTGATTATATTGAATGGACTCTCTGATTATATTGAATGGACTCTCTGATTATATTGAATGGACTCTCTGATTATATTGAATGGACTCTGATTATATTGAATGGACTCTCTGATTGTATTGAATGGACTCTCTGATTATATTGAATGGACTCTCTGATTATATTGAATGGACTCTCTGATTATATTGAATGGACTCTCTGATTATATTGAAAGGACTCTCTGATTATATTGAATGGACACTCTGATTATATTGAATGGACTCTGATTATATTGAATGGACTCTGATTATATTGAATGGACTCTGATTATATTGAATGGACACTGATTATATTGAATGGAACCTGATTATATTGAATGGACTCTCTGAATATATTGAATGGACTCTCTGATTATATTGAATGGACTCTCTGATTATATTGAATGGACTCTCTGATTATATTGAATGGACTCTCTGATTATATTGAATGGACTCTCTGATTATATTGAATGGACTCTCTGATTATATTGAATGGACTCTGATTATATTGAATGGAATCTCTGATTGTATTGAATGGACTCTCTGATTATATTGAATGGACTCTCTGATTATATTGAATGGACTCTCTGATTATATTGAATGGACTCTGGTTATATTGAATGGACTCTCTGATTATATTGAATGTACTCTCTGATTATATTGAATGGACTCTCTGATTATATTGAATGGACTCTGATTATATTGAATGGACTCTCTTATTATATTGAATGGACTCTCTGATTACATTGAATGGACTCTCTAATTATATTGAATGGACTCTCTGATTATATTGAATGGACTCTGATTATATTGAATGGACTCTGATTATATTGAATGGACTCTCTGATTATATTGAATGGACTCTCTGATTATATTGAATGGACTCTCTGATTATATTGAATGGACTCACTGATTATATTGAATGGACTCTCTGACTTTATTTAATGGACTCTGATTATATTGAATGGACTCTCTGATTATATTGAATGGACTCTGATTAAATTGAATGGACTCTCTGATTATATTGAATGGACTCTCTGATTATATTGAATGGACTCTCTGATTATATTGAATGGACTCACTGATTATATTGATTGGATTCTCTGATTATATTGAATGGACTCTGATTATATTGAATGGATTCTCTGATTATATTGAATGGACTCTGATTAAATTGAATGGACTCTCTGATTATATTGAATGGACTCTGATTATATTGAATGGACTCTCTGATTATATTGAATGGACTCACTGATTATATTGACTGGATTCTCTGATTATATTGAATGGACTCTGATTATATTGAATGGACTCTCTGATTATATTGAATGGACTCTCTAATTATATTGAATGGACTCTCTGATTATATTGAATGGACTCTGATTATATTGAATGGACTCTGATTATATTGAATGGACTCTCTGATTATATTGAATGGGCTCTCTGATTATATTGAATGGACTCACTGATTATATTGAATGGACTCTCTGATTATATTGAATGGACTCTCTGATTATATTGAATGGACTCTCTGATTATATTGAATGGACTCTAATTACATTGAATGGACTCTCTGATTATATTGAATGGACTCTGATTACATTGAATGGACTCTCTGATTATATTGAATGCACTCTGATTATATTGAATGGACTCTCTGATTATATTGAATGGACTCTCTGATTATATTGAATGGACTCTCTGATTATATTGAATGGACTCTGATTATATTGAATGGACTCTCTGATTATATTGAATGGACTCTCTGATTATATTGAATGGACTCTCTGATTATATTGAATGGACTCACTGATTATATTGAATGGACTCTCTGACTTTATTTAATGGACTCTGATTATATTGAATGGACTCTCTGATTATATTGAATGGACTCTGATTAAATTGAATGGACTCTCTGATTATATTGAATGGACTCTCTGATTATATTGAATGGACTCTCTGATTATATTGAATGGACTCACTGATTATATTGAATGGTTTCTCTGATTATATTGAATGGACTCTGATTATATTGAATGGACTCTCTGATTATATTGAATGGACTCTGATTAAATTGAATGGACTCTCTGATTATATTGAATGGACTCTGATTATATTGAATGGACTCTCTGATTATATTGAATGGACTCACTGATTATATTGAATGGTTTCTCTGATTATATTGAATGGACTCTGATTATATTGAATGGACTCTCTGATTATATTGAATGGACTCTGATTAAATTGAATGGACTCTCTGATTATATTGAATGGACTCTGATTATATTGAATGGACTCTCTGATTATATTGAATGGACTCACTGATTATATTGAATGGATTCTCTGATTATATTGAATGGACTCTGATTATATTGAATGGACTCTCTGATTATATTGAATGGACTCTCTAATTATATTGAATGGACTCTCTGATTATATTGAATGGACTCTGATTATATTGAATGGACTCTGATTATATTGAATGGACTCTCTGATTATATTGAATGGACTCTCTGATTATATTGAATGGACTCTCTGATTATATTGAATGGACTCTCTGATTATATTGAATGGACTCTGATTAAATTGAATGGACTCTCTGATTATATTGAATGGACTCTCTGATTATATTGAATGGGCTCTCTGATTATATTGAATGGACTCACTGATTATATTGAATGGACTCTCTGATTATATTGAATGGGCTCTCTGATTATATTGAATGGACTCACTGATTATATTGAATGGACTCTCTGATTATATTGAATGGACTCTCTGATTATATTGAATGGACTCTCTGATTATATTGAATGGACTCTAATTACATTGAATGGACTCTCTGATTATATTGAATGGACTCTGATTACATTGAATGGACTCTCTGATTATATTGAATGCACTCTGATTATATTGAATGGACTCTCTGATTATATTGAATGGACTCTCTGATTATATTGAATGGACTCTCTGATTATATTGAATGGACTCTGATTATATTGAATGGACTCTCTGATTATATTGAATGGACTCTCTGATTATATTGAAAGGACTCTCTGATTATATTGAATGGACTCTCTGATTATATTGAATGGACTCTGATTATATTGAATGGACTCTGATTATATTGAATGGACTCTGATTATATTGAATGGACTCTGATTATATTGAATGGACCCTGATTATATTGAATGGACTCTCTGATTATATTGAATGGACTCTCTGATTATATTGAATGGACTCTCTGATTATATTGAATGGACTCTCTGATTATATTGAATGGACTCTCTGATTATATTGAATGGACTCTGATTATATTGAATGGACTCTCTGATTGTATTGAATGGACTCTCTGATTATATTGAATGGACTCTCTGATTATATTGAATGGACTCTCTGATTATATTGAATGGACTCTCTGATTATATTGAAAGGACTCTCTGATTATATTGAATGGACACTCTGATTATATTGAATGGACTCTGATTATATTGAATGGACTCTGATTATATTGAATGGACTCTGATTATATTGAATGGACACTGATTATATTGAATGGAACCTGATTATATTGAATGGACTCTCTGAATATATTGAATGGACTCTCTGATTATATTGAATGGACTCTCTGATTATATTGAATGGACTCTCTGATTATATTGAATGGACTCTCTGATTATATTGAATGGACTCTCTGATTATATTGAATGGACTCTCTGATTATATTGAATGGACTCTGATTATATTGAATGGAATCTCTGATTGTATTGAATGGACTCTCTGATTATATTGAATGGACTCTCTGATTATATTGAATGGACTCTCTGATTATATTGAATGGACTCTGGTTATATTGAATGGACTCTCTGATTATATTGAATGTACTCTCTGATTATATTGAATGGACTCTCTGATTATATTGAATGGACTCTGATTATATTGAATGGACTCTCTTATTATATTGAATGGACTCTCTGATTACATTGAATGGACTCTCTAATTATATTGAATGGACTCTCTGATTATATTGAATGGACTCTGATTATATTGAATGGACTCTGATTATATTGAATGGACTCTCTGATTATATTGAATGGACTCTCTGATTATATTGAATGGACTCTCTGATTATATTGAATGGACTCACTGATTATATTGAATGGACTCTCTGACTTTATTTAATGGACTCTGATTATATTGAATGGACTCTCTGATTATATTGAATGGACTCTGATTAAATTGAATGGACTCTCTGATTATATTGAATGGACTCTCTGATTATATTGAATGGACTCTCTGATTATATTGAATGGACTCACTGATTATATTGATTGGATTCTCTGATTATATTGAATGGACTCTGATTATATTGAATGGATTCTCTGATTATATTGAATGGACTCTGATTAAATTGAATGGACTCTCTGATTATATTGAATGGACTCTGATTATATTGAATGGACTCTCTGATTATATTGAATGGACTCACTGATTATATTGACTGGATTCTCTGATTATATTGAATGGACTCTGATTATATTGAATGGACTCTCTGATTATATTGAATGGACTCTCTAATTATATTGAATGGACTCTCTGATTATATTGAATGGACTCTGATTATATTGAATGGACTCTGATTATATTGAATGGACTCTCTGATTATATTGAATGGGCTCTCTGATTATATTGAATGGACTCACTGATTATATTGAATGGACTCTCTGATTATATTGAATGGACTCTCTGATTATATTGAATGGACTCTCTGATTATATTGAATGGACTCTAATTACATTGAATGGACTCTCTGATTATATTGAATGGACTCTGATTACATTGAATGGACTCTCTGATTATATTGAATGCACTCTGATTATATTGAATGGACTCTCTGATTATATTGAATGGACTCTCTGATTATATTGAATGGACTCTCTGATTATATTGAATGGACTCTGATTATATTGAATGGACTCTCTGATTATATTGAATGGACTCTCTGATTATATTGAATGGACTCTCTGATTATATTGAATGGACTCACTGATTATATTGAATGGACTCTCTGACTTTATTTAATGGACTCTGATTATATTGAATGGACTCTCTGATTATATTGAATGGACTCTGATTAAATTGAATGGACTCTCTGATTATATTGAATGGACTCTCTGATTATATTGAATGGACTCTCTGATTATATTGAATGGACTCACTGATTATATTGAATGGTTTCTCTGATTATATTGAATGGACTCTGATTATATTGAATGGACTCTCTGATTATATTGAATGGACTCTGATTAAATTGAATGGACTCTCTGATTATATTGAATGGACTCTGATTATATTGAATGGACTCTCTGATTATATTGAATGGACTCACTGATTATATTGAATGGATTCTCTGATTATATTGAATGGACTCTGATTATATTGAATGGACTCTCTGATTATATTGAATGGACTCTGATTATATTGAATGGACTCTGATTATATTGAATGGACTCTCTGATTATATTGAATGGACTCTCTGATTATATTGAATGGACTCTCTGATTATATTGAATGGACTCTCTGATTATATTGAATGGACTCTGATTAAATTGAATGGACTCTCTGATTATATTGAATGGACTCTCTGATTATATTGAATGGGCTCTCTGATTATATTGAATGGACTCACTGATTATATTGAATGGACTCTCTGATTGTATTGAATGGACTCTCTGATTATATTGAATGGACTCTCTGATTATATTGAATGGACTCTAATTACATTGAATGGACTCTCTGATTATATTGAATGGACTCTGATTACATTGAATGGACTCTCTGATTATATTGAATGCACTCTGATTATATTGAATGGACTCTCTGATTATATTGAATGGACTCTCTGATTATATTGAATGGACTCTCTGATTATATTGAATGGACTCTCTGATTATATTGAATGGACTCTGATTATATTGAATGGACTCTCTGATTATATTGAATGGACTCTCTGATTATATTGAAAGGACTCTCTGATTATATTGAATGGACTCTCTGATTATATTGAATGGACTCTGATTATATTGAATGGACTCTGATTATATTGAATGGACTCTGATTATATTGAATGGACTCTCTGATTATATTGAATGGACACTCTGATTATATTGAATGGACTCTGATTATATTGAATGGACTCTGATTATATTGAATGGACTCTGATTATATTGAATGGACACTGATTATATTGAATGGAACCTGATTATATTGAATGGACTCTCTGAATATATTGAATGGACTCTCTGATTATATTGAATGGACTCTCTGATTATATTGAATGGACTCTCTGATTATATTGAATGGACTCTCTGATTATATTGAATGGACTCTCTGATTATATTGAATGGACTCTCTGATTATATTGAATGGACTCTGATTATATTGAATGGAATCTCTGATTGTATTGAATGGACTCTCTGATTATATTGAATGGACTCTCTGATTATATTGAATGGACTCTCTGATTATATTGAATGGACTCTGGTTATATTGAATGGACTCTCTGATTATATTGAATGTACTCTCTGATTATATTGAATGGACTCTCTGATTATATTGAATGGACTCTGATTATATTGAATGGACTCTCTTATTATATTGAATGGACTCTCTGATTACATTGAATGGACTCTCTAATTATATTGAATGGACTCTCTGATTATATTGAATGGACTCTGATTATATTGAATGGACTCTGATTATATTGAATGGACTCTCTGATTATATTGAATGGACTTTCTGATTATATTGAATGGACTCTCTGATTATATTGAATGGACTCACTGATTATATTGAATGGACTCTCTGACTTTATTTAATGGACTCTGATTATATTGAATGGACTCTCTGATTATATTGAATGGACTCTGATTAAATTGAATGGACTCTCTGATTATATTGAATGGACTCTCTGATTATATTGAATGGACTCTCTGATTATATTGAATGGACTCACTGATTATATTGATTGGATTCTCTGATTATATTGAATGGACTCTGATTATATTGAATGGATTCTCTGATTATATTGAATGGACTCTGATTAAATTGAATGGACTCTCTGATTATATTGAATGGACTCTGATTATATTGAATGGACTCTCTGATTATATTGAATGGACTCACTGATTATATTGACTGGATTCTCTGATTATATTGAATGGACTCTGATTATATTGAATGGACTCTCTGATTATATTGAATGGACTCTCTAATTATATTGAATGGACTCTCTGATTATATTGAATGGACTCTGATTATATTGAATGGACTCTGATTATATTGAATGGACTCTCTGATTATATTGAATGGGCTCTCTGATTATATTGAATGGACTCACTGATTATATTGAATGGACTCTCTGATTATATTGAATGGACTCTCTGATTATATTGAATGGACTCTCTGATTATATTGAATGGACTCTAATTACATTGAATGGACTCTCTGATTATATTGAATGGACTCTGATTACATTGAATGGACTCTCTGATTATATTGAATGCACTCTGATTATATTGAATGGACTCTCTGATTATATTGAATGGACTCTCTGATTATATTGAATGGACTCTCTGATTATATTGAATGGACTCTGATTATATTGAATGGACTCTCTGATTATATTGAATGGACTCTCTGATTATATTGAATGGACTCTCTGATTATATTGAATGGACTCACTGATTATATTGAATGGACTCTCTGACTTTATTTAATGGACTCTGATTATATTGAATGGACTCTCTGATTATATTGAATGGACTCTGATTAAATTGAATGGACTCTCTGATTATATTGAATGGACTCTCTGATTATATTGAATGGACTCTCTGATTATATTGAATGGACTCACTGATTATATTGAATGGTTTCTCTGATTATATTGAATGGACTCTGATTATATTGAATGGACTCTCTGATTATATTGAATGGACTCTGATTAAATTGAATGGACTCTCTGATTATATTGAATGGACTCTGATTATATTGAATGGACTCTCTGATTATATTGAATGGACTCACTGATTATATTGAATGGATTCTCTGATTATATTGAATGGACTCTGATTATATTGAATGGACTCTCTGATTATATTGAATGGACTCTCTAATTATATTGAATGGACTCTCTGATTATATTGAATGGACTCTGATTATATTGAATGGACTCTGATTATATTGAATGGACTCTCTGATTATATTGAATGGACTCTCTGATTATATTGAATGGACTCTCTGATTATATTGAATGGACTCTCTGATTATATTGAATGGACTCTGATTAAATTGAATGGACTCTCTGATTATATTGAATGGACTCTCTGATTATATTGAATGGGCTCTCTGATTATATTGAATGGACTCACTGATTATATTGAATGGACTCTCTGATTATATTGAATGGACTCTCTGATTATATTGAATGGACTCTCTGATTATATTGAATGGACTCTAATTACATTGAATGGACTCTCTGATTATATTGAATGGACTCTGATTACATTGAATGGACTCTCTGATTATATTGAATGCACTCTGATTATATTGAATGGACTCTCTGATTATATTGAATGGACTCTCTGATTATATTGAATGGACTCTCTGATTATATTGAATGGACTCTCTGATTATATTGAATGGACTCTGATTATATTGAATGGACTCTCTGATTATATTGAATGGACTCTCTGATTATATTGAAAGGACTCTCTGATTATATTGAATGGACTCTCTGATTATATTGAATGGACTCTGATTATATTGAATGGACTCTGATTATATTGAATGGACTCTGATTATATTGAATGGACTCTGATTATATTGAATGGACCCTGATTATATTGAATGGACTCTCTGATTATATTGAATGGACTCTCTGATTATATTGAATGGACTCTCTGATTATATTGAATGGACTCTCTGATTATATTGAATGGACTCTCTGATTATATTGAATGGACTCTGATTATATTGAATGGACTCTCTGATTGTATTGAATGGACTCTCTGATTATATTGAATGGACTCTCTGATTATATTGAATGGACTCTCTGATTATATTGAATGGACTCTCTGATTATATTGAAAGGACTCTCTGATTATATTGAATGGACACTCTGATTATATTGAATGGACTCTGATTATATTGAATGGACTCTGATTATATTGAATGGACTCTGATTATATTGAATGGACACTGATTATATTGAATGGAACCTGATTATATTGAATGGACTCTCTGAATATATTGAATGGACTCTCTGATTATATTGAATGGACTCTCTGATTATATTGAATGGACTCTCTGATTATATTGAATGGACTCTCTGATTATATTGAATGGACTCTCTGATTATATTGAATGGACTCTCTGATTATATTGAATGGACTCTCTGATTATATTGAATGGACTCTGATTATATTGAATGGAATCTCTGATTGTATTGAATGGACTCTCTGATTATATTGAATGGACTCTCTGATTATATTGAATGGACTCTCTGATTATATTGAATGGACTCTCTGATTATATTGAAAGGACTCTCTGATTATATTGAATGGACACTCTGATTATATTGAATGGACTCTGATTATATTGAATGGACTCTGATTATATTGAATGGACTCTGATTATATTGAATGGACACTGATTATATTGAATGGAACCTGATTATATTGAATGGACTCTCTGAATATATTGAATGGACTCTCTGATTATATTGAATGGACTCTCTGATTATATTGAATGGACTCTCTGATTATATTGAATGGACTCTCTGATTATATTGAATGGACTCTCTGATTATATTGAATGGACTCTCTGATTATATTGAATGGACTCTGATTATATTGAATGGAATCTCTGATTGTATTGAATGGACTCTCTGATTATATTGAATGGACTCTCTGATTATATTGAATGGACTCTCTGATTATATTGAATGGACTCTGGTTATATTGAATGGACTCTCTGATTATATTGAATGTACTCTCTGATTATATTGAATGGACTCTCTGATTATATTGAATGGACTCTGATTATATTGAATGGACTCTCTTATTATATTGAATGGACTCTCTGATTACATTGAATGGACTCTCTAATTATATTGAATGGACTCTCTGATTATATTGAATGGACTCTGATTATATTGAATGGACTCTGATTATATTGAATGGACTCTCTGATTATATTGAATGGACTCTCTGATTATATTGAATGGACTCTCTGATTATATTGAATGGACTCACTGATTATATTGAATGGACTCTCTGACTTTATTTAATGGACTCTGATTATATTGAATGGACTCTCTGATTATATTGAATGGACTCTGATTAAATTGAATGGACTCTCTGATTATATTGAATGGACTCTCTGATTATATTGAATGGACTCTCTGATTATATTGAATGGACTCACTGATTATATTGATTGGATTCTCTGATTATATTGAATGGACTCTGATTATATTGAATGGATTCTCTGATTATATTGAATGGACTCTGATTAAATTGAATGGACTCTCTGATTATATTGAATGGACTCTGATTATATTGAATGGACTCTCTGATTATATTGAATGGACTCACTGATTATATTGACTGGATTCTCTGATTATATTGAATGGACTCTGATTATATTGAATGGACTCTCTGATTATATTGAATGGACTCTCTAATTATATTGAATGGACTCTCTGATTATATTGAATGGACTCTGATTATATTGAATGGACTCTGATTATATTGAATGGACTCTCTGATTATATTGAATGGGCTCTCTGATTATATTGAATGGACTCACTGATTATATTGAATGGACTCTCTGATTATATTGAATGGACTCTCTGATTATATTGAATGGACTCTCTGATTATATTGAATGGACTCTAATTACATTGAATGGACTCTCTGATTATATTGAATGGACTCTGATTACATTGAATGGACTCTCTGATTATATTGAATGCACTCTGATTATATTGAATGGACTCTCTGATTATATTGAATGGACTCTCTGATTATATTGAATGGACTCTCTGATTATATTGAATGGACTCTGATTATATTGAATGGACTCTCTGATTATATTGAATGGACTCTCTGATTATATTGAATGGACTCTCTGATTATATTGAATGGACTCACTGATTATATTGAATGGACTCTCTGACTTTATTTAATGGACTCTGATTATATTGAATGGACTCTCTGATTATATTGAATGGACTCTGATTAAATTGAATGGACTCTCTGATTATATTGAATGGACTCTCTGATTATATTGAATGGACTCTCTGATTATATTGAATGGACTCACTGATTATATTGAATGGTTTCTCTGATTATATTGAATGGACTCTGATTATATTGAATGGACTCTCTGATTATATTGAATGGACTCTGATTAAATTGAATGGACTCTCTGATTATATTGAATGGACTCTGATTATATTGAATGGACTCTCTGATTATATTGAATGGACTCACTGATTATATTGAATGGATTCTCTGATTATATTGAATGGACTCTGATTATATTGAATGGACTCTCTGATTATATTGAATGGACTCTGATTATATTGAATGGACTCTGATTATATTGAATGGACTCTCTGATTATATTGAATGGACTCTCTGATTATATTGAATGGACTCTCTGATTATATTGAATGGACTCTCTGATTATATTGAATGGACTCTGATTAAATTGAATGGACTCTCTGATTATATTGAATGGACTCTCTGATTATATTGAATGGGCTCTCTGATTATATTGAATGGACTCACTGATTATATTGAATGGACTCTCTGATTATATTGAATGGACTCTCTGATTATATTGAATGGACTCTCTGATTATATTGAATGGACTCTAATTACATTGAATGGACTCTCTGATTATATTGAATGGACTCTGATTACATTGAATGGACTCTCTGATTATATTGAATGCACTCTGATTATATTGAATGGACTCTCTGATTATATTGAATGGACTCTCTGATTATATTGAATGGACTCTCTGATTATATTGAATGGACTCTCTGATTATATTGAATGGACTCTGATTATATTGAATGGACTCTCTGATTATATTGAATGGACTCTCTGATTATATTGAAAGGACTCTCTGATTATATTGAATGGACTCTCTGATTATATTGAATGGACTCTGATTATATTGAATGGACTCTGATTATATTGAATGGACTCTGATTATATTGAATGGACTCTCTGATTATATTGAATGGACACTCTGATTATATTGAATGGACTCTGATTATATTGAATGGACTCTGATTATATTGAATGGACTCTGATTATATTGAATGGACACTGATTATATTGAATGGAACCTGATTATATTGAATGGACTCTCTGAATATATTGAATGGACTCTCTGATTATATTGAATGGACTCTCTGATTATATTGAATGGACTCTCTGATTATATTGAATGGACTCTCTGATTATATTGAATGGACTCTCTGATTATATTGAATGGACTCTCTGATTATATTGAATGGACTCTGATTATATTGAATGGAATCTCTGATTGTATTGAATGGACTCTCTGATTATATTGAATGGACTCTCTGATTATATTGAATGGACTCTCTGATTATATTGAATGGACTCTGGTTATATTGAATGGACTCTCTGATTATATTGAATGTACTCTCTGATTATATTGAATGGACTCTCTGATTATATTGAATGGACTCTGATTATATTGAATGGACTCTCTTATTATATTGAATGGACTCTCTGATTACATTGAATGGACTCTCTAATTATATTGAATGGACTCTCTGATTATATTGAATGGACTCTGATTATATTGAATGGACTCTGATTATATTGAATGGACTCTCTGATTATATTGAATGGACTTTCTGATTATATTGAATGGACTCTCTGATTATATTGAATGGACTCACTGATTATATTGAATGGACTCTCTGACTTTATTTAATGGACTCTGATTATATTGAATGGACTCTCTGATTATATTGAATGGACTCTGATTAAATTGAATGGACTCTCTGATTATATTGAATGGACTCTCTGATTATATTGAATGGACTCTCTGATTATATTGAATGGACTCACTGATTATATTGATTGGATTCTCTGATTATATTGAATGGACTCTGATTATATTGAATGGATTCTCTGATTATATTGAATGGACTCTGATTAAATTGAATGGACTCTCTGATTATATTGAATGGACTCTGATTATATTGAATGGACTCTCTGATTATATTGAATGGACTCACTGATTATATTGACTGGATTCTCTGATTATATTGAATGGACTCTGATTATATTGAATGGACTCTCTGATTATATTGAATGGACTCTCTAATTATATTGAATGGACTCTCTGATTATATTGAATGGACTCTGATTATATTGAATGGACTCTGATTATATTGAATGGACTCTCTGATTATATTGAATGGGCTCTCTGATTATATTGAATGGACTCACTGATTATATTGAATGGACTCTCTGATTATATTGAATGGACTCTCTGATTATATTGAATGGACTCTCTGATTATATTGAATGGACTCTAATTACATTGAATGGACTCTCTGATTATATTGAATGGACTCTGATTACATTGAATGGACTCTCTGATTATATTGAATGCACTCTGATTATATTGAATGGACTCTCTGATTATATTGAATGGACTCTCTGATTATATTGAATGGACTCTCTGATTATATTGAATGGACTCTGATTATATTGAATGGACTCTCTGATTATATTGAATGGACTCTCTGATTATATTGAATGGACTCTCTGATTATATTGAATGGACTCACTGATTATATTGAATGGACTCTCTGACTTTATTTAATGGACTCTGATTATATTGAATGGACTCTCTGATTATATTGAATGGACTCTGATTAAATTGAATGGACTCTCTGATTATATTGAATGGACTCTCTGATTATATTGAATGGACTCTCTGATTATATTGAATGGACTCACTGATTATATTGAATGGTTTCTCTGATTATATTGAATGGACTCTGATTATATTGAATGGACTCTCTGATTATATTGAATGGACTCTGATTAAATTGAATGGACTCTCTGATTATATTGAATGGACTCTGATTATATTGAATGGACTCTCTGATTATATTGAATGGACTCTCTGATTATATTGAATGGACTCTCTGATTATATTGAATGGACTCTCTGATTATATTGAATGGACTCTCTGATTATATTGAATGGACTCTGATTAAATTGAATGGACTCTCTGATTATATTGAATGGACTCTCTGATTATATTGAATGGGCTCTCTGATTATATTGAATGGACTCACTGATTATATTGAATGGACTCTCTGATTATATTGAATGGACTCTCTGATTATATTGAATGGACTCTCTGATTATATTGAATGGACTCTAATTACATTGAATGGACTCTCTGATTATATTGAATGGACTCTGATTACATTGAATGGACTCTCTGATTATATTGAATGCACTCTGATTATATTGAATGGACTCTCTGATTATATTGAATGGACTCTCTGATTATATTGAATGGACTCTCTGATTATATTGAATGGACTCTCTGATTATATTGAATGGACTCTGATTATATTGAATGGACTCTCTGATTATATTGAATGGACTCTCTGATTATATTGAAAGGACTCTCTGATTATATTGAATGGACTCTCTGATTATATTGAATGGACTCTGATTATATTGAATGGACTCTGATTATATTGAATGGACTCTGATTATATTGAATGGACTCTGATTATATTGAATGGACCCTGATTATATTGAATGGACTCTCTGATTATATTGAATGGACTCTCTGATTATATTGAATGGACTCTCTGATTATATTGAATGGACTCTCTGATTATATTGAATGGACTCTCTGATTATATTGAATGGACTCTGATTATATTGAATGGACTCTCTGATTGTATTGAATGGACTCTCTGATTATATTGAATGGACTCTCTGATTATATTGAATGGACTCTCTGATTATATTGAATGGACTCTCTGATTATATTGAAAGGACTCTCTGATTATATTGAATGGACACTCTGATTATATTGAATGGACTCTGATTATATTGAATGGACTCTGATTATATTGAATGGACTCTGATTATATTGAATGGACACTGATTATATTGAATGGAACCTGATTATATTGAATGGACTCTCTGAATATATTGAATGGACTCTCTGATTATATTGAATGGACTCTCTGATTATATTGAATGGACTCTCTGATTATATTGAATGGACTCTCTGATTATATTGAATGGACTCTCTGATTATATTGAATGGACTCTCTGATTATATTGAATGGACTCTCTGATTATATTGAATGGACTCTGATTATATTGAATGGAATCTCTGATTGTATTGAATGGACTCTCTGATTATATTGAATGGACTCTCTGATTATATTGAATGGACTCTCTGATTATATTGAATGGACTCTGGTTATATTGAATGGACTCTCTGATTATATTGAATGTACTCTCTGATTATATTGAATGGACTCTCTGATTATATTGAATGGACTCTGATTATATTGAATGGACTCTCTTATTATATTGAATGGACTCTCTGATTACATTGAATGGACTCTCTAATTATATTGAATGGACTCTCTGATTATATTGAATGGACTCTGATTATATTGAATGGACTCTGATTATATTGAATGGACTCTCTGATTATATTGAATGGACTCTCTGATTATATTGAATGGACTCTCTGATTATATTGAATGGACTCACTGATTATATTGAATGGACTCTCTGACTTTATTTAATGGACTCTGATTATATTGAATGGACTCTCTGATTATATTGAATGGACTCTGATTAAATTGAATGGACTCTCTGATTATATTGAATGGACTCTCTGATTATATTGAATGGACTCTCTGATTATATTGAATGGACTCACTGATTATATTGATTGGATTCTCTGATTATATTGAATGGACTCTGATTATATTGAATGGATTCTCTGATTATATTGAATGGACTCTGATTAAATTGAATGGACTCTCTGATTATATTGAATGGACTCTGATTATATTGAATGGACTCTCTGATTATATTGAATGGACTCACTGATTATATTGAATGGATTCTCTGATTATATTGAATGGACTCTGATTATATTGAATGGACTCTCTGATTATATTGAATGGACTCTCTAATTATATTGAATGGACTCTCTGATTATATTGAATGGACTCTGATTATATTGAATGGACTCTGATTATATTGAATGGACTCTCTGATTATATTGAATGGGCTCTCTGATTATATTGAATGGACTCACTGATTATATTGAATGGACTCTCTGATTATATTGAATGGACTCTCTGATTATATTGAATGGACTCTCTGATTATATTGAATGGACTCTAATTACATTGAATGGACTCTCTGATTATATTGAATGGACTCTGATTACATTGAATGGACTCTCTGATTATATTGAATGCACTCTGATTATATTGAATGGACTCTCTGATTATATTGAATGGACTCTCTGATTATATTGAATGGACTCTCTGATTATATTGAATGGACTCTGATTATATTGAATGGACTCTCTGATTATATTGAATGGACTCTCTGATTATATTGAAAGGACTCTCTGATTATATTGAATGGACTCTCTGATTATATTGAATGGACTCTGATTATATTGAATGGACTCTGATTATATTGAATGGACTCTGATTATTTTGAATGGACTCTGATTATTTTGAATGGACTCTGATTATATTGAATGGACCCTGATTATATTGAATGGACTCTCTGATTATATTGAATGGACTCTCTGATTATATTGAATGGACTCTCTGATTATATTGAATGGACTCTCTGATTATATTGAATGGACTCTCTGATTATATTGAATGGACTCTGATTATATTGAATGGATTCTCTGATTATATTGAATGGACTCTGATTAAATTGAATGGACTCTCTGATTATATTGAATGGACTCTCTGATTATATTGAATGGACTCACTGATTATATTGAATGGATTCTCTGATTATATTGAATGGACTCTGATTATATTGAATGGACTCTCTGATTATATTGAATGGACTCTCTAATTATATTGAATGGACTCTCTGATTATATTGAATGGACTCTGATTATATTGAATGGACTCTGATTATATTGAATGGACTCTCTGATTATATTGAATGGACTCTCTGATTATATTGAATGGACTCTCTGATTATATTGAATGGACTCTCTGATTATATTGAATGGACTCTCTGATTATATTGAATGGACTCTCTGATTATATTGAATGGACTCTGATTATATTGAATGGACTCTCTGATTGTATTGAATGGACTCTCTGATTATATTGAATGGACTCTCTGATTATATTGAATGGACTCTCTGATTATATTGAATGGACTCTCTGATTATATTGAAAGGACTCTCTGATTATATTGAATGGACACTCTGATTATATTGAATGGACTCTGATTATATTGAATGGACTCTGATTATATTGAATGGACTCTGATTATATTGAATGGACACTGATTATATTGAATGGACCCTGATTATATTGAATGGACTCTCTGATTATATTGAATGGACTCTCTGATTATATTGAATGGACTCTCTGATTATATTGAATGGACTCTCTGATTATATTGAATGGACTCTCTGATTATATTGAATGGACTCTGATTATATTGAATGGACTCTCTGATTGTATTGAATGGACTCTCTGATTATATTGAATGGACTCTCTGATTATATTGAATGGACTCTCTGATTATATTGAATGGACTCTGGTTATATTGAATGGACTCTCTGATTATATTGAATGTACTCTCTGATTATATTGAATGGACTCTCTGATTATATTGAATGGACTCTGATTATATTGAATGGACTCTCTGATTATATTGAATGGACTCACTGATTATATTGAATGGACTCACTCATTATATTGAATGGACACTGATTATATTGAATGGACTCTCTGATTATATTGAATGACTCTCTGATTATATTGAATGGACTCTCTGATTATATTGAATGGACTCACTGATTATATTGAATGGACTCACTGATTATATTGAATGGACTCTCTGATTATATTGAATGGACTATCTGATTATATTGAATGGACTCACTGATTATATTGAATGGACTCTGATTATATTGAATGGACTCTGATTATATTGAATGGACTCTCTGATTATATTGAATGGAGTCACTGATTATATTGAATGGACTCTCTGATTATATTCAATGGACTCTCTGATTATATTGAATGGACTCACTGATTATATTGAATGGACTCTGATTATATTGAATGGACTCTCTGATTATATTGAATGGACTCACTGATTATATTGAATGGACTCTCTGATTATATTGAATGGACTCACTGATTATATTGAATGGACACTGATTATATTGAATGGACTCTCTGATTATATTGAATGGACTCTCTGATTATATTGAATGGACTCACTGATTATATTGAATGGACTCACTGATTATATTGAATGGACTCTCTGATTATATTGAATGGACTCTCTGATTATATTGAATGGACTCACTGATTATATTGAATGGACTCTGATTATATTGAATGGACCCTGATTATATTGAATGGAATCACTGATTATATTGAATGGACTCTCTGATTATATTGAATGGACTCTGATTATATTGAACGGACTCACTGATTATATTGAATGGACTCTCTGATTATATTGCATGGAGTCTGATTATATTGAATGGACTCTCTGATTATATTGAATGGTCTCTGATTATATTGAATGGACCCTGATTATATTGAATGGACTCTCTGATTATATTGAATGGACTCTCTGATTATATTGAATGGACTCTAATTATATTGAATGGACTCTCTGATTATATTGAATGGACTCTGATTATATTGAATGGACTCACTGATTATATTGAATGGACTCTGATTATATTGAATGGACTCTCTGATTATATTGAATGGACTCTCTGATTATATTGAATGGACTCTCTGATTATATTGAATGGACTCTGATTATATTGAATGGACTCTCTGATTATATTGAATGGACTCTCTGATTATATTGAAAGGACTCTCTGATTATATTGAATGGACTCTCTGATTATATTGAATGGACTCTGATTATATTGAATGGACCCTGATTATATTGAATGGACTTACTGATTATATTGAATGGACTCTCTGATTATATTGAATGGACTCTCTGATTATATTGAATGGACTCTGATTATATTGAATGGACTCTCTGATTATATTGAATGGACTCTGATGATATTGAATGGACTCTGATTATATTGAATGGACTCTGATTATATTGAATGGACTCTGATTATATTGAATGGACTCTGATTATATTGAATGGACTCTCTCATTATATTGAATGGACCCTGATGATATTGAATGGACTCTGATTATATTGAATGGACTCTCTGATTATATTGAATGGACTCTCTGATTATATTGAATGGACACTCTGATTATATTGAATGGACTCACTGATTATATTGAATGGACTCTGATTATATTGAATGGACTCTCTGATTATATTGAATGGTCTCACTGATTATATTGAATGGACTCACTGATTATATTGAATGGACTCTGATTATATTGAATGGACTCTCTGATTATATTGAATGGACCATGATTATATTGAATGGACTCTCTGATTATATTGAATGGACTCTGATTATATTGAATGGACTCTCTGATTATATTGAATGGACTCTGATTATATTGAATGGACTCTCTGATTATATTGAATGGACTCTCTGATTATATTGAATGCACTCTCTGATGATATTGAATGGACTCTGATTATATTGAATGGACTCTGATTATTATGAATGGACTCTGATTATATTGAATGGACTCTGATTATATTGAATGGACTCTCTGATTATATTGAATGGACTCTCTGATTATATTGAATGGACACTCTGATGATATTGAATGGACTCTCTGATGATATTGAATGGACTCTCTGATTATATTGAATGGACTCTCTGATTATATTGAATGGACTCACTGATTATATTGAATGGACTCTCTGAATATCTTGAATGGACTCTCTGATTATATTGAATGGCCTCTGATTATATTGAATGGACTCTCTGATTATATTGAATGGACTCTGATTATATTGAATGGACCCTGATTATATTGAATGGACTCTCTGATTATATTCAATGGACTCTCTGATTATATTGAATGGACTCTCTGATTATATTGAATGGACTCTCTGATTATATTGAATGGACTCTCTGATTATATTGAATGGACTCTCTGATTATATTGAATGGACTCTCTGATTATATTGAATGGACTCTCTGATTATATTGAATGGACTCTCTGATTATATTGAATGGACTCTCTGATTATATTGAATGGGCTCTGATTATATTGAATGGACTCTCTGATTATATTGAATGGACTCTCTGATTATATTGAATGGACTCTCTGATTATATGGAATAGACTCTGATTATATTGAATTGACTCTGATTTTCTTGAATGGACTCTGATTATATTGTATGGACTGATTATATTGTATGGACTCTCTGATTATATTGAATGGACTCTGATTATATTGAATGGACCCTGATTATATTGAATGGACCCTGATTATATTGAATGGACTCTCTGATTATATTCAATGGACTCTCTGATTATATTGAATGGACTCTCTGATTATATTGAATGGACTCTCTGATTATATTGAATGGACTCTCTGATTATATTGAATGGACTCTCTGATTATATTGAATGGACTCTCTGATTATATTGAATGGACTCTCTGATTATATTGAATGGACTCTCTGATTATATTGAATGGACTCTCTGATTATATTGAATGGACTCTCTGATTATATTGAATGGGCTCTGATTATATTGAATGGACTCTCTGATTATATTGAATGGACTCTCTGATTATATTGAATGGACTCTCTGATTATATGGAATAGACTCTGATTATATTGAATTGACTCTGATTTTCTTGAATGGACTCTGATTATATTGTATGGACTGATTATCTTGTATGGACTCTCTGATTATATTGAATGGACTCTGATTATATTGAATGGACCCTGATTATATTGAATGGACTCTCTGATTATATTGAATGGACTCTCTGATTATATTGAATGGACTCCCTGATTATATTGAATGGACTCTCTGATTATATTGAATGGACTCTCTGATTATATTGAATGGACTCTCTGATTTTATTGAATGGACTCTGATTATATTGAATGGACTCTCTGGTTATATGGAATAGACTCTGATTATATTGAATGGACTCTCTGATTATATTGAATGGACTCTCTGATTATATTGAATGGACTCTCTGATTATATTGAATGGACTCTCTGATTATATTGAATGGACTCTCTGATTATATTGAATGGACTCTCTGATTATATTGAATGGACTCTGATTATATTGAATGGACTCTGATTATATTGAATGGACTCTGATTATATTGAATGGACTCTCTGATTATATTGAATGGACTCTCTGATTATATTGAATGGACTCTGATTATATTGAATGGACTCTCTGATTATATGGAATAGACTCTGATTATATTGAATGGACTCTCTGATTATATTGAATGGACTCTGATTATATTGTATGGACTCTCTGATTATATTGAATGGACTCTGATTATCCTGAATGGACCCTGATTATATTGAATGGACTCTCTGATTATATTGAATGGACTCTCTGATTATATTGAATGGACTCTCTGATTATATTGAATGGACTCACTGATTATATTGAATGGACTCTGATTATATTGAATGGACCCTGATTATATTGAATGGACTCACTGATTATATTGAATGGACTCTCTGATTATATTGAATGGACTCTGATTATATTGAACGGACTCACTGATTATATTGAATGGACTCTCTGATTACATTGCATGGACTCTGATTATATTGAATGGACTCTCTGATTATATTGAATGGTCTCTGATTATATTGAATGGACCCTGATTATATTGAATGGACTCTCTGATTATATTGAATGGACTCTGATTATATTGAATGGACTCTCTGATTATATTGAATGGACTCTGATTATATTGAATCGACCCTGATTATATTGAATGGACTCTCTGATTATATTGAATGGACTCACAGATTATATTGAATGGACTCTGATTATATTGAATGGACCCTGATTATATTGAATGGACTCTCAGATTATATTGAATGGACTCTCTGATTATATTGAATGGGCTCTCTGATTATATTGAATGGACTCTCTGATTATGTTGAATGGACTCTCTGATTATATTGAATGGACTCACTGATTACATTGAATGGACTCTCTGATTATATTGAATGGACTCTCTGATTATATTGAATGGACCCTGATTATATTGAATGGACTCTCTGATTATACTGAATGGAATCACTGATTATATTGAATGGACTCTCTGATTACATTGAATGGACTCTCTGATTATATTGAATGGACTCACTGATTATATTGAATGGACTCTGATTATTTTGAATGGACTCTCTGATTATATTGTATGGACTCTCTGATTATATTGAATGGACTCTCTGATTATATTGAATGGACTCACTGATTATATTGAATGGACTCTCTGATTATATTGAATGGACTCTGATTATATTGAATGGACTCTCTGATGATATTGAATGGACTCACTGATTATACTGAATGGACTCTCTGATTATATTGAATGGACTCTCTGATTATATTGAATGGACTCACTGATTATATTGAATGGACTCACTGATTATATTGAATGGACTCTCTGATTATATTGAATGGACTCTGATTATATTGAATGGACTCTCTGATTATATTGAATGGACTCTCTGATTATATTGAAAGGACTCTCTGATTATATTGAATGGACTCTCTGATTATATTGAATGGACTCTCTGATTATATTGAATGGACCCTCTGATTATATTGAATGGACTCTGATTATATTGAATGGACTCTGATTATATTGAATGGACTCTGATTATATTGAATGGACTCTCTGATTATATTGAATGGACTCTCTGATTATATTGAATGGACTCTCTGATTATATTGAATGGACTCACTGATTATATTGAATGGACTCACTGATTATATTGAATGGACTCTCTGATTATATTGAATGGACTCTCTGATTATATTGAATGGACTCACTGATTATATTGAATGGACCCTGATTATATTGAATGGACTCACTGATTATATTGAATGGACTCTCTGATTATATTGAATGGACTCTGATTCTATTGAACGGACTCACTGATTATATTGAATGGACTCTCTGATTACATTGCATGGACTCTGATTATATTGAATGGACTCTCTGATTATATTGAATGGTCTCTGATTATATTGAATGGACCCTGATTATATTGAATGGACTCTCTGATTATATTGAATGGACTCTGATTATATTGAATGGACTCTGATTATATTGAATGGACTCTCTGATTATATTGAATGGACTCTGATTATATTGAATCGACCCTGATTATATTGAATGGACTCTCTGATTATATTGAATGGACTCACAGATTATATTGAATGGACTCTGATTATATTGAATGGACCCTGATTATATTGAATGGACTCTCAGATTATATTGAATGGACTCTCTGATTATATTGAATGGACTCTCTGATTATATTGAATGGACTCTAATTATATTGAATGGACTCTCTGATTATATTGAATGGGCTCTGATTATATTGAATGGACTCTCTGATTATGTTGAATGGACTCTCTGATTATATTGAATGGACTCACTGATTACATTGAATGGACTCTCTGATTATATTGAATGGACTCTCTGATTATATTGAATGGACCCTGATTATATTGAATGGACTCTCTGATTATACTGAATGGACTCACTGATTATATTGAATGGACTCTCTGATTATATTGAATGGACTCTGATTATATTGAATGGACTCTCTGATTATATTGTATGGACTCTCTGATTATATTGAATGGACTCTCTGATTATATTGAATGGACTCACTGATTATATTGAATGGACTCTCTGATTATATTGAATGGACTCTGATTATATTGAATGGACTCTCTGATTATATTGAATGGACCCTCTGATTATATTCAATGGACTCTGATTATATTGAATGGGCTCTGATTATATTGAATGGACTCTGATTATATTGAATGGACTCTGATTATATTGAATGGACTCTGATTATATTGAATGGACCCTGATTATATTGAATGGACTCTCTGATTATATTGAATGGACTCTGATTATATTGAATGGACTCTCTGATTATATTGAATGGACTCTCTGATTATATTGAATGGACTCTCTGATTATATTGAATGGACTCTCTGATTATATTGAATGAACTCTGATTATATTGAATGGACTCTGATTATATTGAATGGACTCTCGAATTATATTGAATGGACTCACTGATTGTAATGAATGGACACTCTGATTATATTGAATGGACTCTCTGATTATATTGAATGGACTCTGATTATATTGAATGGACTCTCTGATTATATTGAATGGGCTCTGATTATATTGAATGGACTCTGATTATATTGAATGGACTCTCTGATTATATTGAATGGACTCTCTGATTATATTGAATGGGCTCTCTGATTATATTGAATGTACTCTCTGATTATATTGAATGGACTCTGATTATATTAAATGGACTCTCTAATTATATTGAATGGACTCTGATTATATTGAATGGACTCTCTGATTATATTGAATGGACTCTGATTATATTGAATGGACTCTCTGATTATATTGAATGGACTCTGTTTATATTGAATGGACTCTCTGATTATATTGAATGGACTCTCTGATTATATTGAATGGACTCTCTGATTATATTGAATGGATTCTCTGATTATATTGAATGGACTCTGATTAAATTGAATGCACTCTGATTATATTGAATGGACTCTCTGATTATATTGAATGGACTCTCTGATTATATTGAATGGACTCTGATTATATTGAATGGACTCTGATTATATTGAATGGACTCTGATTATATTGAATGGACTCACTGATTGTATTGAATGGACTCTCTGATTATATTGAATGGACTCTGATTATATTAAATGGACTCTCTGATTATATTGAATGGACTATGATTATATTGAATGGACTCTCTGATTATATTGAATGGACTCTCTGATTATAGTGAATGGACTCTCTGATTATATTGAATGGACTCTCTGATTATATTGAATGGACTCTCTGATTATATTGAATGGACTCTGATTATATTAAATGGACTCTCTGATTATATTGAATGGACTATGATTATATTGAATGGACTCTCTGATTATATTGAATGGACTCTGATTAAATTGAATGCACTCTGATTATATTGAATGGACTCTCTGATTATATTGAATGGACTCTGGTTGTATTGAATGGACTCTCTGATTATATTGAATGGACACTCTGATTATATTGAATGGACTCTCTGATTATATTGAATGGACTCTGATTATATTGAATGGACTCTCTGATTATATTGAATGGACTCTCTGATTATATTGAATGGACTCACTGTATTGAATGGACACTCTGATTATATTGAATGGACTCTCGGATTATATTGAATGGACTCTCTGATTATATTGAATGGACTCTCTGATTATATTGAATGCACTCTCTGATTATATTGAATGGACTCACTGATTATATTGAATGGGCTCTCTGATTATATTGAATGGACCCTCTGATTATATTGAATGGACTCTGATTATATTGAATGGACTCTCTGATTATATTGAATGAACTCTGATTATATTGAATGGACTCTCTGATTATATTGAATGGACTCTGATTATATTGAATGGACTCTCTGATTATATTGAATGGACTCTGATTATATTGAATGGTCTCTCTGATTATATTGAATGGACTCTGATTGTATTGAATGGACTCTCTGATTATATTGAATGGACTCTGATTATATTGAATGGACTCACTGATTATATTGCACGGACTCTCTGATTATATTGAATGGACTCTCTGATTATATTGAATGGACTCTCTGATTATATTGAAGGGACTCTGATTAAAGTGAATGCACTCTCATTATATTGAATGGACTCTCTGATTATATTGAATGGACTCTGGTTATATTGAATGGACTTACTGATTATATTGAATGGACTCTGATTATATTGAATGGACTCTCTGATTATATTGAATAGACTCTCTGATTATATTGAATGGACTCTCTGATTATATTGAATGGACTCTCTGATTATATTGCATGGACTCACTGATCATATTGAATGGACTCTGATTATATTGAATGGACTCTCTGATTATATTGAATGGACTCTCTGATTATATTGAATGGACTCTGATTAAATTGAATGCACTCTGATTATATTGAATGGACTCACTGATTATATTGAATGGACTCTGATTATATTGAATGGACTCTCTGATTATATTGAATGGACTCTGATTATATTGAATGGACTCTGATTATATTGAATGGCCTCTCTCATTATATTGAATGAACCCTGATGATATTGAATGGACTCTGATTATATTGAATGGACTCTCTGATTATATTGAATGGACTCTCTGATTATATTGAATGGACACTCGGATTATATTGAATGGACTCACTGATTATATTGAATGGACTCTGATTATATTGAATGGGCTCTCTGATTATATTGAATGTACTCTCTGATTATATTGAATGGACTCTGATTATATTAAATGGACTCTCTAATTATATTGAATGGACTCTGATTATATTGAATGGACTCTCTGATTATATTGAATGGACTCTGATTATATTGAATGGACTCTCTGATTATATTGAATGGACTCTGTTTATATTGAATGGACTCTCTGATTATATTGAATGGACTCTCTGATTATATTGAATGGACTCTCTGATTATATTGAATGGATTCTCTGATTATATTGAATGGACTCTGATTAAATTGAATGCACTCTGATTATATTGAATGGACTCTCTGATTATATTGAATGGACTCTCTGATTATATTGAATGGACTCTGATTATATTGAATGGACTCTGATTATATTGAATGGACTCTGATTATATTGAATGGACTCACTGATTGTATTGAATGGACTCTCTGATTATATTGAATGGACTCTGATTATATTAAATGGACTCTCTGATTATATTGAATGGACTATGATTATATTGAATGGACTCTCTGATTATATTGAATGGACTCTCTGATTATAGTGAATGGACTCTCTGATTATATTGAATGGACTCTCTGATTATATTGAATGGACTCTCTGATTATATTGAATGGACTCTGATTATATTAAATGGACTCTCTGATTATATTGAATGGACTATGATTATATTGAATGGACTCTCTGATTATATTGAATGGACTCTGATTAAATTGAATGCACTCTGATTATATTGAATGGACTCTCTGATTATATTGAATGGACTCTGGTTGTATTGAATGGACTCTCTGATTATATTGAATGGACACTCTGATTATATTGAATGGACTCTCTGATTATATTGAATGGACTCTGATTATATTGAATGGACTCTCTGATTATATTGAATGGACTCTCTGATTATATTGAATGGACTCACTGTATTGAATGGACACTCTGATTATATTGAATGGACTCTCGGATTATATTGAATGGACTCTCTGATTATATTGAATGGACTCTCTGATTATATTGAATGCACTCTCTGATTATATTGAATGGACTCACTGATTATATTGAATGGGCTCTCTGATTATATTGAATGGACTCTGATTGTATTGAATGGACTCTCTGATTATATTGAATGGACTCTGATTATATTGAATGGACTCACTGATTATATTGCACGGACTCTCTGATTATATTGAATGGACTCTCTGATTATATTGAATGGACTCTCTGATTATATTGAAGGGACTCTGATTAAAGTGAATGCACTCTCATTATATTGAATGGACTCTCTGATTATATTGAATGGACTCTGGTTATATTGAATGGACTTACTGATTATATTGAATGGACTCTGATTATATTGAATGGACTCTCTGATTATATTGAATAGACTCTCTGATTATATTGAATGGACTCTCTGATTATATTGAATGGACTCTCTGATTATATTGCATGGACTCACTGATCATATTGAATGGACTCTGATTATATTGAATGGACTCTCTGATTATATTGAATGGACTCTCTGATTATATTGAATGGACTCTGATTAAATTGAATGCACTCTGATTATATTGAATGGACTCACTGATTATATTGAATGGACTCTGATTATATTGAATGGACTCTCTGATTATATTGAATGGACTCTGATTATATTGAATGGACTCTGATTATATTGAATGGCCTCTCTCATTATATTGAATGAACCCTGATGATATTGAATGGACTCTGATTATATTGAATGGACTCTCTGATTATATTGAATGGACTCTCTGATTATATTGAATGGACACTCGGATTATATTGAATGGACTCACTGATTATATTGAATGGACTCTGATTATATTGAATGGACTCTCTGATTATATTGAATGGACTCACTGATTATATTGAATGGACTCACTTATTATATTGAATGGACTCTGATTATATTGAATGGACTCACTGATTATATTGAATGGACTCTCTGATTATATTGAATGGACTCTGATGATATTGAATGGACTCTGATTATATTGAATGGACTGTGATTATATTGAATGGACTCTGATTATATTGAATGGACTCTGATTATATTGAATGGACTCTCTCATTATATTGAACGGACCCTGATGATATTGAATGGACTCTGATTATATTGAATGGACTCTCTGATTATATTGAATGGACTCTCTGATTATATTGAATGGACACTCTGATTATATTGAATGGACTCACTGATTATATTGAATGGACTCTGATTATATTGAATGGACTCTCTGATTATATTGAATGGACTCACTGATTATATTGAATGGACTCACTGATTATATTGAATGGACTCTGATTATATTGAATGGACTCTCTGATTATATTGAATGGACCATGATTATATTGAATGGACTCTCTGATTATATTGAATGGACACTGATTATATTGAATGGACTCTCTGATTATATTGAATGGACTCTCTGATTATATTGAATGCACTCTCTGATTATATTGAATGGACTCTGATTATATTGAATGGACTCTGATTATTATGAATGGACTCTGATTATATTGAATGGACTCTGATTATATTGAATGGACTCTCTGATTATATTGAATGGACTCTGATTAAATTGAATGGACTCTGATTATATTGAATGGACTCTGATTATATTGAATGGACTCTCTGATTATATGGAATGGACTCTCTGATTATATTGAATGGACTCTCTGATTATATTGAATGGACTGATTATATTGAATGGACTCTCTGATTATATTGAATGGACTCTCTGATTATATTGAATGGACACTCTGATGATATTGAATGGACTCTCTGATTATATTGAATGGACTCTCTGATTATATTGAATGGACTCTCTGATTATATTGAATGGACTCACTGATTATATTGAATGGACTCTCTGAATATCTTGAATGGACTCTCTGATTATATTGAATGGCCTCTGATTATATTGAATGGACTCTGATTATATTGAATGGACCCTGATTATATTGAATGGACTCTCTGATTATATTCAATGGACTCTCTGATTATATTGAATGGACTCTCTGATTATATTGAATGGACTCTCTGATTAAATTGAATGGACTCTGATTATATTAAATGGACTCTCTGATTATATGGAATAGACTCTGATTATATTGAATGGACTCTCTGATTATATTGAATGGACTCTGATTATATTGAATGGACTCTCTGATTATATTGAATGGACTCTGATTATATTGAATGGACTCTCTGATTATATTGAACGTACTCTGATTGTATTGAATGGACTCTCTGATTATATTGAATGGACTCTGATTATATTGAATGGACTCTCTGATTATATTGAATGGACTCTGATTATATTGAATGGACTCTCTGATTATATTGAATAGACTCTGATTACATTGAATGGACTCTCTGATTATATTGAATGGACTCTGATTATATTGAATGGACTCACTGATTATATTGAATGGACTCTGATTACATTGAATGGACTCTCTGATTATATTGAATGGACTCTCTGATTATATTGAATGGACTCTGATTATATTGAATGGACTCTCTGATTATATTGATTGGACTCTCTGATTATATTGAATGGACTCTCTGATTATATTGAATGGACTCTGATTATATTGAATGGACTCTCTGATTATATGGAATAGACTCTGATTATATTGAATGGACTCTCTGATTATATTGAATGGACTCTCTGATTATATTGAATGGACTCTCTGATTATATTGAATGGACTCTCTGATTATATTGAATGGACTCTGATTATATTGAATGGACTCTCTGATTATATTGAATGGACTCTCTGATTATATTGAATGGACTCTCTGATTATATTGAATGGACTCTCTGATTATATTGAATGGACTCTCTGATTACATTGAATGGACTCTCTGATTTTATTGAATGGACTCTCTGATTTTATTGAATGGACTCTGATTATATTGAATGGACTCTCTGATTATATTGAATGGACTCTCTGGTTATATTGAATGGACCCTGATTATATTGAATGGACTCTCTGATTATATTGAATGGACGCTCATTATATTGAATGGATTCCCTTTGTGTATCGTGCTGACTCTCTACACATCTTCAGAAGCAAGCTGGAGCGGTTCTTGGCTGGGGCCGAATTCCCCTCATATAAACGGTCGGTGGTTTAACAGTTAATGTGTGCATGTGATCTTCAGGACTGGTGTTGGTAGCTTGAGGCATCAGGGAGTGACTTTCCTGATTTCCTTTTCCCTGTCGGCACAGACTCGTTTGGCCGAATGGCTTCCTTCTGTGCTATACTATTCTATGATTCGCTCAGATTGAGTTCAACAATTTCAGATCATAACCACTGCTGCAATTGTTTTGGAGAGCAGGCGCCGGTAATGATTCTGCTGGTGCCATTTACATCTCCTCTAGACCCATCTTTTGTTTCTTTACTTGTCCCGTTACCATGCCCTTTGGCCTCGCACCATCCTCCCTTCTGTCATTAAATCTCTCCTGCCTTCCATCATGTCACAGACCTTCCCTTTTGTTCTTTCCTCCCCTCCCCACTTTCCCTGTCCCTCTACCTGCTTTATCTCTAACCTTTTCCAGTTCTGATGAAAGGTCATCCACCTAAGACGTTAACGCCATCTCTCTCCACAGATGCTGCCTGACTCGGAGAGTTTCCAGCATTTTCTGTTTTTATAATGTAGGGACTTGTTGACTGGCTTAAGCATCTGGAGTGGTTTGTCAGCACGAAATGGTCTATTGACTCAAGCCCTGGTTTTCCTGGCTGCATTACTGTCGTGTTTCTCTGCCAGGACCAGATGTTATGCAGGGTGCCCCCCTGCCATGGTGACCCATGTGCCCAGGAGCCAGCTGTGCATTTTTCCTTCTCCTTTAAAGAGCTGCAACACATTTAGTTGGCTTAGAAGTAAAAGATAATGGGCATCAGGGAAGTGTGCAATGCACATGGAACCTTTGGGCTTGTACGAGAGGCAAGGTGGAAACAGCGAGCAGGTAATGTTGAAGGAGTGGGAGATGTACAAGAGGTCAGAGTCAGAGGAGCAGATTGTTCTGGAGGGTGTCGTGGACCGGGAGCCAGTGTAGGTCAGCGAGCACAGGGGTGACGGGTGAACGGGACTTGGTACAAGTTAGGATACGGGCAGCCGAGTTTTGGATGAGCTGAAGTTGATGAAGGCTGGAAAGGGGAGAGGCCGGAGGGTTTCAGCAGCAGATGGGCTGAGGCAGGGGTAGAGACTGGCAACATTAGGAAGCTGGAAGTAAGCGGTCTTAGTGATGGAGAGGATATGAGGTTGGAATTTCATCTCGAGGTCAAATAGGAGGCTAAGTTTGTGAAGAGTCAGGTTCAGCCTGAGACAGTGGCCAGGGAGAGGGATGGAGTCGGTGGCTAGGGAACAGAGTTTATGGCGGGGACCAAAGACTTTGGGCTGGATTTTGATTGAGGAGGCGTGTAGGAGGCGGGACTACAACTTCGGGGTTGTAGTCCCGCCTCCATCGAGATGCGGCCAACCCACGCGATTTTCACTTGATTGACCTTGTTGAGCCCGCCCAGTGGCCTCAGCAGGCCAATTAAGGGCCACCCGGCAACAGGTGACGTCACAGATTGACATTTCATCTGTCAAAAGCTTTTGATAGATGAAATATCAGCGTTTCACAGCTGTTTGAAGCTGTCAAACACTGACAACCTGTACTCCAAGTTAATTCCTTCCTCTCAGGCTGATTTAGAGAGCTTTCCAGAACAGAAAGCTGAATGCTGCAACTTTTGATAGCTCGTGGCCATTCTGCCTTCTGTGCCAGTGAGATGAGGGACTCCCGAGACCTGAAGGAAGGAAGGCTGTAAAGGTAAGTAAATGTAAGTAAAACTTCTTTAAACACTTTACACACACCAAACACACTTACCTCTGCACTCTTGCTCCCCATCACTCACCTGAACACTGGACATCTCGAACCCTCCAAGTCCTTCAGCCCGACGGCCCGCCTCGCTAACTTGGCATGGTTTGGAGCCATCGGGAATCCCACACTTCAGCAATAAAAATAAGGATTAGGCTAAAAACTGCTTGTTAACTACCTGTTAACAGGCAGTTAATTGGCACTAATCCCTTCCCGCCTCGGGGAGGCGGCTCCCAGCACAGGTTGGGTATCGCCTCCTTTGAAACTGGCATGGAGGCGGGTTCAGGCGGGATGGGTTCGTGCCCCCCGATTTCGGGATTTTAACCCCCCCACACGCCTCCAATCCCGCCTCCACGGCCCAATGAAAATGCTGCCCAATGGCTTCAGTCTTTCAAAGATTTAGTTGGAGGAGGTCTCTGCTCATCCAGCGCTGGATGTCGGGCAAGCAGTGTGACAAATCACAGACAGTGGAGGGATTGGGAGAGGTGGTGGGGACGTAGAGCTGGGTGTCAGCAGTGCACATGTGGAATGAAGTCACTGAGGGGCAGCATGTAGATGAGGAAGGGGTGGGGGCCAAGGATAGATCCTTGGGGGACCTGGATGGGTGAGCATAGAACCAGGTGAGGGCAGTCTTACCCAGCTGGACAATGGAGGAGTGGTATGGGAGGAGGATGGTCCACCGTGATGGTCTCGGGAAAGGCCATGAATGCCTCGCAGTTGAGCGGGTGGGTTAGGGCAGGGGAGAGGGGTTTAAAGACACACTTGGTGATGGAGAAAAGCAGCCTGGGAATATCTTTGCTCTCCAGTATGATCTGAAGAAATGGGCAGTTTTGGCAGATGAGAGCGAGGCCCCTGGTACTGCTGGATGTGGTGCAGCCACACCTGCAGATGGGAGCGAGGCCCCTGGTACTGCTGGATGTGGTGCAGCCACGCCTGCAGATGGGAGCGAGGCCCCTGGTACTGCTGGATGTGGTGCAGCCACACCTGCAGATGGGAGCGAGGCCCCTGGTACTGCTGGATGTGGTGCAGCCACGCCTGTAGATGGGAGCGAGGCCCCTGGTACTGCTGGATGTGGTGCAGCCACACCTGCAGATGGGAGCGAGGCCCCTGGTACTGCTGGATGTGGTGCAGCCACACCTGCAGATGAGAGCGAGGCCCCTGGTACTGCTGGATGTGGTGCAGCCACACCTGCAGATGGGAGCGAGGCCCCTGGTACTGCTGGATGTGGTGCAGCCACACCTGCAGATGAGAGCGAGGCCCCTGGTACTGCTGGATGTGGTGCAGCCACACCTGCAGATGGGAGCGAGGCCCCTGGTACTGCTGGATGTGGTGCAGCCACGCCTGCAGATGGGAGCGAGGCCCCTGGTACTGCTGGATGTGGTGCAGCCACACCTGCAGATGGGAGCGAGGCCCCTGGTACTGCTGGATGTGGTGCAGCCACGCCTGCAGATGGGAGCGAGGCCCCTGGTACTGCTGGATGTGGTGCAGCCACACCTGCAGATGAGAGCGAGGCCCCTGGTACTGCTGGATGTGGTGCAGCCACACCTGCAGATGGGAGCGAGGCCCCTGGTACTGCTGGATGTGGTGCAGCCACGCCTGCAGATGGGAGCGAGGCCCCTGGTACTGCTGGATGTGGTGCAGCCACACCTGCAGATGGGAGCGAGGCCCCTGGTACTGCTGGATGTGGTGCAGCCACGCCTGCAGATGGGAGCGAGGCCCCTGGTACTGCTGGATGTGGTGCAGCCACACCTGCAGATGGGAGCGAGGCCCCTGGTACTGCTGGATGTGGTGCAGCCACGCCTGCAGATGGGAGCGAGGCCCCTGGTACTGCTGGATGTGGTGCAGCCACACCTGTAGATGAGAGCGAGGCCCCTGGTACTGCTGGATGTGGTGCAGCCACACCTGCAGATGGGTGGCTAAATGCAGATTAATGGGAACCTGGCTTTAAAACTTGAAATGAGTTTTTCACGGCTCCATGTCTGGCCAATGCAGAAAAAAGAGTCAGGACAAGCTTGCAATAGTTGGACAGTGAAATATAAATATTCCTGCAATGTTTAAAACAATGTCCAGCAGGTGGCAGTGGAAGACCAGCCTCCGCTCAACGGCTCTTATCTCTGGTTAAAACTAATTCTGAGAAACAGAGGCGAACATCCATACATGGAAAATCTGAAAATAAATGTTGAAGCGTAGAACATGAAAGGGCTTCATCCTTTCAAAGGGAATGCGAGCTCGTCATAGCGACCCCATTCACACAGGAGACACAGAGAGAGAGTGAGCTCGTCATAGGGACCCCATTCACACAGGAGACACAGAGAGTGAGTGAGCTCGTCATAGGGACCCCATTCACACAGGAGACGCACAGAGAGAGTGAGCTCGTCATAGGGACACCATTCACACAGGAGACGCACAGAGAGAGTGAGCCTGTCATAGGGACCCCATTCACACAGGAGACACAGAGAGAGAGTGAGCTCGTCATAGGGACCCCATTCACACAGGAGACAGAGAGTGAGCTCGTCATAGGGACCCCATTCACACAGGAGACAGAGAGTGAGCTCGTCATAGGGACCCCATTCACACAGGAGACAGAGAGTGAGCTCGTCATAGGGACCCCATTCACACAGGAGACACAGAGAGTGAGCTCGTCATAGGGACCCCATTCACACAGGAGACACAGAGAGAGAGTGAGCTCATCATAGGGACCCCATTCACACAGGAGACAGAGAGTGAGCTCGTCATAGGGACCCCATTCACACAGGAGACACAGAGAGAGAGTGAGCTCGTCATAGGGACCCCATTCACACAGGAGACAGAGAGTGAGCTCGTCATAGGGACCCCATTCACACAGGAGACACAGAGAGAGAGTGAGCTCGTCATAGGGACCCCATTCACACAGGAGACAGAGAGTGAGCTCGTCATAGGGACCCCATTCACACAGGAGACACAGAGAGACAGTGAGCTCGTCATAGGGACCACATTCACACAGGAGACAGAGAGTGAGCTCGTCATAGGGACCCCATTCACACAGGAGATACAAAGAGAGAGTGAGCTCGTCATAGGGACCCCATTCACACAGGAGACGGAGAGAGTGAGCTCGTCATAGGGACCCCATTCACACAGGAGACAGAGAGTGAGCTCGTCATAGGGACCCCATTCACACAGGAGACACAGAGAGAGAGTGAGCTCGTCATAGGGACCCCATTCACACAGGAGACAGAGAGTGAGCTCATCATAGGGACCCCATTCACACAGGAGACACAGAGAGAGAGTGAGCTCATCATAGGGACCCCATTCACACAGGAGACAGAGAGTGAGCTCGTCATAGGGACCCCATTCACACAGGAGACACAGAGAGAGAGTGAGCTCGTCATAGGGACCCCATTCTCACAGGAGACAGAGAGTGAGCTCGTCATAGGGACCCCATTCACACAGGAGACACAGAGAGAGAGTGAGCTCGTCATAGGGACCCCATTCACACAGGAGACAGAGAGTGAGCTCATCATAGGGACCCCATTCACACAGGAGACACAGAGAGTGAGCTCGTCATAGGGACCCCATTCACACAGGAGACACAGAGAGAGAGTGAGCTCGTCATAGGGACCCCATTCACACAGGAGACAGAGAGTGAGCTCGTCATAGGGACCCCATTCACACAGGAGACACAGAGAGAGAGTGAGCTCGTCATAGGGACCCCATTCACACAGGAGACAGAGAGTGAGCTCGTCATAGGGACCCCATTCACACAGGAGATACAAAGAGAGAGTGAGCTCGTCATAGGGACCCCATTCACACAGGAGACGGAGAGAGTGAGCTCGTCATAGGGACCCCATTCACACAGGAGACAGAGAGTGAGCTCGTCATAGGGACCCCATTCACACAGGAGACACAGAGAGAGAGTGAGCTCGTCATAGGGACCCCATTCACACAGGAGACAGAGAGTGAGCTCATCATAGGGACCCCATTCACACAGGAGACACAGAGAGAGAGTGAGCTCATCATAGGGACCCCATTCACACAGGAGACAGAGAGTGAGCTCGTCATAGGGACCCCATTCACACAGGAGACACAGAGAGAGAGTGAGCTCGTCATAGGGACCCCATTCACACAGGAGACAGAGAGTGAGCTCATCATAGGGACCCCATTCACACAGGAGACACAGAGAGTGAGCTCGTCATAGGGACCCCATTCACACAGGAGACACAGAGAGAGAGTGAGCTCGTCATAGGGACCCCATTCACACAGGAGACAGAGAGTGAGCTCGTCATAGGGACCCCATTCACACAGGAGACACAGAGAGAGAGTGAGCTCGTCATAGGGACCCCAATCGCACAGGAGACAGAGAGTGAGCTCGTCATAGGGACCCCATTCACACAGGAGACACAGAGAGAGAGTGAGCTCGTCATAGGGACCCCATTCACACAGGAGACACACAGTGTGAGCTCGTCATAGGGACCCCATTCACACAGGAGGCACAGAGAGTGAGCTCGTCATAGGGACCCCATTCACACAGGAGACAGAGAGTGAGCTCGTCATAGGGACCCCATTAACACAGGAGGCACAGAGTGAGCTCGACATAGGGACCCCATTCACACAGGAGACACAGATAGTGAGAGTGAGCTCATCATAGGGACCCCATTCACACAGGAGACACAGAGAGTAGGCGTCATAGGGACCCCATTCACACAGGAGACGCAGAGAGAGAGTGAGCTCGTCATAGGGACCCCATTCACACAGCAGACACAGAGAGAGAGTGAGCTCGTCATACGGACCCCATTCACACAGGAGACACAGAGAGTGAGCTCATCATAGGGGCCCCATTCACACAGGAGACGGAGAGAGAGTGAGTTCGTCATAGGGACCCCATTCACACAGGAGACACAGATAGTGAGCTCACCATAGGGACCCCATTCACACAGGAGACGGAGAGAGTGAGCTCATCATAGGGACCCCATTCACACAGGAGACGGAGAGAGAGTGAGCTCGTCATAGGGACCCCATTCACACAGGAGACGGAGAGAGTGAGCTCGTCATAGGGACCCCATTCACACAGGAGACACAGAGAGTGAGCTCGTCATAGGGACCCCATTCACACAGGAGACACAGAGAGAGAGTGAGCTCGTCATAGGGACCCCATTCACACAGGAGACAGAGAGTGAGCTCGTCATAGGGACCCCATTCACACAGGAGACACAGAGCGAGAGTGAGCTCATCATAGGGACCCCATTCACACAGGAGACGGAGAGAGTGAGCTCGTCATAGGGACCCCATTCACACAGGAGACACAGAGAGTGAGCTCGTCATAGGGACCCCATTCACACAGGAGACACACAGAGAGTGAGCTCGTCATAGGGACCCCATTCACACAGGAGACAGAGAGTGAGCTCATCATAGGGACCCCATTCACACAGGAGACACAGAGAGTGAGCTCGTCATCGGGACCCCATTCACACAGGAGACACAGAGAGAGAGTGAGCTCGTCATAGGGACCCCATTCACACAGGAGACAGAGAGTGAGCTCGTCATAGGGACCCCATTCACACAGGAGACACAGAGAGAGAGTGAGCTCGTCATAGGGACCCCATTCACACAGGAGACAGAGAGTGAGCTCGTCATAGGGACCCCATTCACACAGGAGACACAGAGAGAGAGTGAGCTCGTCATAGGGACTCCATTCACACAAGAGACACACAGTGTGAGTTCGTCATAGGGACCCCATTCACACAGGAGGCACAGAGAGTGAGCTCGTCATAGGGACCCCATTCACACAGGAGACAGAGAGTGAGCTCGTCATAGGGACCCCATTAACACAGGAGGCACAGAGTGAGCTCGACATAGGGACCCCATTTACACAGGAGACACAGATAGTGAGAGTGAGCTCATCATAGGGACCCCATTCACACAGGAGACACAGAGAGTAGGCGTCATAGGGACCCCATTCACACAGGAGATGCAGAGAGAGAGTGAGCTCGTCATAGGGACCCCATTCACACAGCAGACACAGAGAGAGAGTGAGCTCGTCATACGGACCCCATTCACACAGGAGACAGAGAGTGAGCTCATCATAGGGGCCCCATTCACACAGGAGACGGAGAGAGAGTGAGTTCGTCATAGGGACCCCATTCACACAGGAGACACAGATAGTGAGCTCACCATAGGGACCCCATTCACACAGGAGACGGAGAGAGTGAGCTCATCATAGGGACCCCATTCACACAGGAGACGGAGAGAGAGTGAGCTCGTCATAGGGACCCCATTCACACAGGAGACGGAGAGAGTGAGCTCGTCATAGGGACCCCATTCACACAGGAGACACAGAGAGTGAGCTCGTCATAGGGACCCCATTCACACAGGAGACACAGAGAGAGAGTGAGCTCGTCATAGGGACCCCATTCACACAGGAGACGGAGAGAGTGAGCTCGTCATAGGGACCCCATTCACACAGGAGACAGAGAGTGAGCTCGTCATAGGGACCCCATTCACACAGGAGACACAGAGCGAGAGTGAGCTCATCATAGGGACCCCATTCACACAGGAGACGGAGAGAGTGAGCTCGTCATAGGGACCCCATTCACACAGGAGACACAGAGAGTGAGCTCGTCATAGGAACCCCATTCACACAGGAGACAGAGAGTGAGCTCATCATAGGGACCCCATTCACACAGGAGACACAGAGAGTGAGCTCGTCATAGGGACCCCATTCACACAGGAGACACAGAGAGAGAGTGAGCTCGTCATAGGGACCCCATTCACACAGGAGACAGAGAGTGAGCTCGTCATAGGGACCCCATTCACACAGGAGACACAGAGAGAGAGTGAGCTCATCATAGGGACCCCATTCACACAGGAGACAGAGAGTGAGCTCGTCATAGGGACCCCATTCACACAGGAGACACAGAGAGAGAGTGAGCTCGTCATAGGGACCCCATTCACACAGGAGACACACAGTGTGAGCTCGTCATAGGGACCCCATTCACACAGGAGGCACAGAGAGTGAGCTCGTCATAGGGACCCCATTAACACAGGAGGCACAGAGTGAGCTCGACATAGGGACCCCATTCACACAGGAGACACAGATAGTGAGAGTGAGCTCATCATAGGGACCCCATTCACACAGGAGACACAGAGAGTAGGCGTCATAGGGACCCCATTCACACAGGAGACGCAGAGAGAGAGTGAGCTCGTCATAGGGACCCCATTCACACAGCAGACACAGAGAGAGAGTGAGCTCGTCATACGGACCCCATTCACACAGGAGACACAGAGAGTGAGCTCGTCATAGGGACCCCATTCACACAGGAGACAGAGAGTGAGCTCGTCATAGGGACCCCATTCACACAGGAGACACAGAGAGAGAGTGAGCTCGTCATAGGGACCCCATTCACACAGGAGACAGAGAGTGAGCTCGTCATAGGGACCCCATTCACACAGGAGATACAAAGAGAGAGTGAGCTCGTCATAGGGACCCCATTCACACAGGAGACGGAGAGAGTGAGCTCGTCATAGGGACCCCATTCACACAGGAGACAGAGAGTGAGCTCGTCATAGGGACCCCATTCACACAGGAGACACAGAGAGAGAGTGAGCTCGTCATAGGGACCCCATTCACACAGGAGACAGAGAGTGAGCTCATCATAGGGACCCCATTCACACAGGAGACACAGAGAGTGAGCTCGTCATAGGGACCCCATTCACACAGGAGACACAGAGAGAGAGTGAGCTCGTCATAGGGACCCCATTCACACAGGAGACAGAGAGTGAGCTCGTCATAGTGACCCCATTCACACAGGAGACACAGAGAGAGAGTGAGCTCGTCATAGGGACCCCATTCACACAGGAGACAGAGAGTGAGCTCGTCATAGGGACCCCATTCACACAGGAGACACAGAGAGAGAGTGAGCTCGTCATAGGGACCCCATTCACACAGGAGACACACAGTGTGAGCTTGTCATAGGGACTCCATTCACACAGGAGGCACAGAGAGTGAGCTCGTCATAGGGACCCCATTCACACAGGAGACAGAGAGTGAGCTCGTCATAGGGACCCCATTAACACAGGAGGCACAGAGTGAGCTCGACATAGGGACCCCATTCACACAGGAGACACAGATAGTGAGAGTGAGCTCATCATAGGGACCCCATTCACACAGGAGACACAGAGAGTAGGCGTCATAGGGACCCCATTCACACAGGAGACGCAGAGAGAGAGTGAGCTCGTCATAGGGACCCCATTCACACAGCAGACACAGAGAGAGAGTGAGCTCGTCATACGGACCCCATTCACACAGGAGACACAGAGAGTGAGCTCATCATAGGGGCCCCATTCACACAGGAGACGGAGAGAGAGTGAGTTCGTCATAGGGACCCCATTCACACAGGAGACACAGATAGTGAGCTCACCATAGGGACCCCATTCACACAGGAGACGGAGAGAGTGAGCTCATCATAGGGACCCCATTCACACAGGAGACGGAGAGAGAGTGAGCTCGTCATAGGGACCCCATTCACACAGGAGACACAGAGAGTGAGCTCGTCATAGGGACCCCATTTGTTAGATCCGTGTGTTAATGGAGACACGGAATGCAGGAGTTGATTTAACAAGTGTTTACTGAACAATGTCTGGAGGTGAACTAACAACACAAGACGCTACACAGGCTTATATACCCGAGTGGTCACTACTGGTACTACAGTATACAGGGGCTTCAAAAACATAGTTCCTCTTAAAGGTACATACACTACAATTCCTCCCCTTTTAGATAAATAGTACATAACATTTTAAGTAATCATTAAATAACATTTTTACAAGAACAATAATATACACATTTGCTGAAGTTAATCAATTACAAATTCAGTCTCTCTGGAGGCTTCCTGACTCAGTCCGGATAACGCCTCGGTGGTGTAGTAGGTTCTTTTGGCAAGGTCGATTCGGCTTCAATGCTAGTGTCGGGTTCATCTGGTTCCAGTATCACCGGATCGGAGGTAGATACTATGGGTATCTCTGCTTCATCACTAGGCGTATAGAGTTGTGGTGTAGGTTGTCCTTTTTCGGATGACTCTATGATCTGGTCAGCATGGCGCCTTATTATGCTTTCTCCAATGTCCACAGTATACATCAGCGGTCCTAGTCGTGTGCAAATAGTTCCAGGCTGCCATTTCTCGGTACGGTAGTCCCGGGTCAAAACTGGTTGACCTATCTGGAAGGTTCCAGTTGGCTTTTCATTCATGCTTTGAAATTGCCGGTTCTCTACGTCCCTTCTGACGTTTGGCTTGACCAAATCCAGCCGGCATCTTAGTCTTCTCTTGAAAAACATAATGGCGGGGGTTTGGTTTGTAACCACATGTGTTGCATTCCTGTACGCAAACAAGAAGTTATCTACCTTATGTTGTAGATTTATGTCTTCATTACCCATGGCCTTTATGGCCTTCTTGAAGGTCTGGACAAACCTTTCAGCCAATCCATTGGTGGCGGGATGGTATGGGGCGGACGTGTAGTGCTTAACCCCATTGTTTTTTAAGAACTTCCTGAATTCTTTGGACACAAATTGCGATCCATTATCAGAACAGATCTGTTCAGGCAGCCCATTCCTGGCGAATATGGTCCTTAATACTGTGATGGTTTTTTCCGTGGAGGACATCTTTATTACCTCCGGCCACTTGGAGTGTGCATCCACCGCGATTAAGAACATTGAGTCCATAAATGGACCAGCAAAGTCGATATGTACCCTTTGCCATGGAGATGAGGGTCACTCCCATGGATGTAGAGGGGCTTGTGGTGGGGCGTTTTGGACCTTCTGGCATCCTAGACAGCTCTTGGTCATTTCTTCGATGTCTCCATCGATACCTGGCCACCACACAAACACTCTGGCTAAGTTCTTCATTTTCACTCCACCCAGATGCCCCTCGTGAAGCTCCTTTAGCACTCTATCCTCGAGTTTGGGTGGAATCACCACTCTGGATCCACACATCAAGGTTCCTCGGCACACCGACAGCTGTTCTCTTCTTTGCGAGAATGCTGGCAACAGTTGTTCGCCATGTGCTGGCCATCCCTTCACCGTTAAATCGTAGACTCGTGAGAGAGTTGGGTCATTTCGCGTTTCCTTTTCAATGGTAGAGTTTGTCACCGGTAGATATTCCACTATGGTCGAGTGGAATATCTCCACTGGGTCCACTGTAGGCGCCTCTTCCACCGTTGGCAACGGTAGGCGCGATAACCCGTCAGCATTCCCATGCTGTTTTGTTCCTTTGTACTCTATGTCATATTGGTGTGCCCCTAGGAAAAGGGACCATCTCTGTAGCCTTTGCGCTGTCATAATGGGAACGCCCTTTTTAGGGTTGAATATGGAGACGAGGGGTTGATGGTCAGTCAACAAGGTAAACTTTTGTCCGTGTAGGTAATGGTTGAATTTCTTCACCCCCCACACCAGGCTGAGTGCCTCCCTGTCGATCTGGGCATAGTTACGCTCAGCTGAGTTCAATGAGCGTGACGCAAAAGCTATCGGCCGCTCCGAGCCATCAGGTAATCTATGCGATAATACCGCTCCCACGCCGTAAGGGGATGCATCGCACGCCAGTCTGATTGGCAGTGATGGGTTGTAATGAGCCAACACTTCCCTGAACGTGATCAAGCCTTTGCATTTATGGAAGGCACGTTTACAGTCTTCGCTCCATTTCCAAACTACTCCCGTTTGTAGCAGTCTGTTAAGCGGGTGCAGAACCGTCGACAAGTTTGGTAAAAATTTATGATAGTAATTTACTAATCCCAGGAACGACCTTAATTGTGAGACATTTTCAGGCGCTGGGGCCTTTACGACTGCTTCAATTTTTTCAGGTGACTTATGCAACCCTTCTTCGTTAATGACATGGCCACAATATGATATCTGTTTCTGGAAAAATTCGCATTTGGGGCGATTTGCTCGTAGGCCCCGTTCTCTCAGTCTCGTGAGCACCTGCTCCAAGTTGGCAAGGTGCTCGTTGTCGTTTTCTCCTGTTACAAGGATGTCGTCTAGGTAGCATTGAGTCCCCAGAATCTCTTGCAGGACTTGCTCCATAGCTCTTTGGCAGATAGCCGGAGCTGATGCCACTCCGAAAACCAGTCGATTGTACTGGTACAGGCCTTTGTGTGTGTTTATCGTGAGATACTTTTTAGAGGCCTCCTCAACCTCCATCTGTAGATATGCCTGTGCCAAGTCAATTTTGGTGAAACGTTTCCCTCCGGATAGTGAGGCGAAAATATCTTCTATCCTCGGAAGAGGATACTGTACTGTGTGAAGAACTGGGTTTACAGTCACCTTGAAGTCCCCACAGATGCGAACTTTTCTCTGTTCTTCAGATTTATCATTATTCAACATTTTCTTCATGACTGGGACGATGGGTGTTGCCCACTCGCTCCAATCTACCTTGGATAACACGCCTGCTTTTTCCAAATTCTCCAGCTCTGCCTCGACGGCTGGACGAATTGCGTATGGCACCGGCCTTGCCTTAAAAAACTTGGGAATTGCCGCATCTTCCACTTTTATTGAGGCGGTGGCGCCTTTCAGGGTTCCTAGTTCCTGTTGAAACACTTCTTTGGCGTTAGCCAAGATTTCTTTTAATCGTCCAGGTATGACGTCATCATCGTTTTTTTTCTTACTGGTCACCGTCAGTGCCTGAATGGAGTGCCAGTCTAAACGTATCTTTCTGATCCATTCACGTCCCAACAACGGTGGACCACCATCTTGCAGAACATATAAATACAACTTCTGTATTTCCTTGCCGTTGTATACAACAGGCACCCTTATTTTCCCTCTGGGGTATACTTTCTGCCCCGTATATGTCTTCAAGACAATGGATGTGTCTTTCAAAGGTATATGCGGAAATAGCCGCTCATAATCCCGTCGACTCATGACGGTCAGAGCTGATCCTGTATCTAGCTCCATTTTGACTGGGGACCCCGCTATCGTGAGGGTAACCCAAATGGTCTGGTAATCTTCTTTGGCAATTACATTATGTAATTTGAGACAGCTTAGTCTCTTGTTTCCGGAGTCGCAATCGCTCTTCTGGTCTTCGGAGCTACTGTCCGTCATCATTTGTACCTTTGTGTACTTTTCCTTATTGACCTTTTTACTGTCCGCGGATTTCTTTCCAGATCTGCATACACGTGCAATGTGTCCCATCTTTCCGCATTGCCTGCATGCTTTGTCCTTGAACCAGCAGTCCTTCTGGTCATGGGTGGATCTGCCGCAGCGATAACATCTCTCGAAACCTCGTGTCATTTCATGGGTGCCGAAGTCCTGTGGCTTTTGCTGTATCTCTGCAGCTCCTCTTGCTGCTGCTTCGTATGATACAGCCACACTGAAAGCTTTGTCCAGTGTCAAATCTTTCTCAGAAAGTAGTCTTTTCTGTATTCCTTCGCTTAGGAGACCGCAGACGAATTTGTCTCGTAGAGAATCTGCCAGTCCTGCCCCGAATTGGCAGTGCTTTGACAGCTTTCGTAATTCGGTGAGGTAATCAGCGTTACTTTCATTCTTGTGCTGATTCCTCCTGAAGAATTTGAATCGTTCCGCTATCAACAGCGGTTTTGGGTTTAAGTGCTCCTGTAAGGTATCAACAATCTCCTTAAAATTCTTGTCCATCGGTTTGGCTGGAGTGATCAAGTTTCGTAACAGCCCGTATGTCCTTGCGCCCATCAGATTTAGAAGTACCGATGTCTTTTTATCATCCGCTACTTCATTCGCCTTGCAATATACCTCCACTCTTTCCACATATGTGGTCCAATCTTCTATATCACTATTGAAAGCAGTAATATTGCCAGTCTTCGGTATCTTGAAAATCTAAAATGGCGCTTCCCGCGCATTTCTTTCTTCCCCGCCGAGTTAAGATGGCGCCTCCCGCGCTTTCCCGCTGCTGCCGCTGCTGCCAACGCTGTTGCTGGCGATTAATTTTTTTTTTATATATCGTTTCAATAGTTTCTCCGTTACTTGGAGAACCGTTCCCGTCGTGGAGCGGACCCTCTGGGACTTTCCCCTCCCTCTGCTCGGTCCGAACACCAACCTGCTTTGCAGCACCGGCCGCGCCCTGAGTGCTCCACCCTCTCTCTCTCTTTGCTTCTGCTTCCCGACTCGCTGCCCGGCCCCGTTGCAGAGCCACCCGATCGAGCTCTAGCCCGCCGCAGCCCAGGAAGGATCAGTGCACAACCTGCCACCAGCCCGTTTAGCTGGGGAAACCACAGACTGGAGTCCAAGCCTAGCCGTCGTTTCCGAGTTTCTTCGAGTTATATATTTTTTTTCCTTGCTTCTGGCTTCGACCTTCGTCTGAGGAATCGATCCCCTTGAGGTGCTGCCGAATTGCAGGTAAGTTCGTTTCTAACTCATCGCCACTGTTAGATCCGTGTGTTAATGGAGACATGGAATGCAGGAGTTGATTTAACAAGTGTTTACTGAACAAAGTCTGGAGGTGAACTAACAACACAAGACGCTACACAGGCTTATATACCCGAGTGGTCACTACTGGTACTACAGTATACAGGGGCTTCAAAAACATAGTTCCTCTTAAAGGTACATACACTATACCATTCAGACAGGAGACACAGAGTGAGCTCGTCATAGTAACCCCATTCACACAGGAGACACAGATGGGGAGCTCATCATAGGGACCCCATTCACACAGGAGCCACAAAGAGTGAGCTCATCATAGGGACCCCATTCACACAGGAGACACAGAGAGTGAGTGAGCTCGTCATAGGGACCCCATTCACACAGGAGACACAGAGAGAGAGAGAGCTCGTCATAGGGACCCCATTCACACAGGAGACACAGAGTGAGCTCGTCATAGGGACCCCATTCACACAGGAGACACAGAGAGAGAGAGAGCTCGTCATAGGGACCCCATTCACACAGGAGACAGAGAGTGAGCTCGTCATAGGGACCCCATTCACACAGGAGACACAGAGAGTGAGCTCGTCATAGGGACCCCATTCACACAGGAGGCACAGAGAGTGAGCTCGTCATAGGGACCCCATTCACACAGGAGACACACAGAGAGAGAGTGAGCTCGTCATAGGGACCTCATTCACACAGGAGACACAGAGAGTGAGCTCGTCATAGGGATCCCATTCACACAGGAGACACAGAGTGAGCTAGTCATAGGGACCCCATTCACACATTGGACACAGAGTGAGCTGGTCATAGGGACCCCATTCACACATTGGACACAGAGTGAGCTCGTCATAGGGACCCCATTCACACAGGAGACACAGAGAGAGAGTCAGCTCATCATAGGGACCCCATTCACACAGGAGATACGGAGAGAGAGTGAGCTTGTCATAGGGACCCCATTCACACAGGAGACACACAGTGAGCTCGTCATAGGGACCCCATTCACACAGGAGACACAGGGAGAGTGAGCTCGTCATAGGGACCCCATTCACACAGGAGACACAGAGAGTGAGTTCATCATAGTGACCCCATTCACACAGGAGACACAGAGAGACAGTGAGCTCGTCATAGGGACACCATTCACACAGGAGACACAGAGGGAGCTCGTCATAGGGACCCCATTCACACAGGAGACACAGAGGGTGAGCTCGTCATAGGGACCCCATTCACACAGGAGACACAGATAGTGAGAGTGAGCTCGTCATAGGGACCCCATTCACACAGCAGACACAGAGACAGTGAGCTCATCATAGGGACCCCATTCACACAGGAGACACAGAGAGTGAGCTCGTCATTGGGACCCCATTCAAACAGCAGACACAGAGTCAGTGAGCTCGTCATAGGGACCCCATTCACACAGGAGACACACAGAGAGTGAGCTCGTCATAGGGACCCCATTCACACAGGAGACACAGAGAGAGTGAGCTCGTCATAGGGACTACATTCACACAGTAGACACAGAGAGTGAGCTCGTCCTAGGGACTCCATTCACACAGGAGACGCACAGAGAGTGAGCTCATTATAGGGACCCCATTCACACAGGAGACACAGAGTGAGCTCATCATAGAGACCCCATTCACACAGGAGACACAGAGAGTGAGTGAGCTTCTCATAGGGACCCCATTCACATAGGAGACACAGAGAGTGAGCTCGTCATAGGGACCCCATTCACACAGGAGACACAGAGTGAGCTCGTCATAGGGACCCCATTCACACAGGAGACACGCAGAGAGAGTGAGCTCGTCATAGGGACCCCAGTGACACAGGAGACACAGAGAGAGAGTGACCTCGTCATAGGGACCCTATTCACCCAGAAGACACAGAGAGTGAGCTTGTCATAGGGACCCCATTCACACAGGAGACACACAGAGAGAGTGAGCAATAAAAAGAAAATTCTACAACATCCAAATCCCAATCAAAATCTGGCTCAAAATATTTGACAGCATAATCCTGCCCATTGCACTGTACGGTAGTGAAGTATGGGGCCCGCTAAATCACCAAAGCTACACTAAATGGGAAAAACATACAATAGAAGCCCTACATGCAGAATTCTGCCGAAGCATCCTTCGCACCCAAAGAAAAACGCCAACAAATGCATGCAGAGCCGAACTAGGCAGATACCCACTGATAATAAACATCCAAAAACGAGCACTAAACTTCCTAAATCACCTCAAATCTAGCTCCCCAGACACCCTTCATTTCAAAGCCTTTCAGACCCAAGAGCTAAACCCAGAAAAGAGTCCCCTGAGTCAGCTGCTACGGAAACTAAGTACTCAGCCGGACCCTGACCAGCCCCAGACCAACACAGCCGTCCAAACACCAATCCGAGTGAACCAAATCATTAAAAAATGCAAAGAAACCTACCTGGAACATTGGAACAAAATAACCGAAAGCCAAAGCAGATTAGAATGTTACCGGGCCCTAAAAAGAGAATATAAACTGGCAGACTACCTCACGACCATCAGAGACACAAAACAGAGACAGACCCTCACCAGGTACAGACTAAGCGACCACCAACTGGAAATTGAAAAAGGCAGATACAAGAAATCCTGGCAGCCTAGAGAGAATAGAATATGCGATCAATGTCTGGCTGGCGAGGTTGAAACAGAAATGCATTTCCTCCTAAAATGCGAAAAATTCAACACATCAAGAAACATATTATTCAACAAGCTAAGCCAAACAACCCCAGATTTCAAGGAATTGGATGATCTGTCAAAATTGAGATTAGTCCTAGGAGAAGGAGACAGACCATACCTTGGGGCCAAATATGTAACAACATGTCACAACCTGAGGACTGTTTAAAATTAAGACTGTTTAAAATTAATATTGAACGTACCAAATGAAGTACAAAGACTGTTTAAAATTAATATTGTTTAAAAGTAATATTGTATGTACCCAACAAATGTCAAATCGATTGACACCTACAGAATGTTGGAAAACTGTACCTTTTTGCTATGTAAGCTTTGGCAATATGGTTCTCTGTAAACTTTCATGCCAATAAAGCATTTTAATTGGAATTGGAATTGGAATTGGAGTGAGCTCATCATAGGGACCCCATTCACACAGGAGACACAGAGAGTGAGTGAGCTCATCATAGGGACCCTATCCACACAGGAGACACAGAGAGTAGGTGTGATAGGGACCACATTCACACAGGAGACACAGAGAGACAGTGAGCTCGTCATAGGGACCCCATTCACACAGGAGACACACAGAGAGAGTGAGCCCGTCATAGGGACCCCATTCACGCAGGAGACACAGAGAGTGAGTGAGCTCGTCATATGGACCCCATTCACACAGGAGACACAGAGAGCGAGCTCGTCATAGGGACCCCATTCACACAGGAGACGGAGAGAGAGTGAGCTCGTCATAGGGACCCCATTCAGAGAGGAGATGGAGAGAGAGTGAGCTCGTCATAGGGACCCCATTCACACAGGAGACACGGAGAGTGATCTCGTCATAGGGTACCCATTCACACAGGAGACACACAGAGTGAGCTCGTCATAGGGACCCCATTCACACAGGAGTCACAGAGAGAGTGAGCTCCTAATAGGGACCCCATTCAGATAGGAGACAGAGAGTGAGTGAGCTCGTCATCGGGACCCCATTCACACAGGAGACACAGAGAGTGAGCTCGTCTTAGGGACCCCAGTTACACAGGAAACACACAGAGTGAGCTCGTCATAGAGACCCCATTCACACAGGAGACACAGAGAGAGAGTGAGCTCATCATAGGGACCCCATTCACCCAGGAGACACAGAGAGTGAGCTCGTCATAGGGACCCCATTCACACAGGAGACGGAGAGAGAGTGAGCTCGTCATAGGGACCCCATTCACACAGGAGACACAGAGAGAGAGTGAGCTCTGTGGTAAACCACTGTTATCGTTCACAACCGTTCACTATTGTTACACTGTTGTTATCACTGTTTACACTGTTGTTATCACTACACAAGGTTACCTCTTGCCACGCACGTTGTTATACCTGGGCTGACCTCAGCTGACTCCGCCCATGGCTCCGCCTGCTTGCCCAGGTATAAAGGTGACCGCTTGGCTAGTATTCTTCCTTGTTGGAACCGATCACCCACGAGGGTGGGCTCTGTTATTTAGCCAATAAAAACCTATAGTTACTACCTTAACTCGTCGCTTTTCATGGACTGAATTGATAGGTATATCAATTTTATTGGCTAAATTTTGAAATGTATGGACCGGAGCAGCCAAACGGTCAGCTACAACAGCCCCAGCCAAACGGCCAGCTACAACAGCCCCAGCAGCCGACCTGGCTGCGAGCCCTCCGACCGCCGTACCTGGATCTAAACCCACAGGCAGCGAATTCAGCCCTCGACTTCGAACACTGGCTGAGCTGCTTCGAATCCTACCTGGGAGCCTCCGGCGTGCCTCCGGAATCCAAACTAAGAGTTCTGACCGCCCAGGTGAGCCCTAAAGTATTTGCACTCATCCGGGACCTTGCTACATACGAGGACGCCCTCAACCTGCTAAAAGAGCAGTACCGGAGCCCAGTAAATTCAATGTTTGCCAGACATCTCCTAAGATCCTGCTCGCAACAGCCAGGAGAGTCTGTAGATGAATTTTTATGGGCGCTACAAACACTCGGCAGGGACTGTGACTTTAAAGCTGTAACGGCTGCAGAACATACTGAAGGAAATATCCGCGATGCCTTCGTGAAAGGCCTTCGGTCCGACTACTCACGGCAAAGACTGCTCGAATCAAAGGACCTCGAATTGAAAACAGCTGCATCCCTCGCTCGCTCCCTGGAAGTGGCCCATCGGGACCTCGAGGCGTACTCCAGGTACAGTGCTGCGCGACCCTGGGACTCGGGCCCGACTCCGGCCGCAATACCCCTCGCACCGCCGCCCCTGGGACCTACTACGGCGTCGGTGTCCCGGAATCGATCGGGACCGCCACCCCCAGGACCTGTTGCGGCAGCGGACCTCCACGATCGGGCCGCCAGCTGCTTCTTCTGTGGCCAGGCGAGACATCAAAGGGCGCACTGCCCTGCAAGGAACGCGACCTGCTCTGGCTGCAAAAAGAAAGGCCACTTCGTAAACACCTGCAGGGGGAAAGCCACAGACGCCAGCAGTGCCTCATGTGAGTCGTGGGGGCGGCCATCTTTGATCAAGGCCACAGACGCCAGCAGTGCCTCATGTGAGTTGTGGGGGCGGCCATCTTCTCCGCCATTTTGTCCAACTTCGTGGGGATCCGCGTCATGGGCGCCGCCATTTTGTTCGCCGCACTCGGCCGCCGTTTTGTCTCCAGACCTGACCACCGCCTCACCTGCAGACTACAGCTGCTCACTCAGCCATACACTGGCCTCCGTCACGCTTGACCAAGCCCTCCCGCATCATCTGTCCAAGTCCATGATGGACATTGAAGTAAACGGCCACGCCATGACCTGCCTGTTCGACAGCGGAAGCACGGAGAGTTTTATTCACCCAGATACGGTGAGCTGCTACTCCCTCACTGTCCGGCCAACGCGCCATCGGATCTCGATGGCGGCGAAGTCCCATTCAACAGACATCAGCGGCTACTGTGTGGTGACCCTGTCGGTTAGGGGCACGGAATATAAAAACTTTAAACTTCTCGTCCTGCCCCAGCTCTGCGCTGCCGTCCTACTCGGGCTGGATTTCCAATGCCACCTCCAAAGTGTCACTCTGGCATACGGTGGACCCCTCCCCCCACTCACAGTCCACAACCAGCAGTTTTTAAACCACCCGCCGCGTACCACCTGCGGCCTCTCCACTCTCAAAGTCCCGCCCCCCCTCCTTGTTCGCTAACCTCACCCGCGACTGTAAGCCCGTCGCTACCAAGAGCAGGCGGTACAGCGCCGGGGACAGAGCTTTTATTAGCTCTGAGGTGCAGCGTCTCCTGAAGGAGGGCATCATCGAGGGGAGCAACAGCCCCTGGCGTGCCCAGGTCGTAGTCGTTAAGACCGGCAATAAAAAACGCCTGGTCATCGACTACAGCCAAACCATAAACCGGTACACCCAGCTGGACGCATATCCCCCTCCCCGCATATCTGACATGGTCAACCAGATTGCACAGTACCGGGTATTCTCCACCATCGACCTCAAGTCGGCCTATCACCAACTCCCTATCCGCCCTGAGGAACGCCAGTATACCGCCTTCGAGGCGAATGGCCGCCTCTACCACTTCCTTAGAGTTCCCTTCGGCGTCACCAACGGGGTTTCGGTCTTCCAAAGGGAGATGGACCGGATGGTTGACCAGAACGCGCTGCAGGCCACGTTTCCTTATCTAGATAACGTCACCATCTGCGGCCGCGACCAGCAGGACCACGATGTTAATCTGGAGAAATTCCTCCGTACGGCCCAACGGCTGAATCTCACTTACAATAAGGAGAAATGTATATTTAACACCTCGCGCCTTGCCATCTGTGATGAAATATGCCATTCATCACTCACAGTATTCTCTGCCTGTGACTGTGGTTTAGTTTCGGTTTCATTTCCCTTACCTCAGTTCCGTTTCCTCACCATTGTATTGTATTGTAATGTATTGTGTGTAGGGCTCCGCCCATACCTGGCCCCTATGTAAGCTGGCTCAGCCTGCCTCGCAGCCAGTACAGCAGACCTCTGGATGGAAGATACCTCGCCACTGTGTGTTACCTTCTAAGTTAATAAAAGCCTTGTTTTGTTCCGCTAACATTGAGTCTCGGATTTATTGAGGCACATCAATTTTATTAACTTACTTTTCAACACAATGGATCAACTCTTGAAACCCGAACGTTTGGATTTGGACCAGCATGCTTCGGACGCATCGGCACGCTTCGGACACTGGTTTATGTGTATGGATTTCTTCCTGGACAATTCCGCAGCCGTCAAAGGCGCCACGGACGCTGTAAGTATGAAACTCGGAATCCTGCGGAATTGGGTAAGCCACCGGGTTTACCCCCTCATCCAAGACGCCGACACGTACCCGGCCGCCTGCGACATCTTAAAGGCACATTACCAGCAGCCTACGAATGAGGTGTATACTAGGCATCTGCTCGCTACTCGTGCACAGTGACCTGGGGAATCGCTGGATGAGTTCCTAGGCACCCTGAAAATGCTTGGCAAAGACTGCAAGTGCCAAGGTGTAAAAGCCGCAGTGTACACTGACGAGCTTGTTCGCGATGCCTTTATCACAGGCCTCAGCTCCACTTACATCCGGCAGAGACTGCTGGAAAAAACGGGATTGGACCTGAAACAGGCTGTGGACACAGCGCGATCCCTGGATGTGGCCCAGAGAAACTCGGACGCCTACTCTTCAGCCCGCGCCGTCCACGCCACCACGTGTGCACCAAGGGCGCCGCCATCTTGGAAGGCTTCTTCCCCGCCCGGCAGCCCGACACCGTCGGGGCCCCGCTCTCCCCCCAGAAACCCTACGACAGCCGCGACGCGTCGGGGACCCAACTGCTACTTCTGCGGGCAGCCGAAGCACACCAGAAACCTGTGCCCGGCGAAAGGCACCACCTGCTTTAAGTGCGGTAAGAAGGGGCACTTCGGGAAGGTGTGCAGAGGGAACCCCGCCGGAAAACCCGCCACCGCCGCGTGTGCGTCGTGGGAGCGGCCATCTTGGACGCCATCTTGCCCGACCTCGTGGGGTCCGCCATCTTGTGAGCAGACAGCGTGGACGCCATCTTGTCTCGATCAGGGCCCTACAGTGGCATCGGTCACAGTGGACCAGACCAGGCCGCAGCCGCTATCCAAATCAATGGTGGACATCGAGGTAAACGGGTGCGGGGTTAAATGTTTAATTGACAGTGGAAGCACGGAGAGTTTTATCCACCCTGAACTGGCACAACAACTCTCCCTAAAGGTGGTCCCTACTCGGGGTACCATCTCTATGGCTGATAAAACCCAGACATCGACCATTATGGGTTACTGCATGGTACAATTGTCCGTTAACGGAACTGTATACGATAATTTTAAAGTACTAATCATGAAGAATCTATGTGCGAGCGTGATCTTGGGCCTGGATTTCCAGTGCAACCACCAAAGCATCACGCTCAAGTACGGTGGGTCCCAGCCACCCCTCACAGTGTGCGGTCTGGCTACCCTGAAGGTAAAGCCGCCTTCGCTATTCGCGAACCTTACTCCCAACTGCCGGCCAATAGCGACCAAAAGCAGGAGGTGCAGCTGGGAGGACAGGCGGTTTATCGCGACCGAGGTAGACAGGCTCCTGAAGGAGCGCATTATTGAACGCAGCAACAGCCCGTGGCGTGCCCAAGTGGTGGTGGTAAGGGGTAGCGAGAAGAAACGGATGGTGATCGACTATAGCCAAATGATCAACAGGTACACCCAACTAGACGCCTACCCGCTACCCCGCATATCAGAAATGGTGAACCAAATCGCCCAATACCGGGTGTTCTCCACCATCGACCTCAAGTCAGCGTACCACCAGCTCCCTATCAGACCAGAGGACCGCCCGTACACCGCCTTCGAGGCGAACGGACGCCTCTACCAATTCCTCAGAGTCCCCTTTGGGGTGACGAATGGGGTCTCGGTCTTCCAGAGGGAGATGGACCGCATGGTCGATGACCATCACTTGCAGGCAACCTTCCCCTACCTCGACAACGTCACCATCTGCGGTCACAACCAGCAGGATCACGGCTCGAACCTCGAGAGGTTCCTGAAAACCGCACAAAAACTCAACCTCACCTACAACGAGGACAAGTGCATTTTCAACACCACGCGCCTCTGCATACTAGGCAGCGTGGTGGAGAATGGGGAAATCGGACCAGACCCCGACCGATTGCGCCCCCTACGGGAGCTGCCCCTGCCCAACACTCCCAAAGCCCTGAAAAGGTGCCTGGGGTTATTTTCTCATTATTCCCAATGGGTCCCCAACTACTCCGACAAAGCCCACCCCCTCTTGAAAGCATCCTCTTTTCCGCACTCTGCTGAGGCCCACGCCGCCTTCAAAAGCATTAAGCAGGATATTGAGCGGGCCACGCTACAGGCAGTGGACGAGAACACTCCATTTCAAGTGGAAAGTGATGCGTCTGACTTTGCCTTGGCGGCCACCCTCAACCAGGCGGGGCGGCCCGTAGCTTTCTTCTCGAGGACCCTCCAAGGGCCTGAGATCAGACACTCCTCCGTGGAAAAGGAGGCCCAAGCCATCGTGGAGACAGTGCACCACTGGCGCCACTACCTAGCCGGCAAACGCTTCACCCTACTTACCGACCAGCGGTCGGTAGCGTTTATGTTCAATAATAAACAGAGGGGGAAGATTAAAAATGATAAGATTCTCAGGTGGCGGATCGAGCTCTCCACCTTCGATTATGACATCATTTACCGGCCAGGGGCCCTTAACGAATCCCCTGACGCCCTCTCACGAGGGATGTGTGCCAGCGCCACCGGGGATCGGCTACAGACCCTCCACAACGACCTCTGCCACCCAGGGTGTTGTGTATGTAATATGTGTGCTACTTTGAACCTATGGACAGGACTGCACTACTTGTAGGGCGTAGTGATACGCAGTACCACTCCTGGCCATAGGGGTATAAATAGTACTGTGGGTACTGATCTCCCCTCAGTTCCCGCCTGTGGGCATGAAGTAAAGACCTACGTATAGTCCCTACCTCCAACCAGTAAAGACCTGTTTGAGTTATACGTTTAAGTCTTTGTGTTAATTGTTCAATACAACACACATACTTAACACTGGCGACGAGTCAGGTTCTTACCCTGCGGCAGTTGAAGAGAGGTTTCAAACATCACCACCCCACTAGAAGCGACAGGCTTTAGGACTCTGAAGCCTCCATCAGCGACTGAGCACTGGAGTGCAGCAGCCATCCTGACAGCTTCCAGCGACGGACAGAAGTCTTTCTGCAGTTTCCTTGTTCAACCTAGGTGGTGGGGTAAGCCGTGCAGCGTTGGCTGCAAAGACAGGGCTGGGGAAGTTGGAGAAGATAAGGGTGATCGCAATCCCTGATAAGAGCCGCGGTGAAACGCGCGAGCGGGTAAGCCAGAGCCCGGGAGGGAGCGAGCAAGAGCCGCTTCGGTCGGGAGCCACTTCGCGATCCAGCGATCGCATCCGCTGATAAGGGCCGCACTCGGGCGATCGCGGCGAAGATAAGGGCCGCACTCGGGGGCTGAAGGGAGACGGCGTCGGGGGACGGGTGAAGACCGCCAAGCGCGGGAAAACCGCCATTTTGTGGGCGGAGGACGACAGCAAGAGCGGGAAGCCGCCATCTTTGATAACAAGTAAACAAAATAAAATCTGAGAAATTGCAAATCTACAATGCCTAAACATGGGAATATTAGCACCTTTGATAGTGACCTCGAAGATTGGGCCATATATGTTGAAAGAGTAAAAAATTATTGTAAGGCCAATAAAATTCGTGACCAAGATAAAGCTCTAACATTATTAAATTTAATGGGTGCGAAGACATACGGGCAATTGAAACACCTGTTATCACCAGATGAACCGGCGGATAAGACGTTCGATGAGATTGTTACTGTCCTGAAAGATCATCTAAACCCCACGCCGCTGATGCTAGCGGAACGATTTAAATTTTACGACAGAAGGCAGCTACAGCATGAAAGCAATGCTGAATATTTGCTGGAATTGCGTAAATTAGCGAAATATTGCCAGTTTGGAACGGGACTGACAGATGCACTACGAGACAAATTTGTGTGTGGTTTATTTAAACAGGATACACAAAAGCGACTGCTCGAGGAGAATGAGCTGACGCTTGAGAAGGCGGTCACTATGGCAGCAGCACACGAAGCCGCAGCGAGAGGCACGGCAGTAATGCAGCTACGGTCACCGGAGCTCAGTGCACACAAATTGGGTGTGAGTTCTGGCAAATGTTATCGTTGTGGAAAGACAACGCATGATCAGAACCAGTGTTGGTTTAAAAACCAAGAATGTAGAACTTGTGGTAGGCTTGGACATATAGCTAGAGTATGCAGGTCAGGGAAGAAGACCAGCAACAAGAAGTCACCGCAAGGAAAATACGCAAAGGTACACAAGGTGACCGAACAGGAGTCCGATTCAGACGCTAGCAGTAATGAACTGGCTAGCTTAAGCTGTAATGAACTGGCTAGCTTAAGAGTACTCAACGCTGGTAAGGGTGCAGACCTCCAGACAATTTGGGTCACTCTTCAGATAGAAGGAGTCCAAGTAAAACTGGAATTGGACACTGGATCGGCATTGACGGTCATAAATAAGAAAGATTACGGAAAGTTATTCCAACATATTCCCCTACAGGATACGGGGATTATATTGAAAACATACACGGGGCAAAGAGTGTACCCCATCGGGAAAATAGAGGTTGCAGTGGTCCACAAGGGCGAAGACAGTCAAATAATGGACTTATATGTGATATCTGAAGGAGGTTCTCCACTACTAGGACGGGAGTGGATTAGGAAAATGAATATGGACTGGCATTTCCTACAAACAATAACGAGTGAGAACTCGGTGAAGATAGTCGGCCCAGACTCTGGAACGGATGATGGTAAGCCCAACTCAGGTGCAAAAGACAAAGTTTCAGCACAGAATTCCACTGAGCAACAACAACATAGTTTAACTGTGGATTCTGAGTCTGGCAAGTCTACTGATGTGCCCATTTCTGAGGGACACCGGGCTCGAACTCAACTCCATTTCAAACTACAACAGCAATTAGAACAAATGCTTCGCCGTTTTGAGCAAGAGTTGAATGCAACGAAAGAGTTCTTTGATATAGAGTTGGAGAATCTGGAAAGACAACAGAAGCAGCTGATGGAGAAAATGGAGCAGGAGCACACAAAACGTCTGATGTCAGAGGAGTTAACGGTCAGCCAACACCTGCATATGCTGAAGGACAGGACTCTGAAATGGGAAAAACTTGAACACGAACTTCAACATTCAAACGAAAGGGGTTCGGAGCTCTCAAAGGTTATTGGAAGAGCTGAGGTGGCAACACAGACTGAGATGACTGCAACAGAGCAGCCCTTGGATGCCAAAAGTACGCTGACTCACGTCAACGTAGAACAACAGACCGCTGAAACAGCTGCTCCGGTAGAGGGATTGAATAGTCCGATCAATCAATCTCCAAAAGAAGTTGAAGTAGTAAAATCTCAAATGAGGTCATTAGTAAACGACTTGCTGAAAGCCCAGAAAAAGCTGGATGAAGAGGTACGCATGAAGAAGTCTCTTCAGGAAAGATATCTGGACTTGGAACAAAAGCTGGCTAACGCCCAGCTGGGTATGGAGGAAATAGAAGACCCTCTCGCTGGCCTAGATCAGGACGACACCGAATATTACTATGTCCTGTCCTGCCCAACTTGTAACTTCGACTCCCACCATACAGAAATCATGGAGGAGCACCGAAAGTCTACGGAACATCGGGAGAAGGTGGCTCTACTACGGAAAAAGGAGGAAGAGAAGGAGGAACTGCGCATGCAGCTGGCAGCTGACAGTGGAGCCCAGAGAGTCTCCAAGAAGCAGAAAAGGAAAAGTCGAAACAGAAGATGACCCATCTGAACCATTATTACCTCTATCAGATCACACACGTGGTCCCTCCGAACGGAGCCAATTCAGTTCGGAAGTTCAAACTGTTAAATCCATGGAAGGACTATTGAATGAGTCACTCCAGCAACGTGAACCGACTACACCACAGAGATTGAATCTGTGAACTGTTTTCCGCAGAGACTGAATCTGTGATCTGTTTTGACATGAAGTTATCTATGTATCTATGTTATTCTGTTATGTAAACCTGAAGTTATATATGTATATATGTTATTACGTTATGTTAAATGGGGAGATGACTGTAAAGCTAGGAAGGGAGGAATGTTGTGTATGTAATATGTGTGCTACTTTGAACCTATGGACAGGACTGCACTACTTGTAGGGCGTAGTGATACGCAGTACCACTCCTGGCCATAGGGGTATAAATAGTACTGTGGGTACTGATCTCCCCTCAGTTCCCGCCTGTGGGCATGAAGTAAAGACCTACGTATAGTCCCTACCTCCAACCAGTAAAGACCTGTTTGAGTTATACGTTTAAGTCTTTGTGTTAATTGTTCAATACAATACACATATTTAACACAGGGGTCACGCAGCTGTTCCACTTCATAAAGTCCCGCAACTTACCCTACTCGATTGAGGAAGTTCGGTCTCTGACCAGGAACTGCCGCACTTGCGCTGAGTGCAAGCCTCAGTTCTACCGCCCAGATAGAGCCCACTTAATCAAAGCTACACGGCCCTTTGAGCGGCTCAGCTTAGATTTCAAGGGCCCCCTCCCATCCGTCGACCGCAATGTTTACTTCCTGAACATTGTGGATGAATACTCCCGGTTCCCATTCGCCTTCCCCTGCTCAGACATGACCAGCGCCATGGTCATTAAATGCCTCAACAGCCTGTTCTGCCTGTTCAGTATGCCGAGCTACATCCATACGGATAGGGGGGCGTCCTTCATGAGTGAAGAGCTACGCCAGTACATGCTGTCCAGGGGGATCGCCACGAGCCGTACCACCAGCTACAACCCCCGCGGTAACGGTCAAGTGGAGCGAGAGAACGGGACAGTATGGAAAGCAGTCACTCTAGCTCTAAAGACCAAGGGCCTCCCTATCTCCCGCTGGCAGGAAGTCCTCCCAGATGTGCTCCATTCGATACGGTCGCTATTGTGTACTGCCACTAATGCCACGCCTCATGAACGAATGTTTGTCTTTCCCCGGAAATCCACCTCAGGCGTATCCATGCCGTCATGGCTCTCCACCCCAGGCCCGGTATTCGTGCGAAGGCATGTGAGGGGTCACAAGACGGACCCTCTCATGGAGTCAGTGCACCTACTCCACGCCAACCCCCAATACGCGTATGTCCGGCACGCCAACGGAAGGGAGGACACCGTGTCCATAAAAGGCGTCGCCCTAGCCGGTAACGACAACAACCACGACAACAGCAGCAACAACGATCACAGCAACTCTTACCCACCCACTACTTACCCACCCACTACTCTTTCATCACTCCCGGAAGAACATCGACCAACGGTACCCCCACCAACTACCCCTTCAACAACCCTGGCGGCACCCCCGGCAGAGACCCAGGAGGCCACCGAGGACACCCAGCCGACACCCGCGGCACCACAACAGCCACGTCGGTCACAGAGGACTATCAAACCCCCGAACAGACTAAATCTATAGAAGGGGTGAATGTGATGAAATATGCCATTCATCACTCACAGTATTCTCTGCCTGTGACTGTGGTTTAGTTTCGGTTTCATTTCCCTTACCTCAGTTCCGTTTCCTCACCATTGTATTGTATTGTAATGTATTGTGTGTAGGGCTCCGCCCATACCTGGCCCCTATGTAAGCTGGCTCAGCCTGCCTCGCATCCAGTACAGCAGACCTCTGGATGGAAGATACCTCGCCACTGTGTGTTACCTTCTAAGTTAATAAAAGCCTTGTTTTGTTCCGCTAACATTGAGTCTCGGATTTATTGAGGCACATCACCATCCTCGGCTGCGTAGTAGAGAACGGAGTCATCGGCCCCGACCCCGAAAGAATGCGCCCCCTCATGGAGCTTCCCCTTCCCCACTGTCAAAAGGCACTGAAGAGAACCCTGGGGCTCTTCGCTTACTATGCCCAATGGGTGCCCAATTATGCGGACAAAGCCAGACCCCTCATGAAGTCCACCTCCTTCCCCCTGACAGAAGAAGCATGCGCAGCCTTCTCCCTCATAAAAGGAGACATTGCGAAGGCCACAATGTACGCAGTGGATGAGTCCATCCCTTTCCAAGTGGAGAGCGATGCATCCGACTTCGCCCTAGCTGCAACCCTAAACCAGGCGGGGAGACCTGTAGCCTTCTTCTCAAGGACCCTCCAGGGCCCTGAGATCCGACACTCTTCTGTCGAGAAGGAGGCCCAGGCAATTGTGGAAGCGGTACGACGCTGGAGGCATTACCTGGCAGGCAAACGATTTACCCTCCTCACCAACCAGCGTTCGGTTGCGTTTATGTTTAATAACAAGCTGAGGGGCAAAATCAAGAACGACAAGATCTTGAGGTGGAGAATCGAGCTCTCCACCTACGAGTACGATATCTTGTACCGGCCTGGTAAACTCAACGAGCCCCCTGATGCTCCATCACGAGGTACATGCGCCAACGCGCAAGTTGATAGACTGCGGACCCTCCACAACGACCTCTGCCACCCCGGGGTCACTAGACTTTACCACTTCATTAAGGCCCGCAACCTGCCCTACTCCATCGAGGTCAGGACCATGACCAGGAACTGCCAAGTCTGTGCCGAATGCAAACCGCATTTCTATAGGCCGGACAGAGCAAGCCTGGTCAAGGCCACCCGCCCCTTCGAGCGCTTGAGCATCGGTTTTAAGGGGCCCCGACCGTCCTCTGACCGTAATGTGTACTTCCTCAACATTATTGACGAGTACTCCCATTTCCCCTTTGCCATCCCCTGCCCAGACATGACCAGCACCACGGTCATCAAATGCCTGAACGACCTCTTCACCTTGTTCGGGTTCCCGAACTATATACATAGCGACCGTGGCTCATTCTTCATGAGCGAGGAACTTCGCCAGTTCCTGCTGGCGAGAGGTATTGTGGCGAGCAGGACCACCAGCTACAACCCCCGGGGGAACGGCCAGGTGGAAAGAGAGAACGCGACAGTTTGGAAGGCCGTCCACTTAGCCCTAAAGTCTAAGGGCCTCCCAACCTCTCGCTGGCAGGAAGTCCTCCCGGCAGCGCTCCATTCCATCCGGTCACTGCTTTGTACTGCCATTAACGCCACCCCTCATGAGCAAATGTTCGTTTTCCCCAGGAAGTCGACTACGGGAACCTCGCTACCAACATGGCTGTCTTCTCCGGGGCCCGTCCTGCTGCGGAAGCACGTAAGGACCCATAAAATGGACCCCCTGGTTGAGAGGGTGAACCTCCTGCACGCCAACCCCAGTACGCCTACGTGGCATACCAAGACGGGCGGGAGGACACAGACTCCTTGCGAGACCTCGCACCCTCGGGCACCCCGGAGATACCACCGTTACCCCCCCACCACTCCCCCAAATCCAGCTCCTGTAGGCGGCATGCCGGAACCCCAGGAGCCTCCGTCGGCCACGCAGACACCAGCATTAACATCGGATACTGCACCACCGCCGCCGCTGCTGCGCCGATCAGAAAGGCTTACGAGGCCTCCTGATAGACTGACACACACGAACTAGTAGTACACTTCACCCCGCCGGACTCAATTTTAAACAAGGGGTGAATGTGGTAAACCACTGTTATCGTTCACAACCGTTCACTATTGTTACACTTTTGTTATCACTGTTTTTATCACTACACAAGGTTACCTCTTGCCACGCACGCTGTTATACCTGGGCTGACCTCAGCTGACTCCGCCCATGGCTCCGCCTGCTTGCCCAGGTATAAAGGTGACCGCTTGGCTAGTATTCTTCCTTGTTGGAACTGATCACCCACGAGGGTGGGATCTGTTATTTAGCCAATAAAAACCTATAGTTACTACCTTAACTCGTCGCTTTTCATGGAATGAATTGATAGGTATATCAAGCTCGTCATAGGGACCCCATTCACACAGGAGGCACACAGAGTGAGCTAATCATAGGGACCCCATTCACACAGGAGACACAGAGTGAGCTCATCATAGGGACACCATTCACACGGGAGACACAGAGAGTGAGCTCGTCATAGGGACCCCATTCACACAGCAGACACAGAAAGTGAGCTCGTCATAGTGACCCCATTCACACAGGAGACACAGAGAGAGAGTGAGCTAGTCATAGGGAACCCATTCACACAGGAGACACAGAGAGAGAGTGAGCTCGTCATAGAGACCCCATTCACACAGGAGACAGAGAGTGAGTGAGCTCGTCATAGGTACCCCATCCACACAGGAGACACAGAGTGAGCTCGTCATATGGACCCCATTCACACAGGAGACACAGAGAGTGAGCTCGTCATAGGGACCCCATTCACACAGGAGACACACAGAGAGAGTGAGCTCGTCATAGGGACCCCATTCAAACAGGAGACACAGAGAGACAGTGAGTTCGTCATAGGGACCCCATTCACACAGGAGACACACAGAGTGAGCTCGTAATAGGGACCCCATTCACACAGGAGACACAGAGTGAGCTCGTCAAAGGGACGCCATTCACACAGGAGAGACACAGAGTGAGTGAGCTCGTCATAGGGACACCATTCACACAGGAGACACAGAGAGAGTGAGCTCGTCATAGGGACCCCATTCACACAGGAGAGACACAGAGTGAGTGAGCTCGTCATAGGGACACCATTCACACAGGAGACACAGAGAGTGAGCTCGTCATAGCGACCCCATTCACACAGCAGACACAGAGAGTGAGCTCGTCATTGCGACCCCATTCACACAGGAGACACAGAGAGAGAGTGAGCTCGTCAGAGGGACCACATTGACACAGGAGACGGAGAGAGAGTGAGCTCATCATAGGGACCCCATTCACACAGGAGACACAGAGAGAGTGAGCTCGTCATAGGGACCCCATTCACACAGGAGACGGAGAGTGAGTGAGCTCGTCATAGGGACCCCATTCACACAGGAGACGCAGAGTGAGCTCGTCTTAGGGACCCCATTCACACAGGAGACAGAGAGAGTGAGCTAGTCATAGGGACCCCATTCACACAGCAGACACAGAGAGACAGTGAGCTCGTCATAGGGACCCCATTCACACAGGAGACACAGAGAGAGAGTGAGCTCGTCATAGGGACCCCATTCACACAGGAGACACAGAGAGTGAGCTCGTCATAGGGACCCCATTCACACAGGAGACATAGAGAGTGAGCTCGTCATAGGGACCCAATTCACACAGGAGACACACAGAGAGTGAGTGAGCTCGACATAGGGACCCCATTCACACAGGAGACAGAGAGTGAGCTCATGATAGGGACCCCATTCACACAGGAGGCACAGAGCGAGAGTGAGCTCGTCATAGGGACCCCATTCACACAGGAGGCACAGAGCGAGAGTAAGCTTGTCATAGGGACCCCATTCACACAGGAGACACAGAGAGTGAGCTCGTCACAGGGACCCCATTCACGCAGGAGACACAGAGAGTGAGTGAGCTCGTCATAGGGACCTCATTCACACAGGAGACACAGAGAGAGAGTAAGCTTGTCATAGGGACCCCATTCACACAGGAGACACAGAGTGAGTGAGCTCGTCATAGGGACCCCATTCACACAGCAGATGGAGAGAGAGTGAGCTCGTCATAGGGATCCCATTCACACAGGAGACACAGAGAGTGAGCGCGTCATAGGGACCCCATTCACACAGGAGACACAGAGAGTGAGCTCGTCATAGGGTACCCATTCACACAGGATACACACAGAGAGAGTGAGCTCGTCATCGGGACCTCATTCACACAGGAGACAGAGAGTGAGTGAGCGCGTCATAGGGACCCCATTCACACAGGAGACACAGAGAGTGAGCTCATCATAGGGACCCCAGTCACACAGGAGACACACAGAGTGAGCTCGTCATAGGGACCCCATTCAGACAGGAGACACAGAGAGAGAGTGAGCTCATCATTGGGACCCCATTCACCCAGGAGACAGAGAGTGAGCTCGTCGTAGGGACCCCATTCACACAGGAGGCACAGAGAGTGAGCTCGTTTTAGGGACCCCATTCACACAGGAGACACGCAGAGAGTGAGCTCGTCATAGGGAGCACATTCACACAGGAGACGGAGAGAGAGTGTGCTCGTCATAGGGACCCCATTCACACAGGAGACACACAGAGTGAGCTCGTCATAGCGACACCATTCACACAGGAGACACAGAGAGTTAGCTCGTCATAGCGACCCCATTCACACAGCAGACACAGAGAGTGAGCTCGTCATTGCGACCCCATTCACACAGGAGACACAGAGAGAGAGTGAGCTCGTCATAGGGAACACATTGATACAGGAGACGGAGAGAGAGTGAGCTCGTCATAGGGACCCCATTCACACAGGAGACACACAAAGTGAGCTCGTCATAGAGACCCCATTCAAACAGGAGACACAGAGAGTGAGCTCGTCATAGCGACCCCATTCACACAGGAGACACAGAGAGAGAGTGAGCTCGTCATAGGGAACACATTGATACAGGAGACGGAGAGAGAGTGAGCTAATCATAGGGACCCCATTCACACAGGAGACACACAGAGTGAGCTCGTCATAGGGACCCCATTCACACGGGAGACACAGAGAGTGAGCTCGTCATAGCGACCCCATTCACACAGGAGACACAGAGAGAGAGTGAGCTCGTCATAGAGACCCCATTCACACAGGAGACACAGAGTGAGCTCGTCATATGGACGCCATTCACACAGGAGACACACAGAGAGAGTGAGCTCGTCATAGGGACCCCATTCAAACAGGAGACACAGAGAGACAGTGAGTTCGTCATAGGGACCCCATTCACACAGGAGACACAGAGAGACAGTGAGTTCGTCATAGGGACCCCATTCACACAAGAGACACACAGAGAGAGTGAGCTCGTCATAGGGACCCCATTCAAACAGGAGACACAGAGAGACAGTGAGCTCGTCATAGGTACCCTATTCACACAGGAGACACAGAGAGTGAGTGAGCTCGTAATAGGGACCTCATTCACACAGGAGACACAGAGTGAGCTCGTCAAAGGGACGCCATTCACACAGGAGACACAGAGAGAGTGAGCTCGTCATAGGGACCCCATTCACACAGGAGAGACACAGAGTGAGTGAGCTCGTCATAGGGACACCATTCACACAGGAGACACAGAGAGAGTGAGCTCGTCATAGGGACCCCATTCACACAGGAGAGACACAGAGTGAGTGAGCTCGTCATAGGGACACCATTCACACAGGAGACACAGAGAGAGTGAGCTCGTCATAGGGAGCCCATTCACACAGGAGACACAGAGAGTGAGCTCGTCATAGGGACCCCATTCACACAGGAGACGGAGAGAGAGTGAGCTCGTCATAGGGACCCCATTCACACAGGAGACACAGAGAGTGAGCTCGTCATAGCGACCCCATTCACACAGCAGACACAGAGAGTGAGCTCGTCATTGCGACCCCATTCACACAGGAGACACAGAGAGAGAGTGAGCTCGTCATAGGGACCACATTGACACAGGAGACGGAGAGAGAGTGAGCTCGTCATCGGGACCCCATTCACACAGGAGACAGAGAGAGAGTGAGCTCGTCATAGGGACCCTATTCACACAGGAGACGCAGAGTGAGCTCATCTTAGGGACCCCATTCACACAGGAGACAGAGAGAGTGAGTAAGCTCATTATAGGGACCCCATTCACACAGGAGACACAGAGCGAGCTCGTCATAGGGACCCCATTCACACAGGAGACACAGAGAGTGACCTAGTCATAAGAACCCCATTCACACACCAGACACAGAGAGACAGTGAGCTCGTCATAGGGACCCCATTCACACAGGAGACACAGAGAGAGAGTGAGCTCGTCATAGGGACCCCATTCACAAAGGAGACACAGAGAGTGAGCTCGTCATAGGGACCCCATTCACACAGGAGACACAGAGAGTGAGCTCGTCATAGGGACCCAATTCACACAGGAGACACACAGAGAGTGAGTGAGCTCGACATAGGGACCCCATTCACACAGGAGACAGAGAGTGAGCTCATGATAGGGACCCCATTCACACAGGAGGCACAGAGTGAGAGTAAGCTTGTCATAGGGACCCCATTCACACAGGAGACACAGAGAGTGAGCTCGTCATAGGGACCCCATTCACACAGGAGGCACAGAGGGTGAGAGTGAGCTCGTCACAGGGACCCCATTCACACAGGAGACAGAGAGTGAGTGAGCTTCTCATCGGGACCCCATTCACGCAAGAGACACAGAGAGTGAGTGAGCTGGTCGTAGGGACCTCATTCACACAGGAGACACACAGAGTGAGCTCGTCATAGGGACCCCATTCACACAGGAGACGGAGAGAGAGTGAGCTCGTCATAGGGACCCCATTCACACAGGAGACACAGAGAGTGAGCTCGTCATAGGGATCCCATTCACACAGGAGACACAGAGAGAGAATGAGCTCGTCATAGGGACCCCATTCACACATTGGACACAGAGTGAGCTCGTCATAGGGACCCCATTCACACAGGAGACACAGAGAGAGAGTCAGCTCATCATAGGGACCCCATTCACTCAGGAGATACGGAGAGAGAGTGAGCTTGTCATAGGGACCCCATTCACACAGGAGACACACAGTGAGCTCGTCATAGGGACCCCATTCACACAGGAGACACAGAGAGAGTGAGCTCGTCATAGGGACCCCATTCACACAGGAGACACAGAGAGTGAGCTCATCATAGCTACCCCATTCACACAGGAGACACACAGTGTGAGTTCGTCATAGGGACCCCATTCACACAGGAGACACAGAGGGTGAGCTCGTCATAGGGACCCCGTTCACACAGGAGACACAGAGTGAGCTCGTCATAGGGACCCCATTCACACAGGAGACACAGAGAGTGATCTCGTCATAGGGTACCCATTCACACAGGAGACACACAGAGTGAGCTCGTCATAGGGACCCCATTCACACAGGAGTCACAGTGAGAGTGAGCTCCTAATAGGGACCCCATTCAGACAGGAGACAGAGAGTGAGTGAGCTCGTCATCGGGACCCCATTCACACAGGAGACACAGAGAATGAGCTCGTCACAGGGACCCCATTCACACAGGAGACGGAGAGAGAGTGAGCTCGTCATAGGGACCCCATTCACACAGGAGACACAGAGAGATTGAGCTCTGTGGTAAACCACTGTTATCGTTCACAACCGTTCACGGTTGTTGCACTGTTGTTATCACTGTTTACACTGTTGTTATCACTACACAAGGTTACCTCTTGCCACGCACGCTGTTATACCTGGGCTGACCTCAGCTGACTCCGCCCATGGCTCCGCCTGCTTGCCCAGGTATAAAGGTGACCGTTTGGCTAGTATTCTTCCTTGTTGGAACCGATCACCCACGAGGGTGGGATCTGTTATTTAGCCAATGAAAACCTATAGTTACAACCTTAACTCGTCGCTTTTCAAGGACTGAATTGATAGGTATATCAAGCTCGTCATAGGGACCCCATTCACACAGGAGGCACACAGAGTGAGCTCGTCATAGAGACCCCATTCACACAGGAGGCACACAGAGTGAGCTCGTCATAGGGACCCCATTCTCACAGGAGGCACACAGAGTGAGCTCGTCATAGGGACCCCATTCACACAGGAGGCACACAGAGTGAGCTCGTCATAGGGACCCCATTCACACAGGAGGCACACACAGAGTGAGCTCGTCATAGGGACCCCATTCACACAGGAGGCACACAGAGTGAGCTCGTCACAGGCACCCAATTCACACAGGAGGCACACAGAGTGAGCTCGACATAGGGACCCCATTCACACAGGAGACACAGAGAGTGAGCTTGTCATAGGGACCCCATTCAGACAGGAGGCACAGAGGGTGAGAGTGAGCTCTTCGTAGGGACCCCATTCACACAGGAGACACAGATAGTGAGAGTGAGCTCGTCATAGGGACCCCATTCACACAGGAGACACTGATAGTGAGAGTGAGCTCGTCATAGGGACCCCATTCACACAGGAGACACAAAGAGAGAGTGAGCTAATCATAGGGACCCCATTCACACAGGAGACAGAGTGAGTGAGCTCGTCATAGGGACCCCATTCACACAGCAGACACAGAAAGTGAGCTCGTCATAGCGACCCCATTCACACAGGAGACACAGAGAGAGAGTGAGCTCGTCATAGGGACCCCATTCACACAGGAGACACAGAGTGAGCTCGTCATATGGACCCCATTCACACAGGAGACACACAGAGTGAGCTCGTCATAGGGACCTCATTCACACAGGAGACACGGAGAGTGAGCTCGTCCTACGGACCCCATTCACACAGGAGACGCACAGACAGTGAGCTCATTATAGGGACACCATTCAGACAGGAGAAACAGAGAGTGAGCTCGTCATAGGGACCCCATTCACAGAGGAGACACAGAGAGTGAGCTCGTCATAGGCACCCAATTCACACAGGAGGCACAGAGAGAGAGTGAGCTCGACATAGGGACCCCATTCACACAGGAGACAGAGTGTGAGCTCATGATAGGGACCCCATTCACACAGGAGACACAGAGAGTGAGCTCATCATAGTGACCCCATTCACACAGGAGACACAGAGAGAGAGTGAGCTCATCATAGGGACCCCATTCACACAGGAGACACAGAGAGAGAGTGAGCTCGTCATAGGGACCCCATTCACACAGGAGACACAGAGAGTGAGATCGTCATAGCAACCCCATTCACATAGGAGACACAGAGAGTGAGCTCGTCATAGGGACCCCATTCACACAGGAGAGACAGAGAGAGAGTGAGCTCACCATAGGGACCCCATTCACACAGGAGACACAGAGAGTGAGCTTGTCATAGGGACCCCATTCAGACAGGAGGCACAGAGGGTGAGAGTGAGCTCTTCGTAGGGACCCCATTCACACAGGAGACACAGATAGTGAGAGTGAGCTCGTCATAGGGACCCCATTCACACAGGAGACACAGATAGTGAGAGTGAGCTCGTCATAGGGACCCCATTCACAATACAATACAATACAATACAAATCGCTTTATTGGCATGATAAGGTACATCTTATGTTGCCAAAGCATCAAAATACATTGATGGTTGAACACATAAACGCGGTTCCATTCATACAGTGTATAAACAGGTATATCCCTGAGTTTATAAATATATTTTCGCCTTGTTTATATATACTCTTGTCTTAGTTTACTGGTTGTCCCTCTGTTCATGGCAAGCTGTAACATAGTGTGCCGCCAGTGTTACACAGCTTCTCTCCTCCCCCAGTAGGAATGGGAGTTTTTGGTTGTCAGTCAGATTTCTGAATTCAGGGCATATTTGTGAGAATTTTTGATAGAAATTCTCTCTGATGCCCTGATATTTTCCACAGGCTGTGAGGAAGTGCATCTCTGTCTCAACTACTCCCTGACTGCAGTGAGAGCATATCCTGTCTTCTCTTGGCAGCCTGGTCTGCCTGTGTCTGCCTTTTTCGATCGCTAGGCTATGTTCGCTAAGTCTGTACCTTGTCAAGGTTCTTCTCAGTTTGTTATCCTTTACCATGGTCAGGTAATCAGCTATGTTGTATTGTCTGTTTAGGGCCAAGTAGCAATTGAGTTTGCTTTGGGTTTTTGTTGTTTCTGCCCAATATGACAGATATTTTTCCTTTTGCTTAGCGACGATTGTGTTGGGTCGAATTCTTTGTGTTACCCTGTCACTGTCCTGGGGCTGGTTATTGTTAGTATTGTTATTAGTTACTTTATTGAGTCCCAGGACTAGTTGACTGAGGGTATTCTTCTTTATGGTCAGCTCTTGGCATTTCAGGGCGTCGTAGTGATAGCATTGGGGGTTGCTCATTTGTAGGTGATTCCAAAATTTGGTGGCTCTTTTTTGGATAGTGATTATTAATGGGTATTGGCCTAGTTCCGCCCTGCATGCGTTGTTTACTGTTTTCCTTTGAGTCCGGAGGATACTTTTACAGAATTCCGCATGTAGGATCTCAATTGGGTGTTTGTCCCATTTTGCAAAATCTTGTTGTGTTAGTGGTCCCCAGACCTCACTGCCATAGAGTGCAATTGGTTCAATTACTGATTTGAAAATTTTGAGCCAAATGCTAATTGGGATTTCTATTTGGATTGATTTTTTGATGGCATAGAAAGCCCTTCTTGCTTTCTCTTTCAGTTCATTCACAGCCAGTTTGAAGTTTCCCGTAGAACTGATTTTTAAGCCCAAGTATGTGTAGTGAGTGGTATGTTCAATTTTGGTTGTTCCTACTGTGAAATTTATTGTGGGTCCATGTTGTTTGGATCTTTGCTGGAACACAAGGACTTTGGTTTTTTGGGGATTTATTGTCAGGGCCCAAGTCTGGCAGTACGACTCCAGCAGGTCCAGGTTCTGCTGTAGACCCTCCTTAGTTGGTGACAGCAGAACCAGGTCGTCGGCATAGAGGAGGAATTTAACCTTGGATTCATATAGGGTGAGGCCGGGTGCTGTAGATTGTTCAAGTAGTTTTGCCAATCCATTAATGTAAATATTAAAGAGTGTCGGTGAGATTGGCGAGCCCTGCGTCACCCCCCGCCCCTGTGGGAAGTATTTTGTTTGTTTGTCTCCAATTTTAACTGCACATTTATTGTTTGTATACATTGATTTAATTACATCATATGTTTTCCCTCCTACCCCGCTTTCGATAAGTTTCAGGAATAAACCGTCATGCCAGATGGAGTCGAAAGCCTTCTGGAAATCTACAAAGCATGCGTAGATTTTGCTTTTGTTATGGTGAACGTGTTTGTCAATTAGGGTCTGTAGGGTGAAGATATGATCGGATGTTCTATAGTTTGGCAGGAATCCAATTTGGCTTTTACTCAAGACATTGTGCTCTTCAAGGAAGTTTATAAGTCTTTTGTTTATGATGCTACAGAATACCTTCCCCAGGTTACTGTTTACACAGATGCCTCGATAGTTGTTTGGGTCGATTTTGTCCCCACTTTTGTATATGGGCGTTATGAGTCCTTTGTTCCAGATGTCAGGGAAATAACCGACACTCAGAACCAAGTTGAAGAATTTTAGGATAGCCAGTTTCAGTTTGTTGTCTGTGTGTTTAATCATCTCGTTTAGTATGCCGTCTGTCCCGCAAGCTTTTCCTGGTCGCAGGTCCTTGAGTTTTTCAAGAAGTTCTTTTTCTGTTATTATGGCGTCTAGCGGGTTTTGGTTATCTTTTATGGCCATTTCAAGCTTTTCAAGTTTTTTGCGTATTTGGTGTTGCTCTGGTCCGAGTGTGTTTTTCTGGTATAATTTTTCAAAGTGGTTTACCCATGTGTCCCCATTTTGAATGGACAAATCGTCGTGTTGTTTTTTGTGTAGTGTTTTCAAGTTGTCCCAGAAACAATTCGACTCAATGGATTCCTCCATGGAGCTGAGTGTATTCTTAATAAATTGCTCTTTTTTGGTCCTGAGTGTGTTTCTGTATTGTGTTAGCGTCTGACAATAAGTAAGGCGTAATTCCTCGTTTTCTGGATGTCTGTGTTTTTGGTTTGATAGTTTTCTAAGTTTTTTCCTCGTGTTATGGCAATCATGGTCAAACCATTTTTCATAGTTTTTTGTTTTGGGTTTGTTCTTGCGAGCTTTCAAGTTTGCATTTGTTGCCAAATTATCAAAAATATTGTTTAGTTTACTAACTGCCCGGTTTACGCCTTCTTTATTGTGAGTGTATATGTTATCCAGAAAGGTGTCTAAGAGAGCTTGAGTTGATGCATTGCTAATTGTTTTCTGGTATTTTTCCGTGTCGTTTTTGGCCCATCTGTACGATTTTTTGGTGTTGTACAGTTTACTGGGTTGTGTTTCTATGTTGTTTGTTTCTGTCTTTTTGAGAAACATAGTAATTTGACTGTGATCTGACAGTGTTGTTTGTGGTTTGACTGTGAATGCTCTGAAAGAGGATGGGTCCAATTCTGTAATCATATAGTCTACTGTGCTGCAGCCAAGAGGTGAGCAGTAGGTCGATCTTCCTAGGAGGTCTCCTATGAACCTACCATTGACAATGTACAGACCCAGGTTTCGACAGAGCTGTAGTAGCTGTTTACCATTGGTATTTGACTGCTTGTCGCAGTTATGCCTGTATGGAAGGGAAGGGATGTCAAAATGGTTATTCCCGAATACGTAATTGTTTCCCTGATTATTGGTGAAGTCTGGTTCTTCGCCCGTTCTTGAATTGAGGTCCCCACAGATCAACACGTTCCCCTGGGCCTGGTATTGGATAATTTCCCCCTCCATGTTGGAGAAGGTGTCCTCTTTGTAGTACGGGGAATCGATTGGAGGGATATAAAGTGCGCAAATGTAAACATCTTGGGTGTTTGAGATAATCTCCCTCTCAAGTTTGAGCCACATATGGTTTTCGCCCTTTTTTATAAATTTGATGTAATTCTTAAGTTCTGTTTTAAACCAGATCAGTATGCCTCCGGAGTCTCTGCCTTGGGTTACACTTGGTAATTTATTGGAGGGGACCACTAGCTCAGTGTACCCTTGGGGACAGCCGGTGTGTCCTTTTCCTTTATACCAAGTTTCCTGTAAAATGATAATATCTAGATCTTTAGTTTCCTCTATGAACTCTGGGGTCCTACTCTTCACTTCTCGCACTGAAGAGCGTAGACCTTGGATATTCCAGGTCGAAATATATAAGGATTTCATGTTAAGTTTTATCTTTTTCTATGATAGGTTAAAGAGTGGTACGTGTTTGTCGTGTCTAAGTGTGGGGAAAAAAAAAGATCACCCCAGTTGTCTACAAAAGTTAATACAATTTGGTTACAGTTCTTTCTATTAATTAGTCCTTGATCCATAAGGCGGAAGTAGATGCTGCTGCACATCTGCTTATTGTCTCTTAATGGATTGTTTCTGTCTGAGGTATTGCGTACGTCCTGTGCATCTCTCCCTCTGTCTGGCTGGTAGCGGTCCTATTCCCCTGTGGGACAGGAGTGGTGCAGGTCTGATAATGTTGTTTTGCATGGGGATCCTCTCCGGTCTCGGTTGGTGTGGTGGTGGTCTTTGTAGTGTTCCTGATATGTACCCCGCTGATCTCTGGTGGTCGGGGGGGGGTCCTCTTGGAGTCTGGGTATGGACCCGGTTAAAAGCGACGTCCTTCAGGGCTTTAGCAAAGATCGATATTTTTTGCCTTTGGATGTGGACGTGGTCGTAGAGACATTCTTCATCGAGGGTGGGGTGTTGGGCCAGGTGTACGTTGTGGTTTGATTCGCATTCTGTTGCTATGCTGGCATTTATCTCATGAATTGTGTTGTTGTTGAAGTCTGTTCTCGGCAATATTGTGGAAACAGTGATTCTAGTGTTTGGAAATGTACTGCTTGCCTTCCTAATCATTGCTCTGAGCGATGTTGCTACCTCTTTCTGTTTGGCCTTTAGGTCATTTGTGCCCGTGTGTATTATTATGTGTTGGGGGGAGCCTAATCTGGCTTTGGTCAGCCATCCCATGGCTCTGTCTGTTGTTGGGCACCAAATCTTTTCTACTTTACTTCTAGGGAAGAGCTTTTTCTCCCATAGAAATTTCCCGTTTGAGTCTATGAGTATTACGACGTCAGCCTTGTTTGTGTTTACTGTCTGGTGGCTTTCGCCTGGACTCATAGTGTGTGTGCTGGGCTGGGGTGTCTGGTGTGTGCGTACCTCTTGTGAGCGGCTCGCTTGTGGTTCCATGGTGGTGGGGGAAGATTGCGAGTCAGCATGCTGGTCGGTCTGTGTGGCACCCCTTGTATTGTGTGTCTGTTGCTTTTGTTCCGTGTGGGAGTGCAGCCGTTCCGTCCGGCTCTGTCTTGTCTTATCTCTAGTCTCTGGTTGCTGGTCTAATGGTGTTTTCTCTCCTCTATGGCTCTCTTCTTTTTCCTGCAGCTCTTTCACCTGATTCTTAAGTAGATTCACCTGGTTATCAAGTCTATTCAGCTCTCTCTTGTGTCTCTCCCTCTCCTGCTTTTGTTTGTCATTCAATTTGAGGACCTCCTCTCTAAGTTTAACCATCTCTATCTCTAATTGATAAAATTTATCTTTTGGTTGTATCTGGCTGTGTGATCCTGGGGTATGTGTCTGGTCGGCCCTGGAAGGCTCACTCACTTCCTGGCTAAGCTGGTCGGCCCTGGAAGGCTCACTCACTTCCTGGCTATGCTGCTCTTCTCTTGGTGGGCTGGGAATGGTAGGGGAACTATGTGTGGCTTCCTCCGTGGTAGTTATGCTGGGGTTTGTCAGTTGTATCGTGTGGCTGTGGTTCCCCGGGGTTAGTGTCTGGTTTGAACTGTGTGGCTCGTTCATCCCTTGACCATGCAGATTTTCTCCTGGTAAGTTGTCAATGTTGGGGGGAGTGCGGGCCACTCTGGGGCTGTTCATTCCCCTCGTAGTTGCTCTTTTCAGTGTCCTGAAGGCCGTTGCAAATTTGTCGAGGTTGCCTTGCACTAATATTGTTCCGGTATTGTACGCGTTGACAGTCGTGACTGAACTGTCTCCTGGTGTGTTAATTTTCATTATGGACCCATTTGCGGTATTTTTTAGCTTAACACTGGTATAGTGTGATTTTATTGCTCTGATCCAAGCCGCTGGCTGATCTGAGTAGAATATGAAGTTACTTTTTGTCCCATTGTTGTAACAGTCAGTAAAGAGAGTTTCTGGTTTTTCTCTCATCTGAGCATGCTTGATCGTTTTTATAGCTTTTTTTGTGGTGTTGGGGGGAATCTGGAAGCGGGGCTGTTGTGGATCTTCTGATTCGCTCATTTTTGGTAAAGTATTGTTGATCTTAGAATAAGCTTTTCTGGGGCCCCGGGTTTGGTGTTACCCTCTCCCTGTTCGCGAACTTTCCCGGTCCCCCTCTCCGACCCCGTGGTCCCTGGGCCTCGGCTCCTGGGTTCACCCTTCTCAGGTCTGAGTTTGTGAGCCACTGTTTCCCGGTGCCTTCGGGCTGTTCCCCTCCCCCTCAGAGGTCTCTGGGCCTCTGTTTCGGCCTGGCTCCTCGGGCCTTTCCCTGGGCCTCCCTCCCTGGGCCCTGTACTCACGGTCTTGGTTGCGAGCCTTCTGGTTGCTCTCCTTCTCCTCAGAGGTCTCTGTGCCTGCTGGCCTGGCTCCTCGGGCCTTTCCCGTGCTGGATTGTTGGGCTGTGGCCCGAGTCCCCTCAGCTGTGCTGATTGCTGGATTTCCGGGCTGCGTTCCGAATCTCCTCGGCTGTGCCGATTTCTGCGATGCGGCCCGAGTCCTCTCCGCTGTGCCGATTGCCGGGCTGCGTTCCGGATCTCCTCGGCTGTGCCGATTTCTGGAATGCGGCCCGAGTCCTCTCCGCTGTGCCCGTTGCCGGGCTGCGTTCCGATTTCTGGGATGCGGCCCGAGTCCCCTCGGCTGTGCCGGTTGCTGGACCGCTGGGCTGCGGCCCGAGTCACCTCGCCTCCTCGAACTCGGTCCCGATGCCGCCGACTCAACCACCGCTGCTGAAGCCCCGTGTGGCTGCCGTTCACTGGTTTGTGTAGTTCTTCTCTTGTTTCTTTTTTTTTTTTGCTTTGGCTTTTTTTTTTTTCCTCTATTTTCCTCTGGGTTTTTTTTTTTCTTTGGTAGTCTTTCTGGCGGTCTTTTCCTTCTCTACTTTGTCTAGACTAATCTAAACTTAAACTAACCTAAACTAAACTAACTTAACTAGAACTAAATTTAATTTTAAAACCTTTTTAAAAATTGAAATGAAATGAAACTTTTTTTTTTCCCCACTTTAGACACTAAAAACACTAAAATCTCAGCAGCCCATCTTCAGCATGTGTATTCACTGGGGACACAGAGAGAGAGTGAGCTAATCATAGGGACCCCATTCACACAGGAGACACAGAGAGTGAGCTCGTCATAGGGACCCCATTCACACAGCAGACACAGAAAGTGAGCTCGTCATAGCGACCCCATTCACACAGGAGACACAGAGAGAGAGTGAGCTCGTCATAGGGACCCCATTCACACAGGAGACAGAGTGAGTGAGCTCGTCATAGGGACCCCATTCACAGAGGAGACACAGAGTGAGCTCGTCATATGGACCCCATTCACACAGGAGACACAGAGAGTGAGCTCGTCATAGGGACCCCATTCACACAGGAGACACACAGAGTGAGCTCGTCATAGGGACCCCATTCACACAGGAGACACACAGAGTGAGCTCGTCATAGGGACCTCATTCACACAGGAGACACGGAGAGTGAGCTCGTCCTACGGACCCCATTCACACAGGAGACGCACAGACAGTGAGCTCATTATAGGGACACCATTCAGACAGGAGAAACAGAGAGTGAGCTCGTCATAGGGACCCCATTCACAGAGGAGACACAGAGAGTGAGCTCGTCATAGGCACCCAATTCACACAGGAGGCACAGAGAGAGAGTGAGCTCGACATAGGGACCCCATTCACACAGGAGACAGAGTGTGAGCTCATGATAGGGACCCCATTCACACAGGAGACACAGAGTGAGCTCATCATAGTGACCCCATTCACACAGGAGACACAGAGAGAGAGTGAGCTCATCATAGGGACCCCATTCACACAGGAGACACAGAGAGAGAGTGAGCTCGTCATAGGGACCCCATTCACACAGGAGACACAGAGAGTGAGATCGTCATAGCAACCCCATTCACATAGGAGACACAGAGAGTGAGCTCGTCATAGGGACCCCATTCACACAGGAGAGACAGAGAGAGAGTGAGCTCACCATAGGGACCCCATTCACACAGGAGACACAGAGAGTGAGCTCGTCATAGGGACCCCATTCACACAGGAGACACAGAGAGAGAGTGAGCTCGTCATAGGGACCCCATTCACAAAGGAGACACAGAGAGAGAGTGAGCTTGTCATAGGGACCCCATTCACACAGGAGACACAGAGAGTGAGCTCGTCTTAGGGACCCCATTCACACAGGAGACACAGAGGGTGAGCTCATCATAGGGACCCCATTCACACAGGAGACACAGAGAGAGTGAGCTCGTCATAGGGAACCCATTAACACAGGAGACACACAGAGAGTGAGTGAGCTCGACATAGGGACCCCATTCACACAGGAGGCACAGAGAGTGAACTCTTCATAGGGACCCCATTCACACAGGAGACACAGAGAGAGTGAGCTCGTCATAGGGACCCCATTCACAAAGGAGACACAGAGAGTGAGTTAGCTTGTCATAGGGACCCCATTCACACAGGAGACACACAGAGTGAGTGAGTGAGCTCGTCATAGGGACCCCATTCACACAGGAGACACAGAGGTTGAGCTCGTCATAGGGACCCCATTCACACAGGAGACACACAGAGAGTGAGCTCGTCATAGGGATCCCATTCACACAGGAGACACAGAGAGAGAGTGAGCACGTCATAGGGACCCCATTCACACAGGAGACAGAGTGTGAGCTCATGATAGGGACCCCATTCACACAGGAGACACAGAGAGTGAGCTCATCATAGTGACCCCATTCACACAGGAGACACAGAGAGAGAGTGAGCTCATCATAGGGACCCCATTCACACAGGAGACACAGAGAGAGAGTGAGCTCGTCATAGGGACCCCATTCACACAGGAGACACAGAGAGTGAGATCGTCATAGCAACCCCATTCACATAGGAGACACAGAGAGTGAGCTCGTCATAGGGACCCCATTCACACAGGAGAGACAGAGAGAGAGTGAGCTCACCATAGGGACCCCATTCACACAGGAGACACAGAGAGTGAGCTCGTCATAGGGACCCCATTCACACAGGAGACACAGAGAGAGAGTGAGCTCGTCATAGGGACCCCATTCACAAAGGAGACACAGAGAGAGAGTGAGCTTGTCATAGGGACCCCATTCACACAGGAGACACAGAGAGTGAGCTCGTCTTAGGGACCCCATTCACACAGGAGACACAGAGGGTGAGCTCATCATAGGGACCCCATTCACACAGGAGACACAGAGAGAGTGAGCTCGTCATAGGGAACCCATTAACACAGGAGACACACAGAGAGTGAGTGAGCTCGACATAGGGACCCCATTCACACAGGAGGCACAGAGAGTGAACTCTTCATAGGGACCCCATTCACACAGGAGACACAGAGAGAGTGAGCTCGTCATAGGGACCCCATTCACAAAGGAGACACAGAGAGTGAGTTAGCTTGTCATAGGGACCCCATTCACACAGGAGACACACAGAGTGAGTGAGTGAGCTCGTCATAGGGACCCCATTCACACAGGAGACACAGAGGTTGAGCTCGTCATAGGGACCCCATTCACACAGGAGACACACAGAGAGTGAGCTCGTCATAGGGATCCCATTCACACAGGAGACACAGAGAGAGAGTGAGCACGTCATAGGGACCCCATTCACATAGGAGACAGAGAGAGTGAGCTCGTCATAGGGACCCCATTCACACAGCAGACACAGAGAGTGAGATCATCATATCAGCCCCATTCACACAGGACACACAGAGAGTGAGCTCGTCATAGGGACCCCATTCACACAGGAGACACAGAGAGTCAGATCGTCATAGCAACCCCATTCACACTGGAGACACAGAGAGTGAGCTCACCATAGGGACCCCATTCACAAAGGAGGCACAGAGAGTGAGCTCGTCATAGGGACCCCATTCACACAGGAGACACAGAGAGAGAGTGTGCTTGTCATAGGGACCCCATTCACACAGGAGACACACAGAGTGAGTGAGTGAGCTCGTCATAGGGACCCCATTCACACAGGAGACACACAGAGTGAGTGAGTGAGCTCGTCATAGGGACCCCATTCACACAGGAGACACAGAGAGTGAGCTCGTCATAGGGACCCCATTCACACAGCAGACACAGAGACTGAGATCATCATATCAACCCCATTCACACAGGACACACAGAGAGTGAGCTCGTCATAGGGACCCCATTCACACTGGAGACACAGAGAGTGAGCTCACCATAGGGACCCCATTCACAAAGGAGGCACAGAGAGTGAGCTCGTCACAGGGACCCCATTCACACAGGAGACACAGAGAGAGAGTGTGCTTGTCATAGGGACCCCATTCACACAGGAGACACACAGAGTGAGTGAGTGAGCTCGTCATAGGGACCCCATTCACACAGGAGACACACAGAGTGAGCTCGTCAGAGGGACCCCATTCACACAGGAGACACAGATAGTGAGAGTGAGCTCGTCATAGGGACCCCATTCACACAGGAGACACACAGAGTGAGCTCGTCATAGGGACCCCATTCACACATGAGATACGGAGAAAGAGTGAGCTTGTCATAGGGACCCCATTCACACAGGAGATACGGAGAGAGAGTGAGCTCGTCATACGGACCCCATTCACACAGGAGACGGAGAGAGTGAGCTCGTCATAGGGACCCTATTCACACAGGAGACACAGAGAGCGAGCTCGTCATAGGGACCCCATTAACACAGCAGACACAGAGAGACAGTGAGCTCGTCATAGGGACCCCATTCACACAGGAGACACAGGGAGACAGTGAGCTCGTCATAGGGACCCCATTCACACAGGAGACACAGATAGTGAGAGTGAGCTCGTTATAGGGACCCCGTTCACACAGGAGACACAGAGAGTGAGATCGTCATAGCCACCCCATTCACACAGGAGACACAGATAGTGAGAGTGAGCTCGTCATAGGGACCCCATTCACACAGGAGACACAGAGAATGAGTGAGCTCGTGATAGGGACCCCATTCAAACATGAGACAGTGTGAGTGAGTGAGCTCGTCATAGGGACCCCATTCACACAGGAGACACAGAGTGAGTGAGCTCGTCATAGGGGCCCCATTCACACAGGAGACACACTGAGTCAGCTCGTCATAGGGACCCCATTCACACAGGAGACACACAGAGTGAGCTAATCATAGGGACCCCATTCAAACTGGAGACACAGAGAGTGAGCTCGTCATAGGGACCCCATTCACACAGGAGACACAGAGAGAGAGTGAGCTAATCATAGTGACTCCATGCACACAGGAGACACCGAGAGAGTGAGCTCGTCATAGGGACCCCATTCACACAGGAGACACACAGGGTGAGTGAGTGAGCTCGTCATAGGGACCCCATTCACACAGGAGACACAGAGGTTGAGCTCGTCATAGGGACCCCATTCACACAGGAGACACACAGAGAGTGAGCTCGTCATAGGGATCCCATTCACACAGGAGACACAGAGAGAGAGTGAGCACGTCATAGGGTCACCATTCACATAGGAGACACAGAGAGTGAGCTCGTCATAGGGACCCCATTCACACAGCAGACACAGAGAGTGAGATCATCATATCAACCCCATTCACATAGGACACACAGAGAGTGAGCTCGTCATAGGGACCCCATTCACACAGGAGACACAGAGAGTCAGATCGTCATAGCAACCCCATTCACACAGGAGACACAGAGAGTGAGCTCGTCATAGGGACCCCATTCACACTGGAGACACAGAGACTGAGCTCACCATAGGGACCCCATTCACAAAGGAGGCACAGAGAGTGAGCTCGTCATAGGGACCCCATTCACACAGGAGACACAGAGAGAGAGTGTGCTTGTCATAGGGACCCCATTCACACAGGAGACACACAGAGTGAGTGAGTGAGCTCGTCATAGGGATCCCATTCACACAGGAGACAGAGAGAGAGAGTGAGCACGTCATAGGGACCCCATTCACATAGGAGACACAGAGAGTGAGCTCGTCATAGGGACCCCATTCACACAGCAGACACAGAGAGTGAGATCATCATATCAACCCCATTCACACAGGACACACAGAGAGTGAGCTCGTCATAGGGACCCCATTCACACTGGAGACACAGAGAGTGAGCTCACCATAGGGACCCCATTCACAAAGGAGGCACAGAGAGTGAGCTCATCATAGGGACCCCATTCACACAGGAGACACAGAGAGAGAGTGTGCTTGTCATAGGGACCCCATTCACACAGGAGACACACAGAGTGAGTGAGTGAGCTCGTCATAGGGACCCCATTCACACAGGAGACACACAGAGTGAGCTCGTCAGAGGGACCCCATTCACACAGGAGACACAGATAGTGAGAGTGAGCTCGTCATAGGGACCCCATTCACACAGGAGACACACAGAGTGAGCTCGTCATAGGGACCCCATTCACACATGAGATACGGAGAAAGAGTAAGCTTGTCATAGGGACCCCATTCACACAGGAGATACGGAGAGAGAGTGAGCTCGTCATACGGACCCCATTCACACAGGAGACGGAGAGAGTGAGCTCGTCATAGGGACCCTATTCACACAGGAGACACAGAGAGCGAGCTCGTTATAGGGACCCCATTAACACAGCAGACACAGAGAGACAGTGAGCTCGTCATAGGGACCCCATTCACACAGGAGACACAGAGAGACAGTGAGCTTGTCATAGGGACCCCATTCACACAGGAGACACAGATAGTGAGAGTGAGCTCGTCATAGGGACCCCGTTCACACAGGAGACACAGAGAGTGAGATCGTCATAGCCACCCCATTCACACAGGAGACACAGATAGTGAGAGTAAGCTCGTCATAGGGACCCCATTCACACAGGAGACACAGAGAATGAGTGAGCTCGTGATAGGGGCCCCATTCAAACAGGAGACAGTGTGAGTGAGTGAGCTCGTCATAGGGACCCCAATCACACAGGAGACACAGAGTGAGTGAGCTCTTCATAGGGGCCCCATTCACACAGGAGACACACTGAGTCAGCTCGTCATAGGGACCCCATTCACACAGGAGACACACAGAGTGAGCTAATCATAGGGACCCCATTCAAACTGGAGACACAGAGAGTGAGCTCGTCATAGGGACCCCATTCACACAGGTGACGGAGAGAGAGTGAGCTCGTCATAGGGACCCATTCACACAGGAGACACAGAGAGAGAGTGAGCTAATCATAGTGACTCCATTCACACAGGAGACACCGAGAGAGTGAGCTCGTCATAGGGACCCCATTCACACAGGAGACAGAGAGTGAGTGAGCTCGTCATAGGGACCCCATTCACACAGGAGACACAGAGAGTGAGCTCGTCATAGGGACCCCATTCACACAGGAGACAGAGAGTGAGTGAGCTCGTTATAGGGACCCCATTCACACAGGAGACACAGAGTGAGCTCGTCATAGGGACCCCATTCACACAGGAGAGACAGAGAGAGAGTGAGCTCACCATAGGGACCCCATTCACACAGGAGACACAGAGAGTGAGCTCGTCATAGGGACCCCATTCACACAGGAGACACAGAGAGAGAGTGAGCTCGTCATAGGGACCCAATTCACACAGGAGACACAGAGACTGAGTGAGTGAGCTCGTCATAGGGACCCCATTCACACAGGAGACACAGAGAGTGAGCTCATCATAGGGACCCCATTCACACAGGAGACACAGAGAGAGAGTGAGCTCGTCATAGGGACCCCATTCACAAAGGAGACACAGAGAGAGAGTGAGCTTGTCATAGGGACCCCATTCACACAGGAGACACACAGAGTGAGTGAGTGAGCTCGTCATAGGGACCCCATTCACACAGGAGACACAGAGAGTGAGCTCGTCATAGGGACCCCATTCACACAGGAGACACAGAGGGTGAGCTCATCATAGGGACCCCATTCACACAGGAGACACAGAGAGTGAGCTCGTCATAGGGAACCCATTAACACAGGAGACACACAGAGAGTGAGTGAGCTCGACATAGGGACCCCATTCACACAGGAGGCACAGAGAGTGAACTCTTCATAGGGACCCCATTCACACAGGAGACACAGAGAGAGTGAGCTCGTCATAGGGACCCCATTCACAAAGGAGACACAGAGAGTGAGTTAGCTTGTCATAGGGACCCCATTCACACAGGAGACACACAGAGAGTGAGCTCGTCATAGGGATCCCATTCACACAGGAGAAACAGAGAGAGAGTGAGCACGTCATAGGGACCCCATTCACATAGGAGACACAGAGAGTGAGCTCGTCATAGGGACCCCATTCACACAGCAGACACAGAGAGTGAGATCATCATATCAACCCCATTCACACAGGACACACAGAGAGTGAGCTCGTCATAGGGACCCCATTCACACAGCAGACACAGAGAGTGAGATCATCATATCAACCCCATTCACACAGGACACACAGAGAGTGAGCTCGTCATAGGGACCCCATTCACACAGGAGACACAGAGAGTCAGATCGTCATAGCAACCCCATTCACACAGGAGACACAGAGAGTGAGCTCGTCATAGGGACCCCATTCACACTGGAGACACAGAGAGTGAGCTCACCATAGGGACCCCATTCACAAAGGAGGCACAGAGAGTGAGCTCGTCATAGGGACCCCATTCACACAGGAGACACAGAGAGAGAGTGTGCTTGTCATAGGGACCCCATTCACACAGGAGACACACAGAGTGAGTGAGTGAGCTCGTCATAGGGACCCCATTCACACAGGAGACACACAGAGTGAGTGAGTGAGCTCGTCATAGGGATCCCATTCACACAGGAGACACAGAGAGAGAGTGAGCACGTCACAGGGACCCCATTCTCATAGGAGACACAGAGAGTGAGCTCGTCATAGGGACCCCATTCACACAGCAGACACAGAGACTGAGATCATCATATCAACCCCATTCACACAGGACACACAGAGAGTGAGCTCGTCATAGGGACCCCATTCACACTGGAGACACAGAGAGTGAGCTCACCATAGGGACCCCATTCACAAAGGAGGCACAGAGAGTGAGCTCGTCATAGGGACCCCATTCACACAGGAGACACAGAGAGAGAGTGTGCTTGTCATAGGGACCCCATTCACACAGGAGACACACAGAGTGAGTGAGTGAGCTCGTCATAGGGACCCCATTCACACAGGAGACACACAGAGTGAGCTCGTCATAGGGACCCCATTCACACAGGAGACACAGATAGTGAGAGTGAGCTCGTCATAGGGACCCCATTCACACAGGAGACACACAGAGTGAGCTCGTCATAGGGACCCCATTCACACATGAGATACGGAGAAAGAGTGAGCTTGTCATAGGGACCCCATTCACACAGGAGATACGGAGAGAGAGTGAGCTCGTCATACGGACCCCATTCACACAGGAGACGGAGAGAGTGAGCTCGTCATAGGGACCCTATTCACACAGGAGACACAGAGAGCGAGCTCGTCATAGGGACCCCATTAACACAGCAGACACAGAGAGACAGTGAGCTCGTCATAGGGACCCCATTCACACAGGAGACACAGAGAGACAGTGAGCTCGTCATAGGGACCCCATTCACACAGGAGACACAGATAGTGAGAGTGCGCTCGTCATAGGGACCCCGTTCACACAGGAGACACAGAGAGTGAGATCGTCATAGCCACCCCATTCACACAGGAGACACAGATAGTGAGAGTATGCTCGTCATAGGGACCCCATTCTCACAGGAGACACAGAGAATGAGTGAGCTCGTGATAGGGACCCCATTCAAACAGGAGACAGTGTGAGTGAGTGAGCTCGTCATAGGGACCCCATTCACACAGGAGACACAGAGTGAGTGAGCTCGTCATAGGGGCTCCATTCACACAGGAGACACCGAGAGTGAGCTCGTCATAGGGGCCCCATTCACACAGGAGACACACTGAGTCAGCTCGTCATAGGGACCCCATTCACACAGGAGACACACAGAGTGAGCTAATCATAGGGACCCCATTCAAACTGGAGACACAGAGAGTGAGCTCGTCATAGGGACCCCATTCACACAGGTGACGGAGAGAGAGTGAGCTCGTCATAGGGACCCCATTCACACAGGAGACACAGAGAGAGAGTGAGCTAATCATAGTGACTCCATTCACACAGGAGACACCGAGAGAGTGAGCTCGTCATAGGGACCCCATTCACACAGGAGACAGAGAGTGAGTGAGCTCGTCATAGGGACCCCATTCACACAGGGGACACAGAGAGTGAGCTCGTCATAGGGACCCCATTCACACAGGAGACAGAGAGAGTGAGTGAGCTCGTTATAGGGACCCCATTCACACAGGAGACACAGAGTGAGCTCGTCATAGGGACCCCATTCACAGAGGAGACAGAGAGAGTGAGTGAGCTCATCATAGGGACCCCATTCACACAGGAGACACAGAGAGTGAGTGAGCTCGTCATAGAGACCCCATTCACACAGGAGACACACAGAGTGAGTTTGTCATAGGGACCCCATTCACACATGAGATACGGAGAGAGAGTGAGCTCATCATAGGGATCCCATTCACACAGGAGACACAGAGAGTCAGATCATCATAGCAACCCCATTCACACAGGAGACACAGAGAGTGAGCTCGTCATAGGGACCCCATTCACATAGGAGACAGAGAGAGAGAGAGTGAGCTCGTCATAGGGACCGCATTCACACTGGAAACACACAGAGAGTGAGCTCGTCATAGGGACCCCATTCACACAGGAGACACACAGTGTAGTGGCGCTTCTTAGTTTCCAAACAGGCAGCCACTGAGCTGTGGGGCTTTTAACAACGAGTAGACGCGTGTCAAAATAAAACGTTCCCAAACGTAGCTTTGTCTTTTAAACTGTTTACTATAACACTTAACAAACGGAATTACAAAGCAAACACGTATAAACGAACACGGTCAAAAACTGTATTGCTCCAAACCTCACAACTTCTGCCTCCTTCAGCCACGTGCAGTTTAAACTGTAAAATGGCTGCACACCATGTGTGGCTTAGGGACTGTACCATTGTGGCAAGAATGAAGGGGGTGTCTCGGACTATACTACTGGAGCAAGAAAATAGGGGGTTTCTTAATACAATAAGTCGGTCAGGTAAATTAACTGTATTATGCCATTTAACCACTATTTTAAAGTATTTTCTTAAGCTTTCATGGCTCTTACATTCCGGCCCCTAATTGACTAGGCACATGAAGCATATCAATTACTCAAACATTAAGAGCCATAAACTAATGAGTTCAACATATTTACAATATAAGTGTCCACTTTTATCGTTCAGGAACCTTTCACGCTGCTTCTTGTAGCAGGCAGAGCTTTGTGATCGGTCTTTCCAGGGTACTGGTCTTGGTTTGCAAATGAACGCGACGAACGACGCCTCTGGAGTCTGGCATGGTCTGCCATTTTCTGCTCCCGAGCTCTAGCGTGTAACCGTCTGCAAACAATGCATTCAGAGAGTATTTTTCTTATTACGGAGTTAGCTCCTGGAATCCAGTATCTTTGTCTTAGCTTCGCAAGCACGTGATTCCTCCCACTGTGTCCAATACTCTGGTGTATATGCTGAAGAATGAGAGTAGCAACCCGGAGGTCCTTAGAAAGGATAGCAGGATGCTTGGCCTCCTCTGGCATAGCAGATTTGTTTAGTCTCCCTCCCACCCTCAGTACTCCATCTTGCAGTGTAGGGTCCAGCTTGTAGATATGACTACCTTTATTGATTGGAGTATTTCGCTGTAGAGCTTCGATTTCTTCTGGGTATCTTTGTCTTTGACTGAAGCAAACTATCTCCTTCTCAGCCTTGGCCAAATCCTCCACGGTCAATGAATTCTTGCCCAATGTGGTCTTGTGCTGATGCGTATACTGCTGTAGAAGCATTCTCTGCTTATCAGGGTTACTTTCAGACTGACTGATAGTGGCTCGGTACTCTTTTCTCTTACCGCTCAGGTGTAGCAGCAACTCTTTCAACCTTAGAAACCATGCAACTGCTTTCCTCAACTGGTGCCATCCTGAGAAATGGTTAACAAGCTTGTTCACTGTGTCAAAGTTCTCTTTCGTATTTATGAGATTTACTGTGACTGATCTCTTGACTTCGACGTCGTCTTCAGCACTCTGACTTGGCATATCTGGTCTTTCTGGCCATGATCTCTCTGTTTCCAGCAGATAACTTGGGCCTTGTATCCAAGTTTCACTCCTCATGAAGTTTTCAGCCTTCAATCCCCGTGAGGCTTGATCTGCTGGGTTTAATGAGGTGTTTACATACCTCCATTGAGATGGTTGTGTAGCTTCTCTAATGGATGAGATTCTGTTTGCTACGAAGGTCTTGAAGCGTATCTTCTCATTCTCTATATACTTCAGCACCGTCGTGCTATCCGTCCAGAAGACAGATTCTTCTAATGGGAGCTGTAACTCTTTCCGCATCGCCTGGTCAACTTTAACTGCAACAACCGCTGCCGTCAACTCCAGTCTCGGGATGGTGACTGCTTCAGCGGAGCCACCCTGGATTTCCCCATGAGGAAGGCACAATGTTTCTGGCCCTGTTGATTTGTCAGCAAGAGGTAAGTAGCCGTGCCATAGCCGTCCTCACTGGCGTCCGAGAAATGATGTAGTTGAGCCGTCTTTGTAACTCCAAAACTCGCGGGCTTGATGCATCTACTGACGTTGAAGCTAGAAAGTTGTTGCAAATCTGTCAACCATCTGTGCCATCTCTGAGCTTGACCTTCTGGGATATCTTCATCCCATCCTCTCTTGTCTCTACACAGCTCTCGTAGCATCAGCTTCACCGGCAGAATGAGTGGTGCCAGGAATCCAAGAGGGTCGTAGATGGAACTGACCATGGAGAGAATTCCTCGTCTTGTGGATGGTCTTTCGTTCACCATTATCCTGAAGTTGAACGTGTCTGACTCAATGCACCTTTGTACACCAAGAGCTCTCTCGATAGGAAGGACATCGTGGCTCAGGTCCAGATCTTTGACTTCAGTGGCTCTTTCCTTTTCTGGGATAGAAGCTAGAACTGCTCTGCTGTTGCTTATCCACTTAGTCAGATGGAATCCTCCATTCAAACACAGAGTTCTAAGGTCTCTTGACAGTGCGATGGCATCGTCTTCTGTTGACACGGACTTCAGACAGTCATCGACATAAAAGTTTCTGAAGATTGTCTCCACGGCCTCTGACGGTGCTTTGCCTTTGCCATCTTCTGCAGTTTTTCTGAGAGCGTAGCTTGCACAGCTGGGAGATGATGTGGCTCCGAACAAGTGTACGGCCATTCTACATTCCACCATCGCTTGACTAATGTCGCCATCTGGCCACCAAAGGAAACGCAGAAGATCAGCATCTTTATCAGGGATTCTGACTTGGTAGAACATTGATTCTATGTCTGCCATCATGGCAACGAGCTCTTGTCTAAACCTAGTCAAGACGCCAATGAGGGTATTAGTAAGATCAGGACCTTGAAGCAGCTGGTCATTCAGTGAAGTTCCTCTGAATGAGGCGGCGCAGTCAAACACTACACGGATCTTTTTCTTCTTTGGGTGATACACACCGTGATGAGGAATGTACCAGACCCTTCCATCGTCTCTGTTCAACTGTTCCTCGGGCACTTTTACAGCATGGCCTTTCGCTATGATGTTTCTCATGAAGTCTTTGTAGTCTTCGTGAAAGTCGGGGTTCTTGTTCAGCTTTCTCTTTAAACTGATGGCGCGTTGCTCTGCTATGCAGCGATTATTCGGCATCTTCGCGGTCTGTCTTCTCAGTGGCAAACCAATGTGATAGTGGCCATCAATGAACTGTGTAGACCTTGTCATCAAATCCATGAACTGATGGTCTTCTTGTGACATCTCTGTCTTTTCCTCACAGCTGCGTTCTGAGAAGTCTGCGTTGAACTGCTGTATCAACAGCTCTTCAGTGCTTGCGATAGAGATGCGATTAACTGTGACATTTTGGCGTTCCTCCTTGTTCGACTTGTTGCCATCATCTCTCCTTACCAGTCCATTGACTACCCATCCAAGGGCTGTCCTGACGGCGTAGGGTCCGTCATCCTTGCTGTTTATCACCTGCCATGGCTCCATAGTTTTGTAGGCATTGGTTCCAATTAATAGGCCAATTTCTGCTTCAATGTATGGGAGACGCACCTTTTCTAGGTAAGGCCATCTATCCACATCCTTCTGCAGGGCTAAGTTCCCTATTCTAACAGGAATCTCCCTCTGTGTGAAAACATTAGGCAGGTCTATGAAGTCCTTCTCTTCAAGTCCACACACTTCTAAGTCTGACAGGATATAACTTTGCATTGACTTCTCATGACCCATGGTGCGTAATAGGATTTCTGTTCTTCTGCCTCTAACGTTCAGCTGTCGCATGAGTGATTCTGTGCAGAACGTTGCTGAACTACCTGGATCCATGAAGGCGTAAGTCTCCACAACCTTCTCACTCCTCTTAGACTTGATCTTTACTGGTACGATGGCAAGAATACAATCACTGTCACCGGCCCCAGTGAATCCATAAGTCTCTGGTTCTAGCGACACCAGAGCACTTGAAACAACCTTCTCGTCGGTACTGTTTTCTTCACTCTTCTTAGAGACTTGTTCTTCTTTATGGATATGCAGCAGACTGGGATGTTTCCGAGTGCACTCTCTGCATGTTGTTCTTTGCTTACAGTTTCTACTCAGGTGCCCCTGAGAGAGACATCCAAAACATAGGCCGTTGTACTTCAGGAATTCGATTCTGTCCTTATGTGGCTGTGCTTTGATGTCGCTGCAGAAATCCAATGTATGATTCTTCTGGCAGAATAAGCATGGCTTCTGAAAGGCATTAGCAGACGTCACTGTGCTGCTCTTTTTGGGAGATGAGTTCTGGGGCCTTTCTTCCTCGGCCTGGGTGACGATAGTTGCAAAGCTGCTTCCCCTGGAACCACCTTTCCTGAGAGTCTTTGATTCAACAGGCTTGGCTTTCACTCTTCCATCGGTGGTCGGGCTGACATCCTGGATGTTTCCAAACAATGGGTCCCTAGCAATTTTAGCCTGTTTGTCTATGAAATTCACTAAGTCTGCAAACCTGGCTCTACTTTTCCGTCTCTCCATTATCTCAAAGGCTGTTCTTCTCCATTGTTCTCTCATCCTGTAAGGAAGCTTAGAGATGATGATTCTCATAGTCGTAGGATTGTCCATCTCTTCCATGAATTCAACATCCTCCATGGTGTTGCGACATCCTATGAGGAAAAGAACATATGTGTTCAATGCCTCCCCGTCCTCCGATCTGATCTGTGGCCACTTGATAGCCTTTTCAATATATGCAGTGGCTATCTTCAGCTCATTACCATAGTGCTCCTGCAGCAACTTCCTGGCTTCTATGTATCCCCGGTCTGGTCTCATGTGTTCACAGCTTCTGACCAGGTCTTGTGGTTTACCACTGGTGTACTGTCCCAGGTAGTACAACTTATCACTGCTGCTCTCTGTTTTGGAGTCAATGGCTTGTTCAAAGGATCTGATGAAGGGCTTATACTTGAGTGGGTCGCCTTGGAACACTGGTATGTCTCTTTGAGGGAGTCGAAACAGATTCTGTTGTTTTACAAGCATCTCTGTAATTTCGTTCTGACGTTGCATCACTCGGTATAGGCTTCTCCCTGTGTCTTCAGGCCTCTGGTGGTCATCAGCAGGGTCTAGTCTAGACCGTCTGACGTCTGGGGTAGCATCACGTGCTCCTGTTAGTGGAGAGGCCACTTTTCCACGCTGTAATGCCAGGGGATTGCCTTCGGGCTCTCTTGTAACTCTTGAAGGTGCCCTGGATCCAACTCTATGTGACAACATTGACTGGCAGTATTCGCTCCCGCCGTCCCGTGAGCCTTCATAATCTTTGTACGCACTCAACCTGGCGTCTGAAACCGCTATAGCTGTTTTTATCTCCAGCTGTTCTTTCTTTGCCTGCACCTGGGCCTGTTGGGCCCGCACTTGGGCCTGCAGTTGGGCCTGTTGGGCCTGTTGGGCCTGCAGTTGGGCCTCTTGGACCTGCAGTTGGGCCTCTTCCCGTTCAAGAGCTTGCTTCTCCACTAAAGATGCTGCGCGCGCCATCAACGCCGCCCGTTCAACCTCCGCTCTCATGCGTCGCGACGAGCTTGTGGTAGAAGCGACTGACCTGCGTCCAGAAACAGAGCTACCTTCTTTTCGATTTTTGCTCGGTCTGGCGGAAGTCTCTGAAATGCTATCGTCTGGTCCGACTTCATCGTCAACTTTATCTTTCTCTGCTGTATCAGCATCTTGACGAATCTTTAACATCCACTGTTCTGTGACCTTGATATAGTCCTTAATGCTGGTTGATTTAAGATCAAACCAGTTGTGCTGATCAGCGTTTCCCTCTTCTTCAGACAGAAGTGCTAATACATCTTCATTGAGTACATTAAATTCTTCATGCAGCTTGGAGAAATCGTAATACATTATGTCTTCAGCTTTCTTAATATTAGCATTATCTTCCATGAGACGATCAATTATCTTCATTTTTCCAGTTATCTGAGCTAATTTAGCCTTCCTTGCACCTATGCTTCTATGTAACTTCTCTTCCATTGCCTTTGGGGTGAGCTTTATTTCCCTCTTTTGGCCAGCAATCCTTCTGGCTGATGGAAGCTCCTGGCTCCGTAAGGCCTCGGCCATTTTACCCGCAGCTCTTATTTAGCTTCTCAATAGAATGAACAAAGCAAATAACAGTCACTGTACCTTCGCTTTCTTATATTGTCGTCTGGCTCCGTGACCATTCATGTATACGTTCGCTGACGATTCCGTCCTTTCCTTCTTAGGGAGCAAGTTTTTGACTAATGTAGTGGCGCTTCTTAGTTTCCAAACAGGCAGCCACTGAGCTGTGGGGCTTTTAACAACGAGTAGACGCGTGTCAAAATAAAACGTTCCCAAACGTAGCTTTGTCTTTTAAACTGTTTACTATAACACTTAACAAACGGAATTACAAAGCAAACACGTATAAACGAACACGGTCAAAAACTGCATTGCTCCAAACCTCACAACTTCTGCCTCCTTCAGCCACGTGCAGTTTAAACTGTAAAATGGCTGCACACCATGTGTGGCTTAGGGACTGTACCATTGTGGCAAGAATGAAGGGGGTGTCTCGGACTATACTACTGGAGCAAGAAAATAGGGGGTTTCTTAATACAATAAGTCGGTCAGGTAAATTAACTGTATTATGCCATTTAACCATTATTTTAAAGTATTATCTTAAGCTTTCATGGCTCTTACACACAGAGAGTGAGTGAGCTCGACATAGGGACCCCATTCACATAGGAGACACAGAGAGTGAGCTCATCATAGGGACCCCATTCACACAGGAGACACAGAGAGAGAGTGAGCTCGTCATAGGGACCCAATTCACACAGGAGACACAGAGATTAAGCTCGTTATAGGGACCTCATTCACACAGGAGACACAGAGAGAGAATGAGCTCATCATAGGGACCCCATTCACACAGGAGACACAGAGGGTGAGCTCGTCATAGGGACCCCATTCACACAAGAGACACTGAGAGTGAGCTCGTCATAGGGACCCCATTCACATAGGAGACACAAAGAGTGCGCTCTTCATAGGGACTCCATTCACACAGGAGACACAGAGAGAGAGTGAGCTTGTCATAGGGACCCCATTCACACAGCAGACATAGAGAGTGAGATCGTCATAGCAACCCCATTCACACAGGAGACACAGAGAGTGAGCTCGTCATAGGGGCCCCATTCACACAGGAGACACAGAGAGAGAGTGAGCTCGTCATAGGGACCCCATTCACACAGGAGACACACAGAGTGAGTGAGTGAGCTCGTCATAGGGATCCCATTCACACAGGAGACACAGAGAGTGAGCTCATCATAGGGAACCCATTCACACAGGAGACACAGAGAGTGAGCTCGTCATAGGGACCCCATTCACACAGGAGGCACAGAGAGACAGTGAGCTCGTCATAGGGACCCCATTCACACTGGAGACACACAGAGAGTGAGCTCGTCATAGGGAACCCATTAACACAGGAGACACACAGGGAGTGAGTGAGCTCGACATAGGGACCCCATTCACACAGGAGACACAGAGAGTGAACTCTTCATAGGGACCCCACTCACACAGGAGACACACAGAGTGAGTGAGTGAGCTCGTCATAGGGACCCCATTCACACAGGAGACACACAGACAGTGAGCTCGTCATAGGGATCCCATTCACACAGGAGACACAGAGAGAGAGTGAGCACGTCATAGGGACCCCATTCACATAGGAGACACAGAGAGTGAGCTCGTCACAGGGACCCCATTCACACAGGAGACACAGAGAGTGAGATCGTCATAGCAACCCCATTCACACAGGAGACACAGCGAGTGAGCTCGTCATAGGGACCCCATTCACACAGGAGGCACAGAGAGTGAGCTCGTCATAGGGACCCTATCCACACAGGAGACACAGAGGGAGAGTGAGCTCGTCATAGGGACCCCATTCACAAAGGGGACACAGAGAGAGAGTGAGCTTCTCATAGGGACCCCATTCACACAGCAGACATAGAGAGTGAGATCGTCATAGGGACTCCATTCACACAGGAGACACAGAGAGAGAGTGAGCTCATCATAGGGACCCCATTCACACAGGAGACACAGAGAGAGAGTGAGCTCGTCATAGGGACTCCATTCACAAAGGGGACACAGAGAGAGAGTGAGCTTGTCATAGGGACCCCATTCACACAGGAGACACACAGAGTGAGCTCGACATAGGGACCCCATTCACACAGGAGACACAGAGAGAGTGAGCTCGTCATAGTGACCCCATTCACAAAGGAGACACAGAGAGTGAGTGAGCTTGTCATAGGGACCCCATTCACACAGGAGACACACAGAGTGAGTGACTGAGCTCGTCATAGGGACCCCATTCACACAGGAGACACAGAGGTTGAGATCGTCATAGGGACCCCATTCACACAGGAGACACAGAGAGTGAGCTCGTCATAGGGACCCCATTCACACAGGAGACACAGAGAGTGAGCTCGTCATAGGGACCCCATTCACACAGGAGACACAGAGAGACAGTGAGCTCGTCATAGGGACCCCATTCACACAGGAGACACAGAAAGTGAGATCGTCATAGCAACCCCATTCACACAGGAGACACAGAGAGTGAGCTCGTCATAGGGACCCCATTCACACAGGAGACACACAGAGAGTGAGTGAGCTCGACATAGGGACCCCATTCACACAGGAGACACAGAGAGTGAGCTCATCATAGGGACCCAATTCACACAGGAGACACAGAGAGAGAGTGAGCTCGTCATAGGGACCCAATTCACACAGCAGACACAGAGATTGAGCTCGTTATAGGGACCCCATTCACACAGGAGACACAGAGAATGAGCTCATCATAGGGACCCCATTCACACAGGAGACACAGAGAGAGAGTGAGCTCGTCATAGGGACCCCATTCACACAGGAGACACACAGAGTGAGCTCGTCATAGGGACCCCATTCACACAGGAGACACAGAGAGTGAGCTCGTCATAGGGACCCCATTCACACAGGAGACACAGAGAGTGAGCTCGTCATAGGGACCCCATTCACACAGCAGACACAGAGAGACAGTGAGCTCGTCATTGGGACACCATTCACACAGGAGACACAGAGAGTGAGCTCGTCATGGGGACCCCATTCAGACAGCAGACACAGAGAGACAGTGAGCTCGTCGTAGGGACCCCATTCACACAGGAGACACAGAGAGTGAGCTCGTCATAGACACCCAATTCACACAGGAGACACACAGAGAGTGAGTGAGCTCGTCATAGGGACCCCATTCACACAGGAGACAGAGTGTGAGGTCATGATATGGACCCCATTCACACAGGAGACACAGAGAGTGAGCTCATCATAGTGACCCCATTCACACAGGAGACACAGGGAGAGAGTGAGCTCTTCATAGGGACCCCATTCACACAGGAGACACAGAGCGAGAGTAAGCTTGTCATAGGGACCCCATTCACACAGGAGACACAGAGAGTGAGCTCGTCATAGGGACCCCATTCACACAGGAGGCACAGAGGGTGAGAGTGAGCTAATCATAGGGACCCCATTCACACAGGAGACACACAGAGTGAGCTCGTCATAGAGACCCCGTTCACACAGGAGACACAGAGAGTGAGATCGTCACAGCAACCCCATTCACACAGGAGACACAGATAGTGAGAGTGAGCTCGTCATAGGGACCCCATTCACACAGGACACACAGAGAGTGAGCTCGTCATAGGGACCCCATTCATACAGGAGACACAGAGAGAGTGAGCTCCTAATAGGGACCCCATTCAGACAGGAGACACACAGAGAGAGTGAGCTCGTCATCGGGACCTCATTCACACAGGAGACAGAGACTGAGTGAGCTCGTCATCGGGACCCCATTCAGACAGGAGACACAGAGAGTGAGCTCATCATAGGGACCCCAGTCTCACAGGAGACACACAGAGTGAGCTCGTCATAGGGACCCCATTCACACAGGAGACACAGAGAGAGAGTGGGCTCTTCATAGGGACCCCATTCAACCAGGAGACAGAGAGTGAGCTCGTCGCAGGGACCCCATTCACACAGGAGACGGAGAGAATGAACTCGTCATAGCGACCCCATTCACAGAGGAGACACAGAGAGAGAGTGAGCTCGTCATAGGGACCACATTGACACAGGAGACGGAGAGAGAGTGAGCTCATCATAGGGACCCCATTCACACAGGAGACAGAGAGTGAGTGAGCTCGTCATAGGTACCCCATTCACACAGGAGACACAGATAGTGAGAGTGAGCTCGTCATAGGGACCCCATTCACACAGGAGACACACAGAGTGAGCTCGTCATAGGGACCCCATTCACACATGAGATACGGAGAAAGAGTGAGCTTGTCAAGGGACCCCATTCACACAGGAGACGGAGAGAGTGAGCTCGTCATAGGGACCCCATTCACACAGCAGACACAGAGAGACAGTGAGCTCGTCATAGGGACTCCGTTCACACAGCAGACACAGAAAGACAGTGAGCTCGTCATAGGGACCCCATTCACACAGGAGACACAGAGAGTGAGCTCGTCATAGGGACCCCATTCACACAGGAGACACAGAGAATGAGTGAGCTCGTGATAGGGACCCCATTCACACAGGAGACAGTGTGAGTGAGTGAGCTCGTCATAGGGACCCCATTCACACAGGAGAGACACAGAGTGAGTAAGCTCGTCATAGGGACCCCATTCACACAGGAGACACAAAGTGAGTGAGCTCGTCATAGGGACCCCATTCACACAGGAGAGACACAGAGTGAGTGAGCTCGTCATAGGGACCCCATTCACACAGGAGACACAGAGAGTGAGTGAGCTCATCATAGGGACCCCATTCACACAGGAGACACAGAGAGTGAGCTCGTCATAGGGGCCCCATTCACACAGGAGACACACAGAGTCAGCTCGTCATAGGGACCCATTTCACACAGGAGACACACAGAGTGAGCTAATCATAGGGACCCCATTCACACAGGAGACACAGAGAGTGAGCTAATCATAGGGACTCCATTCAAACAGGAGACACAGAGAGTGAGCTCGTCATAGGGACCCCATTCACACAGGTGACGGAGAGAGAGTGAGCTCGTCATAGGGACCCCATTCACACAGGAGACACAGAGAGAGAGTGAGCTAATCATTGTGACTCCATTCACACAGGAGACACCGAGAGAGTGAGCTCGTCATAGGGACCCCATTCACACAGGAGACACAGAGTGAGCTCCTCATAGGGACCCCATTAACACAGGAGACAGAGTGTGAGTGAGCTCATCATGGGGACCCCATTCACACAGGAGACACACAGAGTGAGCTCGTCATAGGGACCCCATTCACACATGAGATACGGAGAAAGGGTGAGCTTGTCATAGGGACCCCATTCACACAGGAGATACGGAGAGAGAGTGAGCTCGTCATAGGGACCCCATTCACACAGGAGACGGAGAGAGTGAGCTCGTCATAGGGACCCTATTCACACAGGAGACACAGAGAGTGAGCTCGTCATGGGGACCCCATTCAGACAGCAGACACAGAGAGACAGTGAGCTCGTCATAGGCACCCCATTCACACAGGAGACACAGAGAGAGAGTGAGCTCGTCATAGCGACCCCATTCACACAGGAGACACAGAGAGTGAGCTCGTCATAGGCACCCAATTCACACAGGAGACACACAGAGAGTGAGTGAGCTCGTCATAGGGACCCCATTCACACAGGAGACAGAGTGTGAGGTCATGATATGGACCCCATTCACACAGGAGACACAGATAGTGAGAGTGAGCTAATCATAGGGACCCCATTCACACAGGAGACACACAGAGTGAGCTCGTCATAGGGACCCCATTCACACAGGAGACACAGATAGTGAGAGTGAGCTAATCATAGGGACCCCATTCACACAGGAGACACACAGAGTGAGCTCGTCATAGGGACCCCATTCACACAGGAGACACAGATAGTGAGAGTGAGCTCGTCATAGGGACCCCGTTCACACAGGAGACACAGAGAGTGAGATCGTCATAGCAACCCCATTCACACAGGAGACACAGATAGTGAGAGTGAGCTCGTCATAGGGACCCCATTCACACAGGAGACACAGAGAGAGAGTGAGCTCGTCATAGGGACCCCATTCACACAGGAGACACACAGAGTGAGCTCGTCATAGAGACCCCATTTAAACAGGAGACACAGAGAGTGAGCTAATCATGGGGACCCCATTCACACAGGAGACACAGAGAGTGAGCTCGTCATAGGGACCCCATTCACACGGGAGACACAGAGAGTGAGCTCGTCATAGGGACCCCATTCACACAGCAGACACAGAAAGTGAGCTCGTCATAGCGACCCCATTCACACAGGAGACACAGAGAGAGAGTGAGCTCGTCATAGGAACCCCATTCACACAGGAGACACAGAGAGAGAGTGAGCTCGTCATAGGGACCCCATTCACAGAGGAGACACAGAGTGAGCTCGTCATATGGACCCCATTCACACAGGAGACGCACAGAACGTGAGCTCATTATAGGGACACCATTCAGACAGGAGAAACAGAGTGAGCTCGTCATAGGGACCCCATTCACACAGGAGACAGAGAGTGAGTGAGCTTCTCATAGGGACCCCATTCACACAGGAGACACACAGAGAGAGTGAGCTCGTCATCGGTACCCTATATACGCAGGAGACACAGAGAGTGAGTGAGCTCGTCATAGGGACCTCATTCACACAGGAGACACAGAGAGTGACTGAGCTCGTCATAGGGGCCCCATTCACACAGGAGACACACAGAGAGTGAGCTCGTTATAGGGACCCCATTCACACAGGAGACACAGTGAGTGAGCTAATCATAGGGACCCCATTCACACAGGAGACACACAGAGTGAGCTGGTCATAGGGACCCCATTCACACAGGAGACACAGATAGTGAGAGTAAGCTCGTCATAGGGACCCCGTTCACACAGGAGACACAGAGAGAGAGATCGTCATAGCAACCCCATTCACACAGGAGACACAGATAGTGAGAGTTAGCTCGTCATAGGGACCCCATTCACACAGGAGACACAGAGAGTGAGCTCGTCATAGGGACCCCATTCACACTGGAGACACACAGAGAGTGAGCTCATCATAGGGACCCCATTCACACAGGAGACACAGAGAGAGAGTGAGCTCGTCATAGGGACCCAATTCACACAGGAGACACAGAGATTGAGCTCGTTATAGGGACCCCATTCACACAGGAGACACAGAGAGTGAGCTCGTCATAGGGACCCCATTCACACAGGAGACACAGATTGTGAGAGTGAGCTCGTCATAGGGACCCCATTCACACAGGAGACACAGATAGTGAGAGTGAGCTCGTCATAGGGACCCCATTCACACAGGAGACACAGAGAGTGAGATCGTCATAGCAACCCCATTCACACAGGAGACACAGATAGTGAGAGTTAGCTCGTCATAGCAACCCCATTCACACAGGAGACACAGAGAGTGAGCTCATCATAGTGACCCCATTCACACAGGAGACACAGGGAGAGAGTGAGCTCTTCATAGGGACCCCATTCACACAGGAGACACAGAGCGAGAGTAAGCTTGTCATAGGGACCCCATTCACACAGGAGACACAGAGAGTGAGCTCGTCATAGGGACCCCATTCACACAGGAGGCACAGAGGGTGAGAGTGAGCTAATCATAGGGACCCCATTCACACAGGAGACACACAGAGTGAGCTCGTCATAGAGACCCCGTTCACACAGGAGACACAGAGAGTGAGATCGTCACAGCAACCCCATTCACACAGGAGACACAGATAGTGAGAGTGAGCTCGTCATAGGGACCCCATTCACACAGGACACACAGAGAGTGAGCTCGTCATAGGGACCCCATTCATACAGGAGACACAGAGAGAGTGAGCTCCTAATAGGGACCCCATTCAGACAGGAGACACACAGAGAGAGTGAGCTCGTCATCGGGACCTCATTCACACAGGAGACAGAGACTGAGTGAGCTCGTCATCGGGACCCCATTCAGACAGGAGACACAGAGAGTGAGCTCATCATAGGGACCCCAGTCTCACAGGAGACACACAGAGTGAGCTCGTCATAGGGACCCCATTCACACAGGAGACACAGAGAGAGAGTGGGCTCTTCATAGGGACCCCATTCAACCAGGAGACAGAGAGTGAGCTCGTCGCAGGGACCCCATTCACACAGGAGACGGAGAGAATGAACTCGTCATAGCGACCCCATTCACAGAGGAGACACAGAGAGAGAGTGAGCTCGTCATAGGGACCACATTGACACAGGAGACGGAGAGAGAGTGAGCTCATCATAGGGACCCCATTCACACAGGAGACAGAGAGTGAGTGAGCTCGTCATAGGTACCCCATTCACACAGGAGACACAGATAGTGAGAGTGAGCTCGTCATAGGGACCCCATTCACACAGGAGACACACAGAGTGAGCTCGTCATAGGGACCCCATTCACACATGAGATACGGAGAAAGAGTGAGCTTGTCAAGGGACCCCATTCACACAGGAGACGGAGAGAGTGAGCTCGTCATAGGGACCCCATTCACACAGCAGACACAGAGAGACAGTGAGCTCGTCATAGGGACTCCGTTCACACAGCAGACACAGAAAGACAGTGAGCTCGTCATAGGGACCCCATTCACACAGGAGACACAGAGAGTGAGCTCGTCATAGGGACCCCATTCACACAGGAGACACAGAGAATGAGTGAGCTCGTGATAGGGACCCCATTCACACAGGAGACAGTGTGAGTGAGTGAGCTCGTCATAGGGACCCCATTCACACAGGAGAGACACAGAGTGAGTAAGCTCGTCATAGGGACCCCATTCACACAGGAGACACAAAGTGAGTGAGCTCGTCATAGGGACCCCATTCACACAGGAGAGACACAGAGTGAGTGAGCTCGTCATAGGGACCCCATTCACACAGGAGACACAGAGAGTGAGTGAGCTCATCATAGGGACCCCATTCACACAGGAGACACAGAGAGTGAGCTCGTCATAGGGGCCCCATTCACACAGGAGACACACAGAGTCAGCTCGTCATAGGGACCCATTTCACACAGGAGACACACAGAGTGAGCTAATCATAGGGACCCCATTCACACAGGAGACACAGAGAGTGAGCTAATCATAGGGACTCCATTCAAACAGGAGACACAGAGAGTGAGCTCGTCATAGGGACCCCATTCACACAGGTGACGGAGAGAGAGTGAGCTCGTCATAGGGACCCCATTCACACAGGAGACACAGAGAGAGAGTGAGCTAATCATTGTGACTCCATTCACACAGGAGACACCGAGAGAGTGAGCTCGTCATAGGGACCCCATTCACACAGGAGACACAGAGTGAGCTCCTCATAGGGACCCCATTAACACAGGAGACAGAGTGTGAGTGAGCTCATCATGGGGACCCCATTCACACAGGAGACACACAGAGTGAGCTCGTCATAGGGACCCCATTCACACATGAGATACGGAGAAAGGGTGAGCTTGTCATAGGGACCCCATTCACACAGGAGATACGGAGAGAGAGTGAGCTCGTCATAGGGACCCCATTCACACAGGAGACGGAGAGAGTGAGCTCGTCATAGGGACCCTATTCACACAGGAGACACAGAGAGTGAGCTCGTCATGGGGACCCCATTCAGACAGCAGACACAGAGAGACAGTGAGCTCGTCATAGGCACCCCATTCACACAGGAGACACAGAGAGAGAGTGAGCTCGTCATAGCGACCCCATTCACACAGGAGACACAGAGAGTGAGCTCGTCATAGGCACCCAATTCACACAGGAGACACACAGAGAGTGAGTGAGCTCGTCATAGGGACCCCATTCACACAGGAGACAGAGTGTGAGGTCATGATATGGACCCCATTCACACAGGAGACACAGATAGTGAGAGTGAGCTAATCATAGGGACCCCATTCACACAGGAGACACACAGAGTGAGCTCGTCATAGGGACCCCATTCACACAGGAGACACAGATAGTGAGAGTGAGCTAATCATAGGGACCCCATTCACACAGGAGACACACAGAGTGAGCTCGTCATAGGGACCCCATTCACACAGGAGACACAGATAGTGAGAGTGAGCTCGTCATAGGGACCCCGTTCACACAGGAGACACAGAGAGTGAGATCGTCATAGCAACCCCATTCACACAGGAGACACAGATAGTGAGAGTGAGCTCGTCATAGGGACCCCATTCACACAGGAGACACAGAGAGAGAGTGAGCTCGTCATAGGGACCCCATTCACACAGGAGACACACAGAGTGAGCTCGTCATAGAGACCCCATTCAAACAGGAGACACAGAGAGTGAGCTAATCATGGGGACCCCATTCACACAGGAGACACAGAGAGTGAGCTCGTCATAGGGACCCCATTCACACGGGAGACACAGAGAGTGAGCTCGTCATAGGGACCCCATTCACACAGCAGACACAGAAAGTGAGCTCGTCATAGCGACCCCATTCACACAGGAGACACAGAGAGAGAGTGAGCTCGTCATAGGAACCCCATTCACACAGGAGACACAGAGAGAGAGTGAGCTCGTCATAGGGACCCCATTCACAGAGGAGACACAGAGTGAGCTCGTCATATGGACCCCATTCACACAGGAGACGCACAGAACGTGAGCTCATTATAGGGACACCATTCAGACAGGAGAAACAGAGTGAGCTCGTCATAGGGACCCCATTCACACAGGAGACAGAGAGTGAGTGAGCTTCTCATAGGGACCCCATTCACACAGGAGACACACAGAGAGAGTGAGCTCGTCATCGGTACCCTATATACGCAGGAGACACAGAGAGTGAGTGAGCTCGTCATAGGGACCTCATTCACACAGGAGACACAGAGAGTGACTGAGCTCGTCATAGGGGCCCCATTCACACAGGAGACACACAGAGAGTGAGCTCGTTATAGGGACCCCATTCACACAGGAGACACAGTGAGTGAGCTAATCATAGGGACCCCATTCACACAGGAGACACACAGAGTGAGCTGGTCATAGGGACCCCATTCACACAGGAGACACAGATAGTGAGAGTAAGCTCGTCATAGGGACCCCGTTCACACAGGAGACACAGAGAGAGAGATCGTCATAGCAACCCCATTCACACAGGAGACACAGATAGTGAGAGTTAGCTCGTCATAGGGACCCCATTCACACAGGAGACACAGAGAGTGAGCTCGTCATAGGGACCCCATTCACACTGGAGACACACAGAGAGTGAGCTCATCATAGGGACCCCATTCACACAGGAGACACAGAGAGAGAGTGAGCTCGTCATAGGGACCCAATTCACACAGGAGACACAGAGATTGAGCTCGTTATAGGGACCCCATTCACACAGGAGACACAGAGAGTGAGCTCGTCATAGGGACCCCATTCACACAGGAGACACAGATTGTGAGAGTGAGCTCGTCATAGGGACCCCATTCACACAGGAGACACAGATAGTGAGAGTGAGCTCGTCATAGGGACCCCATTCACACAGGAGACACAGAGAGTGAGATCGTCATAGCAACCCCATTCACACAGGAGACACAGATAGTGAGAGTTAGCTCGTCATAGCAACCCCATTCACACAGGAGACACAGAGAGTGAGCTCGTCATAGGGACCCCATTCACATAGGAGACAGAGAGAGAGAGAGTGAGCTCGTCATAGGGACCCCATTCACACAAGAGACACACAGGGAGTGAGTGAGCTCGACATAGGGACCCCATTCACACAGGAGACACAGAGAGTGAGCTCATCATAGTGACCCCATTCACACAGGAGACACAGATAGTGAGCTCATCATAGGGACCCCATTCACACAGGAGACACAGAGAGAGAGTGAGCTCGTCATAGGGACCCAATTCACACAGGAGACACAGAGATTGAGCTCGTTATAGGGCCCCCATTCACACAGGAGACACAGAGAGAGAATGAGCTCGTCGTAGGGACCCCATTCACACAAGAGACACTGAGAGTGAGCTCGCCATAGGGACCCCATTCACATAGGAGACACAGAGAGTGAGATCGTCATAGCAACCCCATTCACACAGGAGACACAGAGAGAGAGTGAGCTTGTCATAGGGACCCCATTCACTCAGCAGACATAGAGAGTGAGATCGTCATAGCAACCCCATTCACACAGGAGACACAGAGAGTGAGCTCGTCATAGGGACCCCATTCACACAGGAGACACAGAGAGAGAGAGAGCTCGTCATAGGGACCCCATTCACAAAGGAGACACAGAGAGAGAGTGAGCTTGTCATAGGGACCCCATTCACACAGGAGACACACAGAGTGAGTGAGTGAGCTCGTCATAGGGACCCCATTTGTAAAGTCTGTAGGTATTATGACGAATTAATACACAGACTACAAGAGTAACTTTAACAGGACTTTACTATTCGAAGGTCAGGGCGAACCTGCCCAAGAAATCCTGACACAGCACTTATATACCGGTGTGGTCACCGTCGGTATTACAGTATACAGCAGCCAAGATCAAATAGTGCCACACCTAAAATAGTTCTCTTAAAGGGGGACGGTTACATACAATAGTTCTCTTAAAGGTAGAACAGTTACATACACTACAATCCTCCCTTTTTAGCTTACAACATACTTATTCCCCATTAAACATAACATATATTCACTTCATGTAAAAACAGTTCACAGATATAGTCTCTGCGGAAAACAGTTCACAGATTTAGCCTCTGCGGAATACAGTTCACAGATTCAGTCTCTGCGGGAAACAGTTCACAGATTCAGTCTCTGTGGAGGCGTCTCCTGTGCTTCTTGACTCGGTCCGGACAACGCCTCCGTGGTGTAGCAGTTCCTTGTGGGGTAGTCGGTTCACGTTGCTGGAGTGACTCATCCAATAGTCCTTCCCTAACTTAACAGCTTGAACTTCCTTCACTTCTGAACCAGCATTGTTGACTTTTACAAACAGCTAGATTGCCTTGGGAAGTTTCTCTACTTCCCAACTGATTTGGCTCCGTTCGGAGGGACCACGTGCGTGATCTGGTAGAGGTGATAATGGTTCAGATGGTCATCGTCTTCTGCTTCGTCTTTTCCTTTTCTGCTTCCTGGAGACTCTCTGGGCTCCACTGTCAGCTGCCAGCTGCATGCACAGTTCCTCCCTCTCATCCTCCTTTTCCCGTAGTAGCGCCACCATCTCCCGATGTTCCTTAGACTTTAGGTGATTCATCATGGTTTCGGCAATTTGGGAGTTTTCAGCACAAGCTGGGCAGACCAGGTCATCGTAATATTCAGTGTCGCTCAACAGGTCATGGTAATATTCGGTGTCGTCCTGAGCTAGACCAGCGAGAGGGTCTTCTATTTCCTCCTTACCCAGCTGGACGTTAGCCAACTTTTGTTCCAAATCCAGACATCTTTCCTGAAGAGACTTCTTCATGCGTTCAGCTTCATCCCGCTTTTCCTGGGCTTCCTGCAAGTCTTTTACTAATGACCTCATTTGTGATTTCAATACTTCAACTTCATTCGGAGATTGATTGATCGGACTATTCAATCCTTCTACTGAAGTAGCTGTTTCAGCATTCCGTTGTTCTACATTGACGCGAGTCAGCGTACTTTTGGCATCCAAGGGCTGCTCTGCTGCAGTCTTCTCAGTCTGTGTTGCCACCTCAGCTATTTCAATAACTTTTGAGAGCTCCGAACCCCTTTTCTTTGAAGATTGAGGCTCGTGTTCCAGTTTTTTCCATTTTAGAGTCTTGTCCCTCAGCATATGAAGGAGTTGGCTGACTGTTAATTCTTCTGCCATCATCCGTTTCCCATTAGCTGCAGGGCTGTTTATAACCTTGCCCTGGGGCTCCTTTGCTGTTTCTACTTCGCCATCATCCACAGCCTCCACCATTCGAATTTCCACAATTGAATCGTCCGGTGATGCTGCACCCAACTTGAGTAGGAGCTCGGAAGTCATGTCGACCAACTCAGCCTTTTCTGCCTGCAACCTGCTAGCAAGCGCCTTCAGTTGCTGAACATCATGTTCCACCAGATTAGAGCACGCACCTTCAGAACCCGAATCAGCTTTGATTCATTTGGCCTCCTCGCGCAGACGGTTTGTGTGCTCCTGCTCCCTTTTCTCCCTCAGCTGCTTCTGTTGTCTTTCCAGATTCTCCCATTCGGTGTCCAAGAACTTTTGCATTGCTTTAATCTCTTGCTCGAGACGGCAACTCAATTGTTCTAATTGCTGTCGTAATTTGCAATGGAGTTGAGTTCGAGCTCGGTGTTCCTCAGTAATGTATATGTCTGTAACCTGGACAGACTCAGAATTCGCTGTCAAACTATGTTGTTGTTGTTCAGTGGAATTCTGTTCTGCAACTTTGTTCTCCTCTGGAGCATAAGCATTTATGCACGCCTTCGTTTTTCCAACCTTAGTCAGCAAGTCCATTTTAGACTTGTCTTTCGTACTTGGGCTGGTCTTATCGTCATCCGTTTCAGAGTCTGAGCTGATTGGCTGCACCGAGTCCTCACTCGTTATTGCTTTTAGGTAGTGCCATTCCATGTTTATTTTCTTGATCCACTCCCATCCTAGAAGTGGTGGTCCTCCCTCAGGTAGTACATATAAATCCATTCCTGGGTGTTCTTTGCCCCTGTCTCTCACCTTGACTCTTATCTTTCCCATGGGGTATACTTTATGCCCCGTGTATGTCTGCAATACAAACTTAGTATCTCTCAAGGGTATATGTGAGAATAGCCGGTTGTAATCCTTTCGATTTATGACTGATAGGGCTGATCCTGTGTCCAATTCCATTTTCACTCGGACTCCGGCTATTTTTAGCATGACCCATATAGTTTGTAGGTCAGTTTCTTTACTCACATTGTGAATTCTCAGACTACCCAGTTCCTGGCCGTTTGGGTCTGAATCCGAATTCTGTTCATCTGAACTCTTCTCAGCCACCTTGTGTACCTTGTTGTACTTTTCCTGCGGTGACTTTTTTTTGTTGTTGTTGGTCTTCTTCCCTGACCGGCATACCTTAGCTATGTGACCAAGCTTGCCACATTTTCTAAATTCCTGGTTTTTAAACCAGCATTGGTTCTGGTCGTGTGTTGTCTTCCCACAACGATAACATTTCGATGTACCCGAAGTAATTTGATCCACACTGAGTACCGCTGCCTTCAGCTGCATTTCCGCTGTGCCTCTCGCTGCGGCTTCATGCGATGCTGCAATAAGGACAGCCCTATCAAGTGTAAGATCGTTTTCTTCGAGCAGACGCTTTTGTGTTCCTTCCTTCGACAACCCGCACACGAACTTGTCTCTCAATGCCTCTGTCAGATTTTCCCCAAACTGGCAGTATTTCGCTAGTCTACGCAGCTCGACCAAGTATTCCGCGTTGCTTTCCTCTTTCCGTTGTGTTCTCGCATAGAATTTGAATCGTTCCGCCAACATCAGTGGTGTGGGGTTCAAATGATCCTTCAGGGCAGTAACAATATTAGCAAAAGTCTGATCCGCCGGTTTAGCTGGTGATAGAAGATGCTTCAATAGCCCGTATGTCTTGGCCCCCATTGCGTTTAATAAGGTGAGAGCTTTATCATCATCTGCTATTTTATTGGCCTCACAATATATCTCAATACGTTCTACGTACGTGGCCCAATCTTCCACCTCGGAATCGAAGTTGTTGATGTTACCATGCTTAGGCATCTTCACTATCTCTCACTATCTTTCTGCGAAACAACAACGAATTTGTTTGTTAACTTTTTTTTTCCAAAATGGCGGTTTCCCGCGCTTGTCTTCTTCCCCGCCTACTGGCAAAATGGCGGTTTCCCGCGCTTGTCTTCTCCTGGCGGGAGGGTAAGCTTTTTCCCTCGGGCGACGACCGCTGGCTTTCGGGGTTCGCAGCCTGCGCGTTGGCTTCAGTGCGTTCTTTGTTCCCTTTTCTCGGCAGGGCAACTGGCGCTGGGGACAACCCGTTGACGGCGAACAGTTCCAGCCGCGGGCTGGATCTCGCTCAGTCTCCCTCGCTCGGGCTCTGTCTCTCCCGCTCGCTCGGGCTCTGTCTCTCCCTCAGCGGCTTCCAATCGCACCTCCCAGCCCTCTCGCAGTCCGGTGCTTTCCTCCCCGGCTGCGGCTGAGTTCCCCGCAATTTATTTATTTTTATATCTGCCCGCGCCTTACGATCCCAGTCGCAGCGCATCGTGGCCTCGGTCGCTGCCCGGCCTTTATCACTCCAATCGCGCCTCCCAGCCCTCTCGCAGTCCGGTGCTTTCCTCCCCGGCTGCGGCTGAGTTCACCGCGGTTTATTTATTTTTATATCTTCCCGCGCCTTACGATCCCGGTCGCAGCGCCTCGTGGCCTCGGTAGCTGCCCGGCCTTTTTCGCCGGTCGCGGTCTAGCTGTCTCACGACGCCGTTGCGTCTCCCAGCCCGCTTGTACCGCGGCTTCCGTGCTCCACGCTGCCCCAGTCTCAGCGCCTCTGGGTCCGACTTCTGTCCGGCTCCTTTCCCCCGACCGTGGTCGAGTTCACCGCCCTTATCCTTCGTTTATTTTTTTATTTTCCCTTTACTCACAGTCACCGTGGCCAACTTGCTTCTCGTGCTGATCGGCTCACTCACCACCGTGGCAGAAGGGACAATCAGTGCCTGTTGCTGATGGAAGGCTTCGTGTCTGAATTCTTCCTTCTTCCTAGCTGTGCAGACTCGAGTTTTCTCTCAGCAGAACGAAGAGGGCGGGTGCCTCTTCTCGACGCTCGTTAACTGCTTCGGAAGTATTGTTGCCGCAGGGTAAGATTGAACTCGTCGCCACTGTAAAGTCTGTAGGTATTATGACGAATTAATACACAGACTACAAGAGTAACTTTAACAGGACTTTACTATTCGAAGGTCAGGACGAATCTGCCCAATAAATCCTGACACAGCACTTATATACCGGTGTGGTCACTGTCGGTATTACAGTATACAGCAGCCAAGATCAAATAGTGCCACACCTAAAATAGTTCTCTTAAAGGGGGACGGTTACATACAATACTTCTCTTAAAGGTAGAACAGTTACATACACTACACCATTCACACAGGAGACACAGAGAGTGAGCTCGTCATAGGGACCCCATTCACACAGGAGACACAGAGGGTGAGCTCATCATAGGGACCCCATTCACACAGGAGACACAGAGAGTGAGCTCGTCATAGGGACCCCATTCACACTGGAGACACACAGAGAGTGAGCTCGTCATAGGGAACCCATTAACACAGGAGACACACAGAGAGTGAGTGAGCTCGACATAGGGACCCCATTCACACAGGAGACACAGAGAGTGAACTCTTCATAGGGACCCCATTCACACAGGAGACACAGAGAGAGTGAGCTCGTCATAGGGAGCCCATTCACAAAGGAGACACAGAGAGTGAACTCTTCATAGGGACCCCATTCACAAAGGAGACACAGAGAGTGAGTGAGCTCGTCATAGGGACCCCATTCACACAGGAGACACAGAGAGTGAGCTCGTCATAGGGACCCCATTCACACAGGAGACACACAGGGAGTGAGCTCGTCATAGGGACCCCATTCACACAGGAGACACACAGAGAGTGAGCTCGTCATAGGGACCCCATTCACATAGGAGACACAGAGAGAGAGTGAGCTCGTCATAGGGACCCCATTCACATAGGAGACACAGAGAGTGAGCTCGTCATAGGGACCCCATTCACACAGGAGACACAGAGAGTGAGATCGTCATAGCAACCCCATTCACACAGGAGACACAGAGAGTGAGCTCGTCATAGGGACCCCATTCACACAGGAGAGACAGAGAGAGAGTGAGCTCACCATAGGGACCCCATTCACACAGGAGACACAGAGAGTGAGCTCGTCATAGGGACCCCATTCACTCAGGAGACACAGAGAGAGAGTGTGCTTGTCATAGGGACTCCATTCACACAGGAGACACACAGAGTGAGTGAGTGAGCTCGTCATAGGGACCCCATTCACACAGGAGACACAGAGGGTGAGCTCATCATAGGGACCCCATTCACACAGGAGACACACAGAGAGTGAGCTCGTCATAGGGACCCCATTCACACAGGAGACACAGATAGTGAGAGTGAGCTCGTCATAGGGACCCCATTCACACAGGAGACACAGATAGTGAGAGTGAGCTCGCCATAGGGGCCCCATTCACACAGGAGACACACAGAGTGACCTCGTCATAGGGACCCCATTCACACATGAGATACGGAGAAAGAGTGAGCTTGTCATAGGGACCCCATTCACACATGAGATACGGAGAGAGAGTGAGCTCGTCATACGGACCCCTTTCACCCAGGAGACGGAGAGAGTGAGCTCGTCATACGGACCCCATTCACACAGGAGACGGAGAGAGTGAGCTCGTCATAGGGACCCCATTCACACAGCAGACACAGAGAGACAGTGAGCTCGTCATAGGGACCCCATTCACACAGGAGACACAGAGAGTGAGCTCGTCATAGCGACCCCATTCACACAGGAGACACACAGAGAGTGAGTGAGCTCGACATAGGGACCCCATTCACACAGGAGACACAGAGAGTGAGCTCATCATAGGGACCCCATTCACACAGGAGACACAGAGAGAGAGTGAGCTCGTCATAGGAACCCCATTCACACAGGAGACACAGAGATTGAGCTCGTCATAGTGACCCCATTCACACAGGAGACACAGAGAGTGAGCTCGTCATAGGGACCCCATTCACATAGGAGACACAGAGAGTTAGCTCGTCATAGGGACCCCATTCACACAGGAGAGACAGAGAGAGAGTGAGCTCACCATAGGGACCCCATTCACACAGGAGAGACAGAGAGTGAGTAAGCTCACCATAGGGACCCCATTCACACAGGAGACACAGAGAGTGAGCTCGTCATAGGGACCCCATTCACACAGGAGACACAGAGAGAGAGTGTGCTTGTCATAGGGAGCCCATTCACACAGGAGACACACAGAGTGAGTGAGTGAGCTCGTCATAGGGACCCCATTCACACAGGAGACACAGAGAATGAGCTCGTCAAAGGGACCCCATTCACACAGGAGACACAGAGGGTGAGCTCATCATAGGGACCCCATTCACACAGGAGACACAGATAGTGAGAGTGAGCTCGTCATAGGGACCCCATTCACACAGGAGACACAGATAGTGAGAGTGAGCTCGTCATAGGGACCCCATTCACACAGGAGACACACAGAGTGAGCTCGTCATAGGGACCCCATTCACACATGAGATACGGAGAAAGAGTGAGCTTGTCATAGGGACCCCATTCACACAGGAGATACGGAGAGGGAGTGAGCTCGTCATAGGGACCCCATTCACACAGGAGACACAGAGAGTGAGCTCGTCATAGGGACCCCATTCACACAGCAGACACAGAGAGACAGTGAGCTTGTCATAGGGACCCCATTCACACAGGAGACACAGATAGTGAGAGTGAGCTCGTCATAGGGACCCCGTTCACACAGGAGACACAGAGAGTGAGCTCGTCATAGGGACCCCATTCACACAGGAGACACAGAAAATTAGTGAGCTCGTGATAGGGACCCCATTCACACAGGAGACAGTGTGAGTGAGTGAGCTCGTCATAGGGACCCCATTCACACAGGAGACACAGAGTGAGTGAGCTCGTCATAGGGACTCCATTCACACAGCAGACACAGAGAGTGAGCTTGTCATAGGGGCCCCATTCAAACAGGAGACACACTGAGTCAGCTCGTCATAGGGACCCAATTCACACAGGAGACACACAGAGTGAGCTAATCATAGGGACCCCATTCACACAGGAGACACAGAGAGAGTGAGCTCGTCACAGGGACCCCATTCACACAGGAGACAGAGAGTGAGTGAGCTCGTCATAGGGACACCATTCACACAGGAGACAGAGTGTGAGTGAGCTCGTCATAGGGACCCCATTCACACAGGAGACAGAGAGAGTGAGTGAGCTCACCATAGGGACCCCATTCACACAGGAGACACAGAGTGAGCTCGTCATAGGGACCCCATTCACACAGAAGACACACAGAGTGAGCTCATCATAGGGACCCCATTCACACATGAGATACGGAGAAAGAGTGAGCTTGTCATAGGGACCCCATTCACACAGGAGATACGGAGAGAGAGTGAGCTCATCATAGGGACCCCATTCACACAGGAGACGGAGAGAGTGAGCTCGTCATAGGGACCCTATTCACACAGGAGACACAGAGAGTGAGCTCGTCATAGGGACCCCATTCACACAGCAGACACAGAGAGACAGTGAGCGCGTCATAGGGACCCCATTCACACAGGAGCCACAGAGAGTGAGCTCGTCATGGGGACCCCATTCAGACAGCAGACACAGAGAGACAGTGAGCTCGTCATAGGGACCCCATTCACACAGGAGACACAGAGAGAGAGTGAGCTCGTCATAGCGACCCCATTCACACAGGAGACACAGAGAGTGAGCTCGTCAAAGGGACCCCATTCACACAGGAGACACAGAGAGTGAGCTCGTCATAGGCACCCAATTCACACAGGAGACACACAGAGAGTGAGTGAGCTCGTCATAGGGACCCCATTCACACAGGAGACACAGAGAGTGAGCTCGTCATAGGCACCCAATTCACACAGGAGACACACAGAGAGTGAGTGAGCTCGACATAGGGACCCCATTCACACAGGAGACAAAGTGTGAGCTCATGATAGGGACCCCATTCACACAGGAGACACAGAGAGTGAGCTCATCATAGTGACCCCATTCACACAGGAGACACAGAGAGAGAGTGAGCTCGTCATAGGGACCCCATTCACACAGGAGACACAGAGCGAGAGTAAGCTTGTCATACGGACCCCATTCACACAGGAGACACAGAGAGTGAAAGTGAGCTAATCATAGGGACCCCATTCACACAGGAGACACAGAGAGAGAGTGAGCTCGTCACAGGGACCCCATTCGCACAGGAGGCACACAGAGTGAACTCGTCATAGAGACCCCATTCAAACAGGAGACACAGAGAGTGAGCTAATCATGGGGACCCCATTCACACGGGAGACACAGAGAGTGAGCTCGTCATAGGGACCCCATTCACACAGCAGACACAGAAGGTGAGCTCATCATAGCGACCCCATTCACACAGGAGACACAGAGAGAGAGTGAGCTCGTCATAGGGACCCCATTCACACAGGAGACACAGAGAGAGAGTGAGCTCGTCATAGAGACCCCATTGACACAGGAGACAGAGTGAGTGAACTCGTCATAGGGACCCCATTCACAGAGGAGACACAGAGTGAGCTCGTCAAATGGACCCCATTCACACAGGAGACACAGAGTGTGAGCTCGTCATAGGGACCCCATTCACACAGGAGACACACAGAGAGAGTGAGCTCATCATAGGGACCCAATTCACACAGGAGACACAGAGAGTGAGCTCGTCATAGGGACCCCATTCAAACAGGAGACACAGAGAGACAGTGAGTTCGTCATAGGGACCCCATTCACACAGGAGACACACTGAGTGAGCTCGTCATAGGGACCCCATTCACACAGGAGACACAGAGAGTGAGCTCGTCATAGGGATCACATTCACACAGGAGACACAGAGAGTGAGCTCGTCCTACGGACCCCATTCACACAGGAGACGCACAGAGAGTGAGCTCATTATAGGGACACCATTCAGTCAGGAGAAACAGAGTGAGCTCGTCATAGGGACCCCATTCACACAGGAGACAGAGAGTGAGTGAGCTTCTCATAGGGACCCCATTCACACAGGAGACACACAGAGAGAGTGAGCTCGTCATAGGTACCCTATATACGCAGGAGACACAGAGAGTGAGTGAGCTCGTCATAGGGACCTCATTCACACAGGAGACACACAGAGTGAGTGAGCTCGTCATAGGGACCCCATTCACACAGGAGACACAGAGTGAGCTCGTCATATGGACCCGATTCACACAGGAGACACAGAGAGAGAGAGCTCCTAATAGGGACCCCATTCAGACAGGAGACACACAGAGAGAGTGAGCACGTCATCGGGACCTCATTCACACAGGAGACAGAGAGTGAGTGAGCTCGTCATCGGGACCCCATTCAGACAGGAGACACAGAGAGTGAGCTCATCATAGGGACCCCAGTCATACAGGAGACACACAGAGTGAGCTCGTCATAGGGACCCCATTCACACAGGAGACACAGAGAGAGAGTGAGCTCGTCATAGGGACCCCATTCACCCAGGAGACAGAGAGTGAGCTCGTCGTAGGGACCCCATTCAAACAGGAGACACAGAGAGTGAGCTCGTTTTAGGGACCCCATTCACACAGGAGACACGCAGAGAGTGAGCTCGTCATAGGGAGCCCATTCACACAGGAGACGGAGAGAGAGTGAGCTCGTCATAGGGACCCCATTCACACAGGAGACACACAGAGTGAGCTCGTCATAGCGACCCCATTCACACAGCAGACACAGAGAGTGAGCTCGTCATAGCGACCCCATTCACACAGGAGACACAGAGAATGAGCTCGTCATAGCGACCCCATTCACACAGGAGACACAGAGAGAGAGTGAGCTCGTCATAGGGACCACATTGACACAGGAGACGGAGAGAGGGTGAGCTCATCATAGGGACCCCATTCACACAGGAGACACACAGAGAGTGAGCTCGTTATAGGGACCCCATTCACACAGGACACACAGAGAGTGAGCTGGTCATAGGGACCCCATTCACACAGGAGACACACAGAGTGAGCTGGTCATAGGGACCCCATTCACACAGGAGACACAGAGAGAGTGAGTGAGCTCGACATAGGGACCCCGTTCACACAGGAGACACAGAGAGTGAGATCGTCATAGCAACCCCATTCACACAGGAGACACAGATAGTGAGAGTTAGCTCGTCATAGGGACCCCATTCACACAGGAGACACAGAGAGTCAGATCGTCATAGCAACCCCATTCACACAGGAGACACAGAGAGTGAGCTCGTCATAGGGACCTAATTCACATAGGAGACAGAGAGAGAGAGAGTGAGCTCGTCATAGGGACCCCATTCACACAGGAGACACAGAGAGTGAGCTCGTCATAGGGACCCCATTCACACAGGAGACACAGAGAGAGAGTGAGCTCATCATAGGGACCCCAATCACACAGGAGACACAGAGATTGAGCGCGTTATAGGGACCCCATTCACACAGGAGACACAGAGAGAGAATGAGCTCGTCATAGGGACCCCATTCACACAAGAGACACTGAGAGTGAGCTCGTCATAGGGACCCCATTCACTTAGGAGACACAGAGAGTGAGCTCATCATAGGGACTCCATTCACACAGGAGACACAGAGAGAGAGTGAGCTTGTCATAGGGATCCCATTCACACAGCAGACATAGAGAGTGAGATCGTCATAGCAACCCCATTCACACAGGAGACACAGGGAGTGAGCTCGTCATAGGGACCCCATTCACACAGGAGACAGAGAGAGAGAGAGAGCTCGTCATAGGGACCCCATTCACAAAGGAGACACAGAGAGAGAGTGAGCTTGTCATAGGGACCCCATTCACACAGGAGACACAGAGAGTCAGATCGTCATAGCAACCCCATTCACACAGGAGACACAGAGAGAGAGAGAGTCATGGGGACCCCATTCACACAGGAGACACAGAGAGAGAGTGAGCTCGTCATAGGGACCCCATTCACAAAGGAGACACAGAGAGAGAGTGAGCTCGTCATAGGGACCCCATTCACAAAGGAGACACAGAGAGTGAGCTCGTCATAGGGACCCCATTCACACAGGAGACACAGAGAGTGAGTGACTGAGCTCGTCATAGGGACCCCATTCACACAGGAGACACAGAGAGTGAGCTCTTCATAGGGACCCCATTCACACAGGAGACACAGAGGGTGAGCTCATCATAGGGACCCCATTCACACTGGAGACACACAGAGAGTGAGCTCGTCATAGGGAACCCATTAACACAGGAGACACACAGAGAGTGAGTGAGCTCGACATAGGGACCGCATTCACACAGGAGACACAGAGAGAGTGAGCTCGTCATAGGTGTGGTGTATGTGCCTTTAAGAGCAATTATGGTGTATGTGCCTTTAAGAGCCCCAGGTGTGCGTAATGCCGGTAATTGCCACTTGGGCTATATAAGCCTGTGTATTGTGTATATCCTTTAGAAAACCGCCCCCCAGACTTGCTTAGTAAATACCTATGAACCAACTCCTGTCTTCAGTGTCTTTATCTACACACGGACACTACAGTGGCGACGAAGTGGAAACGGACTTACCTGCAATTCGGCAGCACCTCAAGGACATCGATTCCTCCAGCGTCCAGAAGACTCAAGGAAGTAAGAGAAACTGTGGTTTCACCAGCTGGCCAAGCTGGTGACAGGTACTGCGCTAATCCTTCCTGGGCGTCAGGCTGGAGCTCCAGCGGCGGGCTCTACAGCTGAGACAGGCAGCGAAATCGGAGGCAAGCAATAACGGACTGGGAGGGTGCACTCGAGAGACGGCCGGCGCGGCAAGCAGGTCAGCGTTTAGACCTCCGTCGGGAACGAGTCTCCAACAGTGAATAAACGGAAACCACAGTAAAACAGTGTTGTTATCGGTAGCAGCGGCGGGAAAGCGCGGGAAGCGCCATATCGTTGCTACAGAGAAAAAAAAAGCGCAGGAAGCGCCATATCTTTTCTGAAATGCCTAAATCTGGTAATATTGAGGCTTTTGATGGCGAAATAGAAGATTGGACCACATACGTGGAAAGAGTAGAGGTTTATTGCACTGCAAATGGAATAACAGATGAAAAAAAAACTTCAGTACTTCTGAACTTAATGGGCGCGAAGACATACGGGCTGTTACGAAATTTAATCACTCCAGCCAAACCAAAGGACAAGACTTTTAAAGAAATTGTTGATACCCTGCAGGAGCATTTAAACCCAACACCGCTGCTGATAGCGGAACGATTCAAGTTCTTCAAGAGAAATCAACACAAGAATGAAAGTAACGCTGATTACCTAAACGAATTAAGAAAGCTATCAAAGTACTGCCAATTCGGAGCAGGACTAACGGATTATCTTGGAGACAAATTTGTTTGCGGTCTCTTAAGTGAAGGAACACAAAAAAGACTGCTTTCTGAAAAAGATTTAACATTGGACAAAGCTTTCAGTATGGCTGTATCATACGAAGCAGCAGCAAAAGGAGCTGCAGAGATACAACAAGAGACACAGGACTTCGGCACCCATAAAATGACACAGGAGTTCGGAAGATGTTATCGCTGCGGCAGATCCACCCATAACCAGAGGGACTGCTGGTTCAAGGGCAAAGCATGCAGGCAATGTGGTATGATTGGACACATTGCACGGGTATGCCAATCTGGACAAAATAAATCCACTGACAGAAAACAAAAAATCAATAAAGAAAAGTACAGGAAGGTACAAATGATGACGGACAATAGCTCCGAAGACCAGAATAGCGATAGCAACTCCAGAAACAAGAGACTAAGCTGTCTCAAATTACATAATGTACTTGCCAAAGAGGATTACCAAACCATTTGGGTTACCCTCACAATAGCAGGGTCCCCAGTTAAAATGGAGCTAGATACAGGATCAGCTCTAACCGTAATAAATCGACGAGATTACGAGAGGCTATTTTCGCATATACCTCTAAAAGACACATCCATTATCTTAAAAACATATACGGGGCAGAAAGTCTACCCCAAAGGAAAAATAAGGGTGCCTGTGGTATACAACGGCAAAGAAATACAAAAGTTGTATTTATACATTCTACAAGATGGTGGTCCACCGTTGTTGGGACGTGAATGGATAAGGAAGATACGTTTAGACTGGCACTCCATTCAGGCACTGACGGTGACCAGTAAGGAAAAAAACAATGATGACATCATACCTGAACGATTAAAAGACATCTTGGCCAACGCCAAAGAAGTGTTTCAAGAGAAATTAGGAACCTTGAAAGGCATCACCGCCTCAATAAAAGTGGAAGATACAGCAATTCCAAAAAATTTTAAGGCAAGACCGGTGCCATACGCAATATGTCCGGCAGTCGAGGCAGAGCTGAAGAATTTGGAAAAGGCAGGCGTATTATCCAAAATAGATTGGAGCGAATGGGCAACACCCATCGTTCTAGTCATGAAAAAAACATTGAAAAATAACTCTGAGGAACAGAAAATTTTTTGCATCTGTGGGGACTTTAAGGTGACTGTAAACCCAGTCCTTCACACGGTACAGTATCCTCTTCCGAGGATAGAAGATATTTTCGCCTCACTATCCGGAGGGAAACGTTTCACAAAAATTGACTTGGCACAGGCATATCTACAGATGGAGGTTGAGGAGACCTCTAAAAAGTATCTCACAATAAACACACACAAAGGCCTGTACCAGTACAATCGACTGGTTTTTGGAATAGCATCAGCTCCAGCTATCTGGCAAAGAGCTATGGAGCAAGTCCTGCAAGGGATTCCGGGGACTCAATGCTACCTAGGCGACATCCTTATAACAGGAGAAAACGACAACGAGCACCTTGCCAATTTGGAGCAGGTGCTCACTAGGCTGAAAGAACGGGGCCTACGAGCAAATCGCCCCAAGTGCGAATTTTTCCAAAATCAGATATCATATTGTGGCCACATAATTAATAAGGAAGGGTTGCATAAGTCACCTGAAAAAATTGAAGCAGTTATAAAAGCCCCAGCACCTGAAAATGTTTCACAATTAAGGTCATTCCTGGGATTAATAAATTACTATCATAAATTTTTACCGAACTTATCAACTATTCTACACCCTCTTAATGATCTTCTACAGACAGGAGTGATTTGGAAATGGAACGAAGACTGTAAACGTGCCTTCCATAAATGTAAAGACTTAATCACATCCGAGAAAATTTTGGCTCATTACAACCCATCACTACCAATCAGACTGGCGTGCGATGCATCCCCTTACGGCATAGGAGCGGTATTGTCCCATAGATTCCCTGATGGCTCGGAACGGCCGATAGCTTTTGCGTCACGTTCATTGAACTCAGCTGAGCGTAACTATGCCCAGATAGACAGGGAAGCACTCAGCCTGGTATGGGGAGTGAAGAAATTCAACCATTACCTACACGGACAAAAATTTACCTTGCTGACTGACCATCAACCCCTCATCTCCATATTCAACCCTAAAAAAGGTGTCCCCATTATGACGGCACAAAGACTACAAAGGTGGTCCCTTTTTCTAGGGGCACACCAATACAACATTGAATACAAAGGGTCAAAACAGCATGGGAATGCTGACGGTTTATCACGCCTACCATTGCCAACGATAGAAGAGGCACCTACAGTAGACCCAGTAGAGATATTCCACTCTACCATAGTGGAATGTCTACCGGTGACAAATTCTGCCATTGAAAGGGAGACAAGAAATGACCCTACTCTCTCACGGGTCTACGATTTAACAGTGAAGGGATGGCCAGCACATGGCGAACCACTGTTGCCAGCATTCTCGCAAAGAAGAGAACAGCTGTCAGTGTGCCGAGGAACCTTGATGTGTGGAGCCAGAGTGGTGATTCCACCCAAACTCCAGGATAAAGTGCTAAAGGAGCTTCACGAGGGGCATCTGGGTGGAGTGAAAATGAAGAACCTAGCTAGGGCGTTTGTATGGTGGCCAGGTATCGATGGAGACATCGAAGACATGACCAAGAGCTGCCTAGGATGCCAGAAGGTCCAAAATGCTCCGCCACAGGCCCCTCTACATCCATGGGAGTGGCCCTCATCTCCCTGGCAAAGGGTGCACATCGACTTTGCTGGTCCATTTATGGACTCAATGTTCTTAATCGCAGTTGATGCACACTCCAAGTGGCCGGAGGTAATAAAGATGTCCTCCACCACCACGGAAAAAACCATCACAGTATTAAGGACCATATTTGCCAGGAATGGGCTGCCGGAGCAGATATGTTCTGATAATGGACCGCAATTTGTGTCCGAAGAATTCAGAAAGTTCTTAAAGAACAATGGAGTAAAGCACTACACGTCCGCCCCATACCATCCCGCCACCAATGGATTGGCTGAAAGGTTTGTCCAGACCTTCAAGAAGGCCATCAAGGCCATGGGTAATGAAGACATAAAACTTCAGCACAAGGTGGATAACTTCTTATTTGCATATAGGAATGCAACACATATGGTTACTAACCAAACTCCCGCCATGATGTTCTACAATAGAAACCTAAGATGCCGGCTGGATTTGGTCAAGCCCAACATCCGAAAGGACGTGGAGAACCGACAGTTTCAGGGCATGAATGAAAGGCCAACTAGGGCCTTCCAGATAGGCCAACCGGTTTTGGCCCGGGACTACTGTACCGAGAAATGGCAGCCTGGAACTATCTGCACACGATTAGGACCACTGATGTATACCGTGGACATCGGAGACAGCATAATAAGGCGCCATGCTGACCAAATCATCAAGTCATCCGAAAAGGGACAACCTACACCATCACTCTATACATCTAACGATGAAGTAGAGATACCCATATCTACCTCCGATCCGGTGATACTGGAGCCCGATGAACCCGACACTGGCCTTCAAGCCGAATCAGCCTTGCCAGAAGAACCTACTACACCACCAGAAACTACTACACCCCCGAGGCGTTATCCGGACCGAGTCAGGAAGCCTCCTGACAGACTAACTTATAATTGATTAATACAGCAATGTATATTATTTTGCATATAACATGTAATTAATAAACACTTAAAATATGATGTACTAGTTGGCTAGAAGGGGAGGATTTGTGGTGTATGTGCCTTTAAGAGCAATTATGGTGTATGTGCCTTTAAGAGCCCCGGGTGTGCGTAATGCCGGTAATTGCCACTTGGGCTATATAAGCCTGTGCATTGTCTTTATCCTTTAGAAACCCCCCCCAGACTGGCTTAGTAAATACCTAATGAACCAACTCCTGTCTTCAGTGTCTTTATCTACACACGGACACTACAATAGGGACCCCATTCACAAAGGAGACACAGAGAGTGAGTGAGCTTGTCATAGGGACCCCATTCACACAGGAGACACACAGAGTGAGTGAGCTCGTCATGGGGACCCCATTCACACAGGAGACACAGAGAGTGAGCTCGTCATAGGGACCCCATTCACACAGGAGACACAGAGAGTGAGCTCGTCATAGGGACACTATTCACTCAGGAGACACAGAGAGTGAGCTCGTCATAGGGACCCCATTCACACAGGAGACACAGAGGGTGAGCTCGTCATAGGGACCCCATTCACACAGGAGACAGAGAGTGAGCTCGTCATAGGTACCCCATTCACACAGGAGACACAGATAGTGAGAGTGAGCTCGTCATATGGACCCCATTCACAGAGGAGACACAGATAGTGAGAGTGAGCTCGTCATAGGGACCCCATTCTCACAGGAGACACAGAGAGTGAGCTCGTCATAGGGACCCCATTCACACAGCAGACACAGAGACAGTGAGCTCGTCATAGGACCCCATTCACACAGGAGACACAGAGAGTGAGCTCGTCATATGGACCCCATTCACACAGGAGACACACAGAGTGAGTGAGCTCGTCATAGGGACCCCATTCACACAGGAGACACACAGAGTGAGCTCGTCCTGGGGACCCATTTCACACAGGAGACGCACAGAGAGTCAGCTCATTATAGGGACCCCATTCACACAGGAGACACAGTGAGCTCGTCATAGGGACCCCATTCACACAGGAGGCACAGAGAGTGAGTGAGCTTCTGATAGGGACCCCATTCACATAGGAGACACAGAGAGTGAGCTCGTCATAGGGACCCCATTCACACAGGAGACACACAGAGAGAGTGAGCTCGTCATAGGGACCCCATTCACACAGGAGACACAGAGTGAGCTCGTCATAGGGACCCCATTCACACAGGAGACACGCAGAGAGAGTGAACTCGTCATAGGGACCCCATTCACACAGGAGACAGAGAGAGAGTGAGCTCGTCATAGGGACCCCAGTGACACAGGAGACACAGAGAGAGAGAGTGACCTCGTCATAGGGACCCCAGTGACAGAGGAGACACAGAGAGAGAGTGACCTCATCATATGGACCCCATTCACCCAGAAGACACAGAGAGTGACCTCGTCATAGGGACCCCATTCACACAGGAGACACACAGAGAGAGTGAGCTCATCATAGGGACCCCATTCTCACAGGAGACACAGAGAGTGAGCTCGTCATAGGGACCCTATCCACACAGGAGACACAGAGAGTAGGCGTGATAGGGACCACATTCATACAGGAGACACAGAGAGGCAGTGAGCTCGTCATAGGGACCCCATTCACACAGGAGACACAGAGAGTGAGTGAGCACGTCATAGGGACCTCATTCAGACAGGAGACACACAGAATGAGCTCGTCATAGGGACCCCATTCACACAGGAGATGCAGAGAGAGTGAGCTCGTCATAGGGACCCCATTCACACAGGAGGCGGAGAGAGAGTGAGCTCGTCATAGGGACCCCATTCACAGAGGAGACACAGAGAGTGAGTGAGCACGTCATAGGGACCTCATTCAGACAGGAGACACACAGAATGAGCTCGCCATAGGGACCACATTCACACAGGAGACACAGAGAGACAGTGAGCTCTTCATAGGGACCCCATTCACACAGGAGACACAGAGAGTGATCTCGTCATAGGGTACCCATTCACACAGGAGACACACAGAGTGAGCTCATCATAGGGACCCCATTCACACAGGAGACACAGAGAGAGTGAGCTCCTAATAGGGACCCCATTCAGACAGGAGACACAGAGAGAGAGTGAGCTCGTCATTGGGACCCCAGTGACACAGGAGACACACAGACTGAGCTCGTCATAGGGACCCCATTCACACAGGAGACGGAGAGAGAGTGAGCTCGTCATAGGGCCCCATTCACACAGGAGACACAGAGAGTGAGTTCGTCATAGAGACCCCATTCAAACAGGAGACACAGAGAGTGAGCTCATCATAGGGACCCCATTCACACAGCAGACACAGAAAGTGAGCTCATCATAGCGACCCCATTCACACAGGAGACACAGAGAGAGAGTGAGCTCGTCATAGGGACCCCATTCACACAGGAGACGGAGAGACAGTGTGCTCGTCAGAGGGACTCCATTCGCACTGGAGACACACTGAGTGAGCTCGTCATAGGGACCCCATTCACACAGGAGACACAGAGAGTGAGCTCGTCATAGAGACCCCATTCACACAGGAGACAGAGAGTGAGTGAGCTCGTCATAGGGACCCCATTCACACAGGAGACACAGAGTGAGCTCGTCATAGGGACCCCATTCACACAGGAGACACAGAGAGTGAGCTCGTCATAGGTACCCCATTCACACAGGAGACACACAGAGAGAGTGAGCTCGTCATAGGGACCCCATTCACACAGGAGACACAGAGAGTGAGTGAGCTCGTCATAGTGACCTCATTCACACAGGAGAGACAGAGAGTGAGCTCGTCATAGGAACCCCATTCACACAGGAGAGACACAGAGTGAGTGAGCTCGTCATAGGGACCCCATTCACACAGGAGACACAGAGAGTGAGCTCGTCATAGGGAACCCATTCACACAGGAGACACACAGTGAGCTCGCCATAGGGACCCCATTCACACAGGAGACACAGAGAGTGAGCTCATCATAGGGACCCCATTCACACAGGAGACACACAGAGTGAGTTCATCATAGGGACCCCATTCACACAGGAGACACAGAGAGACAGTGAGCTCGTCATAGGGACCCCATTCACACAGGACACACACAGAGTGAGTGAGTGAGCTCGTCATAGGGACACCATTCACACAGGAGACACAGAGAGTGAGCTCATCATAGGGACCCCATTCACACAGGAGACGCAGTTAGTGAGTGACCTCGTCATAGGGACCCCATTCACACAGGAGACACTGAGAGTGTGTGAGCTCATCATAGGGACCCCATTCACACAGGAGACACACAGAGAGTGAGCTCGTCATAGGGACCCCATTCACACAGGAGACACAGAGAGAGCGAGCTCGTCATAGGGACCCCATTCACACAGGAGTCACAGAGAGTGAGCTCGTCCTCGGGACCCCATTCACACAGGAGACGCACAGAGAGTGAGCTCATTATAGGGACCCCATTCACACAGGAGACACAGAGTGAGCTCGTCATAGGGACCCCATTCACACAGGAGACACAGAGAGTGAGTGAGCTTCTCATAGTGACCCCATTCACATAGGAGACACAGAGAGTGAGCTCGTCATAGGGACCCCATTCACACAGGAGACACAGAGAGAGTGAGCTCGTCATAGGGACCCCAGTGACACAGGAGACACAGAGAGAGAGTGACCTCGTCATAGGGACCCCATTCACCCAGAAGACACAGAGAGTGAGCTCGTCATAGGGGCCCCATTCACACAGGAGACACACAGAGAGAGTGAGCTCATCATAGGGACCCCATTCACACAGGAGACACAGAGAGTGAGCTCGTCATAGGGACACTATCCACACAGGAGACACAGAGAGTAGGCGTGATAGGGAGCACATTCACACAGTAGACACAGAGAGACAGTGAGCTCATCATCGGGACCCCATTCACACAGGAGACAGAGAGTGAGTGAGCTCGTCATAGGGACCCCATTCACCCAGGAGACACAGAGAGTAGGTGTCATAGGGATCCCATTCACCCAGGAGAAACAGAGAGTAGGTGTCATAGGGACCCCATTCACACAGGAGACATACAGAGAGTGAGTGAGCTCGTCACAGGGACCCCATTCACACAGGAGACACAGAGAGAGAGTGAGCTCGTCATGGGGACCCCATTCACACAGGAGACACAGAGAGAGAGTGAGCTCGTCATATGGACCCCATTCACACAGGAGACACACAGAGTGAGTGAGCTCGTCATAGGGACCCCATTCACACAGGAGACACACAGAGTGAGTGAGCTCGTCATAGGGACCCCATTCACACAGGAGACACAGAATGAGCTCTTCATAGGGACCCCATTCACACAGGAGACACACAGAGAGTGAGCTCCTAATAGGGACTCCATTCAGACAGGAGACACACAGAGAGAGTGAGCTCGTCATCGGGACCCCATTCACACAGGAGACACAGAGAGTGAGCTCATCATAGGGACCCCAGTCACACAGGAGACACACAGAGTGAGCTCGTCATAGGGACCCCATTCACACAGGCGGCACAGGGAGTGAGCTCGTCATAGGGACCCCATTCACACAGGAGACACAGAGAGAGAGTCAGCTCATCATAGGGACCCCATTCACACAGGAGATATGGAGAGAGAGTGAGCTTGTCATAGGGACCCCATTCACACAAGAGACACACAGTGAGCTCGTCATAGGGTCCCCATTCACACAGGAGACACAGAGACAGTGAGCTCGTCATAGGGACCCCATTCACACAGGAGACACAGAGAGTGAGCTCATCATAGGGACCCCATTCACACAGGAGACACACAGAGTGAGTTCGTCATAGGGACCCCATTCACACAGGCGACACAGAGAGACAGTGAGCTCGTCATAGGGACCCCATTCACACAGGAGACACACAGAGTGAGTGAGTGTGCTCGTCATAGGGACACCATTCACTCAGGAGACACAGAGAGTGAGCTAGTCATAGGGACCCCATTCACACAGGAGACACATGTAGTGTATGTAACGTTCCACCTTTAAGAGAACTATTTTAAGGGTTGCACTACTTTTCTTGGCTGCTGTATACTGTAATACCGGTGGTGTGTAATGATTTATTGGGCAGTTACGCCCTGACCTTCAACTAGTAAAGTCCTGTTAAAGTTTACTCTTGTGGTCTGTGTAGTAATTCGCAATATAACACACAGACTTAACAATGGCGACGAGTACGATCTTACCCTGCGGCAGAGATACATCCAAGGCAGTTTAACGGGCGTCGAGAGGAGGCATCCGCCCTCTTCATTCTGCTGAGAAAAGACTCGGGTCTGCAGAGCAAAGGAAGAAGGAAGAATTCTGACACGAAGCCTTCCATCAGCAACAGGCAGTGATCGTCCCTTCCACCACGGTGGTGGGTGAGCCGATCAGCGACGAGAAGCAAGTCGGCCACGTTGACTGTGAGTAGGGGAGACATTTTTTTTTTTAAACGGAGGATATAAGGGCGGAGAACTCAACCACGGCCGGGGAAAGGAGCCGGACAGAAGTCGGGGCCAGAGGCGCTGAGACTGGGGCAGCGTAAGGCACGGAAGCCGCGGTGCAGGCAAACGCAGCCGGTGTGAGAGACCGGGCTGCAAGCGGGCTGGGAGACGCAACAGCGTCGAGAGCAAGCTCGACCGCGACCGGTAAAAAAAAAGGCCGGGCAGCTACCGAGGCCGCGAGGCGCAGCGACCGAGAACCGCTTGCGCGGGAGAAAATAAAAAAAATAGAAAAACACCGCGGAGAACTCAGCCGCAGCCGGGGGGGGAAAGGACCGGACTGCAAGAGGGGCTGGGAGGCACGATTGAAAACCGCTGGGGAGGGCGGACGCAGCAATACGGCAATCACCGTTACAGCCAGCGGGAGAGACAGAGCCCGAGCGAGCGGGAGAGACAGAGCCCGAGCGAGCGGGAGAGACAGAGCCCGAGCGAGGGAGAACGAGACCGAGCGAGGGAGACCGAACGCGGGAAACCGCCATTTTGAAAGTAGGCGGGGAAGAAGACAAGCACGGGAAACCGCCATTTTGTAAAAAAAAAAAAATAATAATTCTTTTGTTTCTCAAGAAGATCGCGAGGATGCCTAAGCATGGTAACATCAACGATTTCGACCCCGATGTTGAAGATTGGGCCACGTATGTAGAACGCATAGAGATATATTGTAAGGCAAATAAAATATCAGATGAAGATAAAGCACTAACCTTACTAAACTCAATGGGTGCGAAGACATACGGGCTATTGAAGCATCTTCTATCACCAGCTAAACCGGCGGATCAGACTTTCGCTAATATTGTTGCTGTCCTGAAGAATCATTTGAACCCCACACCGCTGATGTTAGCGGAACGATTTAAATTTTATGCGAGAACGCAACTGAAAGAGGAAAGCAACGCGGAGTATTTAATTGAACTGCGCAAGCTAGCGAATTACTGTCAGTTTGGGGAAAGCCTGACAGAGGCACTGAGAGACAAATTCGTGTGTGGATTGTTGAAAGAAGGAACACAAAAGCGGTTGCTTGAAGAGAATGATCTTACACTTGATAAGGCTGTCACTATTGCAGCATCGCACGAAGCCGCAGCGAGAGGCACCGCGGAAATGCAGCTGAAGGCAGCGGTACTCAGCGTAGATCACATGGCTTCGGGTACAACGAAATGTTATCGTTGTGGGAAGACAACACACGATAAGAACCAATGCTGGTTTAAAAACCAGGAATGTAGAAAATGTGGCAAGCTTGGTCACATAGCTAAAGTATGCCGGTCAGGAAAGAAGACCAGCAACAAAAAGTCACCGCAGAAAAAGTACAGAAAGGTACATAAGGTGGCTGAGAAGAGCTCGGATGAACAGAATTCAGATTCAGACTCCAACAGCAAGGAACTGGGTAGTCTGAAAATTCACAATGTGAGTAAGGAAGCTGACCGACAAACTATCTGGGTCACACTGCAGATTGCAGAAGTCCAAGTGAAGATGGAATTGGCGTTGATGGTCATGAATAAGCAAGATTACAAAAAGTTATTCAAACATATTCCCCTACGGGATACGGAGATAGTATTGCAGACATACACGGGGCAAAAAGTATACCCCATCGGAAAGATAAAAGTCAAGGTAATACACAAGGGCAAAGAACACCAAGGAATGGACTTATATGTACGACCTGAGGGAGGTCCACCACTTCTGGGACGGGAGTGGATCAGGAAAATAAATATGGACTGGCACTCCCTAAACGCAATAACGGTAGATTCCGGACAGAAAGATGTCAAACCTGAACGATTGTCCAGAATATTGGATGAGGCTAAAGAGGTGTTCCAACAGGGACTGGGAACACTGAGAGGAATTAAGGCAAAAATCAAGATTGCAGAACATGCAAACCCAAAATTTTTCAAAGCCAGACCGGTACCTTATGCGATACGACCTGCTGTGGAAGCTGAACTGGAAGGGCTTGAACGTTCAGGAGTACTGTCTAAGGTGGACTGGAGTGAGTGGGCCACGCCCATTGTTCCCGTCATGAAGCGTTCATCGAGTAACAAGCCAGGGGAACCGGGGAAGGTCCGCATCTGTGGAGACTTCAAGATCACAGTTAATCCGGTGCTTCACACGGTGCAATATCCGCTTCCGCGGATTGAGGATATCCTTGCTTCATTGTCTGGCGGGAAACACTTCACCAAGATAGACCTGGCGCAAGCGTACTTACAGATGGAAGTTGAGGAAGAGTCGCGCCAGTATCTCACAATCAACACGCACAGAGGCTTGTATCGATATAATAGACTGGTTTTTGGAGTGGCTTCGGCTCCAGCAATTTGGCAGAGGGCCACGGAGCAGGTCTTACAGGGAATTCCAAGCACTCAGTGTTACTTGGACGATATCCTGATTACAGGAGAGGACGAGGAGGAACACCTCGCAAATTTGAAACTGGTGCTCACCAGGTTGAAGGAATATGGCCTTCGAGTTAATCGCCAGAAATGTGAGTTCTTTCAGAAACGGATCTCGTACTGTGGTCATGTCATTGACCAGGAGGGGCTGCACAAGTCACCTGACAAGATCGAAGCTGTTGTGAAGGCCCCCGCTCCGGAAAATGTATCCCAGTTGAGGTCGTTTCTAGGGTTGATTAACTGTTACCATAAGTTTCTGCCAAATCTATCCACGGTGCTGCACCTGCTGAATGCTCTGTTGCAGAAAGAAGTACCATGGAAGTGGAGCGAGGACTGTAAGAAGGCCTTTCGCAAAAGCAAGGCATTGATCACCTCAGAGGAAGTGTTGGCTCACTTCAACCCAACGCTACCTATTCGTCTAGCTTGTGATGCTTCCCCTTATGGTATTGGAGCAGTACTCTCACACAAGTTGCCAAATGGCTCGGAAAGGCCAGTCGCATTTGCATCCAGATCATTGACCTCCGCTGAGCGCAACTATGCTCAGATAGATAGGGAGGCTCTCAGCCTCGTGTGGGGAGTAAAGAAATTCAATCATTACCTACAGGGCCAGAAGTTTACACTGCTGACAGACCACCAGCCGTTGGTATCCATATTCAACCCTAAAAAGGGCGTTTCCATTATGACAGCGCAAAGGCTACAGAGGTGGTCCCTTTTCCTAGGGGCACACCAATATGACATAGAATACAAAGGATCAAAACAGCATGGGAATTGTTTTGATTTCTTTTTGGGTTCAATAAAGACTCATTTCTGAAAGAGAATGTTGTTTAATCTAAAGTCTTGTTCAAGACTTTCTACAGCTTTTTACAGAACACACTATGCTGTGATGCATCTAGAATGAAACTGAAAGTAAAACTCCTCTGGACTGCTTGTCTCTCACATGACCTCTGCTGGTCAGGCACAAGTAATCAAAAACACAGACAAATATGCTGTAAGGCATAAGTAATCAAACACAGACAAATATCATCACTATTTGCTGATATCATTACATCTCCCTTTCTTAAAACAAAAGTATTTTACTTTTAACTAACAACATTTAATGAACTTACATTATCATTATCATGATCAAGGTGTTTTACCTTTGCTTTGTGTGTTCACATGGAATATGTCAATACACTAGAACTTGAAGAAAGAATAAGATAACATTACTTCCTTCTTTAACAATAGTCCTTAAATTTGCTCAATGAGTCTCTCGGGAGGCTTCACGTGTCTTGAGGATTTTCTGATTGATTGTCCTTGAATCTGAGTTGTTGCCTCAGATGATTGGTTCTCAGCTGTGTGACCAGGTTGTTCACCAGTATCAGTCTCTTGACCTGCTGTGGCTGGTCCCATGAGAAGATCTCGACGATTTCTTCTCAGAACAGCACCCTCATCTGTCTGAATGGTGTATGATCTTGGTTGAACTTCACTCAGGACAGTTCCCTTCTGAGTCCATGTGTTTGTTTTGTCTTTCAACCTTACTTGGTCACCAGTGTAGAGTTCAGGTAGGTTTTGTGTTCCTCTGTCATAGTAGTACTTTTGCTTTTCTTTCTGTTGCTCTTTGAACTTCCTCACTTTCTCCCCCTCTTTTGTTTTCAGGAGGTTCTCCGGGATGGGTAGGTTTGACCTTAGCCGACGTCCCATCAGGAGTTGGGCTGGTGACATACCACACTCGAGCGGCGTTGTGCGGTATACAAGCATGCTTTGGTAGAAATCAGTTCCACTGTCTTTTGCCTTGTACATCAGTCTTTTCACTGTCTGGACCGATTTTTCCACTAGTCCATTGGACTGTGGATAGTGAGGACTTGACGTTGTGTGGACAAAGTCCCACTCTTTGGCAAAGTGTCGGAAATTTGCATTGTTAAACTGGGGTCCGTTGTCTGTGAAGACCTCGCTTGCCACGCCATGTCTGGAGAATATGGCTTTCATACTTCTTATCACAGCTTCTGCAGTGGTGGTGTACAGTCTACAAACCTCTGGATACAGGGAGTAATAGTCTGTGACGACAAGATAGTCCTTCCCTTGACATACGAATAGGTCAGCGCCTACCTTCTGGTAAGGTCTGTCTGGCGCTGGGTGTGGCTTCAGTGGTTCTACCGGATTGCTTGCTCGATATTTCAGGCATATTGTGCAGTTTGACACCTCATTTGTCACATCTTGGTTGATTCGTGGCCAGTACATCACCTCTCGTGCTCTTTTCTTACACTTTTCGATTCCCAGATGTCCTCCATGGATCTTTTTTAGCATCTCTCTTCTCAGACTCTTTGGGATAACTATTTTACTTCCTTTGTAGATGATGTCTTCGACCACTGATAGTTCCGCCCTGCAGTTCCAGTACTCTGCTATATCAGGTGAGCAGTCTTGCTTCATGTTGGGCCATCCATCCAAGATGCTTTTTCTCAGTCGTCTCATTGTTTCATCTTTGTTTGTCTCAGTCTTTATGAGCTCCATTTTTGCATCTGCTATGGGCAGTGCACTTGTGATCATGTCCACGTAGGCGTTCACTTTTTCATCCATTGTGATGTTTGCGGGCTCACTTGGGTCAACAGCTCTGGACAACGTGTCTGCTGTATACATCAGCTTACCTGGTGTGTACGCAACATTCAGTGTATAGCGTTGCAGCCTGATCATCATTCTTTGTATTCTAAGCGGACAGCTATTCAGTGGCTTTTGGAACAATGCAATCAAGGGCTTATGGTCAGTCTCTACACTGATTGCTTGTCCTGCCACAAACTGGTGAAATCTTTCACAGGCGTATGTGATGCTGAGCAGCTCCTTTTCTATTTGAGCATATCGCGTCTCCGCGTCTGTCATTGAGCGCGATGCATATGCAATAGGTTGCCAGTAGTCATATTGTTGCAGAAGAACGGCACCGAGCCCACTCTGTGATGCATCTGATGATATCTTGATGGGCCTCGCTGGGTCATAAAACCTCAGAACTGGTTCCTCTGTGAGCAGTTTCTTTAGATCGCTCCATGACTTCTCATGCTCATGATTCCATTCCCATTCTATGTTCTTTTCAGTTAGTCTTCTCAGTGGCGCTATTTTTTCTGAGAGGTTGGATATGAATTTACCCATGTAGTTGATCATTCCATTAAACCTCTGCACGTCCTTTTTGCATTGTGGCCTTGGCATATTCTCAATGGCAGGCATCTTTCTGGGATCTGGTCTGATGCCCTCACTGCTAAGGATATCTCCCACGAATGTCAGTTCTGTCACCCCGAGCTGGCATTTCTCTCTATTCAGCTTCAGGTTTGTTTTCCTTGTTGCTTCCAGCACTTTTTTCAGTCTCTCGTCATGCTCAGTTCTCGTGGTTCCCCATACTATGATGTCATCCATTGATGTATCAACTCCCTCCAGGTGCTCATAGATCATATGGATAGTCTTGTGATACACTTCAGGAGCTGAGGCAATGCCAAATGGTAACCTTAGGAATCTGTATCTGCCAAATGGAGTGTTGAACGTGCACAGTCTTGAACTTGCTTCGTCCAGCTTCATCTGCCAAAATCCTGAGGACGCATCTAACTTGCTGAAATATTTTGCATTTGCAAACTGTGCCATTATTTCCTCACGTGTAGGAAGCTTGAAGTGCTCTCTCTTTATTGCTCTGTTTAGATCTCTTGGATCCAGGCAAATTCTGAGCTTTCCATTCTTTTTGTCCACTACGACGAGGGAACTCACCCACTCAGTTGGCTCATCTATCTTCTGAATCACGTTCAGGCTTTCCATCCTGTCCAACTCTGCCTTCAGTTGCTTTTGAAGAGCAAACGGAACTTTTCTGCATGGATGTATGACCGGTGTCATACTTTTATCTACTCCACAACTCTATACGCCTAATGATGAAGCAGAGATACCCATAGTATCTACCTCTGATCCGGTAATACTGGAATCAGATGAACCTGACACTGGCATTCAAGCCGAATCGACCTTGCCAGAAGAACCTACTACACCACCGAAAACTACTACACCACCGAGGCATTATCCGGACCGAGTCAGGAAGCCTCCAGAGAGACTGAATCTGTGAACTGTTTTTACATGAGGTTGTGTATATATGTTATGATGTTATGTTTAATGGGAATATATACTGCAACCTAAAAAGGGAGGATTGTAGTGTATGTAACGTTCCACCTTTAAGAGAACTATTTTAAGGGTTGCACTACTTTATCTTGGCTGCTGTATACTGTAATAGCGGTGGTGACCACACCGGTATATAAGTGCTGTGTAATGATTTATTGGGCAGTTCCGCCCTGACCTTCAACCAGTAAAGTCCTGTTAAAGTTTACTCTTGTGGTCTGTGTAGTAATTCGCAATATAACACACAGACTTAACAACACAGAGGGTGAGCTCGTCATAGGGACCACATTCACACAGGAGACAGAGAGTGAGCTCGTCATAGGGACCCCATTCACACAGGAGACACAGATAGTGAGAGTGAGCTCGTCATATGCACCCATTCACACAGGAGACACAGATAGTGAGAGTGAGCTCGTCATAGGGACCCCATTCTCACAGGAGACACAGAGAGTGAGCTCGTCATAGGGACCCCATTCACACAGCAGACACAGAGACAGTGAGCTCGTCATAGGGATCCCATTCACACAGGAGACACAGAGAGTGAGCTCGTCATAGGGACCCCATTCAAACAGCACAGAGTCAGTGAGCTCGTCATAGGGACCCCATTCACACAGGAGACACAGAGAGTGAGTGAGCTTGTCATAGGGACCCCATTCACACAGGCGACACAGAGAGTGAGCTCGTCCTAGAGACCCATTTCACATAGGAGACGCACAGAGAGTGAGCTCATTATAGGGACCCCATTCACACAGGAGACACAGTGAGCTCGTCATAGGGACCCCATTCACACAGGAGACACAGAGAGTGAGTGAGCTTCTCATAGGGACCCCATTCACATAGGAGGCCCAGAGAGTGAGCTCGTCATAGGGACCCCATTCACACAGGAGACACACAGAGAGAGTGAGCTCGTCATAGGGACCCCATTCACACAGGAGACACAGAGTGAGATCGTCATAGGGACCCCATTCACACAGGAGACATGCAGAGAGAGAGAGCTCATCATAGGGACCTCATTCACACAGGAGACACAGAGAGAGTGAGCTCGTCATAGGGACCCCAGTGACACAGGAGACACAGAGAGAGAGTGAGCTCGTCATAGGGACCCCAGTGACAGAGGAGATACAGAGAGAGTGAGCTCGTCATAGGGACCCTATCCACACAGGAGACACAGAGAGTAGGCGTGATAGGGACCACATTCACAGAGGAGACACAGAGAGACAGTGAGCTCGTCATAGGGACCCCATTCACACAGGAGACACAGAGAGTGAGTGAGCTCGTCATAGGGACCCCATTCACACAGGAGACACACAGAGAGAGTGAGCTCGTCATAGGGACCCCATTCACGCAGGAGACACACAGAGAGAGTGAGCTCGTCATAGGGACCTCATTCACACAGGAGACACAGAGAATGAGCTCGTCATAGGGACCCCATTCACACAGGAGACACAGAGAGAGTGACCTCGTCATAGGGACCCCATTCACACAGGAGACAGAGAGAGAGTGAGCTCGTCATAGGGACCCCATTCACAGACGAGATGGAGAGAGAGTGAGCTCGTCATAGGGATCCCATTCACACAGGAGACACAGAGAGTGAGTTCTTCATAGGGACCCCATTCACACAGGAGACACAGAGAGAGTGAGCTCCTAATAGGGACCCCATTCAGACAGGAGACACAGAGAGAGAGTGAGCTCGTCATCGGGACCCCATTCACACAGGAGACAGAGAGAATGAGCTCGTCATAGGGTACCCATTCACACAGGAGTCACACAGAGTGAGCTCGTCTTAGGGACCCCAGTGACACAGGAGACACACAGAGTGAGCTCTTCATAGAGACCCCATTCACACAGGAGACACAGAGAGAGAGTGAGCTCGTCATAGGGACCCCATTCACCCAGGAGACACAGAGAGTGAGCTCGTCATAGGGACCCCATTCACACAGGAGACGGAGAGAGAGTGAGCTCGTCATAGGGCCCCATTCACACAGGAGACACAGAGAGAGAGTGAGCTCGTCATCGGGACCCCATTCACACAGGAGACACAGAGAGTGAGTTCGTCATAGAGACCCCATTCAAACAGGAGACACAGAGAGTGAGCTAATCATAGGGACCCCATTCACACAGGAGACACACAGAGTGAGCTCGTCATAGGGACCCCATTCACACAGGAGACACAGAGAGTGAGCTCGTCAAAGGGACCCCATTCACACAGCAGACACAGAAAGTGAGCTCGTCATAGCGACCCTATTCACACAGGAGACACAGAGAGAGAGTGAGCTCGTCATAGGGATCGCATTCACACAGGAGACGGAGAGAGTGTGCTCATCATAGGGACCCCATTCGCACAGGAGACACACTGAGTGAGCTCGTCATAGGGACCCCATTCACACAGGAGACACAGAGAGAGAGTGAGCTCGTCAAAGAGACCCCATTCACACAGGAGACAGAGAGTGAGTGAGCTCGTCATAGGGACCCCATTCACACAGGAGACACAGAGTGAGCTCGTCATAGGGACCCCATTCACACAGGAGACACACAGAGAGTGAGCTCGTCATAGGGACCCCATTCACACAGGAGACACAGAGAGACAGTGAGTTCGTCATAGGGACCCCATTCACACAGGAGACACAGAGAGTGAGCTCGTCATAGGGATCACATTCACACAGGAGTCACAGAGAGTGAGCTCGTCCAACGGACCCCATTCACACAGGAGACGCACAGAGAGTGAGCTCATTATAGGGACACCATTCAGACAGGAGACACAGAGTGAGCTCGTCATAGGGACCCCATTCACACAGGAGACAGAGAGTAAGTGAGCTTCTCATAGGGACCCCATTCACACAAGTGACACAGAGAGAGTTAGCTCGTCATAGGGACTTCATTCACACAGGAGACACAGAGAGTGAGCTCGTCATAGGGACCCCATTCACACAGGAGACACACAGAGTGAGTGGGCTCGTCATAGGGACCCCATTCACACAGGAGACACAGAGAGTGAGTGTGCTCGTCATAGGGACCCCTTTCACACAGGAGATACGGAGAGAGAGTGAGCTCGTCATAGGGACCCCATTCACACAGGAGACACAGAGAGTGAGCTTGTCATAGGGACCCCATTCACACAGCAGACACAGAGAGACAGTGAGTTCGTCATAGGGACCCCATTCACACAGGAGACACAGATAGAGAGTGAGCTCATTTTAGGGACCCCATTCACACAGGAGACACAGAGAGTGAGCTCGTCATAGGGACCCCATTCACACAGGAGACACAGAGAGTAAGCTCGTCATAGGGACCCAATTCACACAGGAGACAGAGAGTGAGCTCATGATAGGGACCCCATTCACACAGGAGACACAGAGAGTGAGCTCGTCATAGGGACCCCATTCACACAGGAGACGGAGAGAGAGTGAGCTCGTCATAGGGACCCCATTCACACAGGAGACACAGAGAGTGAACTAATCATAGGGACCCCATTCACACAGGAGACACACAGAGTGATCTCGTCATAGGGACCCCATTCACACAGGAGACACAGAGAGTGAGCCCGTCATAGGGACCCCATTCACACAGGAGACACACAGAGTGAGCTCGTCATAGGGACCCCATTCACACAGGAGACACAGACAGTGAGCTCGTCATAGGGACCCCATTCACACAGGAGACACAGAGAGTGAGCCCGTCATAGGGACCCCATTCACACAGGAGACACAGAGAGTGAGTGAGCTTGTGATAGGGACCCCATTCACACAGGAGACACAGAGAGAGTGAGCTCGTCATAGGGACTACATTCCCACAGGAGGCACAGAGAGTGAGCTCGTCCTACAGGCCCATTTCACACAGGAGACGCACAGAGAGTGAGCTCATTATAGGGACCCCATTCACACAGGAGACACAGTGAGCTCGTCATAGGGACCCCATTCACATAGGAGACACAGAGAGTGAGTGAGCTTCTCATAGGGACCCCATTCACATAGGAGACCCAGAGAGTGAGCTCGTCATAGGGACCCCATTCACACAGGAGACACACAGAGAGAGTGAGCTCCTCATAGGGACCCCATTCACACAGGAGACACAGAGTGAGATCGTCATAGGGACCCCATTCACACTGGAGACACGCAGAGAGAGAGCTCGTCATAGGGACCTCATTCACACAGGAGACACAGAGAGAGTGAGCTCGTCATAGGGACCCCAGTGACACAGGAGACACAGAGAGAGACTGAGCTCGTCATAGGGACCCCAGTGACAGAGGAGACACAGAGAGAGTGAGCTCATCATAGGGACCCTATCCACACAGGAGACACAGAGAGTAGGCGTGATAGGGACCACATTCACAGAGGAGACACAGAGAGACAGTGAGCTCGTCATAGGGACCCCATTCACACAGGAGACACACAGAGAGAGTGAGCCCGTCATAGGGACCCCATTCACACAGGAGACACAGAGAGTGAGCTCGTCATAGGGACCCCATTCACACAGGAGACACACAGAATGAGCTCGTCATAGGGACCCCATTCACACAGGAGACACAGAGAGAGTGAGCTCATCATAGGGACCCCATTCACACAGGAGACACAGAGAGTGAGCTCGTCATAGGGACCCCATTCACACAGGAGACACACAGAATGAGCTCGTCATAGGGACCCCATTCACACAGGAGACACAGAGAGAGTGAGCTCATCATAGGGACCCCATTCACACAGGAGACACAGAGAGTGAGTGAGCTCGTCATAGGGACCTCATTCACACAGGAGACACACAGAATGAGCTCGTCATAGGGACCCCATTCACACAGGAGACACAGAGAGAGTGAGCTCATCATAGGGACCCCATTCACACAGGAGACAGAGAGTGAGCTCGTCATAGGGACCCCATTCACAGACGAGATGGAGAGAGAGTGAGCTCGTCATAGGGATCCAATTCACACAGGAGACACAGAGAGTGAGTTCTTCATAGGGACCCCATTCACACAGGAGAAACAGAGAGAGTGAGCTCCTAATAGGGACCCCATTCAGACAGGAGACACAGAGAGAGAGTGAGCTCGTCATCGGGACCCCATTCACACAGGAGACACAGAGAATGAGCTCGTCATAGGGTACCGATTCACACAGGAGTCACACAGAGTGAGCTCGTCTTAGGGACCCCAGTGACACAGGAGACACACAGAGTGAGCTCTTCATAGAGACCCCATTCACACAGGAGACACAGAGAGAGAGTGAGCTCGTCATAGGGACCCCATTCACCCAGGAGACACAGAGAGTGAGCTCGTCATAGGGACCCCATTCACACAGGAGACGGAGAGAGAGTGAGCTCGTCATAGGGCCCCATTCACACAGGAGACACAGAGAGAGAGTGAGCTCGTCATCGGGACCCCATTCACACAGGAGACACAGAGAGTGAGTTCGTCATAGAGACCCCATTCAAACAGGAGACACAGAGAGTGAGCTAATCATAGGGACCCCATTCACACAGGAGACACACAGAGTGAGCTCGTCATAGGGACCCCATTCACACAGGAGACACAGAAAGTGAGCTCGTCATAGCGACCCTATTCACACAGGAGACACAGAGAGAGAGTGAGCTCGTCATAGGGACCCCATTCACACAGGAGACGGAGAGAGTGTGCTCGTCATAGGGACCCCATTCACACAGGAGACACACTGAGTGAGCTCGTCATAGGGACCCCATTCACACAGGAGACACAGAGAGAGAGTGAGCTCGTCATAGAGACCCCATTCACACAGGAGACAGAGAGTGAGTGAGCTCGTCATAGGGACCCCATTCACACAGGAGACACAGAGTGAGCTCGTCATAGGGACCCCATTTACACAGGAGACACACAGAGAGTGAGCTCGTCATAGGGACCCCATTCACACAGGAGACACAGATAGACAGTGAGTTCGTCATAGGGACCCCATTCACACAGGAGACACAGAGAGTGAGCTCGTCATAGGGATCACATTCACACAGGAGTCACAGAGAGTGAGCTCGTCCTACGGACCCCATTCACACAGGAGACGCACAGAGAGTGAGCTCATTATAGGGACACCATTCAGACAGGAGACACAGAGTGAGCTCGTCATAGGGACCCCATTCACACAGGAGACACAGAGAGTGAGTTCGTCATAGGGACCCCATTCACACAGGAGACGGAGAGAGAGTGAGCTCCTCTTCGGGACCCCATTCACACAGGAGACACAGAGGGTGAGCTCGTCATAGGGACCCCATTCACACAGGAGACACACAGAGTGAACTAATCATAGGGACCCCATTCACACAGGAGACACACAGAGTGAGCTCGTCATAGGGACACCATTCACACAGGAGACACAGAGAGAGTGAGCTCGTCGTAGGGACCCCATTCACACAGGAGACAGAGAGAGAGTGAGCTCGTCATCGGGACCCCATTCACACAGGAGACACAGAGAGAGTGAGCTCATCATAGGGACCCCATTCACACAGGAGACAGAGAGTGAGTGAGCTCATCATAGGGACCCCATTCACACAGGACACACAGAGGGTGAGCTCGTCATAGGGACCCCATTCACATAGGAGACACAGAGTTAGCTCGTCATAGGGACCCCATTCACACAGGAGACACAGAGTGTGAGTGAGCTCGTCATAGGGACCCCATTCACACAGGAGATACAGAGGGTGAGCTCGTCATAGGGACCCCATTCACACAGGAAACACAGAGAGAGAGTCAGCTCATCATAGGGACCCCATTCACACAGGAGATACGGAGAAAGACTGAGCTTGTCATAGGGACCCCATTCACAAAGGAGATACGGAGAGAGAGTGAGCTCGTCATAGGGACCCCTTTCACACAGGCGACAGAGAGAGTGAGCTCGTCATAGGGACCCTATTCACAAAGGAGACACAGAGAGTGAGCTCGTCATAGGGACCCCATTCACACAGCAGACACAGAGAGACAGTGAGCTCGTCATAGGGACCCCATTCACACAGGAGACACAGAGAGTGAGCTCGTCATAGGGACCCCATTCACACAGCAGACACAGAGAGACAGTGAGCTTGTCATAGATACCCCATTCACACAGGAGAAACAGAGAGAGAGTGAGCTCGTCATAGGGACCCCATTCACACAGGAGACACAGAGAGTGAGCTCGTCATAGGGACCCCGTTCACACAGGAGACACAGAGAGTGAGCTCGTCATAGGGACCCAATTCACACAGGAGACACACAGAGAGTGAGTGAGCTCGACATAGGGACCCCATTCACACAGGAGACAGAGAGTGAGCTCATGATCGGGACCCCATTCACACAGGAGACACAGAGAGTGAGCTCGTCATAGGGACCCCATTCACACAGGAGACACAGAGAGTGAGATCGTCATAGCAACCCCATTCACACAGGAGATACAGATAGTGAGAGTGAGCTCGTCATAGGGACCCCATTCACACAGGAGACACAGAGAGTGAGATCGTCATAGGGACCCCATTCACACAGGAGACACAGAGAGAGAGTGAGCTCGTCATAGGGACCCCATTCACACAGGAGGCACAGAGAGTGAGCTCGTCATAGGGACCCCATTCACACAGGAGACACAGAGAGAGTGAGCTCATCATAGGGACCCCATTCACACAGGAGACACAGAGAGAGTGAGCTCGTCATAGGGACTCCATTCACACAGGAGACACAGAGAGTGAGCTCGTCATAGGGACCCCATTCACACAGGAGACACAGAGAGTGAGCTCGTCATAGGGACCCCATTCACACAGCAGACACAGAGAGTGAGATCGTCATAGCAACCCCATTCACACAGGAGACACAGAGAGTGAGCTCGTCATAGGGACCCCATTCACACAGGAGACACACAGAGTGAGTGAGCTCGTCATAGGGACACCATTCACACAGGAGACACAGAGAGAGTGAGCTCGTCATCGGGACCCCATTCACACAGGAGACACAGAGAGTGAGCTCATCATAGGGACCCCAGTCACGCAGGAGACACACAGAGAGAGTGAGCTCGTCATAGGGACCCCATTCACACAGGAGACACAGAGAGTGAGCTCGTCATAGGGACCCCATTCACACAGGAGACACACAGAGTGAGTGAGCTCGTCATAGGGACACCATTCACACAGGAGACACAGAGAGAGTGAGCTCGTCATCGGGACCCCATTCACACAGGAGACACAGAGAGTGAGCTCATCATAAGGACCCCAGTCACACAGGAGACACACAGAGTGAGCTCGTCATAGGGACCCCATTCACACAGGACACAGAGAGTGAGCTCGTCGGAGGGACCCCATTCACACAGGAGACACAGAGAGTGAGCTCGTCATAGGGACCCCATTCACACAGGAGACACGCAGAGAGTGAGCTCATCATAAGGACCCACATTCACACAGGAGACACAGAGAGTGAGCTCGTCATAGGGAGCCCATTGACACAGGAGACGGAGAGAGAGTGAGCTCGTCATAGGGACTGATATACCTATCAATTCATCCAATGAGAAGCGACGAGTTAAGATAGTAACTATAGGTTTTTATTGGCTAAATGACAGAGCCCACCCTCGTGGGTGATCGGATCCAACAAGGAGGAATACCAGCCAGTCGACCACCTTTATGCCTGGGCAAGCAGGCGGAGCCATGGGCGGAGTCAGCTGTGGGCAGCCCAGGTATAACAGCGTGACAAGAGGTGACCTTGTGTAGTGATACAACAGTGTAAACAGTGATAACCATAGTGTAACGATATAAACAGTGATAACCATAGTGTAACGATAGTGAACGATAAAAGTGGTTTACCACATTCACCCCTTGTTTAGATTTGAGTCCGGCGGGGTGAAGTGTACTACCAGTTCGGGTATGTCAGTCTGTCCGGAGGCCTCGTAAGTCTTTCTGATCGGCGCAGCAGCGGTGGCGGTGATGCAGTATCCGATGTTAATGCTGGTGTCTGCGTGGTCGGCGAAGGCTCGTGGGGTTCCGGCATGCCGTCTACCTGGGCTGGATTTGGGGGGGTGGTGCGGGGTAACGGTGGTGTCTCAGGGGTGCCCGAGGGTGCAAGGTCTCGTAAGGAGACTGTGTCCTCCCGCCCGTCTGGGTATGCCACATAGGCGTACTGGGGGTTGGCGTGCAGGAGGTCCACCCTCTCGACCAGGGGGTCCATTTTTATGGGCCCTCACGTGCTTTCGCAGCAAGACGGTCCCCGGAGAAGTCAGCCATGTTGGTAGCGAGGTTCCCGTAGTCGACTTCCTGGGGAAAACAAACATTCGTTCATGGGGTGTGGCGTTAATGGCCGTGCAAAGCAGTGACCGGATGGAATGCAGCGCTGCCGGGAGGACTTCCTGCCAGCGAGAGGTTGGCAGGCCCTTAGACTTTAAGGCTAAGAGAACGGCCTTCCAGACAGTCGTGTTCTGACTGGGTGTTCTTGTACACCAGTCACTGAAGGCGAGCATGCAGGTGCAACAGGCGGTCAAGAAGGCAAACGGTATGCTGGCCTTCATAGCAAAAGGGTTAGAATACAGGAACAGGGATACCTTGCTGCAGCTGTACAGGGCACTGGTGAGACCACACCTCGAGTACTGTGTACAGTTTTGGTCGCCTCATCTGAGGAAGGATGTTCTTGCCATGGAGGGGGTGCAGCGGCGATTCACCAGGCTGATACCAGGAATGGCGGGAATGACCTATGAGGAGAGACTATGTAGTTTAGGGATGTACACACTGGAGTTTAGAAGATTGAGAGGGGACCTCATAGAAGTGTATAAAATTCTGACAGGTCTAGACAGACTGGATGCAGAAGGAATGTTTCCCTTGGCGGGTGAGAACAGAACTAGAGGACATAATTTAAGGATAAGGGCTAAACCATTTAGGACAGAGATGAGGGGGAATTTCTTCACTCAGAGAGTGGTGAACCTGTGGAACTCATTGCCACAGAGGGCAGTGTACGCCAGCTCATTAAATATATTTAAGAGGGAATTAGATATATTTCTACGGGCAAAAGGGGTTAAGGGTTACGGAGAGAAGGCGGGGACGGGATACTGAATTAAAGGATCAGCCATGATCTCATCGAATGGCGGAGCAGGCACGAAGGGCCGAATGGCCTACTCCTGCTCCTATCTTCTATGTATCTATGTATCTATGTATCTATGTTCTCTCTTTCCACCTGGCCGTTCCCTCGGGGGTTGTAGCTGGTGGTCCTGCTTGCAGCAATGCCTCTCGCTAGTAGGAACTGGCGAAGTTCCTCGCTCATGAGATATGAGCCCTGGTCACTATGTATATAGTTCGGGAACCCGAACAAGGCAAAGAGGTCGTTCAGGCATTTGATGACCGTGGTACTGGTCATGTCTGGGCAGGGGAAGGCAAAGGGGAAACGGGAGTACTCATCAATGATGTTGAGGAGGTACACATTACGGTCAGAGGACGGGAGGGGCCCCTTAAAATCGATGCTCAAGCGCTCGAAGGGGCGGGTGGCCTTGATCAGGCTTGCTCTGTCCGGCCTAAAGAAATGCGGTTTGCATTCGGCACAGGTTTGGCAGTTCCTGGTCATGGTCCTGACCTCCTCGATGGAGTACGGCAGGTTGCGGGCCTTAATGAAGTGGTAAAGTCTGGTGACCCCGGGGTGGCAGAGGTCGTTGTGGAGGGTCTGCAGTCTATCAATTTGCGCGTTGGCGCATGTACTTCGTGATAGAGCATCTGGGGGTTCGTTCAGTTTACCAGGCCGGTACAAGATATCATAATCATAGGTGGAGAGCTCGATTCTCCACCTCAAGATCTTGTCGTTCTTGATTTTGCCCCTCAGCTTGTTATTAAACATAAAAGCGACCGAACGCTGGTCGGTGAGGAGGGTAAATCGTTTGCCTGCCAGGTAATGCCTCCAGCGTCGTACTGCCTCCACGATCGCCTGGGCCTCCTTCTCGACCGAAGAGTGTCGGATCTCAGGGCCCTGGAGGGTCCTTGAGAAGAAGGCCACAGGTCTCCCTGCCTGGTTAAGGGTTGCAGCTAGGGCGAAGTCGGATGCATCACTCTCCACTTGGAAAGGGATAGACTCATCTACTGCGTTGTGGCCTTAGCAATGTCTCCCTTTATGAGGGAGAAGGCTGCGCACGCTTCTGCCGTCGGGGGAAGGAGGTGGACTTCATGAGGGGTCTGGCTTTGTCCGCATAATTCGGCACCCATTGGGCATAGTAAGCGAAGAGCCCCAGGGTTCTCTTCAGTGCCTTTGAACAGTGGGGGAGGGGAAGCTCCATGAGGGGGCGCATTCTTTCGGGGTCGGGGCCGATGACTCCGTTCTTTACTACGCAGCCGAGGATGGCAAGACGCGAGGTGTTAAACACACATTTCTCCTTATTGTAAGTGAGGTTCAGCCGTTCGGCCGTACGGAGGAATTTCTCCAGATTAACATCGTGGTCCTGCCGGTCGCGGCCGCAGATGGTGACGTTATCTAGATAAGGGAACGTGGCCTGCAGCCCGTTCTGGTCAACCATCCGGTCCATCTCCCTTTGGAAGACCGAAACCCCGTTGGTGACACCGAAGGGAACCCTAAAGAAGTGGTAGAGGCGGCCATTCGCCTCGAAGGCGGTATACTGGCGGTCCTCAGGGCGGATAGGGAGTTGGTGATAGGCCGACTTAAGGTCGATGGTGGAGAATACCCGGTACTGTGCAATCTGATTGACCATATCAGATATGCGGGGAAGGGGGTATGCGTCCAGCTGGGTGTACCGGTTTATGGTTTGGCTGTAGTCGATGACCAGGCGGTTTTTATTGCCGGTCTTAACGACTACGACCTGGGCACGCCAGGGGCTGTTGCTCCTCTCGATGATGCCCTCCTTCAGGAGACGCTGCACCTCAGAGCTAATAAAAGCTCTGTCCCCGGCGCTGTACCGCCTGCTCTTGGTGGCGACGGGTTTACAGTCGCGGGTGAGGTTAGCGAACAGGGAGGGGGGCGGGACCTTGAGGGTGGATAGGCCGCAGGTGGTACGCGGTGGGCGGTTTAAAGGCTGCTGGTTGTCGACTGTGAGTGGGGGGAGGGGTCCACCGTATGCCAAAGTGACATTTTGAAGGTGGGATTGGAAGTCCAGCCCTAGTAGGACGGCAGCGCAGAGCTGGGGCAGGACGAGGAGTTTAAAATTTTTATACTCCGTGCCCCTAACCGACAGGGTCACAACACAGTAGCCGCTGATGTCTGTGGAATGGGACCTCGACGCCATCGAGATCCGGTTGCGCGTTGGCCGGACAGTGAGGGAGTAGTGGCTCACCGTGTCTGGATGGATGAAACTCTCCGTGCTTCCGCTGTCGAACAGGCAGGTCGTGGCGTGGCCGTTTACTTTGATGTCCATCATGGACTTGGACAGGTGATGCGGGCGAGCTTGGTCCAGTGTGACGGAGGCTAGTGTATGGCTGAGCGAGCTGCTGTAGTCTGCGGGTGAGGCGGTGGTCGGGTCTGGAGACAAGGTGGCGGACGAGTGTGGTGGACAAAATGGCGGCGCCCACGACGTTGAATAAAATGGCGGAGAAGATGGCCGCCCCCACAACTCACATGAGGCCCTGCTGGCGTCGGTGGCCTTGATCAAAGATGGCCGCCCCCACGACTCACACGAGGGGATACTGGCATCTGTGGCATTGATGAAAGATGGCCGCCCCCACAACTCGCATGAGGCACTGCTGGCGTCTGTGGCTCTCCCCCTGCAGGCCTTCGCGAAGTGGCCTTTCTTGTGGCAATCGGAGCAGGTCGCGTTTCTTGCAGGGCAGTGCGTCCTCGGGTGTTTCGCCTGGCCACAGAAGAAGCAGCCGGCGGCCCGATCGCGGGGCTCCGATGTCGCAGCCGGTACCGGGGGTGGTGGTCCCGATCGGTTCTGGGGCGCCAACGCTGAGGTAGGTCCCAGAGGCGGCGGTGCGAGGGGTATTGCGGCCGGGGTCGGGCCCGAGTCCCAGGGTCGCGCGGCACAGTACCTGGAATACGCCTCGAGGTCCCGATGGGCCACTTCCAGAGAGCGAGCGAGGGCTGCAGTTGTATTCAGGTTGAGGTCCTTTGATTCCAGCAGTCTTTGCCGTGAGTAGTCGGACCGAAGGCCTTTCACGAAGGCATCGCGGATATTCCCTTCAGTATTTTCTGCTGCCGTTACAGCTTTAAAGTCACAGTCCCTGCCGAGTGTTTGTAGCGCCCGTAAAAATTCATCTACAGACTCTCCTGGCTGTTGCGAGCGGGATCTTAGGAGATGTCTGGCAAACATTGAATTTACTGGGCTCCGGTACTGCTCTTTCAGCAGATTGAGGGCGTCCTCGTATGTAGTAAGGTCCTGGATGAATGCAAATACTTTAGGGCTCACTTGGGTGGTCAGAACTCTTAGTTTGGATCCCGGAGGCACGCCGGATTCTCCCAGGTAGGATTCGAAACAGCTCAGCCAGTGTTTGAAGTCGAGGGCTGAGTTCGCTGCCTGTGGGTTTAGATCCAAGTACGGCGGTCGGAGGGCTCGCAGCCAGGCCGGCTGCTGTGGCTGTTGTAGCTGGCCGTTTGGCTGGTCGTTTGGCTGCTCCGGTCCACTCATTTCAAAATTTAGCCAATAAAATTGATATACCTATCAATTCATCCAATGAAAAGCGACGAGTTAAGATAGTAACTATAGGTTTTTATTGGCTAAATGACAGAGCCCACCCTCGTGGGTGATCGGGTCCAACAAGGAGGAATACCAGCCAGTCGACCACCTTTATACCTGGGCAAGCAGGCGGAGACATGGGCGGAGTCAGCTGTGGTCAGCCCAGGTATAACAGCGTGACAAGAGGTGACCTTGTGCAGTGATACAACAGTGTAAACAGTGATAACCATAGTGTAATGATATAAACAGTGATAACCATAGTGTAACGATAGTGAACGATAAAAGTGGTTTACCACAGGGACCTCATTCACACAGGAGACACAGAGATTGAGCTAATCATAGGGACCCCATTCACACAGGGTGAGCTCGTCATAGCGACCCCATTCACACAGCAGACACAGAGAGTGAGCTCGTCATAGCGACCCCAATCACACAGGGGACACAGAGAGAGAGTGAGCTCGTCATAGGGACCCCATTGACACAGGAGACGGAGAGAGAGTGAGCTAATCATATGGACCCCATTCTCACAGGAGACACACTGAGTGAGCTCGTCATAGGGACCCCATTCACACAGGAGATACAGAGAGAGTGAGCTCGTCATAGGGACCCCATTCACACAGGAGACAGAGAGTGAGTGAGCTCGTCATAGGGACCCCAGTCACACAGGAGACACACAGAGAGTGAGCTCGTCATAGGGACCCCATTCACACAGGAGACACAGAGTGAGCTCGTCATAGGGACCCCATTCACACAGGAGACAGAGTGTGAGTGAGCTCGTCATAGGGACCCCATTCACACAGGAGACACACAGAGTGAGCTCATCATAGGGACCCCATTCACACAGGAGACACAGAGAGTGAGTGAGCTCATCAGAGGGACCCCATTCACATAGGAGACACAGAGAGTGAGTGAGCTCGTCATAGGGACCCGATTCACACAGGAGACACAGAGAGTGAGCTCGTCATAGGGACCCCATTCACACAGGAGACACAGAGAGTGAGCTCATGATAGGGACCCCATTCACACAGGAGACACAGAGAGAGAGAGAGCTCGTCATAGGGACCCCATTCACACAGGAGACACAGAGAGAGAGAGAGCTCGTCATAGGGACCCCATTCACACAGGAGAAAGAGAGTGAGCTCATGATAGGGACCCCATTCACACAGGAGACACACAGAGAGTGAGCTCATCATAGGGACCCCATTCACACAGGAGACAGAGAGAGAGAGAGAGCTCGTCATAGGGACCCCATTCACACAGGAGACAGAGAGAGAGAGAGAGCTCGTCATAGGGACCCCATTCACACAGGAGACACAGAGAGAGAGTGAGCTCGTCATAGGGACCTCATTCACACAGGAGGCACAGAGGGTGAGAGTGAGCTCGTCATAGGGACCCCATTCACACAGGAGACACAGAGAGAGAGAGAGCTCGTCATAGGGACCCCATTCACACAGGAGACACAGAGAGAGAGTGAGCTCGTCATAGGGACCCCATTCACACAGGAGGCACAGAGGGTGAGAGTGAGCTCGTCATAGGGACCCCATTCACACAGGAGGCACAGATAGTGAGAGTGAGCTCGTCATAGGGACCCCATTCACACAGGAGACACAGAGAGTGAACTAATCATAGGGACCCCATTCACACAGGAGACACACAGAGTGAGCTCGTCATAGGGCCCCCATTCACACAGGAGACACAGAGAGTGAGCTTGTCATAGGGACCCCATTCACACAGGAGGCAGAGAGAGTGTGAGCTCATCATAGGGAACCCATTCACACAGGAGACACAGAGATTGAGCTAATCATAGGGACCCCATTCACACAGGAGACACACAGAGTGAGCTCGTCATAGCGACCCCATTCACACAGGAGACACAGAGAGTGAGCTCGTCATAGCGACCACATTCACACAGCAGACACAGAGAGTGAGCTCGTCATAGCGACCCCAATCACACAAGAGACACACAGAGAGAGTGAGCTCATCATAGGGACCCCATTCACACAGGAGACACAGAAAGAGTGAGCTCGTCATAGGGACCCCATTCACACAGGAGACAGAGAGTGAGTGAGCTCGTCATAGGGACCCCATTCACACAGGAGACACAGAGAGTGAGCTCGTCATAGGGACCCCATTCACACAGGAGACACAGAGAGTGAGCTCGTCATAGGGACCCCATTCACACAGGAGACACACAGAGAGAGTGAGCTCGTCATAGGGACCCCATTCACACAGGAGACACAGAGTGAGTGAGCTCATCATAGGGACCCCATTCACACAGGAGACACAGAGAGTGAGTGAGCTCATCATAGGGACCCCATTCACACAGGAGACACAGAGAGTGAGTGAGCTCGTCATAGGGACCCCATTCACACAGGAGACACACCGAGTGAGCTCGTTATAGGGACTCCATTCACACAGGAGACACAGAGATTGAGCTCGTCATAGGGACCCCATTCACACAGCAGACACAGAGAGACAGTGAGCTCGTCATAGGGACCACATTCACACAGGAGACACAGAGAGAGAGTGAGCTCGTCATAGGGACCCAATCAACACAGACACTCAGAGAGTGAGTGAGCTCGACATAGGGACCCCATTCACACAGGAGACAGAGAGTGAGCTCATGATAGGGACCCCAATCACACAGGAGACACTGAGAGTGAGCTCGTCATAGGGACCCCATTCACACAGGAGACACAGAGAGTGAATTAATCATAGGGACCCCATTCACACAGGAGACACACAGAGTGAGCTCGTCATAGGGACCCCATTCACACAGGAGACACAGAGAGTGAGCTCGTCATAGGGACCCCATTCACACAGGAGACACACAGAGAGTGAGCTCGTCATAGGGACCCCATTAACATAGGAGACACAGAGTGAGCTCGTCATAGGGACCCCATTCACACAGGAGACACAGAGAGTGCGCTCGTCATAGGGACCCCATTCACACAGGAAACACAGAGAGAGAGTCAGCTCATCATAGGGACCCCATTCACACAGGAGATACGGTGAAAGAGTGAGCTTGTCATAGGGACCCCATTCACAAAGGAGATACGGAGAGAGAGTGAGCTCGTCATAGGGACCCCATTCACACAGCAGACACAGAGAGACAGTGAGCTCGTCATAGGGACCCCATTCACACAGGAGACACAGAGAGTGAGTGAGCTCATCATAGGGACCCCATTCACACAGGAGACACAGAGAGTGAGTGAGCTCATCATAGGGACCCCATTCACACAGGAGACAGACAGTGAGTGAGCTCGTCATAGGGACCCCATTCACACAGGAGACACAGAGTGAGCTCGTCATAGGGACCCCATTCACACAGGAGACAGAGTGTGAGTGAGCTCGTCATAGGGACCCCATTCACACAGGAGACACACAGAGAGAGTGAGCTCATCATAGGGACCCCATTCACACAGGAGACACAGAGAGTGAGTGAGCTCGTCATAGGGACCCGATTCACACAGGAGACACAGAGAGTGAGCTCGTCATAGGGACCCCATTCACACAGGAGACACAGAGAGTGAGCTCATCATAGGGACCCCATTCACACAGGAGACACAGAGAGAGAGTGAGCTCGTCCTAGGGACCCCATTCACACAGGAGACACAGAGAGAGAGTGAGCTCGTCATAGGGACCTCATTCACACAGGAGGCACAGATAGTGAGAGTGAGATCGTCATAGGGACCCCATTCACACAGGAGACACAGAGAGTGAACTAATCATAGGGACCCCATTCACACAGGAGACACACAGAGTGAGCTCGTCATAGGGCCCCCATTCACACAGGAGACACAGAGAGTGAGCTCGTCATAGGGACCTCATTCACACAGGAGGCACAGAGGGTGAGAGTGAGCTCGTCACAGGGACCCCATTCACACAGGAGGCACAGATAGTGAGAGTGAGATCGTCATAGGGACCCCATTCACACAGGAGACACAGAGAGTGAACTAATCATAGGGACCCCATTCACACAGGAGACACACAGAGTGAGCTCGTCATAGGGCCCCCATTCACACAGGAGACACAGAGAGTGAGCTTGTCATAGGGACCCCATTCACACAGGAGACAGAGAGAGTGTGAGCTCATCATAGGGAACCCATTCACACAGGAGACACAGAGATTGAGCTAATCATAGGGACCCCATTCACACAGGAGACACACAGAGTGAGCTCGTCATAGCGACCCCATTCACACAGGAGACACAGAGAGTGAGCTCGTCATAGCGACCCCATTCACACAGCAGACACAGAGAGTGAGCTCGTCATAGCGACCCCAATCACACAGGAGACACAGAGAGAGAGTGAGCTCGTCATAGGGACCCCATTCACACAGGAGACACAGAAAGAGTGAGCTCGTCATAGGGACCCCATTCACACAGGAGACAGAGAGTGTGTGAGCTCGTCATAGGGACCCCATTCACACAGGAGACACAGAGAGTGAGCTCGTCATAGGGACCACATTCACACAGGAGACACACAGAGAGAGTGAGCTCGTCATAGGGACCCCATTCACACAGGAGACACAGAGAGTGAGTGAGCTCATCATAGGGACCCCATTCACACAGGAGGCACAGAGAGTGAGTGAGCTCATCATAGGGACCCCATTCACACAGGAGACACAGAGAGTGAGTGAGCTCGTCATAGGGACCCCATTCACACAGCAGACACACCGAGTGAGCTCGTTATAGGGACTCCATTCACACAGGAGACACAGAGATTGAGCTCGTCATAGGGACCCCATTCACACAGCAGACACAGAGAGACAGTGAGCTCGTCATAGGGACCACATTCACACAGGAGACACAGAGAGAGAGTGAGCTCGACATAGGGACCCCATTCACACAGGAGACAGAGAGTGAGCTCATGATAGGGACCCCAATCACACAGGAGACACAGAGAGTGAGCTCATCATAGGGATCCCATTCTCACAGGAGACACAGAGATAGAGTGAGCTCGTCAAAGGGACCCCATTCACACAGGAGACACAGAGATGATCTCGTCATGGGGACCCCATTCACACAGGAGACACAGATAGTGAGAGTGAGCTCGTCATAGGGATCCCATTCACACAGGAGACGGAGAGAGAGTGAGCTCGTCATAGGGACCCCATTCGCACAGGAGACACAGAGAGTGAATTAATCATAGGGACCCCATTCACACAGGAGACACACAGAGTGAGCTCGTCATAGGGACCCCATTCACACAGGAGACACAGAGAGTGAGCTCGTCATAGGGACCCCATTCACACAGGAGACACACAGAGAGTGAGCTCGTCATAGGGACCCCATTAACATAGGAGACACAGAGTGAGCTCGTCATAGGGACCCCATTCACACAGGAGACACAGAGTGTGAGTGAGTTCGTCATAGGGACCCCATTCACACAGGAGACACAGAGTGTGAGTGAGCTCGTCATAGGGACCCCATTCACACAGGAGACACAGAGAGTGAGCTCGTCATAGGGACCCCATTCACACAGGAAACACAGAGAGAGAGTCAGCTCATCATAGGGACCCCATTCACACAGGAGATACGGAGAAAGAGTGAGCTTGTCATCGGGACCCCATTCACAAAGGAGATACGGAGAGAGAGTGAGCTCGTCATAGGGACACCATTCACACAGGAGACAGAGAGAGTGAGCTCGTCATAGGGACCCCATTCACAAAGGAGACACAGAGAGTGAGCTCGTCATAGGGACCCCATTCACACAGCAGACACAGAGAGACAGTGAGCTCGTCATAGGGACCCCATTCACACAGGAGACACAGAGAGTGAGTGAGCTCATCATAGGGACCCCATTCAGACAGGAGACACAGAGAGTGAGTGAGCTCATCATAGGGACCCCATTCACACACGAGACACAGAGAGTGAGTGAGCTCGTCATAGGGACCCCATTCACACAGCAGACACAGAGAGACAGTGAGCTCGTCATAGGGACCCCATTCACACAGGAGACACAGAGAGTGAGCTCGTCATAGGGACCCCATTCACACAGCAGACACAGAGAGACAGTGAGCTCGTCATAGGGACCACATTCACACAGGAGACACAGAGAGAGAGTGAGCTCGTCATAGGGACCACATTCACACAGCAGACACAGAGAGACAGTGAGCTCGTCATAGGGACCCCATTCACACAGGAGAGACAGAGAGTGAGCTCGTCATAGGGACCACATTCACACAGGAGACACAGAGAGAGAGTGAGCTCGTCATAGGGACCCAATCAACACAGGAGACACTCAGAGAGTGAGTGAGCTCGACATAGGGACCCCATTCACACAGGAGACAGAGAGTGAGCTCATGATAGGGACCCCAATCACACAGGAGACACAGAGAGTGAGCTCATCATAGGGACCCCATTCTCACAGGAGACACAGAGATAGAGTGAGCTCGTCAAAGGGACCCCATTCACACAGGAGACACAGAGATGATCTCGTCATGGGGACCCCATTCACACAGGAGACACAGATAGTGAGAGTGAGCTCGTCATAGGGACCCCATTCACACAGGAGACGGAGAGAGAGTGAGCTCGTCATAGGGACCCCATTCGCACAGGAGACACAGAGAGTGAATTAATCATAGGGACCCCATTCACACAGGAGACACACAGAGTGAGCTCGTCATAGGGACCCCATTCACACAGGAGACACAGAGAGTGAGCTCGTCATAGGGACCCCATTCACACAGGAGACACACAGAGAGTGAGCTCGTCATAGGGACCCCATTAACATAGGAGACACAGAGTGAGCTCGTCATAGGGACCCCATTCACACAGGAGACACAGAGTGTGAGTGAGCTCGTCATAGGGACCCCATTCACACAGGAGACACAGAGAGTGAGCTCGTCATAGGGACCCCATTCACACAGGAAACACAGAGAGAGAGTCAGCTCATCATAGGGACCCCATTCACACAGGAGATACGGAGAAAGAGTGAGCTTGTCATCGGGACCCCATTCACAAAGGAGATGCGGAGAGAGAGTGAGCTCGTCATAGGGACCCCATTCACACAGGAGACACAGAGAGTGAGCTCGTCATAGGGACCCCATTCACACAGGAATCACAGAGAGAGAGTCAGCTCATCATAGGGACCCCATTCACACAGGAGATACGGAGAAAGAGTGAGCTTGTCATCGGGACCCCATTCACAAAGGAGATGCGGAGAGAGAGTGAGCTCGTCATAGGGACACCATTCACACAGGAGACAGAGAGAGTGAGCTCGTCATAGGGACCCCATTCACAAAGGAGACACAGAGAGTGAGCTCGTCATAGGGACCCCATTCACACAGCAGACACAGAGAGACAGTGAGCTCGTCATAGGGACCCCATTCACACAGGAGACACAGAAAGTGAGTGAGCTCATCATAGGGACCCCATTCAGACAGGAGACACAGAGAGTGAGTGAGCTCATCATAGGGACCCCATTCACACAGGAGACACAGAGAGAGAGTGAGCTCGTCATCGGGACCCCATTCACACAGCAGACACAGAGAGACAGTGAGCTCGTCATAGGGACCCCATTCACACAGGAGACACAGAGAGTGAGCTCGTCATAGGGACCCCATTCACACAGGAGACACAGAGAGACAGTGAGCTCGTCATAGGGACCACATTCACACAGGAGACACAGAGAGAGAGTGAGCTCGTCATAGGGACGCCATTCACACAGGAGACAGAGAGAGAGAGTGAGCTCGTCATAGGGACCCCATTCACACAGGAGACACAGAGAGTGAGCTCGTCATAGGGACCACATTCACACAGGAGACACAGAGAGTGAGCTCGTCATAGGGACCACATTCACACAGCAGACACAGAGAGACAGTGAGCTCGTCATAGGGACCACATTCACACAGGAGACACAGAGAGAGAGTGAGCTCGTCATAGGGACCACATTCACACAGGAGACACTCAGAGAGTGAGTGAGCTCGACATAGCGACCCCATTCACACAGGAGACAGAGAGTGAGCTCATGATAGGGACCCCAATCACACAGGAGACACAGGGAGTGAGCTCATCATAGGGACCCCATTCTCACAGGAGACGGAGAGAGAGTGGGCTCATCATAGGGACCCCATTCACACAGGAGACGGAGAGAGAGAGTGAGCTCGTCATAGGGACCACATTCACACAGCAGACACAGAGAGACAGTGAGCTCGTCATAGGGACCCCATTCACACAGGAGACGGAGAGAGAGTGAGCTCGTCATAGGGACCCCATTCACACAGCAGACACAGAGAGTGAGCTCGTCATAGGGACCCCATTCCCACAGGTGACACACTGAGTGAGCTCATCCTCGGGACCCCATTCACACAGGAGACACAGAGAATGAGCTTGTCATAGGGACCCCATTCACACAGGAGACACACAGAGAGTGAGCTCGTCATAGGGACCCCATTCACATAGGAGACACAGAGTGAGCTCGTCATAGGGACCCCATTCACACAGGAGACACAGAGTGTGAGTGAGCTCATCATAGGGACCCCATTCACACAGGAGACACTGAGTGTGAGTGAGCTCGTCATAGGGACCCCATTCACACAGGAGACACAGAGAGTGAGCTCGTCATAGGGACCCCATTCACACAGGAAACACAGAGAGAGAGTCAGCTCATCATAGGGACCCCATTCACACAGGAGATACGGAGAAAGAGTGCGCTTGTCATAGGGACCCCATTCACAAAGGAGATACGGAGAGAGAGTGAGCTCGTCATAGGGACCCCATTCACACAGCAGACACAGAGAGAGTGAGCTCGTCATAGGGACCCCATTCACACAGCAGACACAGAGAGACAGTGAGCTCGTCATAGGGACCCCATTCACACAGCAGACACAGAGAGAGTGAGCTCGTCATAGGGACCCCATTCACACAGCAGACACAGAGAGACAGTGAGCTCGTCATAGGGACCCCATTCACACAGGAGACACAGAGAGAGAGTGAGCTCGTCATAGGGACCCCATTCACACAGGAGACACAGAGAGAGAGTAAGCTTGTCATAGGGACCCCATTCACACAGGAGACACAGAGAGTGAGCTCGTTATAGGGACCCCATTCACACAGGAGACACAGAGAGAGAGTAAGCTTGTCATAGGGACCCCATTCACACAGCAGACACAGAGAGTGAGCTCATCATAGGGACCCCATTCACACAGGAGACACAGAGAGTGAGATCATCATAGCAACCCCATTCACACAGGAGATATAGATAGTGAGAGTGAGCTCGTCATAGGGACCCCATTCACACAGGAGACACACAGAGTGAGCTCGTCATAGGGACCCCATTCACACAGGAGACACAGATAGTGAGAGTGAGCTCGTCATAGGGACCCCATTCACACAGGAGACACAGACAGTGAGAGTGAGCTCGTCATAGGGACCCCATTCACACAGGAGACACAGAGTGAGCTCGTCACAGGGAACCCATTCACACAGCAGACACAGAGGCAGTGAGCTCGTCATAGGGACCCCATTCACACAGCAGACACAGAGAGACAGTGAGCTTGTCATAGGGAGCCCATTCACACAGCAGACCCAGAGACTGAGATCGTCATAGCAACCCCATTCACACAGGAGACACAGAGAGTGAGCTCGTCATAGGGACCCCATTCACACAGGAGACACAGAGAGAGAGTGAGCTCGTCAGAGGGACCCCATTCATACTGGAGACACACAGAGAGTGAGCTCGTCATAGGGACCCCATTCACACAGGAGACACAGAGAGTGAATTCATCATAGGGACCCCATTCACACAGGAGACACAGAGAGAGAGTGAGCTCGTCATAGGGACCCCATTCACAAAGGAGGCACAGAGAGAGATTGAGCTTGTCATACGGACCCCATTCACACAGGAGACACACAGAGTGAGTGAGTGAGCTCATCATAGGGACCCCATTCACACAGGAGACACACAGAGTGAGTGAGTGAGCTCATCATAGGGACCCCATTCACACAGGACACACAGAGAGTGAGCTCGTCATAGGGACCCCATTCACACAGGAGACACACAGAGTGAGTGAGTGAGCTCATCATAGGGACCCCATTCACACAGGAGACACAGAGAGTGAGCTCGTCATAGGGGCCCCATTCACACAGGAGACACAGAAAGTGAGCTCGTCATAGGGACCCCATTCACACAGGAGACACAGAGATTGAGCTCGTCATAGGGACCCCATTCACACAGCAGACACAGAGAGTGAGATCGTCATATCAACCCCATTCACACAGGACACACAGAGAGTGAGCTTGTCATAGGGACCCCATTCACACAGGAGACACAGAGAGAGAGTGAGCTCATCATAGGGACCCCATTCACACAGGAGACACAGAGAGTTAGCTCGTCATAGGTATTATGTTCATTAATAAATAGACATTCTTATTATGAACACAGCTAGCTTTTGCTAGACACTTTTATTGAGCACATGTGGACTAGGTACAGTATCTGTAGAGGCATCCATCTTGACTGCTGCCTTGTGGGTAGCCTAGTGCCTCATGGGTAATGTAATCTTAATATACATACCGCTTTGTAGTGTAGTCTTATATACATACAGCTATATACAGCTCTACGGCTCCACCTAGTGTCCACTATAGAATGACATGTTATTGATCATTACATCCCCCTTTCTTTGAGGTTTAACAAAATCAATATCAATCAACTTTCAAGAAAACAATAAAGATAATATCAGTAACACTTTTGTTAGTGCTCTATAAACATAAACATTTTCAAAACAGTCAACACATTTTCAAAGCTTTACATTGTACTCAAAGGTTAAGTCTATCAGGCTTTTTTACTTCACGTGTGGATCTTCTCAACACGGGTAAGTCTGATGTGTCTTCATGAGATTGTTCTGGCGGTGAATGACAAGATGCAGTTGTGGCATTGTCATCAATCTGGTCTTGAATAGTCTCTTGTGTTTTTAGGAGGGAACGGCGGTTCCTCCTGAGAATCTGTCCTTCCTCAGTTCTACCATTGTATGACCTTGGTCCTACTTCCTCAAGAACTGTAGCTTTCCTGTTCCATGCATCTGGATCCTCAATCCTGACAACATCATCCCTTGTCAATGGTTTTAGAGTTTTGGATGACTTGTCATAGTATGATTTCTGTTTCAGCTTTAACAGTTGAAGTCTCTGTCTCAGTTCCTCACTTTGCTGTTCTTTTGCACAGCAGGGTAGCGTGGTGCGCAACTTGCGACCCATTAGTAGTTCAGCAGGTGAAGAACCACAGTCTAAAAGTGAGGCTCGGTAGCTCAGCAGGGCGAGATAAGGATCAGACTTGCTTTCTGTCGCTTTCTTCAGTAGCTGCTTGAGAACTTGAACACCTTTCTCTGCCTTACCATTTGACTGAGCATACAAAGGACTGGATGTGATGTGCTGAAAGTCATAATGTGCTGCAAACTGTTGCCACTCCTTACAGTTGAAGCACGGACCATTGTCGCTAACGGCAATCCTGGGAATTCCATGTCTGGCGAAGATGGATTTCACATGCATTATGACACTGCTTGCTGTGGTGCTTGAGAGCAGCGCCATCTCAGGATAGTTACAATAGTAGTCAATCACTATTAGATAGTCTTTACCATTTAAATGAAAAAGGTCCATACCAACCTTTTGCCATGGTGCTGTTGGTGTGTCAGCTACTATCATTGGTTCCTTTCCTTGTTTGTTTTGGTGTTTCTGACATGTCTCACACTTGCCTGTCATGTTCTCAATGTCCTTATTTATGCCAGGCCAATAAACAGTGTCTCTTGCTCTCCTTTTGCATTTTTCAATTCCGAGGTGTCCCTCATGAATCCTTTTGAGCCTGTCTTGACGTAGAGCTTGTGGAATGACTATTCTGTTCTGTTTTAGTAATAGTCCACTTGCGACACTCAATTCTGACCTTATGTGAAAATATTTTGGACAGGAACCTTTTGGCCAACCATGATGAATGTTATCTATTACTGTTTGTAATACTGTATCTTTTACTGTTTCTGTTGTGTATGTCCCTTTAAGGGAATAACTGGTCTCAGACTGCAGTACTGGCAGTGACCATCCCTGTATAAAAGGCCCTGGCAGGCTTCTGTAGTTTCAGTTTCCGGATTGTCTCCATTCAGTAAAGGCTTGTTAAACCAACTCCTGCATTCCGTGTCTCCATTAACACACAGATTTAATACTGGCGACGAGTAAGAAACGAACTTACCTGCAACACGGCAGCACCTCAGACGACTTTATTGAAGGTCGAAGCCAGAAAAGAAGAAAAAAAATAATCCAAAGAAACTCGAGAAACGGGCGTCGACCATGGGCAACCGCCCTCCAAATCATCGGATTGAAAACTTGCATGGGAGACTGTCAAGAGCCAGGCTTGGTTCCCCAGTCTGTGGTTTCCCAGCTAATTGGGCTGGTGGCAGGTAGTGCACTGATCCTTCCTGGGCTGCGGTGGGCTAGAGCTCGATCGGGTGGCTCTGCAACGGGGCCGGGCAGCGAGTCGGGAAGCAAAGAGAGAGAGAGAGGGTGGAGCACACAGGGCGCGGCCGGTGCTTCGCAGCCGGGCAGCGTTCAGACTTAAGAAGAGGGAGGGAAGTGTCCCAGAGGGTCCGCTCCACGATGGGAACGGTTAAAAATAAAAATACCGCGGAGAGCGGCGTTGACAACAGTGGCAGCGGCGGGAGACGCCATCTTAACTCGGCGGGGAAGAAGGAAAAGCGCGGGAGGCGCCATTTTGATCCATCGGGGACGAAGGAAAAGCACGGGAGATGCCATCTTAGATTTTCAAGATGCCAAAGACTGGCGATATCACTGCCTTCGATAATGCAATAGAAGACTGGACCACGTATATGGAAAGAGTCGAGGTGTATTGCGAGGCAAACGAAATAGCCGAGGGGAAAAAGGCATCGGTATTGCTAAATTTAATGGCCGTAAGAACGTACGGGCTATTGCGGGACCTGATTACTCCAGCCAAACCGAAGGCGAAGAGTTTTAACGAAATTGTTGCTATCCTACAGGAACACCTAAATCCTACACCGCTGCTGATAGCAGAAAGATTTAAATTCCACAGGAGAAATCAGCATAAAAATGAGAGCAATGCTGATTACCTTACGGAACTACGCAAGCTATCAAAGCACTGCCAGTTCGGAGCAGGACTGGCAGATACCTTACGGGACAAATTTGTCTGTGGACTCCTGAGTGAAGGTACCCAGAAGAGGTTACTCTCAGAGAAAGAGCTGACGCTAGATACGGCTTTCAGCGTGGCAGTATCGTACGAAGCAGCAGCAAGGGGAGCTGCGGAAATACAACAAAAGCCACAGGAATACGGCACCCACGAAATGACACGGGGATTTGCAAAATGTTATCGCTGCGGCAGAACAAACCATGACCAGAAGGACTGCTGGTCCAAGGACAAAATATGCAGGCAATGCGGAAAGATGGGACACATTGCACGAGTTTGCAGGTCTGAGAAGAAGACCAACGACAATAAAAAGGCTACTAAGGAACCGTACAGGAAAGTACAAAAGATGACGGACAGTAGTTCCGAAGACCAGATGAGCGATAGTGAATCCGGGAACAAGAGACTAAGCTGTCTCAAACTTCACAACGTCATCGCAAAAGAGGATCACCGAACCATTTGGGTCACCCTCCGATAGCAGGGTCTCAAGTCAAAATGGAATTGGATACAGGATCAGCTCTAACCGTTATGAATCGACGAGACTACGAGCGGCTATTCTCACACATACCCTTGAGAGAGACATCCATTGTCTTGAGGACGTATACGGGGCAAAAAGTATACCCCAGAGGAAAAATAAGGGTGCCTGTCGAATACAACGGCAAGAAAATACGGAAATTGTATCTCTACATTCTGCAAGATGGTGGACCACCTGTAGTGTATGTACCCGTTTACCTTTAAGGGAACTATTGAATGTAACCGTTCGCCTTTAAGGGCACTACTTTAGGGTGGCACTATTTGTTGGCTCATGTATACTGTAATACCGATAGTGACCACACCAGTATATAAGGGTTGTGTTATGTTAATTAGGACAGATTCGCCCGAACCTCTGAATAGTAAAGACCTGTTTTATTTGTTAATCTTGGAGTCTGTGTATTATTTGCAATACAACCCACAGACTTAACAATGGCGACGAGGACGATCGTACCCTGCGGCAACAGTACTTCCTAAGCTACTAAGGAGCGTCGAAGTGAGGCAACCGCCTTCGTTGTGCTGCTGGAAGAACACACGAGGCTGCAGCAACAGACAGGAAGCAGACTAGCAACGAAAGTTCATCAGCAACAGGCACAACTACCCTTTTACCACGGTGCGGAGTGCGTCGATCAACTAACAAAAGAAAGCAACCGGCGACCGCAACGACTGTGAGTAGGGGAAAGTGTGGAAAATATCCGGAGGATAAGGGCAGTGACCACCACGGTCGAGGGGGTGAAAAAGGCCGGACAGCGACCGGGATCACAAGGCGCGGTGGCGATAAATAAATAAAGAACTAAATAACCCGCGAAGAATCAGCCGCAGCCAGGGAGGAAAGGGCCGGGCTGCGGGAGGTCGGGGAGAGGCGTTTGAATCCGCTGAGCGAGAGCCCGAGAGGGAGCGAGCAAGAGCCGCGCGAGCGGGTGAGCCAGAGCCCGAGAGGGAGCGAGCAAGAGCCGCTTCGAGCGGGAGGCGCTTCGCGAGCCAGCGATCGCACCAGCGATAAGGGCCGAGAGCCGCTTCGGGCGAGAGGCGCAGCGCGGGCCATCGATCGCATCCACTGATAAGGGCCGGGCCGCTTTGAAGTGAGGGGCGCAGCCGGGCCATCGATCGCAATCCCTGATAAGGGCCGCACTCGGGCTGGTAGGGCAGAGTCGGCAGACACTGAAGGCGCGAGAGCCGCGGTGAACAGCGCGGGCCATCGATCGCGGCGGAGATAAGGGCCGCACTCGGGCTGAAAGACAGCGTCGGGGGACGGGTGAAGACCGTCAAGCGCGGGAAAACCGCCATTGAAGTGGGCGGGGAGAGCGAGAAGCGCGGGAAAGCCGCCATTTTTCGCGGGAAAACCGCTGGGGAAGAAGACAGAAGCGGGAAACCGCCATCTTAGAAAATTAATAAGAATTTTCAGAAATAAGAATAAGTAAAGCAATACTTGTGGTGTTCTCAAGAAGAGAAGAAAATTAATAATAAGTAAAGAAATACTTGTACTGTGCTCGAAAAGAGAAGAAGATGCCTAAGCGAGGAAATATTAATGATTTTAATGCTGAAATAGAAGACTGGGCCACGTATGTGGAACACATAGAAATATATTGCGTAGCCAACGAAATTGAGGATGACGACAAGGCAATAGCTTTGTTAAATTCGATGGGAGCAAAAACATACGGGCTTTTGAAACATCTAATAGCACCAGTTAAACCAGTGGACCAGACCATCGAAGAGATCGTAACAGTGTTGAAGGATCACTTGAACCCCACACCGTTGATGCTGGCTGAACGATTTAAATTTTACGCCAGAACCCAGAGACAAGATGAAAGCAATGCGGAATACTTAGTCGAACTGCGTAAGCTAGCGAAATACTGCCAGTTTGGAGGGAATTTGACAGAGGAGCTGCGGGACAAGTTCGTATGCGGCTTGGCCAAAGAAGGAACGCAGAAGCGACTTCTGGAAGAAAACGACCTCACACTGGACAGGGCTGTCCTCATAGCTTCATCGCACGAAGCCGCAGCGAAAGGAACGGCGGAAATGCAGCTAAAGGCGGCGGCACTCGGGGTGGACCAAATTACTGCAAGCAATTCCAAATGCTACCGTTGTGGAAAGACAACGCACGACCAGAATCAGTGCTGGTTTAAGAACCAAGAGTGCAGGAAATGTGGCAAACTGGGTCACATCGCGAGGGTATGCAGGTCCGGAAAGAAGACCAACAAGCAAAGGAAGCCACCACCACAAGAAAAGTACAACAAGGTGCATCAGGTGGCTGAAAAGAGTTCAGACGAACAAAATTCAGACTCAGACCCAAACAGCCAGGAGTTGGATAGTCTGAGAATCCACAATGTGGGTAAAGTGACTGATCTACAGACGATCTGGGTCACACTAAAAATAGCTGGAGTCCAAGTACGAATGGAGCTGGACACGGGATCAGCTGTATCAGTCATCAACCAAAAGGACTACCACCGGCTATTCTCTCACATACCCTTAAGAAATACCAAGTTCGTATTACAGACATACACGGGGCATAACGTATACCCCATGGGGAAAATAAGAGTCAAGGTGAGAGATAGGGGTAAAGTACACCCAAGAATGAATTTGTACGTACTACCTGAGGGAGGACCACCACTTCTAGGACGGGAGTGGATCAAGAAAATAGACATGGAATGGCACTACCTACAAGCAATGACGAGTGAGGACTCGGTGCAGACAAGCAGCTCAGACTCCGAGCCGGAAGACGATAAGTCCAGCTTACGTATGAAAAACAAGGTTAACATGAACTCACGGACTAAGGTTGGAAAATCGATGGCGTGCATAAAGACAGAGAATTCTGAGTCTGTTCAAGTTACAGACATATGCATTACGGAGGAACACCGGGCTCGAACTCAACGTTATTTCAAAGTACAACAACAATTAGAACAATTAAGTTACCGCCTCGTACAAGAGATGAAAACAATGAAAAAGTTCTATGACACCGAATGGGAGAGTCTGGAAAGACAACAGAACCTACTGGCTCAAGCAGAGAGCGACCATAGAGCCATCGTGACCAATTACCGATCACATCTCCCTTATGATGTTCAGGAGTTAGAATATTTGCATGATCTAGAGATACAGCAGAAGGGCAAACCACACTACACTGAGGATTTTGTTCTGCAATTAGAGACGGAGCTAGTGCAGGCAAGGTTAAGAGAAGTTGAATCGCAGTGTGCTCTTAAGGAGATGCAGAAACAAATCTTGGACATGGAAAAGAGAAACGCTTCTTTACCTGATGTGAATAATGTGGACATGTTGCGAGAGGGGATTATTGAGGCGAAACTGAAAGAAGCTAAGCAAAGGATGTTGGAACTTGAAACACAGAACCAAATCAGCAGAAATCAGCTATGTCGAGCAGAGAAGGAGTGCTATGGTCTACATGAGAAGGTGCAATATCTCTCAGCCCAGAATCAGGGGCTACTCACTCAGTTAAATGAGAGTAAACGGGAAATGGCTGAGATAGACTGCAAGAATAAAGAAGAATTGATGGCAGTGAGACTTCGAGAGGCAGATAGCATAGCAGCCTTGGCTGAACTCCAACAGGAAATTGCAAAAAAAAAATTGCAGAGGAATCTTCAGGAAGCCAGGATTTTATTCCGGTCTTTCTTTACGACTCCTTACAAGCAGAGTGTGAGAAGTTGAAAGAACAGTATGGACAGGCCCAGGCTACAATTCTGGAGGGGATTAACTCGGCAACCCCCGAAAAGCTAGTTTCAGTAGAAGCATATGAACAACTAAAGGTTGAACATGAGCAAGAAGTCCAAAGGCTGCAGGAAATGTTTGATGAGCTCCAGGCCAAGGCTGCCTCATCGGTAAAGATTCCATCCATAGATGAAACATTAGTGGTGGAAGAGGAGAGGGGTTTGGAGCTCTCAAAAGTTATTGAAATAGCTGAGGTTGCAACACAGACTGAGAAGATGGCAGCAGAGCAACCCTTGGATACCAAAAGTACGCTGACTCACGTCAATGTAGAACAACAGACCGCTGAAACAGCTGCTCCGGTAGAGGGATTGAATAGTCCGATCAATCAATCTCCAAAGGAAGTTGAAGTATTAAAATCACAAATGAGGTCATTAGTAAACGACTTGCTGAAAGCCCAGAAAAAGCTGGATGAAGAGGTACACATGAAGAAGTCTCTTCAGGAAAGATGTCTGGATTTGGAACAAGAGCTGGCTAACGTCCAGCTGGGTATGGAGGAAATAGACGACCCTCTCGCTGGCCTAGCTCAGGACGACACCGAATATTACCATGACCTGGTGGACTACACCGAATATTGCGATGTCCTGTCCTGCCCAGCTTGTAACTTCGACTCCCAAAGTGCAGAAATCATGGAGGAGCACCAAAAGTCTACGGAACATCGGGTGAAGCTGGCTCTACGACGGAAACAGGAGGAAGAGAAGGAGGAACTGCGCAGGCAGCTGGCAGCTGACAGTGGAGCCCAGAGAGTCTCCAAGAAGCAGAAAAGGAAAAGTCGAAACAGAAGATGACCCATTATCACCTCTACCAGATCACACACGTGGTCCCTCCGAACGGAGCCAAATCAGTTCGGAAGTTCAAACTGTTAAATCCATGGAAGGACTATTGAATGAGTCACTCCAGCAATGTGAACCGACTACACCACAGAGACTGAATCTGTGAACTGTTTTCCGCAGAGACTGAATCTGTGATCTGTTTTGACATGAAGTTATATATGTTATTATGTTATGTTAAACCTGAAGTTATATGACGTTGACTCCATCGAGAGTATATCTGTAAATTGTTATATGACGTTGACTCCATCGAGAGTATATCTGCAAACTGTTTATATAAAGTTGAAGGTTGTATGTTTAACGGGATTCTGTAAGTAAAAAGCTAAAAAGGGAGGATTGTAGTGTATGTACCCGTTTACCTTTAAGGGAACTATTGAATGTAACCGTTCGCCTTTAAGGGCACTACTTTAGGGTGGCACTATTTGTTGGCTCATGTATACTGTAATACCGATAGTGACCACACCAGTATATAAGGGTTGTGTTATGTTAATTAGGGCAGATTCGCCCGAACCTCTGAATAGTAAAGACCTGTTTTATTTGTTAATCTTGGAGTCTGTGTATTATTTGCAATACAACCCACAGACTTAACACCACCGTTATTGGGACGTGAATGGATCAGAAAGATAAGTTTAGACTGGCACTCCATTCAGGCACTGACGGTGGCTGGTAAAAAGGATGACGACGTCACTCCTGGACGATTGTCAACAATCTTAGCTGACGCCAAAGAGGTATTTCAACAAGAACTGGGCACTCTTAAAGGGGTAACCGCCTCGATAAAAAGAGAGGAGAATGCAATTCCCAAGTTTTTCAAAGCAAGACCGGTACCATATGCAATTCGCCCAGCCGTCGAGGCAGAGCTGGAGAATCTGGAGAATGCAGACGTGTTATCTAAGGTAGACTGGAACGAGTGGGCGACACCCATCATTCCTGTCATGAAGAAAACGTTAAACAATAAGTCTGAGGAGCCAAGGTTCGCATCTGTGGGGACTTCAAGGTGACAGTGAACTCAGTCCTTCACACAGTACAATATCCTCTTCAAAGGATAGAAGATATCTGTAGTGTATGTACCTTTAAGAGCCCCTGTGTACTGTAATACCGGTAGTGACCACTCGGGTATATAAGCCTGTATAGCATCTTGTATCTTTTAGTTCACCTCCAGACTTTGTTCAGTAAACACCTGTTAAACCAACTCCTGCATTCCGTGTCTCCATTAACACACGGATACAACAGTGACGACGAATTGGAAACGGACTTACCTGCAATTCGGCAGCACCTCAAGGACATCGATTCCTCAGACGAAGGTCGAAGAAAAAAAAACTGTGGTTTCACCAGCTAGCCGAGCTGGTGGCAGGTACTGCACTAATCCTTCCTGGACGGCGGGCTGGGGCTCGATCGGGTGGCTCTGCAGCGGGGCCGAGCAGCGAGTCGGAAGGCGGAGGCAAACAGAGATGGAGGGTGGAGCACTCGGGAGACGGCCGGCGCTGCAAAGCAGGTCGGCGTTCGGACCAAGCAGAGGGAGGGGAAAGTCCCAGAGAGTCCGGCGGGAACGAGTCTCCAACTATTAAAAATATCTGTGTAAATAAAAACCGCGGAGAACAGCGTTGTCAGCAGCGGCAGCGGCGGGAAAGCGTGGGAGACGCCATTTTTTCTCAGCAAGGAAGAAAGGAAAGCGCGGGAGGCACCATTTTTGATTTTCAGGATGCCTAAGACTGGCAATATTACTGCTTTCGATAGTGATATAGAGGATTGGACCACATATGTGGAAAGAGTGGAGGTATATTGCACAGCGAATGAAGTAGAGGATGATAAAAAGGCATCGGTACTTCTAAATCTGATGGGCGCAAGGACATACGGGCTGTTACGAAACTTAATCACTCCAGCCAAACCGATGGACAAGAATTTTAAGGAGATTGTTGATACCCTACAGGAGCACTTAAACCCAACACTGCTGCTGATAGCGGAATGATTCAAATTCTTCAGGAGGAATCAGCACAAAAATGAAAGTAACGCTGATTACCTCACCGAATTAAGAAAGCTGTCAAAGCACTGCCAATTCGGGGCAGGACTGGCAGATTCTCTATGAGACAAATTCGTCTGCGGTCTCCTAAGTGAAGTAACACAGAAAAGGCTACTTTCTGAGAAAGATTTGACACTGGACAAGGCTTTCAGTGTGGCTGTATCATATGAAGCAGCAGCATGAGGAGCTGCAGAGATACAGCAAAAGCCACAGGACTTCGGCACCCATGAAATGACACGGGGTTTCGAGAGATGTTATCGCTGCGGCAGATCCACCCATGACCAGAGGGACTGCTGGTTCAAGGACAAAGCATGCAGGCAATGCGGAAAGATGGGACACATTGCAACTGTATGCAGATCTGGAAACAAAAATTCCACTGACAGAAAAAAAATCAATAAGGAAAAGTACAGAAAGGTACAAATGATGACGGACAGTAGCTCCGAAGACCAGAAGAGCGATAGCGACTCCGGAAACAAGAGACTAAGCTGTCTCAAATTACATAATGTAATTGCCAAAGAAGATTACCAGACCATTTGGGTTACCCTCATGATAGCGGGGTCCCCAGTTAAAATGGAGCTAGATACAGGATCAGCTCTGACCGTCATAAGTCGACGGGATTACGAGCGGCTATTTCCGCATATACCTTTGAAAGACACATCCATTATCTTGAAGACATATATGGGGCAGAAAGTATACCCCAGAGGGAAAGTAAGGGTGCCTGTTGTATACAACGGCAAGGAAATACAGAAGTTGTATTTATACGTTCTGCAAGATGGTGGTCCACCGTTGTTGGGACGTGAATGGATCAGGAAGATACGTTAAGACTGGCACTCCATTCAGGCACTGACGGTGACCAGTAAGAAAAAAAATGATGATGACGTCATACCTGAACGATTAAAAGACATCTTGGCTAACGCCAAAGAAGTGTTTCAACAGGAACTAGGAACCTTGAAAGGCATCACCGCCTCAATAAAAGTGGAAGATGCGGCAATTCCCAAGTTTTTTAAGGCAAGGCCAGTGCCATACGCAATTCGTCCAGCAGTCGAGGCAGAGCTGGAGAATTTGGAAAAAGCAGGCGTGTTATCCAAGGTAGATTGGAGCGAGTGGGCAACGCCCATCGTTCCGGTCATGAAGAAAACGTTGAATAATGATAAATCTGAAGAACAGAGAAAAATTTGCATCTGTGGGGACTTCAAGGTGACTGTAAACCCGGTCCTTCAAACGGTACAGTATCCTCTTCCAAGGATAGAAGATATTTTCGCCTCACTATCCGGAGGGAAACGTTTCACCAAAATTGACTTGGCACAGGCATATCTACAGGTGGAGGTTGAGGAGGCCTCTAAAAAGTATCTCACGATAAACACACACAAAGGCCTGTACCAGTACAATTGACTGGTTTTCGGAGTAGCATCAGCTCCAGCTATCTGGCAAAGAGCTATGGAGCAAGTCCTGCAAGGGATTCCGGGGACTCAATGCTACCTAGACAACATCCTTGTAACAGGAGAAAACGACAACGAGCACCTTGCCAATTTGGAGCAGGTGCTCACTAGGCTGAGAGAACGGGGCCTACGAGCAAATCACCCAAGTGCGAATTTTTCCAGGAACAAATATCATATTGTGGCCATATAATTAACGAAGAAGGGTTGCATAAGTCACCTGAAAAAATTGAAGCGGTCATAAAAGCCCTAGCACCTGAAAATGTCTCACAATTAAGGTCGTTCCTGGGATTGATAAATTTCTATCATAAATTTTTACCAAACTTGTCAACTGTTTTGCACCCTCTTAACGCACTGCTACAAACAGGAGTAATTTGGAAATGGAGCAAAGACTGTAAACGTGCCTTCCATAAATGCAAAGGCTTGATCAAGTCCAAGGAAGTGTTGGCTCATTACAACCCATCACTGCCAATCAGACTGGCGTGCGATGCATCCCCTTACGGCGTAGGAGCGGTATTATCGCATAGATTCCCTGATGGCTCGGAGCGGCCGATAGCTTTTGCGTCACGCTCATTGAACTCAGCTGAGCGTAACTATGCCCAGATCGACAGGGAAGCACTCAGCCTGGTGTGGGGAGTGAAGAAATTCAACCATTACCTACACGGACAAAAATTTACCTTGTTGACTGACCATCAACCCCTCGTCTCCATATTCAACCCTAAAAAGGGCGTTCCCATTATGACAGCGCAAAGGCTACAGAGGTGGTCCCTTTTCCTAGGGGCACACCAATATGACATAGAATACAAAGGATCAAAACAGCATGGGAATGCTGACGGTTTATCGCGCCTACCGTTGCCAACGGTAGAAGAGGCACCTACAGTGGACCCAGTGGAGATGTTCCACTCGACCATAGTGGAATGTCTACCAGTAACAAATTCTACCATTGAAAAGGAAACGAGAAATGACCCGACTCTCTCACGAGTCTATGATTTAACGGTGAAGGGATGGCCAGGACATGGCGAACCACTGTTGCCAGCATTCTCGCAAAGAAGAGAACAGCTGTCAGTGTGCCGAGGAACCTTGATGTGTGGAGCCAGAGTGGTGATTCCACCCAAACTCCAGGATAAAGTGCTAAAGGAGCTTCACGAGGGGCATCTGGGTGGAGTGAAAATGAAGAACCTAGCCAGAGCGTTTGTGTGGTGGCCAGGTGTCGATGGAGACATCGAAGAAATGACCAAGAGCTGTCTAGGATGCCAGAATGTCCAAAACACCCCACCACAAGCCCCTCTACATCCATGGGAGTGGCCCTCATCTCCATGGCAAAGGGTACATATCGACTTTGCTGATCCATTTAGGGACTCAATGTTCTTAATCGCGGTTGATGCACACTCCAAGTGGCCGGAGGTAATAAAGATGTCCTCCACCACCATGGAAAAAACCATCACAGTATTAAGGACCATATTTGCCAGGAATGGGCTGCCTGAACAGATCTGTTCTGATAATGGACTGCAATTTGTGTCCGAAGAATTCAGGAAGTTCTTAAAAAACAATGGGGTTAAGCACTACACGTCCGCCCCATACCATCCCGCCACCAATGGATTAGCTGAAAGGTTTGTCCAGACCTTCAAGAAGGCCATAAAGGCCATGGGTAATGAAGACAAAAATCTACAACATAAGGTAGATAACTTCTTGTTTGCGTACAGGAATGCAACACATGTGGTTACAAACCAAACTCCCGCCATGATGTTTTTCAATAGAAGACTAAGATGCCGGCTGGATTTGATCAAGCCAAACATCAGAAGGGACGTAGAGAACCGGCAATTTCAAGGCATGAATGAAAGGCCAACTAGAACCTTCCAGATAGGTCAACAAGTTTTGGCCCGGGACTACCGTACCGAGAAATGGCAGCCTGGAACTATTTGCACACGACTAGGACCGCTGATGTATACCGTGGACATTGGTGAAAGCATAATAAGGCGCCATGCTGACCAGATCATAGAGTCATCCGAAAAGGGACAACCTACACCACAACTCTATACGCCTAATGATGAAGCAGAGATACCCATAGTATCTACCTCCGATCCGGTGATACTGGAACCAGATGAACCCGACACTGGCATTCAAGCCGAATCGACCTTGCCAAAAGAACCTACTACACCACCGAAAACTACTACACCACCGAGGCGTTATCCGGACCGAGTCAGGAAGCCTCCAGAGAGACTGACTTATAATTGATTAACTGCAGCAAATGTGTAGATTATTGTTCTTGTAAACATGTTAATTAATGATTACTTAAAATGTTATGTACTAATTATCTAAAAGGGGAGGAATTGTAGTGTATGTACCTTTAAGAGCCCCTGTGTACTGTAATACCGGTAGTGACCACTCGGGTATATAAGCCTGTATAGCGTCTTGTATCTTTTAGTTCACCTCCAGACTTTGTTCAGTAAACACCTGTTAAACCAACTCCTGCATTCCGTGTCTCCATTAACACACGGATACAACAATATCTTCGCCTCACTATCCGGAGGGAAGCGTTTTACAAAAATTGACCTAGCGCAAGCATATTTGCAGATGGAGGTTGAAGAATCCTCTAGGAAGTATCTCACGATAAACACTCACAAAGGTCTTTACCAGTATAATCGACTGGTATTCGGAGTAGCATCAGCTCCAGCGATATGGCAAAGAGCGATGGAACAAGTCCTGCAAGGGATTCCAAGGACTCAGTGTTACTTGGACGACATCCTAGTGACAGGTGAAGATGACAGTGAACACCTTGCCAACCTAGAGCAGGTGCTCACTAGACTACGTGAACATGGGCGATGAGCCAATCGTCCCAAGTGCGAGTTTTTTAAGAAACAGATATCGTATTGTGGCCACTTGATTGATGAAGAGGGGTTGCATAAGTCCCCTGACAAAATTGAAGCGGTAGTTAAGGCTCCAGCGCCTGAAAATGTGTCACAACTGAGGTCATTCCTCGGATTGGTGAATTACTACCATAAGTTTTTGCCGAATTTGTCCACAATTCTGCATCCACTGAACGCCCTACTACGAACGGGAGTAGCATGGAAATGGAGCAATGAATGTAAGCGGGCCTTTCAGAAGAGTAAGGACCTAATCACTTCAAGAGAAGTATTGGCTCACTACAACCCATCACTACCGATAAGACTGGCGTGTGATGCATCTCCCTACGGCATTGGGGCGGTACTGTCACATAAATTCCTTGATGGTTTGGAGAGGCCGATAGCTTTTGCGTCATGCTCGTTAACTTCAGCCGAGCGTAACTACGCCCAGATTGACAGAGAGGCCCTCAGCCTGGTGTGGGGGTTGAAGAAGTTCAATCACTACCTGCACGGTCAGAAATTTACTCTACTAACTGATCATCAACCTCTCGTCTCCATTTTCAACCCTCAGAAGGGCGTACCGATAATGACGGCACAACGGCTACAGAGGTGGTCCCTTTTCCTAGGGGCACACCAATATGACATCGAGTACAAAGGAACTAAACAGCATGGGAATGCTGATGGATTGTCGCACCTACCGTTGCCGACGGTGGAAGAAGAACTGGCAGTGGATCCAGTGGAGTTATTCCACTCGACTATTGTCGAATGTCTCCCTGTGACGAATGCAAACATAGAAAAGGAAACACGAAATGACCCGACACTCTCCTGGGTCTATGATTTAACGGTGAAGGGATGGCCAGCACATGGCGAACCACTGCTGCCAGCATTCTCGCCGAGAAGAGAACAGCTGTAAGTGTGCAGAGGAACCTTGATGTGTGGATCCAGAGTAGTAATTCCACCCAAATTGAAGGATAGAGTGCTCAATGAGCTTCACGAGGGTCATCTGGGAGGGGTAAAAATGAAGAACTTAGCCAGAGCGTTTGTGTGGTGGCCGGGAATCGATAGAGAAATCGAAGAGATGACCAAGAGCTGTACAGGATGCCAGAAGGTCCAAAACGCCCCACCACAAGCCCCTCTACATCCATGGGAGTGGCCGTCATCTCCATGGCAAAGGGTGCACATTGATTTTGCTGGTCCCTTTATGGACTCGATGTTTTTAATTGCGGTGGATGCACATTCAAAGTGGCCAGAGGTAATAAAAATGTCCTCAACCACCACAGAAAAAACTATCACAGTCTTACGAACCATATTCGCCAGGAATGGGCTGCCTGAACAGATTTGCTCTGACAATGGACCACAGTTTGTGTCTGAAGAGTTCCGGAGGTTCTTAAAGAACAATGGTGTTAAGCATTACACATCCGCCCCATATCATCCAGCCACTAATGGATTGGCCGAGAGGTTTGTTCAAACATTCAAGAAGGCTATCAAGGCAATGCGACACATGCGGTTACCAACCAAACTCCAGCCATGATGTTCTTCAATCGAAGACTACGATGCCGCTTGGATTAGGTTATGCCAAACGCCAGAAGAGATGTGGAGAACAGGCAGTTTCAGAATATGAATGAAAGGCCGACCAGGAGTTTTAAGATAGGTCAACCAGTTTTGGCCCGGGACTACCGCACAGAGAAATGGCAGCCAGGAACGATCTGTACACAGCAAGGACCTCTAATGTATACCGTGGACATTGGAGAAAGCATTGTAAGACGCCATGCTGACCAGATTCTAGAGTCACTGGAAAACCTCAACACAGGAGACAGAGAGAGAGTGAGCTCGTCATAGGGACCCCATTCACACAGGAGATGGAGAGAGAGTGAGCTCGTCATAGGAATCCCATTCACACAGGAGACACAGAGAGTGAGCTCGTCATAGGGACCCCATTCACACAGGAGACACAGAGAGTGAGCTCGTCATAGGGTACCCATTCACACAGGAGACACACAGAGTGAGCTCGTCATAGGGATTCCATTCACACAGGAGACACAGAGAGAGTGAGCTCCTAATAGGGACCCCATTCACACAGGAGACACACAGAGAGTGAGCTCGTCATCGGGACCCCATTCACACAGGAGACAGAGAGTGAGTGAGCTCGTCATCGGGACCCCATTCACACAGGAGACACAGAGAGTGAGCTCATCATAGGGACCCCATTCACACAGGAGACACAGAGAGTGAGCTCATCATAGGGACCCCATTCACACAGGAGACACAGAGAGAGAGTGATCTCGTCATAGGGACCACATTCACACAGGAGACGGAGAGCGAGTGAGCTCGTCATAGGGACCCCAGTGACACCGGAGACACACAGAGTGAGCTCGTCATAGAGACCCCATTCACACAGGAGACACAGAGAGAGAGTGAGCTCGTCATAGGGACCCCATTCACACAGGAGACACAGAGAGTGAGGGAGTTCGTCATAGGGACCCCATTCACACAGGAGACACAGAAGGTGAGCTCGTCATAGGAACCCCATTCACACAGGAGACACAGAGAGTGAGCTCGTCATAGGGACCCCATTCACACAGCAGACAGAGAGACAGTGAGCTCGTCATAGGGACCCCATTCACACAGGAGACACAGAGAGAGAGTGAGCTCGTCATAGGGACCCCATTCACACAGGAGACAGAGAGAGAGAGTAAGCTTGTCATAGGGACCCCATTCACACAGGAGACACAGAGAGTGAGCTCGTCATAGGGACCCCATTCACACAGGAGGCACAGAGGGTGAGCTCATCATAGGGATCCCATTCAAACAGCAGACACAGAGAGACAGTGAGCTCGTCAACGGGACCCCATTCACACAGGAGACACAGAGAGAGAGAGTGAGCTCGTCATCGGGACCCCATTCACACTGGAGACACACAGAGAGTGAGCTCGTCATAGGGACCCCATTCACACAGGAGACACACAGAGAGTGAGTGAGCTCGACATAGGGACCCCATTCACACAGGAGACACAGAGAGTGAGCTCATCATAGGGACCCCATTCACACAGGAGACACAGAGAGAGAGGGAGCTCGTCATAGGGACCCCATTCACACAGGAGACTCAGAGAATGAGCTTGTCATAGGGACCCCATTCACACAGGAGACACACAGAGTGAGTGAGTGAGCTCGTCATAGGGACCCCATTCACAGAGGAGACACAGAGGGTGAGCTCGTCATAGGGACCCCATTCACACAGGAGACACAGAGAGTGAGCTCGTCATCGGGACCCCATTCACACAGAAGACACAGAGAGTGAGCTTGTCATAGGGACCCCATTCACACAGGAGACACAGAGATTGAGCTCGTCATAGGGACCCCATTCACACCGGAGACACACAGAGAGTGAGCTCGTCATAGGGATCCCCTTCACACAGGAGACACAGAGAGAGAGTGAGCTCGTCATAGGGACCCCATTCACATGGGAGACACAGAGCGTGAGCTCGTCGTAGTGACCCCATTCACACAGCAGACACAGAGAGACAGTGAGCTCGTCATAGGGACCCCATTCACACAGCAGACACAGAGAGTGAGATCGTCATAGCAACCCCATTCACACAGGAGACACAGAGAGTGAGCTCGTCATAGGGACCCCATTCACATAGGAGACACAGAGAGAGAGTGAGCTCGTCATCGGGACCCCATTCACACAGGAGACACAGAGAGTGAGCTCGTCATAGGTATTATGTTCATTAATAAATAGACATTCTTATTATGAACACTGCTAGCTTTTGCTAGACACTTTTATTGAGCACATGTGGACTAGGTACAGTATCTGTAGAGGCATCCATCTTGACTGCTGCCTTGTGGGTAGCCTAGTGCCTCATGGGTAATGTAGTCTTAATATACATACAGCTGGGTAGTGTAGTCTTATATACATACAGCTATATACAGCTCTACGGCTCCACCTTGTGTCCACTATAGAATGACATGTTATTGATCATTACATCCCCCTTTCTTTGAGGTTTAACAAAATCAATATCAATCAACTTTCAAGAAAACAATAAAGATAATATCAGTAACACTTTTGTTAGTGCTCTATAAACATCAACATTTTCAAAACATTTTCAAAGCTTTACATTGCACTCAAAGATTAAGTCTATCAGGCTTTTTTACTTCACGTGTGGATCTTCTCAACACGGGTAAGTCTGATGTGTCTTCATGAGATTGTTCTGGCGGTGAATGACAAGATGCAGTTGTGGCATTGTCATCAATCTGGTCTTGAATACTCTCTTGTGTTTTTAGGAGGGAACGGCGGTTCCTCCTGAGAATCTGTCCTTCCTCAGTTCTACCAGTGTATGACCTTGGTCCTACTTCCTCAAGAACTGTAGCTTTCCTGTTCCATGCATCTGGATCCTCAATCCTGACAACATCATCCCTTGTCAATGGTTTTAGAGTTTTGGATGACTTGTCATACTATGATTTCTGTTTCAGCTTTAATAGTTGAAGTCTCTGTCTCAGTTCCTCACTTTGCTGTTCTTTTGCACAGCAGGGTAGCGTGGTGCGCAACTTGCGACCCATTAGTAGTTCAGCAGGTGAAGAACCACAGTCTAAAAGTGAGGCTCGGTAGCTCAGCAGGGCGAGATAAGGATCAGACTTGCTTTCTGTCGCTTTCTTCAGTAGCTGCTTGAGAACTTGAACAGCTTTCTCAGCCTTACCATTTGACTGAGCATACAAAGGACTGGATGTGATGTGCTGAATGTCATAATGTGCTGCAAACTGTTGCCACTCCTTACAGTTGAAGCACGGACCATTGTCGCTAATGGCAATCCTGGGAATTCCATGTTTGGCGAAGGTGGATTTCACATGCATTATGACACTGCTTGCTGTGGTGCTTGAGAGCAGCGCCATCGCAGGATAGTTAGAATAGTAGTCAATCACTATTAGATAGTCTTTACCATTTAAATGAAAAAGGTCCATACCAACCTTTTGCCATGGTGCTGTTGGTATGTCAGCTACTATCATTGGTTCCTTTCCTTGTTTGTTTTGGTGTTTCTGACATGTCTCACATTTGCCTATCATGTTCTCAATGTCCTTATTTATGCCAGGCCAATAAACAGTGTCTCTTGCTCTCCTTTTGCATTTTTCAATTCCGAGGTGTCCCTCATGAATCCTTTTGAGCATGTCTTGACATAGAGCCTGTGAAATGACTATTCTGTTCTGTTTTAGTAATAGTCCACTTGCGACACTCAATTCTGACCTTATGTGAAAATATTTTGGACAGGAACCTTTTGGCCAACCATGATGAATGTTCTCTATTACTGTTTGTAATACTGTGGCCTAGAAATTCAGTATAGCCACTTTTGGGGCGGTAAAGTCGGGCGGGTGCTAAAGTTTGCGCCTGGCGCAAAGTCGATGGCACTTCGCCGATATTCAGTAGCTTCGCCCTAAGAGGTTGCTTGAGCGCTAAAACTGGCGATGCACGCCTATCTTTAGGCGCTAAGCCGGCGGTGCTGAGGGATAGCACCGAGGCCGGGCGCAGCGCAGGTGCGGTCATTTCTTGATTGACAGCAGACACCGTGGCGCCGGCCAGCTCTTAAAGGGGGAAGGGTCGACTTGCTCTGCTGCAACGGCCTGCACACTGCAGCCTTCCAGCTAGGCCTGAACACTGCTGGTGATCAGAAGGAGCCATGGCAACGGTACAGAAGGCTCGTGAGCGTGCCCTGCGCTTCTCAGCCCATGACTTGAAGGTGATGGTGAGGCCCTTGGAGAAGAGACAGCACATCTTGTTCCCGGACACTGGCAGGAAGCCTCCCACCAGCGTCTATAGGAAAGCCTGGAGGGAGGTCGCCCGCTGGGTGTCAGCCACCGGCGATGCCCCCAGGGACAATGTCCAATGCCGGAAGAAGTTTAATGACCTGACCAGGATTGTCAGGGTGAGTACCCTTTCCAGTCTCCTCCTCATCCTTGCATGTACACCTGACATGATGGGCAAAGGGACATGAAAGCCCTAATGGCCAGCCCTCAGCCAGCAGCTATGGGACAGTCATGAACATCAATTGCACATTCTGCACTTTACACCATGGGAGGCAGCGCACACCACATCAGGGCTACACACTGGCCAAGCTATTCCACCATGGGAGGCAGCGCACACCACATCAGGGCTACACACTGGCCAAGCTATTCCACCATGGGAGGCAGCGCACACCACATCAGGGCTACACACTGGCCAAGCTATTCCACTATGGGAGGCAGTGCACACCACATCAGGGCTACACACCGTACTTACAGGCCATCCTTTCTCTTGCAGGCAAAACTTGCCAACAACCGAAGGCACCAGGAGCAGACCGGGGGAGGCCGCCCCCAGATCCAGGAGCTCACTCCCCTGGAGGAGCGCGTGAGTCACCTCATGGGACCCCGGGTGATTGGGCCCGTCGCCTGTGGAGATGCCGACCCTCTTCTGGGCCACAATGGTATGGACATCACCTTTTGGACCTCTCTCGTCGCACTTGCGCATCCGATCTACCTCCTTTGCCATTGTCCGACCAATGCGCTGAATGCCACCAGTCATGCCTCCCTCGCTGACACCCTCTCCTCACTCTAAAGCTACTCTTGTGCCTTCCTGCTTTCAGCTGGTGACGAGGAGCTCCCTGAAGCTGCCAGTGACAGCCCCTCCGAGGAGGAGGAGGAGGAGGAGGAACAGGAAGGCGGACCATCAGGGCAGCAGTCAGGTGCGGCTGCAGATGCCGAAGTAGTGGACATGTCTTCCCTGGAGGAGAGCCTGGAGGAAGTGTCGGAGGGGAGTGTAGCTGCTGGGACCAGTGGCGTCCAGCAACCCAGGAGGGCTGCGGTTGGTCCGCGGCCTTCCCCCCAGAGGGGGGAAGGATCGGAGGGGAGTGCTGTTGCTGGGCCCAGTCGCCGCCGGCAACGTGGCAAGGGTCGGCCAGCTCTGCCCCCTGCTCCCCAGCGGGAGAGTCCGGACTCCAGTCCGGCCACGTTCAACTCAGAGGAGGTGCGCCACCTCGATCAAATGGTCCAGGATTCGGATCGCCGGCACACCGAGCTGATGGGGGTAGTGGCACGGATGCCTGAGGCCATCGAGTCCCTGGCTAGTAGTGTGCGCGAGTTCGGGGCCTCACATGCCGCGAGTGGCCGGCTGATCAGTGATGCCGTCCAGACAGTGGCTGCTCTGTTGCGGTCGCAGACCAGGGCAACAGGGGCACTGACTGCTGCCACACGCGCTGCGTCAGCCAGGCATCGCCTGGACACCCGCCGCGCTGCAGCAGCACAGCGGGCTGCCCTTCGGCAGATTGGTGCGCATGCTGCAGTGCGGGCCCATGCGAGCGCCAGAGTGCCACATCACCAGCCAGGGCCGACCATCCGCCAGATTGCACACATTCCTCCAGCCGTCACCGCCACTCCCCCAGTGGCGCCTCAACGGCAAGCGGCTGCGAATGATGTTGGCCAGGCACAGCTGCGCCAATCACCAGCCGGCCCCTCGAGGGGCAAACCCCGTCTAGGCCACCCCCCAAGGGCATCTGCCGGAAGGACATCTGACCCTCAGAAGCCTTTCCCCAGCCTCGCAGCAGCCACTGGGCAGAGCTTGCGGAGGAGCAGCAGGCCGGGCAGGGGCCCCAAAAGGCTCGACAAGGTCTCGCCCTCGCGGCCCAAGAAGTAGACGGTGTGGCCAAGTGTTATTTTATATGACGATGCCTATGTTTCTTTTGGGGATGGTTGTTTTGTTTCTGGGGATGTTTTTTGGGTTAAGGCCGAGGATGAAGGCCATTTTTGTCCAAATGTTCAGTTATTCCTCCCCAGGTTGTGGGAGTGAGTCATTTGATGTACTGTTTTTTGGGGCCGTTGAATGTTTCTGGGTTTCACGTGGGAAGGGGTTTCATTGGTCTAAAATAAAGATTTCTCTTTATTCAGAGAGTGTCCATGTTTGTTGCTGTAAGTGTTTGTTGCCTTCGCCGGCTGAGGGCTTGCGGAGCGGCTGCGTTCATGTTCCTTCATGGCCACAAGGCATTCCCTGACAGGGGGCTTAGAAGTGACGTTCAATAAGCCGCCGACGGACGGCCCTTGGACCTTCTCGCTCCCTCCTGGGATGGTACTCCTCCTCCTCCTGCTCCTCCTCCTCATGCTCCTCCTACTCCTCCTCCTGAGGTGGTGGTCCAACGTGAGGTGGCAGTGCCTGAGTCCTGCGGAGAGCCAGGTTGTGCAGCATGCAGCAAACAACGACGAATTGGGACACTCGGTCCGGGGAATACTGCAGAGATCCGCCGGAACGATCCAGGCAGCGGAACCGCTGCTTGAGGTCGCCAATTGTTTGCTCAATTATGTTCCTGCTCGCTTGATGACTCTCGTTGTATGCCTCTTCAGCAGGGGTCCTGGACGTGCGGAGCGGGGTCATGAGCCAGGTACACAAAGGATAGCCTTTGTCCCCGAGAAGCCATCCTCTTGGGGGAGGCTGTGCCTCGAACATGTCACGCACAGTTGTCTGCCGCAGGATAAAGGCATCGTGGCTGCTGCCTGGAAAGCGGGCATTGATAGCTAGGATGCGCTGCTTGTGGTCACACACCAGCTGCACATTGAGGGAATGGTAGCCCTTCCGGTTGCGGTAATCCTCGGCATGCTCCACAGGTGCCCGCAAAGCCACATGCGTACAGTCAATGGCGCCCTGCACCAAGGGGAAGGCCGCGAATCTTGCAAATCCCAGTGCACGCTGATGCTGCCTCTCCGGGGCCATGGGGAAGGAGATGAATTGGCGTCTCCTTCTGAAAAGGGCATCGGTCACCTGGCAGATGCAGCAATGCATGGCGAACTGGGATATGTTAGCAATGTCCCCAGCAGCGGATTGGAAGGAGCCGGTGGCATAGAGGTTCAAGGCCACCGTCACCTTCGCCTCCACCAACAGAGACGTCCTGCTCCTGAGCTTTGGACGCTGATCTCTGCGAAGCAGATGGCAGATTCCTGCAACCACCTCCTTTCGGAATCTCAGCCTTTTTACACATCGCGCGCCACTCATGTTGAGGTAGGTGCGCTGCTGGCGGTATGCCCTGACTGGGTAAGGCCTATGTTGCCGACGCCTGTTGCCCCCTCTGCGTCTAGCCAGGGCTGCCCCTCTCACACCACGTCTGCGAGCCCTACGGACATGACGCTGAAACTCAGCGTTGGCACCCCATGCAGCCCCCATAATATGCTGCCAAACAGTCAAATATACAAGAGGCCACTTGCAACGCTCTGGCCTGAAGCCAAAAATACCTGAGCTAGTGTTGGCCCAAACCAGAAAGCTGTCTTCCTTGGTCTCTCTCCAGAAATCCGTTGCACAAGAGTGTTTGCTGCAAAATGCCTGCCCTTTATAGTGCAGGGTAAGTGCCCTTTAATTTACGCTCCCCGGGTCCCGCGTCGGCTCTGTTGCGTTCCACTAAACAAGCGTGCGGGCCGCCGGCCGCACAATGGGGCGGTCCCACTGAAGTACTGGATCGAGGCGCGCAAAGGGCGTTGCACGAGGATATGACGTAATTTCCTGCGCGCGCAGGTGAGCGCGCGCTAAACTTTGCGCCGGCGCTAAATGTCTACTTAATTTGGGGCGAGTCGCAGATCGCGCTGCGCCCGGACGCTACACGCATAGCGCCCGAAATTCACTTCTCTTAAGGCGCTAACGGCTGGCGCAAGCAACTGAATTTCTAGGCCTGTATCTTTTACTGTTTCTGTTGTGTATGTCCCTTTAAGGGAATAACTGGTCTCAGACTGCAGTACCGGCAGTGACCATCCCTGTATAAAAGGCCCTGGCAGGCTTCTGTAGTTTCAGTGTCCGGATTGTCTCCATTCAGTAAAGACTTGTTAAACCAACTCCTGCATTCCGTGTCTCCATTAACACACGGATTTAATACTGGCGACGAGTAAGAAACGAACTTACCTGCAACTCGGCAGCACCTCAGACGACGTTATTGAAGGTCGAAGCCAGAAAAGAAAAAAAAATAATAATCCAAAGAAACTCGAGAAACGGGCGTCGACCATGGGCAACCGCCCTCCAAATCATCGGATTGAAAAATTGCAGGGGAGACTGTCAAGAGCCAGGCTTGGTTCCCCAGTCTGTGGTTTCCCAGCTAATCGGGCTGGTGGCAGGTAGTGCACTGATCCTTCCTGGGCTGCCGCGGGCTAGAGCTCGATCGGGTGGCTTTGCAACGGGGCCGGGCAGCGAGTCGGGAAGCAAAGAGAGAGAGAGAGGGTGGAGCACACAGGGCGCAGCCGGTGCTTCGCAGCCGGGCAGCGTTCGGACCTAAGAAGAGGGAGGGAAGTGTCCCAGAGGGTCCGCTCCACGACGGGAACGGTTAAAAATAAAAATACCGCGAAGAGCGGCGTTGACAACAGCGGCAGCGGAGGGAAAGCGCGGGAGGCGCCATCTTAACTCGGCGGGGAACAAGGAAAAGCGCGGGAGGCACCATTTTGATCCATCGGGGACGAAGGAAAAGCGCGGGAGACGCCATCTTAGATTTTCAAGATGCCAAAGACTGGCGATATCACTGCCTTCGATAATGCAATAGAAGACTGGACCACGTATGTGGAAAGAGTCGAGGTATATTGCGAGGCAAACGAAATAGCCGAGGGGAAAAAGGCATCGGTATTGCTAAATTTAATGGGCGCAAAACGTACGGCCTATTGCGGGACCTGATTACTCCAGCCAAACCGAAGGCGAAGAGTTTTAACGAAATTGTTGCTATCCTACAGGAACACCTAAATCCTACACCGCTGCTGATAGCAGAAAGATTTAAATTCCACAGGAGAAATCAGCATAAAAATGAGAGCAATGCTGATTACCTTACGGAACTACGCAAGCTATCAAAGCACTGCCAGTTCGGAGCAGGACTGGCAGATACCTTACGGGACAAATTTGTCTGTGGAGTCCTGAGTGAAGGAACCCAGAAGAGGTTACTCTCAGAGAAAGAGCTGACGCTAGATAAGGCTTTCAGCGTGGCAGTATCGTACGAAGCAGCAGCAAGGGGCGCTGCGGAAATACAACAAAAGCCACAGGAATACGGCACCCACGAAATGACATGGGGATTTGCAAAATGTTATCGCTGCAGCAGAACAAACCATGACCAGAAGGACTGCTGGTCCAAGGACAAAATATGCAGGCAATGCGGAAAGATGGGACACATTGCACGAGTTTGCAGGTCTGAGAAGAAGACCAACGACAATAAAAAGGCTACGAAGGAACCGTACAGGAAAGTACAAAAGATGACGGACAGTAGTTCCGAAGACCAGATGAGCGATAGTGAATCCGGGAACAAGAGACTAAGCTGTCTCAAACTTCACAACGTCATCGCAAAAGAGGATCACCGAACCATTTGGGTCACCCTCACGATAGCAGGGTCTCAAGTCAAAATGGAATTGGATACAGGATCAGCTCTAACCATCATGAATCGACGAGACTACGAGCGGCTATTCTCACACATACCCTTGAGAGAGACATCCATTGTCTTGAGGATGTATACGGGGCAAAAAGTATAACCCAGAGGAAAAATAAGGGTGCCTGTCGAATACAACGGCAAGAAAATACGGAAATTGTATCTCTACATTCTGCAAGATGGTGGACCACCGTTATTGGGACGTGAATGGATCAGAAAGATAAGTTTAGACTGGCACTCCATTCAGGCACTGACGGTGGCTGGTAAAAAGGATGACGATGTCACTCCTGGACGATTGTCAACAATCTTAGCTGACGCCAAAGAGGTATTTCAACAAGAACTGGGCACTCTTAAAGGCGTAACCACCTCGATAAAAATAGAGGAGAATGCAATTCCCAAGTTTTTCAAAGCAAGACCGGTACCATATGCAATTTGCCCAGCCGTCGAGGCAGAGCTGGAGAATCTGGTGAATGCAGGCGTGTTATCTAAGGTAGAGTGGAGCGAGTGGGCGACACCCATCGTTCCTGTCATGAAGAAAACGTTAAACAATAAGTCTGAGGAGCCAAGGAAGGTTCGCATCTGTGGGGACTTCAAGGTGACAATGAACCCAGTCCTTCACACAGTACAATATCCTCTTCCAAGGATAGAAGATACCTTCGCCTCACTATCCGGAGGGAAGCGTTTTACAAAAATTGACCTAGCGCAAGCATATTTGCAGAGGAGGTTGAAGAATCCTCTAGGAAGTATCTCACGATAAACACTCACAAAGGTCTTTACCAGTATAATCGACTGGTATTCGGAGTAGCATCAGCTCCGGCGATATGGCAAAGAGCGATGGAACAAGTCCTGCAAGGGATTCCAAGGACTCAGTGTTACTTGGACGACATCCTAGTGACAGGTGAAGATGACAGCGAACACCTTGCCAACCTAGAGCAGGTGCTCACTAGACTACGTGAACATGGGCTACGAGCCAATCGCCCCAAGTGCGAGTTTTTTAAGAAACAGATATCATATTGTGGCCACGTGATTGATGAAGAGGGGTTGCATAAGTCCCCTGACAAAATTGAAGCGGTAGTTAAGGCTCCAGCGCCTGAAAATGTGTCACAACTGAGGTCATTCCTCGGATTGGTGAATTACTATCATAAGTTTGGCCGAATTTGTCCACAATTCTGCATCCACTGAACGCCCTACTACGAACGGGAGTAGCATGGAAATGGAGCAATGAATGTAAGCGGGCCTTTCAGAAGAGTAAGGACCTAATCACTTCAAGAGAAGTATTGGCTCACTACAACCCATCACTACCGATAAGACTGGCGTGTGATGCGTCTCCCTACGGCATTGGGGCGGTACTGTCACATAAATTCCTTGATGGTTCTGAGAGGCCGATAGCTTTTGCGTCACGCTCGTTAAATTCAGCCGAGCGTAACTACGCCCAGATTGATAGAGAGGCCCTCAGCCTGGTGTGGGGGTGAAGAAGTTCAATCACTACCTGCACGGTCAGAAATTTACTCTACTAACTGATCATCAACCTCTCGTCTCCATTTTCAACCCTCAGAAGGGCGTACCGATAATGACGGCAGAACGGCTACAGAGGTGGTCCCTTTTCCTAGGGGCACACCAATATGACATTGAGTACAAAGGAACTAAACAGCATGGGAATGCTGATGGATTGTCGCGCCTACCGTTGCCGACGGTGGAAGAAGAACTGGCAGTGGATCCAGTGGAGTTATTCCACTCGACTATTGTCGAATGTCTCCCTGTGACAAATGCAAACATAGAAAAGGAAACACAAAATGACCCGACACTCTCCTGGGTCTATGATTTAACGGTGAAGGGATGGCCAGCACATGGCGAACCACTGCTGCCAGCATTCTCGCCGAGAAGAGAACAGCTGTAAGTGTGCAGAGGAACCTTGATGTGTGGATCCAGAGTAGTAATTCCACCCAAATTGAAGGATAGAGTGCTCAATGAGCTTCACGAGGGTCATCTGGGAGGGGTAAAAATGAAGAACTTAGCCAGAGCGTTTGTGTGGTGGCCGGGAATCGATAGAGAAATCGAAGAGATGACCAAGAGCTGTACAGGATGCCAGAAGGTCCAAAACGCCCCACCACAAGCCCCTCTACATCCATGGGAGTGGCCGTCATCTCCATGGCAAAGGGTGCACATTGATTTTGCTGGTCCCTTTATGGACTCGATGTTTTTAATTGCGGTGGATGCACATTCAAAGTGGCCAGAGGTAATAAAAATGTCCTCAACCACCACAGAAAAAACTATCACAGTCTTATGAACCATATTCGCCAGGAATGGGCTGCCTGAACAGATTTGCTCTGACAATGGACCACAGTTTGTGTCTGAAGAGTTCCGGAGGTTCTTAAAGAACAATGGTGTTAAGCATTACACATCCGCCCCATATCATCCAGCCACTAATGGATTGGCCGAGAGGTTTGTTCAAACATTCAAGAAGGCTATCAAGGTAATGTGTAATGAAGATATACCCCTACAACACAAGGTGGATAACTTCTTGTTTGCGACACATGCGGTTACCAACCAAACTCCAGCCATGATGTTCTTCAATCGAAGACTACGATGCCGCTTGGATTTGGTTAAGCCAAACATCAGAAGAGATGTGGAGAACAGGCAGTTTCAGAATATGAATGAAAGGCCGACCAGGAGTTTTAAGATAGGTCAACCAGTTTTGGCCCGGGACTACCGCACAGAGAAATGGCAGCCAGGAACGATCTGTACACAGCAAGGACCTCTAATGTATACCGTGGACATTGGAGAAAGCATTGTAAGACGCCATGCTGACCAGATTCTAGAGTCACTGGAAAACCTCAACTCCACACCACGATCTGATACACCTGGCGATGAAACCGAAGTACCAATTGCATCTACCGCAGAATCGGTGATATTGGAAGCAGACGAACCAAACAACGACATTGATCCCGACTCAACCTTGCCAGAAGAACCTGATATCCCAAAGAGGCGTTATCCAGACAGAATCAGGAAGCCTCCCCAAAGACTGAACTTATAATTGCTTAACTTCAACTAATGTATCTAGCAATCGTAATTGTAATTGTAATTAGTTATTATTTAGTTGTTAAATGAATGTTATGTACTGTTTATCTAAAAGGGGAGGAATTGTTGTGTATGTCCCTTTAAGGGAATAACTGGTCTCAGACTGCAGTACCGGCAGTGACCATCCCTGTATAAAAGGCCCTGGCAGGCTTCTGTAGTTTCAGTGTCCGGATTGTCTCCATTCAGTAAAGACTTGTTAAATCAACTCCTGCATTCCGTGTCTCCATTAACACACGGATTTAATAGTTTCTTCTGCTATTTGCTTTGATTTTGTGTCTGACACGGGCAGCGCAGCAGTGACCATACTCACATGAACATCCACGTCTTCTTCAGTAGAGCTCACATGACTCATTGTGGGTGCTCGGGATAGTGCATCTGCTAACACTATGTATTTGCCTGGTGTGCAGATCAGTTCAAAGTCATATCTTTGCAGCTTCATCATGAGTCGTTGAATCCTTGGAGACATCTCATTCAGGTTCTTTTTTATGATGGCAACCAGAGGGCTGTGGTCTGTCTCAACTGTGAAGGTGGGAAGTCCATATATGTAGCCATGAAACTTTTCTAGTCCAACTACCAAGCCTAGACATTCCTTTTCAATCTGGGCGTATCGACACTCAGTATATAATATGTACTGCAAGGCTAATGAAGTGCCTGATGCCAGGAAAGCACTGGTATTGTTGAATTCCATGGGTGCAAAAACGTATGGCTTACTGCGAAACCTAGTAACCCCAGAGAAGTCAGTGGAAAAGGATTTTGAAAGCATCGTGGCAATCCTACAGGACCACTTAAACCCCACTCCTGGTACCATATTATGTTCATTAATAAATAGACATTCTTATTATGAACACAGCTAGCTTTTGCTAGACACTTTTATTGAGCACATGTGGACTAGGTACAGTATCTGCAGAGGCATCCATCTTGACTGCTGCCTTGTGGGTAGCCTAGTGCCTCATGGGTAATGTAGTCTTAACGTACATACAGCTGGGTAGCGTAGTCTTATATACATACAGCTATATACAGCTCTACACAGCTCTACGGCTCCACCTAGTGTCCACTATAGAATGACATGTTATTGATCATTACAATAGGGACCCCATTCACAGGAGACACATAGAGAGTGAGCTCATCATAGGTACCCCGTTCACACAGGAGGCACAGAGAGTGAGCTCGTCATAGGGACCCCATTCACACAGGAGACACACAGAATGAGCTCGTCATAGGGACCCCATTCACACAGGAGACACAGAGAGTGAGTGAGCTCGTCATAGAGACCCCATTCACACAGGAGACACACAGAGTGAGTGAGCTCGTCATAGGGACCCCATTCACACAGGAGACACAGAGAGTGAGTGAGCTCGTCATAGGGACCCCATTCACACAGGAGGCACACAGAGAGAGTGAGCTCGTCATAGGGACCCCATTCACACAGGAGACACAGAGAGTGAGCTCATCATAGGGACCCCATTCACACAGGAGACACACAGAATGAGCTCGTCATAGGGACCCCATTCACACAGGAGACACAGAGAGTGAGCTCATCATAGGGACCCCATTCACACAGGAGACACACAGAATGAGCTCGTCATAGGGACCCCATTCACACAGGAGACACAGAGAGTGAGTGAGCTCGTCATAGAGACCCCATTCACACAGGAGACACACAGAGTGAGTGAGCTCGTCATAGGGACCCCATTCACACAGGAGACACACAGAGAGTGAGTGAGCTCGTCATAGGGACCCCATTCACACAGGAGACACACAGAGAGAGTGAGCTCGTCATAGGGACCCCATTCACACAGGAGACACAGAGAGTGAGCTCATCATAGGGACCCCATTCACACAGGAGACACACAGAATGAGCTCGTCATAGGGACCCCATTCACACAGGAGACACAGAGAGTGAGTGAGCTCGTCATAGAGACCCCATTCACACAGGAGACACACAGAGTGAGTGAGCTCGTCATAGGGACCCCATTCACACAGGAGACACACAGAGAGAGTGAGCTCGTCATAGGGACCCCATTCACACAGGAGACACAGAGAGTGAGCTGGTCATAGGGACCCCATTCACACAGGAGACACAGAGTGAGCTCGTCATAGGGACCCCATTCACACAGGAGACACAGAGAGTGAGCTCGTCATAGGGGCCCCATTCACACAGGAGACACAGAGAGTGAGCTGGTCATAGGGACCCCATTCACACAGGAGACACAGAGAGTGAGCTCGTCATAGGGGCCCCATTCACACAGGAGACACAGAGAGTGAGCTGGTCATAGGGACCCCATTCACACAGGAGACACAGAGTGAGCTCGTCATAGGGACCCCATTCACACAGGAGACACAGAGAGTGAGCTCGTCATAGGGGCCCCATTCACACAGGAGACACAGAGAGTGAGCTGGTCATAGGGACCCCATTCACACAGGAGACACAGAGTGAGCTCGTCATAGGGACCCCATTCACACAGGAGACACAGAGAGAGTGAGCTCGTCATAGGGACCCCATTCACACAGTAGACACAGAGAGAGTGAGCTCGTCATAGGGACCCCATTCACACAGTAGACACAGAGAGAGTGAGCTCGTCATAGGGACCCCATTCACACAGGAGACACAGAGAGAGAGTGAGCTCTGTAAGGGGTTTTCTCTCTGAGTTCGCCGAGGTTTCTCTCGCCAGAGGCCTCTCTCTCTCTTTTGCACAGTAAACCTTCAGTGGTTTGACCCACTCGCCCCTTAGATTCAAGACACTGGACTTAGGTGCAGGAACTACAATGCAGAGAAGACTCTGATAGACCAAGTTTAATGAATCAAAATGGAATTTTATTGCATATGGAAAAACAAATCAAATGCAAGCAAATGAGAGGGTACATGGGAGGGGGAAACAAATCATAACAATACATTACTGACTAAAATAGATACAGGCATATTATACTTTACAAAAGTCATCATGAAATGGGGAAACACGGAACATCGAGGGACAACTCATGTTAATTATACCCAAAGTGCCCATCCCCTTAAACCTATCTAGATCCGATTATGAAGGGCCAGAAACATGCTCACCAATCCAGTTGGAAAAAGTATAGAGTTTTGAAACACGTAGTGTATGTACCTTGAAGAAGGAACTATATTCTGCAGCCCCTGTATACTGCAGTACCAGTAGTGACCACCCCTGTATATAAGCCTGTGTAGTAACTTTGTATAGTAGTTCCAGTTTTGTCTCCATTCAGTAAACACCTGTTATAACCAACTTCTGCAGTCCGTGTCTCAATTACACACGGACATTACATTGGCGACGAACAGATCCGAACTTACCTACAGTTCTGCACCACCTCACGGGGATCCATCCCTGAAGCGAAGTGATTAGAGGTCGAAGCCAGAAGGAAGAAATCCAAAAAGAAAAACAAACAAACAGAAGAAACGGGCGTCGACCGTGGGCAACTGCCCTCTGATTAATTGAATTCGAAGATTTGCAGGAGAGGCTGTCGAGAGCTGGGCTTGGTTCTTCAGTCTATGGTGTTCCAGCTAATCGGGCTGGTGGCAGGTAGTACACTGATCCTTCCTGGGCTGCGGCGGGCTAGAGCTCGATCGGGTGGCTTTTCAACGGAGCCGAGCAGCGTTGTCGGGAAGAGGAGAGAGAGAGAGAGAGGGTGGAGCAAACAGGGCGCAGTCGGTGCTACGAAGCCGGGCAGCGTACAGACCCGAGAAGAGGGAGGGAAGTGTCCCATAGGGTCTGCTCTGACGACGGGAACAGTAATTAAAATAAAAGAAAAAGAAATTAGAAGCGCAGAAAGCCGCGAGGAGCTGCAGTTTGCCACGGGGGCCACGGAGAGCGGCGTTGGCAGCAGCGCGGGGGGGAAGCGCGCGAAGACCATAGGACGTCACCATCAAGGCATAAAAACGCCAGCAACAGCGCTGGCAGCAGTGGAAAAGGCAGAAAGCGCGGGAGGCGCCATCTTAATCCAGCGGGGAAGAAGGCAAAGCGCGGGAGGCGCCATTTTGTTCAATCGGGGAAGAAGGCAAAGCGCGGGAGGCGCCATCTTAGATCTCCAAGATGCCGAAGACTGGCAAATATCACTGCCTTCGATAATGCAATAGAAGACTGGACCACATATGTGGAAAGAGTCGAAGTATATTGCAAGGCAAATGAAGTAGCCGATGAGAAAAAGGCATCGGTACTACCAAACTTAATGGGCGCAAGAACGTACGGCCTATTGCAGAAACTGATCACTCCAGTCAAACCGATGGAGAAGAGTTTTAACGAAATTGTTGATATCCTACAGGAACACTTAAATCCTACACCGCTGCTGATAGCAGAAAGATTTAAATTCCACAAGAGAAATCAGCATAAAGATGAGAGCAATGCTGATTACCTTACGGAACTACGCAAGCTATCAAAGCACTGCCAGTTCGGAGCAGGACTGGCAGATACCCTACGGGACAAATTTGTCTGTGGACTCCTGAGTGAAGGAACCCAGAAGAGGTTACTCTCAGAGAAAGAGCTGACGCTAGATAAGGCTTTCAGCGTGGCAGTATCGTACGAAGCAGCAGCAAGGGGAGCTGCGGAAATACAGCAAAAGCCACAGGAATACGGCACCCACGAAATGACACGGGGATTTGAAAAATGTTATCGCTGCGGCAGAACAACCCATGACCAGAAGGACTGCTGGTCCAAGGACAAAATATGCAGACAATGCGGAAAGATGGGACACATTGCACGAGTTTGCAGGTCTGGGAAGAAGACTAACGACAACAAAAAGGCTACTAAGGAACAGTACAGGAAAGTACAAAAGATGACGGACAGTAGTTCCGAAGACCAGAAGAGCGATAGTGAATCCGGGAACAAGAGACTGAGCTGTCTCAAACTACACAACGTAATCGCAAAAGAGGATCACCGAACCATTTGGGTCACCCTCACAATAGCAGGGTCCCAAGTCAAAATGGAATTGGATACAGGATCAGCCCTGACCGTCATGAATCGACGAGACTACGAGTGGCTATTCTCACACATACCCTTGAAAGACACATCCATTGTCTTGAAGACATATACGGGGCAGAAAGTATACCCCAGAGGGAAAATAAGGGTGCCTGTCGAATACAACGGCAAGGAAATACAGAAATTGTATCTGTACATACTGCAAGATGGTGGACCACCGTTATTGGGACGTGAATGGATCAGAAAGATAAGTTTAGACTGGCACTCCATTCAGGCACTGACTGTGGCTGGTAAAAAGGATGACGACGTCACACCTGGACGATTGTCAAAAATCTTAGCTAACGCTAAAGAGGTATTTCAACAAGGACTGGGAACTCTTAAAGGCGTAACCGCCTCGATAAAAATAGAAGAGAATGCAATTCCCAAGTTTTTCAAAGCAAGACCGGTACCGTATGCAATTCGCCCAGCCGTCGAGGCAGAGCTGGAGAATCTGGAGAATGCAGGCGTGTTATCTAAGGTAGACTGGAGCGAGTGGGCGACACCCATCATTCCTGTCATGAAGAAAACGTTAAACAATAAGTCTGAGGAGCCAAGGAAGGTTCGCATCTGTGGGGACTTCAAGGTGACTATGAACCCAGTCCTTCACACAGTACAGTATCCTCTTCCGAGGATAGAAGATATTTTCACCTCACTATCTGGAGGGAAACGTTTTACAAAAATTGACCTAGCGCAAGCATATTTGCAGATAGAGGTTGAAGAATCCTCTAGGAAATATCTCACGATAAACACTCACCAGCATAATTGACTGGTATTCAGAGTAGCATCAGCTCCGGCTATATGGCAAAGAGCGATGGAACAAGTCCTGCAAGGGATTCCGGGAACTCAGTGTTACTTGGACGACATCCTAGTGACAGGTGAAAATGACAGTGAACACCTTGCCAACCTAGAGCAGGTGCTCACTAGACTAAGAGAACATGGGCTACGAGCCAATCGTCCCAAGTGCGAGTTTTTTAAGAAACAAATATCGTATTGTGGCCACGTGATTGATGAAGAGGGGTTACATAAGTCCCCTGACAAAATTGAAGCGGTAGTTAAGGCTCCAGCGCCTGAAAATGTGTCGCAACTGAGGTCATTCCTCGGATTGGTGAATTACTACCATAAGTTTTTGCCGAATTTGTCCACAATTCTGCACCCACTGAACGCCCTGCTACAAACTGGAGTAGCATGGAAATGGAGCCATGAATGTAAGCGGGCCTTTCAGAAGTGTAAAGGCCTGATCACTTCAAGAGAAGTATTGGCTCACTACAACCCATCACTACCGATAAGACTGGCGTGTGATGCGTCTCCCTACGGCGTTGGAGCGGTACTGTCACATAAATCCCTTGATGGTTCAGAGAGGCCGATAGCTTTTGCGTCACGCTCGTTAACTGCAGCCGAGCGTAACTACGCCCAGATTGACAGAGAGGCCTTCAGCCTGGTGTGGGGGGTGAAGAAGTTCAATCACTACCTGCACAGACAGAAATTTACTCTACTAACTGATCATCAACCTCTTGTCTCCATTTTCAACCCTAAGAAGGGCGTCCCGATAATGACAGCACAACGGCTACAGAGGTGGTCCCTTTTCCTAGGGGCACACCAATATGACATCGAGTACAAAGGAACTAAACAGCATGGGAATGCTGATGGATTGTCGCGCCTACCGTTGCTGACGGTGGAAGAAGCACCTGCAGTGGATCCTGTGGAGATATTCCACTCGACCATAGTCGAATGTCTACCTGTGACGAATGCAAACATAGAAAAGGAAACACGAAATGACCCGGCACGCTCCAGGGTCTATGATTTAACGGTGAAGGGATGGCCAGCACATGGCGAACCACTGTTGCCAGCATTCTCGCCGAGAAGAGAACAGCTGTAAGTGTGCCGAGGAACCTTGATGTCTGGATCCAGAGTAGTAATTCCACCCAAATTGAAGGATAGAGTGCTCAATGAGCTTCATGAGGGTCATCTGGGAGGGGTAAAAATGAAGAACTTAGCCAGAGCGTTTGTGTGGTGGCCGGGAATCGATAGAGAAATCGAAGAGATGACCAAGAGCTGTACAGGATGCCAGAAGGTCCAAAACGCCCCACCACAAGCCCCTCTACATCCATGGGAGTGGCCCTCATCTCCATGGCAAAGGGTACACATTGATTTTGCTGGTCCATTTACGGACTCGATGTTTTTAATTGCGGTGGATGCACAAAGTGGCCAGAGGTAATAAAAATGTCCTCAACCACCACAGAAAAAACTATCACAGTCTTACGAACCATATTCGCCAGAAATGGGCTGCCTGAACAGATTTGCTCCGACAATGGACCACAGTTTGTGTCTGAAGAGTTCCGGAGGTTCTTAAAGAACAATGGTGTTAAGCATTACACATCCGCCCCATATCATCCAGCCACCAATGGATTGGCTGAGAGGTTCGTTCAAACATTCAAGAAGGCTATCAAGGCAATGTGTAATGAAGACATACCCCTACAACACAAGGTGGATAACTTCTTGTTTGCCTACCGGAATGCGACACATGGGGTTACCAACCAAACTCCAGCCATGATGTTCTTCAATCGAAGACTAAGATGCCGCTTGGATTTGGTTAAGCCAAACATCAGAAGAGATGTGGAGAACAGGCAGTTTCAGAATATGAATGAAAGGCCAACCAGGAGTTTCAAGATAGGTCAACCAGTTTTGGCCCGGGACTACCGCACAGAGAAATGGCAGCCAGGAACGATCTGCACACGGCAAGGACCTCTAATGTATACCGTGGACGTTGGAGAGGGCATTGTAATGCTGACCAGATTCTAGAGTCACTGGAAAACGTCAAATCTACACCACGATCCTATACACCTGGTGATGAAACCGAAGTACCAATTGCAGCTACCTCAGAATTGGTGATATTGGAAGCAGACGAACCAAACAACGATGTTGATCCCGAATCAACTTTGCTAGAAGAACCTGATACCCCAAAGAGGCGTTATCCGGACAGAATCAGGAAGCCTCCTCAAAGACTGAATTTATAATTGATTAACTTCAGCTAATGTATATAGCAACTGTAATTGTAAATATGTTATTTAATTATTAACCGAATGTAATGTGCTGTTTAGCTAAAAGGGGAGGAATTGTAGTGTATGTACCTTGAAGAAGGAACTATATTCTGCAGCCCCTGTATACTGCAGTACCAGTAGTGACCACCCCTGTATATAAGCCTGTGAAGTAACTTTGTATAGTAGTTCCAGTTTTGTCTCCATTCAGTAAACACCTGTTATAACCAACTTCTGCAGTCCGTGTCTCAATTACACACGGACATTACAAAACAGGTCTGCGTTTTGATCCCCTCAGGCGTCCTGTTTCCTCGTGGTCAGTGGAGCCACAGCGGGCTGCGCCACACCTCTCTCTCTCTCGAGGTGAAGGTCATGGACAGGCCGGTAACTGACGGGCCTGGATGTCGGCGGAGATCATCTGCTTGACCACAGTTGGAAGCCCCTAGCCGGCTTTCATAAAGGTTTCTTCTGTAGTTTTGTCTCATCAAACAGCCCGGGGTTTGTCGACGATCTCCCGATGATTACCCCGGGGCGAGATGTCGACTCGAACCATCTTCTTCTCTGAACTCCAGCTGCTGTCGAAGGTAACGGCTATTACCTAAGGTCCTACGAAGATGATGAAGAAAGGAACCTCTCTCTTCCCAATATCTAAGATGAAGCTCTTTCGCTACCCCCGGTGTCTCCAATTATACTTCTCAGAAGAAGCCTCTATCTCCCGCCAAATCAAGGTTAGTCTTTGTTTAACTTTTGGTGGGCTTATGGCACAGCGGGGTAGTTATTATATTTAAACTGCTTTTGGGATGGCCGGTGATGGCCATCTCTGGTCTGGAATGACCTGGTAATGTTTTAATGTCTTCTTGATGTCTTTAACGGGTCCTTGATGTGTTCTTTATGAATATGGAACTGTTCCCCTTTGTCTGGGTAAACATCTAGATGGCCTTTATCTACAGGCAGATCTGACTGGATCTGCATCCAATCTTTATGTATGTGTGGGTGTCTGGTTTCGTTCTCTCAGAAACGGCTTCCAGAACTTACTGTGGGTTGAATCGACAAAGGCTGTCTGGGGACTGCAGGAACCATTTTAAAGTGTCCCAATAAGTCACTCAGAGGGTCTGGCGGCCATTTTGTGTGTCCCTTCTCTGGGCTTCTTTTAAAACAGTCTTTTAAAATCAAGGCCTCTTCTGCCAGAGGACCCTTATGATACAATATTAATTTTGCAAATTCTACAGCTCGTCATAGGGACCCCATTCACACAGGAGACACAGAGAGTGAGCTCGTCATAGGGACCCCATTCACACAGGAGACACAGAGAGTGAGCTCGTCATAGGGACCCCATTCACACAGGGGAAACAGAGAGTGAGCTCATCATAGGGACCCCATTCACACAGGAGATACAAAGTGAGCTCCTACTACGGACCCCATTCACACAGGAGACACAGAGAGTGAGCTCGTCATAGGGACCCCATTCACACAGGAGACACAGAGAGTGAGCTCGTCATAGGGACCCCATTCACACAGGGGAAACAGAGAGTGAGCTCATCATAGGGACCCCATTCACACAGGAGACACAGAGAGAGTGAGCTTCTCAAAGGGACCTCATTCACACAGGGGAAACAGAGAGTGAGCTCATCATAGGGACCCCATTCACACAGGAGACACAGAGAGAGTGAGCTTCTCAAAGGGACCCCATTCACACAGAAGACAGAGAGCAAGCTCGTCATAGGGACCCCATTCACACAGGAGACACAGAGAGAGAGTGAGCTCGTCATAGGGACCCCATTCACATAGGAGACACAGAGAGTGAGCTCGTCATAGGGACCCCATTCACACAGAAGACACAGAGATTAGGCGTCATAGGGACCGCATTCACACAAGAGGCACACAGAGAGAGTGAGCTCATCATAGGGACCCCATTCACACAGGAGACAGAGAGAGTGAGCTCGTCATAGGGACCCCATTCACACAGGAGACAGAGAGAGAGTGAGCCCGTCATAGGGACCCCATTCACACAGGAGACACAGAGTGAGTTAGCTCATCATAGGGACCCCATTCACACAGGAGACACACAGAGTGAGCTCGTCACAGGGACCCCATTCACACAGGAGATACAGAGAGCTCGTCATAGGGACCCCATTCACACAGGAGACACAGAGAGAGAGTGAGCTCGTCATAGGGACCCCATTCACACAGGAGACAGAGTGAGCTCGTCATAGGGACCCCATTCACACAGGAGACACAGAGAGAGAGTTAGCCCGTCATAGGGACCCCATTCACACAGGAGACACAGAGAGTGAGCTCGTCATAGGGACCCCATTCACACAGGAGACACAGAGAGACAATGAGCTTGTCATAGGGACCCCATTCACACAGGAGAAACAGAGAGTGAGCTCATCATAGGGACCCCATTCACACAGGAGACACAGAGAGAGTGAGCTTCTCAAAGGGACCCCATTCACACAGAAGACAGAGAGCAAGCTCGTCATAGGGACCCCAATCACACAGGAGACACAGAGAGAGAGTGAGATCGTCATAGGGACCCCATTCACACAGGAGACACAGATAGAGAGTGAGATCGTCATAGGGACCCCATTCACACGGGAGAGACACAGAGAGTGAGCTCGTCATAGGGACCCCATTCACACAGGAGACACAGAGAGTGAGATCGTCATTGGGACCCCATTCACACAGGAGACACAGAGAGAGAGTGAGCTCGTCATAGGGACCCCATTCACACAGGAGACACAGAGAGTGAGATCGTCATTGGGACCCCATTCACACAGGAGACACAGAGAGAGAGTGAGCTCGTCATAGGGACCCCATTCACACAGGAGACACACAGAGAGAGTGAGCCTGTCATAGGGACCCCATTCACACAGGAGACACAGAGAGTGAGTGAGCTCACCATAGGGACCCCATTCACACAGGAGACAGAGAGTGAGCTCGTCAGAGGGACCCCATTCACACAGGAGACACAGAGAGTGAGCTTGTCATAGGGACCCCATTCACACAGGAGACACACAGAGAGACAGTGAGCTCGTCATAGGGTCCCCATTCAGACAGGAGACACAGAGAGTGAGATCGTCATTGGGACCCCATTCACACAGGAGACAGAGTGAGTTAGCTCATCATAGGAACCCCATTCACACAGGAGACACACAGAGTGAGCTCGTCATAGGGACCCCATTCACACAGGAGACACAGAAAGTGAGCTTGTCATAGGGACCCCATTCACACAGGAGATACAGAGAGACAGTGAGCTCGTCATAGGGTCCCCATTCAGACAGGAGACACAGAGAGTGAGATCGTCATTGGGACCCCATTCACACAGGAGACACAGAGAGTGAGCTCGTCATAGGGACCCCATTCACACAGGAGACAGAGTGAGCTCGTCATAGGGACCCCATTCACACAGGAGACACAGAGAGACAGTGAGCTTGTCATAGGGACCCCATTCACACAGGAGACACAGAGAGAGACTGAGCTCGTCATAGAGTCCCCATTCACACAGGAGACACAGAGAGTGAGCTCGTCATAGGGACCCCATTCACACAGAAGACAGAGAGTAGGCGTCATAGGGACCGCATTGACACAGGAGACACAGAGAGTGAGCTCGTCATAGGGACCCCATTCACACAGGAGACACAGAGTGAGCTCGTCATAGGGTCCCCATTCACACAGGAGACAGAGATAGTGAGCTCGTCATAGGGACGACATTCACACTGGAGACACAGAGAGAGAGTGAGCTCATCATAGGAACCCCATTCACACAGGAGACACACAGAGTGAGCTCGTCATAGGGACCCCATTCACACAGGAGACACAGAAAGTGAGCTTGTCATAGGGACCCCATTCACACAGGAGATACAGAGAGACAGTGAGCTCGTCATAGGGTCCCCATTCAGACAGGAGACACAGAGAGTGAGATCGTCATTGGGACCCCATTCACACAGGAGACACAGAGAGTGAGCTCGTCATAGGGACCCCATTCACACAGGAGACACAGAGAGAGAGTGAGCTCGTCATAGGGACCCCATTCACACAGGAGACACAGAGGGTGAGCTCGTCATAGGGACCCCATTCACACAGGAGATACAGAGAGACAGTGAGCTTGTCATAGGGACCCCATTCACACAGGAGACACAGAGAGAGACTGAGCTCGTCATAGAGTCCCCATTCACACAGGAGACACAGAGAGTGAGCTCGTCATAGGGACCCCATTCACACAGAAGACAGAGAGTAGGCGTCATAGGGACCGCATTGACACAGGAGACACAGAGAGTGAGCTCATCATAGGAACCCCATTCACACAGGAGACACACAGAGTGAGCTCGTCATAGGGACCCCATTCACACAGGAGACACAGAGAGTGAGCTCATCATAGGGACCCCATTCGCATAGGAGACACAGAGAGAGTGAGCCCGTCATAGGGACCCCATTCACACAGGAGACACAGAGTGAGCTCGTCACAGGGACCCCATTCACACAGGAGAGACAGTGAGCTCGTCATAGGGACCCCATTCACACAGGAGACACAGAGTGAGAGTGAGCTCGTCATAGGGACCCCATTCACACAGAAGACAGAGAGTAGGCGTCATAGGGACCGCATTGACACAGGAGACACAGAGAGTGAGCTCGTCATAGGGACCCCATTCGCACAGGAGACACAGAGAGTGAGCTCATCATAGGGACCCCATTCACACAGGAGGCACAGAGAGAGAGTTAGCCCGTCATAGGGACCCCATTCACACAGTTGACACACAGAGAGACTGAGCTCGTCATAGGGACCCCATTCACACAGGAGACACAGAGAGTGAGCTCGTCATAGGGACCCCATTCACACAGGAGACACAGAGAGTGAGCTCGTCATAGGGACCCCATTCACACAGGAGATACAGAGAGACAATGAGCTTGTCATAGGGACCCCATTCACACAGGAGAAACAGAGAGTGAGCTCATCATAGGGACCCCATTCACACAGGAGACACAGAGAGAGTGAGCTTCTCAAAGGGACCCCATTCACACAGAAGACAGAGAGCAAGCTCGTCATAGGGACCCCATTCACACAGGAGACACAGAGAGAGAGTGAGATCGTCATAGGGACCCCATTCACACGGGAGAGACACAGAGAGTGAGCTCGTCATAGGGTCCCCATTCAGACAGGAGACACAGAGAGTGAGATCGTCATTGGGACCCCATTCACACAGGAGACACAGAGAGAGAGTGAGCTCGTCATAGGGACCCCATTCACACAGGAGACACACAGAGAGAGTGAGCCCGTCATAGGGACCCCATTCACACAGGAGACACAGAGAGAGAGTGAGCTCGTCATAGGGACCCCATTCACATAGGAGACACAGAGAGTGAGCTCGTCATAGGGACCCCATTCACACAGAAGACACAGAGATTAGGCGTCATAGGGACCGCATTCACACAAGAGGCACACAGAGAGAGTGAGCTCATCATAGGGACCCCATTCACACAGGAGACAGAGAGAGTGAGCTCGTCATAGGGACCCCATTCACACAGGAGACAGAGAGAGAGTGAGCTCGTCATAGGGACCCCATTCGCACAGGAGACACAGAGTGAGCCCGTCATAGGGACCCCATTCACACAGGAGACACAGAGTGAGTTAGCTCATCATAGGGACCCCATTCACACAGGAGACACACAGAGTGAGCTCGTCACAGGGACCCCATTCACACAGGAGATACAGAGAGACAGTGAGCTCGTCATAGGGACCCCATTCACACAGGAGACACACAGAGAGAGTCAGCCCGTCATAGGGACCCCATTCACACAGGAGACACAGAGAGAGAGTGAGCTCGTCATAGGGACCCCATTCACATAGGAGACACAGAGAGTGAGCTCGTCATAGGGACCCCATTCACACAGAAGACACAGAGATTAGGCGTCATAGGGACCGCATTCACACAAGAGGCACACAGAGAGAGTGAGCTCATCATAGGGACCCCATTCACACAGGAGACAGAGAGAGTGAGCTCGTCATAGGGACCCCATTCACACAGGAGACAGAGAGAGAGTGAGCTCGTCATAGGGACCCCATTCGCACAGGAGACACAGAGTGAGCCCGTCATAGGGACCCCATTCACACAGGAGACACAGAGTGAGTTAGCTCATCATAGGGACCCCATTCACACAGGAGACACACAGAGTGAGCTCGTCACAGGGACCCCATTCACACAGGAGATACAGAGAGCTCGTCATAGGGACCCCATTCACACAGGAGACACAGAGAGAGAGTGAGCTCGTCATAGGGACCCCATTCACACAGGAGACAGAGTGAGCTCGTCATAGGGACCCCATTCACACAGGAGACACAGAGAGAGAGTTAGCCCGTCATAGGGACCCCATTCACACAGGAGACACAGAGAGTGAGCTCGTCATAGGGACCCCATTCACACAGGAGACACAGAGAGACAATGAGCTTGTCATAGGGACCCCATTCACACAGGAGAAACAGAGAGTGAGCTCATCATAGGGACCCCATTCACACAGGAGACACAGAGAGAGTGAGCTTCTCAAAGGGACCCCATTCACACAGAAGACAGAGAGCAAGCTCGTCATAGGGACTCCATTCACACAGGAGACACAGAGAGAGAGTGAGATCGTCATAGGGACCCCATTCACACAGGAGACACAGAGAGAGAGTGAGATCGTCATAGGGACCCCATTCACACGGGAGAGACACAGAGAGTGAGCTCGTCATAGGGACCCCATTCACACAGGAGACACAGAGAGTGAGATCGTCATTGGGACCCCATTCACACAGGAGACACAGAGAGAGAGTGAGCTCGTCATAGGGACCCCATTCACACAGGAGACACAGAGAGTGAGATCGTCATTGGGACCCCATTCACACAGGAGACACAGAGAGAGAGTGAGCTCGTCATAGGGACCCCATTCACACAGGAGACACACAGAGAGAGTGAGCCTGTCATAGGGACCCCATTCACACAGGAGACACAGAGAGTGAGTGAGCTCACCATAGGGACCCCATTCACACAGGAGACAGAGAGTGAGCTCGTCAGAGGGACCCCATTCACACAGGAGACACAGAGAGTGAGCTCGTCATAGGGACCCCATTCACACAGGAGACACACAGAGAGACAGTGAGCTCGTCATAGGGTCCCCATTCAGACAGGAGACACAGAGAGTGAGATCGTCATTGGGACCCCATTCACACAGGAGACACAGAGTGAGTTAGCTCATCATAGGAACCCCATTCACACAGGAGACACACAGAGTGAGCTCGTCATAGGGACCCCATTCACACAGGAGACACAGAAAGTGAGCTTGTCATAGGGACCCCATTCACACAGGAGATACAGAGAGACAGTGAGCTCGTCATAGGGTCCCCATTCAGACAGGAGACACAGAGAGTGAGATCGTCATTGGGACCCCATTCACACAGGAGACACAGAGAGTGAGCTCGTCATAGGGACCCCATTCACACAGGAGACAGAGTGAGCTCGTCATAGGGACCCCATTCACACAGGAGACACAGAGAGACAGTGAGCTTGTCATAGGGACCCCATTCACACAGGAGACACAGAGAGAGACTGAGCTCGTCATAGAGTCCCCATTCACACAGGAGACACAGAGAGTGAGCTCGTCATAGGGACCCCATTCACACAGAAGACAGAGAGTAGGCGTCATAGGGACCGCATTGACACAGGAGACACAGAGAGTGAGCTCGTCATAGGGACCCCATTCACACAGGAGACACAGAGTGAGCTCGTCATAGGGTCCCCATTCACACAGGAGACAGAGATAGTGAGCTCGTCATAGGGACGACATTCACACTGGAGACACAGAGAGAGAGTGAGCTCATCATAGGAACCCCATTCACACAGGAGACACACAGAGTGAGCTCGTCATAGGGACCCCATTCACACAGGAGACACAGAAAGTGAGCTTGTCATAGGGACCCCATTCACACAGGAGATACAGAGAGACAGTGAGCTCGTCATAGGGTCCCCATTCAGACAGGAGACACAGAGAGTGAGATCGTCATTGGGACCCCATTCACACAGGAGACACAGAGAGTGAGCTCGTCATAGGGACCCCATTCACACAGGAGACAGAGTGAGCTCGTCATAGGGACCCCAGTCACACAGGAGACACAGAGAAAGAGTGAGCTCGTCATAGGGACCCCATTCACACAGGAGACACAGAGGGTGAGCTCGTCATAGGGACCCCATTCACACAGGAGATACAGAGAGACAGTGAGCTTGTCATAGGGACCCCATTCACACAGGAGACACAGAGAGTGAGCTCGTCATAGGGACCCCATTCACACAGAAGACAGAGAGTAGGCGTCATAGGGACCGCATTGACACAGGAGACACAGAGAGTGAGCTCGTCATAGGGACCCCATTCACACAGGAGACACAGAGTGAGCTCGTCATAGGGTCCCCATTCACACAGGAGACAGAGATAGTGAGCTCGTCATAGGGACGACATTCACACTGGAGACACAGAGAGAGAGTGAGCTCATCATAGGAACCCCATTCACACAGGAGACACAGAGAGTGAGCTCGTCATAGGGACCCCATTCACACAGGAGACACAGAGAGTGAGCTCATCATAGGGACCCCATTCGCATAGGAGACACAGAGAGAGTGAGCCCGTCATAGGGACCCCATTCACACAGGAGACACAGAGTGAGCTCGTCACAGGGACCCCATTCACACAGGAGAGACAGTGAGCTCGTCATAGGGACCCCATTCACACAGAAGACAGAGAGTAGGCGTCATAGGGACCGCATTGACACAGGAGACACAGAGAGTGAGCTCGTCATAGGGACCCCATTCGCACAGGAGACACAGAGAGTGAGCTCATCATAGGGACCCCATTCACACAGGAGGCACAGAGAGAGAGTTAGCCCGTCATAGGGACCCCATTCACACAGTTGACACACAGAGAGACTGAGCTCGTCATAGGGACCCCATTCACACAGGAGACACAGAGAGTGAGCTCGTCATAGGGACCCCATTCACACAGGAGACACAGAGAGTGAGCTCGTCATAGGGACCCCATTCACACAGGAGATACAGAGAGACAATGAGCTTGTCATAGGGACCCCATTCACACAGGAGAAACAGAGAGTGAGCTCATCATAGGGACCCCATTCACACAGGAGACACAGAGAGAGTGAGCTTCTCAAAGGGACCCCATTCACACAGAAGACAGAGAGCAAGCTCGTCATAGGGACCCCATTCACACAGGAGACACAGAGAGAGAGTGAGATCGTCATAGGGACCCCATTCACACGGGAGAGACACAGAGAGTGAGCTCGTCATAGGGTCCCCATTCAGACAGGAGACACAGAGAGTGAGATCGTCATTGGGACCCCATTCACACAGGAGACACAGAGAGAGAGTGAGCTCGTCATAGGGACCCCATTCACACAGGAGACACACAGAGAGAGTGAGCCCGTCATAGGGACCCCATTCACACAGGAGACACAGAGAGTGAGCTCGTCATAGGGACCCCATTCACACAGGAGATACAGAGAGACAATGAGCTTGTCATAGGGACCCCATTCACACAGGAGAAACAGAGAGTGAGCTCATCATAGGGACCCCATTCACACAGGAGACACAGAGAGAGTGAGCTTCTCAAAGGGACCCCATTCACACAGAAGACAGAGAGCAAGCTCGTCATAGGGACCCCATTCACACAGGAGACACAGAGAGAGAGTGAGCTTGTCATAGGGTCCCCATTCAGACAGGAGACACAGAGAGTGAGATCGTCATTGGGACCCCATTCACACAGGAGACACAGAGAGAGAGTGAGCTCGTCATAGGGACCCCATTCACACAGGAGACACACAGAGAGAGTGAGCCCGTCATAGGGACCCCATTCACACAGGAGACACAGAGAGAGAGTGAGCTCGTCATAGGGACCCCATTCACATAGGAGACACAGAGAGTGAGCTCGTCATAGGGACCCCATTCACACAGAAGACACAGAGATTAGGCGTCATAGGGACCGCATTCACACAAGAGGCACACAGAGAGAGTGAGCTCATCATAGGGACCCCATTCACACAGGAGACAGAGAGAGTGAGCTCGTCATAGGGACCCCATTCACACAGGAGACAGAGAGAGAGTGAGCTCGTCATAGGGACCCCATTCGCACAGGAGACACAGAGTGAGCCCGTCATAGGGACCCCATTCACACAGGAGACACAGAGTGAGTTAGCTCATCATAGGGACCCCATTCACACAGGAGACACACAGAGTGAGCTCGTCACAGGGACCCCATTCACACAGGAGATACAGAGAGCTCGTCATAGGGACCCCATTCACACAGGAGACACAGAGAGAGAGTGAGCTCGTCATAGGGACCCCATTCACACAGGAGACAGAGTGAGCTCGTCATAGGGACCCCATTCACACAGGAGACACAGAGAGAGAGTTAGCCCGTCATAGGGACCCCATTCACACAGGAGACACAGAGAGTGAGCTCGTCATAGGGACCCCATTCACACAGGAGACACAGAGAGACAATGAGCTTGTCATAGGGACCCCATTCACACAGGAGAAACAGAGAGTGAGCTCATCATAGGGACCCCATTCACACAGGAGACACAGAGAGAGAGTGAGCTCGTCATAGGGACCCCATTCACACAGGAGACACAGAGAGTGAGATCGTCATTGGGACCCCATTCACACAGGAGACACAGAGAGAGAGTGAGCTCGTCATAGGGACCCCATTCACACAGGAGACACACAGAGAGAGTGAGCCTGTCATAGGGACCCCATTCACACAGGAGACACAGAGAGTGAGTGAGCTCACCATAGGGACCCCATTCACACAGGAGACAGAGAGTGAGCTCGTCAGAGGGACCCCATTCACACAGGAGACACAGAGAGTGAGCTCGTCATAGGGACCCCATTCACACAGGAGACACACAGAGAGACAGTGAGCTCGTCATAGGGTCCCCATTCAGACAGGAGACACAGAGAGTGAGATCGTCATTGGGACCCCATTCACACACGAGACACAGAGTGAGTTAGCTCATCATAGGAACCCCATTCACACAGGAGACACAGAAAGTGAGCTTGTCATAGGGACCCCATTCACACAGGAGATACAGAGAGACAGTGAGCTCGTCATAGGGTCCCCATTCAGACAGGAGACACAGAGAGTGAGATCGTCATTGGGACCCCATTCACACAGGAGACACAGAGAGTGAGCTCGTCATAGGGACCCCATTCACACAGGAGACAGAGTGAGCTCGTCATAGGGACCCCATTCACACAGGAGACACAGAGAGACAGTGAGCTTGTCATAGGGACCCCATTCACACAGGAGACACAGAGAGAGACTGAGCTCGTCATAGAGTCCCCATTCACACAGGAGACACAGAGAGTGAGCTCGTCATAGGGACCCCATTCACACAGAAGACAGAGAGTAGGCGTCATAGGGACCGCATTGACACAGGAGACACAGAGAGTGAGCTCGTCATAGGGACCCCATTCACACAGGAGACACAGAGTGAGCTCGTCATAGGGTCCCCATTCACACAGGAGACAGAGATAGTGAGCTCGTCATAGGGACGACATTCACACTGGAGACACAGAGAGAGAGTGAGCTCATCATAGGAACCCCATTCACACAGGAGACACACAGAGTGAGCTCGTCATAGGGACCCCATTCACACAGGAGACACAGAAAGTGAGCTTGTCATAGGGACCCCATTCACACAGGAGATACAGAGAGACAGTGAGCTCGTCATAGGGTCCCCATTCAGACAGGAGACACAGAGAGTGAGATCGTCATTGGGACCCCATTCACACAGGAGACACAGAGAGTGAGCTCGTCATAGGGACCCCATTCACACAGGAGACAGAGTGAGCTCGTCATAGGGACCCCAGTCACACAGGAGACACAGAGAGAGAGTGAGCTCGTCATAGGGACCCCATTCACACAGGAGACACAGAGAGTGAGCTCATCATAGGGACCCCATTCGCATAGGAGACACAGAGAGAGTGAGCCCGTCATAGGGACCCCATTCACACAGGAGACACAGAGTGAGCTCGTCACAGGGACCCCATTCACACAGGAGAGACAGTGAGCTCGTCATAGGGACCCCATTCACACAGAAGACAGAGAGTAGGCGTCATAGGGACCGCATTGACACAGGAGACACAGAGAGTGAGCTCGTCATAGGGACCCCATTCGCACAGGAGACACAGAGAGTGAGCTCATCATAGGGACCCCATTCACACAGGAGGCACAGAGAGAGAGTTAGCCCGTCATAGGGACCCCATTCACACAGTTGACACACAGAGAGACTGAGCTCGTCATAGGGACCCCATTCACACAGGAGACACAGAGAGTGAGCTCGTCATAGGGACCCCATTCACACAGGAGACACAGAGAGTGAGCTCGTCATAGGGACCCCATTCACACAGGAGATACAGAGAGACAATGAGCTTGTCATAGGGACCCCATTCACACAGGAGAAACAGAGAGTGAGCTCATCATAGGGACCCCATTCACACAGGAGACACAGAGAGAGTGAGCTTCTCAAAGGGACCCCATTCACACAGAAGACAGAGAGCAAGCTCGTCATAGGGACCCCATTCACACAGGAGACACAGAGAGAGAGTGAGATCGTCATAGGGACCCCATTCACACGGGAGAGACACAGAGAGTGAGCTCGTCATAGGGTCCCCATTCAGACAGGAGACACAGAGAGTGAGATCGTCATTGGGACCCCATTCACACAGGAGACACAGAGAGAGAGTGAGCTCGTCATAGGGACCCCATTCACACAGGAGACACACAGAGAGAGTGAGCCCGTCATAGGGACCCCATTCACACAGGAGACACAGAGAGTGAGCTCGTCATAGGGACCCCATTCACACAGGAGATACAGAGAGACAATGAGCTTGTCATAGGGACCCCATTCACACAGGAGAAACAGAGAGTGAGCTCATCATAGGGACCCCATTCACACAGGAGACACAGAGAGAGTGAGCTTCTCAAAGGGACCCCATTCACACAGAAGACAGAGAGCAAGCTCGTCATAGGGACCCCATTCACACAGGAGACACAGAGAGAGAGTGAGCTCGTCATAGGGTCCCCATTCAGACAGGAGACACAGAGAGTGAGATCGTCATTGGGACCCCATTCACACAGGAGACACAGAGAGAGAGTGAGCTCGTCATAGGGACCCCATTCACACAGGAGACACACAGAGAGAGTGAGCCCGTCATAGGGACCCCATTCACACAGGAGACACAGAGAGAGAGTGAGCTCGTCATAGGGACCCCATTCACATAGGAGACACAGAGAGTGAGCTCGTCATAGGGACCCCATTCACACAGAAGACACAGAGATTAGGCGTCATAGGGACCGCATTCACACAAGAGGCACACAGAGAGAGTGAGCTCATCATAGGGACCCCATTCACACAGGAGACAGAGAGAGTGAGCTCGTCATAGGGACCCCATTCACACAGGAGACAGAGAGAGAGTGAGCTCGTCATAGGGACCCCATTCGCACAGGAGACACAGAGTGAGCCCGTCATAGGGACCCCATTCACACAGGAGACACAGAGTGAGTTAGCTCATCATAGGGACCCCATTCACACAGGAGACACACAGAGTGAGCTCGTCACAGGGACCCCATTCACACAGGAGATACAGAGAGCTCGTCATAGGGACCCCATTCACACAGGAGACACAGAGAGAGAGTGAGCTCGTCATAGGGACCCCATTCACACAGGAGACAGAGTGAGCTCGTCATAGGGACCCCATTCACACAGGAGACACAGAGAGAGAGTTAGCCCGTCATAGGGACCCCATTCACACAGGAGACACAGAGAGTGAGCTCGTCATAGGGACCCCATTCACACAGGAGACACAGAGAGACAATGAGCTTGTCATAGGGACCCCATTCACACAGGAGAAACAGAGAGTGAGCTCATCATAGGGACCCCATTCACACAGGAGACACAGAGAGAGTGAGCTTCTCAAAGGGACCCCATTCACACAGAAGACAGAGAGCAAGCTCGTCATAGGGACCCCATTCACACAGGAGACACAGAGAGAGAGTGAGATCGTCATAGGGACCCCATTCACACAGGAGACACAGAGAGAGAGTGAGATCGTCATAGGGACCCCATTCACACGGGAGAGACACAGAGAGTGAGCTCGTCATAGGGACCCCATTCACACAGGAGACACAGAGAGTGAGATCGTCATTGGGACCCCATTCACACAGGAGACACAGAGAGAGAGTGAGCTCGTCATAGGGACCCCATTCACACAGGAGACACAGAGAGTGAGATCGTCATTGGGACCCCATTCACACAGGAGACACAGAGAGAGAGTGAGCTCGTCATAGGGACCCCATTCACACAGGAGACACACAGAGAGAGTGAGCCTGTCATAGGGACCCCATTCACACAGGAGACACAGAGAGTGAGTGAGCTCACCATAGGGACCCCATTCACACAGGAGACAGAGAGTGAGCTCGTCAGAGGGACCCCATTCACACAGGAGACACAGAGAGTGAGCTCGTCATAGGGACCCCATTCACACAGGAGACACACAGAGAGACAGTGAGCTCGTCATAGGGTCCCCATTCAGACAGGAGACACAGAGAGTGAGATCGTCATTGGGACCCCATTCACACAGGAGACACAGAGTGAGTTAGCTCATCATAGGAACCCCATTCACACAGGAGACACACAGAGTGAGCTCGTCATAGGGACCCCATTCACACAGGAGACACAGAAAGTGAGCTTGTCATAGGGACCCCATTCACACAGGAGATACAGAGAGACAGTGAGCTCGTCATAGGGTCCCCATTCAGACAGGAGACACAGAGAGTGAGATCGTCATTGGGACCCCATTCACACAGGAGACACAGAGAGTGAGCTCGTCATAGGGACCCCATTCACACAGGAGACAGAGTGAGCTCGTCATAGGGACCCCATTCACACAGGAGACACAGAGAGACAGTGAGCTTGTCATAGGGACCCCATTCACACAGGAGACACCATTCACACAGGAGACACAGAGAGACAGTGAGCTTGTCATAGGGACCCCATTCACACAGGAGACACAGAGAGAGACTGAGCTCGTCATAGAGTCCCCATTCACACAGGAGACACAGAGAGTGAGCTCGTCATAGGGACCCCATTCACACAGAAGACAGAGAGTAGGCGTCATAGGGACCGCATTGACACAGGAGACACAGAGAGTGAGCTCGTCATAGGGACCCCATTCACACAGGAGACACAGAGTGAGCTCGTCATAGGGTCCCCATTCACACAGGAGACAGAGATAGTGAGCTCGTCATAGGGACGACATTCACACTGGAGACACAGAGAGAGAGTGAGCTCATCATAGGAACCCCATTCACACAGGAGACACACAGAGTGAGCTCGTCATAGGGACCCCATTCACACAGGAGACACAGAAAGTGAGCTTGTCATAGGGACCCCATTCACACAGGAGATACAGAGAGACAGTGAGCTCGTCATAGGGTCCCCATTCAGACAGGAGACACAGAGAGTGAGATCGTCATTGGGACCCCATTCACACAGGAGACACAGAGAGTGAGCTCGTCATAGGGACCCCATTCACACAGGAGACAGAGTGAGCTCGTCATAGGGACCCCATTCACACAGGAGACACAGAGAGAGAGTGAGCTCGTCATAGGGACCCCATTCACACAGGAGACACAGAGGGTGAGCTCGTCATAGGGACCCCATTCACACAGGAGATACAGAGAGACAGTGAGCTTGTCATAGGGACCCCATTCACACAGGAGACACAGAGAGAGACTGAGCTCGTCATAGAGTCCCCATTCACACAGGAGACACAGAGAGTGAGCTCGTCATAGGGACCCCATTCACACAGAAGACAGAGAGTAGGCGTCATAGGGACCGCATTGACACAGGAGACACAGAGAGTGAGCTCGTCATAGGGACCCCATTCACACAGGAGACACAGAGTGAGCTCGTCATAGGGACCCCATTCACACAGGAGACACAGAGAGTGAGCTCATCATAGGGACCCCATTCGCATAGGAGACACAGAGAGAGTGAGCCCGTCATAGGGACCCCATTCACACAGGAGACACAGAGTGAGCTCGTCACAGGGACCCCATTCACACAGGAGAGACAGTGAGCTCGTCATAGGGACCCCATTCACACAGGAGACACAGAGTGAGAGTGAGCTCGTCATAGGGACCCCATTCACACAGAAGACAGAGAGTAGGCGTCATAGGGACCGCATTGACACAGGAGACACAGAGAGTGAGCTCGTCATAGGGACCCCATTCGCACAGGAGACACAGAGAGTGAGCTCATCATAGGGACCCCATTCACACAGGAGGCACAGAGAGAGAGTTAGCCCGTCATAGGGACCCCATTCACACAGTTGACACACAGAGAGACTGAGCTCGTCATAGGGACCCCATTCACACAGGAGACACAGAGAGTGAGCTCGTCATAGGGACCCCATTCACACAGGAGACACAGAGAGTGAGCTCGTCATAGGGACCCCATTCACACAGGAGATACAGAGAGACAATGAGCTTGTCATAGGGACCCCATTCACACAGGAGAAACAGAGAGTGAGCTCATCATAGGGACCCCATTCACACAGGAGACACAGAGAGAGTGAGCTTCTCAAAGGGACCCCATTCACACAGAAGACAGAGAGCAAGCTCGTCATAGGGACCCCATTCACACAGGAGACAGAGAGAGTGAGATCGTCATAGGGACCCCATTCACACGGGAGAGACACAGAGAGTGAGCTCGTCATAGGGTCCCCATTCAGACAGGAGACACAGAGAGTGAGATCGTCATTGGGACCCCATTCACACAGGAGACAGAGAGAGAGAGTGAGCTCGTCATAGGGACCCCATTCACACAGGAGACACACAGAGAGAGTGAGCCCGTCATAGGGACCCCATTCACACAGGAGACACAGAGAGTGAGCTCGTCATAGGGACCCCATTCACACAGGAGACACAGAGTGAGTTAGCTCATCATAGGAACCCCATTCACACAGGAGACAGAGTGAGCTCGTCATAGGGACCCCATTCACACAGGAGACGGAGAGTGAGCTCATCATAGGGACCCCATTCACACAGGAGACACACAGTGAGCTCGGTTCTTGGACCTACAGGAAATGGGCCCCAGTCCCTACATAGGGGCAGCCAGAGCCCTTGGAACATTGAGTATTTTAGGCGAATCGCATAGATGCATTTGAGGTGAAGCTGGCTCTTTACATGAAGGGGAAAGGAATAGGATATGGTGCGGGAGTTAGATAAAGAAGGGCAGAGGCTCGTGTTGAGCATAAAGCCTGGCATGGATCTGATGGGCTGAATGGCCTGTGTCCGTGCTGTAAATACTATGTAACTGGATCCTTGCTATTTCCGGTGTACAGCAGCTTCAGGAGCCATGTGGGGTCAGTAGAAATAGACAGCTACATTCCGTGCTCTGGGATAAGCCTGTGCTTGATTGTTAGTACTGATTTGAACATCAAAGAATGCACTTACATTTACACACGACTTCAGCATATCCCAGGACACTGCAAAGTTCCACACGTCCATCTAATCAAGTTTTGAGGTGTTCTGGGGCGGGGGTTGTACACAGCAAGATCCCACAGGCAGCAAATGAGATAAATGAGCGGACACTTGTTTTTGCTGGTGGTGGTTCAGGGAGGAGTGTTGACCAAAGCACTGAGGGAACACCTTGGCCTTCTTTCAGCAGTGCCATTGGGGATTCAATATCCACTGGGGCCTCAGCCCACCAGCTCATCCAACACAGCCCCTCTGACGCTGCAGCACTCCCTCGACACCAGGCCCCATTACCTGCTCAGGTCCTGCAGTGTTTTTTTATTCGTTCATGGGATGTGGGCGTTGCTGGCAAGGCCAGCATTTATTGCCCATCCCTAGTTGCCCTTGAAAAGGTGGTGGTGAGCCGCCTTCTTGAACCGCTGCAGTCCATGTGGTGAAGGTACTCCCACAGTGCTGTTAAGGAGGGAGCCCAGGATTTTGTCCCAGCGACGATGAAGGATCGGCGATATACTTCCAAGTCAGGATGGTGTGTGACTTGGAGGGGAACTTGGAGGTGGTGGTGTTCCCATGTGCCTGCTGCCCTTGTCCTTCTAGGTGGAAGAGGTCACGGATTTGGGAGGTGCTGTCGAAGAAGCCTTGGCGAGTTGCTGCAGTGCATCTTGTGGATGGTACACACTGCAGCCACGGTCTGCCAGTGGTGGAGGGAGTGAATGTTTAAGGTGGTGGATGGGGTGCTAATCAAGTGGGCTGCTTTGTCCTGGATGGTGTCGAGCTTCTCGAGTGTTGTTGGAGTTGCACTCATCCAGGCAAGTGGAGAGTATTCCATCACACTCCTGACTTGTGCCTTGTAGATGGTGGAAAGGCTTTGGGGAGTCAGGAGGTGTGACACTCGCCACAGAATACCTAGCCTCTGACCTGCTCCTGTTGCCACAGTATTTATGTGGCTGGTCCAGTTAAGTTTGTGGTCAACGGTGACCCCCCCAGGATGTTGATGGTGGGGGATTCGGCAATGGTAATGCTGTTGAATGTCATGGGGAGGTGGTTAGACTCGCTTGTTGGAGATAGTCATTGTCTGGCACTTCTGTGGCGCGAATGTTACCTGCCACTTATCAGCCCAAGCCTGAACGTCGTCCAGGTCTTGTTGCATGTGGGCACGGACTGCTTCATTATCTGAGGAGTTGTGAATGGCGCTGAACACTGAGCAGTCATCAGCGAACATCCTCATTTCTGACCTTATGATGGAGGGAAGGTTATTGATGAAGCAGCTGAAGATGGTTGGGCCTAGGACACTGCTTGTCCCCCACAACCTCGCGACTCAGGGGCGAGAGTGCAGCCTCTGAGTCATGGCTGACACGAGAAGAGGCTCAGCTGCAATGGTCAGTGTCTCATCCCCATTAAATACAGAATCCACCAGGATGACCAAATCAATTTACAACAGCTTGTTTTCAATTGGACAAAGACATACAGGTAATGGGTAAATTAATCTTCATCGGCACCGAGAACAGTAAATCATGGAGATGGCTTATTATACAGATTGCACGTCACTGAACGCAGCAATAAATTCTGAATTTTAACTTATTCCATAACGTATCCAATAACATAAAACAACCATGAACGACACACTAGCTGTTAGTGGGCTCTATATTCAGCACTCTGTCTAAATCCGACTGGCTCTATCGTAAGGAACCAGCCACACCCAGTCTGACCGCCTGTCTGTCTGTCTCTCTGCCTGTCTGTCTGTCTCCCTGCCTGTCTCCTGTCTCCCTGCCTGCCTGTCTGTCTCCCCCACCTGTCTGTCTGTCTCCCTGCCTGTCTCCTGTCTCCCTGCCTGCCTGTCTGTCTCCCCCACCTGTCTGTCTGTCTCCCTGCCTGTCTGTCTGTCTGTCTCCCTGCCTGTCTGTCTCCCTGCCTTGTCTGTCTCCTTGCCTACCTGTCTGTCTCCCTGCCTGCCTGTCTGTCTCCCCCACCTGTCTGTCTGTCTCCCTGCCTGCCTGTCTCCCTGCCTGCCTGTCTGTCTCCCCCACCTGTCTGTCTGTCTCCCTGCCTGCCTGTCTATCTGTCTCCCTGCCTGTCTGTCTGTCTGTCTCCCTGCCTGTCTGTCTCCCTGCCTTGTCTGTCTCCTTGCCTACCTGTCTGTCTCCCTGCCTGCCTGTCTCCTGTCTGTCTCCCTGCCTGCCTGTCTGTATGCCGCTCTCAGCAGACCGTCCGAAAAGACCCAAGAACATGTGTTTCTGACCTTAGTTCCTAGATGGACAGGAAGTTACTAGTTTAACCTCTGAATAAGGTTATAATGAGCCTGAAAGATTCTTTCCTGTGAGCCAATCAGCATAACCCACCCCTCCCACTGGCCTTGATTTTAACCGCCTCCCCCCTCACCCGCCAAGTGGAAACCAGGTGGGAGGAGCAGTTCAAATGTACCAGGGTTCTTACCCACTCCTCTCCCACCCCAACCTGATCAACTGCAGCCCTGCAGATGGAGAAGAATGTCAACCAGAGTTTGCTGGATCTGCACAAACTCTCCACTGGGAGCGCCGACCCTCATTTGTGTGAATTCCTGGAGACCCACTATCTGGATGAACAAGTGAAGATGATCAAGAAGCTTGGAGATCACATCACCAACTTGAAGAGGCTGGTACCCCTGCCTTGCAGGCAATGACTTTGTACAAAGAGCCGAGACTTGAGCTCTGTAAATGTCATTAACTGTACATAAAATGTTCAAATTTTAAAATAAAAAATGACAGAACTAAAAAAAAATCTGATTAATTGTGATTTTAAATTACATGTAAGATTCGCAAAATTCAGCAGATTCCCCAAAACCAAGAAGATTACCCTAAAGAAGGGATTTTTTTTGGACTGTTAATAAACCATGTCAGAATGGTCTAAGAATACTGGGCCAAAGGGAGGTTTAAAAATCAAGGACCCCAGGATTTGGGCTTTTATTTTAAAAGCATGTTCGAGCCTGTGGAAGAACAAGGGGCTGCGACAAAGGAATTGGGATTGGCCTCTGTAAATGGGCAGCTTTGGGTATTGGCTGAAGCCAAGCTGCCTGGGGACTATCTGGACTGTCTCGGCCATTTTACAGAATGACAATAGACCAACGGAAGAACAGTTCCTGCCCAAAATTACAGAACCATCCAAAGTATACATAATGCAGAACAGAACCATCCAAAGTATACATAATGCAGAACAGAACCATCCAAAGTATACATAATGCAGAACAGAACCATCCAAAGTATACATAATGCAGAACAGAACCATCCAAAGTATACATAATGCAGAACAGAACCATCCAAAGTATACATAATGCAGAACAGAACCATCCAAAGTATACATAATGCAGAACAGAACCATCCAAAGTATACATAATGCAGAACAGAACCATCCAAAGTATACATAATGCAGAACAGAACCATCCAAAGTTTACATAATGCAGAACAGAACCATCCAAAGTATACATAATGCAGAACAGAACCATCCAAAGTTTACATAATGCAGAACAGAACCATCCAAAGTATACATAATGCAGAACAGAACCATCCAAAGTATACATAATGCAGAACAGAACTATCCAAAGTATACATAATGCAGAACAGAACCATCCAAAGTATACATAATGCAGAACAGAACCATCCAAAGTATACATAATGCAGAACAGAACCATCCAAAGTATACATAATGCAGAACAGAACCATCCAAAGTATACATAATGCAGAACAGAACCATCCAAAGTATACATAATGCAGAACAGAACCATCCAAAGTATACATAATGCAGAACAGAACCATCCAAAGTATACATAATGCAGAACAGAACCATCCAAAGTATACATAATGCAGAACATGCCCCCAACCAACAAAAGAACCTTGGCCCCCACAGGATAAGACAACTTTACTGCAATTAAACAAGAGGTTAAACAATTGCTTAAAACCACTTAAGAATCGATGGGACCATCCCGAAACCTATTAAACAATTTATAACCCAGCAATGTTAACGAGCCCGCCAAAACTAACAATGAGACAGAACTGATTTGGCGCGCAGATTAGCAGGCCTCAAACAGTATAATTGAAGGCCTGTTTTTACAGCAGTGAGTTCAAGCAGTTCAAGGAGTTGAAGAAAGCAGGGCTGGAGGAAGTTCGGTTCATCATTCATCTCAAAATCAAGTCATCAAGTTCAGTCCAAGAAGAAGCTCCCTCTCGAAGAAGTAACACACCATCGGAGACCTCGCGGCAGACCAGGGCCCCACGAAACAACCAACCAAATGTTACCAGCAACCGGGTAATATTGGGCCACCGCGACCAACAAAACCCAACTCGGAAGAAAACTGAAGATCCGCAAGTTTTTCCACTCTACAAACTATCCTGACATACCCCTGGGTAAGATTTTATCGAAAAGACTCTAAACCCTACTTCTAACCAAAAGAAATTGGGTACTCACCTGATAGATCCAATACGCACCCTACCGCATCAGCGGACTCGCAAAGACTGACCAGCCACGCAGGTGAAGCCCTCTACTGCGTCCGGGGTATGGCAGGCCCCAACCGACACATCTAGAGAACCCCGAAATCGCGAACCTCTACAACTGTCAAAAGAAGTCGTTTTGGTGAGCATTATCCCTGGTCCTCTGGAACCCAACTTAGCTAGTGAAGTGGGATTGGGAGGGGTGAAGTATTCTGTCTATTGTTATTTCCCCTTGTATATTCCGAAGTGTTCCCCCAATTTAGAGTGTTAAGATTATTGTGTTGTGTATTTTATTTCTCAAATAAAGATCTTATTTCGTTCACCAAGATTCAGTTGTCTGCTGCACTTTTCATCACAACCCCCAAATAAGTCCCAGGTCTAGAACCAAGGGAGTGGGAGCGATTCAAACCACTCATAAGTCAGAGGTGAAGCTGACCCTAAACACCACCCCCTACATACAGGAGCAAGGACACCCATCCCAAGCCGGCGGGTCCTCTTTAAATATGTAGATTGGGTTCCGGTGACGTCAATCTACATGCTTGCACACAAACACACTCGCATGCAAATACAGACACTCGCGCGCACACGTAAATATAAACATTTGCTCACACATACGTGAATACTCACAAAAAATACACATCCTCGCACATACAAACATGCACATGAATACACATGCGAGCATGTACACACATGCAGGCAGGCATACACACACACAGGCACAAACACACAGACACACGCACAGGCACAAACACACAGACAGAGGGACACACACAGATAGACACAAAGACACACAAAGACACACACAGAGATAGACACACAGAGACACACACACACAAAACACACAGACACAAAGGCACACACAGACAGACAGAGACAGAGACACACAGATAGAGGCACACGCACACAGAGACACACATACACAGACACAAACACACAGACAGACACACACACACAGAGACAGAGGCACATACACACAGACAGAGACACACACACACACACAGAGACACACACACACAGACACAGAAACACACACAGAGACAGAGACACACAGACACAAACACACACACAGAGACACAGACACACACACACACACATACAGACACAGAGAGACAGACACACACACACACACACAGACACACACACACACAGAGACACACACACACAGACACAGAAACACACACAGAGACAGAGACACACAGACACAAACACAGAGACACAGACACACACAGACAGACACACACACACACATACACAGAGACAGACACAGAGAGACAGACACACACACACAGACAGACAGATACACACACAGAGACAGAGACACACAGACACAAACACACACACACACACACACAGACACACACAGACAGACAGACAGAAACACACACAGAGACAGAGACACACAGACACAAACACACACACACACACACAGACACACACAGACAGACACACACACACACATACACAGAGACAGACACAGAGAGACAGACACACACACACAGACAGACAGATACACACACAGACAGACACAGACACGCACAATGCCAAGACACACTTTCCATTAAATCTCCGGTGAGATAGCTACAGGATCGTCGCAATCACTGGTCGCCGAATTCATTACATTTATTGAAAGAGCATTTTTATTATTTTTTAATACAGAAAGATGTCTCTGTACACAGTACTGTGTTTACATACACAAACCTTCCAGAGCTCTGGAAACAAAGAAAAACAGAATCCAAACACAACAAAAAAAATAAACAATAAAAATTTGTTTCTTTTCCTTTTAAAAAAAGAGCTTTCACCGTGTAAATCACACAAAAACTGGGCGTGTCGGATTGTGGGCCTGCGAACCGGCTGCACTCTGACACATCCAGTTCCTTTTACTGAAACACATCGATACTTTTGTATTGTGAAAAAAAACTTTAAAAAACATACACACCCCTCCCCTCCCCGCGTGATACAAACTCGTACACATAAAACTGCAATACAATTTTACAAGTGTTTTTTATCTCATCTTCTCTGTAATACATAAATACTGAATAAACACCTATAAAAATAAACTCTCTCTTTCAAGGCATTTTATAAAAAGTAGTGGCCGCTTCCTATGAAAACGCCTCCCTTCATAGCACCAAATACAAAAAGCAGCGGCTTGCAGGTGGGCCTGAAGCTGAAGGGACCGTGAAAGGCAGAAAGGTCAGGGGGCAGAAACAGTGGGCATCAACGAGAAGGCCACGCTATCAGAGCTGGGAATCCAGGGAGGGAGGGTACAACCCCAACAGGCACACTGGACAGAGTCCTTGTGAAAAGGGGATCTCCCCAGAGCCAGGGAGTCGGGGATAGAGAGTGACGTGATTACACAAGGTGGGGGTCGCCTGAACCTCTCCCCCCTCCACAGGGAGATAAACGCTTCAGGGATACAAGATAAACAGGCGGTGCTGACTGACACAGGTGTAACTTAAAAAAATTTCCCCACTCCCCGATTTTAATCAGCTACCTTTGTGCATCTGGGATTTGGAGATCGGGCGGGAAAGTGGAGATGAGGTCGATGATCAACCAAGATCTTATTGAATGGCGGAGCAGGCTTGAGGGGGCGTATGAACTACTCCTGCTCTTATTTCTTATGTTCTTACACGTTGACAGAGGCCACATCGACTGTTTGGTAACCAGATCATGGGGGCAGGAGGCAGGTTTCTACCAGCGGTATTTCAGACAGCTGACCCCCCACGCCAGGGACCGGCAGTTTCTCCCAGCTAGCAGAGAAAGTGACTGTGAATCAGAGCAAAGCCAAGGCATTAATCCAGGAAGCTCAGTGCCAGTCCCCTCCTGTGCCAGTGTGACTGCTCTCCTGTCCCCGGTACATGTGGACTCCCACTGGGCTACAGTCCCAACATTCTAAATCTGCGCGCCCCCAAACAGCGAGCATGTGTGTGTGCGCGCGGGGGGTTCAGCAGCCCAGCCCAATCCTGCTCTCTCTCACATACGCTGGTCCAGCAGTGAGCACTGGATAGAGATCAGGACCAGGAACATTGGCTCGCACCCCCTTTCCCCAAACCTGGAATACTGGATAGAGATCAGGACCAGGAACATTGGCTCGCTCCCCCTTTCCCCAAACCTGGAATACTGGATAGAGATCAGGACCAGGAACACTGGTCCACTCCCTCACCCCCAATCCCAGAACACTGGATAGAGATCAGGACCAGGAACACTGGCTCGCTCCCTCTCCCCCCAATCTCGGAACATTGGAGAGATCAGGACCAGGAACACTGGCTCGCTCCCCCTTTCCCCAATCCTGGAATATTGGACAGAGATCAGGACCAGGAACACCGGCTCGCTCCCCCTTTCCCCAATCCTGGAACACTGGATAGAGATCAGGACCAGGAACACTGGCTCGCTCCCCCTTTCCCCAATCCCAGAACACTGGATAGAGATCAGTACCAGGAACACCGGCTCGCTCCCCCTTTCCCCAATCCCGGAACACCGGATAGAGATCAGGACCAGGAACACTGGCTCGCTCCCTCAGCAACAATCCCAGAACACTGGATAGAGATCAGGACCAGGAACACCGGCTCACTTCCCCTCTCCCCAATCCCGGAACACTGGAGAGATCAGGACCAGGAACACCGGCTCGCTCCCCCTCCCCCCATCCCGGAACACTCGATAGAGATCAGGACCAGGAACACAGGCTCACTCCCCCTCCCCCCAATCCCGGAACACTGGATAGAGATCAGGACCAGGAACACCTGCTCACTCCCTTACCCCAATCCCAGAACACTGGATAGAGATCAGGACCAGGAACACCTGCTCACTCCCCCTCCCCCCAATCCCGGAACACTGGATAGAGGTCAGGACCAGGAACACCGGCTCACACCTCCTCCCCCCAATCCTGGAACACTGGATAGAGATCAGGACCAGGAACACTGGCTCGCTCCCCCTCCCCCCAATCCCGGAACACTGGATAGAGGTCAGGACCAGGAACACCGGCTCACACCACCTCCCCCAATCCCGGAACACTGGATAGAGATCAGGACCAGGAACACTGGCTCGCTCGCTCCCTCACCCCCAATCCCGGAACACTGGATAGAGATCAGGACCAGGAACACCGGCTCACACCTCCTCCCCCCAATCCCGGAACACTGGATAGAGATCAGGACCAGGAACACTGGCTCGCTCCCTCACCCCCAATCCCGGAACACTGGATAGAGATCAGGACCAGGAACACCGGCTTGCTCCCCCTTCCCCCAATCCCGGAACACTGGAAAGAGATCAGGACCAGGAACACTGGCTCACTCACTCTCCCCCCAATCCCGGAACACTGGATAGAGATCAGGACCAGGAACACCAGCTTGCTCCCCCTCTCCCCAATCCCGGAACACTGGATAGAGATCAGGACCAGGAACACCTGCTCACTCCCCCTCTCCCCAATCCCGGAACATTGGATAGAGATCAGGACCAGGAACACCAGCACATTCCACTCTCCCCAATCCCGGAACCCTAGATAGAGATCAGGACCAGTCACACTGGCTCGCTCCCTCTCCCCCCAATCCCGGAACACTGGATAGAGATCAGGACCAGGAACACCGGCTCGCTCCCCCTCCCCCCAATCCCGGAACACTGGATAGAGATCAGGACCAGTAACACTGGCTCACTTCCCCTCTCCCCAATCCCAGAACACTGGATAGAGATCAGGACCAGGAATAACAACAGAAAATGCTGGAAATACTCAGCAGGCCAGGCAGCATCCGTGGAGAGAGAAACAGAGTTAACGTTTCAGGTCTGGGACCCTTCATCAGAACTGGAAAAAGCTGGAGATGTAACAGATATGAAGCAGGTGCAGAGACAGGGGGGGTGGGGGCGGGGGCAGGTAGGAATTGAAAGAACATGCTGTGAAAATGTTGCAAAAGGGAATGGCAAAATCATACTGCATGAAAAATGGGGGCAGGGATAATGATCTGAAATTGTTGAACTCTACGTTGAGTCCGGCAGGCTGCAAAGTGCCCAATCGAAAGATGAGGTGCTGTTCCTCGAGCTTACGTTGAGCTTCATTGGAACAATGCAATAGCCCGAGGACAGAGAGATCAGAGTGGGAGTGAAGCGGAGAATTAAAGTGACAGGCGACCGGAAACTCGGGGTCACCCTTACAGACTGAACGGAGGTGTTCCGCAAAGCGGTCGCCCAATCTGTGTTTGGTCTCCCAAATGTAGAGGAGACCGCATCGTGAGCAGTGAATACAGTATATTAAATTGCAAGAAGTACAAGTAAATCGCTGTTTCACCTGGAAGGGGTGTTTGGGGCCCTGGACAGTGGGAAGGGAGGAGGTAAACGGGCAGGTGTTGCATCTCCTGCGTTTGCACGGGAAGGTGCCAGGTGAAGGAGAAGGGTTGTTGGGGGTGATTGAGGACTGGACCAGGGTGTCGCGGAGGGAGCGGTCCCTTCGGAATGCTGAAAGGGGAGGCGAGGGGAAGATGTGTTTGGTGGTGGGATCACGTTGGAGGTGGCGGAAATGGCGGAGGATGATCCGTTGAATGTGGAGGCTGGTGGGGTGAAAGGTGAGGACAAGGGGAACCCGATCGTGGTTCTGGGAGGGAGGGGAAGGGGTGAGAGCAGAAGTGCGGGAAATAGAACAGACACGGTCAAGGGCCGTGTCAACCACAGTAGAGGGGAATCCTCGGTTGAGGAAAAAGGAAGACATGTCGGAAGCACTGGTATGGAAGGTGGCATCGTCAGAACAGACGCGGCGGAGATGGAGAAACTGGGAGAATGGAATAGAGTCCTTACAGGAAGCGGGGTGGGAGGAAGTGTAGTCCAGGTAGCTGTGGGAGTCGGTGGGCTTGTAGTGGATGTTTGTCAAAAGCCGATCGCCAGAAATGGAGACGGAGAAGTCAAAGAAGGGAAGGGAGGAGTCGGAGATGGACCATGTGAAGGTGAGGGCAGGGTGGAAATTGGAAGTAAAGTGAATGAACTTATCCAGTTCAGGGTGAGAGCAGGAAACGGCACCAATACAGTCATCAATGTACCGGAAAAAGAGGTGAGGGAGGGGACCTGAGTAGGACTGGAACAAAGAATGTTCCACATATCCCATGAACAGGCAGGCACAGCTAGGGCCCATGCGGGTTCCCATAGCAACACCTTTAATTTGGAGGAAGTGAGTGGAGTTAAAGGAGAAGTTGTTCAATGTGAGAACAAGTTCAGCCAGGCGGAGGAGGGTGGTGGTGGATGGGGACTGGTTGGGCCTCTGTTCAAGGAAGAAGCGGAGCGCCCTCAGGCCATCCGGGTGGGGGATGGAGGTGTAGAGGGATTGGACGTCCATGGTGAAAAGGAGACGGTTGGGGCTGGGAATCTGGAAACTGTTAAAGTGGCGGAGGGCGTCGGAAGAGTCGCGGATGTAGGTGGGAAGAGACTGGACAAGGGGAGAAAAAATAGAGTCGAGATAGGAAGAGATAAGTTCCGTGGGGCAAGAACAGGCTGAAACGATGGGTCTACCAGGGCAGTCCTGTTTGTGGATCTTGGGAAGGAGGTAGAAGCGGGCTGTGCGGGGTTGGGGGACTATGAGGTTGGCGGCCATGGAGGGAAGGTCTCCAGAGGAGATGAGGTCAGTGACAGTCTTGGAAACAATAGCTTGATGTTTGTTAGTAGGGTCATGATCCAGGCGGAGGTAGGAGGAGGTGTCGTTCAGCTTCCGCACGGTCGAGGTCGGTTCGCCAAACAACAACAGCACCACCCTTATCAGCAGGTTTAATGATAATGTTAGGGTTGGATCGGAGAGAATGGAGTGCTGCAAGTTCAGAGGGAGGTAGGTTGGAGTGAGGGGAGCAGAGAAATGGAGACGGCCGATGTCACGTCGGCAGTTAGCAATGAAAAGATCTAGAGAGGGTAAGAGGCCAGGGGGAGGGGTCCAGGTAGAACGGGAATTCTGAAAGCAGGAGAAAGGGTCAGCCATGCGGGGGGAAGACTCCTGGCCAGAGAAGTGGGCATGGAGACGAAGGCGACGGAAGAAGAGCTCAGCATCATGCCGAGCTCGAAATTCATTCCGATGGGGGCGTAAGGGGATGAAGCTCAGGCCTTTGCTGAGGACTGATCATTCGGGGTCAGAGAGGGGAAGGTCAGAGGGGACAGTGAAAACACGGCAGGGGGTGAGATTGGAAGGAGGGATGGGATCAGAGGAAAGTAACGGGGAAGAAGGTTCTGGAGGGGCGTTGGTGTCCAAGAGTTGAGGAAGCTTGCGATCCTTGACATCAGAAAGGAAGAAAAAAATCAGGACCACGAACACTGGCTCACTCCCCCTCCCCACAATCCCGGAACACTGGATAGAGATCAGGACCAGGAACACCAGCTCGTTCGCCCTCTCCCCAATCCCAGAAAACTGGATAGAGATCAGGACCAGGAACACCAGCTCACTCCCTCTCCACCCAATCCCGGGACACTAGATAGAGATCAGGACCAGGAACACCAGCTCACTCCCCCTCCCCCCAATCCCAGAACACTGGATAGAGATCAGGACCAGGAACACTGGCTCACTCCCCCTCTCCCCAATCCCGGAATACTGGAGAGATCAGGACCAGGAACACCGGCTCGCTCCCTCTCCCCCCAATCCCGGGACACTAGATAGAGATCAGGACCAGGAACACCAGCTCACTCCCCCTCCCCCCAATCCCAGAACACTGGATAGAGATCAGGACCAGGAACACTGGCTCACTCCCCCTCTCCCCAATCCCGGAATACTGGAGAGATCAGGACCAGGAACACCGGCTCGCTCCCTCTCCCCCCAATCCCGGAACACTGGATAGAGATCAGGACCAGGAACACCTGCTCACTCCGCCTTCCCCCAATCCCGGAACACTGGTGGCTGATCTCCCCTTTGAAACAAAACAAAAAGATTTTCAAACTATTGGGACAGTTCCTTCACTTGCTGGTTAAAGGCCACTTCGTGTCTCACTTACTGAACTAAAATATTCCAAAATAAAACAATCCATTTCCACCCGCTCCCAAAAACCTCACTGGACACAAGAAACTCTCCACCCATTCCCTACAGTGTCACCCCACCCCCACCCGCCCCATTCCCTACAGTGTCACCCCACCCCCACCCGCCCCATTCCCTACAGTGTCACCCCACCCCCACCCGCCCCATTCCCTACAGTGTCACCCCACCCCCACCTGCCCCATTCCCTACAGTGTCACCCCACCCCCACCATTCCCTACAGTGTCACCCCACCCCCACCCGTCCCATTCCCTAGTGCCACCCCACCCCCACCCGCCCCATTCCCTAGTGTCACCCCACCCCCACCCCCACCATTCCCTACAGTGCCACCCCACCCCCACCCGCCCCATTCCCTACAGTGTCACCCCACCCCCACCCCCACCCGCCCCATTCCCTACAGTGCCACCCCACCCCCACCCGCCCCATTCCCTAGTGTCACCCCACCCCCACCCGCCCCATTCCCTACAGTGCCACCCCACCCCCACCCGCCCCATTCCCTACAGTGCCACACAACCTCCACCCGCCCCATTCCCTAGTGCCACCCCACCCCCACCCGCCCCATTCCCTAGTGCCACCCCACCCCCACCCGCCCCATTCCCTAGTGTCACCCCACCCCCACCCGCCCCATTCCCTAGTGTCACCCCACCCCCACCCGCCCCATTCCCTACAGTGTCACCCCACCCCCACCCGTCCCATTCCCTAGTGCCACCCCACCCCCACCCGCCCCATTCCCTAGTGTCACCCCACCCCCACCCGCCCCATTCCCTAGTGTCACCCCACCCCCACCCGCCCCATTCCCTACAGTGCCACACAACCCCCACCCGCCCCATTCCCTAGTGCCACCCCACCCCCACCCGCCCCATTCCCTAGTGCCACCCCACCCCCACCTGCCCCATTCCCTACAGTGGCACCCCACCCCCACCCGCCCCATTCCCTAGTGTCACCCCACCCCCACCCGCCCCATTCCCGAGTGTCACCCCACCCCCACCCGCCCCATTCCCTAGTGTCACCCCACCCCCACCCGCCCCATTCCCTGCAGTGTCACCCCACCCCCACCCGCCCCATTCCCTAGTGTCACCCCACCCCCACCCGCCCCATTCCCTAGTGTCACCCCACCCCCACCCGCCCCATTCCCTACAGTGCCACCCCACCCCCACCCGCCCCATTCCCTACAGTGTCACCCCACCCCCACCCGCCCCATTCCCTACAGTGTCACTCCACCCCCACCCGCCCCATTCCCTACAGTGTCACCCCACCCCCACCCGCCCCATTCCCTACAGTGCCACCCCACCCCCACCCGCCCCATTCCCTACAGTGTCACCCCACCCCCACCCGCCCCATTCCCTACAGTGGCACCCCACCCCCACCCGCCCCATTCCCTACAGTGTCACCCCACCCCCACCCGCCCCATTCCCTACAGTGTCACTCCACCCCCACCCGCCCCATTCCCTACAGTGTCACCCCACCCCCACCCGCCCCATTCCCTAGTGTCACCCCACCCCCACCCGCCCCATTCCCTACAGTGCCACCCCACCCCCACCCGCCCCATTCCCTACAGTGTCACTCCACCCCCACCCGCCCCATTCCCTACAGTGCCCTCCTTCCCCCCCACCAGCCCCTTACCCAACAGTGGGGGTTCACAGCCAATCCCGATCCTGCCCTTACCCAACAGTGGGGGTTCACAGCCAATCCCGATCCTGCCCTTACCTGACAGTGGGGGGTTCACAGCCAATCCCGATCCTGCCCTTACCTGATAGTGGCGGTTCACAGCCAATCCTGATCCTGCCCTTACCCGACAGTGGGGGTTCACAGCCAATCCCGATCCTGCCCTTACCCGACAGTGGGGGATCACAGCCAATCCCGATCCTGCCCTTACCCGACAGTGGGGGATCACAGCCAATCCCGATCCTGCCCTTACCCGACAGTGGGGGATCACAGCCAATCCCAATCCTGCCTTTACCTGATAGTGGGGGTTCACAGCCAATCCCAATCCTGCCTTTACCTGATAGTGGGGGTTCACAGCCAATCCCAATCCTGCCTTTACCTGACAGTGGGGGTTCACAGCCAATCCCAATCCTGCCTTTACCTGACAGTGGGGGTTCACAGCCAATCCCGATCCTGCCTTTACCTGATAGTGGGGGTTCACAGCCAATCCCAATCCTGCCTTTACCTGATAGTGGGGGTTCACAGCCAATCCCAATCCTGCCTTTACCTGACAGTGGGGGTTCACAGCCAATCCCGATCCTGCCTTTACCCGACAGTGGGGGATCACAGCCAATCCCAATCCTGCCTTTACCTGATAGTGGGGGTTCACAGCCAATCCCAATCCTGCCTTTACCCGGCAGTGGGGGTTCACAGCCAATCCCAATCCTGTCTTTACCCGACAGTGGGGGTTCACAGCCAATCCCGATCCTGCCTTTACCCGACAGTGGGGGTTCACAGCCAATCCCGATCCTGCCTTTACCCGACAGTGGGAGTTCACAGCCAATCCAATCCTGCCTTTACCTGACAGTGGAGGAATCGCAGCCAATCCTGATCTTGCCTTTACCTGATAGTGGGGGAATCGCAGCCAATCCCAATCCTGCCCTTACCCGACAGTGGGGGATCACTGCCAATCCCGATCCTGCCTTTACCTGATAGTGTGGGATCACTGCCAATCCGATCCTGCCCTTACCCGACAGTGGGGGATCACTGCCAATCCCGATCCTGCCTTTACCCGACAGTGGAGGGATCGCAGCCAATCCGATCCTACTCTCACACGATATGTACATAGGTGCACCTTCCAGCCTGGGGTGGGGACACTGGGTAGTAATCAGGAGCAGGAACGTTGGCCTATTTTTCACTCCACTCATCCAGGGTTGTGAGGCCACCGATAGCATTCCCTCCCCCATCGGCCACTCCAATAGGTCAATTAATTCAGCGCAAACTGCGGATCGCGAATCATATTGGCTTTGTTAAAAGCACATTCTAAATACTTACGTTTGTGTGTGCGTGTGTGCATGTATGCCCGTGTATATTATATATATGTGTGTATAATATATACAGATACAGACACACCTCCAACAATTTTGTTCTCAGTACAAATATAATCACATGTTGGAGAAATAGATGTGGAAACTTAATGCCATGATATCCTGCAACTTTCAAAACTAAACTATAGCACAGAGATCACCAAGGATCCAAGCCAGCCTTCAGCTTATCCAGGGCCCTGTCTCTGGGCACACTCCCTCTACCCCATTCAAAAACTCGCTGCTAAAAACTCAGCGACTCAAAAACCCGCTGTATTTGTAACAAAGTTCCGATGATGACTTTGTTCCTCCAAGGGCTGGGCGGAGGAGTGAACTCACGTATTTACAGGGCTCTCACAACAGAGTGTTAATCTTTGGCTGGAGTTTGAAGTGGGTCCACAACGTGCAAATCGCTTTGAATCGTGTAAAAGATAAACCACAGGCAGTCAGTAATTTCACATTGATTTAGAAAAAAGCTCCATCCATTCTTTCTGAATAAAACAGGGGCTCCGGGAGAGGGGAGGCAAAAATAAATAAATATGGCAGTCAGTTTCTATTATTAAATAGATGTTGCTTGTCTCGATTCCTGGCTTACGATTGGTCATTCGTTCTGTGCCAGCTTGCTGCTGTGTGTGGTTTCCAGGCTGCTCACCTGAAGCTCGGTCAGACTACCAGTGCCTGAGTGCTGGCCAATCACTGCCATCTGTGAAAACAAGAGAGCCAGAGAGTCACGGCCCGCTCGGTGCCGGAGCCTGTATTCACCAAATTCCCCTCCACCGCTCGTTGCCGGAGCCTGTTCACCAAACTCCCCTCCCCCGCTCGGTGCTGGAGCCTGTGTTCACCAAATTCCCCTCCCCCGCTCGTTGCCGGAGCCTGTTCACCAAACTCCCCTCCCCCGCTCGGTGCCGGAGCCTGTGTTCACCAAACTCCCCTCCCCCGCTCGGTGCCGGAGCCTGTTCACCAAACTCCCCTCCCCCGCTCGGTGCCGGAGCCTGTGTTCACCAAACTCCCCTCCCCCGCTCGGTGCCGGAGCCTGTTCACCAAACTCCCCTCCCCCGCTCGGTGCCGGAGCCTGTGTTCACCAAACTCCCCTCCCCCGCTCGGTGCCGGAGCCTGTGTTCACCAAACTCCCCTCCCCCGCTCGGTGCCGGAGCCTGTTCACCAAACTCCCCTCCCCCGCTCGGTGCCGGAGCCTGTGTTCACCAAACTCCCCTCCCCCGCTCGGTGCCGGGGCCTGTTCACCAAACTCCCCTCCCCCGCTCGGTGCCGGAGCCTGTGTTCACCAAACTCCCCTCCCCCGCTCGGTGCCGGAGCCTGTTCACCAAACTCCCCTCCCCCGCTCGGTGCCAGGGCCTGTTCACCAAACTCCCCTCCCCCGCTCGGTGCCCGGGGCCTGTTCACCAAACACCCCTCCCCCGCTCGGTGCCAGAGCTTGTGTTCACCAAACTCCCCTCCCCCGCTCGGTGCCGGTGTTCACCAAACTCCCCTCCCCCGCTCGGTGCCGGGGCCTGTGTTCACCAAACTCCCCTCCCCCGCTCGGTGCCGGAGTCTGTGTTCACCAAACTCCCCTCCCCCGCTCAGTGCCGGGGCCTGTGTTCACCAAACTCCCCTCCCCCGCTCGGTGCCGGGGCCTGTGTTCACCAAACTCCCCTCCCCCGCTCGGTGCCGGGGCCTGTTCACCAAACTCCCCTCCCCCGCTCGGTGCTGGAGCCTGTGTTCACCAAACTCCCCTCCCCCGCTCGGTGCCAGAGCCTGTGTTCACCAAACTCCCCTCCCCCGCTCGGTGCCAGAGCCTGTGTTCACCAAACTCCCCTCCCCCGCTCGGTGCCAGAGCCTGTTCACCAAACTCCCCTCCCCCGCTCGGTGCTGGAGCTTGTGTTCACCAAACTCCCCTCCGCCGCTCGGTGCTGGAGCCTGTGTTCACCAAACTCCCCCGCTCGGTGCCGGAGCCTGTGTTCACCAAACTCGCCTCCCCCGCTCGGTGCCGGAGCCTGTTCACCAAACTCCCCTCTCCCGCTCGGTGCCGGAGCCTGTTCACCAAACTCCCCTCCCCCGCTCGGTGCCAGAGCTTGTGTTCACCAAACTCCCCTCCCCCGCTCGGTGCTGGAGCCTGTGTTCACCAAACTCCCCTCCCCCGCTCGGTGCCGGAGCTTGTTCACCAAACTCCCCTCCCCCGCTCGGTGCCGGAGCCTGTGTTCACCAAACTCCCCTCCCCCGCTCGGTGCCGGGGCCTGTTCACCAAACACACCTCCCCCGCTCGGTGCTGGAGCCGGTGTTCACCAAACTCCCCTCCCCCGCTCAGTGCCAGAGCCGGTGTTCACCAAACTCCCCTCCCCCGCTCGGTGCCGGGGCCTGTTCACCAAACTCCCCTCCCCCGCTCGGTGCCCGGGGCCTGTTCACCAAACTCCCCTCCCCCGCTCGGTGCCCGGAGCCTGTTCACCAAACTCCCCTCCCCCGCTCGGTGCTGGAGCCTGTGTTCACCAAACTCCCCTCCCCCGCTCGGTGCCGGAGCCTGATCACCAAACTCCCCTCCCCCGCTCGGTGCTGGAGCCGGTGTTCACCAAACTCCCCTCCCCCGCTCGGTGCCGGAGCCCGCGTTCACCAAACTCCCCTCCTCCGCTCGGTGCCGGAGCCTGTGTTCACCAAACTCCCCTCCCCCGCTCGGTGCCGGAGCCTGTTCACCAAACTCCCCTGCTCCGCTCGGTGCCGGAGCCTGTGTTCACCAAACTCCCCTCCCCCGCACGGTGCTGGAGCCTGTTCACCAAACTCCCCATAAGGCCAGCATTTATTGCCCATTCCTAATTGCCCTTGGGATGGTGGTGGTGTGCTGCCTTCTTGAACCGCTGCAGTCCGTGTGATGAAGGTGCTCCCACAGTGCTGTTAGGGAGGGAGTTCCAGGATTTTGACCCAGCGACGATGAAGGATCGGCAATATACTTCCAAGTCAGGATGGTGTGTGACTTGGAGGGGAACTTGGAGGTGGTGGTGTTCCAATGCGCCTGCTGCCCTTGTCCTTCTAGGTGGAAGAGGTCACGGGTATGGGAGGTGCTGCCGAAGTAGCCTTGGCGAGTTGCTGCAGTGCATCTTGTAGATGGTACACACTGCAGCCATGGTGCGCCGGTGGTGGAGGGAGTGAATGTTTAAGGTGGTGGATGGGGTGCCAATCAAGCGGGCTGCTTTGTCTTGGATGGTGTCGAGCTTCTCGAGTGTTGTTGGAGCTGCACTCATCCAGGCAAGTGGAGAGTATTCCATCACACTCCTGACTTGTGCCTTGTAGATGCTGGAAAGGCTTTGGGGAGTCAGGAGGTGAGACACTCGCCACAGAATACCCAGCCTCTGTCCTGCTCGTATTGCCAAGTATTTATGTGGCTGGTCCAGTTAAGTTTCTGGTCAATGGTGACCCCCAGGATATTGATGGTGGGGGATTCGGCCATGGTAATGCCGTTGAATGTCAAGGGGCGGTGGTTAGATGCTCGCTTGTTGGAGATAGTCATTGCCTGGTACTTGTGTGGTGCGAATGTTACCTGCCACTTATCAGCCGAAGCCTGAACGTTGTCCAGGTCTTGCTGCATGTGGACACGGACTGCTTCATTATTTGAAGAGTTGCGACCTTATGATGGAGGAAGGTCATTGATGAAGCTGCTGAAGATGGTTGGGCCTAGGACACTGCCCTGAGTAACTTCTGCAGCGATGGCCTGGGGCTGTGATGATTGGCCTTCAATCACCACAACCATCTGTGCTGCGCTCCCTCCAAGGCCAATATATCCTTGCTAAGGTGTGGTGCCCAGAACTGCTCACAGTGCTCCAGGTGTGGTCTAACCAGGGCTTTGTACAGCTGTAGGGTTCTGACGAAAGGTCATTGACCTGAAACGTTAACTCTGTTTCTCTCTCCAGAGATATTGCCTGACCTGCTGAGTATTTTGAGCACTTTCTGTTTTTTGAGATTTCCAGCTTCTGCTGTATTTTGCCTTTGTACCACTGTTTATCTGTATGTTTACCCAATAACATTTTGACCAGTTTGCTGTCGTCAGCCTCTATCTCATCCCGTTTAAGTTAGCCGTACCAAAATCTAGAATCTTAGTAACTGTTATGTTTCTCCTTTTCAAACTGGACATTGAATTCGATATTGTGATCACTGTTAATGGGACTCAAGGCGGATAAATCACCTGGACCTGATGGCTTACATCCTAGGGTCTTGAGGGAAGTGGCGGTAGGGATTGTGGATGCATTGGTAATAATTTTCTAAAACTCCCTGGACTCAGCAAAGGTCCCGGCAGACTGGAAAACTGCTAATGTAACGCCCTTATTTAAAAAGGGCAGTAGACAGAAGGCTGGAAACTATAGACCGGTTAGCCTAACATCTGTGGTAGGTAAAATATTGGAGTCCATTATTAAGGAGACAGTAACAGGACATTTGGATAATCATAATTTAATAGGACAAAGTCAGCATGGTTTTATGAAGGGGAAGTCATGTTTGACAAATTTGCTGGAGTTCTTTGAGGAAGTAACATATAGGGTGGATAAAGGGGAACCAGTGGACGTAGTGTATTTAGACTTCCAAAAGGCATTTGACAAGGTGCCACACAAAAGATTATTGCTTAAGATAAAAAATCACGGGATTGGGGGTAATATTCTGGCATGGATAGAGGATTGGCTATCTAACAGAAGGCAGAGAGTTGGGATAAATGGTTCATTCTCAGACTGGTAATCAGTAACTAGTGGTGTTCCGCAGGGGTCAGTGCTGGGTCCCCAACTCTTTACAATCTATATTAACGATTTGGAGGAGGGGACCGAGTGTAACATATCAAAGTTTGCAGATGATACTAAGATGGGGGGAAAAGTAGTGAGTGAGGAGGACATAATAAACCTTCAAGGGGACATAGACAGGCTAAGTAAGTGGGCAGAGATTTGGCAGATGGAATACAATACTGGAAAGTGTGAGGTTATGCACTTTGGCAGGAAAAATCATAGAGCAAGTTATTATCTTAATGGCAAGAAACTGGAAAGTACTGTAGTACAAAGGGATCTGGGGGTCCTGGTGCACGAAACTCAAAAGGTTAGTATGCAGGTGCAGCAAGTGATTAAGAAGGCCAATGGAATGTTGGCTTTCATTGCTAGGGGGATAGAATATAAAAATAGGGAGGTATTGCTTCAGTTGTACAAGGTATTGGTGAGACCGCACCTGGAATACTGCATACAGTTTTGGTGTCCATACTTAAGAAAGGACATACTTGCTCTCGAGTCAGTACAAAGAAGGTTCACTCGGTTAATCCCGGGGATGAGGGGATGGACATATGAGGAGAGGTTGAGTAGATTGGGACTCTACTCATTGGCGTTCAGAAGAATGAGAGGCGATCTTATTGAAACATATAAGATTGTGAAGGGGTTGGATCGGGTGGATGCAGGGAAGATGTTCCCGATGATGGGTGAAACTAGAACTAGGGGGCATAGTCTTAGAATAAGGGGCTGCTCTTTTAAAGCTGAGATGAGGAGGAACTACTTCACTCAGAGGGTGGTAGGTCCATGGAATATGCTGCCCCAAAAAGCTGTAGAAGCTACATCATTACATAAATTTAAAACAGAAATAGACAGTTTCCTAGAAGTAAAGGGAATTAAGGGTTACGGGGAGCGGGCAGGAATTTGGACATGAGTCTAGGTTCGGATCGGACATGGCCCTGTGGGTAACGGAGCGGGCCCAGGGGCCGTGTAGCCTGATCCTGCTCCTATTTCGTGTGTCTAATTCTGTTAGATTCAGGAGATGGTTCTGTGATAGTAGATTGGCGGTTAGGATCAGATCAGCCATGATCTTATTGAATGGCGGAGCAGGCTCGAGGGGCCGATTGGCCTACTCCTGCTCCTATTTCTTATGTTCTTATGTTAGTTAATAATCTAACAATAAGGGAACCTTTATCTAAGTCTGGCTTATTACTCATTACTAAATTTAGTATGGCCTGCCCTCTTGTCTGTTCAAGAACATATTCCTCCAGAAAACTATCCCCTCCCCCGCGCCGTTAGTGCTGGACACTGCGGCTAATTCCGGGTACTATTTGCATTCACCGCCACCTGCCCCATCCAACATTAACAGCACCTCCTTCACCCTCTGCTTTAGGGATGGCAATGCTGGGGAATGGAATACTCCAGTCACCCAGTGTCAACTGTAAGCACTCCCAGGTCAGGTGGAACACAGTTAGGGGCAGAATAAAGCTACTCTGTCCTGGAAATGTTCCCCAGTCCCAAGTGCACCAGTGTGGCATTCCCCCCCATCCCATACATGCAGTCCCGATCTGAGTGAGATCGCCAATTTAGCACTACATTACGCACAGTCTTGTGTTATGAAACCACGTGTTCCAAGACAGGGTCGAGACTGTTCAAACTGATCTCACACAGGACCCTCGTGAGACACTCATCTCATCAGTCTGGGCTGTATTTAAATCCAGGTCCCAGAAGTGAATCGTCACTCGTCAATTCTCCAAATAAAATTCAAAGCAGAAAATTAATACACTCCCTGATCAGCCCCACAGCCCTGTGGGGATTGAGAGACACTCCCTGATCAGCCCCACAGCCCTGTGGGGATTGAGAGACACTCCCTGATCAGTCCCACAGCCCTGTGGGGATTGAGAGACACTCTCTGATCAGTCCCACAGCCCTGTGGGGATTGAGAGACACTCTCTGATCAGTCCCACAGCCCTGTGGGGATTGAGAGAGACTCCCTGATCAGCCCCACAGCCCTGTGGGGATTGAGAGACACTCTCTGATCAGTCCCACAGCCCTGTGGGGATTGAGAGACACTCTCTGATCAGTCCCACAGCCCTGTGGGGATTGAGAGAGATTCCCTGATCAGTCCCACAGCCCTGTGGGGATTCAGAGAGACTCCCTGATCAGTCCCACAGCCCTGTGGGGATTGAGAGACACTCTCTGATCAGTCCCACAGCCCTGTGGGGATTGAGAGACACTCTCTGATCAGTCCCACAGCCCTGTGGGGATTCAGAGAGACTCCCTGATCAGTCCCACAGCCCTGTGGGAATTGAGAGAGACTCCCTGATCAGCCCCACAGCCCTGTGGGGATTGAGAGACACTCTCTGATCAGTCCCACAGCCCTGTGGGGATTGAGAGAGACTCCCTGATCAGTCCCACAGCCCTGTGGGGATTGAGAGAGACTCCCTGATCAGCCCCACAGCCCTGTGGGGATTGAGAGACACTCTCTCATCAGTCCCACAGCCCTGTGGGGATTGAGAGAGACTCTCTGATCAGTCCCACAGCCCTGTGGGGATTGAGAGACACTCCCTGATCAGCCCCACAACCCTGTGGGGATTGAGAGACACTCCCTGATCAGCCCCACAACCCTGTGGGGATTGAGAGACACTCCCTGATCAGTCCCACAGCCCTGTGGGAATTGAGAGAGACTCCCTGATCAGTCCCACAGCCCTGTGGGGATTGAGAGAGACTCCCTGATCAGCCCCACAGCCCTGTGGGGATTGAGAGACACTCTCTGATCAGCCCCACAGCCCTGTGGGGATTGAGAGAGACTCCCTGATCAGTCCCACAGCCCTGTGGGGATTGAGAGAGACTCCCTGATCAGTCCCACAGCCCTGTGGGGATTGAGAGAGACTCCCTGATCAGCCCCACAGCCCTGTGGGGATTGAGAGAGACTCCCTGATCAGTCCCACAGCCCTGTGGGGATTGAGAGACACTCCCTGATCAGTCCCACAGCCCTGTGGGGATTCAGAGAGACTCCCTGATCAGCCCCACAGCCCTGTGGGGATTGAGAGAGACTCCCTGATCAGTCCCACAGCCCTGTGGGGATTGAGAGACACTCCCTGATCAGCCCCACAGCCCTGTGGGGATTGAGAGAGACTCCCTGATCAGCCCCACAGCCCTGTGGGGATTGAGAGACACTCCCTGATCAGTCCCACAGCCTGTGGGGATTGAGAGAGACTCCCTGATCAGTCCCACAGCCCTGTGGGGATTGAGAGACACTCTCTGATCAGTCCCACAACCCTGTGGGGATTGAGAGAGACTCCCTGATCAGTCCCACAACCCTGTGGGGATTGAGTGAGACTCCCTGATCAGCCCCACAGCCCTGTGGGGATTGAGAGAGACTCCCTGATCAGCCCCACAGCCCTGTGGGGATTGAGAGAGACTCCCTGATCAGCCCCACAGCCCTGTGGGGATTGAGAGAGACTCCCTGATCAGCCCCACAGCCCTGTGGGGATTGAGAGACACTCTCTGATCAGTCCCACAACCCTGTGGGGATTGAGAGAGACTCCCTGATCAGCCCCACAGCCCTGTGGGAATTGAGAGACACTCTCTGACCAGTCCCACAACCCTGTGGGGATTGAGAGAGACTCCCTGATCAGCCCCACAGCCCTGTGGGGATTGAGAGAGACTCCCTGATCAGTCCCACAGCCCTGTGGGGATTGAGAGACACTCCCTGATCAGTCCCACAGCCCTGTGGGGATTCAGAGAGACTCCCTGATCAGCCCCACAGCCCTGTGGGGATTGAGAGAGACTCCCTGATCAGTCCCACAGCCCTGTGGGGATTGAGAGACACTCCCTGATCAGTCCCACAGCCCTGTGGGGATTCAGAGAGACTCCCTGATCAGCCCCACAGCCCTGTGGGGATTGAGAGAGACTCCCTGATCAGTCCCACAGCCCTGTGGGGATTGAGAGACACTCCCTGATCAGCCCCACAGCCCTGTGGGGATTGAGAGAGACTCCCTGATCAGCCCCACAGCCCTGTGGGGATTGAGAGACACTCCCTGATCAGTCCCACAGCCTGTGGGGATTGAGAGAGACTCCCTGATCAGCCCCACAGCCCTGTGGGGATTGAGAGACACTCTCTGATCAGTCCCACAACCCTGTGGGGATTGAGAGAGACTCCCTGATCAGCCCCACAGCCCTGTGGGGATTGAGAGACACTCTCTGATCAGTCCCACAACCCTGTGGGGATTGAGAGACACTCTCTGATCAGTCCCACAGCCCTGTGGGGATTGAGAGAGACTCCCTGATCAGCCCCACAACCCTGTGGGGATTGAGAGAGACTCCCTGATCAGTCCCACAGCCCTGTGGGGATTGAGAGAGACTCCCTGATCAGCCCCACAGCCCTGTGGGGATTGAGAGAGACTCCCTGATCAGCCCCACAGCCCTGTGGGGATTGAGAGAGACTCCCTGATCAGCCCCACAGCCCTGTGGGGATTGAGAGAGACTCCCTGATCAGCCCCACAGCCCTGTGGGGATTGAGAGAGACTCCCTGATCAGCCCCACAGCCCTGTGGGGATTGAGAGACACTCTCTGATCAGTCCCACAACCCTGTGGGGATTGAGAGAGACTCCCTGATCAGCCCCACAGCCCTGTGGGAATTGAGAGACACTCTCTGATCAGTCCCACAACCCTGTGGGGATTGAGAGAGACTCCCTGATCAGCCCCACAGCCCTGTGGGGATTGAGAGAGACTCCCTGATCAGCCCCACAGCCCTGTGGGGATTGAGAGAGACTCCCTGATCAGTCCCACAGCCCTGTGGGGATTGAGAGAGACTCCCTGATCAGCCCCACAGCCCTGTGGGGATTGAGAGAGACTCCCTGATCAGCCCCACAGCCCTGTGGGGATTGAGAGACACTCTCTGATCAGTCCCACAGCCCTGTGGGGATTGAGAGAGACTCCCTGATCAGTCCCACAACCCTGTGGGAATTGAGACACCAGTCAGCAAACTCCCTAAGGAAGAAACTGAGCGATATCAGACAATGTATTCTCCTGAGGGTGGGACTAGTAAACACACAGTAACAGTCATCGCTCTGAACGAGGCGAGCAAAACCAGACAATATAATCTGTCTCCCCGAGGGAGGAGACGGAGACCGGACAATATAATCTGTCTCCCTGAAATCTCCAGGAATTGGAGTCAAATATTCATTGTGAAGGTCTGTGTCCATTGATATTTCAGATACGGCAGTAACTGGAGGAGCAGTGACAGAGTATAATTCGTACTCGCTCGCCGATCCCCATTACAATGACCTGGTACAAAAATATCCTGCATGAAAATCACAAGGGTCCAACCCTTCATCCAGACTGATACACCAATCAACCAAGGAGATTGTTCCTCCAGCCTGTGTACGGAGAGAGAGAGAGAGAGAGAGCAAACATCAAGAATCACAATCCCCCAACCACCCACCGTCCATTAAAAAGGGAATCCCATTGACCTTTCCTGTAGGACATCAGGGATGTTCAGATATTGTCTCTTTACACCATACCTGGTGTAGCTGGACGGCTGACAGTGGGATTTGGACTGTTCCTGTGGGAGCAGTGAGCACAACCTGAGGTACACCACCTGCAAGAGACAACAAGCAACTCAACACAAACATCAAACCCAGACTCAATTCTTCAAACACAGATTCTTCATGACTCTCAGGTCCAAGTAACAGTATCTTATCTTTGAAGGCCCACCCATAGTCCTCATACCTCCATTGGCAGTCCTGCCCGTATTCTCTCTTCTCATTTCTAATGGAATTCCCACATGTCATCTTCTCCATCACTTAATCGTTGTCCGAGAAGCTCAGTTCCCCAATTTGTGCCACTTTCTTCTCCCGCAACAACTCTTAACTCTCTCTTAACTCTGTCCAAAGCTTGTTTTCTCATTGGTGACCCTTGTCTCACCCCTGCTCTCCAACCCCTCTCTTAATCTCTTTCCTGTTTATCTCTATTTTATCGACTATACAATGGTCATTGTTCCTCTGAACATTCCTCTCTTGTTCCTACTCAATCTCCTTCCTCCCACCTATTGCAACAGTGAATACGCTTTAAAGTACTAGATTGGCTGTAAAGCGCTTTGGGACACTGAGAGGATGTGAAAGGCATTATATAAATGCAAGTCTTTCATTCTTTACCACATTTAAATCGAGCTATATTTCCTCATCCCATTCCTGGACCTGGAGAGCCGGCAAAGGCTTGACGGGTCAAATAGTCTCCTTCTGTGCAGTAACCATTCGATGATTCTATGAAGCTCAAATCTGTTGATATCGTTATTTCCCTCATTCTTCCTATTCTTAAAAAAGCTACAGGCTTTCAAAGCCCAAGCACAGCGCCACCATTTACTGATTTACCTAGTCTCCTGTCTTGATGTTTTCAACTTTGATGGTGTCCGGTGTTGTGAACCTGACCTTTCACCCTCTGTTAGATGGTGTCCTGTGCCGTGGGCCTGACCTTTCACCTTCTGTTAGATGGTGTCCTGCGCTGTGGACCTGACCTTTCACCCTCTGTTAGATGGTGTCCTGCGCTGTGGGCCTGACCTTTCACCTTCTGTTAGATGGTGTCCTGCACTGTGGATCTGACCTTTCACCTTCTGTTAGATGGTGTCCTGTGCTGTGGGCCTGACCTTTCACCTTCTGTTAGATGCAGTCCTGCGCCGTGAACCTGACCTTTCACCTTCTGTTAGATGGTGTCCTGCGCTGTGGACCTGACCTTTCACCTTCTGTTTGATGGTGTCCTGCACTGTGGATCTGACCTTTCACCCTCTGTTACATGGTGTCCTGTGCCATGGGCCTGACCTTTCACCTTCTGTTAGATGGTGTCCTGCGCTGTGGACCTGACCTTTCACCCTCTGTTAGATGGTGTCCTGCGCTGTGGGCCTGACCTTTCACCTTCTGTTAGATGGTGTCCTGTGCTGTGGGCCTGACCTTTCACCTTCTGTTAGATGCAGTCCTGCGCCGTGAACCTGACCTTTCACCCTCTGTTACATGGTGTCCTGTGCCATGGGCCTGACCTTTCACCTTCTGTTAGATGCAGTCCTGCGCCGTGAACCTGACCTTTCACCTTTTGTTAGATGGTGTCCTGCGCTGTGGACCTGACCTTTCACCTTCTGTTTGATGGTGTCCTGCACTGTGGATCTGACCTTTCACCCTCTGTTACATGGTGTCCTGTGTCGTGGGCCTGACCTTTCACCCTCTGTTAGATGCAGTCCTGCGCTGTGGACCTGACCTTTCACCTTCTGTTAGATGGTGTCCTGCTCTGTGAGCCTGACCTTTCACCCTGTTAGATAGTGTCCTGCGCTGTGGGCCTGACCTTTCACCTTCTGTTAGGTGGTGTCCTGCGCTGTGGGCCTGACCTTTCACCCTCTGTTAGATAGTGTCCTGCGCTGTGGGCCTGGCTTAGACAGGATATTCAAGAATTAGAGGGCTCCACAGCCTAGCCAGAACCTGTCCACGTCGGATATCCACAGACACACACTTTTCTGCAGGGGTCACTGTAGCAGGAAACCTCCCTTCCCCTCCCTCCAGCCCAGAAGTACTGAGGCCCACTGCAGCACCACAAGTGTTTGGGTCAGCTAACTCACCAGAGACGGTGGCAGCTTCCTGCAATGTAGGGCTCAGTTCCACATTGCACAGTGTACTTATTTTGCAAATAGAATCTATTAAAATGAAACCTTGAACATTCAGGTCTTGAATTAATGAAATAAGAAGAAACTGTGCATTACATTGACAATCTGACTCATGCCTTTCTTTGCCATTCAGTTGGTGAATTTGTGCTTGCTTGAGCTGAGGGGTGGTCAGTGGCTGACCTTTGACACCCAGTCCCAGCATCAAACCTGTACAGGTCAGGCACAGTGTAAGCCAAAGGCGGCGTAAAGCTCCCTCTGCTCTGGCCCATCATGCCTGTTAAAAGTGCGACACATAAGGGCGCTCCTCGCTTGATACATCAATGTGACATTTTCAACTTCCACGCCCATTATCCTGGGGTCTCTGGTTACCGACCTGCTGGCAGGAGGGTCAGTGAGCAGAGGACAGATTTATGGGATATCAGGAGAAATCTTTTTACGCAGCGAGTTATGATGATCTGGAATGCTCTGCCTGAAAGGGCGGTGGAAGCAGATTCAATAATAACTTTCAAAAGGGAATGGATAAATACTTGAAGGGGAAAATTTGCAGGGCTACGGGGAAAGAGCAGGGAGTGGGACTATTGAATAGCTCTTCTAAAGAGCCAGCACAGACACAACGGGCCGAATGGCCTCCTTCTGTGCTGTACGTTTCGATGATTCTCATGCTGACAATTTGGGCAGTTTCTGGGATGTGCATTAGGAACTAGAAGCCCCCAAACTCAAGCCACCAAGAAACCTTGGAGACAGCAGCAAGACAAGCCGTTTGCCCCGTCAGTTTGGGCTGGATTCAAATCCACTCGTCATAATGAAAGGAATAGTGCATGAACACACCCCCTCCGCCTCCCCCAGTCCCAAGTCTCCAAATACAGTGCTGGATCACGTTCAGTTCCCCAGCACCTCTATTTCACTGCAGGTAGGACTTCCTTAGAGGGCGACCCGTTACCTTTCATTGATGGCCTTACCCTGCTCTTGCATCTGGCCGTGAGACACTTGCATCCCCGAGGAAGGTTGTGTAAAGGCGTTGAGGACCGTGAGACCGCCGTCAGACAGGCCGGGACTGGAGGTGGTGTACATAACCGTACCATGAGGGCTGGGGTACATGACGTGACTGGCCATCGAGGTGGGTACAGACGATGTCACGATTGTTGCTGGCAGCGTCACTAATAGACCAAGAGGGGAAAGAGTTTGAACTTTTATAAACTGTATAGTCACTTCAATAACATGGCCCAATGTCCAAGGGCTTCAGCTGTACAGAGCTCTGGTCAGACCCCACTTAGAGTGCTTGGTCCAGTTCTGGGCACCGGCCCTCAGGACCGATATATTGGCCTTGGAGGGGAGCAGCGCAGATTCACGAGAATCAAACCGGACCTAAAAGGGTTAAATTATGAGGACAATTTGCACAGACTAAGAACATAAGGAAAAGGATCAGGAGTCGGCCAATCGGCCCCTCGAGCCTGCTCCGCCATTCAATAAGATCATGGCTGATCCAATCTTGGCCTCAACACCACTTTCCCGCTCTCTCCCCATTCCCCTCGACTCCCTTGTAATTTAAATGTCTGTCAATCTCTGCCTTTAATATATTCACTGACTCCACCTCCATAGCTCTCTGGGGTAGAGAATTCCAAAGATTCACGACCCTCTGAGAGAAGAAATTCCTCCTCATTTCCGTCTTAAATGGGCGATCCCTTATTCTGAAACTATGCCCCCTAGTTCTAGATTCCCCCACTAGGGGCAACACCCTCCCTGCATCCACCCTGTCAATCCCCCTCAGAATCTTATATGTTTCAATAAGATCCCCTCTCATTCTTCTAAACTCCAATGAGTATAGGCCCAACCTGTTCAACCTTTCGTCATACGTCAACCCCTTCATCTCCGGAATCAACCTCGTGAACCTTCTCTGCACTGCCTCCAATGCAAGTATATCCTTCCTTAAATATGGAGACCAAAACTGTGCAGTACTCCAGGTGTGGTCTCACCAACGCCCTGTAAAGTTGCACGAAAACTTGCCTACTTTTATACTCCATCCCTCTTGCAATAAATGCCTTCCTAATTACTTGCTGTACCTGCATGCTAACTTTTTGTGTTTCATGTACGAGGACCCCCAGATCTCTCTGTACCGCAGCATTCTGTAGTCTCACTCCATTTAAATAATCATTTGCTTTTTTATTCTTCCTTCCAAAGTGGATAACCTCACATTTTCCCACATTATACTCCAGCTGCCAAATGTTTGCCCACTCACTTAACCTATCTATATCCCTTTGCAGACTCTGTGTCCTCCTCACAACTTGCTAACCCACCTATCTTTGTATCATCCACAAACTTGGCTACGTTACACTCGATCCCTTCATCCAAGTCATGAATGTAGATTGTAAATAGTTGAGGCCCCAGCACTGATCCCTGTGGCACCCCGCTAGTTACCGTTTGCCAACCGGAAAATGACCCATTTATCCCAACTCTCTGTTTTCTGTTAGTTAGCCAATTCTCTATCCATGCTAATATATTACCCCCAATTCCGTGAGCTCTTGTCTTGTGCAGTAACCTTTTATGTGGCACCTTATCGAATGCCTTCTGGAAATCCAAATACACCACATCTACTGGTTCCCCTTTATCCACCCTGTTTGTTACATCCTCAAAGAACTCCAGCAAATTTGTCAAACATGATTTCCCTTTCATAGAACCTTGTATTCCCTTGAGTTTAGAAGATTGAAGGGTGAACTACTTGAGGTGTTTAAGATAATTAAAGGAGTTGATAGGGAAAATAGAGAGGGACTATTTCCTCTGGTGAGGGAGTTTAGAACAAGCGGCATAACTTAAAATTAGAGCCAGGCCGTTCAGGGGTGATGTCAGGAAGCACTTCTTCACACACAGGGTAGTGGAAATCTGGAACTCTCTCCCCCAAAAAGCTGTTGAGGCTGAGGTTCAATTGAAAATTTCAAAACTGAGATTGATAGATTTTTGGTTGGCAAGGGTGTTAATGGCTATGGAACTTAAAGAAATTATTATTAGTAAAAAAACAGTACTAGCAAAATTAATGGGACTAAAAGCCAATAAATCCCAAGGACCGGATGACCTACAACCTAGGGTTTTGAAAGAGGTGGCCATTGGAATAGTGGGTGCATTGGTTGTCATCTTCCAAAATTCTATAGATTCTGGAACGGTTCCTGCAGATTGGAGGATAACAAATGTAACCCCGCTATTTAAGAAAGGAGGGAGAGAGAAAACGTGGAACTACAGACCTGTTAGCCTGACATCAGTAGTTGGGAAAATGCTGGAATCTATTATAAAGGATGTAATAACTGGGCACTTAGAAACTAATAGTAAGATTGGGCAGAGTCAACATGGATTTATGAAAGGGAAATCCTGTTTGACAAACCTATTGGAGTTCTTTGAGGATGTAACGAGTGGAGTAGACAAAGGGGAACCAGTAGATGTGGTGTATCTGGATTTTCAGAAGGCCTTCGATAAGGTCCCACACAAGAGGTTGATGAACAAAATTAGGGCATATGGAATTGGGGGTAATATACTAGCATGGATTGAGAATTGGTTAACAGAAAACAAAGAGTAGGGATAAACGGGTCTTTTTCAGGATGGCAGGTTGTGACTAGTGGGGTAGTGCAAGGATCAGTGCTTGGGACCCAGCTATTCACAATCTATATCAATGATTTGGATGAGGGGACTAAATGTAACATTTCCAAATTTGCTGATGACACAAAGCTAGGTGGCAGTGGCAGTTGTGAAGAGGATGTGAAGAGGCTTCAAGGGGATCTCGACAGGCTCAGTGAGTGGGCGAGAACATGGCAGATGGAATATAATGTGGGTAAATGTGAAGTTATCCATTTTGGTAGAAAAAACAGAAAGGCATAGTATTTCCTAAATGGTGAAAGATTGGGGAATGCAGATACTCAAAGGGACCTGGGTGTCCTTGTACATGAGTCACTGAAAGTGAATGTGCAGGTGTAGCAAGCCATTAGGAAGGCAAATGGTATGCTGGCCTTTATTACAAGAGGATTTGAGTCCAGGAGTAAAGAAGTCTTACTCCAATTATATAGGGCCTTGGTGAGACCACACCTGGAGTACTGTGTACAATTTTGGTCTCCTTACCTAAGGAAGGATATACTTGCCATAGAGGGAGTGCAACGAAGGTTCACGAGATTGATTCCTGGGATGGCGGGACTGTTGTATGAGAAGAGATTGAGTAAATTAGGCCTGTATTCTCTTGAATTCAGAAGAATGTGAGGGGATCTCATTGAAGCATACAAAATTATTACAGGGCTCGATAGGATGGATGCTGGGAGAATGTTTCCCTTAGCTGGGGAGTCTAGAACCAGGGGCCACAGCCTCAGGATAAAGGGTAGGCCATTCAGTACTGAGATGAGAAGAAATTTCTTCACACAGAGTGTGGTGAATCTTTGGAATTCTCTACCCCAGAGGGCTGTGGAGGCTCAGTCATTGGGTATATTCAATACAGAAGTCGATAGATTTCTGACTAGTAAGGGCATCAAGGGATCTGGCGATAGGGCCGGTGAATGGAGTTGAGGCAGAAGATCAGCCATGATCTCATTGAATGGCGGAGCAGGCTCGAAGGGCCGAATGGTCTACTCCTGCTCCTATTTCTTATGAACCAAGGCGGGCAGATGGAGTTGGGATACAAATCAGCCATGATCTCATTGAATGGCGGAGCAGGCTCAAGATGCTGAATGGCATCCTCCTCGTCCTATGTCCCTCAGGGGATATGCATTCTCTTCAGCCACTCGATAATCTTAAGGTCGACAGCTGCATGTTACTGGGACAATTTCTTTGACTTTTTTTTCAGCTCCAGAACTGCAGATATTTCACAAGCAGCTCCTCCATCAGTACTTAATCAAGATCTCCACAGCGATAACGCGTATTGGGGCAGTGAGAATGGAGGGCGAGCCCCCAACATCTCCAAACACCACTGGGGAGTTGAGAGACAGCTGTGGTACCACAAACTGTCTGCCCATCTGTAGGGCTCGAATGACCGAGGGGTTTGGGTGTGGGGGTCAGGGATGGAGTGACCGAGGGGTTTGGGTGTGTGGGGTCAGGGATGGAGTGACCGAGGGGTTCGGGTGTGTGAGGTCAGGGATGGAGTGACCGAGGGGTTCGGGTGTGTGAGGTCAGGGATGGAGTGACCGAGGGGTTCGGGTGTGTGAGGTCAGGGATGGAGTGACCGAGGGGTTCGGGTGTGTGAGGTCAGGGATGGAGTGACCGAGGGGTTCGGGTGTGTGAGGTCAGGGATGGAGTGACCGAGGGGTTCGGGTGTGTGAAGTCAGGGATGGAGTGACCGAGGGGTTCGGGTGTGTGAGGTCAGGGATGGAGTGACCGAGGGGTTCGGGTGTGGGGGTCAGGGATGGAGTGACCGAGGGGTTCGGGTGTGTGGGGTCAGGGATGGAGTGACCGAGGGGTTCGGGTGTGTGAGGTCAGGGATGGAGTGACCGAGGAGTTCGGGTGTGTGAGGTCAGGGATGGAGTGACCGAGGGGTTCGGGTGTGGGGGTCAGGGATGGAGTGACCGAGGAGTTCGGGTGTGTGAGGTCAGGGATGGAGTGACCGAGGGCTTCGGGTGTGGGGGGCAGGGATGGAGTGACTGAGAGGTTCGAGTGTGTGAGGTCAGGGATGGAGTGACCGAGGGGTTCGGGTGTGTGGGGGCACGGGATGGAGTGACCGAGGGCACGGGATGGAGTGACCGAGGGCTTCGGGTGTGTGGGGTCAGAGGGATGGAGTGACCGAGGTGTTTGGGTGTATAGGGTCAGGGATGGAGTGACCGAGGGGTTCGGGTGTGTGGGGTCAGATTGGAGTGACCGAGGGGTTCGGTTGTGTGAGGATAGGGATGGAGTGACCGAGGAGTTCGGGTGTATGGGCCGAGGGACGGAGTGACCGAGGGGTTCGGGTGTGCGGGGGCGAGGGACGGAGTGACCGAGGGGTTCGGGTGTGCGGGGCAATGGATGGAGTGACCGAGGGGTCCGGGTGTGTGGGGTAAGGGATGGAGTGACCGAGGGGTCCGGGTGTGTGGGGTAAGGGATGGAGTGACCGAGGGGTTCGTGTCTGTGGGCCGAGGGATGGAGTGACCGAGGGGTTCGGGTGTGGGGTCAGGGATGGAGTGACCGAGGGGTTCGGGTGTTTGGGGTAGGGAAGGAGTGACCCAGGGGTTCGGGTGTGTGGGGTCAGGGAAGGAGTGACCGAGGGGTTCAGGTGTGTGGGGTCAGGGATGGAGTGACCGAGGGATTCGGGTGTGTGGCGCGAGGAAGGGAGTGACCAAGGGGTTCAGGTGTGTGGGGTCAGGGATGGAGTGACCGATGGGTTCGTTGTGTGGGGTCAGGGATGGAGTAGCCGAGGGGTTCGGGTGTATGGGGTCAGGGACGGAGTGACCGAGGGGTTCGGGTGTGGGGTCAGGGATGGAGTGACCGAGGGGTTCGGGTGTGTGGGGTCAGAGGGATGGAGTGACCGAGGGGTTCGGGTGTGTGGGGTCATGGATGGAGTGACCGAGGGGTTCGGGCGTGTGGGGTCAGGGATGGAGTGACCGAGGGGTTCGGGTGTGTGGGGTCAGATTGGAGTGACCGAGGGGTTCGGGTGTGTGGGGTCAGATTGGAGTGACTGAGGGTTTCGGGTGTGTGAGGTCAGGGATGGAGTGACCGAGGGGTTCGGGTGTGTGGGGTCATGGATGGAGTGACCGAGGGGTTCGGGTCTGTGGGCCGAGGGATGGAGTGACCGAGGGGTTCGGGAGTATGAGGTCAGGGATGGAGTGACAGAGGGGTTCGGGTGTGTGGGGTCAGGGAAGGAGTGACCGAGGGGTCCGGTTGTGGGGTCAGGGAAGGAGTGACCGAGGGGTTCGGGTCTGTGGGCCGAGGGATGGAGTGACCGAGGGGTTCGGGAGTATGAGGTCAGGGATGGAGTGACCGAGGGGTCGGGTGTGGGGTCAGGGATGGAGTGACCGAGGGGATCGGATATGTGGGGTCAGGGATGGAGTGACCGAGGGGTTCGGGTGTGTGAGGTCAGGGATGGAGTGACCGAGGTGTTCTGGTGTGAGAGGTCAGGGCTGGAGTGACCAAGGGGTTCGGGTGTGTGGGGTCAGGGATGGAGTGACCGAGGGGTCGGGTGTGGGGTCAGGGATGGAGTGACCGAGGGGATCGGATATGTGGGGTCAGGGATGGAGTGACTGAGGGGTTCGGGTGTGTGGGGTCAGGGATGGAGTGACCGAGGGGTTTGGGGGGTGTGTGGGGTCAGGGATGGAGTGACCGAGGGGTTCGGGTGTGAGAGGTCAGGGATGGAGTGACCGAGGGGCTCGGGTGTGTGAGGTCAGGGATGGAATGACCGAGGGGTTCGGGTATGTGACGTCAGGGTTGGAGTGACCGAGGGGTTCGGGTGTGTGGGGTCAGGGATGGAGTGACCGAGGGGTTCGGGTGTGTGGGGTCAGGGATGGAGTGACCGAGGGGTTCGGGTGTGTGGGGTCAGGGATGGAGTGACCGAGGGGTTCGGGTGTGTGGGGTCACGGATGGAGTGACCGAGGGTTTCGGGTGTGTGGGGTCAGGGATGGAGTGACGAAGGGGTTCGGGTGTGTGGGGTCACGGATGGAGTGACCGAGGGGTTCGGGTGTGAAGGATCAGAGATGGAGTGACCGAGGGGTTCGGGTGTGTGGGGTCAGGGATGGAGTGACCGAGGGGTTCGGGGGTGTGGGGTCAGGGATGGAGTGACCGAAGGGTTCGGGTGTGTGGGGTCAGGGATGGAGTGACCGAGGTGTTCTGGTGTGTGAGGTCAGGGATGGAGTGACCGAGGGGTTCGGGTGTGTGGGGTCACGGATGGAGTGACCGAGGGGTTCGGGTGTGAAGGATCAGAGATGGAGTGACCGAGGGGTTCGTGTGTGTGGGGTCAGGGATGGAGTGACCGAGGGGTTCGTGTGTGTGGGGTCAGGGATGGAGTGACCGAGGGGTTCGGGTGTGAAGGATCAGAGATGGAGTGACCGAGGGGTTCGGGTGTGTGGGGTCAGGGATGGAGTGACCGAGGGGTTCGTGTGTGTGGGGTCAGGGATGGAGTGACCGAGGGGATCGGGTGTGTGGGGTCAGGGATGGAGTGACCGAGGGGTTCGGGTGTGTGAGGTTAGGGATGGAGTGAGCGAGGGGTGCGGGTGTGTGGGGTCAGGGATGGAGTGACCGAGGTGTTTGGGTGTATAGGGTCAGGGATGGAGTGACCGAGGGGATCGGGTGTGAGGTCAGGGATGGAGTGACCGAGGGGATCGGGTGTGAGGTCAGGGATGGAGTGACCGAGGGGTTCGGGTGTGTGGGGGCACGGGATGGAGTGACCGAGGGCTTCGGGTGTGTGGGGTCAGAGGGATGGAGTGACCGAGGTGTTTGGGTGTATAGGGTCAGGGATGGAGTGACCGAGGGGTTCGGGTGTGTGGGGTCAGATTGGAGTGACCGAGGGCTTCGGGTGTGTGGGGTCAGGGATGGAGTGACCGAGGGGTTCGGGTGTGTGGGGTCAGATTGGAGTGACCGAGGGGTTCGGTTGTGTGAGGATAGGGATGGAGTGATCGAGGAGTTCGGGTGTATGGGCCGAGGGACGGAGTGACCGAGGGGTTCGGGTGTGCGGGGGCGAGGGACGGAGTGACCGAGGGGTTCGGGTGTGCGGGGGCGAGGGACGGAGTGACCGAGGGGTTCGGGTGTGCGGGGCAATGGATGGAGTGACCGAGGGGTCCGGGTGTGTGGGGCAATGGATGGAGTGACCGAGGGGTTCGGGTGTGCGGGGCAATGGATGGAGTGACCGAGGGGCTCGGGTGTGCGGGGCAATGGATGGAGTGACCGAGGGGTTCGGGTGTGTGGGGTCAGGGTTGGAGTGACCGAGTGGTCCGGGTGTGTGGGGTAAGGGATGGAGTGACCGAGGGGTTCGTGTCTGTGGGCCGAGGGATGGAGTGAACGAGGGGTTCGGGTGTGGGGTCAGGGATGGAGTGACCGAGGGGTTCGGGTGTTTGGGGTAGGGAAGGAGTGACCCAGGGGTTCGGGTGTGTGGGGTCAGGGAAGGAGTGACCGAGGGGTTCAGGTGTGTGGGGTCAGGGATGGAGTGACCGAGGGATTCGGGTGTGTGGCGCGAGGAAGGGAGTGACCAAGGGGTTCAGGTGTGTGGGGTCAGGGATGGAGTAACCGATGGGTTCGTTGTGTGGGGTCAGGGATGGAGTAGCCGAGGGGTTCGGGTGTATGGGGTCAGGGACGGAGTGACCGAGGGGTTCGGGTGTGGGGTCAGGGATGGAGTGACCGAGGGGTTCGGGTGTGTGGGGTCAGAGGGATGGAGTGACCGAGGGGTTCGGGTGTGTGGGGTCATGGATGGAGTGACCGAGGGGTTCGGGCGTGTGGGGTCAGGGATGGAGTGACCGAGGGGTTCGGGTGTGTGGGGTCAGATTGGAGTGACCGAGGGGTTCGGGTGTGTGGGGTCAGATTGGAGTGACTGAGGGGTTCGGGTGTGTGGGGTCAGAGGGATGGAGTGACCGAGGGGTTCGGGTGTGTGGGGTCATGGATGGAGTGACCGAGGGGTTCGGGTGTGTGGGGTCAGGGATGGAGTGACCGAGGGGTTCGGGTGTGTGGGGTCAGGGATGGAGTGACCGAGGGGTCCGGGTGTGTGGGGTCAGGGATGGAGTGACCGAGTGGTCCGGGTGTGTGGGGTCAGGGATGGAGTGACCGAGGGGTTCGGGTGTGTGGGGTCAGGGATGGAGTGACCGAGGGGTTCGGGTGTGTGGAGTCAGGGTGGAATGACCCGGGGTTCGGGTTTGTGGGGTCAGGGACGGAGTGACCGAGGGGTTCGTGTCTGTGGGCCGAGGGATGGAGTGACCCAGGGGTTCGGGTGTGTGCGGGTCAGGGATGGAGTGACCGAGGGGTTCGGGTGTGTGGGGCGAGGAACAGAGTGACCAAGGGGTTCGGGTGTATGGGGTCAGGGATGGAGTGACCGAGGGGTTCGGGTGTGGGGTCAGGGATGGAGTGACCGAGGGGTTCGGGTGTGTGGGGTCAGGGATGGAGTGACCGAGGGGTTCGGGTGTGGGGTCAGGGAGGGAGTGACCGAGGGGTTCGGGTGTGTGGGGTCAGGGATGGAGTGACCGGGGGGTTCGGGTGTGGGGTCAGGGAGGGAGTGACCAAGTGTTCGGGTCTGTGAGTTCAGGGACAGAGTGACCGAGGGGTTCGGGTCTGTGGGGTCAGGGACAGAGTGACCGAGGGGTTCGGGTCTGTGGGGTCAGGGACAGAGTGACCGAGGGGTTCGGGTGTGTGGGGTCAGGGGCGGAGTGACCGAGTGGTTCGGGCTGTGTGGGGTCAGCGATGGAGTGACCGAGGGGTTCGGGTGTGTGGGGTCAGGGATGGAATGACCGAGGGGTTCGGGTGTGTGGGGTCAGCGATGGAGTGACCGAGGGGGTTCGGGTGTGTGGGGTCAGGGATGGAGTGACCGAAGGGGTCTGGTATGGAGTGACCGAGGGATTTTGGTGTGTGGGTCGAGGGATGGAGTGACCGAGGGGTTCAGGTGCGTGGGGTCAGGGATGGAGTGACCGAGGGGTTCGGGTGTGTGGGGTCAGCGATGGAGTGACCGATGGGTTCGGGTGTGTGGGGTTAGGGATGGAGTGACCGAGGGGTTCGGGTGTGTGAGGTCAGGGATGGAGTGACCGAGGGGTTCGGGTATGTGGGGTCAGAGGGATGGAGTGACCGAGGGGTTCGGGTGTGTGGGGTCACGGATGGAGTGACCGAGGGGTTCGGGTGCGCGGGGTTAGGGATGGAGTGACCGAGGGGTTCGGGTGTGAGGGGTCAGGGATGGAATGACCGAGGGGTTCGGGTATGTGACGTCAGGGATGGAGTGACCGAGGGGTTCGGGTGTGTGGGGTCAGGGATGGAGTGACCGAGGGGTTCGGGTGTGTGGGGTCAGGGATGGAGTGACCGAGGGGTTCAGGTGTGTGGGGTCAGGGATGGAGTGACCGAGGGGTTCGGGTGTGTGGGGTCACGGATGGAGTGACGAAGGGGTTCGGGTGTGTGGGGTCACGGATGGAGTGACCGAGGGGTTCGGGTGTGAAGGATCAGAGATGGAGTGACCGAGGGGTTCGGGTGTGTGGGGTCAGGGACGGAGTGACCGAGGGGTTCGGGTCTGTGGGCCGAGGGATGGAGTGACCGAGGGGTTCGGGAGTATGAGGTCAGGGATGGAGTGACAGAGGGGTTCGGGTGTGTGGGGTCAGGGAAGGAGTGACCGAGGGGTTCGGTTGTGGGGTCAGGGAAGGAGTGACCGAGGGGTTCGGGTCTGTGGGCCGAGGGATGGAGTGACCGAGGGGTTCGGGAGTATGAGGTCAGGGATGGAGTGACCGAGGGGTCGGGTGTGGGGTCAGGGATGGAGTGACCGAGGGGATCGGATATGTGGGGTCAGGGATGGAGTGACCGAGGGGTTCGGGTGTGTGAGGTCAGGGATGGAGTGACCGAGGTGTTCTGGTGTGAGAGGTCAGGGCTGGAGTGACCGAGGGGTTCGGGTGTGTGGGGTCAGGGATGGAGTGACCGAGGGGTCGGGTGTGGGGCCAGGGATGGAGTGACCGAGGGGATCGGATATGTGGGGTCAGGGATGGAGTGACTGAGGGGTTCGGGTGTGTGGGGTCAGGGATGGAGTGACCGAGGGGTTTGGGTGTGTAGGGTCAGGGATGGAGTGACCGAGGGTTTCGGGTGTGAGAGGTCAGGGATGGAGTGACTGAGAGGTTCGGGTGTGTGGGGTCAGGGATGGAGTGACCGAGGGGTTCGGGTGTGTGGGGTCAGGGATGGAGTGACCGAGGGGTTCGGGTGTGTGGGGTCACGGATGGAGTGACCGAGGGGTTCGGGTGTGTGGGGTCACGGATGGAGTGACCGAGGGGTTCGGGTGTGAAGGATCAGAGATGGAGTGACCGAGGGGTTCGGGTGTGTGGGGTCAGGGATGGAGTGACCGAGGGGTTCGGGGGTGTGGGGTCAGGGATGGAGTGACCGAAGGGTTCGGGTGTGTGGGGTCAGGGATGGAGTGACCGAGGTGTTCTGGTGTGTGAGGTCAGGGATGGAGTGACCGAGGGGTTCGGGTGTGTGGGGTCACGGATGGAGTGACCGAGGGGTTCGGGTGTGAAGGATCAGAGATGGAGTGACCGAGGGGTTCGGGTGTGTGGGGTCAGGGATGGAGTGACCGAGGGGTTCGTGTGTGTGGGGTCAGGGATGGAGTGACCGAGGGGTTCGTGTGTGTGGGGTCAGGGATGGAGTGACCGAGGGGTTCGGGTGTGAAGGATCAGAGATGGAGTGACCGAGGGGTTCGGGTGTGTGGGGTCAGGGATGGAGTGACCGAGGGGTTCGTGTGTGTGGGGTCAGGGATGGAGTGACCGAGGGGATCGGGTGTGTGGGGTCAGGGATGGAGTGACCGAGGGGTTCGGGTGTGAGAGCTCAGGGATGGAGTGACCGAGGGGTTCGGGTGTGTGAGGTTAGGGATGGAGTGAGCGAGGGGTGCGGGTGTGTGGGGTCAGGGATGGAGTGACCGAGGTGTTTGGGTGTATAGGGTCAGGGATGGAGTGACCGAGGGGTCCGGGTGTGTGAGGTAAGGGATGGAGTGACCGAGGGGTCCGGGTGTGTGAGGTAAGGGATGGAGTGACCGAGGGGTTCGTGTCTGTGGGCCGAGGGATGGAGTGAACGAGGGGTTCGGGTGTGGGGTCAGGGATGGAGTGACCGAGGGGTTCGGGTGTTTGGGGTAAGGGATGGAGTGACCGAGGGGTTCGTGTCTGTAGGCCGAGGGATGGAGTGAACGAGGGGTTCGGGTGTGGGGTCAGGGATGGAGTGACCGAGGGGTTCGGGTGTTTGGGGTAGGGAAGGAGTGATCCAGGGGTTCGGGTGCGTGGGGTCAGGGAAGGAGTGACCGAGGGGTTCAGGTGTGTGGGGTCAGGGATGGAGTGACCGAGGGATTCGGGTGTGTGGCGCGAGGAAGGGAGTGACCAAGGGGTTCAGGTGTGTGGGGTCAGGGATGGAGTGACCGATGGGTTCGTTGTGTGGGGTCAGGGATGGAGTAGCCGAGGGGTTCGGGTGTATGGGGTCAGGGACGGAGTGACCGAGGGGTTCGGGTGTGGGGTCAGGGATGGAGTGACCGAGGGGTTCGGGTGTGTGGGGTCAGAGGGATGGAGTGACCGAGGGGTTCGGGCGTGTGGGGTCATGGATGGAGTGACCGAGGGGTTCGGGCGTGTGGGGTCAGGGATGGAGTGACCGAGGGGTTCGGGTGTGTGGGGTCAGATTGGAGTGACCGAGGGGTTCGGGTGTGTGGGGTCAGATTGGAGTGACCGAGGGGTTCGGGCGTGTGGGGTCAGATTGGAGTGACCGAGGGGTTCGGGTGTGTGGGGTCAGATTGGAGTGACCGAGGGGTTCGGGTGTGTGGGGTCAGATTGGAGTGACCGAGGGGTTCGGGTGTGTGGGGTCAGAGGGATGGAGTGACCGAGGGGTTCGGGTGTGAAGGATCAGAGATGGAGTGACCGAGGGGTTCGGGTGTGTGGGGTCATGGATGGAGTGACCGAGGGGTTCGGGTGTGTGGGGTCAGGGATGGAGTGACCAAGGGGTTCGGGTGTGTGGGGTCAGGGATGTAGTGACCGAGGGGTTTGGGTGTGTGGGGTCAGGGATGGAGTGACCGAGGGGTTCGGGTGTGTGGGGTCAGGGATGGAGTGACCGAGGGGTCCGGGTGTGTGGGGTCAGGGATGGAGTGACCGAGTGGTCCGGGTGTGTGGGGTAAGGGATGGAGTGACCGAGGGGTTCGGGTGTGTGGAGTCAGGGTGGAATGACCCGGGGCTCGGGTTTGTGGGGTCAGGGACGGAGTGACCGAGGGGTTCGTGTCTGTGGGCCGAGGGATGGAGTGACCCAGGGGTTCGGGTGTGTGGGGGTCAGGGATGGAGTGACCGAGGGGTTCGGGTGTGGGGTCAGGGACGGAGTGACCGAGGGGTTCGTGTCTGTGGGCCGAGGGATGGAGTGACCCAGGGGTTCGGGTGTGTGCGGGTCAGGGATGGAGTGACCGAGGGGTTCGGGTGTGTGGGGCGAGGAACAGAGTGACCAAGGGGTTCGGGTGTATGGGGTCAGGGATGGAGTGACCGAGGGGTTCGGGTTTGTGGGGTCAGGGACGGAGTGACCGAGGGGTTCGTGTCTGTGGGCCGAGGGATGGAGTGACCCAGGGGTTCGGGTGTGTGCGGGTCAGGGATGGAGTGACCGAGGGGTTCGGGTGTGTGGGGCGAGGAACAGAGTGACCAAGGGGTTCGGGTGTATGGGGTCAGGGATGGAGTGACCGAGGGGTTCGGGTGTGGGGTCAGGGATGGAGTGACCGAGGGGTTCGGGTGTGTGGGGTCAGGGATGGGGTGACCGAGGGGTTCGGGTGTGGGGTCAGGGAGGGAGTGACCGAGGGGTTCGGGTGTGTGGGGTCAGGGATGGAGTGACCGGGGGGTTCGGGTGTGGGGTCAGGGAGGGAGTGACCAAGTGTTCGGGTCTGTGAGTTCAGGGACAGAGTGACCGAGGGGTTCGGGTCTGTGGGGTCAGGGGCAGAGTGACCGAGGGGTTCGGGTCTGTGGGGTCAGGGACAGAGTGACCGAGGGGTTCGGGTGTGTGGGGTCAGGGGCGGAGTGACCGAGTGGTTCGGGCTGTGTGGGGTCAGCGATGGAGTGACCGAGGGGTTCGGGTGTGTGGGGTCAGGGATGGAATGACCGAGGGGTTCGGGTGTGTGGGGTCAGCGATGGAGTGACCGAGGGGGTTCGGGTGTGTGGGGTCAGGGATGGAGTGACCGAAGGGGTCAGCGATGGAGTGACCGATGGGTTCGGGTGTGTGGGGTTAGGGATGGAGTGACCGAGGGGTTCGGGTGTGTGAGGTCAGGGATGGAGTGACCGAGGGGTTCGGGTATGTGGGGTCAGAGGGATGGAGTGACCGAGGGGTTCGGGTGTGTGGGGTCACGGATGGAGTGACCGAGGGGTTCGGGTGCGCGGGGTTAGGGATGGAGTGACCAAGGGGTTCGGGTGTGAGGGGTCAGGGATGGAATGACCGAGGGGTTCGGGTATGTGACGTCAGGGATGGAGTGACCGAGGGGTTCGGGTGTGTGGGGTCAGGGATGGAGTGACCGAGGGGTTCGGGTGTGTGGGGTCAGGGATGGAGTGACCGAGGGGTTCAGGTGTGTGGGGTCAGGGATGGAGTGACCGAGGGGTTCGGGTGTGTGGGGTCACGGATGGAGTGACGAAGGGGTTCGGGTGTGTGGGGTCACGGATGGAGTGACCGAGGGGTTCGGGTGTGAAGGATCAGAGATGGAGTGACCGAGGGGTTCGGGTGTGAGGGGTCAGGGATGGAGTGACCGAGGGTTTCGGGTGTGTGAGGTCAGGGATGGAGTGACCGAGGGGTTCGGGTGTGTGGGGTCAGGGACGGAGTGACCGAGGGGTTCGGGTCTGTGGGCCGAGGGATGGAGTGACCGAGGGGTTCGGGAGTATGAGGTCAGGGATGGAGTGACAGAGGGGTTCGGGTGTGTGGGGTCAGGGAAGGAGTGACCGAGGGGTTCGGTTGTGGGGTCAGGGAAGGAGTGACCGAGGGGTTCGGGTCTGTGGGCCGAGGGATGGAGTGACCGAGGGGTTCGGGAGTATGAGGTCAGGGGTGGAGTGACCGAGGGGTCGGGTGTGGGGTCAGGGTTGGAGTGACCGAGGGGATCGGATATGTGGGGTCAGGGATGGAGTGACCGAGGGGTTCGGGTGTGTGAGGTCAGGGATGGAGTGACCGAGGTGTTCTGGTGTGAGAGGTCAGGGCTGGAGTGACCGAGGGGTTCGGGTGTGTGGGGTCAGGGATGGAGTGACCGAGGGGTCGGGTGTGGGGTCAGGGATGGAGTGACCGAGGGGATCGGATATGTGGGGTCAGGGATGGAGTGACTGAGGGGTTCGGGTGTGTGGGGTCAGGGATGGAGTGACCGAGGGGTTTGGGTGTGTAGGGTCAGGGATGGAGTGACCGAGGGTTTCGGGTGTGAGAGGTCAGGGATGGAGTGACTGAGAGGTTCGGGTGTGTGGGGTCAGGGATGGAGTGACCGAGGGGTTCGGGTGTGAGAGGTCAGGGATGGAGTGACCGAGGGGCTCGGGTGTGTGAAGTCAGGGATGGAATGACCGAGGGGTTCGGGTATGTGACGTCAGGGTTGGAGTGACCGAGGGGTTCGGGTGTGTGGGGTCAGGGATGGAGTGACCGAGGGGTTCGGGTGTGTGGGGTCAGGGATGGAGTGACCGAGGGGTTCGGGTGTGTGGGGTCAGGGATGGAGTGACCGAGGGGTTCGGGTGTGTGGGGTCACGGATGGAGTGACCGAGGGTTTCGGGTGTGTGGGGTCAGGGATGGAGTGACGAAGGGGTTCGGGTGTGTGGGGTCAGGGATGGAGTGACCGAGGGGTTCGGGTGTGTGGGGTCAGGGATGGAGTGACCGAGGGGTCCGGGTGTGTGGGGTCAGGGATGGAGTGACCGAGTGGTCCGGGTGTGTGGGGTAAGGGATGGAGTGACCGAGGGGTTCGGGTGTGTGGAGTCAGGGTGGAATGACCCGGGGCTCGGGTTTGTGGGGTCAGGGACGGAGTGACCGAGGGGTTCGTGTCTGTGGGCCGAGGGATGGAGTGACCCAGGGGTTCGGGTGTGTGGGGGTCAGGGATGGAGTGACCGAGGGGTTCGGGTGTGGGGTCAGGGACGGAGTGACCGAGGGGTTCGTGTCTGTGGGCCGAGGGATGGAGTGACCCAGGGGTTCGGGTGTATGCGGGTCAGGGATGGAGTGACCGAGGGGTTCGGGTGTGTGGGGCGAGGAACAGAGTGACCAAGGGGTTCGGGTGTATGGGGTCAGGGATGGAGTGACCGAGGGGTTCGGGTTTGTGGGGTCAGGGACGGAGTGACCGAGGGGTTCGTGTCTGTGGGCCGAGGGATGGAGTGACCCAGGGGTTCGGGTGTGTGCGGGTCAGGGATGGAGTGACCGAGGGGTTCGGGTGTGTGGGGCGAGGAACAGAGTGACCAAGGGGTTCGGGTGTATGGGGTCAGGGATGGAGTGACCGAGGGGTTCGGGTGTGGGGTCAGGGATGGAGTGACCGAGGGGTTCGGGTGTGTGGGGTCAGGGATGGGGTGACCGAGGGGTTCGGGTGTGGGGTCAGGGAGGGAGTGACCGAGGGGTTCGGGTGTGTGGGGTCAGGGATGGAGTGACCGGGGGGTTCGGGTGTGGGGTCAGGGAGGGAGTGACCAAGTGTTCGGGTCTGTGAGTTCAGGGACAGAGTGACCGAGGGGTTCGGGTCTGTGGGGTCAGGGGCAGAGTGACCGAGGGGTTCGGGTCTGTGGGGTCAGGGACAGAGTGACCGAGGGGTTCGGGTGTGTGGGGTCAGGGGCGGAGTGACCGAGTGGTTCGGGCTGTGTGGGGTCAGCGATGGAGTGACCGAGGGGTTCGGGTGTGTGGGGTCAGGGATGGAATGACCGAGGGGTTCGGGTGTGTGGGGTCAGCGATGGAGTGACCGAGGGGGTTCGGGTGTGTGGGGTCAGGGATGGAGTGACCGAAGGGGTCAGCGATGGAGTGACCGATGGGTTCGGGTGTGTGGGGTTAGGGATGGAGTGACCGAGGGGTTCGGGTGTGTGAGGTCAGGGATGGAGTGACCGAGGGGTTCGGGTATGTGGGGTCAGAGGGATGGAGTGACCGAGGGGTTCGGGTGTGTGGGGTCACGGATGGAGTGACCGAGGGTTCGGGTGCGCGGGGTTAGGGATGGAGTGACCAAGGGATTCGGGTGTGAGGGGTCAGGGATGGAATGACCGAGGGGTTCGGGTATGTGACGTCAGGGATGGAGTGACCGAGGGGTTCGGGTGTGTGGGGTCAGGGATGGAGTGACCGAGGGGTTCGGGTCTGTGGGCCGAGGGATGGAGTGACCGAGGCGTTCGGGAGTATGAGGTCAGGGGTGGAGTGACCGAGGGGTCGGGTGTGGGGTCAGGGTTGGAGTGACCGAGGGGATCGGATATGTGGGGTCAGGGATGGAGTGACCGAGGGGTTCGGGTGTGAAGGATCAGAGATGGAGTGACCGAGGGGTTCGGGTGTGAGGGGTCAGGGATGGAGTGACCGAGGGTTTCGGGTGTGTGAGGTCAGGGATGGAGTGACCGAGGGGTTCGGGTGTGTGGGGTCAGGGACGGAGTGACCGAGGGGTTCGGGTCTGTGGGCCGAGGGATGGAGTGACCGAGGGGTTCGGGAGTATGAGGTCAGGGATGGAGTGACAGAGGGGTTCGGGTGTGTGGGGTCAGGGAAGGAGTGACCGAGGGGTTCGGTTGTGGGGTCAGGGAAGGAGTGACCGAGGGGTTCGGGTCTGTGGGCCGAGGGATGGAGTGACCGAGGGGTTCGGGAGTATGAGGTCAGGGGTGGAGTGACCGAGGGGTCGGGTGTGGGGTCAGGGTTGGAGTGACCGAGGGGATCGGATATGTGGGGTCAGGGATGGAGTGACCGAGGGGTTCGGGTGTGTGAGGTCAGGGATGGAGTGACCGAGGTGTTCTGGTGTGAGAGGTCAGGGCTGGAGTGACCGAGGGGTTCGGGTGTGTGGGGTCAGGGATGGAGTGACCGAGGGGTCGGGTGTGGGGTCAGGGATGGAGTGACCGAGGGGATCGGATATGTGGGGTCAGGGATGGAGTGACTGAGGGGTTCGGGTGTGTGGGGTCAGGGATGGAGTGACCGAGGGGTTTGGGTGTGTAGGGTCAGGGATGGAGTGACCGAGGGTTTCGGGTGTGAGAGGTCAGGGATGGAGTGACTGAGAGGTTCGGGTGTGTGGGGTCAGGGATGGAGTGACCGAGGGGTTCGGGTGTGAGAGGTCAGGGATGGAGTGACCGAGGGGCTCGGGTGTGTGAAGTCAGGGATGGAATGACCGAGGGGTTCGGGTATGTGACGTCAGGGTTGGAGTGACCGAGGGGTTCGGGTGTGTGGGGTCAGGGATGGAGTGACCGAGGGGTTCGGGTGTGTGGGGTCAGGGATGGAGTGACCGAGGGGTTCGGGTGTGTGGGGTCAGGGATGGAGTGACCGAGGGGTTCGGGTGTGTGGGGTCACGGATGGAGTGACCGAGGGTTTCGGGTGTGTGGGGTCAGGGATGGAGTGACGAAGGGGTTCGGGTGTGTGGGGTCACGGATGGAGTGACCGAGGGGTTCGGGTGTGAAGGATCAGAGATGGAGTGACCGAGGGGTTCGGGTGTGTGGGGTCAGGGATGGAGTGACCGAGGGGTTCGGGGGTGTGGGGTCAGGGATGGAGTGACCGAAGGGTTCGGGTGTGTGGGGTCAGGGATGGAGTGACCGAGGTGTTCTGGTGTGTGAGATCAGGGATGGAGTGACCGAGGGGTTCGGGTGTGTGGGGTCACGGATGGAGTGACCGAGGGGTTCGGGTGTGAGAGCTCAGGGATGGAGTGACCGAGGGGTTCGGGTGTGTGGGGTCAGGGAAGGAGTGACCGAGGTGTTCGTGTGTGTGGGGTCAGGGATGGAGTGACCGAAGGGTTCGGGTGTGAGAGGTCAGGAATGGAGTGACCGAGGGATTCGGGTGTGGGGTCAGGGATGGAGTGACTGAGGGGTGCGGGTGTGTGAGATCAGGGATGGAGTGACCGAGGGGTTCGTGTGTGTGGGGTCAGGGATGGAGTGACCGTGGGGTTCGGGTGTGAGAGCTCAGGGATGGAGTGACCGAGGGGTTCGGGTGTGTGGGGTCAGGGAAGGAGTGACCGAGGTGTTCGTGTGTGTGGGGTCAGGGATGGAGTGACCGAAGGGTTCGGGTGTGAGAGGTCAGGAATGGAGTGACCGAGGGATTCGGGTGTGGGGTCAGGGATGGAGTGACTGAGGGGTGCGGGTGTGTGGGGTCAGGGATGGAGTGACCGAGGGGTTCGGATGTGTGGTGCCAAGGATGGAGTGACCGAGGAGTTCGGGTGTGGGGTCAGGGATGGAGTGACCGAAGGGTTCGTGTGTGTGGGATCAGGGATGGAGTGACTGAGGGGTGCGGGTGTGTGGGGTCAGGGATGGAGTGACCGAGGGGTTCGGGTGTGTGGGGTCAGGAATGGAGTGACCGAGGGGTTAGGGTGCGTGGGGCCAGGGATGGAGTGACCGAGGTGTTCGGGTGCGTGGGGTCAGGGATGGAGTGACCGAGGGGTTCACGTGTGTGGGGTCAGGGATGGAGTGACCGAGGGGTTCGGGTGTGAAGGATCAGAGATGGAGTGACCGAGGGGTTCACGTGTGTGGGGTCAGGGATGGAGTGACCGAGGGGTTCACGTGTGTCAGGTCAGGGATGGAGTGACCGAGGGGTTCGGGTGTGTGGGGCGAAGGATGGAGTGACCCAGGGGTTCGGGTGTGTGGGGTCAGGGATGGAGTGACCGAGGGGTTCGGGTGTAGGGTCAGGGATGGAGTGACCGAGAGGTTCGGGTGTGTGGGGTCAGGGATGGAGTGACCGAGGGGTTCGGGTGTGTGAGGTCAGGGATGGAGTGACCGAGGGGTTCGGGTGTGTGGGGCGAAGGATGGAGTGACCCAGGGGTTCGGGTGTGTGGGGTCAGGGATGGAGTGACCGAGGGGTTCGGGTGTGTGGGGTCAGGGATGGAGTTACCGAGGGGTTCGGGTGTGGGGTCAGGGATGGAGTGACCGAGGGGTTCAGGTGTGTGGGGCCGAGGGATGGAGTGACCGAGGGGTTTGGGTGTATAGGGTCAGGGATGGAGTGACCAAGGGGTTCGGGTGCGTGGGGTCAGGGATGGAGTGACTGAGGGGTTCGGGTGTGGGGTCAGGGATGGAGTGACCGAGGGGTTCGGGTGTGTGGGGTCAGGGATGGAGTGACCGAGGGGTTCGTGTGTGTGGGGTCAGGCATGGAGTGACCGAGGGGTTCGGGTGTGAAGGATCAGAGATGGAGTGACCGAGGGGTTCGGGTGTGTGGGGTCAGGGATGGAGTGACCGAGGGGTTCGTTTGTGTGGGGTCAGGGATGGAGTGACCGAGGGGTTTGGGTGTGAGAGCTCAGGGATGGAGTGACCGAGGGGTTCGGGTGTGTGAGGTTAGGGATGGAGTGAGCGAGGGGTGCGGGTGTGTGGGGTCAGGGATGGAGTGACCGAGGGGTTCGGGGGTGTGGGGTCAGGGATGGAGTGACCGAGGGGTTCGGGTGTGTGGGGTCAGGGATGGAGTGACCGAGGGGTTCGGGTGTGTGGGGTCACGGATGGAGTGACCGAGGGTTTCGGGTGTGTGGGGTCAGGGATGGAGTGACGAAGGGGTTCGGGTGTGTGGGGTCACGGATGGAGTGACCGAGGGGTTCGGGTGTGAAGGATCAGAGATGGAGTGACCGAGGGGTTCGGGTGTGTGGGGTCAGGGATGGAGTGACCGAGGGGTTCGGGGGTGTGGGGTCAGGGATGGAGTGACCGAAGGGTTCGGGTGTGTGGGGTCAGGGATGGAGTGACCGAGGTGTTCTGGTGTGTGAGGTCAGGGATGGAGTGACCGAGGGGTTCGGGTGTGTGGGGTCACGGATGGAGTGACCGAGGGGTTCGGGTGTGAAGGATCAGAGATGGAGTGACCGAGTGGTTCGGGTGTGTGGGGTCAGGGATGGAGTGACCGAGGGGTTCGTGTGTGTGGGGTCAGGGATGGAGTGACCGAGGGGTTCGGGTGTGAAGGATCAGAGATGGAGTGACCGAGGGGTTCGGGTGTGTGGGGTCAGGGATGGAGTGACCGAGGGGTTCGTGTGTGTGGGGTCAGGGATGGAGTGACCGAGGGGTTCGGGTGTGAGAGCTCAGGGATGGAGTGACCGAGGGGTTCGGGTGTGTGAGGTTAGGGATGGAGTGAGCGAGGGGTGCGGGTGTGTGGGGTCAGGGATGGAGTGACCGAGGGGTTCGGGGGTGTGGGGTCAGGGATGGAGTGACCGAGGGGTTCGGGTGTGTGGGGTCAGGGAAGGAGTGACCGAGGGGTTCGTGTGTGTGGGGTCAGGGATGGAGTGACCGAAGGGTTCGGGTGTGAGAGGTCAGGAATGGAGTGACCGAGGGATTCGGGTGTGGGGTCAGGGATGGAGTGACTGAGGGGTGCGGGTGTGTGGGGTCAGGGATGGAGTGACCGAGGGGTTCGGATGTGTGGTGCCAAGGATGGAGTGACCGAGGAGTTCGGGTGTGGGGTCAGGGATGGAGTGACCGAAGGGTTCGTGTGTGTGGGATCAGGGATGGAGTGACCGAGGGGTTCGGGTGTGAGAGCTCAGGGATGGAGTGACTGAGGGGTGCGGGTGTGTGGGGTCAGGGATGGAGTGACCGAGGGGTTCGGGTGTGTGGGGTCAGGAATGGAGTGACCGAGGGGTTAGGGTGCGTGGGGCCAGGGATGGAGTGACCGAGGTGTTCGGGTGCGTGGGGTCAGGGATGGAGTGACCGAGGGGTTCGGGTGTGTGGGGTCAGGGATGGAGTGACCGAGGGGTTCACGTGTGTGGGGTCAGGGATGGAGTGACCGAGGGGTTCACGTGTGTGGGGTCAGGGATGGAGTGACCGAGGGGTTCACGTGTGTGGGGTCAGGGATGGAGTGACTGAGGGGTTCGGGTGTGTGGGGTCAGGGATGGAGTGACCGAGGGATTCTGGTGTGTGGGGCGAGGGATGGAGTGACCGAGGGGTTCGGATTTGTAGGATCAGGGATGGAGTGACCGAGGGGTCCGGGTGTGTGGGGTCAGGTATGGAGTGAACGACGGTTTCGGGTTTGTAGGATCAGGGATGGAGTGACCGAGGGGTTCGGGTGTCGGGTCAGGGATGGAGTGACCGAGAGGTTCGGGTGTGTGGGGTCAGGGATGGAGTGACCGAGGGGTTCGGGTGTGTGAGGTCAGGGATGGAGTGACCGAGGGGTTCGGGTGTGTGGGGCGAAGGATGGAGTGACCCAGGGGTTCGGGTGTGTGGGGTCAGGGATGGAGTGACCGAGGGGTTCGGGTGTAGGGTCAGGGATGGAGTGACCGAGAGGTTCGGGTGTGTGGGGTCAGGGATGGAGTGACCGAGGGGTTCGGGTGTGTGAGGTCAGGGATGGAGTGACCGAGGGGTTCGGGTGTGTGGGGCGAAGGATGGAGTGACCCAGGGGTTCGGGTGTGTGGGGTCAGGGATGGAGTGACCGAGGGGTTCGGGTGTGTGGGGTCAGGGATGGAGTTACCGAGGGGTTCGGGTGTGGGGTCAGGGATGGAGTGACCGAGGGGTTCAGGTGTGTGGGGCCGAGGGATGGAGTGACCGAGGGGTTTGGGTGTATAGGGTCAGGGATGGAGTGACCAAGGGGTTCGGGTGCGTGGGGTCAGGGATGGAGTGACTGAGGGGTTCGGGTGTGGGGTCAGGGATGGAGTGACCGAGGGGTTCGGGTGTGTGGGGTCAGGGATGGAGTGACCGAGGGGTTCGTGTGTGTGGGGTCAGGCATGGAGTGACCGAGGGGTTCGGGTGTGAAGGATCAGAGATGGAGTGACCGAGGGGTTCGGGTGTGTGGGGTCAGGGATGGAGTGACCGAGGGGTTCGTTTGTGTGGGGTCAGGGATGGAGTGACCGAGGGGTTTGGGTGTGAGAGCTCAGGGATGGAGTGACCGAGGGGTTCGGGTGTGTGAGGTTAGGGATGGAGTGAGCGAGGGGTGCGGGTGTGTGGGGTCAGGGATGGAGTGACCGAGGGGTTCGGGGGTGTGGGGTCAGGGATGGAGTGACCGAGGGGTTCGGGTGTGTGGGGTCAGGGATGGAGTGACCGAGGGGTTCGGGTGTGTGGGGTCACGGATGGAGTGACCGAGGGTTTCGGGTGTGTGGGGTCAGGGATGGAGTGACGAAGGGGTTCGGGTGTGTGGGGTCACGGATGGAGTGACCGAGGGGTTCGGGTGTGAAGGATCAGAGATGGAGTGACCGAGGGGTTCGGGTGTGTGGGGTCAGGGATGGAGTGACCGAGGGGTTCGGGGGTGTGGGGTCAGGGATGGAGTGACCGAAGGGTTCGGGTGTGTGGGGTCAGGGATGGAGTGACCGAGGTGTTCTGGTGTGTGAGGTCAGGGATGGAGTGACCGAGGGGTTCGGGTGTGTGGGGTCACGGATGGAGTGACCGAGGGGTTCGGGTGTGAAGGATCAGAGATGGAGTGACCGAGTGGTTCGGGTGTGTGGGGTCAGGGATGGAGTGACCGAGGGGTTCGTGTGTGTGGGGTCAGGGATGGAGTGACCGAGGGGTTCGGGTGTGAAGGATCAGAGATGGAGTGACCGAGGGGTTCGGGTGTGTGGGGTCAGGGATGGAGTGACCGAGGGGTTCGTGTGTGTGGGGTCAGGGATGGAGTGACCGAGGGGTTCGGGTGTGAGAGCTCAGGGATGGAGTGACCGAGGGGTTCGGGTGTGTGAGGTTAGGGATGGAGTGAGCGAGGGGTGCGGGTGTGTGGGGTCAGGGATGGAGTGACCGAGGGGTTCGGGGGTGTGGGGTCAGGGATGGAGTGACCGAGGGGTTCGGGTGTGTGGGGTCAGGGAAGGAGTGACCGAGGGGTTCGTGTGTGTGGGGTCAGGGATGGAGTGACCGAAGGGTTCGGGTGTGAGAGGTCAGGAATGGAGTGACCGAGGGATTCGGGTGTGGGGTCAGGGATGGAGTGACTGAGGGGTGCGGGTGTGTGGGGTCAGGGATGGAGTGACCGAGGGGTTCGGATGTGTGGTGCCAAGGATGGAGTGACCGAGGAGTTCGGGTGTGGGGTCAGGGATGGAGTGACCGAAGGGTTCGTGTGTGTGGGATCAGGGATGGAGTGACCGAGGGGTTCGGGTGTGAGAGCTCAGGGATGGAGTGACTGAGGGGTGCGGGTGTGTGGGGTCAGGGATGGAGTGACCGAGGGGTTCGGGTGTGTGGGGTCAGGAATGGAGTGACCGAGGGGTTAGGGTGCGTGGGGCCAGGGATGGAGTGACCGAGGTGTTCGGGTGCGTGGGGTCAGGGATGGAGTGACCGAGGGGTTCGGGTGTGTGGGGTCAGGGATGGAGTGACCGAGGGGTTCACGTGTGTGGGGTCAGGGATGGAGTGACCGAGGGGTTCACGTGTGTGGGGTCAGGGATGGAGTGACCGAGGGGTTCACGTGTGTGGGGTCAGGGATGGAGTGACTGAGGGGTTCGGGTGTGTGGGGTCAGGGATGGAGTGACCGAGGGATTCTGGTGTGTGGGGCGAGGGATGGAGTGACCGAGGGGTTCGGATTTGTAGGATCAGGGATGGAGTGACCGAGGGGTCCGGGTGTGTGGGGTCAGGTATGGAGTGAACGACGGTTTCGGGTTTGTAGGATCAGGGATGGAGTGACCGAGGGGTTCGGGTGTCGGGTCAGGGATGGAGTGACCGAGAGGTTCGGGTGTGTGGGGTCAGGGATGGAGTGACCGAGGGGTTCGGGTGTGTGAGGTCAGGGATGGAGTGACCGAGGGGTTCGGGTGTGTGGGGCGAAGGATGGAGTGACCCAGGGGTTCGGGTGTGTGGGGTCAGGGATGGAGTGACCGAGGGGTTCGGGTGTGTGGGGTCAGGGATGGAGTTACCGAGGGGTTCGGGTGTGGGGTCAGGGATGGAGTGACCGAGGGGTTCAGGTGTGTGGGGCCGAGGGATGGAGTGACCGAGGGGTTTGGGTGTATAGGGTCAGGGATGGAGTGACCAAGGGGTTCGGGTGCGTGGGGTCAGGGATGGAGTGACTGAGGGGTTCGGGTGTGGGGTCAGGGATGGAGTGACCGAGGGGTTCGGGGGTGTGGGGTCAGGGATGGAGTGACCGAAGGGTTCGGGTGTGTGGGGTCAGGGATGGAGTGACCGAGGTGTTCTGGTGTGTGAGGTCAGGGATGGAGTGACCGAGGGGTTCGGGTGTGTGGGGTCACGGATGGAGTGACCGAGGGGTTCGGGTGTGAAGGATCAGAGATGGAGTGACCGAGTGGTTCGGGTGTGTGGGATCAGAGATGGAGTGACCGAGTGGTTCGGGTGTGTGGGGTCAGGGATGGAGTGACCGAGGGGTTCGTGTGTGTGGGGTCAGGGATGGAGTGACCGAGGGGTTCGTGTGTGTGGGGTCAGGGATGGAGTGACCGAGGGGTTCGGGTGTGAAGGATCAGAGATGGAGTGACCGAGGGGTTCGGGTGTGTGGGGTCAGGGATGGAGTGACCGAGGGGTTCGTGTGTGTGGGGTCAGGGATGGAGTGACCGAGGGGTTCGGGTGTGAGAGCTCAGGGATGGAGTGACCGAGGGGTTCGGGTGTGTGAGGTTAGGGATGGAGTGAGCGAGGGGTGCGGGTGTGTGGGGTCAGGGATGGAGTGACCGAGGGGTTCGGGGGTGTGGGGTCAGGGATGGAGTGACCGAGGGGTTCGTGTGTGTGGGGTCAGGGATGGAGGGACCGTGGGGTTCGGGTGTGAGAGCTCAGGGATGGAGTGACCGAGGGGTTCGGGTGTGTGGGGTCAGGGAAGGAGTGACCGAGGGGTTCGTGTGTGTGGGGTCAGGGATGGAGTGACCGAAGGGTTCGGGTGTGAGAGGTCAGGAATGGAGTGACCGAGGGATTCGGGTGTGGGGTCAGGGATGGAGTGACTGAGGGGTGCGGGTGTGTGGGGTCAGGGATGGAGTGACCGAGGGGTTCGGATGTGTGGTGCCAAGGATGGAGTGACCGAGGAGTTCGGGTGTGGGGTCAGGGATGGAGTGACCGAAGGGTTCGTGTGTGTGGGATCAGGGATGGAGTGACCGAGGGGTTCGGGTGTGAGAGCTCAGGGATGGAGTGACTGAGGGGTGCGGGTGTGTGGGGTCAGGGATGGAGTGACCGAGGGGTTCGGGTGTGTGGGGTCAGGAATGGAGTGACCGAGGGGTTAGGGTGCGTGGGGCCAGGGATGGAGTGACCGAGGTGTTCGGGTGCGTGGGGTCAGGGATGGAGTGACCGAGGGGTTCGGGTGTGTGGGGTCAGGGATGGAGTGACCGAGGGGTTCACGTGTGTGGGGTCAGGGATGGAGTGACCGAGGGGTTCACGTGTGTGGGGTCAGGGATGGAGTGACCGAGGGGTTCACGTGTGTGGGGTCAGGGATGGAGTGACTGAGGGGTTCGGGTGTGTGGGGTCAGGGATGGAGTGACCGAGGGATTCTGGTGTGTGGGGCGAGGGATGGAGTGACCGAGGGGTTCGGATTTGTAGGATCAGGGATGGAGTGACCGAGGGGTCCGGGTGTGTGGGGTCAGGTATGGAGTGAACGACCGTTTCGGGTTTGTAGGATCAGGGATGGAGTGACCGAGGGGTTCGGGTGTCGGGTCAGGGATGGAGTGACCGAGAGGTTCGGGTGTGTGGGGTCAGGGATGGAGTGACCGAGGGGTTCGGGTGTGTGGGGCGAAGGATGGAGTGACCGAGGGGTTCGGGTGTGTGGGGTCAGGGATGGAGTTACCGAGGGGTTCGGGTGTGCGGTCAGGGATGGAGTGACCGAGGGGTTCAGGTGTGTGGGGCCGAGGGATGGAGTGACCGAGGGGTTTGGGTGTGCGTTCAGGGATGGAGTGACCAAGGGGTTCGGGTGCGTGGGGTCAGGGATGGAGTGACTGAGGGGTTCGGGTGTGGGTTCAGGGATGGAGTGACCGAGGGGTTCGGGTGTGTGGGGTCAGGGATGGAGTGACCGAGGGGTTCGGGTGTGTGGGGTCAGGGATGGAGTGACCGAGGGGTTCGGGTGTGTGGGGTCAGATTGGAGTGACCGAGGGGTTCGGGTGTGTGGGGTCAGATTGGAGTGACCGAGGGGTTCGGGTGTGTGGGGTCAGAGGGATGGAGTGACCGAGGGGTTCGGGTGTGTGGGGTCATGGATGGAGTGACCGAGGGGTTCGGGTGTGTGGGGTCAGGGATGGCGTGACCGAGGAGTTCGGGTGTGTGGGCCGAGGGACGGAGTGACCGAGGGGTTCGGGTGTGCGGGGGCGAGGGACGGAGTGACCGAGGGGTTCAGGTGTGCGGGGCAAGGGATGGAGTGACCGAGGGGTCCGGGTGTGTGGGGTAAGGGATGGAGTGAACGAGGGGTTCGGGTGTGTGGAGTCAGGGTGGAATGACCCGGGGTTCGGGTTTGTGGGGTCAGGGATGGAGTGACCAAGGGGTTCGGGTGTGTGGGGTCAGGCATGGAGTGACCGAGGGGTTCGGGTGTGTGGGGCGAGGAACAGAGTGACCAAGGGGTTCGGGTGTATGGGGTCAGGGATGGAGTGACCGAGGGGTTCGGGTGTGGGGTCAGGGATGGAGTGACTGAGGGGTTCGGGTGTGTGGGGTCAGGGATGGAGTGACCGAGGGGTTCGGGTGTGGGGTCAGGGAGGGAGTGACCGAGGGGTTCGGGTGTGTGGGGTCAGGGATAGAGTGACCGAGGGGTTCGGGTGTGTGGGGTCAGGGATGGAGTGACCGAGGGGTTCAGGTGTGTGGGGTCAGGGATGGAGTGACCGAGGGGTTCGGGTGTGTGGGGTCACGGATGTAGTGACCGAGGGTTTCGGGTGTGTGGGGTCAGGGATGGAGTGACGAAGGGGTTCGGGTGTGTGGGGTCACGGATGGAGTGACCGAGGGGTTCGGGTGTGAAGGATCAGAGATGGAGTGACCGAGGGGTTCGGGTGTGAGGGGTCAGGGATGGAGTGACCGAGGGTTTCGGGTGTGTGAGGTCAGGGATGGAGTGACCGAGGGGTTCGGGTGTGTGGGGTCAGGGACGGAGTGACCGAGGGGTTCGGGTCTGTGGGCCGAGGGATGGAGTGACCGAGGGGTTCGGGAGTATGAGGTCAGGGATGGAGTGACAGAGGGGTTCGGGTGTGTGGGGTCAGGGAAGGAGTGACCGAGGGGTTCGGTTGTGGGGTCAGGGAAGGAGTGACCGAGGGGTTCGGGTCTGTGGGCCGAGGGATGGAGTGACCGAGGGGTTCGGGAGTATGAGGTCAGGGATGGAGTGACCGAGGGGTCGGGTCAGGGATGGAGTGACCGAGGGGTTCGTGTGTGTGGGGTCAGGGATGGAGTGACCGAGGGGTTTGGGTGTGAGAGCTCAGGGATGGAGTGACCGAGGGGTTCGGGTGTGTGAGGTTAGGGATGGAGTGAGCGAGGGGTGCGGGTGTGTGGGGTCAGGGATGGAGTGACCGAGGGGTTCGGGGGTGTGGGGTCAGGGATGGAGTGACCGAGGGGTTCGGGTGTGTGGGGTCAGGGATGGAGTGACCGAGGGGTTCGGGTGTGTGGGGTCAGGGATGGAGTGACCGAGGGGTTCGTGTGTGTGGGGTCAGGGATGGAGTGACCGAGGGGTTTGGGTGTGAGAGCTCAGGGATGGAGTGACCGAGGGGTTCGGGTGTGTGACGTTAGGGATGGAGTGAGCGAGGGGTGCGGGTGTGTGCGGTCAGGGATGGAGTGACCGAGGGGTTCGGGGGTGTGGGGTCAGGGATGGAGTGACCGAGGGGTTCGGGTGTGTGGGGTCAGGGATGGAGTGACCGAGGGGTTCGGGTGTGTGGGGTCAGGGATGGAGTGACCGAGGGGTTCGGGTGTGTGGGGTCACGGATGGAGTGACCGAGGGTTTCGGGTGTGTGGGGTCAGGGATGGAGTGACGAAGGGGTTCGGGTGTGTGGGGTCACGGATGGAGTGACCGAGGGGTTCGGGTGTGAAGGATCAGAGATGGAGTGACCGAGGGGTTCGGGTGTGTGGGGTCAGGGATGGAGTGACCGAGGGGTTCGGGGGTGTGGGGTCAGGGATGGAGTGACCGAAGGGTTCGGGTGTGTGGGGTCAGGGATGGAGTGACCGAGGTGTTCTGGTGTGTGAGGTCAGGGATGGAGTGACCGAGGGGTTCGGGTGTGTGGGGTCACGGATGGAGTGACCGAGGGGTTCGGGTGTGAAGGATCAGAGATGGAGTGACCGAGGGGTTCGGGTGTGTGGGGTCAGGGATGGAGTGACCGAGGGGTTCGTGTGTGTGGGGTCAGGGATGGAGTGACCGAGGGGTTCGTGTGTGTGGGGTCAGGGATGGAGTGACCGAGGGGTTCGGGTGTGAAGGATCAGAGATGGAGTGACCGAGGGGTTCGGGTGTGTGGGGTCAGGGATGGAGTGACCGAGGGGTTCGTGTGTGTGGGGTCAGGGATGGAGTGACCGAGGGGTTCGGGTGTGAGAGCTCAGGGATGGAGTGACCGAGGGGTTCGGGTGTGTGAGGTCAGGGATGGAGTGAGCGAGGGGTGCGGGTGTGTGGGGTCAGGGATGGAGTGACCGAGGGGTTCGGGTGTGTGGGGTCAGGGAAGGAGTGACCGAGGGGTTCGTGTGTGTGGGGTCAGGGATGGAGTGACCGTGGGGTTCGGGTGTGAGAGCTCAGGGATGGAGTGACCGAGGGGTTCGGGTGTGTGGGGTCAGGGAAGGAGTGACCGAGGTGTTCGTGTGTGTGGGGTCAGGGATGGAGTGACCGAAGGGTTCGGGTGTGAGGGGTCAGGAATGGAGTGACCGAGGGATTCGGGTGTGGGGTCAGGGATGGAGTGACTGAGGGGTGCGGGTGTGTGGGGTCAGGGATGGAGTGACCGAGGGGTTCGGATGTGTGGTGCCAAGGATGGAGTGACCGAGGAGTTCGGGTGTGGGGTCAGGGATGGAGTGACCGAAGGGTTCGTGTGTGTGGGATCAGGGATGGAGTGACCGAGGGGTTCGGGTGTGAGAGCTCAGGGATGGAGTGACTGAGGGGTGCGGGTGTGTGGGGTCAGGGATGGAGTGACCGAGGGGTTCGGGTGTGTGGGGTCAGGAATGGAGTGACCGAGGGGTTAGCGTGCGTGGGGCCAGGGATGGAGTGACCGAGGTGTTCGGGTGCGTGGGGTCAGGGATGGAGTGACCGAGGGGTTCGGGTGTGTGGGGTCAGGGATGGAGTGACCGAGGGGTTCACGTGTGTGGGGTCAGGGATGGAGTGACTGAGGGGTTCGGGTGTGTGGGGTCAGGGATGGAGTGACCGAGGGATTCTGGTGTGTGGGGCGAGGGATGGAGTGACCGAGGGGTTCGGATTTGTAGGATCAGGGATGGAGTGACCGAGGGGTCCGGGTGTGTGGTGTCAGGTATGGAGTGACCGAGAGGTTCGGGTGTGTGGGGTCAGGGATGGAGTGACCGAGGGGTTCGGGTGTGTGGAGTCAGGGATGGAGTGAACGACGGTTTCGGGTTTGTAGGATCAGGGATGGAGTGACCGAGGGGTTCGGGTGTAGGGTCAGGGATGGAGTGAACGACGGTTTCGGGTTTGTAGGATCAGGGATGGAGTGACCGAGGGGTTCGGGTGTAGGGTCAGGGATGGAGTGACCGAGAGGTTCGGGTGTGTGGGGTCAGGGATGGAGTGACCGAGGGGTTCGGGTGTGTGAGGTCAGGGATGGAGTGACCGAGGGGTTCGGGTGTGTGGGGCGAAGGATGGAGTGACCGAGGGGTTCGGGTGTGTGGGGTCAGGGATGGAGTGACCGAGGGGTTCGGGTGTAGGGTCAGGGATGGAGTTACCGAGGGGTTCGGGTGTGGGGTCAGGGATGGAGTGACCGAGGGGTTTGGGTGTGGGGTCAGGGATGGAGTTACCGAGGGGTTCGGGTGTGGGGTCAGGGATGGAGTGACCGAGGGGTTCGGGTGTAGGGTCAGGGATGGAGTTACCGAGGGGTTCGGGTGTGGGGTCAGGGATGGAGTGACCGAGGGGTTTGGGTGTGGGGTCAGGGATGGAGTTACCGAGGGGTTCGGGTGTGGGGTCAGGGATGGAGTGACCGAGGGGTTCGGGTGTGTGGGGCCGAGGGATGGAGTGACCGAGGGGTTCGTGTGTGTGGGGTCAGGGATGGAGTGACCGAGGGGTTCGGGTGTGAGAGCTCAGGGATGGAGTGACCGAGGGGTTCGGGTGTGTGAGGTCAGGGATGGAGTGAGCGAGGGGTGCGGGTGTGTGGGGTCAGGGATGGAGTGACCGAGGGGTTCGGGTGTGTGGGGTCAGGGAAGGAGTGACCGAGGGGTTCGTGTGTGTGGGGTCAGGGATGGAGTGACCGTGGGGTTCGGGTGTGAGAGCTCAGGGAAGGAGTGACCGAGGGGTTCGGGTGTGTGGGGTCAGGGATGGAGTGACCGAAGGGTTCGGGTGTGAGGGGTCAGGAATGGAGTGACCGAGGGATTCGGGTGTGGGGTCAGGGATGGAGTGACTGAGGGGTGCGGGTGTGTGGGGTCAGGGATGGAGTGACCGAGGGGTTCGGATGTGTGGTGCCAAGGATGGAGTGACCGAGGAGTTCGGGTGTGGGGTCAGGGATGGAGTGACCGAAGGGTTCGTGTGTGTGGGATCAGGGATGGAGTGACCGAGGGGTTCGGGTGTGAGAGCTCAGGGATGGAGTGACTGAGGGGTGCGGGTGTGTGGGGTCAGGGATGGAGTGACCGAGGGGTTCGGGTGTGTGGGGTCAGGAATGGAGTGACCGAGGGGTTAGCGTGCGTGGGGCCAGGGATGGAGTGACCGAGGTGTTCGGGTGCGTGGGGTCAGGGATGGAGTGACCGAGGGGTTCGGGTGTGTGGGGTCAGGGATGGAGTGACCGAGGGGTTCACGTGTGTGGGGTCAGGGATGGAGTGACTGAGGGGTTCGGGTGTGTGGGGTCAGGGATGGAGTGACCGAGGGATTCTGGTGTGTGGGGCGAGGGATGGAGTGACCGAGGGGTTCGGATTTGTAGGATCAGGGATGGAGTGACCGAGGGGTCCGGGTGTGTGGTGTCAGGTATGGAGTGACCGAGAGGTTCGGGTGTGTGGGGTCAGGGATGGAGTGACCGAGGGGTTCGGGTGTGTGGAGTCAGGGATGGAGTGAACGACGGTTTCGGGTTTGTAGGATCAGGGATGGAGTGACCGAGGGGTTCGGGTGTAGGGTCAGGGATGGAGTGAACGACGGTTTCGGGTTTGTAGGATCAGGGATGGAGTGACCGAGGGGTTCGGGTGTAGGGTCAGGGATGGAGTGACCGAGAGGTTCGGGTGTGTGGGGTCAGGGATGGAGTGACCGAGGGGTTCGGGTGTGTGAGGTCAGGGATGGAGTGACCGAGGGGTTCGGGTGTGTGGGGCGAAGGATGGAGTGACCGAGGGGTTCGGGTGTGTGGGGTCAGGGATGGAGTGACCGAGGGGTTCGGGTGTAGGGTCAGGGATGGAGTTACCGAGGGGTTCGGGTGTGGGGTCAGGGATGGAGTGACCGAGGGGTTTGGGTGTGGGGTCAGGGATGGAGTTACCGAGGGGTTCGGGTGTGGGGTCAGGGATGGAGTGACCGAGGGGTTTGGGTGTGGGGTCAGGGATGGAGTTACCGAGGGGTTCGGGTGTGGGGTCAGGGATGGAGTGACCGAGGGGTTCGGGTGTGTGGGGCCGAGGGATGGAGTGACCGAGGGGTTCGGGTGTGTGGGGTCAGGGATGGAGTGACCGAGGGGTTCGGGTGTGTGGGGTCAGGGATGGAGTTACCGAGGGGTTCGGGTGTGGGGTCAGGGATGGAGTGACCGAGGGGTTCGGGTGTAGGGTCAGGGATGGAGTTACCGAGGGGTTCGGGTGTGGGGTCAGGGATGGAGTGACCGAGGGGTTTGGGTGTGGGGTCAGGGATGGAGTTACCGAGGGGTTCGGGTGTGGGGTCAGGGATGGAGTGACCGAGGGGTTCGGGTGTGTGGGGCGAAGGATGGAGTGACCGAGAGGTTCGGGTGTGTGGGGTCAGAGGGATGGAGTGACCGAGAGGTTCGGGTGCGTGGGGTCAGGGATGGAGTGACTGAGGGGTTCGGGTGTGTGGTCAGGGATGGAGTGACCGAGGGGTTCGGGTGTGTGGGGTCAGGGATGGAGTGACCGAGGGGTTCGGGTGTGGGGTCAGGGATGGAGTGACCGAGGGGTTCGGGTGTGTGAGGTCAGGGATGGAGTGACCGAGAGGTTCGGGTGCGTGGGGTCAGGGATGGAGTGACTGAGGGGTTCGGGTGTGTGGGCCGAGGGATGGAGTGAACGAGGGGTTCGGGTGTGTGGGGTCAGGGATGGAGTGACCGAGGGGTTCGGGTGTGTGGGGTCAGATTGGAGTGACCGAGGGGTTCGGGTGTGTGGGGTCAGATTGGAGTGACCGAGGGGTTCGGGTGTGTGGGGTCAGAGGGATGGAGTGACCGAGGGGTTCGGGTGTGTGGGGTCATGGATGGAGTGACCGAGGGGTTCGGGTGTGTGGGGTCATGGATGGAGTGACCGAGGGGTTCGGGTGTGTGGGGTCAGGGATGGAGTGACCGAGGAGTTCGGGTGTGTGGGCCGAGGGACGGAGTGACCGAGGGGTTCGGGTGTGCGGGGGCGAGGGACGGAGTGACCGAGGGGTTCAGGTGTGCGGGGCAAGGGATGGAGTGACCGAGGGGTCCGGGTGTGTGGGGTCAGGGATGGAGTGACCGAGTGGTCCGGGTGTGTGGGGTCAGGGATGGAGTGACCGAGTGGTCCGGGTGTGTGGGGTAAGGGATGGAGTGAACGAGGGGTTCGGGTGTGTGGAGTCAGGGTGGAATGACCCGGGGTTCGGGTTTGTGGGGTCAGGGATGGAGTGACCGAGGGGTTCGGGTGTGTGGGGTCAGGCATGGAGTGACCGAGGGGTTTGGGTGTGTGGGGCGAGGAACAGAGTGACCAAGGGGTTCGGGTGTATGGGGTCAGGGATGGAGTGACCGAGGGGTTCGGGTGTGGGGTCAGGGATGGAGTGACCGAGGGGTTCGGGTGTGTGGGGTCAGGGATGGAGTGACCGAGGGCTTCGGGTGTGTGGGGTCAGGCATGGAGTGACCGAGGGGTTCGGGTGTGTGGGGTCAGGGATGGAGTGACCGAGGGTTTCGGGTGTGTGGGGTCAGGCATGGAGTGACCGAGGGGTTCGGGTGTGTGGGGCGAGGTACAGAGTGACTAAGGGGTTCGGGTGTATGGGGTCAGGGATGGAGTGACCGAGGGGTTCGGGTGTGGGGTCAGGGAGGGAGTGACCGAGGGGTTCGGGTGTGGGGTCAGGGATGGAGTGACCGAGGGGTTCGGGTGTGTGGGGTCAGGGATAGAGTGACCGAGGGGTTCGGGTGTGTGGGGTCAGGGATGGAGTGACCGAGGGGTTCGGATGTGTGGTGCCAAGGATGGAGTGACCGAGGAGTTCGGGTGTGGGGTCAGGGATGGAGTGACCGAAGGGTTCGTGTGTGTGGGATCAGGGATGGAGTGACCGAGGGGTTCGGGTGTGAGAGCTCAGGGATGGAGTGACTGAGGGGTGCGGGTGTGTGGGGTCAGGGATGGAGTGACTGAGGGGTTCGGGTGCGTGGGGTCAGGGATGGAGTGACCGAGGGGTTCGGGTGTGTGGGGTCAGGGATGGAGTGACCGAGGGGTTCACGTGTGTGGGGTCAGGGATGGAGTGACTGAGGGGTTCGGGTGTGTGGGGTCAGGGATGGAGTGACCGAGGGATTCTGGTGTGTGGGGCGAGGGATGGAGTGACCGAGGGGTTCGGGTGTGTGGTGTCAGGTATGGAGTGACCGAGAGGTTCGGGTGTGTGGGGTCAGGGATGGAGTGACCGAGGGGTTCGGGTGTGTGGAGTCAGGGATGGAGTGAACGACGGTTTCGGGTTTGTAGGATCAGGGATGGAGTGACCGAGGGGTTCGGGTGTAGGGTCAGGGATGGAGTGAACGACGGTTTCGGGTTTGTAGGATCAGGGATGGAGTGACCGAGGGGTTCGGGTGTAGGGTCAGGGATGGAGTGACCGAGAGGTTCGGGTGTGTGGGGTCAGGGATGGAGTGACCGAGGGGTTCGGGTGTGTGAGGTCAGGGATGGAGTGACCGAGGGGTTCGGGTGTGTGGGGCGAAGGATGGAGTGACCGAGGGGTTCGGGTGTGTGGGGTCAGGGATGGAGTGACCGAGGGGTTCGGGTGTAGGGTCAGGGATGGAGTTACCGAGGGGTTCGGGTGTGGGGTCAGGGATGGAGTGACCGAGGGGTTTGGGTGTGGGGTCAGGGATGGAGTTACCGAGGGGTTCGGGTGTGGGGTCAGGGATGGAGTGACCGAGGGGTTTGGGTGTGGGGTCAGGGATGGAGTTACCGAGGGGTTCGGGTGTGGGGTCAGGGATGGAGTGACCGAGGGGTTCGGGTGTGTGGGGCCGAGGGATGGAGTGACCGAGGGGTTCGGGTGTGTGGGGTCAGGGATGGAGTGACCGAGGGGTTCGGGTGTGTGGGGTCAGGGATGGAGTTACCGAGGGGTTCGGGTGTGGGGTCAGGGATGGAGTGACCGAGGGGTTCGGGTGTAGGGTCAGGGATGGAGTTACCGAGGGGTTCGGGTGTGGGGTCAGGGATGGAGTGACCGAGGGGTTTGGGTGTGGGGTCAGGGATGGAGTTACCGAGGGGTTCGGGTGTGGGGTCAGGGATGGAGTGACCGAGGGGTTCGGGTGTGTGGGGCGAAGGATGGAGTGACCGAGAGGTTCGGGTGTGTGGGGTCAGAGGGATGGAGTGACCGAGAGGTTCGGGTGCGTGGGGTCAGGGATGGAGTGACTGAGGGGTTCGGGTGTGTGGTCAGGGATGGAGTGACCGAGGGGTTCGGGTGTGTGGGGTCAGGGATGGAGTGACCGAGGGGTTCGGGTGTGGGGTCAGGGATGGAGTGACCGAGGGGTTCGGGTGTGTGAGGTCAGGGATGGAGTGACCGAGAGGTTCGGGTGCGTGGGGTCAGGGATGGAGTGACTGAGGGGTTCGGGTGTGTGGGCCGAGGGATGGAGTGAACGAGGGGTTCGGGTGTGTGGGGTCAGGGATGGAGTGACCGAGGGGTTCGGGTGTGTGGGGTCAGATTGGAGTGACCGAGGGGTTCGGGTGTGTGGGGTCAGATTGGAGTGACCGAGGGGTTCGGGTGTGTGGGGTCAGAGGGATGGAGTGACCGAGGGGTTCGGGTGTGTGGGGTCATGGATGGAGTGACCGAGGGGTTCGGGTGTGTGGGGTCATGGATGGAGTGACCGAGGGGTTCGGGTGTGTGGGGTCAGGGATGGAGTGACCGAGGAGTTCGGGTGTGTGGGCCGAGGGACGGAGTGACCGAGGGGTTCGGGTGTGCGGGGGCGAGGGACGGAGTGACCGAGGGGTTCAGGTGTGCGGGGCAAGGGATGGAGTGACCGAGGGGTCCGGGTGTGTGGGGTCAGGGATGGAGTGACCGAGTGGTCCGGGTGTGTGGGGTCAGGGATGGAGTGACCGAGTGGTCCGGGTGTGTGGGGTAAGGGATGGAGTGAACGAGGGGTTCGGGTGTGTGGAGTCAGGGTGGAATGACCCGGGGTTCGGGTTTGTGGGGTCAGGGATGGAGTGACCGAGGGGTTCGGGTGTGTGGGGTCAGGCATGGAGTGACCGAGGGGTTTGGGTGTGTGGGGCGAGGAACAGAGTGACCAAGGGGTTCGGGTGTATGGGGTCAGGGATGGAGTGACCGAGGGGTTCGGGTGTGGGGTCAGGGATGGAGTGACCGAGGGGTTCGGGTGTGTGGGGTCAGGGATGGAGTGACCGAGGGCTTCGGGTGTGTGGGGTCAGGCATGGAGTGACCGAGGGGTTCGGGTGTGTGGGGTCAGGGATGGAGTGACCGAGGGTTTCGGGTGTGTGGGGTCAGGCATGGAGTGACCGAGGGGTTCGGGTGTGTGGGGCGAGGTACAGAGTGACTAAGGGGTTCGGGTGTATGGGGTCAGGGATGGAGTGACCGAGGGGTTCGGGTGTGGGGTCAGGGAGGGAGTGACCGAGGGGTTCGGGTGTGGGGTCAGGGATGGAGTGACCGAGGGGTTCGGGTGTGTGGGGTCAGGGATAGAGTGACCGAGGGGTTCGGGTGTGTGGGGTCAGGGATGGAGTGACCGAGGGGTTCGGATGTGTGGTGCCAAGGATGGAGTGACCGAGGAGTTCGGGTGTGGGGTCAGGGATGGAGTGACCGAAGGGTTCGTGTGTGTGGGATCAGGGATGGAGTGACCGAGGGGTTCGGGTGTGAGAGCTCAGGGATGGAGTGACTGAGGGGTGCGGGTGTGTGGGGTCAGGGATGGAGTGACTGAGGGGTTCGGGTGCGTGGGGTCAGGGATGGAGTGACCGAGGGGTTCGGGTGTGTGGGGTCAGGGATGGAGTGACCGAGGGGTTCACGTGTGTGGGGTCAGGGATGGAGTGACTGAGGGGTTCGGGTGTGTGGGGTCAGGGATGGAGTGACCGAGGGATTCTGGTGTGTGGGGCGAGGGATGGAGTGACCGAGGGGTTCGGATTTGTAGGATCAGGGATGGAGTGACCGAGGGGTCCGGGTGTGTGGTGTCAGGTATGGAGTGACCGAGAGGTTCGGGTGTGTGGGGTCAGGGATGGAGTGACCGAGGGGTTCGGGTGTGTGGAGTCAGGGATGGAGTGAACGACGGTTTCGGGTTTGTAGGATCAGGGATGGAGTGACCGAGGGGTTCGGGTGTAGGGTCAGGGATGGAGTGAACGACGGTTTCGGGTTTGTAGGATCAGGGATGGAGTGACCGAGGGGTTCGGGTGTAGGGTCAGGGATGGAGTGACCGAGAGGTTCGGGTGTGTGGGGTCAGGGATGGAGTGACCGAGGGGTTCGGGTGTGTGAGGTCAGGGATGGAGTGACCGAGGGGTTCGGGTGTGTGGGGCGAAGGATGGAGTGACCGAGGGGTTCGGGTGTGTGGGGTCAGGGATGGAGTGACCGAGGGGTTCGGGTGTAGGGTCAGGGATGGAGTTACCGAGGGGTTCGGGTGTGGGGTCAGGGATGGAGTGACCGAGGGGTTTGGGTGTGGGGTCAGGGATGGAGTTACCGAGGGGTTCGGGTGTGGGGTCAGGGATGGAGTGACCGAGGGGTTCGGGTGTAGGGTCAGGGATGGAGTTACCGAGGGGTTCGGGTGTGGGGTCAGGGATGGAGTGACCGAGGGGTTTGGGTGTGGGGTCAGGGATGGAGTTACCGAGGGGTTCGGGTGTGGGGTCAGGGATGGAGTGACCGAGGGGTTCGGGTGTGTGGGGCCGAGGGATGGAGTGACCGAGGGGTTCGGGTGTGTGGGGTCAGGGATGGAGTGACCGAGGGGTTCGGGTGTGTGGGGTCAGGGATGGAGTTACCGAGGGGTTCGGGTGTGGGGTCAGGGATGGAGTGACCGAGGGGTTCGGGTGTGGGGTCAGGGATGGAGTGACCGAGGGGTTTGGGTGTGGGGTCAGGGATGGAGTTACCGAGGGGTTCGGGTGTGGGGTCAGGGATGGAGTGACCGAGGGGTTCGGGTGTGTGGGGCGAAGGATGGAGTGACCGAGAGGTTCGGGTGTGTGGGGTCAGAGGGATGGAGTGACCGAGAGGTTCGGGTGCGTGGGGTCAGGGATGGAGTGACTGAGGGGTTCGGGTGTGTGGTCAGGGATGGAGTGACCGAGGGGTTCGGGTGTGTGGGGTCAGGGATGGAGTGACCGAGGGGTTCGGGTGTGGGGTCAGGGATGGAGTGACCGAGGGGTTCGGGTGTGTGAGGTCAGGGATGGAGTGACCGAGAGGTTCGGGTGCGTGGGGTCAGGGATGGAGTGACTGAGGGGTTCGGGTGTGTGGGCCGAGGGATGGAGTGAACGAGGGGTTCGGGTGTGTGGGGTCAGGGATGGAGTGACCGAGGGGTTCGGGTGTGTGGGGTCAGATTGGAGTGACCGAGGGGTTCGGGTGTGTGGGGTCAGATTGGAGTGACCGAGGGGTTCGGGTGTGTGGGGTCAGAGGGATGGAGTGACCGAGGGGTTCGGGTGTGTGGGGTCATGGATGGAGTGACCGAGGGGTTCGGGTGTGTGGGGTCATGGATGGAGTGACCGAGGGGTTCGGGTGTGTGGGGTCAGGGATGGAGTGACCGAGGAGTTCGGGTGTGTGGGCCGAGGGACGGAGTGACCGAGGGGTTCGGGTGTGCGGGGGCGAGGGACGGAGTGACCGAGGGGTTCAGGTGTGCGGGGCAAGGGATGGAGTGACCGAGGGGTCCGGGTGTGTGGGGTCAGGGATGGAGTGACCGAGTGGTCCGGGTGTGTGGGGTCAGGGATGGAGTGACCGAGTGGTCCGGGTGTGTGGGGTAAGGGATGGAGTGAACGAGGGGTTCGGGTGTGTGGAGTCAGGGTGGAATGACCCGGGGTTCGGGTTTGTGGGGTCAGGGATGGAGTGACCGAGGGGTTCGGGTGTGTGGGGTCAGGCATGGAGTGACCGAGGGGTTTGGGTGTGTGGGGCGAGGAACAGAGTGACCAAGGGGTTCGGGTGTATGGGGTCAGGGATGGAGTGACCGAGGGGTTCGGGTGTGGGGTCAGGGATGGAGTGACCGAGGGGTTCGGGTGTGTGGGGTCAGGGATGGAGTGACCGAGGGCTTCGGGTGTGAGGGATCAGAGATGGAGTGACCGAGGGGTTCGGGTGTGTGGGGTCAGGGATGGAGTGACCGAGGGGTTCGTGTGTGTGGGGTCAGGGATGGAGTGACCGAGGGGTTCGGGTGTGAGAGCTCAGGGATGGAGTGACCGAGGGGTTCGGGTGTGTGAGGTTAGGGATGGAGTGAGCGAGGGGTGCGGGTGTGTGGGGTCAGGGATGGAGTGACCGAGGGGTTCGGGGGTGTGGGGTCAGGGATGGAGTGACCGAGGGGTTCGGGTGTGTGGGGTCAGGGATGGAGTGACCGAGGGGTTCGGGTGTGTGGGGTCAGGGATGGAGTGACCGAGGGGTTCGGATATGGGGTCAGGGATGGAGTGACCGAGGGGTTCGGATGTGGGGTCAGGAATGGAGTGACCGAGGGGTTCGGGTATGTGGGGCGAGGGACGGAGTGACCGAGGGGTTCAGTTCTGTCGGGCGAGGGATGGGGTGGGCGAGGGGTTCAGGTGTGTGGGGTCAGGGACGGAGTGACCGAGGGGTTCGGGTGTGTGGGGCCAGGGACGGAGTGACCGAGGGGTTCGGGTGTGTGGGGCGAGGGACGGAGTGACCGAGACGTTCGGGTGTGTGGGGTCAGGGATGGAGTGACCGAGGGGTTTGGGATTGTGGGGTGAGGGACGCAGTGAACGAGGGGTTTGGGGTCAAGGATGGAGTGACCGAGGGGTTCGGGTGTGTGAGGTCAGGGATGGAGTGACCGAGTGGTTCGGGTCTGTGGGCCGAGGGATGGAGTGATCGAGGGGTTCGGGTGTGTGAGGTCAGGGGTGGAGTGAGCGAGGGGTTCGGGTGTGTAGGGTCAGGGATGGCGTGACCGAGGGGTTCGGGTGTGTAGGGTCAGGGATGGAGTGACCGAGGGGTTCGGGTGTATGGGGCGAGCGACTGAGTGACCGAGGGGTTCGGGTGTGTGGGGTCAGGGATGGAGTGACCGAGGGGTTCGGGTGTGTAGGGTCAGGGATGGAGTGACCGAGGGGTTCGGGTGTGAGGGGTCAGGGATGGAGTTACCGAGGAGTTCAGGTGTGTGGGGTCAGGGGTGGAGTGACCGGGGGGTTCGGGTGTGTAGGGTCAGGGATGGAGTGACCGAGGTGTTCGGGTGTGTGCGGTCAGGTATGGAGTGACCGAGGGGTTCGGGTGTGGGGTCAGGGATGGAGTGACCGAGGGGTTCGGGTGTGTGGGGTCAGGGAAGGAGTGACCGAGGGGTTCGTGTGTGTGGGGTCAGGGATGGAGTGACCGAAGGGTTCGGGTGTGAGAGTTCAGGGATGGAGTGACCGAGGGGTTCGGGTGTGGGGTCAGGGATGGAGTGACTGAGGGGTGCGGGTGTGTGGGGTCAGGGATGGAGTGACCGAGGGGTTCGGATGTGTGGGGCCAAGGATGGAGTGACCGAGGGGTTCGGGTGTGTGGGGTCAGGGAAGGAGTGACCGAGGGGTTCGTGTGTGTGGGATCAGGGATGGAGTGACCGTGGGGTTCGGGTGTGAGAGCTCAGGGATGGAGTGACCGAGGGGTTCGGGTGTGGGGTCAGGGATGGAGTGACCGAGGGGTTCGGGTGTAGGGTCAGGGATGGAGTGACCGAGGGGTTCGTGTGCGTGGGGTCAGGGATGGAGTGACCGAGGTGTTCGGGTGTGGGGTCAGAGATGGAGTGACCGAGGGGTTCGCGTGTGAGGGGTCAGGTATGGAGTGACCGAGGGGTTCGGGTGTGGGGTCAGGGATGGAGTGACTGAGGGGTGCGGGTGTGTGGGGTCAGGGATGGAGTGACCGAGGGGTTCGGGTGTGGGGTCAGGGTTGGAGTGACCGAGGGGTTAGGGTGTGTGGGGTCAGAGGGATGGAGTGACCGAGGGGTTCGGGTGTGGGGTCATGGATGGAGTGACCGAGAGGTTCGGGCGTGTGGGGTCAGGGATGGAGTGACCGAGGGGTTCGGGTGTGTGGGGTCAGATTGGAGTGACCGAGGGGTTCGGGTGTGTGGGGTCAGATTGGAGTGACTGAGGGGTTCGGGTGTGTGGGGTCAGAGGGATGGAGTGACCGAGGGGTTCGGGTGTGTGGGGTCATGGATGGAGTGACCGAGGGGTTCGGGTGTGTGGGGTCAGGGATGGAGTGACCGAGGAGTTCGGGTGTGTGGGCCGAGGGACGGAGTGACCGAGGGGTTCGGGTGTGCGGGGGCGAGGGACGGAGTGACCGAGGGGTTCGGGTGTGCGGGGCAAGGGATGGAGTGACCGAGGGGTCCGGGTGTGTGGGGTCAGGGATGGAGTGACCGAGTGGTCCGGGTGTGTGGAGTCAGGGTGGACTGACCCGGGGTTCGGGTTTGTGGGGTCAGGGATGGAGTGACCGAGGGGTTCGGGTGTGTGGGGTCAGGCATGGAGTGACCGAGGGGTTCGGGTGTGTGGGGCGAGGAACAGAGTGACCAAGGGGTTCGGGTGTATGGGGTCAGGGATGGAGTGACCGAGGGGTTCGGGTGTGGGGTCAGGGATGGAGTGACCGAGGGGTTCGGGTGTGTGGGGTCAGGGATGGAGTGACCGAGGGGTTCGGGTGTGGGGTCAGGGAGGGAGTGACCGAGGGGTTCGGGTGTGGGGTCAGGGATGGAGTGACCGAGGGGTTCAGGTGTGTGGGGTCAGGGATGGAGTGACCGAGGGTTTCGGGTGTGTGGGGTCACGGATGTAGTGACCGAGGGTTTCGGGTGTGTGGGGTCAGGGATGGAGTGACGAAGGGGTTCGGGTGTGTGGGGTCACGGATGGAGTGACCGAGGGGTTCGGGTGTGAAGGATCAGGGATGGAGTGACCGAGGGGTTCGGGTGTGTGAGGTTAGGGATGGAGTGAGCGAGGGGTGCGGGTGTGTGGGGTCAGGGATGGAGTGACCGAGGGGTTCGGGGGTGTGGGGTCAGGGATGGAGTGACCGAGGGGTTCGGGTGTGTGGGGTAAGGGATGGAGTGACCGAGGGGTTCGGGTGTGTGGGGTCAGGGATGGAGTGACCGAGGGGTTCGGATATGGGGTCAGGGATGGAGTGACCGAGGGGTTCGGGTGTGTGGGGTCAGGGATGGAGTGACCGAGGGGTTCGGATGTGGGGTCAGGAATGGAGTGACCGAGGGGTTCGGGTATGTGGGGCGAGGGACGGAGTGACCGAGGGGTTCAGTTCTGTCGGGCGAGGGATGGGGTGGGCGAGGGGTTCAGGTGTGTGGGGTCAGGGACGGAGTGACCGAGGGGTTCGGGTGTGTGGGGTCAGGGACGGAGTGACCGAGGGGTTCGGGTGTGTGGGGCGAGGGACGGAGTGACCGAGACGTTCGGGTGTGTGGGGTCAGGGATGGAGTGACCGAGGGGTTTGGGATTGTGGGGTGAGGGACGCAGTGAACGAGGGGTTTGGGGTCAAGGATGGAGTGACCGAGGGGTTCGGGTGTGTGAGGTCAGGGATGGAGTGACCGAGTGGTTCGGGTCTGTGGGCCGAGGGATGGAGTGATCGAGGGGTTCGGGTGTGTGAGGTCAGGGGTGGAGTGAGCGAGGGGTTCGGGTGTGTAGGGTCAGGGATGGCGTGACCGAGGGGTTCGCGTGTGTAGGGTCAGGGATGGAGTGACCGAGGGGTTCGGGTGTATGGGGCGAGCGACTGAGTGACCGAGGGGTTCGGGTGTGTGGGGTCAGGGATGGAGTTACCGAGGAGTTCAGGTGTGTGGGGTCAGGGGTGGAGTGACCGGGGGGTTCGGGTGTGTAGGGTCAGGGATGGAGTGACCGAGGTGTTCGGGTGTGTGCGGTCAGGTATGGAGTGACCGAAGGGTTCGGGTGTGAGAGTTCAGGGATGGAGTGACCGAGGGGTTCGGGTGTGGGGTCAGGGATGGAGTGACTGAGGGGTGCGGGTGTGTGGGGTCAGGGATGGAGTGACCGAGGGGTTCGGATGTGTGGGGCCAAGGATGGAGTGACCGAGGGGTTCGGGTGTAGGGTAAGGGATGGAGTGACCGAGGAGTTCGGGTGTGGGGTCAGGGATGGAGTGACCGAAGGGTTCGTGTGTGTGGGATCAGGGATGGAGTGACCGAGGGGTTCGGGTGTGAGAGCTCAGGGATGGAGTGACCGAGGGGTTCGGGTGTGGGGTCAGGGATGGAGTGACCGAGGGGTTCGGGTGTAGGGTCAGCGATGGAGTGACCGAGGGGTTCGGGTGTGTGGGGTCAGGGATGGAGTGACCGAGGGGTTCGAGTGTGTGGGGCCGAGGGATGGAGTGACCGAGAGGTTTGGCTGTGTGGGGTCAGGGACGGAGTGACCGAGGGGTTTGGGTGTGTAGGGTCAGGGATGGAGTGACCGAGGTTTTCGGGTGTGGGGTCAGAGATGGAGTGACCGAGGGGTTCGCGTGTGAGGGGTCAGGTATGGAGTGACCGAGGGGTTCGGGTGTGGGGTCAGGGATGGAGTGACTGAGGGGTGCGGGTGTGTGGGGTCAGGGATGGAGTGACCGAGGGGTTCGGGTGTGGGGTCAGGGTTGGAGTGACCGAGGGGTTAGGGTGCGTGGGGCCAGGGATGGAGTGACAGAGGTGTTCGGGTGCGTGGGGTCAGGGATGGAGTGACCGAGGGGTTCACGTGTGTGGGGTCAGGGATGGAGTGACCGAGGGGTTCGGGTGTGTGGGGTCAGGGATGGAGTGACCGAGGGGTTCACGTGTGTGGGGTCAGGGATGGAGTGACCGAGGGATTCTGGTGTGTGGGGCGAGGGATGGAGTGACCGAGGGGTTCGGATTTGTAGGATCAGGGATGGAGTGACCGAGGGGTCCGGGTGTGTGGGGTCAGGTATGGAGTGAACGACGGTTTCGGGTTTGTAGGATCAGGGATGGAGTGACCGAGGGGTTCGGGTGTAGGGTCAGGGATGGAGTGACCGAGAGGTTCGGGTGTGTGGGGTCAGGGATGGAGTGACCGAGGGGTTCGGGTGTGTGCGGTCAGGGATGGAGTGACCGAGGGGTTCGGGTGTGTGGGGCGAGGGATGGAGTGACCGAGGGGTTCGGGTGTGTGGGGTCAGGGATGGAGTTACCGAGGGGTTCGGGTGTGGGGTCAGGGATGGAGTGACCGAGGGGTTCGGGTGTGTGGGGCCGAGGGATGGAGTGACCGAGGGGTTTGGGTGTGTGGGGTCAGGGATGGAGTGACCAAGGGGTTCGGGTGCGTGGGGTCAGGGATGGAGTGACCGAGGGGTTCGGGTGCATGAGGTCAGGTTTGGAGTGACCGAGGGGTTCGGGTGTGTGGGGTCAGGGATGGAGTGACCGAGGGGTTCGGGTGCATGAGGTCAGGGATGGAGTGACCGAGGGGTTCGGGTGTTTGGGGTCAGGGAAGGAGTGACTGAGGGGTTCAGGTGTGTGGGGTCAGCGATGGAGTGACCGAGGGGTTCGGGTGTGTGGGGTCAGGGATGGAGTGACCGAGGGGTTCGGGTGTGTGAGGTCAGGGATGGAGTGACCGAGGGGTTCGGGTGTGTGGGGTCAGAGATGGAGTGACCGAGGGGTTCGGGTGTGTGAGGTCAGGGATGGAGTGACCGAGGGTTTCGGGTGTGTGGGGTCAGCGATGGAGTGACCGAGGGGTGCGGGTGTGTGAGGTCAGGGATGGAGTGACCGGGGGGTTCGGGTGTGTGGGGTCAGGGATGGAGTGACCGAGGGGTTCGGGTGTGTGGGGTCAGCGATGGAGTGACCGAGGGGTTCGGGTGTGTGGGGTCAGGGATGGAGTGACCGAGGGGTTCAGGTGTGTAGGCAGAGAGATGGAGTGATCGAGGGGTTCGGGTGTGTGAGGTCAGGGATGGAGTGACCGAGGGGTGCGGGTGTGTGAGGTCAGGGATGGAGTGACCGAGGGGTTCGGGTGTGAGAGGTCAGGGATGGAGTGACCGAGGGGTTAGCGTGCATGAGGTCAGGGATGGAGTGACCGAGGGGTTCGGGTGTGTGAGGTCAGGGATGGAGTGACCGAGGGGTTCGGGTGTGTGGGGTCAGGGATGGAGTGACCGAGGGGTTCGGATGTGGGGTCAGGAATGGAGTGACCGAGGGGTTCGGGTATGTGGGGCGAGGGACGGAGTGACCGAGGGGTTCAGTTCTGTCGGGCGAGGGATGGGGTGGGCGAGGGGTTCAGGTGTGTGGGGTCAGGGACGGAGTGACCGAGGGGTTCGGGTGTGTGGGGTCAGGGACGGAGTGACCGAGGGGTTCGGGTGTGTGGGGCGAGGGACGGAGTGACCGAGACGTTCGGGTGTGTGGGGTCAGGGATGGAGTGACCGAGGGGTTTGGGATTGTGGGGTGAGGGACGCAGTGAACGAGGGGTTTGGGGTCAAGGATGGAGTGACCGAGGGGTTCGGGTGTGTGAGGTCAGGGATGGAGTGACCGAGTGGTTCGGGTCTGTGGGCCGAGGGATGGAGTGATCGAGGGGTTCGGGTGTGTGAGGTCAGGGGTGGAGTGAGCGAGGGATTCGGGTGTGTAGGGTCAGGGATGGCGTGACCGAGGGGTTCGCGTGTGTAGGGTCAGGGATGGAGTGACCGAGGGGTTCGGGTGTATGGGGCGAGCGACTGAGTGACCGAGGGGTTCGGGTGTGTGGGGTCAGGGATGGAGTTACCGAGGAGTTCAGGTGTGTGGGGTCAGGGGTGGAGTGACCGGGGGGTTCGGGTGTGTAGGGTCAGGGATGGAGTGACCGAGGTGTTCGGGTGTGTGCGGTCAGGTATGGAGTGACCGAAGGGTTCGGGTGTGAGAGTTCAGGGATGGAGTGACCGAGGGGTTCGGGTGTGGGGTCAGGGATGGAGTGACTGAGGGGTGCGGGTGTGTGGGGTCAGGGATGGAGTGACCGAGGGGTTCGGATGTGTGGGGCCAAGGATGGAGTGACCGAGGGGTTCGGGTGTAGGGTAAGGGATGGAGTGACCGAGGAGTTCGGGTGTGGGGTCAGGGATGGAGTGACCGAAGGGTTCGTGTGTGTGGGATCAGGGATGGAGTGACCGAGGGGTTCGGGTGTGAGAGCTCAGGGATGGAGTGACCGAGGGGTTCGGGTGTGGGGTCAGGGATGGAGTGACCGAGGGGTTCGGGTGTAGGGTCAGCGATGGAGTGACCGAGGGGTTCGGGTGTGTGGGGTCAGGGATGGAGTGACCGAGGGGTTCGAGTGTGTGGGGCCGAGGGATGGAGTGACCGAGAGGTTTGGCTGTGTGGGGTCAGGGACGGAGTGACCGAGGGGTTTGGGTGTGTAGGGTCAGGGATGGAGTGACCGAGGTTTTCGGGTGTGGGGTCAGAGATGGAGTGACCGAGGGGTTCGCGTGTGAGGGGTCAGGTATGGAGTGACCGAGGGGTTCGGGTGTGGGGTCAGGGATGGAGTGACTGAGGGGTGCGGGTGTGTGGGGTCAGGGATGGAGTGACCGAGGGGTTCGGGTGTGGGGTCAGGGTTGGAGTGACCGAGGGGTTAGTGTGCGTGGGGCCAGGGATGGAGTGACAGAGGTGTTCGGGTGCGTGGGGTCAGGGATGGAGTGACCGAGGGGTTCACGTGTGTGGGGTCAGGGATGGAGTGACCGAGGGGTTCGGGTGTGTGGGGTCAGGGATGGAGTGACCGAGGGGTTCACGTGTGTGGGGTCAGGGATGGAGTGACCGAGGGATTCTGGTGTGTGGGGCGAGGGATGGAGTGACCGAGGGGTTCGGATTTGTAGGATCAGGGATGGAGTGACCGAGGGGTCCGGGTGTGTGGGGTCAGGTATGGAGTGAACGACGGTTTCGGGTTTGTAGGATCAGGGATGGAGTGACCGAGGGGTTCGGGTGTAGGGTCAGGGATGGAGTGACCGAGAGGTTCGGGTGTGTGGGGTCAGGGATGGAGTGACCGAGGGGTTCGGGTGTGTGCGGTCAGGGATGGAGTGACCGAGGGGTTCGGGTGTGTGGGGCGAGGGATGGAGTGACCGAGGGGTTCGGGTGTGTGGGGTCAGGGATGGAGTTACCGAGGGGTTCGGGTGTGGGGTCAGGGATGGAGTGACCGAGGGGTTCGGGTGTGTGGGGCCGAGGGATGGAGTGACCGAGGGGTTTGGGTGTGTGGGGTCAGGGATGGAGTGACCAAGGGGTTCGGGTGCGTGGGGTCAGGGATGGAGTGACCGAGGGGTTCGGGTGCATGAGGTCAGGTTTGGAGTGACCGAGGGGTTCGGGTGTGTGGGGTCAGGGATGGAGTGACCGAGGGGTTCGGGTGCATGAGGTCAGGGATGGAGTGACCGAGGGGTTCGGGTGTTTGGGGTCAGGGAAGGAGTGACTGAGGGGTTCAGGTGTGTGGGGTCAGCGATGGAGTGACCGAGGGGTTCGGGTGTGTGGGGTCAGGGATGGAGTGACCGAGGGGTTCGGGTGTGTGAGGTCAGGGATGGCGTGACCGAGGGGTTCGGGTGTGTGGGGTCAGAGATGGAGTGACCGAGGGGTTCGGGTGTGTGAGGTCAGGGATGGAGTGACCGAGGGTTTCGGGTGTGTGGGGTCAGCGATGGAGTGACCGAGGGGTGCGGGTGTGTGAGGTCAGGGATGGAGTGACCGGGGGGTTCGGGTGTGTGGGGTCAGGGATGGAGTGACCGAGGGGTTCGGGTGTGTGGGGTCAGCGATGGAGTGACCGAGGGGTTCGGGTGTGTGGGGTCAGGGATGGAGTGACCGAGGGGTTCAGGTGTGTAGGCAGAGAGATGGAGTGATCGAGGGGTTCGGGTGTGTGAGGTCAGGGATGGAGTGACCGAGGGGTGCGGGTGTGTGAGGTCAGGGATGGAGTGACCGAGGGGTTCGGGTGTGAGAGGTCAGGGATGGAGTGACCGAGGGGTTAGCGTGCATGAGGTCAGGGATGGAGTGACCGAGGGGTTCGGGTGTGTGAGGTCAGGGATGGAGTGACCGAGGGGTGCGGGTGTGTGGGGTCAGGGATGGCGTGACCGAGGGGTTCGGTTGTGTGGGGTCAGGGATGGAGTGACCGAGGGGTTAGCGTGCATGAGGTCAGGAATGGAGTGACGAGGCGTTCGGGTGTGTGAGGTCAGTGATGGAGTGACCGAGGAGTTTGGGTGTGTGGGGTCAGGCATGGAGCGACCGAGGGGTTCACGTGTGTGGGGTCAGGGATGGAGTGACCGAGGGGTTTGGGTGTGTGGGGTCAGGGATGGAGTTACCAAGGGGTACGGGTGTGAGTGGTCAGGGATGGAGTGACCGAGGGGTTCGTGTGTGTGGGGGCGAGGGACGGAGTGACCGAGTGGTTCTGTTATGTTGGGCGAAGGATGGAGTGACCGAGGGGTTCAGGTGTGTGGGTCAGGGATGGAGTGACCGAGGGGTTCGGGCGTGTGGGGCGAGGGACGGAGTGACCGAGGGGTTCAGATGTGTGGGGCGTGGGATGGAGTGAACGAGGGGTTCGGGTGTGTAGGGTCAGGGACGGAGTGACCGAGGCGTTCGGGTGTGTGAGGTCAGGGATGGCGTGGCCGAGGGGTTCGGGTGTGTGAAACATAGAATAATAGGAGCAGTAGTAGGCCATTCGGCCCCTCGAGCCTGCTCCGCCATTCAATGAGATCATGGCTGATCATCCAAGTTCAGTACCCTGTCCCTGCCTTCTCCCCATACCCCTTGATCCCTTTAGCACTAAGAAATATATCTAACTCCTTCTTGAATATATTTAATTAATTGACCTCAACTGCCTTCTGTGGTAGAGAATTCCACAGGTTCACCACTCTCTGGGTGAAGAAATTCCTCATCTCATCTCTGTCCTAAATGGCTTACCCCTTATCCTTAGACTGTGACCCCTGGTTCTGGACTCCCCCGCCATCGGGAACATCCTTCCTGTATCTAGTCTGTCTAGTCCTGTTAGAATTTTATAAGTTTCAATGAAATTTGAAATCCCCTCTCACTCTTCTAAACTCCAATGAGTATAAGCCTAATCGACCCAATCTCTCCTCATAGGTAATTCCTGCCATCCCAGGTATCAGCCTGGTGAATCTTCGCTGCACTCCCTCCATGGCAAGAACATCCTTCCTCAGATAAGGCGACCAAAACTGCACACAATACTCGAGGAGTGGTCTCACCAAGGCCCTGTACAACTGCAGCAAGACATCCTTGCTCCTGTACTCGAATCCTCTTGCTATGCAGGCTAACATACCGTTTGCCTTCTTAACCGCCTGCTGCACCTGCATGCTTACCTTTAGCAACTGGTGCACAAGGACACCCAGGTCTCGTTGCACTTCTCTGCATCCTCCGCACAGCACACACGCCCACCCAGCTTTGTGTCCTCTGCAAACTTGGAGATATTACATCTAGTTCCCTCGTCTAGATCATTAATATATATTGTGAATAGCTGAGGTCCTAGCACCGATCCCTGCAGTACCCCACTAGTCTTTGCCTGCCACTCGGAAAAAGACCCGTTTATTCCAACTCTTTGCTTCCTGTCTGCCAACGAGTTCTCTATCCCCAATCCCATGTGCTTTAACTTTGCACGCTAATCTCTTATGCGGGACCTTATCGAAAGCCTTCTGAAAGTCCAAATACACCACATCCACTGGTTCTCCTTTATCTATTCTACCAGTTACATCCTCAAAAAATTCCAGTAGTTTAGTCAAGCATGCTGCATGTTCCGTCCCGTCTTCTCCCGTCTTCTCCGCTCCCGTCTCGTCCCATCCTCTCCCGTCCCATCTCGTCCTCTCCTGTCTCGTCCCGTCTCGTCTTGTCCTGTCCCGTCCTCTCCCGCCCCATCCCATCCCCTCCCGTCCCTTACTTGCTACGAGACGGGAGAGGACGGGACAGGAGAGGACGAGACGGGAGAGGACGGGACGGGAGAGGACGAGACGGGATGGGAGAGGACGAGACGGGACGGGAGAGGATGAGACGGGACGGGACAGGATGGAACGAGGCAGGACGGGACAGAAGAGAACGGGTCGGGACAGGAGAGGACGAGACAGGATGGGACGAGACGGGAGAGGACGGGACGGGAGAGAAGAGGACGGGTCGGGGCGGGAGAGGACGGGTCGGGGCGGGAGAGGACGGGTCGGGGCGGGAGAGGACGGGTCGGGGCGGGAGAGGACGGGTCGGGGCGGGAGAGGACGGGACGGGGCGGGAGAGGACGGGTCGGGGCGGGAGAGGACGGATCGGGGCGGGAGAGGACGGGACGGGGCGGGAGAGGACGGGACGGGGCGGGAGAGGACGGGTCGGGGCGGGAGAGGACGGGTCGGGGCGGGAGAGGACGGGTCGGGGCGGGAGAGGACGGGTCGGGGCGGGAGAGGACGGGTCGGGGCGGGAGAGGACGGGTCGGGGCGGGAGAGGACGGGTCGGGGCGGGAGAGGACGGGTCGGGGCGGGAGAGGACGGGTCGGGGCGGGAGAGGACGGGTCGGGGCGGGAGAGGACGGGTCGGGGCGGGAGAGGACGGGTCGGGGCGGGAGAGAAGAGGACGGGTTGGGGCGGGAGAGGACGGGTCGGGGCGGGAGAGGACGGGTCGGGGCGGGAGAGGACGGGTCGGGGCGGGAGAGAAGAGGACGGGTCGGTGCGGGAGAGGACGGGTCGGGGCGGGAGAGGACGGGACGGGGCGGGAGAGGACGGGACGGGGCGGGAGAGGACGGGTCGGGGCGGGAGAGGACGGGTCGGGGCGGGAGAGGACGGGACGGGAGAGGACGGGACAGGAGAGGATGAGACGGGACGGGAGAGGGCGGGAGGGGGCAGGAGAGGATGGGACGGGAGGAGACAGGACGGGAGAGGATGGGACAAGACGGGAGGGGATGGGACAAGACGGGAGGGGAGGGGACCGGGGAGAACTGGAAAGCACAATGTTTGAACTAGCTGAGACAGGGCAGTCCTTACTTGCTCCGCTGGTTGAGGCCTGAGAAATCTCGGAGTTGCTGTCGCTGATGGTTGCCGTGTGTTGGGTCGACTGGTGCACGCTCACCTGCCCCGAGGCTTGATGTAACTGAATCGTCTGCACAGGAACCTGCTGAGCCATCGCACCGCCTGATCAGAGAAACAGAACCCAGAGGAAAAAACAGCCGTCAGATATTCCTAGACAGATGTCACATTCTGGCCTTCTCTGCCACTCACTCTCCTCCAGAGCTGCAATAACTGGGGTGGGGACAAAAAGAAAACATTGCTGGGAAACATGGCAGACTTGGTACATGATGCACTATAGCCCACACAGTAATCACACACCCTGGAACATGTACATGTTCGGCATACACTTAGACGGGGAACGTGTACAGGTGTGTGTCAGTATTTACAGGGGGTCTCCAGGAGTGTCTCAGTATTTACAGGGGATCCCCGGGAGTGGTCAGTATTTACAGGGTGTCCCCGGGAGTGTGTCAGTATTTACAGAGGGTCTCCGGGAGTGCGTCAGTCTTTACAGGGGGTCCCCAGTAGTGTGTCAGTATTTACAGGGGGTCCCCAGGAGTGTGTCAGTATTTATAGGGGGTCCCCAGGAGTGTGTCAATATTTACAGAGGGTCCCCAGGAGTGTGTCAGTATTTACAGAGGGTCCCCAGGAGTGTGTCAGTATTTACAGAGGGTCCCCAGGAGTGTGTCAGTATTGACGGGGGTCCCCAGGAGTGTGACAATATTGATGGGTGTCCCCAGGAGTGTGTCAGTATTGATGGGGGTCCCCAGGAGTGTGACAATATTGATGGGTGTCCCCAGGAGTGTGTTGGTATTGATGTGGGTCCCCAGGAGTGTGTCAGTATTGATGGGGGTCCCCAGGAGTGTGTCAGTATTGATGGGGGTCCCCAGGAGTGTGTCAGTATTGATGGGGGTCCCCAGGAGTGTGTCAGTATTGATGGGGGTCCCCAGGAGTGTGTCAGTATTGACGGGGGTCCCCAGGAGTGTGTCAGTATTGACGGGGGTCCCCAGGAGTGTGTCAGTATTGATGGGGGTCCCCAGGAATGTGTCAGTATTTACAGGGGGTCCCCAGGAGTGTGTCAGTATTTACAGGGGGTCCCCAGGAGTGTGTCAGTAAACATAGAAACATAGAAGATAGGAGCAGAAGTAGGCCATTCGGCCCCTCGAGCCTGCTCCGCCATTCAATGCGATCGTGGCTGATCATCCAAATTCAGTACCCGGTCCCTGCTTTCTCCCCATACCCCTTGATCCCTTTACCTTTAAGAAATACATCCAACTCCTTCTTGAATATATTTAATGTATTGGCCTCCACTGCCTTCTGTGGTAGAGAATTCCACAGGTTAACTACTCTCTGGGTGAAGAAATTCCTCCTCATTTCTGTCCTAAATGGCTTACCCCTTATCCTTAGACTGTGACCCCTGGTTCTGGATTCCCCGACCATCGGGAACATCCTTCCTGCATCTAGTCTGTCCAGTCCTGTCAGAATTTTATAAGTTTCAATGAGATCCCCTCTCATTCTTCTAAACTCCAGCGAGTACAAGTCCAATCGTCCCAATCTCTCCTCATACGTCATTCCTGCTATCCCAGGTATCAGCCTGGTGAATCTTCACTGAACTCCTTCCATGGCAAGAACATCCTTCCTCAGATAAGGTGACCAAAACTGCACACAATACTCAAGATGTGGTCTCACCAAGGCCCTGCAGCAAGACATCCTTGTTCCTGTACTCAAACCCTCTCGCTACGAAGGCAAACATACCATTTGCCTTCTTAACCGCCTGCTGCACCTGCATGCTTACCTTCAGCGACTGGTGCACAAGGACACCCAGGTCTCGTTGCACTTCCCCTTCTCCCAATCTATTGCCATTCAGATAATAATCTGATTCCTGTTTTTGCCACCAAAGTGGATAACCTCACATTTATCCACGTTATATTGCATCTGCCATGCTTCTGCCCAATCACCCAACCTGTCCAAATCATCCTGTAGTTTCTCGGCATCCTCCTCACAGCACACATGCCCACCCAGCTTTGTGTCGTCTGCAAATTTGGAGATATTACATCTAGTTCCCTTGTCTAGATCATAAATATATATTGTGAATAGCTGGGGTCCAAGGAACGATCCCTGCGGTACCCCACTAGTCACTGCCTGCCATTCGGAAAAAGACCCGTTTATTCCAACTCTTTGCTTTCTGTCTGCCAACCAGTTCTCTATCCAAGTCAATACCTTGCCCCCAATCCCATGTGCCTTAACTTTACATGCTAATCTCTTATGCGGGACCTTATCGAAAGCCTTCTGAAAGTCCAAATACACCACATCCACTGGTTCTCCCTTATCTATTTTACCAGTTACATCCTCAAAAAATTCCAGTAGATTAATCAAGCACGATTTACCTTTTGTAAATCCATGTTGACTTTGTCCGAACCTGTCACTGTTCTCCAAGTGCTCTGCTATTACATCTTTTATAATGGACTCTAGCATTTTCCCCACTACCGATGTCAGGCTTACCGGTCTGTAATTCTCCGTTTTCTCTCTACTACCTTTTTTGAATAGTGGGGTAACATTAGCTACCCTCCAATCCATGGGTACTGTTCCAGAGTCTATCGAATTTACAGAGGGTCGCCAGGTGTGTGTCAGTATTTACAGAGAGTCTCCAGGAGTGTGTCAGTATTTACAGGGGGTCCCCAGGAGTGTGTCAGTATCTACAGGGGGTCCTGAGGAGCGTGTCAGTATTTACACAGGGTCCCCAGGAGTGTATCAGTGTTTACAGGGGGTGCCCAGGAGTGTGTCAGTATTTACAGGGGGTCCCCAGCAGTGTGTCAGTATTTACAGAGGGTCCCCAGGAGTGTGTTAGTATTTACAGAGGGTCCCCAGGAGTGTGTCAGTATTGATGGGGGTCCCCAGGAGTGTGTCAGTATTTAGAGGGGCTCCCCAGGAGTGTGTCGGTATTGATGGGGGTCCCTGCGAGTGTGTCAGTATTGATGGGGGTCCCCAGGAGTGCGTCAGTATTGGTGGGGGTCCCCAGGAGTGTGTCAGTACTTACATGGGGTCCCCAGGAGTGTGTCAGTATTTACAGAGGGTCTCCAGGAGTGTCTCAGTATTTACAGGGGGTCCCCGGGAGTGTGTCAGTATTTACTGGGGGTCCCCAGGAGGGTGTTTGTATTTACAGAGGGTCCCCAGGAGTGTGTCAGTATTTACAGAGGGTCCCCAGGTGTGTGACAGTATTTACAGAAGGTCCTCAGGAGTGTCTCAGTATTTACAGGGGGTCCCCAGGAGTGTGTCAGTATTTACAGAGGGTCCCCAGGAGTGTGTCAGTGTTTACAGAGGGTCTCCAGTGTGTCAGTATTTACAGAGGGTCCCCAGGTATGTGTCAGTATTTACAGGGGGTCCTCAGGAGTGTGTCAGTTCTTACAGGGGGTCCCCAGGAGTGTGTCAGTATTTACAGGGGGTCCCCAGGAGTGTGTCAGTACTTACAGGGGGTCCCCAGGAGTGTGTCAGTATTGATGGGGGTCCCCAGGAGTGTGTCAGTACTTACAGGGGTCCCCAGGAGTGTGTCAGTATTGATGGGGGTCCCCAGGAGTGTGTCAGTATTGATGGGGGTCCCAAGGAGTCTGTCAGTATTTACAGGGGATCCCCAGGAGTGTGTCAGTATTGATGGGGGTCCCCAGGAGTGTGTCAGTATCGATGGGGGTCCCCAGGAGTGTGTCAGTATTTACAGGGGGTCCCCAGGAGTGTGTCAATATTTACAGAGGGTCCCCAGGAGTGTGTCAGTATTTACAGAGGGTCCCCAGGAGTGTGTCAGTATTTACAGAGGGTCCCCAGGAGTGTGTTAGTATTGACGGGGGTCCCCAGGAGTGTGTCAGTATTGATGGGGGTCCCCAGGAGTGTGTCAGTATTGATGGGGGTCCCCAGGAGTGTGTCAGTATTGATGGGGGTCCCCAGGGGTGTGTCAGTATTGATGGGGGTCCCCAGGAGTGTGTCAGTATTTACGGGGGGTCCCCAGGAGTGTGACAATATTGATGGGTGTCCCCAGGAGTGTGTTGGTATTGATGGGGGTCCCCAGGAGTGTGTCAGTATTGATGGGGGTCCCTAGGAGTGTGCCGGTATTGATGGGGGTCCCCAGGAGTGTGTCAGTATTGATGGGGGTCCCCAGGAGTGTGTCAGTATTGACGGGGGTCCCCAGGAGTGTGCCGGTATTGATGGGGGTCCCCAGGAGTGTGTCAGTATTGATGGGGGTCCCCAGGAGTGTGTCAGTATTGACGGGGGTCCCCAGGAGTGTGCCGGTATTGATGGGGGTCCCCAGGAGTGTGTCAGTATTGATGGGGGTCCTCAGGAGTGTGTCAGTATTGATGGGGGTCCCCAGGAGTGTGTCAGTATTGATGGGGGTCCCCAGGAGTGTGTCAGTATTGACGGGGGTCCCCAGGAGTGTGTCAGTATTGACGGGGGTCCCCAGGAGTATGTCAGTATTGATGGGGGTTCCCAGGAGTGTGTCAGTATTTACAGGCGATCACCAGGAGTGTGTCAGTATTGACGGGGGTTCCCAGGAGTGTGTCAGTATTGATGGGGGTCCCCAGGAGTAATTCAGTATTGATGGGGGTCCCCAGGAGTGTGTCGGTATTTACAGAGGATCCCCAGGAGTGTGTCAGTATTTACAGGGGGTCCCCAGGAGTGTGTCAGTAAACATAGAAACATAGAAGATAGGAGCAGGAGTAGGCCATTCGGCCCCTCGAGCCTGCTCCGCCATTCAATGCGATCATGGCTGATCATCCAAATTCAGTACCCGGTCCCTGCTTTGTCCCCATACCCCTTGATCCCTTTACCCTTAAGAAATATATCCAACTCCTTCTTGAATATATTTAATGTATTGGCCTCCACTGCCTTCTGTGGTAGAGAATTCCACAGGTTAACTACTCTCTGGGTGAAGAAATTCCTCCTCATTTCTGTCCTAAATGGCTTACCCCTTATCCTTAGACTGTGACCCCTGGTTCTGGATTCCCCGACCATCGGGAACATCCTTCCTGCATCTAGTCTGTCCAGTCCTGTCAGAATTTTATAAGTTTCAATGAGATCCCCTCTCATTCTTCTAAACTCCAGCGAGTACAAGTCCAATCGTCCCAATCTCTCCTCATACGTCATTTCTGCTATCCCAGGTATCAGCCTGGTGAATCTTCGCTGAACTCCTTCCATGGCAAGAACATCCTTCCTCAGATAAGGCGACCAAAACTGCACACAATACTCAAGATGTGGTCTCACCAAGGCCCTGCAGCAAGACATCCTTGTTCCTGTACTCAAACCCTCTCGCTACGAAGGCCAACATACCATTTGCCTTCTTAACCGCCTGCTGCACCTGCATGCTTACCTTCAGCGACTGGTGCACAAGGACACCCAGGTCTCGTTGCACTTCCCCTTCTCCCAATCTATTGCCATTCAGATAATAATCTGATTCCTGTTTTTGCCACCAAAGTGGATAACCTCACATTTATCCACGTTATATTGCATCTGCCATGCTTCTGCCCAATCACCCAACCTGTCCAAATCATCCTGTAGTTTCTCGGCATCCTCCTCACAGCACACATGCCCACCCAGCTTTGTGTCGTCTGCAAATTTGGAGATATTACATCTAGTTCCCTTGTCTAGATCATTAATATATATTGTGAATAGCTGGGGTCCAAGGACCGATCCCTGCGGTATCCCACTAGTCACTGCCTGCCATTCGGAAAAAGACCCGTTTATTCCAACTCTTTGCTTTCTGTCTGCCAACCAGTTCTCTATCCAAGTCAATACCTTGCCCCCAATCCCATGTGCCTTAACTTTACATGCCAATCTCTTATGCGGGACCTTATCGAAAGCCTTCTGAAAGTCCAAATACACCACATCCACTGGTTCTCCCTTATCTATTCTACCAGTTACATCCTCAAAAAATTCCAGTAGATTAGTCAAGCACGATTTACCTTTTGTAAATCCATGTTGACATTGTCCGATCCTGTCACTGTTCTCCAAGTGCTCTGCTATTACATCTTTTATAATGGACTCTAGCATTTTCCCCACTACCGATGTCAGGCTTACCGGTCTGTAATTCTCTGTTTTCTCTCTACCACCTTTTTTGAACAGTGGGGTAACATTAGCGACCCTCCAATCCATGGGTACTGTTCCAGAGTCTATCGAATTTACAGAGGGTCGCCAGGTGTGTGTCAGTATTTACAGAGGGTCTCCAGGAGTGTGTCAGTATCTACAGGGGGTCCCCAGCAGTGTGTCAGTATTTACAGGGGGTCCTGAGGAGTGTGTCAGTATTTACAGAGGATCCCCAGGAGCGTGTCAGTATTTACAGAGGGTCCCCAGGGGTGTGTCAGTATTTACAGGGGGTCCCTAGGAGTGTCTCAGTATTTACAGAGGGTCCCCAGGAGTGTGTCAGTATTTACAGAGGGTCCCTAGGAGTGTCTCAGTATTTATAGAGGGTCCCCAGGAGCATGCCAGTATTTACAGAGGGTCCCCAGGAGTGTGTCAGTATTTACAGGGGGTCCCTAGGAGTGTCTCAGTATTTACAGAGGGTCCCCAGGAGTGTGTCAGTATTTACAGGGGGTCCCCAGGAGTGTATCAGTATTTACAGGGGGTCCCCAGGAGTGTGTCAGTATTTACAGGGGGTCCCTAGGAGTGTCTCAGTATTTACAGAGGGTCCCCAGGAGTTTCTCAGTATTTACACAGGGTCCCCAGGAGTGTATCAGTATTTACAGGTGGTCCCCAGGAGTGTGTCAGTATTTACAGGGAGTCCCCAGGAGTGTGTCAGTATTTACAGGGGGTCCCCAGCAGTGTGTCAGTATTTACAGAAGGTCCCCAGGAGTGTGTCAGTATTTACAGAGGGTCCCCAGGAGTGTGTCAGTTTTTACAGAGGGTCCCCAGGAGTGTGTCGGTATTGATGGGGGTCCCCAGGAGTGTGTCAGTATTGATGGGGGTCCCCAGGAGTGTGTCGGTATTGATGGGGGTCCCCAGGAGTGTGTCAGTATTGATGGGGGTCCCTAGGAGTGTGTCGGTATTGATGGGATCCCCAGGAGTGTGTCGGTATTGATGGGGGTCTCCAGGAGTGTGTCAGTATTGATGGGATCCCCAGGAGTGTGTCAGTATTGATGGGGGTCCCCAGGAGTGTGTCAGTATTGATGGGGTCCCCAGGAGTGTGTCAGTATTGATGGGGGTCTCCAGGAGTGTGTTAGTATTGATGGGGGTCCCCAGGAGTGTGTCAGTATTGATGGGATCCCCAGGAGTGTGTCAGTATTGATGGGGGTCCCCAGGAGTGTGTCAGTATTGATGGGGTCCCCAGGAGTGTGTCGGTATTGATGGGGTCCCCAGGAGTGTGTCAGTATTGATGGGGGTCCCCAGGAGTGTGTCAGTATTGATGGGGGTCCCCAGGAGTGTGTCGGTATTGATGGGGGTCTCCAGGAGTGTGTTAGTATTGATGGGGGTCCCCAGGAGTGTGTCAGTATTGATGGGGTCCCCAGGAGTGTGTCAGTATTGATGGGATCCCCAGGAGTGTGTCAGTATTGATGGGGGTCCCCAGGAGTGTGTCAGTATTGATGGGGTCCCCAGGAGTGTGTCGGTATTGATGGGGTCCCCAGGAGTGTGTCAGTATTGATGGGGGTCCCCAGGAGTGTGTCGGTATTGATGGGGGTCCCCAGGAGTGTGTCGGTATTGATGGGGGTCTCCAGGAGTGTGTCAGTATTGATGGCGGTCCCCAGGAGTGTGTCAGTATTGATGGGGGTCCCCAGGAGTGTGTCGGTATTGATGGGGGTCCCCAGGAGTGTGTCAGTATTTACGGGGGGTCCCCAGGAGTGTATCAGTATTGATGGGGGTCCCCAGGAGTGTGTCAGTATTGATGGGGTCCCCAGGAGTGTGTCAGTATTGATGGGGTCCCCAGGAGTGTGTCAGTATTGATGGGGGTCCCCAGGAGTGTGTCAGTATTGATGGGGGTCTCCAGGAGTGTGTCAGTATTGATGGGGTCCCCAGGAGTGTGTCGGTATTGATGGGGGTCTCCAGGAGTGTGTCAGTATTGATGGGGGTCCCCAGGAGTGTGTCGGTATTGATGGGGGTCCCCAGGAGTGTGTCAGTATTGATGGGGGTCCCCAGGAGTGTGTCAGTATTGATGGGGGTCCCCAGGAGTGTGTCAGTATTGATGGGGTCCCCAGGAGTGTGTCAGTATTGATGGGGGTCCCCAGGAGTGTGTCAGTATTGATGGGGGTCCCCAGGAGTGTGTCAGTATTGATGGGGGTCCCCAGGAGTGTGTCAGTATTGATGGGGGTCCCCAGGAGTGTGTCAGTATTGATGGGGTCCCCAGGAGTGTGTCGGTATTGATGGGGGTCCCCAGGAGTGTGTCGGTATTGATGGGGGTCCCCAGGAGTGTGTCGGTATTGATGGGGGTCCCCAGGAGTGTGTCGGTATTGATGGGGGTCCCCAGGAGTGTGTCAGTATTGATGGGGTCCCCAGGAGTGTGTCAGTATTGATGGGGGTCCCCAGGAGTGTGTCGGTATTGATGGGGGTCCCCAGGAGTGTGTCGGTATTGATGGGGGTCCCCAGGAGTGTGTCAGTATTGATGGGGGTCCCCAGGAGTGTGTCAGTATTGATGGGGGTCCCCAGGAGTGTGTCGGTATTGATGGGGGTCCCCAGGAGTGTGTCAGTATTGATGGGGGTCCCCAGGAGTGTGTCGGTATTGATGGGGTCCCCAGGAGTGTGTCAGTATTGATGGGGGTCCCCAGGAGTGTGTCGGTATTGATGGGGGTCCCCAGGAGTGTGTCGGTATTGATGGGGGTCCCCAGGAGTGTGTCAGTATTGATGGGGGTCCCCAGGAGTGTGTCAGTATTGATGGGGGTCCCCAGGAGTGTGTCAGTATTGATGGGGGTCCCCAGGAGTGTGTCGGTATTGATGGGGGTCCCCAGGAGTGTGTCGGTATTGATGGGGGTCCCCAGGAATGTGTCGGTATTGATGGGGGTCCCCAGGAGTGTGTCGGTATTGATGGGGGTCCCCAGGAGTGTGTCGGTATTGATGGGGGTCCCCAGGAGTGTGTCGGTATTGATGGGGGTCCCCAGGAGTGTGTCGGTATTGATGGGGGTCCCCAGGAGTGTGTTAGTATTGATGGGGGTCCCCAGGAGTGTGTTAGTATTGATGGGGGTCTCCAGGAGTGTGTCAGTATTGATGGGGGTCCCCAGGAGTGTGTTAGTATTGATGGGGGTCCCCAGGAGTGTGTTAGTATTGATGGGGGTCCCCAGGAGTGTGTCAGTATTGATGGGGGTCCCCAGGAGTGTGTCAGTATTGATGGGGGTCCCCAGGAGTGTGTCGGTATTGATGGGGGTCCCCAGGAGTGTGTTAGTATTGATGGGGGTCCCCAGGAGTGTGTTAGTATTGATGGGGGTCCCCAGGAGTGTGTCAGTATTGATGGGGGTCCCCAGGAGTGTGTCAGTATTGATGGGGGTCCCCAGGAGTGTGTCGGTATTGATGGGGGTCCCCAGGAGTGTGTCAGTATTGATGGGGGTCCCCAGGAGTGTGTCGGTATTGATGGGGTCCCCAGGAGTGTGTCAGTATTGATGGGGGTCCCCAGGAGTGTGTCGGTATTGATGGGGGTCCCCAGGAGTGTGTCGGTATTGATGGAGGTCCCCAGGAGTGTGTCAGTATTGATGGGGGTCCCCAGGAGTGTGTCAGTATTGATGGGGGTCCCCAGGAGTGTGTCAGTATTGATGGGGGTCCCCAGGAGTGTGTCGGTATTGATGGGGGTCCCCAGGAGTGTGTCGGTATTGATGGGGGTCCCCAGGAGTGTGTCGGTATTGATGGGGGTCCCCAGGAATGTGTCGGTATTGATGGGGGTCCCCAGGAGTGTGTCGGTATTGATGGGGGTCCCCAGGAGTGTGTCGGTATTGATGGGGGTCCCCAGGAGTGTGTCGGTATTGATGGGGGTCCCCAGGAGTGTGTCGGTATTGATGGGGGTCCCCAGGAGTGTGTTAGTATTGATGGGGGGGTCCCCAGTGGGTCAGTGAATAAATACAAGTTTGGTACTCAGCCACCGAACCCTGTAATGTGACAGCTCAGTTCTCAGTCTGTGTGCCTGAACCTAGTTGGAGTGGTGATAGGGGCGCAACAATTAAATTCAAACTCCCTTGGGGAGGGGCAAGAGAGGTGAATCATAACAGACCATGTTTGTGCTCTTGAGCCCTATCACTACCCTCTGTGTCTGTCTGAACGTGTGTTCGAGAGGATAGGTGTAGACCCATCTATGGTGCATCCCATGGTTAAATAGCCTACCACATTCACTGTCCACACTCACACATGAAAAACATGCTGAGATGAGATACTCAATGGTTAGTCGATGCATTGCTGGTCATCTTCCAGAACTCGATAGACTCTGGAACAGTACCCATGGATTGGAGGGTAGCTAATGTTACCCCACTATTCAAAAAAGGTGGTAGAGAAAAAGCGTGGAATTATAGGCCGGTAAGCCTAACATCGGTCGTGGGGAAAATGCTAGAGTCTATTATAAAAGATGTAATAGCAGAGCACTTGGAAAGCAGCGACAGGATCGGACAAAGTCAACATGGATTTACAAAAGGTAAATCATCCTTGACTAATCTACTGGAATTTTTTGAGGATGTAACTGGTAAAATAGATAAGGGAGAACCAGCGGATGTGGTGTATTTGGACTTTCAGAAGGCTTTCGATAAGGTCCCACATAAGAGATTAGCGTGCAAAATTAAGGCACAAGGGATTGGGGGCAAGGTATTGACTTGGATAGAGAACTGGTTGGCAGACAGAAAGCAAAGAGTTGGAATAAACGGGTTGTTTTCTGAGTGGCAGGCAGTGACTAGTGGGGTACCGCAAGGATCGGTCCTAGGACCCCAGCTGTTCACAATATATATTAATGATCTGGACGAGGGAATTGGATGTAATATCTCCAAATTTGCAGACGACACAAAGCTGGGTGGGAGGGTAAGCTGTGAGGAGGATGTCGTGAAACTCCAGTACGATTTGGACAGGTTGGGTGATTGGGCAGAAACATGGCAAATGCACTATAATGTGGATAAATGTGAGGTTATCCACTTTGGTGGCAAAAACAGGAAGGCAGATTATTATTTGAATGGCAATAGATTGGGAGAAGGGGAAGTGCAAAGAGACCTGGGTGTTATTGTGCACCAGTCGCTGAAGATAAGCATGCAGGTGCAGCAGGCGGTTAAGAAGGCAAATGGTATGTTGGCCTTCGTAGCAAGAGGGTTCGAGTACAGGAACAAGGATGTCTTGCTGCAGTTGTACAGGGCCTTGGTGAGACCACACATTGAGTATTGTGTGCAGTTTTGGTCACCTTACCTGAGGAAGGACGTTCTTGCCATGGAGGGAGTGCAGCGAAGATTCACCAGGCTGATACCTGGGATGGCAGGAATGACGTACGAGGAGAGATTGTGTCGATTGGGCTTATACTCACTGGAGTTTAGAAGATTGAGAGGGGATCTCATCGAAACCTATAAAATTCTGTCAGGTCTGGACAGACTAGATGCAGAAAGGATGTTTCTGATGGCCGGGGAGTCCAGAACCAGGGGTCATAGTTTAAGGATAAGGGGTAAGCCATTTAGGACTGAAATGAGGAGGAATTTCTTCACCCAGAGAGTGGTGAACCTGTGGAATTCTCTGCCACAGAGGGCGGTGGAGGCCAGTTCATTAAATATATTCAAGAAAGAGTTGGATATGTTTCTTGAGGCTAAAGGGATCAAGGGATATGGGGAGAAGGCAGGGACAGGGTACTGAATTTGGATGATCAGCCATGATCTCATTGAGTGGCGGAGCAGGCTCGAAGGGCCGAATGGCCTACTCCTGCTCCTATCTTCTATGTTTCTATGTTCCCAGTATCCAGGCACCTGTACTTCAGCAAAAGGCAGTGCCTTCAGAGGAAGAAAAGGGGAAATATTGGCATGGGAATGGAGTGAATGCACCACATGACATTCTCAATCAGGTCATTAAAGTGGTGGGAGCTCCCTCAACAGCTTCATGACAGCATCACGTACAGATAGCTTTTAGCAAGAGGACAAAATGCAATCCAAATCACATGGGGGACAGCACAGTCCTCTGACCTCAGTGCTAAGAAACATTATGGGCAGGATTTTCATTGAGCCGTGGAGGCGGGATTGGAGGCGTGTGGGGGGTTAAAATCCCGAAATCGGGGGGCACGAACCCATCCCGCCCCTCCCTCTAACCCTCCCTCCCTCACTCCCCATCCCCCTCCATCCCTCCCCATCCCTGCTCTGTCCCTCTAACCCTCCCTCCCTCCCCATCCCCCTCCATCCTGCCACCTCCCTCCCTCCCCATCCCCCTCCATCCCTGCCCCCTCCCTCCCTCCCTATCCCCCTCCATCCCTGCCCCATCCTCTAAACCACCCTCCCCATCCCCCTCCATTCCTGATCCCTCCCTCATCTCTGCCCTCCCTCAGTCCACTCCTCCCTCGCCCATCCGTGCCCCGTCCCTCTCTCCTCCTCCGACCCTTCCTCCTGCCCTCCCTCCCATCACCCACTCGAGCCCACCCTACGGACAGTTCACATTCCTCCTCTCCCTGCACTTTCAGTCTGAATGCCAAGCATCGCAATCAACACAAACACGGGTCAACCGGATTCCCCCCCACGAGCTTGGAGAGACACACTCACCTGCGATGGAGACGATTTGACCGCCTGCGGATGCTGGGAAGCGAAATACGGTCTGCTGTCCTTGCTGTGACTGACTGGTCATCATCTGACCCTGCTGACCTTGGATGGCCAGGGAATGCTGCTGTAACTGACCAATTGGGATGGTCGGCGTCCCGGGCAGTGGTGTGCCTGTCAGAGCGAAAATACACAATCAACCCAGCTCGCGATCATGCCCACACTCACTCTGTGGGGACAGAGCCGTGTAATGGGGGGACAGAGCTGTGTAATGGGGACAGTGCCGTGTAATGGGGACAGTGCCGTGTAATGGGGACGGAGCCGTGTAATGGGGACGGAGCCGTGTAATGGGGACGGATCCGTGTAATGGGGGGACAGAGCCGTGTAATGGGGACAGAGCTGTGTAATGGGGACAGTGCCGTGTAATGGGGACAGTGCCGTGTAATGGGGACAGTGCCGTGTAATGGGGACGGAGCCGTGTAATGGGGACAGAGCCGTGTAATGGGGACAGAGCCGTGTAATGGGGACAGAGCCGTGTAATGGGGACAGAGCCGTGTAATGGGGACAGAACCGTGTAATGGGGGGACAGAGCCGTGTAATGGGGACAGAGCCGTGTAATGGGGACAGTGCCGTGTAATGGGGACAGTGCCGTGTAATGGGGACAGAGCCGTGTAATGGGGACAGAGCCGTGTAATGGGGACAGAGCCGTGTAATGGGGGGACAGAGCCGTGTAATGGGGACAGAGCCGTGTAATGGGGGGACAGAGCCGTGTAATGGGGACAGAGCCGTGTAATGGGGGGACAGAGTCGTGTAATGGGGACAGAGTCGTGTAATGGGGACAGAGCCGTGTAATGGGGACAGAGCCGTGTAATGGGGACAGAGCCGTGTAATGGGGGGACGGAGCCGTGTAATGGGGACGGAGCCGTGTAATGGGGACGGAGCCGTGTAATGGGGACAGAGCCGCGTAATGGGGGGACAGAGCCGCGTAATGGGGACAGAGCCGCGTAATGGGGGGACAGAGCCGCGTAATGGGGACAGTGCCGCGTAATGGGGGGACAGAGCCGCGTAATGGGGGGACAGAGCCGCGTAATGGGGACAGAGCCGCGTAATGGGGACAGAGCCGTGTAATGGGGACAGAGCCGTGTAATGGGGACAGAGCCGTGTAATGGGGACAGAGCCGTGTAATGGGAGGACAGAGCCGTGTAATGGGAGGACAGAGCCGTGTAATGGGAGGACAGAGCCGTGTAATGGGGACAGAGCCGTGTAATGGGGACAGAGCCGTGTAATGGGAGGACAGAGCCGTGTAATGGGGGGACAGAGCCGTGTAATGGGGACAGAGCCGTGTAATGGGGGGACAGAGCCGTGTAATGGGGACAGAGCCGTGTAATGGGGACAGAGCCGTGTAATGGGGACAGAGCCGTGTAATGGGGAGAGCCGTGTAATGGGGACAGAGCCGTGTAATGGGGACAGAGCCGTGTAATGGGGGGACAGAGCCGTGTAATGGGAGGACAGAGCCGTGTAATGGGGACAGAGCCGTGTAATGGGGACAGAGCCGTGTAATGGGGACAGAGCCGTGTAATGGGGACAGAGCCGTGTAATGGGGACAGAGCCGTGTAATGGGGGGACAGAGCCGTGTAATGGGGGGACAGAGCCGTGTAATGGGAGGACAGAGCCGTGTAATGGGGACAGAGCCGTGTAATGGGGACAGAGCCGTGTAATGGGGACAGAGCCGTGTAATGGGGGGACAGAGCCGCGCAATGGGGGGACAGAGCCGCGCAATGGGGGGACAGAGCCGCGCAATGGGGGGACAGAGCCGTGTAATGGGGACAGAGCCGCGTAATGGGGACAGAGCCGTGTAATGGGGACAGAGCCGTGTAATGGGGGGGACAGAGCCGTGTAATGGGGACAGAGCCGCGTAATGGGGACAGAGCCGCGTAATGGGGGGACAGAGCCGCGTAATGGGGGGACAGAGCCGTGTAATGGGGGGACAGAGCCGCGTAATGGGGACAGAGCCGTGTAATGGGGGGACAGAGCAGTGTAATGGGGACAGAGCAGTGTAATGGGGACAGTGCCGTGTAATGGGGGGACAGAGCCGTGTAATGGGGACAGAGACGTGTAATGGGAGGACAGAGCCGTGTAATGGGAGGACAGAGCCGTGTAATGGGAGGACAGAGCCGTGTAATGGGGACAGAGCCGTGTAATGGGGACAGAGCCGTGTAATGGGGACAGAGCCGTGTAATGGGAGGACAGAGCCGTGTAATGGGAGGACAAAGCACTCCCGCGGCCCCTCCCTCAGTCTCCCACACTCTCCCGGCCACTCCCCCACTCTCCCGGCCCCTCCCCCACTCTCCCGGCCCCTCCCCCACTCTCCCGGCCCCTCCCCCACTCTCCCACTCTCCCGGCCCCTCCCACACTCTCCCGGCCACTCCCCCACTCTCCCGGCCCCTCCCCCACTCTCCCGGCCCCTCCCCCACTCTCCCGGCCCCTCCCCCACTCTCCCGGCCCCTCCCCCACTCTCCCACTCTCCCGGCCCCTCTCCCACTCTCCCGGCCCCTCCCGCACTCTCCCGGCCCCTCCCGCACTCTCCCGGCCCCTCCCGCACTCTCCCGGCCCCTCCCGCACTCTCCCACTCTCCCGGCCCCTCCCACACTCTCCCGGCCACTCCCCCACTCTCCCGGCCCCTCCCCCACTCTCCCGGCCCCTCCCCCACTCTCCCGGCCCCTCCCCCACTCTCCCACTCTCCCGGCCCCTCCCGCACTCTCCCGGCCCCTCCCCCACTCTCCCACTCTCCCGGCCCCTCCCGCACTCTCCCGGCCCCTCCCCCACTCTCCCGGCCCCTCCCGCACTCTCACGGCCCCTCCCGCACTCTCCCGGCCCCTCCCGCACTCTCCCACTCTCCCGGCCCCTCCCGCACTCTCCCGGCCCCTCCCCCACTCTCCCACTCTCCCGGCCCCTCCCGCACTCTCCCACTCTCCCGGCCCCTCCCCCACTCTCCCACTCTCCCGGCCCCTCCCGCACTCTCACGGCCCCTCCCGCACTCTCCCGGCCCCTCCCTCACTCTCCCACTCTCCCGGCCCCTCCCGCACTCTCACGGCCCCTCCCGCACTCTCCCGGCCCCTCCCGCACTCTCACGGCCCCTCCCTCACTCTCCCACTCTCCCGGCCCCTCCCCCACTCTCACGGCCCCTCCCGCACTCTCCCGGCCCCTCCCGCTCTCTCACGGCCCCTCCCTCACTCTCCCACTCTCCCGGCCCCTCCCCCACTCTCCCGGCCCCTCCCCCACTCTCCCGGCCCCTCCCCCACTCTCCCGGCCCCTCCCCCACTCTCCCGGCCCCTCCCCCACTCTCCCGGCCCCTCCCCCACTCTCCCGGCCCCTCCCGCACTCTCCCTCTCACCCGCCACTGGAAAACCCCCAGCCTTTCTCCTCTCCCCCTCCCGTCTGTGGCCCCCCCTCCCCCGCCCGTGGCACCTCCTCCCCCGCCCGTGGCCCCTCCTCCCCCGCCCGTGGCCCCACCCCCCCTCCCCGCACCCACCTGACATGAGTGTGAATCCGCTGGGGAGCTGCACCATGCTCCCAGAAGTGCCAGTGCCGGTGCCGGTTGATTTGAAGACGGTGCCGTTGCTATTGGCGATGGCGGTGACGGGAGCCAGGTAGTTGGTGATGGGGAAGTTGTGACCCGTGCTGACCTGGAGGTTGGTCGAGGTGTTTGAAGCCGATTGATTGATGCCCGTCGATCCTGGGACGTTGGCCACCGTGAACGTCGTGGGTTTTAAACCGTCCTGAGTGGGGGGATGATCCAGAATTAAAGAGTGTAGAAGCCACGGTTCAAACTAAAAGACAAAGTGCAGCTCAGCTCCCCCATGGGCTGCCTCAGATTATTGACTGGGACACATCAGGGTCCCGGTCCCGGTCAGTAGCCTGGGGGTCCCAGTCAGTTCCCCGAGGGTCCCGGTCCCAGTCAGTTCCCCGAGGGTCCCGGTCCCAGTCAGTTCCCCGAGGGTCCCAGTCCCGGTCAATTCCCCGGGGGTTCTGGCCAGTTCCCCGAGGGTCCCGGTCCCAGTCAGTTCCCCGGGGGTCCTGGTCCCAGTCCCGGGCTGGGCGAGTTGGTCCGGGGGGAGGGGTTCCGGGGCTGGGGGTTCGTGGACCGGGGAGGAGGTCCGACTGCCAAATAAGGAGTCCGGGGGCAGGGGTTCCAGGGGCCAAGTGCAGGGGGCAATTCCCCATTTCTTTTCGTAACATATTAAAAATAGCAAAGATTAATGAGACACTGGACACAAGATAACGAACATTACAGTCAGCACCGTTACACACAGAATTTACAGTCATTTTAAGATTAACTATCACTGCTCGATTTGGTCGAAAATAACCAGTGTTGTCCGCTGGTGACGTATAAATATTAACCTCACCTGCCGGTTCATTTGATGACCTACTGATGGCTTCCAACTGACTGCACGATAGGCTGAGACATACTTCTCAACATAAATGACAAAGCAAATTTAAATATATGTCTCAGACCCAAAGAGCTGCCAATTAGACACATCTACAAACCCAGCCCACAAGATGCTTGTATTGGAACTGATTGGCTCAGGTTCCCCTCTGGCACTGACATCATCGACAAAAACAAGCCAAAAGGTCACCGACAAGCCCAAACCCAGCCTTACCCAACACAAACACACACACGTACACACACACAGTCACACAAAAACAGACAGTCACAGTCACAGACACAGTCAAACAGACACACACACACACACAGTCACCCAAACATGCAGTCGCACACACACACAAACAGACCAACACACACACACAGTTAAACACACACACATGCAGACACACTGCTGGATGAGTTCCCCTGGAGTTACAGGAGGCAGGTGAGGGGTAGCTGACACTCAGCTTGCTGGATCGCCTTAAGGAGTCTGAGGAAAGTCGCAGAGTTTTTCCTAAATCAGCCTCTGGGTTCTTTCCCTCTCCCAGGACTGGAGGGTGTGGGGGCGGGGGGAGGAGGAGGAGGAGGAAGTGGTTTTTGTGCACGTGGGCCACACCGAGTCTGGTTGGTGTGGGCTCGATGGACCATGATAGTCCTTCCTCGAATCTCCGCACTGTCCGCCTCACCCCCTCCAGAAGCTCAGGATCGATATGAATGACTAGGAGCAGCAGTAGAAGGCTCTCTGACAAACATAAACATAGAAGATAGGAGCAGGAGTAGGCCATTCGGCCCCTCGAGCCTGCTCCGCCATTCAATGCGATCATGGCTGATCATCCAAGTTCAGTACCCGGTACCTGCTTTCTCCCCATACCCCTTGATCCCTTTAGCCTTAAGAAATATATCCAACTCCTTCTTGAACATATTTAATGAATTGGCCTCTACTGCCTTCTGTGGTAGAGAATTCCACAGGTTCACCACTCTCTGGGTGAAGAAATTCCTCCTCATTTCTGTCCTAAAAGGCCTACCCCTTATCCTTAGACTGTGTCCCCTGGTTCTGGATTCCCCGACCATCGGGAACATCCTCCCTGCATCTAGTCTGTCCAGTCCTGCCAGAATTTTATAAGTTTCAATGAGATTTACTCTCATTCTTCTAAACTCCAGCGAGTACAAGCCCAATCTCTCCTCATACGTCATTCCTGCCATCCCAGGTATCTCCCTGGTGAATCTTCGCTGAACTTCTTCCATGGCAAGAATATCCTTCCTCAGATAAGGCGACCAAAACTGCACACAATACTCAAGGTGTGGTCTCACCAAGGCCCTGTACAACTGTAGCAAGACATCCTTGTTCCTGTACTCAAACCCTCTCGTTATGAAAGCCAACATACCATTTGAACATAAGAACATAAGAAATAGGAGCAGGAGTAGGCCAATCAGCCCCTCGAGCCTGCTCCGCCAATCAGCCCCTCGAGCCTGCTCCGCCATTCAATAAGATCATGGCTGATCTGATCCTAACCACCAATCCACTATCACAGAACCATCTCCTGAATCTAACAGAATTAGACACACGAAATAGGAGCAGGATCAGGCTACACGGCCCCTGGGCCCGCTCCGCTACCCACAGGGCCATGACCGATCCGAACCTAGACTCATGTCCAAATTCCTGCCCGCTCCCCGTAACCCTTAATTCCCTTTACTTCTCGGAAGCTGTCTATTTCTGTTTTAAATTTATGCAATGATGTAGCTTCTACAGCTTTTTGGGGCAGCATATTCCATGGACCTACCACCCTCTGAGTGAAGTAGTTCCTCCTCATCTCAGTTTTGAAAGAGCAGCCCCTTATTCTAAGACTATGCCTTCTTACCCGCCTGCTGCACCTGCATGCTTACCTTCAGCGACTGGTGCACAAGGACACCCAGGTCTCGTTGCACTTCCCCTTCTCCCAATCTATTGCCATTCAGATAATAATCTGCCTTCCTGTTTTTGCCACCAAAGTGGATAACCTCACATTTATCCACGTTATATTGCATCTGCCATGCTTCTGCCCAATCACCCAACCTGTCCAAATCATCCTGTAGTTTTTTGGCATCCTCCTCACAGCACACGTCCACCCAGCTTTGTGTCATCTGCAAATTTGGAGTTTTACATCTAGTTCCCTTGTCTAGATCATAAATATATATTGTGAATAGCTGGGGTCCAAGGACCGATCCCTGCGGTACCCCACTAGTCACTGCCTCCCACTCGGAAAAAGACCCGTTTATTCCAACTCTTTGCTTTCTATCTGCCAACCAGTTCTCTATCCAAGTCAATACCTTGCCCCCAATCCCATGTGCCTTCACTTTACATGCTAATCTCTTATGTGGGACCTTATCGAAAGTCCAAATACACCACATCCACTGGTTCTCCCTTATCTATTTTACGATTTACATCCTCAAAAAATTTCAGTAGATTAGTCAAGCACGATTTACCTTTTGCAAATCCATGTTGACTTTGTCCGATCCTGTCACTGTTTTCCAAGTGATCTGCTATTACATCTTTTATAATGGACTCTAGCATTTTCCCCACTACCGATGTCAGGCTTACCGGTCTGTAATTCCCTGTTTTCTCTCTACCACCTTTTTTGAATAGTGGGGTAACATTAGCTACCCTCCAATCCATGGGTACTGTTCCAGATTACATCGAATGTTGGAAGATGATCAGCAATGCATCTACTATTTCTAGGGCCACTTCCTTAAGTACCCTAGGATGTAGATTATCAGGCCCTGGGGATTTATCGGCCTTCAATCCCATCAATTTCCCTAACACCATTTCCCTACAAATACTGATTTCATTCAGTTCCTCCCTTTCATCAGACCCTATGTTCCCCAACATTTCTGGGAGGTTATTTGTGTCCTTCTTTGTGAAGACAGAACCAAAATATGTATTTAATTGGTCTGCCATTTCTTTGTTCCCCATTATAAATTCCCCTGATTCTGACTGCAAGGGACCTTTCTTAATTAATCCCTTTGTCCTCCTTTGTTGAATCCTAAACTGCTCCCAATCCTCTGGATTACTGCTTTTTCTGGCCAATTTATATGTCCTCTCCTTGGATCTTATGCTATCCCTAATTTCCCTCGTTAGCCACGGTTGAGTCACCTTTTTTGTTTTATTTTTATGCCAAACTGGGATGAACAAATTCTGTAGTTCATCCATGCTGTCTTTGAATGTTTGCCATTGCCTATCCACCGTTAACCCTTTGAGTGACATTCCCCAATCAATCCTACCTAATTCGCGCCTCAGACCATCGTAGTTACTTTATTTAAATTCAGGACCCTAGTCTCTGAGTCAACTACTTCATTCTCCATCTTAATGAAGGGGGTGGGTCGCAGGAAGCCCAGTGTGGCCCTTGGAATCCCAATTCTGTAATGGCCAGGATGCAACAGAAGCCTCATGATGTTCTTGGGCTGTTGGCAATTTAGTGGCTCGTTGCTGCACTGGCCAGTCTGTGACTGATCAACCCTTACAGGCACAGAGTGCTAACTGGCACAGTTTGAGCTCAGACTGGAGTCTTGTACTTTATGGTCCCCGCTCCATGCTGAAGGGCTTTGCTCACTGCTTCTCTTCCTTACCTTCACTACACCCTGCTTTCTTTTAGGAAAGTTTGCAACTTTAAAAAAAATTAAGAGCCCTTGGTGAAGAGCCAAGGCCCATAGTGCAGAGGAAGGTAGGAACATTGCCACAGGAACAGGCCATTCAGCCCCTTGAGCCTGTCCCACTATTCAATGAGATCACGGCTGATCTGTATCTGAACTCCATCGACCCGCCTTGGTTCCAGAACCTTCATGCCCTTGCCTAACAAGAATCTGACCCATCTCAATTTTGAAACTTTCAATTGAACCCCAGCCTCAACAGTTTTTTGGGGAGAGAGATCCAGATTTCCACGACCCTTTGTGTGAAGAAGTGCTTCCTGACATCACCCCTGAATGGCCTAGCTCGAATTTTAAGGTTATCCCCCCTTGTCCTGGACTCCCACCACCAGAGGAAATAGTTCCTCTCTATTTTCCCTATCGAATCCTTTAATCATCTTAAGCAGCTCAATTAGATCAAACCCCACTCCAGAACATGAGCACATAGTCTAAGCACTCACTCTAGTGCAGTTGTGGGAGAGCATTGACTGTCGGAGGTGTTAACTCAAGGTCCCAGTCCACCTGTTCAGGTGGATGTAAAAGATCACACGACATTATTCGAAAAGCAGGGGAGTTCTCCCCGGTGCCCTGGCCAATATTTATCCCTCAACCAACACCATCAAAAACAGATGATCTGGTCATTATCTCATTGCTGTTTGTGGGAGCTTGCTGTGTGCAACTTGGCTGCTGAGTTTCCTACATTACAACAGTGACTACACTTCAAAAGTACTGTGTTTGCTGTGAGGTGTTTTGGGATGTCCTGAGGTTATGAAAGGCACAGTATCAATTCAACTTCCTTACTTCTTACTCTTGTTCTAAAATTGGTTCCGAGGAAGCTGTTAGTTATTGTCTCTCTAGCTTAATATGTCCGGGTCGAGAATGTCCCCAGCCCTGGTTCTACACATACCACTTCAAAGGGAGCTGCCTGGCCGTTGCTTATCAAGTGTTGGTAACAGGGACCAGTGCTAGTAATCAGCGGATTCCCTTACACTGCCAGCTATGACCAATGCATTGGGTTTGCATGCAAGACTCTCACAGACTGCGTGCGCCCTGAAGCAGTACAAATTGCTGACCTGCAGACTTCCCAGATAACCGTGGGACTTCATCTGATTGATGGGTCGGTCACAGCAATTTATCTTTTCCAATGGGTCAACTTCAATAAATTGAATAATCTCTGTATCAGCCTGGATCAAAGGAAAACAATTGTATCCTTGGGGCTGGATAACTTAGCAGTCGGGATGTGGGCAGAGAGTGGGGCAGGGGGATGAGTTCTGGGTTGCTCTGGTGTAGAGCTGGCATTGACATCTCGGTTCGAATAGCCTCCTTCTGTGCTGTAAACTTCCACAGTGCAAAATGTTCCTCCATTACCTTCTTGCAAGGAGAAAGGGTGAATGAAGACCATCGAGGGACTCCACCGGCTCCGCTCTTACATTCAAACTGTTCAACAACATATGGTTCAAGTCGTTTACATTACCACCGAGTGGCTACAATACCATGGCCGAGAAATGTATCTTGGGTGGCACAAAACGGGCGGTATTGGATTAGCCAGTTCTTTTACTGCACTGGAACAGAGTATCAGACACTGTGAATCACGGGCGGTATCAGATCGGCTGGTTCTTTTACTGCACTGGAACAGTGTATCAGACACTGTGAATCACGGGCGGTATCAGATCGGCCGGTTCTATTACTGCACTGGAACAGAGTATCAGACACTGTGAATAACGGGCGGTATCAGATCGGCCGGTTCTATTACTGCACTGGAACAGAGTATCAGGCACAGTAAATAAAGGGCGGTATCAGATCGGCCGGTTCTATTACTGCACTGGAATAGAGTATCAGGCACTGTGAATAACGGGCGGTATCAGATCGGGCGGTTCTATTACTGCACTGGAACAGAGTATCAGACACTGTGATTAAAGGGCGGTATCAGATCGGCCGGCTCTATTACTGCACTGGAACAGATTATAAGACACTGTGAATCACGGGCGGTATCAGATTGGCCGGCTCTATTACTGCACTGGAACAGAGTATAAGAAACTGTGAATAACGGGCGGTATCAGATCGGCCGGTTCTATTACTACACTGGAACAGAGTATCAGGCACTGTGAATAACGGGCGGTATCAGATCGGCCAGTTCATTACTGCACTGGAACAGACTGTAAGGCACTGTGAATAACGGGCGGTATCAGAGCGGCCGGTTCTATTACTGCACTGGAACAGAGTATCAGACACTGCGAATAACGAGCGGTATCAGATCGGCTGGTTCTATTACTGCACTGGAACAGAGTAACAGACACTGTGAATATCGGGCGGTATCAGATTGGCCGGTTCTAGTACTGCACTGGAACAGAGTATCAGACACTGAATAATTGGAGATATCAAATTGGCCGGTTCTATTACTGCACTGGAACAGAGTATCAGGCACAGTGAATAACAGGCGGTATCAGATCGGCCAGTGCCACTGACTGCACTAGAGTATCAGGCACAGTGAATAACGGGCGGTATCAGATCGGCCGGTGCCACTGACTGCACTGGAACAGAGTATCAGGCACTGTGAATAACGGGCGGTATCAGATCGGCCGGTTCTATTACTGCACTGGAACAGAGTATCAGACACTTTGAATAACGGGCGGTATCAGAACGGCCGGTTCTATTTCTACACTGGAACAGAGTATCAGGCACTGTGAATAACTGGCGGTATCAGATCGGCTGGTTCTATTACTGCACTGGAACAGAATGTCAGGCACTGTGAATAACGGGCAGTATCAGATCGGCCGGTTCTATTACTGCACTGGAACAGAGTATCAGGCACAGTGAGTAACGGGCGGTATCAGATCGGCCGGTTCTATTACTGCACTGGAACAGAGTATCAGACACTGTGAATAACGGGCATTATCAGATCAGCCGGTTCCACTGACTGCACTGGAACAGAGTATCAGGCACTGTGAATAACGGGCAGCATCAGATCGGTCGGTTCTATTACTGCACTGGAACAGAGTATCAGGCACAGTGAATAACGGGCATTATCAGATCGGCCGTTTCTATTACTGCACTGGAACAGAGTATCAGACACTGTGAATAACGGGCGGTATCAGATCGGCCGGTTCCACTGACTGCACTGTAACAGAGTATCTGGCACTGTGAATAATGGGCGGCATCAGATCGGCCGGTTTTATTGCTGCACTGGAATTGATAATCAGACACTGAATAATGGGCGGTATCAGATTGGCCGGTTCCACTGACTGCACTGGAACACCGTATGAAACAATGTGAATAACGGACGGTATCAGATCAGCTGGTTCTATTACTGCACTGGAACAGAGTATAAGGCACTGTGAATAACAGGCGGTATCAGATCGGCCGGTTCTATTACTGCACTGGAACAGAGTATCAGACACTGTGAATAACGGGCGGTATGAGATCGGCCGGTTCTATTGCTGCACTGGAACAGAGTATAAGGCACTGTGAATAACGGGCGGTATCAGATCGGCCGGTTCTATTACTGCACTGGAACAGAGTATCAGGCACTGTGAATAACGGGCGGTATCAGATCGGCCGGTTCTACTACTGCACTGGAACAGAGTATCAGACACTGTGAATAACGGGCGGTATCAGATTGGCCGGTTCTATTACTGCACTGGAACAGAGTATCAGACACTGTGAATAACGGGCGGTATCAGTTCAGCCGGTTCTATTACTACACTGGAACAGAGTATCAGACACTGTGAATAACGGGCGGTATCAGTTCGGCCGGTTCTATTACTACACTGGAACAGAGTATCAGACACTGTGAATAACAGGCGGTATCAGATCGGGCGGTTCTATTACTGCACTGGAACAGAGTATCAGACACTGTGAATAACGGGCGGTATCTGATCGGCCGGCTCTATTACTGCACTGGCACAGAGTATAAGGCACTGTGAATCACGGGCGGTATCAGATCGGCCGGTTCTATTACTGCACTGGAACAGAGTATCAGACACTGTGAATGACAGGCGGTATCAGATCGGGCGGTTCTATTACTGCACTGGAACAGAGTATCAGACACTGTGAATAACAGGCGGTATCAGATCGGCCGGTTCTATTACTGAACTGGAACAGAGTATAAGGCACTGTGAATAACGGGCGGTATCAGATCGGCCGGTTCTATTACTGCACTGGAACAGAGTATAAGGCACTGTGAATAACGGGCGGTATCAGATCGGCCGGTTCTATTACTGCACTGGAACAGAGTATCAGACACTGTGAATAACGGGCGGTATCAGATCGGCCGGTTCTATTACTGCACTGGAACAGAGTATCAGACACTGTGAATAACGGGCGGTATCAGATCGGCCGGTTTATTACTGCACTGTAACAGAGTATCAGGCACTGTGAATAACGGGCGGTATCAGATCGGCCGGTTCTACTATTGCACTGGAACAGAGTATCAAACACTGTGAATAACGGGCGGTATCAGATCGGCCGGTTCTATTACTGCACTGGAACAGAGTATCAGGCACTGTGAATAACTGGCGGTATCAGATCGGCTGGTTCTATTACTGCACTGGAACAGAATGTCAGGCACTGTGAATAACGGGCAGTATCAGATCGGCCGGTTCTATTACTGCACTGGAACAGAGTATCAGGCACAGTGAGTAACGGGCGGTATCAGATCGGCCGGTTCTATTACTGCACTGGAACAGAGTATCAGACACTGTGAATAACGGGCATTATCAGATCAGCCGGTTCCACTGACTGCACTGGAACAGAGTATCAGGCACTGTGAATAACGGGCAGCATCAGATCGGTCGGTTCTATTACTGCACTGGAACAGAGTATCAAGCACAGTGAATAACGGGCATTATCAGATCGGCCGTTTCTATTACTGCACTGGAACAGAGTATCAGACACTGTGAATAACGGGCGGTATCAGATCGGCCGGTTCCACTGACTGCACTGTAACAGAGTATCTGGCACTGTGAATAATGGGCGGCATCAGATCGGCCGGTTTTATTGCTGCACTGGAATTGATAATCAGACACTGAATAATGGGCGGTATCAGATTGGCCGGTTCCACTGACTGCACTGGAACACCGTATGAAACAATGTGAATAACGGACGGTATCAGATCAGCTGGTTCTATTACTGCACTGGAACAGAGTATAAGGCACTGTGAATAACAGGCGGTATCAGATCGGCCGGTTCTATTACTGCACTGGAACAGAGTATCAGACACTGTGAATAACGGGCGGTATGAGATCGGCCGGTTCTATTGCTGCACTGGAACAGAGTATAAGGCACTGTGAATAACGGGCGGTATCAGATCGGCCGGTTCTATTACTGCACTGGAACAGAGTATCAGGCACTGTGAATAACGGGCGGTATCAGATCGGCCGGTTCTACTACTGCACTGGAACAGAGTATAAGACACTGTGAATAACGGCCGGTATCAGATTGGCCGGTTCTATTACTGCACTGGAACAGAGTATCAGACACTGTGAATAACGGGCGGTATCAGTTCAGCCGGTTCTATTACTACACTGGAACAGAGTATCAGACACTGTGAATAACGGGCGGTATCAGTTCGGCCGGTTCTATTACTACACTGGAACAGAGTATCAGACACTGTGAATAACGGGCATTATCAGATCGGCCGTTTCTATTACTGCACTGGAACAGAGTATCAGACACTGTGAATAACGGGCGGTATCAGATCGGCCGGTTCCACTGACTGCACTGTAACAGAGTATCTGGCACTGTGAATAATGGGCGGCATCAGATCGGCCGGTTTTATTGCTGCACTGGAATTGATAATCAGACACTGAATAATGGGCGGTATCAGATCGGCCGGTTCTATTACTGCACTGGAACAGAGTATAAGGCACTGTGAATAACGGGCGGTTTCAGATCGGCCGGTTCTATTACTGCACTGGAACAGAGTATCAGACACTGTGAATAACGGGCGGTATCAGATCGGCCGGTTCTATTACTGCACTGGAACAGAGTATCAGTCACTGTGAATAACGGGCGGCAACAGATCGGCCGGTTCCAATGACTGCACTGGAACAGAGTATCAGTCATTGTGAATAACGGGCGGTATCAGATCGGCCGGTTCTATTACTGCACTGGAATAGAGTATCAGGCACTGTGATTAACGGGCGGTATCAGATCAGCTGGTTCTATTACTGCACTGGAACAGAGTCTAAGGCACTGTGAATAACGGGCGGTATCAGGTAGGCCGGTTCTATTACTGCACTGGAACAGAGTATCAGACACTGTGAATAACGGGCGGTATCAGATCGGCCGGTTCTATTACTGCACTGGAACAGAGTATCAGACACTGTGAATAACGGGCGGTATCAGATCGGCCGGTTCTATTACTGCACTGGAACAGAGTATCAGTCACTGTGAATAACGGGCGGCAACAGATCGGCCGGTTCCAATGACTGCACTGGAACAGAGTATCAGTCATTGTGAATAACGGGCGGTATCAGATCGGCCGGTTATATTACTGCACTGGAATAGAGTATCAGGCACTGTGATTAACGGGCGGTATCAGATCAGCTGGTTCTATTACTGCACTGGAACAGAGTATCAGACACTGAATAATTGGCGATATCAAATTGGCCGGTTCCACTGACTGCACTGGAACAGAGTATCAGGCACAGTGAATAACGGGCGGTATCAGATCGGCCAGTGCCACTGACTGCACTGGAACAGAGTATCAGGCACTGTGAATAACGGGCGGTATCAGATCGGCCGGTGCCACTGACTGCACTGGAACAGAGTATCAGGCACTGTGAATAACGGGCGGTATCAGATCGGCCGGTTCTATTACTACACTGGAACAGAGTATCAGGCACCGTGAATAACGGGCAGTATCAGATTGGCCGGTTCCACTACAGCACTGGAACAGAGTATCAGGCACATTGAATAACGGGCGGTATCAGACTGGCCGGTTCTATTACTGCACTGGAACAGAGTATAAGGCACTGTGAATAACGGGCGGTATCAGATCGGCCGGTTCTATTACTGCACTGGAACAGAGTATAAAGCACTGTGAATAACGGGCGGTATCAGATCGGCCGGTTCTATTACTGCACTGGAACAGATTATCAGACACTGTGAATAACGGACGGTATCTGATCGGCCGGCTCTATTACTGCACTGGAACAGAGTATCAGACACTGTGAGTAACGGGCGGTATCAGACTGGCCGGTTCTATTACTGCACTGGAACAGAGTATCAGACACTGTGAATAACGGGCGGTATCAGATCGGCCGGTTCGACTACTGCACTGGAACAGAGTATCAGACACTGTGAGTAACGGGCGGTATCAGAGCGGCCGGTTCTATTACTGCACTGGAACAGAGTATCAGACACTGTGAATAACGGGCGGTATCAGATCAGCCGGTTCTACTACTGCACTGGAACAGAGTATCAGTCACTGTGAATAACGGGCGGTATCAGATCGGCCGGTTCCACTGACTGCACTGGAACAGAGTATCAGGCACTGTGATTAACGGGCGGTATTAGATCAGCTGGTTCTATTACTGCACTGGAACAGAGTATCAGACACTGAATAATTGGCGATATCAAATTGGCCGGTTCCACTGGCTGCACTGGAACAGAGTATCAGGCACAGTGAATAACGGGCGGTATCAGATCGGCCAGTGCCACTGACTGCACTGGAACAGAGTATCAGGCACTGTGAATAACGGGCGGTATCAGATCGGCCGGTGCCACTGACTGCACTGGAACAGAGTATCAGGCACTGTGAATAACGGGCGGTATCAGATCGGCCGGTTCTATTACTGCACTGGAACAGAGCATCAGACACTGTGAATAACGGGCGGTATCAGATCGGCCGGCTCTATTACTGCACTGGAACAGAGCATCAGACACTGTGAATAACGGGCGGTATCAGATCGGCCGGCTCTATTTCTGCACTGGAACAGATTATAAGACACTGTGAATCACGGGCGGTATCAGATCGGCCGGTTCTATTACTGCACTGGAACAGAGCATCAGACACTGTGAATAACGTGCGGTATCAGATCGGCCGGCTCTATTACTGCACTGGAACAGATTATAAGACACTGTGAAACACGGGCGGTATCAGATCGGCCGGTTCTATTACTGCACTGGAACAGAGTATCAGACACTGTGAATAACGGGCGGTATCAGATCGGCCGGTTCTATTACTGCACTGGAACAGAGTATCAGACACTGTGAATAACGGGCGGTATCAGATCGGCCGGCTCTATTACTGCACTGGAACAGATTATAAGACACTGTGAATCACGGGCGGTATCAGATCGGCCGGTTCTATTACTGCATTGGAACAGAGTATCAGGCACTGTGAACAACGGGCAGAATCAGATCGGCTGGTTCTATTACTGCACTGGAACAGAGTATCAGACACTGTGAATAACGGGCAGTATCAGATTGGCCGGTTCTACTACTGCACTGGAACAGAGTATCAGGCACAGTGAATAACGGGCGGTATCAGATCGGCCGGTTCTATTACTACACTGGAACAGAGTATCAGGCACTGTGAATAACGGGCGGTATCAGATCGGCCGGTTCTATTACTGCACTGGAACAGAGTATCAGACACTGAATAACGGGCAGTATCAGATCAGCCGGTTCTATTACTGCACTGGAACAGAGTATCAGACACTGAATAACGGGCAGTATCAGATCGGCCGGTTCCACCGACTGCACTGTAACAGAGTATCAGGCACTGTGAATAATGGGCGGTATCAGATTGGCCGGTTCCACTGACTGCACTGGAACACCGTATGAAACAATGTGAATAACGGACGGTATCAGATCAGCTGGTTCTATTACTGCACTGGAACAGAGTATCAGGCACTGTGAATAACGGCCGGTATCAGAGCGGCCGGTTCTATTACTGCACTGGAACAGAGTATCAGGCACTGTGAATAACGGGCGGTATCAGATCGGCTGGTTCTATTACTGCACTGGAACAGAGTAACAGACACTGTGAATATCGGGCGGTATCAGATTGGCCGGTTCTAGTACTGCACTGGAACAGAGCATCAGACACTGTGAATAACGGGCAGAATCAGATCGGCCGGTTCTATTGCTGCACTGGAACAGAGTATCAAACACTGTGAATAACGGGCGGTATCAGATCGGCCGGTTCTATTACTGCACTGGAACAGAGTATCAGACACTGAATAATTGGCGATATCAAATTGGCCGGTTCCACTGACTGCACTGGAACAGAGTATCAGACACTGTGAATAACGGGCGGTATCAGATCGGCCGGCTCTATTACTGCACTGGAACAGAGTATGAGGCACTGTGAATAACGGGCGGTATGAGATTGGCCGGTTCTATTACTGCACTGGAACAGAGTCTGAGGCACTGTGAATAACGGGCGGTATCAGATCGGCCGGCTCTATTACTGCACTGGAACAGAGTTTAAGCCACTGTGAATAACGGGCGGTATCAGATCGGCCGGTTCTATTACTACACTGGAACAGAGTATCAGACACTGTGAATAACGGGTGGTGTCAGATCGGCCGGTTCTATTACTGCACTGGAACAGGCTATCAGGCACTGTGAATAACGGGCGGTATCAAATCGGCCGGTTCTAATACTGCACTGGAACAGATTATAAGACACTGTGAATAACGGGCGGGATCAGATCGGCTGGTTCTATTACTGCACTGGAACAGAGTAACAGACACTGTGAATATCGGGCGGTATCAGATTGGCCGGTTCTAGTACTGCACTGGAACAGAGTATCAGACACTGAATAATGGGCGGTATCAGATTGGCCGGTTCCACAGACTGCACTGGAACAGAGTATCAGACACTGTGAATAACAGGCGGTATCAGATTGGCCAGTGCCACTGACTGCACTGGAACAGAGTATCAGGCACAGTGAATAACGGGCGGTATCAGATCGGCCGGTTCTATTACTGCACTGGAACAGAGTATCAGACACTTTGAATAACGGGCGGTATCAGAACGGCCGGTTCTATTTCTACACTGGAACAGAGTATCAGGCACTGTGAATAACGGGCAGAATCAGATCGGCTGGTTCTATTAGTGCACTGGAACAGAGTATCAGGCACTGTGAATAACGGGCAGTATCAGATTGGCCGGTTCTACTACTGCACTGGAACAGAGTATCAGGCACAGTGGGTAACGGGCGGTATCAGATCGGCCGCTTCTATTACTGCACTGGAACAGAGTATCAGACACTGCGAATAACGGGCGGTATCAGATCGGCCGGTTCTATTACTGCACTGGAACAGAGTATCGGACACTGTGAATAACGGGCGGTATCAGATCGTCCGGCTCTCTTACTGCACTGGAACAGAGTATCAGGCACTGTGAATAACGGGTGTTATCAGATCGGCCGGTTCTATTACTGCACTGGAACAGAGTATCAGACACTGTAACGGGCGGTATCAGATTGGCCGGTTCCACTGACTGCACTGGAACAGAGTTCAGGCAATGTGAATAACGGGCGGTATCTGTTCAGCCGGTTCTGTTACTGCACTGGGACAGAGTATCAGACACTGTAATGGGCGGTATCAGATCGGCCGGTTCTATTACGACACTGGAACAGAGTATCAGACACTGTAACTGGTGGTATCAGATCGGCCGGCTCTATTACTGCACTGGAACAGAGTATCAGGCACAGTGAATAACGGACGGTATCAGATCGGCCGGTTCTATTACTGCACTGGAACAGAGTAACAGACACTGTGAATATCGGGCGGTATCAGATTGGCCGGTTCTAGCGCTGCACTGGAACAGAGTATCAGACACTGAATAATGGGCGGTATCAGATTGGCCGGTTCCACTGACGGCACTGGAACAGAGTATGAGACACTGAATAACGGGCGGTATCAGATCGGCTGGCTCTATTACTGCACTGGAACAGAGTATCAGACACTGTGAATAACGGGCGTTATCAGATCGGCTGGTTCTCTTACTGCACTGGAACAGAGCATCAGGCACTGTGAATAACGGGCGGTATCAGATCGGCCAGTTCTATTACTGCACTGGAACAGAGTATCAGGCACTGTGAATAACGGGCGGTATCAGATCGGCCGGTTCTATTACTGCACTGGAACAGAGTATCAGGCACCGTGAATAACGGGCGGTATCAGATCGGCCGGTTCCACTGACTGCACTGTAACAGAGTATCAGGCACTGTGAATAACGGGCGGTATCAGATCGGCTGGCTCTATTACTGCACTGGAACAGAGTATCAGACACTGTAACAGGCGGTATCAGATCGGCCGTTTCCACTGACGGCACTGGAACAGAGTATCAGACACTGAATAACGGGCAGTATCAGATTGGCTGGTACTACGACTGCACTGGAACAGAGTATCAGGCACAGTGAGTAACGGGCGGTATCAGATCGGCCGGTTCTATTACTGCACTGGAACAGTGTATCAGACACCGTGAATAACGGGCGGTATCAGATCAGCCGGTTCTATTACTGCACTGGAACAGAGTATCAGGCACTGTGTATAACGGGCGGTATTAGATCGGCTGGCTCTATTACTGCACTGGAACACAGTAACAGACACTGTGAATAACGGGCGGTATCAGATCGGCCGGTTCTATTACTGCACTGGAACAGAGTATCAGACACTGTGAATAACGGGCGGTATCAGATCGGCCGGCTCTATTACTGCACTGGAACAGATTATAAGACACTGTGAATCACGGGCGGTATCAGATCGGCCGGTTCTATTACTGCACTGGAACAGAGTATCAGACACTGTGAATAACGGGCGGTATCAGATCGGCCGGTTCTATTACTACACTGGAACAGAGTATCAGGCACTGTGAATAACGGGCGGTATCAGATTGGCCAGTTCTAGTGCTGCACTGGAACAGAGTATCAGACACTGAATAATGGGCGGTATCAGATTGGCCGGTTCCACTGACGGCACTGGAACAGAGTATCAGACACTGAATAACGGGCGGTATCAGATCGGCTGGCTCTATTACTGCACTGGAACAGAGTATCAGACACTGTGAATAACGGGCGTTATCAGATCGGCTGGTTCTCTTACTGCACTGGAACAGAGCATCAGGCACTGTGAATAACGGGCGGTATCAGATCGGCCGGTTCTATTACTGCACTGGAACAGAGTATCAGGCACTGTGAATAACGGGCGGTATCAGATCGGCCGGTTCTATTACTGCAGTGGAACAGAGTATCAGGCACCGTGAATAACGGGCGGCATCAGATCGGCTGGCTCTATTACTGCACTCGAACAGAGTATCAGACACTGTAACGGGCGGTATCAGATCGGCCGTTTCCACTGACGGCACTGGAACAGAGTATCAGACACTGAATAACGGGCAGTATCAGATCGGCCGGTTCTATTACTGCACTGGAACAGAGTATCAGACACTGTAACGGGCGGTATCAGATCGGCCGGTATTATTGCTGCACTGGAATTGAGAATCAGACACTGAATAATGGGCGGTATCAGATTGGCCGGTTCCACTGACTGCACTGGAACACCGTATGAAACAATGTGAATAACGGGCGGTATCAGATCGGCCGGTTCTATTATTACACTGGAACAGAGTATCAGGCACTGTGAATAACGGGCGGTATCAGATCGGCCGGTTCTACTACTGCACTGGAACAGAGTATCAGGCACTGTGAATAACGGGCGGTATCAGATCGGCTGGTTCTATTACTGCACTGGAACAGAGTATCAGGCACGGTGAATAACGGGCGGTATGAGATCGGCTGGTTCCACTGACTGCACTGGAACAGAGTATCAACCAATGTGAATAACGGGCGGTATGAGATCGGCCGGTTGTATTACTGTACTGGAACAGAGTATCAGGCACTGTGAATAACGGGCGGTATCAGATCGGCCAGTTCTATTACTGCACTGGAACAGAGTATCAGACACTGTGAACATCGGGCGGTATCAGATCAGCCGGTTCTATTTCTACACTGGAACAGAGTATCAGACACTATGAATAACGGGCGGTATCAGATCGGCCGGTTCTATTTCTACACTGGAACAGAGTATCAGACACTATGAATAACGGGCGGTATCAGAACGGCCGGTTCTATTTCTACACTGGAACAGAGTATCAGGCACTGTGAATAACGGGCGGTATCAGATCGAGTGATTCTATTACTGCACTGGAACAAAGTATCAGGCACTCTGAATAACGGGCAGTATCAGATTGGCTGGTACTACTACTGCACTGGAACAGAGTAGCAGGCACAGTGAGTAACGGGCGGTATCAGATCGGCTGGCTCTATTACTGCACTGGAACACAGTAACAGACACTGTGAATAACGGGCGGTATCAGATCGGCCGGTTCTATTACTACACTGGAACAGAGTATCAGACACTATGAATAACGGGCGGTATCAGAACGGCCGGTTCTATTTCTACACTGGAACAGAGTATCAGGCACTATGAATAACGGGCGGTATCAGATCGAGTGATTCTATTACTGCACTGGAACAAAGTATCAGGCACTCTGAATAACGGGCAGTATCAGATTGGCTGGTACTACTACTGCACTGGAACAGAGTAGCAGGCACAGTGAGTAACGGGCGGTATCAGATCGGCTGGCTCTATTACTGCACTGGAACACAGTAACAGACACTGTGAATAACGGGCGGTATCAGATCGGCCGGTTCTATTACTACACTGGAACAGAGTATCAGACACTGTGAATAACGGGTGGTGTCAGATCGGCCGGTTCTATTACTGCACTGGAACAGGCTATCAGGCACTGTGAATAACGGGCGGTATCAAATCGGCCGGTTCTAATACTGCACTGGAACAGATTATAAGACACTGTGAATAACGGGCGGGATCAGATCGGCTGGTTCTATTACTGCACTGGAACAGAGTAACAGACACTGTGAATATCGGGCGGTATCAGATTGGCCGGTTCTAGTACTGCACTGGAACAGAGTATCAGACACTGAATAATGGGCGGTATCAGATTGGCCGGTTCCACAGACTGCACTGGAACAGAGTATCAGACACTGTGAATAACAGGCGGTATCAGATCGGCCGGTTCCACTGACTGCACTGGAACAGAGTATCAGTCACTGTGAATAACGGGCGGTATCAGATCGGCCGGTTCTACTACTGCACTGGAACAGATTATCAGGCACTGTGAGTAACGGGCGGTATCAGATCGGCCGGTTCCATTACTGCACTGGAATAGAGTATCAGGCACTGTGATTAACGGGCGATATCAGATCGGCCGGTTCTATTACTACACTGGAACAGAGTATCAGACACTGTGAATAACGGGTGGTGTCAGATCGGCCGGTTCTATTACTGCACTGGAACAGGCTATCAGGCACTGTGAATAACGGGCGGTATCAAATCGGCCGGTTCTAATACTGCACTGGAACAGATTATAAGACACTGTGAATAACGGGCGGGATCAGATCGGCTGGTTCTATTACTGCACTGGAACAGAGTAACAGACACTGTGAATATCGGGCGGTATCAGATTGGCCGGTTCTAGTACTGCACTGGAACAGAGTATCAGACACTGAATAATGGGCGGTATCAGATTGGCCGGTTCCACAGACTGCACTGGAACAGAGTATCAGACACTGTGAATAACAGGCGGTATCAGATTGGCCAGTGCCACTGACTGCACTGGAACAGAGTATCAGGCACAGTGAATAACGGGCGGTATCAGATCGGCCGGTTCTATTACTGCACTGGAACAGAGTATCAGACACTTTGAATAACGGGCGGTATCAGAACGGCCGGTTCTATTTCTACACTGGAACAGAGTATCAGGCACTGTGAATAACGGGCAGAATCAGATCGGCTGGTTCTATTAGTGCACTGGAACAGAGTATCAGGCACTGTGAATAACGGGCAGTATCAGATTGGCCGGTTCTACTACTGCACTGGAACAGAGTATCAGGCACAGTGGGTAACGGGCGGTATCAGATCGGCCGCTTCTATTACTGCACTGGAACAGAGTATCAGACACTGCGAATAACGGGCGGGATCAGATCGGCCGGCTCTCTTACTGCACTGGAACAGAGTATCAGGCACTGTGAATAACGGGTGTTATCAGATCGGCCGGTTCTATTACTGCACTGGAACAGAGTATCAGACACTGTAACGGGCGGTATCAGATTGGCCGGTTCCACTGACTGCACTGGAACAGAGTTCAGGCAATGTGAATAACGGGCGGTATCTGTTCAGCCGGTTCTGTTACTGCACTGGGACAGAGTATCAGACACTGTAATGGGCGGTATCAGATCGGCCGGTTCTATTACGACACTGGAACAGAGTATCAGACACTGTAACTGGTGGTATCAGATCGGCCGGCTCTATTACTGCACTGGAACAGAGTATCAGGCACAGTGAATAACGGACGGTATCAGATCGGCTGGTTCTATTACTGCACTGGAACAGAGTAACAGACACTGTGAATATCGGGCGGTATCAGATTGGCCGGTTCTAGCGCTGCACTGGAACAGAGTATCAGACACTGAATAATGGGCGGTATCAGATTGGCCGGTTCCACTGACGGCACTGGAACAGAGTATCAGACACTGAATAACGGGCGGTATCAGATCGGCTGGCTCTATTACTGCACTGGAACAGAGTATCAGACACTGTGAATAACGGGCGTTATCAGATCGGCTGGTTCTCTTACTGCACTGGAACAGAGCATCAGGCACTGTGAATAACGGGCGGTATCAGATCGGCCGGTTCTATTACTGCACTGGAACAGAGTATCAGGCACTGTGAATAACGGGCGGTATCAGATCGGCCGGTTCGATTACTGCACTGGAACAGAGTATCAGGCACCGTGAATAACGGGCGGTATCAGATCGGCCGGTTCCACTGACTGCACTGTAACAGAGTATCAGGCACTGTGAATAACGGGCGGTATCAGATCGGCTGGCTCTATTACTGCACTGGAACAGAGTATCAGACACTGTAACAGGCGGTATCAGATCGGCCGTTTCCACTGACGGCACTGGAACAGAGTATCAGACACTGAATAACGGGCAGTATCAGATTGGCTGGTACTACGACTGCACTGGAACAGAGTATCAGGCACAGTGAGTAACGGGCGGTATCAGATCGGCCGGTTCTATTACTGCACTGGAACAGTGTATCAGACACCGTGAATAACGGGCGGTATCAGATCAGCCGGTTCTATTACTGCACTGGAACAGAGTATCAGGCACTGTGTATAACGGGCGGTATTAGATCGGCTGGCTCTATTACTGCACTGGAACACAGTAACAGACACTGTGAATAACGGGCGGTATCAGATCGGCCGGTTCTATTACTGCACTGGAACAGAGTATCAGACACTGTGAATAACGGGCGGTATCAGATCGGCCGGCTCTATTACTGCACTGGAACAGATTATAAGACACTGTGAATCACGGGCGGTATCAGATCGGCCGGTTCTATTACTGCACTGGAACAGAGTATCAGACACTGTGAATAACGGGCGGTATCAGATCGGCCGGTTCTATTACTACACTGGAACAGAGTATCAGGCACTGTGAATAACGGGCGGTATCAGATTGGCCAGTTCTAGTGCTGCACTGGAACAGAGTATCAGACACTGAATAATGGGCGGTATCAGATTGGCCGGTTCCACTGACGGCACTGGAACAGAGTATCAGACACTGAATAACGGGCGGTATCAGATCGGCTGGCTCTATTACTGCACTGGAACAGAGTATCAGACACTGTGAATAACGGGCGTTATCAGATCGGCTGGTTCTCTTACTGCACTGGAACAGAGCATCAGGCACTGTGAATAACGGGCGGTATCAGATCGGCCGGTTCTATTACTGCACTGGAACAGAGTATCAGGCACTGTGAATAACGGGCGGTATCAGATCGGCCGGTTCTATTACTGCAGTGGAACAGAGTATCAGGCACCGTGAATAACGGGCGGCATCAGATCGGCTGGCTCTATTACTGCACTCGAACAGAGTATCAGACACTGTAACGGGCGGTATCAGATCGGCCGTTTCCACTGACGGCACTGGAACAGAGTATCAGACACTGAATAACGGGCAGTATCAGATCGGCCGGTTCTATTACTGCACTGGAACAGAGTATCAGACACTGTAACGGGCGGTATCAGATCGGCCGGTATTATTGCTGCACTGGAATTGAGAATCAGACACTGAATAATGGGCGGTATCAGATTGGCCGGTTCCACTGACTGCACTGGAACACCGTATGAAACAATGTGAATAACGGGCGGTATCAGATCGGCCGGTTCTATTATTACACTGGAACAGAGTATCAGGCACTGTGAATAACGGGCGGTATCAGATCGGCCGGTTCTACTACTGCACTGGAACAGAGTATCAGGCACTGTGAATAACGGGCGGTATCAGATCGGCTGGTTCTATTACTGCACTGGAACAGAGTATCAGGCACGGTGAATAACGGGCGGTATGAGATCGGCTGGTTCCACTGACTGCACTGGAACAGAGTATCAACCAATGTGAATAACGGGCGGTATGAGATCGGCCGGTTGTATTACTGTACTGGAACAGAGTATCAGGCACTGTGAATAACGGGCGGTATCAGATCGGCCAGTTCTATTACTGCACTGGAACAGAGTATCAGACACTGTGAACATCGGGCGGTATCAGATCAGCCGGTTCTATTTCTACACTGGAACAGAGTATCAGACACTATGAATAACGGGCGGTATCAGATCGGCCGGTTCTATTTCTACACTGGAACAGAGTATCAGACACTATGAATAACGGGCGGTATCAGAACGGCCGGTTCTATTTCTACACTGGAACAGAGTATCAGGCACTGTGAATAACGGGCGGTATCAGATCGAGTGATTCTATTACTGCACTGGAACAAAGTATCAGGCACTCTGAATAACGGGCAGTATCAGATTGGCTGGTACTACTACTGCACTGGAACAGAGTAGCAGGCACAGTGAGTAACGGGCGGTATCAGATCGGCTGGCTCTATTACTGCACTGGAACACAGTAACAGACACTGTGAATAACGGGCGGTATCAGATCGGCCGGTTCTATTACTACACTGGAACAGAGTATCAGACACTATGAATAACGGGCGGTATCAGAACGGCCGGTTCTATTTCTACACTGGAACAGAGTATCAGGCACTATGAATAACGGGCGGTATCAGATCGAGTGATTCTATTACTGCACTGGAACAAAGTATCAGGCACTCTGAATAACGGGCAGTATCAGATTGGCTGGTACTACTACTGCACTGGAACAGAGTAGCAGGCACAGTGAGTAACGGGCGGTATCAGATCGGCCGGTTCTATTACTACACTGGAACAGAGTATCAGACACTGTGAATAACGGGTGGTGTCAGATCGGCCGGTTCTATTACTGCACTGGAACAGGCTATCAGGCACTGTGAATAACGGGCGGTATCAAATCGGCCGGTTCTAATACTGCACTGGAACAGATTATAAGACACTGTGAATAACGGGCGGGATCAGATCGGCTGGTTCTATTACTGCACTGGAACAGAGTAACAGACACTGTGAATATCGGGCGGTATCAGATTGGCCGGTTCTAGTGCTGCACTGGAACAGAGTATCAGACACTGAATAATGGGCGGTATCAGATTGGCCGGTTCCACAGACTGCACTGGAACAGAGTATCAGACACTGTGAATAACAGGCGGTATCAGATCGGCCAGTGCCACTGACTGCACTGGAACAGAGTATCAGGCACTTTGAATAACGGGCGGTATCAGAACGGCCGGTTCTATTTCTACACTGGAACAGAGTATCAGGCACTGTGAATAACGGGCAGAATCAGATCGGCTGGTTCTATTACTGCACTGGAACAGAGTATCAGGCACTGTGAATAACGGGCAGTATCAGATTGGCCGGTTCTACTACTGCACTGGAACAGAGTATCAGGCACAGTGGGTAACGGGCGGTATCAGATCGGCCGCTTCTATTACTGCACTGGAACAGAGTATCAGACACTGCGAATAACGGGCGGTATCAGATCGGCCGGTTCTATTACTGCACTGGAACAGAGTATCGGACACTGTGAATAACGGGCGGTATCAGATCGTCCGGCTCTCTTACTGCACTGGAACAGAGTATCAGGCACTGTGAATAACGGGTGTTATCAGATCGGCCGGTTCTATTACTGCACTGGAACAGAGTATCAGACAATGTAACGGGCGGTATCAGATTGGCCGGTTCCACTGACTGCACTGGAACAGAGTTCAGGCAATGTGAATAACGGGCGGTATCTGTTCAGCCGGTTCTGTTACTGCACTGGGACAGAGTATCAGACACTGTAACGGGCGGTATCAGATCGGCCGGTTCTATTACGACACTGGAACAGAGTATCAGACACTGTAACTGGTGGTATCAGATCGGCCGGCTCTATTACTGCACTGGAACAGAGTATCAGGCTCAGTGAATAACGGACGGTATCAGATCGGCCGGTTCTATTACTGCACTGGAACAGAGTAACAGACACTGTGAATATCGGGCGGTATCAGATTGGCCGGTTCTAGCGCTGCACTGGAACAGAGTATCAGACACTGAATAATGGGCGGTATCAGATTGGCCGGTTCCACTGACGGCACTGGAACAGAGTATCAGACACTGAATAACGGGCGGTATCAGATCGGCTGGCTCTATTACTGCACTGGAACAGAGTATCAGACACTGTGAATAACGGGCGTTATCAGATCGGCTGGTTCTCTTACTGCACTGGAACAGAGCATCAGGCACTGTGAATAACGGGCGGTATCAGATCGGCCGGTTCTATTACTGCACTGGAACAGAGTATCAGGCACTGTGAATAACGGGCGGTATCAGATCGGCCGGTTCTATTACTGCACTGGAACAGAGTATCAGGCACCGTGAATAACGGGCGGTATCAGATCGGCCGGTTCCACTGACTGCACTGTAACAGAGTATCAGGCACTGTGAATAACGGGCGGTATCAGATCGGCTGGCTCTATTACTGCACTGGAACAGAGTATCAGACACTGTAACAGGCGGTATCAGATCGGCCGTTTCCACTGACGGCACTGGAACAGAGTATCAGACACTGAATAACGGGCAGTATCAGATTGGCTGGTACTACGACTGCACTGGAACAGAGTATCAGGCACAGTGAGTAACGGGCGGTATCAGATCGGCCGGTTCTATTACTGCACTGGAACAGTGTATCAGACACCGTGAATAACGGGCGGTATCAGATCAGCCGGTTCTATTACTGCACTGGAACAGAGTGTCAGGCACTGTGTATAACGGGCGGTATTAGATCGGCTGGCTCTATTACTGCACTGGAACACAGTAACAGACACTGTGAATAACGGGCGGTATCAGATCGGCCGGTTCTATTACTGCACTGGAACAGAGTATCAGACACTGTGAGTAACAGGCGGTATCAGATCGGGTGGTTCTATTACTGCACTGGAACAGAGTATCAGACACTGTGAGTAACAGGCGGTATCAGATCGGCCGGTTCTATTACTACACTGGAACAGAGTATCAGGCACAGTGAATAACAGGCGGTATCAGATCGGCCGGTTCTATTACTGCACTGGAACAGAGTATCAGACACTGTGAGTAACAGGCGGTATCAGATCGGCCGGTTCTATTACTACACTGGAACAGAGTATCAGGCACTGTGAATAACGGGCGGTATCAGATTGGCCAGTTCTTTACTGCACTGGAACAGAGTGTAAGGCACTGTGAATAACGGGCGGTATCAGATCGGCCGGTTTTATTACTGCACTGGAATTGAGAATCAGACACTGAATAATGGGCGGTATCAGATTGGCCGGTTCCACTGACTGCACTGGAACACCGTATGAAACAATGTGAATAACGGGCGGTATCAGATCGGCCGGTTCTATTATTACACTGGAACAGAGTATCAGGCACTGTGAATAACGGGCGGTATCAGATCGGCCGGTTCTACTACTGCACTGGAACAGAGTATCAGGCACGGTGAATAACGGGCGGTATGAGATCGGCTGGTTCCACTGACTGCACTGGAACAGAGTATCAACCAATGTGAATAACGGGCGGTATGAGATCGGCCGGTTGTATTACTGTACTGGAACAGAGTATCAGGCACTGTGAATAACGGGCGGTATCAGATCGGCCAGTTCTATTACTGCACTGGAACAGAGTATCAGACACTGTGAACATCGGGCGGTATCAGATCAGCCGGTTCTATTTCTACACTGGAACAGAGTATCAGACACTATGAATAACGGGCGGTATCAGATCGGCCGGTTCTATTTCTACACTGGAACAGAGTATCAGACACTATGAATAACGGGCGGTATCAGAACGGCCGGTTCTATTTCTACACTGGAACAGAGTATCAGGCACTGTGAATAACGGGCGGTATCAGATCGAGTGATTCTATTACTGCACTGGAACAAAGTATCAGGCACTCTGAATAACGGGCAGTATCAGATTGGCTGGTACTACTACTGCACTGGAACAGAGTAGCAGGCACAGTGAGTAACGGGCGGTATCAGATCGGCTGGCTCTATTACTGCACTGGAACACAGTAACAGACACTGTGAATAACGGGCGGTATCAGATCGGCCGGTTCTATTACTACACTGGAACAGAGTATCAGACACTGTGAATAACGGGTGGTGTCAGATCGGCCGGTTCTATTACTGCACTGGAACAGGCTATCAGGCACTGTGAATAACGGGCGGTATCAAATCGGCCGGTTCTAATACTGCACTGGAACAGATTATAAGACACTGTGAATAACGGGCGGGATCAGATCGGCTGGTTCTATTACTGCACTGGAACAGAGTAACAGACACTGTGAATATCGGGCGGTATCAGATTGGCCGGTTCTAGTGCTGCACTGGAACAGAGTATCAGACACTGAATAATGGGCGGTATCAGATTGGCCGGTTCCACAGACTGCACTGGAACAGAGTATCAGACACTGTGAATAACAGGCGGTATCAGATCGGCCAGTGCCACTGACTGCACTGGAACAGAGTATCAGGCACAGTGAATAACGGGCGGTATCAGATCGGCCGGTGCCACTGACTGCACTGGAACAGAGTATCAGGCACTTTGAATAACGGGCGGTATCAGAACGGCCGGTTCTATTTCTACACTGGAACAGAGTATCAGGCACTGTGAATAACGGGCAGAATCAGATCGGCTGGTTCTATTACTGCACTGGAACAGAGTATCAGGCACTGTGAATAACGGGCAGTATCAGATTGGCCGGTTCTACTACTGCACTGGAACAGAGTATCAGGCACAGTGGGTAACGGGCGGTATCAGATCGGCCGCTTCTATTACTGCACTGGAACAGAGTATCGGACACTGTGAATAACGGGCGGTATCAGATCGTCCGGCTCTCTTACTGCACTGGAACAGAGTATCAGGCACTGTGAATAACGGGTGTTATCAGATCGGCCGGTTCTATTACTGCACTGGAACAGAGTATCAGACACTGTAACGGGCGGTATCAGATTGGCCGGTTCCACTGACTGCACTGGAACAGAGTTCAGGCAATGTGAATAACGGGCGGTATCTGTTCAGCCGGTTCTGTTACTGCACTGGGACAGAGTATCAGACACTGTAACGGGCGGTATCAGATCGGCCGGTTCTATTACGACACTGGAACAGAGTATCAGACACTGTAACTGGTGGTATCAGATCGGCCGGCTCTATTACTGCACTGGAACAGAGTATCAGGCTCAGTGAATAACGGACGGTATCAGATCGGCCGGTTCTATTACTGCACTGGAACAGAGTAACAGACACTGTGAATATCGGGCGGTATCAGATTGGCCGGTTCTAGCGCTGCACTGGAACAGAGTATCAGACACTGAATAATGGGCGGTATCAGATTGGCCGGTTCCACTGACGGCACTGGAACAGAGTATCAGACACTGAATAACGGGCGGTATCAGATCGGCTGGCTCTATTACTGCACTGGAACAGAGTATCAGACACTGTGAATAACGGGCGTTATCAGATCGGCTGGTTCTCTTACTGCACTGGAACAGAGCATCAGGCACTGTGAATAACGGGCGGTATCAGATCGGCCGGTTCTATTACTGCACTGGAACAGAGTATCAGGCACTGTGAATAACGGGCGGTATCAGATCGGCCGGTTCTATTACTGCACTGGAACAGAGTATCAGGCACCGTGAATAACGGGCGGTATCAGATCGGCCGGTTCCACTGACTGCACTGTAACAGAGTATCAGGCACTGTGAATAACGGGCGGTATCAGATCGGCTGGCTCTATTACTGCACTGGAACAGAGTATCAGACACTGTAACAGGCGGTATCAGATCGGCCGTTTCCACTGACGGCACTGGAACAGAGTATCAGACACTGAATAACGGGCAGTATCAGATTGGCTGGTACTACGACTGCACTGGAACAGAGTATCAGGCACAGTGAGTAACGGGCGGTATCAGATCGGCCGGTTCTATTACTGCACTGGAACAGTGTATCAGACACCGTGAATAACGGGCGGTATCAGATCAGCCGGTTCTATTACTGCACTGGAACAGAGTGTCAGGCACTGTGTATAACGGGCGGTATTAGATCGGCCGGCTCTATTACTGCACTGGAACACAGTAACAGACACTGTGAATAACGGGCGGTATCAGATCGGCCGGTTCTATTACTACACTCGAACAGAGTATTAGGCACTGTGAATAACGGGCGGTATCAGATCGGCCGGTTCTATTACTGCACTGGAACAGAGTATCAGGCACTGTAAATAACGGGCGGTATCAGATCGGCCGGTTCTATTACTACACTCGAACAGAGTATTAGGCACTGTGAATAACGGGCGGTATCAGATCGGCCGGTTCTATTACTGCACTGGAACAGAGTATCAGACACTGTGAGTAACAGGCGGTATCAGATCGGGTGGTTCTATTACTGCACTGGAACAGAGTATCAGACACTGTGAATAACGGGCGGTATCAGATCGGCCGGCTCTATTACTGCACTGGAACAGATTATAAGACACTGTGAATAACGGGCGGTATCAGATCGGCCGGCTCTATTACTGCACTGGAACAGATTATAAGACACTGTGAATCACGGGCGGTATCAGATCGGCCGGCTCTATTACTGCACTGGAACAGATTATAAGACACTGTGAATCACGGGCGGTATCAGATCGGCCGGTTCTATTACTGCACTGGAACAGAGTATCAGACACTGTGAATAACGGGCGGTATCAGATCGGCCGGTTCTATTACTACACTGGAACAGAGTATCAGGCACTGTGAATAACGGGCGGCATCAGATCGGCCAGTTCTTTACTGCACTGGAACAGAGTATCAGGCACTGTGAATAACGGGCGGTATCAGATCGGCCGGTTCTATTACTGCACTGGAACACAGTATGAGGCACTGTGAATAACGGGCGGTATCAGATCGGCCGGTTCTATTACTGCACTGGAACAGAGTATCAGGCACTGTGAATAACGGGCGGTATCAGATCGCCTGGTTCTATTACTGCACTGGAACAGAGTAACAGACACTGTGAATATCGGGCGGTATCAGATTGGCCGGTTCTAGTACTGCACTGGAACAGAGTATCAGACACTGAATAATGGGCGGTATCAGATTGGCCGGTTCCACTGACGGCACTGGAACAGAGTATCAGACACTGAATAACGGGCGGTATCAGATCGGCTGGCTCTATTACTGCACTGGAACAGAGTATCAGACACTGTGAATAACGGGCGTTATCAGATCGGCTGGTTCTCTTACTGCACTGGAACAGAGCATCAGGCACTGTGAATAACAGGCGGTATCAGATCGGCCGGTTCTATTACTGCACTGGAACAGAGTATCAGGCACTGTGAATAACGGGCGGTATCAGATCAGCCGGTTCTATTACTGCACTGGAACAGAGTATCAGGCACCGTGAATAACGGGCGGGATCAGATCGGCCGTTTCCACTGACTGCACTGCAACAGAGTATCAGACACTGAATAACGGGCAGTATCAGATCGGCCGGTTCTATTACTGCACTGGAACAGAGTATCAGACACTGTAACGGGCGGTATCAGATCGGCCGGTATTATTGCTGCACTGGAATTGAGAATCAGACACTGAATAATGGGCGGTATCAGATTGGCCAGTTCCACTGACTGCACTGGAACACCGTATGAAACAATGTGAATAACGGACGGTATCAGATCAGCTGGTTCTATCACTGCACTGGAACAGAGTATCAGGCACTGTGAATAACGGGCGGTATCAGATCGGCCGGTTCTATTACTACACTGGAACAGAGTATCAGGCACTGTGAATAACGGGCGGTATCAGATCGGCCGGTTCTGTTACTGCACTGGAACAGAGTATCAGGCACTGTGAATAACGGGCGGTATCAGATCGGCTGGTTCTATTACTGCACTGGAACAGAGTATCAGGCACGGTGAATAACGGGCGGTATGAGATCGGCTGGTTCCACTGACTGCACTGGAACAGAGTATCAACCAATGTGAATAACGGGCGGTATCAGATCGGCCGGTTGTATTACTGTACTGGAACAGAGTATCAGGCACTGTGAATAACGGGCGGTATCAGATCGGCCAGTTCTATTACTGCACTGGAACAGAGTATCAGACACTGTGAACATCGGGCGGTATCAGATCAGCCGGTTCTATTTCTACACTGGAACAGAGTATCAGACACTGAATAACAGGCGGTATCAGATCGGCCAGTGCCACTGACTGCACTGGAACAGAGTATCAGGCACAGTGAATAACGGGCGGTATCAGATCGGCCGGTGCCACTGACTGCACTGGAACAGAGTATCAGGCACTGTGAATAACGGGCGGTATCAGATCGGCCGGTTCTATTACTGCACTGGAACAGAGTATCAGACACTTTGAATAACGGGCGGTATCAGAACGGCCGGTTCTATTTCTACACTGGAACAGAGTATCAGGCACTGTGAATAACGGGCAGAATCAGATCGGCTGGTTCTATTACTGCACTGGAACAGAGTATCAGGCACTGTGAATAACGGGCAGTATCAGATTGACCGGTTCTACTACTGCACTGGAACAGAGTATCAGGCACAGTGGGTAACGGGCGGTATCAGATCGGCCGCTTCTATTACTGCACTGGAACAGAGTATCAGACACTGCGAATAACGGGCGGTATCAGATCGGCCGGTTCTATTACTGCACTGGAACAGAGTATCAGGCACTGTGAATAACGGGTGTTATCAGATCGGCCGGTTCTATTACTGCACTGGAACAGAGTTCAGGCAATGTGAATAACGGGCGGTATCTGTTCAGCCGGTTCTGTTACTGCACTGGGACAGAGTATCAGACACTGTAACGGGCGGTATCAGATCGGCCGGTTCTATTACGACACTGGAACAGAGTATCAGACACTGTAACTGGTGGTATCAGATCGGCCGGCTCTATTACTGCACTGGAACAGAGTATCAGGCACAGTGAATAACGGACGGTATCAGATCGGCCGGTTCTATTACTGCACTGGAACAGAGTAACAGACACTGTGAATATCGGGCGGTATCAGATTGGCCGGTTCTAGCGCTGCACTGGAACAGAGTATCAGACACTGAATAATGGGCGGTATCAGATTGGCCGGTTGCACTGACGGCACTGGAACAGAGTATCAGACACTGAATAACGGGCGGTATCAGATCGGCTGGCTCTATTACTGCACTGGAACAGAGTATCAGACACTGTGAATAACGGGCGTTATCAGATCGGCTGGTTCTCTTACTGCACTGGAACAGAGCATCAGGCACTGTGAATAACGGGCAGCATCAGATTGGCCAGTTCTTGACTGCACTGGAACAGAGTGTAAGGCACTGTGAATAACGGGCGGTATCAGATCGGCCGGTTCTATTACTGCACTGGAACAGAGTATCAGGCACTGTGAATAACGGGCGGTATCAGATCGGCCGGTTCTATTACTGCACTGGAACACAGTATGAGGCACTGTGAATAACGGGCGGTATCAGATCGGCCGGTTCTATTACTGCACTGGAACAGAGTATCAGGCACTGTGAATAACGGGCGGTATCAGATCGCCTGGTTCTATTACTGCACTGGAACAGAGTAACAGACACTGTGAATATCGGGCGGTATCAGATTGGCCGGTTCTAGTACTGCACTGGAACAGAGTATCAGACACTGAATAATGGGCGGTATCAGATTGGCCGGTTCCACTGACGGCACTGGAACAGAGTATCAGACACTGAATAACGGGCGGTATCAGATCGGCTGGCTCTATTACTGCACTGGAACAGAGTATCAGACACTGTGAATAACGGGCGTTATCAGATCGGCTGGTTCTCTTACTGCACTGGAACAGAGCATCAGGCACTGTGAATAACGGGCGGTATCAGATCGGCCGGTTCTATTACTGCACTGGAACAGAGTATCAGGCACTGTGAATAACGGGCGGTATCAGATCAGCCGGTTCTATTACTGCACTGGAACAGAGTATCAGGCACCGTGAATAACGGGCGGGATCAGATCGGCCGTTTCCACTGACTGCACTGCAACAGAGTATCAGACACTGAATAACGGGCAGTATCAGATCGGCCGGTTCTATTACTGCACTGGAACAGAGTATCAGACACTGTAACGGGCGGTATCAGATCGGCCGGTATTATTGCTGCACTGGAATTGAGAATCAGACACTGAATAATGGGCGGTATCAGATTGGCCAGTTCCACTGACTGCACTGGAACACCGTATGAAACAATGTGAATAACGGACGGTATCAGATCAGCTGGTTCTATCACTGCACTGGAACAGAGTATCAGGCACAGTGAATAACGGGCGGTATCAGATCGGCCGGTTCTATTACTACACTGGAACAGAGTATCAGGCACTGTGAATAACGGGCGGTATCAGATCGGCCGGTTCTGTTACTGCACTGGAACAGAGTATCAGGCACGGTGAATAACGGGCGGTATGAGATCGGCTGGTTCCACTGACTGCACTGGAACAGAGTATCAACCAATGTGAATAACGGGCGGTATCAGATCGGCCGGTTGTATTACTGTACTGGAACAGAGTATCAGGCACTGTGAATAACGGGCGGTATCAGATCGGCCAGTTCTATTACTGCACTGGAACAGAGTATCAGACACTGTGAACATCGGGCGGTATCAGATCAGCCGGTTCTATTTCTACACTGGAACAGAGTATCAGACACTATGAATAACGGGCGGTATCAGATCGGCCGGTTCTATTTCTACACTGGAACAGAGTATCAGACACTATGAATAACGGGCGGTATCAGAACGGCCAGTTCTATTTCTACACTGGAACAGAGTATCAGGCACTGTGAATAACGGGCGGTATCAGATCGAGTGATTCTATTACTGCACTGGAACAAAGTATCAGGCACTCTGAATAACGGGCAGTATCAGATTGGCTGGTACTACTACTGCACTGGAACAGAGTAGCAGGCACAGTGAGTAACGGGCGGTATCAGATCGGCTGGCTCTATTACTGCACTGGAACACAGTATCAGACACTGTGAATAACGGGTGGTGTCAGATCGGCCGGTTCTATTACTGCACTGGAACAGGCTATCAGGCACTGTGAATAACGGGCGGTATCAAATCGGCCGGTTCTAATACTGCACTGGAACAGATTATAAGACACTGTGAATAACGGGCGGGATCAGATCGGCCGGTTGTATTACTGTACTGGAACAGAGTATCAGGCACTGTGAATAACGGGCGGTATCAGATCGGCCAGTTCTATTACTGCACTGGAACAGAGTATCAGACACTGTGAACATCGGGCGGTATCAGATCGGCCGGTTCTATTATTACACTGGAACAGAGTATCAGGCACTGTGAATAACGGGCGGTATCAGATCGGCCGGTTCTACTACTGCACTGGAACAGAGTATCAGGCACTGTGAATAACGGGCGGTATCAGATCGGCTGGTTCTATTACTGCACTGGAACAGAGTATCAGGCACGGTGAATAACGGGCGGTATGAGATCGGCTGGTTCCACTGACTGCACTGGAACAGAGTATCAACCAATGTGAATAACGGGCGGTATGAGATCGGCCGGTTGTATTACTGTACTGGAACAGAGTATCAGGCACTGTGAATAACGGGCGGTATCAGATCGGCCAGTTCTATTACTGCACTGGAACAGAGTATCAGGCACTGTGAACATCGGGCGGTATCAGATCGGCCGGTTCTATTTCTACACTGGAACAGAGTATCAGACACTATGAATAACGGGCGGTATCAGAATGGCCGGTTCTATTTCTACACTGGAACAGAGTATCAGGCACTGTGAATAACGGGCGGTATCAGATCGAGTGATTCTATTACTGCACTGGAACAAAGTATCAGGCACTCTGAATAACGGGCAGTATCAGATTGGCTGGTACTACTACTGCACTGGAACAGAGTAGCAGGCACAGTGAGTAACGGGCGGTATCAGATCGGCTGGCTCTATTACTGCACTGGAACACAGTAACAGACACTGTGAATAACGGGCGGTATCAGATCGGCCGGTTCTATTACTACACTGGAACAGAGTATCAGACACTGTGAATAACGGGTGGTGTCAGATCGGCCGGTTCTATTACTGCACTGGAACAGGCTATCAGGCACTGCGAATAACGGGCGGTATCAAATCGGCCGGTTCTAATACTGCACTGGAACAGATTATAAGACACTGTGAATAACGGGCGGGATCAGATCGGCTGGTTCTATTACTGCACTGGAACAGAGTAAGAGACACTGTGAATATCGGGCGGTATCAGATTGGCCGGTTCTAGTACTGCACTGGAACAGAGTATCAGACACTGAATAATGGGCGGTATCAGATTGGCCGGTTCCACAGACTGCACTGGAACAGAGTATCAGACACTGTGAATAACAGGCGGTATCAGATCGGCCAGTGCCACTGACTGCACTGGAACAGAGTATCAGGCACAGTGAATAACGGGCGGTATCAGATCGGCCGGTGCCACTGACTGCACTGGAACAGAGTATCAGGCACTGTGAATAACGGGCGGTATCAGATCGGCCGGTTCTATTACTGCACTGGAACAGAGTATCAGACACTTTGAATAACGGGCGGTATCAGAACGGCCGGTTCTATTTCTACACTGGAACAGAGTATCAGGCACTGTGAATAACGGGCAGAATCAGATCGGCTGGTTCTATTACTGCACTGGAACAGAGTATCAGGCACTGTGAATAACGGGCAGTATCAGATTGACCGGTTCTACTACTGCACTGGAACAGAGTATCAGGCACAGTGGGTAACGGGTGGTATCAGATCGGCCGCTTCTATTACTGCACTGGAACAGAGTATCAGACACTGCGAATAACGGGCGGTATCAGATCGGCCGGTTCTATTACTGCACTGGAACAGAGTATCAGGCACTGTGAATAACGGGTGTTATCAGATCGGCCGGTTCTATTACTGCACTGGAACAGAGTATCAGACACTGTAACGGGCGGTATCAGATTGGCCGGTTCCACTGACTGCACTGGAACAGAGTTCAGGCAATGTGAATAACGGGCGGTATCAGATCGGCCGGTTCTATTACGACACTGGAACAGAGTATCAGACACTGTAACTGGTGGTATCAGATCGGCCGGCTCTATTACTGCACTGGAACAGAGTATCAGGCACAGTGAATAACGGACGGTATCAGATCGGCCGGTTCTATTACAGCACTGGAACAGAGTAACAGACACTGTGAATATCGGGCGGTATCAGATTGGCCGGTTCTAGCGCTGCACTGGAACAGAGTATCAGACACTGAATAATGGGCGGTATCACATTGGCCGGTTCCACTGACGGCACTGGAACAGAGTATCAGACACTGAATAACGGGCGGTATCAGATCGGCTGGCTCTATTACTGCACTGGAACAGAGTATCAGACACTGTGAATAACGGGCGTTATCAGATCGGCTGGTTCTCTTACTGCACTGGAACAGAGCATCAGGCACTGTGAATAACGGGCGGTATCAGATCGGCTGGTTCTCTTACTGCACTGGAACAGAGCATCAGGCACTGTGAATAACGGGCGGTATCAGATCGGCTGGTTCTATTACTGCACTGGAACAGAGCATCAGGCACTGTGAATAACGGGCGGTATGAGATCGGCTGGTTCCACTGACTGCACTGGAACAGAGTATCAACCAATGTGAATAACGGGCGGTATGAGATCGGCCGGTTGTATTACTGTACTGGAACAGAGTATCAGGCACTGTGAATAACGGGCGGTATCAGATCGGCCAGTTCTATTACTGCACTGGAACAGAGTATCAGACACTGTGAACATCGGGCGGTATCAGATCAGCCGGTTCTATTTCTACACTGGAACAGAGTATCAGACACTATGAATAACGGGCGGTATCAGATCGGCCGGTTCTATTTCTGCACTGGAACAGAGTATCAGACACTATGAATAACGGGCGGTATCAGAACGGCCGGTTCTATTTCTACACTGGAACAGAGTATCAGACACTATGAATAACGGGCGGTATCAGAACGGCCGGTTCTATTACTGCACTGGAACAGAGTATCAGACACTGTGAATAACGGGCGTTATCAGATCGGCTGGTTCTCTTACTGCACTGGAACAGAGCATCAGGCACTGTGAATAACGGGCGGTATCAGATCGGCCGGTTCTATTACTGCACTGGAACAGAGTATCAGGCACTGTGAATAACGGGCGGTATCAGATCGGCCGGTTCTATTACTGCACTGGAACAGAGTATCAGGCACTGTGAATAACGGGCGGTATCAGATCGGCTGGCTCTATTACTGCACTGGAACAGAGTATCAGACACTGTAACAGGCGGTATCAGATCGGCCGTTTCCACTGACGGCACTGGAACAGAGTATCAGACACTGAATAACGGGCAGTATCAGATTGGCTGGTACTACGACTGCACTGGAACAGAGTATCAGGCACAGTGAGTAACGGGCGGTATCAGATCGGCCGGTTCTATTACTGCACTGGAACAGTGTATCAGACACCGTGAATAACGGGCGGTATCAGATCAGCCGGTTCTATTACTGCACTGGAACAGAGTGTCAGGCACTGTGTATAACGGGCGGTATTAGATCGGCTGGCTCTATTACTGCACTGGAACACAGTAACAGACACTGTGAATAACGGGCGGTATCAGATCGGCCGGTTCTATTACTACACTCGAACAGAGTATTAGGCACTGTGAATAACGGGCGGTATCAGATCGGCCGGTTCTATTACTGCACTGGAACAGAGTATCAGACACTGTGAGTAACAGGCGGTATCAGATCGGGTGGTTCTATTACTGCACTGGAACAGAGTATCAGACACTGTGAGTAACAGGCGGTATCAGATCGGCCGGTTCTATTACTACACTGGAACAGAGTATCAGGCACAGTGAATAACAGGCGGTATCAGATCGGCCGGTTCTATTACTGCACTGGAACAGAGTATCAGACACTGTGAGTAACAGGCGGTATCAGATCGGCCGGTTCTATTACTACACTGGAACAGAGTATCAGGCACTGTGAATAACGGGCGGTATCAGATTGGCCAGTTCTTTACTGCACTGGAACAGAGTGTAAGGCACTGTGAATAACGGGCGGTATCAGATCGGCCGGTTTTATTACTGCACTGGAATTGAGAATCAGACACTGAATAACGGGCGGTATCAGATCGGCCGGTTCTATTATTACACTGGAACAGAGTATCAGGCACTGTGAATAACGGGCGGTATCAGATCGGCTGGTTCTATTACTGCACTGGAACAGAGTATCAGGCACGGTGAATAACGGGCGGTATGAGATCGGCTGGTTCCACTGACTGCACTGGAACAGAGTATCAACCAATGTGAATAACGGGCGGTATGAGATCGGCCGGTTGTATTACTGTACTGGAACAGAGTATCAGGCACTGTGAATAACGGGCGGTATCAGATCGGCCAGTTCTATTACTGCACTGGAACAGAGTATCAGACACTGTGAACATCGGGCGGTATCAGATGAGCCGGTTCTATTTCTACACTGGAACAGAGTATCAGACACTATGAATAACGGGCGGTATCAGATCGGCCGGTTCTATTTCTACACTGGAACAGAGTATCAGACACTATGAATAACGGGCGGTATCAGAACGGCCGGTTCTATTTCTACACTGGAACAGAGTATCAGGCACTGTGAATAACGGGCGGTATCAGATCGAGTGATTCTATTACTGCACTGGAACAAAGTATCAGGCACTCTGAATAACGGGCAGTATCAGATTGGCTGGTACTACTACTGCACTGGAACAGAGTAGCAGGCACAGTGAGTAACGGGCGGTATCAGATCGGCTGGCTCTATTACTGCACTGGAACACAGTAACAGACACTGTGAATAACGGGCGGTATCAGATCGGCCGGTTCTATTACTACACTGGAACAGAGTATCAGACACTGTGAATAACGGGTGGTGTCAGATCGGCCGGTTCTATTACTGCACTGGAACAGGCTATCAGGCACTGTGAATAACGGGCGGTATCAAATCGGCCGGTTCTAATACTGCACTGGAACAGATTATAAGACACTGTGAATAACGGGCGGGATCAGATCGGCTGGTTCTATTACTGCACTGGAACAGAGTAACAGACACTGTGAATATCGGGCGGTATCAGATTGGCCGGTTCTAGTGCTGCACTGGAACAGAGTATCAGACACTGAATAATGGGCGGTATCAGATTGGCCGGTTCCACAGACTGCACTGGAACAGAGTATCAGACACTGTGAATAACAGGCGGTATCAGATCGGCCAGTGCCACTGACTGCACTGGAACAGAGTATCAGGCACAGTGAATAACGGGCGGTATCAGATCGGCCGGTGCCACTGACTGCACTGGAACAGAGTATCAGGCACTTTGAATAACGGGCGGTATCAGAACGGCCGGTTCTATTTCTACACTGGAACAGAGTATCAGGCACTGTGAATAACGGGCAGAATCAGATCGGCTGGTTCTATTACTGCACTGGAACAGAGTATCAGGCACTGTGAATAACGGGCAGTATCAGATTGGCCGGTTCTACTACTGCACTGGAACAGAGTATCAGGCACAGTGGGTAACGGGCGGTATCAGACCGGCCGCTTCTATTACTGCACTGGAACAGAGTATCGGACACTGTGAATAACGGGCGGTATCAGATCGTCCGGCTCTCTTACTGCACTGGAACAGAGTATCAGGCACTGTGAATAACGGGTGTTATCAGATCGGCCGGTTCTATTACTGCACTGGAACAGAGTATCAGACACTGTAACGGGCGGTATCAGATTGGCCGGTTCCACTGACTGCACTGGAACAGAGTTCAGGCAATGTGAATAACGGGCGGTATCTGTTCAGCCGGTTCTGTTACTGCACTGGGACAGAGTATCAGACACTGTAACGGGCGGTATCAGATCGGCCGGTTCTATTACGACACTGGAACAGAGTATCAGACACTGTAACTGGTGGTATCAGATCGGCCGGCTCTATTACTGCACTGGAACAGAGTATCAGGCTCAGTGAATAACGGACGGTATCAGATCGGCCGGTTCTATTACTGCACTGGAACAGAGTAACAGACACTGTGAATATCGGGCGGTATCAGATTGGCCGGTTCTAGCGCTGCACTGGAACAGAGTATCAGACACTGAATAATGGGCGGTATCAGATTGGCCGGTTCCACTGACGGCACTGGAACAGAGTATCAGACACTGAATAACGGGCGGTATCAGATCGGCTGGCTCTATTACTGCACTGGAACAGAGTATCAGACACTGTGAATAACGGGCGTTATCAGATCGGCTGGTTCTCTTACTGCACTGGAACAGAGCATCAGGCACTGTGAATAACGGGCGGTATCAGATCGGCCGGTTCTATTACTGCACTGGAACAGAGTATCAGGCACTGTGAATAACGGGCGGTATCAGATCGGCCGGTTCTATTACTGCACTGGAACAGAGTATCAGGCACTGTGAATAACGGGCGGTATCAGATCGGCTGGCTCTATTACTGCACTGGAACAGAGTATCAGACACTGTAACAGGCGGTATCAGATCGGCCGTTTCCACTGACGGCACTGGAACAGAGTATCAGACACTGAATAACGGGCAGTATCAGATTGGCTGGTACTACGACTGCACTGGAACAGAGTATCAGGCACAGTGAGTAACGGGCGGTATCAGATCGGCCGGTTCTATTACTGCACTGGAACAGTGTATCAGACACCGTGAATAACGGGCGGTATCAGATCAGCCGGTTCTATTACTGCACTGGAACAGAGTGTCAGGCACTGTGTATAACGGGCGGTATTAGATCGGCCGGCTCTATAACTGCACTGGAACACAGTAACAGACACTGTGAATAACGGGCGGTATCAGATCGGCCGGTTCTATTACTACACTCGAACAGAGTATTAGGCACTGTGAATAACGGGCGGTATCAGATCGGCCGGTTCTATTACTGCACTGGAACAGAGTATCAGGCACTGTAAATAACGGGCGGTATCAGATCGGCCGGTTCTATTACTACACTCGAACAGAGTATTAGGCACTGTGAATAACGGGCGGTATCAGATCGGCCGGTTCTATTACTGCACTGGAACAGAGTATCAGACACTGTGAGTAACAGGCGGTATCAGATCGGGTGGTTCTATTACTGCACTGGAACAGAGTATCAGACACTGTGAATAACGGGCGGTATCAGATCGGCCGGCTCTATTACTGCACTGGAACAGATTATAAGACACTGTGAATAACGGGCGGTATCAGATCGGCCGGTTCTATTACTACACTGGAACAGAGTATCAGGCACTGTGAATAACGGGCGGCATCAGATCGGCCAGTTCTTTACTGCACTGGAACAGAGTATCAGGCACTGTGAATAACGGGCGGTATCAGATCGGCCGGTTCTATTACTGCACTGGAAGACAGTATGAGGCACTGTGAATAACGGGCGGTATCAGATCGGCCGGTTCTATTACTGCACTGGAACAGAGTATCAGGCACTGTGAATAACGGGCGGTATCAGATCGCCTGGTTCTATTACTGCACTGGAACAGAGTAACAGACACTGTGAATATCGGGCGGTATCAGATTGGCCGGTTCTAGTACTGCACTGGAACAGAGTATCAGACACTGAATAATGGGCGGTATCAGATTGGCCGGTTCCACTGACGGCACTGGAACAGAGTATCAGACACTGAATAACGGGCGGTATCAGATCGGCTGGCTCTATTACTGCACTGGAACAGAGTATCAGACACTGTGAATAACGGGCGTTATCAGATCGGCTGGTTCTCTTACTGCACTGGAACAGAGCATCAGGCACTGTGAATAACGGGCGGTATCAGATCGGCCGGTTCTATTACTGCACTGGAACAGAGTATCAGGCACTGTGAATAACGGGCGGTATCAGATCAGCCGGTTCTATTACTGCACTGGAACAGAGTATCAGGCACCGTGAATAACGGGCAGGATCAGATCGGCCGTTTCCACTGACTGCACTGCAACAGAGTATCAGACACTGAATAACGGGCAGTATCAGATCGGCTGGTTCTATTACTGCACTGGAACAGAGTATCAGACACTGTAACGGGCGGTATCAGATCGGCCGGTATTATTGCTGCACTGGAATTGAGAATCAGACACTGAATAATGGGCGGTATCAGATTGGCCAGTTCCACTGACTGCACTGGAACACCGTATGAAACAATGTGAATAACGGACGGTATCAGATCAGCTGGTTCTATCACTGCACTGGAACAGAGTATCAGGCACAGTGAATAACGGGCGGTATCAGATCGGCCGGTTCTATTACTACACTGGAACAGAGTATCAGGCACTGTGAATAACGGGCGGTATCAGATCGGCCGGTTCTGTTACTGCACTGGAACAGAGTATCAGGCACTGTGAATAACGGGCGGTATCAGATCGGCTGGTTCTATTACTGCACTGGAACAGAGTATCAGGCACGGTGAATAACGGGCGGTATGAGATCGGCTGGTTCCACTGACTGCACTGGAACAGAGTATCAACCAATGTGAATAACGGGCGGTATCAGATCGGCCGGTTGTATTACTGTACTGGAACAGAGTATCAGGCACTGTGAATAACGGGCGGTATCAGATCGGCCAGTTCTATTACTGCACTGGAACAGAGTATCAGACACTGTGAACATCGGGCGGTATCAGATCAGCCGGTTCTATTTCTACACTGGAACAGAGTATCAGACACTATGAATAACGGGCGGTATCAGATCGGCCGGTTCTATTTCTACACTGGAACAGAGTATCAGACACTATGAATAACGGGCGGTATCAGAACGGCCGGTTCTATTTCTACACTGGAACAGAGTATCAGGCACTGTGAATAACGGGCGGTATCAGATCGAGTGATTCTATTACTGCACTGGAACAAAGTATCAGGCACTCTGAATAACGGGCAGTATCAGATTGGCTGGTACTACTACTGCACTGGAACAGAGTAGCAGGCACAGTGAGTAACGGGCGGTATCAGATCGGCTGGCTCTATTACTGCACTGGAACACAGTAACAGACACTGTGAATAACGGGCGGTATCAGATCGGCCGGTTCTATTACTACACTGGAACAGAGTATCAGACACTGTGAATAACGGGTGGTGTCAGATCGGCCGGTTCTATTACTGCACTGGAACAGGCTATCAGGCACTGTGAATAACGGGCGGTATCAAATCGGCCGGTTCTAATACTGCACTGGAACAGATTATAAGACACTGTGAATAACGGGCGGGATCAGATCGGCCGGTTGTATTACTGTACTGGAACAGAGTATCAGGCACTGTGAATAACGGGCGGTATCAGATCGGCCAGTTCTATTACTGCACTGGAACAGAGTATCAGACACTGTGAACATCGAGCGGTATCAGATCGGCCGGTTCTATTATTACACTGGAACAGAGTATCAGGCACTGTGAATAACGGGCGGTATCAGATCGGCCGGTTCTACTACTGCACTGGAACAGAGTATCAGGCACTGTGAATAACGGGCGGTATCAGATCGGCTGGTTCTATTACTGCACTGGAACAGAGTATCAGGCACGGTGAATAACGGGCGGTATGAGATCGGCTGGTTCCACTGACTGCACTGGAACAGAGTATCAACCAATGTGAATAACGGGCGGTATGAGATCGGCCGGTTGTATTACTGTACTGGAACAGAGTATCAGGCACTGTGAATAACGGGCGGTATCAGATCGGCCAGTTCTATTACTGCACTGGAACAGAGTATCAGACACTGTGAACATCGGGCGGTATCAGATCAGCCGGTTCTATTTCTACACTGGAACAGAGTATCAGACACTATGAATAACGGGCGGTATCAGATCGGCCGGTTCTATTTCTACACTGGAACAGAGTATCAGACACGATGAATAACGGGCGGTATCAGAACGGCCGGTTCTATTTCTACACTGGAACAGAGTATCAGGCACTGTGAATAACGGGCGGTATCAGATCGAGTGATTCTATTACTGCACTGGAACAAAGTATCAGGCACTCTGAATAACGGGCAGTATCAGATTGGCTGGTACTACTACTGCACTGGAACAGAGTAGCAGGCACAGTGAGTAACGGGCGGTATCAGATCGGCTGGCTCTATTACTGCACTGGAACACAGTAACAGACACTGTGAATAACGGGCGGTATCAGATCGGCCGGTTCTATTACTACACTGGAACAGAGTATCAGACACTGTGAATAACGGGTGGTGTCAGATCGGCCGGTTCTATTACTGCACTGGAACAGGCTATCAGGCACTGTGAATAACGGGCGGTATCAAATCGGCCGGTTCTAATACTGCACTGGAACAGATTATAAGACACTGTGAATAACGGGCGGGATCAGATCGGCTGGTTCTATTACTGCACTGGAACAGAGTAACAGACACTGTGAATATCGGGCGGTATCAGATTGGCCGGTTCTAGTACTGCACTGGAACAGAGTATCAGACACTGAATAATGGGCGGTATCAGATTGGCCGGTTCCACAGACTGCACTGGAACAGAGTATCAGACACTGTGAATAACAGGCGGTATCAGATCGGCCAGTGCCACTGACTGCACTGGAACAGAGTATCAGGCACAGTGAATAACGGGCGGTATCAGATCGGCCGGTGCCACTGACTGCACTGGAACAGAGTATCAGGCACTGTGAATAACGGGCGGTATCAGATCGGCCGGTTCTATTACTGCACTGGAACAGAGTATCAGACACTTTGAATAACGGGCGGTATCAGAACGGCCGGTTCTATTTCTACACTGGAACAGAGTATCAGGCACTGTGAATAACGGGCAGAATCAGATCGGCTGGTTCTATTACTGCACTGGAACAGAGTATCAGGCACTGTGAATAACGGGCAGTATCAGATTGACCGGTTCTACTACTGCACTGGAACAGAGTATCAGGCACAGTGGGTAACGGGCGGTATCAGATCGGCCGCTTCTATTACTGCACTGGAACAGAGTATCAGACACTGCGAATAACGGGCGGTATCAGATCGGCCGGTTCTATTACTGCACTGGAACAGAGTATCAGGCACTGTGAATAACGGGTGTTATCAGATCGGCCGGTTCTATTACTGCACTGGAACAGAGTATCAGACACTGTAACGGGCGGTATCAGATTGGCCGGTTCCACTGACTGCACTGGAACAGAGTTCAGGCAATGTGAATAACGGGCGGTATCTGTTCAGCCGGTTCTGTTACTGCACTGGGACAGAGTATCAGACACTGTAACGGGCGGTATCAGATCGGCCGGTTCTATTACGACACTGGAACAGAGTATCAGACACTGTAACTGGTGGTATCAGATCGGCCGGCTCTATTACTGCACTGGAACAGAGTATCAGGCACAGTGAATAACGGACGGTATCAGATCGGCCGGTTCTATTACTGCACTGGAACAGAGTAACAGACACTGTGAATATCGGGCGGTATCAGATTGGCCGGTTCTAGCGCTGCACTGGAACAGAGTATCAGACACTGAATAATGGGCGGTATCACATTGGCCGGTTCCACTGACGGCACTGGAACAGAGTATCAGACACTGAATAACGGGCGGTATCAGATCGGCTGGCTCTATTACTGCACTGGAACAGAGTATCAGACACTGTGAATAACGGGCGTTATCAGATCGGCTGGTTCTCTTACTGCACTGGAACAGAGCATCAGGCACTGTGAATAACGGGCGGTATCAGATCGGCCGGTTCTATTACTGCACTGGAACAGAGTATCAGGCACTGTGAATAACGGGCGGTATCAGATCGGCCGGTTCTATTACTGCACTGGAACAGAGTATCAGGCACCGTGAATAACGGGCGGTATCAGATCGGCCGGTTCCACTGACTGCACTGTAACAGAGTATCAGGCACTGTGAATAACGGGCGGTATCAGATCGGCTGGCTCTATTACTGCACTGGAACAGAGTATCAGACACTGTAACAGGCGGTATCAGATCGGCCGTTTCCACTGACGGCACTGGAACAGAGTATCAGACACTGAATAACGGGCAGTATCAGATTGGCTGGTACTACGACTGCACTGGAACAGAGTATCAGGCACAGTGAGTAACGGGCGGTATCAGATCGGCCGGTTCTATTACTGCACTGGAACAGTGTATCAGACACCGTGAATAACGGGCGGTATCAGATCAGCCGGTTCTATTACTGCACTGGAACAGAGTGTCAGGCACTGTGTATAACGGGCGGTATTAGATCGGCTGGCTCTATTACTGCACTGGAACACAGTAACAGACACTGTGAATAACGGGCGGTATCAGATCGGCCGGTTCTATTCCTACACTCGAACAGAGTATTAGGCACTGTGAATAACGGGCGGTATCAGATCGGCCGGTTCTATTACTGCACTGGAACAGAGTATCAGACACTGTGAGTAACAGGCGGTATCAGATCGGGTGGTTCTATTACTGCACTGGAACAGAGTATCAGACACTGTGAATAACGGGCGGTATCAGATCGGCCGGCTCTATTACTGCACTGGAACAGATTATAAGACACTGTGAATCACGGGCGGTATCAGATCGGCCGGTTCTATTACTGCACTGGAACAGAGTATCAGACACTGTGAATAACGGGCGGTATCAGATCGGCCGGTTCTATTACTACACTGGAACAGAGTATCAGGCACTGTGAATAACGGGCGGCATCAGATTGGCCAGTTCTTTACTGCACTGGAACAGAGTGTAAGGCACTGTGAATAACGGGCGGTATCAGATCGGCCGGTTCTATTACTGCACTGGAACAGAGTATCAGGCACTGTGAATAACGGGCGGTATCAGATCGGCCGGTTCTATTACTGCACTGGAACACAGTATGAGGCACTGTGAATAACGGGCGGTATCAGATCGGCCGGTTCTATTACTGCACTGGAACAGAGTATCAGGCACTGTGAATAACGGGCGGTATCAGATCGCCTGGTTCTATTACTGCACTGGAACAGAGTAACAGACACTGTGAATATCGGGCGGTATCAGATTGGCCGGTTCTAGTACTGCACTGGAACAGAGTATCAGACACTGAATAATGGGCGGTATCAGATTGGCCGGTTCCACTGACGGCACTGGAACAGAGTATCAGACACTGAATAACGGGCGGTATCAGATCGGCTGGCTCTATTACTGCACTGGAACAGAGTATCAGACACTGTGAAAAACGGGCGTTATCAGATCGGCTGGTTCTCTTACTGCACTGGAACAGAGCATCAGACACTGTGAAAAACGGGCGGTATCAGATCGGCCGGTTGTTTTACTGCACTGGAACAGAGTATCAGGCACTGTGAATAACGGGCGGTATCAGATCAGCCGGTTCTATTACTGCACTGGAACAGAGTATCAGGCACCGTGAATAACGGGCGGTATCAGATCGGCCGGTTCTGTTACTGCACTGGAACAGAGTATCAGGCACTGTGAATAACGGGCGGTATCAGATCGGCTGGTTCTATTACTGCACTGGAACAGAGTATCAGGCACGGTGAATAACGGGCGGTATGAGATCGGCTGGTTCCACTGACTGCACTGGAACAGAGTATCAACCAATGTGAATAACGGGCGGTATCAGATCGGCCGGTTGTATTACTGTACTGGAACAGAGTATCAGGCACTGTGAATAACGGGCGGTATCAGATCGGCCAGTTCTATTACTGCACTGGAACAGAGTATCAGACACTGTGAACATCGGGCGGTATCAGATCAGCCGGTTCTATTTCTACAGTTGGTCCATTGCAGTCAGATACGGGGGAATATATAATGGGAAATAAGGAAATGGCAGATCAACTAAATGCATACTTTGGGTCAGTCTTTACGAAGGAAGACACAAAAAACCTCCCTGGGATATCGGGAAAAATAGGGACATTGGCAAAGGAGGAACTGACGCAAATCAATATCTCTAAGGATATGGTGTTAAGGAAGCTAAAGGGATTGAAGGTGGACAAATCCCCAGGGCCTGATAACATGCATCCTAGGGTACTGAAGGAGGTGGCCCTAGAGATAGCGGATGCACTAAGGATGATTTTTCAGAATTCATTAGACTCGGGAACAGTGCCGATGGATTGGAGGGTAGCTAACGTTACCCCACTATTCAAAAAGGGGGGTAGGGAAAAAGCAGGTAATTACAGACCTGTAAGCCTTACATCAGTTGTGGGCAAAATGCTGGAGTCCATCATTAAGGATGAAATAGCGGAGCACTTAGCAAATGGGGACAGGATAGGACAGAGTCAACATGGATTTACAAAGGGTAAATCGTGCTTGACTAATCTATTGGAATTTTTTGAGGGAGTAACTGGTAGAATAGATGGGGGAGAGCCAGTAGATGTGGTGTACCTGGACTTCCAAAAGGCCTTCGATAAGGTCCCACATAAAAGATTAGCATGGAAAATTGAGGCTCATGGGATAAAGGGGAAAGTTTTGGCGTGGATAGGGAACTGGCTGTCAGATAGAAAACAGAGAGTTGGAATAAACGGCTCATTTTCTGAATGGCAGGCAGTAACAAGTGGGGTACCACAGGGATCTGTCCTGGGCCCCCAGCTGTTCACAATTTACATTAATGACCTGGATCAGGGAGTCGGATGCAGCATTTCCAAATTTGCAGACGACACTAAACTAGGAGGGGGGGTGGGCTCAGAGGAAGAGACCAGGAAGCTCCAGAGCGATTTGGACAGACTGGGCGATTGGGCGGATAAATGGCAGATGCACTATAATGTGGACAAGTGCGAAGTTATCCACCTTGGGTGCAGGAACGGGAGGGCAAATTATTATTTAAATGGCAATAGATTGGGAGAGGGGGAAGTACAGAGAGACCTGGGTGTTCTTGTACACCAGTCACTGAAGGCGAGCATGCAGGTGCAACAGGCGGTCAAGAAGGCAAACGGTATGCTGGCCTTCATAGCAAAAGGGTTAGAATACAGGAACAGGGATACCTTGCTGCAGCTGTACAGGGCACTGGTGAGACCACACCTCGAGTACTGTGTACAGTTTTGGTCGCCTCATCTGAGGAAGGATGTTCTTGCCATGGAGGGGGTGCAGCGGCGATTCACCAGGCTGATACCAGGAATGGCGGGAATGACCTATGAGGAGAGACTATGTAGTTTAGGGATGTACACACTGGAGTTTAGAAGATTGAGAGGGGACCTCATAGAAGTGTATAAAATTCTGACAGGTCTAGACAGACTGGATGCAGAAGGAATGTTTCCCTTGGCGGGTGAGAACAGAACTAGAGGACATAATTTAAGGATAAGGGCTAAACCATTTAGGACAGAGATGAGGGGGAATTTCTTCACTCAGAGAGTGGTGAACCTGTGGAACTCATTGCCACAGAGGGCAGTGTACGCCAGCTCATTAAATATATTTAAGAGGGAATTAGATATATTTCTACGGGCAAAAGGGGTTAAGGGTTACGGAGAGAAGGCGGGGACGGGATACTGAATTAAAGGATCAGCCATGATCTCATCGAATGGCGGAGCAGGCACGAAGGGCCGAATGGCCTACTCCTGCTCCTATCTTCTATGTATCTATGTATCTATGTACACTGGAACAGAGTATCAGACACTATGAATAACGGGCGGTATCAGAACGGCCGGTTCTATTTCTACACTGGAACAGAGTATCAGGCACTATGAATAACGGGCGGTATCAGATCGAGTGATTGTATTACTGCACTGGAACAAAGTATCAGGCACTCTGAATAACGGGCAGTATCAGATTGGCTGGTACTACTACTGCACTGGAACAGAGTAGCAGGCACAGTGAGTAACGGGCGGTATCAGATCGGCTGGCTCTATTACTGCACTGGAACACAGTAACAGACACTGTGAATAACGGGCGGTATCAGATCGGCCGGTTCTATTACTACACTGGAACAGAGTATCAGACACTGTGAATAACGGGTGGTGTCAGATCGGCCGGTTCTATTACTGCACTGGAACAGGCTATCAGGCACTGTGAATAACGGGCGGTATCAAATCGGCCGGTTCTAATACTGCACTGGAACAGATTATAAGACACTGTGAATAACGGGCGGGATCAGATCGGCTGGTTCTATTACTGCACTGGAACAGAGTAACAGACACTGTGAATATCGGGCGGTATCAGATTGGCCGGTTCTAGTACTGCACTGGAACAGAGTATCAGACACTGAATAACAGGCGGTATCAGATCGGCCGGTTCCACTGACTGCACTGGAACAGAGTATCAGTCACTGTGAATAACGGGCGGTATCAGATCGGCCGGTTCTACTACTGCACTGGAACAGATTATCAGGCACTGTGAGTAACGGGCGGTATCAGATCGGCCGGTTCCATTACTGCACTGGAATAGAGTATCAGGCACTGTGATTAACGGGCGATATCAGATCAGCTGGTTCTATTACGGCACTGGAACAGAGTATCAGACACTGAATAATTGGCGATATCAAATTGGCCGGTTCCACTGACTGCACTGGAACAGAGTATCAGACACTGTGAATAACGGGCGGTATCAGATCGGCCGGCTCTATTACTGCACTGGAACAGAGTATGAGGCACTGTGAATAACGGGCGGTATGAGATTGGCCGGTTCTATTACTGCACTGGAACAGAGTCTGAGGCACTGTGAATAACAGGCGGTATCAGATCGGCCGGCTCTATTACTGCACTGGAACAGAGTTTAAGCCACTGTGAATAACGGGCGGTATCAGATCGGCCGGTTCTATTACTACACTGGAACAGAGTATCAGACACTGTGAATAACGGGTGGTGTCAGATCGGCCGGTTCTATTACTGCACTGGAACAGGCTATCAGGCACTGTGAATAACGGGCGGTATCAGATCGGCCGGTTCTAATACTGCACTGGAACAGATTATAAGACACTGTGAATAACGGGCGGCATCAGATTGGCCAGTTCTTTACTGCACTGGAACAGAGTGTAAGGCACTGTGAATAACGGGCGGTATCAGATCGGCCGGTTCTATTACTGCACTGGAACAGAATATCAGGCACTGTGAATAACGGGCGGTATCAGATCGGCCGGTTCTATTACTGCACTGGAACACAGTATGAGGCACTGTGAATAACGGGCGGTATCAGATCGGCCGGTTCTATTACTGCACTGGAACAGAGTATCAGGCACTGTGAATAACGGGCGGTATCAGATCGCCTGGTTCTATTACTGCACTGGAACAGAGTAACAGACACTGTGAATATCGGGCGGTATCAGATTGGCCGGTTCTAGTACTGCACTGGAACAGAGTATCAGACACTGAATAATGGGCGGTATCAGATTGGCCGGTTCCACTGACGGCACTGGAACAGAGTATCAGACACTGAATAACGGGCGGTATCAGATCGGCTGGCTCTATTACTGCACTGGAACAGAGTATCAGACACTGTGAATAACGGGCGTTATCAGATCGGCTGGTTCTCTTACTGCACTGGAACAGAGCATCAGGCACTGTGAATAACGGGCGGTATCAGATCGGCCGGTTCTATTACTGCACTGGAACAGAGTATCAGGCACTGTGAATAACGGGCGGTATCAGATCAGCCGGTTCTATTACTGCACTGGAACAGAGTATCAGGCACCGTGAATAACGGGCGGGATCAGATCGGCCGTTTCCACTGACTGCACTGCAACAGAGTATCAGACACTGAATAACGGGCAGTATCAGATCGGCCGGTTCTATTACTGCACTGGAACAGAGTATCAGACACTGTAACGGGCGGTATCAGATCGGCCGGTATTATTGCTGCACTGGAATTGAGAATCAGACACTGAATAATGGGCGGTATCAGATTGGCCAGTTCCACTGACTGCACTGGAACACCGTATGAAACAATGTGAATAACGGACGGTATCAGATCAGCTGGTTCTATCACTGCACTGGAACAGAGTATCAGGCACAGTGAATAACGGGCGGTATCAGATCGGCCGGTTCTATTACTACACTGGAACAGAGTATCAGGCACTGTGAATAACGGGCGGTATCAGATCGGCCGGTTCTGTTACTGCACTGGAACAGAGTATCAGGCACTGTGAATAACGGGCGGTATCAGATCGGCTGGTTCTATTACTGCACTGGAACAGAGTATCAGGCACGGTGAATAACGGGCGGTATGAGATCGGCTGGTTCCACTGACTGCACTGGAACAGAGTATCAACCAATGTGAATAACGGGCGGTATCAGATCGGCCGGTTGTATTACTGTACTGGAACAGAGTATCAGGCACTGTGAATAACGGGCGGTATCAGATCGGCCAGTTCTATTACTGCACTGGAACAGAGTATCAGACACTGTGAACATCGGGCGGTATCAGATCAGCCGGTTCTATTTCTACACTGGAACAGAGTATCAGACACTATGAATAACGGGCGGTATCAGAACGGCCGGTTCTATTTCTACACTGGAACAGAGTATCAGGCACTATGAATAACGGGCGGTATCAGATCGAGTGATTCTATTACTGCACTGCAACAAAGTATCAGGCACTCTGAATAACGGGCAGTATCAGATTGGCTGGTACTACTACTGCACAGGAACAGAGTAGCAGGCACAGTGAGTAACGGGCGGTATCAGATCGGCTGGCTCTATTACTGCACTGGAACACAGTAACAGACACTGTGAATAACGGGCGGTATCAGATCGGCCGGTTCTATTACTACACTGGAACAGAGTATCAGACACTGTGAATAACGGGTGGTGTCAGATCGGCCGGTTCTATTACTGCACTGGAACAGGCTATCAGGCACTGTGAATAACGGGCGGTATCAAATCGGCCGGTTCTAATACTGCACTGGAACAGATTATAAGACACTGTGAATAACGGGCGGGATCAGATCGGCTGGTTCTATTACTGCACTGGAACAGAGTAACAGACACTGTGAATATCGGGAGGTATCAGATTGGCCGGTTCTAGTACTGCACTGGAACAGAGTATCAGACACTGAATAACAGGCGGTATCAGATCGGCCGGTTCCACTGACTGCACTGGAACAGAGTATCAGTCACTGTGAATAACGGGCGGTATCAGATCGGCCGGTTCTACTACTGCACTGGAACAGATTATCAGGCACTGTGATTAACGGGCGATATCAGATCAGCTGGTTCTATTACGGCACTGGAACAGAGTATCAGACACTTTGAATAACGGGCGGTATCAGAACGGCCGGTTCTATTTCTACACTGGAACAGAGTATGAGGCACTGTGAATAACGGGCGGTATGAGATTGGCCGGTTCTATTACTGCACTGGAACAGAGTCTGAGGCACTGTGAATAACGGGCGGTATCAGATCGGCCGGCTCTATTACTGCACTGGAACAGAGTTTAAGCCACTGTGAATAACGGGCGGTATCAGATCGGCCGGTTCTATTACTACACTGGAACAGAGTATCAGACACTGTGAATAACGGGTGGTGTCAGATCGGCCGGTTCTATTACTGCACTGGAACAGGCTATCAGGCACTGTGAATAACGGGCGGTATCAAATCGGCCGGTTCTAATACTGCACTGGAACAGATTATAAGACACTGTGAATAACGGGCGGGATCAGATCGGCTGGTTCTATTACTGCACTGGAACAGAGTAACAGACACTGTGAATATCGGGCGGTATCAGATTGGCCGGTTCTAGTACTGCACTGGAACAGAGTATCAGACACTGAATAATGGGCGGTATCAGAATGGCCGGTTCCACAGACTGCACTGGAACAGAGTATCAGACACTGTGAATAACAGGCGGTATCAGATCGGCCAGTGCCACTGACTGCACTGGAACAGAGTATCAGGCACTGTGAATAACGGGCGGTATCAGATCGGACGGTGCCACTGACTGCACTGGAACAGAGTATCAGGCACTGTGAATAACGGGCGGTATCAGATCGGCCGGTTCTATTACTGCACTGGAACAGAGTATCAGACACTTTGAATAACGGGCGGTATCAGAACGGCCGGTTCTATTTCTACACTGGAACAGAGTATCAGGCACTGTGAATAACGGGCAGAATCAGATCGGCTGGTTCTATTACTGCACTGGAACAGAGTATCAGGCACTGTGAATAACGGGCAGTATCAGATTGGCCGGTTCTACTACTGCACTGGAACAGAGTATCAGGCACTGCGAATAACGGGCGGTATCAGATCGGCCGGTTCTATTACTGCACTGGAACAGAGTATCGGACACTGTGAATAACGGGCGGTATCGGATCGTCCGGCTCTCTTACTGCACTGGAACAGAGTATCAGGCACTGTGAATAACGGGTGTTATCAGATCGGCCGGTTCTATTACTGCACTGGAACAGAGTATCAGACACTGTAACGGGCGGTATCAGATTGGCCGGTTCCACTGACTGCACTGGAACAGAGTTCAGGCAATGTGAATAACGGGCGGTATCTGTTCAGCCGGTTCTGTTACTGCACTGGGACAGAGTATCAGACACTGTAACGGGCGGTATCAGATCGGCCGGTTCTATTACGACACTGGAACAGAGTATCAGACACTGTAACTGGTGGTATCAGATCGGCCGGCTCTATTACTGCACTGGAACAGAGTATCAGGCACAGTGAATAACGGACGGTATCAGATCGGCCGGTTCTATTACTGCACTGGAACAGAGTAACAGACACTGTGAATATCGGGCGGTATCAGATTGGCCGGTTCTAGCGCTGCACTGGAACAGAGTATCAGACACTGAATAATGGGCGGTATCAGATTGGCCGGTTCCACTGACGGCACTGGAACAGAGTATCAGACACTGAATAACGGGCGGTATCAGATCGGCTGGCTCTATTACTGCACTGGAACAGAGTATCAGACACTGTGAATAACGGGCGTTATCAGATCGGCTGGTTCTCTTACTGCACTGGAACAGAGCATCAGGCACTGTGAATAACGGGCGGTATCAGATCGGCCGGTTCTATTACTGCACTGGAACAGAGTATCAGGCACCGTGAATAACGGGCGGTATCAGATCGGCCGGTTCCACTGACTGCACTGTAACAGAGTATCAGGCACTGTGAATAACGGGCGGTATCAGATCGGCTGGCTCTATTACTGCACTGGAACAGAGTATCAGACACTGTAACAGGCGGTATCAGATCGGCCGTTTCCACTGACGGCACTGGAACAGAGTATCAGACACTGAATAACGGGCAGTATCAGATTGGCTGGTACTACGACTGCACTGGAACAGTGTATCAGACACCGTGAATAACGGGCGGTATCAGATCAGCCGGTTCTATTACTGCACTGGAACAGAGTGTCAGGCACTGTGTATAACGGGCGGTATTAGATCGGCTGGCTCTATTACTGCACTGGAACACAGTAACAGACACTGTGAATAACGGGCGGTATCAGATCGGCCGGTTCTATTCCTACACTCGAACAGAGTATTAGGCACTGTGAATAACGGGCGGTATCAGATCGGCCGGTTCTATTACTGCACTGGAACAGAGTATCAGACACTGTGAGTAACAGGCGGTATCAGATCGGGTGGTTCTATTACTGCACTGGAACAGAGTATCAGACACTGTGAATAACGGGCGGTATCAGATCGGCCGGCTCTATTACTGCACTGGAACAGATTATAAGACACTGTGAATCACGGGCGGTATCAGATCGGCCGGTTCTATTACTGCACTGGAACAGAGTATCAGACACTGTGAATAACGGGCGGTATCAGATCGGCCGGTTCTATTACTACACTGGAACAGAGTATCAGGCACTGTGAATAACGGGCGGCATCAGATTGGCCAGTTCTTTACTGCACTGGAACAGAGTGTAAGGCACTGTGAATAACGGGCGGTATCAGATCGGCCGGTTCTATTACTGCACTGGAACAGAGTATCAGGCACTGTGAATAACGGGCGGTATCAGATCGCCTGGTTCTATTACTGCACTGGAACAGAGTAACAGACACTGTGAATATCGGGCGGTATCAGATTGGCCGGTTCTAGTACTGCACTGGAACAGAGTATCAGACACTGAATAATGGGCGGTATCAGATTGGCCGGTTCCACTGACGGCACTGGAACAGAGTATCAGACACTGAATAACGGGCGGTATCAGATCGGCTGGCTCTATTACTGCACTGGAACAGAGTATCAGACACTGTGAATAACGGGCGTTATCAGATCGGCTGGTTCTCTTACTGCACTGGAACAGAGCATCAGGCACTGTGAATAACGGGCGGTATCAGATCGGCCGGTTCTATTACTGCACTGGAACAGAGTATCAGGCACTGTGAATAACGGGCGGTATCAGATCAGCCGGTTCTATTACTGCACTGGAACAGAGTATCAGGCACCGTGAATAACGGGCGGGATCAGATCGGCCGTTTCCACTGACTGCACTGCAACAGAGTATCAGACACTGAATAACGGGCAGTATCAGATCGGCCGGTTCTATTACTGCACTGGAACAGAGTATCAGACACTGTAACGGGCGGTATCAGATCGGCCGGTATTATTGCTGCACTGGAATTGAGAATCAGACACTGAATAATGGGCGGTATCAGATTGGCCAGTTCCACTGACTGCACTGGAACACCGTATGAAACAATGTGAATAACGGACGGTATCAGATCAGCTGGTTCTATCACTGCACTGGAACAGAGTATCAGGCACAGTGAATAACGGGCGGTATCAGATCGGCCGGTTCTATTACTACACTGGAACAGAGTATCAGGCACTGTGAATAACGGGCGGTATCAGATCGGCCGGTTCTATTACTGCACTGGAACAGAGTATCAGGCACTGTGAATAACGGGCGGTATCAGATCGGCTGGTTCTATTACTGCACTGGAACAGAGTATCAGGCACGGTGAATAACGGGCGGTATGAGATCGGCTGGTTCCACTGACTGCACTGGAACAGAGTATCAACCAATGTGAATAACGGGCGGTATCAGATCGGCCGGTTGTATTACTGTACTGGAACAGAGTATCAGGCACTGTGAATGACGGGCGGTATCAGATCGGCCAGTTCTATTACTGCACTGGAACAGAGTATCAGACACTGTGAACATCGGGCGGTATCAGATCAGCCGGTTCTATTTCTACACTGGAACAGAGTATCAGACACTATGAATAACGGGCGGTATCAGAACGGCCGGTTCTATTTCTACACTGGAACAGAGTATCAGGCACTGTGAATAACGGGCGGTATCAGATCGAGTGATTCTATTACTGCACTGGAACAAAGTATCAGGCACTCTGAATAACGGGCAGTATCAGATTGGCTGGTACTACTACTGCACTGGAACAGAGTAGCAGGCACAGTGAATAACGGGCGGTATCAGATCGGCCGGTTCTATTACTACACTGGAACAGAGTATCAGACACTGTGAATAACGGGTGGTGTCAGATCGGCCAGTTCTATTACTGCACTGGAACAGGCTATCAGGCACTGTGAATAACGGGCGGTATCAAATCGGCCGGTTCTAATACTGCACTGGAACAGATTATAAGACACTGTGAATAACGGGCGGGATCAGATCGGCTGGTTCTATTACTGCACTGGAACAGAGTAACAGACACTGTGAGTATCGGGCGGTATCAGATTGGCCGGTTCTAGTACTGCACTGGAACAGAGTGTCACACACTGTGAATAACGGCCATTAGCAGATCGGCCGGTTCTACTGGCTACACTGGAACAGAGTATCAAACACTGTGAGTAACACGCGGTATCAGATCGGGCGGTTCTATTACTGCACTGGAACAGAGTATCAGACACTGAATAATGGGCGGTATCAGATCGGCCGGCTCTATTACTGCACTGGAACAGATTATAAGGCACTGTGAATAACGGGCGGTATCAGATCGGCCGGTTCTATTACTGCACTGGAACAGAGTATCAGACACTGTGAATCACGGGCGGTATCAGATCGGCCGGCTCTATTACTGCACTGGAACAGAGTATGAGGCACTGTGAATAACGGGCGGTATCAGATCGGCCGGCTCTATTACTGCACTGGAACAGAGTATCAGGCACTGTGAATAACAGGCGGTATCAGATCGGGCGGTTATATTACTGCACTGGAACAGAGAATCAGACACTGTGAATAACGGGCGGTATCAGATCGGCTGGCTCTATTACTGCACTGGAACAGATTATAAGACACTGTGAATCACGGGCGGTATCAGATCGGCCGGTTCTATTACTGCACTGGAACAGAGTGTGAGACACTGTGAATAACGGGCGGTATCAGACCGGCCGGTTCTATTACTGCACTGGAACAGAGTATCAGGCACTGTAAATAACGGGCGGAATCAGATCGGCCGGTTCTATTACTACACTGGAACAGAGTATCAGGCACTGTGAATAACGGGCGGTATCAGATCGGCCAGTTGTTTACTGCACTGGAACAGAGTGTAAGGCACTGTGAATAACGGGCGGTATCAGATCGGCCGGTTCTATTACTGCACTGGAACAGAGTATGAGGCACTGTGAATAACGGGCGGTATGAGATTGGCCGGTTCTATTACTGCACTGGAACAGAGTATCAGACACTGTGAATAACGGGCGGTATCAGATCGGCCGGCTCTATTACTGCACTGGAACAGATTATAAGGCACTGTGAATCACGGGCGGTATCAGATCGGCCGGTTCTATTACTGCACTGGAACAGAGTATCAGACACTGTGAATAACGGGCGGTATCAGGTCGGCCGGCTCTATTACTGCACTGGAACAGAGTATAAGGCACTGTGAATAACGGGCGGTATCAGATCGGCCGGTTCTATTACTGCACTGGAACAGAGAATCAGGCACTGTGAATAACAGGCGGTATCAGATCGGGCGGTTCTATTGCTGCACTGGAACAGAGTATCAGGCACTGTGAATAACGGGTGGTGTCAGATCGGCCGGTTCTATTACTGCACTGGAACAGGCTATCAGGCACTGTGAATAACGGGCGGTATCAGATCGGCTGGCTCTATTACTGCACTGGAACACAGTAACAGACACTGTGAATAACGGGTGGTATCAGATCGGCCGGTTCCATTACTACACTGGAACAGAGTATCAGACACTGTGAATAACGGGTGGTGTCAGATCGGCCGGTTCTATTACTGCACTGGAACAGGCTATCAGGCACTGTGAATAACGGGCGGTATCAAATCGGCCGGTTCTAATACTGCACTGGAACAGATTATAAGACACTGTGAATAACGGGCGGGATCAGATCGGCTGGTTCTATTACTGCACTGGAACAGAGAATCAGACACTGTGAATAACGGGCGGTATCAGATCGGCCGGCTCTATTACTGCACTGGAACAGATTATAAGACACTGTGAATCACGGGCGGTATCAGATTGGCCGGTTCTATTACTGCACTGGAACAGAGTGTCAGACACTGTGAATAACGGGCGGTATCAGACCGGCCGGTTCTATTACTGCACTGGAACAGAGTATCAGGCACTGTGAATAACGGGCGGTATCAGATCGGCCGGTTCTATTACGGCACTGGAACAGAGTATCAGACACTGTGAATAACGGGCGGTATCAGATCGGCCGGCTCTATTACTGCACTGGAACAGATTATGAGGCACTGTGAATCACGGGCGGTATCAGATCGGCCGGTTCTATTACTGCACTGGAACAGAGTATCAGACACTGTGAATAACGGGCGGTATCAGATCGGCCAGTTCTTTACTGCACTGGAACAGAGTGTAAGGCACTGTGAGTAACGGGCGGTATCAGATCGGCCGGTTCTATTACTGCACTGGAACAGAGTATCAGGCACTGTGAATAACGGGCATTATCAGATCGGCTGGTTCTCTTACTGCACTGGAACAGAGCATCAGGCACTGTGAATAACGGGCGTTATCAGATCGGCTGGTTCTCTTGCTGCACTGGAACAGAGCATCAGGCACTGTGAATAACGGGCGGTATCAGATCGGCCGGTTCTATTACTGCACTGGAACAGAGTATCAGACACTGTAACGGGCGGTATCAGATCGGCCGGTTCCACTGACTGCACTGGAACAGAGTTCAGGCACTGTGAATAACGGGCGGTATCTGTTCAGCCGGTTCTATTACTGCACTGGAACAGAATATCAGACACTGTGAATAACAGGCGTTATCAGATCGGCTGGTTCTATTACTGCACTGGAACAGAGTGTCACACACTGTGAATAACGGGCATTAGCAGATCGGCCGGTTCTACTGGCTACACTGGAACAGAGTATCAAACACTGTGAGTAACACGCGGTATCAGATCGGGCGGTTCTATTACTGCACTGGAACAGAGTATCAGACACTGAATAATGGGCGGTATCAGATTGGCCGGTTCCACAGACTGCACTGGAACAGAGTATCAGACACTGTGAATAACAGGCGGTATCAGATCGGCCGGTTCCACTGACTGCACTGGAACAGAGTATCAGTCACTGTGAATAACGGGCGGTATCAGATCGGCCGGTTCTACTACTGCACTGGAACAGATTATCAGGCACTGTGAGTAACGGGCGGTATCAGATCGGCCGGTTCCATTACTGCACTGGAAAAGAGTATCAGGCACTGTGATTAACGGGCGATATCAGATCAGCTGGTTCTATTACGGCACTGGAACAGAGTATCAGACACTGAATAATTGGCGATATCAAATTGGCCGGTTCCACTGACTGCACTGGAACAGAGTATCAGACACTGTGAATAACGGGCGGTATCAGATCGGCCGGCTCTATTACTGCACTGGAACAGAGTATGAGGCACTGTGAATAACGGGCGGTATGAGATTGGCCGGTTCTATTACTGCACTGGAACAGAGTCTGAGGCACTGTGAATAACGGGCGGTATCAGATCGGCCGGCTCTATTACTGCACTGGAACAGAGTTTAAGCCACTGTGAATAACGGGCGGTATCAGATCGGCCGGTTCTATTACTGCACTGGAACAGAGAATCAGACACTGTGAATAACGGGCGGTATCAGATCGGCCGGCTCTATTACTGCACTGGAACAGATTATAAGACACTGTGAATCACGGGCGGTATCAGATCGGCCGGTTCTATTACTGCACTGGAACAGAGTGTCAGACACTGTGAATAACGGGCGGTATCAGACCGGCCGGTTCTATTACTGCACTGGAACAGAGTATCAGGCACTGTGAATAACGGGCGTTATCAGATCGGCTGGTTCTATTACGGCACTGGAACAGAGTATCAGACACTGTGAATAACGGGCGGTATCAGATCGGCCGGCTCTATTACTGCACTGGAACAGATTATAAGGCACTGTGAATCACGGGCGGTATCAGATCGGCCGGTTCTATTACTGCACTGGAACAGAGTATCAGGCACCGTGAATAACGGGCGGTATCAGATCGGCTGGCTCTATTCCTGCACTGGAACAGTGTATCAGCCGCTGTGAATAACGGGTGGTATCAGATCGGCCGGTTCTATTACTGCACTGGAACAGAGTATCAGACACTGTAACGGGCGGTATCAGATCGGCCGGTTCCACTGACTGCACTGGAACAGAGTTCAGGCACTGTGAATAACGGGCGGTATCTGTTCAGCCGGTTCTATTACTGCACTGGAACAGAATATCAGACACTGTGAATAACAGGCGTTATCAGATCGGCTGGTTCTATTACTGCACTGGAACAGAGTATCACACACTGTGAATAACGGGCATCAGCAGATCGGCCGGTTCTACTGGCTGCACTGGAACAGAGTATCAGACACTGTGAGTAACACGCGGTATCAGATCGGGCGTTTCTATTACTGCACTGGAACAGAGTATCAGACACTGAATAATGGGCGGAATCAGATCGGCCGGCTCTATTACTGCACTGGAACAGATTATAAGGCACTGTGAATAACGGGCGGTATCAGATCGGCCGGTTCTATTACTGCACTGGAACAGATTATAAGGCACTGTGAATAACGGGCGGTATCAGATCGGCCGGTTCTATTACTGCACTGGAACAGAGTATCAGACACTGTGAATCACGGGCGGTATCAGATCGGCCGGCTCTATTACTGCACTGGAACAGAGTATGAGGCACTGTGAATAACGGGCGGTATCAGATCGGCCGGCTCTATTACTGCACTGGAACAGAGTATCAGGCACTGTGAATAACAGGCGGTATCAGATCGGGCGGTTATATTACTGCACTGGAACAGAGAATCAGACACTGTGAATAACGGGCGGTATCAGATCGGCTGGCTCTATTACTGCACTGGAACAGATTATAAGACACTGTGAATCACGGGCGGTATCAGATCGGCCGGTTCTATTACTGCACTGGAACAGAGTGTGAGACACTGTGAATAACGGGCGGTATCAGACCGGCCGGTTCTATTACTGCACTGGAACAGAGTATCAGGCACTGTAAATAACGGGCGGAATCAGATCGGCCGGTTCTATTACTACACTGGAACAGAGTATCAGGCACTGTGAATAACGGGCGGTATCAGATCGGCCAGTTGTTTACTGCACTGGAACAGAGTGTAAGGCACTGTGAATAACGGGCGGTATCAGATCGGCCGGTTCTATTACTGCACTGGAACAGAGTATGAGGCACTGTGAATAACGGGCGGTATGAGATTGGCCGGTTCTATTACTGCACTGGAACAGAGTATCAGACACTGTGAATAACGGGCGGTATCAGATCGGCCGGCTCTATTACTGCACTGGAACAGATTATAAGGCACTGTGAATCACGGGCGGTATCAGATCGGCCGGTTCTATTACTGCACTGGAACAGAGTATCAGACACTGTGAATAACGGGCGGTATCAGGTCGGCCGGCTCTATTACTGCACTGGAACAGAGTATAAGGCACTGTGAATAACGGGCGGTATCAGATCGGCCGGTTCTATTACTGCACTGGAACAGAGAATCAGGCACTGTGAATAACAGGCGGTATCAGATCGGGCGGTTCTATTGCTGCACTGGAACAGAGTATCAGGCACTGTGAATAACGGGTGGTGTCAGATCGGCCGGTTCTATTACTGCACTGGAACAGGCTATCAGGCACTGTGAATAACGGGCGGTATCAGATCGGCTGGCTCTATTACTGCACTGGAACACAGTAACAGACACTGTGAATAACGGGTGGTATCAGATCGGCCGGTTCCATTACTACACTGGAACAGAGTATCAGACACTGTGAATAACGGGTGGTGTCAGATCGGCCGGTTCTATTACTGCACTGGAACAGGCTATCAGGCACTGTGAATAACGGGCGGTATCAAATCGGCCGGTTCTAATACTGCACTGGAACAGATTATAAGACACTGTGAATAACGGGCGGGATCAGATCGGCTGGTTCTATTACTGCACTGGAACAGAGAATCAGACACTGTGAATAACGGGCGGTATCAGATCGGCCGGCTCTATTACTGCACTGGAACAGATTATAAGACACTGTGAATCACGGGCGGTATCAGATTGGCCGGTTCTATTACTGCACTGGAACAGAGTGTCAGACACTGTGAATAACGGGCGGTATCAGACCGGCCGGTTCTATTACTGCACTGGAACAGAGTATCAGGCACTGTGAATAACGGGCGGCATCAGATTGGCCAGTTCTTTACTGCACTGGAACAGAGTGTAAGGCACTGTGAATAACGGGCGGTATCAGATCGGCTGGCTCTATTACTGCACTGGAACACAGTAACAGACACTGTGAATAACGGGTGGTATCAGATCGGCCGGTTCCATTACTACACTGGAACAGAGTATCAGACACTGTGAATAACGGGTGGTGTCAGATCGGCCGGTTCTATTACTGCACTGGAACAGGCTATCAGGCACTGTGAATAACAGGCGGTATCAAATCGGCCGGTTCTAATACTGCACTGGAACAGATTATAAGACACTGTGAATAACGGGCGGGATCAGATCGGCTGGTTCTATTACTGCACTGGAACAGAGAATCAGACACTGTGAATAACGGGCGGTATCAGATCGGCCGGCTCTATTACTGCACTGGAACAGATTATAAGACACTGTGAATCACGGGCGGTATCAGATTGGCCGGTTCTATTACTGCACTGGAACAGAGTGTCAGACACTGTGAATAACGGGCGGTATCAGACCGGCCGGTTCTATTACTGCACTGGAACAGAGTATCAGGCACTGTGAATAACGGGCGGTATCAGATCGGCCGGTTCTATTACGGCACTGGAACAGAGTATCAGACACTGTGAATAACGGGCGGTATCAGATCGGCCGGCTCTATTACTGCACTGGAACAGATTATGAGGCACTGTGAATCACGGGCGGTATCAGATCGGCCGGTTCTATTACTGCACTGGAACAGAGTATCAGACACTGTGAATAACGGGCGGTATCAGATCGGCCAGTTCTTTACTGCACTGGAACAGAGTGTAAGGCACTGTGAGTAACGGGCGGTATCAGATCGGCCGGTTCTATTACTGCACTGGAACAGAGTATCAGGCACTGTGAATAACGGGCATTATCAGATCGGCTGGTTCTCTTACTGCACTGGAACAGAGCATCAGGCACTGTGAATAACGGGCGTTATCAGATCGGCTGGTTCTCTTGCTGCACTGGAACAGAGCATCAGGCACTGTGAATAACGGGCGGTATCAGATCGGCCGGTTCTATTACTGCACTGGAACAGAGTATCAGACACTGTAACGGGCGGTATCAGATCGGCCGGTTCCACTGACTGCACTGGAACAGAGTTCAGGCACTGTGAATAACGGGCGGTATCTGTTCAGCCGGTTCTATTACTGCACTGGAACAGAATATCAGACACTGTGAATAACAGGCGTTATCAGATCGGCTGGTTCTATTACTGCACTGGAACAGAGTGTCACACACTGTGAATAACGGGCATTAGCAGATCGGCCGGTTCTACTGGCTACACTGGAACAGAGTATCAAACACTGTGAGTAACACGCGGTATCAGATCGGGCGGTTCTATTACTGCACTGGAACAGAGTATCAGACACTGAATAATGGGCGGTATCAGATTGGCCGGTTCCACAGACTGCACTGGAACAGAGTATCAGACACTGTGAATAACAGGCGGTATCAGATCGGCCGGTTCCACTGACTGCACTGGAACAGAGTATCAGTCACTGTGAATAACGGGCGGTATCAGATCGGCCGGTTCTACTACTGCACTGGAACAGATTATCAGGCACTGTGAGTAACGGGCGGTATCAGATCGGCCGGTTCCATTACTGCACTGGAAAAGAGTATCAGGCACTGTGATTAACGGGCGATATCAGATCAGCTGGTTCTATTACGGCACTGGAACAGAGTATCAGACACTGAATAATTGGCGATATCAAATTGGCCGGTTCCACTGACTGCACTGGAACAGAGTATCAGACACTGTGAATAACGGGCGGTATCAGATCGGCCGGCTCTATTACTGCACTGGAACAGAGTATGAGGCACTGTGAATAACGGGCGGTATGAGATTGGCCGGTTCTATTACTGCACTGGAACAGAGTCTGAGGCACTGTGAATAACGGGCGGTATCAGATCGGCCGGCTCTATTACTGCACTGGAACAGAGTTTAAGCCACTGTGAATAACGGGCGGTATCAGATCGGCCGGTTCTATTACTGCACTGGAACAGAGAATCAGACACTGTGAATAACGGGCGGTATCAGATCGGCCGGCTCTATTACTGCACTGGAACAGATTATAAGACACTGTGAATCACGGGCGGTATCAGATCGGCCGGTTCTATTACTGCACTGGAACAGAGTGTCAGACACTGTGAATAACGGGCGGTATCAGACCGGCCGGTTCTATTACTGCACTGGAACAGAGTATCAGGCACTGTGAATAACGGGCGTTATCAGATCGGCTGGTTCTATTACGGCACTGGAACAGAGTATCAGACACTGTGAATAACGGGCGGTATCAGATCGGCCGGCTCTATTACTGCACTGGAACAGATTATAAGGCACTGTGAATCACGGGTGGTATCAGATCGGCCGGTTCTATTACTGCACTGGAACAGAGTATCAGGCACCGTGAATAACGGGCGGTATCAGATCGGCTGGCTCTATTCCTGCACTGGAACAGTGTATCAGCCGCTGTGAATAACGGGTGGTATCAGATCGGCCGGTTCTATTACTGCACTGGAACAGAGTATCAGACACTGTAACGGGCGGTATCAGATCGGCCGGTTCCACTGACTGCACTGGAACAGAGTTCAGGCACTGTGAATAACGGGCGGTATCTGTTCAGCCGGTTCTATTACTGCACTGGAACAGAATATCAGACACTGTGAATAACAGGCGTTATCAGATCGGCTGGTTCTATTACTGCACTGGAACAGAGTATCACACACTGTGAATAACGGGCATCAGCAGATCGGCCGGTTCTACTGGCTGCACTGGAACAGAGTATCAGACACTGTGAGTAACACGCGGTATCAGATCGGGCGTTTCTATTACTGCACTGGAACAGAGTATCAGACACTGAATAATGGGCGGAATCAGATCGGCCGGCTCTATTACTGCACTGGAACAGATTATAAGGCACTGTGAATAACGGGCGGTATCAGATCGGCCGGTTCTATTACTGCACTGGAACAGAGTATCAGACACTGTGAATCACGGGCGGTATCAGATCGGCCGGTTCCATTACTGCACTGGAACAGAGTATCAGACACTGTGAATAACGGGCGGTATCAGATCGGCCGGCTCTATTACTGCACTGGAACAGAGTATGAGGCACTGTGAATAACGGGCGGTATCAGATCGGCCGGTTCTATTACTGCACTGGAACAGAGTGTGAGACACTGTGACTAACGGGCGGTATCAGACCGGCCGGTTCTATTACTGCACTGGAACAGAGTATCAGGCACTGAAAATAACGGGCGGTATCAGATCGGCCGGTTCTATTACTACACTGGAACAGAGTATCAGGCACTGTGAATAACGGGCGGTATCAGATCGGACAGTTGTTTACTGCACTGGAACAGAGTGTAAGGCACTGTGAATAACGGGCGGTATCAGATCGGCCGGTTCTATTACTGCACTGGAACAGAGTATCAGGCACTGTGAATAACGGGCGGTATCAGATCGGCCGGTTCTATTACTGCACTGGAACAGAGTATGAGGCACTGTGAATAACGGGCAGTATGAGATTGGCCGGTTCTATTACTGCACTGGAACAGAGTATCAGACACTGTGAATAACGGGCGGTATCAGATCGGCCGGCTCTATTACTGCACTGGAACAGATTATAAGGCACTGTGAATCACGGGCGGTATCAGATCGGCCGGTTCTATTACTGCACTGGAACAGAGTATCAGACACTGTGAATAACGGGCGGTATCAGGTCGGCCGGCTCTATTACTGCACTGGAACAGAGTATAAGGCACTGTGAATAACGGGCGGTATCAGATCGGCCGGTTCTATTACTGCACTGGAACAGAGAATCAGGCACTGTGAATAACAGGCGGTATCAGATCGGGCGGTTCTATTGCTGCACTGGAACAGAGTATCAGACACTGTGAATAACGGGCGGTATCAGATCGGCCGGCTCTATCACTGCACTGGAACAGATTATAAGACATTGTGAATCACGGGCGGTTTCAGATCGGCTGGTTCTCTTACTGCACTGGAACAGAGCATCAGGCACTGTGAATAACGGGCGGGATCAGATCGACCGGTTCTATTACTGCACTGGAACAGAGTGTCAGGCACCGTGAATAACGGGCGGTATCAGATCGGCTGGCTCTATTACTGCACTGGAACAGTGTATCAGCCGCTGTGAATAACGGGTGGTATCAGATCGGCCGGTTCTATTACTGCACTGGAACAGAGTATCAGACACTAACGGGCGGTATCAGATCGGCCGTTTCCACTGACGGCACTGGAACAGAGTATCAGACACTGAATAACGGGCAGTATCTGTTCAGCCGGTTCTATTACTGCACTGGAACAGAATATCAGACACTGTGAATAACGGGCGTTATCAGATCGGCCGGTTCTATTACTGCACTGGAACAGAGTATCACACACTGTGAATAACGGGCATTATCAGATCGGCCGGTTCTACTGGCGGCACTGGAACAGAGTATCAGGCACTGTGAATAACGGGCAGTATCAGATCGGTCGGTTCTATTACTGTACTGGAACAGAGTATCAGACACTGTGAATAACGGGCGGTATCAGATTGGCCGGTTCTATTACTGCACTGGAACAGAGTATCAGACACTGTGAATAACGGGCGGTATCAGATCGGCCGGTTCCACTGACTACACTGGAACAGCGTATCAGACACTGTGAATAACGGGCGTTATCAGATCGGCTGGTTCTCTTACTGCACTGGAACAGAGCATCAGGCACTGTGAATAACGGGCGGCATCAGATCGGCCGGTTCTATTACTGCACTGTAACAGAGTATCAGGCACTGTGAATAATGGGCGGCATCAGATCGGCCGGTATTATTGCTGCACTGGAATTGAGAATCAGACACTGAATAATGGGCGGTATCAGATTGGCCGGTTCTACTACTGCACTGGAACAGATTATCAGGCACAGTGAATAACGGGCGGTATCAGATCGGCCGGTTCTACTACTGCACTGGAACAGATTATCAGGCACAGTGAATAACGGGCGGTATCAGATCGGCCGGTGCCACTGACTGCACTGGAACAGAGTATCAGGCACTATGAATAACGGGCGGTATCAGATCGGTTGGTTCTTTACTGCACTGGAACAGAGTAACAGACACTGCGAGTAACGGGCGGTATCAGCTCGGCAGGTTCTATTACTACACTTGAACAGAGTATCAGGCACTGTGAATAACGGGCAGTATCTGATCGGCCGGTTCTATTACTGCACTGGAACAGCGTATCAGGCACTGTGAGTAACGGGCGGTTTCAGATCGGCTGGTTCTATTACTGCACTGGAACAGAGTATCAGGCACGGTGAATATCGGGCGGTATCAGATCAGCCGGTTGTATTACTGCACTGGAACAGAGTATCAGGCACTGTGAATAACGGGCGGTATCAGATCGGCCAGTTCTATTACTGCACTGGAACAGAGTATCAGACACTGTGTATATCGGGCGGTATCAGATCAGCCGGTTCTATTTCTACACTGGAACAGAGTATCAGACACTATGAATAATGGGCGGTATCAGAACGGCCGGTTCTATTTCTACACTGGAACAGAGTATCAGGCACTGTGAATAACGGGCGGTATCAGATCGTGTGATTCTATTACTGCACTGGTACAAAGTATCAGGCACTCTGAATAACGGGCAGTATCAGATCGGCCGGTTCTATTACTGCACTGGAACAGAGTATCAGGCACTGTGAATAACGGGCGGGATCAGATCGGCCGGTTCTATTACTGCACTGGAACAGAGTATCAGAGACTGTGAATAACGGGTGGTATCAGATCGGCCGGTTCTAATACTGCACTGGAACAGACTATCAGGCACTGTGAATAACGGGCGGTATCAGATCGGCCGGTTCTATTACTGCACTGGAACAGAGTATGAGGCACTGTGAATAACGGGCGGTATCAGATTGGCCGGTTCTATTACTGCACTGGAACAGAGTATCAGACACTGTGAATAACGGGCGCTATCAGAGCGGCCGGTTCTATTACTGCACTGGAACAGAGTATCAGGCACTGTGAATAACGGGTGGTATCAGATTGGCTGGTTCTATTGCTGCACTGGAACAGAGTAACAGACACTGTGAATATCGGGCGGTATCAGATTGGCCGGTTCTAGTACTGCACTGGAACAGAGTATCAGACACTGAATAATGGGCGGTATCAGATCGGCCGGTTCCACTGAATGCACTGGAACAGATTATCAGGCACTGTGGGTAACGGGCGGTATCAGATCGGCCGGTTCTATTACTGCACTGGAATCGAGTATCAGGCACTGTGATTAACGGGCGATATCAGATCAGCTGGTTCTATTACAGCACTGGAACAGAGTATCAGACACTGAATAATTGGCGATATCATATTGGCCGGTTCCACTGACTGCACTGGATCAGAGTATCAGGCACAGTGAATAACGGGCGGTATCAGATCGGCCAGTGCCACTGACTGCACTGGAACAGAGTATCAGGCACAGTGAATAACGGGCGGTATCAGATCGGCCGGTGCCACTGACTGCACTGGAACAGAGTATCAGGCACTGTGAATAACGGGCGGTATCAGATCGGCCGGTTCTATTGCTGCACTGGAACAGAGTAACAGACACTGTGAATATCGGGCGGCATCAGATTGGCCGGTTCTAGTGCTGCACTGGAACAGAGTATCAGACACTGAATAACGGGCGGTATCAGAGCGGCCGTTTCCACTGACGGCACTGGAACAGAGTATCAGACACTGAATAACGGGCAGTATCAGATCGGCCGGTTCTATTACTGCACTGGAACAGAGTATCAGACACTGTAACGGGCGGTATCAGATCGGCCGATTCCACTGACTGCACTGTAACAGAGTATCAGGCACAGTGAATAACGGGCGGTATCAGATCGGCCGGTGCCACTGACTGCACTGGAACAGAGTATCAGGCACTGTGAATAACGGGCGGTATCAGATCGGCCGGTTCTATTACTGCACTGGAACAGAGTATCAGGCACTGTGAATAACGGGCGGGATCAGATCGGCCGGTTCTATTACTGCACTGGAACAGAGTATCAGCCACTGTGAACAATGTGCGGCATCAGATCAGCCGGTTTTATTGCTGCACTGGAATTGAGAATCAGACACTGAATAATGGGCGGTATCAGATTGGCCGGTTCCACTGACTGCACTGGAACACCGTATGAAACAATGTGAATAACGGACGGTATCAGATCGGCCGGTTCTATTACTGCACTGGAACAGAGTATCAGGCACTGTGAATAACGGGCGGTATCAGATCGGCTGGCTCTATTACTGCACTGGAACAGAGTATAAGGCACTGTGAATAACGGGCGGTATCAGATCGGCCGGTTCTATTACTGCACTGGAACAGAGTATCAGACACTGTGAATAACAGGCGGTATCAGATCGGGCGGTTCTATTACTGCACTGCAACAGAGTATCAGACACTGTGAATAACGGGCGGTATCAGATCGGCCGGTTCTATTACTGCACTGGAACAGAGTATCAGACACTGTGAATAACGGGCGGTATCAGATCGCCTGGTTCTATTACTGCACTGGAACAGAGTAACAGACACTGTGAATATCGGGCGGTATCAGATTGGCCGGTTCTAGTACTGCACTGGAACAGAGTATCAGACACTGAATAATGGGCGGTATCAGATCGGCCAGTTCTTTACTGCAATGGAACAGAGTGTAAGGCACTGTGAATAACGGGCGGTATCAGATCGGCCGGTTCCATTACTGCACTGGAACAGAGTATCAGGCACTGTGAATAACGGGCGGCATCAGATCGGCCGGTTCTATTACTGCACTGGAACAGAGTATGAAGCACTGTGAATAACGGGCGGTATCAGAGCGGCCGGTTCTATTACTGCACTGGAACAGAGTATGAGGCACTGTGAATAACGGGCGGTATCAGATCAGCTGGTTCTATTGCTGCACTGGAACAGAGTAACAGACACTGTGAATATCGGGCGGTATCAGATTGGCCGGTTCTAGTGCTGCACTGGAACAGAGTATCAGACACTGAATAATGGGCGGTATCAGATTGGCCGGTTCCACTGACGGCACTGGAACAGAGTATCAGACACTGAATAACGGGCAGTATTAGATCGGCCGGTTCTATTACTGCCCTGGAACAGGGCATCACACACTGTGAATAACGGGCATTATCAGATCGGCCGGTTCCACTGACTGCACTGGAACAGAGTATCAGACACTGTGAATAACGGGCAGTATCAGAGCGGCCGGTTCTATTACTGCACTGGAACAGAGTATCAGGCACTGTGAGTAACGGGCGGTATCAGATCGGCCAGTTCTATTACTGCACTGGAACAGAGTATCAGACACTGTGAATATCGGGCGGTATCAGATCGTCCGGTTCTATTTCTACATTTGAACAGAATATCAGACACTATGAATAACGGGTGGTATCAGAACGGCCGGTTCTATTTCTACACTGGAACAGAGTATCAGGCACTGTGAATAACAGTCGGTATCAGATCGGCCGGTTCTATTTCTACACTGGAACAGAGTATAATGCACTGTGAATAACGGGCGGTATCAGATCGGCCGGTTCTATTACTGCACTGGAACAGAGTATCAGACACTGTGAATAACGGGCGGTATCAGATTGGCCGGTTCCATTACTACACTGGAACAGAGTGTCAGGCACTGTGAATAACGGGCAGAATCAGAGCGGCCAGTTCTTTACTGCACTGGAACAGAGTGTAAGGCACTGTGAGTAACGGGCGGTATCAGATCGGCCGGTTCGATTACTGCACTGGAACAGAGTATCAGACACTGTGAATAACGGGCGGTATCAGATCGGCCGGTTCTATTACTGCACTGGAACAGAGCATCAGGCACTGTGAATAACGGGCGGTATCAGATCGGCTGGCTCTATTACTGCACTGGAACAGAGTATCATACACTGTGAATAACAGGCGTTATCAGATCGGCTGGTTCTATTACTGCACTGGAACAGAGTATCAGGCACCGTGAATAACGGGCGGTATCAGATCGGCCGGTTCCACTGACTGCACTGTAACAGAGTATCAGGCACTGGGAATAATGGGCGGCATCAGATCGGCTGGCTCTATTACTGCACTGGAACAGTGTATCAGGCACTGTGAATAACGGGCGGTATCAGATCGGCTGGCTCTATTACTGCACTGGAACAGAGTATCAGACACTGTAACGGGCGGTATCAGATCGGCCGTTTCCACTGACGGCACTGGAACAGAGTATCAGACACTGAATAACGGGCAGTATCAGATCGGCCGGTTCTATTACTGCACTGGAACAGAGTATCAGACACTAACGGGCGGTATCAGATCGGCCGGTTCCACTGACTGCACTGTAACAGAGAATCAGGCACTGTGAATAATGGGCGGCATCAGATCGGCCGGTATTATTGCTGCACTGGAATTGAGAATCAGACACTGAATAATGGGCGGTATCAGATTAGCCGGTTCCACTGACTGCACTGGAACACCGTTTGAAACAATGTGAATAACGGACGGTATCAGATCAGCTGGTTCTATTACTGCACTGGAACAGAGTATCAGGCACAGTGAATAACGGGCGGTATCAGATCAGCCAGTTCTATTACTACACTGGAACAGAGTATCAGGCACTGTGAATAACGGGCGGTATCAGATCGGCCGGTTCTATTACTGCACTGGAACAGAGTATCAGGCACTGTGAATAACGGGCGGTATCAGATCGGCTGCTTCTATTACTGCACTGGAACAGAGTATCAGGCACGGTGAATAATGGGCGGTATGAGATCGGCTGGTTCCACTGACTGCACTGGAACAGAGTATCAACCAATGTGAATAACGGGCGGTATCAGATCGGCCGGTTGTATTACTGCACTGGAACAGAGTATCAGGCACTGTGAATAACGGGCGGTATCAGATCGGACAGTTCTATTACTGCACTGGAACAGAGTATCAGACACTGTGAATATCGGGCGGTATCAGATCAGCCGGTTCTATTTCTACACTGGAACAGAGTATCAGACACTATGAATAACGGGCGGTATCAGATCGGCCGGTTCTATTTCTACACTGGAACAGAGTATCAGACACTATGAATAACGGGCGGTATCAGAACGGCCGGTTCTATTTCTACACTGGAACAGAGTATCAGGCACTGTGAATAACGGGCAGTATCAGATCGAGTGATTCTATTACTGCACTGGAATAAAGTATCAGGCACTCTGAATAACGGGCAGTATCAGATTGGCTGGTACTACTACTGCACTGGAACAGAGTAGCAGGCACAGTGAGTAACGGGCGGTATCAGATCGGCCGGTTCTATTACTGCACTGGAACAGTGTATCAGACACTGTGAATAACGGGCGGTATCAGATCAGCCGGTTCTATTACTGCACTGGAACAGAGTATGAGGCACTGTGTATAACGGGCGGTATCAGATCGGCTGGCTCTATTACTGCACTGGAACAGTGTATCAGACACTGTGAATAACGGGCGGTATCAGATCGGCCGGTTCTATTACTACACTGGAACAGAGTATGAGGCACTGTGAATAACGGGCGGTATCAGATTGGCCGGTTCTATTACTGCACTGGAACAGAGTATCAGACACTGTGAATAACGGGCGCTATCAGAGCGGCCGGTTCGATTACTGCACTGGAACAGAGTATCAGGCGCTGTGAATAACGGGCGGTATCAGATCGGCTGGTTCTGTTACTGCACTGGAACAGAGTAACAGACACTGTGAATATCGGGCTGTATCAGATTGGCCGGTTCTAGTACTGCACTGGAACAGAGTATCAGACACGGAATAATGGGCGGTATCAGATTGGCCGGTTACACAGACTGCACTGGAACAGAGTATCAGACACTGTGAATAACAGGCGGTATCAGATCGGCCGGTTCCACTGACTGCACTGGAACAGAGTATCAGTCACTGTGAATAACGGGCGGTATCAGATCGGCCGGTTCTACTACTGCACTGGAACAGATTATCAGGCACTGTGAGTAACGGGCGGTATCAGATCGGCCGGTTCTATTACTGCACTGGAATAGAGTATCAGGCACTGTGATTAACGGGCGATATCAGATCAGCTGGTTCTATTACGGCACTGGAACAGAGTATCAGACATTGAATAATTGGCGATATCAAATTGGCCAGTTCCACTGACTGCACTGGAACAGAGTATCAGGCACAGTGAATAACGGGCGGTATCAGATCGGCCAGTGCCACTGACTGCACTGGAACAGAGTATCAGGCACAGTGAATAACGGGCGGTATCAGATCGGCCGGTGCCACTGACTGCACTGGAACAGAGTATCAGGCACTGTGAATAACGGGCGGTATCAGATCGGCCGGTTCTATTACTGCACTGGAACAGAGTATCAGACACCGTGACTAACACGCGGTATCAGATCGGGCGGTTCTATTACTGCACTGGAACAGAGTATCAGACACTGAATAACGGGCGGTATCAGATCGGCCGGTTCTATTACTGCACTGGAACAGAGTATCACACACTGTGAATAACGGGCGGTATCAGGTCGGCCGGCTCTATTACTGCACTGGAACAGGGTATAAGGCACTGTGAATAACGGGCGGTATCAGATCGGCCGGTTCTATTACTGCACTGGAACAGAGAATCAGGCACTGTGAATAACAGGCGGTATCAGATCGGGCGGTTCTATTGCTGCACTGGAACAGAGTATCAGACACTGTGAATAACGGGCGGTATCAGATCGGCCGGCTCTATTACTGCGCTGGAACAGATTATAAGACACTGTGAATCACGGGCGGTTTCAGATCGGCCGGTTCTATTACTGCACTGGAACAGAGTATCAGACACTGTGAGTAACGGGCGGTATCAGATCGGCCAGTTCTATTACTGCACTGGAACAGAGTATCAGGCACTGTGAATAACGGGCATTATCAGATCGGCTGGTTCTCTTACTGCACTGGAACAGAGCATCAGGCACTGTGAATCACGGGCGGTATCAGATCGGCCGGTTCCATTACTGCACTGGAACAGAGTATCAGACACTGTGAATAACGGGCGGTATCAGATCGGCCGGCTCTATTACTGCACTGGAACAGAGTATGAGGCACTGAAAATAACGGGCGGTATCAGATCGGCCGGTTCTATTACTACACTGGAACAGAGTATCAGGCACTGTGAATAACGGGCGGTATCAGATCGGCCAGTTGTTTACTGCACTGGAACAGAGTGTAAGGCACTGTGAATAACGGGCGGTATCAGATCGGCCGGTTCTATTACTGCACTGGAACAGAGTATCAGGCACTGTGAATAACGGGCGGTATCAGATCGGCCGGTTCTATTACTGCACTGGAACAGAGTATGAGGCACTGTGAATAACGGGCAGTATGAGATTGGCCGGTTCTATTACTGCACTGGAACAGAGTATCAGACACTGTGAATAACGGGCGGTATCAGATCGGCCGGCTCTATTACTGCACTGGAACAGATTATAAGGCACTGTGAATCACGGGCGGTATCAGATCGGCCGGTTCTATTACTACACTGGAACAGAGTATCAGACACTGTGAATAACGGGCGGTATCAGGTCGGCCGGCTCTATTACTGCACTGGAACAGAGTATAAGGCACTGTGAATAACGGGCGGTATCAGATCGGCCGGTTCTATTACTGCACTGGAACAGAGAATCAGGCACTGTGAATAACAGGCGGTATCAGATCGGGCGGTTCTATTGCTGCACTGGAACAGAGTATCAGACACTGTGAATAACGGGCGGTATCAGATCGGCCGGCTCTATCACTGCACTGGAACAGATTATAAGACATTGTGAATCACGGGCGGTTTCAGATCGGCTGGTTCTCTTACTGCACTGGAACAGAGCATCAGGCACTGTGAATAACGGGCGGGATCAGATCGACCGGTTCTATTACTGCACTGGAACAGAGTGTCAGGCACCGTGAATAACGGGCGGTATCAGATCGGCTGGCTCTATTACTGCACTGGAACAGTGTATCAGCCGCTGTGAATAACGGGTGGTATCAGATCGGCCGGTTCTATTACTGCACTGGAACAGAGTATCAGACACTAACGGGCGGTATCAGATCGGCCGTTTCCACTGACGGCACTGGAACAGAGTATCAGACACTGAATAACGGGCAGTATCTGTTCAGCCGGTTCTATTACTGCACTGGAACAGAATATCAGACACTGTGAATAACGGGCGTTATCAGATCGGCCGGTTCTATTACTGCACTGGAACAGAGTATCACACACTGTGAATAACGGGCATTATCAGATCGGCCGGTTCTACTGGCGGCACTGGAACAGAGTATCAGGCACTGTGAATAACGGGCAGTATCAGATCGGTCGGTTCTATTACTGTACTGGAACAGAGTATCAGACACTGTGAATAACGGGCGGTATCAGATCGGCCGGTTCCACTGACTACACTGGAACAGCGTATCAGACACTGTGAATAACGGGCGTTATCAGATCGACTGGTTCTCTTACTGCACTGGAACAGAGCATCAGGCACTGTGAATAACGGGCGGCATCAGATCGGCCGGTTCTATTACTGCACTGTAACAGAGTATCAGGCACTGTGAATAATGGGCGGCATCAGATCGGCCGGTATTATTGCTGCACTGGAATTGAGAATCAGACACTGAATAATGGGCGGTATCAGATTGGCCGGTTCTACTACTGCACTGGAACAGATTATCAGGCACAGTGAATAACGGGCGGTATCAGATCGGCCGGTTCTACTACTGCACTGGAACAGATTATCAGGCACAGTGAATAACGGGCGGTATCAGATCGGCCGGTGCCACTGACTGCACTGGAACAGAGTATCAGGCACTATGAATAACGGGCGGTATCAGATCGGTTGGTTCTTTACTGCACTGGAACAGAGTAACAGACACTGCGAGTAACGGGCGGTATCAGATCGGCCGGTTCTATTACTACACTGGAACAGAGTATCAGGCACTGTGAATAACGGGCAGTATCTGATCGGCCGGTTCTATTACTGCACTGGAACAGCGTATCAGGCACTGTGAGTAACGGGCGGTTTCAGATCGGCTGGTTCTATTACTGCACTGGAACAGAGTATCAGGCACGGTGAATATCGGGCGGTATCAGATCAGCCGGTTGTATTACTGCACTGGAACAGAGTATCAGGCACTGTGAATAACGGGCGGTATCAGATCGGCCAGTTCTATTACTGCACTGGAACAGAGTATCAGACACTGTGTATATCGGGCGGTATCAGATCAGCCGGTTCTATTTCTACACTGGAACAGAGTATCAGACACTATGAATAATGGGCGGTATCAGAACGGCCGGTTCTATTTCTACACTGGAACAGAGTATCAGGCACTGTGAATAACGGGCGGTATCAGATCGTGTGATTCTATTACTGCACTGGTACAAAGTATCAGGCACTCTGAATAACGGGCAGTATCAGATCGGCCGGTTCTATTACTGCACTGGAACAGAGTATCAGGCACTGTGAATAACGGGCGGGATCAGATCGGCCGGTTCTATTACTGCACTGGAACAGAGTATCAGAGACTGTGAATAACGGGTGGTATCAGATCGGCCGGTTCTAATACTGCACTGGAACAGACTATCAGGCACTGTGAATAACGGGCGGTATCAGATCGGCCGGTTCTATTACTGCACTGGAACAGAGTATGAGGCACTGTGAATAACGGGCGGTATCAGATTGGCCGGTTCTATTACTGCACTGGAACAGAGTATCAGACACTGTGAATAACGGGCGCTATCAGAGCGGCCGGTTCTATTACTGCACTGGAACAGAGTATCAGGCACTGTGAATAACGGGTGGTATCAGATTGGCTGGTTCTATTGCTGCACTGGAACAGAGTATCAGACACTGAATAATGGGCGGTATCAGATCGGCCGGTTCCACTGAATGCACTGGAACAGATTATCAGGCACTGTGGGTAACGGGCGGTATCAGATCGGCCGGTTCTATTACTGCACTGGAATCGAGTATCAGGCACTGTGATTAACGGGCGATATCAGATCAGCTGGTTCTATTACAGCACTGGAACAGAGTATCAGACACTGAATAATTGGCGATATCATATTGGCCGGTTCCACTGACTGCACTGGATCAGAGTATCAGGCACAGTGAATAACGGGCGGTATCAGATCGGCCAGTGCCACTGACTGCACTGGAACAGAGTATCAGGCACAGTGAATAACGGGCGGTATCAGATCGGCCGGTGCCACTGACTGCACTGGAACAGAGTATCAGGCACTGTGAATAACGGGCGGTATCAGATCGGCCGGTTCTATTGCTGCACTGGAACAGAGTAACAGACACTGTGAATATCGGGCGGCATCAGATTGGCCGGTTCTAGTGCTGCACTGGAACAGAGTATCAGACACTGAATAACGGGCGGTATCAGAGCGGCCGTTTCCACTGACGGCACTGGAACAGAGTATCAGACACTGAATAACGGGCAGTATCAGATCGGCCGGTTCTATTACTGCACTGGAACAGAGTATCAGACACTGTAACGGGCGGTATCAGATCGGCCGATTCCACTGACTGCACTGTAACAGAGTATCAGGCACAGTGAATAACGGGCGGTATCAGATCGGCCGGTGCCACTGACTGCACTGGAACAGAGTATCAGGCACTGTGAATAACGGGCGGTATCAGATCGGCCGGTTCTATTACTGCACTGGAACAGAGTATCAGGCACTGTGAATAACGGGCGGGATCAGATCGGCCGGTTCTATTACTGCACTGGAACAGAGTATCAGCCACTGTGAACAATGGGCGGCATCAGATCAGCCGGTTTTATTGCTGCACTGGAATTGAGAATCAGACACTGAATAATGGGCGGTATCAGATTGGCCGGTTCCACTGACTGCACTGGAACACCGTATGAAACAATGTGAATAACGGACGGTATCAGATCGGCCGGTTCTATTACTGCACTGGAACAGAGTATCAGGCACTGTGAATAACGGGCGGTATCAGATCGGCTGGCTCTATTACTGCACTGGAACAGAGTATAAGGCACTGTGAATAACGGGCGGTATCAGATCGGCCGGTTCTATTACTGCACTGGAACAGAGTATCAGACACTGTGAATAACAGGCGGTATCAGATCGGGCGGTTCTATTACTGCACTGCAACAGAGTATCAGACACTGTGAATAACGGGCGGTATCAGATCGGCCGGTTCTATTACTGCACTGGAACAGAGTATCAGACACTGTGAATAACGGGCGGTATCAGATCGCCTGGTTCTATTACTGCACTGGAACAGAGTAACAGACACTGTGAATATCGGGCGGTATCAGATTGGCCGGTTCTAGTACTGCACTGGAACAGAGTATCAGACACTGAATAATGGGCGGTATCAGATCGGCCAGTTCTTTACTGCAATGGAACAGAGTGTAAGGCACTGTGAATAACGGGCGGTATCAGATCGGCCGGTTCCATTACTGCACTGGAACAGAGTATCAGGCACTGTGAATAACGGGCGGCATCAGATCGGCCGGTTCTATTACTGCACTGGAACAGAGTATGAAGCACTGTGAATAACGGGCGGTATCAGAGCGGCCGGTTCTATTACTGCACTGGAACAGAGTATGAGGGACTGTGAATAACGGGCGGTATCAGATCAGCTGGTTCTATTGCTGCACTGGAACAGAGTAACAGACACTGTGAATATCGGGCGGTATCAGATTGGCCGGTTCTAGTGCTGCACTGGAACAGAGTATCAGACACTGAATAACGGGCGGTATCAGATCGGCCGGTTCTATTACTGCACTGGAACAGAGTGTCAGGCACTGTGAATAACGGGCAGAATCAGAGCGGCCAGTTCTTTACTGCACTGGAACAGAGTGTAAGGCACTGTGAATAACGGGCGGTATCAGATCGGCCGGTTCTATTACTGCACTGGAACAGGGTATCAGGCACTGTGAATAACGGGCATTATCAGATCGGCTGGTTCTCTTACTGCACTGGAACAGAGTATCAAGCACTGTGAATAATGGGCGGCATCAGGTCGGCCGGTATTATTGCTGCACTGGAATTGAGAATCAGACACTGAATAATGGGCGGTTTCAGATTAGCCGGTTCCACTGACTGCACTGGAACACCGTATGAAACAATGTGAATAACGGATGGTATCAGATCAGCTGGTTCTATTACTGCACTGGAACAGAGTATCAGGCACAGTGAATAACGGGCGGTATCAGATCAGCCGGTTCTATTACTGCACTGGAACAGAGTATCAGGCACTGTGAATAACGGGTGGTATCAGATCGGCCGGTTCTATTACTGCACTGGAACAGAGTATCAGGCACTGTGAATAACTGGCGGTATGAGACCGGCTGGTTCCACTGACTGCACTGGAACAGAGTATCAACCAATGTGAATAACGGGCGGTATCAGATCGGCCGGTTGTATTACTGCACTGGAACAGAGTATCAGGCACTGTGAATAACGGGCGTTATCAGATCGGCCAGTTCTATTACTGCACTGGAACAGAGTATCAGACACTGTGAATATCGGGCGGTATCAGATCAGCCGGTTCTATTTCTACACTGGAACAGAGTATCAGGCACTGTGAATAACGGGCGGTATCAGATCGAGTGATTCTATTACTGCACTGGAACAAAGTATCAGGCACTCTGAATAACAGGCAGTATCAGATTGGCTGGTACTACTACTGCACTGGAACAGAGTAGCAGGCACAGTGAGTAACGGGCGGTATCACATCGGCCGGTTCTATTACTGCACTGGAACAGTGTATCAGACACTGTGAATAACGGGCGGTATCAGATCAGCCGGTTCTATTACTGCACTGGAACAGAGTATGAGGCACTGTGTATAACGGGTGGTATCAGATCGGCTGGCTCTATTACTGCACTGGAACACAGTCACAGACACTGTGAATAACGGGCGGTATCAGATCGGCCGGTTCTATTACTACACTGGAACAGAGTATCAGACACTGTGAATAACGGACGGTATCAGATCAGCTGGTTCTATTACTGCACTGGAACAGACTATCAGGCACTGTGAATGACGGGCGCTATCAGAGCGGCCGGTTCTATTACTGCACTGGAACAGAGTATCAGGCACTGTGAATAACGGGCGGTATCAGATCGGCTAGTACTATTATTGCACTGGAACAGAGTAACAGATACTGTGAATATCGGGCGGTATCAGATTGGCCGGTTCTAGTACTGCACTGGAACAGAGTATCAGACACTGAATAATGGGCGGTATCAGATTGGCCGGTTCCACTGACTGCACTGGAACAGAGTATCAGGCACAGTGAATAACGGGCGGTATCAGATCGGCCAGTGCCACTGACTGCACTGGAACAGAGTATCAGGCACAGTGAATAACGGGCGGTATCAGATCGGCCGGTTCTATTACTGCACTGGAACAGAGTATCAGACACTTTGAATAACGGGCGGTATCAGATTGGCCGGTTCTACTACTGCACTGGAACAGAGTATCAGGCACAGTGAGTAACGGGCGGTATCAGATCGGCCGGTTCTATTACTGCACTGGAACAGAGTATCAGACACTGTGAATAACGGGCGGTATCAGATCGGCCGGTTCTATTACTGCACTGGAACAGAGTATCAGACACTGTGAATAACGGGCGGTATCAGATCGGCCGGTTCCACTGACTGCACTGTAACAGAGTATCAGGCACTGTGAAAAATGGGCAGCATCAGATCGGCCGGTTTTATTGCTGCACTGGAATTGAGAATCAGACACTGAATAATGGGCGGTATCAGATTGGCCGGTTCCACTGACTGCACTGGAACACCGTATGAAACAATGTGAATAACGGACGGTATCAGATCAGCTGGTTCTATTACTGCACTGGAACAGAGTATCACGCACTGTGAATAACGGCCGGTATCAGATCGTCCGGTTCTATTACTACACTGGAACAGAGTATCAGGCACTGTGAATAACGGGCGGTATCAGATCGGCTGGTTCTTTACTGCACTGGAACAGAGTGTAAGGCACTGTGAATAACGGGCGGTATCAGATCGGCTCGATCCACTGACTGCACTGGAACAGAGTATCAACCAATGTGAATAACGGGCGGTATCAGAGCGGCCAGTTCTATTACTGCACTGGAACAGGGTATCAAGCACTGTGAAAAAAAGGCGGTACCAGATCGGCCAGTTCTATTACTGCACTGGAACAGAGTATCAGACACTATGAATAACGGGCGGTATCAGAACGGCCGGTTCTATTTCTACACTGGAACAGAGTATCAGGCACTGTGAATAACGGGCGGTATCAGATCGAGTGATTCTATTACTGCACTGGAACAAAGTATCAGGCACTCTGAATAACGGGCAGTATCAGATTGGCTGGTACTACTACTGCACTGGAACAGAGTAGCAGGCACAGTGAGTAACGGGCGGTATCAGATCGGCCGGTTCTATTACTGCACTGGAACACAGTAACAGACACTGTGAATAACGGGCGGTATCAGATCGGCCGGTTCTATTACTACACTGGAACAGAGTATCAGACACTGTGAATAACGGGCGGTATCAGAACGGCCGGTTCTATTTCTACACTGGAACAGAGTATCAGGCACTGTGAATAACGGGCGGTATCAGATCGAGTGATTCTATTACTGCACTGGAACAGTGTATCAGACACTGTGAATAACGGGCGGTATCAGATCAGCCGGTTCTATTACTGCACTGGAACAGAGTATGAGGCACTGTGTATAACGGGTGCTATCAGATCGGCTGGCTCTATTACTGCACTGGAACACAGTAACAGACACTGTGAATAACGGGCGGTATCAGATCGGCCGGTTCTATTACTACACTGGAACAGAGTATCAGACACTGTGAATAACGGGTGGTATCAGATCGGCCGGTTCTATTACTGCACTAGAACGGGCTATCAGGCACTGTGAATAACGGGCGGTATCAAATCGGCCGGTTCTATTGCTGCACTGGAACAGATTATAAGACACTGTGAATAACGGGCGGTATCAGATCGGCCGGTTCTATTACTGCACTGGAACAGAGTATGAGGCACTGTGAATAACGGGCGGTATCAGATTGGCCGGTTCTATTACTGCACTGGAACAGAGTATCAGACACTGTGAATAACGGGCGCTATCAGAGCGGCCGGTTCTATTACTGCGCTGGAACAGAGTATCAGGCGCTGTGAATAACGGGCGGTATCAGATCGGCTAGTTCTATTACAGCACTGGAACAGAGTAACAGACACTGTGAATATCGGGCGGTATCAGATTGGCCGGTTCTAGTACTGCACTGGAACAGAGTATCAGACACTGAATAATGGGCGGTATCAGATTGGCCGGTTCCACAGACTGCACTGCAACAGAGTATCAGACACTGTGAATAACAGGCGGTATCAGATCGGCCGGTTCCACTGACTGCACTGGAACAGAGTATCAGTCACTGTGAATAACGGGCGGTATCAGATCGGCCGGTTCTACTACTGCACTGGAACAGAGTATCAGGCACTGTGAATAACGGGCGGTATCAGATCGGCCGGTTCTATTACTGCACTGGAACAGAGTATCAGACACTGTGAATAACAGGCGGTATCAGATCGGGCGGTTCTATTGCTGCACTGGAACAGAGTATCAGACACTGTGAATAACGGGCGGTATCAGATCGGCCGGTTCTATTACTGCACTGGAACAGAGTATCAGACACTGTGAATAACGGGCGGTATCAGATCGGCCAGTTCTTTACTGCACTGGAACAGAGTATCAGCCACTGTGAATAATGGGCGGCATCAGATCAGCCGGTTTTATTGCTGCACTGGAATTCAGAATCAGACACTGAATAATGGGCGGTATCAGATTGGCCGGTTCCACAGACTGCACTGGAACAGAGTATCAGGCACTGTGAATAACGGGCGGTATCAGATCGGCCGGTTCCATTACTGCACTGGAACAGAGTATCAGACACTGTGAATAACGGGCGGTATCAGATCGGCCGGCTCTATTACTGCACTGGAACAGAGTAATAGACACTGTGAATAACGGGCGATATCAGATTGGCCGGTTCTATTACTGCACTGGAACAGAGTATCAGACACTGAATAACGGGCGGTATCAGAGCGGCCGGTTCTATTACTGCACTGGAACAGAGTATCAGGCACTGTGAATAACGGGCGGTATCAGATCGGCTGGTTCTATCACTGCACTGGAACAGAGTAACAGACACCGTGAATATCGGGCGGTATCAGATGGGCCGGTTCTAGTACTGCACTGGAACAGAGTATCAGACACTGAATAATGGGCGGTATCAGATTGGCCGGTTCCACAGACTGCACTGGAACAGAGTATCAGACACTGTGAATAACAGGCGGTATCAGATCGGCCGGTTCCACTGACTGCACTGGAACAGAGAATCAGTCACTGTGAATAACGGGCGGTATCAGATCGGCCGGTTCTACTACTGCACTGGAACAGATTATCAGGCACAGTGAATAACGGGCGGTATCAGATCGGCCGGTTCTATTACTGCACCGGAATAGAGTATCAGGCACTGTGATTAACGGGCGATATCAGATCAGCTGGTTCTATTACTGCACTGGAACAGAGTATCAGACACTGAATAATTGGCGATATCAAATTGGCCGGTTCCACTGACTGCACTGGAACAGAGTATCAGGCACAGTGAATAACGGGCGGTGTCAGATCGGCCGGTGCCACTGCCTGCACTGGAACAGAGTATCAGTCACTGTGAATAACGGGCGGTATCAGATCGGCCGGTTCCACTGACTGCACTGGAACAGAGAATCAGTCACTGTGAATAACGGGCGGTATCAGATCGGCCGGTTCTACTGCTGCACTGGAACAGATTATCAGGCACAGTGAATAACGGGCGGTATCAGATCGGCTGGTTGTTTACTGCACTGGAACAGAGTGTAAGGCACTGTGAATAACGGGCGGTATGAGATCGGCTGGATCCACTGACTGCACTGGAACAGGGTATCAGGCACTGTGAATAACGGGCGGTATCAGATCGGCCAGTTCCATTACTGCACTGGAACAGAGTATCAGACACTGTGAATATCGGGCGGTATCAGATCTGCCGGTTCTATTTCTACACTGGAACAGAGTATCAGACACTATCAATAACGGGCGGTATCAGAACGGCCGGTTCTATTTCTACACTGGAACAGAGTATCAGGCACTGTGAATAACGGGCGGTATCAGATCGAGTGATTCTATTACTGCACTGGAACAAAGTATCAGGCACTCTGAATAACAGGCAGTATCAGATTGGCTGGTACTACTACTGCACTGGAACAGAGTATCAGGCACAGTGAGTAACGGGCGGTATCAGATTGGCCGGTTCTATTACTGCACCGGAACAGAGTATCAGACACTGTGAATAACGGGCGGCATCAGATCGGCTGCTTCTATTACTGCACTGGAACAGAGCAACAGACACTGTGAATATCGGGCGGTATCAGATTGGCCGGTTCCAGTACTGCACTGGAACAGAGTATCAGACACTGAATAATGGGCGGTATCAGATTGGCCGGTTCCACAGACTGCACTGGAACAGAGTATCAGACACTGTGAATAACAGGCGGTATCAGATCGGCCGGTTCCACTGACTGCACTGGAACAGAGTATCAGACACTGTGAATAACAGGCGGTATCAGATCGGCCGGTTCTACTACTGCACTGGAACAGATTATCAGGCACAGTGAATAACGGGCGGTATCAGATCGGCCGGTTCTATTACTGCACTGGAATAGAGTATCAGGCAGTGATTAACGGGCGGTATCAGATCAGCTGGTTCTATTACTGCACTGGAACAGAGTATCAGACACTGAATTATTGGCGATATCAAATTGGCCGGTTCCACTGACTGCACTGGAACAGAGTATCAGGCACAGTGAATAACGGGCGGTATCAGATCGGCCGGTGCCACTGACTGCACTGGAACAGAGTATCAGGCACTGTGAATAACGGGCGGTATCAGAACGGCCGGTTCTATTTCTACACTGGAACAGAGTATCAGGCACTGTGAATCACGGGCAGAATCAGATCGGCTGGTTCTATTACTGCACTGGAACAGAGTATCAGGCACGGTGAGTAACGGGCAGTATCAGATCGGCCAGGTCTATTACTGCACTGGAACAGAGTATAAGGCACTGTGAATCACGGGCGGTATCAGATCGGCCGGTTCCATTGCTGCAGTGGAACAGAGTATCAGACACTGTGAATAACGGGCGGTATCAGATCGGCCGGCTCTATTACTTCACTGGAACAGAGTATAAGGCACTGTGAATAACGGACGGTATCAGATCGGCCGGTTCTATTACTGCACTGGAACAGAGTATCAGACACTGTGAATAACGGGCGGTATCAGATCGGCCGGTTCTATTACTACACTGGAACAGAGTATCCGGCACTGTGAATAACGGGCGGTATCAGATCGGCCAGTTCTTTACTGCACTGGAACAGAGTGTAAGGCACTGTGAATAATGGGCGGTATCAGATCGGCCGGTTCTATTACTGCACTGGAACAGAGCATGAGGCACTGTGAATAATGGGCGGTATCAGATTGGCCGGTTCTATTACTGCACTGGAACAGAGTAACACCCAACGTGAATAACGGGCGGTATCAGAGCGGCCGGTTCTATTACTGCACTGGAACAGAGTATCAGGCACTGTGAATAACGGGCGGTATCAGATCGGCCGGTTCTATTATTGCACTGCAACAGAGTATCAGGCACTGTGAATAACAGGCGTTATCAGATCGGCTGGTTCTCTTACTGCACTGGAACAGAGCATCAGGCACTGTGAATAACGGGCGGTATCAGATCGGCTGGCTCTATTACTGCACTGGAACAGAGTATCAGACACTGTGAATAACGGGTGGTATCAGATCAGCCGTTTCCACTGACGGCACTGGAACAGAGTATCAGACACTGAATAACGGGCAGTATCATATCGGCCGGTTCTATTACTGCACTGGAACAGAGTGTCAGACACTGTAACGGTCGGTATCAGATCGGCCGGTTCCACTGACTGCACTGGAACAGAGTATCAGGCACTGTGAATAACGGGCAGTATCAGGTCGGTCGGTTCCATTCCTGCACTGGAACAGAGTATCGGGCTCAGTGAATAACGGGCATTATCAGATTGGCCGTTTCGATTACTGCACTGTAACAGAGTATCTGGCACTGTGAATAATGGGCGGCATCAGATCGGCCGGTTTTATTGCTGCACTGGAATTGAGAATCAGACACTGAATAATGGGCGGTATCAGATTGGCCAGTTCCACTGACTGCACTGGAACACCGTATGAAACAATGTGAATAACAGGCGGTATCAGATCGGCTGGTTGTTTACTGCACTGGAACAGTGTATCAGGCAGTGAGTAACGGGCGGTATCAGATCGGCTGGTTCTTTACTGCACTGGAACAGAGTATCAGGCACAGTGAGTAACGGGCGGTATCAGATCGGCCGGTTCTATTACTGCACTGGAACAGAGCATGAGGCACTGTGAATAACGGGCGGTATCAGATCGGCCGGTTCTATTACTGCACTGGAACAGAGTATCAGGCACTGTGAATAACGGGCGGTATCAGATCGGCCGGTTCTATTACTGCACTGGAACAGAGTATCAGGCACTGTGAATAACGGGCGGTATCAGATCGGCTGGTTCTTTACTGCACTGGAACAGAGTATCAGGCACTGTGAATAACGGGCGGTATGAGATCGGCCGGTTCTATTACTGCACTGGAACAGAGTATCAGGCACTGTGAATAACGGGCGGTATCAGATCGGCCGGTTCTATTACTGCACTGGAATAGAGTATCAGACACTGTGAATAACGGGCGGTATCAGATCGGCTGGTTCTATTACTGCACTGGAATAGAGTATCAGGCACTGTGAATAACGAGCGGTATCAGATCGGCTGGTTCTTTACTGCACTGGAACAGAGTATCAGACACTGTGAATAACGGGCGTTATCAGATCGGCCGGTTCTATTACTGCACTGGAACAGAGTGTCAGACACTGTGAATAACGGGCGGTATCAGATCGGCCGGTTCTATTACTGCACTGGAACAGAGTATCAGACACTGTGAATAACGGGCGCTATCAGAGCGGCCGGTTCTATTACTGCACTGGAACAGAGTATCAGGCACTGTGAATAACGGGCGGTATCAGATCGGCTGCTTCTATTACTGCACTGGAACAGAGTAACAGACACTGTGAATATCGGGCGGTATCAGATTGGCCGGTTCTAGTACTGCACTGGAACAGAGTATCAGACACTGAATAATGGGCGGTATCAGATTGGCCGGTTCCACAGACTGCACTGGAACAGAGTATCAGACACTGTGAATACAGGCGGTATCAGATCGGCCGGTTCCACTGACTGCACTGGAACAGAGTATCAGTCACTGTGAATAACGGGCGGTATCAGATCGGCCGGTTCCACTACTGCACTGGAACAGATTATCAGGCACAGTGAATAACGGGCGGTATCAGATCGGCCGGTTCTATTACTGCACTGGAATAGAGTATCAGGCACTGTGTATAATGGGCGATATCAGATCAGCCGGTTCTATTACTGCACTGGAACAGAGTATGAGGCACTGTGAATAACGGGCGGTATCAGATCGGCTGGTTCTATTACTGCACTGGAACAGAGTATCAGTCACTGTGAATAACGGGCGGTATCATATCGGCCGGTTCTACTACTGCACTGGAACAGATTATCAGTCACTGTGAATAACGGGCGGTATCAGATCGGCCGGTTCTACTACTGCACTGGAACAGATTATCAGGCACCGTGAATAACGGGCGGTATCAGATCGGCCGGTTCCATTACTGCACTGGAACAGAGTATCAGACACTGTGAATAACGGGCGGTATCAGATCGGCCGGCTCTATTACTGCACTGGAACAGAGTAATAGACACTGTGAATAACGGGCGATATCAGATTGGCCGGTTCTATTACTGCACTGGAACAGAGTGTCAGACACTGAATAACGGGCGGTATCAGAGCGGCCGGTTCTATTACTGCACTGGAACACAGTATCAGGCACTGTGAATAACGGGCGGTATCAGATCGGCTGGTTCTATCACTGCACTGGAACAGAGTAACAGACACTGTGAATATCGGGCGGTATCAGATGGGCCGGTTCTAGTACTGCACTGGAACAGAGTATCAGACACTGAATAATGGGCGGTATCAGATTGGCCGGTTCCACAGACTGCACTGGAACAGAGTATCAGACACTGTGAATAACAGGCGGTATCAGATCGGCCGGTTCCACTGACGGCACTGGAACAGAGAATCAGTCACTGTGAATAACGGGCGGTATCAGATCGGCCGGTTCTACTACTGCACTGGAACAGATTATCAGGCACAGTGAATAACGGGCGGTATCAGATCGGCCGGTTCTATTACTGCACCGGAATAGAGTATCAGGCACTGTGATTAACGGGCGATATCAGATCAGCTGGTTCTATTACTGCACTGGAACAGAGTATCAGACACTGAATAATTGGCGATATCAAATTGGCCGGTTCCACTGACTGCACTGGAACAGAGTATCAGGCACAGTGAATAACGGGCGGTGTCAGATCGGCCGGTGCCACTGCCTGCACTGGAACAGAGTATCAGGCACTGTGAATAACAGGCGGTATCAGATCGGCCAGTTCTATTACTGCATTGGAACAGAGTATCAGACACTGTGAATAACGGGCGGTATCAGATCAGCCGGCTCTATTGCTGCACTGGAACAGAGTCTAAGGCACTGTGAATCACGGGCGGTATCAGATCGGCCGGTTCTATTACTGCACTGGAACAGAGTATCAGACACTGTGAATAACAGGCGGTATCAGATCGTGCGGTTCTATTACTGCACTGGAACAGATTATAAGACACTGTGAATAACGGGCGGTATCAGATCGGCCGGTTCTATTACTGCACTGGAACAGAGTATCAGACACTGTGAATAACAGGCGGTATCAGATCGGCCGGTTCCACAGACTGCACTGGAACAGAGTATCAGTCACTGTGAATAACAGGCGGTATCAGATCGGCCGGTTCTACTACTGCACTGGAACAGATTATCAGGCACAGTGAATAACGGGCGGTATCAGATCGGCCGGTTCTATTACTGCACTGGAATAGAGTATCAGGCACTGTGGTTACGGTATCAGATCAGCTGGTTCAACTACTGCACTGGAACAGAGTATCAGACACTTTGAATAACGGGCGGTATCAGAACGGCCGGTTCTATTTCTACACTGGAACAGAGTATCAGGCACTGTGAATCACGGGCAGAATCAGATCGGCTGGTTCTATTACTGCACTGGAACAGAGTATCAGGCACGGTGAGTAACGGGCAGTATCAGATCGGCCGGGTCTATTACTGCACTGGAACAGAGTATAAGGCACTGTGAATCACGGGCGGTATCAGATGGGCCGGTTCTATTACTGCAGTGGAACAGAGTATCAGACACTGTGAATAACGGGCGGTATCAGATCGGCCGGCTCTATTACTTCACTGGAACAGAGTATAAGGCACTGTGAATAACGGGCGGTATCAGATCGGCCGGTTCTATTACTGCACTGGAACAGAGTATCAGACACTGTGAATAACGGGCGGTATCAGATCGGCCGGTTCTATTACTACACTGGAACAGAGTATCAGGCACTGTGAATAACGGGCGGTATCAGATCGGCCAGTTCTTTACTGCACTGGAACAGAGTGTAAGGCACTGTGAATAATGGGCGGTATCAGATCGGCCGGTTCTATTACTGCACTGGAACAGAGTATCAGGCACTGTGAATAACGGGCGGTATCAGATTGGCCGGTTCTATTACTGCACTGGAACAGAGCATGAGGCACTGTGAATAATGGGCGGTATCAGATTGGCCGGTTCTATTACTGCACTGGAACAGAGTAACACCCAACGTGAATAACGGGCGGTATCAGAGCGGCCGGTTCTATTACTGCACTGGAACAGAGTATCAGGCACTGTGAATAACGGGCGGTATCAGATCGGCCGGTTCTATTATTGCACTGCAACAGAGTATCAGGCACTGTGAATAACAGGCGTTATCAGATCGGCTGGCTCTATTACTGCACTGGAACAGAGTATCAGACACAGTGAATAACGGGCGGTATCAGATTGGCCGGTTCCACTGACTGCACTGGAACACCGTATGAAACAATGTGAATAACGGGCGGTATCAGATCGGCTGGTTCTTTACTGCACTGGAACAGTGTATCAGGCACAGTGAGTAACGGGCGGTATCAGATCGGCTGGTTCTTTACTGCACTGGAACAGAGTATCAGGCACAGTGAGTAACGGGCGGTATCAGATCGGCCGGTTCTATTACTGCACTGGAACAGAGCATGAGGCACTGTGAATAACGGGCGGTATCAGATCGGCCGGTTCTATTACTGCACTGGAACAGAGTATCAGGCACTGTGAATAACGGGCGGTATCAGATCGGCCGGTTCTATTACTGCACTGGAACAGAGTATCAGGCACTGTGAATAACGGGCGGTATCAGATCGGCCGGCTCTATTACTGCACTGGAACAGAGCATGAGGCACTGTGAATAACGGGCGGTATCAGATCGGCCGGTTCTATTACTGCACTGGAACAGAGTATCAGGCACTGTGAATAACGGGCGGTATCAGATCGGCCGGTTCTATTACTGCACTGGAACAGAGTATCAGGCACTGTGAATAACGGGCGGTATCAGATCGACTGGTTCTTTACTGCACTGGAACAGAGTATCAGGCACTGTGAATAACGGGCGGTATGAGATCGGCCGGTTCTATTACTGCACTGGAACAGAGTATCAGGCACTGTGAATAACGGGCGGTATCAGATCGGCCGGTTCTATTACTGCACTGGAATAGAGTATCAGACACTGTGAATAACGGGCGGTATCAGATCGGCCGGTTCTATTACTGCACTGGAATAGAGTATCAGGCACTGTGAATAACGGGCGGTATCAGATCGGCTGGTTCTATTACTGCACTGGAATAGAGTATCAGGCACTGTGAATAACGGGCGGTATCAGATCGGCTGGTTCTTTACTGCACTGGAACAGAGTATAAGGCACTGTGAAGAACGGGCGGTATCAGATCGGCCAGTTCTATTACTGCACTGGAAGAGAGTATCAGGCACTGTGAATAACGGGCGGTATCAGATCGAGTGATTCAATTACTGCACTGGAACAAAGTATCAGGCACAGTGAGTAACGGGCGGTATCAGATTGGCCGGTTCTATTACTGCACTGGAACAGAGTGTCAGACACTGTGAATACCGGGCGGTATCAGATCGGCCGGTTCTATTGCTGCACTGGAACAGAGTATCAGACACTGTGAATAACGGGCGCTATCAGAGCGGCCGGTTCTATTACTGCATTGGAATAGAGTATCAGGCACTGTGATTAACGGGCGATATCAGATCAGCTGGTTCTATTACTGCACTGGAACAGAGTATCAGACACTGAATAATTGGCGATATCAAATTGGCCGGTTCCACTGACTGCACTGGAACAGAGTATCAGGCACAGTGAATAACGGGCGGGATCAGATCGGCCGGTGCCACTGACCGCACTGGAACAGAGTATCAGGCACTGTGAATAACGGGCGGTATCAGATTGGCCGGTTCTAGTACTGCACTGGAACAGAGGATCAGACACTGAATAATGGGCGGTATCAGATCGGCCGGTTCCACTGACTGCACTGGAACAGAGTATCAGTCACTGTGAATAACGGGCGGTATCAGATCGGCCGGTTCTACTACTGCACTGGAACAGATTATCAGACACTGTGAATAACGGGCGGTATCAGATCGGCCGGCTCTATTACTGCACTGGAACAGATTATGAGACACTGTGAATCACGGGCGGTATCAGATCGGCCGGTTCTATTACTGCACTGGAACAGAGTATCAGACACTGTGAATAACGGGCGGTATCAGATCGGCCGGCTCTATTACTGCACTGGAACAGAGTATCAGGCACTGTGAATAACGGGCGGTATCAGACCGGCCGGTTCTATTACTGCACTGGAACAGAGTATCAGGCACTGTGAATAACGGGCGGTATCAGATCGGCCGGTTCTATTACTGCACTGGAACAGAGTATCAGTCACTGTGAATAACGGGCGGTATCAGATCGGTCGGTTCTATTACTGCACTGGAACAGAGTATCAACCAATGTGAATAACGGGCGGTATCAGAGCGGCCGGTTCTATTACTGCACTGGAACAGGGTATCAGACACTGTGAATATCGGGCGGTATCAGATCGGCCGGTTCTATTTCTACACTGGAACAGAGTATCAGACACTATGAATAACGGGCGGTATCAGAACAGCCGGTTCTATTTCTACACTGGAACAGAGTATCAGGCACTGTGAATAACGGGCGGTATCAGATCGAGTGATTCTATTACTGCACTGGAACAGAGTATCAGGCACAGTGAGTAACGGGCGGTATCAGATTGGCCGGTTCTATTACTGCACTGGAACAGAGTATCAGGCACTGTGAATAACGGGCGGTATCAGATCGGCTGCTTCTATTACTGCACTGGAACAGAGTAACAGACACTGTGAATATCGGGCGGTATCAGATTGGCCGGTTCCACAGACTGCACTGGAACAGAGTATCAGACACTGTGAATAACAGGCGGTATCAGATCGGCCGGTTCCACTGACTGCACTGGAACAGAGTATCAGTCACTGTGAATAACAGGCGGTATCAGATCGGCCGGTTCAACTTCTGCACTGGAACAGATTATCAGGCACAGTGAATAACGGGCGGTATCAGATCGGCCGGTTCTATTACTGCACTGGAACAGAGTATCAGACACTGAATAATTGGCGATATCAAATTGGCCGGTTCCACTGACTGCACTGGAACAGAGTATCAGGCACAGTGAGTAACGGGCGGTATCAGATTGGCCGGTTCTATTACTGCACTGGAACAGAGTATCAGACACTGTGAATAACGGGCGGTATCAGAGCGGCCGGTTCTATTACTGCACTGGAACAGAGTATCAGGCACTGTGAATAACGGGCGGTTTCAGATCGGCTGCTTCTATTACTGCACTGGAACAGCGTAACAGACACTGTGAATATCGGGCGGTATCAGATCGACTGGTTCTTTACTGCACTGGAACAGAGTATCAGGCACTGTGAATAACGGGCGGTATGAGATCGGCCGGTTCTATTACTGCACTGGAACAGAGTATCAGGCACTGTGAATAACGGGCGGTATCAGATCGGCCGGTTCTATTACTGCACTGGAATAGAGTATCAGACACTGTGAATAACGGGCGGTATCAGATCGGCCGGTTCTATTACTGCACTGGAATAGAGTATCAGGCACTGTGAATAACGGGCGGTATCAGATCGGCTGGTTCTATTACTGCACTGGAATAGAGTATCAGGCACTGTGAATAACGGGCGGTATCAGATCGGCTGGTTCTTTACTGCACTGGAACAGAGTATAAGGCACTGTGAAGAAAGGGCGGTATCAGATCGGCCAGTTCTATTACTGCACTGGAAGAGAGTATCAGGCACTGTGAATAACGGGCGGTATCAGATCGAGTGATTCAATTACTGCACTGGAACAAAGTATCAGGCACTCTGAATAACAGGCAGTATCAGATTGGCTGGTACTACTACTGCACTGGAACAGAGTATCAGGCACAGTGAGTAACGGGCGGTATCAGATTGGCCGGTTCTATTACTGCACTGGAACAGAGTGTCAGACACTGTGAATAACGGGCGGTATCAGATCGGCCGGTTCTATTGCTGCACTGGAACAGAGTATCAGACACTGTGAATAACGGGCGCTATCAGAGCGGCCGGTTCTATTACTGCATTGGAATAGAGTATCAGGCACTGTGATTAACGGGCGATATCAGATCAGCTGGTTCTATTACTGCACTGGAACAGAGTATCAGACACTGAATAATTGGCGATATCAAATTGGCCGGTTCCACTGACTGCACTGGAACAGAGTATCAGGCACAGTGAATAACGGGCGGGATCAGATCGGCCGGTGCCACTGACCGCACTGGAACAGAGTATCAGGCACTGTGAATAACGGGCGGTATCAGATTGGCCGGTTCTAGTACTGCACTGGAACAGAGGATCAGACACTGAATAATGGGCGGTATCAGATCGGCCGGTTCCACTGACTGCACTGGAACAGAGTATCAGTCACTGTGAATAACGGGCGGTATCAGATCGGCCGGTTCTACTACTGCACTGGAACAGATTATCAGACACTGTGAATAACGGGCGGTATCAGATCGGCCGGCTCTATTACTGCACTGGAACAGATTATGAGACACTGTGAATCACGGGCGGTATCAGATCGGCCGGTTCTATTACTGCACTGGAACAGAGTATCAGACACTGTGAATAACGGGCGGTATCAGATCGGCCGGCTCTATTACTGCACTGGAACAGAGTATCAGGCACTGTGAATAACGGGCAGTATCAGACCGGCCGGTTCTATTACTGCACTGGAACAGAGTATCAGGCACTGTGAATAACGGGCGGTATCAGATCGGCCGGTTCTATTACTGCACTGGAACAGAGTATCAGTCACTGTGAATAACGGGCGGTATCAGATCGGCCGGTTCTATTTCTACACTGGAGCAGAGTATCAGACACTATGAATAACGGGCGGTATCAGAACAGCCGGTTCTATTTCTACACTGGAACAGAGTATCAGGCACTGTGAATAACGGGCGGTATCAGATCGAGTGATTCTATTACTGCACTGGAACAGAGTATCAGGCACAGTGAGTAACGGGCGGTATCAGATTGGCCGGTTCTATTACTGCACTGGAACAGAGTATCAGGCACTGTGAATAACGGGCGGTATCAGATCGGCTGCTTCTATTACTGCACTGGAACAGAGTAACAGACACTGTGAATATCGGGCGGTATCAGATTGGCCGGTTCCACAGACTGCACTGGAACAGAGTATCAGACACTGTGAATAACAGGCGGTATCAGATCGGCCGGTTCCACTGACTGCACTGGAACAGAGTATCAGTCACTGTGAATAACAGGCGGTATCAGATCGGCCGGTTCAACTTCTGCACTGGAACAGATTATCAGGCACAGTGAATAACGGGCGGTATCAGATCGGCCGGTTCTATTACTGCACTGGAACAGAGTATCAGACACTGAATAATTGGCGATATCAAATTGGCCGGTTCCACTGACTGCACTGGAACAGAGTATCAGGCACAGTGAGTAACGGGCGGTATCAGATTGGCCGGTTCTATTACTGCACTGGAACAGAGTATCAGACACTGTGAATTACGGGCGGTATCAGAGCGGCCGGTTCTATTACTGCACTGGAACAGAGTATCAGGCACTGTGAATAACGGGCGGTTTCAGATCGGCTGCTTCTATTACTGCACTGGAACAGCGTATCAGGCACTGTGAATAACGGGCGGTATCAGATTGGCCGGTTCCACAGACTGCACTGGAACAGAGTATCAGGCACAGTGAATAACGGGCGGTATCAGATCGGCCGGTGCCACTGACTGCACTGGAACAGAGTATCAGGCACTGTGAATAACGGGCGGTATCAGAACGGCCGGTTCTATTTCTACACTGGAACAGAGTATCAGGCACTGTGAGTAACGGGCAGAATCAGATCGGCTGGTTCTATTACTGCACTGGAACAGAGTATCAGACACTTGGAATAACGGGCGGTATCAGATCGGCCGGTTCTATTATTGCACTGGAACAGAGTATCAGGCACTGTGAATAACGGGCGTTATCAGATCGGCTGGTTCTCTTACTGCACTGGAACAGAGCATCAGGCACTGTGAATAACGGGCGGTATCAGATCGGCTGGCTCTGTTACTGCACTGGAACAGAGTATCAGACACTGTAAAGGGTGGTATCAGATCGGCCGTTTCCACTGACGGCACTGGAACAGAGTATCAGACACTGAATAACGGGCAGTATCAGATCGGTCGGTTCTATTACTGCACTGGAACAGAGTATCTGGCACTGTGAATAATGGGCAGCATCAGATCGGCCGGTTTTATTGCTGCACTGGAATTGAGAATCAGACACTGAATAATGGGCGGTGTCAGATTGGCCGGTTCCACTGACTGCACTGGAACACCGTATGAAACAATGTGAATAACGGCCGGTATCAGATCAGCTGGTTCTATTACTGCACTGGAACAGAGTATCAGGCACTGTGAATAACGGGCGGTATCAGATCGGCCGGTTCTATTACTGCACTGGAACAGAGTATCAGGCACTGTGAATAACGGGCGGTATCAGATCGGCTGGTTCTTTACTGCACTGGAACAGAGTGTAAGGCACTGTGAAGAATGCACGGTATGAGATCGGCTGGTTCCACTGACTGCACTGGAACAGAGTATCAACCAATGTGAATAACAGGCGGTATCAGATCGGCCGGTTCTATTACTGCACTGGAACAGGGTATCAGGCACTGTGAATAACGGGTGGTATCAGATCGGCCAGTTCTATTACTGCACTGGAACAGAGTATCAGACACTGTGAATATCGGGCGGTATCAGATCGGCCGGTTCTATTTCTACACTGGAACAGATTATCAGACACTATGAATAACGGGCGGTATCAGAACGGCCGGTTCTATTTCTACACTGGAACAGAGTATCAGGCACTGTGAATAACAGGCAGTATCAGATTGGCTGGTACTACTACTGCACTGGAACAGAGTATCAGGCACAGTGAGTGACGGGCGGTATCAGATCGGCCGGTTCTATTACTGCACTGGAACAGAGTATCAGGCACTGTGTATAACGGGCGGTATCAGAGCGGCCGGTTCTATTACTGCACTGGAACAGAGTATCAGGCACTGTGTATAACGGGCGGTATCAAATCGGCCGGTTCTATTACTGCACTGGAACAGAGTATGAGGCACTGTGAATAACGGGCGGTATCAGATTGGCCGGTTCTATTACTGCACTGGAACAGAGTATCAGACACTGTGAATAACGGGTGGTATCAGGGCGGCCGGTTCTATTACTGCACTGGAACAGAGTATCAGGCACTGTGAATAACGGGCGGTATCAGATCGGCCAGTTCTATTACTGCACTGGAACAGAGTATCAGACACTGTGAATATCGGGCGGTATCAGATCGGCCGGTTCTATTTCTACACTGGAACAGAGTATCAGACACGATGAATAACGGGCGGTATCAGAACGGCCGGTTCTATTTCTGCACTGGAACAGAGTATCAGGCACTGTGAATAACGGGCGGTATCAGATCGAGTGATTCTATTACTGCACTGGAACAAAGTATCAGGCACTCTGAATAACAGGCAGTATCAGATTGGCTGGTACTACTACTACACTGGAACAGAGTATCAGGCACAGTGAGTGACGGGCGGTATCAGATTGGCCGGTTCTATTACTGCACTGGAACAGAGTAACAGACACTGTGAATATCGGGCGGTATCAGATTGGCCGGTTCGAGTACTGCACTGGAACAGAGTATCAGACACTGAATAATGGGCGGTATCAGATTGGCCGGTTCCACAGACTGCACTGGAACAGAGTATCAGACACTGTGAATAACGGGCGGTATCAGATTGGCCGGTTCTATTACTGCACTGGAACAGAGTATCAGACACTGAATAACGGGCGGTATCAGAGCGGCCGGTTCTATTACTGCACTGGAACAGAGTATCAGGCACTGTGAATAACGGGCGGTATCAGATCGGCTGGTTCTATTACTGCACTGGAACAGAGTAACAGACACTGTGAATATCGGGCGGTATCAGATGGGCCGGTTCTAGTACTGCACTGGAACAGAGTATCAGACACTGAACAATGGGCGGTATCAGATTGGCTGGTTCCACTGACTGCACTGGAACAGAGTAACAGGCACAGTGAATAACGGGCGGTTTCAGATCGGCCAGTGCCACTGACTGCACTGGAACAGAGTATCAGGCACAGTGAATAACGGGCGGTATCAGATCGGCCGGTGCCACTGCCTGCACTGGAACAGAGTATCAGGCACTGTGAATAACGGGCGGTATCAGATCGGCCGGTTCTATGACTGCAATGGAACAGAGTATCAGACACTTTGAATAATGGGCGGTATCAGATGGGCCGGTTCTATTACTGCACTGGAACAGATTATCAGACACTGTGAATAACGGGCGGTATCAGATCGGCCGGCTCAATTACTGCACTGGAACAGAGTATAAGGCACTGTGAATCACGGGCGGCATCAGATGGGCCGGTTCTATTACTGCATTGGAACAGAGTATCAGGCACAGTGAATAACGGGCATTATCAGATTGGCCGTTTCTATTACTGCACTGGAACAGAGTATCAGGCACTGTGAATAACGGGCGGTATCAGATCGGCCAGTGCCACTGACTGCACTGGAACAGAGTATCAGGCACAGTGAATAACGGGCGGTATCAGATCAGCTGGTGCCACTGACTGCACTGGAACAGAGTATCAGGCACTGTGAATAACGGGCGGTATCAGATCGGCCGGTTCTATTACTGCACTGGAACAGAGTATCAGACACTTTGAATAACGGGCGGTATCAGAACGGCCGGTTCTATTTCTACACTGGAACAGAGTATCAGGCACTGTGAATAACGGGCAGAATCAGATCGGCTGGTTCAATTACTGCACTGGAACAGAGTATCAGGCACTGTGAGTAACGGGCAGTATCAGATTGGCCGGTTCTACTACTGCACTGGAACAGAGTATCAGGCACAGTGAGTAACGGCCGGTATCAGCTCGGTCGGTTCTATTACTGCACTGGAACAGTGTATCAGACACTGTGAATGACGGGCGGTATCAGAACGGCCGGTTCTATTTCTGCACTGGAACAGAGTATCAGGCACTGTGAATAACGGGCGGTATCAGATTGGCTGGTACTACTACTACACTGGAACAGAGTATCAGGCACAGTGAGTGACGGGCGGTATCAGATTGGCCGGTTCTATTACTGCACTGGAACAGAGTAACAGACACTGTGAATATCGGGCGGTATCAAATTGGCCGGTTCGAGTACTGCACTGGAACAGAGTATCAGACACTGAATAATGGGCGGTATCAGATTGGCCGGTTCCACAGACTGCACTGGAACAGAGTATCAGGCACAGTGAATAACGGGCGGTATCAGATCGGCCGGTTCTATTACTGCACTGGAACAGAGTATCAGACACTTTGAATAACGGGCGGTATCAGAACGGCCGGTTCTATTTCTACACTGGAACAGAGTATCAGACACTGTGAATAACGGGCGGTATGAGATCGGCCGGTTCTATTATTGCACTGCAACAGAGTATCAGGCACTGTGAATAACAGGCGTTATCAGATCGGCTGGTTCTCTTACTGCACTGGAACAGAGCATCAGGCACTGTGAATAACGGGCGGTATCAGATCGAGTGATTCTATTACTGCACTGGAACAGAGTATCAGACACTGTGAATAACAGGCAGTATCAGATTGGCTGGTACTACTACTGCACTGGAACAGAGTAACAGCCACTGTGTATAACGGGCGGTATCAGTTCGGCCAGTGCCACTGACTGCACTGGAACAGAGTATCAGGCACAGTGAATAACGGGCGGTATCAGGTCGGCCGGTGCCACTGCCTGCACTGGAACAGAGTATCAGGCACTGTGAATAACGGGCGGTATCAGATCGGCCGGTTCTATTACTGCACTGGAACAGAGTATCAGACACTTTGAATAATGGGCGGTATCAGATGGGCCGGTTCTATTACTGCACTGGAACAGAGTATCAGACACTGTGAATAACGGGCGGTATCAGATCGGCCGGCTCTATTACTGCACTGGAACAGAGTCTAAGGCACTGTGAATCACGGGCGGTATCAGATGGGCCGGTTCTATTACTGCACTGGAACAGAGTATCAGACACTGTGAATAACGGGCGGTATCAGATCGGCCGGTTCTATTGCTGCACTGGAACAGAGTATCAGACACTGTGAATAACGGGCGCTATCAGAGCGGCCGGTTCTATTACTGCATTGGAATAGAGTATCAGGCACTGTGATTAACGGGCGATATCAGATCAGCTGGTTCTATTACTGCACTGGAACAGAGTATCAGACACTGAATAATTGGCGATATTAAATTGGCCGGTTCCACTGACTGCACTGGAACAGAGTATCAGGCACAGTGAATAACGGGCGGGATCAGATCGGCCGGTGCCACTGACCGCACTGGAACAGAGTATCAGGCACTGTGAATAACGGGCGGTATCAGATTGGCCGGTTCTAGTACTGCACTGGAACAGAGGATCAGACACTGAATAATGGGCGGTATCAGATCGGCCGGTTCCACTGACTGCACTGGAACAGAGTATCAGTCACTGTGAATAACGGGCGGTATCAGATCGGCCGGTTCTACTACTGCACTGGAACAGATTATCAGACACTGTGAATAACGGGCGGTATCAGATCGGCCGGCTCTATTACTGCACTGGAACAGATTATGAGACACTGTGAATCACGGGCGGTATCAGATCGGCCGGTTCTATTACTGCACTGGAACAGAGTATCAGACACTGTGAATAACGGGCGGTATCAGATCGGCCGGCTCTATTACTGCACTGGAACAGAGTATCAGGCACTGTGAATAACGGGCAGTATCAGACCGGCCGGTTCTATTACTGCACTGGAACAGAGTATCAGGCACTGTGAATAACGGGCGGTATCAGATCGGCCGGTTCTATTACTGCACTGGAACAGAGTATCAGTCACTGTGAATAACGGGCGGTATCAGATCGGTCGGTTCTATTACTGCACTGGAACAGAGTATCAACCAATGTGAATAACGGGCGGTATCAGAGCGGCCGGTTCTATTACTGCACTGGAACAGGGTATCAGACACTGTGAATATCGGGCGGTATCAGATCGGCCGGTTCTATTTCTACACTGGAACAGAGTATCAGACACTATGAATAACGGGCGGTATCAGAACAGCCGGTTCTATTTCTACACTGGAACAGAGTATCAGGCACTGTGAATAACGGGCGGTATCAGATCGAGTGATTCTATTACTGCACTGGAACAGAGTATCAGGCACAGTGAGTAACGGGCGGTATCAGATTGGCCGGTTCTATTACTGCACTGGAACAGAGTATCAGGCACTGTGAATAACGGGCGGTATCAGATCGGCTGCTTCTATTACTGCACTGGAACAGAGTAACAGACACTGTGAATATCGGGCGGTATCAGATTGGCCGGTTCCACAGACTGCACTGGAACAGAGTATCAGACACTGTGAATAACAGGCGGTATCAGATCGGCCGGTTCCACTGACTGCACTGGAACAGAGTATCAGTCACTGTGAATAACAGGCGGTATCAGATCGGCCGGTTCAACTTCTGCACTGGAACAGATTATCAGGCACAGTGAATAACGGGCGGTATCAGATCGGCCGGTTCTATTACTGCACTGGAACAGAGTATCAGACACTGAATAATTGGCGATATCAAATTGGCCGGTTCCACTGACTGCACTGGAACAGAGTATCAGGCACAGTGAGTAACGGGCGGTATCAGATTGGCCGGTTCTATTACTGCACTGGAACAGAGTATCAGACACTGTGAATTACGGGCGGTATCAGAGCGGCCGGTTCTATTACTGCACTGGAACAGAGTATCAGGCACTGTGAATAACGGGCGGTTTCAGATCGGCTGCTTCTATTACTGCACTGGAACAGCGTATCAGGCACTGTGAATAACGGGCGGTATCAGATTGGCCGGTTCCACAGACTGCACTGGAACAGAGTATCAGGCACAGTGAATAACGGGCGGTATCAGATCGGCCGGTGCCACTGACTGCACTGGAACAGAGTATCAGGCACTGTGAATAACGGGCGGTATCAGAACGGCCGGTTCTATTTCTACACTGGAACAGAGTATCAGGCACTGTGAGTAACGGGCAGAATCAGATCGGCCGGTTCTATTATTGCACTGGAACAGAGTATCAGGCACTGTGAATAACGGGCGTTATCAGATCGGCTGGTTCTCTTACTGCACTGGAACAGAGCATCAGGCACTGTGAATAACGGGCGGTATCAGATCGGCTGGCTCTGTTACTGCACTGGAACAGAGTATCAGACACTGTAAAGGGTGGTATCAGATCGGCCGTTTCCACTGACGGCACTGGAACAGAGTATCAGACACTGAATAACGGGCAGTATCAGATCGGTCGGTTCTATTACTGCACTGGAACAGAGTATCTGGCACTGTGAATAATGGGCAGCATCAGATCGGCCGGTTTTATTGCTGCACTGGAATTGAGAATCAGACACTGAATAATGGGCGGTGTCAGATTGGCCGGTTCCACTGACTGCACTGGAACACCGTATGAAACAATGTGAATAACGGCCGGTATCAGATCAGCTGGTTCTATTACTGCACTGGAACAGAGTATCAGGCACTGTGAATAACGGGCGGTATCAGATCGGCCGGTTCTATTACTGCACTGGAACAGATTATCAGACACTATGAATAACGGGCGGTATCAGAACGGCCGGTTCTATTTCTACACTGGAACAGAGTATCAGGCACTGTGAATAACAGGCAGTATCAGATTGGCTGGTACTACTACTGCACTGGAACAGAGTATCAGGCACAGTGAGTGACGGGCGGTATCAGATCGGCCGGTTCTATTACTGCACTGGAACAGAGTATCAGGCACTGTGTATAACGGGCGGTATCAGAGCGGCCGGTTCTATTACTGCACTGGAACAGAGTATCAGGCACTGTGTATAACGGGCGGTATCAAATCGGCCGGTTCTATTACTGCACTGGAACAGAGTATGAGGCACTGTGAATAACGGGCGGTATCAGATTGGCCGGTTCTATTACTGCACTGGAACAGAGTATCAGACACTGTGAATAACGGGTGGTATCAGGGCGGCCGGTTCTATTACTGCACTGGAACAGAGTATCAGGCACTGTGAATAACGGGCGGTATCAGATCGGCCAGTTCTATTACTGCACTGGAACAGAGTATCAGACACTGTGAATATCGGGCGGTATCAGATCGGCCGGTTCTATTTCTACACTGGAACAGAGTATCAGACACGATGAATAACGGGCGGTATCAGAACGGCCGGTTCTATTTCTGCACTGGAACAGAGTATCAGGCACTGTGAATAACGGGCGGTATCAGATCGAGTGATTCTATTACTGCACTGGAACAAAGTATCAGGCACTCTGAATAACAGGCAGTATCAGATTGGCTGGTACTACTACTACACTGGAACAGAGTATCAGGCACAGTGAGTGACGGGCGGTATCAGATTGGCCGGTTCTATTACTGCACTGGAACAGAGTAACAGACACTGTGAATATCGGGCGGTATCAGATTGGCCGGTTCGAGTACTGCACTGGAACAGAGTATCAGACACTGAATAATGGGCGGTATCAGATTGGCCGGTTCCACAGACTGCACTGGAACAGAGTATCAGACACTGTGAATAACGGGCGGTATCAGATTGGCCGGTTCTATTACTGCACTGGAACAGAGTATCAGACACTGAATAACGGGCGGTATCAGAGCGGCCGGTTCTATTACTGCACTGGAACAGAGTATCAGGCACTGTGAATAACGGGCGGTATCAGATCGGCTGGTTCTATTACTGCACTGGAACAGAGTAACAGACACTGTGAATATCGGGCGGTATCAGATGGGCCGGTTCTAGTACTGCACTGGAACAGAGTATCAGACACTGAACAATGGGCGGTATCAGATTGGCTGGTTCCACTGACTGCACTGGAACAGAGTAACAGGCACAGTGAATAACGGGCGGTTTCAGATCGGCCAGTGCCACTGACTGCACTGGAACAGAGTATCAGGCACAGTGAATAACGGGCGGTATCAGATCGGCCGGTGCCACTGCCTGCACTGGAACAGAGTATCAGGCACTGTGAATAACGGGCGGTATCAGATCGGCCGGTTCTATGACTGCAATGGAACAGAGTATCAGACACTTTGAATAATGGGCGGTATCAGATGGGCCGGTTCTATTACTGCACTGGAACAGATTATCAGACACTGTGAATAACGGGCGGTATCAGATCGGCCGGCTCAATTACTGCACTGGAACAGAGTATAAGGCACTGTGAATCACGGGCGGCATCAGATGGGCCGGTTCTATTACTGCATTGGAACAGAGTATCAGGCACAGTGAATAACGGGCATTATCAGATTGGCCGTTTCTATTACTGCACTGGAACAGAGTATCAGGCACTGTGAATAACGGGCGGTATCAGATCGGCCAGTGCCACTGACTGCACTGGAACAGAGTATCAGGCACAGTGAATAACGGGCGGTATCAGATCAGCTGGTGCCACTGACTGCACTGGAACAGAGTATCAGGCACTGTGAATAACGGGCGGTATCAGATCGGCCGGTTCTATTACTGCACTGGAACAGAGTATCAGACACTTTGAATAACGGGCGGTATCAGAACGGCCGGTTCTATTTCTACACTGGAACAGAGTATCAGGCACTGTGAATAACGGGCAGAATCAGATCGGCTGGTTCAATTACTGCACTGGAACAGAGTATCAGGCACTGTGAGTAACGGGCAGTATCAGATTGGCCGGTTCTACTACTGCACTGGAACAGAGTATCAGGCACAGTGAGTAACGGCCGGTATCAGCTCGGTCGGTTCTATTACTGCACTGGAACAGTGTATCAGACACTGTGAATGACGGGCGGTATCAGAACGGCCGGTTCTATTTCTGCACTGGAACAGAGTATCAGGCACTGTGAATAACGGGCGGTATCAGATTGGCTGGTACTACTACTACACTGGAACAGAGTATCAGGCACAGTGAGTGACGGGCGGTATCAGATTGGCCGGTTCTATTACTGCACTGGAACAGAGTAACAGACACTGTGAATATCGGGCGGTATCAAATTGGCCGGTTCGAGTACTGCACTGGAACAGAGTATCAGACACTGAATAATGGGCGGTATCAGATTGGCCGGTTCCACAGACTGCACTGGAACAGAGTATCAGGCACAGTGAATAACGGGCGGTATCAGATCGGCCGGTTCTATTACTGCACTGGAACAGAGTATCAGACACTTTGAATAACGGGCGGTATCAGAACGGCCGGTTCTATTTCTACACTGGAACAGAGTATCAGACACTGTGAATAACGGGCGGTATGAGATCGGCCGGTTCTATTATTGCACTGCAACAGAGTATCAGGCACTGTGAATAACAGGCGTTATCAGATCGGCTGGTTCTCTTACTGCACTGGAACAGAGCATCAGGCACTGTGAATAACGGGCGGTATCAGATCGAGTGATTCTATTACTGCACTGGAACAGAGTATCAGACACTGTGAATAACAGGCAGTATCAGATTGGCTGGTACTACTACTGCACTGGAACAGAGTAACAGCCACTGTGTATAACGGGCGGTATCAGTTCGGCCAGTGCCACTGACTGCACTGGAACAGAGTATCAGGCACAGTGAATAACGGGCGGTATCAGGTCGGCCGGTGCCACTGCCTGCACTGGAACAGAGTATCAGGCACTGTGAATAACGGGCGGTATCAGATCGGCCGGTTCTATTACTGCACTGGAACAGAGTATCAGACACTTTGAATAATGGGCGGTATCAGATGGGCCGGTTCTATTACTGCACTGGAACAGAGTATCAGACACTGTGAATAACGGGCGGTATCAGATCGGCCGGTTCTATTGCTGCACTGGAACAGAGTATCAGACACTGTGAATAACGGGCGCTATCAGAGCGGCCGGTTCTATTACTGCATTGGAATAGAGTATCAGGCACTGTGATTAACGGGCGATATCAGATCAGCTGGTTCTATTACTGCACTGGAACAGAGTATCAGACACTGAATAATTGGCGATATCAAATTGGCCGGTTCCACTGACTGCACTGGAACAGAGTATCAGGCACAGTGAATAACGGGCGGGATCAGATCGGCCGGTGCCACTGACCGCACTGGAACAGAGTATCAGGCACTGTGAATAACGGGCGGTATCAGATTGGCCGGTTCTAGTACTGCACTGGAACAGAGGATCAGACACTGAATAATGGGCGGTATCAGATCGGCCGGTTCCACTGACTGCACTGGAACAGAGTATCAGTCACTGTGAATAACGGGCGGTATCAGATCGGCCGGTTCTACTACTGCACTGGAACAGATTATGAGACACTGTGAATCACGGGCGGTATCAGATCGGCCGGTTCTATTACTGCACTGGAACAGAGTATCAGACACTGTGAATAACGGGCGGTATCAGATCGGCCGGCTCTATTACTGCACTGGAACAGAGTATCAGGCACTGTGAATAACGGGCAGTATCAGACCGGCCGGTTCTATTACTGCACTGGAACAGAGTATCAGGCACTGTGAATAACGGGCGGTATCAGATCGGCCGGTTCTATTACTGCACTGGAACAGAGTATCAGTCACTGTGAATAACGGGCGGTATCAGATCGGTCGGTTCTATTACTGCACTGGAACAGAGTATCAACCAATGTGAATAACGGGCGGTATCAGAGCGGCCGGTTCTATTACTGCACTGGAACAGGGTATCAGACACTGTGAATATCGGGCGGTATCAGATCGGCCGGTTCTATTTCTACACTGGAACAGAGTATCAGACACTATGAATAACGGGCGGTATCAGAACAGCCGGTTCTATTTCTACACTGGAACAGAGTATCAGGCACTGTGAATAACGGGCGGTATCAGATCGAGTGATTCTATTACTGCACTGGAACAGAGTATCAGGCACAGTGAGTAACGGGCGGTATCAGATTGGCCGGTTCTATTACTGCACTGGAACAGAGTATCAGGCACTGTGAATAACGGGCGGTATCAGATCGGCTGCTTCTATTACTGCACTGGAACAGAGTAACAGACACTGTGAATATCGGGCGGTATCAGATTGGCCGGTTCCACAGACTGCACTGGAACAGAGTATCAGACACTGTGAATAACAGGCGGTATCAGATCGGCCGGTTCCACTGACTGCACTGGAACAGAGTATCAGTCACTGTGAATAACAGGCGGTATCAGATCGGCCGGTTCAACTTCTGCACTGGAACAGATTATCAGGCACAGTGAATAACGGGCGGTATCAGATCGGCCGGTTCTATTACTGCACTGGAACAGAGTATCAGACACTGAATAATTGGCGATATCAAATTGGCCGGTTCCACTGACTGCACTGGAACAGAGTATCAGGCACAGTGAGTAACGGGCGGTATCAGATTGGCCGGTTCTATTACTGCACTGGAACAGAGTATCAGACACTGTGAATTACGGGCGGTATCAGAGCGGCCGGTTCTATTACTGCACTGGAACAGAGTATCAGGCACTGTGAATAACGGGCGGTTTCAGATCGGCTGCTTCTATTACTGCACTGGAACAGCGTATCAGGCACTGTGAATAACGGGCGGTATCAGATTGGCCGGTTCCACAGACTGCACTGGAACAGAGTATCAGGCACAGTGAATAACGGGCGGTATCAGATCGGCCGGTGCCACTGACTGCACTGGAACAGAGTATCAGGCACTGTGAATAACGGGCGGTATCAGAACGGCCGGTTCTATTTCTACACTGGAACAGAGTATCAGGCACTGTGAGTAACGGGCAGAATCAGATCGGCTGGTTCTATTACTGCACTGGAACAGAGTATCAGACACTTGGAATAACGGGCGGTATCAGATCGGCCGGTTCTATTATTGCACTGGAACAGAGTATCAGGCACTGTGAATAACGGGCGTTATCAGATCGGCTGGTTCTCTTACTGCACTGGAACAGAGCATCAGGCACTGTGAATAACGGGCGGTATCAGATCGGCTGGCTCTGTTACTGCACTGGAACAGAGTATCAGACACTGTAAAGGGTGGTATCAGATCGGCCGTTTCCACTGACGGCACTGGAACAGAGTATCAGACACTGAATAACGGGCAGTATCAGATCGGTCGGTTCTATTACTGCACTGGAACAGAGTATCTGGCACTGTGAATAATGGGCAGCATCAGATCGGCCGGTTTTATTGCTGCACTGGAATTGAGAATCAGACACTGAATAATGGGCGGTGTCAGATTGGCCGGTTCCACTGACTGCACTGGAACACCGTATGAAACAATGTGAATAACGGCCGGTATCAGATCAGCTGGTTCTATTACTGCACTGGAACAGAGTATCAGGCACTGTGAATAACGGGCGGTATCAGATCGGCCGGTTCTATTACTGCACTGGAACAGAGTATCAGGCACTGTGAATAACGGGCGGTATCAGATCGGCTGGTTCTTTACTGCACTGGAACAGAGTGTAAGGCACTGTGAAGAATGCACGGTATGAGATCGGCTGGTTCCACTGACTGCACTGGAACAGAGTATCAACCAATGTGAATAACAGGCGGTATCAGATCGGCCGGTTCTATTACTGCACTGGAACAGGGTATCAGGCACTGTGAATAACGGGTGGTATCAGATCGGCCAGTTCTATTACTGCACTGGAACAGAGTATCAGACACTGTGAATATCGGGCGGTATCAGATCGGCCGGTTCTATTTCTACACTGGAACAGAGTATCAGACACGATGAATAACGGGCGGTATCAGAACGGCCGGTTCTATTTCTGCACTGGAACAGAGTATCAGGCACTGTGAATAACGGGCGGTATCAGATCGAGTGATTCTATTACTGCACTGGAACAAAGTATCAGGCACTCTGAATAACAGGCAGTATCAGATTGGCTGGTACTACTACTACACTGGAACAGAGTATCAGGCACAGTGAGTGACGGGCGGTATCAGATTGGCCGGTTCTATTACTGCACTGGAACAGAGTAACAGACACTGTGAATATCGGGCGGTATCAGATTGGCCGGTTCGAGTACTGCACTGGAACAGAGTATCAGACACTGAATAATGGGCGGTATCAGATTGGCCGGTTCCACAGACTGCACTGGAACAGAGTATCAGACACTGTGAATAACGGGCGGTATCAGATTGGCCGGTTCTATTACTGCACTGGAACAGAGTATCAGACACTGAATAACGGGCGGTATCAGAGCGGCCGGTTCTATTACTGCACTGGAACAGAGTATCAGGCACTGTGAATAACGGGCGGTATCAGATCGGCTGGTTCTATTACTGCACTGGAACAGAGTAACAGACACTGTGAATATCGGGCGGTATCAGATGGGCCGGTTCTAGTACTGCACTGGAACAGAGTATCAGACACTGAACAATGGGCGGTATCAGATTGGCTGGTTCCACTGACTGCACTGGAACAGAGTAACAGGCACAGTGAATAACGGGCGGTTTCAGATCGGCCAGTGCCACTGACTGCACTGGAACAGAGTATCAGGCACAGTGAATAACGGGCGGTATCAGATCGGCCGGTGCCACTGCCTGCACTGGAACAGAGTATCAGGCACTGTGAATAACGGGCGGTATCAGATCGGCCGGTTCTATGACTGCAATGGAACAGAGTATCAGACACTTTGAATAATGGGCGGTATCAGATGGGCCGGTTCTATTACTGCACTGGAACAGATTATCAGACACTGTGAATAACGGGCGGTATCAGATCGGCCGGCTCAATTACTGCACTGGAACAGAGTATAAGGCACTGTGAATCACGGGCGGCATCAGATGGGCCGGTTCTATTACTGCATTGGAACAGAGTATCAGGCACAGTGAATAACGGGCATTATCAGATTGGCCGTTTCTATTACTGCACTGGAACAGAGTATCAGGCACTGTGAATAACGGGCGGTATCAGATCGGCCAGTGCCACTGACTGCACTGGAACAGAGTATCAGGCACAGTGAATAACGGGCGGTATCAGATCAGCTGGTGCCACTGACTGCACTGGAACAGAGTATCAGGCACTGTGAATAACGGGCTGTATCAGATCGGCCGGTTCTATTACTGCACTGGAACAGAGTATCAGACACTTTGAATAACGGGCGGTATCAGAACGGCCGGTTCTATTTCTACACTGGAACAGAGTATCAGGCACTGTGAATAACGGGCAGAATCAGATCGGCTGGTTCAATTACTGCACTGGAACAGAGTATCAGGCACTGTGAGTAACGGGCAGTATCAGATTGGCCGGTTCTACTACTGCACTGGAACAGAGTATCAGGCACAGTGAGTAACGGCCGGTATCAGCTCGGTCGGTTCTATTACTGCACTGGAACAGTGTATCAGACACTGTGAATGACGGGCGGTATCAGAACGGCCGGTTCTATTTCTGCACTGGAACAGAGTATCAGGCACTGTGAATAACGGGCGGTATCAGATTGGCTGGTACTACTACTACACTGGAACAGAGTATCAGGCACAGTGAGTGACGGGCGGTATCAGATTGGCCGGTTCTATTACTGCACTGGAACAGAGTAACAGACACTGTGAATATCGGGCGGTATCAAATTGGCCGGTTCGAGTACTGCACTGGAACAGAGTATCAGACACTGAATAATGGGCGGTATCAGATTGGCCGGTTCCACAGACTGCACTGGAACAGAGTATCAGGCACAGTGAATAACGGGCGGTATCAGATCGGCCGGTTCTATTACTGCACTGGAACAGAGTATCAGACACTTTGAATAACGGGCGGTATCAGAACGGCCGGTTCTATTTCTACACTGGAACAGAGTATCAGACACTGTGAATAACGGGCGGTATGAGATCGGCCGGTTCTATTATTGCACTGCAACAGAGTATCAGGCACTGTGAATAACAGGCGTTATCAGATCGGCTGGTTCTCTTACTGCACTGGAACAGAGCATCAGGCACTGTGAATAACGGGCGGTATCAGATCGAGTGATTCTATTACTGCACTGGAACAGAGTATCAGACACTGTGAATAACAGGCAGTATCAGATTGGCTGGTACTACTACTGCACTGGAACAGAGTAACAGCCACTGTGTATAACGGGCGGTATCAGTTCGGCCAGTGCCACTGACTGCACTGGAACAGAGTATCAGGCACAGTGAATAACGGGCGGTATCAGGTCGGCCGGTGCCACTGCCTGCACTGGAACAGAGTATCAGGCACTGTGAATAACGGGCGGTATCAGATCGGCCGGTTCTATTACTGCACTGGAACAGAGTATCAGACACTTTGAATAATGGGCGGTATCAGATGGGCCGGTTCTATTACTGCACTGGAACAGAGTATCAGACACTGTGAATAACGGGCGGTATCAGATCGGCCGGCTCTATTACTGCACTGGAACAGAGTCTAAGGCACTGTGAATCACGGGCGGTATCAGATGGGCCGGTTCTATTACTGCACTGGAACAGAGTATCAGACACTGTGAATAACGGGCGGTATCAGATCGGCCGGTTCTATTGCTGCACTGGAACAGAGTATCAGACACTGTGAATAACGGGCGCTATCAGAGCGGCCGGTTCTATTACTGCATTGGAATAGAGTATCAGGCACTGTGATTAACGGGCGATATCAGATCAGCTGGTTCTATTACTGCACTGGAACAGAGTATCAGACACTGAATAATTGGCGATATCAAATTGGCCGGTTCCACTGACTGCACTGGAACAGAGTATCAGGCACAGTGAATAACGGGCGGGATCAGATCGGCCGGTGCCACTGACCGCACTGGAACAGAGTATCAGGCACTGTGAATAACGGGCGGTATCAGATTGGCCGGTTCTAGTACTGCACTGGAACAGAGGATCAGACACTGAATAATGGGCGGTATCAGATCGGCCGGTTCCACTGACTGCACTGGAACAGAGTATCAGTCACTGTGAATAACGGGCGGTATCAGATCGGCCGGTTCTACTACTGCACTGGAACAGATTATCAGACACTGTGAATAACGGGCGGTATCAGATCGGCCGGCTCTATTACTGCACTGGAACAGATTATGAGACACTGTGAATCACGGGCGGTATCAGATCGGCCGGTTCTATTACTGCACTGGAACAGAGTATCAGACACTGTGAATAACGGGCGGTATCAGATCGGCCGGCTCTATTACTGCACTGGAACAGAGTATCAGGCACTGTGAATAACGGGCAGTATCAGACCGGCCGGTTCTATTACTGCACTGGAACAGAGTATCAGGCACTGTGAATAACGGGCGGTATCAGATCGGCCGGTTCTATTACTGCACTGGAACAGAGTATCAGTCACTGTGAATAACGGGCGGTATCAGATCGGTCGGTTCTATTACTGCACTGGAACAGAGTATCAACCAATGTGAATAACGGGCGGTATCAGAGCGGCCGGTTCTATTACTGCACTGGAACAGGGTATCAGACACTGTGAATATCGGGCGGTATCAGATCGGCCGGTTCTATTTCTACACTGGAACAGAGTATCAGACACTATGAATAACGGGCGGTATCAGAACAGCCGGTTCTATTTCTACACTGGAACAGAGTATCAGGCACTGTGAATAACGGGCGGTATCAGATCGAGTGATTCTATTACTGCACTGGAACAGAGTATCAGGCACAGTGAGTAACGGGCGGTATCAGATTGGCCGGTTCTATTACTGCACTGGAACAGAGTATCAGGCACTGTGAATAACGGGCGGTATCAGATCGGCTGCTTCTATTACTGCACTGGAACAGAGTAACAGACACTGTGAATATCGGGCGGTATCAGATTGGCCGGTTCCACAGACTGCACTGGAACAGAGTATCAGACACTGTGAATAACAGGCGGTATCAGATCGGCCGGTTCCACTGACTGCACTGGAACAGAGTATCAGTCACTGTGAATAACAGGCGGTATCAGATCGGCCGGTTCAACTTCTGCACTGGAACAGATTATCAGGCACAGTGAATAACGGGCGGTATCAGATCGGCCGGTTCTATTACTGCACTGGAACAGAGTATCAGACACTGAATAATTGGCGATATCAAATTGGCCGGTTCCACTGACTGCACTGGAACAGAGTATCAGGCACAGTGAGTAACGGGCGGTATCAGATTGGCCGGTTCTATTACTGCACTGGAACAGAGTATCAGACACTGTGAATTACGGGCGGTATCAGAGCGGCCGGTTCTATTACTGCACTGGAACAGAGTATCAGGCACTGTGAATAACGGGCGGTTTCAGATCGGCTGCTTCTATTACTGCACTGGAACAGCGTATCAGGCACAGTGAATAACGGGCGGTATCAGATCGGCCGGTGCCACTGACTGCACTGGAACAGAGTATCAGGCACTGTGAATAACGGGCGGTATCAGAACGGCCGGTTCTATTTCTACACTGGAACAGAGTATCAGGCACTGTGAGTAACGGGCAGAATCAGATCGGCTGGTTCTATTACTGCACTGGAACAGAGTATCAGACACTTGGAATAACGGGCGGTATCAGATCGGCCGGTTCTATTATTGCACTGGAACAGAGTATCAGGCACTGTGAATAACGGGCGTTATCAGATCGGCTGGTTCTCTTACTGCACTGGAACAGAGCATCAGGCACTGTGAATAACGGGCGGTATCAGATCGGCTGGCTCTGTTACTGCACTGGAACAGAGTATCAGACACTGTAAAGGGTGGTATCAGATCGGCCGTTTCCACTGACGGCACTGGAACAGAGTATCAGACACTGAATAACGGGCAGTATCAGATCGGTCGGTTCTATTACTGCACTGGAACAGAGTATCTGGCACTGTGAATAATGGGCAGCATCAGATCGGCCGGTTTTATTGCTGCACTGGAATTGAGAATCAGACACTGAATAATGGGCGGTGTCAGATTGGCCGGTTCCACTGACTGCACTGGAACACCGTATGAAACAATGTGAATAACGGCCGGTATCAGATCAGCTGGTTCTATTACTGCACTCGAACAGAGTATCAGGCACTGTGAATAACGGGCGGTATCAGATCGGCCGGTTCTATTACTGCACTGGAACAGAGTGTAAGGCACTGTGAAGAATGCACGGTATGAGATCGGCTGGTTCCACTGACTGCACTGGAACAGAGTATCAACCAATGTGAATAACAGGCGGTATCAGATCGGCCGGTTCTATTACTGCACTGGAACAGGGTATCAGGCACTGTGAATAACGGGTGGTATCAGATCGGCCAGTTCTATTACTGCACTGGAACAGAGTATCAGACACTGTGAATATCGGGCGGTATCAGATCGGCCGGTTCTATTTCTACACTGGAACAGATTATCAGACACTATGAATAACGGGCGGTATCAGAACGGCCGGTTCTATTTCTACACTGGAACAGAGTATCAGGCACTGTGAATAACAGGCAGTATCAGATTGGCTGGTACTACTACTGCACTGGAACAGAGTATCAGGCACAGTGAGTGACGGGCGGTATCAGATCGGCCGGTTCTATTACTGCACTGGAACAGAGTATCAGGCACTGTGTATAACGGGCGGTATCAGAGCGGCCGGTTCTATTACTGCACTGGAACAGAGTATCAGGCACTGTGTATAACGGGCGGTATCAAATCGGCCGGTTCTATTACTGCACTGGAACAGAGTATGAGGCACTGTGAATAACGGGCGGTATCAGATTGGCCGGTTCTATTACTGCACTGGAACAGAGTATCAGACACTGTGAATAACGGGTGGTATCAGGGCGGCCGGTTCTATTACTGCACTGGAACAGAGTATCAGGCACTGTGAATAACGGGCGGTATCAGATCGGCCAGTTCTATTACTGCACTGGAACAGAGTATCAGACACTGTGAATATCGGGCGGTATCAGATCGGCCGGTTCTATTTCTACACTGGAACAGAGTATCAGACACGATGAATAACGGGCGGTATCAGAACGGCCGGTTCTATTTCTGCACTGGAACAGAGTATCAGGCACTGTGAATAACGGGCGGTATCAGATCGAGTGATTCTATTACTGCACTGGAACAAAGTATCAGGCACTCTGAATAACAGGCAGTATCAGATTGGCTGGTACTACTACTACACTGGAACAGAGTATCAGGCACAGTGAGTGACGGGCGGTATCAGATTGGCCGGTTCTATTACTGCACTGGAACAGAGTATCAGACACTGAATAATGGGCGGTATCAGATTGGCCGGTTCCACAGACTGCACTGGAACAGAGTATCAGACACTGTGAATAACGGGCGGTATCAGATTGGCCGGTTCTATTACTGCACTGGAACAGAGTATCAGACACTGAATAACGGGCGGTATCAGAGCGGCCGGTTCTATTACTGCACTGGAACAGAGTATCAGGCACTGTGAATAACGGGCGGTATCAGATCGGCTGGTTCTATTACTGCACTGGAACAGAGTAACAGACACTGTGAATATCGGGCGGTATCAGATGGGCCGGTTCTAGTACTGCACTGGAACAGAGTATCAGACACTGAACAATGGGCGGTATCAGATTGGCTGGTTCCACTGACTGCACTGGAACAGAGTAACAGGCACAGTGAATAACGGGCGGTTTCAGATCGGCCAGTGCCACTGACTGCACTGGAACAGAGTATCAGGCACAGTGAATAACGGGCGGTATCAGATCGGCCGGTGCCACTGCCTGCACTGGAACAGAGTATCAGGCACTGTGAATAACGGGCGGTATCAGATCGGCCGGTTCTATGACTGCAATGGAACAGAGTATCAGACACTTTGAATAATGGGCGGTATCAGATGGGCCGGTTCTATTACTGTACTGGAACAGATTATCAGACACTGTGAATAACGGGCGGTATCAGATCGGCCGGCTCAATTACTGCACTGGAACAGAGTATAAGGCACTGTGAATCACGGGCGGCATCAGATGGGCCGGTTCTATTACTGCATTGGAACAGAGTATCAGGCACAGTGAATAACGGGCATTATCAGATTGGCCGTTTCTATTACTGCACTGGAACAGAGTATCAGGCACTGTGAATAACGGGCGGTATCAGATCGGCCAGTGCCACTGACTGCACTGGAACAGAGTATCAGGCACAGTGAATAACGGGCGGTATCAGATCAGCTGGTGCCACTGACTGCACTGGAACAGAGTATCAGGCACTGTGAATAACGGGCGGTATCAGATCGGCCGGTTCTATTACTGCACTGGAACAGAGTATCAGACACTTTGAATAACGGGCGGTATCAGAACGGCCGGTTCTATTTCTACACTGGAACAGAGTATCAGGCACTGTGAATAACGGGCAGAATCAGATCGGCTGGTTCAATTACTGCACTGGAACAGAGTATCAGGCACTGTGAGTAACGGGCAGTATCAGATTGGCCGGTTCTACTACTGCACTGGAACAGAGTATCAGGCACAGTGAGTAACGGCCGGTATCAGCTCGGTCGGTTCTATTACTGCACTGGAACAGTGTATCAGACACTGTGAATGACGGGCGGTATCAGAACGGCCGGTTCTATTTCTGCACTGGAACAGAGTATCAGGCACTGTGAATAACGGGCGGTATCAGATTGGCTGGTACTACTACTACACTGGAACAGAGTATCAGGCACAGTGAGTGACGGGCGGTATCAGATTGGCCGGTTCTATTACTGCACTGGAACAGAGTAACAGACACTGTGAATATCGGGCGGTATCAAATTGGCCGGTTCGAGTACTGCACTGGAACAGAGTATCAGGCACAGTGAATAACGGGCGGTATCAGATCGGCCGGTTCTATTACTGCACTGGAACAGAGTATCAGACACTTTGAATAACGGGCGGTATCAGAACGGCCGGTTCTATTTCTACACTGGAACAGAGTATCAGACACTGTGAATAACGGGCGGTATGAGATCGGCCGGTTCTATTATTGCACTGCAACAGAGTATCAGGCACTGTGAATAACAGGCGTTATCAGATCGGCTGGTTCTCTTACTGCACTGGAACAGAGCATCAGGCACTGTGAATAACGGGCGGTATCAGATCGAGTGATTCTATTACTGCACTGGAACAGAGTATCAGACACTGTGAATAACAGGCAGTATCAGATTGGCTGGTACTACTACTGCACTGGAACAGAGTAACAGCCACTGTGTATAACGGGCGGTATCAGTTCGGCCAGTGCCACTGACTGCACTGGAACAGAGTATCAGGCACAGTGAATAACGGGCGGTATCAGGTCGGCCGGTGCCACTGCCTGCACTGGAACAGAGTATCAGGCACTGTGAATAACGGGCGGTATCAGATCGGCCGGTTCTATTACTGCACTGGAACAGAGTATCAGACACTTTGAATAATGGGCGGTATCAGATGGGCCGGTTCTATTACTGCACTGGAACAGAGTATCAGACACTGTGAATAACGGGCGGTATCAGATCGGCCGGCTCTATTACTGCACTGGAACAGAGTCTAAGGCACTGTGAATCACGGGCGGTATCAGATGGGCCGGTTCTATTACTGCACTGGAACAGAGTATCAGACGCGGTGAATAACGGGCGGTATCAGGTCGGCTGGTTCTTTACTGCACTGGAACAGAGTGCAAGGCACTGTGAAGAATGGGCGGTATGAGATCGGCCAGTTCTATTACTGCACTGGAACAGAGTATCAGACACTGTGAATATCGGGCGGTATCAGATCGGCCGGTTCTATTTCTACACTGGAACAGGGTATCAGGCACTGTGAATAACGGGTGGTATCAGATCGGCCAGTTCTATTACTGCACTGGAACAGAGTATCAGACACTGTGAATATCGGGCGGTATCAGATCGGCCGGTTCTATTTCTACACTGGAACAGAGTATCAGACACTATGAATAACGGGCGGTATCAGAACAGCCGGTTCTATTTCTACACTGGAACAGAGTATCAGGCACTGTGAATAACGGGCGGTATCAGATCGGCCGGTTCTATTTCTACACTGGAACAGAGTATCAGGCACAGTGAGTAACGGGCGGTATCAGATTGGCCGGTTCTATTACTGCACTGGAACAGAGTATCAGGCACTGTGAATAACGGGCGGTATCAGATCGGCTGCTTCTATTACTGCACTGGAACAGAGTAACAGACACTGTGAATATCGGGCGGTATCAGATTGGCCGGTTCCACAGACTGCACTGGAACAGAGTATCAGACACTGTGAATAACAGGCGGTATCAGATCGGCCGGTTCCACTGACTGCACTGGAACAGAGTATCAGTCACTGTGAATAACAGGCGGTATCAGATCGGCCGGTTCAACTTCTGCACTGGAACAGATTATCAGGCACAGTGAATAACGGGCGGTATCAGATCGGCCGGTTCTATTACTGCACTGGAACAAAGTATCAGACACTGAATAATTGGCGATATCAAATTGGCCGGTTCCACTGACTGCACTGGAACAGAGTATCAGGCACAGTGAGTAACGGGCGGTATCAGATTGGCCGGTTCTATTACTGCACTGGAACAGAGTATCAGACACTGTGAATAACGGGCGGTATCAGAGCGGCCGGTTCTATTACTGCACTGGAACAGAGTATCAGGCACTGTGAATAACGGGCGGTTTCAGATCGGCTGCTTCTATTACTGCACTGGAACAGCGTAACAGACACTGTGAATATCGGGCGGTATCAGATTGGCCGGTTCCACAGACTGCACTGGAACAGAGTATCAGGCACAGTGAATAACGGGCAGTATCAGATCGGCCGGTGCCACTGACTGCACTGGAACAGAGTATCAGGCACTGTGAATAACGGGCGGTATCAGAACGGCCGGTTCTATTTCTACACTGGAACAGAGTATCTGGCACTGTGAGTAACGGGCAGAATCAGATCGGCTGGTTCTATTACTGCACTGGAACAGAGTATCAGACACTTGGAATAACGGGCGGTATCAGATCGGCCGGTTCTATTATTGCACTGGAACAGAGTATCAGGCACTGTGAATAACGGGCGTTATCAGATCGGCTGGTTCTCTTACTGCACTGGAACAGAGCATCAGGCACTGTGAATAACGGGCGGTATCAGATCGGCTGGCTCTGTTACTGCACTGGAACAGAGTATCAGACACTGTAAAGGGTGGTATCAGATCGGCCGTTTCCACTGACGGCACTGGAACAGAGTATCAGACACTGAATAACGGGCAGTATCAGATCGGTCGGTTCTATTACTGCACTGGAACAGAGTATCTGGCACTGTGAATAATGGGCAGCATCAGATCGGCCGGTTTTATTGCTGCACTGGAATTGAGAATCAGACACTGAATAATGGGCGGTGTCAGATTGGCCGGTTCCACTGACTGCACTGGAACACCGTATGAAACAATGTGAATAACGGCCGGTATCAGATCAGCTGGTTCTATTACTGCACTGGAACAGAGTATCAGGCACTGTGAATAACGGGCGGTATCAGATCGGCCGGTTCTATTACTGCACTGGAACAGAGTATCAGGCACTGTGAATAACGGGCGGTATCAGATCGGCTGGTTCTTTACTGCACTGGAACAGAGTGTAAGGCACTGTGAAGAATGCGCGGTATGAGATCGGCTGGTTCCACTGACTGCACTGGAACAGAGTATCAACCAATGTGAATAACAGGCGGTATCAGATCGGCCGGTTCTATTACTGCACTGGAACAGGGTATCAGGCACTGTGAATAACGGGTGGTATCAGATCGGCCAGTTCTATTACTGCACTGGAACAGAGTATCAGACACTGTGAATATCGGGCGGTATCAGATCGGCCGGTTCTATTTCTACACTGGAACAGATTATCAGACACTATGAATAACGGGCGGTATCAGAACGGCCGGTTCTATTTCTACACTGGAACAGAGTATCAGGCACTGTGAATAACGGGCGGTATCAGATCGAGTGATTCTATTACTGCACTGGAACAGAGTATCAGGCACTGTGAATAACAGGCAGTATCAGATTGGCTGGTACTACTACTGCACTGGAACAGAGTATCAGGCACAGTGAGTGACGGGCGGTATCAGATCGGCCGGTTCTATTACTGCACTGGAACAGAGTATCAGGCACTGTGTATAACGGGCGGTATCAGAGCGGCCGGTTCTATTACTGCACTGGAACAGAGTATCAGGCACTGTGTATAACGGGCGGTATCAAATCGGCCGGTTCTATTACTGCACTGGAACAGAGTATGAGGCACTGTGAATAACGGGCGGTATCAGATTGGCCGGTTCTATTACTGCACTGGAACAGAGTATCAGACACTGTGAATAACGGGTGGTATCAGGGCGGCCGGTTCTATTACTGCACTGGAACAGAGTATCAGGCACTGTGAATAACGGGCGGTATCAGATCGGCCAGTTCTATTACTGCACTGGAACAGAGTATCAGACACTGTGAATATCGGGCGGTATCAGATCGGCCGGTTCTATTTCTACACTGGAACAGAGTATCAGACACGATGAATAACGGGCGGTATCAGAACGGCCGGTTCTATTTCTGCACTGGAACAGAGTATCAGGCACTGTGAATAACGGGCGGTATCAGATCGAGTGATTCTATTACTGCACTGGAACAAAGTATCAGGCACTCTGAATAACAGGCAGTATCAGATTGGCTGGTACTACTACTACACTGGAACAGAGTATCAGGCACAGTGAGTGACGGGCGGTATCAGATTGGCCGGTTCTATTACTGCACTGGAACAGAGTAACAGACACTGTGAATATCGGGCGGTATCAGATTGGCCGGTTCGAGTACTGCACTGGAACAGAGTATCAGACACTGAATAATGGGCGGTATCAGATTGGCCGGTTCCACAGACTGCACTGGAACAGAGTATCAGGCACAGTGAATAACGGGCGGTATCAGAACGGCCGGTTCTATTTCTACACTGGAACAGAGTATCAGGCACTGTGAATCACGGGCAGAATCAGATCGGCTGGTTCTATTACTGCACTGGAACAGAGTATCAGGCACGGTGAGTAACGGGCGGTATCAGATCGGCCGGTTCTATTACTGCACTGGAACAGAGTATCAGACACTGTGAATAACGGGCGGTATGAGATCGGCCGGTTCTATTATTGCACTGCAACAGAGTATCAGGCACTGTGAATAACAGGCGTTATCAGATCGGCTGGTTCTCTTACTGCACTGGAACAGAGCATCAGGCACTGTGAATAACGGGCGGTATCAGATCGAGTGATTCTATTACTGCACTGGAACAGAGTATCAGACACTGTGAATAACAGGCAGTATCAGATTGGCTGGTACTACTACTGCACTGGAACAGAGTATCAGCCACTGTGTATAACGGGCGGTATCAGTTCAGCCAGTGCCACTGACTGCACTGGAACAGAGTATCAGGCACTGTGAATAACGGGCGGTATCAGATCGGCCGGTTCTATTACTGCACTGGAACAGAGTATCAGACACTTTGAATAATGGGCGGTATCAGATGGGCCGGTTCTATTACTGCACTGGAACAGAGTATCAGACACTGTGAATAACGGGCGGTATCAGATCGGCCGGCTCTATTACTGCACTGGAACAGAGTCTAAGGCACTGTGAATCACGGGCGGTATCAGATGGGCCGGTTCTATTACTGCACTGGAACAGAGTATCAGACGCGGTGAATAACGGGCGGTATCAGGTCGGCTGGTTCTTTACTGCACTGGAACAGAGTGCAAGGCACTGTGAAGAATGGGCGGTATGAGATCGGCTGGTTCCACTGACTGCACTAGAACAGAGTATCAACCAATGTGAATAACGGGCGGTATCAGATCGGCCGGTTCTATTACTGCACTGGAACAGGGTATCAGGCACTGTGAATAACGGGTGGTATCAGATCGGCCAGTTCTATTACTGCACTGGAACAGAGTATCAGACACTGTGAATATCGGGCGGTATCAGATCGGCCGGTTCTATTTCTACACTGGAACAGAGTATCAGGCACTGTGAATAACGGGCGGTATCAGATCGAGTGATTCTATTACTGCACTGGAACAGAGTATCAGGCACTGTGAATAACAGGCAGTATCAGATTGGCTGGTACTACTACTGCACTGGAACAGAGTATCAGGCACAGTGAGTGACGGGCGGTATCAGATCGGCCGGTTCTATTACTGCACTGGAACAGAGTATCAGGCACTGTGTATAACGGGCGGTATCAGATCGGCCGGTTCTATTACTGCACTGGAACAGAGTGTAAGGCTCTGTGAATAATGGGCGGCATCAGATCGGCCGGTTCTATTACTGCACTGGAACAGAGTATCAGGCACTGTGAATAACGGGCGGTATCAGATTGGCCGGTTCTATTACTGCACTGGAACAGAGTATCAGACACTGAATAACGGGCGGTATCAGAGCGGCCGGTTCTATTACTGCACTGGAACAGAGTATCAGGCACTGTGAATAACGGGCGGTATCAGATCGGCTGGTTCTATTACTGCACTGGAACAGAGTAACAGACACTGTGAATATCGGGCGGTATCAGATGGGCCGGTTCTAGTACTGCACTGGAACAGAGTATCAGACACTGAACAATGGGCGGTATCAGATTGGCCGGTTCCACTGGCTGCACTGGAACAGAGTAACAGGCACAGTGAATAACGGGCGGTTTCAGATCGGCCAGTGCCACTGACTGCACTGGAACAGAGTATCAGGCACAGTGAATAACGGGCGGTATCAGATCGGCCGGTGCCACTGCCTGCACTGGAACAGAGTATCAGGCACTGTGAATAACGGGCGGTATCAGATCGGCCGGTTCTATGACTGCAATGGAACAGAGTATCAGACACTTTGAATAATGGGCGGTATCAGATGGGCCGGTTCTATTACTGCACTGGAACAGATTATCAGACACTGTGAATAACGGGCGGTATCAGATCGGCCGGCTCTATTACTGCACTGGAACAGAGTATAAGGCACTGTGAATCACGGGCGGCATCAGATGGGCCGGTTCTATTACTGCATTGGAACAGAGTATCAGGCACAGTGAATAACGGGCATTATCAGATTGGCCGTTTCTATTACTGCACTGGAACAGAGTATCAGGCACTGTGAATAACGGGCGGTATCAGATCGGCCAGTGCCACTGACTGCACTGGAACAGAGTATCAGGCACAGTGAATAACGGGCGGTATCAGATCAGCTGGTGCCACTGACTGCACTGGAACAGAGTATCAGGCACCTTGAATAACGGGCGGTATCAGATCGGCCGGTTCTATTACTGCACTGGAACAGAGTATCAGACACTTTGAATAACGGGCGGTATCAGAACGGCCGGTTCTATTTCTACACTGGAACAGAGTATCAGGCACTGTGAATAACGGGCAGAATCAGATCGGCTGGTTCAATTACTGCACTGGAACAGAGTATCAGGCACTGTGAGTAACGGGCAGTATCAGATTGGCCGGTTCTACTACTGCACTGGAACAGAGTATCAGGCACAGTGAGTAACGGCCGGTATCAGCTCGGTCGGTTCTATTACTGCACTGGAACAGTGTATCAGACACTGTGAATGACGGGCGGTATCAGAACGGCCGGTTCTATTTCTGCACTGGAACAGAGTATCAGGCACTGTGAATAACGGGCGGTATCAGATCGAGTGATTCTATTACTGCACTGGAACAAAGTATCAGGCACTCTGAATAACAGGCAGTATCAGATTGGCTGGTACTACTACTACACTGGAACAGAGTATCAGGCACAGTGAGTGACGGGCGGTATCAGATTGGCCGGTTCTATTACTGCACTGGAACAGAGTAACAGACACTGTGAATATCGGGCGGTATCAGATTGGCCGGTTCGAGTACTGCACTGGAACAGAGTATCAGACACTGAATAATGGGCGGTATCAGATTGGCCGGTTCCACAGACTGCACTGGAACAGAGTATCAGGCACAGTGAATAACGGGCGGTATCAGATCGGCCGGTTCTATTACTGCACTGGAACAGAGTATCAGACACTTTGAATAACGGGCGGTATCAGAACGGCCGGTTCTATTTCTACACTGGAACAGAGTATCAGACACTGTGAATAACGGGCGGTATGAGATCGGCCGGTTCTATTATTGCACTGCAACAGAGTATCAGGCACTGTGAATAACAGGCGTTATCAGATCGGCTGGTTCTCTTACTGCACTGGAACAGAGCATCAGGCACTGTGAATAACGGGCGGTATCAGATCGAGTGATTCTATTACTGCACTGGAACAGAGTATCAGACACTGTGAATAACAGGCAGTATCAGATTGGCTGGTACTACTACTGCACTGGAACAGAGTATCAGCCACTGTGTATAACGGGCGGTATCAGTTCGGCCAGTGCCACTGACTGCACTGGAACAGAGTATCAGGCACAGTGAATAACGGGCGGTATCAGGTCGGCCGGTGCCACTGCCTGCACTGGAACAGAGTATCAGGCACTGTGAATAACGGGCGGTATCAGATCGGCCGGTTCTATTACTGCACTGGAACAGAGTATCAGACACTTTGAATAACGGGCGGTATCAGAACGGCCGGTTCTATTTCTACACTGGAACAGAGTATCAGGCACTGTGAATCACGGGCAGAATCAGATCGGCTGGTTCTATTACTGCACTGGAACAGAGTATCAGGCACGGTGAGTAACGGGCGGTATCAGATCGGCCGGTTCTATTACTGCACTGGAACAGAGTATCAGACACTGTGAATAACGGGCGGTATGAGATCGGCCGGTTCTATTATTGCACTGCAACAGAGTATCAGGCACTGTGAATAACAGGCGTTATCAGATCGGCTGGTTCTCTTACTGCACTGGAACAGAGCATCAGGCATTGTGAATAACGGGCGGTATCAGATCGAGTGATTCTATTACTGCACTGGAACAGAGTATCAGACACTGTGAATAACAGGCAGTATCAGATTGGCTGGTACTACTACTGCACTGGAACAGAGTATCAGCCACTGTGTATAACGGGCGGTATCAGTTCGGCCAGTGCCACTGACTGCACTGGAACAGAGTATCAGGCACAGTGAATAACGGGCGGTATCAGGTCGGCCGGTGCCACTGCCTGCACTGGAACAGAGTATCAGGCACTGTGAATAACGGGCGGTATCAGATCGGCCGGTTCTATTACTGCACTGGAACAGAGTATCAGACACTTTGAATAATGGGCGGTATCAGATGGGCCGGTTCTATTACTGCACTGGAACAGAGTATCAGACACTGTGAATAACGGGCGGTATCAGATCGGCCGGCTCTATTACTGCACTGGAACAGAGTCTAAGGCACTGTGAATCACGGGCGGTATCAGATGGGCCGGTTCTATTACTGCACTGGAACAGAGTATCAGACGCGGTGAATAACGGGCGGTATCAGGTCGGCTGGTTCTTTACTGCACTGGAACAGAGTGCAAGGCACTGTGAAGAATGGGCGGTATGAGATCGGCTGGTTCCACTGACTGCACTAGAACAGAGTATCAACCAATGTGAATAACGGGCGGTATCAGATCGGCCGGTTCTATTACTGCACTGGAACAGGGTATCAGGCACTGTGAATAACGGGTGGTATCAGATCGGCCAGTTCTATTACTGCACTGGAACAGAGTATCAGACACTGTGAATATCGGGCGGTATCAGATCGGCCGGTTCTATTTCTGCACTGGAACAGAGTATCAGGCACTGTGAATAACGGGCGGTATCAGATCGAGTGATTCTATTACTGCACTGGAACAGAGTATCAGGCACTGTGAATAACAGGCAGTATCAGATTGGCTGGTACTACTACTGCACTGGAACAGAGTATCAGGCACAGTGAGTGACGGGCGGTATCAGATCGGCCGGTTCTATTACTGCACTGGAACAGAGTATCAGGCACTGTGTATAACGGGCGGTATCAGATCGGCCGGTTCTATTACTGCACTGGAACAGAGTGTAAGGCTCTGTGAATAATGGGCGGCATCAGATCGGCCGGTTCTATTACTGCACTGGAACAGAGTATCAGGCACTGTGAATAACGGGCGGTATCAGATTGGCCGGTTCTATTACTGCACTGGAACAGAGTATCAGACACTGAATAACGGGCGGTATCAGAGCGGCCGGTTCTATTACTGCACTGGAACAGAGTATCAGGCACTGTGAATAACGGGCGGTATCAGATCGGCTGGTTCTATTACTGCACTGGAACAGAGTAACAGACACTGTGAATATCGGGCGGTATCAGATGGGCCGGTTCTAGTACTGCACTGGAACAGAGTATCAGACACTGAACAATGGGCGGTATCAGATTGGCCGGTTCCACTGGCTGCACTGGAACAGAGTAACAGGCACAGTGAATAACGGGCGGTTTCAGATCGGCCAGTGCCACTGACTGCACTGGAACAGAGTATCAGGCACAGTGAATAACGGGCGGTATCAGATCGGCCGGTGCCACTGCCTGCACTGGAACAGAGTATCAGGCACTGTGAATAACGGGCGGTATCAGATCGGCCGGTTCTATGACTGCAATGGAACAGAGTATCAGACACTTTGAATAATGGGCGGTATCAGATGGGCCGGTTCTATTACTGCACTGGAACAGATTATCAGACACTGTGAATAACGGGCGGTATCAGATCGGCCGGCTCTATTACTGCACTGGAACAGAGTATAAGGCACTGTGAATCACGGGCGGCATCAGATGGGCCGGTTCTATTACTGCATTGGAACAGAGTATCAGGCACAGTGAATAACGGGCATTATCAGATTGGCCGTTTCTATTACTGCACTGGAACAGAGTATCAGGCACTGTGAATAACGGGCGGTATCAGATCGGCCAGTGCCACTGACTGCACTGGAACAGAGTATCAGGCACAGTGAATAACGGGCGGTATCAGATCAGCTGGTGCCACTGACTGCACTGGAACAGAGTATCAGGCACTGTGAATAACGGGCGGTATCAGATCGGCCGGTTCTATTACTGCACTGGAACAGAGTATCAGACACTTTGAATAACGGGCGGTATCAGAACGGCCGGTTCTATTTCTACACTGGAACAGAGTATCAGGCACTGTGAATAACGGGCAGAATCAGATCGGCTGGTTCAATTACTGCACTGGAACAGAGTATCAGGCACTGTGAGTAACGGGCAGTATCAGATTGGCCGGTTCTACTACTGCACTGGAACAGAGTATCAGGCACAGTGAGTAACGGCCGGTATCAGCTCGGTCGGTTCTATTACTGCACTGGAACAGTGTATCAGGCACTGTGAATAACGGGCGGTATCAGATCGAGTGATTCTATTACTGCACTGGAACAAAGTATCAGGCACTCTGAATAACAGGCAGTATCAGATTGGCTGGTACTACTACTACACTGGAACAGAGTATCAGGCACAGTGAGTGACGGGCGGTATCAGATTGGCCGGTTCTATTACTGCACTGGAACAGAGTAACAGACACTGTGAATATCGGGCGGTATCAGATTGGCCGGTTCGAGTACTGCACTGGAACAGAGTATCAGACACTGAATAATGGGCGGTATCAGATTGGCCGGTTCCACAGACTGCACTGGAACAGAGTATCAGGCACAGTGAATAACGGGCGGTATCAGATCGGCCGGTTCTATTACTGCACTGGAACAGAGTATCAGACACTTTGAATAACGGGCGGTATCAGAACGGCCGGTTCTATTTCTACACTGGAACAGAGTATCAGACACTGTGAATAACGGGCAGTATGAGATCGGCCGGTTCTATTATTGCACTGCAACAGAGTATCAGGCACTGTGAATAACAGGCGTTATCAGATCGGCTGGTTCTCTTACTGCACTGGAACAGAGCATCAGGCACTGTGAATAACGGGCGGTATCAGATCGAGTGATTCTATTACTGCACTGGAACAGAGTATCAGACACTGTGAATAACAGGCAGTATCAGATTGGCTGGTACTACTACTGCACTGGAACAGAGTATCAGCCACTGTGTATAACGGGCGGTATCAGTTCGGCCAGTGCCACTGACTGCACTGGAACAGAGTATCAGGCACAGTGAATAACGGGCGGTATCAGGTCGGCCGGTGCCACTGCCTGCACTGGAACAGAGTATCAGGCACTGTGAATAACGGGCGGTATCAGATCGGCCGGTTCTATTACTGCACTGGAACAGAGTATCAGACACTTTGAATAATGGGCGGTATCAGATGGGCCGGTTCTATTACTGCACTGGAACAGAGTATCAGACACTGTGAATAACGGGCGGTATCAGATCGGCCGGCTCTATTACTGCACTGGAACAGAGTCTAAGGCACTGTGAATCACGGGCGGTATCAGATGGGCCGGTTCTATTACTGCACTGGAACAGAGTATCAGACGCGGTGAATAACAGGCGTTATCAGATCGGCTGGTTCTCTTACTGCACTGGAACAGAGCATCAGGCACTGTGAATAACGGGCGGTATCAGATCGAGTGATTCTATTACTGCACTGGAACAGAGTATCAGACACTGTGAATAACAGGCAGTATCAGATTGGCTGGTACTACTACTGCACTGGAACAGAGTATCAGCCACTGTGTATAACGGGCGGTATCAGTTCGGCCAGTGCCACTGACTGCACTGGAACAGAGTATCAGGCACAGTGAATAACGGGCGGTATCAGGTCGGCCGGTGCCACTGCCTGCACTGGAACAGAGTATCAGGCACTGTGAATAACGGGCGGTATCAGATCGGCCGGTTCTATTACTGCACTGGAACAGAGTATCAGACACTTTGAATAATGGGCGGTATCAGATGGGCCGGTTCTATTACTGCACTGGAACAGAGTATCAGACGCGGTGAATAACGGGCGGTATCAGGTCGGCTGGTTCTTTACTGCACTGGAACAGAGTGCAAGGCACTGTGAAGAATGGGCGGTATGAGATCGGCTGGTTCCACTGACTGCACTAGAACAGAGTATCAACCAATGTGAATAACGGGCGGTACCAGATCGGCCGGTTCTATTACTGCACTGGAACAGGGTATCAGGCACTGTGAATAACGGGTGGTATCAGATCGGCCAGTTCTATTACTGCACTGGAACAGAGTATCAGACACTGTGAATATCGGGCGGTATCAGATCGGCCGGTTCTATTTCTACACTGGAACAGAGTATCAGACACTATGAATAACGGGCGGTATCAGAACAGCCGGTTCTATTTCTACACTGGAACAGAGTATCAGGCACTGTGAATAACGGGCGGTATCAGATCGAGTGATTCTATTACTGCACTGGAACAGAGTATCAGGCACAGTGAGTAACGGGCGGTATCAGATTGGCCGGTTCTATTACTGCACTGGAACAGAGTATCAGGCACTGTGAATAACGGGCGGTATCAGATCGGCTGCTTCTATTACTGCACTGGAACAGAGTAACAGACACTGTGAATATCGGGCGGTATCAGATTGGCCGGTTCCACAGACTGCACTGGAACAGAGTATCAGACACTGTGAATAACAGGCGGTATCAGATCGGCCGGTTCCACTGACTGCACTGGAACAGAGTATCAGTCACTGTGAATAACAGGCGGTATCAGATCGGCCGGTTCAACTTCTGCACTGGAACAGATTATCAGGCACAGTGAATAACGGGCGGTATCAGATCGGCCGGTTCTATTACTGCACTGGAACAGAGTATCAGACACTGAATAATTGGCGATATCAAATTGGCCGGTTCCACTGACTGCACTGGAACAGAGTATCAGTCACTGTGAATAACAGGCGGTATCAGATCGGCCGGTTCAACTTCTGCACTGGAACAGAGTATCAGGCACAGTGAGTAACGGGCGGTATCAGATTGGCCGGTTCTATTACTGCACTGGAACAGAGTATCAGACACTGTGAATAACGGGCGGTATCAGAGCGGCCGGTTCTATTACTGCACTGGAACAGAGTATCAGGCACTGTGAATAACGGGCGGTTTCAGATCGGCTGCTTCTATTACTGCACTGGAACAGCGTAACAGACACTGTGAATATCGGGCGGTATCAGATTGGCCGGTTCCACAGACTGCACTGGAACAGAGTATCAGGCACAGTGAATAACGGGCGGTATCAGATCGGCCGGTGCCACTGACTGCACTGGAACAGAGTATCAGGCACTGTGAATAACGGGCGGTATCAGAACGGCCGGTTCTATTTCTACACTGGAACAGAGTATCAGGCACTGTGAGTAACGGGCAGAATCAGATCGGCTGGTTCTATTACTGCACTGGAACAGAGTATCAGACACTTGGAATAACGGGCGGTATCAGATCGGCCGGTTCTATTATTGCACTGGAACAGAGTATCAGGCACTGTGAATAACGGGCGTTATCAGATCGGCTGGTTCTCTTACTGCACTGGAACAGAGCATCAGGCACTGTGAATAACAGGCGGTATCAGATCGGCTGGCTCTGTTACTGCACTGGAACAGAGTATCAGACACTGTAAAGGGTGGTATCAGATCGGTCGTTTCCACTGACGGCACTGGAACAGAGTATCAGACACTGAATAACGGGCAGTATCAGATCGGTCGGTTCTATTACTGCACTGGAACAGAGTATCTGGCACTGTGAATAATGGGCAGCATCAGATCGGCCGGTTTTATTGCTGCACTGGAATTGAGAATCAGACACTGAATAATGGGCGGTGTCAGATTGGCCGGTTCCACTGACTGCACTGGAACACCGTATGAAACAATGTGAATAACGGCCGGTATCAGATCAGCTGGTTCTATTACTGCACTGGAACAGAGTATCAGGCACTGTGAATAACGGGCGGTATCAGATCGGCCGGTTCTATTACTGCACTGGAACAGAGTATCAGGCACTGTGAATAACGGGCGGTATCAGATCGGCTGGTTCTTTACTGCACTGGAACAGAGTGTAAGGCACTGTGAAGAATGCGCGGTATGAGATCGGCTGGTTCCACTGACTGCACTGGAACAGAGTATCAGACACTGTGAATATCGGGCGGTATCAGATCGGCCGGTTCTATTTCTACACTGGAACAGATTATCAGACACTATGAATAACGGGCGGTATCAGAACGGCCGGTTCTATTTCTACACTGGAACAGAGTATCAGGCACTGTGAATAACGGGCGGTATCAGATCGAGTGATTCTATTACTGCACTGGAACAGAGTATCAGGCACTGTGAATAACAGGCAGTATCAGATTGGCTGGTACTACTACTGCACTGGAACAGAGTATCAGGCACAGTGAGTGACGGGCGGTATCAGATCGGCCGGTTCTATTACTGCACTGGAACAGAGTATCAGGCACTGTGTATAACGGGCGGTATCAGAGCGGCCGGTTCTATTACTGCACTGGAACAGAGTATCAGGCACTGTGTATAACGGGCGGTATCAAATCGGCCGGTTCTATTACTGCACTGGAACAGAGTATGAGGCACTGTGAATAACGGGCGGTATCAGATTGGCCGGTTCTATTACTGCACTGGAACAGAGTATCAGACACTGTGAATAACGGGTGGTATCAGGGCGGCCGGTTCTATTACTGCACTGGAACAGAGTATCAGGCACTGTGAATAACGGGCGGTATCAGATCGGCCAGTTCTATTACTGCACTGGAACAGAGTATCAGACACTGTGAATATCGGGCGGTATCAGATCGGCCGGTTCTATTTCTACACTGGAACAGAGTATCAGACACGATGAATAACGGGCGGTATCAGAACGGCCGGTTCTATTTCTGCACTGGAACAGAGTATCAGGCACTGTGAATAACGGGCGGTATCAGATCGAGTGATTCTATTACTGCACTGGAACAAAGTATCAGGCACTCTGAATAACAGGCAGTATCAGATTGGCTGGTACTACTACTACACTGGAACAGAGTATCAGGCACAGTGAGTGACGGGCGGTATCAGATTGGCCGGTTCTATTACTGCACTGGAACAGAGTAACAGACACTGTGAATATCGGGCGGTATCAGATTGGCCGGTTCGAGTACTGCACTGGAACAGAGTATCAGACACTGAATAATGGGCGGTATCAGATTGGCCGGTTCCACAGACTGCACTGGAACAGAGTATCAGGCACAGTGAATAACGGGCGGTATCAGATCGGCCGGTTCTATTACTGCACTGGAACAGAGTATCAGACACTTTGAATAACGGGCGGTATCAGAACGGCCGGTTCTATTTCTACACTGGAACAGAGTATCAGGCACTGTGAATCACGGGCAGAATCAGATCGGCTGGTTCTATTACTGCACTGGAACAGAGTATCAGGCACGGTGAGTAACGGGCGGTATCAGATCGGCCGGTTCTATTACTGCACTGGAACAGAGTATCAGACACTGTGAATAACGGGCGGTATGAGATCGGCCGGTTCTATTATTGCACTGCAACAGAGTATCAGGCACTGTGAATAACAGGCGTTATCAGATCGGCTGGTTCTCTTACTGCACTGGAACAGAGCATCAGGCACTGTGAATAACGGGCGGTATCAGATCGAGTGATTCTATTACTGCACTGGAACAGAGTATCAGACACTGTGAATAACAGGCAGTATCAGATTGGCTGGTACTACTACTGCACTGGAACAGAGTATCAGCCACTGTGTATAACGGGCGGTATCAGTTCGGCCAGTGCCACTGACTGCACTGGAACAGAGTATCAGGCACAGTGAATAACGGGCGGTATCAGGTCGGCCGGTGCCACTGCCTGCACTGGAACAGAGTATCAGGCACTGTGAATAACGGGCGGTATCAGATCGGCCGGTTCTATTACTGCACTGGAACAGAGTATCAGACACTTTGAATAATGGGCGGTATCAGATGGGCCGGTTCTATTACTGCACTGGAACAGAGTATCAGACACTGTGAATAACGGGCGGTATCAGATCGGCCGGCTCTATTACTGCACTGGAACAGAGTCTAAGGCACTGTGAATCACGGGCGGTATCAGATGGGCCGGTTCTATTACTGCACTGGAACAGAGTATCAGACGCGGTGAATAACGGGCGGTATCAGGTCGGCTGGTTCTTTACTGCACTGGAACAGAGTGCAAGGCACTGTGAAGAATGGGCGGTATGAGATCGGCTGGTTCCACTGACTGCACTAGAACAGAGTATCAACCAATGTGAATAACGGGCGGTATCAGATCGGCCGGTTCTATTACTGCACTGGAACAGGTTATCAGGCACTGTGAATAACGGGTGGTATCAGATCGGCCAGTTCTATTACTGCACTGGAACAGAGTATCAGACACTGTGAATATCGGGCGGTATCAGATCGGCCGGTTCTATTTCTACACTGGAACAGAGTATCAGGCACTGTGAATAACGGGCGGTATCAGATCGAGTGATTCTATTACTGCACTGGAACAGAGTATCAGGCACTGTGAATAACAGGCAGTATCAGATTGGCTGGTACTACTACTGCACTGGAACAGAGTATCAGGCACAGTGAGTGACGGGCGGTATCAGATCGGCCGGTTCTATTACTGCACTGGAACAGAGTATCAGGCACTGTGTATAACGGGCGGTATCAGATCGGCCGGTTCTATTACTGCACTGGAACAGAGTGTAAGGCTCTGTGAATAATGGGCGGCATCAGATCGGCCGGTTCTATTACTGCACTGGAACAGAGTATCAGGCACTGTGAATAACGGGCGGTATCAGATTGGCCGGTTCTATTACTGCACTGGAACAGAGTATCAGGCACTGTGAATAACGGGCGGTATCAGATCGGCTGGTTCTATTACTGCACTGGAACAGAGTAACAGACACTGTGAATATCGGGCGGTATCAGATGGGCCGGTTCTAGTACTGCACTGGAACAGAGTATCAGACACTGAACAATGGGCGGTATCAGATTGGCCGGTTCCACTGACTGCACTGGAACAGAGTAACAGGCACAGTGAATAACGGGCGGTTTCAGATCGGCCAGTGCCACTGACTGCACTGGAACAGAGTATCAGGCACAGTGAATAACGGGCGGTATCAGATCGGCCGGTGCCACTGCCTGCACTGGAACAGAGTATCAGGCACTGTGAATAACGGGCGGTATCAGATCGGCCGGTTCTATGACTGCAATGGAACAGAGTATCAGACACTTTGAATAATGGGCGGTATCAGATGGGCCGGTTCTATTACTGCACTGGAACAGATTATCAGACACTGTGAATAACGGGCGGTATCAGATCGGCCGGCTCTATTACTGCACTGGAACAGAGTATAAGGCACTGTGAATCACGGGCGGCATCAGATGGGCCGGTTCTATTACTGCATTGGAACAGAGTATCAGGCACAGTGAATAACGGGCATTATCAGATTGGCCGTTTCTATTACTGCACTGGAACAGAGTATCAGGCACTGTGAATAACGGGCGGTATCAGATCGGCCAGTGCCACTGACTGCACTGGAACAGAGTATCAGGCACAGTGAATAACGGGCGGTATCAGATCAGCTGGTGCCACTGACTGCACTGGAACAGAGTATCAGGCACTGTGAATAACGGGCGGTATCAGATCGGCCGGTTCTATTACTGCACTGGAACAGAGTATCAGACACTTGGAATAACGGGCGGTATCAGAACGGCCGGTTCTATTTCTACACTGGAACAGAGTATCAGGCACTGTGAATAACGGGCAGAATCAGATCGGCTGGTTCAATTACTGCACTGGAACAGAGTATCAGGCACTGTGAGTAACGGGCAGTATCAGATTGGCCGGTTCTACTACTGCACTGGAACAGAGTATCAGACACTGTGAATAACGGGCGGTATCAGCTCGGTCGGTTCTATTACTGCACTGGAACAGTGTATCAGACACTGTGAATGACGGGCGGTATCAGAATAGCTGGTTCTATTACTGCACTGGAACAGAGTATCAGGCACTGTGAATAACGGGCGGTATCAGATCGGCCGGCTCTATTACTGCACTGGAACAGAGTCTGAGGCACTGTGAATAACGGGCGGTATCAGATCGGCCGGTTCTATTACTGCACTGCAACAGAGTATCAGACACTGTGAATAACGGGCGGTATCAGATCGGCCGGTTCTATTACTACACTGGAACAGAGTATCAGGCACTGTGAATAACGGGCGGTATTAGATCGGCCAGTTCTTTACTGCACTGGAACAGAGTGTAAGGCACTGCGAATAATGGGCGGTATCAGATCGGCCGGTTCTATTACTGCACTGGAACAGAGTATCAGGCACTGTGAATAACGGGCGGTATCAGATTGGCCGGTTCTATTACTGCACTGGAACAGAGTATCAGACACTGAATATCGGGCGGTATCAGATGGGCCGGTTCTAGTACTGCACTGGAACAGAGTGTAAGGCACTGCTAATAATGGGCGGTATCAGATTGGCCGGTTCTATTACTGCACTGGAACAGAGTATCAGACACTGAATAATGGGCGGTATCAGATTGGCCGGTTCCACAGACTGCACTGGAACAGATTATCAGGCACAGTGAATAACGGGCGATATCAGATCAGCTGGTTCTATTACTGCACTGGAACAGAGTATCAGACACTGAATAATTGGCGATATCAAATTGGCCGGTTCCACTGACTGCACTGGAACAGAGTATCAGGCACAGTGAATAACGGGCGGTATCAGATCGGCCGGTGCCACTGCCTGCACTGGAACAGAGTATCAGGCACTGTGAATAACGGGCGGTATCAGATCGGCCGGTTCTATTACTGCACTGGAACAGAGTATCAGACACTTTGAATAATGGGCGGTATCAGATGGGCCGGTTCTATTACTGCACTGGAACAGAGTATAAGGCACTGTGAATCACGGGCGGTATCAGATGGGCCGGTTCTATTACTGCACTGGAACAGAGTATCAGACGCGGTGAATAACGGGCGGTATCAGGTCGGCTGGTTCTTTACTGCACTGGAACAGAGTGTAAGGCACTGTGAAGAATGGGCGGTATGAGATCGGCTGGTTCCACTGACTGCACTGGAACAGAGTATCAACCAATGTGAATAACGGGCGGTATCAGATCGGCCGGTTCTATTACTGCACTGGAACAGGGTATCAGGCACTGTGAATAACAGGTGGTATCAGATCGGCCAGTTCTATTACTGCACTGGAACAGAGTATCAGACACTGTGAATATCGGGCGGTATCAGATCGGCCGGTTCTATTTCTACACTGGAACAGAGTATCAGGCACTGTGAATAACGGGCGGTATCAGATCGAGTGATTCTATTACTGCACTGGAACAGAGTATCAGGCACAGTGAGTGACGGGCGGTATCAGATCGGCCGGTTCTATTACTGCACTGGAACAGAGTATCAGGCACTGTGTATAACGGGCGGTATCAGATCGGCCGGTTCTATTACTACACTGGAACAGAGTATCAGGCACTGTGAATAACGGGCGGTATCAGATCGGCCAGTTCTTTACTGCACTGGAACAGAGTGTAAGGCTCTGTGAATAATGGGCGGTATCAGATCGGCCGGTTTTATTACTGCACTGGAACAGAGTATCAGGCACTGTGAATAACGGGCGGTATCAGATTGGCCGGTTCTATTACTGCACTGGAACAGAGTATGAGGCACTGTGAATAACGGGCGGTATCAGATTGGCCGGTTCTATTACTGCACTGGAACAGAGTATCAGACACTGAATAACGGGCGGTATCAGAGCGGCCGGTTCTATTACTGCACTGGAACAGAGTATCAGGCACTGTGAATAACGGGCGGTATCAGATCGGCTGGTTCTATTACTGCACTGGAACAGAGTAACAGACACTGTGAATATCGGGCGGTATCAGATGGGCCGGTTCTCGTACTGCACTGGAACAGAGTATCAGACACTGTGAATAACAGGCGGTATCAGATCGGCCGGTTCCACTGACTGCACTGGAACAGAGTATCAGGCACAGTGAATAACGGGCGGTATCAGATCGGCCAGTGCCACTGCCTGCAATGGAACAGAGTATCAGACACTGTGAATAACGGGCGGTATCAGATCGGCCGGCTCTATTACTGCACTGGAACAGAGTATAAGACACTGTGAATCACGGGCGGTATCAAATCGGCCGGTTCTATTACTGCACTGGAACAGAGTATCAGACACTGTGAATAACGGGCGGTATCAGATCGGCCGGCTCTATTACTGCACTGGAACAGAGTATAAGGCACTGTGAATAACGGGCGGTGTCAGATCGGCCGGTTCTATTACTGCACTGGAACAGAGTATCAGACACTGTGAATAACGGGCGGTATCAGATCGGCTGGTTCCACTGACTGCACTGGAACAGAGTATCAGGCACAGTGAATAACGGGTAGTATCAGATCGGCCGTTTCTATTACTGCACTGGAACAGAGTATCAGGCACTGTGAATAACGGGCATTATCAGATTGGCCGTTTCTATTCCTGCACTGGAACAGTGTATCAGACACTGTGAATACCGGGCGGTATCAGATCGGTCGGTTCTATTACTGCACTGGAACAGAGTATCAGACACTATGAATAACGGGCGGTATCAGATCGGCCGGTTCTATCACTGCACTGGAACAGAGTATCAGACACTGTGAATAACGGTCAGTATCAGATCGGCCGGTTCCACTGACTGCACTGGAACAGAGTATCTGGCACTGTGAATAATGGGCGGCATCAGATCGGCCGGTTTTATTGCTGCACTGGAATTGAGAATCAAACACTGAATAATGGGCGGTATCAGATTGGCCGGTTCCACTGACTGCACTGGAACACCGTATGAAACAATGTGAATAACGGACGGTATCAGATCGGTCGGTTCTATTACTGCACTGGAACAGAGTATCAGGCACTGTGAATAACGGGCGGTATCAGATCGGCCGGTTCTATTACTACACTGGAACAGAGTATCAGGCACTGTGAATAACGGGCATTATCAGATCGGCCGGTTCCACTGACTGCACTGGAACAGAGTATCAGGCACTGTGAATAACGGGCGGTATCAGATTGGCCGGTTCTGTTACTGCACTGGAACAGAGTATCAGGCACTGTGAATAACGGGCGGTATCAGATCGGCCGGTTCAGTTACTGCACTGGAACAGAATATCAGACACTGTGAATATCGGGCGGTATCAGATCGGCCAGTTCTATTTCTACACTGGAACAGAATATCAGACACTGTGAATAACAGGCGGTATCAGATCGGGCGGTTCTATTACTGCACTGGAACAGAGTATCAGACACTGTGAATAACGGGCGGTATCAGATCGGCCGGTTATATTACTACACTGGAACAGAGTATCAGACACTGTGAATAACGGGCGGTATCAGATCGGCCGGTTCTATTACTGCACTGGAACAGAGTATCAGACACTGTGAATAACGGGCGGTATCAGATCGGCCGGCTCTATTACTGCACTGGAACAGATTATAAGGCAGTGTGAATCACGGGCGGTATCAGATCGGCCGGTTCTATTACTGCACTGGAACAGAGTATAAGGCACTGTGAATAACGGGCAGTATCAGATCGGCCGGTTCTATTACTGCACTGGAACAGAGTATCAGGCACTGTGAATAACGGGCGGTATCAGATCGGCCGGCTCTATTACTGCACTGGAACAGAGTATAAGGCACTGTGAATAACGGGCGGTATCAGATTGGCCGGTTCTATTGCTGCACTGGAACAGAGTATCAGGCACTGTGAATAACGGGCGGTATCAGATTGGCCGGTTCTATTACTGCACTGCAACAGAGCATCAGACACTGTGAATAACGGGCGGTATCAGAGCGGCCGGTTCTATTGCTGCACTGGAACAGAGTATCAGGCACTGTGAATAACGGGCGGTATCAGATCGGCTGGTTCTTTACTGCACTGGAACAGAGTGTAAGGCACTGTGAAGAATGGGCGGTATGAGATCGGCTGGTTCCACTGACTGCACTGGAACAGAGTATCAACCAATGTGAATAACGGGCGGTATCAGATCGGCCGGTTCTATTACTGCACTGGAACAGGGTATCAGGCACTGTGAATAACGGGTGGTATCCGATCGGCCAGTTCTATTACTGCACTGGAACAGAGTATCAGACACTGTGAATAACGGGCGGTATCAGAACGGCCGGTTCTATTTCTACACTGGAACAGAGTATCAGGCACTGTGAATAACGGGCAGTATCAGATCGAGTGATTCTATTACTGCACTGGAACAGAGTATCAGGCACTGTGAATAACAGGCAGTATCAGATTGGCTGGTACTACTACTGCACTGGAACAGAGTATCAGGCACAGTGAGTGACGGGCGGTATCAGATCGGCCGGTTCTATTACTGCACTGGAACAGAGTATCAGGCACTGTGTATAACGGGCGGTATCAGAGCGGCCGGTTCTATTACTGCACTGGAACAGAGTATCAGGCACTGTGTATAACGGGCGGTATCAAATCGGCCGGTTCTATTACTGCACTGGAACAGAGTATGAGGCACTGTGAATAACGGGCGGTATCAGATTGGCCGGTTCTATTACTGCACTGGAACAGAGTATCAGACACTGTGAATAACGGGTGGTATCAGGGCGGCCGGTTCTATTACTGCACTGGAACAGAGTATCAGGCACTGTGAATAACGGGCGGTATCAGATCGGCCAGTTCTATTACTGCACTGGAACAGAGTATCAGACACTGTGAATATCGGGCGGTATCAGATCGGCCGGTTCTATTTCTACACTGGAACAGAGTATCAGACACTATGAATAACGGGCGGTATCAGAACGGCCGGTTCTATTTCTACACTGGAACAGAGTATCAGGCACTGTGAATAACGGGCGGTATCAGATCGAGTGATTCTATTACTGCACTGGAACAAAGTATCAGGCACTCTGAATAACAGGCAGTATCAGATTGGCTGGTACTACTACTGCACTGGAACAGAGTATCAGGCACAGTGAGTAACGGGCGGTATCAGATTGGCCGGTTCTAGTACTGCACTGGAACAGAGTATCAGACACTGAATAATGGGCGGTATCAGATTGGCCGGTTCCACAGACTGCACTGGAACAGAGTATCAGGCACTGTGAATAACGGGCGGTATCAGATGGGCCGGTTCTAGTACTGCACTGGAACAGAGTATCAGGCACTGTGAATAACGGGCGGTATCAGATCGGCCGGTTCTATTACTGCAATGGAACAGAGTATCAGACACTGTGAATAACGGGCGGTATCAGATCGGCCGGCTCTATTACTGCACTGGAACAGAGTATAAGACACTGTGAATCACGGGCGGTATCAAATCGGCCGGTTCTATTACTGCACTGGAACAGAGTATCAGACACTGTGAATAACGGGCGGTATCAGATCGGCCGGCTCTATTACTGCACTGGAACAGAGTATAAGGCACTGTGAATAACGGGCGGTGTCAGATCGGCCGGTTCTATTACTGCACTGGAACAGAGTATCAGACACTGTGAATAACGGGCGGTATCAGATCGGCTGGTTCCACTGACTGCACTGGAACAGAGTATCAGGCACAGTGAATAACGGGCATTATCAGATTGGCCGTTTCTCTTCCTGCACTGGAACAGTGTATCAGACACTGTGAATACCGGGCGGTATCAGATCGGTCGGTTCTATTACTGCACTGGAACAGAGTATCAGACACTGTGAATAACGGGCAGTATCAGACCGGCCGGTTCCACTGACTGCACTGGAACAGAGTATCAGGCACTGTGAATAACGGGCGGTATCAGATCGGCCGGTTCTATTACTACACTGGAACAGAGTATCAGGCACTGTGAATAACGGGCATTATCAGATCGGCCGGTTCCACTGACTGCACTGGAACAGAGTATCAGGCACTGTGAATAACGGGCGGTATCAGATTGGCCGGTTCTGTTACTGCACTGGAACAGAATATCAGGCACTGTGAATAACGGGCGGTATCAGATCGGCCGGTTCAGTTACTGCACTGGAACAGAATATCAGACACTGTGAATATCGGGCGGTATCAGATCGGCCAGTTCTATTTCTACACTGGAACAGAATATCAGACACTGTGAATAACAGGCGGTATCAGATCGGGCGGTTCTATTACTGCACTGGAACAGAGTATCAGACACTGTGAATAACGGGCGGTATCAGATCGGCCGGTTATATTACTACACTGGAACAGAGTATCAGACACTGAATAACGGGCGGTATCAGATCGGCCGGTTCTATTACTGCACTGGAACAGAGTATCAGACACTGTGAATAACGGGCGGTATCAGATCGGCCGGCTCTATTACTGCACTGGAACAGATTATAAGGCAGTGTGAATCACGGGCGGTATCAGATCGGCCGGTTCTATTACTGCACTGGAACAGAGTATAAGGCACTGTGAATAACGGGCAGTATCAGATCGGCCGGTTCTATTACTGCACTGGAACAGAGTATCAGGCACTGTGAATAACGGGCGGTATCAGATCGGCCGGCTCTATTACTGCACTGGAACAGAGTATAAGGCACTGTGAATAACGGGCGGTATCAGATTGGCCGGTTCTATTGCTGCACTGGAACAGAGTATCAGGCACTGTGAATAACGGGCGGTATCAGATTGGCCGGTTCTATTACTGCACTGCAACAGAGCATCAGACACTGTGAATAACGGGCGGTATCAGAGCGGCCGGTTCTATTGCTGCACTGGAACAGAGTATCAGGCACTGTGAATAACGGGCGGTATCAGATCGGCTGGTTCTTTACTGCACTGGAACAGAGTGTAAGGCACTGTGAAGAATGGGCGGTATGAGATCGGCTGGTTCCACTGACTGCACTGGAACAGAGTATCAACCAATGTGAATAACGGGCGGTATCAGATCGGCCGGTTCTATTACTGCACTGGAACAGGGTATCAGGCACTGTGAATAACGGGTGGTATCCGATCGGCCAGTTCTATTACTGCACTGGAACAGAGTATCAGGCACTGTGAATAACAGGCAGTATCAGATTGGCTGGTACTACTACTGCACTGGAACAGAGTATCAGGCACAGTGAGTGACGGGCGGTATCAGATCGGCCGGTTCTATTACTGCACTGGAACAGAGTATCAGGCACTGTGTATAACGGGCGGTATCAGAGCGGCCGGTTCTATTACTGCACTGGAACAGAGTATCAGGCACTGTGTATAACGGGCGGTATCAAATCGGCCGGTTCTATTACTGCACTGGAACAGAGTATGAGGCACTGTGAATAACGGGCGGTATCAGATTGGCCGGTTCTATTACTGCACTGGAACAGAGTATCAGACACTGTGAATAACGGGTGGTATCAGGGCGGCCGGTTCTATTACTGCACTGGAACAGAGTATCAGGCACTGTGAATAACGGGCGGTATCAGATCGGCCAGTTCTATTACTGCACTGGAACAGAGTATCAGACACTGTGAATATCGGGCGGTATCAGATCGGCCGGTTCTATTTCTACACTGGAACAGAGTATCAGACACTATGAATAACGGGCGGTATCAGAACGGCCGGTTCTATTTCTACACTGGAACAGAGTATCAGGCACTGTGAATAACGGGCGGTATCAGATCGAGTGATTCTATTACTGCACTGGAACAAAGTATCAGGCACTCTGAATAACAGGCAGTATCAGATTGGCTGGTACTACTACTGCACTGGAACAGAGTATCAGGCACAGTGAGTAACGGGCGGTATCAGATTGGCCGGTTCTAGTACTGCACTGGAACAGAGTATCAGACACTGAATAATGGGCGGTATCAGATTGGCCGGTTCCACAGACTGCACTGGAACAGAGTATCAGGCACTGTGAATAACGGGCGGTATCAGATGGGCCGGTTCTAGTACTGCACTGGAACAGAGTATCAGGCACTGTGAATAACGGGCGGTATCAGATCGGCCGGTTCTATTACTGCAATGGAACAGAGTATCAGACACTGTGAATAACGGGCGGTATCAGATCGGCCGGCTCTATTACTGCACTGGAACAGAGTATAAGGCACTGTGAATAACGGGCGGTGTCAGATCGGCCGGTTCTATTACTGCACTGGAACAGAGTATCAGACACTGTGAATAACGGGCGGTATCAGATCGGCTGGTTCCACTGACTGCACTGGAACAGAGTATCAGGCACAGTGAATAACGGGCATTATCAGATTGGCCGTTTCTCTTCCTGCACTGGAACAGTGTATCAGACACTGTGAATACCGGGCGGTATCAGATCGGTCGGTTCTATTACTGCACTGGAACAGAGTATCAGACACTGTGAATAACGGGCAGTATCAGACCGGCCGGTTCCACTGACTGCACTGGAACAGAGTATCTGGCACTGTGAATAATGGGCGGCATCAGATCGGCCGGTTTTATTGCTGCACTGGAATTGAGAATCAGACACTGAATAATGGGCGGTATCAGATTGGCCGGTTCCACTGACTGCACTGGAACACCGTATGAAACAATGTGAATAACGGACGGTATCAGATCAGCTGGTTCTATTACTGCACTGGAACAGAGTATCAGACACTGTGAATAACGGGCGGTATCAGATCGGCCGGTTCTATTACTGCACTGGAACAGAGTATCAGGCACTGTGAATAACGGGCGGTATCAGATCAGCCGGTTCTATTATTGCACTGGAACAGAGTATCAGGCACTGTGAAAAACGGGCGTTATCAGATCGGCTGGTTCTCTTACTGCACTGGAACAGAGCATCAGGCACTGTGAATAACGGGCGGTATCAGATCGGCTGGCTCTATTATTGCACTGGAACAGTGTATCAGCCGCTGTGAATAACGGGCGGTATCAGATCGGCCGGTTCTATTACTGCACTGGAACAGAGTATCAGGCACTGTGAATAACGGGCGGCATCAGATCGGCCAGCTCTATTACTGCACTGGAACAGAGTATCAGGCACTGTGAATAACAGGCGGTATCAGATCGGGCGGTTCTATTACTGCACTGGAACAGAGTATCAGGCACTGTGAATAACAGCCGGTATCAGATCGGCCAGTTCTTTACTGCACTGGAACAGAGTATCAGGCACTGTGAATAACGGCCGGTATCAGATCGGCCGGTTCTATTACTGCACTGGAACAAAGTATCAGGCACTCTGAATAACAGGCAGTATCAGATCAGCCGGTTCTATTACTGCACTGGAACAGAGTATCAGACACTGTGAATAACGGGCGGTATCAGATCGGCCCGTTCTATTGCTGCACTGGAACACAGTATCAGACACTGTGAATAACGGGCGGTATCAGAGCGGCCGGTTCTATCACTGCACTGGAACAGAGTATCAGGCACTGTGAATAACGGGCGGTATCAGATCGGCCGGTTCTAGTACTGCACTGGAATAGAGTATCAGACACTGTGATTAACGGGCGATATCAGATCAGCTGGTTCTATTACTGCACTGGAACAGAGTATCAGACACTGAATAATTGGCGATATCAAATTGGCCGGTTCCACTGACTGCACTGGAACAGAGTATCAGGCACAGTGAATAACGGGCGGTATCAGATCGGCCGGTGCCACTGACTGCACTGGAACAGAGTATCAGGCACTGTGAATAACGGGCGGTATCAGATCGGCCGGTTCTATTACTGCACTGGAACAGAGTATCAGGCACTGTGAATAACGGGCAGAATCAGATCGGCTGGTTCTATTACTGCACTGGAACAGAGTATCAGGCACAGTGAATAACGGGCATTATCAGATTGGCCGTTTCTATTACTGCACTGGAACAGAGTATCAGGCACTGTGAATAACGGGCGGTATCAGATTGGCCGGTTCTAGTACTGCACTGGAACAGAGTATCAGACACTGAATAATGGGCGGTATCAGATTGGCCGGTTCCACAGACTGCACTGGAACAGAGTATCAGGCACTGTGAATAACGGGCGGTATCAGATCGGCCGGTTCTATTACTGCACTGGAACAGAGTATCAGGCACTGAGAATAACGGGCGGTATCAGATCGGCCGGTTCAATTACTGCACTGGAATAGAGTGTCAGGCACTGTGATTAACGGGCGATATCAGATCAGCTGGTTCTATTACTCCACTGGAACAGAGTATCAGACACTGAATAATTGGCGATATCAAATTGGCCGGTTCCACTGACTGCACTGGAACAGAGTATCAGGCACAGTGAATAACGGGCGGTATCAGATCGGCCGGTGCCACTGACTGCACTGGAACAGAGTATCAGGCACTGTGAATAACGGGCGGTATCAGATCGGCCGGTTCTATTACTGCACTGGAACAGAGTATCAGACACTGTGAATAACGGGCGGTATCAGATCGGCCGGTTCTATTACTGCACTGGAACAGATTATAAGGCACTGTGAATAACGGGCGGTATCAGATTGGCCGGTTCTATTGCTGCACTGGAACAGAGTATCAGGCACTGTGAATAACGGGCGGTATCAGATCGGCCGGTTCTATTGCTACACTGGAACAGAGTATCAGGCACTGTGAATAACGGGCGGTATCAGATCGGCCAGTTCTTTACTGCGCTGGAAGAGGAGTGTAAGGCACTGTGAATAACGGGCGGTATCAGATTGGCCGGTTCTATTACTGCACTGGAACAGAGAATGAGGCACTGTGAATAACGGGCGGTATCAGATCGGCTGGTTCTATTACTGCACTGGAACAGAGTAACAGACACTGTGAATATCGGGCGGTGTCAGATTGGCCGGTTCTAGTACTGCACTGGAACAGAGTATCAGACACTGTGAATAACGGGCATTATCAGATCGGCCGGTTCCACTGACTGCACTGGAACAGAGTATCAGGCACAGTGAATAACGGGCAGAATCAGATCGGCTGGTTCTATTACTGCACTGGAACAGAGTATCAGGCACTGTGAATAACGGGCGGTATCAGATCGGCCGGTTCTATTACTGCACTGGAACAGAGCATCAGGCACTGTGAATAACGGGCGGTATCAGATCGGCTGGTTCTCTTACTGCACTGGAACAGAGCATCAGCCGCTGTGAATAACGGGTGGTATCAGATCGGCCGGTTCTATTACTGCACTGGAACAGAGTATCAGACACTGTAACGGGCGGTATCAGATCGGCCGGCTCCACTGACTGCACTGGAACAGAGTTCAGGCACTGTGAATAACAGGCGGTATCTGTTCAGCCGCTTCTATTACTGCACTGGAACAGAGTATCAGGCACTGTGAATAACGGGCAGTATCAGATCGGCCGGTTCCACTGACTGCACTGGAACAGAGTATCTGGCACTGTGAATAATGGGCGGCATCAGATCGGCCGGTTTTATTGCTGCACTGGAATTGAGAATCAGACACTGAATAATGGGCGGTATCAGATTGGCCGGTTCCACTGACTGCACTGGAACACCGTATGAAACAATGTGAATAACGGACGGTATCAGATCAGCTGGTTCTATTACTGCACTGGAACAGAGTATCAGACACTATGAATAACGGGCGGTATCAGATCGGCCGGTTCTATTACTGCACTGGAACAGAGTATCAGGCACTGTGAATAACGGGCGGTATCAGATCGGCCGGTTCTGTTACTGCACTGGAACAGAGTATCAGGCACTGTGAATAACGGGCGGTATCAGATCGGCCGGTTCTGTTACTGCACTGGAACAGAATATCAGACACTGTGAATATCGGGCGGTATCAGATCGGCCAGTTCTATTTCTACACTGGAACAGAGTATCAGGCACTGTGAATAACGGACGCTATCAGATCGAGTGATTCTATTACTGCACTGGAACAAAGTATCAGGCACAGTGAGTAACGGGCGGTATCAGATCAGCCGGTTCTATTACTGCACTGGAACAGAGTATCAGGCACTGTGCATAACGGGCGGCATCAGATCGGCTGGCTCCATTACTGCACTGGAACACAGTAACAGACACTGTGAATAACGGGCGGTATCAGATCGGCCGGTTATATTACTACACTGGAACAGAGTATCAGACACTGTGAATAACGGGCGGTATCAGATCGGCCGGTTCTATTACTGCACTGGAACAGAGTATCAGACACTGTGAATAACGGGCAGTATCAGATCGGCCGGCTCTATTACTGCACTGGAACAGATTATAAGGCAGTGTGAATCACGGGCGGTATCAGATCGGCCGGTTCTATTACTGCACTGGAACAGAGTATAAGGCACCGTGAATAACGGGCAGTATCAGATCGGCCGGTTCTATTACTGCACTGGAACAGAGTATCAGGCACTGTGAATAACGGGCGGTATCAGATCGGGCGGTTCTATTACTGCACTGGAACAGAGTATCAGACACTGTGAATAACGGGCGGTATCAGATCGGCCGGCTCTATTACTGCACTGGAACAGAGTATAAGGCACTGTGAATAACGGGCGGTATCAGATCGGCCGGTTCTATTACTACACTGGAACAGAGTATCAGGCACTGTGAATAACGGGCGGTATCAGATCGGCCAGTTCTTTACTGCACTGGAACAGAGTGTAAGGCACTGTGAATAACGGGCGGTATCAGATCGGCCAGTTCTTTACTGCACTGGAACAGAGTGTAAGGCACTGTGAATAATGGGCGGTATCAGATCGGCCGGTTCTATTACTGCACTGGAACAGAGTATCAGGCACTGTGAATAACGGGCGGTATCAGATTGGCCGGTTCTATTACTGCACTGCAACAGAGCATCAGACACTGTGAATAACGGGCGGTATCAGAGCGGCCGGTTCTATTGCTGCACTGGAACAGAGTATCAGGCACTGTGAATAACGGGCGGTATCAGATCGGCTAGTTCGATTACTGCACTGGAACAGAGTAACAGACACTGTGAATATCGGGCGGTATCAGATTGGCCGGTTCTAGTACTGCACTGGAACAGAGTATCAGACACTGAATAATGGGCAGTATCAGATTGGCCGGTTCCACAGACTGCACTGGAACAGAGTATCAGACACTGTGAATAACAGGCGGTATCAGATCGGCCGGTTCTATTACTGCACTGGAACAGAGTATCAGTCACTGTGAATAACGGGTGGTATCAGATCGGCCGGTTCCACTGATGCACTGGAACAGAGTATCAGTCACAGTGAATAACGGGCGGTATCAGATCGGCCGGTTCTATTACTGCACTGGAATAGAGTATCAGGCACTGTGATTAACGGGCGATATCAGATCAGCTGGTTCTATTACTGCACTGGAACAGAGTATCAGGCACAGTGAATAACGGGCGGTATCAGATCGGCCGTTTCTATCACTGCACTGGAACAGAGTATCAGACACTGTGAATAACGGGCGGTATCAGATCGGCCGCTTCCACTGACTGCACTGTAACAGAGTATCAGGCACTGTGAATAATGGGCGGTATCAGATTGGCCGGTTCCACTGACTGCACTGGAACACCGTATGAAACAGTGTGAATAACGGACGGTATCAGATCAGCTGGTCCTATTACTGCACTGGAACAGAGTATCAGGCACTGTGAATAACGGCCGGTGTCAGATGGGCCGGTTCTATTACTACACTGGAACAGAGTATCAGGCACTGTGAATAACGGGCGGTATCAGATTGAGTGATTCTATTACTGCACTGGAACAGAGTATCAGGCACTGTGAATAACAGGCAGTATCAGATTGGCTGGTACTAGTACTGCACTGGAACAGAGTATCAGGCACAGTGAGTAACGGGCGGTATCAGATCAGCCGGTTCTATTACTGCACTGGAACAGAGTATCAGGCACTGTGTATAACGGGCGGTATCAGATCGGTCGGTTCTATTACTGCACTGGAACAGAGTAACAGACACTGTGAATAACGGGCAGTATCAGATCGGCCGTTTCTATTACTGCACTGGAACAGAGTATCAGACACAGTGAATAACGGGCATTATCAGATTGGCCGTTTCTATTACTGCACTGGAACAGAGTATCAGACACTGTGAACAACGGGCAGTATCAGATCGGCCGGTTCCACTGACTGCACTGGAACAGAGTATCTGGCACTGTGAATAATGGGCGGCATCAGATCGGCCGGTTTTATTGCTGCACTGGAATTGAGAATCAGACACTGAATAATGGGCGGTATCAGATTGGCCGGTTCCACTGACTGCACTGGAACAGAGTATCAGGCACAGTGAATAACGGGCGGTATCAGATCGGCCAGTGCCACTGCCTGCACTGGAACAGAGTATCAGGCACTGTGAATAACGGGCGGTATCAGATCGGCCGGTTCTATTACTGCAATGGAACAGAGTATCAGACACTATGAATAACGGGCGGTGTCAGATCGGCCGGCTCTATTGCTGCACTGGAACAGAGTATCAGGCACTGTGAATAACGGGCGGTATCAGATCAGCCGGTTCTATTACTGCACTGGAACAGAGTATCAGGCACTGTGAATAACAGGCAGTATCAGATCGGCCGGTTCTACTACTGCACTGGAACAGAGTATCAGACACTGTGAATAACGGGCGGTATCAGATCGGCCGGTTCTATTACTGCACTGGAATAGAGTGTCAGGCACTGTGATTAACGGGCGATATCAGATCAGCTGCTTCTATTACTGCACTGGAACAGAGTATCAGACACTGAATAATTGGCGATATCAAATTGGCCGGTTCCACTGACTGCACTGGAACAGAGTATCAGGCACAGTGAATAACGGGCGGTATCAGATCGGCCGGTGCCACTCACTGCACTGGAACAGAGTATCAGGCACTGTGAATAACGGGCGTTATCAGATCGGCTGGTTCTCTTACTGCACTGGAACAGAGCATCAGGCACTGTGAATAACGGGCGGTATCAGATCGGCTGGCTCTATTATTGCACTGGAACAGTGTATCAGCCGCTGTGAATAACGGGCGGTATCAGATCGGCCGGTTCCATTACTGCACTGGAACAGAGTATCAGGCACTGTGAATAACGGGCGGCATCAGATCGGCCAGCTCTATTACTGCACTGGAACAGAGTATCAGGCACTGTGAATAACAGCCGGTATCAGATCGGCCAGTTCTTTACTGCACTGGAACAGAGTATCAGGCACTGTGAATAACGGCCGGTATCAGATCGGCCGGTTCTATTACTGCACTGGAATAGAGTATCAGACACTGAATAACGGGCGGTATCAGATCGGCCGGTTCTATTACTGCACTGGAACAGAGTGTAAGGCACTGTGAAGAACGGGCGGTATGAGATCGGCTGGTTCCACTGACTGCACTGGAACAGAGTATCAGGCACTGTGAATAACGGGCGGTATCAGATCGAGTGATTCTATTACTGCACTGGAACAAAGTATCAGGCACTCTGAATAACAGGCAGTATCAGATCAGCCGGTTCTATTACTGCACTGGAACAGAGTATCAGACACTGTGAATAACTGGCGGTATCAGATCGGCCCGTTCTATTGCTGCACTGGAACAGAGTATCAGACACTGTGAATAACGGGCGGTATCAGATCGGCCGGTATCAGATCGGCCGGTTCTTTTACTGCAATGGAACAGAGTATCAGACACTATTAATAACGGGCGGTGTCAGATCGGCCGGCTCTATTACTGCACTGGAACAGAGTATCAGGCACTGTGAATAACGGGCGGTATCAGATCAGCCGGTTCTATTACTGCACTGGAACAGAGTATCAGACACTGTGAATAACAGGCAGTATCAGATCGGCCGGTTCTACTACTGCACTGGAACAGAGTATCAGGCACTGTGATTAACGGGCGATATCAGATCAGCTGCTTCTATTACTGCACTGGAACATAGTATCAGACACTGAATAATTGGCGATATCAAATTGGCCGGTTCCACTGACTGCACTGGAACAGAGTATCAGGCACAGTGAATAACGGGCGGTATCAGATCGGCCGGTGCCACTCACTGCACTGGAACAGAGTATCAGGCACTGTGAATAACGGGCGGTATCAGATCGGCCGGCTCTATTATTGCACTGGAACAGTGTATCAGCCGCTGTGAATAACGGGCGGTATCAGATCGGCCGGTTCTATTACTGCACTGGAACAGAGTATCAGGCACTGTGAATAACGGGCGGCATCAGATCGGCCAGCTCTATTACTGCACTGGAACAGAGTATCAGGCACTGTGAATAACAGGCGGTATCAGATCGGGCGGTTCTATTACTGCACTGGAACAGAGTATCAGGCACTGTGAATAACAGGCAGTATCAGATCAGCCGGTTCTATTACTGCACTGGAACAGAGTATCAGACACTGTGAATAACGGGCGGTATCAGATCGGCCCGTTCTATTGCTGCACTGGAACACAGTATCAGACACTGTGAATAACGGGCGGTATCAGAGCGGCCGGTTCTATCACTGCACTGGAACAGAGTATCAGGCACTGTGAATAACGGGCGGTATCAGATCGGCCGGTTCTAGTACTGCACTGGAATAGAGTATCAGACACTGTGATTAACGGGCGATATCAGATCAGCTGGTTCTATTACTGCACTGGAACAGAGTATCAGACACTGAATAATTGGCGATATCAAATTGGCCGGTTCCACTGACTGCACTGGAACAGAGTATCAGGCACAGTGAATAACGGGCGGTATCAGATCGGCCGGTGCCACTGACTGCACTGGAACAGAGTATCAGGCACTGTGAATAACGGGCGGTATCAGATCGGCCGGTTCTATTACTGCACTGGAACAGAGTATCAGGCACTGTGAATAACGGGCAGAATCAGATCGGCTGGTTCTATTACTGCACTGGAACAGAGTATCAGGCACAGTGAATAACGGGCATTATCAGATTGGCCGTTTCTATTACTGCACTGGAACAGAGTATCAGGCACTGTGAATAACGGGCGGTATCAGATTGGCCGGTTCTAGTACTGCACTGGAACAGAGTATCAGACACTGAATAATGGGCGGTATCAGATCGGCCGGTGCCACTGACTGCACTGGAACAGAGTATCAGGCACTGTGAATAACGGGCGGTATCAGATCGGCCGGTTCTATTACTGCACTGGAACAGAGTATCAGACACTGTGAATAACGGGCGGTATCAGATCGGCCGGTTCTATTACTGCACTGGAACAGATTATAAGGCACTGTGAATAACGGGCGGTATCAGATTGGCCGGTTCTATTGCTGCACTGGAACAGAGTATCAGGCACTGTGAATAACGGGCGGTATCAGATCGCCTGGTTCTATTACTGCACTGGAACAGAGTATCAGGCACTGTGAATAACGGCCGGTATCAGATCGGCCGGTTCTATTGCTACTCTGGAACAGAGTATCAGGCACTGTGAATAACGGGCGGTATCAGATCGGCCAGTTCTTTACTGCGCTGGAAGAGGAGTGTAAGGCACTGTGAATAACGGGCGGTATCAGATTGGCCGGTTCTATTACTGCACTGGAACAGAGAATGAGGCACTGTGAATAACGGGCGGTATCAGAGCGGCCGGTTCTATTACTGCACTGGAACAGAGTATCAGGCACTGTGAATAACGGGCGGTATCAGATCGGCTGGTTCTATTACTGCACTGGAACAGAGTAACAGACACTGTGAATATCGGGCGGTATCAGATTGGCCGGTTCTAGTACTGCACTGGAACAGAGTATCAGACACTGTGAATAACGGGCATTATCAGATCGGCCGGTTCCACTGACTGCACTGGAACAGAGTATCAGGCACAGTGAATAACGGGCAGAATCAGATCGGCTGGTTCTATTACTGCACTGGAACAGAGTATCAGGCACTGTGAATAACGGGCGGTATCAGATCGGCCGGTTCTATTACTGCACTGGAACAGAGCATCAGGCACTGTGAATAACGGGCGGTATCAGATCGGCTGGTTCTCTTACTGCACTGGAACAGAGCATCAGCCGCTGTGAATAACGGGTGGTATCAGATCGGCCGGTTCTATTACTGCACTGGAACAGAGTATCAGACACTGTAACGGGCGGTATCAGATCGGCCGGCTCCACTGACTGCACTGGAACAGAGTTCAGGCACTGTGAATAACAGGCGGTATCTGTTCAGCCGCTTCTATTACTGCACTGGAACAGAGTATCAGGCACTGTGAATAACGGGCAGTATCAAATCGGCCGTTTCTATTACTGCACTGGAACAGAGTATCAGGCACTGTGAATAACGGGCGGTATCAGATCGGCCGGTTGTATTACTGCACTGGAACAGAGTATCAGGCACAGTGAATAACGGGCGATATCAAATCAGCTGGTTCTATTACTGCACTGGAAAAGAGTATCAGACACTGAATAATTGGCGATATCAAATTGGCCGGTTCCACTGACTGCACTGGAACAGAGTATCAGGCACAGTGAATAACGGGCGGTATCAGATCAGCCAGTGCCACTGACTGCACTGGAACAGAGTATCAGACACTGTAACGGGCGGTATCAGATCAGCCGGTTCTATTACTGCACTGGAACAGAGTATCAGGCACAGTGAATAACGGGCGGTATCAGATCGGCCGGTTCTATTACTGCACTGGAACAGAGTATCAGACACTGAGTAACGGGCGGTATCACACCGGCCAGTTCTATTACAGGTAGGCTATCCTTTATCCGAAAACCTCGGGACCAGCCCTGTTTTGGTTTTCGGAAAATTTCGGAAGGTATTTCATAAGACTGGGAAATTTGTCGGGGGTGGGGGGGGGGGGGGTCGGGGTCGGCGGGGGTCCGCAGGGGGGTCGGCGGAGGGGGTCGGCGGAGGGGGGGGGGTCCGCGGGGGGGGGGGGGGTTGGCGGCGGGGGTCGGGGTCGTGCGCACGACTTACGGTGACCCTCTGCTCAGCCTAAGTCGTGCGCCACTCTGGTCATGTCGTGCGCACGACTTATGCCGAACGAAAAAATCTTCGTTTTTTAGAAGGTTTCGGTTTTCGGAAGTTCGGATAAAAGCTGGTCTCCCTGTATTGCACTGGAACAGAGCATAAGGCACTGAGAATAACGGGCGGTATCAGATCGGCCGGTTCTATTACTGCACTGGAACAGAGGATCAGACACTGTAACGGGCGGTATCAGATCGGCCGGTTCCACTGACTGCACTGGAACAGAGTATCAGACACTGTGAATAACGGGCGGTATCAGATCGGCCGGTTCTATTATTGCACTGGAACAGAGTATCAGGCACTGTGAATAACGGGCGGTATCAGATCGGCCGGTTCCACTGACGGCACTGGAACAGAGTATCAGGCACTGTGAATAACGGGCGGTATCAGATCGGCCGGTTCTTTACTGCACTGGAACAGAGTATCAGGCACAGTGAATAACGGGCGGTATCAGATCGGCCGGTGCCACTCACTGCACTGGAACAGAGTATCAGGCACTGTGAATAACGGGCGGTATCAGATCGGCCGGTTCTATTATTGCACTGGAACAGAGTATCAGGCACTGTGAATAACGGGCGTTATCAGATCGGCTGGTTCTCTTACTGCACTGGAACAGAGCATCAGGCACTGTGAATAACGGGCGGTATCAGATCGGCTGGCTCTATTATTGCACTGGAACAGTGTATCAGCCGCTGTGAATAACGGGCGGTATCAGATCGGCCGGTTCTATTACTGCACTGGAACAGAGTATCAGGCACTGTGAATAACGGGCGGCATCAGATCGGCCAGCTCTATTACTGCACTGGAACAGAGTATCAGGCACTGTGAATAACAGGCGGTATCAGATCGGGCGGTTCTATTACTGCACTGGAACAGAGTATCAGGCACTGTGAATAACAGCCGGTATCAGATCGGCCAGTTCTTTACTGCACTGGAACAGAGTATCAGGCACTGTGAATAACGGCCGGTATCAGATCGGCCGGTTCTATTACTGCACTGGAACAAAGTATCAGGCACTCTGAATAACAGGCAGTATCAGATCAGCCGGTTCTATTACTGCACTGGAACAGAGTATCAGACACTGTGAATAACGGGCGGTATCAGATCGGCCCGTTCTATTGCTGCACTGGAACACAGTATCAGACACTGTGAATAACGGGCGGTATCAGAGCGGCCGGTTCTATCACTGCACTGGAACAGAGTATCAGGCACAGTGAATAACGGGCGGTATCAGATCGGCCGGTGCCACTGACTGCACTGGAACAGAGTATCAGGCACTGTGAATAACGGGCGGTATCAGATCGGCCGGTTCTATTACTGCACTGGAACAGAGTATCAGGCACTGTGAATAACGGGCAGAATCAGATCGGCTGGTTCTATTACTGCACTGGAACAGAGTATCAGGCACAGTGAATAACGGGCATTATCAGATTGGCCGTTTCTATTACTGCACTGGAACAGAGTATCAGGCACTGTGAATAACGGGCGGTATCAGATTGGCCGGTTCTAGTACTGCACTGGAACAGAGTATCAGACACTGAATAATGGGCGGTATCAGATTGGCCGGTTCCACAGACTGCACTGGAACAGAGTATCAGGCACAGTGAATAACGGGCGGTATCAGATCGGCCGGTGCCACTGACTGCACTGGAACAGAGTATCAGGCACTGTGAATAATGGGCGGTATCAGATCGGCCGGTTCTATTACTGCACTGGAACAGAGTATCAGACACTGTGAATAACGGGCGGTATCAGATCGGCCGGTTCTATTACTGCACTGGAACAGATTATAAGGCACTGTGAATAACGGGCGGTATCAGATTGGCCGGTTCTATTGCTGCACTGGAACAGAGTATCAGGCACTGTGAATAACGGGCGGTATCAGATCGCCTGGTTCTATTACTGCACTGGAACAGAGTATCAGGCACTGTGAATAACGGCCGGTATCAGATCGGCCGGTTCTATTGCTACTCTGGAACAGAGTATCAGGCACTGTGAATAACGGGCGGTATCAGATCGGCCAGTTCTTTACTGCGCTGGAAGAGGAGTGTAAGGCACTGTGAATAACGGGCGGTATCAGATTGGCCGGTTCTATTACTGCACTGGAACAGAGAATGAGGCACTGTGAATAACGGGCGGTATCAGAGCGGCCGGTTCTATTACTGCACTGGAACAGAGTATCAGGCACTGTGAATAACGGGCGGTATCAGATCGGCTGGTTCTATTACTGCACTGGAACAGAGTAACAGACACTGTGAATATCGGGCGGTATCAGATTGGCCGGTTCTAGTACTGCACTGGAACAGAGTATCAGACACTGTGAATAACGGGCATTATCAGATCGGCTGGTTCTATTACTGCACTGGAACAGAGTATCAGGCACTGTGAATAACGGGCGGTATCAGATCGGCCGGTTCTATTACTGCACTGGAACAGAGCATCAGGCACTGTGAATAACGGGCGGTATCAGATCGGCTGGTTCTCTTACTGCACTGGAACAGAGCATCAGCCGCTGTGAATAACGGGTGGTATCAGATCGGCCGGTTGTATTACTGCACTGGAACAGAGTATCAGGCACAGTGAATAACGGGCGATATCAAATCAGCTGGTTCTATTACTGCACTGGAAAAGAGTATCAGACACTGAATAATTGGCGATATCAAATTGGCCGGTTCCACTGACTGCACTGGAACAGAGTATCAGGCACAGTGAATAACGGGCGGTATCAGATCAGCCAGTGCCACTGACTGCACTGGAACAGAGTATCAGACACTGTAACGGGCGGTGTCAGATCGGCCGGTTCTATTACTGCACTGGAACAGAGTGTAAGGCACTGTGAATAACGGGCGGTATCAGATCAGCCGGTTCTATTACTGCACTGGAACAGAGTATCAGGCACAGTGAATAACGGGCGGTATCAGATCGGCCGGTTCTATTACTGCACTGGAACAGAGTATCAGACACTGAGTAACGGGCGGTATCACACCGGCCAGTTCTATTACAGGTAGGCTATCCTTTATCCGAAAACCTCGGGACCAGCCCTGTTTTGGTTTTCGGAAAATTTCGGAAGGTATTTCATAAGACTGGGAAATTTGTCGGGGGTGGGGGGGGGGGGGCCGGGGTCGGCGGGGGTCCGCAGGGGGGTCGGCGGAGGGGGTCGGCGGAGGGGGGGGGTCCGCGGGGGGGGGGGGGGGGTTGGCGGCGGGGGTCGGGGTCGTGCGCACGACTTACGGTGACCCTCTGCTCAGCCTAAGTCGTGCGCCACTCTGGTCATGTCGTGCGCACGACTTATGCCGAACGAAAAAATCTTCGGTTTTTAGAAGGTTTCGGTTTTCGGAAGTTCGGATAAAAGCTGGTCTCCCTGTATTGCACTGGAACAGAGCATAAGGCACTGAGAATAACGGGCGGTATCAGATCGGCCGGTTCTATTACTGCACTGGAACAGAGGATCAGACACTGTAACGGGCGGTATCAGATCGGCCGGTTCCACTGACTGCACTGGAACAGAGTATCAGACACTGTGAATAACGGGCGGTATCAGATCGGCCGGTTCTATTATTGCACTGGAACAGAGTATCAGGCACTGTGAATAACGGGCGGTATCAGATCGGCCGGTTCCACTGACGGCACTGGAACAGAGTATCAGGCACTGTGAATAACGGGCGGTATCAGATCGGCCGGTTCTTTACTGCACTGGAACAGAGTGTAAGGCACTGTGAATAACGGGCGGTATCAGATCGGCCGGTTCCAGTACGGCACTGGAACAGAGTATCAGGCACTGTGAAAAACGGGCGGTATCAGATCGGCCGGTTCTATTACTGCACTGGAACAGAGAATGAAGCACTGTGAATAACGGGCGGTATCAGAGCGGGCAGTTCTATTACTGCACTGGAACAGAGTGTAAGGCACTGTGAATAACGGGCATTATCAGATCGGCCGGTTCCAGTGACTGCACTGGAACAGAGTATCAGACACTGAATGACGGGCAGTATCAGATCAGCCGGTTCTATTACTGCACTGGAACAGAGTATCAGACACTGAATAACGGGCAGTATCAGATCGGCCGGTTCTATTACTGCACTGGAACAGAGTATCAGACACTGAATAACGGGCGGTATCAGATCGGCCGGTTCTATTACTGCACTGGAACAGAGTGTAAGGCACTGTGAATAACGGGCGGTATCAGATCAGCCGGTTCTATTACTGCACTGGAACAGAGTATCAGGCACAGTGAATAACGGGCGGTATCAGATCGGCCGGTTCTATTACTGCACTGGAACAGAGTATCAGACACTGAGTAACGGGCGGTATCACACCGGCCAGTTCTATTACAGGTAGGCTATCCTTTATCCGAAAACCTCGGGACCAGCCCTGTTTTGGTTTTCGGAAAATTTCGGAAGGTATTTCATAAGACTGGGAAATTTGTCGGGGGTGGGGGGGTCGGGGTCGGCGGGGGTCCGCAGGGGGGTCGGCGGAGGGGGGTCGGCGGAGGGGGGGGGGGGTCCACGGGGGGGGGGGGTCGGCGGCGGGGGTCGGGGTCGTGCGCACGACTTACGGTGACCTTCTGCTCAGCCTAAGTCGTGCGCCACTCTGGTCATGTCGTGCGCACGACTTATGCCGAACGAAAAAATCTTCGGTTTTTAGAAGGTTTCGGTTTTCGGAAGTTCGGATAAAAGCTGGTCTCCCTGTATTGCACTGGAACAGAGCATAAGGCACTGAGAATAACGGGCGGTATCAGATCGGCCGGTTCTATTACTGCACTGGAACAGAGGATCAGACACTAACGGGCGGTATCAGATCGGCCGGTTCCACTGACTGCACTGGAACAGAGTTCAGGCACTGTGAATAACGGGCGGTATCTGTTCAGCCGGTTCTATTACTGCACTGGAACAGAGTATCAGACACTGTGAATAATGGGCGGTATTAGATCGGCCGGTTCTATTATTGCACTGGAACAGAGTATCAGGCACTGTGAAAAACGGGCGGTATCAGATCGGCCGGTTCTATTACTGCACTGGAACAGAGTATGAAGCACTGTGAATAACGGGCGGTATCAGAGCGGGCGGTTCTATTACTGCACTGGAACAGAGTGTAAGGCACTGTGAATAACGGGCATTATCAGATCGGCCGGTTCCACTGACTGCACTGGAACAGAGTATCAGACACTGAATAACGGGCAGTATCAGATCGGCCGGTTCCACTGACTGCACTGGAAGAGAGTATCAGGCACTGTGAATAATGGGCGGCATCAGATTGGCCGGTTCCACTGACTGCACTGGAACACCGTATCAAACAATGTGAATAACGGGCGCTATCAGATCGGCCGGTTCTATTACTGCACTGGAACAGAGTATGAGGCACTGTGAATAACGGGCGGTATCAGATCGGCCGGTTCTATTACTGCACTGGAACAGAGTATCAGGCACTGTGAATAACGGGCGGTATCAGATCGGCCGGTTGTATTACTGCACTGGAACAGAGTATCAGACACTGAATAATTGGCGATATCAAATTGGCCGGTTCCACTGACTGCACTGGAACAGAGTATCAGGCACAGTGAATAACGGGCGGTATCAGATCGGCCAGTGCCACTGACTGCACTGGAACAGAGCATCAGGCACTGTGAATAATGGGCGGTATCAGAGCGGCTGGTTCTATTGCTGCACTGGAACAGAGTATCAGGCACTGTGAATAACGGGCGGTATCAGATTGGCCGGTTCTAGTACTGCACTGGAACAGAGTATCAGACACTGTGAATAACGGGCATTATCAGATCGGCCGGTTCCACTGACTGCACTGGAAGAGAGTATCAGGCACTGTGAATAATGGGCGGCATAAGATTGGCCGGTTCCACTGACTGCACTGGAACACCGTATCAAACAATGTGAATAACGGGCGGTATCAGATCGGCCGGTTCTATTACTGCACTGGAACAGAGTATGAGGCACTGTGAATAACGGGCGGTATCAGATTGGACGGTTCTATTACTGCACTGGAACAGAGTATCAGGCACAATGAATAACGGGCGGTATCAGATCGGCCGGTTCTATTACTGCACTGGAACAGAGTATCAGGCACTGTGAATAACGGGCGGTATCAGATCAGCCGGTTCTATTACTGCACTGGAACAGAGCATCACACACTGTGAATAACGGGCATTATCAGATCGGCCGGTTCCACTAACTGCACTGGAACAGAGTATCAGGCACTGTGAATAACGGGCGGTATCAGATCGGCTGGCTCTATTACTGCACTGGAACAGAGTATGAGGCACTGTGAATAACAGGCGTTATCAGATCGGCTGGTTCTCTTACTGCACTGGAACAGAGCATCAGGCACTGTGAATAATGGGCGGTATCAGAGCGGCTGGTTCTATTGCTGCACTGGAACAGAGTATCAGGCACTGTGAATAACGGGCGGTATCAGATTGGCCGGTTCTAGTACTGCACTGGAACAGAGTATCAGACACTGTGAATAACGGGCATTATCAGATCGGCCGGTTCCACTGACTGCACTGGAAGAGAGTATCAGGCACTGTGAATAATGGGCGGCATAAGATTGGCCGGTTCCACTGACTGCACTGGAACACCGTATCAAACAATGTGAATAACGGGCGGTATCAGATCGGCCGGTTCTATTACTGCACTGGAACAGAGTATGAGGCACTGTGAATAACGGGCGGTATCAGATTGGACGGTTCTATTACTGCACTGGAACAGAGTATGAGGCACTGTGAATAACGGGCGGTATCAGATCGGCTGGTTCTATTACTGCACTGGAACAGAGTATCAGGCACTGTGAATAACGGGCGGTATCAGATCGGCCGGTTCCACTGACTGCACTGGAACAGAGTATCAACCAATGTGAATAACGGGCGGTATCAGATCGGCCGGTTCTATTACTGCACTGGAACAGAGTATCAGACACTGAGTAACGGGCGGTATCACACCGGCCAGTTCTATTACAGGTAGGCTATCCTTTATCCGAAAACCTCGGGACCAGCCCTGTTTTGGTTTTCGGAAAATTTCGGAAGGTATTTCTTAAGACTGGGAAATTTGTCGGGGGTGGGGGGGGGTGGGTCGGGGTCGGTCCGCAGGGGGGTCGGCGGAGGGGGTCGGCGGAGGGGGGCGGGGGTCGGCGGCGGGGGTCGGGGTCGTGCGCACGACTTACGGTGACCCTCTGCTCAGCCTAAGTCGTGCGCCACTCTGGTCATGTCGTGCGCACGACTTATGCCGAACGAAAAAATCTTCGGTTTTTAGAAGGTTTCGGTTTTCGGAAGTTGGGATAAAAGCTGGTCTCCCTGTATTGCACTGGAACAGAGCATAAGGCACTGAGAATAACGGGCGGTATCAGATCGGCCGGTTCTATTACTGCACTGGAACAGAGGATCAGACACTGTGAATAACGGGCGGTATCAGATCGGCCGGTTCTATTATTGCACTGGAACAGAGTATCAGGCACTGTGAATAACGGGCGGTATCAGATCGGCCGGTTCCACTGACGGCACTGGAACAGAGTATCAGGCACTGTGAATAACGGGCGGTATCAGATCGGCCGGTTCTTTACTGCACTGGAACAGAGTGTAAGGCACTGTGAATAACGGGCGGTATCAGATCGGCCGGTTCCAGTACGGCACTGGAACAGAGTATCAGGCACTGTGAAAAACGGGCGGTATCAGATCGGCCGGTTCTATTACTGCACTGGAAGAGAGTATGAAGCACTGTGAATAACGGGCGGTATCAGAGCGGGCGGTTCTATTACTGCACTGGAACAGAGTGTAAGGCACTGTGAATAACGGGCATTATCAGATCGGCCGGTTCCACTGACTGCACTGTAACAGAGTATCAGGCACTGTGAATAACGGGCGGTATCAGATCGGCTGGTTCTATTACTGCACTGGAACAGAGTATCAGACACTGAATAACGGGCAGTATCAGATCGGCCGGTTCTATTACTGCACTGGAACAGAGTATCAGGCACTGTGAATAACGGGCGGTATCAGATCGGCCGGTTCTATTATTGCACTGGAACAGAGTATCAGGCACTGTGAGTAACGGGCGGTATCAGATCGGCTGGTTCCACTGACTGCACTGGAACAGAGTATCAACCAATGTGAATAACGGGCGGTATCAGATCGGCCGGTTCTATTACTGCACTGGAACAGAGTATCAGACACTGTGAATAACGGGCGGTATCAGAGCGGCCGGTTCTATTACTGCACTGGAACAGAGTATCAGGCACTGTGAGTAACGGGTGGTATCAGATCGGCCGGTTCCACCGACCACACTGGAACAGAGTATCAGGCACTGTCAATAACGGGCGGTATCAGATCGGCCGGTTCTATTACTGCACTGGAACAGAGTATCAGACACTGAATAACGGGCGGTATCAGATCGGTCGGTTCTATTACTGCACTGGAACAGAGTATCAGGCACAGTGAGTAACGGGTGGTATCAGATCGGCCGGTTCCACTGACTGCACTGGAACAGAGTATCAGGCACAGTGAATAACGGGCGGTATCAGATAGGCCAGTGCCACTGACTGCACTGGAACAGAGTATCAGGCACAGTGAATAACGGGCGGTATCAGATCGGCCGGTTCTATTACTGCACTGGAACAGAGTGTTAGGCACTGTGAATAACAGGCGGTATCAGATCGGCCGGTTCTATTACTGCACTGGAAGAGAGTATCAGGCACTGTGAATAACGGGCGGTATCAGATCGGCTGGTTCTTTACTGCACTGGAACAGAGTGTAAGACACTGTGAAGAATGGGCGGTATGAGATCGGCTGGTTCCACTGACTGCACTGGAACAGAGTATCAACCAATGTGAATAACGGACGGTATCAGATCGGCCGGTTCTATTACTGCACTGGAACAGGCTATCAGACACTGTGAATAACGGGCAGTATCAGATCGGCCGGTTCTATTACTGCACTGGAACAGAGTATCAGAGACTGTGAATAACGGGCGGTATCAGATCGGCCGGTTCAATTACTGCACTGGAACAGAGTATCAGGCACTGTCTTTAATGGGCGGTATCAGATCGGCCGGTTCAATTACTGCACTGGAACAGAGTATCATGCACTGTGAATAACAGGCGGTATCAGATCTGCCGGTTCTATTACTCTGTTCCAGTGCAGTATCAGCCACTGTGAATAACGGGCGGTATTGGATCGGCCGGTTCCACTGACTGCACTGGAACAGAGTATCATGCACTGTGAATAACAGGCGGTATCAGATCGGCTGGTTCTCTTAATGCACTGGAACAGAGTATCAGGCACTGTGATTAAAGGGCGGTATCAGATCGGCTGGCTCTATTACTGCACTGGTACAGTGTATCAGCCGCTATGAATAACCGGCGGTCTCAGATCGGCCGGTTCTATTACTGCACTGGAACAGAGTATCAGGCACTGTGAATGACGGGCAGTATCAGATCGGCCGGTTCTATTACTCTGTTCCAGTGCAGTATCAGGCAAAGTGAATAACGGACGTTAGCAGATCGGCCGGTTCTATTACTGCACTGGAACAGAGTATCAGACACTGTGAATAACGGGCATTATCAGATCGGCCGGTTCTATTACTGCACTGGAACAGAGTATCAGACACTGTGAATAACGGGCGGTAGCAGATCGGCCGGTTCCACTGACTACACTGGAACAGATTATCAGGCACTGTGATTAACGGGCGGTATCAGATCGGCCGGTTCTATTACTGCACTGGAACAGAGTATCAGCCACTATGAATAATGGGCGGTATCAGATCGGCCGGTTCTATTACTGCACTGGAACAGAGTATCAGGCACTGTGAATAACGGGCAGTATCAGATCGGCCGGTTCTATTACTGCACTGGAACAGAGTATCAGACACTGTGAATAACGGGCGGCATCAGATTGGCCGGTTCCACTGACTGCACTGGAACACCGTATCAAACAATGTGAATAACGGACGGTATCAGATCGGCTGGTTCTATTACTGCACTGGAACAGAGTATCAGCCACTGTGAATAACGGGCAGTATCAGATTGTTCCAGTGCAGTAATAGAACCAGCCAATCTGATACTGCCCGTTATTCACAGTGTCTGATACTCTGTTCCAGTGCAGTAATAGAACCAGCCAGAGTATCAGACACTGTGAATAACGGGCGGTATCAGATCGGCCGGTTCCATTACTGCACTGGAACAGAGTATCAGACACTGTGAATAACAGGCGGTGTCAGATCGGCAGGATCCACGGACTGCACTGGAACAGAGTATCTGGCACTGTAAATAATGGGCAGCATCAGATCGGCCGGTTTTATTGCTGCACTGGAACTGAGAATCAGACACTGAATAATGGGCGGTATCAGATTGGCCGGTTCCACTGACTGCACTGGAACACCGTATCAAACAATGTGAATAACGGGCGGTATCAGATCGGCCAGTTCTATTACTGCACTGGAACAGAGTATCAGGCACTGTGAATGATGGGCAGTATCAGATCGGCCGGTTCTATTACTCTGTTCCAGTGCAGTATCAGGCAAAGTGAATAACGGACGTTACCAGATCGGCCGGTTCTATTCCTGCACTGGAATTGAGAATCAGACACTGAATAATTGCCGGTTCCACTGACTGCACTGGAACACAGTATCAAACACTGTGAATAACGGACGGTATCAGATCGGCTGGTTCTATTACTGCACTGGAACAGAGTATCAGACACTGTGAATAACGGGCGGTATCAGATCGGCCGGTTCCACTGACTGCACTGGAACAGAGTATCAGGCACTGTGAATAATCGGCAGCATCAGATCGGCTGGTTCTATTACTGCACTGGAACAGAGTATCAGACACTGTGAATAACGGACGGTATCAGATCGGCTGGTTCTATTACTGCACTGGAACAGAGTATCAGACACTGTGAATAACGGGCGGTATCAGATCGGCCGGTTCCACTGACTGCACTGGAACAGAGTATCAGGCACTGTGAATAATCGGCAGCATCAGATCGGCCGGTTCTATTACTGCACTGGAACAGAGTATCAGGCACTGTGAGAAACAGGCGGTGTGATAATAACAACTTCCGGGAAGTTATGTCATCACTTCCTGTGAACTGTGTACATACCTCACTTCCTGTCATATGTCACTTCCTGTTGGACTGGTATTAATACTGGACTGTTCAGTATTGTAAGAGGCTTCTACCAGAGGCATGGTAAAGACCTCTCTTGTATATAGTGTGTTTATAAGTTACTTAAAGCTTACTTTAAAGTTACTTGATGGTTAGACTCCTTTTTCTTACATCAATTTAAGTAACTTAGTATTTACACTCACAAATACTAGACCTTCGGACAAACTCAGAGTTAAGGATCCAGGGAACCACCCATCATGGAGAGAATCCTTAGACCTAGTCGTCTGGACTTGGACCCGAATACACCAGCAGCTGGCAGGGTATGGAAGCATTGGTACCGTACTTTTGAGAATTTTCTGGATGAATGTAAAGCGGATGCTCCTACTAGATTGAGGATACTTATCAACTATGTGACCCCAAAAGTGTTCGAATATGTTGATGAATGGGATAATTACGATGAGGTGATTCGGGCACTTAAGAAACTGTATGCCAAGACTCCAAATGAGGTCTATGCTAGACATCTACTGGCCACAGCCCAACAAGGGCCAGGGGAATCAATTAACGAATTCCTGCAAGAACTTCGCAGGCTCAGCATAGATTGTAACTTTCAGGCAGCCTCAGCTGAGCTGTACCGCGAAGAAATGATTCGTGATGCTTTCGTCTGCGGGATTGCCTCTCCATTTATACGCCAGCGTCTACTAGAAAGTAAAACACTTGAGCTACAAAAAGCTTTTGACCTAGCTTGTTCTCTGGATTTGGCAAAGAGAAATGCAGACCTCTATCAGCTGCCTAGATCTCGATCTGCTGCTGTAACTGCAACCAGACAATTCAAGCGGTCTCAGGTGAACCCTATCATGGGGGAATCTAATTCTGATAATTCTGATGAAGAAGAGGAGGATGACCCCACTTTAGCAGCCTCTTGGCAATCTAGGAAGGAATGCTTCTTTTGTGGAGATGCTTTTCACCCTAGGAAAACCTGCCCTGCTCGCAATACAATCTGCAGTTATTGCAAAAAAAAAAGGACACTTTGCTAAAGTTTGCCTATCTAGGGCCTCTACGAGGGCCAATCCAGCTAAGGCCTACCGAACTGCCACAATTTGGGCCTATCAAGATGCTCCAGCTAGGACCTATCAAGCTTCCTCTCGAGCTCTCTCCCGAAGAAGCACACCGAGAGTTTTAGCCACTCTCTGTGCAACGACACCAATTACAGCTGCTTGCCCACAGAACCTGTCTCATGCAGCCACAAAAATTTCAATTAAAGGGCATACCTTAGATGCCTTAATTGACTCAGGAAGTACTGATAGTTTCATTAAGAAACAGATTGTTACGAAATTGAAACTACATGTCTTCCCATCGGACCAGGCAATTGCGATGGCTCAGTCATCACTTAATACCAGAATCTCCGGCTTTTGTGTTGTTGATATGACACTTCATGGTCGTATGTATCCCTCCACCCGACTTTCGGTGCTCAAGGACTTATGTAGTGATCTCCTCTTAGGGCTGGACTTCCAAAAACAGCATAAGAAACTCACCATTGAGTTTGGTGGATCCAAACCCGGACTTACTATTTCTAATATACCGTCTAAATTACCGTTTTGTGCATTGTCAGCAGCTTCACTTGATGAACTTTCATTATTTGCCAGTATTCCGCCTCGATGCAAACCAATAATAACGAAATCGCGGCGCTTTAATCAGGAAGACCAATCTTTTATTGCGGCTGAAATCTCTCGACTTCTAGCAGAGGATATCATCGAACCATGTTCGTCGCCCTGGCGGGCTCAAGTCGTCATTGTCAAGAACCCTCTAAAACCTCACAAACAGCGACTATGCATCGATTATTCGCAAACCATCAATCAATATACCGACTTGGACGCCTACCCATTGCCACGCATTGATGATATGGTTAATAAACTGGCCGAATACAAAGTGTTCTCAACTTACGATTTAAAAAGTGCCTATCATCAGGTACCCTTGAAGGTCTCAGATAAGCAGTACATGGCCTTTGAGGCTAATGGACGGCTGTACCAATTTCGTCACCTCCCATTCGGGGTTACTAATGGAGTGGCTGTCTTCCAACGGGCAATGGATGGCCTGGTTAAGCAGGAAAACCTAAGGGACACTTTTCCCTATCTTGATAACATTACCATTGCAGGTCACGATCAACAGGAACACGACGCCAACCTCCAAAAATTTCGGGATGCCCTCCATCGCCGTAATTTGACCCTGAATGAATCCAAATCTGTTGAGTCGCAACCAACCATCAACATCCTTGGCTACTGCGTAGGCAATGGTATCATTAAGCCAGACCCAGAAAGACTTCGCCCGCTCCAAGAGCTCCCGTCACCTAAGAATCCGGCTTCTTTACGTCGGGCTCTCGGTCTGTTTGCATACTACGCTAAATGGATTCCTCATTTTTCGGACAAAATCCAACCCTTGCTGCATGCTAGATCATTTCCACTGGGAACAGCGGCTGTTGCAGCCTTTAACCTTCTCAAAGAACAGTTGGAGAAAGCGGCTCTTCACTCCATCGATGAGAATCTCCCTTTCGTGGTTGAATGTGATGCCTCGGAGGTGGCGATCTCGGCTACTCTGAATCAGGAAGGTCGTCCTGTAGCATTTATGTCCAGGACCTTACAAGGTGCCGAGCTACATTATCCTCCGGTTGAGAAAGAAGCCACAGCCATCATAGAGGCAGTACGGAAGTGGAACCATTTTCTAGCTCGCCAGCACTTTACATTGATCACGGGCCAATGATCAGTCGCCTTCATGCTCGATAATCGAAAACGAACCAAAATTAAGAATAAAATACAACTTGAGGATGGAACTGGCCTCTTTTGGTTATACCATTCTCTATCGGCCTGGCAAGGAGAATGTGGCCCCGGACACCCTCACACGGGCATTCTGCTCCACTATGTCATCCTCTACTCTCATGGATCTCCACAATGGATTGTGTCATCCTGGCGTTACGCGCATGCTACATTTCGTACGATCACGGAATCTCCCTTTTTCCACTGGAGATGTAAAGAAAATATGCTCAGAATGCCGGCTTTGTGCGGAATTAAAACCTCAGTTCTTCCGCCCCTCAGATGGTATACTCATACATGCAACCCAATCGATGCAACGACTTAGCATCGATTTTAAGGGCCCAGTGCCCCCTTCAACTCGGAACACATATTTGCTCACCATGATCGACGAATATTCACGTTTTCCTTCCCCTGCTCCAATATGCTGGCGTCCACAGTAATCTGCTGCCTTGAGCAGGTATTTTCTCTCTGTGGCATGCCGGCTTATATTCACTCAGATCGGGGTCCATCCTTTATGTCAAGGGAACTCAAGGACTACCTCTCAGAATGGGGAATTGCTACAAGCAAAACAACACCATACCATCCCATCGGAAATGGGCAGGTAGAGGGGTATAACGGTATCATCTGGAATTCCGTACATCTCGCTTTAAGATCTCGGGGCCTACCAGACCAGCAATGGGAAACAGTGCTTCCGGATGCATTGCACTCTATACGGTCCCTGCTTTCTACAGCCACAAATACTACACCTCATGAGCGGTTCTTTGGATTCCAGCGTCGCTCATCTCATGGGACATCACTCCCGTCATGGCTAACTACTCCTGGACCTGCATTACTCCGAAGATACGTTCGGACGTCTAAAAATGACCCTCTCGTAGACGAGGTCGAACTAACCGATGCCAATCCCACCGATGCAAACATACGATATTCCAACGGCCGAGAATCTACCGTATCATTACGGGATCTGGCTCCCTGCCCACCAGGACCTAGTGGGACATTGGGTGATGGCATTTCACCAGGAAACTCTTGGGACCTATCGGGTACCCCTCTCCAGGATCCTGATCGGACACCAACTAGCTTGGTGCCGGTAGAACCCCGTACTCAAGGTTGCGACCCTCCCAGTACCGCGCATGAAAGTACTGATCCGCCACAGACCAGCTCTGCACCTCCCTCTGAACAGAGGCAGTCCGACTTTGAACCTATTGGGGCTCGTACTCGAAGCCATGATCTCCCCGACCCTTCACAGGGCAATCCAAGCCACACAGACTCTGACCAATGGCCAACCGCATGTAAGCGGACCAGCGACCCTCTACGACGGGAATCCAAACGGGTGCGACTCTTCCTTGTTCGGCAGCTGCGGAACAAAAAGGTAGACCACAGCCTCCTAATCCTGCAGGAAGGAAGAATGTGATAATAATAACTTCCGGGAAGTTATGTCATCACTTCCTGTGAAATATCAACTGTGTACATACCTCACTTCCTGTCATATGTCACTTCCTGTTGGACTGGTATAAATACTGGACTGTTCAGTATTGTAAGAGGCTTCTACAAGAGGCATGGTAAAGACCTCTTGTATATAGTGTGTTTATAAGTTACTTAAAGCTTACTTTAAAGTTACTTGATGGTAAGACTCCTTTTTCTTACATCAGGCGGTATCACATCGGCCGGTTCCACTGACTGCACTGGAACAGAGTATCAGACACTGTGAATAACGGATGGTATCAGATCGGCCGGTTCTATTACTGCACTGGAACAGAGAATAGGGCACTGTGATTAACGGGCGGTATCAGATCGGCTGGTTCTATTACTGCACTGGAACAGAGTATCAGGCACTGTGAATAACGGGCGGTATCAGATTGGCCGGTTCTATTACTGCACTGGAACAGAGAATAGGGCACTGTGATTAACGGGCGGTATCAGATCGGCCGGTTCTATTACTGCACTGGAACAGAGAATAGGGCACTGTGATTAACGGGCGTTATCAGATCGGCCGGTTCTATTACTGCACTGGAACAGAGAATAGGGCACTGTGATTAACGGGCGGTATCAGATCGGCTGGTTCTATTACTACACTGGAACAGAGTATCAGACACTGTGAATAACGGGTGGTATCAGATCGGCCGGTTCTATTACTGCACTGGAACAGAGTATCAGGCACTGTGAATAACGGGCGGTATCAGATCGGCCGGTTCCACTGACTGCACTGGAACAGAGTATCAGGCACTGTGAATAACGAGCGGTATCAGATCGGCCGGTTCTATTACTGCACTGGAACAGTGTATCAGACACTGTGAATAACGGGCGGTATCAGATCGGCTGGTTCTATTACTGCACTGGAACAGAGTATCAGACACTGTGAATAACGGGCGGTATCAGATCGGCTGGTTCTATTACTGCACTGGAACAGAGTATCAGGCACTGTGAATAACGGGCGGTATCAGATCGGCCAGTTCCACTGACTGCACTGGAACAGTGTATCAGACACTGTGAATAACGGGCGGTATCAGATCGGCCAGTTCCACTGACTGCACTGGAACAGAGTATCAGGCACTGTGAATAACGGACGGTATCAGATCAGTCGGTTCCACTGACTGCACTGGAACAGAGTATCAGGCACTGTGAAGAACGGGCGGTATCAGATCGGCCGGTTCTATTGCTGCACTGGAACAGAGTATCAGGCACTGTGAATAACGGGCGGTATCAGATCGGCCAGTTCTATGACTGCATTGGAACAGAGTATCAGACACTGAATAACGGGCGGTATCAGATCGGCCGGTTCCACTGACTACACTGGAACAGAGTATCAGGCACTGTGAATGACGGGCAGTATCAGATCGGCCGGTTCTATTACTCTGTTCCAGTGCAGTATCAGGCAAAGTTGGAGCACGGAGCCTGGGAGGTGAGGAGCCCGGTATAAAAACCGGAGAGCAGCGAGGCCCGAGAGCAGTCGGAGCACGGAGCCAGGGAGGTGAGGAGCCCGGTATAAAAACCGGAGAGCAGCGAGGCATACCAACTCAGCAGCGGGGAGAGAGGTAAAAAGTAATCAGAGTGTGACGTCACCAGGGAGCAGGTAAGTGATTGGTTGGTGAGTATTTCTCTCTTTTCAATACAAGCTTGACTTCTGTGGTGTTAAATTTCTAGGGTCTTTGGTGAAGTGGGGACAGTTGGTAAATAAAGCGCCCTAGAGTATACCTGTAACTGGGGTATTGAATAAAAATTTTAATTAATTAAAAGGAGTAAGTCATGGCAGGAGAGTTCAGACCCGTGTTCTGCTCCTCTTGCTCCATGTGGGAAGTCAGGGACGCTGCCAGTGTCCCTGACGACCATGTGTGCGGGAAATGCATCCAGCTGCAGCTACTTGTAGACCGCATTGCGGCGCTCGAGCTGCGGGTGGATGAATTTTGGAGCATGCGCGATGCTGAGAGGCTCGTGGATAGCACGTTTAGCGAGTTGTTCACGCCTCAGGGTAGGGCTGCACAGGGGGTGACCATCAGGCGGAGCAACAGAGGCAGGCAGGAAGTGCAGGGAACCCCTGCGGACATCCCCCTTTCAAACAAGTATACCAAGTTGGATACTGTTGAGGGGGATGACTCACCAGGGGAAGGCAGCAGCAGCCAGCTTCCTGGCACCAGGGACGCTTCTGCTGCTCAGAAAGGGAGGAAAAAGAGTGGGAGAGCAATAGTGGTAGGGGATTCTATCGTAAAGGGAACAGATAGGCGTTTCTGTGGCCGCAAACGTGACTCCAGGATGGTTTGTTGCCTCCCTGGGGCCAGGGTCTGGGATATCACTGAGCGGCTACAGGGCATTCTTAAGGGGGAGGGTGAGCAGGCAGAGGTCGTGGTCCACATTGGGACCAACGACATAGGAAGGAAGGGGGATGAGGTCCTGCATCAAGAATTTAGGGAGCTAGGTAACAGATTAAAGAGCAGGACCTCAAAGGTTGCAATCTCTGGATTACTCCCAATGCCACGTGCTACTAAGTATAGGAATGGGAGGATAGAGCAGATGAATGCGTGGCTAAAGAGTTGGTGTAGGGGGGAGGGTTTTACTTTCCTGGATCACTGGGCCTGCTTCTGGGAAAGGTGGGACTTGTACAAGTCGGACGGGTTGCACCTGAACCAGAGCGGGACAAATATCCTTGCGGGGAGGTTTGCTAGCACTGTTGGGGGGGTTTAAACTAACTTGGCAGGGGGATGGGATACAGAGGGGAGCTGAAATAGGGGGTGATGTGCTGCCAAATATAGAGAAAAAAACAAGTCAGCTTGGTAGACAGGGCAAATATATAAGGGCAAGGCTGGATGGCATCTATTTTAATGCAAGGAGTCTTGCAAATAAGGTGGATGAACTGAAGGTGTTGATAAACACATGGGAGTATGATATTGTTGCTATCACGGAGACATGGTTGAGGGAGGGGCAAGACTGGCAGCTCAATATTCCGGGGTACAGAATCTTCAGGCGAGACAGAGGGGGAGGTATAAGAGGAGGGGGTGTCGCAATATTAATTAAGGAGTCAATTACTGCAGTAAGGAGGGATGATATATTAGCAGGTTCCTCTAATGAGGCCATATGGGTGGAGCTTAAAAACAAAAAGGGGGAAGCACTTTGCTGGGAGTGTACTATAGGCCTCCAAACAGTCAGGGGGAGATAGAGGAACAGATATGTAGGCAAACCTCAGAAATGTGCAAATAATAGGGTAATAATAATGGGGGATTTCAACTTCCCCAATATTAACTGGGATATTCAGAGTGTGAAAGGCTCAGAGGGTGTAGAATTCTTAAAGTGCATCCAGGAGAGCTTTTTGAGCCAGCATGTAGAAAGTCCTACAAGAGAGGGGGCGGTACTGGACCTAATTCTAGGGAATGTGGCCGGCCAAGTGGAAAAAGTGCTAGTAGGTGAGCACTTTGGTGATAGTGACCATAATATGGTAAGATTTAAGGTGGTCATGGAAAAGGACAGGGATGGGCCGGAAATAAAGGTTCTAAATTGGGGGAAGGCCGATTTTAATAGGATAAGGCAGGATCTGGCCAAAATGGACTGGGATCAGCTACTTGTCGGAAAATCCGCATCGGAGCAATGGGAGGCTTTCAGAAGGGAGATTGAGATCATACAATGGCAACATGTTCCCGTAAAGGTCAAGGGTGGTTCCAAAAACCACAGGGAACCTTGGATGTCAGGGGATATACGAGAATGGATTAGGAAAAAAAAAAAAAAAGAGGGCTTTTGGTAGATACAAAAGGCTAAAGACGGAGGAAGCCCTAAAGGAGTACAAAAAGTGCAGGGGGATACTTAAAAAAGAAATTAGGAGATCAAGGAGGGGCCATGAAATTACACTGGCGAGCAAAATAAAGGAAAATCCTAAGATGTTTTATAAGTATATTAAGGGTAAGAGGATAACTAGGGAAAAAATAGGGCCCATTAGGGACAAAAGTGGCAATCTGTGTGTGGAGCCGGAAGATGTAGGAGGGGTTCTAAATGAATTTTTTGCATCTGTTTTCACTATGGAGAAGGACGATGTAGACATAGAAATAGGGCGGGGGGACTGTGATATGCTCGAACATATTAACATCGAGAGGGAGGAGGTATTGGCGGTTTTAGCTGGCCTAAAAATGGATAAATCCCCAGGCCCGGATGAAATGTATCCCAGGCTGCTGTGTGAGGCAAAGGAAGAGATTGCGGGGGCTCTAACACATATATTCAGGACCTCTCTGGCCACAGGGGATGTGCCAGAGGACTGGAGAACCGCTAATGTAGTACCATTATTCAAGAAGGGTAGTAGGGAAAAACCGGGGAACTACAGGCCAGTGAGCCTAACATCAGTGGTAGGAAAATTATTGGAAAAAATTCTGAGGGACAAAATTTGTCTCCACTTGGAGAGGCAAGGATTAATCAGGGATAGTCAACATGGCTTTGTCAAGGGAAGATCATGTCTGACTAATTTGATTGAATTTTTTGAGGGGGTGACTAGGTGTGTGGATGAGGGTAACGCAGTGGATGTGGTATACATGGATTTCAGTAAGGCCTTCGATAAAGTCCCGCACAGGAGACTGGTCAAGAAGGTAAGAGCCCATGGAATCCAGGGTGCCTTGGCACATTGGATACAAAACTGGCTTAGTGGCAGAAGGCAGAGGGTGATGGTCGAAGGTTGTTTCTGTGACTGGAAGCCTGTGGCCAGTGGGGTACCACAGGGATCGGTGCTGGGTCCCTTGCTGTTTGTGGTCTACATTAATGACTTGGATATGAATGTAAAAGGTATGATCAGTAAGTTCGCGGATGATACAAAAATTGGTAGGGTGGTAAATAGCGAGGAGGGTAGCCTCAGTCTGCAGGACGATATAGATGGGTTGGTCAGATGGGCGGAACAGTGGCAAATGGAATTTAACCCGGAAAAGTGCGAGGTGATGCACTTTGGGGGGACTAACAAGGCAAGGGAATACACAATGAATGGAAAGACCCGAGGCAAGACGGAGGGTCAGAGGGATCTGGGTGTGCAAGTACACAGATCCCTGAAGGCGGCGGAACAGGTGGATAAGGTGGTAAAAAAGGCATATGGGATACTTGCCTTCATTAGCCGAGGCATTGAATATAAGAGCAAGGAGGTTATGATGGAGCTGTATAAAACACTGGTTAGGCCACAGCTGGAATACTGTGTGCAGTTCTGGTCGCCACACTACAGGAAGGATGTGATCGCGTTACAGAGGGTGCAGAGGAGGTTCACCAGGATGTTACCAGGGCTGGAGCGCTTCAGCTACGAAGAGAGACTGGGCAGATTGGGTTTGTTTTCCTTGGAGCAGAGGAGGCTGAGGGGGGACATGATTGAGGTGTACAAAATTATGAGGGGCATAGATAGGATGGATGCTGAGGAGCTTTTTCCCTTAGTAGAGGGGTCAATAACTAGGGGGCATAGATTCAAGGTAAAGGGCGGGAGGTTTAGAGGGGATTTGAGAGAGAACTTTTTCACCCAGAGGGTGGTTGGAGTCTGGAACTCACTGCCTGAAAGGGTTGTGGAGGCAGGAACCCTCACAACATTTAAGAAGCATTTGGATGAGCACTTGAAATGCCATAGCATATAAGGCTACGGACCAAATGCTGGAATATGGGATTAGATTAGACAGGGCTTGATGGCCGGCGCGGACACGATGGGCCGAAGGGCCTCTATCCGTGCTGTATTACTCTATGACTAAAGTGAATAACGGGCGGTATCAGATCGGCCGGCTCTATTACTGCACTGGAACAGAGTATCAGACACTGTGAATAACGGGCGGTATCAGATTGGCCGGTTCTATTACTGCACTGGAACAGAGTATCAGACACTGTGAATAACGGGCGGTATCAGATCGGCCGGTTCTATTACTGCACTGGAACAGAGTATCAGACACTGTGAATAACGGGATGTATCAGATCGGCTGGTTCTATTACTGCACTGGAACAGAGTATCAGACACTGTGAATAACAGGCGGTATCAGATCGGCCGGCTCTATTACTGCACTGGAACAGAGTATCCGGCACTGTGAATAACGGGCGGTATCAGATCGGCTGGTTCTATTACTGCACTGGAACAGAGTATCACGCCCTGTGAATAAAGGGCAGTTACAGATCATCCGGTTCTATTACTGCACTGGAACAGAGTATCAGGCACTGTGAATAACGGGCGGTATCAGATCGGCCGGTTCTATTACTGCACTGGAACAGAGTATCAGACACTGTGAATAACGTGTAGCTGATGCAATACCGCCCGTTGCACACCAGCGCCCAAGAGGATTTCTAGCCCCTTGACTTTGAGTGTTTTCAAAGAGACACTGAGTTCGGTGAAGTTTTGTAGTCTAGCTAAATCTGCTACTTATTCTGATGCACTTGATTCTTTGTTTTCCACATCAGTCTGATGATCTTTTAGTCCTACTATTTCCAGCATAGCTCAATGGCTAAAAGGATGAAACATTCACCCTATCTCGGAATACTTTGCCAAAGACCATGTTTCTGTTGACCGTGAGCAAGGGCCTGTCTTCAGAATGGACTGCTGCACTGGGCAGGAGAAGCTAGTGTTTGAAACAGCATAGTACAATGCCATAGCAGCAAGATAAAATCATTACTGGGACTTATTATTCACACACGCTTTGTTGGGGTGTTGATGGGTCTTTTCTGTGAACTCTGAATTCACTTCACGGCCATTTCATTCTCCACTTATTTTCAGTGAAGTTCTAGTAGGAAAGAAGCTATTAAAAAAAATGTTCCGGCCACCTTTATGTCCCCAAAATAAATAGAAAAGCAGAAAATGTGAAAATGAAACAAAGTTCCGGAGAGAGACAGGCGTTCCACCAGAGGACAGACAAGTTAATGTTTCAGGTGATTCAGTTCTGGAAACTTCCAGAGTTTTTTGACTTCCGAAGTCCAGGGGGCAAGAGGGCCGGAGCAGGAGAGGAGAGTGAGCTAGTGTGTGCTGTTAAACATCCCCCGATTGTGAGCTGGTGTGCACTGTTAAACATCCCCTGATAACACAAAACTTGGAAGTATAGTGAACAGTGAGGAGGATAGTGATAGACTTCAAGAAGATATAGACAGACTGGTGAAATGGGCGGACACGTGGCAGATGAAATTTAACGCAGAAAAGTGTGAAGTGATACATTTTGGTAGAAAGAATGAAGAGAGGCAATATAAACTAAAGGGTACAGTTCTAAAGGGGGTGCATGAACAGAGACACCTGGGGGTATATATACACAAATCGTTGAAGGTGGCAGGGCAGGTTAAACATAGAAACATAGAAGATAGGAGCAGGAGTAGGCCATTCGGCCCTTCGAGCCTGCTCCGCCATTCAACGAGATCATGGCTGATCATCCAAACCCTAGCACCCGGTCCCTACACCGACAGCCATCCCACCCAAGCCCTATCCCCGTAACCCCATGGATTTAATCCCCCCTAACACTAAGGGCCAATTTTTTATCATGGCCAATCAACCTAACCCGCACATCTTTGGACTGTGGGAGGAAACCGGAGCACCCGGAGAAAAAAGCAATTAAAAAGCATACAGGATCCTGGGCTTCATAAACAGAGGCACAGAGTACAAAAGCCAGGAAGTTATGATGAACCTTCATAAAATACTGGTTCAGCCTCAACTGGAGTATTGTGTCCAATTCTGGGCAATGCACTTTAGGAAGGATGTGAAGGCCTTAGACAGGGTGCAGAAAAGATTTCAAGAATGGTTCCAGGGATGAGGGACTTCAGTTACGTGGATAGACTGGAGAAGCTGGAGTTGTTTTCCTTGGAGCAGAGAAGGTTGAGAGGAGATTGAGGTGTTCAAAATCATGAGGGGTCTTGACAGAGTCGATAGAAACTGTTCCCATTGACAGAAGGGTCGAGAACCAGAGGACACAGATTTAAGGTGATTGGCAGAAGAACCAAAGGCGACAGGAGGTAAAACTTTTTTACGCAGCGAGTGGTTAGGATCTGGAATGCGCTGCCTGAAAGGGCGGTGGAGGCAGATTCAATCGTGGCTTTCAAAAGGGAATTGGAGAAGTATCTGAAGGAAAAAAATTTGCAGGGCTATAGGGAAAGAGCGGGGGAGTGGGAGTAGCTGAAGTGCTCTTGCAGAGAGCCGGCACGGGCTCGAAAGGCCTCCTTCTGTGATTCTATGATTGTGAGCTGGTGTGTGCTGTTAAACGTGACTCTTCTGTATAGGTGCTAGCAGAACTCCTATGGCATTGAGTCATAGAGTCATAGAGTTTTACAGCACAGAAAGAGGCCCTTCGGCCCATCGTGTCTGCGCCGCCCATCCATCCCTGTCCAGTCTAATCCCATTTTCCAGCATTTGGTCCATAGCCTTGTATGCAATGGCATTTCAAGTGCTCATCCAAATGCTTCTTGAATGTTGTGAGGGTTCCTGCCTCCACCACCCTTTCAGGCATTGAGTTCCACATTCCAACCACCCTCTGGGTGAAAAAGTTCCTCCTCAAATCCCCTCTAAATCTCCTGCCCCTTACCCTGAATCTATGCCCCCTTGTTATTGACCCCCCCACTAAGGGGAAAAGTTCCTCTTTATCTACCCTATCTATGCCCCTCATTATTTTGTACACCTCAATCAGGTCCCCCCTCAGCCTTCTCTGCTCCAAGGAAAACAACTCCAGCCTGTCCAGCCTCTCTTCATAGCTGAGGCGCTCCATCCCAGGTAACATCCTGGTGAATCTTCTCTGCACCCTCTCCAAAGCAATCACATCCTTCCTATAGTGAGGCGACCAGAACTGCACACAGTACTCCAGCTGTGGCCTCACCAGCGTTTTGTACAGCTCCATCATAACCTCCCTGCTCTTATATTCTATGCCTCGGCTAATGAAGGCAAGTATCCCATATGCCTTTTTAACCACCTTATCTACCTGCTCCGCTGCCTTCAGGGATCTATGTACATGTACACCAAGGTCCCTCTGACCCTCTGTACTTCCTAGGGTCCTACCACTCATTGTGTATTCCCTTGCCTTATTTGTCCGTCCAAAATGCATCACCTCGCACTTTTCAGGGTTAAATTCCATTTGCCACTTTTCCGCCCATCTGACCAACCCGTTTATATCGTCCTGTAGCCTGAGGCTTTCCTCCTCGCAATTTACCACCCCACCAATTTTCGTGTCATCTGCGAACTTACTGATCATACCTTTTACATTTTCATCCAAATCATTTATGTAGATCACAAACAATAAGGGACCCAGCACCGATCCCTGAGGTACCCCACTGGACACAGGCTTCCAGTCACAAAAGCAACCTTCGACCATCACCCTCTGCCTCCTGCCACTCAGCCAGTTTAGGATCCAATGCGCCAAGGCACCCTGGATCCCATGGGCTCTTACCTTCTTGACCAGTCTCATATGCGGGACTTTGTCAAAAGCTTTACTGAAGTCCATGTAAACCACATCCACAGCATTTCCCTCATCCACCCCACTAGTCACCCCCTCGAAAAATTCGATCAGATTTGTTAGACATGATTTACCCTTGACAAAGCCATGCTGACTATCCCCGATTAATCCTTGCCTCTCCAAGTGGAGATTAATTTTGTCCCTCAGAATTTTTTCCAATAATTTCCCCACCACAGATGTTAGACTCACTGGCCTGTAATTCCCTGGTTTATCCCTGCTACCCTTCTTGAATAATGGTACTACGTTAGCTGTTCTCCAGTCCTCTGGCACCTCCCCTGTGGCCAGAGAGGTTCTGAAAATTAGTGTCAGGCTATTGCTCATGGCTAATTAAGATTCTGCTGTTTGATGGCAGAAGTATCACACAATATAATGCACATGTATTATTCTGCTGCTTAGGTGGAGCTCCGTCTCCAAGATCAAAAAGTTTACTTGTTAGGTTAACACGACCTCAGGTCATTCAGAGTTTAATTGGTGCAATGAACAAAGAGTATAATTGTTTGGTGAGGGAACTTTGCAAGGCAAGATCAATCAGAGTTTAGGTTTAGTTTCTCCAAGTCACAGACATCATGTTGACTCTGGCATTAAGATAGTATCTGCTGGTCAGAGTTTCACTGCAACATCCAACTGATGAAAAACAAATGGTGAAAGAAATTTAAATATGAGCCAACCAGCTGCAAGAGGGTTGCCTAAAGTGAATTCACCAATTGTAATTAAGAATGGTGACACGAGGGATAGGAAGTGTGTGCTCACAAACCATTTTTCCTTTATTGTTACGGAGATGTTAAACCGAAGCGCCGTCTGCTCTCAGGTGGATGCAATGGATCCCATGGCACAACGTCAAAGAGTAGGGGAGTTCACCCCGGTGTCCTGGGCCAATATTTATCCCTCAACCAGCGTCACTAGAAAACAAATCATCTGGTCATTATCACATTGCTGTTTGTGGAATCTTGCTGTGCGCAAATTGGCTGTCTTGTTTCCCACATTACAACAGTGACTACACTTCATTGGCTGTAAAGCACTTTGGAACGTTCGGAGCTGGTAAAGGGCGCTGTATAAATGCCAGTCTTTTTCTCTTCAATTGCCAGTAATTGTTCCTCACAGGCTGTAGATGAATACAATTACTGGAAAGTGGGAGGCAGGTGAACAACGTGTTTAAGTCAGTCTGTACAGAGTTCTGCTTTCCCCGAGCAGAGAACGGAGCAAGTAGACAGTATAACTCCTCACCCTGCTAGCCTCACACCAGCACCAACAGGAAAACCAAACCGCACCATTGATGCAGGGCCAGTTTCACAACCCAACCACTCCTGGAGCCCAACAGGCCAAAGTGGGCTCCTTACTTTGACCTGTTACCCTTTACCCATGACCTCCCAGAGCACTGCACACTGTGCTGGAAATACTCTGTCACCACAGCGAGCAGAGTTTGGCTCTCCCTATTACAGGAGATCTTCTGCGCTCCATCCACAAGTGGGAGCTGCTCACAAACACCGCCATAAACAATCCCCCCATCCCACTGATTATTGCCTTTTAAACACTCACTGGGATTTTACTGAACAATTCAATGGCACACAGGCTGTTTTCATTGGGACAGAGAATGTTTAAGGGTGATTTGACAGGTGTTTAAAATTCTGAATCGATAAGAACATAGGAATTGCTGGACAAATAAAAGACCAGAGTCCATCTCGTTCCCTTCTAGCAGCCTGGCAGTCGCAAGATATATGATAATGGAGGGATGGGGGACAGTAGATGGAGGGATGGGGGACAGTAGATGGAGGGATGGGGGACAGTAGATGGAGGGATGGGGGACAGTAGATGGAGGGATGGGGGACAGTAGATGGAGGGATGGGGGACAGTAGATGGAGGGATGGGGGACAGTAGATGGAGGGATGGGGGACAGTAGATGGAGGGATGGGGGACAGTAGATGGAGGGATGGGGGACAGTAGATGGAGGGATGGGGGACAGTAGATGGAGGGATGGGGGACAGTAGATGGAGGGATGGGGGACAGTAGATGGAGGGATGGGGGACAGTAGATGGAGGGATGGGGGACAGTAGATGGAGGGATGGGGGACAGTAGATGGTTCCCAGTTGTTGAGGGTTCCAGAACAAGGATACAGACAAGAGTAAATGCAAGAGATTTAGGACAGAGCAGAAGAAACTATTATTTTCATAAGAGGGTCACCAGACCGTGGAATGTGCTAGTTAGAGTCAGTGACTGAAGCATTGACCCCATCAACATTTATCAATAGGTTAGATTGGTGATTGAAGGAAACGGGGCATGAAGGGATTTGGGAATAGAACGGCCACACGGGATTGGGAAGGTAAATGCCAGCGTCCGAGGACAGTAATTTCTATGTACAAACACTCAATGGAGCTCAAAGGAGATGCTTCAACTGTGTCTTTTGAAATACAGGTAAATTTATTGGTCTATTCCCTCTGGCCCCACACTGTCCCGTGGGTCTGCAGCGGCTGAAAGCAGCGCCTGTTAGTAACAGAAGGTCACACTCCGCACGGGATCGAGCAGGCGGTTCCTCGCGGGGTCACAGCGGGGTCGAGCAGGCGGTTCCTCGCGGGGTCACAGCGGGGTCGAGCAGGCGGTTCCTCGCGGGGTCGAGCAGGCGGTTCCTCGCGGGGTCGAGCAGGCGGTTCCTCGCGGGGTCACAGCGCGAGGTCGAGCAGGCGGTTCCTCGCGGGGTCACAGCGCGGGGTCGAGCAGGCGGTTCCTCACGGGGTCACAGTGCGGGGTCGAGCAGGCGGCTCCTTGCGGGGTCGAGCAGGCGGTTCCTCGCGGGGTCACAGCGGGGTCGAGCAGGCGGTTCCTCGCGGGGTCGAGCAGGCGGTTCCTCGTGGGGTCACAGCGCGAGGTCGAGCAGGCGGTTCCTCGCGGGGTCACAGCGCGAGGTCGAGCAGGCGGTTCCTCGCGGGGTCGAGCAGGCGGCTCCTCGCGGGGTCGAGCAGGCGGCTCCTCGCGGGGTCGAGCAGGCGGCTCCTCGCGGGGTCGAGCAGGCGGCTCCTCGCGGGGTCGAGCAGGCGGTTCCTCGCGGGGTCGAGCAGGCGGTTCCTCGCGGGGTCGAGCAGGCGGTTCCTCGCGGGGTCGAGCAGGCGGTTCCTCGCGGGGTCGAGCAGGCGGTTCCTCGCGGGGTCACAGCGCGAGGTCGAGCAGGCGGTTCCTCGCGGGGTCGAGCAGGCGGTTCCTCACGGGGTCACAGTGCGGGGTCGAGCAGGCAGCTCCTCGCGGGGTCGAGCAGGCGGTTCCTCGCGGGGTCGAGCAGGCGGTTCCTCACGGGGTCACAGTGCGGGGTCGAGCAGGCGGCTCCTCGCGGGGTCGAGCAGGCGGCTCCTCGCGGGGTCGAGCAGGCGGTTCCTCGCGGGGTCGAGCAGGCGGTTCCTCACGGGGTCACAGTGCGGGGTCGAGCAGGCGGCTCCTCGCGGGGTCGAGCAGGCGGTTCCTCTCTGTGCCACGCTCTGTTTCTCCGGGAGGCTCGGCCTAGCTCAGCGGATTCCTCGTCCCTCCTCTTGGTGGACGCCAGCGTTCCCTCACTGAGCTCCTTCCGCTTCCATTCCCAAGTCCTCGAGTTTTATGGGTTTGAGGCCTGGATCCTGGAGGGAGAAAGGGCAGTGAAGCAGAGCAGCCCAATCACCGCGAAAGCTGCCATGTCGGGAGCAGCCGAGGCAGAGGCCGAGATATTCAGCAACGGCACGGATTCCCAGGCCACGAGTGTAACAGCCGGGGGGAGGGAGGGCACAGGACAGCAACTACGGGGAATTTGGCAAATGGGGAGTGGGAAGGTGAGAAGAGGAAGTGCAAGTTGGCGAAGGAGGGAGTTACGAGAAAGAGGAGCAGAACCGACCAAGGCAGAAAACTTAAATCGGTGGCAAAGAACATTTTAAAAATCACAAGTTGGAGAAAGAGCAAGAAGGGCTGAAGAACTGAAGTTTGCAGATATTGTAAAATAAGAGTTTGAAGAAACACTTGCACTGGGAGTCGGCGGCTCAACGGCACCAGCTGCCGGCGTGACTGGAACCGTGACAGCGAGTTACAGATCACCGGGAACTCACACTGGGGGGGGACCTAAAGGGCTGATGGGGAATAGCGGCAGAGCACGGTTTACACGGCAACATCAGAAAGCCCCTCGGAGATAGATCGACATGGAGTACGATGGACAATGAGGCTGCAACATGTACCATCCGTACGTGCGTGCGCACACACACACCTTTCATTTAGGGATAGTGAGTCATTCTATTATTCAATGTATCCCTTCCTTGCTATAGAAATGAAATGATAAACGCACCATGACCTTCGTTGAAAATAGTGATTTTCCTGTTGATAGAGGCTCTTGCTGCCGGCAGTTAATGGGCACTCCCTGAGCTCCACCATCCAGGAGGTGCTGGGCAGCAGGTGGCAGTGAGCACTCTGGCACAGTTTCCCACTCGGTAACCCGGGGGGTGTTTGAGGTGAAGCAATGGTGCCTCCCCGCCCAGCCCAATCAGCACAGGCCTGGTGCTGGCCTGCCCGACATGGCTGAGATGGTGCCTTGACTTCTGATGTCAAAGCAAGTGTGTGGGCAGATAGGCCTTTGGATGTCCCACCACCCCAGCACAAGTAGCGGAGACCAAGGGAGCTGCCACCCCAGCCCAGCTCCTCAATGTAGGGACACTCGTGGTGGATACAGAAATGTGAGCGCGCTTTATACACAGACCATGTCCTACTGTACGTCTCCACCCCTCCCTTCCCCTTCTCCACAGAAAGCTCAGCAACTGGTGATCTGACCGCTTAACTGTGCGGAGGCAGACACTAGTCTGGACATTCGAGCACTAGGAGGGTCATTATCTTTCCCGTGGAGCAACACCTTGGGGTGTCCAGAATACCAAGATTTACGTAGAGAGCGGATGGTCACTCTGTCTACTGAGCAGCAGTGTCAGTCGGTCACCTTTCACTCAATGCTATGGGCCCAAGACCCACTCCAGGACCTGAACACAACCGAGGCCGAGACTTCAGTGCAATACCGAGGGAGCCTGTCCAATGAGACTGGAGTCACTGCATTCAGTTCTGGGCTCCGCACCTCAAGAACGATATATTGGCCTTGGAGGGGGTGCAGCGCAGGTTCACCAGAATGATACCAGGGCTTAAAGGGTTAAATTATGAGGACAGCTTACATAGACTCAGCTCGTGCCCCCTTGAGAATAGAAGATGAAGGGATGATCTAATTGAGGTGCTTAAAATGATGAAAGGATGGAGAGAGAGAGAAACTATTTCCTCTGGTGGAGGAATCCAGAACAAGAGGACATCTTAAAATTAGAGCCAGATCATTCAAGAGTGAAATCAGGAAGCATTTCTTCACACACAAAGTGTAGTGCAAATCTGCAACTCTCCTCTCCCCAAAGGCTGTGGCTGCTGGGAGTCCATTGGAGCTTTCAAGGCCAAGATGGGTAGATTTTTGTTAGGTAATGGCAATCAAGGGATATGGAGCCAAGGCAGGTGGATGGAGTTAGGATACAGATCAGCCATGATCTCAATGAATGGCGGAACAGGCTAGAGGGGCCGTTGGGCCTCCTCCTGCTCCGAGGACTTGCTTACGGCGGGGCAGGATTCCCACCCACCCCAACCTCTCAACGGCCTCCTAGTGTGCTAGTTGGACACTTCCATCCTGGTCACTCAGTCACATGGCACCAGTTCACTGCCAACTGAGGGTTTTCTGGAGCTGTGGGCACACAGACCACTTTCACCAAACCAGCCTGGGTGGGGCCTGAAGCCCGGCCCTCCAAGGAATGAGCTTGTTCAGCCCTCCCCCTGATCAGTGACAATGATTTCGACAGCCCACGTGGAAAGGATCACTCAGGCCTGCGATCAGAAGAGTTTGTTTGACATTCGTGGCCACAGACTTCACACGGCCCCTCTCTCTCTCGGTTTATAGCCATTTCCCGGCTGCAGTTTAGTTGGAAACCCCCTGTTCTGACCTTGAATTACTGGTCCAGCTGCACCTCTTGGCTGACTGTTGAAAATTATAGATTAAAAAACATTTTAAACAGATGGAAAATAAATAATATTTTTTGATCTCCCCGTGACAACGGTGACCCTGTAGCCCGCAGTGTCAGTGGTCCTGGATCAACAGAGGGGGAGCCCAGAGCCACCTTTCAGAGGGAGAGTCCAGCACACACACACCCCTCAACTCGAAACAGATTCCCCAGTTGTCAGTGGTGCCAGTCACCTGTTGGAAAGCTGGCTTTACTCACACAATGTGGAGACTTGTGCAACAAGGGGAGCTTCGGATTAAGAAACAGCTGCAGCTCGCGCGACAGGTGGAAGTGCTGGTGGGACCCTATCACTACCCGACCACCAGTTAACCCCCTCGGCACCGAGCGAGCAAGGCCTGCAATACCGGACCGTTCCACCGGAGGGAGTCGTGTTTCCATAGATCAGTGACGGCCTCTAGTGGTAAAAGCACAGAACTGCACCATCACAACTCAGAACCACAAGGAGGGCCATTCGGCCCAACATTTCCGTGCCGGGTTTCTGTTAGAGCCATCCAAACTGGATCCCACTGCCTTGCGCGTTCCTTCAGCTACAAATATTTATCCATATACTGAAATCCATCACCATGTTTAAAACTCTCCAACTCAAGCTACTGAGAAATCTGCACCACCTGCAGGTCTCCTATTTGCCTGATATGGAGTGCACACTCTCTCTGCTTAAGGACACATCCCACTGACTCAAAGGCAGAGCGGGGCCGAGAGAGAGAGGGGGAGGGGCCGAGAGAGAGGGGGGGAGGGGCCGAGAGAGAGGGGGGGAGGGGCCGAGAGAGAGAGAGGGGGAGGGGCCGAGAGAGGGAGGGGCCGAGAGAGGGAGGGAGAGAGGGTGGGAGGGGCCGAGGGTGGGAGGGGCCGAGGGTGGGAGGGGCCGAGGGTGGGAGGGGCCGAGGGTGGGAGGGGCCGAGGGTGGGAGGGGCCGCGAGGGTGGGAGGGGCCGCGAGGGTGGGAGGGGCCGCGAGGGTGGGAGGGGCCGCGAGGGTGGGAGGGGCCGCGAGGGTGGGAGGGGCCGCGAGAGGGTGGGAGGGGCCGCGAGAGGGTGGGAGGGGCCGCGAGAGGGTGGGAGGGGCCGCGAGAGGGTGGGAGGGGCCGCGAGAGGGTGGGAGGGGCCGCGAGAGGGTGGGAGGGGCCGCGAGAGGGTGGGAGGGGCCGCGAGAGGGTGGGAGGGGCCGCGAGAGGGTGGGAGGGGCCGCGAGAGGGTGGGAGGGGCCGCGAGAGGGTGGGAGGGGCCGCGAGAGGGTGGGAGGGGCCGCGAGAGGGTGGGAGGGGCCGCGAGAGGGTGGGAGGGGCCGCGAGAGGGTGGGAGGGGCCGCGAGAGGGTGGGAGGGCCGCGAGAGGGTGGGAGGGGCCGCGAGAGGGTGGGAGGGGCCGCGAGAGGGTGGGAGGGGCCGCGAGAGGGTGGGAGGGGCCGCGAGAGGGTGGGAGGGGCCGCGAGAGGGTGGGAGGGGCCGCGAGAGGGTGGGAGGGGCGCGAGAGGGTGGGAGGGGCCGCGAGAGGGTGGGAGGGGCCGCGAGAGGGTGGAGGGGCCGCGAGAGGGTGGGAGGGGCCGCGAGAGGGTGGGAGGGGGCCGCGAGAGGGTGGGAGGGGCCGCGAGAGGGTGGGAGGGGCCGCGAGAGGGTGGGAGGGGCCGCGAGAGGGTGGGAGGGGCCGCGAGAGGGTGGGAGGGGCCGCGAGAGGGTGGGAGGGGCCGCGAGAGGGTGGGAGGGGCCGCGAGAGGGTGGGAGGGGCGCGAGAGGGGGGGAGGGGCCGCGAGAGGGGGGGAGGGGGCCGCGAGAGGGGGGAGGGGCCGCGAGAGGGGGGGAGGGGCCGCGAGAGGGGGGGAGGGGCCGCGAGAGGGGGGGAGGGGCCGCGAGAGGGGGGGAGGGGCCGCGAGAGGGGGGGAGGGGCCGCGAGAGGGGGGGAGGGGCCGCGAGAGGGGAGGGAGGGGCCGCGAGAGGGGGGGAGGGGCCGAGAGAGGGGGGGAGGGGCGAGAGAGGGGGGGGAGGGGCCGAGAGAGGGGGGGAGGGGCGAGAGGGGGGGAGGGGCCGAGAGAGGGGGGGAGGGGCCGAGAGAGGGGGGGAGGGGCCGAGAGAGGGGGGGAGGGGCCGAGAGAGGGGGGAGGGGCCGAGAGAGGGGGCGGAGGGGGCCGAGAGAGGGGGAGGGGCCGAGAGAGGGGGAGGAGGGCCGAGAGAGGGGGGGAGGGGGCCGAGAGGGAGGGGGAGGGGGCGAGAGGGAGGGGGAGGGGGCCGAGAGGAGGGGGAGGGGGCCGAGAGGGAGGGGGAGGGGGCCGAGAGGGAGGGGGAGGGGGCCGAGAGGGAGGGGGAGGGGGCCGAGAGGAGGGGGAGGGGGCCGAGAGGAGGGAGGGGGAGGGGCGAGAGGGAGGGGGAGGGGGCCGAGAGGGAGGGGGAGGGGGCCGAGAGGGAGGGGGAGGGGGCCGAGAGGGAGGGGGAGGGGGCCGAGAGGGAGGGGGGAGGGGCCGAGAGGGAGGGGGAGGGGCCGAGAGGGAGAGGGGGAGGGGCCGAGAGAGAGAGGGGGAGGGGCGAGAGAGAGAGAGGGGGAGGGGCCGAGAGAGAGAGAGAGAGAGAGCGAGAGGAGGGGAGGAGGCGAGAGAGAGAGAGAGGGGGAGGGGCGAGAGAGAGAGAGAGGGAGGGGCCGAGGAGAGAGGGAGGGGCCGAGAGAGAGGCCGAGAGAGGGGGGGAGGGGCCGAGAGAGAGAGAGAGAGAGAGGGGGGGAGGGGCCGAGAGAGGGAGAGAGACGAGAGAGAGAGAGAGAGAGACGAGAGAGAGAGAGAGAGAGAGAGAGAGAGACCGAGAGAGAGAGAGAGAGAGAGACCGAGAGAGGCCTCACCCTATATGAATCCAAGGTTAAATTCCTCCTCTATGCAGACGACCTGGTTCTGCTGTCACCAACTAAGGAGGGTCTACAGCAGAACCTGGATCTGCTGGAGTCGTACTGCCAGACTTGGGCCCTGACAATAAATCCCAAAAAAACCAAAGTCGTTGTGTTCCAGCAAAGATCCAGACCTCAGACCCAAAATAAATTTCACAATAGGAACACCCAAAATTGAACAAACACTAACTACACATACTTGGGCTTAAAAATCAGTTCTACGGGAAACTTCAAACTGGCTGTGAATGAACTGAAAGAGAAAGCAAGAAGGGCTTTCTATGCCATTAAAAATCAATCCAAATAGAAATCCCAATTAGCATTTGGCTAAAAATGTTCAAATCAGTAATTGAACCAATTGCACTCTATGGCAGTGAGGTATGGGGACCGCTAACACAACAAGAATTTGCAAAATGGGACAAACACCCAATTGAGATCCTACATGCAGAATTCTGTAAAAGTATCCTCCGGACTCAAAGGAAAACAGTAAACAATGCATGCAGGGCGGAACTAGGCCAATATCCATTAATAATCACTATCCAAAAAAGAGCCACCAAATTTTGGAATCACCAACAAATGAGCAACCCCCAATGCTATCACTACGACGCCCTGAAATGCCAAGAGCTGACCATAAAGAAGAATACCCTCAGTCAACTAGTCCTGGGACTCAGTGAAGTAACTACTAACAATAACCAGCCCCAGGACAGTGACAGGGTTACACAAAGAATTCGACCCAACACAATCGTCGCTAAGCAAAAGGAAAAATATCTGTCATATTGGGCAGAAACAACAAAAACCCAAAGCAAACTCAATTGCTACTTGGCCATAAACAGACAATACAACATAGCTGATTACCTGACCATGGTAAAGGATAACAAACTGAGAAGAACCTTGACAAGGTACAGGACTTAGCGAACATAGCCTAGCGATCGAAAAAGGCAGACACAGGCAGACCAGGCTGCCAAGAGAAGACAGGATATGCTCTCACTGCAGCCAGGGAGTAGTGGAGACAGAGATGCACTTCCTCACAGCCTGTGGAAAATATCAGGGCATCAGGGAGAATTTCTACCAAAAATTCTCACAAATATGCCCTGAATTCAGAAATCTGAATGACAACCAAAATCTCCCATACCTACTGGGGGAGGAGAGAAGCTGTGTAGCACTGGCGGCACACTATGTTACAGCTTGCCATGAACAGAGGGACAACCAGTAAACTAAGAAAAGAATATATATAAACAATGCGAATGTATATTTATACACTCAGGGATATACCTGTTTATACACTGTATGAATAGAACTGCGTTTGTGTTCAACCATAAATGTATTTTGATGCTTTGGCAACATAAGATGTACCTTATCATGCCAATAAAGCAATTTGAATTTGAGCGGGGCCGAGACCGAGGGGGAGCCGAGACCGAGAGGGGAGCCGAGACGAGACCGAGAGAGAGAGAGAGACCGAGAGAGAGAGAGAGAGACCGAGAGAGACCGAAAGAGAGAGAGACGAGAGAGAGAGAGAGACCGAGAGAGAGAGAGACGAGAGAGAGAGAGACCGAGAGACACGAGAGACCGAGAGACACGAGACCGAGAGACACAGAGACGAGAGACACAGACAGAGACACAGAGACCGAGAGACACAGAGACGAGAGACACAGAGACCGAGACACAGAGACCGAGAGACACAGAGACCGAGAGAGGACACAGAGACGAGAGACACAGAGACCGAGAGACACAGAGACCGAGAGACACAGACGAGACGAGAGACCGAGAGAGACCGAGAGAGACCGAGAGACCGAGAGAGACCGAGAGAGGACCGAGAGGGAACCGAGAGGGACGAGAGGGACCGAGAGGACCGAGAGGGACGAGACCGAGAGAGACGAGAGAGACGAGAGGAGACCGAGAGAGACGAGAGAGAGACCGAGAGAGACCGAGAGAGACGAGAGACGACAGAGAGACCGAGAGACACAGATGAGACCGAGAGAGACCGAGAGAGACCGAGAGAGACGACGAGAGAGACCGAGAGAGACCGAGAGAGACCGAGAGGGACCGAGAGGGACCGAGAGGGACCGAGAGGGAACGAGAGACGAGACGAGAGAGACCGAGAGAGACCGAGAGAGCCGAGAGAGACCGAGAGAGACCGAGAGAGACGAGAGACGAAGAGACAGAGGACGAGAGACAGAGAGACGAGAGACCAGAGAGAGACCGAGAGACACAGAGAGAGACCGAGAGACACAGAGAGAGACCGTGAGACACACGAGAGAGACCGAGAGACACAGAGAGAGACCGAGAGACAGAGAGAGACCGAGAGACACAGAGAGAGACGAGAGAGACACAGAGAGAGACCGAGAGACAGAGAGAGACCGAGAGACACAGAGAGAGACCGAGAGACACAGAGAGAGACCGAGAGACACAGAGAGAGACCGAGAGACACAGAGAGATCGCAGGTTTTTAATCCCCAAGTACAGGCTGGACACAGGAGGGCCATTGGATCTTCCAGCATTACCTACAGCTTCTGTGGAGACCCCTTCCCTCGCACAGAGAATGTCGGGATGATTTTCCGGGGGGTTGGGTGGGATTAACCAAGTAAAGTTGGCATATTTTACTTCCCCTGTGTCGAGCCAGGTTTACAAACACTCAAAAAACATACTTTGCAGCAGAGTCAGTATTTAATGAATCACTCTAATAAAACCTGTCACTTGACGGAAAATTCACAGCTTGTCCTTCTAAGGAGAACGAACCTTCTCCGAACATGGCCCGGGACTGGAGAAAACCACAGACCCTGGGATAACACAGAGCCCCGGACCCTGGGATAACACAGAGCCCCGGCACCAGAGCTGGGCGTCTCAGCAGTGCTCCCCACACAGGACTGTATGGTAAGTGTGCCTGTAGATTGTGTAGGCTGATGAGACAGGATGTCAGGCCAGTCCCTGGTAGAGAATCTCAGTCCGGTGTGTCTGTGGAGCGGGACAGTGCTCTGTGCAATGGAAGCATCTCAGAGAGCATCTCCAGTGGGCCCGGAGATGCTCTCTGAACCACCCCACCCCACCCCTCCATTTGAAACAGTAGTCCTCCAAAGAGGCCAGGTGGGTCAAACGTCACCATATGGAGAGTGAAAGTTTAAACAGCTTAATTCTTACTCCGTCTCTTCAATCCCCACCAGAAACACACCTCCTCTGTCTCAGTTCCTATTCTCCCTCCACAGCCTTGTCCTGTATCCCAATCCTGTCACGATGCCAGAAATAAGGAATTCACAGCTGAGTCGAGGAGGACTAAAAAGGAAAGGGAGCCCTTCTTGGACAGAGAGAGTCAATGGGCTACATACCGGGGGCTGGGCCCAGCATTCTTGCCAACCCTGGCACTCAGATAGCTTTCCTCGTCAGTCGGAATTAGAAAGAGCATGTGATAAGAACACATATCTGAGCAAATTAACTTTCCATTATCTCAAAACAGCCCCCCCGCACCCCCCAGCACCGAGACAGCTCTCAAAGGGGCAGCCTGGCAGTGAGCAGCCGAACTCAAAGCTTGCCAAACGTCACCATCTCACACCGGAGGGGCAGACACAAACCAGACAACTGCCTGCATTTATATAGCACCTTTAATATAGCAAAACATCCCAAGGAGCTTCACAGGAGTGTTGACACCGAGCCACATATGATGATATTCGGACAGGTTACCAAAAGTTTGGTCAAAGAGGGAGGTTTTAAGGCATGTCTTAAAAGAGGGAACATAAGAATTAAGAGTAGGCCATACAGACCTTGAGCCTGCTCTGCCATTCAGTAAGATCATGGCTAATCTTCGAACTGAACTCCACTTTCCTGCACTATCCCAAAATCCCTCGATTCCCCAAGCAACCAAAAATCTATCGATCTCAGTCTTGAATATACTCATTGACTGAGCCTCCACAGCCCTTTGGGGTAGAGAATTCCAAAGATTCACAACCCTGAGTGACGACCCCTTATCCTGAGACCATGCCTCCTAGTTCTAGACTCCCCAGCCAGGGGAAACAGTCTCTCAGCATCTACCCTGTCAATCCCCCTCAGAATTGTGTAGATCACCTCTCATTCTTCTAAACTCCAGAGAATATAGGGCCAATCTACTCAATCTCTCCTCATAGGACAGCCCTCTCATCCCAGGAATCAATCTGGTGACCCTTCATTGCACTCTCTCTAAGACAAGTATATCCTTCCTTAGGTATGGAGACCAGAATTGTGCACAGTACAGGAAACTCTTTTTTTTATCCGGCACCGACGGGACCTGCGTGGTGCCGGTTTATCAAAAAGTCCGGATTACAGAGGAGGTATAGTAAAAGGTACGAGAGCCCCGCACACGGCCACAGATCCAGGCATCCCTGTTGCTTAGCAACAGGTGCAGGAACCCCGTTACACGGCCACAGATCCAGGAACGGCCACTAATATGAAGTAAAACTTACCTGAACCTACTCCTGAATTTTGCCGGTTAACAGAGATTTCCGGTTATTTTTAGGTGCCGGTAAATCGAGAGTTTCCTGTACTTCAAAGCCCTGTACACCTGCAGCAAGACTTCCTTACTCTTGTACTCCACCCCCTTGCAATAAAGGCCAAGAGAGGTAGAGAGGCAGAGGTGTTTAGGGAGGGAATTCCAGAGTTTGGGGCCTGGAGAAGGTTAGAGAGATAAGGAGGGGTGAGGCCATGGAGGGATTTGAACACAAGAATGAGAATTTTAAAATGGAGGCAACACACACAAGGTCATGTTGTTCCAGCAAACAAGAGCTCAGCTGGTGTAAAGTTTACTGGGCATCAAGAAAGGGGTTAGAGCAGCATTTCGGGACCAGAGCCGGATTATGACCTCCTCCATTCACCCACGTCAATGAAGGTCTCTGTATACATAATGATTACAAGCAAACCTGCTTCAGTTACACAGAAATCGCTCCCTATTCTGGCTGCCGTTTTCAGCCCTTCCCTAACCCAGGAAACTGGAACCAGGCCTCGGTTCAGAGCTGGAAGATCCTAAATCATGTCTGGTCCACGCTAGTGAGTGTGGTGAATGCACCAACTCCCTTTGAGCTGATTAGAGAGAGTCAATGTGGATTTGTAAAGAGTTGGTCATGTCCAACAAACCTAATTGAATTTTTTAAGGAAGTAACTGAAGTAGTTAACAGGGTAATGTCTATGGCTGTAGTTTATATGGACTTCCAGAAGGTATTCGATAAGGTTTCACATAAGTGACTGTTAGCTAAAATTAAAGCTCATGGAATTGAATGAAAATTATTTACCTGGTTAGACGGTAGAAGACAGAGTAGGGATAATGGGTATGTACTCGAATTGCAGGTAAGTGACTCGAGCCGCAATCCAGCAACCAAACGGGAACGAGAAAACCAAGACTGTGAGTACAGGGCCCAGGGAGGGAGACTGAAGCCAGGGAAAGGTCCGAGGAGCCAGGCCGAGACAGAGGCCCAGAGACCTCTGAGGGGGAGGAGAACAGCCCGGAGGCACCGGGAAACAGCGGCTCACAGACTCAGACCTGGGAAGGGTGAACCAGGAGCCGAGGCCCAGGGACCATGGGGTCAGAGAGGGTGACAGGGAAAGGTCGCGAACAGGGAGAGGGAAACACCAAACCCGGGGCCCCAGAAAAGCTTATTCTAAGATCAACAATACTTTACCAAAAATGAGCGAATCAGAAGAGCCACAACAGCCCCCGAGGGACACACAGCAACCGCTTCCAGATTCCCCCCAACACCGCAAAAAATGCTATAAAAGCGATCAAGCATGCGCAGATGAGAGAAAAACCAGAAACTCTTTTTGCTGACTGGTACAACACCGGGACAAAAAGTAACCTCATTTTCTACTCAGATCAGCCAGCAGCTTGGATCACAGCAATAAAATCACACTATACCAGTGTTAAGCTAGAAAAAACCGCAAATGGGTCCAAAATGAAAATTAACACACCAGGAGACAGGGCAACCATGACTGTCAACGTGTACAATACCGGAACAATATTAGTGCAAGGCAAACTCGACAACTTTGTAACGGCCTTCAGGACACTGAAAGGAATAACTAAGAGGGGAAGGAACAGCCCCAGAGTGGCTAACAGGGAAAAAGCGACCCGCACTCCCCCCAACATCGACAACTTACCAGGAGGAAATCAGCCTGGTCAGGAGGTGAACGAGCCACACAGTTCAAACCAGACACTAACCCCGGGGACCCACAGCCACATGATACAACTGACAAACCCCAGCATAACTACCAGGGAGGGAGCCACACATAGTCCCCCTACCAATTCCAGCTCACCAAGAGAAGAGCAGCATAGCCAGGAAGTGAGTGAGCTTTCCAGGGCCGACCAGACACATACCCCGGGATCACACAGCCAGATACAACTAAAAGATAAATTTAATCAATTAGAGATAGAGATGGTTAAACTTAGAGAGGAGTTCCTTAAAATGATTCACGAACAAAAGCAAGAGAGGGAGAGACACAAGAGAGCTGAATCTACTTGAGAACCAGGTGAATCTACTTGGGAATCGGGTGAAAGAGCTGCAGGAAAAAGAAGAGAGCCAGAGGAGAGATAACACCATTAGACCAGCACCCAGAGGCTAGAGATAAGACAAGACAGAGCCGGACAGAACGGCTGCACTCCCACACGGAACAAAAGCAGCAGACACACAATACAAGGGGTGCCACACAGACCAACCAGCATACTGAATCTCAATCTTCCCCCACCACCATGGAACCACAAGCGAGCCGCTCACAAGAGGAACGCACACACCAGACACCCCAGCCCAACACACACACTATGAGTCCAGGCGAAAGCCACCAGACAGTAAACACAAACAAGGCTGACATCGTAATACTCAGACTCAAATGGGAAATTTCTATGGGAGAAAAAGCTCTTCCCTAGAAGTAAAGTAGAAAAGATCTGGTGCCCAACAGACAGAGCCATGGGATGGCTGACCAAAGCCCGATTAGGCTCCCCCCAACACATAATACACACGGGCACAAATGACCTAAAGGCCCAACAGAAAGAGGTAGCAACATCGCTCAGAGCAGTGATTAGGAAGGCAAGCAGTACATTTCCAAACACTAGAATCACTGTTTCCACAATATTGCCGAGAATAGACTTCAACAACAACACAATTCATGAGATAAATGCCAGCATAGCAAGAGACTGCGAATCAAAACACAACGTGCACCTGGCCCAACACCCCACCCTTGATGAGGAATGTCTTTCCGACCACGTCCACATCCAAAGGAAAAGAATATCGATCTTTGCTAAAGCCCTGAAGGACGTCGCTTTTAACCGGGTCCATACCCAGACTCCAAGAGGACCGCCCCCCGACCACCAGAGATCAGCGGGGTACATATCAGGAACACTACAAAGACCACCACCACACCAACCGAGACCAGAGAGGATCCCCATGCAAAACAATAATATCAGACCTGCACCACTCCTGTCCCACAGGGGAACAGGACCGCTCCCAGCCAGACACGGAGAGATGCACAGGACGTACGCAATACCTCAGACAGAGACAATCCATTAAGAGACAATAAGCAGATGTGCAGCAGCATCTACTTCCGCCTTATGGGTCAAGGACTAATTAATAGAAAGAACTATAACCAAATAGTATTAACTTTTATAGACAACCGAGATGATTTTTTTCCCCACACTTAGACACGACAAACACATACCACTCTTTAACCTATCATAGTAAAAGATCAAACTTAACATGAAATCCTTATATATTTCGACCTGGAACATCCAAGGTCTACGCTCTTCGGTGCTAGACGTGAAGAGTAGGACCCCAGAGTTCATAGAGGAAACTAAAGATCTAGATATTATCATTTTACAGGAAACTTGGTATACAGGAAAAGGACACACCGGCTGTCCCCAAGGGTACACCGAGCTGGTGGTCCCCTCCAATAAATTACCAAGTGTAACCCAAGGCAGAGACTCCGGAGGCATACTGATCTGGTTTAAAACAGAACTTAAGAATTACATCAAATTTATAAAAAAGGGCGAAAACCACATGTGGCTCAAAATTGAGAGGGAGATTATCTCAAACACCCAAGATGTTTACATTTGCGCACTTTATATCCCTCCAATGGATTCCCCGTACTTTAAAGAGGACACCTTCTCCAACATGGAGGGGGAAATTATCCAATACCAGGCCCAGGGGAACGTGTTGATCTGTGGGGACCTCAATTCAAGAACAGGCGAAGAACCAGACTTCACCAATAATCAGGGAAACAATTACGTATTCGGGAATAACCACTTTGACATCCCTTCCCTTCCATACAGGCATAACTGCGACAAGCAGACAAATACCAACGGAAAACAGCTACTACAGCTCTGTCGAAACCTGGGTCTGTACATTGTCAATGGTAGGTCCATAGGAGACCTCCTAGGAAGATCGACCTATTGCTCACCTCTTGGCTGCAGCACAGTAGACTATATGATTACAGATTTGGACCCATCCTCTTTCAGAGCATTCACAGTCAAACCACAAACAACACTGTCAGATCACAGTCAAATTACTATGTATCTCAAAAAGACAGAAACAAACAACATAGAAACACAACCCAGTAAACTGTACAACACCAAAAAATCGTACAGATGAGCCAAAAACGACACGGAAAAATATCAGAAAACAATTAGCAATGCATCAACTCAAGCTCTCTTGGACACCTTTCTGGATAACATATACACTCACAATAAAGAAAGCGTAAACCGGGCAGTAAATAACCTAAACAATATTTTTGATAATTTGGCAACAAGTGCAAACTTGAAAGCCCGCAAGAACAAACCCAAAACAAAAAACTATGAAAAATGGTTTGACCCAGATTGCCATAACATGAGGAAAAAACTTAGAAAAATATCAAACCAAAAACACAGACATCCAGAAAACGAGGAATTACGCCTTACTTATTGTCAGACACTAACACAATACAGAAACACACTCAGAACCAAAAAAGAACAATATATTAAGAATACACTCAGCTCCATGGAGGAATCCATTGATTCCAATTGTTTCTGGGACAACTTGAATACACTACACAAAAAACAACACGACGAATTGGCCATTCAAAATGGGGTCACATGGGTAAACCACTTTGAAAAATTATACCAGAAAAACACACTAAGACCAGAGCAACACCAAATATGCAAAAAACTGGAAAAGCTAGAAATGGCCATAAAAGATAACCAAAACCCGCTGGACTCCATAATAACAGAAAAAGAACTTTTTGAAAAACTCAAGGACCTGCAACCAGGAAAAGCTTGCGGGACAGACGGCATACTAAACGAGATGATTAAACACACAGACGACAAAATGAAACTGGCTATCCTAAAACTCTTCAACTTGGTTCTGAGTGTCGGTTATTTCCCTGATATCTGGAACAAAGGACTCATAACGCCCATATACAAAAGTGGGGACAAAGTCGACCCAAACAACTATCGAGGCATCTGTGTAAACAGTAACCTGGGGAAGGTATTCTGTAGCATCATAAACAAAAGACTTATAAACTTCCTTGAGAAGCACAATGTCTTGAGTAAAAGCCAAATTGGATTCCTGCCAAACTATAGAACATCAGATCATATCTTCACCCTACAGACCCTAATTGACAAACACGTTCACAATAACAAAAGCAAAATCTACGCATGCTTTATAGATTTCCAGAAGGCTTTCGACTCCATCTGGCATGACGGTTTATTCCTAAAACTTATCGAAAGCGGGGTAGGGGGAAAAACATATGATGTAATTAAATCAATGTATACAAACAACAAATGTGCAGTTAAAATTGGAGACAAACAAACAAAATACTTCCCACAGGGGCGGGGGGTGACGCAGGGCTCGCCAATCTCACCGACACTCTTTAATATTTACATAAATGAATTGGCAAAACTACTTGAACAATCTACAGCACCCGGCCTCACCCTATATGAATCCAAGGTTAAATTCCTCCTCTATGCAGACGACCTGGTTCTGCTGTCACCAACTAAGGAGGGTCTACAGCAGAACCTGGACCTGCTGGAGTCGTACTGCCAGACTTGGGCCCTGACAATAAATCCCCAAAAAACCAAAGTCCTTGTGTTCCAGCAAAGATCCAAACATCAGGGACCCAAAATAAATTTCACACTCGGAACAACCAAAATTGAACAAACCACTAACTACACATACTTGGGCTTAAAAATCAGTTCTACGGGAAACTTCAAACTGGCTGTGAATGAACTGAAAGAGAAAGCAAGAAGGGCTTTCTATGCCATTAAAAAATCAATCCAAATAGAAATCCCAATTAGCATTTGGCTAAAAATGTTCAAATCAGTAATTGAACCAATTGCACTCTATGGCAGTGAGGTGTGGGGACCGCTAACACAACAAGAATTTGCAAAATGGGACAAACACCCAATTGAGATCCTACATGCAGAATTCTGTAAAAGTATCCTCCGGACTCAAAGGAAAACAGTAAACAATGCATGCAGGGCGGAACTAGGCCAATATCCATTAATAATCACTATCCAAAAAAGAGCCACCAAATTTTGGAATCACCTACAAATGAGCAACCCCCAATGCTATCACTATGACGCCCTGAAATGCCAAGAGCTGACCATAAAGAAGAATACCCTCAGTCAACTAGTCCTGGGACTCAGTGAAGTAACTACTAACAATAACCAGCCCCAGGACAGTGACAGGGTAACACAAAGAATTCGACCCAACACAATCGTCGCTAAGCAAAAGGAAAAATATATGACATATTGGGCAGAAACAACAAAAATCCAAAGCAAACTCAATTGCTACCTGGCCCTAAACAGACAATACAACATAGCTGATTACCTGACCATGGTAAAGGATAACAAACTGAGAAGAACCTTGACAAGATACAGACTTAGCAAACATAGCCTAGTGATCGAAAAAGACAGACACAGGCAGACCAGGCTGCCAAGAGAGGACAGGATATGCTCTCACTGCAGTCAGGGAGTAGTGGAGACAGAGATGCACTTCCTCACAGCCTGTGGAAAATATCAGGGCATCAGGGAGAATTTCTACCAAAATTTCTCACATGCCCTGAATTCAGAAATCTGAATGACAACCAAAAACTCCCATACCTACTGGGGGAGGAGAGAAGTTGTATAACACTGGCGGCACACTATGTTACAGCTTGCCATGAACAGAGGGACAACCAGTAAACTAAGAAAAGAGCATATATAAATAATGCGAATGTATATTTATACACTCAGGGATATACCTGTTTATACACTGTATGAATAGAACTGCGTTTATGTGTTCAACCATAAATGTATTTTGATGCTTTGGCAACATAAGATGTACCTTATCATGCCAATAAAGCGATTTGAATTGAATTGAATTGAATTGAATAGTGGTGTCCCACAGGGATCTTTGCTGGGGCCTCAACTATTTATTGCATTATCTAAGTCATTAATAAATATAGTAGAGAGCTACATATCCAAGTTTGCCAATGACACAAAGACTGGTGGCATAGTAAGTAGTGTAGACTGGAGCACATAATTACAAAGACACCAACAGAGAGAGAGAATATGAAGAAGCAGAAAATGAGCATGTATGACAGATGTCCGGTTGCAAATACATCTGAGAATCAGGCGAAATATAGAAAGGTCAGAGGAGAAGTGAAAAAGAAAATAAGAGGGGCAAAGAGAGGGTATGAGAATAGATTGGCAGCTAACATAAAAGGGAATCCAAAAGTCTTCTATAAGCATATAAATAGTAAATTAGGGAGGGGTGGGACTGATTAGGGACCAAAAAGGAGACCTATGCATGGAGGCAGAGGGCGTGGCTGAGGCACTAAATGAGTACTTTGCATCTGTCTTCACCAAGGAAGAAGGTGCTGCCATAGACAGTGAAGGAGGTGGTAGTGGAGATACTTGATAGGATAAAAATCGAAAGGCTGGCTGTACTTAAAGTAGATAAAATCACCAGGACCGGATGGGATGCATCTTAGGATGCTGAGGGAGGTTAAGGAAGAAATTGCGGAGGTACTGGCCATAATCTTCCAATCCTCCTTGGATACAGGGCTGATGCCAGAGGACTGGAGAATTGTAAATGTTACACCCTTGTTCAAAAAAGGGTGTAAGGATAAACCCAGCAACTACAGACCGGTCAGCTTGACCTCAGTACTGGGGAAGCTTTTAGAAACAATAATCAGGGACAAAATTGTCACTTGGACAAGTGTGGATTAATTAAGGAAAGCCAGCATGGATTTGTTAAAGGCAAATCTTGTTTAACTAACTTGATTGAGTTTTTTGATGGGGTAACAGAGAGGGTTGATGAGGGCAATTCGGTTGATGTGGTGTACATGGATTTCCAAAAGGCGTTCAACAAAGTGCCACATAATAGGCTTGCCAGCAAAGTTGAAGCCCATGGAATAATAGGGAGTGGCAGCATGGATACGGAATTGACTAAGTGACAGGAAACAGAGAGTAGTGGTGAACGGTTGTTTTTCGGACTGGAGGAAGGTATACAGTGGTGTTCCCTAGGGGTCGGTTCTAGGACCACTGCTTTTCTTGATATATATTAATGACTTGGATATGGGTGTTGATGCGCTATCAATTACTCATAAAAGACTGAGAGTTAAGAGAGTAACTAAAGGCTTTTATTAACAAAAGAATGAAGGTCTGCCTCGAGTGGTCGACCGGTCCAGAAATACAAAGGGCTGGGGAGCAGTCACCTTTATACTAGGACTTGTGGGAGGAGTCAGCCGAGGCATGTACACAGTGGAATACAAACAGTGGTTTACCACAGGTGTACAGGGCACAATTTCAAAATTTGCAGATGATACATAACTTGGAAGTATAGTCAACAGTGAGGAGGGTAGTGATAGACTTCAAGAGGACATAGACAGGCTGGTGAAATGGGCGGACATGTGGCAGATGAAATTTAACGCAGAAAAGTGTGAAGTGATACATTTTGGTAGAAAGAATGAGAGGCAATATAAACTAAAGGGTACAATCCTAAAGTGGGTGCACGAACAGAGACACCTGGGGTATATGTGCACATATTGTTGAAGGTGGCAGGGTAGGTTGAGAAAGTAGTTAAAAAGGCATAGGGCATCTTGGGCTTCATAAATAGAGGTATAGAGTACAAAAGCGTGGAAATTATGAAGAACTTGTATAAAACACTGGTTCGGCCCCAACTGTGGCATTGTGTCCAATTCTGGGCACCACAGTTTAGGAAGAATGTGACGGCCTTAGAGAGGGTGCAGAAAAGATTTACGAGAATGATTCCAGGAATGAGGGACTTCAGTTACATTGATAAACTGGAGAAGCTGGGGTTCTCTTTGAAGCAGAGAAGATTGAGAGGAGATTTGATAGAGGTGTTCAAAATCATGAGGGGTCTGGACAGAGTAGATAGAGGGAAACTGTTCCCATTGGTGGAAGGGTCGATAACCAGAGGACACAGGTTTAAGGTGATTGGCAGAAGAACCAAAGGCGACACGAGGAAAAACTTTTTTACGCAGCGAGTGGTTAGGATCTGGAATGCGCTGCCTGAGAGGGTGGTGGAGGCAGACTCAATCGTGGCTTTCAAATGGGAATTGGATAAGTACCTGAAGGAAAAAAATTTGCAGGGCTATGGGGAGAGGGCGGGGAGTGGGGCTAGCTGAGATACTCTTGCAGAGAGCCAGCACGGGCTCGACAGGCTGAATAGCCTCCTTCTGAGCTGTAACCATTCTATGATTCTATGACAGATTAAGTGAGTGGACAAAACTGTGGCAGGTGGATTTTAACACAAGCGTAAGGTCATCCATTTTGGACCAAAAAACAATAGATACGAGCAATGTTCCCTGTAATATTTTTGGGGGTCACGTGACCTCTTGAACAGGCTGCGCAGCCCATTCAAAATACTGCACGTGAGTTTTTTCTATTTAAAAGCCAGCAAGGCTTTTTCGGCAGCACCTCCCAAGCTGGCGACCTCTACCACCTAGAAGGACAAGGGCAGCAGGCGCATGGGAACACCACCACCTCCAAGTTCCCCTCCAAGTCACACACCATCCTGACTTGGAAGTATACCGCCGATCCTTCATCGTCGCTGGGTCAAAATCCTGGAGCTCCCTCCCTAACAGCACTGTGGGAGTCCCTTCACCACACGGACTGCAGCGGCGGCTCACCACCACCTTCTCGAGGACAATTAGAGATGGGCAATAAATGCTGGCCTTGCCAGCGACGCCCACATCTCATGAACGAAAAAGAAAGCCGGCTGCGCGCAACCCTTGGAGTGCTGAGCAGCTTACAGGGAACATTGGATCGCAGCATTATTTAAATGGTCAAAAGCCAGCAACAGTGGAAGTCCAATGAGATTTAGGATTCATGTACACAGATCACTAAAATATAGTGGTCAGGTACAAAAAATAATCAAGAAGGCTAATGGAATGTGAGCCTTTCTATCGAGAGGTCTGGAATATAAAGGGGAGGACGTTTTGCTACAGCTGTACACAGCCCTGGTCAGACCACACCTGGAGTACTGTGTCGAGTTCTGGGCACCGCATCTTGGAAAGGATATACTGGCCTTGGAAGGAGTGCAGTGCAGATTCACCACAACGTTACCAGGGCTCCAAGGGTTAGGTTATGAGGCGAGATTACATAAACTAGGCTTGTAGTCCCTGGAATATCGAAGGTCATGGAGTGATTTGATTGATGTTTGTGGAATTTTGAAAGGAATTTATCGGGTAGATAGAGAGAGAGGCTTTTTGCACTGGTGGGGGAGTCTATCTAGGACAAGGGGGACAGAACCTTAGAATCAGAGCCAGGCCAATCAGGAGAGAAACACTTCTTCATGCAAAGGGTGGTAGAACTGTGGAACTCCCTCCCACAAGAAGATGCGAGCTCAAATAATTATAAATCGGAGATCGATAGATTCTTGCTAGCCAGGGGTATTCAGGGATACGGAGCCAAGGCAGGTAGAGGGGGTTAGGATATAGATCAGCCAGGAGCGCACTGACCAGGAGAAACAACCTCTCCGCATGGACCCCGTCACTCCCCTTCAGAATCTGGGGGGGAGGGGGGGTCACAACACGGGGGGGGGGGGGGGGGGGGGAAGGAAGTCACAACACGGGGGGGTATCAATGTTTAAAAATAATGTTCTTCAAACAAGAGTTGTCCCCCCCCCCCCCGCCTCAGTGAGATATGAGGCAGTTACCAGCAGGGGTGGGCGCGGTGGAAATTAACCCATTATAGGAGGGGTGGAGCGATGGGAGAGGGAAATTAACCCATTATAGGAGGGGTGGAGCGATGGGAGGGAGAAATTAACCCATTATAGGATGGGGTGGAGCGATGGGAGGGGGAAATTAACCCATTATAGGAGGGGTGGAGCGATGGGAGGGGGTTAACCCATTATAGGAGGGGTGGAGTGATGGGAGGGGGGCATTAACCCATTATAGGTGGGGTGGAGACATAGGCAGACACCCTGGCTGGGGAGGAGGACTTTGAGGGACCTGGTTTTGCTCTCAACCCTCCCAGAAGACAGGAGAGGTCACAGGATGAGCTCCTCCCCAGCCGGAGTGAAGAGTGGGATTCCAAGAGTCAGAGCAGATTCGTCCCTAATCAACGTGTATTAGACACAAGACACCGGTCCAATGAGCTCGCTACATCACAGCCTAAAAACATCAACACTCAGTGACGTGGCCCAACAGATGCCAGAGTGTGGATCAGCATGTGACCCCCTCACACCCCAGCAATGTTCAGCTCAGGGACAGCTGCAACTTATAAGGAATAACTCGGGGGCCCTGGCAAGGACTCTGGCGAGGGAACCTGGCCATATATGGTCATGGAGGTCAACTCAAACTTTTATCAATGAGAGAGGCGCGCTCAGGAGAGGGGCGCAGAGGGGCGCAGAGGGGGCGCAGAGGGGGAGAGAGGGGCGCAGAGGGGGAGAGAGGGGCGCAGAGGGGGAGAGAGGGGCGCAGAGGGCGAGAGGAATATGTCGAGGAACCAACTCGAGATCAGGCCATCTTAGACTGGGTATTATGTAATGAGAATGGATTAGTTAGCAATCTTGTTGTACGAGGCCCCTTGGGGAGGAGCGATCATAATATGATCGAATTCTTCATTAAAATGGAGAGTGAGGTTGTTGACTCAGAGACTAGGGTCCTGAATTTAAATAAAGGTAACTACGATGGTACGAGGCACGAGTTGGCTAGGATGGATTGGGGAATGTTACTTAAAGAGTTGACAGTGGATAGGCAATGGCAAACATTAAAAGATCGCATGGATGAACTACAGAATTTGTTCATCCCTGTTTGGCATAAAAATAAAAAAAGGTGACTCAACCGTGGCTAACAAGGGAAATTAGGGATAGCATAAGATCCAAGGGGAGGACATATAATTTGGCCAGAAAAAGCAGCAAACCTGAGGATTAGCAGTAGTTTAGGATTCAGCAAAGGAGGACAATGGGATTAATTAAGAGGGGGAAAATTGAATATGAGAGTAAGCTTGCAGGGAACATAAAAACTGACTGTAAAAGCTTTTATAGATATGTGAAGAGAAAAAGATTGGTGAAGTCAAGCGTAGGTCCCTTACAATCAGAATCGGGGGAATTTATAATGGGGAACAAAGAAATGGCAGACCAACTAAATACATACTTTGGTTCGGTCTTCACTCCCGTGTTTTGAACACTTGTGTTAGCAGATGGGAAGCCCCCTTTAGAACAGAAACTGTTTGAGAAAGGCAGCTTCACAGTTGCAGACTATTCAGATTGTAAGATGATGATTAAGCAATAACACACCAACATTTGTAATTATTTGGACAGGGAGCCAAGTATAAACTAGTTTGAAGAAAATGAAGACTGGACACATTGCAACAGACATTCAGGCAGGAGTTTTAGATTCATGGGTGACGAGATCGTCAGAGCAAGCAATGTCAGAGTAATCACTGGCCTGAGCACGTCCCTGTTGGACCCAGTTGATGAAACATAGAAGATAGGAGCAGGAGAAGGCCATTCGGCCCCTCGAGCCTGCACCGCCATTCAATGAGATCATGGCTGATCATCCAAGTTCAGTACCTTGTCCCTGCCTTCTCCCCATATCCCTTGATCCCTTTAGCCTTAAGAAATAGAAATATAACTTACTCCCATTAATAGAATATTCTACTGGGAACAGTAGCATAATGGTCATGTTACTGAGCTAGCGTAATGGTCATGTTACTGAGCTTGCGTAATGGTCATGTTACTGAGCTAGCGTAATGGTCATGTTACTGAGCTAGCGTAATGGTCATGTTACTGAGCTAGCGTAATGGTCATGTTACTGAGCTAGCGTAATGGTCATGTTACTGAGCTAGCGTAATGGTCATGTTACTGAGCTAGTGTAATGGTCATGTTACTGAGCTAGCATAATGGTCATGTTACTGAGCTAGTATAATGGTCATGTTACTGAGCTAGTATAATGGTCATGTTACTGAGCTAGCATAATGGTCATGTTACTGAGCTGGTATAATGGTCATGTTACTGAGCTGGTATAATGGTCATGTTACTGAGCTAACATAATGGTCATGTTACTGAGCTAGTATAATGGTCATGTTACTGAGCTAGCGTAATGGTCATGTTACTGAGCTAGCATAATGGTCATGTTACTGAGCTAGTATAATGGTCATGTTACTGAGCTAGTATAATGGTCATGTTACTGAGCTAACAATGGTCATGTTACTGAGCTAGTATAATGGTCATGTTACTGAGCTAGTATAATGGTCATGTTACTGAGCTAGTATAATGGTCATGTTACTGAGCTAGTATAATGGTCATGTTACTGAGCTAGTATAATGGTCATGTTACTGAGCTAGTATAATGGTCATGTTACTGAGCTAGTATAATGGTCATGTTACTGAGCTAGTATAATGGTCATGTTACTGAGCTAGCATAATGGTCATGTTACTGAGCTAGCATAATGGTCATGTTACTGAGCGAGTATAATGGTCATGTTACTGAGCAAGTATAATGGTCATGTTACTGAGCTAACATAATGGTCATGTTACTGAGCTAGTATAATGGTCATGTTACTGAGCTAGTATAATGGTCATGTTACTGAGCTAGTATAATGGTCATGTTACTGAGCTAACATAATGGTCATGTTACTGAGCTAGTATAATGGTCATGTTACTGAGCTAGTGTAATGGTCATGTTACTGAGCTAGCGTAATGGTCATGTTACTGAGCTAGTATAATGGTCATGTTACTGAGCTAACATAATGGTCATGTTACTGAGCTAGTATAATGGTCACGTTACTGAGCTAGTATAATGGTCATGTTACTGAGCTAGTATAATGGTCATGTTACTGAGCTAGTATAATGGTCATGTTACTGAGCTAGTATAATGGTCATGTTACTGAGCTAGTATAATGGTCATGTTACTGAGCTAGTATAATGGTCATGTTACTGAGCTAGCAAAATGGTCATGTTACTGAGCTAGTATAATGGTCATGTTACTGAGCTAGTATAATGGTCATGTTACTGAGCTAGTATAATGGTCATGTTACTGAGCTAGTATAATGGTCATGTTACTGAGCTAGCAAAATGGTCATGTTACTGAGCTAGTATAATGGTCATGTTACTGAGCTAGTATAATGGTCATGTTACTGAGCTAGTATAATGGTCATGTTACTGAGCTAGTATAATGGTCATGTTACTGAGCTAGCATAATGGTCATGTTACTGAGCTAGCATAATGGTCATGTTACTGAGCTAGTATAATGGTCATGTTACTGAGCTAACATAATGGTCATGTTACTGAGCTAACGTAATGGTCATGTTACTGAGCTAGTATAATGGTCATGTTACTGAGCTAGTATAATGGTCATGTTACTGAGCTAGCATAATGGTCATGTTACTGAGCTAGTATAATGGTCATGTTACTGAGCTAACATAATGGTCATGTTACTGAGCTAGCATAATGGTCATGTTACTGAGCTAACATAATGGTCATGTTACTGAGCTAGTATAATGGTCATGTTACTGAGCTAACGTAATGGTCATGTTACTGAGCTAGTATAATGGTCATGTTACTGAGCTAACATAATGGTCATGTTACTGAGCTAGCGTAATGGTCATGTTACTGAGCTAACGTAATGGTCATGTTACTGAGCTAGTATAATGGTCATGTTACTGAGCTAACGTAATGGTCATGTTACTGAGCTAGTATAATGGTCATGTTACTGAGCTAGTATAATGGTCATGTTACTGAGCTAGTATAATGGTCATGTTACTGAGCTAGTATAATGGTCATGTTACTGAGCTAGTATAATGGTCATGTTACTGAGCTAGTATAATGGTCATGTTACTGAGCTAGTATAATGGTCATGTTACTGAGCTAACGTAATGGTCATGTTACTGAGCTAGTATAATGGTCATGTTACTGAGCTAACATAATGGTCATGTTACTGAGCTAGCGTAATGGTCATGTTACTGAGCTAACGTAATGGTCATGTTACTGAGCTAGTATAATGGTCATGTTACTGAGCTAGTATAATGGTCATGTTACTGAGCTAGTATAATGGTCATGTTACTGAGCTAGTATAATGGTCATGTTACTGAGCTAACGTAATGGTCATGTTACTGAGCTAGTATAATGGTCATGTTACTGAGCTAGTATAATGGTCATGTTACTGAGCTAGTATAATGGTCATGTTACTGAGCTAGTATAATGGTCATGTTACTGAGCTAGTATAATGGTCATGTTACTGAGCTAGTATAATGGTCATGTTACTGAGCTAGTATAATGGTCATGTTACTGAGCTAGTATAATGGTCATGTTACTGAGCTAGTATAATGGTCATGTTACTGAGCTAGTATAATGGTCATGTTACTGAGCTAGTATAATGGTCATGTTACTGAGCTAGTATAATGGTCATGTTACTGAGCTAGTGTAATGGTCATGTTACTGAGCTAGCATAATGGTCATGTTACTGAGCTAGTATAATGGTCATGTTACTGAGCTAGCGTAATGGTCATGTTACTGAGCTAGCATAATGGTCATGTTACTGAGCTAGTATAATGGTCATGTTACTGAGCTAGTATAATGGTCATGTTACTGAGCTAGCAAAATGGTCATGTTACTGAGCTAGTGTAATGGTCATGTTACTGAGCTAGTATAATGGTCATGTTACTGAGCTAGTATAATGGTCATGTTACTGAGCTAGTATAATGGTCATGTTACTGAGCTAGTATAATGGTCATGTTACTGAGCTAGTATAATGGTCATGTTACTGAGCTAGTATAATGGTCATGTTACTGAGCTAGTATAATGGTCATGTTACTGAGCTAGCATAATGGTCATGTTACTGAGCTAACATAATGGTCATGTTACTGAGCTAGCATAATGGTCATGTTACTGAGCTAACATAATGGTCATGTTACTGAGCTAGTATAATGGTCATGTTACTGAGCTAGTATAATGGTCATGTTACTGAGCTAACGTAATGGTCATGTTACTGAGCTAGTATAATGGTCATGTTACTGAGCTAACATAATGGTCATGTTACTGAGCTAGCGTAATGGTCATGTTACTGAGCTAACGTAATGGTCATGTTACTGAGCTAGTATAATGGTCATGTTACTGAGCTAGTATAATGGTCATGTTACTGAGCTAGTATAATGGTCATGTTACTGAGCTAGTATAATGGTCATGTTACTGAGCTAGTATAATGGTCATGTTACTGAGCTAGTATAATGGTCATGTTACTGAGCTAGTATAATGGTCATGTTACTGAGCTAGCATAATGGTCATGTTACTGAGCTAGCATAATGGTCATGTTACTGAGCTAGTATAATGGTCATGTTACTGAGCTAGTATAATGGTCATGTTACTGAGCTAGTATAATGGTCATGTTACTGAGCTAGCATAATGGTCATGTTACTGAGCTAGCGTAATGGTCATGTTACTGAGCTAGTATAATGGTCATGTTACTGAGCTAGTATAATGGTCATGTTACTGAGCTAGTATAATGGTCATGTTACTGAGCTAGCGTAATGGTCATGTTACTGAGCTAGTATAATGGTCATGTTACTGAGCTAGTATAATGGTCATGTTACTGAGCTAGTATAATGGTCATGTTACTGAGCTAGCATAATGGTCATGTTACTGAGCTAGTATAATGGTCATGTTACTGAGCTAGCATAATGGTCATGTTACTGAGCTAGTATAACGGTCATGTTACTGAGCTAGCATAATGGTCATGTTACTGAACTAGTATAATGGTCATGTTACTGAGCTAGTGTAATGGTCATGTTACTGAGCTAGCATAATGGTCATGTTACTGAGCTAGTATAATGGTCATGTTACTGAGCTAGTGTAATGGTCATGTTACTGAGCTAGCATAATGGTCATGTTACTGAGCTAGCATAATGGTCATGTTACTGAGCTAGTATAATGGTCATGTTACTGAGCTAGTATAATGGTCATGTTACTGAGCTAGTATAATGGTCATGTTACTGAGCTAGTATAATGGTCATGTTACTGAGCTAGTATAATGGTCATGTTACTGAGCTAGCATAATGGTCATGTTACTGAGCTAGTATAATGGTCATGTTACTGAGCTAGTAATCCAAAGGCCTGGACTAATAATCCAGAGCAGCGAGTTCAATTCCCACCATGGCATCTGGGGAATTTAAATTCAGTTAAATAAATAAATCTGGAATTAAAAAGCTGGCATCAGTAATGGCTGACAGTTGCAAAAACCCATCTGCCACCCTTACCTGGTCTGGCCTGTGAGACTCCAGACCCACAGCAACCATACTTAGCTCTCTTAACCGCCCTCTGAAATGGCCAAGCAAGGTCATCGTATTGTAACAAACCGCTACGAAAAACAATAACCGGATGAACCACCCGGCATTGACCTTGGCACCGGCTATGGACATGACAACGGCACACCCAGCCCAGTCGACCCTGCAAAGTCCTCCTCACGAACATTTGGGGACTTGTACCAAAATTGGGAGAGCTGTCCCACAGACTAATCAAGCAACAGCCTGACAGTCATACTCAGAATCATACCTTTCAGCCAATGTCCCAGACTCCTCCATCACCATCCCTGGGTATGTCCTGTCCCACCGGCAGGACAGACCCACCAGGGGCGGTGGCACAGTGGTATACAGTCGGGAAGGACTGGCCCTGGGAGTCCTCAACATTGACTCCGGACCCCATGAAGTCTCATGGCTTCAGGTCAAGCATGGGCAAGGAAACCTCCTGCTGATTACCACCTACTACTCTCCCTCAGCTGATGAATCAGTACTCCTCCATGTTGAACACCACTTGGAAAAAGGACTGACAGCAGCAAGGGCACAGAATGTACTCTGGGTAGGGTAATGTCCATCACCAAGAGTGGCTCGGTAGCACCTCTACTGACCCGAGCCCTGAAGGAGCTAGCTGCCAGGCTGAGCCTGCGGCAAGTGGCGAGAGAACCAACACGAGGGAAAAACCTACTTGACCTCGTCCTCACCAATCTACCTATCGCAGATGAATCTGTCCGTGACAGTATTGGTATGAGTGACCAACGCAGTTATTGTGGAGACGAAGTACCGTCTTCACACCGAGGACACCCTCCATTGTGTTGTGTGGCACTACCATACTAAATGGGATAGATGCAGAACAGATCTCGCAGCTCAAAACTGGGCATCCATGAGGCGCTTGGGCCATCAGCAGCAGCAGAATTGTATTCCACCACAATCTGTACAAAGGACTACATGCATGCTAAAAAGTGGAAGCAACATGCTATAGATAGGGCTAAGCGATTCCACAATCAAAAGATCACATCAAAGCTCTGCAGTCCTGCCACATCCAGTCGTGAATGGTGGTGGACCATTAAACAACTAATGGGAAGAGGAGGCTGCATGAATATCCCCATCCTCAATGATGGCAGAGCCCAACACGTGAGTGCAAAAGACAAGGCTGAAGCATTTGCAACCATCTTCAGCCAGAAGTGCAGAGTGGATGATCCATATTGGCCTACTCCCGAGGTCCCCACCATCACAGAAGCCAATCTTCAGCCAATTCGATTCACTCCACGTGATATCAAGAAACGGCTGAGCGCACTGGATACAGCAAAGGCTATGGGCCCCAATAACATTAATGGGACTGAAAGTCGATAAATCCCCTGGACCTGATGGACTACATCCTAGGGTTTGGAAAGAGTTGGCTATAGAGATAGTGGTTGCATTGGTTGTCATTCTCCAAAATTCCATACATTCTAGAATGGTTCCTGTGGATTGGAAGGTACCAAATGTAACCCCACTTTTGAAGAAAGGAGGGAGAGAGAAAACAGGGAACTACAGGCCAGTTAGCTTGACATCGGAAGTAGGGAAAAGACTAGAATCTATTATTAAGGACATGGTAACAGGGCACTTAGAAAATAATAATAGGATTTGGCAGAGTCAACACGGATTTATGAAAGGGAAATCATGTTTGACAAATCTGTTAGAGTTTTTTGAGGTTGCAACTAGCAGAATAGAAAAGGTGGAACCAGTGGATGTGGTGTATTTGGATTTTCAGAAGGCATTCGATAAGGTGCCACACAAGAGGTTATTAAACAAAATTAGGGCTCATGGGATTGGGGGTAATATACTAGCATGGATTGAGGATTGGTTAACGGACAGAAAACAAAGTAGGAATTAACGGGTCATTTTCGGGTTGGCTGGCTGTAACTACTGGGGTACCGCAAGGATCAGTGCTTGGGCCTCAGCTATTCCCAATCTATAGCAATGATTTGGATGAGGGGACCAAATGTAATATATCCAAGTTTGCTGATGATACATAGAAGATAGGAGCAGGAGTAGGCCATTCGGCTCCTCGAGCCTGCTCCGCCATTTAATGAGATCATGGCTGATCATCCAAATTCAGTACCCTGTCCCTGCTTTCTCCCCATATCCCTTTAGCCTTAAGAAATATATCTAACACCTTCTTGAATATATTTAATGAATTGGCCTCAACTGCCTTCTGTGGTAGAGAATTCCACAGGTTCACCACTCTCTGGGTGATGAAATTCCTCATCTCTGTCCTAAATGGCTTACCCCTTATCCTTAGACTGTGACCCCTGGTTCTGGACTCCCCCACCATCGGGAACATCCTTCCTGCATCTAGTCTGTCTAGTCCTGTTAGAATTTTATAAGATTCAATGAGATCCCCTCTCATTCTTCTAAACTCCAGCGAATATAAACCCAATCAACCGAATCTCTCCTCATACGTCATTTCTGCCATCCCAGGCATCAGCCTGGTGAATCTTCGCTGCACTCCCTCCATGGCAAGAACATCCATCCTCAGATAAGGCGACCAAAACTGCACACAATACTCAAGATGTGGTCTCACCAAGGCCCTGTACAACTGCAGCAAGACATCCTTGCTCCTGTACTCGAATCCACTCGCTATGAAGGCCAACATCCCATTTGCCTTCTTAACCGCCTGCTGCACCTGCATGCTTACCTTCAGCGACTGGTGCACAAAGACACCCAGGTCTCGTTGCACTTCCCCTTCTCCCAATCTATTGCCATTCAGATAATAATCTGCCTTCCTGTTTTTGCCAACAAAGTGGACAACCTCACATTTATCCACATTATACTGCATCTGCCCAATCACCCAACCTGTCCAAATCATACTGGAGTTTCTCTGCATCCTCCTCACAGCACACACGCCCACCCAGCTTTGTGTCGTCTGCAAAGTTGGAGATATTACATCTAGTTCCCTCGGCTAGATCATGAATATATATTGTGAATAGCTGGGGTCCTAGCACCGATCCCTGTGGTACCCCATTAGTCACTGCCTGCCAATCGGAAAAAGACCCGTTTATTCCAACTCTTTGCTTCCTGTCTGCCAACCAGTTCTCTATCCAAGTCAGTACCTTGCTCCCAATCCCATGTGCTTTAACTTTACAAGCTAATCTCTTATGCGGGACCTTATCGAAAGCCTTCCGAAAGTCCAAATACACCACATCCACTGGTTCTCCCTTATCTATTCTACCAGTTACATCCTCAAAAAGTGCCAGTAGATTAGTCAAGCACGATTTACCTTTTGTAAATCCATGTTGACTTTGTCCGATCCTGTCACTGTTTTCCAAGTGCTCTGCTATTACATCTTTTATAATGGACTCTAGCATTTTCCCCACTACTGACGTCAGGCTTACCGGTCTATAATTCCCCGTTTTCTCTCTACCACCTTTTTTAAATAGTGGGGTAACATTAGCTATCCTCCAATCCATGGGAACTGTTCCAGAGTCTATAGAATTTTGGAAGATGACCAGCAATGCATCTACTATTTCTAGGCCCACTTCCTTAAGTACCCTAGGATGTAGATTATCAGGCCCTGGGGATTTATCGGCCTTCAATCCCGTCAATTTCCCCAACAGCATTTCCCAACAAACACTGATTTCATTCAATTCCTCCCTCTCATTCGACCCTATGTTCCCCGACATCTCTGGGAGGTTATTTGTGTCCTCCTTTGTGAAGACAGAACCAAAGTATGTATTTAATTGGTCAGCCATTTCTTTGTTCCCATTATAAATTCCCCTGATCCTGACTGCAAGGGACCTACGCTTGACTTCACCAATCTTTTTCTCTTCACATATCTATAGAAGTTTTTACAGTCAGTTTTTATGTTCCCTGCAAGCTTACTCTCATACTCTATTTTCCCCCTCTTAATCCCTTTGTCCTCCTTTGCTGAATCCTAAACTGCTCCCAATCCTCAGGTTTACTGCTTTTTCTGGCCAATTTATATGACCTTTCCTTGGATCTTATGCTAGCCCTAATTTCCCTCGTTAGCCACGGTTGCGCCACCTTTTTTGTTTTATTTTTATGCCAGACAGGGACAACAAATTCTGTAGTTCATCCATGCGATCTTTAAATGTTTGCCATTGCCTATCCACTATCAACCCTTTAAGTAACGTTCCCCAATCCATCCTAGCCAACTCGCGCCTCATACCATCGTAGTTTCCTTTATTTAAATTCAGGACCCTAGTCTCCGAGTCAAATGTGGAGAAATGCAGTTATACACTTTTGGTAGGAAAAATAGAAAAGCAGAGTATTTTTTAAATGGTTAGAGAGTGGGAAATGTTGTTCAGAGGGACCTGGGTGTCCTTGTACACGAATCACAAAGTTAACATGCAGGTACAGCAAGCAATTGGTATGCTGGCCTTTATTACAAGAGGATTTGAGTCGAAGTGTAAAGACATCTTGCTGCAATTAGATCGGGCCCTGGTGAGACCACACCCGGAGTATTGTGTACAGTTTTGGCCTCCTTACCTAAGGAAGGATATACCATAGGGAGAGTGCAACAAAGGTTCATCAGACTGGTTCCTGGGAAGGGGGAATTGCCCGAGGAGGACAGTGAGTAGACTAGGCCTATATTCTCTAGAGTTTAGAAGAATGAGGTGTGATCTGATTGAAACATACAAAATTCTTACAGGGGTTGACAGGGTAGATGCAGGGAGGATGTTTCCCCTGGCCGGGGAGTCTAGAACCAGGGGTCAGTCTCAGAATAAGGGGTCGGCCATTTAGGACGGTGTCCGTTCATCCGTTGTCGCAGTGCCTTCAACATGTCATCGATGACGACGAACACCTCGCTAAGGCCATCCCTACGCCTCCACACAGCCGCCTAACCTCAAACAGACCATCGTTTGCAGCAAATTACCCAGCTTTCAGGAGAACAGCGACCACGATACCACACAACCCTGCCACGGCAACCTCTGCAAGACATGCCAGATCATCAACACAGATATCATCACACGTGAGGACACCACCCACCAGGTACATGGTACATACTCATGTGACTCGGCCAAAGTTGTCTACCTCATACGTTGCAGGAAAGGATGCCCCGGAGCATGGTACATCAGCGAGACCATGCAGACACCGACAACGGATGAACGGACACAGCGCAACAATCGCCAGGCAGGAGTGTTCCCTCCCAGTCGGGGAACACTTCAGCAGTCAAGGACATTCAGCCTCCGATCTTCGGGTAAGCATTCTCCAAGGCGGCCTTCGAGACACACGACAACGCAAAATCATAGAGCAGAAACTGATAGCCAAGTTCCGCACTCATGAGGACGGCCTCAACCGGGATCTGGGGTTCATGTCACGCTACATGTAACCCCACCTGACGTAGGGTCATCCAGACTCGAGTCGTCGTTGGCTTGTTCTCTCTACACAGATGCGGCCGGACCTGCTGTGATTTCCAGCAAAAAAAATGTTTTTTTGTCTGTTTTTTGTTTTTCATACAGACCCCAGCATCTGCAACATTTGACCCCTTGTGACCCCACCTTATTGTTCTTTGATGTAATGTTTTCCTGACTGACCTGTTTGGACACCATTCATACCTTTGATTGCTGTGATTATCTCTGCCAAGGTGTGATAAATGGCAGTTAGAAAGATTACCTGTAATCATCTGGCATTATTCTCTGACTATATAAGCTGTGTCTTTATGCATCTCTCCACTTCACCTGACGAAGGAGCAGCGCTCCGAAAGCTTGTGATTTCAAATAAAACTGTTGGACTATAACCTGGTGTTGTGTGACTTCTTACATTTGTCCACCCCAGTCCAACACCAGCATCTCCACACCTTCGAATCTGAGTGCACCAAAATATAGCGAACACAGCCCGCTGGCGAGGGTGCGGGGGGGGGCCCACAGACTGGCCCCGAGGAGGGAGGGAGGGGCCCACAGACCGGCCCCGAGGAGGGAGGGAGGGGCCCACAGACCGGCCCCGAGGAGGGAGGGAGGGAGGGGCCCACAGACCGGCCCAGAGGAGGGAGGGGCCCACAGACCGGCCCCGAGGAGGGAGGGAGGGGCCCACAGACCGGCCCCGAGGAGGGAGGGAGGGAGGGGCCCACAGACCGGCCGTGCTGGGGGAACGAATGACATTAAAAGGGGCCCCTATTCCCGCACCGGACTGCAGGTGACTGAAGGCTGCTTCACAGTTAGTCGTTAGGACACCGACTGGAAAGGAAATTGAAAGCTGCAAGGGCAACCACGTCACTCATAGGTCCTTCCCTATCTAAGATTCAGTAATAAATTACCTCCATATTAACCTTCCTCCCATTCACGATCACAGCACATGGCCCAGAGGATGTACTGAACAAGGTTTCTTTCAGGTGCCACGTCTAAATGATGCAACTGCCTGTTTACAGCAGCAAAAGGAGGCCCAGCTCCTACCTAAAGGGAGACTTGCACTTCTATAGTGCCATTGACAACCTCAGAACATCCCAAAGCCCATTATAGCCAATGATGTACTTCTCTAGTCACTGTTTCTTACAATATAGGAAACGCAGCAGACAATTTGCACACAGCAAGATCCCACAAACGGCATTGAATAAACAACCTATTTTAAGGTGCTGGCTGAGCGATAACCATTAGCCAGGACACCAAGAGAACTCCCCTGTTTTTCGCCAAAAGGTGCCGTGGTCTCTTTTACACCCACCGCAGAGGGCAGACGGGGCCTCGGTTTATCCACACTTGATCTCGTCACTTAAGCACTGCATGGGATGTCTGCCAAGAATCCACGCTGAGGGAAACCGACTGCCCTACTGGTGAATCACCGAATGGGGAAAATTTCTGTGGTGGGAAGTGACAAAAAGGGAGAAAGAGAAAACAACTTAAACCCCTGGTCAAGGTCAGTGAGTCCAGAATGGAGTCTGATGAGGAAATATTAAGTTAGGATAATGTGGTGTGGTTTACTATTTTTCTTATTCACCAGGGGGGGCTTCAAGTTAAGTGGTGAGTGAGTGAGTTTTGATTACTGCTGCTATATGTTCACTGGCTGTTTATAAAAATGAAGCAGTTTAAATGATTCACGTCAGCCCTTGTCGCAGGCCAGTGTTTTTCAGTCCACCCACTGCAAGGGCGGTGAGGCACACAAGGGTACTTGCGAAAGACACCATATCCAGTTCAGATTACAAGAACGTCCTACTGTTACCCCTCCACGTTATATCATCGCATAATTAGATATTGGGCAGTACGGGCGCACTCCTGAACACAAGATGTGGGGACCACTTACAGGAATGATCTGAAAGGGTATCTACAGCTGACCCAAGATTTGTAACAGTCTCAACCCTACTTGGATACTCAAACACCCTCCTCCCACGATAAACAGCCAACAAGCCCCTCCCTGTCAGCTGCCTCCCAATATCAGGCACTATTTAAAAAGTTTGTACACAAAATTTATGAAACTTAGCTATATAGACAGGTAGGTCCCATGGTGGATTTCAGCTGGGACAGCAGCAAGGACTCCGCAATTGGTCTCTCGCTGTCTCTGGTCACAGAGGGGTGGGGTAAGGGGGAAGAGAAAAATAAAATCAGTCAAGGCTCTTGATCCCGCGGGAGTGTACGTGCATACAGGATGACAATCAGCTATGCGACAACCCTACCCCCTCAAGTAGTCTGAAGACACTCCCTGTCGAGGTTCCATATCAAGGATTACCACAAAGTCCCAACATGACGATGACAAAATGAAGTTTTTTTGTTGTCTGGTTTGGTTTGGTGGCTGAACCTTGAAAGCCAGTCACAGTACACAAGGAGTTTAAAAGCCAGTCCGATGTTTCAAAGTTTAAGGAAGAAACCAAACTATTTTGGAACAAATGCAGACTGATGCATGGCAGCCATTCATTTTTTTAAAATTATTTCACAGGATGTGGGAGTCGCTGGCAAAGAATGTTCTAGCACTGGAAGAGGCCATTCGGCCCATTGTGCCAGTGCCGAATTAGGCAAGACCAGCATTTATTGCCCTGGAGAAGGTGGTGGTGAAACTTGAACCGCTGCAGTCCGTGTGGTGAAGGTACTCCCACAGTGCTGTTAGGGAGGGAGTTCCAGGACTTTGACCCAGCGACGATGAAGGAACAGCGTTTCCAAGTCAGGATGGTGTGTGACTTGGAGGAGATGGTGTTCCCATGCGCCTGCTGCCCTTGTCCTTCTAGGTGGTGGAGGTGGTGGGTTTGTGATGTACAAGTGTGGTTCAACAGTTCTTCAAATTCAACAAGTCCCAGGAACTATTACTGGGGACTTTAATCAACTGCAGCAGTCCGCCCCTCCCCCCGGGACACGCCCCTCCCCCTACCCCCCGGGACACGCCGCCCCTCCCCCTCCCCCCGGGACACGCCGCCCCTCCCCCTTCCCCCCCCCCCCTCCCCCCGGGACACGCCGCCCCCTCCCCCCCCCCCGGGACACGCCGCCCCCTCCCCCCCCCCCCCCCCGGGACACGCCGCCCCCTCCCCCTACCCCCCGGGACACGCCGCCCTTCCCCCTTCCCCCGGGACACATAATACACTCCGCACATCACCAATATAAAGGATGCTTAAACAAATCTCATACGACTATTATAAAAGGTACCAGCATCTTTTAAAAAGTGCCCACACATCCATAAATCAGCTTTACAAGGGAGGGGCACCATCATCATCAATACATGCCCCATATTACAACAATAAAGCACACCATATCTCACTGGTATTACGGATGCCCATAGCCCCGGGATAAAGAACGCCACATTGAACCATTAATGGATACCACATCACGCTCTAATAAAGGATGCTACAACATCAACAGCAGCAGGTCTGTAGCACCTTTAGCAGACTAAACGTCCCAGTCCAATTCACAGAGACATGAATCAGATCAAAATGAGACCGAGCCAAAGGAGGAAACATTTGGTGAAGTGGGTAATAGCGGAGAAGAGGAGGTGGGTTTTAAAGACCATTTTGGCAGAGTTAAGGGAGGAAATTCCAGAGTGTGGGCTCTAGACGGTTAAAGCACCAACTTGGGACTGATATGCATCACTTTTTCCATAAGAAAGTGAACACAGTTCGATGGGGTTACATTATTTGAGTAGAGTTCCGACAGGAAGACATGGAAAGGGACCTGGGAGTAATTGCTGCTTTGTCACAGTCAGTGTGTGGATGATGTGGCCAATCGATAGGTCAGCAGAGCAGCAAGTCTGCAGAGTCTATACTGAGGCCTTAGCCGAAGTACTGTGCACAGTTGCGGTCACCACACCACAAGTAGGATGCACAGACATTGGAAAACAGCAAAAATGATTGTACAGTATGTGTAAAAGGAATGAGCCACGAGAAAAGGCGAGAGAAACTCAAACTCCACAGCCTAGATAGGTTAAAAGGAGCAGGGTTCTACAATTGATTATATAATCTGTAGTTAGGACTGTAGTTCTGGTTCATCAATTTCCACCGTCATAATTTTTGCCCACACTTTTCCATTAGCATTTACCATTGTAAATTACGATGTTACTACCAGGGTAGTAGAAGGCGAACTAGATAGACCTTCCAACATCAACATTTCCCCCATTTATTTTTGCTATGTCAACCGTCGTGATGTAGTGACATGCTCCGGCCACCAGGTGGAGCGATGGCGCACGTTTCTTTCGTCCCTCGCCAAACTCTTTCACCAATTTGTACATAGAGAAAAAAATACATTCACATGACTGTAGGCAATGCCACGATATTAAATAGTACAAATAAGATACCCAACATGTCACTTCAGATCAGCAGCACCAGAGAATACAAATGTAACTCGAGTGGAAAGGTCAATTTAAAAAGTGGAATATTAGCAAGAACTCTTGCTCAATGACAAACATTTGGAATAATCTGTCTGGTAGGGGAGTAGAGACATTAGGGACCGTCCAAATGCAAGACTGGGAAAGTCTGTAATTGTGATCATTGTGTTACTCCCAGCATCTCTCCCCCTCCCCGCCCCCCACCAACCCACCCTTGATGCGGACAGCTCTGGCTCAAACACGACTGTAAGTATTAAGACGCGCGCGCACACACACGCACAATATAAAAAATTCTAATAAACACACAATGAAAGTTTTGTTTAGTTGACGAATAAGATCAGTGCTCTTATCGGAGTTGTGCTAACACACGGATCAGACTGTTGCCCTATCACTAGTTTCTCTTCCTCTCCCCCTCCCCCCATATCTCGCACTCACTGACTGGACCACAAGAGTTCAGCATGTAGCCGAGATGTCAGGAAACCAGCAGGCAGTGATCAGCATCAGCCTCTTGTCTCCTTACTCACTTTCTGCAGAGCTCAGCAAGGTCCAGAGCTGCCCCCATTTCTCACAATGGTGCTCAAAAAAGGAAATTCGGACGGGGCGGGCGGGCGAGCGAGGCTGCTCCGCAGCACTGCCATCCCTACATCACCTTCTCAGCAGCCAGCTGTTACACCACAGTCACCACTCACTGCTTGGCCGCTTCATTCAATTATTTTTTTTCCTTCCTATCACACAAGGGTCTCGCTCCTTACCTTATTTTCCCCACTGCTGTCCGTCTCCGATACCTGATACGTCAGATCAGTTTCCTCAAATCCCGTGGCGCTCATCCTCTGATCCGTCGTAGGATCCGAGCGTGGCGGGGAATCAGGGGAATTTAAACAGGTCTGGATCAGCGCCTTCCCAGTCTCGCTGGTGATCATAGGCTGCAGTTTCCGGGTGGCGAATGTGTACACATGTCCCGTCTCACTAGCCACCAGCAGAAGGACTTGGGTCCCCGTCAGCGTCGAGAGCTCGTACGCCTGCACATTAAACAGAGCGCAGAGAAAAGGTTATCTTTTACCATTCAGTAACAATAATCCACTGCGGCACAAGGCTGGATAACACAGCACGGTGACAATACACACCCACACGAGGATCGAGAGCGCACCGTGCACGGGGCTGGCTAACACAGCACGGTGACAGTACACACTCACACTAGGATAGAGCGAGAGAGAGAGTGAGCACCATGCACGGGGTTGGATAACACAGCACGGTGACAGCACACACTCACACTAGGATAGAGAGAGCGCGTGCACCGTGCACGGGGCTGGATAACACAGCACGGTGACAATACAGACCCGCACTATGATAGAGAGCGAGAACCATGCACAGGGTTGGATAACACAGCATGGTGACAATACACACTCATACTAGGATAGAGCGAGAAATAGCGAGAGTGAGCGAGCACTGTGCACGGGGCTGGATAACACAGCACGGTGACAATACAGACCCGCACTATGATAGAGAACGAGCGAGCACCGTGTTGGATAACACAGCATGGTGACAGTACACATTCACACTAGGATAGAGAGTGGGAGAGCGAGCACCGTGCACGGGGCTGGATACCACAGCACGGTGACAATACACACTCACACTAGGAGAGAGCGAGTCTGGCTAACACAGCACGGTGACAATACACACTCACACTATGAGAGAGAGAGAGAGAGCACCGTGCTGGATAACAGCAGTGACAAGACACTCACACTAGGATAGAGCGAAAGCGAGTCTGGCTAACACAGCACGGAGACAATACACACTCAATTCAATTCAATTCAAATCGCTTTATTGGCATGACAAGTTACATCTTATGTTGCCAAAGCATCGGAAAACATTCATGTTTGTTCACAAAAATACAGATCTATCCATACAGTGTATAAACAGATATATCCGAGTGTATAAATATACTTTCATATAATTTGTATATACTCTTTTCTTAGATTTAATGGTTGTCCCTCTGTTTATGGCAAGCTGTAACATAGTGTGCCGCTAGTGTTACACAATTTCTCTCTTCCCCTAGTAGGTATGGGAGTTTTTGGTCGTCATTCAAATTTCTGAATTCCTGGCATGTATTTGTGAATTTTGGGTAGAAATTCTCCCTTATGCCCTGATATTTTCTACAAGCTGTGAGGAAGTGCATCTCTGTCTCCACCACTCCCTGACTGCAGTGAGAGCATATCCTGTCCTCTCTTGGTAGCCGGGTCTGTCTGTGTCTACCTTGTTCGATCGCCAGGTTTTCACTAAGTCTGTACATTGTCAAAGTTTTTCTCAGTTTGCTATCCTTTACCATGGTCAGGTAATCAGCCATGTTGTATTGTCTGTTTAGGGCCAAGTAGCAATTGAGTTTGCTTTGGGTTTTTGTTGTTTCTGCCCAATATGAGATATTTTTCCTTTTGCTTAGCGACGTTTGTGTTGGGTCGAATTCTGTGTGTTACGCTGTCACTGTCCTGGGGCTGGTTATTGTTAGTAGTTACTTCACTGAGTCCCAGGACTAGTTGACTGAGGGTATTCTTCTTTATGGTCCTCTCTTGGCATTTCAGGGCTTCATAATGATAGCATTGGGGGTTGCTCATTTCTAGGTGTTTCCAAAATTTGGTGGCTCTTTTTTGGATAGTGATTATTAATGGATATTGGCCTAGTTCTGCCCTGCATGCATTGTTTACTGTTTTCCTTTGAGTCCGGAGGATACTTTTACAGAATTCTGCATGTAGGATCTCAATTGGGTGTTTGTCCAATTTTGCAAATTCTTGTTGTGTTAGCGGTCCCCACACCTCACTGCCATAGAGTGCAATTGGTTCAATTACTGATTTGAAAATTTTGAGCCAAATGCTAATTGGGATTTCTATTTGGATTGATTTTTTAATGGCATAGAAAGCCCTTCTTGCTTTCTCTTTCAGTTCATTCACAGCCAGTTTGAAATTTCCCGTAGAACTGATTTTTAAGCCCAAGTATGTGTAGTTAGTGGTTTGTTCAATTTTGGTTGTTCCGAGTGTGAAATTAATTTTGGGTCCCTGATGTCTGGATCTTTGCTGGAACACAAGGACTTTGGTTTTTTGGGGATTTATTGTCATTAGGAGCGAGAGAGCGAGAGAGCAAGGAGAGAGAGCACCATCCTGGATAACAGCACGGTGACAATACACACTAGGATAGAGCGAAAGCGAGCATGAACCGTGCACGGGGCTGGATAACTCAACACGGTGACAGTACAGACCCACACTACGATAGAGAGAGCGAGCGCGAGCCGGGCGAGAGACGGGCGAGCGACGAGCGAGAGACGAGCGAGCGCGAGCCGGGCGAGAGACGAGCGAGCGACGAGCGACGAGCGAGCGCGAGCCGGGCGAGAGACGAGCGAGCGCGAGCCGGGCGAGAGACGAGCGAGCGCGAGCCGGGCGAGAGACGAGCGAGCGCGAGCCGGGCGAGAGACGAGCGAGCGCGAGCCGGGCGAGAGACGAGCGAGCGCGAGAGACGAGCGAGCGCGAGCCGGGCGAGAGACGAGCGAGCGCGAGCCGGGCGAGAGACGAGCGAGCGCGAGCCGGGCGAGAGAGGGCGAGCGCGAGAGACGAGCGAGCGCGAGCCGGGCGAGAGACGAGCGAGCGCGAGCCGGGCGAGAGACGAGCGAGCGCGAGCCGGGCGAGAGACGAGCGAGCGCGAGCCGGGCGAGAGACGAGCGAGCGCGAGCCCGGCGAGAGAGAGAGCGAGCGCGAGCCCGGCGAGAGAGAGAGCGAGCGCGAGCCCGGCGAGAGAGAGAGCGAGCGCGAGCCCGGCGAGAGAGAGAGCGAGCGCGGTCGGCGAGAGAGAGAGCGAGCGCGGTCGGCGAGAGAGAGAGCGAGCGCGGTCGGCGAGAGAGAGAGCGAGCGCGGTCGGCGAGAGAGAGAGCGAGCGCGGTCGGCGAGAGAGAGAGCGAGCGCGGTCGGCGAGAGAGAGAGCGAGCGCGGTCGGCGAGAGAGAGAGCGAGCGCGGTCGGCGAGAGAGAGAGCGAGCGCGGTCGGCGAGAGAGAGAGCGAGCGCGGTCGGCGAGAGAGAGAGCGAGCGCGGTCGGCGAGAGAGAGAGCGAGCGCGGTCGGCGAGAGAGAGAGCGAGCGCGGTCGGCGAGAGAGAGAGCGAGCGCGGTCGGCGAGAGAGAGAGCGAGCGCGGTCGGCGAGAGAGAGAGCGAGCGCGGTCGGCGAGAGAGAGAGCGAGCGCGGTCGGCGAGAGAGAGAGCGAGCGCGGTCGGCGAGAGAGAGCGAGCGAGCGCGGTCGGCGAGAAAGAGCGAGCGCGGCGAGAGAGAGCGAGCGCGGCGAGAGAGAGAGCGAGCGCGGCGAGAGAGAGTGCGAGCGCGGCGAGAGAGAGAGCGAGCTCGGCGAGAGAGAGAGCGAGCGAGCTCGGCGAGAGAGAGGGCAAGCGAGCTCGGCGAGAGAGAGCGAGCGAGCGAGCTCAGCGAGAGAGAGAGCGGTTTACACCTGAACCAGAGGGGCACCAATATCCTTGCGGGGAGGTTTGCTAGCACTGCTGGGGGGGGGTTTAAACTAACTTGGCAGGGGGATGAGGTACAGAGTGGAGCTATAGTAGGGGGTGATTTACAGCCAAATGCAGAGGGAAAAACAAGTCAGCTGGGAAGGCAGAGCAAATATGTGAAGGCAAAAGAGAATATGGCAGGGCTGGAAGGCATTTATTTTAATGCAAGGAGTCTTGCAAATAAGGTGGATGAACTGAAGTTGTTGTTGAACACATGGGAGTACGATATTGTTGCTATCACGGAGGCATGGTTGAGGGAGGGTCAGGACTGGCAGCTCAATATTCCGGGGTATAGAATCTTCAGGAGAGACAGAGGGGGGTGTAAAAGGGGAGGGGGTGTTGCAATATTAATTAAGGAGTCAATTACTGCTGTAAGGAGGGATGATATATTAGCGGGTTCCTCTAATGAGGCCATATGGGTAGAACTTAAAAAAAAGGGGGCAAGCACTTTGCTGGGGGTGTACTATAGGCCCCCAAACAGTCAGGGGGAGATAGAGGAACAGATATGTAGGCAAATCTCAGAAAAGTGCGAAAATAATAGGGTAATAATAGTGGGGGATTTCAACTTCCCCAATATAAATTGGGATAGTCAGAGTGTGAAAGGCTTAGAGGGTGCAGAATTCTTAAAGTGCATCCAGGACAGCTTTTTGAGCCAACATGTAGAAAGTCCTACAAGAGAGGGGGCGGTACTGGACCTAATTCTGGGGAATGTAGCCGGGCAAGTGGTGGAAGCGTCAGTAGGAGAGCATTTTGGCGACAGTGACCATAATTCGGTGAGATTTAAGGTGGTCATGGAAAAAGACAAAGACTGCCCGGAAATAAGGGTTCTAAATTGGGGGAAGGCCGATTTTAATATAAGGCAGGATCTGGCCAAAGTGGACTGGGAGCAGCTACTTATAGGAAAATCCACATCAAAACAGTGGGAGACTTTCAGAAGGGAAAGAGAGAGAGTACAACGCCAACATGTTCCTGTAAAGGTCAAGGGTGGGACCAACAAGCAAAGGGAACCTTGGATGACAAGGGATATACAAAAATGCATTAGAAATAAAAGGGGGGCTTTTGGCAGTTACAAAAGACTAAAGACGGAAGAAGCCCTAGAGGAGTATAAAAAGTGCAGGGGCATACTTAAAAAAGAAATTAGGAGGGCGAGGAGGGGCCATGAAATAACACTGGCGAGCAAAATAAAGGAAAATCCTAAGATGTTTTATAAGTATATTAAGGGCAAGAGGATAACCAGGGAAAGGGTAGGGCCCATTTGGGACCAAAGTGGCAATCTGTGTGTAGAGCCAGATGATGTAGGCGGGGTTTTAAATTAATTTTTTGCATCTGTGTTCACTATGGAGAAAGACGATGCAGACATAGAAATCGGGCAAGGGGACTGTGACATACTTGAACATATTAGCATCGAGAGGGAGGAGGTGCTAGCGGTTTTAGCAGGCCAAAAAGTGGATAAATCCCCAGGCCCGGACGAGATGTATCCCAGGCTGCTGTGGGAGGCAAAGGAGGAGATTGCAGGGGCTCTGACACAAATTTTCAGAACCTCTCTGGCCACAGGGGATGTACCAGAGGACTGGAGAACAGCTAACGTAGTACCATTATTCAAGAAGGGTAGCAGGGATAAACCAGGGAATTACAGGCCAGTGAGCCTAACATCTGTGGTAGGGAAATTATTGGAAAAAATTCTGAAGGATAAAATTAGTCTCCACTTGGAGAGGCAAAGATTAATCGGGGATAGTCAGCATGGTAAACCACTGTTTGTATTCCTGTTTGTATTCCACTGTGTACATGCCTGGACATGCCTCGGCTGACTCCTCCCACAGGTCCTAGTATAAAGGTGACTGCTCCCCAGCCCTTTGTATCCTGGACCGGTCGACCACGCGAGGCAGACCTCCATTCTGTTGTTAATAAAAGCCTTTAGTTACTCTTCTAACTCTCAGTCTTTTATGAGTAATTGATAGCGCATCAATTTTATTAACAACATTTTTATAATGGAGAAGATCCTCACACCAGCATGCCTGGACATCGGGAGGCGGACTCATCCACCAAGTTTACTCACTGGCTTAAGTGTTTCGAAAAATTCCTGACCGCCTCCGAAGCAATCAAATCGGACAGGACAAACTGGATGTCCTGACCTCCAAAGTGAACCACCGAGTGTACTCGGTCATCCAAGACGCGACCTCGTACGCAGACGCTATCAAGCTCCTCAAGGACCAGTACACGCGCCCAGTGAACGAAGTGTACGCCAGGCACCTCCTGGGGAGTCGTAAACAACAACCTGGGGAATCGACCGTGGAATACCTTCAGGCACTGTCTGTGCTTGGCCGGGCCTGTGGTTGTAAGGATGTAAAGGCCGCCGTGTACACAGAGGAACTTATCCGGGACGCTTTTGTAGCGGGCCACAGATCCAATTACACCCGACAGCGACTGTTGGAGCAGAGTAACCTCGACCTCAACAAGGCCTCTGAACTCGCACTATCGTTGGATGCAGCCTACCAGGGCATGGACGCCTACTCCTCTGCACCGTGGACGCCGCGGGGAATGACAGCCTGGGACACGGTAGGACCGCCTCATAGCGCCGTGCCACCCCAGCCACATCCCAACAATGGCCCAACTACCGCAGCAGTGTCCCAAGGCCAGACAGCAGTGCCCCAAGGCCAGAAATGCTACTTCTGTGGCCAGGCAAAACACCCCAGAGCGCGCTGCCCGGCGAAAAACACGATCTGCTCGGGCTGCGGGAAGAAGGGACACTACGCTAGCGTCTGCAGGGCCAAAGCCACCCCGAACCCCAGCAGCGCCGCGTGTGGGCCATGCGGGCCGCCATCTTGGACCTCCCCGGCCATGTGCGAATCACCGGTACAGCAGCCATTTTGGACGCCTCCAGCCACATGGGGATCATGGACGCCGCCATCTTGGACGACAGCCGGGACGCAGCAGGCCCCCGACACCGCCTCATCTGATACCCGCAGCGACACACCGACCCCTACGCTGGCATCCGTTACACTGGACCAAGCGAGACCGCACCAACTGGCCAGTTCCACAATGGACATTAAGGTAAATGGTCACGATACAATCTGCCTTTTTGACTCTGGGAGCACGGAGAGCTTCATCCACCCCGACACGGTGTGGCGTTGCTCTCTCCTAGTCCTGCCTGCGCAACAGCGGATTTCTATGGCCTCCGAGTCCCAGTCGGCGGACATCGGCGGCTACTGCGTGGTGACACTCGTAGTAGACGGGACCGTGTACGATCATTTTAAACTTCTGGTCCTGCCCGACCTCTGCGCTGCCGTCCTGCTGGGGTTAGATTTTCAGTGCCACCTTAAAAGTGTTACGATGGCGTACGGTGGACCCCTACCCCCACTCAGTCCGCAGCCAGCAGCTTCCAAATTGCCCGCCGCGCACCAGGTGCAACCTCTCCACACTCAGAGTCACCCCCCCACCACTGTTTGCTAACCTCACCCCCGACTGTAAGCCCATCGCCACAAAGAGCAGGCGATACAGTGCCGGGGACAGGGTTTTCATTAAAACCGAAGTGGAGCGGCTCCTGAAAGAAGGGATTATTGAGGGCAGCACCAGCCCCTGGCGAGCCCAGGTTGTGGTCGTTAAGACCGGCGAGAAGCAGCGCCTGGTCATCGACTACAGCCAGACAATAAATCGCTACACCCTGCTGGACGCTTACCCACTCCCCCGCATAGCTGATATGGTCAACCAGATCGCGCAGTACCGCGTCTTCTCGACCATTGACCTGAAATCAGCGTACCACCAGCTCCCTATCCGCCCTGAGGACCGCCAGTATACCGCCTTTGAGGCAAACGGCCGCCTCTATCACTTCCTTAGGGTTCCCTTTGGCGTCACCAACGGGGTCTCCGTCTTCCAAAGGGAGATGGACCGGATGGTAGATCAAAATGCGTTGCAGGCCACTTTCCCATATCTGGACAATGTGACCATCTGCGGCCGTGACTTGCAGGACCATGACGCAAACCTCGAAAAATTCCTCCGCACCGCCCAACTCCTAAACCTGACATATAACAAGGAGAAGTGCATATTCCGCACAAACCGCCTCGCCATCCTTGGCTGTGTTGTGGAACACGGAGTCATCGGCCCCGACCCCGACCGGATGCGTCCCCTTATGGAACTTCCACTGCCCCACTGCCTCAAGGCCCTGAAGAGGTGCCCAGGGTTTTTCTCCTATTACGCCCAGTGGGTCCCCTACTATGCGGACTAGGCCCGTCCGCTGATCAAGTCCACCTCTTTTCCCTTGACGGCAGAGGCCCGCTTAGCCTTCCACCGTATCAAGGAGGACATTGCCAAAGCCACCATGCACGCAGTGGACGAATCCATCCCCTTCCAGGTGGAAAGCGACACGTCCGACTTTGCCCTGGCCGCTACCCTCAATCAGGCGGGGAGACCCGTGGCCTTCTTTTCACGAACCCTCCAGGGCCCGGAGACCAGACACTCCGCTGTTGAGAAGGAGGCCCAGGCGATTGTGGAGGCTGTGCGTCATTGGAGGCACTACCTGGCCGGAAAACGATTTACCCTGCTCACTGACCAGCATTCAGTTGCTTTTATGTTTAACAACAAGCAGAGGGGCAAAATCAAAAATGACAAGATCTTGAGGTGGAGAATCGAACTTTCCACCTACAACTACGAGATCTTGTACCGGCCCGGGAAGCTAAATGAACCCCCGGATGCGCTATCGCGTGGCACCTGCGCCAGCGCGCAGATCGATAAAACTGCGGGCCCTCCACAATGACCTCTGCCACCCGGGGGTCACCAGGTTCTTCCACCTCATCAAGGCCCGCAACCTGCCTTACTCTATTGAGGTCAGGACCATGACCAGGAACTGCCAAGTCTGCGCTGAGTGCAAACCGCACTTTTATAGACCAGACAGGGCCCACCTGATAAAAGCCACTCGCCCCTTCGAGCGCCTGAGCGTCGATTTTAAAGGGCCTCTCCCCTCCTCCGACCGCAATGTGTACTTCCTCAATATTATTGATGAGTACTCCCGTTTCCCGTTCGCCTTCCCCTGCCCGGACATGACCAGTGCCACGGTCATTAAATGTCTGAACAACCTCTTCACCCTGTTCGGCTTCCCCAGCTATATCCATAGCGACCGGGGCTCATCGTTTATGAGCGACGAACTCCGTCAGTACCTGCTAACTAGGGGTATTGCCACAAGCAGGACCACCAGTTACAACCCCCGGGGGAACGGACAGGTGGAAAGAGAGAATGCGACAGTTTGGAAGGCCGCCCTGCTAGCCTTAAAGTCTAGGGGCCTTCCAACCTCCCGCTGGCAGGATGTGCTCCCCGATGCGCTCCACTCTATTCGGTCACTGCTCTGCACTGCCACTAACGCCACCCCTCATGAGAAAATGTTTGTCTTCCCAAGGAAGTCCACATCGGGGACATCGCTACCCGCCATGGCTGACGTCCCCAGGGCCGGTCCTACTGAGAAGACACGTGAGGACCCATAAAACGGACCCCCTGGTCGAGAGGGCCAACCCCCAGTATGCTTACATCGCATACCCGGACGGGCGGGAGGACACAGTCTCCATAAGAGACCTTGCACCCTCGGGGGCCGCAGTAACCCACTACCCACTACCACCCCCCCCCCACGATCCGATATCCAGCCCCAGCAGACGGCAGGCCTGGGCCCCGCGACCCGCTCGACATCTACGAGGACGACACGCCTGTGCCACAACCTACGCTGGACTCGACGCCGGAAGCTTCACTACCCCTGCCGTCGCCACGCCGATCACAGCGGCAGACAAGACCTCCGGAGAGACTCCAATACACTAACTTTTAATACACTTCACCCCGCCGGACTCAATTTTAAACAAGGGGTGAATGTGGTAAACCACTGTTTGTATTCCTCTGTGTACATGCCTGGACATGCCTCGGCTGACTCCTCCCACAGGTCCTAGTATAAAGGTGACTGCTCCCCAGCCCTTTGTATCCTGGACCGGTCGACCACGCGAGGCAGACCTCCATTCTGTTGTTAATAAAAGCCTTTAGTTACTCTTCTAACTCTCAGTCTTTTATGAGTAATTGATAGCGCATCAGGGACAAAATTAGTCTCCACTTGGAGAGGCAAGGATTAATCGGGGATAGTCAGCATGGCTTTGTCAAGGGTAAATCAGGTCTGACAAATCTGATTGAATTTTTCGAGGGGGTGACTAGGGGGGTGGATGAGGGAAATGCTGTGGATGTGGTTTACATGGACTTCAGTAAAGCTTTTGACAAAGTCCCGCATAGGAGACTGGTCAAGAAGGTAAGAGCCCATGGGATCCAGGGTGCCTTGGCGCGTTGGATCCTAAACTGGCTGAGTGGCAGGAGGCAGAGGGTGATGGTCGAAGGTTGCTTTTGTGACTGGAAGCCTGTGTCCAGTGGGGTACCTCAGGGATCGGTGCTGGGTCCCTTGTTGTTTGTGATCTACATAAATGATTTGGATGAGAATGTAAAAGGTATGATCAGTAAGTTCGCAGATGACACGAAAATTGGTGGGGTGGTAAATTGTGAGGAGGAAAGCCTCAGGCTACAGGACGATATAAACGGGTTGGTCAGATGGGCGGAAAAGTGGCAAATAGAATTTAACCCTGAAAAGTGCGAGGTGATGCATTTTGGACGGACAAATAAGGCAAGGGAATACACAATGAGTGGTAGGACCCTAGGAAGTACAGAGGGTCAGGGGGACCTTGGTGTACATGTACATAGATCCCTGAAGGCAGCGGAACAGGTAGATAAGGTGGTTAAAAAGGCATATGGGATACTTGCCTTCATTAGCCGAGGCATAGAATATAAGAGCAGGGAGGTTATGATGGAGCTGTACAAAATGCTGGTGAGGCCACAGCTGGAGTACTGTGTGCAGTTCTGGTCGCCTCACTATAGGAAGGATGTGATTGCTTTGGAGAGGGTGCAGAGAAGATTCACCAGGATGTTACCTGGGATGGAGTGCCTCAGCTATGAAGAGAGGCTGGACAGGCTGGGGTTGTTTTCCTTGGAGCAAAGGCGGCTGAGGGGGGACCGGATTGAGGTGTACAAAATGATGAGGGGCATAAATAGGGTAGATAAAGAGGAACTTTTCCCCTTAGTAGGGGGGTCAATAACAAGGGGGCATAGATTCAGGGTAAGGGGCAGGAGATTTAGAGGGGATTGGAGGAGGAACTTTTTCACCCAGAGGGTGGTTGGAATGTGGAACTCAATGCCTGAAAGGGTGGTAGAGGCAGGAACCCTCACAACATTCAAGAAGCATTTGGATGAGCACTTGAAATGCCATTGCATACAAGGCTATGGACCAAATGCTGGAAAATGGGATTAGACTGGACAGGGACTGATGGGCGGCGCAGGCACGATGGGCCAAAGGGCCTCTTTCTGTGCTGTAAAACTCTATGACTACGAGAGCGGGCGAACCCAGCGGG